>NC_080051.1:28191476-31167726 GCF_026212465.1 Amaranthus tricolor | reverse complement strand
GCTTAGCTTGGAGGGAAGGTAAGCGCATAATTGGAATTTGGAGTCGAAAGAAATTAGGTCAGCAACTTGGAACAGCATTTGCAACAATGTCGTTGGTTCAGCAACCAATTAATTAGAATTTAGAAAGAATAACTATATATATATATATATATATATATATATATATATATATATATATATATATATATATATATATATATATATATATATATATTTCTTCCGTTCCATTAAATTTGCTACATATCATTTTTTTACGCAATTCAATGCAAAATTTTATTTATTTATCACAAATTCTTGTATGAGACGCTCACCATGAGACATGTCTTATAATTAGGTTAAACTTATAGCTTATGGGCTTTTTGTTTTAAGGTCGTCTCACCATGAGACGGTCTCATAAAACATGGGTTGTTTATTTATATCTTTGATTATTCTTAACAAAAAATTTAAAAGAAATTATATAATGAAAAAATGCGAATAGACAATTTTCAAACAAGATTCTACTTAACTATATTTTTTTTTATATATTAGTCATAATATATAAAATAAGCTTGAAAGATAAATAATATTAGTATATTTTATGTAGCAACATTTTTAAAACAGAGAAACTATCATAAACAAATAAAATTACCAAGCTGAGACCTAACTTTAACGTAAATTATGAACAACTTTTTCTAAGACATTTTTATGTTGGAGACTTCTGTCATATCAAATCATGACAAATAAAAACATACTCTCTAGGTCTTTTTAAGTTATAAAAAATTAGCTTTACGCATATATTGGAAAAAATGAGAAAAATGAGTAAAAATGATTAAAAAATATATACTTTATGAAATAATGTGTGGATTTGACAAAAATTTGAGTTTATCAGCTGATCAAAAAGAAAGAAAAAAAAAAGGGTTAGAAATCGAACAAATTTATTGAAATAAACTAAAAAAATAAGACAAATATATATGGTATTATACTATTATCCTCTCTCGCTTATAAGTTGCTCCGTTTCATCAACAAAAATTCTTATCAACTGATTGATGCAAACTATTGAGAATGGAGGGAGTTTAATCGGCCATGGTAATGTAACTAATGACTATTCGTTTTCACGAATATTCATTCTCAGCATATTTATTTTCAATGATTTTTATTCATCAACTGAAAGTGATACTTCTTCTGTTCTGAAATAGTCGTTAATTACCTTTTTATTATTGACACAATTTATCGTTCAAACTTATTTTATATATTACGACTAATGTGTAAGAAAAAATATAGTCAAGTGGGATCTTGTTTAAATCGTTTTATCGCATATTTTCATAATATTAATTTTTTATCATTTTAGATGTGTATAGTTTAATATATAAATGATTAAAATATCTCATTAAATTACATAAAAGTCAAATGTAAGAAATATAATGAAACCCGGGAAATACATAGGAGTAGAACTAGGACATGTATAGTTGGTAACAAAGACATAAAAACTCAATACAAACAAATCAAAAAAATTCTTTATCAATGCAACTAAAATAATGATTACAAAGCTAATGTGATAATGCAATAATTCCTCGGTCCTATTTAATTGTAATTGGGGTTAAAAACTAAGAAACGTGAGTAAAAGTGCTTAAAAAGGTAATCCCTCCCATCTCTAATTTTCTTCCCATTTAGAATATGTCACTTTAAGGAGAGAGAAATTTAATTAATGTTTTTGACAAATATTTAAAAAATAAAATATATTTATGTGAGATATCGTTAGATTGGTCTTGATGTATACTTTTTTATTATGTATTTTTTATAATTTTTTTATTTTGTATATTTAGAGATATTGAGGTTTAAAAATTACATTGAAAACTGTACAAAAATAAATAGGAAGAACAAAAAGAAACAGAGGGAGTATATTTTAAGGGTGTATTTAGCAAATGGCTAAAAGAATGAGTTGTTACTGTGATCAACTAAAATAATAATTGATTTGTTATTTATTAAGTCAGCAATTATGGAGATATTTGATAAAAAATTTAATTAATACTCCCTCCTATTTATTGAAAATGAGACGTTTTACTTTTTTGCACTATTCACTTATTACTCTTAATTTATATTTTATTCTTAATTTATAAATTAAAACATAATCAAGTGAAATATTGTTTGATCCATCTCAATGCAAAGATTTTTAAAATCTACTTTTTATAATGTTTCGTTATATATGATAAGAGATATTAAACATTAAATAAGTGCATTAGATAGCAAGAAAAAGTAAATGTCCCATTTTTAGTGAATAAGAGAAAGTAAATAGCACTTTTAAAATTTTATCTTAAAAACCAGTTTTTCACTTGCTTTATTACTTATAATCTTTTATCAAATGAGTAGCTTTTTGACTATTGATCAACCTAAAAATAAATTATTAAAATTCAGCCAAAAATTTATTTGGTAAATATACCCTAAGTAATATTTTGAATTATTCAATTTGCCATGGAAAGAATTAGTACAAGAGTTATATCATTAAAATTATCTTACAGAAGTATTATAATTCTTATTTTTGATTAATAGTGCAAATTTTACAATATTTACTCTTTCCATGAGAGATTTGGACTTTGAACTTTGAAGGTAAAGGGATCTAACCTTAAAAGGTGGAAGTATATACTTCTAAATTAAAGTTACAATTTGGCATGTTCCTTTAGATTATCATTCAAGGAATCTATTACTACTTTATTCACACAAAAAACGACGTAGTACGAAGTAATTATTTAGTAGTTTGTCCTTTGTTTTTTTTACTTACACTAATTAAATAGAGGAAGTATGTGTGTGGTTTTAAATACAACATATCAATTATAATATTATTTTAGTTTTTATTCTCTATTTATAAGACAAAAATATTATTATATCGTGATTTGTTTGAATAATTGAATATATTATTAATCAAAATAATAGATTAGATATCGTAAATATATTAAGGATTACCATTCCTTTGCTAATATGGATATATATACTAGTATATTGTCATTAGTGTTGGTCAAAATGGATACAACTCGTTACTAATTAGAAAGTAATTTTGTAAACTAATTTCAATTATGGCCATGTTTTGTTCACCATAAAAAATAATTTTTCTTATACTAAAACTAAGTTTAATTTAATAACAATGTCAGAAAAAAAATAAAGGTATATATCAATGACAATTAGTTTAATTCATTAAAATAAGTACCATTCGGATTACAATTTTAAAAATTTATATAAAACGCGTATAACATTTGATTTTTCGTGTTATAACCATCAAATTATCCAAAATTAGATTTTTTTTCTTCCAATTTATAAAAATTTGAGGCTAACTTGGAATAATATAGTAATTGATAATTCATCCAAAAAATTTGATGATGGAGACCAATAAAAAATAATTATAAGAAGTTTCACACTCACCAAAAATACTCTTACCAGTGATACCGATCAATGCTATTGATATTTTTTTGTTCCATGTAAACATTAATGTATATACATGTGAACCAGTGTGAAGCAATATTTCACATCATTCATTCAATTAATACTACAAAAAGTCTCTTGCATTGCCACTTGTTTTTATATATTTGATGAGTTTTATTTGAAGTTTAAAATTTATACGAGTAAAATATAAGACAATATTGTTAGCATTAACTTTTTAGTTAAATCTTAAGTCAAATATATAAGCCAATTATTGATACAAATATTTGGTGAAACTATTTATTGATTGTTTATTAGAGTAAATATAGGTCAAATTGTCGAAAGCCAATTATGTGTCATTTATCAAATTAGCAACCATGTGGGTGTGACATGGTGGTAGCTCAACTATAGTCAACTATAGCTCAACCACGAATTTAAGGGTCCTATTTAGGATAACTTAAAATGAGAAGGATATTAGGCATTGCTGTTAGCAACGGAGACTCTAATGCTTGAAATAAAAAAAAATATTTTTTAATTAGTCAACAAGCTAAGAGTCAATCAATAAGTTAACCAATAAAATAAAATTATCAAAAAAACTCTATATTTATCTTAGACACATAAAATATTATATTTAATACTTCATCATATTGATTTTTCCTCCCACTTTTTATAAAGTTTTATTCACATATTTTTCCCATTTTTCCGCTTATTCATATTTATGTACTCCAAACATGTAAACCACAAACAACAAATTAATATAAGCAAAGGAAAGACGAGTAATGTCCAAGTTATTTGTATGTACATTCAAAAACTTTTTACGATTGAGGATGAATCATACAAAATGAATGTAAAATTACAATCTTACATATCGGCCAAATGCAAGCCTCTAACTCTTAATTCGGTAGTATGTAACTCAATCACATTATTTTCCTTTTTTCTTTCACTACATTCAAATCTAACTCATAACTAGCGCTAAATAATACTATAATTCTATTTCATAATATAATAGAATATTTTTCTCTATATATATACTGAATTAAATCGATATTTATTGTTTATTTTAATATTAATGACACTTTATCAAATAATAACGCCTCCACAAAAGTCATGTAGATGCATACCTCTTCCCTCAAATTGTAGAATCTTTTCCCAAAATATTACAATTTAGGGAAATAATTCCCATCTTATGTCAATGGGAAACATAATTTCCTATCTACTATCCACGTAGGATGTATTTTTTTTTTAAAAAATTCTGCCATATAAAACCGCTATTTTTTCTTTGAAAACAAAACGCCATGTGACGTGGCGGTTTACTATGATTTAATTTTTTTTTTAATTTTTTGGGGTAAAAATAATAAAACCGCCATCTAAGATGGCGGTTTTGTCTAATAAGATTTTTTTTAGTTCAAATGCAATTGTGAGTGAGAGAGGGTGAGAGATGAAGAAATTTGGCCAAGCTTCATAATAAAGTCTTCTGATCGAAGAAATGGATCAAAAAGCTACGCCTTCCCTCGCTGAAACTCAAACCAAATTCATAGCGATTGAAAAGCAGACTATCATGTGTTCTCATTCTGGCATACAAGAGCCCTAACTGTACTAGCATATATCAAATCGTAGACAATTATAAATTCAAATCTGTTGAAGTCTATGTTTTCACCTCTTACAATTATAGGTCTCTTGTGCAAAAGACCTTGAGATGGAAGCTCATACCTAAACGCTGCCATAAGAATAACTCGTATAGTTGATAAGAATAACTCGTATAGTTGCTATGGTGTTCTTCAAACACATATTTAAATTCAAGAAATGTAACGGGGATGAAGAAATTTGGCCATCTCTGAGTGAGAGATGAAGAATTTTTATTTTTCGTTTGCAGGAGTGGTGTGCAACAGGAGGGCAACAATGGAGATGGAGAAAGGGAAATACAGTTTTTAAAGACAAGTAAAACCGCCATCTTAGATGGCGGTTATGTTATATTACAATTTTTTTTTGAAAATAGTTTATAAAAACTAAATGCTATCTGAGAAAGCGATTTTGTCTTGAAGTTCTGATAAAATCGCTATGTCAAATGACGGTTTTAACTTTAAAAAATAAGAGAAAGAAAATTCTCTCATTTTATCCTATGTAGACGGTAATAGGTTTTCCATGGGAAATAAATAAAATGTAATATTTTGGAAAAAGATTCCAAATTATACCTCTTGTTCTGCAGTAATTCGGTCACTTTATTATTTTCACATTTTTACTCCTTATAGTTATCACTGTTTAAATTGATTCTCCTACGAAACGACATGACTTGCTGCCCATATTTATTTCCGAAAATTGAAACAGACAGACAATAAATTCTTCTTCCTAACCCCTCCTTTTTTCATCTCCCTTTTTACTGTCACTCTTTCAGTCTTCCATTCTCAGCCACTTTCTCTCTCTTCTTTCTCTCACTTTATAAATTAATGTTTTGCAGCCATTTTCGCTGTCATTTTTTGTTCATGGTTGATACCTTGAAATGTGAGAAAAGATCGTAATTTCATCATCATCAACAACAATATCGTCAAACACATCATCATCAGACGAAGAAGAAGTTGCAGAGTCAATTAGGGTTTGCAATTGAAGTTTTTTGAGTGTGAAAAGGAGATAGAATGCCATTAAATAGGTATCAAATACGAAATGAGTATAGTTTAGCGGATCCAGAGTTGTATAAAGTTGCCGATAAAGATGATCCTGAAGCTCTTCTTGAAGGTGTTGCCATGGCTGGCCTTGTTGGCGTTCTTCGTCAACTCGGTGACTTAGCAGAGTTTGTTCTCTTTCCTACTTTTATTATCGTTTCTTTGACTGTAAAATCATGATGAAGTTTAAATTTCTGTTGATTTGGTGAAATTTTTTAAGTTATGTTGTCAATTGTTGAGATCTGCTGCATTTAGACTTTTTCAATTAAGTTATGTTTTGCATTTTTTGTTAATGAAGTTTTTCTCTTATATTGCATTCGGATTATGTGCTTTATGTAATTTTAAATGCTCAAATGTTAACGCCTAAGTATTCTTATATTTTGTTTGTTGAATTGAATGTAGAAAACTTTTTGCTATTGAAGCTTATACTGAATTTAAATTGGATTAATACTCCTTATGAAGGATACGCTGCAGAAGATTAGAGTTAGGTAATAGTGTTTGGTAGGAACAATGAGGCATTGTATAATTTTGGTTTAGCTTTTTCAGAAATAAGTGCTGAAAGGTAGAGGATCTTGTGCTTGTAGGATGTAGACATTGACTGAATTTTTATTTGAGAGGAAACGGTAGATGCAGATGGTTGGATAAGACACTGGTTGGAGCTAACTTGCGATATTGGATGAAGTTGTAAATATTGAAATAAGTGAAGAGATTTCTTTACTTTGCTGCTTTTTGTCAAAAAGGGACAAATAATTAAGTTTAATTTAGATGAAGGATCATTGGGTTGATGTTAGTGGCCTGGATTAATGTTTGCTAAGAAATATAAAATAGCAAGTATGGGACTATAGGCAACACTGCCTTTTCTGGTTTTCAAACCAACTAAAGCATTTTGTACCAGTGTGGCTTGGTTAATTTGTAGCATAAGTTATTCTATTTGTGTTTTTCTGTTGAAAGATGAAGTTATGGAGAATCAATGTCTTTTTATGCCGCTAAAGACCAAAAAGTTGGTGGAAAGCAAGAAATGTAAAATTGTACAAATGCATATATGTATAAGAATCCTATATTTTTGGGATTAGACAAAGCAAACTGATCATCAATGGGAAATAAATCTCTAAGAAAGCACAGTTGAGAGTAAGTAAAAAGTATAAAAGATTACAAGAAGAAGAACATGTTGGATGTGAATTACAAATTCTTGAAATTTGTTACATGTGGTCCTCTGGAAAGTAGCAACTGATTTTTTGTTGGTAGAAACTGATTTAAGATATGACTATCCCACCTTAGAGATCCTAGTATAGTATTATTTCTGGAATTTAGTTATGTGATAGATACCCTTTTCGTTGGGGTTAGGTGGCATTAAGATTTATTTTATTGTTAGGTTAAGACCTAGTATGTGATTAACACATTCGTCATTATGCTTTAAGGCCTATTTTCCTCTTGAAGCTAAGTTGCATTAACAGTTTTCTAGTTGAGGATGCTATTGTGTTTGTATAGTGATTTACAGGTGTTAGGTGTAGTGGTGCCACTCCAAGAGTAAGCTAAGGATGGAGATGATATGGGTAAAAAAGCCATGTGTGCTAGTGTACTTGTAAGGCAATGCGAAGGGTGTGATGATTTGCATCTAAATAATATTGTAGCGGGTTCCATTAAAAGAGTTGGGTGCCTTTTCCCCTCGACTAGCTGTTGACTAAGCAAGCTAATACCTTGTTAAAAATATGGGAATTTTGTAATTATGTTTGTTCAGTGTAGGATAGAGAACGCTTAGTTGCTAACTTATAGTGGGATCTAATCTCTTCGGAACTTGTCTTTTCTTCTCCACCCTGACAAGTTAAAGTAATGACAGAGATTAGTTGAAAAGCACTGTAGTATCTTCTTGACATGATTAAAAACTGCCATGGCTTGAATCCTAGTTTTTGCAAAGGATGCCAAATAAAGACATGTATTGTTCTATAGCTTGAGAAACAGCCTTTCATGATTTTGAGGATATTGGGGGTTTAGTAGGAGCGTACACTGGTTTGATGAGGCTTGGTGTAGTTAAGTTCTTTCAAAGTCATCTGCTTTTGTAGAAAACATACATTAACGTATTTTTAAGATAAAGGAACTCATTTAGGTCCATCTTTTCTCATCTAGGACTAAAGTGGACCATTATGACTTAGATAAGGACAATAAGTAAAACTATATAATCCGTTACATCGACTCATCATCTTACATACACGCGTGCCGGATGAATGCATGAAATGGAACTCGTAAAAGATTCTTCAAAGCTAGGAATATGTTTTATAAGTGTTGGTCTCCAAGCCCAACAGCTCAAGTCCTATTAGAGGACAATGCCTGCGTGTTTAAAAGTTGTAGCTTTGACGGGTCAAAACTTGAATATGTACCCATATCTTACACTTATTTATATATATGTGTTTGAGCAATATAGTCCATGATGCAATTACAATACTTAATGATTTAGTTGATAGTTAATACTTTGGCTCACAAATAGATTTTTGTTCTTATAAATGAATTACTCACATAAGTTAGAGATAATTTGTCTAGACAGTTACCTTTATATGTTCAAACTTGCTTGCGTTGTGGGATAGGCTTAAACATTTTTGTAATAAAATTTGTCTCTTTTTTCTTAGAAAGAAACTGTTACCTGATTACATTTTGATATTTTAGGTTTGCTGCCGAAATTTTCCATGACCTGCATGAAGAAGTTATGGCTACTGCTTCTAGAGGTCACGGATTGATTGTTCGTGTCCAACAACTTGAAGCGGAATTTCCTTCAATAGAAAGGACACTTCTCTCACAAACTAGTCATACATCATTTCTGTACAACTCAGGTGGGATTTTGATTATCAATGATTCCTACAGTTTTGCAAAGTTGCAGTATGATATTGTGTATTTTATTGGGTTGTGATTATTAGTTTGATGGTATATTTCATTTTGACATTTACAGTGACATGATAAGCACTCAATTACAAATTATAGTGAAAGTTGCATGTGTGTCCATAGTTTACCCTTTTATCACTTCCTTTCTATATTTGAAGAAATTAAAATCCTTCGCATGTAGTTATTCAACCTCTCTCTTATACATACAATGCTATATGAGCATTATTATATGGGTTTGAATTTTTTCCCTTAAAGAAAAATCATATGTAAAATATGGGTGTAGTCGTTATGCTTATGTTGCAGTGTCGGAAATTATAGAATAATTCAGAATGAAGATTTTTAGATGGGAGGTTAAGAGTTGTAATTTGAGGATAAGACAAGAAGTAACAGATTGCATTGGCTGGGCTTAGGTAACTTTGCTTCGATCATTAAATGCACAAGTACTTGGGTTTGCCGGTTCTTATTGCACTATAGAAATGAGAAACTTAATGTAGGGTGAAGATACTTGTAGTTGACCACAAGTTTATGTAGCTCATCCAGTGCATTTCCAATGAAGAATTTTACATTATTATTGCCGTTCACTTGTTTTGAACTATGTTACTTGGACTTCTCGTTTTTGCCGGCTCACTGGTGTCTAGTATGGTTGGTATGGATAACGGTGCCGGACACGCCAGATTGCACAAGGGTATGACACCGTTTTGCAAACCCCATTGTTATTATCACTTTCGCCATTAAGCTTGTGAAGAAGATGAAGGGAGGGAGTACTTGTGAAGTAGATGAAGAGAAAAATACAAAGAAAGGGAAAAATACAATGAAAAGAGAGGAGAAGAAGAAAAATAAAGAAAAAAAATAGAAAAGAAATAGGTTTACCTTTGCTTTCATGGTGAAGAAAGAGAAAAAGAAAAGGGACAAGAAGACGCCGCCATTACTCCTATTACTTTTCTGATTTTTTTTGGAGTAAGTTAGTTCAATTTGATCTACTTCTTCCACTTTAACTTGGCAAAAACCACGTGATTTTTTTGTTTTCTTTTTTCCTTCCTCTTATTTTCTCTTAACATTTTTGTTTTCCTGTCCCTTTTGTTTTCTTTTTTCCTTTTATTCTCCCAACTTTTTTTTTTTTAACTTTTTTTCTTCCTCTTACTCTTTCGCTTTAGAGTAAGAATGCTTGGCGTACCTTTTAAATTATTTTGCCGTATTCCTGTACCCATATCAATAATAGGACTGTATCTGCGTATCCTAGAATTCCAAAATAGTTGTACTGGACACTAGGAGTCCAAGTAACATAGGTTCTGAAATGTTTCTTATTCTCTGAACTGCACCACAATATTAATTGATGTTGGCTCAATCAAAGTATGAAGAAAACACTTATTTTGCAATTGAAATGGTTAAGGAGCACGAGTTTTTTTCCCTTGCCCCATCAAAGTTTTTGCCTCAATCCTCTTGAGAGTATTTGTGGTTTGGTGTTACAGGTTGAAAACTCATACTTCATTTGGTACCCGTCAAAAGGACTTTTTTGCAATTTGTTTTCTTGCGTCTTTGGTGATTTTTCTCCTGTTGACCTGAAATTGGTTTAGTTTGTGGAAATTTTTATGCATGGAAAGTACAACTTAATCAATTTTGTTGTTCATATGTTATTTTACTTTGTATTTTGAGGCTCTACAATGCATTCTTTGGATGCGTTGTGTATTAAAAATATTAATGCTGTTTCTATTGAGGCCATTGTTTTTGAATGTTCCTTACCCCTTAGTGCCAATCATCCTTTAGTGAAATCTGTCCGTTATGTGAAAACTGGTAAAGCTTGGATTTTACTCACCACTTGTATATTATTTGCAGGTATTGACTGGCATCCTAATCCTCGTATGGATCAGAGTGTGGTTACTCATAAAGATTTACCACGCTTTGTAATGGATTCCTACGAGGAGTGTCGTGGTCCTCCTCGTCTCTTTCTTCTTGACAAGTAGGTTTTGTGGTTGTTACTTTCCAGTAGGGACGATCAAGCAATCGCTAATATAATGGGGGCTTAATGTGCTGCAGGTTTGATGTCGCTGGTGCTGGTGCGTGTTTGAAACGATTCACCGATCCATCATTCTTTAAAACGGAATCAACATTGTTGAGTGGTAGAAAATTAGAAGGTCAGAGGGAAAAGAAGACTCGAAGAGTAAAGGTAATATTAAAACATAGCTTTGCCTGGATTATTACTTTTGCTGCATTGAGGGATCTGTTCGATTAGGCTTTTTCTTGTCTTGATTGTTTGTCAATCTATGTCTGGAGGTTAGAAGGTACAACTATATAAATTTTTCTTCTGTATTGCTGGCGGGATAAATATGTAACATAAATTTCATGGTATATAAGAAATGTCCCAGGTTATAATCTGCTTACCTTTCTTCTCCCTTGACAGCCTTTCTCTTTTGAAAAAAACCTGGTTTTCATATTTCTAGGGTGGAAGGAGCCACTTGAACTATTGTAAATTACACTAGTTACCTTTAGCTTCTATCTAATTGGTGTTATCTTCTTGGTGCTTCTTAATGCTTGCTCCTTGGGTCATAATTGATATTGGAAACATATGAGTTTTTATGTTGACTTTTGTGAACAGCCAAATTTATGTGTAATTGTGTGTGATATCATGGTTGCAACTCTCTATGCTGACTCTTGATTTAATTTGCTTGCTGTTGTGCTAATAGTGAAATATGAGATTTAATGTCTTAAAATGGCAACTTGACTTTATTGGTTTGCACTTTGTACTTACCTTGCTCAATATTTTGAGTGCCATTTTTTATGTATGACTTTTTGTGTTTACTTTTTGTATGTAACTGCCAGTTAATTTCGGAAGTTGATCTTATTGGATTTCTTATTAGACTTTAAATTTGCCTAAAGTTGTGCTTTTTGGTTCTGTACCAGAAAAGAGGACTACGCGGGAGAAATGGAGATACTCCAGAATCCTTTCCATCGTCACATGCCAAGTATGCATCCCTTGTTGATATTGTTGCTTCACCATGCTATCTTTACATTGTAACTGTTAAATGAATAATGCCATTTTTTGGTGCAGATTGCATCAGCTATTTCTGGAAGAGCGTATTGAGAGCGGTATCAATGATCCTGCACGCCGTGTGAAGCTAAAGAAGAGGCAATTTACTGGATCTTTGTTCAATCAGGATAATGTGAGAAGTTATATGGAGAAATTTTTGGATACTAGTCCGCAGGAGCAAAAAGTTCTGCATGAAATATATGTTGACCCTCTAGCACTGACTTGGACATCAGATAATGCTTGTGAAGCAGGTCTTGAAATAGTGGAAATTGGTACCGTTAGTCCTGTTAAAGAACCAATACAGACTGACAGAAGCTTATGTTCTTCACCTGATGCTGGGGATATGGTGGTCAAACCATCATTGGATGACTTTTATAAGGACAAAAATTTAACAAGTGACAATGATTCTATAGAAGTGACTGGACTCAATCATGAAAGCCATGATGGTAGCATATCAACTATCTCGAAGGTAGTGAGTGGTGAAGAAACGGCAGATAGAGAAAGCAAGTCAGAAGTGAGTGTCAATGATGCTGCTAGTGAGATTGATAATTATGAGGATGCCCTTGCTAATATAGAGTCTGAAATTGAAACAGATTCTGAATGCAAGGAAAATCAACATTACATGAACCTGAAACCCATTGTGATAGATTCTGATGGAAGTGAAAGGAATCTGAAGCTCCAAAGTATATCTTTGGACTCTCAATCAATTGGAAACTCACTTATGTCAGAAGATGGCGACAATTTTTCCAAAGATAAAGATATTTCTTCATGTTCAGTTAGTGTGAAAACTTTGAATGAGACTGTTCCTGATCTTGATGCAGCAGTTATGGCGGCTCCTACTGCCCAAACCTATAATTCAGATTTGGACAACAGGTCTTTTGATCATTTTTCCACTACCGAGGAGATTGTCAGAAAAGAAAGACAACATGCTGCAGCATATTCTATTCATGCTAAAGAAGAGGATGAGCAGGAGTTTGCTGAAGCTTCAAACACTTCATATCTTGCAGAGTCAACTAAGGTGGATATGCCTGTAGATATGGAAGGTAGTCCAAAGAAAACTCACTTTCCAGACCCAAAGTCCAAAGACTCTGTTAAGCGTTTTTCTATTTTGGAAGATCAAGAGCATACTATTCAACCTGGTGTCTTATCATCAGATGTAACATATCTAGAAGCTTACGAGGATAGTGGACATTCTTTTAGTGCACAGTCAAATCATGAAATGGAAGGTCAGAATTCTAATATATATTTTGATACATCACATGCTCCATTGAATATCCCCTGATGAATTTGTTTCTTTGCTTCAAACAGAATCTCATAAATTGCCTTGTTCACCAGTTGGAAGACATGATAACAAATTGGGAATGACAGATACAACTTTGTGTTCAAATGGTGAATCTCCAAATAGACATCTATCCATTTTCGATCCTGTATATTTGGAAAAAACGAAGTTAATTGATGTGGCTTGTGAAAAAGAATTGTATATTCCTTCAATTCAAGAGAACCCAAAAGATTTATTTTGTGTCTCAGATTCCTCAACGAGTCCTGGAATTCAAGAGATCCCCCCTGGAACAACTAATTCTGTCAATTTATGCTCTCCTAATTTTGCTGCTGGAAATCTTCCTTGCTTGTCGCAAGATCCTATTATTGAAAATAATATTGCTGTTCATGAGGAGAGAGTATCTTCTGCTTTGTCTGTTGTTGAAGCTACTACTTTACCTACGATTTCCAACCAGCTACACATTTGTGCTCGAGAAGTCTCATCGGATACTGAAGCAGGAGAAATTGCTGAAAATGGCTCTTTGGAAGCTGATATAGATGTTGTGTCTTCTAGACTAGAAACCAGTAATAATAATTCAGGATTGGCTGATGAAAATATTGTGAATGGAGCTGTCATGGTTGGAAAGCCATCACAAATTTTAGATCTTCTGGAAACGGAATGTCAACGGCTTAACTTTACCTCAGAGACAACTGATGCTACTCTATCGGAACTTTCACAAGATGAAGATCGTAGGCTGAATTCCAGGAATATTACAGGTACTGGATGCTCTGTCTCTGTTGGTGGGTATGAAGATGAAGCTACTCTTGTTGCTGGTTTGTTAGAAAGAGAAAATGTCTGTAAGGATACTAATTTGATACATCCAAATCAGTCGAAGGTTTCTGAGCCAGATATTCTTGTGGTTGTGGATGGTCCTGCATCTCAAGCCGAGATTGTGCGTGGCGAAGCCAGTTCCAATCATGCTCTATCTGATCAGCTTAGTGGCCTCGAAAAGATCTTTTCTCACGATGCATCTTCTCTTAGTATACCTTTCAAACACACTATTGATAGCGATTATATAATGGCAGCTAAAAATGATTTTGATTTAGATCATAATGAGGAAAAGGTGAAGCATATGGAAATGGTTGCTGATGGTCCTGGACAAGTTGATGTCAAGGATGATAATGGTATAGACACTATGTCGTCATCTTTGTCTCTACATCCCGACAAGCTTCACGGAGCCCCTGATTTAGTCGGTGAGGAATTCTGTCACATAGATCTTGTTCCAGATACTTGTGTTAAATCTGCTGCCAACTTGTGCAGCATGTCTTCTGATGATTCTCCATTGATATTACATGACGATCTACTGCCTGAAGATGTCAATAGTGAAAAACTAGATGCAAAAGTTCCACTAGCTTCTGAAAATGAACATGACCATGTAGAGTCGATTCCCACTCAACTAAACGATTTGCTTGAAGTAGAACACCGGAAGTCAGTTAGCCACAATCCTTTAACACCTCAATACGTACAAAAAGAACAAAGTGATGCCATTTGTTTACATTATGATGACCAATCAGCGGTGTCAAAAGCTTCACCACAATCAGGTGGGCAAGGGCTGGAGACCTCCAATGCTGTCTTCCAGGTTAATGGCATACTTAATGGTGCTAATGAAGCCTCTGTGGTAGAGAGTTCTGATCAACCTCTCTCTACCCAAGGTTTTCCTGATCTTGAAGTGCGTCCATCTGAACCTCGAATCAACTTAGAACCACCGTCTGCTCTCCCTCCTTTGCCTCCTATGCAATGGAGACTGGGCAGGTTCCAAAATTCTTCTGCTGCTCCAATGGAGAGGCAAATGCTGCAGCATACACTTGTTCCGGTCCAAGTCCAACCAGTGAGCATGCCGACTATGCACCATAACCTTGCTTCAGTACAACCAATGAGCCTACCATCGTTACATCATACACTTGCTTCTTTCCAACCTGTGCCCTTACCAACAGGAAACAGTTTGCATCCTGCAGTACCATCAGCAACCCTGCCAACAACCCTACCAGCGGTGCATTATACCTATACTCCTGTCAGACCAGTGACCCTACCAACTAGTGGATACGGAATTGAGGGTATTGGTCAGACATTCACAAGTGAGGGACTGATGGGATATTCCAATGGATATATGGCACAGCATGGAGTCTTAACCTTACCAATGTCTGGTGGAGTTTCTGATGGTTTTTTCCAGCTAAACTCAAGTGTGGCTGGAAGACAAGAGAATTCACTGTCTACTGTTCCTCTAACATCCACGACTTTGGATGGTTATGTGACGCAGCAAGGAGTATATCCATTACCAATGCCGGCTGTGGTATCCGAAGTTTCTTGCCAGAATAACATTAAGGGACTTGGACGAGAAGGCAATGTGCCGTCCATGGTCTCTTTAGCCTCAACAAGGTCATTGGACGGCATGAAGATCTCTGAAGGGCCCTTTCAGCCTAATTTGGTTCACTCTGAATCAGAATCATCAATTGAAGGCCACTTTTCTAAGAATACTTCTAAAATAGAGCCGAAAATGAATATTGAATCTATTACTCAGAATATGCTTGGACTTGATTCCCAGGTGCTGGAAGAGGAAGCAGGAAAGTATCGTATACATCCCTTACTTTCATCCACAGAGGAACAGCCATCCTCCAGTTTGGTGGCTCATGAGGCAGGGATGACATGGTTGAGTGCATATGATGGGATTTTAACTCGTGATGCAGATGGCACTACAAATGGAACTCTCCAGAAGAAGCCTCCCAGACCTAGAAATCCTCTCATTGACGAAGTTGTTGCTATTGACAAAAGCAAGGTTTGTCTCATTAATCATTCTTTGAAATTATTTAGTTCTTTCTTGACAATGCTTAAAAATTTCTAATACTATTAGCCTAGTCTATGTTCTTATTTTTTATATGTTTGTGTAGTTGAGAAAGGTAGAAAGGGTGAAACCACAGTCGGAATCAAAACCGGAAGAGGGTGAGTCTCTTTTGGAACAAATGCAATTGCGAAAGGTTGAAAGGTCCAAGTTATCGGCAGAATCAAAAGTGGAAAGAGAAAATTTACTGGAACAGTTGCAGCTAAGAAAAGTGGAGCAAAGGGTTAAACCACCAGTCGAACAAAAATTAGAAGAAAAGGAGTTTTTACTTGAACAGCTACAGTTGAGAAAGGTAGGAGTAAGGATTAAACCACCTAGTGAGCCAAAATCTGAAGAGAGGGAATTTTCACTAGAACAGTTGCAGTTAAGAAAGGTAAAGGAAAAGTCTAAAAAAGATGTTGAGCCAACAGTAGAAGAAACTGGATCCCCTCAGGCGTATTTGAGGAAGGTCGGAGTAAGGTTTAGACAGGAGGTTGAAGCAAAAGCTGAAGAAACAGAATCACCACGTGTGCAGTTGAGAAAGGTTTCCGAAAGGGCTCAGCTTCCGGTTGTGGAAAAGACAGAAGAGAGAGACTCGCTATTTGAACAGATAAGAAATAAGGTTGCCCTCAGATTGCAGTTCCTAATTCATGATGATGTTATTCATCCAAAATATTGGGTAAAACTGTCATCTTATGATTTTTCTTTTTGTCAGTCATTCAATCTGAAGCCAGCAGTTGCTGCTAGACCGAACATTCAAGGTCCAAGAACAAATTTGAAAGTTGCTGCCATTTTGGAGAAAGCAAGCACTATCCGCCAGGTTTTTCCATGCGCATTCACTATTACAAGCATCTTTAAATCTTGATTTGCTGTCAAAATGCAAATGAATTTCAATATTTCACACTTGTATTTTACAAATTGATTAATGACAGTGGTAAAATCTTGAAACAGGCAATGGCTGGAAGCGATGAAGAAGATGATGCAGATAGTTGGAGTGATGATAGTTGATACAGCTGCCGATGCTGTCATCGTCAATACGCTAGATGAAAGTATATTCACCATATTAGTATATAGATGGTTGTTTTGTTCCTTTCACCTACATAGATATATATGTGTATAGTGTTTTTCTCTCATTTTCTCGTGCCATCTCATAGAAACGCAATCTATACATGTGAGTTGCCTGAGGTCCAGCGTGCAAGCGCATCCACCGGTTTGTCCTTTGTATAATTCAATGTTCATATTAACTTGTATTAGGTTTTTTTTTTCAAATTTTGGCAATAGATGTGTGCCAACAGAATGATGTATATCCTTGCTCGATTTTTGTCCAACACTTTTGGTTCTTATATCAAGGACGATTGTCTGCATATTCCCTTTCCTCCATTCTTTTCATCTTTGGGTAATGGGTAACAATAACACCATAGTCCTACATGTGTTGGTCTCGTATATGCTCCTTTCGTCTCTCTCGATTTGCATTAATTTTTATTTCAGATGGTCCCATTTATTTTACTAACATTTAATTTATTTAAAATTGAACTTTACAATATTTTATAATTTCATCTACACATTTTAATCTCTTTTTCATTTAATATTACATTTGTCACACTAAATGACAAAATATTAAAGTTCTCCATGAGTACTCTTGAAAAGCACCATGATAGCCACATCTACCTGCTGTATAGTTTATGTGTAAGGTAGTAATTGATGATTATTTGATAAATAATTAAATATAATTTTAAGTAAGATAGTTGTACATAATAAATACATATAATTATTATATTCTCAATACTACGTTAGAAGGGTAATATAGACATAGATAGAACTCTTAAGGACTTTGGGAGCTTTTTGTCCGCCGTAAGACATGAGTTTATTTCTTATCGCTCAAAGACACTCTCACATATGATTATTTATCAATCCTTATGTCCTATCTGTGACATTCTCTAGCCTACTTCAAAATTCAAAAATCCTTGAGAATATCGATTCAACAATAAACACCATTTAACAAAGTTTTGATGTGGAATAGATTACAACAATACTCAAGCTTTGAACCAATTAATATCACTAGGCCTATTTTCAAAACTAGTAAGCTTCTTGATGATCTACATGGAAGAGCATTCTCCTAATAACTCGAGCTCAGAACTAACATACAAAAAGAACTACAAAAAAAAATAAGTCACTTGGTGACAAACTTTCTTTATGGAGATAAATTAAGACATTAAGATGATTCTATCATTCATATCCCATTCAAGTCATATTTTCACGCTTGATGCACACAAATATCTTAGTGTGTATTCATTAGAGGAGCACATATCTGCCAAATCCTGATGCGAACTTGTAATTGCTTTCTGCAAGGATTTCAAGGTTGGAAGTAAGTTTTTCGAATTTTGTTGGATTGAATGACCATGGACTTTGCAGATTTCCTGCCAGAAAAGAATTTGATACAAACAATTAGGGGACATATAAGCGCTGAAAGATCGAATCACAGAACAGTTTTCGGTTAAATTTGTCAACAATTTGATACAAACCTGACACCACCTAAGAATGAATTCCAAAAAGGGGCTACCCTCGAGAAGTTCTGTTAACGCCTCAATTAATCTTTGCAAGTATCTGAAAGGGATTGATGAAGCAACGGCTGATATGTCGGCAGGATTAACAGCAAGAATACACTTTTTCACGAGCGAGTCCTCATTTAGTCTAAGACTTAGAATTAGAGCTCTACTTGGTTGATCTTCATTAAGAGCTGCATCAACCGCCTGAAAAGTGCCAATAAAAACAGCCTCTTACCAAAAACATACAATAACAAAGATGGGAATTTTGTATACATAAATAGAACTAAAGAGTAAAGTATACATCAGTTAAGTTGCAAATCTATAGGTGTTGTTACAGGTCGGATTTTGTGAAGTATATTGCTAACAGAGAACACCAAGCTAGAAGAAAAGTTGATGAACTTACTGTTGCACTTGCAATCATGTAACATTCTTTAAAGTTTTTATGGCTCAGATATGTACATTCTAGCTATGAACTTTCGTTTATAGGTGTTATCACAGGTAGGATTTTGTGTAGTATATTGCCAACAGGAAAAGGATAATGGCTTATGACCTGACCTATGAGTGATGAGCGTTGCTTACCAGCTTTCCCTCGTATTTGAAGTAATGTCAAGACAAATCATTTTTTCAATTCAAAGAAATTTTCTACTGTTTACATTCCTTCAAAGTACAATGAAAATAGAAGTATGGCTACTTCAAGTCGTCAAAAAGTTTCAATTATTAATTTTTTGGTTCAAACCCTGCACCAGTACTAATAGCTTGATTTAAACATTAATCAAGCCAAGGGGTCTGTTCTGCACAGCTAACAAAGATAAAGGGAATATGAAAGATTATAATACTTTGAGTCATATCAAAAGGGGTAGAAAATAATAAAAGAGATGTAGACACAGATAAGATCAAGGACATTACTGCAATGTTGAAAAAATGAGGGAAATACAAGTGAGTACCTCGGGAGTAACATCTACGTCAAGATCAGTAGGATCAAAAATAAAAGATTCATCCACAGAATAAATCAGAACACCCTCAGTTGTTGCTGCTGCAAAGTTGCGCCCAGTAGGTGCAATTCTCAGGCACTTTGTCCGAATAACAGGCCTACCACGGTTAGATGTAGATCCTGGCAAATCCAAACCCAGCTTTCCCCGTGTTTGCTTATCAATTCCTTCCTCTTCATCACTATTGATATCATCAATCAAATCCAGTGGACCAGCTTCTGTCATCTTTTTTGAATTTAAGATGTCCAGTACTCCATCAAGTGAAAGGTTGTGAGTTATTTGAAACCTACGCAATAATATCTGATCCACAAAAAGAGATTTAAAAATCATTCAATTGCAGTTACACTTAAGCTCCTATATATTGCACCATAATGAATGGACCTTCTTCTATCCAAGGTAAAAAGGCACAAAGAAGATTAAAGCTTCCATAAATCACATTCCAAAAGGAAGGCTTAAAAAAGCATCTAGGAATATGAGTCTAAGGCACTTGAACTTCACGGTTTTATGATTGTCTTCGCTACAAACACAAACATCACTTTATTCGTAGCTCCTCATATCATGTAATTCTATGGACGCAAATTGAGAACACTAAAATTGTGAGCTCCGACTGCAGTACGTTGTTAGGATGCCTAAACCCAAAAAGACCCATTTTTTAAATAAACCAACAGCCACAGTGACCTATTAAGCACAAAATTGTGAACTCCGACTGCAGTCTCGAGGGAAATCTTTAGCCTCAGCACTTGAGTCTTCTATATTCTTAATTCAGTTTGAAAATTCCCCGCTCTGCTGAACACATCCCTTTTATTCACTTTCCCCTATTCTTGCTCAATACTCTTCTACTTATAACGATATTAGTGATTTTTTCTTCATTAGTTCTCTTATTAGAGGCTAATGCAGTTGTACATACCACTAACTCATGGATTAAAAGCAGTCAAACCCAGAAAACAAGAAAAGAATAAAAGAAATGGTTATAGTTTCACTTTTATAAGGGGTGATATTACAGAGA
The DNA here is from genome assembly GCF_026212465.1 of Amaranthus tricolor. Taxonomy (NCBI): domain Eukaryota; kingdom Viridiplantae; phylum Streptophyta; class Magnoliopsida; order Caryophyllales; family Amaranthaceae; genus Amaranthus; species Amaranthus tricolor. Next base: position 31,147,112 of record NC_080051.1, on the reverse strand, counting down.
TAAGAGTGCCAGAGTCTAGACACTCGAGTACCACATGCAGATAACATAGCAAGGGAATTGAAGTAGAGGAGAAGCAGAAAAGGACACACCTGTTCAGCAACGTCATACATGCAGATAAATTTGCTATTTCCACCAGCCAGTATGTAGCTTCCATCAGCAGAATAGCATAAGGTTGTGAAGTACTTTCCAGAAGTAGAGTTAGCTGCTGATCTGCGGTCAGTCATCAACCGACCTCCAGAAATATCTCTACGACCCTCAATAGTGTACATTAATGAACCCTCAAAGGGATCCCAGAAATTAATTTGGCCATCTAACGTGCTGCAAGCTAGTTGTTTTCCATCTGGACGGTAAACAACAGTGAGAACATCATGGACATGCTGAAATGTCTCAACAGAACCCTTCCCTTCAAAAACATCCCAAAGTCGCACAGTTTTGTCCCATGAAGACGAAGTTAAAATTGCCTACAAGGAAAGCATAAATCATACATCAAACAAAAAAATACATTAAGAAGATTTCTATCAACATTCCTCACTGTATACTTAACCAAGATATTTGTTTTTGAACTTTGTGTTCTCAAGGCTTTAACAGCATCAATATTTGTATAGGCACTAAATTAGCAATAAATCACAATAAATAAAAATGGTAACATGAGAAGCAAAATGGCCCAGCCCAACCTTGCCTCTAGCGGGGGAGAAAATGACTTAAAGAGGCTCAAACTTATTAATGAAACCCGCTCCTACTCCCTCTCCCAACCAACCCCTCAAAAAAAGATTATTTTTCAATTACAAAGGCACAACTTCAATGGCCCCACCCCCAAAAGATAGAAGATAACTCTTTTCATTACAAAAGCAAAGCTGCAATTCTCATTACCCTTTCCTAGCAAAATATAAATCTTATTCAAACACAAACTGATCCCAAAACCCTAAAATTTAAATGCCAGTGTTCTGTTCCTATCCTCAGATGACTTCCCAAACCGACATTCCCAATTGAAATAGGGCTCAATAAGGCTTTGATTGGGTTGAGGAGATCACAATATATGTCCCGGTTAGCTCCTAATTTCCCAGACAGAATTTATAAAGCTATTGCGGTAAAACATTTAAGGCATGTAGTTTGGATAAATAAGAGGCACGTAAAAGTAAGGAATTCACTTATGGTGAAGCACTGAAAAATTCATTGATAATATCAACAAATCAACAAAAGTTGAAAAAGAGTGAAAAATTGTGAGCATGACTCTTAGTTTCCAAATCAAAGTTCAGTGTCAATTCAGTGATCGCATCCATAGCTGAGGATAAGAGAAAGTTTGCATAATAAGTGATTGCAAGACAGCATTGAATTTTTCACTGAACAGCTGTGAGTGAAAGTAAACTGCTACAATTACTCACCATAGTAGTGTAGACAGAGTAGCATGCCCCATTCCGTTAATAAAATTTGGCATGTAGTATTAGATGCAATTATGCAATTCATTCAAATGCAAAAAGCAGGAAAGAATACACACATTTGTTGGAGAAAACATTAATCCATGAACAGGACCTTCATGACCACTTAAAACATCAAGTAAGCGTTGTGTTTTCATCGACCAAACAAATATCTGTACAAAGAAAGAACACATTGTATTAGAAAAGTTCTAAACACGATACTATCATAAAAGTGAAAGATATATTTAATCAAAAGGTACCTCAAATGAATCTAAAGTTCCAGCACATATAATTTCACCACTCTGATCAGCAGTCAATGAAACAAACTGCCTAGAAGATGGAGTAGTGAATGTCCTGAAGTTTCGGTACCGGAAAAGGTCCCACGCACGAACTGTTCCATCCAAAGAAGCACTTAAAAGGCTTTGATTGTTGGCCATAAAATGGAGGGCTGTCACAGCATTAGTATGCTCAGGAAATGTCACAAAGCAAAAGCCAGACGAAACATTCCAAACCTGCATACAGAAATAAATTAAGCATCAAGTCATTGAAGCCAACAAACAACGACTGCATAAGCCCAAAAGACAGAATTGTTATAATTTTTATGAAAGATGAATATACCTAATTTATAGCTAAGCAAACTTCTATAAGATCATGAACAAACAAAGACTGAATAAGCCCAAACAACAAAATTCTATATTTTTATTATTGCTTAATTATAGCGCATCATTACATCTAGCTATAAATTGAATTAGCTAGCATATTGCTATAATGTCTCAACATAAAAGAACTATACAATTCATCTTTACACTTGTTTATAATAACCTTCAATTCAATATTTGTTAACAGCTTTATCCTTATCCTCTTTTATAATATGTCTCTACATTAATGTATAAAAAAAATATTTATCATGATTTTATTTATACTAAATATATGAATAACTGCATTTTAATAATATAAGATACATCATTTTATATTTCAATTTAACAATAGTTCAGAGGATTTGAAGTTTAATAGAACAATATATTGACTACACCAAATACTAAACAGCTCCTCACCTTGATTTTATTATCATCAGCACCAGTAGCCAGGAGCTGAGAATCAGGTGAATAAGCAAGACAATTCACATCAAAATAATGACCCTGCTGCTTCAATATATAACTCTCTGATTTCCATTCCCACACAAGTAGCTGGCCAAGCTTTGCACACCCGAATGTCAACCAATTACCAAGATCATTAAAAGAAGCAGTAGTGATCTTCTCTCTTGATATAGACAACAAATGAATGCAAACAAAATCAGGCATCTGATACAAACCAAAAACGCCACTTGAAAACCCTACAACAACAAGATTAAGGCCTTGGTGATAATCACACGCCACGACTTTAGCTGGTGCTTGCATAAAGTAATCCTTTTTAAGCAATTCCCACTTGATCTTATGCAGTAAAATCTCACTGCCCTCATCCTCAAAGTCCTTCCCATCAAATTCTTTCCGTTTTTTCTCCTTCTCAATGGCATTATCATCTTTAGCAGCAACACCACCTTCCTCATCCATTCTTTCAGGTGTACCAGGAGAAGGCGGGTCAAGCATATCACCATCAAAATTTGGACCCCAATTAAACAAAGCCCCATCACGAGAAACACTGTAAACCCTCAAAATTTTACCCGTCTTGTTATCAAGACCAAAAAACACACCCACAATAACATCTCTATGACCTAGAAACAAAAACGGTTTATTATTCTTTTTCTCATCCAATTTCTTCAAACAAAACATCCTAGCAGTCAAGTCCCTAGAACCAGCAAGCAAATAACCCGAATCGGGGCTCCATTTCAAACAAGTAACCCTATCATCAAAATCAGCACAAGTCCTAACTAATTCAAATGGAAAAAACTCCTTCTTAAAACCAGGTGATCTCCAAATTTGAATTAATTTACCAATAGCAACAGCAATAAAATGGCCATTAGGGCTAAATTCAAGGGCAGAAACTTTACCCTTAAATGTGATTCTATGGAGTACAATTCGACGATGCAGATTAATAAATTGAGACCTATTATTCTCATCAACTGCCAAGATAAAGTTTCCATCCGGCGATACAGCAATTCGAGAAATATTTGATGAAAATTGACAAGGTAAAGTTATTGTCTCCGATTTAACAAGGTTTGTGACTGATATCCGATTACCCACCGATGAAATTAAGCGGGTATTTCCGGTAATAATGGCATTTCCTCCTCTGTATGGAGCTCCAAGAAGATTTTGAAACCTGTAATTCATGGTGGAAGATAGACAAAGAAATTCTTTTTGATGAATATAAACCCTAAAAAACGGAGACTATTATTTTTGAAGAGAGGAATTTGTAGTGATGATAAACCCTAAAACAGGGTTTAAAGGGGGGTTTAGTATGATATTGTCTGAGAGGACGGCTGACTACTTAGAGAGAAGACGAAGCTATTAGCCGTATTAGGTTTAGTGATCAACCGACCAAAAACAGAACACCGGAATGACTCTAAACTCTAATAAGTACTCCCCTATTCATCCAATGTACCCATTTCACTTTATACTATTTTTAGGTGATCAAATGGACTATGTGAGAAAAAATACGAATAGTGTTTTTTAATTTTGATAGGGTAAAATAAGATTAGTAAGCGTAAACTTGTGAAAAGTTAAGTGTAGTAAAGGTAAATTGATAAAGTCACCCATAATAGAATTGAGACATTTTAAGTTGACTCGACCCAATATAAAAATGACACACTTATGATAAATATGAATGGAGTAGAAGACGAAGTATTAGGAGAAAAACTGGTGAAACAAGAGTGGAAAAGAAAATATGAGGAAGATGTTAATTGTTGAGATTGAGCATTATCACAGTTGGAAAACGTATTATTTTCTCAGATAGTATTGAATATGATTCACACTTAGTTATTCGTTTTCCTCTATTGTTACCCTCATTTGCCTTGTAATAAATAAATGTTTATTGTTACTATTAAGGAGTTTGAATCAAAAAAAAGTTATTTGATCTACTCCTAAAATCAGTGAACTTAAGTTGATGTTTTCAATCCAAACTAAATAATAAAAAATTTACATCCTCTGTAATATTATAATAGTTATATTTTTCTTATTCAACAATTTCAAATTATTTGCAATATTACTATTATTGACAAAAAAAATAATTATGTAAAAGTCTATTTTTCGTCTTTCTCCTACTTTTTTTCCTACCTCGTATCTCAAAACTTATTGCCTGTTTCTTTAGGAGTTGCAACGATCCTTTAACACAACGACATCATTTCTTAATTTTTGTGCAAAACACTTTTATAACAACTAAAACAAAACGAAAGAACTTTTTTAATTTGTGAATGAAAAATTAAATTCATGTGAACGACTATCAAAATCGATCTAATGTTTCATGTGTTTTGGACCTTAATTTGTTGATATTAAGGCTTTGATATTATTGTTAGTTTAAGAATGAAAAATTTAACTCGGGTGTAAATATATAATCTACTTTTAGACCTATTGTACATAAAGATCCCATAAACTATTTTAAAATATTAAATTTAACAAGAAATTTAAGAACATTTTAAGATAGATAAATAACATGGAATTGTTTGAATTGATGAACTTATTGATTATGCATGGATCATATTTTGTACATTTTAAAATTGTTTATTATAGATTATAAAATAAATCCGGCCTAAGATAAGTGTTTAATTATAAAGCATAAAAATTTGTGACCATTATTATAATTATATAATATATATTTTATGATATATGTATAAATAAAATAACCTATTTAAAAAATAAAGTTGTTAGAAAAAGTGTTGAGCTCCTATATATTTTGGATGATGAGTACACTGCACACGCCCTCCAAAATTTTCCTAAATTTTCAGATTGATGGGAGTGATCTGAAAGAAAAAATTGTTTCCTAAGTCAATTTTTATTCTAATAAATTAATAAAAGTTGACTTGAAGATTGGAATACCATAATTTTAAATGTTGGTATTATTTCATACTACATTAGATCTAATTATATAATAAATCAGAAGAAATATCAACAAGCACCAGTGGTCTAGTGGTAGAATAGTACCCTGCCACGGTACAGACCCGGGTTCGATTCCCGGCTGGTGCAAAATTGCAAGCAGTGATGATATATGCGGTACAGTGGCTGGATAGGGTCCGCCACATTTCATCAGACATCGATGATATATGCCCGCATCTGAGCTTGAATTTTTTAAGGTCAAACAATTTTGTTACTTTATTGAGAAACTCTTGTGTATACTTGATCCATACTAAGGGGGCGTTTAGTTCGCACAAGGGAATCGGAATGGAATGAGGAAAGAGAATGAAGGAGAAAGGAATGGATTCCCCTAATTTAGCCTAGTTGTTTGGTTGTGTTCAGGAAACGGAATGAACTGCTGAATGATTCCCTTTGTGACTGTTTGGTTCAAACTAAGGAATCAAAATTTGAGTTTTTAAATTCTTTTATATTTTCTCCAAAAATAAGTAGTTGTTATATGATAAACTTGAAAAATGAACATTCATGTCTTTCATGAATGCTTGTAAACAAGCTTCACCAGTAATCTAATGCATCAGACATCAAACAAAACCTCAAACCAAATTTACCTCAAATCAGCAAACAATACAAAAGTATCACACATTCAAAAACATCAGTAAATGAAAAAAAAAAAAGAAAAAAGAACACTCTAGAAACACAGGCCAAACCAGAACTCAACAAATCAACATTTCACATCCTTTACACAAACATTCAGAATAAACATCAAAAGCCTAAAAAAAGATCCAAACAATAATAATCAACAGCATAACAACACCGATGCTAGCCTCTTCGGTATTAATGGTGAAAAGAATGCCTTCATAACGGATTTCAGACTTTGAAGTTAAACTAATCAAACTACCAAGATAAGAATCTGCAGAACCAGCACTGAAACTAGATCTAGATGCTTCCGCTGCCATTTTTGTCTGGTTTTTTCAAGCAGATGAAACGAAAGAGAGATAGAGAATTGAAGTACAACTACTTCGGAAAGAGTGAGACAATTATTGATTTTTTCTGGGTTGTGATTTGTGAATCCTGTTTTGACGAAAAAGAGAGAAACATCGAAAAGAAGCAAACAAACCCTATGTCTGCATTTACATTTGACAATGGAGGCAGCAGGCGGAACTACGCGCGAGGAAGAGATGAGAACTTGAGGAAGATGAACGAGGCGCGACGAATGGAAGGAGATGCCAACGATTTTGGTGAGGTTGGAGGCGCGAGGAAGGAGAAAAATGGTGAGGAAGGAGGCGCGAGTACTGCTTCAGTAAGGTTGCTGAATGAGGGAGGGAATGGAATGGGAAAGTGGAGGGGGAGGTGGGGAATGAGGTTTACCTCATTTGGGTAAACTTAAAACTGAAATGGGGAAAGGAAATCATTGAAAATGGAAACCAAACAACATCAAAGGGAATGGGGTATTTCCATTCCCTTTTCCTTTCCTTAAGACCCCCAACCAAACGCCCCCTAAGTAGTGTGGACTAAGTCTTAATACTCTTATTCCTACTCTCTTCACTTTTCACTATATACTTCAAAATAATTGAAAAAAACTTTTTGAAAAAAGTAATTTTAATTTTATTTATTTTAATTTTTTTAATTTTAATTTTCGTTTTATAATTTTAATTTTTTAAATTTCTAATTTTTTTATTTTTAAAATTTTTTAATTTTTTAGTTTTTAAAATTTTAATTTTTTATTTTTAATTTTAATTTTTTTTATTTTTAAAATTTTTAAAGAGTAGAGTGGAGTGTAAGAGTATAAGAGTAAAGTAGAGTAGAATAAAGTAGAGTGAAGTAAAGTATAAGAATATAAGAATAGAGTGGAATGGAGTGGTAGAGTGGAATGGAATGAATGAGGAGAGTGTAAATGTTGGTCCACACTAATATTAGTGTGGACTAATTCCATAATAGATTTAATCCTATATTAATATATCATGTAAAAATATTTTAATTTTTTTTTGTTAGTATGGAATTTATTTGGTTATAAAGTTGTGACTTCCTCCATCCTTACATTGTCACAATGTTTATTTTCATCTGTCTTTAATTTTGTAGCATTTTTAGTTTAGGTAGAATCCCTCATTATTTTCTTTCGGTTACTTTTCTGTGAGATGGTCTTAGTCGTGCAACTGATTCAGGCCTAATAATTTTTAAAAAATATTTTGATATACTAATTTTAAAACTTAAAAGGACAATTTCAAGATTTAAAAATCTAATTTTAAGACTTAAAAGGTCAATTTCAAAGTTTTTAATATGTACTTTAATGTTTGAGTCATTTTTTTTAAAGTTGAAATGAGAATTTAATGTCTTGTAATAGTCTTTTAAGTCGTAAAATTAATTTCTTAAATATTGAAATTGACCTTTTAAGTCTCAAAACTGTCAATCATGACTTAAAATGTCAATTTTAAATCCTTAAAATTGGTCTTTTAACTCTTGAAATTGACATTTAATTTGTAAAATTGGTAAAAATATATATATAATTGGGTCGGCCCAATAAGACATGTCTCACAAGTGAGACAATTTCACCGAAGTTTTTGTGATTTTCTTTAATACTTGTTGCAATCTATACGAGATGGAAGTATATTTGTTAAAATAAAAAAGTCGTCAGTTTTTGGTTAGTATTTTCTTCAAAATCCAAAGTGAACTAGTGAAAAACTAAAGATGTAGTATTTCATTGTCATCATTAGATTCTGGATATTTTGAGGAAGAATAAACGACAACAAAATCATAAGTGATAAGTAGGTTCTTTTCGGCCATAAGGATGTAGTGTTTATTGGGTTATACAAACTTCAAACATCATGAGTCAAGTTAAAATTAGCCTTTGTTTCAAGCATTTTATTTGCAAAGTTTCAAGCATATGGCAAGTCCGACCAACTTGAAAGAGAAAAAACGAAATAAATAAGCTAATTTATTAAAAAAAAAAAGTACTAAATAAGTGACAATTCAACTTATTTTCAAAAATAAGCGTCTAATTTCCAAGTCTGAGATCTGGTGTTGTTCGCAGTTACTAATAACTGCGAACAAAAGAATTGGTCAAAAAGTCAAAGAACTGGTCAAAAAGGTTCAACCTCCGTTCGCAGTTACTAACTGCGTACAACTTTTCCTCTATTCGCAGTTAGGAATTGCGAACAGCTCTTTGACATTTTTTGACCAGTTCAATCTTCTATAAATACCAAAACCTTATAACTCAATTCATTCATTCATATTCACCAATTTATCATCCTAAGTTGAGGTAATTTTCTATAATTTAGATTAATTCTTTATTGTTATTGTTGAATTGAATTGTTGTTGATTTTGTTAATACTTCTAAATATATACAAATGTTTGAAATATACAACTAAATAAACATATATATATATATATATATATATATATATATATATATATATATATATATATATATATATATATATATATATATATATATACATAGTCAATTAAAATACACAAAAATCTAAAGCTAACGATCATCACCCTCATCTACCCTATCCAACTGATTTGGTCTTCTACTCCTCCTACAATAGTAAGAGGCGTTCGTGTATTGCTCTGGTAGGGGAGGGGACTGGTATTTTGATGGCTGGGAATCTGGGATGGCCCAGCCTACGAGGTCCCCGCAACGTCACTGGGATATGACAAGTCCATCTCCTCCAAATGAACGTCATAAGGAGGAGATGAGACGTGCACATAGGCGGTAGCCGGTGATGACTCCGCAGCTACTTCCGGTATGAAGTGCTGGAACTGCGTGCCGAGGAGCATGCCTTGCGCAATCTCCCTCATTGGCTCCTCGTGGCTACACCGGATCACGGTTGCCGCACCTTGTGCCTGCAATTAATAGTAAGTTAATGTAACATTATACTATGTAATCGGCAACTGAATCATTTAAATGCAAATGAAGACTTACAAATTGGGTCATCGTAGGCGCTACAGGAGCATAATGGGCTGTTGCAATGATCCCTACGTCTACCCCCAACATAATGAACTTTGCCACTACTTTCTCGAATAGAACCATTCCAAAAACATACTATAGTGACACGAAATGACGTCATTTCTATATGAATACAAACAAAATCAACATCATCATCAACTTCATGTCAATAGAACTACATTATATTCATTTGATTATAATTTTTTTGATATATAAAGTAATAAAGTGCATGATGTAACTAAGTTCATACATATATAATGTACATAAAATTCAACTAATAAATCAATTAATAACAACATCAAAATTTCTAATAATATATACTGTACATAATATTCAACTAATTCAATAGGCTCATCAACAACAATACTTCAAAAAAACAACAAAAATAAAGCTGTTAAAACAATTAAACATTACCTTCATCAGTTGTGGATGAATAAGAAGAGTGTAGATTTTAGAACTAGTGACCTACATTTAAGTAAATAACCAAACTTCATTAAAACCCTAAAAAACGATATATATTTAAAAAAACGCATTAAAGTTTACCTTTGTGCAAGCTAGAGTATCCCAAACTAAATTTAAAGTGCTAAATTGAAAGGAATGTAAGAATTGATGGATTAAAGGTAGTCTAAGATGATTTTTGAAAGGGGAATGTCGAGTTTTGGGTAGGTTAGGGTTTTGAATTTGGGGAGAATGGGGAAGAGGAGACCTACAACTGTGTTTATGCTCGATAGTGTTCGCAAATACCAACTGCGAACAGAAAACAGGTATGTTCGCAGTTACTAACTGCGAACAGCTTTTTAAAAATTTAAACACCTGTTCGCAGTTAGTAACTGTGAACAGCCCAAACTTCGGGTTTGAAAGTTACACGCTCATTTTTGGAAATAAGTTAAATTTTGACTTATTTCGAGCTTTTTTTTTAATATATTAGTTTATCCATTTCATTTTTTCCTTGAAAGAACGTGTAAAGTACACTAAATCATGAATGACAATACGTATCTATGTCTATTCTCGCTAGAACAACAAATTTATGTATATTTTTTTGTGTTTGCTCGCAACAACCAATATTAATGACTTATTATATTATTTTTACTTATTCATTTGAAATTGGACAAAATATTTACAATAAAGAGTTAACCAAAAAAACATATTTGTTATTACAAGGTAAGATTGCATATTTCTGATCCCTTTAACATTTTGCTTTGGGAGCAACCAATCACCATTGGGGCAATGGTATCAACAATGAATTGGTGACAGAATGACAGGATGCACCTTGTATTAAGGCTCCTCATAAATGTATACCATACCATCTATTACATTCGTTAGCAAAAGGAAACCACAATAATAACAATGTCAAAGTTTACTACTAACTATATAAATTCACCCACACGAACCAAAACAAATCGTCTTTTCATAGTTCATAGCTATTCCCCATTAAGAAGTAGATCTCTTCGGCTTCTCCACCTCCTGTTACACATTTCACAAAGATTTAAGCGATTTGACAGAAGGTTTCACAAAGATCAAAGCATCAAAGATCTTGGCTCAATGGAGAAACTCCAATAAGATCGGGAGTTGAAACTGTAGAAAATCCTACAGATTTGTTGAATTACAATGGAGAATACCACATGAACATGTTGCCATGAAAGAATACACTGGAGGTCACCAGTGCACGGCTGCACGTCCTTCTAATTTTGCTGCATTAAAACTTCCACTCTCTTTCACACCCAACATAATGTGAATGGATATGTCAATCCATGAATAACTCACTCTACTAGCAGCTATATCTAGTGGAACCATGGAAGGAGGTTAGCTACACACTGGTTTCTGTCTTCAAAAATAAACGACTAAATGAGGCTTTCCTATTACAAAAACAATTATTCATAGCTTAGAAGCATCATGTAGAGGTAACTTCCGTGCACGTGCACAAAGTGTTCCCATTGAGCGAAGGTCTGAGGAAGGTTCTACCACATAGGTGTAATGTAGGCAAACTTGACCCTGCTTTTCTACGAGAAGCGTCATGTACCGGATTGATTCTGTTTTTAGTTGAGTCTGATCTATGCCTCCTGCTCAGCTATTAAATCTAATGAAGTTCCTTCGCAAAATAAACATGGGCCCTTTGTTCTCAGGGTATATTAACAAATATGACGATGGTATTAAATAAAGTCACCAACCACTTCTCTTTTATCAATGCATCAATTAGTCAAAAAACTTTAATTACTTGCCAACTTTTATTGAATTTTGGAGCATTTCTAGTAGTATAAATAGGATGCTCATCACTTGCATTTTTCTCATCCCACCACAACATTCTTGAATGGTAAAGCAAAAGTGAGCAATATTTTAGAGTGAGTTATTGTAAGAATAAGAGTGAGCTACTACAATATAGTAGTAGTATATATATTGTAATCTTATGTTTTTAGTGATGTTATTATTACTTTAAGCATTAGTTGTTCAATACCACTCTAAACTTTATTGTTCACATTATTATTTTGCTATTCCTTTCACATAAATATACCCTGAAATTCTCTACAGATAGAGCCGTGAAGGTGGATGGTGACAGTCCTTGACAAGAGTTTAGAACATTTTCTCCCCAACTTATTACCGCCTACTTGAACCTAGACTCATTAAATATTAAGAATATGAGTGAAAACGATCAAAAAAACTTATTTGAGCTCAATTTAATTGAGATTCTTATAACTGAGCTAAACTTGCAAGTACTTGAAATAAGTTAAGAAGAACATATGCCCTTAATCATGACTTTCCATAACAGTTTCAAAAAGACCCAGCTTATCTTCATCATGATCCAAGTCTAAATTGAACTCAACTGCAAATAGAAATTAGAGTCGATGGCCCATTTGAAAGGAATAACAAAGGATTATCATCACAAGAAAAAGCCTTATTCCTTGCTCTGATGTGGGTTGTCCATAAGGGTCAGCAAGATCATGATCCCCACTAGCTTCCGTAATCAATAGGCATGGTTAATAGCTGAGTGTCATTGTCATCCAAACAGAAATCCACTATCCACCTTGATCACCCTTGATCCATTCAAATACATGGCACTATAATATCAGTACAATCATTTTTAAACATACATCAGTCCCAATATAAACCTTGCAAGCTGTAGCTTGTCAAAACTTCAGGCGAGTAGCATCAGTTGGCTCTAGAAGACACCGCTACCAATTGCTATACATCTTTGGTTCCCAGTGGAGTTGTACAAAAATATGGTTTCCGGTAATGAAAGAGATCCAAGACCTTTCATTAGCTACTCTAGAAAAATCTTACCAAAGGAAGCATTTTTAGATGATGCAATACCAAATAGGCCAGTTTCCCAACTCACACCCACAAAACTCCTCAACTTTGGCGCCATTGGGAGCTAGTCATGGCCCTTGGAAGATGTATGCTACATTACAACATAACTACTACGAGTAAATTTGAAAATTTTCCTAATTATTCCTTTCCTACTACCTCTACTTCCAGGAAGACTACAATCATTCAGTCATTCCACTCCCTTCCAAGATATTTATGGTACCCACTTAACCTACTCTCATCATAGGGTTTGATGTGAGAAGGGGGACTAATCATTTGCACCTTTGGATTAGATGCCATGGTTTTCATAAGTCAAAATTTGGGGCTAAAATCAGTTTCAGCATATTAACAAACAATAAATTACAAGTCATAGAAGCATGCAATCAATTTATTAACAATGGATTCAACCATGATTAAATAATGTTGTCATTATATCACAACTCATCACTGGAATAGTTTGTTGCATACATAAAGGAATAATACAAAGAAATGTCTACCTATAGAAAAAAGTTTTCATATGAAGGCCATAACCAAAGTAACAACGTCTAAATCAATTGGTCACTGTGCTTCACCCATCATTTCATCAGAGTCTGAATCACTTGCATTATAACCTATACATAATGTAAACAAAAAGCTAAAATAAGGCAAGGTGCAACATAAACAATGACATCATAGAGTATAGCATTCAAATACATTCCATCACTCAATACCATTAAGTAGCTCCCATCTAAGTCGGATGTACGCAACCTTACCCTTGTAAAAACAAAGGGATTGTAATCTAATAGCAAACATCATATGTAACTTCACTAAAATAGAAGTGAACATGATATTATGAGCCATTTTACCACATCCTAATCCAAACCGAAGAACTACAAATCTTTCGCTCATACCGGAATAGACATTAATGAGTGCAAACTAAAATGTACTATATGCTATATATTTGGAGATGAGGTAGGAGATTACCAGGATGCTTTTCACCCACAATCCAAACCGATGATCTTGATCTAGAAGCCTTTGACATCCATGCCCTTGCCTGTGAACCATCCGCAAACGCATACATCAAAAGTTAGTATAAGTCATAACTCAGAGCTATCAAGAAGCAAACCCAGTGTACTCAGAGTACAACTGAGACAAATTTTAGGTTCTGACATTTGCTTTTAATTTTAAACACCTTGACAACAAGAGGCCTGCAAACAACCTTCCGATTACACATGGAAAAAGACAACAATATTCACGCACAATGACAAGCACATCTTTAACAAATAGAAAAGCTACACAAGATCATAACCCCTAAATTTGGTGTAGAATAGATCACCCAATCCACCTCAAAAACGATCAAAAATCAGCTAGTACCACAAGAATGGGGCAAACCAGAATCTGATTACAATTAAACTATACAATCCAATCTAGGCCAATATCTTTAGAGAACACTAACCACCTTTTAACTCAAGAACGTCAAATACCACGAGATTACCCCATTAGATTGCAATCTACCCAAAGCACTCCATAATTTCAACAAAAAAAAATCTCCCCCAATCAATTGAATAAGTTGCCACAAACTCAATTAATTCTCATTAGTCTAGAACAAAATGCAATGGTAACTCCAAGAGACTACAACAAACTAATCATTGAAAAGCCCGAAAAAATTCAAATCCCGCAATTGGGTTCATTGAATTAAGACAACAAATACTAATACCCATCAATAAATAACACTACAAACACAAAATTAAACCTAAAAATCATAGAGAATGAATACGATTATAACCTTATTAGTATCTTTGGGAACTCCATAACCAGAGTAATACATCTGACTAACAAGAACTTGCATGTTAACATCACCCCCTCTAGCCTCTTTAAGAGTATCATGAAACCATCTCTTTACACAATCTGCTACCACCGCTGATAACGGCAGCCTTCCTTGTCCGCCATTGTTGCTACTACTTCCGTTTTGCATGTCGTTTAATTTGTCTGCGTTTTAATTAAGGATTTTAAGGTTATGATTGAGGACTTTAGGGTTTTAATTCGTGGGTTTTTTTCCAGATTTCCGAGAGAATCAAGGGTAAAAAAGTTGAAGCAGTTGTGGATGGAGAGATTCTTATGGATGGAGAGATTCTTACAAATTGAAATGAAGAATTTAAGGGTTTTAAGTACAAATTACGATTTCCTGATTCAAGTCAGTTATAGGATACGACGTCGTTTATATAGGGTCATTTTCAGCAGATATGTAAGTTTTGCTTCCTGCTGTTTGCCAACTCACAAAGTGGACAACTTTAGAGTTTTACATCCAACCACAACTCAAGCTTTCGTCTTCTTTTGTTTCGTCTAACGAGTTTCTTTTATGGCGTCACATCCTAATGTTGTTCTTCACTTAGAAATAGTTGATTTTTTTTATTACAATTAGGTCAAGGAGATCAGAGGGTTAGATGAAATTTGATCGTTGAATTTATATGAGAAATGTGGTGTTTACTGCAATTGAGACAAAATTCGATTTTCAATTTTTTTAAAGAGAAAATTACAATAAACTACCTATTTTATACCCCTATTTGCAAAAAAAAACTACCTTATCTAAAATTTTTTGCAAAAAACTACCTTATATAATACATTTCTTTGCAAAAGACTACCTTATAACGGTTTTTAGCGTTTGACCGTTTAAATTAACCGTTGACTATCACGTGATAGTCACGTGAGCTTATAATCCTTTCCTTCATCTTCATTTCAGACTCTTCCAGGCATTTGCTTCTCCTTCTTCATTCGAAAAAATCAGTCCTGTAACTTCTTGAATTCGCTCCCGTCTTCCTTGCGACATCATGTTGCTGAAACTTCTAACCTTTAGAGGTATGTAGTATTACTCAATTATGGTTTTGTTCTTCATTATTGTATTTTATTTTCTCTTTAAAATTTAATTCGTTTTACAAATCTGCTTCGTTTTGCTGCATTTTTTCTATTGAATTTCATGTTTTTTATCTTGTAATTTGTAAATTGATTGTTGTTGTGTCTGAATAATGTATTAGGGTTCCTAAAATTAGATAAATCAATAAGATGAAGAAATTGAAAATCTGGAAAAAAGCAAGTAGTTCGAAAAAGAAGAATATTTCTGTTGAAGCATATGAATATCTAGCTGTTATTCCTGCTAAACACTGGTTTAGGCATGCTTTTTCTAGTAGGAGTAAGCCTGAGATGTTGTTAAATAATTGTTGTGAGTCATTCAATAATGTGTTAGTAGAAGCAAGGGGGAAGCCCATAATTTCTCGTATGGAGTGGATTAGGAGATATGTGATGAAAAGAAGTGCAGCCAAAAGAGAAGGGTTGAGTAACTTTAAAGGTGTGTTGATGCCAGCTATCACCAAAATGATTGAAAAAAATTCAAAGGAAATATATGGTTTGAGGGTAATCCCAGTGGATGTGTCGGAGTTTGAGGTGGATGATGATGAAGAATCTTACATTGTAAACTTGACCAATAAGACTTGCCTTTGTGGAAGTTGGAATCTTCTTGGGATCCCTTGTAAACATGCCATGGCTTGTATTGTTATTAGAAAATTAGATGCCAGTGAATTTGTCCATGAGGCGTATCTTGTAGAAACGTATGCAAAGACGTATGCTCCAAAGTTTTATGGTATGCCAGGACACAAAATGTGGCTGACAACTACTTTAGCCAAACCTCTTCCTCCACCATTTCGAAAGATGCCTGGAAGGCCTAAAATGAGGAAAAGAAAAAAGGAAACTGATGAAGGTAAAGGAGGTGATAAGCCTTGTAACTGCTGTTCGAGAATTCAAGCAACGAAGATGTGGTAATTGTGGTGACTTAGGTCACTACAAAAAAGGATGCAAGAATCCAGCCAAACCACAACCAATAAAGATGAAGTCAAAGGATGGAAGGCCTAAAATGGGATCTTCTTCTACTCAGCAGTCCACACCAAATGATGTTCCTTGCTCCAGTAGTCAACAACAAACGCAGAGTGCAACATCTGCATCTACTTCATGTATAATGGATCAACAAAGTCAAATATGGAGCTGTATAAGTAAATTGAAGTTGAATGTAATGTGTTGATTTAATGTAAGACATATATTAGTATAAGTTTATGAACTGAGAATGTACTGTGTTGAACTACATGTAAGCAAATCAGTATATGAACTGAGAATGTACTCTGTTTCATTGACTTACTATCTTGAATTAAGTAAATTTGTTAATTGCAGTAAACTCAATGTGTTTTGAGAAGTAGTAACTGTGTGCAACATTCTTGATATGGCTACTGAAAATCTGATTTGTAATGATTTCAGTTACTGTGATGAATTGTGTTCATCTTTATTGTGTGTAGCAGTAACTTATGCAACAGTAGTTGATTAGTGATTACTTTAGGTACTGCACAGTGAAGTATTTGCAGTTTATCAGTGCAGCATTGCATACACAAGTGTTCTGAATGAGTAAGTTCATCAGTGTTTTGTACATGTGTTGTGCATTGTGTTGTGCAACATGTAATTGCTGTATGTAAGCAAATTGTTGTATGTTGTATGGGTTAAGTTCAATTGAACCAAGCAATATGTAAATTGTTGTATGCAACTGAGCCATCTAATGTACATTGCTACTGAGCCATCTGATTTCCAAACACAGCAAACAGTAAACAACAAATGAGCCATCTAATTTTCATACACAAACACAGCATTATTACATAGCTACTGAACTTGATTAGTGTTGAAAATCAGTTTTGAGTATGCTGAAGTTGATTGGTAATGCAGTATTACATAGAGATTGAATCAGTGCTGCAAATCAGTTCATTAGTTCAGCAAGCATTAGTACAAGTTGCTTAGTCTTGAATCAGTGCTGAAATACAGATTTGAAACACATTGAAAAGGCTACTGATGTTGATCACTGCAAGCAGTGTTTATACTGATGTTATTGAAAACATAAAGCAAACAACAAACAACAAACAACAATACCAAAAGAGAAATCAAATAGCCAAAATAAAAAGACATTTCATTCATCATAATCATTTTACAAAAGAAATCATCCTTCCATTGCATACCGAAATCACTAACACAAATTCTTAAATAGGTCATAACTTTCATTTACTAGCCTTGATTAAAACAACCAACACCAACAAAAAACAAAAGAAAAACCCTAATACAAAGCTTATAATCTGATTTCCATGCTTCCTCTCATTCATCCATTTCTTCTTAATCCTTTTAATTTCTGAAATTGCTTGTTCCTTTTCATGTTCCAAGCAACAAACCCTTGATGTCAAAATCTTGATTTCGGTTGCTAATTGTCGCTTGTCCTCCACAAGTTTGTTAGTGACTTCTCTTTCCCAAACTGTCATTTCAGGTTCATCAACCCATTTAAATTTTTTACATCCCTTCCAATTTGTATCAGGATCATAAAAAACGCAAGTCTTAAACCTTCTTCCTGGATTTTCCTTGGTCCATGAAACCCTCCTTGCAAAGAAAACTCCACACCCACATTTTTCAGGTATCGAATTTTGGGTTGAAGAAGAAGAAGAAATTACTAATTACTTGGAAAAAATTGGGTTCTTTGAATGATTTAGGGATTGTAAATCAAGGGATTGAAAGAAAGAAGGGAGAAAGACCAATTACAGGAATGATTTAGGGTTTTTCGAATGAAGAAGGAGGAGCAAATGCATTGAAGAGTCTGAAATGAAGAAGAAGGAAAGGATTATAAGCTCACGTGACTATCACGTAATAGTCAACGGTTAATTTAAACGGTCAAACGCTAAAAACCGCTATAAGGTAGTGTTTTGCAAAGAAATGTATTATATTAGGTAGTTTTTTGCAAAAACTTTTAGATACGATAGTTTTTTGCAAATAGAGGTATAGAATAGGTAGTTTATTATAATTTTCTCTTTTTTAAAATTAAATATATGCACTTGAGTTGAAACAATTCACTTAATATGAGCTTGGAAAAATGGAAAATCGATTTTGATTTACATCATGTTATTAACTTATACTCGACTTTTAATCTATCTAAATCAACAAAAAATAGACTCAGTGATATATTTTACAATTGTACGTTTGAATGAAACTTCATTTTTATATATCATTAAATTAAACTGAGTTGGGTCATGTATTTCATGTACAATGTCTTGTTGACTATTAATATGTCTTTCTTGCCCTATTTGTAAATATCTTTTATTTTCTGCTTTGACATGATTTTTGGGGAACAACCGATCAATAAATAATCTTATGTCATGTAGGTTTAGGGTTGAATATTTAAATACATAGTTTTGAGAACACACAAACACTTGAGTAATTAGCCTTTTCTATTCCTGTTTAACTTTTTTTGGCTTGAATTGATGAAAATAAAGTCTATAGTTAAACACGTGTTCAAAGTAAATATGACTGATTTATACTTGTAATCAAATTTTATAGTAATAATTACACCTATTGGTCATTTTACTGTGAATAATATTTAATATTGATTATTTTTCCATAATCTAACATTTATATATTTTTTACTGACAACACCCCTTTCAACATTTCAATCGGATACTGTGGGTACCTACTAGCCATTACACTAACTTCTTCTTTCTCCTAATGCTTCTTTGTTGCTCTAAACCCAACTCTTCTTTGGTTGTAGATACGTAGTTGTAATAGTCAATTAAAATGTGGCAAGGGATGCTGACAGCAAAAAAAATATAAAGGTGGAATAATTTGAAATACTCAATAATTTGGATTATTCACAACATCTGGATAATATGTGGGATTATTTTGGAGAATTTCTCTAAATTTATATATTCAAAAGTTTTTTAAAATTCCAAAATATATATAGTGCAGAGAGAAATATATCTTTTAATAAAAAATAGGGTATTCTATTTTTACTAATATTATTAATATATTTTTATCAGAGATATGATATATATATTTTTAACCAATAATATTAGTATATTTTCTAATATCTTTATGAAATAAATATATATTGTAATAAAGATATGATAAAAATATAATATTAAATTATAAGTTACAGCTTTTCAAATAACTAAAAAGAAAAACTATAAATTATATCCCCTTTAAGAAAAATTTACCCTGAATAATCAAACACATACCAAGCATACTCCTCGAAGAAAATTTGGAATGAACAATTATTTTTTTAAAAAAAGCTTCAAACTATAACTTGGAAAAATTTTAGTTCACATAATACGAGTTTTCTTTCCAAAAATGAGATTAGACATTCATTCACTATTAATAACAACCAACAACAAAAAATTTTATCGAAAAGTTAAGTAAAACTTTGTACATTGTAGAGGTGATCAAACACCGGGCCGGGAGGGAAAAAACTGTCCATTGATGCGGGCCGGATCGGGCCGAAGTGCGGGCCTAAAAGTTCCTGCCCAAACCCGTAATATGCGGGCTTGCGGGCCTATGTTATATATTATTTATATATAATTAAAAACACCAATTACAAATAATTAAAATAAACAAATACAATTGTTGCATATTATACATAATTTAAAACACAAATTACAAATAATTGAAATAAACAAATACAATTGTTACATATTATACATAATATAAAACAAATTTAAAATGCAAATCATGAACAAGCACTTTTTCGAGCCGGGCCGGCCCGCGGGCCAAACATCAAATCCCAAACCCGTCCTAAAAAAAATCGGGCCACTTATTTTCTGCCCAAACCCGCCCATCGGACCATATTTTGGTACCCAAACCCTCACTTTTTCGGCCGGGCCGCCCATGATCACCTCTAGTACATTGTTCTTCTTCATCATCATCATACCCAGTGTATCCCGCTCATTGAAAGCTATGGTCAAGGTATGAGGATGGAAGAACGATGATAGCTCATGTCATGCCCATAGAGGAGAGTGCGGTCAAAGAGTCCCTCGGCTCGAGAAAGGTCATCAAAGAGAAAGAAACCTGCAACTTACAAATAAAATAAATAAAATAGGTACAAATAACTAAAAATAAAGATAGAAGTAAAGAAGGAGTTAAAGAGCGATAACAAAAGGCAATGAACAATAACAAACGATGGGTAAAAGGGACGGGTTTAGTAATCTAAGACGTGGATAAGGCGCCGCCAACTGCCCCTATCCCTGGTCAGGTCCTTGGAGAAGTGAAGTTCATGTATGTCACTTATAATCTGCTCCTCCCACGTTCTCCTAGGTCTTCTTTGACTTCTCTTGGCCTCCACTATGATGCATTCGATCCTTCTTACTAGGGGGTCATGTGTCTTTCTCTGCATATGCTCAAACCATCTCAATCTGTTCTCCCGCATCTTTGCGGAGAAAGGTGCAACCCGTAACTTCTCCTTGAACTCCTGGTTTCTTATCCTATCCATCATAGTATTGCTACACATCCACCTCAGCATACGCATTTCTGTTACTTCCATCCCTTGTTTGAAAACCTGCTTTACGGGCCAACATTTTGTCCCATACAACAACGCCGGCCTAATTGCAACGCGGTAAAATTTACCTTTTAATCTCCTTGGGAACTTCTTATCACAAAGCACTCTGATTGCTCCTCGCCACTTAAGCCAACCCGCTTGTATACTATTAGTAACGTCTCCATCAATCTCTCCATTACTCTGAATCACCGATCCCAAATATTTGAACTTGGACTTACATGCAACAATTTCTCCCCCTATGATCACCTCTGGCTCCCCTATCGATTATGTCCCACTGAAATGCATCGCAAGTATTCTGTATTCGTACGGCTTATGCACAACTCCTTATCCTCCAAGGCTTCTCTCCACTCTTCCAATTTACTATTAGCCTCCTTCTTGGTTTCTGCGACCAAAACTATATCGTTGGCGAAAAGCTTGCACCATGGTACGCTTTCCCACATGGATTTAGAGATTTCCTCCATAATGACCATAAAAATGAAAGGACTTGGTGTTGATCCCTGATGTAGTCCCACTTTAATTGGGAAGACTTTGTCATACCCACCGGTGTATGTATATTAGTCGACACCCTGTCATACATGTCATGTATCACCTCAATGTACCTTCGTGAAATACCTTTATTCTTGAGGCTATCCCAAACGATGCTTCGTGGTATGTTATGGTACGCTTTCTCTAGGTCAATAAACACCAGCTGCAAATGTTTCTTTCGCACCCTATACTTTTCTATCAGTCTCCGCAAAATATGAATTGCCTCGGTTGTTGATCTTCCCGGCATGAATCCGAATTGGTTCTCTCTAATTACCGTCTCTCGTCTAATTCTTTTCTCAATCGCTCTTCCCACAGTTTCATAGTGTGGCTTAGAATAATATTTCTTAAAAAAGTTTTTCTAAAATAATTATTTTGTAAAAAAGGAAAATTATTTTTCTTTCCTTACTATTACTAAAAGCCAACAAAGGAGAATATATTATTATTTTTTTACTAGTTGAAAAGCTCGTACAATGTACAAATTTATTAGTATGAAATATATGAAGATATAAATTTAAAGAATAATGCAAGTATATATTATCATTATTAAATTTATGGAATACATGATTATCTTAAAGCAAAATTAAATACTAATTTTTTAATTATTTGTCAAATATATCATTTTTCATGCAATTGAATATATCAAATTCTAGGATAGATATATAGAATCACTAGGAGTATGACAATTAATATAAATACTTTCCAATTTAGCTTTAATTTTAAAAAAATTAAATTCTAAATTAGATAAATATTTCCATATAATCTACTATCATCCACTAAAATTATTTTATTTGTCAAGACTCTCTAAGAATGATATTTGTCATTTTTCAATATTTTTATTAATATGTATTATTAAATTTATAGTATACATGATTATTTGATTTTTTTTAATTATTTTTCAGATATATCCTTTTTCATGCAATTAACTATATCAAATTCTAGGCTAGGTATATATAATTGCTATAATAAATAATAAAAATACTTACCTCCAATTTTATAAAAACCAAATTTTAAATTGGGTTAATATTGCTACATAATCAACTATCATCCACTAAATTAATTCTACTTGTTAAGGCTCTCTAAGAATGACATTTGTCATTTTTTAATATTTTTTATTAATATGTATGATTTTTGACATTTTTTTCCTCCTAAATCCTAATTTATCTCTATTTCCTAATTTCCCTCCTATTAAAAATTACATTTCCCTCATGTGATAATACATTTTTAAACCTACATCTAATCTTTGAATAAAATAAGTGCAACATATGAAAATCAAATAACTATAACTATTCCTAAAATTTTAATATCCTCAAATTAGCCATAGCTTTTAACTTATTGTCAATTATTTTAAATATTAAAATTAAAATTTTCTCAAATTTAATTAATTTTTTTTAATAAAGCATTTATTTAGTTATGTACTTCAAAATTTCCCTATTCGGGCGGCCAATTACGGCCTATGTACGAGTATTTAGCATCAAAGTTATAATGAGGCGGCAAAAGCAAAAGCAAAAGCAAAAACAAACCTCGAAACTCTATTATTATAAATAAATAAACCCAAAATCAAATCTTCTTTATTCTTGGATTTTGATTGATTTATAATTTCTGTTCCGATAATTTTGTTTCTTCCCTGTCTCTGTTTATCGCCACCGCCGTCAAGTGGTGCCGAACTCTGGCCGAAAAAGGAACCTTTTTCTTTTATATTTTTACTATATCCATATAATTAAATTTATCTTCCTCGATTACACTGTTAAGGTACATTTTCTTCTCCCTTTTCATACACTATTTATTGAATTGAAACTACCAGGAATCCTTACATTATTTGAAGTTCTATATTTTTCATGGTTAATTTCTTTTTCTTTTGTTTTTATTTCTTCATGGGGGTATTTTTTTGGTCCTTGAAAGGTGTGTATGCTTGGAATTTTTGACCTTCAAAGTGGGGCAAAAAAGAAATATTGAGAATTTTTTAACTAGCATGTAGCAACGAAAACGATATTGGGTAAAATTGATTAAATTTAGTCCTACTATATATTAATGGGAAATTCCCGTTTATTCTTTTTAATAATGGATGCAAAAAGATAGTAGCATTTAGTGATTCATGAAAGAGACTCAAACTTTAAAGGAAAATGAAAAAGTGGGTGCCTGGAGATTCTATGGCGGGTATTTTTTTTCTCATATTAATTTTTGAGTCCTTTTATTTTTTGTCTAAATTAGAATTGAATTGATGAAGTGGGTATTTTTTGTTCATGTGTTTTGAAGTTCATCTTTTGGAGTATTTGTGTATTAACAAATGAAGAACCCTAAATTTTGGGAGTGATTTGGGTTTTTATTTTTAGTTGCTATAATATTTTCTTGCGTTTTTGTGTTGTTTACCTATGCAATTTACTTCTATAGACCCATTAAATTAGGTGATTATGCAATTTTTGCTGTTACATTGATTTTCCATTGGGTGCTTGTGCTTCTATTGGGATTTTAAGATTGTTGTGAATGGGCTATAATAATGGTGAAGAACAAACAAGAATAAAATACACAAAGAAACACAAAAACAGAGCAAGAACAAAAATTAACAAAGACACAAGATATATGAGTTATAACTCCCTCTCAAAGAATACTTACTTTTATTAATATATTAACATACATCAATGAGAAGCCACACACAAGCTTTGAGAATACGCTTACAAAGCAAAGACTTCACCTTTAATGGTGTAAACCCTAGTTGCCTCACTTGTATTAGTCTCTCACTAACCCTAATGATGTCCGCAAACCCCTTTTATAGTCCCATAACATATTACGAAGCCTTTGGACAAAACCCCAAAAGCTCACTACAAACCGAGAACAAAACAGAAACTCGCGTTTTTGGGGTGATGTGGCTCGCCCGACCAGGTCAAGCGAGGGTTCAGAGCCTTCAGTTCTTTGAGTGGGCAGCGGCTGTGATGGTGCATTGCTTCCCTTGTGTCTTCTCTTGTTCAATGCACATCCAAGAGCCATCCTCAAGCATTCCCTTGCCTTCATTGATGCACACTAAGTCATCCACTTTGATCACCTCATCAAGTGATCCAAAATTCAATCCTTCATGACTCATGACACTCACATCTTCACTCTCGAGAGTGCAAGATAGTGCATGAGCTATGAGGTGATCAAACTCTTCACCAATGGCTTGAGATTTGGGACTTGGCTCAACAAAGATAATGGTTTGTTTGGATAGATTATAAAAGGAAATGAAGGGATGAGTTGCCTCTATTTGGATAGAAAATGAGGGGCGAAAGGGAAATGGAGCCATGGGAATTGGAGGAATGAGTTCCTTAATATTTTATCAGAAAAAAATATGTTCAAAAATGGAGAAATTTTGATGGAACACTCATCAACCTTCCCTCCCCTTTATTTCCTTCATAGTTTTTATCCAAACACGCCTTTCTTTATGTGAGACTATAAAGCATTTGATGGTCAATTTCTTACTATTGCTTCTTGATGTGTTGATGAATATCCATGTTCTTTTGAATGATAATGGAGTGCATTCATGGACTCAGGTGTTTCTTATAATACTTTAATCTGAGCGGGACATTTGGGAGAGATGGAAGAGCTTGGTCGGCTAAAACGAGCACTGATAGACACGTCTGCTGGTGCAATCTCTGGCGCTATTTCTCGTACTGTTACATCGCCTTTGGATGTAATTAAGATCAGGTTTCAGGTAACTAGCTCATACATTTTTAGTACCTTTTGCTTTAACAAGATTAGACATAACTCGTTACTGATTTGGAAGGGGGGGGGGGGGGGGGGGGGGGAGGGAAGGAGGCTATGAGCAGCTCGTGTTAATTTAGAATGGATGACGAGGGGGATTTTTGTAATCCCTTCCATTTTTTTTGTTATTTTTCAGCCACTTAAACAACTTGATATTCATTTTATCTATACTGGCATGACTTTATAATCAATGTTTTTGAGAGGACACATGCTTTACTATTCCTGAATGTGCACTCATGGTAATGGTGTGAAGCTTATTGAATTACTAAAGGTTGTTTATAAGATGACAGATTTATTACTAGGAGTTCCTTACAAGCATGATGAGCAACATCATTACAAGTACATTAGTTCAGTCTTTTTAATTAAGTACTGAAAGCAACTCTGCTGCTGCATGTTTGTTTTCGTGTTTGCTTCATTTGTGTGTGTTACTTTGTTCATTTATACCATGAATGCTGAGAAGTTTAACTTATTACTTACATGTAATACTTATTTAGTTATTTGTCGTTATCTTCTTCATAGGTCCAATTGGAACCGACTACTTCATGGGCTTTGGTTCACAGAAACATGTATGGGTCGTCGAAGTACACTGGAATGTTACAAGCAACTAAGGACATTTTAAGAGAAGAAGGTTTACCGGTAACTTCATGATCATTAGTCTTTTGTCACATATGATATTTATTTGATCTCGTGGCCCAACTTTATGACATCTCCATGTAATCTAAAGGATTCTCGAATGTTGATGCAAGTTTCTGTGATTTAATGGTCAGAAGGGTATCTTAATATTAGTTAGTTAGGAAGTATATTCTAGAAGAAGTAAATTTAAGGAAGGGGAAAGCTAGTATTAATAAGGAAGGGGGAATAGAGAAAGATATGAGAAATATTGTATAGATGTTTAGTGAGTTCATATCATCTTTGGGAGAGTACAAGCTGCTCTAATGCTTTTTTTGCTATCCATTATTGTAGTTCTTGAATTACAATAACACAACTTACATTTACATGTGCATCATTCATACAGTTTAATGCTAATTTGCTACTGTTTTGCCAACAAACTGATATTCTGTAACAGTTAGTTTATTACAGATTTTTTCATGTTGATACTCATGCTGGTTGTTGGAAGTTGTGACTTTGGTTGTGGTACAAGGATCTTCTCTGCTCTTGTATTCCTTCTATTTGCATTGTCTTTTTGGTTTCCCGTTATAGATTCAATCTGCTCTCGTGTACCTTCAACTTGTGTTCCCTTTCTGCGTGCTGTTCGAAATGTAGATGAGTATTGTCTAGGCACTTTGAGATCAAATGTTGCTCTTTACAAAGTTGTACTGCCGCTGGTTGTTGCAGGGTTTTTGGCGTGGTAATGTCCCAGCTCTCTTAATGGTTATGCCTTATGCGTCCATACAATTCACAGTCTTGCACAAGTTAAAGACATATATGTCTGGATCTTCCAGGACAGGTTCGTTTCCTTTTTAGCGACAAATTGACCCTTGGTAGCAAATATCATCTGGAAACTGAATACTGGTTGCAGTTGAAAGATGGTGTATCAATCTATAAATTTCTATAGAAACTCTTTCATGCTTTATTTTTCTCTTTCGTTTTTGATAAGCATTGTGTATGGAAGCTCTATGTTGACTCCAATGATAAAAATTTTCTTGTGATTTGAGATTGACAATTTCTAAGTCAGTGTTACTTTTCGCCTTCATGTTTGAAATACTCTGGTCAATAATGATATTGGCTCACTATTGCTTTTCTTATATGCAGAAGATCACATTCATTTGAGCCCTTACTTGTCTTATATTAGTGGGTCAATTGCTGGATGTGCTGCCACTGTCGGAACATATCCATTTGATCTTATACGGACCATATTGGCCTCACAGGGTGAACCAAAGGTATGATTATTTATGTAAATGTTTTACATTTTTGTGGAGTATGTAACCAGACAGTTAAGGTTGGCAAAAGCAGGAAAGTTCAGAAAGTTTTTTCTTTATTTTTCTTTTCAATATCCTAGAAGTTCACAGAAAAGTCGCTCCACTATGAAGGACAACGTACCATGAATAGCAATGAAACATAATTCGCTAGTTAGTTCGCCTTTTGGATTCACGATTCGCTCAAAATGGTTCAAAAATAGTTTAAAACCGATGATAAAATTAAAACCGTCCATTATTTTCTTGTCTTAATTTATAATTTGCCAGGAGATCGGGTAACATTGCTCTTGCATATATGATTTGTTTGCCCCGTTTCCTGGGTCATTCTCTCTCTGTTGATGTGTTTACCATTGATTTTTAGCTTGTTGATCTCTACGGATATGTAAAAATATAAATGTTCTCTAATATGTAGGTATACCCCAACATGAGATCTGCAGTTGGTGGTGTTTTAAATACACGTGGCTTGTGGGGGCTGTATGCTGGCTTGTCACCTACACTAGTTCAAATTATACCGTATGCTGGCCTTCAGTTTGGCACTTATGATACATTCAAGCGTTGGGCTATGGTATGTCTTGTTAGCCTTTTCTTTCTGCTTTATTGACCTTGTTGCTTATGGCTGTAACTTGTGTATGTCATCTCTGAATAGAAACATTTTTGTAGGTTCATGTGAATATTCGATGTACGCATATATAATAATGACTTCATATCATTGTTAATTGTGTTGCACAGATTTCTAATGACTCGATTTCAGTATTCGGCTTTCAATTTTGCGACTGCCAAATTGAGTAGTGATTTAAACTTTAATGATCCAACATTTGTACAAGTATTAGCAGTTTGATTAATCTCACAATATGAATTATTTCAAACATATAGAAATGTTTTTCAAATTTTAATAATTTTTTAGAATTTTACGGTTCAATCCCACTTCAATGATCAAACTTTGGGTGTATTTTTAAGCTTTACAAGCAACCTCATGAACAATGTTTCCTTGCTTATCTCCTGGAGCGATTGAAAGACATCTAGGATCTTCGAAAGGAAGGTTTTTCTTCTTTTTTTTTTTTTCATGTCTTAGAAAGAATAAGAGATATTGCTGTCGAGGCATCAACACTTTTGCATAAGAATTATACGTTTCCAAGAATTACTCATGAAACGTCTTAGTGTGCACATGTACCGATTGATTAAGGTTTTTGATTGTAGACCTTGACAAGCCATGCCGTTTATATGTTACAAAAATCATTTGGCATTTGGACTCGACTCCATATGCTGACCGAAATTGTTTTTGTAGGCCTTGAACAGAATGGGAGGAAAATCCAGTAGTGACATTAACCCTACAAGCTTCCAGCTTTTCCTCTGTGGATTAGCAGCTGGTACATGTGCGAAGCTTGTCTGCCATCCAATGGATGTCATCAAGAAGAGATTCCAGGTAAATCACTAGTCATTATAATATTGCTAATATTGTTACTCAGGGCCGTCTTGGACATTTTTAGGGCCCTGAGCGAAAGTGAAACAATGAGTTCTGAAAATACGAATGTTATGCATTTTTATGTGACAATTGATAAACAACTAATTTTATCGGTTAGACAAACCAATAATATGCTCAATTAACCTATTAACCTAGAAAATACAATAAATAAAAAATATCATTACTTAGTTTCTTAAACACGATGATTATTGATGAAAAAATACCAAATTATATCCACTAACCAATAATTGAAAAACAAGTAACTAGTCGTTAACAAAGTCACAAATGACCATTAATTATGAAAAATCATAACAATTATTATACTACTCATTTTCATCTGTGTAAAAATATTATTACCATTAACCGAGCCCCGAGCTGTCGCTCATGGTGCTCTTGTAAAAGAGCCAGCTCTATTGTTACTTGAATCACCGTATCATGTCAAAAGAAATGTGTAAAAGACAGGATTTCCATATGCTTCCCTTTGAAATGGTTATCATTTGTTTATGTTATTACAGATGAATCTTAACCTCATGTTACAATAGCTTAAGTTTGATACACGAACTAAAAAAGAAAGAACAGCAGAGCACTTTAGCTGGAAACCCCATTTTATTTCTCCGTTTACATGATATTATGAAATGCTCATTAGGGTCTCAACATTACTGTGATATTTTAGATTTTGATCATTTATATGCCCTACACTGATCTGTCTCTGATAGTTGAGTGGTCACTGTTCTCAGAGATAGTCGTTTCTCCGTAAGAATGTGCTGAATAATTTGGATTGTAATGCTTTCTGCCAATTTAAAGAAAGGGAAATTCAGACTTGTCTAGAATCGGGAATCAACTTGTTTGAGATTCCAAGTGGGATTCAACAAATGAAACAATTTTGACTAACAGTGACTGTAAACTTCTAGATTGAAGGATTGCAAAGGGACATGCGATATGGAGCTAGAGTGGAAGAAGGTGCTTACAAGAACATGTATGATGCCCTCTTACGAATCTTGCAAACGGAGGGCTGGGGTGGTCTCTATAAAGGCATTGTTCCTTCCGTTGTAAAGGCAGCACCTGCCGGTGCTGTTACTTTTGTAGCCTATGAATTTACATCCAAGTGGTTAGAGTCGCTTTGACAGGAAGCTGATTATTACTTTCTGGTTATTTTTCGTCTCGGTTTATTATTCTTTTCTCTTTCAATATTTTTGTTTTTGCAATTTATACCTGCAGACCCTGAAAAAGAACAAAAGGGTTTACTCATTCTTTTATCATAGACAATAAGTCGAGACATGCATATCTTACGATAGTGTCAAATTTAAGATGGTTTCGTTTCTATATATTCAAAGTATGTGTCCTGATAACTTATGCGTATGCGCGCTGAAGCCATCTAGAACCACCATATGGGATGGTTAGGATAATAGTGTCAATTTTTGATGTGTATTGAGTAGTGATTAGTAGGAAGGTAGAGTACAATAATGAAGGAATGGAGTATTTTGAGGACTGCTCATGTACTTATTAAATATTGATCTTGTAGAATATTCATCAATTTAAGTGTAAGAAATCTATTCTTTCTTTATCTATGTGTGATCAAAGTTTATCAGTTTGATGCTTTACCTTGTTATTCAATTTGATAAAGTCTAGAGGGCCCATCTAGGTCTAGGCCTGTTTGGTTCATCTATAGAAAATTTGAATAAAATAAGATTATTTAACAACTTAATTCCAAAAATAAGCTTCGTGAAAACTTAATTTCCAAAATAAGCGTTTGTACATTTAAATTTAGCCTTGGAGTAAATCGCTATTACTAACAGCGAAAGACAAAAAAAAAATTAAAAATAAAAGCCATAAGTCGCTGTTACTAACAGCGATTTAGGGAGTTGACCAGTCAACTCTTTAAGTCGTTGTTAGTAACAGCGACTTTAAAGTTAATTGGTCAACTCCTTAATCTCGTAGGTTGGAATGAAGAAGTAACTGAGAACTGAAAACTTAAAACGCATTAAGTCGCTGTTACTAACAACGACTTATTTTTTTTTTTAAAGACGCTGTTAGTAACAACGACTTACTCCAAGGCTAAGTTTGGATGTATGGACGCTTATTTTGGGAATTAAGTTTTCACGAAGTTTATTTTTGGAATTAAGTTGTTAAAACATCTTATTTTATTCAAATTTTCCCATCTATAATGTAATAGGAATTGACTTTATTTGGCAAAATTCATAAAATTGTCATTTGAAATTTCTAGTTTTTTATAATATTGTTTGATTCTTCAAATGATGAGTAATGTAATAAAATCTTTTTGAATGTTTCATAATCATATTTTAACATCTAAAAATGCTTTTATTTTGCAATTATCTATAAAATTGTTATTTTTAATTTTCATGTTCTTTTATAGTACTATATGATTGTATGATTTGATCTAATAAAATATTTTTGAAAACTTACTTTCAACATTTAAAATCATAAATAATATAAAAAAATCTTTTGAATATCACGCAATTACATTTAAACTTGTAAAAAATGCTTCATTTGGCAAAACTCTATAAAATCGCCATTTATAATTTTTCAGTTCTTTTATAGTTTTGTATGATTATTTAAGTATTTTTCTTATATTTTACTTCCTCCATTTTCTTATGTTCTTTTCAAATAGAATTTATGTATTTTAGTGTTAGATTTTGACTATGATTTCTCATCAATCTATATAAAAAAAACACATTTATGTGGGATCTTAATAGATTCGTCTTGATATATATTTTTAAATAACTTTTTAGAATTTTTAAAATTCACAATTAACATTATTCGATTTTTAAGTTTGTATTGGAATCTGCGTAAAAAGTGAATAGAAACAACAAATAAAAACATAGGAAGTGTCAACTTAATGTATAATCCCTTTGTCCTCAATAATTTGCATCAAAGAGAAAAGGAATGTTTTTTTTTAAAAAAGGTAGATAATAGATAAATGAAGAAAGAAAATGAATTGTGTGGATGAAATTGAAAGAAAGTTAAAATGTATGGATGAGATAAAAAGGAAGTAGTGGGTCATAGTCCAAAACTAAAAACAATGCAAATTAAGTGGGACAGACCAAAATGAAAAATGTTGTAACTTAAATGTAATGGAAGGAGTAAATCCTAATAATATAAACTAAATTAACTTTTCATAAAATTAGTGGATAATTTTGATAACAAAATAAGTAAAATTTGAATCATAAATCATAATAATGTGAGTGACATGCATCATGCAGCAGATCATGTGGGTGCTCCCATGGCCATGTGTACATTCTGTTGATGTCATAGGCTGCTAGATTCTATTTAAAACACGTAAATCTTTTCCAATTCTTATCTACAAAAGCTACAATTATTGAATAATTTATGTTAAGGATCCTTCCTATATCAATTTATTCTCCAGTGGAGGAATTTATGTAAATATGCGTCGTCGCACTATCATTCCCTATTTTTTGTCCTAATTAATTGATTTTTTAATAACTACTATCTTATAAGCAATTCTAGACACCTCACGTGTAATATGTATGACCGTATAAAGTTTTCAAAATAACAAAAAAATATGGGATGATTTGGCAATTCTGTGCTTTTACTTTTATTCTTATGACAATTTTAATTTCGACTACTTAAAATATGACCAATAGTCTAATCAATTCTATGCATGAAAAGGTAGAAATATGACGAGAGGATTGAGATTTATCTTAATTTAAATCAGCTAGTTTTGAACACGACTGTTTTAATATGAGACGAATAGTCTAATCAGTCTAAAAATTGTTTTTCTCAATATGCACTCATTAGTTGATCTATTTAAGGTCATATTTGATACCTTTAAGGTTAAAATAATTTTTCAATTGATCATTTTAAAGTCTGAATTGATTAATTTTAAATCAAAATTAAAATTTTTTATAACAAAGCAACCATGAACTCTTTATCATTTCCATAAAGCATTCATTTAATGGATATTTTAAGGTCAAAATTGATCTTTGTATCAAAATTGGAATTTTTATAACAAAGCAACCATGAACTCTTGATCATTCCAAAAGCATTTATCAAATCATTTGACAAAACACAACTCGAGATCGATACTTCCTCCAACTTCACATCAAGGGTAAGTAAATACTACAACTTTATTTCCATGTTCATTATGAACAGAAACTGTTGAGGAAAGAACAATATCACTATTATTGATCAATAATTAAAGAGTATAAGTACCCTTATATGTTCCATTAGAACCATTATATTGCATTGAATAAGACTAATTGTATTGTGCAATGTTTTAGCACTATTATTGATAGTGTTATTGACTATTCATTTGTTGTTTGAAGTTCATTTATAGAATGATAGAATAATACTATTTTATTAACTCCATTCTGAAATTGTGAAAACAAAAACATTTTTAAGTAAAAATTGACCAGTTTATCGTCAAATTGATCACTTATAGCCTTATAGGTCAAAATTGATTTTTTTTTATTTTAATTGATATGTTCAAGGTTTACTTTAAGTTGAAATTGATACCTCTAAGGTTAAAATTGATAAATATCCAAAAAATGAAAAAAAAAAGAAAAATCATGTGAGACTGTTACACACGCAAATTAGGCCTGCCCAAATTAACAGTCTTATTATGAGACCGTCTCGGTCAAATTTTTGTTATTTAAATATGTATCACTTTTTTAAAAACAAGTTGTTGCTAGTAACCTCTTGTTCCATTAACACCTATGTAAAAAAAAAATTATCCAAGAGTCTACATTTCATTTTCGAATTAAAGGTGGAGGAAGCATTGATTATATGACCAGTTACAACCTTCCCCACCAGAGACATGTACTTTGTAGTACCACCAAAATATCGACTACTTCCATAATCCACCTCCACTCATTAGGTATGCTTTCGTTTAACTTTGAACTTTATATTAAAATTAAAATAATAATAGATTTATTTACCTTTATGGCCATACTGGTTTAACTTTAATCATCTCATTTTCTTCATAAAATTCATTCTAATGTATTACCATTAGGAGAGGTGGTAATGAAAATTTGTAAATAAAAAAACTTTTTTGTGATTAAAGTTTCATTACTATGGAAATGATATGGAACTTTTGATGAAATTTTACACTATAAATCATTCCCATTACCACCATTTTTTGTTGCCACTTTCCACTCATACATATATATTAAATCTTATCAAAGAGGAAATGAGTAAGTTTTTAAAAAGTGGTAATAAATGAAGAGAGAATGCATTATGTAGATGAAATTAAAAGAGAGTTCAAATGTATGGATGAGACTAAAAGAAAGTGGTGAACCATAATCCAAAAATAGAAATGATGCAAATTAAGTGTGACGAACTAATATGGAAAATAATGCAATATTCAATGAGACGGGGAGTATATATATATATATATATATATATATATATATATATATATATATATATATATATATATATATATATATATATATATATTTCAAAATTGGTCCTACAAGGTCCTACAACGAGTCCTAATTTCTAATTCCTACCCCAAATAAATTCTTCCCTTAGTAGTTTGATTATAATTCATGTGTCCTTAAAAATTCGAGTCTTTACAGCCATCCTCTATTTGTCCTATTTACGCACCGTCATTCTTGGACCTTCGTCCTTACTTGCTGCTACAGGCATATCTCTGCCCCTAATACCATTTTAACATTTGATCCTTTCTCGTAAGCTCTCGCCAAAAGCCAATATGTTTTGTGATGTTGCTACTCGAGAATGAGAACGTCATCTACTTTGTACAACTATGAACTATCCATCGAAAACGATTTAACTAAATTTAAATTGGAGTGAATTGAACTAATAAAGAAACTTAAATAAATAAACATTGAGATTCTTTATAATTGAACTGAAATAAATACTATTTGTTAAATTAGGCTGGACTTATTGTTAATGTCAGCATATTAACGGGGGTGATTTCCGGTTAAACACCGAGAATTCTGTTTATTAAAGTTTTTGTGTTTGTTTCTGATTATTGTTCTATGTATTTCATTCCATGATGATGATGATAATATATACATGATACTTAAGGTAACTGCTCCTAATTGACCTAGTAACTGCTCCACTAATCTCCACTAATAAAATAACTGTCCTATATGAATAACTGTTAATACACAATCTAACACTATTACACTATACTGAACCAAAAATTAGTTAACACTGTTATAGAGCATGAGACTGGACAAGCACGCTCCACGAATTGAGCCGGCCCATTATATATTTTTTAAAATATTATAAACAAGCCTTAACAATGATGTAAATAGACATCTAAGATATTGAAAGTAAGCATTAAGGATAGTATGAGTAGGCATTAAGAATACGGTAAGTAGGTATTAATCTTTAATAAATTGGACTAGATATGTCTTTCAAGAGACTAGTTGGACAATATTTGCCACGAGCCAAATCGACAAAAAAATCTAACTTTTAAGTAAAAAGCCAAAAAGGCAAAAATAAAGTACTCTATTTAATCCATTATATTTGACCATGAATATTTTATGGGAAAATTAGTGGAAAAGACTAAATTAGTATTTTATAGGAAATACGTGAAACATATAAAAAAAATACTTTAAAGTATATATAAAAATGAAAGTTTAAAAAAAGATCGCAAATATCATTATAAATAAAAATTAGATAAATTTCAGGAGAAACTAAAAAAATTAAAACAAATTTGGGAGTAATTAATGAACTAGTATAACTGTATAAGCTTGCCTTTCTGCTCACAGTGTCTACATCAACTACCTGTCTAGTGTCTATCCATTAGTCTTCCCTCCCCTTATCAACTCTTCTTTCTCTCTATGTTAACCGTTAATTTTATTTATCAATTGTTATTCTCTTGCATTTTTCTTACAATTTCCCAATCAAATTCCGCCATTAAAGCTGTAAATGAAGAAACAAAGAACTAAAATGGCGAAGACCTCTTATCCTTCTTCAAAAACAAACTTTTTTGATTTGCTAAGCGAAGAAATCATTTTTATTATTCTTGATTATCTCAATTATACCAATCCACAAGACAGGAAATCCTTTTCATTGGTTTCTAAATCATTCTACTCTGTCGAATCAAAGCATCGCAGGACGCTCAAACCTCTTCGCTCTGAATACTTACCTTCAATTCTTAATCGCTACTCCCAAATTTCAACCGTAGATTTAACACTTTGTCCTAGAATCACCGATTATTCTCTCTCGATTATCGCGTCTACTTATGCCAATACGCTGCATTTTGTTGATTTGTCTCGGTCGAAGTTTTTTTCTGGTGATGGATTGGCGGTTTTGGTGGCGAATTGTGTGAATTTGAAGGGGTTGGATTTGTCGAACTCAATGAATTTGAGAGATTCGGCAGTTGCAGCGATTGGGGAAGCTAAGAATTTGGAGAATTTGTGGTTAGGAAGGTGTAAATTTGTTACTGATATTGGAATTGGGTGTATTGCTGTTGGTTGCCCCAAATTAAAGTTAATTAACTTGAAGTGGTGTTTAGGAATTGGTGATTTGGGGATTGAATTAGTTGCTGTTAAGTGTAAAGAGCTCCGTAGCTTGGATCTTTCTTATTTGCCGGTATAACTTTATCCTTTTTTTTCCTTTTTTTTTCCTTTTTTGTTTATAACTCAAATGCTAAGGTATATTATACTTTTTTAGATTGTTTGCTTGTTAGATCTTCCATATTTTGTTAATTCTTTTTGGGTAAATGCAAATTCTATCGAGTTTTTAAAATTGTTTTTCCTAAATATTGTATTTACCATGCCTGATGATCTTGCAAGTGAACAAGGAAGTCTGGTTTGATACTAGATATAAATTTGCAAACTAGTAATAAATAATTCAAATAGTTTTATGATAAAGAAAAAACACTTGTGCCAATGGTGCGTTTCATGATAAATTTGGGTTTACTCTTTGGTGTATGATCGTTGTAGGGAATAACTGCAAGGTGTTTGTTTATACGATATTATGTCGGAATCTGATTTATATTTTTTGTTTGAAGGGTGTAATAACTTTTGTGGCATATGCTTTTTCTGGAGTAGTCCGGTGAAAATGACATCTTTGGTTTGTATTTTCCGCACTGGAATCTGTTTAGGTTGGTATTTTTCATTGGTTATGACTGATGAGATAATAATATAAGTCCTTTATCCAAGAATATTAGTTTTTTGATAAGTAAAGGTGGTCAATAAGATTTGAGCAGTAGTGTAATGATACTATGGCATGGTGAATTAATGGCTCTTGATTCTAATGGCTGGAAAAATATTTTCTTCAGTGTGTGCTTTGTACTTAGTATTGTTCTACTTGACTAGGAGTGCATCCAAGATTGATTTTATTGTTTTTCTTGGTTTAGATTACAAGTAAATGTTTACCAGCCATTTTGAAGTTACAATATCTGGAAGAGTTGTTTCTAGAAGGGTGCTTTGGGATTGATGATGATAGTCTCGCTGCACTAAAGCAAGGCTCCAAATCACTTAAGGTATTCTTATTAGCCAAAAATTTGAAATATATTATATAAATTTTTAATTTTATTTTTAGGATTGTTAAATTTAGTTTGAGTTTAGATTTTCTTTCTCATGCGCAAATTAGAAAGTTCTTGATCTATTACAGCATAAAAAAACTTTATTTCAATTACTTTTTTAATAAACATATTAGGGATGGTGTTTTGATTGCTTGAAACCCTTTGCGAGTCATTGCCACACTCCACCTAGTTGGAAAGCACTCGGTGGAGGTTGGTTTGATACAATTTATGTCCTGGTCTATTCCTTTGCTGTCCTAGAATACTGTGCCTAGAGGGTTAGAAAAAGACTGATATATTTTTGTCAGTTTAAGTTGCAGCTTTCTATATTGGAATGCTTGTTTCAATAGATTTTCTTGATTTCCTGCTTGTAGACTCTTGACATGTCAAGCTGTGAAAATGTGAGTGATACTGGCTTATCTTCATTAACAAGTGGCACTGGATGTCTACAGCAATTAACTCTAGCATATGGATCTCCAGTAAGATTTTGGTTACCTCTTTGTCATTAAGAATGTCTGTAAGGTTGTCTTGTTAATTACCATGTCCTGTATTTTCAGGTCACTCTTGACCTTGCTCGTAGTTTGCAGAGGCTGTCTAAACTGCAATCAATTAAGCTAGATGGCTGCCTAGTTACATGTTCTGGTCTCCAAGCCATTGGGAATCATTGTGCCTCATTACGGGAGCTGAGCGTGAGCAAGTGCTCTGGTGTGACTGATGAAGGCATGTCCTCTTTAGTCAAGAAACAGAAGGAGCTCCGGAAGCTAGACATTACTTGCTGCCGGCAGCTAACTTGTGTATCTATTGCACATATTGCCTACTCTTGCACCTCTCTTACCTCTCTCAAAATGGAATCATGTACTCTAGTACCAAGAGAAGCTTTTGTTCTGCTTGGTCGGAAGTGCCATCTACTTGAAGAGCTTGACTTTACTGATAATGAAATAGATGATGAAGGTTCAATGCTTGCCTCCATTATTTTGTTATAGGGACATTATGGTGCAGCTATCTTACACTTCTGTTTTTCTGTGCAGGTCTTAAATCTATCTCCAAGTGCTCGAGACTATCTATTCTTAAACTTGGTATCTGCTTGAACATTACAGATGAGGGGCTGTGTCATATAGGCAACCGCTGTTCCAAACTTGTGGAACTTGATTTATACAGGTTTGCAGACTATGTTGTTTCTTTTTACCGTTCCTGAGCTAACATGAGGACTCTGTACTCTTGTTAGGCCAGTTGTTTATTGCAATAACAGTTGAGCAAAAAAATGGTAAAAATTCCATGAGTCAAAGGCACATAACAAAAACTCTATTTTTAAGAAGCCTCCTATTACTACTTGTAAGTTTTAATAAACCTTTTCTGAATTTAGGTCATAGGCATATTGCATGTGTTACTGATATTTGGCAAAGCTTTGCTCCTTCTGTTAAAGTATTTTACTCCCTTTTGCTGGGTAGTCGTGACAATTTGTCAAATAAGAAGAAAGCTATGAAAGAACTATGAAATGTTTTCTAGAAAAGGCCAATAATAAGCATTTTCCACTCTCATATCCAATAAGAATTTTCCACACTCATATCCAATTAAGATGAAGAGGACGTTTTCAATAGTAGAATTGATGCCTATGTGGACAATTTATTTAGCATAGGAATCGACTTCCTTATCTGTCGAAATATTTGGATACAAAGTTGCCTGGAAAGTAATGTGTAGTTTGATTGGTGTGTTTTCATTTAAATTTTAACTCATTTTTCTTGTGCACTGTATACTTTATCCGATAATTAGCTCTCTACTTGAAGTTGGCTTGGAAATTAAAAGATAAATGTTGATAAGTAGGATAAAAAAGTTGATTCTAGATGGAGAGGAAAAGTAGTTAGAAAATATGGTTTATGATAGAGAAAAGGTTTGATGCGATGAAGAGAGAAAAAAAAAGCTTATCCAGGGAGTTGTTATGTGTGATATGAAATAGGAAGTGTGATTTTAACTAACGAGTTGAGGAGTTTATGATTTTGATAGCTGTTCTAAAATTATTGCTCGCTTACTGATTCTTTCAGGCCTGTTTGTATGCTAGATCATTTTATGCATCGTGTTTTGTTGTGTTTATATATTTTGTCTGCCTGTTCTGTATCTTGGTACTTGTATTCTTGTCTAATTAGATGTTGTTGGGCAGGTCCATGGAGATTACAGATTTAGGCATCACAGCTATTGCTCATGGTTGTCCTGGCCTAGAAATGATCAATATGTCATACTGCAAAGCCGTCACGGATGCTTCTTTGATCTCTATGTCAAAATGTGTGAAGTTAAATACATTTGAATGCCGAGGATGTCCTCTAATAACATCTTTGGGCATAGCAGCTGTTGCTGTTGGTTGTAAGCACCTCACGAAGTTGGATATAAAGAAGTGTGTCAATATCAATGATTTTGGAGTTCTTCCACTTGTTCACTTTTCTCATAATCTTAAAGAGGTACCTTGTGTTTCAGAGTTGCCGGTTTGATGTAAAACTTGGCTTTAGCTCTTTCTTTCGTTCGAATGGTAATCTATTCCCTTTTTACTAAATTAAGGTGTGTTTTACGTACGATTGGGCTAATGATGTACCTTTCTTCTTATCCCCCAGATAAATTTGTCATGTACTTCAATCACGGATGTTGGCCTCTTGTCCCTGGCTAGCATAAGCTGTCTACAAAGCATGAACATTTTGCATTTGAAAGGCTTGAACCCAAGAGGTCTAGCTGCAGCCCTACTGGCTTGTGGAGGGTTGACAAAAGTCAAACTTCATTCATCGTTCAAATCTTTGCTTCCACAACCTCTCTTTGAACATCTAGATGCACGTGGCTGTGTCTTCCAATGGAGAAAGAAATTATATCAGGTAAATTTGTACCCTAGTATAAGGTCTGTCCTAGTATGTTTTCTGCAATGAGCTTTCTCTATGATAGTTGATAATCTTTGGGATTAAGACTTTGACATTGTTGTTGCCATCATCGAGAATTTTTTTTGTTTTTTTTCTATAGTTTATTGTTTTACAGTTGACACTTGGGTGACAACCATACTAGTGCTGCATCAATATTGTTGTGGGTTTTTGGGATCTGAATATTACATAATAGTCTGTAGTGGGTACTGGGTGCTTTGATCCTTGGCCGATGTCGTTCATTATGCCAGTATCTGTATCTTGGCCAGCAAGTGAATAATAGGATTTCTTCATCTCTAGGAAAATCCACTTTTGGGTTTGGGTTGAATAGCTGTTCACCTGCTCGGTTGTTTCTCGTTCTTGATGCTTTTTACTCTGTTTTAGACAATTATGAGGCAACTTGATAAAAGAGAGTGATAAATTGAAATATTTTGTTTTTTCCTGAATTTATTTTGTGAATAAAGCCATTAGCTATATTCATGTAGAATACAGTAAAACTTTGTCCCATGAAGTTGCTGATTTCCCGTCGTGAATGTTGACAGGATGAGTTAGAAGACTCCAAGTCTTGGAAAATGCAGCTTGCAGAAACGAACAATAATTCCTGAAGACTTCTCTTTTTTGAATATGTTGACGATGATATCATATTCCTTACACGTCGATAGTCCCTAAGAAGTAAAAAGTGTATGATGTTTGCTCGATTGCCTCATGGTTGAATTGGACAATTGGTCATTATGTGGTGATTCATCGGAAATTATATGTCGCAAATTGACTACAAATTAAGGATACTATGAGGTTAGGTGAAATCGTCGACTGAGATTGTGTTATTTGTAGATATTCGAGTTTTTTTTTGTACGCTTGACACAAAATTTGAAATGTCTCTGAATATTTGACCAGTCCTGAGGACACTGTCGGCGTGAAGAGTGCCCGTGGTGGACATTTGTGGCTGAAGAAGCTTCAGTTACCCTGCAATATATTCTCTCATTCTCTTTAACTTCTATTCAAAGCACGACAAAGGATCAAGTAGTCTGCGTTCATGTACATTTTTTACGAACCAGTCTTAACATATAGATTATGGGAACTATATTGTGTGTAGCACTAGCATTGGATTGGGTGTGTCAGAATATTGCATTATGGAACGACCAAGTCTTCACAGTTGCTTACTCCATAAAAAAAAAAAAAACAATCTATTTAACAGGTTATAGGTTATTTAAAATTTTAGAAAAAAATAACATGCAAAAGTCAAATCATCATCATCCTACCCGGTATATCACGCTCTTAGAAAGCTAAGGCCATGGTCTGGGGAGAGAAAGAAGGCGGCAACTTATACTCATAAAGGAGAGCTTAAAAGTCAAATCTTTATAGGTTAAATTAAACTAAGATCAGATCTTTAAAAGACAATCGATCACATTTAATTATTATTACATGACGACTTTTTCGACCATGTACTTGGCGATTGATAATTTAAACCAAAATAAAAACAGTATTTTATTTCATCATAAATTTGCCAAGGGTTGATTAGTATCAAAAGTACTAATACTGTTAGAGCATTCTAACGAATGCGGAAGCGTGGGCCTAAAGATGACACGAAAGGTTAATGACTTTGGCTTGAAGGTGCACTAATGAAACATAGTTATATGCTTGTATTAAGGTGATTTAAGCAATAAAAGTAATAAACATTAACACCATGATTTAAGTTGGTTCATCATTAATGAGGCTACATCCACCATCCTAGGCTAGTGTATAATTATGTGTTTAAAGGATATAGGAGCTTAAAAGCTCATTACAATGTTGAAAAAATTACATCAATAGAGTTGAGTGTTTGTGAGCTGTACATCGAGTAGAGAAAAGATGAGTATAGTAAGGATAAAAAATGGGAGGCTCAAGCTTATAGCTTGGCTCTACAAAATAAAACAATAGCAATGCAACTTATATAGGCAAAGGGGACTTGGGAAGCAATGAACCAAAACAGAAAAACAAGGAAACAAGTGTTAGTGGGCTTGCACGGCCTCTACTCGGGCGAGCTGCTCGGTCGAGCGGTCCGCAGCCATGCTCTCGACGTCTTTTTCAGCCTTTGCAAGAGTCCCCTATGGTTCCCTTTATGCTTCCATAGCTTATTTCAGTTGTTGTGTATACTATATTGCCTTGATGATCAAGGACAAACCCATTTGAAGCACTCCATGTACTTGTTCTATGCACACCAAGTGCGTGTGTACTATTTTCCAAGTCTTGAGTGTACTTTTCCTCTCATCATAATACATGCTTAAAGGCCTAGTAATCATAATTTGTTACTTCTAACCTTTAAGACAAAATTCTTCTACTTTTCAAGTGTCAAGTAACACATGATTATGAGTTGCAAGACTCAAGCTACACACTCTTTCAAATACTGATATACATGACACATTAATGTTATAATGCAAAATTTTTTTTCTCGTTATTCAGAAGGATTCTATTTCAAATTTATAGTATTGCATCCACGAATACAACTACTATGTTAGTATTAAACGAGGTTGACACTCGAGTGATACACAATGATAGGATGATAGGATTTATAAAATATATGTGAATAATAAGTAAATAAATATTTGTAAATATTAAAAAAAATAATATTGTTAGTACTATATAAAGCAATATATAGTGTAACAATTGACTTTCACTTAAAAAAAAATTTCATTACGAGTACATTACGTAAACTCATTTAAATAAGTAATTATATAATGATAATATAATAATGATACAAAATATAATAATAGTAATAATAATAATGATGATTCATTACATTTTAGAGGAATAAAATTTATGACAAAGTAACCCATATGCATTTTTAAGAAAAATGTATAGTGTCAATATATTTTTTAGTATTAGTTATATATATATATATATATATATATATATATATATATATATATATATATATATATATATATATATATATATTAAGGATTATTTTGTGT
This sequence comes from Amaranthus tricolor, assembly GCF_026212465.1. Taxonomy (NCBI): domain Eukaryota; kingdom Viridiplantae; phylum Streptophyta; class Magnoliopsida; order Caryophyllales; family Amaranthaceae; genus Amaranthus; species Amaranthus tricolor. Next base: position 31,104,120 of record NC_080051.1, on the reverse strand, counting down.
AAGATTTTTATAATAAATATTTTTTTTTCCAAATCATAACCTTATTCCTTATAGTATTACAAAGATTTAGTAGTCACTAATGGATAGTCAACTTCAAAGTCAACTATAGACTAAAAAGTCAACAATATCCATTTGAGTAGTCATAGTCATCACTCATCAATAACTCATTACTAATAGAACCAATCAACCAACGACCACAGAATCTAATGAAATCTTTCACCTTTAGTAAAATATCACAAGTCACGACCGAAAACATCAACTCAGTTTTTCTAGTCATAACTCATAAATGAAGTATCAATTTTTTTTATGTGGTTTAAATTGTCCATGAGATTGCCCAAAGTCTAACACAATAGACATGCATTCTGAATCTAGAAGTCACTGTAATAAATTTAATTTTTATAATTAGTGACATTAAAAAATACTATTAATTATATTTTTAATGTAATAATTATTGGTTTTTATTTTAAGTTTCATTATTAAGTGATTTAGTACACTTTATTTGGCCTTTAGTAGCATATGTAATTGTTACTATAGTGTAATGGCATTTATGAGAAATGTCACTAGATCCTATGTTGCTAAAAATATTAGTATTATTTTTATTATGCTGCTAAAGGATTTAATAAGTGTCACTAAATTCAATATATATACTATTAGAGATAAGTAGTGACACTTAAATTAAATGTCACTAAATATATCCCACCAAAAACAAATTATGTTATATTGGGTGGACATGGTTGGTTAGCCATATGGTGGCTCGAAAGACATAAGCTTGTTTATAACTCATTTAATAGTATGTTTATGGTCACTAAAAAAATGTTAAGACCAAATTCAATTTGAGCTTATGATGGCACTAAAAAAAATCTTAAGACCAAATTTGATTGAGCTTATGATATTGATAGCATAAGGTCAACAATTATTTTAAGCAACAAATTACGTAGCAATTAAATTTCTAACTACCTTAACTCGAATATTTTAATTCTATCATTAATTTCTAGTTATTAGCTTTTTATGAATAAATCATGATCATCTAGTGGTGACTATTGGAGAGAATGAGGTTGTAAGTACGGATAAGTTTAAGTATTTAGGATTTGTTATTCAGAGTAATGGAGTGATTGATGGAGATGCTATACATCATATACGAAGTTGCCATTAGACCAACATTGTTGTATGCGATAGAGTGTGGTCTATTAAGAAGGTTCATGAACAAAAGATGGAAATAGCAGAAATGTGTATGCTAAGGTAGATGTGTGGTAACACAATAATGGATAGAATCAAGAACCAGGAGTTTAGAGAGACACTAGGCGTTGCCTCACTATTTGCTAAAATGCGTGAAATAGACTAAGATGGTATGGACATGTGCAAAGAAAGACAACCGACTCGCTTGTTAGAAGGATAGAAAGCATCATAGTGGAGAGTAAGAGAAGTCGAAGAAGACCAAAGAAGGCGTAAGTTGATCAATTTAAGAACGACTTGAGTGAGATGTGCCTCTCCGCGGACCTGACTAGGGATAGGAATAGGTGGAGACGCCAGATCCATGTTTTGGACTACTAATAGATTCTTTAGTCGCCTTCTTGCCCTAGTGTCTAGTTGTTCATTTCTTGCTCTTTTTTTGTGTTAGGTTTTTGATTTTTACCTACTCATCTTTTCATATACTGTTCTCGGTATTATCTTTATTTTTATTTTTATTTTTTTAATTTATTTGCGTTTTTGTTTTTAGTTCCTTTATCAATGTTTTTAATCTTTAGACAACATTGTCAGTCATCACTCATTTCCTTTTATGCGAGGCTCTTTCTTTTTGGGGTAAAATAGACCACTTTCCTCTAGTCTTCCCTTTAAGGGAGTGCGGGTATGGATTGTTCGTTCTCTTCCCTCACCCAGACCCTACCTTTGTGCGGCATATTGGGTACGATGATGATGATGAGTAAATCAAATTGATATTATACTTGAATATATATATATATATATATATATATATATATATATATATATATATATATATATATATATATATATATATATATATATATATATATATATATATATATTTATATATATATATATATATATATATATATATTAAAGAATATATTTTTATATTATTATGAATATTATATTGCTTAATTAATATTATTGGAAACTTTTATTTGCCAATTATTTGCCATTTGCCAATGCAATTTGTTAGATATACTCCCTCTGTCCCATTGAATTTGTATCATTTTTCATTTAAGTCCGTTCTACTTAATTTGCATCATTTTTATTTTTGGACAATAGTTCATTATTTTCTTTTAATCTCATCCATATATTTTAACTTTTTTTAAATTTCATTCACACAATTTATTCTCTATCCTTATTTATTACCACTTTTTTAAAAATACACCTATTTCTCTTTGAGGTAACAAAAAGAGGGCAAAGTAGTATGTATTTTTGTACCCTTAAAATTTTTAACGGGAAAAGAGTAAGTATAATTGTGATTTGTGACACGTTAACGACTATGTAGTAATATAGATAGATAGATCATATGATCCACATCCAAATTCAACATGACCCACAATGTTGGCGGGCTAGAATTAAGTTTCAAAATTTCCTATTTATAGAAAAATTAACAAGGCATTCGATAAAATAAGTAAAGTTGTTGAAATTAGACGATATATTTTCTAAAGATTTATTTGTCAATTTTAAAGAATATTACATATCATGTTTTAATAAATGTACATATATCTTGTAAACTAAATCTATGCATATGATATAGAGATTAAAAAATATTATTTTATACTTCGTTGTAGGTAATTATTTGATTTTTTTTAATAAAAGATAATTATTTGACTTTGAGTTGCATCAACTATTTGAGTTGTTGAAAAAAATTAATTTTCTAAAAAAACAAAAAGGAGAAAATTACTTATCTACCATAACTAACTATTTTTTTTGACATTAATCCCTTATTTTTAAAGTTAGTTCCTTGAAGCTCTATTGATGATCATTGTTGTGATTCGGACGTGTAATTGTAGTTAATGTTGAACAATATACAAATTTTCCAGCCAAGAATAGCTTGTGGAATATTTTTTGGTTGATTAAATTAATAAATTGTGTCTTAATGTGATGGAAGGATTAGAGAACCCAAAGAGTGCGTTATTATCATTCCCAGCTTGTCTCAATAAATTGCTATATTGCGCATTTCTAAGATAAATTGACATAGAAATTATATATTTATATGTAAGAAAAATATTAGTGGTTGACCATAGTTTAATATTGGGCTTATATGTAAATTTTTATATGTCACTATAATTTATTAAAACTATTTTTATGGTCAATTTAAAGTATTTAATTAAATTTGAAGAATTTGGGCTTAAATGTATTAATAGATTGTGAGTCTTAAATGTGTACTGACTAATTTTATGACTATATTTTATAATGGGCTGAATACTAGTCAAATGTTATTATATTTTTATATAGCAATTACGGTTTCTAGGTTATAGTATTTCTTTTCTCCATTTATTCCATTATCAGAGAGAATAATAGTGAAAACATTTGTCACTATAGGGAATACGTATTAATCTGAAAGATTTAACCGCTCTTGTTCTTCAAATTTCACCGATGCTATGCAATCAGGTAATCTTAAGTTCTGTTTTTCTAATAGATCTTGTTTGTTAGTACTTCTTTCGTTCTGTATAATACTCGCAAGTGGCTGCATAATAGTTATTGACACTATTCATCTTTCAAGCTTATTTTATTTATTGCGGCTAATGTGTAAAAAAGTGTAATCAGATGAAATCTTGTTTGAGTCTTCTAATCGCATACTTTCATAACTACTATATACAATTTTATAATTTTTAAATGTGTATAGTTCATTAATAAATGACAAAATAATACATTTGATTACGTAAAATATCAAATATAACATGTTTATAATAGAGAAGAAGTAAATGTTTTTACCATTTTTGTCTCATTAAATAATATCAGTCGCTTCTTATGTTGGATTCTTAAAAATTTCTATAATGAATATAGGGAATGAATTTGAAAGCACCACAGTTATGTAATTGTTTGGGTATTTGTCAATCATGTTGGTCATCCTGTTTTGCAGTTCATTAGTCTGTTTGTGCACACTATTTCGGTTGATTATTTTATCCTTAATTTCACGATATATTTTCCGCTGCTTGCCTTTTTTGATGGAATTATTTTTACTGTTTTTGACAGCAGGGAGTATCAAGGATTCGCAAATCAATTTTATCCTTCCATTTTTTCGAAAACTAGAATAGTGTTTTTAGGTTTTGAAATATACGGTTTGGGAATTAATCTTTCACAGTGTCGTGAGAGACGAACATTCCGAAAGACACATTATATATGAATTAATAATCTATTTAATATAAATTAAAAAGGAAAATAAAAATGTAGGCTTTTCTTTTTGAGCTCTCACAAAAATAACTGTTAATCTTTTGTGAGATTCTCTTCCTCTGTGGGTAATTAGCTTTAATCGCTCTTCTATTATTTGGTAATTTTTTTTATCCACTTTTAGTGAATCTTGTTTTTTTCATCACCCATGTATTACAATAATTTTAACTTTTGTAAATTAAGATATTTAGAATAACTTAAGTTTTATTTTAGTATGATTTTTCTTATATATAGGAGGTAATTTAACCAGTAGTTATAAAGAATAATTCAATCTTTTTATGATTTTTCTATGATAATCGTACCTATTAATTAACCATGAATATTCACAACTTTAAGTGTATTTGCCTAGAATAAACTCGGGTAACCTGTTATAATAGGTAATTTACCAAAATATTAAACTGTTAATTAATATAAAATTAGAGAAAAATTTATAAAAATTTTTGAATGATAAAAAATCATAAGAAAGTTTTTAACCTTCTTTTTGATATTTTTATTTTAATTTATTTTTTTTAAAAGAATAAAATTTGTTATAGCAAATCATCTTGTTATCGGGTTTACTCTAGACAAATACTTCTAAAGTTTGAATTATTCACAGTTAATCAATAAGTGAGATTATTATAAGAAAATCAAAAAAATATCAGAGTATTCTAGATAATTTTTCAAATATAAAATAAGTTAGAATAATAAATAATTAACAACCATAATATAGCAAATATTTTAGGACATATGAAATATACACGTATACAAAGGGGTAAACTTTTTGAGTGATGTGGCATAGAATGACAAGTGCAAAACAAGAGACTTTCTAAGGTGCCGGCGCAAACAAGGCATACCTTCCTTTCCACACATAGAGAAGTATGACCAAGTCCAGTCAAGAACACATGGTTTGACTTTCTCTTTAAAAATCCAAACATTATATTTCCTTGCATACCCTTTTCGGCTTTTCCACAGTCAAAATTTTCCAATTCCCTACCTTCTTAGAAACACCTTCATTTTCTTGAAGCCATCCATTCACCACAAACAACAAAACCCACTTAGTTATTTTCCCCTCTTATATTCCATATTTCAAACAAAGCCCACCTCTTTTTATCAACTTCTTTCCTTTCCTTCAAACACTCATCATAAATCATAATTCTTTTTCTTTCATTTAATTAATTTCTTCTTAATCCCAGTTTTCTCTTCAAAATAAAAAAAAAACCCATCTTTTATTTACAAACAAATGTCTTCATCTGTATTAACAACTTTAGAATCTAATCTTTCCTTCAATAACAACACTTTGTCCTTTACAAACCTCATGAATTCTTCTTCATCTTTCACTGATTTTTTTGCTAATACTAATAATAATAATGGATTAGAAAGTGATAATCACAAACAAAACAACATTAATCATGATGATCATGATGATGATCAGAACAAGAATATTAATATCTGGAATGGGTTTGATGAATTGGTTGAAGTTCCAAAGTTTAAGTCAATGGCTCCTGCTTCTTTATCTGTTGTTGACAATAATTCTTGTGCTTCTAATTTCTTGAATACTCCTAATGCCTTTAGCCCTTCAATCTTCCTTAATTCCCCAATTCTCAATGTAAGTGCATTTTTTGGGTTGTTATTTATCTTATCATTATAGATTTATAATATAATACTCCCCTATCCTTTTTTAAGTTTCTATTTGTCATTTTTTTACGTGTTTCAATTGTTCATGTAAGGAGTCTTATTAACTTTTTAAATAATTTTTAATGTTTATGAGCTTTATTATTTCTCCATGACATTTATTAATTTAATAAAATAATATATTAATTGTTAAAAAAATTATATTTTTGTAATTCCTGTAAACATATGTTGTGAGACATTATAAAAAACGAAATAATTATTAAATTGAGATTTTAGTGTAAGTCAGAAGGTTTATGATAATGTTTGTTTTATTTTAATTTATTTTTATTCACAAAATTTGACAATGAGAATTTACAAATAAAAAGACATGGTTAAGGGTGATCTGAGAACTTGTATTTTGTTAAAAATCTAAACTAAGATTTATTATCATTGTTTAATATCACTGTGTAAATGAAATATGTTAGTGATTAATTAATGATTATGAAATATTTGTGCAGAATTTCCCATCTCCAACTGTAGGAGCATTTGGTGGTGACAGTTTTAATTGGGGAAGCTCAAATGAGAACAATCAAGTTGGTGCTAAAAATGGAGGAGAAAACAACTTCTCATTCTATGCTCAAAACACCTCAATAGTAAGTCTTTTTCTTTTTCTATCTTAACATTTATCCCAAAATGTAAAAATAAATTAAATTAAAACAAATGATACTTCTATGTTCTCTACTTATTACGATATTAATATATTATATATTTATAGTTGAATAATAATTAGAATTATATTTTTAATATATAAAAACTCAATAAATAGATAATATGTACTCAGATAAGATAAAAAATAAGCATAGTACTAGACTACTAGTTGTAAGATGTAAATATTAAATGCCCACCAGATAGACTTTAGTTGCTGCACAGAGCACACAGTGCCTGGTCAAGACCAAATCAATGCACAAAATGCGAAGATATTGCTTCTATGAAGTTTCACAGCCGCCTTTGCTTCTAGAAGCACCCTTTTTTTAAAAAAGAAAATTATTAAAAATTGATTATTTTTCACTATATATGGGAGTACTTTAAAGATTATATTCTCACCAAATTATATCTACAATTTCACAATAAAGTTATTAAAATCTATCAAACTGATGTTAGTTGCGTGTAAAAAAAATGTGTTTACACCGTTTCAAATGATAATGATGTTTAAGGCTGATATTTGGCAGTATGAATTTACGACAACCTTATTATCTGTTACCGGACTATATTTTCTCACTTCTTTTGTTTGTACGAAAATTTTCCTACATACCCCAAGATTTTTATGATAGAACTTTAATAGTGAACATCGTCTTAAGCACAACATAATTCAATTAATTAAGAGACTTAATGGGTCATTTTAAATATATTTAAATAATAATATAATAAAAATGTTAATACAGCTCTGACATTTCTGTCTGACACTAAACATGTGCAGGAAGGATGGAATTCAGGTGAACCCAAGAAACAGATTGAGATGATTAACAAACAACAAATGACTTCAAATTCTGAGTTTTCTACTTCTAATCAAATCATTCCAACAGAAAAGAACACAATAACACAGACAGATTCTAACAATCTGCAGAGAAACTTAAATAACACTCATCAACAACCAATAGTTCAGATGAATAGAGCACAAAAAAGAGCAGAAGATGGATATTGTTGGAGAAAATATGGGCAAAAACAAGTTAAAGGGAGTGAAAATCCAAGGAGTTATTATAAATGTTCATACCCAGATTGTCCTACTAAGAAGAAAGTTGAAACATCTCCTGAAGGTTATATTACTGAGATTGTTTACAAGGGTAATCATAATCACCCTAAACCCCAGCCTGGTAGAAGATCGTCATGGACAAATAACGATTTTGATGGCGCCGAGACTTCTTCGATTCAGCCACATAATGATCATTCAAACTTCAATACACCCGAAACCTCCTCGGTTTCTTTTGATGAGGATGATGAGTTTAATCAGATTTCCGCGATGAGTAAATCAGCAAAGGAGGATGATTACGAACAACCCGAATCTAAAAGATGGTAAGTTTTATGAAATTTTGATGTGAAAATGAATCGGTGAACAAATTTAAGACTTTGACATTGTTGTTATTGGTTCTGATCGTGTTTTGAATTGTTGTTACAGGAAAGGAGAGAATGAAGGGGAAGTGATGTCAGGGTATGGGAGCAGAACAGTAAGAGAACCAAGAGTGATTGTTCAGACAACCAGTGAGATTGATATTCTCGATGATGGTTATAGGTGGAGAAAATACGGGCAGAAAGTAGTGAAGGGAAACCCGAATCCAAGGTAAGCACAAAGTTCGTGAGAGTCGATTCTAGGACAACTTTTCGTTTTCCTATTAGAAAGCTCTAATGTTTGAAATCGATGGATTTTACAGGAGCTACTACAAATGCACCAGCGCAGGTTGTCCAGTGCGGAAGCACATTGAAAGGGCATCTCACGACACAAGGGCTGTGATCACGACCTACGAGGGGAAGCACAACCATGATGTTCCTGCAGCTCGTGGTAGTGCCAGCTATAACAATGCCCCGATCCCAGTTAGGCCATCGGCTATTAGCAGCCAACCTAACCAGATAACCGGCCTGCGGGCTTTAAATAACAATACAAGTAGCTCGAGACCAGAAGCTCAGCAGGCACCTTTCTCCCTACAAATGCTGCAAAACAATAACTTTGGGTTCTCAGGGTTTGGAAATCCATTAGAAACTAAGGAAGAGCCGATGGATGGCGCTTTTTTTGAAACTTTTCGCTGAATTTCAAGAATCACGAAAATAAAAAAATACGGTTTAACAAATAGGTATAGAATTATGTACTTCTTAGATGTATAAAATCTATTTATACAAGTTTTTCAACTCTAAAAGATCTTGAATCTCACAGAATAAGCATAGTCAGATTTAGATCATTTTTTCATTTGTTAAAGAGGCCCTTAAGCTTTGGAAAGGTTCCTTAGGCCGATTCAAGATTTAGACATGTAATGTAACATCTTATAAGTTCAATGATATTAAAGCTTCTGTTACAATTTGAATTAACAAAAAATATAAAAAACTTTTTGTGATTTTCCATAAAGGCCAAATGGAGAAAGGAAAAAATGATAATGAGATACAGAAAATGAGTGTTCTTTGCAATCAGACAGAATAATGACATTTGAGATTACAAAATAAAGAAATCAGAGAGAAAAAATTAATATATTCTATATTTATTTTTCAACTATTCTTACTTCCACAAGAAAAGAGAAATATAAGACTAAAATGTACGTATTCAAGGTAAAATAAGACCTGGAAACGCTGTAGAGTTTAATCACATATATAGACAGATAGACCAAGGATTTGTGGTCAGGTATGATCCATATGCAATACTTTATACATTATAAAAAAAGTATAAATATATATTCAAAGAAAAAGAAAAATTATATGGACGATTGAGTAGAGATCTTAAAGCCAGCAATGATGGACGAACAAGCGAGTGCAATGAAAGCCAGGACAGACATGCTAATCGCGGCTGCTGATGAATCTGTGAAAATATTGTCTCCTCCCTCTCGCATTCTGTTCGTCTGAGGGATTGCAGATGAAGCAGATGACAGTAATAAGTATGCAAATACCTGCACATTTATACATTTTTCTTAGAATTTGGTTCACTTCTATAAATGGAAGGAAACAACAACAACAATATCAGTCTTAAACCAAAAGATTAGAGTCGGTAATCAGTTACATGAACCGATAAATCAACCCAAATAGAATTGAACTAGTAACTAGTAAGTAATCATTCCATTTAAAAGAGCTTAATTAACTACTTCAACCATAGTTGACTCACAACCACTACTTATCCAGAATCATAGAATAACAAGTAAAATATTAAATAGTGCTTCTAAGTATAGGAATCTGGTTTTCAAGTCTTGTCTCCCAAAAAGCCACAAGGAACCTAACCAAATCCATTGTTCTAGATGTTTATGGAATTAAATATGCAACAAAAGACTTGTTCTACACTCTACAATTCTACCTCTTTTACAACTACAGAAAGTTCAACTCCAGAATAGTCTGAACTTTTTGTAACACATTACATTATAGAATATTAGAATATATGACAAGTCCCTTAATTCGATGAGGTTTAGTTCTTTGGTTTTGAATTATAATATATTATATAATATATGACTCATTAGATTACGTGCACTTATAATATATATAATATATGTGAAATTGCTTATGGTGTTCGGTGCTACCAAAGCTTAATCAAAAACGATATCTTTGTTATCACCAACAAGGGTAAGATTGCAAACATCCAAACCCCACTTTAGCGGAGCTACTTAATGACATTAAATAATGAAATTATGTTGTGGAATGAATAGCAAGCTAAGATACCCGTATAGTTTTCATAAGACAAAAAGTTAGTTGGATCATTACAATCTTTTTACATTACGAAATTACGCCATTTTTTTAATTTTTTAATTTTTTTTTAAGATACGCCACTTTTTAATATACCATAAATTAATCAGAAGACCTTGTAATTTCTACCCTCAAGATAGCTGTACTTTTTTAGCATTCCTCTTCATTTGTGTGTCTGTGCTCACGTGTCTTTTCCTTTTTAAATACAGATCTTTTTATATATACTATTCCTTTCAGTTCCTTTGATATTGCAGCAATGACATTGAACACAAAATTTAAGAATTAAATGGGTTATTTAAGTTGTGTGGATGAAATAAAAAAAGAAAAAAAAATATCTCGATGAGAATTAATGAAAGCAGAGGAGACATTTCCACAAAAAAAATTACATCAATTTAAAGAGAATACTAAAATAGAAAGCATTAGCAATATAAGGAGACAGAGGGAGTAGTGGATAAATCAGTTTTAAACTAAATTAGCGGTGTGAATAGCATGAATTGTTTGTGAAATGTATGCAGATGAAATTTTTAGAAGGAATGATAGGCATCCTATGAGCTTAAAAAGGTGCAAAATGCATTGAGATGCTGGGGATGGATGGAGTACTATAAATGAATTACAGAAAATAATGTTAAGTTGGCTTAAACATGGTTGATGGTACTTATAGTCATAACTCATTATCATAATAATAAAATATAATTCCCAAAGAATACTCTTCTTAACTACATTATCAAATAAATAAATTTAATAAATATACATCACATTAAGTTGAAACTGGGAAAATATTAACTATACATTGACAAGCTCTTCTAACTACACTATTCCATCATCACTTCATAGGTAAGACTTAAGTATCATAATTTATACTCACTTTGTAAAAAAATATATTCATTGCCTTAGGGCTACGCAGAACAAGCTCAAAATAAAAATATGAAACATTAATTACACCAAATGAAACATAATTTCATGATTGATAGAAGTATCAATTTTATTGAAGTTTATGATCATAGTTAATTATGCTCTATGTTATTTGGATTTGGGTACAAATGTCAGATACTGATACGTGTCCAAGTGCCGAATACGTCTAAATATTCGATTTTATGCCTAAAATGAAGTGTCTAAGTGTCCTACTAATGTCCAAGAATCAAAAATCGGACACGAATACATGAAAGCAAAATAAAGAGCTCGAGTAACATAGATTATGCTTATATGGTTAGATATATATAAGCTTTCCACCTACATATTAAAACATAATTAATTGACATTTATTTAGTCTTAAAAGTTTAATTTGTATTTTGATGATATGAAGTATGAACTCTAGAAATGAAAAATCAGATTTTTCTCTAGAGAATTGGTTCAAAAAATCACCTGATCTCCAATAAAATCAACCAAAGCTGAATTCTTGAGAGTTGCAATTTCATTGCCAGTAGATAATTGATGAATATGTCTAAAACATTGCAATCCTGTATATATTGTTGATAATATTGCAATACCCAATAAGTACCTATTTTTGCAAACACCCAAAAGAACAAACAATTAAATCTCTTTAAAAAAAACAGACCCAATTTAATTTAAAAAATAAAATACCCCTGGAAATTACCTGTATTCTGCATAATCACCAAAATTTCTGCCATTACCATGATTATTACTTGCCATAATAATGAATGAAAGCAAAGAAAAAATAAAACCCAAAATTCTTAAACCTAATGACCCTTTTCTAAGAAGATCTTGTCTTCTCCATTTTTGAAGCACTGACCCAATTCCAGAATCTGATCTTTCTGTCACAGGATTTACTCCTTCTACCGGATTTCCTCTTTCCATGTCATTTTCCGGTGATGGTTTCTTTTCTAATTCTAAACCCACTGAATTTGACATGTTTTGAGTAATGGGTATATCTTATTTCCTTCAATGTTGTAAGAAAACTTGATTTATTTGAGTTGAAAAGGAGAAGAATTGTGTTTTTTTGGTGGGTAATTTAAAAAGAAGGATGGAGTGGAAGAAAAGGAAAACAAAGAAGAAACAGAGTGGATTGGTTGTGTGTGCTTGTTGTGTTGAGTGAGTGATTTGATGTTCTTTTGTGTTAATATGACAGCTTGGAAACTAACTTGTAACAAGGTGGCACTAAAAGCCAAAAAATAGAAATTATAGGACAGGGAATGGTTTAATTTTGTTTCCTTTTTTAGGCATTTATAAATCTGTTAAGGAAAAGGGAAAAGAAAGAAAAAAAGATGGTAGATGTCTTGTGATTTGTGTGACACCTAAAAAATGGAAGGTCTAAAAATAATTTACGCTTTGTGGTTGAATTTGAGGTTTGTTATGGTAGTAAAGTATGGAGTGAAAGACAAAGAAATTTGAGGTAAGTTCCAATACATATACATAATTAGATGCTACTCCTTGTTCAAAATCTTACACACAGTACATCAGTATTCGGTATTGTTAGAGCATATAATATGCTATGGGGCTCAACCATCAGCTTAAATTTTTGGTTGAATTGATTCCTTTAATATGTTATATACTTTAATAGGTATCACTCACTCACAATGTTTTACCTAGTTTTTTTGGTGCCAACATAGATGGTTTTATGGTCATTGTAGTCTATATATACTGTACAGATTACAAACATTGATTTTGTAATTTAAATAAGGAGAGTCCCCTGATTATAGCTGAAGAATCAAAGCATCCTTCTAGGGATATCTCAAGAAAATTATTAATCTTTTGTTTATAATAATTGATTGATTTTGTAGTCCGACTGTATCTTAATTTCCAATGCTAAGTTGTGCTTTTTCTTTGGTTATGCTTATGCACTTGTACTTGTTGATCAGATGGTAACCTTGAATCCCTTTTTAAAGTTTTCTAGGTTAAATGATATTGGATTTTGATTAATGGTAACCTTGATCAAATGGTAACCCCAAAATTCATTTTAGAAACGTGGTTTCTTTTGGTTAATTTGGCTAATTTCTGATGGGATCTTTCCAAATAACTGCTGATTTTGGTTCAAAGATGGGCTCTGTAGTAAATTTCATGATTTAGGTGGTTGTGCTTTGTGTGACATTTGAATCTCGCCTATTAGGGTATCTAAAACCGTCAATTTGTTCCACAATCTCATCATTTCTCCCCAATTTCACACCCATCTCGACCTACCCCCTTAAAATCAATACCATTCTTTAAAACACTATCTCTTAGGGTTCAAAAAAGTACCATTTGAAGAACCGAGATTAGTAACCACCTATTTCACTGTGTCTGAACTAAATTCAACTACAAGATGTTTGGAAGAAATACCTGAATCTTTGATTCTTAGATTATAGCCTTTCACAAGTCATTCGATGAGAAGCTTTAATCTCAAATTGAATTCCACGGCTTTACCACTGCGAGGACCCTTGTCGATTACGATTTTTAGAATCGGGGACGCCATTGTTAAAAACTCCAGAAAGGTGTGTAGATGTTGTAGGCCGGGAAACGCTAGCCGAATTCGTACTTGTCTTTTATAAAGTAAGCTTTGATCGGAAGTTCAAGGTGTTTTTTTGTTACTCCATCATATTGGCTTTAGTCGTACATTTTGGTTTTTCAACACTATTTATTAATCACTTTTATTATGTACTTTGTTCTTAATTTATAAGTTGCAATATAGTCATGTGAGATTTTATTTGGCTTTTCTTATTGTAAATTTTATTAATATCAACCTTTTATACTTTTTACTCAAACACAATTATAAATTTTTAAGATTGACAACGTACATTGATAAATATGCCAAACTAAATAAAACATTTAAAGTGAACAATAGGGAGTATTATAAAGTAAGTACCTAGCTTTTCAATTTAGATAAGAACTGATTGTCAATGTTTAAAATTTTTTTATTAATAATCATCTAAAGCTTTGTATTTGTCATAGTTATCAATGGTGATAAACTTAAAACTCAAGCCTATTTAGTACGTTCTCATGTTTTAATAGTTTTAACATTTTTGTTTTTTACGCTATTCAATGTATAATTTTAATTTTAAATATTTTTAATTTTATACCATAAAAATATCTAAAACCTTAATATTATAAAATTGTGTATTAAGATGAATTAAACTGGATCTCACTTGATTATGTTTTACATATATGTCAAATTAAATTAATTGATGAACATTAATTGCTGTAATAAAATAACTGTAACAATTATAAAAAACAGAGAAAGTATATAACAAGGACGGAAAAAACAGAGAAAGTTATAATTTATGTACCTTTATATAACTTTTATTTTTTCGGCTTCTTCCTTGATTATTTAAATGATTCTCAAATTTCCTTTAGAGAAAAACAATGGAAAAAACCTATTAAAGGTTAGGTTTATATTTTTTGATTTATTCAAATTTAATATTGGCAATCTACTTTTAAAGAAAACTCAAAAATGTAGTTTGATCATTAATCTTGAAAAAGTGTCAAACATTTTCATTTTGTTGGAATGGATTATTTGATATTGATGGATTAAAAATGGTGCACATTCTATTCTATAAGTTATTGGAGTTTCTTTTCCCATTTTTATTATAGGATTTCAGGATGATATCTCCTTTTAGCATATAAGGTATTGGCAATTCATATTTTTCAATTATATACTGCTGACTGCTGATATTAACAATAAATTTAATTCAACTTAACATTTATTGCTATTAAAATATTTTGCAATCACCCTTTAGTAATTCAGATCGATCATATGAATACTAATATGGTAGAATATCTTTGGTGTTTCCTTTTCTTTTCATTTCAATAATAATTATTAATTATTATACATGTACACAAGCTAAAATAAATTCACATTAGAAATTAAATTTTCCGTTAAATACCATTTACTGCAGAAATGTGCAATTCAACAATCCATCAAAGAAGTCAAACTACGTACATCACATTCACACTCAAAAGTTTCACTTATAGATAAAATTAATCGATGTTACAAGGTACATACAAATCGTAGATAAATTTCTAGGTAAATTTGACAATTATAGTATAAAATGAAAATAAAACAACATTATGATTATCTCAATTTTCAAAATAGCTTTTGACTAGATGGTTTTTCTAAGGCCGTCATTGAATTCATGCAGACATAGAAAATAATTTGCGATTGAATGAAAGGTAAATAAAAAGATGGAAGAAAAAAAGGGAAAAAAAAAAAATCAATGATATTTAGTAACAAACTATTGAGCCACTGCTGCTGCCCTTCCTTGGTGCCCTCGCATCTCTGCTGCTGTGCAGAGTTTGTTACAACGGAATGTTGCTCCTCCACTCTTTTTATGCCAGCTGTCCCGTAGTTTGTTATGTTACTAGTTCTAGAATGTAATAGTACTTTTTGAGATATATATATATATATATATATATATATATATATATATATATATATATATATATATATATATATATATATATATATATATATATATATATATATATATATATATATATATATATATATATATATATATATATATATATATATATATATATATATATATATCATGTAATAGCTGACATTGAGAGGCAATACAAACACAGAAAAAAAGAGTCTTCACAAACAATTAAGCTGAATATGAGCTTAGCTATGATTTAAGAGTTTGATAATACTGTGAATAGACGATAAGCAGAGAAAATTGAGGTAAATGCGAGACAGAAGAATGCAAAAAAAGACATGCTGACTGATGCAGCTGCTACGCCAAACCCAGGACCTTCTAATCCTGCACTTCTGATAAAATTGCACGTTGTTGCTCCTACTGATGCTGATGAGAATAACATGTATGCTAGAAACTGCAAAATTACCCGACCAAAACAAGTAAATTATTAAAGTTGAATTTCTTTTAAAAATCAATTTCATGTCTGTTTGGTTACTGATATAAATTAGTAAAAATTAAAATAAAAATATAATATAATTTCGCTAGAAGATTTACTTGACAAGACTTATTGTTATACTTGTCGTACTCTAACCTTTTCTTTTGTCACAAAACTTTATATTCTTATTCATTACCATTTTAAAAGTCTAATCGTTAAATAACATATCACATATTGTCAAAATTAACAATAAAACTCATTACTGTCACCACTATTTATTAAGAATATTAACCAAACTGAATGTAAGTCTAATCTATATCAGCAAAATAGTTTTATTTCCTTTTTTATATATCGTCTGAACGTTTTATATGAATATGAAAAAGTTTTTAGATATATAGTTGATCAATAATTTTTTTTGGAATATCCGAATATGTGTGTTATTATTAGTTGTTTGAGCTTAAAAAATAAGTTGGGCAAGTAGCAGGTAGAAACAAGAAAATATGAACCTGATCTCCAGAGTAGTCAATCCAAACTGAAACCTTTGGTGAAATCACATCCTTTTTGGTGCGAAGTTCATGGCCTTTAAATCCAACTTGCACGGCCATATAAACTGTCGTAAGAACTGCCATGCTGAACAAATAACTACGTGACACAAACATGAAAAGTCCCTTGTCAAACGTATTAACATTTAATACATACAAATTACAATGATGTTGTATGGAGTATATTTTTTTACTTAGTGTGAAATTGAGTTATAGTAAAGAGAATTATTGTCTCATTTGTCATTTTAGTTTAGGAAAATTGGTTGAAATTAATCTTAACTATCACCCGTTGGCAAAAAATAATCCCCACTATCGATTATTTTTTAATAATCCCAACTATTATCTAAATTTGTTCAAAGCATTCACCCGTACAACCATATCGGCAGTAGCAGGTAAAACAGGTTTGGATTTTTTTTTTCTCTTAAAAAATAACTTATCTACTTCATCTATTAATCCCCTCCCTCTTCTTCTTCCCCATTACTCCTCTATTGATGAACCCTACCTTCTCAACAAAACCAAATTGAAACTAAACCTTCAAAATCTTCAAATTCCTACAACATATGATATTGATTCAATTAGGGGAGGTTAAAATGTGAATTATAATTGCATAATTAAAATTGGGTTTTAATTAGTTTGGATTGAAACTATATATATAAGTACTCATTATTTTAAATTATATGATAATAAAAATAATGAATTGAGTTATTTGATGTATTGGACACTTAAAATAATTCAAGATATTATAAAATAAAAAAAACAAAAAAGATTTACAAGTTTTATTTTGAAATAATTATTGTTAGAAAATTTGTTTTTTGTTTTGTTTGAATTGCATTACCTAACAATTATTGTTTAATTGAGTATTTTGAACCCACAAATGCAATTTCATTTTCAATTTTTTGAACCCTAGATTTTTCTCCAATTTGATTGAATTCATAAACTTTGTAAAATTTCATAATTAATCATTTCTAAACTATAATTATATGATAGTTATATGTTTTTCCTTATTTTGGAATTATAATTTGAACATTTGATGATTCATCAATGGAGAAGTAATAGGGAAGAAGAAGAGGGAGGGGATTAATAGATGAAGGACATGGGTTATTTTTTAAGAGAAAAAAAAAGGAAAAAAAAATCCAAACATGTTTTACCTGCTGCTGCCAGTATGCTGGGAGGGGTAAATGTTTTGAACAAATATAGATAATAGTTGGGATTATCAAAAAATAATCGATAGTGGGGATTATTTTTGGCCAACGGGTGATAGTTGAGATTAAATTCAGTCAATTTTCCTTTAGTTTATTCTTGTTATTTACATTATGTTTATTTTTAGCTTATGACCCATTACTTTTTTACCCTCTATCTTGATAAATTTTTTATCAAACTTGCCTCGTATATAACAAGATTCACCCATATAAGAGAAAAATTAACTGCACAATTTGATAAAATTTCATCTTAAAATCAATCAGTAATTGGGATAATGGCCCACCAAACTTATATATTAGTTACGTTCTCTCTAAGTTTTAGATTAGGGATCACATATGGGTTATATGGTTGTTTTCAACACTCTCCCTCGTATGCGGTGAATCCTTTTTTTTAGTTAGGCAAGAACATCATTCTTTTGTGGAAGACAAATTATTTTTTGTTTCCATTGATCAGAAGTTATAGGCTTTGACATCATAATAAATTTGTTATCGAGCTTTTAGACAAAAAAAACACACATAAAGGAGAGTTAAAGTGTACACAAACTTAATGAGGTTCCTAACTATAAACCAATTGAGGCAAAATCCAATTTTATAGTTTGTAATTCTTGTAAGAGACTTTTTCTTACTATTAAATCTTGAGCATAATCACATGAATAATGTTGATCAAATTTGCATGAAAATGGAATAATTACCTGAACCCCTCAGCTTGAGTGAAGTCACTAACAAAAACCATAAGAATGAAAGAGAGGAAAGCAGCAACCAAAGCACATGACCTACAAATAAACACCCATTTCTTCATAGAATCTCCGGGGGCGGCCACCTTCCTTTCCTTTCCCTCCGGCGTCATTGCTCCTGCGCCACCACCTTCGACATCTCTTCCTGGTGGTCGTGGAATGTTGGCTTGCTCCTCTACTTGTTGCATTGTATAAAAATTAGATTTTGTATAAAAATTCGTAAAATTAAGTTTAATTATTGGAGTACTAAACTAGGCGTTGTCTTATATACGAGTATATATTGCATTTTGCATGAACCTACTAGTAATATGAAAAGCTTAATATTATAGTCAAAAAGGAACTGATTAATGAATGCTTCGTAGAATTTTTGAACATAGTCAATGGAAATACGATATGAAAAGGCTGTCTACAAGTGATCCAAGTAACTAAGCATGTGGGTTACGGCAAAGATGTGTGTGTGCGGTTATAATGATTGATGATTCAATGACTTTGTACGTTGACTATAAGTTTTAAAAGCTTCAAGTGGGCAGGGTTCTAGAAGTCAACTATAACTTAATGACATCTCAATAATCAAATCACCGCTTATCATAATCCAACTTATTAAGTGCGGTTATCATGCGTTTAAACTTTTTAAGTTAAAATTTAGAAAAATTATTTAGAATAATCCAACTTATTCATAATTTTCCTATAATAATCCCACATGTTGATTAATCATGAATAATCTCAACCTTAAGAGGTATTTTTCTAGAGTAAATCCGGTAACCGGATGACTTGCTATAGCAAATTTTATTTTAAAAAAAGATAAATTAAAATAAAATGTCGAAAAAAATTTTAAAAAAATGTGAAAAAAATTTTTGATTTTTTTATTATTTAGAATTTTTTGAATAAAATTTCAAAATTTTTCTCCAATTTTAAATTAATTTTTAGTTTTTTTTTTGGTGAATTACATACTATAACAAGTTATCGAGTTACCCAAGTTTACTCTAGGCAAATACCCCTAAAGTTGGGATTATTCATGGTTGATTAATAGATGGGATTATTGTGGAAAAATCATGAAAACTTTGGATTATTCTTGATAATTTTTCCTTAAAATTTTAGGTGCCCTCACAATTAGAAAATTCTTACGGGCAAGGAAAAATAGTTATTTTTTTAGGTGGTGAAAATTAAACTCAATCAATTCATGTTAAGGGATCTCCGATATTTTGATGATCATGAGCAAAACATAAATTATGGACCCCTAAAATCTGAAATTACGTTCAAATTCATTTTGGTATTTATAAATTTGTTTATTAATACTTTAATTAATACAATTATTTTTTCTTAATATATTAATATATTGCTAAATTATATAATTACATAAAACCAAAAACTATTAATCATAAATTTCAATTAACCATTTCTTTTAAGTTTAAAGTTTAAACCACTATCATCACTTATCTTGAACTAATAATAAAAGTGCTAAATTAAAAATTATCAAGACAGTTATATAATTAGCATAAAATAATTATAATGTATTGTTGACCTGAAATAATTTATACTAGTATATCCTAATTATTCAATACAAGCAGATAATATAAATTTATTAACCAATTTATCTAATTATCTTTTAAAAGATAGATTGAATGTGAATTCACATTAAACTTTAAAATTTTTTCTATTTATTTAATGTTGGACCTCTTGAGTTTTGATGATGACTACACTTTATTTAAGCGAACATGTTTTTAGAGATTGTGCAGGTCGATATCCGGTCGTGATAATGATCGTTGATAGTACCTATGATTTAGCTTATGGAAACGTACATGTCAAAAGGTTTCAAAAGAGGTTAGGAGAAGCATATCGCTTGGGATGTAAAATGGAGACAGCAGATCTACTGTTCCCAAGTTGGATGTTCTAGCTAAACTGAAGTCTGGAGACAGCACACTGTTCCTGAGCTGAAGGTTGACTACGTTGACTAAAAATTCTGATTATCATATTTTAATTATTATTTTTAGTTAATGTATTTAATAAAATTAATTTGTTGCAGTAGTAATTTATTAAAATTAATTGGCAAATCGTTTTTCTTAAAAAAATGAATTAACGTCCTTATTTTCCTAGATCCTTTATTTTAGGATCTATTTTTAGTAAATATTGGATTTACTAAAAATAGAATTAGTGGTTGTTGAATGGGTCTTAGCTATCTTCTTAACTGGTTTTTATTCCTAAAAATTAGCAAGCAACCATTCCCACTAAGATTAACCGTTTCTATTAATAGCAAAAACGTTCCAGCCATTAATTTGGGGAACAGGAACAGCTATTGAAGAAACTGCTGCTTGAAGGGAACAGAAGACAGCGGTTATTTCTGTCTGGTTTGACTTAGTCAAATAACCGTATGGCTGCATTATCCACATTACTCCCATGATCTTTTGATAATGGAATAATGGATTGGAATATTCCTTATTCTTAGGGTTTTTAGCTCTATAAATAAGAGACTCGGTTATTCTTCAAAACTCGCCTTAGTATGAGCCATTAAATCATACGTAATTTTGGGAGAATTTTTTACAAGAAAATTTTGTTTTTAAAATGCCAATTAATTTATAATATTTTCTTGTGCAACTCATTGATTTTATTTTTAGAGAATTTTTATCCTTTGTAAGGGTTTTTGAGAGAATTTGTAATTAGACTCGGGTGAGTCTAAGGGGAAATTAGATAGCTTTTAATGAAGCTAGAGAAGAGATTAGCTTTGAGTAAAGCTAAGGAGAAAGCTTCTAGTGAAGCTTGTGGTGAGAATTAGCTTTTAGTGAAGCTAAGTTTGTTGCTTTGAGTGAAGCAATTTAAGAGAGAAGAGTTGGCCTAGTTGATGCGCTTCGAGTGAAGTAAGATGTTTAATGTAATTGTAACGAGTTGCCTTAAACATAGTGGAGAATTTAGAAATCCCAAGGGGTCGTGGTTTTTCCTTCTATTTAGGCCTAGAAGGTTTCCACGTAAAAATCGTTTGTCTCTTTTAATTATTTCGCTCTAAGTTTAAGCTTTATTTATTTTATTCAATTCCGCAAAAACAGGGCAAAAACGCTTAAACTAGTAACAACAACAATTCACCCCCCCTCTTGTTGCTGTTCCCGTTCCTAATTGAGTCTACAATTGGTATCAGAGCCCTGTTCCCAGTAGATCAGGAAACCCTGAGGGCAGAATCCTGGTGTTCCCGAAAATGTCAATTATGAACGAGCGAATGGAAGAAGGGTATTCTACTCAAAGACCAACCATGTTCGATTGAAAATTCTATAAATAATGGAAAAATAGGATGGAGATCTTTATCAAAGCGGAAAATTATCAAGTTTGGAGAGTAATCGAAATTGGAGATTTTGAGGTAACCACTACTAACTCCAACAATGAAATTGTTCTCAAACCCGCAACAGGTACATATTTCTAACTCATTTTATTTTCATCCATCCAAATTTAGTAAAAATAAATTAATAGAGTTGCTAAAGGAGACACAAGCTAAACTTGAAAATTGTAATGTTAAGTGTCTCAAATTAGAAAAGGAACTCAAGGTAAGCAAAGACCATGTCTCCTATATAAACACCTTTAGATATGATGTCCAAAACAGATTTTTCGGTTTGTTGGACCTAAACATAATCCTAAAGGAAAGTATGGAGAGAATTAAAAAGGAAAATGTTATTCTTAATATTGAGTTATCACAATACAAATTATTAGGCTTAAATGAAGAATTGAATGATGCATCTATTAAAGATTTATGCTATGATTTTCAAAATTTAAAATTAAATCAGGAATCCGACCGTAACAATGATGACAAGCTTGAATTAAGTTCAAGAGAAAAAGGGAAAATCAAAATTACTCCCAAATGGATTCAAGATGCTAAAAGTAAAAATTCAAAAGGCCTAAAATATTTTAAGAATAACAAGAAGAAAAAGGCTTACGTTGATCTCCCTAGCGACAGGTTCTGTTCCTTCTGTGGAGGAACTGGTCATCTGAAGGACCAGTGCACCAAAAGGGAACAGTACACTGTCTCCAACAGAAACTATGTCGATAACATTCAGATTAAGAAAAATGATTCATGCAAAATCGACTAGGAACCCAAGAAAGTCTGGGTTCCTGTAACTAACAATTATTTTTTTCAGGTCCAAGTGAGGGGGAACAGCTCATGGTATCTCGACAGTGGGTGTTCCAAGCACATGACGGGTGACAAATCTAAGTTTCTCTCACTTGAAGCCTATGATGGGGGAACAGTAACCTTCGGTGACAATATGAAGGGTGAGATAATAGCCAAAGGAAAAGTTGGAAGGTCATGTTCCCATGCTATCGATAATGTATTTTTAGTCGAGGATTTGAAACATAACTTACTAAGCATTTCTCAATTTTGTGATAAGGGTAACTCTGTAAACTTTACTTCTGAAAAGTGCATTATTTCTAGGAATGACACTGGAGACATCATTCTTGAGGGAAACAGAAAAGGGAACACTTATGTAGTGGACCTGGACACTGTTCCCAGAAACAGTCTAACGTGTCTAAGTGTTATAGAAGACGACCCACTTCTTTGGCATAAGCGTCTAGGTCATGCTAGTTATTCATTGATTAATTCATTAAGATCTAAAGACCTAGTTAGAGGACTACCATCTATAAAATTCCTTAAAGATGAAATATGTGATCCTTGTGCCAAAGGAAAACAAGTAATGTCATCTTTTAAACCAAAGAATGTTGTGACCACCTCAAAAACGCTTGAATTATTACACATGGATTTGTGTGGACCTATGAGAATACAAAGCCGTAGTGGCAAGAGATATGTGTTTGTTATTATTGATGATTATAGTAGATTTACATGGACTTTATTTTTAGTTAGCAAAGATGAAGCCTTTAATGAGTTTGTCTCTTTCGCTAACAAAATACAAAAATCTACCAATAATCAAATTGTTCACATAAGGTCAGATCATGGTAAAGAATTTGAAAATTCAAGCTTTATGAGTTATTGCAATGAACATGGAATAAGTCACAATTTTTCCGCCCCTAGAACACCACAACAAAATGGTGTTGTAGAAAGGAAAAATAGAACTTTAGAAGAAATGGCTAGAACTATGTTAATTGCTAGTGGTTTACCTAGAAATTTTTGGGCCGAGGCTGTTAATACTGCATGTTATATTTTAAATAGAGTATTGATAAGACCAATCACTTCTAAGACACCTTATGAATTGCTTAAAGGTGTTAAACCAAATATTTCCTATTTTCGTGTGTTTGGATGCAAATGTTTTGTTCATGTGAATGGTAAAAGAAACATAGGTAAGTTTGATGAAAGAAGTGATGAAGCAGTATTCCTCGGTTACTCATCACATAGTAAGGCATACAGAGTTTATAACAAAAGAACAATGAGTGTGGAAGAATCCGTTCATATAATTTTCGATGAATCTAACTTTTCGACAAGTGAACAGGAAACAAGTAATATTAAAATAGGTCTTGCAAATTTGGAAGATGATGATGAAGGAATTAAAGTGCAAGATCAAGGAACAGAACAACCGGTTCCAGCAGAAGCAGAAAGTACTGATCAAGTTCAGGAACTGCCAGAACATCAGGAACAGCAGACTGTTCCCAATCCAGCTGTTCCCACAGATGAGCAGAACAATCCAGTAGCTGAACATAATGTTAATCAAGCTGATGAACCAGAACATGCTACTGTTCCCACAAGAGATTTTGTGCCAAAACCTTGGAGATATCAAAAATACCATCCTCTTGATTTGATTATAAGTGATTTGAATAAAGGAACACAAACTAGATCTCAAATAAGAAACTTTTGTGCACACTTTGCGTTCCTATCATCACTCGAGCCCAAGAATCATGAAGAAGCTCTAAAGGATTCCGAATGGGTTGTAGCCATGCAAGATGAATTAAATGAATTTGAGAGAAATAAAGTGTGGCACTTGGAACCCAAACCGAAACACAAGAAGGTAATTGGTTTGAAATGGGTATTTCGGAACAAGCTAGATGAACATGGAACAATTGTTAGAAACAAAGCAAGACTCGTGGTTAAAGGATATAATCAACAAGAAGGTATTGATTACACGGAGACTTTTGCTCAAGTAGCAAGGTTAGAGGCTATCAGAATCTTAATTTCTTTTGCTGCATTTATGAACTTTAAATTATATTGAATGGATGTGAAATGTGCTTTCTTGAATGGTTTTCTTGATAAAGAAGTTTTTGTTGAACAACCGCCTGGCTTTGAGAATACCTCTTGTCCTGATCATGTCTACAAGCTTGATAAAGCCCTATATGGCTTGAAGCAAGCTCCTAGGCAATGGTACGAAAGACTTTCAAAGTTTTTGATTCAAAATAACTTTATAAGAGGAAAAATCGACAAAACCTTGTTCTTTAAGAATAAAGGTTCTAATATTTTGGTTGTTCAAATATATGTTGATGATATTATTTTCGGTGCGACCAATGAACTATTGCGTAAAAAATTTGCTAACCTAATGAGTAATGAATTTGAAATAAGTATGATGGGAGAACTAAACTTCTTCCTTGGGTTGCAAATTAAATAAACTGAAAATGATATTTTTATTCATCAACAAAAATACATCAAAGAACTTCTTAAGAAATATGGACTAAACAATGCTAAAACCAACCATACACCTATGGCTACAAGTGTTAGATTAGATGAAGACCCAAATAGAACAACTATTGATCAAACTATGTATAGAGGCATGATTGGCTCTTTATTATATCTAACTGCTAGTAGACCCGATATTGTTTTTAGTGTTGGTTTATGTGCTAGATTTCAATCCAATCCTAAAGAATCACATCTCACTGCAGTTAAACGAATTCTAAGATACTTGAAGGGAACAGATGACTTGTCCTTATTTTACCCTAAAAGTGATGTTTATGATTTGAAAGGTTTTAGTGATGCAGATTATGCAGGTGATCTTGTAAATAGAAAAAGTACATCAGGTATGGTACAATTTCTTGGCTCATGTTTAGTTTCATGGAGTTCCAAGAAACAAAACACTGTTGCACTATCCACTGCCGAAGCTGAATATGTAGCAGCAGCAGCTTGCTGTTCCCAAATGCTTTGGATAAAATAACAGATAAGAGATTTTGGTATTAAGTTTGAATGTGTTCCTATTTATTGTGATAATACCAGTGCCATATGCATTTCAAAAGATCCAGTGCATCATTCTAGAGTAAAACATATTCACATTAGACATCATTTTCTTAAGGACAACGTCGAAAATAAAAATATTATTGTCAAGCATGTTAATACAAACGAGCAAATAGCTGATATCATGACAAAGCCGCTTCCAAGGGAACAACATGAAAAGATGAGATTAGAACTGGGCATGATTAAGTTGAATTGAAGTAAGTGATAAATGTGATCCTTAAAGACAAAATGGAAATTTGAAAAAGACGATCAACCACAAAAATCTTGATTGAAAAATCAATTATTGAAAGAATCAGGTACGCACTATTTAAAAGTATATACTGTGAGTGCTCTTATGATTGCATGTTTGATTTGATCAGATTGTAGTAGCATAAAATTTCCATTTATCTTTTATTTTCATAAAATTTTTTTCTTCATTAAATATATATATTTATCCAGCAATTTTTTTTTGATTAAGAAGTGGGAGTTAAATCATCATAGTTCTTCACTAAATTCGTCTGTTTCCATTTCACATTTTGTGTTCATATGCACGAATTAAATAAGGAACTTGAATTACCTAAACACACGTCCCCTCACATGCATTTTATACTCTCTCTCACGTCAAATCCTTCACTTCATCATCAATTGCATTTTACCCCCAAAACCGTCTTCAACCTAGCTTTTCTTTCTCTTGAACTTTCAAACCACCATGAAAACAAAGAATCAAACCCCATAAATGAAACAACCCACACCTCTTCAAGTCATCTATCCAACACCACTCACTCCTAAAACTGAGTCTTCATCAAGAAAGCAGCAGGACACACCTAATCCTTCTGAAGTGCATGAAAGTTCGAAGCGCAAAGGAGATGCTACAGTGAGGAAATCATCCTCAAAGAGGGCAAAGGTTAATGTTAAGGTATCTGCTGAAGAGATATCAAAAGAAATGATTGTTGGTTTCGGGCTAGACAAACAATGGTATAAATCTAATTTCCTTCCTCAATTTCACGCCATTTTGCAAAATCAATGTTGGGAATCTTTAATGGCAGAACACTATTGCAACCCAATGAACCCCAACTTGATGCGCGAGTTTATTTCAAATTTTTCTTTTGACCATAGAGTCTGTACTAGTGAAGTAAAGGGGATCAAAATTGAATTTAATAACTTGATTTTAGGAGGGTGGTTAGGTGTTCCCTCCACTGGATTTGATATATATGTTGTTGGATCAAAAATTAATTTTTCTGGTATAAATGAGAAGTCAGTTTGGAAGTTTTTAGGGTTGAATGAGAAAAAGGGAAAAGTTAGTCATAATGTGCTATCACCTATGCACAAACTGTTGTACAACATAGCAAGAAGATTCATTTTGCCTCGCACATCCAAAAGAAGTGAGGTTAGTCTTAGAGATGCTACGTTAATCTACTGTCTGGCGAACAACATCAAGATTAATTTTCCTTCTTTAATGATTTGTCATTTAAATGATTGTATTTTTAAAAGGAATGTGTTAGGGTATGGTGGACTGTTGACCTGGATTTTTAAGAAATTGGGTGTTCCTCTTGATGGTCCAAACTATCCCATGGGTCCAAACAACAAAGTGGGTGTAAAATGTTTTAAAAATTTACACCTAAGATTAACTGAAAATGGGACCCTTGAGAACATTTTTGAACAATCAGAGGACACCAATGAAGAAGAAGAAGTTGAAGAAAATGTTGAGGAGGAGGAAGTAAATAAGGAGGAACAGGAGCCTGTTCCCTCTGCCACTGAGAAGGCAGAGGGGCATTCTGAGGAAGAAGAACAGGAGGAAAACTCTTGTAAGGGGGAAGTAGAAAAGGAACTGGTGAAGGTTGCTGTGGAGGAAGAAGAAAAGAAAAATGAGAAGGGTTCTTCACCTGGTTTAACACCTAGGAAGAGTAGAAGGCTAGCTTCTAAAGGAAAGAAACCTGTTGTTGTTATTGATGATGACTCTACCTCATACACAACAGCACAACCAAGCCATCCTTCCTCACCTAGACCTGCCACACCGTCATTCCATAAACCATCACCACCACAATCACCAATACGACCATCTTCACCACCTAAGTCACCTATACCATCACCATCACCTGTACCCCCTTCACCACATCAAGGTTTAGGTGACACTACAGTTCCCACTGACCCTCTAACCTCCATTCTCCTGAAACTCAATGATTTGCAATCAAGCTTCCTTGTGTTTAAAGATGAAATTCGTGTCTCTATAGCCTCACTATCTGCTCAAGTGGACCAAATGGAAGCACGTTTAGGGGCCAAACTGGACACAGTAGAGGTGGAGACAGAATATGTTGATGATGAAGCTCCTGCAACTTAATTTCTCCTTTTTCATTCCTTCTTATTTGTTGCAACTATCACTCTCATTAAACAATCTTTTTATGTTTTTCATTTTGTACCAGCTGGGGTACTGCTTAATACACTGAATCATATTTTCTTTTTGTGCTACTTAATATCTGTTATTTTCATCATTGTTGATCATGTTTGCATTCATTGGTACTCGCTTTTAATTTTTGCATCCTTATTCTCTCTTTGACTATAACTATATGTTTAGTGCTGTGGCTTGATTGCTCCAATTCTTTTTGAATGATGTCAAAAGGGGGAATATTTAGCACAAACTTAAATAATGCTTGAGTATGCTTAGCTCTGATAATATCTATTATGTTGGACTGTAGGATTAAGGTTGTGATTCATGATCTAAGGCTGTTTGGCTGTGTGCTGCTGATGATTGTTTATTGCTTGTTTATTGCTTGCTGATTTTGCTGTGATTGTCAAAGTATAGTTAATCTATTGTCAGTATATAGTTAACACCTTTTGTTAATGCTTAATGCTCTGATGCTTATGATCAAGATTGATTTATATTGCTCTGATAATAGAAGTTATTTGATGAACTGTTGCTCTGATGACTCTGATGATGAATTGTTCTAATAATTGTTTTGAATGTTCTGTTGATAGGAGTATAAGATATATGCTCTGATTATATGATTAATTGTTCTGATTTCAAAGTTATTACATTTGAAACACTTAGTGATTTATGTTAACAATTATTGGAAACTATTTAAAAACATATATTTTATATTTTGTTTTTATACTATATGGAGTAAACTGTGTTGCTATGTATGCTTGGTAAATTATATTGTAACGAGTTAATTTACTAAGTAATGTAGAGTTGTTTTAATCTCGAACATGCTCTTCAACATTGATTTTACTCTAATTTTATTTTAAGTTTGTTTAAAAGTTTGTCATCATCAAAAAGGGGAATTTGTTGGACCTCTTGAGTTTTGATGATGACTACACTTTATTTAAGCGAACATGTTTTTAGAGATTGTGCAGGTCGATATCCGGTCGTGATAATGATCGTTGATAGTACCTATGATTTAGCTTATGGAAACGTACATGTCAAAAGGTTTCAAAAGAGGTTAGGAGAAGCATATCGCTTGGGATGTAAAATGGAGACAGCAGATCTACTGTTCCCAAGTTGGATGTTCTAGCTAAACTGAAGTCTGGAGACAGCACACTGTTCCTGAGCTGAAGGTTGACTACGTTGACTAAAAATTCTGATTATCATATTTTAATTATTATTTTTAGTTAATGTATTTAATAAAATTAATTTGTTGCAGTAGTAATTTATTAAAATTAATTGGCAAATCGTTTTTCTTAAAAAAATGAATTAACGTCCTTATTTTCCTAGATCCTTTATTTTAGGATCTATTTTTAGTAAATATTGGATTTACTAAAAATAGAATTAGTGGTTGTTGAATGGGTCTTAGCTATCTTCTTAACTGGTTTTTATTCCTAAAAATTAGCAAGCAACCATTCCCACTAAGATTAACCGTTTCTATTAATAGCAAAAACGTTCCAGCCATTAATTTGGGGAACAGGAACAGCTATTGAAGAAACTGCTGCTTGAAGGGAACAGAAGACAGCGGTTATTTCTGTCTGGTTTGACTTAGTCAAATAACCGTATGGCTGCATTATCCACATTACTCCCATGATCTTTTGATAATGGAATAATGGATTGGAATATTCCTTATTCTTAGGGTTTTTAGCTCTATAAATAAGAGACTCGGTTATTCTTCAAAACTCGCCTTAGTATGAGCCATTAAATCATACGTAATTTTGGGAGAATTTTTTACAAGAAAATTTTGTTTTTAAAATGCCAATTAATTTATAATATTTTCTTGTGCAACTCATTGATTTTATTTTTAGAGAATTTTTATCCTTTGTAAGAGTTTTTGAGAGAATTTGTAATTAGACTCGGGTGAGTCTAAGGGGAAATTAGATAGCTTTTAATGAAGCTAGAGAAGAGATTAGCTTTGAGTAAAGCTAAGGAGAAAGCTTCTAGTGAAGCTTGTGGTGAGAATTAGCTTTTAGTGAAGCTAAGTTTGTTGCTTTGAGTGAAGCAATTTAAGAGAGAAGAGTTGGCCTAGTTGATGCGCTTCGAGTGAAGTAAGATGTTTAATGTAATTGTAACGAGTTGCCTTAAACATAGTGGAGAATTTAGAAATCCCAAGGGGTCGTGGTTTTTCCTTCTATTTAGGCCTAGAAGGTTTCCACGTAAAAATCGTTTGTCTCTTTTAATTATTTCGCTCTAAGTTTAAGCTTTATTTATTTTATTCAATTCCGCAAAAACAGGGCAAAAACGCTTAAACTAGTAACAACAACAATTCACCCCCCCTCTTGTTGCTGTTCCCGTTCCTAATTGAGTCTACATTTAATTTTGCTATACAATACACAGAAAGTCCTTATTTTAATTTTGACCATATAGTAAAAATATGAGACTCTCTGAAAATCGCAGCCCTGAGCGTTCATTATGTTTCCCAAATAGCCGCCCCTGGTTAAGGGTAAAAGGGAAAACATACAATCATTGGGCTATTAAATGATTCTCCTGTACAAATACTTAATTCTTCGTATAAGTATGCTCTATAATAGAGATAATAGGACTAATAATGTAATTGTAATTAAAAATTATAGATTAGTTTATGGTAAAAGATTTTTTTCATCTTTCTAGTAACAATGACTTGATTATCACAACCTACTGACCAAATAATTAGTTCCTTCTTACGAGTTTTTGATCAAAATAAAACTTATAAATGTAAAGATAAGATGCTAAATAAAACTTAAATAAAATCTATTAAAAAAGAAAAATAAGTAAAGAGTACAATATAATGTATTACCATTTTACCAATACCATCTCTCTGTATAAATTGTGACCATTTTAATTTATGTACGTACGAATTTTCTTTTGACCTCTTTGTACATTTTTAACTTTTAGTTTGTACTTGAGCATACTGAATATGGTGGATAAGATGTGCTTCGTTTGCTGGCCATAACTAGTATTTGTAGGACGTGGATCTTGTAACAAGATAACCCACAGTGAAGTCAAATGATAAAGCTTTAGGCTGAATACACGTACACTATTTTGTCTGCCGCCCATCTTGTATGGTACCGTCTCACGGTCAGACGATTTTAAAATAAGAAACCTTAATAAAAGTTTTTATTATTGAGCTATTTAGCCCAAGTATAAGACATATCCCACGGTGAGACTGTCTCATACAAGAATTTATGTTTTGCCTAATGCATAAACACGGAACGGTTAGTTAAAAAAACATTCTCAAAATCAAATTGTGAAACAACAAGTCTTGTATGAAACCGTTTCATTGTGAGATGGACCCATACAAGTAGCCCATTAGTAAAAAAATTAAAAAAAAAACAACAAAATCTGAATTTACACTTGTACAAGAAGTGGATTTTTTTCCATTAGTTTGGGCTAACCCAATTAAAGCTGTCTTGCGGTAACGGCCTCAATAAAAATTAATAATTGTGAAAATGGTACAATTTTATATGCTTCATTAATATATTCAAGTCATATAATAATATGACAACTGGAGTATTTTTAAAAGAAAAATGCTAACATATACCTCCAGATATTCATTAACAAAGATAATACTCCTTCCAATTCACTACTAATATCCCATTTACTTTATACACTCTATCCAATACACTTATTCAATCTTTAATATCTCTAATTGTGCATTATTAAAAATTATGGAAAGTTGATATGAATAATCCTTACATTAAGACGATCAAACAAGATCTCACATGACCATATTTTAACTTATAGATCTTAATAATAGAATACAAATTAAGAGTAAGAGATGAATAGTGTAAAAAAAAGCAAATGAGACGTTAGTGCTGAATTGGAGGGAGTAATAAATCTAAAAGTGTAAATTGAAAAACAAAATAAAAGATAAATAATATATATATATATATATATATATATATTGACACATAATTTGGTGATAAATTTTAAATTTTATATTATATTAGATAATATAAATTAATACTTATATAATTAAAAGGGAATATATTCTAGTTTACTAAATAACATTGATCTTTTCCTTGTCAGTACATACTCCGGGGTGTCTTTCAGCAAGATCCATTTAAAAAATGGTCAAAATGGTTATTTTCATTATTAAGTGTAGATTTCATAAGAACCTTTGAGGAAAAAAAATAATTGAACAACTCTCTAAACAAGTTAATAACCACTATAAAGTATTAACACCAATACTCAAATAATATTTTCCAATTTCTTTAAAAAAATCAATACCATAAATCAGAAAAAACAATCCACAATTAATTCAAACATAACATAATTAAAAATGTGAAGAAAAAATTACAAGAAAAAAAAAACAAAGATATATAGTGGCAAATTTAAAGAATTATAAGTCAGTTAAGCCGTGGAACTCATTGGCCATAACTTCTTCTCAAGTAAAACCTGTCGTTTTTTATTTCTCTTTTAATTTGATTATAAATTTAATAATTATAATTTTAATGAGTGGGATACACGCCACAGGACTTAAAGTATTATAAGTGTTGTGAGTTTCTTGTGAAGAATCCAGAGGCAGAAAAGAGGGCAGCAAATGATAGACAAAGGAAGAGCAAAAATGTCATGGCTGTTGATGCGGCTGCTAGTTGGAAGCCAGATCCGACTACACCTCCTGCAGCTTCAATTCCTATTTGTAAAGAGCTGCATTCTCTTGCTGCAACTGATGCTGATGAAAATAACATGTATGCTAATACCTGTAAATTTATTAAAGGAAAATTTGCAAAGAAACACCTTTTAAAACCACTTTTTTGTAAAGAAACACCTTTTATAATTTTTTTTGTAAAAAAACACCTTTTAAGAAACTTTTTTTTAAAAAAAACACCTTAAATCAGTTTCCGGTGACTTTTGTCAACTTTCCGTCGTTGACTATGCCAGTCAACGCCGGAAAGTTGACCAAAGTCACCGGAAACTGATTTAAGGTGTTTTTTTTAAAAAAAAAGTCTCTTAAAAGGTGTTTTTTTACAAAAAAAATTATAAAAGGTGTTTCTTTACAAAAAAGGGTTTTAAAAGGTGTTTCTTTGCAAATTTCCCTAATTATTATTATTATTAATTTTTTTTAAATTTTTTTTTTATATAATAATAAAAATAAATTTTTTTTAAAAAAAATAATAATAATAATAAAAATAAAAATAAAAATAAAAACAAAAATTTTAAAAAAAGTTAAAAAAAATTTTAAAAAATTAATAATAATAATAATAATAATAATAATAATAATAAATATTATTATTCTTATTTTTTTAAAAAAAAATATTTTTTTAATTTAATTTTTATTTTTAATTTTATTATTATTATTATTTTTTTTAATTATTATTATTGTTATTTTATATTTTTTTATACTTTTTATTTTTTTTATTATTATTAAATTTTTTAAATTTTTTTTACTTTTTTTTAAATTTTTGTTTTTATTTTTATTTTATTTTTATTATTAATATTATTTTTTTTAAAAAAAAATTATTTTTATTATTATATAAAAAAAAATAAAAAAAAATTTTAAAAAAATTAATAATAATAATAATAAGGGAAATTTGCAAAGAAACACCTTTTAAAACCCTTTTTTGTAAAGAAACACCTTTTATAATTTTTTTGTAAAAAAGCACCGTTTAAAAGACTTTTTTTAAAAAAAAAAAACACCTTAAATCAGTTTCCGGTGACTTTTGTCAACTTTCCGGCGTTGACTGGCATAGTCAACGCCGGAAAGTTGACAAAAGTCACCGGAAACTGATTTAAGGTGTCTTTTTTTAAAAAAAGTCTCTTAAAAGGTGTTTTTTTACAAAAAAAATTATAAAAGGTGTTTCTTTGCGAAAAAGGGGTTTTAAAAGGTGTTTTTTTGCAAATTTCCCTTTATTAAATGATCAAAATAGTGAGTTTTTATCTATTTTTTCCATTATAAACTACTCCTATTAAAATGTTTGGCAAAGATAAATGTCATTTTTAGAAAACCTTGAGAAAGGTAATTATTATAGTGGATGATACTTAATTACATAACAATATTTACCTAATTTAGAATTTGATTTTTTTAAAATTAGAGCTAAATTAGGTAAAGTATTTATATAATTTATTATAGAAATTCAATATCCTTAACCTAGAATTTAATTTGTTTAATACACGAAAAGGTGATCTATTCGATAAAAATTAAAAAAAAAAAAACAGTATTTAATTTTTTCTTTAAAAAATTATGTATTCGATAAATTTAATTACGATAATACTATAAGTTACTCCCTCCGTGCTTTTAAATTATTCCACCTTACTATAATGGGTAGTTTCATAAGTTCTTCCACTTTAGAATACTTTCTATTTTTAGAAAGTTTTTATCCCACTTTTACCCCTTAAAACCCCCTTTTTCTTTTTTTGTACCCGGAATAATCTTTCTGATTCTTTAATTGTCTTGGACGTTGAGATTTCATTATTACCCCTACTAATTTCCTACTCTTCCTCCTCCTTTTGAATGGTCATTTCTCTCTCTTCTTGAAAACCATTTTCATGGCTTCAAGTGGCCTTTTCCCCCTGTTTGTTCTTCATTTTTAATGCATTTTAACTGCATTAAAATGTAGAATGGTTTATTCTCATCATTTTGAGGTTCGTTTTGTTTTTTTGGCAAAGTTTCGAAATTACATGCTACATGTTCTGGAATCCGCCATTATCTTCTTCTTGAACCTTTAAGTCTTTGCAATGGAAAAAATGAATCTAAGAGTGACTCTACAACTCCTTCATATCTTTATGATGGTCTATACAATTATGGTGAATTGTGTTCTTGTTCCATTCATGGTCGTTCCCATTCTTACTCAAATGAAATTTTGAAGTGGTCAAAAAAAGAGCTTGAGGCATATCACAAGTCTCTTGAAGATGATGCCACATCTTTGTTTCAAGAATGTCCACCAACTTCTCCTTCTGTTGAAAAGGTTCCAACACCATTAATTGTTGAATGGATGTGTGACTCCCCATCTAATAAATCCATTAACTCCAACTAATGTGAAAGAAGATCAAATCAATTTGGTTTTCCCTAACACTCCTACAGATGTTATTGCTTCTAGGGCAAAATTGAACCCCAAAAAACGTGTCTGATGATTGTAAGATTGTTTTGATTTTTCGTTTGTTTTTTTTTTGTACTTAAATTTGACATATTGGAGCTAGTTTTATGTGTTGTTGTTTGTTGCTGGATTATGATGATCTTTAATTTATGTTTGATGAAATTTTGTTGATATTGTGTTCTTGTGTTGATTTTCTTCTGATTTATGTTTAGGTTTATATTCTAGGATTTTTTTGGTTCTTATTGTTGGTATTATGTTGTTGTTTGTTGTATATTGCTGATTTTTTTCCGATCTGATTTAAGGGTTGATGTTTGCTGCTGGTTTCATGTGTACAAGCCCCAGTGATGTCAATTTGTTGAACCTCTAAATTCTGAAAAATTTACTTTAATTACTTGGTTGAGTAGCATTTGGTAAACCAAAACCCATCACTTGATTTTTTAGCATGTTCAGTTACTTCATTTGTTGATGAACAATTATAATCTAAGAGGTTTCATAACCTCTATGAAGAATCAGGGGGCTTTTTTTCTGAATTTATGTAAAATAATGAAGTGACTAATCAAAAACATGCACACTAATCATTAATATGGGTTGTGATTGACAAATTGTTGCTCCTAAGTTTTTAAAGTTACAATTTTAATGATGATTTGAACAAAATAAACTGAGGGGCTTTGATGTTTGTCATCCTTTAGTTTCTTCGATTGCCTGATCATAAGCTTCTTGAATGATCTCTGTTGTTTGTGCAGCATCCTCATTTTCTATTAATGCTTGAGTTTGTTGCTGATCCTTGTTTGGGTTAAGAAAAGCTACAGCTTCTCTAACCAATTGTGTTGGGATTCTCACTTGAATCCTTAACCTGCCATTGTCTTCTTCAACCTTCTTTCCAAAGTGTAGTTGTATGTAGTCATTACACCCCTTAACTTTTAGAATCTCATTTAAATGGAGTTGTAATGAGATCCACACATTAGTTAAGGTCTTTGGATGTAACTCTCTGAATGCATCCTCAACCGCTGTGATTAATTCTGTCATGTTTATGGGCATCTTTTTATGCATAAGTGATTGTATGCTCCTAAAGAAACCCAAGTCTAGAATATTACAATCCGGACTATTTGGAGGTTGTTGAGTAAGAATGAAAGTTAAACCCCCTTGCCTATTGTGTTGTGTCATATTGGATCATCGTTTGTGATATGAATCCTTGCATTATCTTGTTGAATAAAAATAATGGAAGGTCCTTCACTTGGCCATTTTCTTAATATAGCCGGAATCAATTGTTGTATGAGCATACTCCTATAAACTTCTTGATTAACCGATTCGGTTGGTTTAATTTCTATTAAACCCCTTGGTCGATTCTTTGAGTCTCTTTGTGCTGCCACCCTATTGATAAAAGGGAAAATTCAAAATTTTCTATCAAACGTACATTGGCCCAAACGATTCCATCTAGGCCTAGCAACGGCCCCTAAGAACATGGCCTTAGGTATGAACTTTGATGACTTTGTTGCCCTATATGAGACCTTTTCTTTGTGTGCTAAATAAACCCTTTGCGTTTTCTTGGTTAAATAAAACCACTTCTAGTCAAGTGTGAATATAATCGTACATTACTTTGTAAATCGGGTGTCTTTGAATGGTGTCTTCTTGGATAAGGCTCAAAATCCACTCCACCCTCCTTATTTTGTTGGCATCGGTTAAAACTGGGTGTAGTGGATTTGAATGGGCCTTTATCTCGCCTCTTTTTATCAACCTCCACACCGTTGACAGTGCCAAATCTAAACATGTTACAACATCTCTAATACAAGTGCGTTCGCCAATGGGTCTAGACTCAAGTTAGTTTGGTGGTATGACCACTCTTTTTCTTCCACAATTTTTGTACTTGGATTCCACAATGTATGATTTGTTTGCTTCCTTGGTTTGTATTGCTCGTTTCCATAAACCTCGGATGGTTCTATGTGTGTGGTCGTATTTTTGAGCTATGCGTTTGAATGTACCATTAGGAAGTGAGTCACTAACTTTTAGTGACAACATCTCTTGGAAAATAAGTTGTCTTAACTCATTGGTGAGTCTTCTCTTAGGCTGATTTTGTTGTTGTGGTTCTATTTTTTCCATATTCTGTGGCTCTTCTTCTGATTCTGAACTGGACTCCAGAACATATGAATTCGATCCAAAGTACCAAGCCCCCTGTTGTTCATCTTTACTTCCTGAAGCCATTGAATGCTAATGATACGATGATCTTTTACACAAACTGTTTGGCTACTGTTTTGGAAGATATTTGAAGAATTTGTGGACTGTTAAGAAAAGCTTTGTTTCTGATTTTGGTTTTTAGAAACTGTGAACAAACTGAAATTTGTTTTGCTGGGTTACTTCGATGAAGATAAATGAAGGCTTTGTGGGCTGTTTTACTAATCTGTTTCTGATTTTTGAAGCTACTAATCTTTGAAGCTTCTTAACTATGTTTTGAGGTATTGTATGGAAGTGAACAAATTGAAATTTGTTTTGCTGTGTTACTTTGATGAAGATAAGTGAAGACTTTGTGGGCTGTTTTACTACTTTGTTTCTGATTTTTGAAGCTACTGATCTTTGAAGCTTCTTAAATATGTTTTGAGATACTATTTGTAGGTGAACAAACTGAAATTTGTTTTGCTGGATTACTTTGATGAAGATAATTGAAGATAATTAGTGAACAACAGCCTTTATAGGCTAAACTGGAATTTATAAGGTCATTTTTCCAGATTGTTTGATGTAACTTCTGATTAGAGTACATGCAGTTGCTGATCCATGTTAGTTTAATTTGGCCAATGCTGGTTTTTGTATGTAATTTCTGATTTTTGTATGGTGGGATTAAGCTCCCTCCTTTTTTTATTGTAGAGCTCCAAACTTTCCCAATTTGAAAAGTTGGTTAATTTACCTCCATTGTAAGGTTTTCTTCATTTTTAATTAATTTAATAAAATCTGTTTTTTTTGTTTTACTTTTATTTATAATTATTTTCTCTCTCATACTTTCAATACAATCATTACTTCACACTACTATTTAATTAAAATAATACCCACTACAACCAAAAATTCTATCTTTTTAAATATGTGTGAAAAACCCAAAGTGGAAGGACTTAAAAGAACAGAGAGAGTAATTTTTATATATACCATACTAATAAATTCTTTAATTGCACGAGTTTCTATACGAATTAATATATAAATCGTGTTGAATATATGTAGATATTGTTGAAATTGATTTTTTAAGATTTCTATTTTAATTTTCAATATTTTTTTTCGTACGTCCTACCAAATTTGAGGGAGATACAAATAGACACAAATTAACCGTATGATGAATAAACCTGATCCAAAGGGAAGTCGATCCAAACTGCAATCTTTGGTGAAATCACATACTTCTTGGTTCGAAGTTCATGGCGAACACGAACCTGCCCATCAAGCAAAAGAGACAAATGTTTGCATAGAAACATCCCAACATAATTTTATATATTGCTTCCGTTCTAAAATACTTATTGTGATATATTGTGTGAAAATTTATCATTATCTATTGCAAGTATAATGAAACGGAAAAAGTACTCCCACACCTATATATATGGTTTGCAACGTATTTCAAAAAGCTTATACGTAAAGAATTTACATACATGTTGTTAACTCTATGAAACAGGGGACTAATGATCCTTTTCATTTACAATAATACAAATATCAAGTATATAAGTATTTTAATTACGCAAAATATACAACAATTTTCTTATGTTTTGTTATTGCTATAGTTGTCAATTTAAATAAATAAACCCAAAAACTCAAGCCAGTTCAATATTCTCTTCATTCCTTAAAAAAATTTTCGTTTGTCATTTTGGAGTGTTTCATTTCTTGTTCTATAAAAAAATCTTTCTATTTGTAATTGTATATAAATTTTGGACAAAAATAACCTTATTCATCCTCATTTTAATATTTTTATAATGTTTATGGTCCCCACATATCTTCTACTAACTTTATTTTAATATTTTTATATCTTTTATAGTCCCAATATTATTCCCACTAACTTTATAAAAATATTTTTCTATTAGTTTTGGTCTTCATATTTTTTCCACTAACTTTTAATATTTTTTAAATGTTTATGGTCCCAATTTTTATTCCATCAAATTTATTATTCAATTAGTTAACATATTCACTATCTAAAATATTCTATTTTTCTTAATTCCCGTAAATATTCTTTGTGGGAACTTCATTAAGCGACGGAGGGTTTATATCACAAGAGAAGGGGTAATTTTTGTCCACTATAATTTTGATTCATATAAACTCAGGCACTACAATATTTTCTCGCTTTGCTGTCCATGCAAATGAAATACTAAGTAACTTAGGATGTGAAAGCAAGATATACTTCCTCCATTTCATTATACTTGTTACATTTAATTTTTTATACAATTCAATGTGTTATTTTTATTATTCATATATTATCTCTATACATCTAAAAATTATAAAGAGTTACTATTATGAATGTATGCGATTAGATGATTCAAACAAGATCTCACTTGACTATATTTTTTCTTACACATTAGCCGCAATATATAAAATAAGTGTTAACCGTTATGTAGCAAGTATATCATAACAGATAAAGTAGTAAATTACCTTAGGCCATGATATAGAGTAAAGTCTCCAACACAAACCATTAGGATGAAAGACAGGAAAGAAACAACCAAACCAGTCGCCCTACAAATGAAATCCCATATTCTCGTCCAACCTCCCTTCCATTCAGGCCTCGCTCCGGCTCCGATGCCTCCGCCCTCGGCATCTTTCCCCGAAGCTCATGGAAGGCTTGCGTCCATTTTCTTAAGTGTGGTAGAAAGAATAAAACTATATGAGAATATAAAGAGATTAATAATGGGATAGTTTAGTTATGTTTTATGTATTGTACTCCAAAATAATACTCCATGTTCCTTATATACACTCTAACATGTTTGGATTCACCTTAGATTAGAACATTGACATTAAGGTCAACGTAATAATATATGCTATCAATTAAGTTTTTCAATTCTAGGAGCAAAGTTTGAGTCCATATGATGCTCCAATGATCCTACCACGTAATTTATGGTAACAACGACTTTGTATAGACTAAGAGGTGTTAGGGAAATCTATTTTTTTTAGCATTTTATGTGCATGGGTTGCTGTCTTTTTTTTCACCTCAGATTCTACTCATAATTTCTATGAGCAAGATACAATAAAAATGACGATGATGATAAATCACAAATCTGCTTTTTTAGTGACTATGCTTTTAGTTTTCACACAATAAAAAAAATTATCTTGCTAATAAATAATAAATGGAGCATGAGAGTAAAGAAAAATAATTATAACGAAATTAATAATTGTTTCACTGTGAAGTCTGGTTTAATTTCAAGCATCCAGATCATAGTTGTATTTCATTATGCATATGTACAATATGTATGCTACAATGAACTATTATATTCGTTAATAAATTTATTGTTAAGCAATATATATTTTTTTTTTGTAATATTTCTATATAATTTAAAAATACATTGTAGTGCCTTAAAACTTACTCTAATTCTTGTAATGACATAGTACCATTTTCAATAATGTAAAATCATCAATATAATGTTGAACGTACACTAACAAACAACTCATGGTCATCTGGCCAAGACCAAATTAAAACCCAAGCAAGTTGATAAAAACAATTTACAAAAAATTAAATTTCCAATTCTCCCCTGCAATCGTACGTTAAAATAATATTGACAGCATATTTTTCAAGTTAAGGCAATCACGATCAAAAGTCAAGGATTGTCATATATGAAGAATTATTTCAATTGTAACTCCGTAGGATGGACTTGTCCGCTTGATTGTATTAAAGAGGTTACGCTTTTCTCATATTTAGTGCTAAATTTTATTACCTGAAATGAAAATAAGTTAATGTTTGACTTAATTTTATTTTTTTCAAGAGTACTTTTAATACTATATTGTTAGGGACATTTTAATCAAAAGTATGATAGCCGTAACACATAATATGTTATATATGCAAATACACCGGTACCCAACAGAAAATACAATTAATAATTAGTAATTTTATTTTGTTTGATGGAAAATTATTAGGAAAAATTAAGATGTTTGAGATGAATAGTTTTAATTTATTTTTTAAAATCAAATGTTTGTATGGGGTAGGAAAATAACTTTAATTTTCACCCAAATTTTTATATGTAAATTTCAAAAATTTGAAAAAATAACGTTTTCTCTCTAATCAATTACCCCAAATGTTGAAAGATTTGTATTACAATGACTTGCATTGACAAAGTGTGGAAATCTTAAATAAGTATTGTTGTGTTTTTCAATTATTGAGTGGACTTGGCCCAATTTCAACTATGAAAATTGCTCTTAAAACTCAATCATTGGGGAAGGAACAGCTCTGCCTTTGATGTATTAGGTCATTTTTTATTCAAATGTTGAACAACTCACTTTTATGAGTTTCATATAGATGTACATATAGATTGGATAACAAATGGTGACTAGTTTAAATTCGATTCACTTTTCATTTTAAGTAAATTAACTAGCATAACACTACAAAAAAGAGTCGGTTACATAAATTGAAACCCTATCAAGGTGAATTCGACTAAATTTCATCCAATTTCTGAAGAGTCAAAATTCCAATCACATTTCCAATCATCATATATGGTTGATTTGTCAAAAAATTTCAGACTAAATTTATGACTACCAAGTGGTTAGACGAACTTATTGCAGAATTTGAAATTCAAAAAGAAGGGAAATTTTCTGCACTTCAATTTTGACTAATCACCAACGACTTTTTGACTAGACGATTGGTCGGGAAAAAATTTGACCAACCATCTAGACGGTGATGGGTAGCTGACTTTATTATTTAATTTTTAATTATTTTAATAAACTTTTGATTGAGTTGCTTGTTTAATAATTCATATACATCAATTTTTTCTTTTTTTAACATATATACTTTTTCTATTTTTTAATAATTGCAATAAAAAAAATTGGCATACATTGAGTAAAAAATTAGAGTGGTAGAGAGGCAAAACAGTCAAATTTAGCTAACATGTCTATTTACATTGTCTATTTGTCCTCCAATTGTGTGTTATAAAAGTGAGTCACAACTTATAAGTTATAAAAAGAAACAGAGAAAGTATTTTAAAGTTAAAATTTATTGCTCATAAAATTCTAATAATATTGCTTGATTATCGTAAAATAAGAAGTATATATAGTTAACCACAAAATATAACTAAAAAGTAAAAAAAAATGTACAATTTTTAAATCTCAATTTAACCTTTTGTATGAATCGAACAAGAAGTGACAAAATAAACAATATGATTTCATGGTTTGTTACAACTTACAAGATGTTAAGGTGAATGTGCCCAAACCATTTGCATTAATTTATGACATTATGTTTTATATCAACCCAAAAAGCTCTTAATATGAATAATTAAGAGAATTAAACATTTTTCTTTTTCAAAAATATTTTTAGAAACCGATGTCAAATTTACAACGACAAGAGAAAAAATTGGCATTGAAGGCGATAAATTAAAAATGTTAATGGAAATAAGATTGGTTATGATTTAGATAACTCGGCGAAGAGATGATAAGATGAAATAAGTGCTGCAGAAGCAAGAGAAAAGAAGGCCAAAAAGGACATGCTAATGGCTGCAGCGATATGATCTAACGTTGGATCCCTGTATGCCAACTTCCTTGCCGGATTAGTAATTGCTGCTCCTACTGATGCTGATGAAAATAACATGTATGCCAAAACCTACAAAGATTAAAAATAGAAATTTTTAAACAATCACGGTGATTTGTAAATCATCATAAAAGACAAAAAACATATTAATAAAATAAGTAAAATATAAAAAGATAAATTACGATTTTAAAAAAAATCATTTTATTAAATCCTTCTAAATGGATGTGATTTATCAAGATGAAAAAAAACTGTTATTAACCTAGAATTACTCATTAAAAAGAACCAAAGATAAATTACTTATTAGGTATCATGATTATCACTTGAAAAGAGTTCAAATGATTCTTTTAGTGACCCTTGATTAAATTTATTTTTTTGTCCAAGAAAATTATAAGAAATGAGAAATAGAATATATAAAATTAATTTAATTTTTTGATATAATAGCAGAGCTAAAATATATATTATATTCTGTCAAAAGACGTAAAAGATTATGATATTTAATCATGCATGTGGACGGTTATTCAAATTTGAATTTGAACACTAAACAAACAAATTGCTTAATATAAAGTTGAAAGTATAAACAAATTAACAAGTTTGAGCCAAGTTTCTTCTCAAAACATGTTAGAATTTGTGATATATTTGTGATAGTTTTGTATATTTATTTTTTAGAAGTATTAAATATTTTTTTTATCTAAATTGTGTTTTTTTTATTTTATTTTTTTAAATACGTCACTGATAGATTGACTTTATTGATGGGATGGGTTAATCCAATAAATTAAGGATTGGGCTACCTTTATTAACGTTAATGATACGTTCTCTATCTAATTTGCTCTCAAAAATTAGTAGTATGTTGACAAATGACAAGGTCTAATAAAACACACAAAAAGATAGACGTACCTGGTCTCCAATAAAGTCTATCCAATATGCAAGTTCAGGTGTAATCACGTCGTTTCCTGTACGAAGCTCATGACCTTTTATCCCGACTTGCACCACCGTGTATACCATTGCTATTAAAGCTATTGCAAACCCATAACTGCGCCACATAAAAATGCTAAGTTAATTAAACCTCTTAAAATAATATACTAATAATACCACACGTTTTACAATTAGTTGTTAGTTGTTTGCAGATAAGTTGTTAGCTGATTTAGTTGATAGTTTGACACGTTTTAACCAACGAGTATAATTAGCTTTGTTGTTAACTTTTTTGTTAACTATTAGCTGATTTAGAATACTAAAATAAAAATGTGTCGAATTATTCTAATGTTAATTAAAAACAAATGTGGTTTTTGATCAAGGATGATCAACGTCATAACATAGGTAGACTCGGAACTAAATTGTTAGGCATACCTAACTTATATGTGCAACATGTAGAAAGTTAGCTTGGACGTGAGAAAGGGTGAATAAT
The DNA here is from genome assembly GCF_026212465.1 of Amaranthus tricolor. NCBI lineage: Eukaryota > Viridiplantae > Streptophyta > Magnoliopsida > Caryophyllales > Amaranthaceae > Amaranthus > Amaranthus tricolor. Next base: position 31,059,825 of record NC_080051.1, on the reverse strand, counting down.
TACCTCATACTTTCAGTTAAATGGAAGCCAGGGAGAGTAGCAAAGAGAATAAAAGCCAAGAAAGAAAACACCAAAGCACAAGATCTTAAAATCAAAGCCAACACCCCTTTCTTCATCCAATCTTCCTTCTTCCATTTTTGTACATCAGACAATCCGCGAAAGTTCGATTCTGGCCTCGTCCCAGACCCGACCTCTACATCACTTCCTGGAGGCTGTGTAAGCTCCGGTTGTTGGTATTTGTTCATTGTGAAAATTTTGAAGGAAAATTAATATTTGCAAAAGAAATAAGATGTTAAATGATCATGAACTTTTAATAGCTAGAGACCTAATATATATTTATTTATCTTAAAGGTTAGTATATATAATTAAATTAATTAGAGATAATTAAGATTAAGTAAGTTTAGGAAGTTTGATTTAATCATCTATTAAAAGAGCAAAAGCTGTCTTGAAGCTAAGCCAAAGTGCTTGAAGGATCATTATGAACGTGCATTAGTAGTGGTGATGCATTACAATGTTAAGGCCGGTCTATACCACATTATTATTTTTATTTGTGTACTCTATAAAACTTAATTCAAGGGATAAATCTAAATTAAGTATTGTCACAAAATGGTCTCATTTTGATTTCTACAATAATTACTCGTGTATACGTCCGTGCAATGTATGATTAAGCAAATAAGAAGACAAATGAGGAGAAGGATATGTATATTATATTTTAAAAAATAATGCTTATATTTATTGATATGATCATTCGGTATATATTTTTCTAGGGAAAATTTAGAGGTAGAATTATGAATTCAGAAATAGATTATAAAAAAATTGTATGTTTAAAGAGATTGAGATTTTCGAAAGCGTGAGAATGAGAATTGAAAAAGGAAAATCCCTCTCATCAAAAAAAGCTATTCATCATAAAATGAAAATCCCTACCCATCAAAAAAAGTTATTCATTATATATTTTCATCAATTTTCATACACACACAAGAAATTCATCCACAACCTTTAATTTAGTTGCTTTTATACAAGAAAGTAAGAAGCTAATGCAGCCGAAAGTTACTAATTTAAAACTCATTTACCAATTAGCCTTTATTTTCAAGTGTAAAATCTAACATTATATATTCAAATTTAATATTTAGCGTCATGTATAAGAAAAACACAAATTTAATATTTAGCGTCATGCATAAGAAAAACACGTCCTACATCAACAAGTTTGATTATACTTGGGCCTATGCATATTTATTATGGAAACTTGGAATTGGGCTGTCCAACCTCCCCACAAGTGTCTAGTCAAGCTCTCGGGCCCAATGCATTATGTACTTCTATAAAACTTTCAGTTTGTTAGCTACTCAACCAAATGGCCCAATCTTATAATGTGGAAGAAAAAGGGCCACTGTCCTGTGCCAACGTGCTTACATGCCACCTTTCTCAGCCCAGCCTAATTACCAAAATCCAATCCTTTTTTCCGTTAATAAGTTTACAATTTTTTTAAGATTATTTTTTTGATTTATCATTTTAATACTTGTAATGTATTGAGAATTGACAATTTTAAATCCTTAGAGTAGGTATGCATTTTAAGTTTTAATGTAGTCATTTTAATCCACGGTAAATGAAGGTTAAGGTTTTGAGTAGGGGTTTTAAGTCTTGCGTAGAGATTTATATTTTAAATTGAGAAAATATTAGTGATTTATTATGTATATTCCTCTATTTTAATTTTATTTGTCAAAAGGGTTTTTCTAATATATACACCAAGTTTATAGGTGTAACTATCTCAATTTTTTTGTTATAGCTACTCTTTTGTACGCCATACAGCCTGGGCCATAAACAAATGATAAAAATTTTGAATTTTTTTAAAAATAATTCTTTAGAATTGTCATTTTAAAGTTTGATAGACCTTGAAATAAGTACTTTAAGTTTTGAAATGGACTACTTTGAACCCTTGGAGTAGCCACCTTAAGTTTTGTAGTAGTCATTTTAACCTTTGATGAATAATAAAGGTTAAAACTTGACGTAGAGACTTTAAGTCTAGGAGTATGGGTTTTAAGTGTCAAAATGGGCATTTTAAGTAGAATTAGTGTTTTAAGGCTTGAAATTGGTATGTAAAAAAAATTATTTTTTGTGAGTTGTACGGTCGCACACATGCGGCGGTTTCATTGAAGAATTTGTGTTTTTCTTTTGCAACAAAATAATAGAAATAATTATGAAATGTTTTTGAATTAGAATTCAGAGATAGTATTACTAAATTCAGTAAAATAAATCAATTTAGTTGAAGAGTAAGTCTTGGCTAATACTCCGAAGTCCTAATGATGTCTCTTTCTCCAAATGCGGGTTAGCTTAAAATAGTAAACCTTCAATACCGGTTTATTTTCTTTGCTTCATTTATGGGTATAGCTTTAATTAATTTATATATTATGAATGGTACACTCATTACTATTTAAATGAAAAATCATTTTGAATAAGCCCACATATAAATAACTAAAATTATTAAATGATGTTAACATAATATCTCAACCAACAAATATGGAAAGAAAGCCTTCCCAAGTATCGTGGTCTGTGGGTATTAGCAGTGGAGGATGTACAATGATGTAGAATGATGTAGATGTGGTTTGTTGATATCAATTAAATTTAAAATAAAATTGAATATTATATACAAATATATTCTAATTATGTTGACTGCTAGACATATAAATAAAATCAAATATTATAAATAAAATCAAATATTGTTTTAAGACCGGTTCTGAGCAAGGGCAAGTTGGGCCTACGTCCAAAGCCCATTAAAAAAAATTATAATTTGCCTTTATGAGAATTTGAATACAAACATATTATATGAAAGATAGAATTGTTAAACATTTAGCTAGGTCATAATACTTGTATTAAATACAATGTTTATTGATTTTAAACGTGTATATTGCAATAACTATATTATAATGTGCATAATTGGATATACACGAAATTCAAGTGGACTTTACGTCACTTAACATTAGTCCTATTTTCTTTCCTAATAAATACTTTTTAATTTTTTGTGAGTTTTCTTTTTCTACGATATATGAATTTTTATATTTTCGATTTGTTAATTTCCTTATTTATATTATTTTGTTTATGTGTTTATTTGACAAATTTTACTTGCGTTAATTTATTGGTGCGTACATACAATATATACTTTTTAAATCTATGTTTCGTTTTTTCTTTTTTTTTTTTTTGTTATATCTCATTGTGAAGGCCCATAATTAAAATCTCTCCCTAGGCCCTTAAAATCTTCCGACTAGCGTTCCACACATGTGATTAGAGATTAAAACCTTATTGGCACAATTTACTTAAGTTTTTTTTTAATTCGTCACTGTGATTGATTTGAATGCATATAGGGACTGAAAAATTTTGGAGCTTATAATAAGGGGAGCCTAGTTTATACAACAAAAAAATATTGAATATCTTAATATTTAATTCATAACCCAATCATAATACTATTAATAATTTAATTTATTTTTTTACTTTAATTTAATTTTTATTCCTACACATTAATAATTTTTCATAAATTTTTAATGCTTAAAAGCTCAAAGTCTCAAACAAAAATTAATGATAATAAATGAGACTTGACCACTATTATTAGGGAAATTTGCAAAGAAACACCTTTTAAAACCCCTTTTTCGTAAAGAAACACCTTTTATAATTTTTTTTGTAAGAAAACACATTTTAAGAGACTTTTTTTTAAAAAAACACCTTAAATCAGTTTCCGGTGACTTTTGTCAACTTTCCGGCGTTGACTATGCCAGTCAACGCCGGAAAGTTGACAAAAGTCACCAGAAACTGATTTAAGGTGTTTTTTTTTTAAAAAAAGTCTCTTAAAAGGTGTTTTTTTACAAAAAAATTATAAAAGGTGTTTCTTTACAAGAAAGGGGTTTTAAAAGGTGTTTCTTTGCAAAATAAATTTTTTTTTCAAAAAATAATATTAATAATAAAAATAAAAATAAAAATAAAAACAAAAAATTTAAAAAAAGTTAAAAAAAATTCATAAAAAATTAATAATAATAAAAAAAATAAAAAGTATAAAAAAATATAAAATAACAATAATAATAATTAAAAATAATAATAATAATAATAAAATTAAAATTAAAATTAAAATTAAAATTTTTTTAAAATAATAATAATAATAATAATAATAATAATAATAATAATAATAATAATAATAATAATAATAATAATAAATAATAATAATAATAAATATTATTATTCTTTTTTTTAAAAAAAAATTATTTTTTAAATTTTATATTTATTTTAAATTTTATTATTATTATTATTTTTTTTAATTATTATTATTGTTATTTTATATTTTTTATACTTTTTATTTTTTTTATTATTATTAATTTGTTTTTTAATTTTTTTTAACTATTTTTAAAATTTTTGTTTTTATTTTTTTTTTTATTTTTATTTTTATTTTTATTATTAACATTATTTTTTTAAAAAAATTTTATTTTTAATATTATATAAAAAAAAATTAAAAAAATTTTTTTAAAAAAATTAACAATAATAATAATAATAATAAAAATAATAATAAAAAAAACAAAGTAAAAAAATAATAATTTTTTTTAAAATTTTATTTTGTAAAGAAACCCTTTTTATAATTTATTTTTTAAAAAAAACACCTTTTAAGAGACTTTTTTTAAAAAAAAAACACCTTAAATCAGTTTCCGGTGACTTTTGTCAACTTTCCAGCGTTGACTGGCATAATCAACGCCGGAAAGTTGACAAAAGTGACCGGAAACTGATTTAAGGTGTTTTTTTAAAAAAAAGTCTCTTAAAAGGTGTTTTTTTACAAAAAAAATTATAAAAGGTGTTTCTTTACAAAAAAGGGGTTTTAAAAGGTGTTTCTTTGCAAATTTCCCTTATTATTATTGTTTAAATCACATCGATAGTACATTATTAGTAGAAAGGGAATAAAAATGACAAAAATAAATTGAAGTTATTAATAATAAATTCAATATAACTTAATTGCAAATTAATTTACAATACAACCGTAATCAATAGCCATAATTGATGCATGCTAAGTTAGAAAAGGAACAAATCAAATTATGAGTACGTTAGCTAATACACCTATTTCCATTTGTTACTTTATTCTCATCCACTTTTTTATAAATGGAATTGTAATTTTATAAGTTAAATAATTTTAATTGTAATTTTAAAATTTAAGTAATTTTAATTGTAATTTATAAACATTATAAAATTTTAATATTCAAAAAATATATATTAAGATGAATATGTCTAAGATACTAAATAAATATATTTTTCTTATTAATTATATTAATAACAATTTATAGTCAAAATTTAACACTAAAAATTAAAATTTTATAAAAAAAATAATAAAAAGCAACTAGTTAGACTAGAGTCTAGACCACTAATTATTTTCCAACACTAAGCATGTTAAACGGCTCCATAATCTAGGCCGGACATCCTCCATAGAAAAACATCTTATTCTAATTTCTATGATTATAGTTTAACAATGCGCACATAATATTATTACTTTATTTTACCTTTTATTGATATCATCATCATTTTAATGAGTTATACTTAAGATAGAGTTTAATAAGAATATATAAAATAAGACAGTTTAATACTTTTATTATAAAAAGGATGCAATTAAATAGAGCTCCGAGATCTCAACTTGAGTATTTTTTTTGTGCATGTTGAATCAATTTGATTTCTATTAACTTGTTATTGTGTCATAAGCTATACATATACTACATTATAAATACATATACAACATCGTAAAGTAAATCAACAAAGTTGTTATCTCTTTGAATTTAGTTAGATTATTATTTGTCTTATTCACCAAGTATAAAATTATATTTTCAAATACTAGTAACCACCACATTGTTATTTGTTACTTATAGTTTTCTAAAGGAAACATGAGAAGTTATTTTTTATTTTTAAAGTAATAAATTTGGTATTAAATAAAGAGGATATAAAATGAATATTAATATGTGTGGATAATTTTAGAAAAAACGTGAAATGAGGAAAAGAAACCAAAATAAAAAAATTTGATAGTGTCCACTGTCCATTTCCCAACAGATTGAAAATAAAAAAAAAAAACAAGAAAGTAAAAGTTGAAACTAATTACAAGGTTATATTCAGCACCAAACGAGAAATGGTCTTTAAAAGGTTAGTATTAGGTTCACGAGGTGCCTTCACAGGTCTGGCTCACTGACATTAGGTCACGGTTAACCAATTGTAAAAACTAAAAAGCTTGGATGACCGATCTTTTTTAAATTGTAGTAGACATGCAATTGAGGCAGGAATACTGTGCCAGTGCCACAAACACTATCATCTTGTTCGTACATACTTTCTCCATTTCTAATTAATCTAATATTTAAAAAAAACACTATTTATTAATTACTTTTAATTTAATTAGTTTTTAATGTATAGGTTAAAACATAGTTTAATAAGATCTTGTTTAATTCGCCTTATTGTAAAAATTACTAGTTTTAAATTATTTTATTTTTTCATTATACATAATTAGAGATATTAAGAATTGAATTAGTGCATTAAATTGCGTGAAAAAGCAAATGTTACAAGTAAATTGAAAGGAAGAAAGTATCTTTTAATCGTCTTGTTGTTTATTTATTCGATTTTTATGTAATATAATTATATTTTCGTATACTTGCTTTATCATGTATTTAAATATCTATTGATTATTTTTGTTAATGGACCTTGAATTATTTCAAATTTAATTAGGTTTAGAAGGTTACATATCAATAAAATTTGATTTTTCACTGTCTATAAATTACGGACATAGGTAACACATTGTTAATGAACGATGCTAAGTCTATATATAATTTTAACACTTATTTTTGTTGACAAATTCTTACTAAGACCATCTCACTGTGAAACGACTTAATATGGACGGACTCAATTTTAAATTTCTTAAGAAAAAAATGATTTTATGTAATTAACTCCTAAGTAAATTTATTTTGAGCTGTTTAATATAGATCCGTCTCACGGTGAAATAGTCTCGACGTTATTTTTGTTATCTTTCTTGCATGTTTTAAAGAATCAAAGCAAGAGTATACTTTATTGTTAAGTTTTCAACTCTAAAAAATAAATTCTAATTCCAATCCACAAATATGGATAAGGGGTATCTCGATTCTCGGTTCATTAGTGAAAATTTAAAGAAATTAAGCAATATATTAAAAAAAAAAAAAAAAACTCAAAATGGGAATGGGATAAAAATATTTTTCAAAATAAATACTTTTTATCCAGATATGTGGTTTGGTTATATTTGCTGTTAGTCTCAGCGAACAAAAAGTTCTAGTCAATAAATTGTCAAGTGAGCAAACAAAGAACAAAAGAGAGTAAAAAAACAATACTCACTCCAATTCTTTTCAATTGTCCCATTTCTATTTTAAAACATAATTTTTAGACCAAATTGTCCTTATATCATTCATGTAATTACCAAAACACTTTTATTATTTTTCTAAACTACACTATTTAACCCTCCAATACCCATTAAATCACATAGGTATATTATTCAAGGTGGTTACTCTACTTTCTTAAAATTCGTGCTCAATTCAAATAAGACAATTGAAATGGAGTGTTCCCTCTTTAACAGATTTACACGTGGAATTTAACAAAACTAGTCTGGATTGAATACTTCACTTATGTCCTCTATTTTGAGATTTTTTTTTATAATAAATTGCTTAATTTGTTCAAATTTTCTTCTTTAGTTGGGCTAATTAAGAGAGATAAAAAAATGGGGTCCAAATGAATTGTCAATGGCAAATAGGGCCCGCCTAGTGGCACTGCAGAACTACTTGAGGAAGGAATTTGACAAAAGAGATATTCGGGCCTACATGCCACATCTATTAACTTTAAGCGCTTTGTCCGCCATGACCAAAAGAAAAACAAACCTTTTATATGAGATTGTCTCATTCTAATATGCCTTATTTATAATTTGTATATTAAATTGTTATTTATAATTTTAAAGTGATTAATTAGTGAAATAATATGATTATATAGCCCTGATTCATACAAAACGAGCTGAAAAATAAAAAGTTACTTTTGTGAAGAATCATCTCTTGATAAAGTAACTTTAAACATGTAATTTATATATTCTCATAACAAAAGTAAAATGAACTATTCAACCCAACAATAAAGAGCATCTCTTAATAAGAGGATCTCATATAATAATTTAATTTGTGAAATACAAAGCAGTTTCTCGTTTTTAACCTTGTGAAGAGTTGAGACAAAACCCGCAACGGTCTAGTGTTTGGTGTCATCTTCAGCTGCGTTCCTGATCCCGTATGAGAGCGACGCTGTGGGCGGGCAATTTTGACAAAAGTGCGCACTGTTATGATTCCAGTATTCACAACGGTTATACTCATTACTTACTCGGGAGTACTTCACATTTCCCTTTCAATTTCCAACATTGTTAATTTATACTCTTTTTAATTTAGTTTATATGTCTAACTGCCAATGACCATTTCAATTTAAAATTTAAGTTCATATTTAAAACTTCAATGTATTTTATATATTTTATCACATTAGCTTCACATGAGAGATCTTTCGGTTTGTAATGTAAACCAACACAAGTCTCAATAATGCTTTACATTAATAGTTCCCATTAAAATGAAGAATAAATTAGATTTGAACCTATGATCTGGACTTCTAATATCATGTTTTGAAATCAATTAAATCAGAAGCTTAAACTGATAGTTGTATTTTCAGAATATGTTATATACTCTAATGTAACGTGTCTTTTATTTTTCCACGCCCATTATTAATCACTTTAAATTTATATTTTATCTTTAATCTATATCATCTTATTCCATAATTCTAGTGTCAATAAGTGACTATCACCTAAAATGACTTTTAGAACCTCTGATTTCTTATCCTATCCATTATAGTATTACCACACATTCTCCTCAGCATACGCATTTCTATTGCTTCCATCATCTGTTCGAACAAAAATGCGTATGCCGAGGTGGATGTGTGGTAATACTATAACGGATAAGATAAGAAATCAAGAGTTCAGGGAGAAGTTAGGAGTTGCACCTCTCTCCGCAACGATGCGGGAGAATAGGTTGAGATGGTTTGGGCATGTGCAGAGAAAGACACATGACGCCCCAGTAAGAAGGATCGAATGCATCATAGTAGAGGGCAAGAGAAGTCGAGGAAGACCTAGGAGAACGTGGGAGGAACAAATTAAAAGTGACATGCATGAACTTGACCTCTCCAAGGACCTGACCAGGGAAAGGGGCAGTTGGCGACGCCTTATTCAAGTCTTAGATTACTAAACCCGTCCCTTTTACCCTTCGATTGTTATTATTCATTGCCTTTAATTATTGCTCTTTACCTCTTTTACTTTTATATTTATTTTTAGTTATTTGTACGTATTCTATTTATTCTATTTGTAAGTTGCGGGTTTCTCTCTATTTGAAGATCTTTTTTGAGCCAAGGGACTCTTTGATCGCACTCTTCTCTATGGGTATGAATAGTCATCGTTCTTTCCTCTTCAGACCCTAACCATAATTTTCTATGAGCAGGATACACTGGGTATGATGATGATAAAGAATTAATAAAGGGATGTAAAACAACATTTAATTTTTTGTATTCCAACTTTTATAGCAAACAGATGAAAGAGCTACTACTATCTTTCATAGGAATTACATGACGTGCCTACTTTTCCAAAAAGCTTAGGGTATTACATTTACAATTACACGCACCTAGCAATATTAGCAAAATTAGATTTTAGAAATAATTAATATAATTAACAAATATATATACAATTTTAATTTATTGCTAATTGCTATACACTAAAATAGCAAATGAGAAAGAAAGCTATATCTTACAAGTAGCAAAAAACTGATCAACAATCTTGTATTTATATAGGAAGTATTAAATTGATTTTCCATCGAACTAATTAATAGACGACTTTGTGATACCATCAACTTATAAAATATAAGATCAAGTTGGTTGAATGTCACTTTATATGAAATAAAATTTTAATATAAATTATGATCGTAAAATTTAATAATTAATTAAAAAAAAGATTAAAAGAATATTAAATTTAGAAAGATAATAAATACTGAAATACCAATAAATATATTAAAATATTAAACAAAAAACATAATTATAAAATTATATCAAACACAATTCAATATCTTTCTATATATACTCAGACTACATATATAATTAATTATGACTTATTTATATGATATGCTTATAATTTTAGAAATTATAAACTAAAAATTACTTTTAGCCATACAAAACATTAGCAATATGCTTCCATTTTATATTTTCATTATATGGTAATTAGTGACGCTATAAGTACCGAGTGCAATTTTTTTTTATGTCATTCCTAAGTCATAAAGAAAGAGAAACATAAAGAAAAGTAAAATTAAAAAATAACTAAAATATGCAAGTAAATAATATATTACAACTGGATTTTAATTAGTTTTATTTACTGGATAAGCAACTTAATATATCACATTATACAATGAAAAATATAGATATTTATATTTGTAAATTTTTCTAATTTAATTCTTTTAAATCAAAAACTGAAAATATATACTACTAGTAAAAGTATATTTGTGATTAATTGATAAAAGCACCAACAGTCATTAAAAAAAATAAATTAAACACGCACTATTAATTTAATCATTCGCTTCATACAAGAGGTCTACCCCACACACCGAAACTTAAAACACGTATCCTAAATATACCGCAGCGCCTACGGCAAAATCGCGGATGTATGACGATAGGATTTGTTGCAGTGTTAAACAAGAGTATGAGCAATTTTTATTAAAATTTTTGATATATTTGTATAAATTAAGATTTAATAATTATTTAACAAATAAATTTATAAATAATTAAAAAAAATAAATATATGATTTTCTAATATATTAAATAATATAAGTATATAACCTAAAATGTAAAAAATCAATCAATATAAATAATATAACTATCATAATTACAAAGTAGTAAAGTCAAAGATATAAACATTAGTCATAACAACAATGACATCATCATTGACTTTTGGAGGTAAAACTTTTGTTAAGGTTGTAATACATAAGCAATTTTAAAAAGTGATGATGTCATATGTATTTTGTTTTAGTAATAGTTAATAGATTTCATATATATTGTAAAATGACTCATTACTAGTTTATTCTATATGTTCATTTGAATTTGCACTATAAAAAAAAGTATTGGGTATCTATCGAGATCGATAAAAATCAATGGCGTAATCGCAAATAATAACTTTTAAAATATGTTTATATTGATAGTAAATATTTATATGAGAAATAAAAGATAATTTACAAAAATAAGGTTAAAAAATCATTATAAAGTAATGGAAAATATAAAATAAAAGAATTAATCGCTCATTTTAAGGTAAATATTCACTAGGGAAAGTTCTAGCATGTTCAAGTACACTAGACCATAAAAAAATTAGGGGTCTCAATATGAAATTATATAGTATATACTAAATGTTTAAAGATATAAAATTATTGAAAAAAATAACATACTCCCTTCTATTCACTCCTTAAGGGGTTGTTTGGCAATTGGCAAATAGGATTTGGGGAAGGGAATGAGACTCTGGTTAAAAAAAAAGTCTTAAGTCCTTATTTATTTAAAGGAAATGAGAATAGAAAATGGGTATAAAAAATAAAAAAGTCTCTAAGTATAAAGTCTTGAGAGGAGGGTGGTAATTGATGAGATTTTTATTTTCATTTATTTCTTCTAAATCCCTGACATGTCAAATAAGGGATGAGACTTATATATTTTCAAAATCTCATCTTGAAGTCCCGCAAGTCCTATTCCCTTGTGCCAAATGCCCCCTAAGTGTCCCATTTACTTTTGGGACATTATTCATTTACCGCTCTCACATTGTATTTCATTATTAATCTTTAATTTTTTTAATATATTATTAATTTATAAGTTAAAATAAAATCATGTAGGATTTTATTTGATTTATTTTAATGTAAAGGTTATTAATATTATTTTTTTATAATTTTTAATTATACATAATTACATATATTAATAATTAAATAAGTATATTTGATATAGTGTATAAAATAAATTAATTTTTTAAAATTGCACGAAAATCTTCTCTCATATTAACCCTATTGAGCTTGTTTTCCAAAATCTCCCATTGTCTTCCTTATACAATTGTTTTCCAGCACACCTTAAAAAAGTTTAATTTACAAAACTCCGCAACTGACGGCATTCACACCTTTCCAACTCATCACGCGTCATAACCGAAACTTCCGGTTATTTCTGCCTTGTCCAATTAAGCAACTTTCCTTTCTCCCTTTATCTTTCTCCATTTCCTTCTCATCTTGACCCTTCTCCATTACATTCCTCAAAACTTTCTCCATTGCTCAACTGAAGAACACTACACAATAATTAGAAGCTACAGGAAATAAATCTCGAATCCATGTTAATCCATATTGTTTAGGAAAGGAAAATTTTGTTCATTATGATTTCCAGATTTTTCACCGATTTTCCTGTTTATTCAATCTTCTCTAATCCTTCTTCTCGTCGTTCTCTTATTGGCGCTAATCATACTTCTGCCAGATTCTGCTCTAAATAAATTTTAGTTTTATACTCACTTCCTTTCTTTTTACCTGCACAGAAAAAAAGCAACATATCTGTATCATTCAATTATAGAACACTACATTCTTTTGGAATTGTAAAAAAATTAAATCATCCTTTTTTTTGATTTTTTGAATTTTTAAAATTTTTGATTTTGAAATGAAGAAGCTTCCACACACTGCAGAAGCAGTGTTAATGGAGTTACCTACGAAGCCAAGTTTTCTACGCAACTTTCTTGTGAAGGTTCTAGTATTTTGCGTGTTTATCATCTGTTTTCGATTCGCTTACGTTGTTACGATCCGAGGCGAATCCTGCGACGTCGGCGATTTCTGCTTTTTCTCATTGCCGGAGACATTGAACCTTGTTGGAACGACGACAATCACTGCCGTTTCATCAACTGCGAACGAGGTGGTTTCTGTCGATGAGAAGAATTCTGTCTACACCAGCAAAAAATGGCGGAAATCTGTTCAGTTTTACTCTTCGATTTTTCAGGATCTGATTTCCGAAGGTTTTCTCTCTCCGAAATCGAAATCTCTCTGCGTTGATACGGAATTAGGTCAAGAAGTGTTCGCTTTGAGAGAACTCGGAGTTTCTGACTCCATTGGTGTAGCGAAAAAAGCGTCTAAACCATTGGTTGTTTCGTTGAAGAATTCCGGTCGTCGTCAGCCGTTCGATGATAACAGTTTTGATTTCATTTTCTACGGTGGTGATGGAAGAATCGACAAATTGAGCAAATACTCGGATGTTTCTGAAGAAATCGGAAGGACTTTGAAGCCCGAAGGGTATTTAGTAGTCCATACAAGAACAAATGATACATACAGTTTACATTCCTTTATTGCTTTATTCAATTGCTGCACATTTATCAAATCTAATGAAATTCAAGCTTTTATTGGTGATGAAAATGACGGTGAAAGTGTTACATTCAGACAGATTGTGATGAAGAAAGAAGGCTACAATCACAATCATGGTTCTGTATATAGAACTAAAGAGTGTTCCATTGTTCCAGGGTACAAGCAAGAGATTGTTTGGAAAGCAGAGGAATTGATCAAGAAGGAGCCTTTGAAACCATGGATTACACTAAAAAAGAATATACAGAACATCAAGTATTTACCATCAATGGTGGATATCAGTTTCAAGAGTAGGTATATATATGTAGATGTAGGAGCTAGAAGCTACGGTTCGAGTATTGGGAGTTGGTTTAAGAAGCAATATCCAAAACAGAACAAAACATTCGAAGTCTATGCAATTGAAGCAGATAAGTCTTTTCATCAGGAGTATGAAGCTAAGAAAAAACAAGTGAAATTGTTGCCTTATGCTGCTTGGGTGAAGAATGAGTCATTGTTTTTCGAGGTTAATCATGACCCTGGTGATGATCCTGAGGAGAAAGGTGGGAGTAAAGGACGAGGAATGGGAAGAATTAAGCCTGTTCAATCTTCTGATGGGATTTCGAGTGATGTTGATAAGATTCCGGGTTTTGATTTTGCTGAGTGGTTGAAAGCAACCGTAACTGAAACAGATTTTGTTGTGATGAAAATGGATGTTGAAGGAACTGAATTTGATCTTATCCCGAGGTTGTTTGAGACTGGGGCGATTTGTTTGATCGATGAGATATTCCTTGAGTGTCATTATAATCGGTGGCAGAGATGTTGTCCCGGAGAAAGAAGTGCTAAGTATGAAAAGACATATAATCAGTGCTTGAACCTGTTTACTTCTCTCAGAGAGCGTGGTGTTCTTGTTCATCAATGGTGGTAAAATTCAAACCCCATAAATTTCATGTAGGTTTCTTTATAAATTGTCAAAATGTTCCTAGTATTATACAGTTGATTTTCAGTAATGATACAGTTTGTTTGAAATGCTGGTAAAAAGTTACATCTTTTCATTAACAAACTTATTCTTTGATTTGTTTCAAATACATTGTTGTTTATTTCATCATTTACTATATAAACTGCCAAATAATGTATATGTATGAAGAATATATATGCTGGTTTCAATGATGGGTTTTGCAGCAAATTGTTGATGGTTAAATTTATGTTACACTATGCCTTGAATCTGTTCACGAGGAACATTTTGTGACTGGATAAGCTTCACCTGAAATTTTTGGACATTTGACCTTTAAATCTCGCCTAAATAGAAGCCGCTTAAAGTTATGGTAACAGAAAATTATTGCTATTCTTCTAACCTGTTGAAATAGATTTTGATTGAAACATTGATGATTGGTGAAGCAGAGTTTTAACTTCAGTTTCCCATCCCCAGTAACCAAAGAAAAGGAAAGTTGGTAAAAGAAAATGAAACAAGAAATCAATGATGTTTGATGCTTTACTGAAATTGATTACCACCACTTAATTTCTTAATAGGAGATTCCTTTTCACTGTTTTTTTCATTGCTATTCAGGTTGACCCCTTCTTTTAGATTGGTTTAATAATATGGTATATGCTGCACAGTAAGGGGGATATTGAGCTTTGTTTATCTTCATGATGAAGGTTACTTCCCCACTATTGTTAAACATTGAACATCAAATTTTCAAATACACAAGAGACTCAGATGTATTGTTCTTGTGTAAATTGTATAACATTATCCCTCCCTGCCCCTTTATATTTTCACCCATTTAGATCGAAAATGACTAGTGACTACTGAAGGATGAAGATCTATTGGTTAGTGTATTAAAGATATAGACAGGAACGATCAGATTGTTAATCAAGAAATAGTTGGTTGGGGGACTTAGATTTTAGAATGTTGGTTCATGTACCTAAGATTGTTTTGCTTTTACATCCTTCCCTACATTATGATATTTTGCCTTCTTGTTTCCTCATGGAATCCTGACATTAAAGGGTGAGGCAGTTCATTCTTGTCTTTTTTTGGTCTTAAATATATACAAGTAAGCTATTTGCGATGCCCTCGTTCGTTGCTTTTTTAGTCGTTTCTTAGATCCGTCCCAGATAGGACCCGAATAGCTGGCAGTGAAAAGAAAAGGTCGAGATGGGGACATGGGTAGAGGTGGTGTGGGGGTTGGAAATGGCTGTATATGGAACTTTAGATTAATGTCTTATCAACAAATACCATCTTTTAGGAAAGGATAGACTTGCGGTTGAGTGGTCCTTGGTTGCGCTATTAATACTCCTTATTATTACTTTGTTTTGATTTAAGCTTGGAAGGTTTTACCTATGGTAGTTGAATAACTGATCTAATTTATTTTGTTAACTTAGCTGATTATGTTTTCATTTGAGTCTGGGACAGGTGAAATATCTGATGTGATTAGTTGCTGGATTAAGCTTTTGTTTTGTTTGATTAGAATTTGTTTGTCCTTTTTGTCTTCTATTTGAATACACCACAAAGTGAGAAATTGATAGTGTACTTGTTTGATAATAACTTCTAGTATTATTAAGTTAAGGACTATTCTAATTAAGGAAACAATATTTAAATTTAGTCTAGTTAATAAAAAGAAAGATAACCCGAAAATACATCACTTGAAGTGTTATTTTCATCACCTATCTAATCAGAATTTAGGGTCCGTTTGGTTCAGTGAGCAGGATTGGAATGGTATGGAACCCCATACCAGGATGGTATGGATTCAGAACCCTATACCAGACTAAAACTGTTTGGTTCAATCCTGTAATAGATATTCAATCCATTCACACTGTTTGGTTCAATTATGGAATTGATTCTCTTTTCAGTTTATATATATATATATAGATACATACATACATTTATTAAACACACAAATACATACACACAAAGTACTAGTTCAATACATTTTCACTCAAAATGGTGTCAATACATCTCTACACAAAAAGATTCCAATATATGTTTTTGACAACAAAACACAAAGTTTAGTACATGATGCCAAATCAGCATGATGCCAAATCAGGAGTGCACAGCATGATTGAGCATGTATCCCTAATTTGCTTTGGACTCATTCTGGTGTTTCTGGTCTTCAAACTTGTCAATGGCCACCTGAAGTTCATCGGTACCTCCAACAGCTCGCATTGTGTAAAAGTACACTCCAAAAACAAACGAAGTCAGTCCCCCGCAACGATCAGGTTCTTAGTTTTGGGTGCAAGGGCACCAAAACTTGAAATCCCAGCCATCTTGATATTAATTCAAAGTACCATATGAAATCTACTTGACATACAAGGGTGCAGCCCATAGTGCAAAATCAAAAATCAAAATCCCCCAACTGTGAACTCTAAATATCAAAAATACCCAAAATGAAAACCCTAAAAATCAAAAATCCCCAAAAGCAAAAATCTTAAAAAATAGAGTTTGAAAATTGTTTAACCCTGACAAATCCTACAATAATCAAGAAAAAAAATAAATGACAAGAGAGGAGTACATACCAGCGGGTGACTGTGGTTAAGGCAGCAACAAGAGTGCAACAAGGAGGTGGATATGCGGTGGTTGGGACGAAGCAGCGAAGGTAAGACAGAGAGAAAGAAGAGCAGTGAGACGAGACAGGATGAAGGAGAATGAGGATTTGAGGGTTTGAATATGGCTGGAATGGATTTTGATTCTTGGGGGGTAGGGAGGGTATGGGATTCTAAGGAATGGAATGGGATGAGAATCCAAAGGGTATGACATCCCAATGTAAAAATGCCTAACCAAACATTGAAATGGTTGTGATACCATTCCATACCATTAAAAATGATGCAACCAAACACACCCTTAATGGTTTGTGCGTCATTGCCTTCATATTTGTTGCAACGACATGTAGTAGACCTTCCTCCTGATTGATTGACTTGTATGTAAATGTGTTTTATGTTTGCTTTGTCAATTTTTTACAACTCTATTACTTGAGAAGGTTGTGCTTTCATTAATAACTATTACGATTAGTAATTTTATCATCATATTGTATATAAAGTCAACATTTAGGATAAGTGTGCCTCTTTCATATTAAGATATTTCTCATAATTCATATCAGTAACTATATTATATATTATAATTAATTAATTTAGACTTAAATCTGTCATATTATATATTATAATTAATTAATTTAGACTTAAATCTATCATATGCTATCATTTTTATATATATTCTTTAATAAGTTCTATTTAAACTCTCCATAATGATAATAAAAAGAATATACACAATGGATCTGTGAAAAACTGACAGTGATTGCTTGATGATTAAAAATCCAGCTTCTGTAAGGCCTTGGATCTTCTAGTTTGATTTAATGACACCATTTTCTTCCATGTTCTAGTATTATGCTTATTGCTTAATATACTTATTTTCATAAATCACTACTAGTAAACCTGAGACATGTGTAGTAGCTGACAACAGAGTATGAATTTAAAAAAGAGTACTGTATACCTTTTGTAGGAGTAGTAGTATAATAATACTGCTACTTCTACATGTTACTCTTATCATTTTATTTGATTGGTCTTCATGTGAACTCACTATTATTTTGTCGTTGACATTGACAGCTTCTTAATGTAAAGTGTAAACATAGAAGCATGAAATTATTGTCAATCTTGTTTTATGATTGTTCATTCATTATTTTAATTGCAGTAGATTAATCCTAGAAGAGTAAACAGTGTTGCAGTGCCAAACTCAGAAGAATCTTCCAGTCTTGTTGACAGATCACTGATTATGAGTTTCATTGCTTCCTCTTCACTTTTTTCTCCATTTTTTAACAATATCATCATTATATTCAATATATCCGCTCATAGAAAACTATCATTAGGATTTAAGTAAAAAAAGACGACTACTCATACCATAAATAAAAGTACGGTCAAAGAGTCCCTCGACTCAAGAAGTTGTCATTCAAGTAATTTGGTTGATTATGGAATGGCCGTTTCACAGGTTGTTGATTGACTATGAGTCTCTTTGTAGAAAGATTATTGATTCATTTAACTAGATGAAATATTGCTTAATAAGCTAATTTTTCAAGTCATTAATTATTGAAAGTTTGCCAAAATTAATTATTGACTATTTATGTTAGAGAAAAAATAAATGAAATCAAATATTTTTTGTGATTATTTAATTAACTAAAAAGTTAAATATAATAAAAAATCTTTTACTAAATACACCCTATGTTTGCTTCAAATAAAAAACCTTAAATTTAGAATGGGCCAAGAAAAGCGTGTACTGTGCAGAAGTTTTGAGAGGGAGACAGATAGAATTGGAAAAATTTGAAATACTTAAGTAAAAAAAATAAAAAATTAATTAAATAAATTAAGTTTTAAATTTATTCCAAAAATAAGCGTGAAATTTCCAAATATGAGGTTTGGGGCTGTTCGCAGTTACTAACTGCGAACAGGTCAAAAAAGACGAAATGCTGTTCGCACTTATTCACTGCGAATGACTATTTGACCTGTTTTGACCTGTTCGCAGTTACTGCACAAAAACAGGACAAAATAGTTGTTCCCAGTTACTAAGTGGGAACATCTATTTTTGTCTTTTTTATCCTGTTCGTAGTTAGTAACTGCGAATAGCACCAAATCTCATATTTTGGAATTTCACGCTTACTTTTAGAATAAGTTTAAAAATTAATTTATTTAATTAATTTTTTTTTTCTTAAGTAGAAGAATTGGCTGCTAGGCCCTTTTTAGCCAATTAAACCCATTGATTTATCGGTTTGACCTAGTTAAAGGCTATCCCTTAACACACCTGGCCCAATACATGAAAGTGGCTGCAATAAGAGAAATCGAGAGACCATCTTTAATTAGACCGACCTGTTATTAATATATTATAAATAAGCATTAAGAATAATGTAAGTAAACATTTAAGATATTAAAAATAGACATTAAGAATACGGTAAATAGGCATTAAGGATAATATAAGTAGGCATTAAAAATATGGTAAGTAGGCATCAATCTTTATTGGGTTGGGATTGAAATACGTCTCTCAAAGAGACGGTCTTTCAAAAGACTAACTGCAATCCAAAATTAGATCCCTTAGGCTAACTTTTTTAAAATTTTACGATTAATTAGAGAATCTTTACGTTTTAGTTTGATTTTAATTCGTATAATAGTTTAGTTTACTCTAGTAAATTAGTTCAATGTAATTTGTCTTATATTAATTGTTTTCAGTCCGAAAAATGAGTTTCAGAACATATGAAGTATCAATCAAATGTGCTATTTTAAATATTCTTATAAGTGAATTGAGCTACATAAACATGTTTGCATGCCATGTGAAACTTTATTGTGCATGCATCTATGAAGATTTTTTAAGGTTGAAAGCATAAAAAATGGGAGATCCAAGAATGCCTTTTTAGATGATGTATGATGGGCTAAGTCAAAGATCTGGGTGAATCAAAGCAAAGCCAGGGGTAAAATTATTAAAATGCCCTTTGATCAGTCAATAAAGGTTATTTATTGTCCTATAAATACCTTTATTTATTACCATTTAAGGTATGCTTTTCTCTCTCTATACCTCTCTCCCTCAACTACTTGCATTTATTTCTTGCTTTATATTTCCGACCACTGACTTGAGCGTTGGAGCAGCTTTTTGGGAGACAGCCGCCGAACAAATAATTTTGTTCGTTTTGTAGGTCAACAGCCAAACCCGATTCAAGTAATTCAGACTCTTCCACAGCAAAACCTATTTCGACGTTTCGCGAATAATCCTTTCTTAGATTAAGTTGACTCGATTTCTTCGCAGAAACAATGTACAAAAA
Organism: Amaranthus tricolor; assembly: GCF_026212465.1. Lineage (NCBI taxonomy): Eukaryota > Viridiplantae > Streptophyta > Magnoliopsida > Caryophyllales > Amaranthaceae > Amaranthus > Amaranthus tricolor. Next base: position 31,039,640 of record NC_080051.1, on the reverse strand, counting down.
TGCTTCAATCAAACTAGGTCAATATTGGAGTTCCAATTAATTAATAACTAAATAAAGGCTTACATATTCCCTAGTTTTAGGTTATTGGTATTGGTATTCTTGTAAGTTGCAATTGCTTCAAATTTACTCTAATTTCACCCTATTGATGAGTGAAGAAAGATCATTGTAATTAATTTGTAAGGATTGACATTAATTAAGGGCGACTACGGGAGATCCAAGAATTGCTTCAAATTTCGACATAGAGAATGTGTACTGTGTATTTTGTTTGAAAATGTGTGCTAACACTCCCGCCCAACAAATCATCATTGACTACTCATGAAAACATTAGACTGGTTTCATAGACCAACACAAGTTTTTCTAACGCACTTTGGCCTCACTCATGTATCAATCCTAAGATTGCTTTTCACCAAACATGCTTAATTGTGGAGTTCTTAGCAAATGAGCTCCCTAGAAAAAAAGATGCACCTTGTTCATATGAGTAGTCTATCAATCCTTTTTAAAGCTAAATCTGAGGTATCACAGTATATGTATTGTGTATAAGTATTTATTTGGGTGTTGAGGGATTCAAATATAATATTTCAGGCTATATTAATTATATCAATCATAGTGTATTTGTAAATATATTGACAATCCAAGTTGATTGTTACAATACAAGTCATTTGAGTCAGGTAAAATAATACTCGATTTCGATTTATCCATTAATTTTAGACAATTATTCTTGTATCGTTGTATTGAGTGCGTGTGCATACAGATAATATACTTGACTTCTAGTCACTAGTTGTACTAGGTCCATGGGTACCAAAAAATAGTCTACATGTATTTAATCTTGTTGTTAAATATCTCATTTGAGTTTTGACATAATTTATATGAATTGTTGTTATTTTTTTAGTTTTTTTTTTCTCATTTTCTTTTTACACAGTTTTTAAATAAAATTTAAACCTTAATATCTTTAAATACACATAATAAAAAATTATAAAAAATACATAATAAAAAAGTATTATATTAAGACAAATCTAACCATATATATATATATATATATATATATATATATATATATATATATATATATATATATATATATATATATATATAAACTACTACTTATAATTGTAACACTTCTAAATTACCATTTATGAATTTATGATAGTTATAGTACTTTTGATAATTTTGATTTTTAGAAAACCCAAATATAGAATTAAGTTCATCAATCGCAGAAAAAATGGGACTAGAAATAGACAATGCATTTAACAGTAAAACATTGTATTTTTAAGAGATTTGCAAATTGCATTATCTAATTTTTTTGATCCTCCTATAAAATTTCAGGGAAGCCAAAAATTCAGATATTCTTTTTAAAAATCTCACAATATTTCCAATTTTCAACTTTAATCTATTCTTATTTTTGAATATGTAATCCTCCATACCATTGCGTTGTTTCGTTTTATTTGATTTAAACATCGAAATTACGGTCATTCATTTCAATCCACATTTTTTTTTTATCAAATTCTACAAAAAAAATCAATTTAATATAAAGGGGAAAATTATTTCCCTAGCAGCAATGTTAGAATTTTCTCCAATCCCTTGTCCTGACATATTTTATCATTATATTTTTCCTCATCCAAAATCATATCGATTCTTATGATAGAAAACATATTTTTATATTGATATTTATTTGTATGATTTCCCAAGGAAAAACAAGCTTTTTTTACAAATCAATTGGCCAATAATTGATAAATTTAATTTTGGAACAACTTTTTATCATCCTAAAAAATAAATAATAATATGGGAGCTTGTTGTAGCAAAGATGTTGACTATAGAAATCGACAAATGGCAACTATGTATGAAAAAGAAGAAGAGGAGGAAAATCATGTGTTTATTGGAGATTATGGAGCTTCAATTAGATTACAAGGTTCTTCTGCTTTTGTTTCAATGACTACCCAACAAGGAAAGAAAGGAATTAACCAAGATGCCATGACTGTTTGGGAGGTAATTAATTACATCTCCACCACAAATAATATTCAAATGTCACATTTTCTTTTTAAGTTTAATTTTTATTTTTAGTAATAATATTTAATATAGTTGGACACCTTATTACGCAGTGAGTAATAATTTTTAAGTTTCATTTTTATTTTTAGTAATAATTTTTAACTATTTATATGTCCCACTCAAACAGATAGAAGGGTGCGTAAATTTCGTGTTATGCACAAAGTAGAATAAATTAATATACTTCTATTAATCATCGTATCCGATTAGAATCAAGCAAAAAAATCAATGAAAATTTAGATCGATTTTCAGTTGACCTTAATTTTTTGGATTAGGACTTTGATGTTTTTATTGTTATTCAGGACTTTATTGGTGAGAAAGATGCTTTCTTTTGCGGGGTATTTGATGGGCACGGACCTTGTGGACACAAAGTTGCACGAAACATACGTGACCAACTACCATCTAAGCTATCCGCTGCTCACAAAATTATCCAAGCAAAAAGCCGTAACATAAGCAATGTTGCTGCAATATATGAGAACGAAGATGATGCTTGTGTTGCCAACGGCGACATTACCAACGATCCTCGAAACGGGGAGGATTCTGACTCCAATCTAATACTAAATTTGTGGAAGGCTAGTTTAATTAGGTCCTTTAAAGAAGTAGATAAAGAGCTTAGCCTTGATTCCTCCATTGAGACCTATTGTAGTGGTACAACTGCCGTTACGGTTGTCAAACAGGTTAGCTTTAATTTCTTCTTGTATGTATTACCTTGTGTTTAGCTTAGCAATTTAAGCTAATTCAATCGTTTGCTTAGATCAATACGTTGAGCCGTCTTGAAAAACTTAGGGTTCTATGCAAAATTTTTATTTTGCGTCTTATTTATAATAAATATATTTATTTTATTAATAAACTTAATATATTTCTTTTTTGATTAACTTTTTCATATACGGGAGTAAGAAAGATCTTGTGCGGTCGATCATCTTGCATACCCTCAAAGATCCCCATACGCAATTCAACTTAAAAAAAGTATCAATTAGTTAATAATTCTAGTAGTGTTTAGTAGTGCACACAACTATTTGTAAAATGTTAGTATTCTGTTATTTTCCGCATTTTAAAATTATACGTAGCATTTCAAAATAATTTGGATAATTTTCTCTTAACAACTATTTTTACTTATCACTAATACTTCGCAAAACAATTACTTATACAACTAATAATTACTAGTTTACTACGTAACAAAATTTAATGATAGTTAAAACCTTAAAGGCTACTACCAACTACTACTAACTGCTAACAACTAATTATACGTAATAACTACTTAGACAACTAATAATTACTCTTAATTTATTGTAGGGGGATTATTTGATAGTTGCAAACCTGGGAGACTCGCGTGCAGTGATGTGCACGCGAGGGGAGGAAGGACAAGTAATACCGGTCCAATTAACAATAGACTTGAAGCCAAGCCTTCCAAGGGAAGCCGAGAGAGTAAGACGATGCAATGGACGAGTTTTCTCTCTTCAAGAGGAATCCCATGTTCTAAGACTATGGCTACCAGATGAAGATAGCCCTGGTCTTGCCATGACAAGAGCATTTGGAGATTTCTGTCTTAAAGATTATGGTCTCATTTCTACCCCTCAAGTCTTTTATCGCAAGTTGACTACACAAGATGAATTCATTGTTCTTGCTACTGATGGGGTAATATATAAATCACCTCTATAACATGCTCTTATTTTTTCTATTGCTTCTTATTTCGTTTTTATTTTTGTTTGAATTTGTTACATGGTGATCATTAGGGATGAGTATTGATCGTTTTTGGCTCAGGTCTAGCTAGACGACCATGATTTAATATCTAATTTTTTTATTAAAACCCAGATTCATAAGGATTTTGGATGCCAACCTAGACCCTTAGAGTTTGATGGATCTAGGGTTTAAATCTGAGACTAAAATTTTATATTTTTTCAAAAAAAAAAATATATAAATTAGTGTTGACTAGCTAAACACTTTAATCCCATTCTTGGCTTTTTTGAGATCTTGGGATATAACAACAACAAAGTTTCTTGGTAAACCGGAAAATTTAACTTTTATTATTATGTCAATAATTTAACTTAATAAAAAACTTAAATAAATAGTTAAAGCCTCATAATATACTACTAGTCCTATAATATAGTTAAATATATTATTTTATTAGAGTTGGCTCTTTACAAGAGCATTATGAGCGACGACTCAAGATCTATTTATTTTGAGGGGTCTATAATTTTTAATACATTTAATTTTCGTTTATATATTAAAAAAGAGTTATGATAATTTTAGGTAGATGGAAAAATGGTAATATAATGAGTGACAATGATTTTCTATAATTAATGGTCGTTCGTGACAACGGCTAGTTATTTGTTTTGCGTTGTTGGTTGATGGATATAATTTTTTGTTTTTTTCATCGACAATTGTTGTATTTAAGTAATTAAGTAATGCTATTTTTAACTTATTATATTTTTAGGTGAATAGGTTATAATTGAGCATATTAGTGTTTTATTCAATTGATAATATTAGAATAAGTTTAATAGTTTATCAATTGTTACTTAAAAAAATATAGCATTCGAATTCGCACGACACTAGGAAATGTCCAAAATGCCCCTGATATTATGTAATGTATAATGGTGACAATTAATATTGCATGCAGGTGTGGGATGTGCTATCAAACTTTGAGGTAGTAAAAATAGTGTCAGCAGCAAGGAAGCGAAGCCATGCAGCAAGATTCCTAGCAGCACATGCAGTACGTGCATGGAAGAGCAGATTCCCATCATCACGAACAGATGACATAGCAGTAGTATGCTTATTCTTCAAGCAACAACAAGCACAACCATCTGTAGGCAAATCTATGTCTGATATCAGCCATATTACTCCAGATAGCTTGAGCCATCTGAATTCTTCAGTATCACAACATACTTATAGAAGTATTAGTAGTGATGCTGATGATGGGTTTGAATTTCGAGACAGTCTTAATGGTAAAGGAAAGTTCATGGATAATTCGGATGATTTTGGTGAAGGTGAAAGTTTGGTGGATACAAGTTTAAATTATCCGAGGTATTCTAATGCTAGAAATAAGGCTAGGTCAGATAATTCTAAAAATGATGCTAACATTGATGAATGATATTTGTTTTTGTTAATAATATTTATCTTTTTACCTTAAATATGTGGAATGATTCAACGTTGTACAAAATAAAACAATATGTACATAATGTGGTTTTAAATGTGTGTTTATTTTTGTAGTTTTCTTTATAAAATTGCCTAAAAAACCAAAGGTTTAAGATTGGATTAGGATTTTATAATAAATTAGGAGTCTAACACTATGTTTAGATTGGGATTATAATATTGTCTCTATTTTTTAAATACTTATAATTAAGTTATGATAAAGTTTCACACCTTTTTTCATTAAAAAAAAAAAAAAACTTTATACCTTTCCTTCCTAATAAATAACTATGTACTAAAAACTAAGATTAATCCATTAATCCTATATAAAAATATACGTAGTCACTAATCATGCTAATAATTGACAAACATATGACTAATATAAATGACATAATTTAAAATTTAATTTGCAATGATAAGTAAATGTAAACTTAACTAACTTTCACCATTTGCTTGACTGCCGACGGGCCTGGGCCTTGGCCTTGCTTGAGCTTGCTTCCTCTTTGTTTTCTTGTGGTCTTGACAATTTTAATTTTTGTGGTCTTCACCCTCTTGACTATTATTTGGTATAATATTTTCTATATCACCTCAAAATTACAATAAAATAACAAAAAATTCATTTAGTGAACTCTTACAAATGTACCACAAAATTAAGTGAAATGAACCTAAAACTTTACAAAAAGGATATAAGTGATGCAAAAATTTATTTGCACTTATAAATTTGATTTTTATCAATCCTTTCTTCAGATTACACTATAATCCGAATAAAAAAAACCGACCATTAGCTACAACACTTTAATTTCCGCGACGATTTCATTTAAACTTTTTTCCTATTCAACGCTGAAAATCCTATTAAAAAAATTCTTGATATTTTGGACGTGAATCCCATATTGCCCCTCTTGAAGTTGGAAACTGTGAACTGCCACAATTTGATTTTGACCGCTGAGAATGGGTGCCACAGATGATATTGGACCAAGCATTGGCATCCAATACTCTACATGAGTTGTTGGCGACAGATTGCTGTTAAATCTTAGCCCGCATCTATTTTAAGCATATATCTGCTCCTTCAATCTCACATAATTTATTACATTCTCCTCATCAAGAGAACATAGTAAACTAATAAGCAAGATGAAGAGGTATACATACACTCCATAATTGGTAAAAGTTAGTTTAGATTCATAAAAATAATAGGCCAAAATATAAGTCAAGTAAATAAAGAACGGATATTTCATGATATACCACTAAGTTTCTTCGAAATTCACCATATACCACACAAAATGTTCTAATTCACCTACACCATTGAGTTTTCGTCCGTTAGCACAGAATACCATCAATGACAACTGCCGTTAGTGTGCCGTTTGTGGTAAATTAATAATTCACCATATACCATTTACTTTTTTTTATTTGCGTCAAATACCATCAGCAGTAGCATACTGTTGAAGAAGCAATGCTTCCTCCTCAGCCTAAATGACAACTTTATCAGCTAATATAAAAGTTCACCAAAAAGCCTTTATATATCTCTGTATTTAGCAACTAAGATACACATCTGAAATTAATTTAGCAAACCCACATCGAAGAGAATTGTATTCATTTCTCTTAAATTGTAGACTACTAGAACTAGATGCCTACAACCAAAATATGCCTCCGTTCAACTCAACTCAATGAAGCTTGTTAGGCATTTATGGTCGTCATAGTTTCATTCTTGCATTTCATACTCTCAAAAGCAAGAAAAGCAGACTATAAGTACTCTTTCAATTAGTTCGAACAGTAAGTACAGTAAAGTGAATAATTGCATCATAATATAGTCCAAGACTCATCATAAATTGATTAGTCAGCTTCATTACAGGAGCATAATGCACCCCAACAACTTCATCATTCAACTTCACGTAACTCAAATTTCTGATTTTCGACAGAAAGTTGCTGACCAGGCGACCTTCCAGCTGCTTTCTTGTGCTCTTCCCAAAGTTGATAATGGTCACTAAGAGTCTTGGTAGTAAGTTCCTAGTGTAGAGATTCCTTTTCTACCCTTGGTGGCACAAGATACCATGAAACACGACTTGGCTAAGGCGTGCTAGGTCAGCTGGTCAGAACATTTCTAAAATTCTGTTCTGTTCTGTTCTGGCACTCCTGAAGACTGGCTGACCTTCTCAGTTGATTTCAGTGGGTTGTCCATGATGTATAGCAACGTTCTTGGGCCAAGGCATGAAAATCCATGTACCAAGCATTTTCATCTTCCATGGCCTCAGAGTCTCTCCTGGTTGGTCTAGGCAAGGTCTGCAAGGTAGGCTGCTTGACAATTGTCGTCTGATCCTGCTGTGTGGTTGCTTTGAGTTCTAAGTTCTCTTCTTCTGTTGCTGGATTAGTATTCATGCTTGAAATTGATTCTAAAACTTGCTCTTCATCCATATTGCTTATGTGAGTCATCATTGAACCATCCCAATATGGTTCATTGCTCTATATATAGGAGGCCGTTCACCAACCTAAAAATCAAGAAACAGGTTCAAGTTTGTTTCTGTGCATTGTTGGGAAATCATTCAACGCATCATTGTTCAAGCCTTGGTTATCACACGTAAACAAATTAAGGTGTTCAAGAACACCCTTAATTTGGGTGCACTCTCAAATTTTCCCTAAAATATTCATACCTCAATCATAAACTCACACAGCTCAATCAATTATCCACAAAAGCCCTAAATTAAACAATTTTCACAATCAATCAACCAACCTCACACTGACGAGCATTACTGTGATTAAGCCATTGAAGAAGACAATCCTGATGAACAAACTTAATACTACCGCTACAAGCACACAGATATCTCAACGGATTATCAGCCTCACCAGGGTTTCGACAAATCCTACAAACATCCTCATCTTCATCATCATCATCGAACACATTCCTCGCAACTGATGATGATGACGCCGCCAGAACCGAAAACTCAGAGCTATCCCCGGATGATTCTCTCTCTTCATCTTGATCTTCGATTTTAACTTCGCTTGAATCAATCATTTCGTTCGAAGACGCATCATTTGAGGTTGAATTTAAGGATTGGATCTGAGAATCGAACGATGACGTTGGTAATGCCGACGAAATCTCCTTTAAGGATTTTTGATGGATTTTAAGGGTTCTAGATCAATGTAGACGAATACAAGTTTCTTGAATGGAGAAGAAGAAAGATGGAGGATCAATTTTTTTAAGAAATACGCTGTGTTTGGGGAAGTCAAGCCTAACAATGGCGCCTGTTGAATGCGTAAGGGCATACTGGTAATTTACCACAAACGGCACACTGACGGCAGTTGTCATTAATGGTATTTTGTGTTAACGGACGTAAACTCAATGGTATATGGTGAATTAAAACATTTCGTGTGGTATATGGTGAATTTCGAAGAAACTCAGTAGTATATCATGAAGTATCCGAATAAAGAAAACAACAACAACATTACACAAACATGTTATTATATCCACCATTGGTGTAAACAATCTTACATATACCCCTTTTTTTTCATTGTTTTTTGACTTTTTAGTTGACCGAACATTCTTAAAAAGTGTTAGGCAAACGAGTTTTAAGCTAAATATTTAGACTAAACTATGATGGGTCTCAAAATAAATCACATTTTACCTAATATAATCACCATTTTTAACATTTTTTTATAAAAAAAATTATATACAAATTAAAATATATGGTGGACTTTGGACACTCCATGCCTCAACGTCGGTCCATAATGAAACTTTTGCATTACTTTTATGAACTCTTTAACTCAAGGCCCCAAATTGTGAATAACTCAATAATATAGAAAACCAAGTTCGAGAAGTAAAAGTTTACTAGATGTCTATATATCATCTATTCCATTTCACTCTCCTTTTTCTATATATAATTATTATTACATTTCTCATATTTAAGAGTAGAACTGTAACCAAATAATTAAGTTCCCTGTTTTAGATTAAACAACAACGCAAATGGGTTCACTATTTGAACCAAATCAAATTGCCGTAAAAGATTGTCGGCATTAAGAATTATACTTCATTTATCCTTCAAATACTAATCTAGGACTAAGAAAATCAATTCCTATATTTGATCACATACATTCTCTTCCTCCATTTTTTTCTATCTATTGTCATATTATTTTCAGCGTATCTATTTTAAATACATGCTCATGAAATTAATAATTATAATTACCAATGAAATTGAATTCACTTATAATATTTGTGATGTACTGGGTGCATCCATGTTCCCGACTCCAAATCCGATGGATACCTCTAATACATGTCCTAATGTCCAACCAGTGTAGCCAGGATCGTTGCCCTAACCTGCGATTACCTCGATCCAAATCGTTCGACCCGAGATGCGGGTCATTTGCGATCAGATCGCTTGGGTTCACGATCTGGAACGTGATATCAATTGACCTATTTTCACCCTTGAGAGAATCTAAACAGTCCAGAAAAATCAATGAGAAAGACACTACAAATAACTAGCGAAATAGCGATGGAAAAATAGCGAGGGCACGGGTTGGTTGCCAGGGGCGACGGAAAGGCGAGGAAAAAATAAGTCGCCAAATTGGGAATCGAAATAGCAACGGAAAGGCGAGGGAAAAATAAGTCGCTAATTCGTCGCCAACTACCTTTTTTTTATTTTTTTTATTTAAGAAATGGCGACGGGATATTGGTCGCCATGTGGTCGCCAGAAAATACTGTTTATTTTTATTTTTATTTTAATCAAGGGCGACGAGCTAGGTGGTCGCCACCTAGTCGCAAAAAAGATTCTTCTTTTTTTTTAATAATATTTTTGGCGACATCCTATTGTTGTCGCCTTTTGGTCGCCATGTAGACGATAACTTTTGAAATTTAATAAATATAGGCGATGGTTTTCTTGGAAGCCAACTGGTCGCCATTACTTTTTCAAATTTGAAATATGGCGATGGGTTTGTCATCGCCGTATTATCGCCATATTTTCTATAAATAAGACGCTGAAATGTTATGCAGTGTATATTTCGGTAAGTAAGGAACTAGAAGAGGTTAGTGATTTTCTTATTCTATTATCTATCTTGTTTTTTATCTTTATATGAGAGGTTTTATTTATTGTTATTGTTTATATTTAATTTTTATTGTCATTTATTTGATTTATTTTTATTATTTAATTAGTACGTATTTTATTTCGTTTGTTATTTACTTGAGTTTTTTATATTTTTTTATTGTTTTATGTTTTAATTTTATTGTCATTATTTTTTCTCAATAATTGTTATTAGAATAATTATATTATTATCATATATTGTTATTTTCATGAATTGTTTTATATATTTTTATTGTCATTAACTTACTTTAGTAATCAGTTGAATAATTATATTATTATATTATATTTAGGTGTTAAAAATGATTTTTAGGCAAGAAAGAAGTTGGATGTACAACCGCCGAAAAAATGGAAAGTTTAGTTTAAGATTTATGAGAGGGTTGGAAGAGTTTTTAGATTTTGCCCCTACACAAAGCACGAGTTCTGAGATTAGATGTACTTGTAAAAAGTGTAAAAATTGTTGTTATAAGGAACCAGATGAAATAAGAGAACATCTAATGAGAAGGGGGTTTGTTGAAAATTACTATGAGTGGGAATATCATCAAAACACAGAGGTAGGAACAACATCTGATGTTGTAGCAGTAGTGGGAGAGCAATCGTCAAAAAATCCCAATCCATACTCACAGATGGTGCATGATGCAGTAGCTAGTGTTTCCAGACAATTACCATCAGTTTCTTCCCTCCCAGTATGATGTAGTCTCAGTAGATAATGAACCACTGGTGCACGTTGATGAATATCCAAACCCTCAGTGTCGACAGTTCTTTGAAATGTTAAATTCTGTAAATAGTCCTTTATATGAAGGTTGTAAAAATCACACCAAGATGTCTATTATTGGTCGACTTACAAACCTCAAGACAGACCATCGTCTCACTGAGAGGTGTTACGACGATATTTGTGGTATTGTGAATGAAGTGTTACCAGAAGAGAATACGATGGTAAACAACTTCTACGAAACGAAAAAACAAATAGTTGCCCTTGGATTACCCGTTGAGAAGATAGATTGTTGTCCTAACGGATGTTTGATATATTGGAGGAATAATGCGAATGCAACTTGCTGTTATATTTGTGAAACTTCTAGATGGAGAAGAAACAGTAAGGGTGATAAGGTTTCGCGGAAACAATTTCATTATTTCCCCCTGGGCCCCAGATTACAAAGATTGTATGTTTCAGAGGCAACAGCTAGGCATATGAGGTGGCATGCAGAGCACCGCACCAAGGATGGAGAGATGATACATCCGTCCGATGCTGAAGCGTGGTTGACATTTAATGACATGCATCCAGACTTTGCATTGGAGACTCGAAACGTGCGGCTTGGTCTGTGTATAGATGGTTTTAACCCCTTTGGAAGTTCGGGTCAACAGTATTCATCGTGGCCTGTCATTGTCACACCATACAATCTTCCGCCATGGATGTGCATGAAGAAGCCGTATATGTTCTTGACAGTGATTGTCCCTGGGCCGAGTAATCCAAAGCACAACATTGACTTATATCTTCAACCACTAATACAAGAGTTGAATATGTTGTGGGAGGAGGGTATTTGTACATTTGATGTGTCAAGAAAGGAGAATTTCCAACTGCGAGCAGCTTTAATGTGGACGATCAATGACTTTCCAGCTTATTCAATGTTGTTCGGGTGGAGTACTGCGGGCTGATATGCTTGCCCTTACTGCATGGATGATTCACAAGCCTTCTACCTTACGCATAGCAAGAAGATGTGTTGGTTTGATTGTCATAGAAGGTTTTTAGATAGAAGTCATCCCTATAGGAGAAATAGAATAAATTTCAGATCAGGCGAGACGATACACCGGAACATAATAAAGAGGTTAGTAAGTACTCTGCTGGATGGAAGAAGAAGAGCGTATTTTGGGATTTGCCATATTGGAAAACTAACATGATTCGACATAATTTGGATGTTAAGCACATAGAAAAGAATGTTTTTGATAACATTTTCAACACTTTGTTGTGTGTGCCAAGTAAAACAAAGGATCACATCAAGGGTAGACACGATCTGCGTGAACTCGGTATACGTTCAGAATTGCATCCTATTGGTACGTGTACACTCAAACCTTTATATAATTAATAATTAATAATAATCCGTATAACATCTTATTATGATTATATACAGGTACGTCTATTCCTAAAGCTTCCTATACATTAAATGAACAACAGATACGTGCCTTGCTTCAATGGTTGAAGAGTATTAGATTTCCCGATGGTTATGTCTCCAATATGGCAAGGAATATTGACATGGCCAAGCATCAATTGTTCGGTATGAAAAGTCACGACTGTCATGTTTTCATGCAAACGGATATAGATTCCATACAGTACTTCATACATCAAATAAATCTACAGACAATAGTGGAGTGTGCGTCACAGCTGCTAACAACAGTCGGGACGAAGAAGATTTTTACGGGCAACTGCTTGAAATTGTTGAGGTTGAATACCCGGTGATACCTATCAAAAGAGTGACGTTGTTCAAATGTCATTGGTATGACCCAACTACTACTGGAAATAGCCACGGAACAAAAATTCATAAACGATATAAGTTAGTTGACATACATCAGGGTCGCTCGTATCGTTTATATGATTCATTTGTGTTGGCAAGTCAAGCATGTCAAGTATATTATCTTCCATATTCGAGTACAAGACAAAATTTAAAAGATTGGAGAACGGTTTGCAAAGTCAAACAAAATAAATTTGACAAAGAAATAGAACAGGAATCCAAAGATGCTGCTTTCCAAAAAGAAATTAGGGACCATATTGAAATTGAAGAAGATGTTTCCCAAACAATGCGGGATTTGGTGAGTATTTAATTAATTTAGTAGTATTATATTGGATTTTTTTATTATGTTTTGTTTAATTTTAAATCAGTTTTTTTTTATTTCAGGAACAATCAAAAGGTCAAAGACCCACAGCCTATGAAATATTTACACGAACACATGGGGTTTTACAGTTTTTGACAATGAAACAGGGGATTGTTCCCAATGGACCAATAGCAAGTCACAAAAAGTTAACGTAATAATCTATTAAACTTGTTTATTTTTTTTAAAGCATCAATTAATATTTTGTTTATCGATAATTGATTTTTTTGTTTTATTGAAGGATGAATATCGTTCTTTGATGGAGGAGCATCCAAACCGCGACCCAAGTCAAAATTAGTTGGATGTTGTAAATAATATAGAAAGCGGGTCGAAGAAAAAAAAACAAAAAAAGTAAAGAGGTATTTGGAGTTGGGTCCGCCTCTCAAATTATTTATCCTCCTGAGCCAACGGACAAAGATTTGCGAATTCGAAAGCACGGCAAATGGAGTTCAATATATTTTTTTTTTATATATATTTTTATGTTAATATTACACCTAATACATACATACATACATATAAATATATATATATATATATATATATATATATATATATATATATATATATATATATATATATATGCATGCGAATATATAAAAATACACTCTCTCCGATCTTTTAATTTAGTCTCATTTCCTTATTTGTCAAAACCTTTGAATTAGTCCCATTTCTATTTTTGGCAATCCTTTTTTACTTAAATACCCTTAGTTCACAAACGTAATTACGAATTTACCCCCATAAACCCTTAAATACCCTTACTTAAAAATACCCAACTAACACCTTTTACATGGACCCCACACAATTCTTAATATGCGTGCCCAAGGAAATGGGACTAAATTAAAGGATCGGAGGGAGTATATATATAATTATATGTGCGGCGACTTAAGCGACGAACTAGCGACGAATAAAGTAGCCAAAGGCGGGCGACGAAACAGCTATGAACTTTTGGCGAGAAATTTGGTCGCTACATGGTCGCAAAACGTGGCGAGAAGACCGGAAAAAGGCGATGGACATTTCGTCGCTAGGTTGTCGCCTCCTTTCATGAGGAAAAGGCGAGGACATGGCGACCAAGACCGTCTTAGCGACGAACGGAAAGGCCAATAGCTATGAACTCAAACCATTTAGCTATGAACTCAAACCATTTAGCTATCAAATGGCGACGAAAACCGTTGTCGCCATTTTGAACCTTATTTGTAGTGAGAAGAAAACCGAGAGGAGAAGAGAAAAGGGGAAAGAAAAGGAAAACAAAAAACTTATCATTAATGGTGTAGATGGGAGCTTTACATCAATGGCGTGGGTATTCTTGATGAAGATGGAAGCAATTGCAATAGGCCAATAGCTGTCAGCCGCCAACATATTGCTTTTGTCCCTTTCCTTGCTTTATTCTCTTTATTAGGGTTTTTATTTTTGTTTTCATATAATAATTACATTTTAAGTGATAAGCAGTACTATTAGGTTTTGGGCTTTGGGATGCTAATATTTAGAGCCCAATTCTAACCACATATTTTAAAAAATTTCAAAAACAAAACATGTCATTCAATTCTAGTATTTTTTTTTTCTTTTTTCTTTTTCCTTTTTTTAATTTCTTTTCTCTTATTTAATCCCTTGTTTCCATAACTATTTATTTTAATTTAAAGTAATCGATCCCAAATGTACTTCGACCCAATACAAATCGTTCCGCGACCCCTTAAATCTCGAACCAAAATTTTTCGATCTGAACTCGAAATTATTAAATTAGCGAATTTTTCCGATCCCGTTCCGCGACCCGAATCGATCCTGGTAACAATGTGTCCGACAGTTATAAATTTTGATTTTTACAGATTTGACAGTCAGGTTTATACCCGATGGCCATACTAGCTGATATCAAGCATCATAAATCAACGAAACAGAGATGTGCAATTGTTTTTTTGCTGAGATGTTCATCATATATATTTGTTCACATTCATTATCAACACTTAATTCTGTAAATAATATATTTAATGGAATATGTATGTTCCATTATGTCCTTTGTTTTATTTTCTTGATTGTTAAGTTTTGTGTTCTGCATGTTTTTTACTTTTAGATTTGAGGAGTTTCATGTATTTTAAGCAATAATCAATAGTTCTATGATAATTTTAACCAATCCATAAAATTAATCCCTAAAATGTTCTTAGATTGATGGAACACTTCTCTACTCACCGGTTTATAACATATGAAGCATTTTTGTTCCAACATGAGTATTTTTTTACCATCCTTATTGGGGCCAAAGATTTATAATTTGGTTTCGAATTATATTAGAATAAAGTAAAATGACTCATAAAATCATGTGAACTTACTTATGTGAAGTTGTACAAGAGATTTGTTACGAAGGGTCTTTTCTTTGCTAATTTTATAATTAAAATGGGTAAGTTCGGGTACATTTAAAACCCCCTAAACTTCATCCTTGGTGGGAATCACTTAATGGCATTGGGATAATGAAATGGTGTTGACTTATTAGTTCTTTATCTTCATGTGATGTTTGCACCAACACACTTTTGTTGTGCTGATTACATACCTTCAGTCAATGAACTTTACCAAAACCATCTTATAAAATTACGACATTGTATTAATTTAACCCTATACCACCAAGTGCTCTGCCTAGGAGGGGTTAGGAAGGGTCGAATGATGGATTTATGCAAGCTTAACTTTTCAAAGTTGTAATACTAAATCGGTTCTTGATTGCAAACAATATCTACAAGTTTGCTTATATAAGTAAATTTGATTTAAGAAGTCATGTTGGTATGGTTTGTTATCACCCAAGATCAAATAAGAGTTTTTGAAATTAAAATTTACTACATAAAGTTTTCGTTTACCAATAAAAAACTACCTTATATGAATCTTTCTTTTTGATATGTTCAATAGATGTCGGAGTATGGGATATCTATAAACATTATGTTATTCAAAGGTATTTTCTTTAAAATTTTCTCTCTGGCTCTACAATCACTTTTAAATCCTTAGTTCCTGTCAATCGCTTGCTTTCTCCATTTTGTTTACTTATGTTAATTGCTGTGAGCCTTTGACTTTGCTGTCTCTTTCGATCTGCCTAAGTTGAATTAGGATAATGTTGGGAAAATTTTGGGGGGAGGTGTCTGTCTGCATATATTAGTTTTCTGTGATTATTCTTCCACTTTTATTGATAAAACATACTCCCTCTATCCCTTTCAATTTGCATCGGTTTCCATTTTAGTTTGTGTCACTGATTTTGCACCCTTTTCTTTTTTGGTAATGGTCTCACTCTCCTTCTTTTAATCTCATCCACAAACTTATACTCTCTCTTCCTTAACCAATTATTTCTATCATTGACATGTTTTTTTGTCTCATTTTCCAACTCAATATTCTCCTTTTTACTAAATTTCACCTATTTTAAAACTTGTGCAAAATGAGAGACTAAGGAATATTTACTAAAGATTCAAACTCTTAGCATACATCTCCCTCATGTATTGTGTATAACTTGGAATCTGTCACAAAATTTCTTCCAGGTGATTAAGGGATCCCCAGCCGATGCAGCAGGAGTACTTCCTGGTGATATTATAACTCATTGTGATCAGATTTCTCTGTCTGCTCTCCCCTTGCGGTAATATCACCATTTTTTATTCCATGGGCTCCAAAAAGTCTTAAAGCGCATCTTTAGAGTAGTTTACTTCATAAGATGAGTGTTAATATACTTTCATTGGTGGAAACAATTAAACAAAACAACCAAAGTGATTCTTTGATATATGTTGCTACCTTGTGGTTGTTTCGCAGTCTTTCTTAAATAATACTTGTGCTTTTAAAAACACAGTGTGATGGTTGATTGGTTGCCTGGTTGGTGCATAAAATTTGCTCTCAGTTTGTTGAAATTCTTTTTGATAAAGCTGAAAGCACAAAGGATCTTAGTGGTGATAGGGCAAGAGATTATGCAGTTAAAAAGCGGAAAATTGCTGTTGAGGTCAATCTAAATTTTGGTTTCTGTGCAATGGATTTCATATTTTTAAATTATTTGTGTGTTCCATTGTTAAAACCTGGTATTTCAGGTGACTATTAGAAGAGAAAACATTTGTAACTCGGTCAACAAAAGTATCATTGTTCATAGGTTTGATCCACCCGAACATAACGGGTATGTTTATTTTGATTTTTCGCACCAGTTTTTGCGCTTTGTTGGATAGAAATATAAGAAAGAAAGAAAAGGAGAGTTGTAATTTTAGGCTTGTACTTCTCTCTATATTATCAGGGGAATCTAGTCACGGGCCTGCTTAGGCCATGACCCAGATCATTCGATCAAAAACTATTAATCTTGAATATATGTTAACATATAAAAGAAAAATTGCAGTCCGGTTGGTTCAACACACATGTAAACTGTAAAGGGGAGTGTCTGGCCTACTCTATATTATCCTAGATTTAGCAATGCATATTGTGGTGTTTATTCTTCTATTGTCAGGCCTTTTTTCCTCATTGTGTTTAAACTCTTGCTTATTTTAAAGGGGCTTTATTAGTTTCTTGGGCCAAATTTTAATCATCAAATTTAAACCATATACACGCATTTAAAACTAAATTGCCATTATCTTGTCATTGTTAAGCTTGAAGATTGGAGGAGAATTCACTAGGTTGATTGATTATACCAAATAGTTCATTTTTAGTGGAAATATCAAGCTTGTACTTTTACCATTTAAAAATTAAAATGAATCAATCATTAAATCTTACAATTAATCAAATAATAAATCATTAAATAATTCAAAAAATCTGGCATTAAATCTTATAATAAATAATAATATTTACCATATATATTTTATAACACAATCCTAAATTCATTAAATATACTTATGGCAATATAATTAAAATCATAAAATGTGGAAATAAAAATATTCTAAATAATTAACCTATCAAATCAATATTCGATCAAAAATCAAAAATTAAGTTAATTTTGTGACATATGAAAATAAATATTATTTCTTACACTATTATCATCATCATAAACAACCAATATTGAAAATATTACCTTCTTTTTATCATGTCATTAGCACACTATTATTATAAACTATAAAGCAGTCTAAGTAAATAACGTCAATTATAATATTAGCAAATCATCTTTATGTGGAAAATAATAGGAAGGGCTTTATGATTTTAATTTATCTTTTTTTGTTGTTTACTTTACTAGTATTTATTGTGTCTTTTTATAGTGATTTACAAATCATTATAATTAATTAGAAATTTCTGTACTATTACGTACTCCCCACTTCTAGGTGACAAGGTTGTGGAAAGAAAGATGAGTTAATAAGGATAGTCAAATTTTCTAAAAATCAGTTTAACAAGTCATTTCAACATTGATGATCAAAATCATATATATGAATATGATTACAAATTACAATTATTACATTTTTCGATTTACAGTAACTATAATCTATGACTCGTAAATATTAAAATTTACATCGATAATTAATAATTTATGACCTAAATTTTAGGGCTATAATTTATGAATGATTAATACAAATATTTAGATAATCATCTAAAGCTACACCTATGTGGCTACGTCTTGTTCATTGTTTTGACATTATGATTACTTATATAGGAGTATTTCTTTGGTCAAGATATTAGTCTAAAATAAATATTTTTATTTTGTATGTATCTTGTCTTATTTTTTTTATCTTGTCAATTTTATTTTACTTTTTTTCGTATGTCTATCTCGAATTAAAGGACTCTATAGATGCATCCCCTTTAATAATCTTGCATCCATCACCAGACCAGACCCGAATTATAGCCGCTATGATTAATTGATTAATAATAGCCCTTTCAGTTCATACCTATGGTTCTATTTAGTTTTTGCGTTCTATCTAATGCACTAATTCAATTCTAAAATATTTAACTGTGTATAATTAAAAATTATAAAATTTGACATTAATAAAATTTACATTTAAACGAATAAAAAATATTTCATTTAATTATATTTTAGCATTTAGATTAAAAGTAAAATACAAATTGAATTAATAATGTGAAAATCAAATGAAAAATTTTTTGTTGGGAGTATGAAGAATCATATGGAGTATTAAAACATGTCAATTTTGACTTTTCTTTCTACATTTCTACCTTCTTTCTTCACCTTCTCGTCTTTCTCTCCATAATCATCAGTGACCTTCTTCATCTCCATTTCTTCGGGGGGGTCATTTCCCTTACCAGAAAAGAAAAACCCAAAAAATTCGGAAACCCCAGAAAATCCCTTAAGTTTTCACCCAAAAAAACAAAACAAAAAAAATCCCCTCATAAAACCTCAATTTCAACAATGGCGACACCAGAAATGGCGGGAATTCAACCAACATCAACAGATCCAGAAGGGATTGACGGAGTTAGAATGACATGGAATTCATGGCCTCGTACAAAAGTTGAAGCTTCAAAATGTGTGATCCCAATTTCTGCTTCAATTTCTCCGATCCGATCACACCCAGAAATATTAACTCTTCCTTATGCTCCTCTTCGTTGTAAGACTTGCGTTGCTGCCCTGAATCCATTTTGTCGTGTCGATTTCACTGCAAGGATCTGGATCTGTCCTTTTTGTTTTCAACGCAATCATTTTCCTCCTCATTATTCCGGGATTTCGGAAACTAATCTACCTGCAGAGTTATATCCCCAATATACTACCCTAGCGTATTCGCTTTCTGGGTCGAATCAAGACCCACAACATCAGCAACAAAATGTGGCTCCAGTATTTTTGTTTGTTCTTGATACTTGTATGATCGAAGAGGAATTAGGGTTCGTGAAATCAGCGTTGCGAAGGGCAATTGTTTCGTTACCTGATAATGCCCTTGTTGGGTTTATTTCGTTTGGTACTCAGGTGCATGTTCATGAATTAGGGTTCTCTGAGATGAATAAAGTGTATATCTTTAGGGGTTCTAAGGAGATTTCTAAGGATCAGGTGTTGGATCAGCTTGGATTGGGCCTTAGTTCTCGTAGAGGTGGCCCTGGCCCTGTCGGGACTGCGCCTGGATACCTTAAACCTGTTGTGCAAAATGGGTTGCCTGGTTCTGGGGTTAATCGGTTCTTATTGCCGGCTTCAGAGTGCGAGTATTCTCTCAATGCTGTAAGTTTTTTTTGTTGATTTTGACAATGCAGGAGTAATGGATGATTCTATGCCTGACATTTTTAATATGTGATGAATTATGGTGAATTCTTAATCGATTTACTTTGGATCAATTTCACCAATGTACCATTGTGGTTGAATTTTGCTTTAGTGTGAGGATTGATTAGTGTAGGTTATGTTTGTTTTATTAATTGCCATGGTGACTATATAAGAGTCAAATACTAATAGTTTTCGGAATTGATTTGAAGTATTTGATTGATTGCATCTTTTTATGGGAATTTTTATTTTCTTACTGCTATGTGAACTTGGAAAGTAGAATCAGACGAAATTTCTATCCAAGTGCAATCCTTTTTTCACTTCATGGTAGTGTTTTCATGTTAGTTTGTAGTAGAGCATCTGGTATTTGATATGGATGATTGAGGCAACATGAGAAGTACAAGCTGATAATTCTGTGCAGCACAACTAGTTATGTTTTCTGTGTGTTATTGTACAACTAATTATTTGATCACTTACATTGAAGTTTGTAATATACTGTTTTTTGACTGTGCTGTGCATTCTAGTTATTGGATGAACTACAAACAGACCAATGGCCTGTTCAACCTGGAAGTAGAGCCTTGCGATGCACTGGTGTGGCATTGAGTGTGGCTGCAGGGTTGCTTGGTGCTTGTCTGCCCGGAACTGGTGCCCGGATTATTGCTTTGGTGGGTGGCCCTTGCACAGAAGGACCTGGAACGGTATGGTTGCGTCGCAGAGCATCATGTTTTTTTTGTTTTTTTTTTTTGAGATGACATGGTTTATTTAAGTTAATGCTTCTATTTTTTCATTCTTGCTAATTTTGTGGGTAATGCTTTTATGTGTTCTACCATGCTGTATTTGCCTGTTTGATATATTTTCTGAGTCTTGAAGTTATGGAGAGAAAAAAGTGTAACCTAACACTGCCACTGTACTAATGCCAAGAGAGGCAAGGTATTGAATGAAATTTCTAGCAAGCTAGTTTTTGGTTCATGGTTCATTCTGGTTAGGATCATTGTCCTCGTGGACTTAATGAAATCAGAGCATGGTTTAAAAACATCCGTGTGGCTATAACTCGCCGCCTTATATCTACCTAATCAGATGAAGGTGCTATTAAGCATAATCCAAAAATAACTTCAATATGTCTCTAAAATACGTTATAAATGTTAAACTCAGTATTTAATAAATAATCCAACAATAATTTAAACTCAAAATTAAATTAACTTAAAGGTTACCATATCCCCATAACAAAAGTAAATTTATTTGACAAACCTTTATTATTAGTCACAAAGATCAATCAATTCATCTACTATTAATAAAATTCAATACTAAAGTAAAGCTATTAAAAATCCATAAATAAAATGCTGTGTATTGCATCACTTCGATATATCTTTAGTTTTAAGAGGCTTGAGGCGCAAAAGGTCTTTTTTTCGAGGCAAAGGCGCAAACTTTACGTATGCGAGGCACCCGATTTCGCTAAAGGATCCGAAGTCAATTTTAAAACATATTGAACGACATGAAATTCTGATTATTACAACACACAAGTTAGATAAACACTACTTTAGCATATGAAGTTATAAAATAATATAGTTATTAGTTGAGAAGGATCCAAAGGGTATGAAGATGTAGTAGGAGTTGATGAAATTACCCTTCAAATGAAGGTTTTTTCTTTTTCCTCTTTTAAATTCAATTAAACTATATTTTAAAGTGTAATCCGGTAAATCAAACAAAGGCAAGTATTTTAGTACCTAAAACATAAAAAAGCATAAACAAAAGGTAACACGCAACTGCGCTGCACCTCCGAGGCTTTTTTTGGTTGCCTTGGTGCACCTGTCCTCAGTAAAATGTAGGTTTGTTAGTTTGCTTTCTTCCTTTGGTCTACAATAGCAATAACGCTAATTCCTTGCTCCGACGCTCGAGTTATCTTGAATGAAAATTTGGGTCACCGGGATTAAAAAATGACTACTTGTGGTGTCCTCTTGAGATCATGTAGGCACTTCCCTAAGAAAGTTTTTGATTGATCTAATTGCTAAGACCTGTATAATGGTGGTTATTATGGTACAATTTCATGTTTTGTCATTTATCTTAAATATGTTTATTTTTCATGTTTCTTTGGCAGATTGTTTCCAAAGACTTGTCAGATCCTGTACGTTCCCACAAGGATCTTGATAAAGATGCGGCACCCTTTTTCCAAAAAGCAGTAAAATTTTATGATAATTTAGGAAAACAGCTTGTTAACCAGGGCCATGTTTTGGACCTCTATGCATCAGCACTTGATCAGGTTTGTCTTCATGTGTTAAATCTTGTAGTTGCGCCATAATTTTTCTTCACTTCATTGGATTTATTTGGCTAACTACATTGCCAATATATAATATGTGGTCATAACTTATCGCAAAGCATTTATGTTGCTATTTTAATCGAGTGGAGCATGTTGTGTCTACTGTCTATATATTTGCTACCATGTTTTGGACCTCTATGCATCGGCACTTGTTCAGGTTTGTTATCATGTGTAAAAAGTTAAAACTTGTAGTTGTGCCAAATTTTTTTCTTCACTTCATTGGTTTTATTTGGCCAATTATATTGCCAATATATGATATGTGGTTATAACTTATCGCAAAGCATTTATTTTGCTATTTTAATTGAGTGGAGCATGTTGTTTCTACTGTCTATATTTTCTATTGGGAGTGTTTGATATATTAGCTTGTTGGACAATTTGGCTCATTTTAGTACAAATAGATGGTTAGGTGGTCATGTGTTTGGTAAATTTCTTAGTTGAAATTTGAAACAACTTATTTTTATGAATTAGGTGGTCATAACCACCAGCATGTTCAAAAGCGTGTAAATCAGCTGGTTTTATATTTTGAAATCAGCTTATCAGCTAAGTCCTTTGTCAAACACTTCCATTGTCCTGTCATTCCATTGTAGTCCTAGACTAAGCTCTTCAACATGTCACCATTTTGAGGGCATACATAATGTTCTTTGTCCTGTAGACCTGTAGTTCTTATTATATACATTGACTGAAGAACATATTTCTATCCTATTCGTCTACTAACTGTTATATAATGCATTATGAGATTAGAGTATTAGACACATAGATTTGTTTTGCTGATATCATGTAGGTTGTTTGTCATCAAGTAAATCAATTAGGCTATGAGTATCTCAATATTATGTTTTCTTTTGTTGTTTGTCACGAAGCGATCAAAAAATGTTAATATCTTACAGAAAATCATATGTTCCCGATCATAATGGTCTTTTGTCTGCACAAACTATATTGCTCGACTTTGTAGAAATGGATGAATTTTAGCTTCTAGAATTGATTTCTGTGCAAGTGTTATAATTATTTGTGATTTGTTCATTAATTGTCTCACAATATTTGAAGGTTGGAGTGGCAGAGATGAAGGTTGCTGTGGAAAAAACTGGTGGTCTCGTTGTGTTATCAGAGAGTTTTGGTCATTCTGTGTTCAAAGATTCCTTCAAGCGCCTGTTTGAGGGAGGAGAAAAGTCACTTGGTTTGTGCTTTAAGTAAGTGTTTCTATTTGAAGGGAAAGCAATCATGTTTTGTTAGTTGGTTTTTGCCCCTGTGTCTTTGTGTTGGTTTTCTATTTGTGCTACATTTTTCCAGGAACTCTTGCATGAAAATTATCTATATTCTTGTCGATTGTTTTGAACTAAAAATATTTGACTTCTTTTTGCAACATAATAACTGCTAATCACTATTACTTGTGAAGTGCGAGAAGTTGTGATCGTGAACTTCCATGTATTCTAGAAGTTGTGGTATGTACTAGGATTTCATGTCTATTAGTTCCATGTTTTAATAAAACAAAAGAACAATGCTGAAGCTTCTCCCAAGATATGGGGCCAGCTACATAACTTAATAAATCAAGTAATTAATATAAGAGATCGACTACAACAATCCACCTTTTTCATTCATAGCTATCCACCACTATATTTTCTTATGGACCATTTATGATAGAACAGGGGTTGTCGTTGTAAACACGCTGAGCAAGGGTTGTGTTTCCGAACTCCATAGTCCATAGTTATGCCTTCTAGATGTTCTTATGTTTTGGTTCTAGAGTTTGCTGTTTGCACTTTTGCTTTTTTCCTGTTTTTAAATTCTAAATATGGTTTCTCATGACCAGAGGTCAAATTTTTTTATATATGCTTTTGCTGACTGTGTGTTATGTGCCACGTGTTTTGTAAGGTCCATACTATTGTGTGCAACATTACAATTTTTGTTGTAAAGCTTATTTGTGAGTTTTTCCTGATCCCTAATATATACTTTTCATGTTCTAGTGGCACATTTGAGGTCTATTGTTCTAAGGATATTAAAATTCAAGGCGTTATTGGACCTTGCACATCTCTAGAAAAGGTTTGGCTTTGCACTCTTTTATTATGCTATCGATTTACGTTTCTGAAGGATTTCATTTTTCCATGAATGTTACAGAAGTTTTCCCTCAAGGTAATCACGGCTGTTTGCAGACTAGAATCCACGATGTGACCTCACCTAACATTGATTTTTCTGATCCTTGCAGAAAGGAGTTGCAGTTGCTGATACAGTCATTGGACAGGGCAATACAGTGGCATGGAAGTTGTGTAGTCTCGATAAAAATACTAATTTGACTGTCTTCTTTGATATTTCATCTGGTGAACGAGCAAATCCTCCAGGATCACAATTGTATTTGCAGTTTTTGACCAGGTTATCGATTTTCCGGATAAAACATTCACACTTGTCGCTTGTTTTCAAATTTTGCCCAAAAAATATCTGATTGTTATCTTTTTGACAGCTATCAAAGTCCAGATGGTCAATCAATGCTTCGGATAACAACTGTCTGCAGAAACTGGGTTGAAAGCGTTGTTGTTTCAGAGGTGTGTTTGAGAGTACTGTTTTCTTGATTTTTCATCTTAGAAATTTTAGTGTTTAGCATCTTTATCCCCGTGTATTTTTAATTCAAATTTTATAAAGCTATGTTAGGGAATAATGATTTCATTTGAAAATTTAGTATCGACTCAAAATTAGTGTTTAGCAAATCAAAAAAAATTCAATTTTGTATTTGAGCCAAATCCACCATTGTTTAAATGTAGTTAAAGTTGAAAATTTGAGAATGACTTTCAAAACCTTGTTATTCTCAGATTTTTCATTTATGATTTCATAATTGAAATCTACAATTTGAAATGAGATACTTGTTCTTAAACATAATCTTTGTATACCCTTTTCTTGAATTTTTCCAAGGATCGTTAAAATCTGAGAACACGGTCAGTTAATGCTTTCATTTTGTTTGTAGTTTGCAATCTCCTTGAATTTCTCCGTTTCCTCATATTCCACTTAATGTGTAAAGAGCACTTTGGTAGATGATAGATGATTTGGTTGGTAGAGTAATTTTATTCCATTTAGTCCATTCTAGAGTAGGATGCTGCTCTTTACTTTGAATGTTCAATTATCTTTCCTGGCTACTACTTGAACATGTGGATGTGATATTTCTGTGAGTTCTCAGCATTTTAACTATTCCAGAGTGTTGCTATTTTGTTCTTGTTCAAACAATGGTAGTTTCTCGTTCATTAAAAAATTGTGAACTTGAGCAACTTTCTATATCTGTTGATCTCTTCTGTCATCTTTCTTTCAGGCTGAATTTTGAAATGTAAGAAACAATTTTGAGGCTTGACATTCTCCTTGCAGGAACTTGTACAAGGCTTTGATCAAGAAACGGCTGCTGTGGTAATGGCTAGATTATGTTCTCATAAGATGGAAATGGAGGTAATCGTTGTATTTCCCAGTTTTTAATGTGTTCTGCTTATACTAATGTTTCTTCCATTTCTTTATATCTTTATTTTATTATATTACTCCCTCCGTCGTCCCCTTGAGACTACCCTACCTTCTATTTTAGTCCATCCCATTGAATTTGCCTCATTACTATTTTTTTTTCCTCAATATTATTCCTCCAATCAACTCACAAAAGGACAAGAATATAACCTATCCAATTCAATATCTTAATCTCCCCACTATGGATCAAACTCAGGAGGACAGATGAGTATTCTTTGATTTTTATCTTACTTTAGCAAAAATTTCTAAATTATGAATAGCTATAACTCCATAGTGTTCATGAAGTCAATTTTCTTTTTAGTTTCTATTTCTGTGTAGGTTTAATGTTACCTTCTTGCAGGAAGGATTTGATGCTACGCGATGGCTGGATCGGAATTTAATTCGCCTTTGCTCCAAATTTGGCGACTACCGGAAAGATGATCCATCATCATTTACATTAAATCCTTGCTTTTCCTTGTTTCCCCAGTTTATGTTTAACCTTAGACGGTCACAGTTTGTGCAGGTACTATACTGGCTGTTGGTTGCTTTCTTAAAATAAGTTAAGAAACGTTTTAATTAAATGTTATTTGTTACAGGTTTTTAACAATAGTCCTGATGAAACTGCTTATTTCCGCATGTTGCTGAACCGTGAGAACATTACTAATGCAGCTGTGATGATCCAGCCATCCCTTATATCTTACTCCTTCAATGCTCCGCCAACTCCAGCATTGTTAGACGTGGCATCCATTGCCGCTGATCGCATACTTTTGTTGGATGCCTATTTTAGTGTGGTTATATTCCATGGAATGACTATTGCTCAATGGCGTAACATGGGCTATCAGAATCAACCTGAGCACCAGGTTTGTCTTTAATAGAATGATAGTGGTCTTTTCCGGTGTAATTTTGCATGTAATCTGGATAAACAGGCACAGTTTGTTTTTTAGTGCATTGGTCTTAATTTGATCAATGTGTTGGTCCTGTTGGATAGGGGACCTAGATTTTGTGCAAGGGCTTTCTTTTATTTTGTTCAACTTGTTATATTCTTTTGCCCACTCTTGATAATTTTTTGGTCTTTGACTTTTCAGGCCTTCAAAGAATTATTAGAAGCTCCGAATCAGGATGCCCAGTTAATCATCCATGATCGTTTCCCTGTCCCCAGATTGGTTGTTTGTGATCAACATGGTTCTCAGGTTAGTACATTTCTTTGGTCGTCTCTTGCCGTTTCACTGTTGTGAATTGGTCTTTGCATGCGAACCGTGACTAATATAAAATGGATGGCAAGTAGCTCTTGCCTCAAACAAACTTGATGAGAGATGTTGGAAGACATGTTCTTCTCGTTCCAGTCAGTACGTGTTTTGCTCGAATAAATATTCCGTTTGATATACTATTTAAATGTCCTAATATGATGGTTTAGGACTTTGGAATGGATGACTTCACAAACTAATTAGTTTTTAAAACGTGTAAAATTTTTGCAAATGTTGAGAAAAAGATAAAAGTGAATCGTTTGAGATGGTTTAGGCATGCGTGAAGACGGTGTATTAGCAAACCAGTAAGAAAGAAAGTTGGAAAGAGAGATCCTTTCAAGTTTTCCTTTAATTAATAACAGTTGTCCGTAATTGTACGTTTACATGTAATAAGTAGTTGTATTATACATGCCTTGTTTTTTAATCTCGTACTCATTCATGGGGTTTAATTATATTTATTCGTACTCATTCATGGGGTTTAATTATATTTATTTAACTGTTACTGACTTGTATATTCAATGGTGAACAGGCTAGATTTCTATTGGCAAAGCTGAACCCATCAGCAACGTACAACAACGTCAATGAAATGGCAGCTGTCTCTGATGTAATTTTCACAGATGATGTCAGTTTACAAGTGTTCTTCGAGCATCTTCAAAGATTGGCGGTGCAATCTTGATGACAGGACCGTTATACAAGTGTAGAGTCGTGAGTTTCTCTGGGTTCTAAGAATGCCTTTCTACTATTCCCCTCAGGTAAAGATAACTGTGGACATACATAATTCTTTTTATCTTTTGAGGGGCTAATTGCTAGGCATTTAGACGGTTGTGACATAAAAAACAAGAGATCCCATCTGAATTTATAAGTTATACAGAAAGTACGCTCAATCAATACCGTGAGAATATCAGTTTGAGGCTGCTGATTTTAGTCGGAATATATTTACCCTCCTCTTTTGTAATCATCACAGGCTAAGAGTATGTTTCTTAAAAATCTTTTTTGTTTTTTCTAATTTTGTTATGTTGAATTGTTCGCCATTTCTGTAGTGTTTTTGGTAGCTTAGGAACTGTTCTTGTGTCTATCTCACTTTCATCCGAATGGATTCGAAATTGTAGAATATACTTTTTGGTTTGAATTGTTGGGACATATTTCCATAATATTTGGTACAGTGAGAACTAGGATGGTTTTCTTCAAGTCTAAAGAATTTGTATATTTGGCATTATTTTTGCTAATTTGCTTTAAATGTTTTGCAAATTTGCCATTCTTTTATCTTGGTCATATAGAATAGCCATATAGGAAGTGCTAATTAGTACTCCTAATTATCAATAAGTGGAAGTGTAAGAAATTGTAATTCCTAGGAATTTAGGCTTTCTATGGTTTTTGTTTATTTGAAAAATTAAATTATTAACTTTATAGGAATTTTAAATTCTTATGTGTAAATAAACGACACCTAATAGTTACCCCATCTTATATTCTTGATGTTTCATACTATCACATATACAATATTATTAAGCAAGTTTAGTATGAGATCGTGTTATAACTATTTGAATATTTTAAGATTATTTTAGTGACCACTTAAATGTTATAAGTGATTATTTTACGATATTTTGAGCATTTGTGACTAAGTAGTTATATATAAAATTGTTATTACGTGCTTCCTTCAAAGTAATAGTTTAATTTTAACTATCTATAATATTAGGACAAAACTAATTAAGATTTGATTCAACTATAATATCTTAATTACTTTAATACCTTGAATTATGTATTAATCCTTTATTTTGTGTTTCTTTCAAAACAATAGTCTAAATTTCAATATCTATACTTATATTTTAAGTAAGACTTATACATATTATGACAAATTAAATAAAATCTACTTCGATTATAATTTTTTTTGGGTTTATAGAAAAATAATAAAAGAATTTGAATGATTTTTGTTTGATCTCATTCATAACTTTTTAACTTTATTAATTTTATTTTAATATTGTCGCTAAATATTAAAGTATTTCACTTGATTCATTATAAAAGAAGTCCTAATTGATAAGTTGATTGAAAAGCTAATTTTGATTTAGAAATATTATAATTCAAAAATAGATCACAGAATTGCTGCCTTCTTTATTAAATGACTAATTCATAGAGTATATACACGTAGTTAGGCTTTGCCTTTCTTTTCGAATCACCTTACAAAGATGATGATGTATGCTATCATCTCTTCAACTTGGAATTCATCCATACGTATCATATAATATTATACTTCATCCCTTTTATTATATTTACAACTAATATTACCTGACAATATACTATATGAGACAAATATTTTAAAACACAGATAATATTATATTTTTACAGACTTCATTACAAACATCAATCAACTATTCCTTTATTCATATTTTTGTAATGAATGAATTATGGCCTAAATATATAAAAATTTTGCAAATTACAACTTTAATGTTTATTTTTTTCAAATTACGGCCATCAAAGTTTATTGTGTGATTGCACATAAACTTAAACTTAACTTAAACTTCCGATCACTAAAATGGTCGAAATTATGTGATTGCACATAAATGTTATGAAATTAATATTTTAATCGTTGTAATTCACAAAAATATTAACATTGAGGCTTTAATTCGCACAAGTGTCAAAACTATAAGATCGTAGTCGCAAACTATTCTTTGTAAAAACAACTAATAGTAGCCTTTTATTACACGAATATTAAATTTCAATTTTTACATAGAATTTATGATTTTAGTTAACAAAAAATTTGTTTTCTATTACTCATGATAGCAAAGATTTTTTTCTAATATTGAATTGCAATTGTATTACTCTACTGGATAAATTTATAATACAATTGATCCGAGCACGCTATTAGGTATTAAAAATAACAATTATACCAAATTTCCTCAGTTCCCTTGCGGTTTTGATTTCATATAGAGCGTTGGAAATTCTCGAGTGTTACAGGTGGTTACCAGAGCCACTAGTTTTTATTTTAAACGCTTCGTGTTTTCTTTAATGATCCATTTTATAGTTACTATTTTGAGTGTATGGATAGACTTGGGTAGATTTGGGTTAGGTGCATTTTATATATCAGCTATTCTTATGAGAGACCGTCTCTCAGAGACACGACTTCAAAACATAAAGCCCACATTCTTATTTTCTCTTTAAGTTGTTTTAATTGGGCTATTTAGCCCATATATGTAATGTAACTCTCGTAGAGATCGTCTCTCACAATAATTTGTATTTAAATATTCATGCATATTGACTATTATTGCACATGCAATTTTCATGAGTATGCATACGCTCTTTGCCATCAATTTCAATAATTTTGTGATGCATTTGTTGTGGCTTAACAGATAACATGTTCACAAGTACCATTAATATTAATCAAGGCAAAAAAATGAAAATTAAAGAAAGTAATAATTACCTAAAAAGAAAACCATAATTTTATTGATAATAATAGTTGGTTTACATAAACTTCATATGAGGAAACTTTCCAAGGCTAACCTCCAAACAATTCATAAAACGGAGGGCAATTCTTTTCATCCTCAACAAAAACAAACTCAATTATTAGCAAAAGGCAAAACCCAAAACCTTCAATCTTTGCTACACCAAATCAAATTCATAAATCCTATCAAAGAAATTAACCCAAATTAGAAACCCTAATTTATGATAGACACCCATAATTATTCACAATTTAATCCATCCTCTGTTTTCCTCTGTTTTCAAAGGTGTTCATAGTCAACCCAGATGGTTGAAGTTTTTCATTGGGACCAATGGGACCGGAAGAGGTGTCGTTTTTACAGCAATGAAACGGTGGCGTTTCAACACCAATAGCAGCACTAAGATAGCAAACGTCATAAGTTCTATGGTTTTGAATACTACTTCCACCACCAGAAGAAGAACAAGAAGCACCATCATCTCCAAAATTATGAAACTCAACTCTATAACCGTATAAAAAACCCAAATCATTATTAACATTTGAATTTAAACTCAATGACATCAAATTGCTTTCATTTTCTTCCTCTTCCAACATTTCTAAATTCCTTTGAAGAATCACGGTAGAAGAATTCTTTATCCTTCTTCTCCGAATACGACGAGATTGTGTCTGAATAACCCAGAAAAAGGCCGAGTTAGACTCAGTCATAATCGATGAAAAATTAATTTTGCTTGTAACAGCGAGACGATGACGGTGATGATTTTGGTCAAAACTAAGGAAAAAATTCTTGCGTTCGAAAAAGATAGTGATTAGGTGAGGTGAAATCTTGAGTTTCTCACTAATTAAAGATTGAAATGATTTGAAAGTGAGTGATGGGGTGATAGGGATATTACCCATATCGAGTTCTGTTTCACCATTGAAGAATGTTACCGAGAAAAGAGAAGATTGCTCGTTCTCCATCATCATCAACTTTAGATTTTCAGAAATGGAAAATCTTTGAGAAGGGATTAAGAAAAAAAGTGAGGAGATTTGAGGGTTTAAATAACACAATCCTTAAACATCACCATCCTTTTTATTTTATCGTCATCTCTATTTAAATGAAATAACGATATTGCCACTGAACTATAATAATAATAATAATAACAATACTAATAATAATAATAATAACACAAAATTATAAATAACTACCTAATCTATACCTTTTTGTAAAAAACTATCTTATGTAAAAATTTTTGCAAAAAACTACCTTATATAATACAATTCTTCGCAAAACACTAGCTTATAACGGTTTTTAGTCTTTGATCGTTAAGTTTAACCCTTGACCCTCACGTGACAGTCACGTGATTCTTGCATCAGCCAGAAAACGGGCCTTAACCGCAGTAAACCCAACTGACCCGCGTTCCCTTCCTCTTCCTCTTCCCTTCCCTTTCCCTCTTCCATTTTCCTTGCTTAAAACAGTAAAAGCCTTATGGAGGTCAATTGTTCTATCTACTGAAGCTATTCAAGCAGTTCAATCCCTCAAACTTGCCAAATCTCGGTCTAATTTACATCAAGTTCTGAATACCAGACTTACTCGTCTTTTGAAAGCTGATTTATTGGATACTTTGACTGAACTTCAGAGACAAAATCAATTGGATTTAGCCCTTAAGGTCTACCATTCCTCTCTCTCACTTTTCTTCCTTATTTCTCTCATCTTTATGGTTTTCCCTCTTTTGGAATTTAGACAATTTGTTCTTAACTATGGGAAATCATTGTTGTTAAAAGCTGTGTTTAGAATTGATGGAAATGTTGCTTATTAAGGAACGAACTTAGGCCCGTTTTCTGCGAGATTGATTGCTTATGAGATAGCTTATGTTAGACAAATAGATGGGTATTTGCTATTTAGAAGTAATTAATGGAGTAATTAGTATTGAACAAGGAAATTATGACAATCATTTTGACTAGTCGAAATTTATACCTCTGAATCTCTGATATAATCAAGTTAACCGCAAAATTGCTGCTGCCCGGTACATATAGAGTCCCAACAAAGTGGGAGGCAGGGGAAGGATCCCACTACAAAGGTGTTAGATGTTAGTGTAGGCAAACCTTACCTCTATGGCTCTATTGCAAGAATCACGTGACTTGTCAATTTTGAAGCAAGAAGCAGAACTTGCAGCCATGGAAGCTTCATCAAATGAAGAAGAAGGTCTCTTTTAAGGATCACATGAGGGTCAAGGGTTAAGATGACTAGTCGGATTCGGTCATGGATTGCCAAGAACTTTTCCTATACCGCCAGACTTCAATTGGTCAACTCGGTCCTCATGAGCATATCTAACTACTAAAGTCAAACAGTTATTCTGCCCAATAGAGTCATAGACCAGATCAATGTTGTGTGTCGCTCATACCTTTGGCACGGGGAAACAAACAACAGACCTCTAGGGAATATAAACTAAGAGAAGGTCTGTAGGCCTAAAAAGGAAGGAGGGCTCGGAATCCGGATTCTACAAGTTTGGAACTTAGCAGCTGTAGGCAAAATAGCTTGGCATATTAGCATAATGCAAGATTCCCTTTGGATGAAATGGCTACATGAGGTGTATATGAAACGTGGGAGATGGGATCTATTTAATGCACCCATCACTGCCAGTTGGGTGATCAAAAAGCTGTGTGGGGTAAAGGAAACTCTGAAGGATTGGATGCAAAGCCCGAAATATTCCATCTATGTCGTCTACAAAGATCTAATGGGGACCACATATAAAGTATACTGGGCCACTGCAGTGTGGAATCGAGCTGTCATACCCAGAAGCCGCTTTGTGGTCTGGCTCGCCTACCATGAACGACTCAAAACAAAACAACGTCTCAAAAGCATGGGGGTGGTGGAGGATGATTTGTGCCCCATTTGTGGAACACAACCCGAAACGACTGAACATCTCTTCTTCAAATGCAACTTCAGCACTCAATGCACGCAAGCACTTGCACATTGGATGGGCGTAAATTAGAGCATTGGGGATATGAAAGATATACTTCGAAAACGTCGTCTACCCAAGGCAAAATCGCGACTTATAACTGCAATCTTCTGCAACCTTGTTTATGCTATCTGGAAGGTTCGAAACGATGCGGTATGGCAGAAGAAGGTAATGACAGTAGGGAGGGTGATAGACACCATCAAAGCTGACTCGAAAAACATATTTGCCTCTCTATCTCCAAACGGGGCCACTGCACTCTGGTTGAGGAACATGTAGTTAAGCTTATCTGTTATCTTGGCTTAACTTGTCGTTTTGCTTGTTCGTTTTGTCGTAGTTGCTTAAGCCAAGTTCTTGTAATGTCGTGCGTGGTTTTTTTGAGATACCCCGACTTCTCTCGTGCACATGAAGAGAGAGGTGGGGAAACTCTTCCTGGAAGGTAGGCCCTACTTTCACACTGATGCAATCGATGGGAAGAATCCTGGATATCTGGGTTTATACCCTGATTGTAAAGTTTTTTGTTTTGTGTTAATAGAAAATCGTTTGACAAAAAAAAAATATTAAAAACAATATTTAAAAAAAATTTAAAAAATAAAAATTTAAGGGGTGAGTCGCACAAAACCCGCGACTCGGCAGCTGCTCAGTCGCACGTTTTGTGCGTCTAAGCCGTGGCCGAATCGCGGGTTTTGTGCGACTCACCCCTTTAAATTTTTATTTTTTTTAAATATTATTATTATTATTATTATTATTATTATTAGGGATATTATCAATGGTACCCCTGTATTATAGCAAAATATCAATGGTACCCCCAACTATATGCTAATTGCAACCGTGACACTATTTTACTTTTTTCCGTTAAATGCCTGTTAAATCTCGAATTTGACCTAACCATGGTTAATTTCTTCTTCTTCCCTTTTCCCACTCCGCTTCCTGCTCTCCTTCCATGGCTGCTTCATCTCAAGCCCGGCAATGATCAATCCGAATATGCAGAAAGTACAAGCCGTTTCCTCCACTCCTCCATAAGTCTTCCTTCTTACTTCCCCCTCTTAATATATACTCTTCTCTTCTTCCTTACTCCAATCTTTTACCACTTTATTCTTTCTCTATCTTCCTCTGTTTTTTCTTTTATTAATCAAGCTTTGAGCTTTCTCATTTAATGGCTGACTATGAAACCCTAACTCACTGAAACCCACTTGTAAAACTGTAAATTTAGCTTAATGAAACTTTACCCACATAAACTTGACCTCTCTCAAAATTTTATTTATGGGTCTTTCCTTGATTTGTCAAAGTTTTTTCCTTGTTCTTCATTATTAAGTTTGAATCTTTCCTTCAATTTATTGGATTCTTCTAAGGATTTGAAAGGGGCTTATTTTGGGCTTTCTCTCAAAATTTTGGATGTTTCTTTAAATTATTTATTTGGACAACAAGTTCTTCCATGGGTGTTCTCTCAAGGTTGTGAGAAGTTAACCCACTTAGCTTTATAGGGGAATAAGTTACGAGGAACATTTTCTCTTAATGGGTGTTCTAATTTGGAGCATTTGGATCTTTCTTCCAATAATATATCAACTTCCATACCAAATTTTGGGGAAAATTGTCCTAACTTGAAGTACCTTGATTTATCTTTAAATAAATTTAATGGAAGAATTGATGATAATGTACTTGTTGGGTGTAGTGTAACAGTTTGAGCTTCTTGAATGTCTCTGAAATAACTCGTTTTATGGTGAAACTCCCACCTGAGATGAAGCAGCCATGGAAAGAGAGAAGGAAGAGGAGAGGAAAACTAATCATGGTTTGGTCATTCAAGATTTAACGGCAACTTAACGGAAAAATAATCAATAGTGTCACGGTTGTAATTAGCATATAGTTGGGGGGTTCCATTGAAATTAACTAGGGTACCATTGATATATTGTTATAGTACAGGGGTACCATTGATAATATCCCTTAATATTATTATTATTATTATTATTATTATTATTGTTGTTATTGTTATTATTTTTTTAAAATATTATTTTTATTTCTATTATCATTATCATTATCATTATTATTATCATTATTATTATTATTATTATTATTATTATTATTATTATTATTATTATTATTATTGTTGTTGTTGTTGTTGTTATTGTTGTTATTATTATTATTTTTATTTTATTTTTTAAAATATTATTTTTATTATAATATTAATAATAATAATAATAATAATAATAATATTTAAATAAAATTAAAAAAAATTAAAGGGTTGTGTCACACAATACTTGCGACTCGGCCGCGGCTCAGTCGCACGTTTTGTGCGACTGAACTGCGGTCGAGTTGCGGATTTTGTGCAACTGAGCAGTGGCTGAGTTCACCCTTTTAATTTTTTTTT
Source organism: Amaranthus tricolor (assembly GCF_026212465.1). Lineage (NCBI taxonomy): Eukaryota > Viridiplantae > Streptophyta > Magnoliopsida > Caryophyllales > Amaranthaceae > Amaranthus > Amaranthus tricolor. Next base: position 31,003,705 of record NC_080051.1, on the reverse strand, counting down.
CTAAATATTATTATTATTATTATTATTATTATTATTATTATTATTATTATTATTTTATTTTATTTTTTTTAAATATTATTTTTTTATTATCATTATTATTTTTATTATTATTATCATTATTATTATTATTATTATTATTTTAAATATTGTTTTTATTATTATTATTTTAAATATTATTTTTATTATTATTATTATTATTATTTTAAGTCTAGGGCCATTTTCGTTATTTGATTAATATGAGGGTGTACATAAAATAATACCTGACGATATTTAGCAAGTGGCGGTTAAGAACAGCTGTAGCTTTGATTTTGCCGTGGAGACCAAGTATTTGTCTTTTATTTGATAGAGAAAGTGTCAGAGAAAAAAAGGAAAGAATTTACCAAGTTGTACTGTTTTGCTTGGGGAAGTTATTTTTTTTTAAGGCAGGAGGTAAAAAATGTTTTAGGGCGTAGAATAATTCTATCTTCCGACTAAATTTGCAACAACGACATTTAATGATTTAAATAGCAAAATAAGGCAAGTGAGAAAAAAATAGTAAATGGTACTTTGGTTTTACAATATTGGATATAAATGATCAAAAATTAATGAATTTAATACGGATTAAAATGAAAATAATGCATATTTTGTGGCATAAAGAGAGTAATGAAATAGTATAGAGAGAGTAATGGAGTAGTAACTAATTTTGTTTCTCTATACTAACTAACTTATTTTGTCTCTCCACCAATTTTTTTGATATCGTCCATATATATTATCTCTTTTTTTATTTTTATTTAAGCAATTTATTCTTTCTCTTTATGTATTACTTTCTCCATTATCTTAAACTATGCTTAACTAAAGAATAATAAAATTTGATATTATGAAAGTATTCGATACAACGATTCAAACGAGATCTCACTTGACTATGTTTTTTCTTACAAATTAAGCGCAATATATAAAACAAGCTTGAAAGATGAATAATATCAATAAGTTTAATATAATGACTATTTCAGAATGGAGGAAGTACCAAAAATCTAATTTTCTTTAAAAACATCACATTTCCCATTGCTATTACCAGGGGACAAAAAGAGTATTTAAAATTAATAAATTTTATTTTTAAAAAAAGTCATATGATATCTTATTAAATTAGTGTTAAGGTCTATATTTTGCATTAGAAAAAATTTTCAGCTAGTCTCTTTGAGAGACATAAAGAGAAGTATCTCAAGTCCAGTCTATTAAAGATTAATACCTACTTATCGTATTCTTAATATCTACTTATATTATCTTTAATGCTTATCGTATTCTTAATGCCTACTTTTAATATCTTAATCGTCTATTTACATCATTTTTAATGCTTGCTTACTTACAATATTTTAAAAAATATGTAATCGACCGACCTAATTAAAATTGATCTTTCAAAGAGACCGTCCCTTTCTAAAAATTTTACCCGTTGTAAACTTTACCAAACAAAAATCAATAATTATGACAAATTAATTTACTACTAATCACCCACACCAAGCACATTTACAGCAGCAAGTCTTCTATATAACCAACCGCCTCGTATGTGCAATCTATCCAGGCCAATCCATAATAACAAAGTGGGATTAGAGTATTTTACATACCAATTAAGACTGGTACATCAAACCAAAGTCATCCTTGGACTGAATTCGAAGGGACATATTATATTTAAAAAAACTTAAACCAGACGGTCTTATTATGAGATAGTTAATTTGGGCCGGTTTAAATTGTGCGTGTAACAACATTTTAATTTTTTGGGCATTTATCAATTTTGATCTTAAAGGTATCAATTTGAAAATTAATACCTTTAAAGTCAAAATTGAAAAATGCTCAAAAAATATAAAAAAAAGCGTAGGTTATTACACGCGCAAATTGACCCGGCCTAAATTGACGGTCTCATTATGAGACCTTCACATCCAAGACTAGACCTGGGAAAACGGTCGGTCGATCGGGTTTTGGGTCGGATCAATTTCGGTCGGGTCATTTTCGGGTCGGGTTAGTTTCGGATCAGGTCAGTTTCAGGTCGGATCACTCTGGGTTTCGGGTATGTTCGGATTGACCCAACGGGTTACCATAAAACATTAGAATATCCAATCGACTAATTCAACATAAAAAAAAATCATTAAAATGTCTAAAAAAAATCATTAGAGAAATTACATGTACGATTTTCAAAAAATAGTTGGTATGTCAGGTTCATTTAAGTGCAAGAAAAATAGGGGAATTAATACTTATTTTGAAAGACTTGTAAGATACGCGCTTTATAAAAGTTATTTTGTTTATTATAATTGTAACGTTAGATAAAAATGATGTTAAAATTATCTTCACAATTTTCATGTTGGAAAGATATACAACTAACTAAGTACTTATTTCGTCTTATAAGATACGCGTTTTATTATTTAGGGTAGCGACATTCGTTTTTTGAAAAGCTCATTCAAACGTGCGAAACGTTCGTATAAATTATATTGATTTGTTTACTGAAATGTAGAAGAATTAAAAACTCATTTGACTGATTTAACAAGATACATGTATTCAATTAAGATGATTATAACGTCCTGTTTTTAAAGAAAAATAATTACGATGGCTAAAAAGACGTTAAATACGTGTTTTTTGAGATCTATTGATGAGTTTTAGGGTTCAAGTGATATACTCAATATGTTGAGATACTTTGAAAACTAAAATTTTATTTGAAATGAATTCTAACATTGAAATTACTCTAAAAATTGATATTTAATCGGTCAAAACGGGTCGGTTTCCGGTCGGTAATTATCGAGTCGGTCATGTTTCGGATTAAGTCGCTTTCGGGTCGATCGGGTTCGGATTTTGTCGGGTCGGGTCCCGAGTTCATTTTCGGGTCGGATCAAATTTTCCTAGGTCTGTCCAAGACCATCCGTATTATATTTTGTTATTGGTTGAACTTGTCTTTTCATTGACGCTTTCTCGCTCCTTCGATAATCAAAGGTCTTATAATTATAGATAGTGTAAGTGCTATCCTTCATTAGTCATTACTAGTTACTATGGATACTTGTATACACTTTCCAAATTAAACAACGATCACAATGAATGAATCAGGACAAATTAATTTACTTCTTAATAATAATATATTTTTCAACTTTGCTCTGATTCTAATACTCAATACTCTGATGGAACAGATTATATAATATCTTTTAAGAATTAAACTTGTTTAACAGTATACAAGCACGTATCAAAATTTTTTAATTTTTTAAATAAATAAAGTTTTGCTCAAATTCTACACAAGAGATATGATTTGCTCAATTCGACTTGATAACTCGAATATGGACATATGGTATGATTAGCTTAGTTTTGATCTAAGTATGATTGCTCAAAATTAGTATTGTTTTTAAAGAAAAATTTCATGAGGTACGCATAACAGCAACTCCGTTGTAGTCTAGTTGGTTAGGATACTCGGCTCTCACCCGAGAGACCCGGGTTCAAGTCCCGGCAACGGAATTTTCTTTTTGTGTAATGTAGACTATTCCTCATGTACTAACTCACAGTGCAGATTTTTTTGATTTAGTATACCTGAGTTAGTATTTCTTGATGTAGCTGTAATTTCTTTAATTAATTTATTTGTCCAACTTTGCTGACTTTATTATTATTCAATTATGGGAAAGAGAATTATGGTGAAAACGTTATATACAAAATACAATGATGCACTATATGTCTGTATTAGTGGTGGAATCAAGGTTTTGACTATAGGTTCTCCACAATTTATATTTATATTTAAATAAAAGAAATTAAAGGGGCCTTGACATATTAAATTAACTTTAGATATTCAAAAAAATTTAATTTTTCTTAATAAAATCAGTATTGATTATAATTTATTAGGAGGTATGGGCAATTCTAACCACTTAAATAGTCAAATTTGGATGACCTTTTTTATATTAAACACAATAGTTTTGAGTAAAAAATGATTAAAGAAAATGATGCTGGAATATTTTTGATCAATAACCTCAAAAACTGAATGTTCAATAATAAGATAAAAGAACATCAAAAACTATATTTACAATTTCATTTGAACAAAAAAAATTAATTACTATTGTTACGAATCTGTAATTATATATTAAAATTATAAATGGCAATGAATCTTAAATATTTATTTCATTTACCCACAAGTAAAAATCTTTAAATTTTCATATATAATCAGCAAATTAAGAATATAATAACAAAATAATTAATTATAACAATTGCGTGATGATTGATTTTTTTTTTTTGAAAGCAACCATGTGTAACAACTATTCACCATATCTCCTATCAAGTCTATGACAAAACATGTGATTGTAGGCTTTGAGTGTAAGCCTCATTTAAGTTTATAACATAAATTAGAATTTCAATCATTTTAAACTTTTAATTAAATTAGTTAATTAATTAAGTAAAGTATTATTAATATCTTTTCAAGCATTAGCAAGTCATATGGGGTGGCCAATTTTTATAGTATATATTCACGTCCTATATTTTTTAGTTTGTTATTCATAAATTTTTCGATATTATTATAGTATTGTTTTATATTTATTGGGCTATTACACTTTTATGTCTTAGCTTCCACTTGCTTTAAGTGTAATAAGCTTCGAGCCTTCGACTAGCTTCAAGTATAATAAAGACAATTATCACAACTAAGGAGTAAGAAACTAATTTAAAAATAAATTATTAATGACTAACTAGGATTATATCTGTACTATGTATGGTTTAAATTCACTTTTGTTTTTATAAGTTGTTTTGGTTAATAACATGTAGAAACTTTTACAAAATTCAACAAAGTCTTCATATTGAATCTTTTACCACTTCCTAATAATGCATTATAATTATCAATTAAGCATAAGCGTAATCATAATACATAATAATACTTAATTAAAGTGCTAATGATGTTATCATGCATAGTGATATACTTGAATAGTAGTATGATTGGATATTACCTCTTAAATTGAATGCTAGAATTATTTCGGAATATATAAATTAGTGAATTTGTGTGCTTTTGATGACTAGTAAAAGTAGAAGTTGAAAAATCTACAATTGTATCATATATGATGTTGCTAAATGTGTGTTTTGTTTGTATAATACATACTAAGGGTATTTTTGATGATTCTTTTGTTGTGAATTTATAAGCTAAAATTAGATTGCATGAGTTATTTTTAATGCATACTACTTTAAATTTATTAGCCTTCTTTTGTAAACTCTCAATTTATATTTCATTGCATTAGGAAATGTGAAGGGAGTGGTTAAAAAAAATTACCTAACATTGATTAGCCTTACATCAATTTATAAGTTATATTCTCTTGTAAAGCTAAAAAAGACATTATTAATACTAATATTAATATGAATTTGTAAAGTCCATGCCAATGTCAATTATTTTATTGCAATTAAAACCATCGTAAATAAAACTCTTCATTGATAATGTGGAATTATAGATAACATCAGGAAAGATGAAGGAATGAGTTGCAAAACAACAACCTAACATTATAAGTGTGACACTTAACATAGAGTGCTTACAAAATTTATTTTATAGTGACACTTAGCACAAATTACTTATGAATTAGTAGATTGAATAACAATTTATAGAATATACATGTACGTAGCCTTTCCTTTCTTTACGAATCACCTTACAAAGATAATGTATGCTATCAACTCTTTAACTTTGAATTAATCAAAACGCATCATATCATATTATACATCATATGTTTTATTATTTTTAACTAATAATACTTTTTTACATAACATATTACTATAGGGGACAAATATATTAAAAAACATTCATTACAAACATCACTCAACTATTCTTTCATTCATAATTTTGAATGAATTACAATCCTAAATTTTAGGATTTTTGTAAATTACAAACTTAATATATATTTTTTTTATATATTACAATCACCAAGTATCAAAGTCTATAGCGTTTAAGTGAACTTTTCAAATTCCGACCACTTAACCTAATATTTCAACCACTAAAATGGCTTGACAGTTGTAAGTTTTGTAATGATTGATACTCTGCTGATTTTGATACTTGAACAATCGCAATTCGCAAAAATTATAATTTGCAAAAATATCAAATTTTTAAACCGTAATTGGCAGATTATTCTTTGTAAAAACAACTAATTTTAGGCTTTTATTACTTGATTATTAAATTTCAATTTCCTTTCCTTTACGTAGAGTTTATGCATTTAGTTAACAAAAATTTAGTTTTTTATTACTCACGATAGCAAAGATTATTGAAAATAACAAATTTTAATAGTTGCTACGATTTTTATAGAAATCGCTAGACTTTTTTTAACGTATAATGCAAAATATAGTCAAATGGAAACTTATTGAATCTGTGTTGATGCATATTTACATTATATTAACTTTTTCAAATTTTTTATTATATGAAATTAATAATATTAAAAATAAAATAATATTTTAAATAGCTTGAAAAATAAAAATATAACCACTATCAAATCAAAAGAAGTATGATAAGAGCAACTACAATTAATATTAATCAAGGCAAAAAATGAATTAAAGAAAGTAATAATTACCTAAAAAGAAAACCATAATTTTATTGATAATAATAGTTGGTTTACATAAACTTCATATGAGGAAACTTTCCAAGGCTAACCTCCAAACAATTCACAAAACGGAGGGCACTTCTTTTCATCCTCAACAAAAACAAACTCAATCATTAGCAGAAGGCAAACCCATAACCCTCAATCTTTGCTACACCAAACCAAATTCATAAATCCTATCAATCCCATTTTTCATTTTCCTACAAAATTTTCAACAAAATCTTAACTAAAGGGTTCACATTAACACCATCAAAGAATTAACCCAAATTAGAAACCCTAATTTATGATAGATAGATCTTACCCATTATTATTCACAATTTAATCCATCCTCTGTTTTCCTCTGTTTTCAAAGGTGTACAAAATCAACCCAGATGGTTGAGGTTTTTCTTTGGGGGACCAATTGGGCCTACAGATGACCTGAAAAAGTGGGTAATGGCGTCGTTTTTACAACAATGAAACGGTGGCGTTTCAACACTAGTAACAGCACTAAGAAAGCAAACCTCACAAGTTCTATGGTTTTCAATACTACTTCCACCACCAGAAGAAGAAGCACCATCATCACTAAAATTATAAAACTCACCTCTATAGCCATATAAAAAACCCAAATCATTATAAACATTTGAATTTAAATTCAATGACATCAAATAGTTTTCCTTTTCTTTCTCTTCCAACATTTTTAAATTCCTTCGAAGAATCATATTATTAACATTAATCTCACCTGGGAAAGAATTCTTTGTCCTTCTTCTCCGGATACGACGAGATCGTTTCTGAACAACCCAGAAAAAGGCCGAGTTAGACTCAGTCATAATCGATGAAAAATCAAATTTGCTTGTAACAGGGTGACGACGACGGTGATGATTTTGGTTAAAACTAGGGATAAAGTTCTTGCGTTCGAAATAGATAGTGATTTGGTGAGGTGAAATCTGGAGTTTCTGACTCATTAAGGATTGAAATGATTTAAAAGTGAGTGATGGGGTGATAGGGATAATACCCATATCGAGTTCTTTTTCTCCATTGAAGAATGTTACCGAGAAAAGAGAAGATTGCTTGTTCTCCATCATCATCAACTTCAGATTTTCAGAAACTTAACGAACTTTAGAAATTAGGAAAATCTTTGAGAAGGGATTAAGAAAAAAAAGAGAGGAGAATTGAGGGTTTATATAATGAAGGTTAAGGACAGCTGTAGAGTTGATTTTGCCGTGGAGACCAAGTATTTGTTTTTTTGGGTAGAGAGTGTCGGAGAAGAAAATGTGTAAAAGTAAAGAATTTACCAAGTTGTACTGTTTTGCTTGGGGAAGGGTCTTTCTACTGTATGGATTTGTTTTAGGACGTTGCTAAACTTCGCCACCCTTTTCATTTTTTCGCCACCCCTCCAAATAAAATTACGAATTTGCCCTTGATTTTTTAAAAATTACAATTTTACCACTCATTTCAAATTTTTTATTTATAATAATAATAATAATAATAATAATAATAAAAACAACAATAATAAAATTAAATAATAATAATTATTATTCAAAAAAAAAAAAAAATTGAGTCGCCCAAAATTGGGCGCCTGAACCATGGTCAAGTATGGTTCAGTCGCCCGATTTTGGGCGAATCAATTTTTTTTTTTTTCTTTTTTGGAAAATAATAATAATAATAATAATATTAATACTAATAATAATAATTTATAGATTAATGTGGACTATTAGCTCAGTTGGTTAGAGCGTTGTACTATTAACGTGAAGGTCACAGGTTCGGGACCTGCACAAGCCATTATTTAATAATTATTAATTTTTTATCATATTTATAATAAAAAATTAATAATTATTAAATAATGGCTTGTTCAGGTCTCGAACCTGTGACCTTCACGTTATTAGTACAATGCTTTAACCAACTGAGCTAATAGACCACATTAATCTATAAATTATTATTATTAGTATTAATATTATTATTATTATTATTATCCAAAAAGAAAAAAAAAAATTGAGTCGCCCAGATCTGGGCGACTTGACCATGGTTCAGTCGCCCAATTTTGGGCGACTCAATTTTTTTTTTCTTTTTTGGAAAATAATAATAATAATAATAATATTAATATTAATACTAATAATAATAACTTATAGATTAATGTGAGCTATTAGCTCAGTTGGTTAGGGCGTTGTATTATTAACGTGAAGGTCACAGGTTCGAGACCTGCACAAACCATTATTTGATAATTATTAATTTTTTATCATATTTATAATAAAAAATTAATAATTATTAAATAATGGCTTGTTCAGGTCTCGAACCTGTGACCTTCACGTTATTAGTATAACGCTCTAACCAACTGAGCTAATAGACCACATTAATCTATAAATTATTATTATTATTATTAATATTAATATTATTATTATTATTATTATTATTATTATTTTCCAAAAAGAAAAAAAAAAAATTGAGTCGCCCAAAATTGGGCGACTGGACCATGGTTCAGTCGCCCAATTTTGGGCGACTCAACTTTTATTTATTTATTTTTTTTTTGAATAATAATTATTATTATTTAATTTTATTATTGTTGTTTTTATTATTATTATTATTATTATTATTATTATTATTATTATTATTATTATTATTACTGTTATTATTATTATTAATTTTATTTATTATTATTATTTAATTTTATTATTGTTGTTATTATTATTATTATTATTATTATTATTATTATTATTACTATTATAAATTAGAAATTTGTAAGGAGTGGCATTTTTGTAATTTTTTAAACTACAGGGGCAAGTACGTAATTTTAGGGGGGTGGGGGGGTGGCGAAAAAATGAAAAGGGGTGGCGAACTTTAAGGATTGGGTTGTTTTATGGGCATTACTATTTTTTTTTTGAGATGAATTTGAAAATTAACATAAATTAAGCTCAGTTAAAGTTAAAAGATCTTGGAAAAAAGAATTTATAAAAATTTTGTTAATCGGCTAACCCCGTATCCCATCTAGCAACTAAGTGGGCTCACGTGTTACCATTACTTCTAACAAAGCTACAACCAAAATCAAACAAAAATGAGCTCAAATCAACAATACAATCAAGGATGTGATGAATTAGGGAGATGCCTTCGATATTGTTCTCGATGGCTGACACCACATTCATGGAATCCCCTTCAAGATTAACATAGTTGTAGCCAAATCTCAAAGCTAGTTTGCAACCAAATTGAGCCACAACAACCTCGCAAACGTCCACGGACCATTTTGACTCCACCCTATGAACACCCGCCATCAACACAGAGCTCCTATCATCCCAGATGACAGCCCCCAATCCTCGATAAGCTCCAACAACCACATGAACATCGACATTAACCTTAACCCAACAAGAGGGAAGAGGAGACCAGGTATGGAAATAAGGAAAGCTTGTGGGATGGTGATTCATAATCTTCGAGGAGTATAGGGAGTAATCAATCACCAGGCGGTTGAAGCTAACAGTAATATTCAATGAATCACTAGTATCATTCATGAAGATTTGCTTGTTTCGATAGAACCAAGAAGCCCACAAAGTAGTGCAGATGGAGGTGAATTCTTCTGTTTGAGGCATGCCCGTGAAGCCATAGAAAAAACTCAACAAAAGAATCCCGGGGAGCATCAACAAGGAGTGAGGCAGCAACATGTTAGACCCATATGGGTCTCGACATTGGGCAATCGCATAAAGCGTGTACGAGAGATTCATTACCACACAAACATTTATCACAGGAAGGGGATGAAACACAATATCTGTTGTAGAGGACCCTTTTTGTAGCTAAAGACCCATTGCAAGCTCTCCAAATGAAATGACGGAGCTTAGGGGGATCTGACACCTTCCAAATGGTACTCCATAACTTTGCCATAGCCACGTCGTTGGGATAATCAACACCATCATTGTGGCCAAAACGAGCCAGTCAATAACCACTCTTGATTGTGAAGATACCATTCTTAGTCAAGCTCCAGAACAATTTGTCACTCGACCATTTTCGCGAGAGGGGAATAGAGAGAATAGCCTCGATTGTATCGGCTCCAAAAGAGCGATTGAAAGCCACAAATCCCATGAACATGAAGAAAAATCAATAAGATCAGACACCTGCATATCATAGTTGGTCACTAGCTGTGTAATGGGAGCAATCAACCTTTGCCCTTTGGAATCCATTTGTCTTGCCACACACGAACATTAAGACCATTGCCAATACACCAACCTAATCCCTCAATAAGGTGGGATTTGGCACTCCAAGTACTTCTCTATGTAAAGCTCGAGTTGTATCCTCGGGTCGTATCCTCTATGTGCTTCCAACATTGATGTATTCTTAAAATATCTTACCTTAAGGATCTTCAAAAGGAGGGGGTTTGTGCCCTCAAGCAAACGCCAAGACTGTTTAGCAAGCAACGCAACATTAAAGCATTTGAGATCATGGAAACCCATACCTCCCTTCCCCTTAGGTAAGCACATATGACTCCTGGAATGCCAATGGACTTTTCGACGTTCATTGCTAGATCCCCACCAGAACTTTACAAACATAGCATGGATCTCATCAATTAAACCACACGGTAAACTGAAGATCCTCATCATATATATAGGAATGGCTTGGATCACCTATTTGATAAGCACTTCTTTACCTGCTGTTGACAAGAATTTTTCTTTCCACCCTTGAATCTTCTTCCATACTTGATCTTTCAAACACGAGAAGATTTCCTTCTTGGAGCGGCCAATAACTGTGGGTAAACCCAAATACTTCACATGACGATCAACTTCCTTCACGCCTAGTATATCTACAATGTTTTTCCTTAACTGACGATGTACAACTTTGCTAAAGAAGATCTTGGTCTTATCATAATTCACTTTTTGATGGGACGCTCTCTCGTACTTGCTAAAAATCTTAGCTACCTCTGAGCATTCCTGCACTGATGCTTTAGCAAACAAAATACTATCATCTAAAAAAAAACAAATGAGATAAGAGAGGGGCGCCCCGCAAAATACGAATCCCATGAATATCCCGCTTATCAATGCTGCAAGAAATCAACTTTGAAAAAGCCTCAGCGCAGATAATAAAAAGGTACTAGGATATCGGATCACCCTGTCTCAGCAATCTAGTTGAAACAATGTCAGCAAACACTTTCTAATTTATCATAAAGGAGAAAGACACACTAGTAACGCCAACTCATGATGCAATGCACCCAACTAGCACTAAAAACCATCTTAAGCATCACTCTCACTAGACCCTATCATATGCTTTACTCATATCCAGCTTCAAGGCCAAACCTTCATTTCCACCATTTCCCTATCTCTTTATAGCATGAAAAGGCTTCAAAAGCAAGAAGGGCATTATCTGTAATCAATCTCTTAGGAACGAAAGCACTCTGGTTCACAGAAATAATATCCCCCAAAAACCCGTTGAGCTTATTTTCCATCACTTTTGAGACAATCTTGTAAATGACATTACAGCAGCTAATGGGACGATAATCAGACATCATTCTTGGTTCATTACATTTAGGAATAAGAGAAATGCAGGTCTTATTAATGGGCGACATATCAAAATTACCCCTCCACCAATTTAGAACCAAAGCCGCAACATCATACCCCACAATGTCCCAAAAATTCTAGAAGAAAAGAGCATGGAAACCATCAATACCTGAAGCCTTCGTGGGGTGCATTTGGAAGAGAGCTGTTCGAATTTCCTCACGAGAAGGTTCCATCTCAAGCAGCCTAATCATATCTTCAGATACCACCGTCGATATGCCTTCCAGAGCCTAAGCAAAGCCCGATGGAAAACTGGTAGCGAAGATGCTCTCAAAGTATGCCTTCACCAATCTTTCAATGTCAACCTTTGAAGTTCTCCAGTTGCCATCTCTATCTGTAAGCCCATGAATCAAGTTTCTTCTCCACCTCGAACTCGCTTTATTTGGTGTTTTTATCTCCATCCTTTAACTCGTTCACTCTAGATCGTAGGTGCCGATATACTTCTACTGATCGATGCAACCCGTCGAGCTCATTAGCCAACTTTGAAAAAACAGCCAACATATTTGAGTCAGGAGTTTGTTTCTGAGCTTTTGCAAGCTTTACTAAGGTTTGACACCATTTTTATTGTGTTGTCATTTTTATATAATAAATTTTTACCTTTGTCCCTCGTTAATTTTAAAATCATCATTCTCTAATATCTCTCTAAAAATAGTTACTGAACACTCACCGAACTAAAACATGATAAAACTAATAATCGAATTACAATGGCCAACGCAAATGAGCATCAAAATTGAATTTAAAAAAAATGCTTATGTTGAAATTTGATATACGTTCACTCTTTTGGCTATACATTTTGATAGAAAAATCACATAATTGCAATGTTTGCGGTATTAGAACATAGACTTAGAGATCTTTTCAACGATATATTATATGCCCAATTCTGATAACCGAGCGAGAAATGACGATCGTTTAAAGTTTGTTTGTGCTGAAATTTGATACATATTCAATCTTCTGGGCATAACTTATCGTATTAATGCAAGATTTGCGTCATTAGAAAAAAATTAGACTTATAGAGCTTTCCAACGACATATTATATTCCTAATTCTGACAACCGAGCGAGAAATGACGATTGTTTAAAGTTTGCAGTGATTTTAAACATCCACTCGCGCGCGCGACCGGACCGTAGTAAAGTCACGAAAAACGCGCGACCTGTAATACCCCCATAATTAGGTCAAATTTTAAAAAGGATTTTTAAGGAAAACATAAATCAAACCTAATCATGGGAGTCTTACTACCACATCTATTCCTGATAAGGAATAAATGTAAGGCTAAACAACTATAAAATAATTCTATACAATTTAACAACTAAACAACTTTTACAACTAAAAGTGATATTTTAACTTGGACATGATTACTAATAAAAACTAATTTTCTATGTAAACCTCACTCTTACTATTCCCCGCGTGATCAATCACCTACAAAATAAGAATACAAGAAAAACAAGGGAAAAACTCCCAAAATCAGAAAATTGAGTAATTCCAACTCCATCCCGTAAAACAGTTTAGTTTGAAAATAATTTAAGAAAATAAAATCTAATCGAATTGAAAATGATTTTAGAAAATAATATATAGCTGAGTTTTTAAAAAAAACATTTTGTGAAAACAATATATATAATATCACATAAACCAATTTATTAATTTGAGAGAACGAGAACGCCAGTAGGTCGAGACTTTACTCCTATACCTACTTCATCAAGAGGTCGTCACCCCAAATAATTCATCAAGGCCAGCAGAGTAGACTAAGGTAACCCAAGTGTGCACACTCCTCCTACTTGGATTACAACAAATAAATTAAAGACCAAACATCATATCAAGTAGTAGAATTAATAACCTGTCCGCAGCTACACTAACCAAACAACGCAACTTGTTCATCACTCTTATACTTGGATCACAACAAATATAAGAGCTTCATTTCTTTCGTGTTACACTTTACGTGATTTAATAGATTTTAAGTAATTAGTCACGAGCACACAAACATATATTATTTATTTTATTTTAGGTGTAACAGGAGCAGAAATCCGATACATAATTAACATTTAATAATAAACATAATGTTTAATACAAAAATATTACAGAAGTCTCAAAATGTCGAACTGTTAAAAACAAAAAATCATAAAAACTGAAACTGTTTAAAACAAAAGTAAAATAGTACATCTGATAAGAAATATTGTGCGCTCAAAAAGAAAAAAAAATATTTCTCCATCAAGTCATCAAATAAAGATACAAAAAAGCAGTTAAGTTTTCGATAAATAGTAATTGTTGTGGCCTGGATCGGAACCTGAACTAAATCCTACAAAATGCTGCCACCCATGATACGAAAGACAGCCGATTGAATCGGTTTGCGTTTAACGCCGATCATAACTTCCCGTCTAGCTCAAGATAGGGAAATTATACGCTACATTTACAAAATAATAATTTAAATATGAACTTATAATTAATTGACACCACCGTATACTTTTACCATATTCTTTTTCTATTCCATACTTTTAAGTCATTAAAATACCATTCTCGATCCTGACAGAAATACGTTACTGCCACTTATACAATTCGGTAATCTTAACACTTAAGTAAGTTCATTTGGTTAATACTCATAACCGTACCATGCATCATATTATCAATATTAATCAAGTTTATCACTGATCAACAAGCACATCAATATGACACCTGATATATGTAAGGGTCTGGTTAGGTGAGGATCGTAGTCCTAAACCCTAACTGTGGTGGGAGTCGTCACCCCTCCAATACAATTTATGCTCGAGCTCTACAGGATAGGTAGCCAACCCCTGTCTTACACTGCATTTTACGTGTCGGCCAACAAAGGCGCCGGGATTTTACATGCCGGTCCATGGTTCGACATTACCTTACTATCAAGGTCATTCAATCAATGTTCATTCACACGAGTACATCACATTTTTATTACTACAACTTGACTTTAACTTTGACTTTGACCGACTTAGGTGATAACCTCTTTTATTTAATAATTTTATTAATCATAACGTAAAATTAACCTTTATGTCTTTATATATTCATTATTAAATTTTTACACATTAAATTTTATTTATAACTTTATTTTTTATAGTTCGCGAAATTCACACTAATAACTTAATATTCTATTAATAGTCTTTAAATTAATATTTTCCACAAGTAGCTAAAATCTATTTCTCTTTAAATAAGTTCCCAAAATCAACATTTACAACTTTACAAGAAATAAAACTTTATTCTCTTAAAAAAAATCAAATATTCTAATTAAAATTCAAGTCAAAATGGATCTTTTGGATAAGGTTTCAAAATTCAACAAGTTCACCAAAAATCAATATTTCAAGTTTAGAAAAAAAGTAAACTTATTAGGTTTGCAAAAATCAACATTCTAGTTATAAAACAAATAAAACTTATAATTTCACAAAAATCAATAATTCTTTTTTTAAAACAAGTCAAACTTATAATTTTCACAAAAGTCAATATTTCTAATTATAAAACAAGTAAAACTTGTAATCCCACAAAATCAATATTTCACACATAAATAGTTTGAGCGGCAAGTATACTAAAAATATTTTTACATCATTTTACATAAATTTTGGTCAAATAGTTAGCAAATTAAATATTTTGTTTAATATATCATACTAAATCCTAGATTTAAATAATTAACTTAACTAGTTAAAAAAAAATTTCATATATTCAAGAAAAACACTTTAATATTTACTAACTTATAAAAATTTCTCAAAAATATCTTTTTAAATTGTTATTTTATTATTATCACAAAAATAGTTGTAATAATTTAAAATAGTAAATCAAACTCTTTTTTTTTATATGATCGTGGTCGAATGACCTATGAGTGTTTTGGTCTCTTTTCACATAAAAAGAACGACTTAATTTAATATATCATACTAAATCCTAGATTTAAATAATTAACTTAACTACTTAATATCACTAGAATATAATTTTGCACCCAACTTCCTAAACTTGTTTAAAAAATATTAAATTAACATACTAAAAATACTTTTAGCATACACATACTTAATATAATTGTAACACCCGAATTTCTACCTGAATTTTCAACCCCTTAAACGAAACTAGAATCGTGAAGGAAGGGAGGAAATTCGGGTGTTACAATAATCTTGATCAAAATTTCATTAAACTAACTTCCTACTAAAACATATCAACATATTTCATACTTTGCAAATTATAAAGTAAATATAATGTAAAATTTCACAAAAAGAGTAGGGTAAGAAGTTATATCATACAAATACTAAGGATTAGTTCTAAGTACTAATTAGGAAAATAATAAGAAATGCCCTCCAAGATAGATAATAATGATCCAAAGTTAATTAATCCAAAATCCCAAAATAATGATGATCTTCTAAGCTTCCAAAATCATTAAATCCAAACTCCAAAAATAATGATACATTAAATACCCAAAGTAATAACCCAATAATGCTCCATAATGATGATGACTTAAGCTAAATAAAGAGTGTTCTAAGCTCCATCTTCTTGAATTTTTCAAGTAATAATAAAGATATTAAGGTAGTAAGATTTTAATGAAGTGAAAATATAAGAAAGAATGTTAGAAAGATATGATGATGGAGGTGTAAGTGATCTCATGGCTAAATGGGGTATTTATAATGTGTTTGGGCAACTTTGTAGTTCATTAAATTGTATAAAAAAGAGTGTTAGGAATATAGAAGAAGGGTAACTTGTGTAAGTGATTTAGAATGTGTAAGTGAATGTGTAAAAGTTGCAGTGTGTAAGTGAATGTGTAAAAGTTGGAGTGTAGAAGAAGGTTAGCTTGTGTAAGAGATGAACATCATGGGTTACTATAGAAAGGATTTTGGTTCATCAAATCTTTATTCTTGTATGTACAAGTGAATATACTTTAAAATAATGAGTAAATTTAATCATGAAAATATGTAGTTTACTTAGAAAATTTTGCTTAAACTATACTTAAAGTTAATAATAAAAATACGACTCATTTTTATGTATAAAATAATTAAATCAAAGTTATAAGGTTAAAATAATAAGTAGT
The DNA here is from genome assembly GCF_026212465.1 of Amaranthus tricolor. NCBI lineage: Eukaryota > Viridiplantae > Streptophyta > Magnoliopsida > Caryophyllales > Amaranthaceae > Amaranthus > Amaranthus tricolor. The sequence continues at coordinate 30,986,640 of NC_080051.1, read as the reverse complement.
AATTTTAGTTTAAGGAAGAAAGTTAAAACGTAACGTTTTATAAAACCGTGAATATAATAATAGAATTTTATTTTTCGTACTATAAAATAATAAAATAATATTTTAGTGCTTATAAAAAGATTTAAAAAAAAATAATATTTTAAAGTTTAATTTTTGAAAGAAATTACAAAATCAGAAAAGGTTTAGGAATTAAAGATGGTTTGAAATGGATAACCAAAGGATTAGAGATTTGAATTGAAAATTCAGAATGATTAATCGAAATATTAAGAACAAAAATTTTGAGTCTGTTACATTAGGATCATAAATTTTCCCAAGAAAAATATATCTCAAGAATATCCAGCTGAAATCCCATTTAACAAATCACCATTTTAACATCGATCGATAACAACAATTAATATCATAAATATTTCTCTTTTCAATTCAACCGCATTTAAAAATTATTATTAAAATAATACTATAACTTTCATCAAAGTAATAATATTATGAATTAAATATGTAACAAAATAGTAGTAAAAATCATTTTCAGAATAATATAAAAGTATAATATCATACAAAATCACGGTTCCCATTTAAACACATCAATTATTACTTAACACATAATACTAACGGGATAACCCTTGTGAAACAAGCCTTGAATATAAATGTACGCTCCTAAGTCCTATCAAACAACCTTTACGAACATAACATTCGAAGTATAATTGTGTTTGTAATTTGTCGAATAGAAAATGTCTAAAGTTTGAAAAATACTATCAAGATGAAAAAGAAATTGATAATAATAGATCTAAAAAAAAGACAAATGGTTGATGAGAGAAAAAGAATAAGAGGGAGAAGAAAAAAAATTTATACGGTGAAATAATTTAAAGAGTAAATTGCTTAATTTATAATGCAGGAATATTATTGGTTAGAATTAGAGGAAAGAGTGAAAAAATAATAGAGTTGAATGAGGAGTTATTTAAGGAAGTGGGGAAGGAAATTGAATTTTGAATTTTTTTTTAAAATCGTGTAAATAAGTTTTTTTTCTAAACTCAATTATTCTTTTTATATTAAAACTACTCCTAAATTTTTGGGTTCTTTTATTTTATCTTATTTTATTTTATTTAAACGTGATTTGTTTCTCTTTTTTTTTAGTTTTGAACGTATAATTTTCTTAACAAATTTATTATATTGTTTAAAGTTTCTAAATTTTACATTATTAATTATTTATTTTCTATTTTTATTTTATTTTATTTTTTTATTTATTATTATTTCAAAAATATCTCAGATATTACACGATCGGACTGCGGTATGATCGCATTGAACACGCCATTCCACCGCAGTCCTGTCAAAAATTTTATAGGTTCTAATAATGCTGCAAACATTGCAATAATGTTATTTTCCTATTAATAGTTTTGGCCAAAAGAGTGATCATATATCAAATTTCAACACAAAACATGTGATTAGGTTTATTTTTCGATTTTAAAAAATTATTTTTTTTTAAAATTGATATGTTTAATTATAATTTAATTATTGTTAATAAATTTAGTTTAATAATAATAATGGTGATTTTATAAAATAACTATGATTTGACGAATATGTACTAATGTGATTTTCCAATCCAAAATCTTGGGGTAAATATTAAGGTATGGAGAAAATTTTACTCTTCACAAATGACATTGGGTAACACAACCTTACAATTATGGTTTGACCAAAATCATAAATTTGGAATGATAAGTTATTTCTAGACCAGTCAAATTTGACTAGAAACACATACTCTTTATTCAAGCAATATATCAATATTAAATTTATTTTTGGTTAAGAATTAAAAATAATAACAAAGTGGGATTGAGTATTTTACATACCAATTAAGACTGGTCCATCAAACCAAAGTCATCCTTAGACTCAATTCCAGGAGACATATTAAATTTTGTTATTGGTTGAACTTGTCTTTTCATTGACGCTTTCTCGCTCCTTCGATAATCAAAGGTCTTATAATTATAGATAGTGTAAGTGCTATCCTTCATTAGTCGTTACTCATTACTAGTTAGTAGTTACTATCGATACTTGTATACACTTTTCAAATTAAACAACGATCACAATGAATCAGATAAGATTTAGAATCAGGACAAATTAATTTAGTTCTTAATAATAACATATTTTCCGACTTTGCTCTGATTCTAATACTCAATACTCCGATGGAACAGTTATATAATATCTTTCAAGAATTAAACTTGTTTAACAGTATACAAGCACGTATCAAAATTTTTTAATTTTTTGAATAAATAATGTTTTGCTCAAATTCTACACAAGAGATATGATTTGCTCAATTCAACTTGATAACTCGAATATGGTATGATTAGCTTAGTTTTGATCTAAGTATGATTGCTCAAAATTAGTATAGTTTTTAAAGGAAAATTTCATAAGGTACGTGTTTGAATTTTTAAGTGGTAACACATAACAGCAATTCCGTTGTAGTCTAGTTGGTTAGGATACTCGGCTCTCACCCGAGAGACCCGGGTTCAAGTCCCGGCAACGGAAATCATTTTTGTTAATCATCTTGGCTGCTTTTTGCTTTATTCTTTGTAGACTACTCGTATTTCTCATCGATAGTCTTTTGATGTAGCAATTTGTGCAACATCGTTGTATTAGACAAAGATTATTTTTTTTTTTAATGAGTAAGACTATGTTTAGAGGGAATGTATTCTAACATACGCTAGCATCACTATCTAACATTAAAAAAAAGATTTAAAATAATTTCGGAGTTATTTAATCAGAGTGGCTAAATTAAATTATATTTTTCTATTTAAAATAAGTATCAAACTATGTTTTAAGAGAGTGCATTCTAATATGCCCTAAAGGACGATTTCATAAATGTCACAAATTTTCTTCATTACATGCATAATTCCACAAACCTTACAGAAAGAAATAGTTGAACTACAAATTTATGATCATCAAATATTTACGTGCTCTAACAATAGCCACACTATATAATATTTAAGGAAAATATTCAAAATTGTTACGGAGTTTTTTATTTCGAGTTAACATAGTGACTGAATTAGACTATATTTTTTTTTTTTGAAATGAGTATATTAGACTATGTTTAGAGAGAATGATTCAAATAAAACCTAAATGACAATTTCACACACACACACATATATATATATATATATATATATATATATATATATATATATATATATATATATATATATATATATATATATATATATATATATATATATGTCACAACTCACAAAATGTCCTCATTTAAAGTATATTTCCACCTACTAACTAAAAAATTTAAACTTTTACATAAATAAATCATCTCCCTTATTAAGATTTTAGCATAGATTTGCTTATGAATCAGTTATTCAATAATTTAAATCTTAATAAGGGTGATAATTTCTTTGAGTTAAATATTTATGCATTCCATAAGAAAAGGCCACACCGCCTAACATTTAAAGAAAATATTCAAAACCGTTACATAGTTATTTATTTTACATTAATGTGGTAGTGGCTTAATAAAAAAATTTTACTTTCTTGATAATTTAGCATTAATAAAATAAAAATGTTTTTTGCAAAAAGAATCACACTTTACCTCTTTTAATTATAAAAAAGACAATTGCTACTAATTAATTTACAATTTAATTACCCCCAAAAACTTTATATAAAGCATTAACACAAATTCTTGTATGCAATAGTTGCATGAATGCAACCTCTTATAAATGGGCTAAATAGATTGCGGCTCATTTTTTTTTTCAAAACTTTTTAAATATTTTTATACCAAATTGGTATTATAATTTTTTTTTAAAAAAATTTCAATTCCAAAATTTAAAAGACCAATTCCAACGTTATCATGGATTTGGCCATTGAATCGTAAATTTGGATTGAAAAACAATATATATATATATATATATATATATATATATATATATATATATATATATATATATATATATATATATATATATATATATATATATAAGAAGTAATCTATTGGAATCGACAATTTAACTATTAAAATTAACATTTAATAATCTTAAAATTGATAGTTTAAGGTTTGAGAAACTTATTGGACTGGGCTGGTGGAGGTTGTACATATATGATTGTTGCAAGGAGATTTACTGAAACATTAATAAATCATAATCACAAAATAAATTCTTCTATTTGTATTGCGTTTTTTTTTTTTCTCTTTTTTCCTCTTCACCGTTAATTATTTGTCCTCGGACTTCCACCCTCGCCCTCACACCACAATAATTTTCTTTCTTCTCTCACAATAACTTGTATAATAATAAACTCAACATCACTTCACATATCAAAACGAATTTAATAAAATTGCCATATAAATATATAGTTTTAAAACATAAGTTGCCATAGAAAGTCAAAATAACTCTAATGAATAACGCAAAAATTAAGTTAAAAGTAAAGAGTAACGGAACAATTACAAAACATGTGATTTTTGGCCTCGAGTATGTTGGGCCCATCCCTCGCAATCAACTTTCTCGGTCTATTTTCATGGTCTATTTTTTCAGCTCGGCTCTGCTAGATTTTTTTATATAAATAGCTACCATTACATATTTTATATTTTTCGGACATTATAATTAACTTTTAGTTTATGTTTTCGCCCCAACTAATAAAACTTGACCTTAGTTTGCAAGATCAAAGTTTACATGGCCAATTTATTAACTGAAAGTCTCAAAACTACGTTGTGAATGATAGATTTTAATAGGTAAACTCTGAGTAGGATAAATTTTAATCTTAGTTTAAACAATAGAGTGTAAATTTGACCACTTAATTAAAATATAAGTGAAAAGGCATATCTCTTAACTCAAGCAAATTTTTCTAATGGCTACTTATTAAGATCAATAATTTGAAGGATAATCTAAGGCTAAACCTTCAAATGAGGGAAGTAATTAATAATAATAGATTAAATACAAGAGGGAACTCAATTAAAACATAGTTCTATTTCTTAACACATACCCGAAATTTCAAAATCATGCATTACTTAGTGAGGAGTTACAAATAAGGAATTAGCTCAATTTTTTTTAATTAAAATCATCTTTGTGACATTCGAACATCAATAAATGATCTTGCCTCACAAAAATTTAAGATATAAAATATCACAAATTTTCCCCATTACATTTTTTTTTTTGAGTGGATCCCCATTACATTATTACATGAATATTCCAACTACCTCACAAAAAATTAAATTTTTTTACATAAAATTTAATTGAATTACTAATTCATAATTTAATCCACATAGAAAACACAAATAATAAAGATAATAGTTTATGATCATTAAATAATTAGGCACTCTATTCACGGTAATCTTATCAATTCTGATTCATACAAAAGATTTAAAATCGTTACAGAGTTATTTATTACGAAATAATCTAGTGACTAACTTTACTTCTCTGTTTTACTTTTGTGACAATTTAATAGTAAAATATTCCTAATAAACTAGAGATATCTTTTTGTACACGCAAATCTTACTTTTCCAATATAAATTTAAAATATAAATATTATATTAGTGGAAAAAACTAATCTATAATTTAATCCATGTAAAAAACACACACAAGGATAATAGTTTATATTCAATTGATCATTAAATATTTACACACTCTATTCACAATAACCTCGCTATCTCTGATTCATACAAAGATTTAAAATCATTATAGAGTTATTTTACTTTTGTGACAATTTAACAGCAAAAAATCTTCAACTTAGCTTCCATACAAACTAAAAATCTTTTCTGTATACACGAATCTTACGTTTCTTATTTTATTTCAGCAAGTCCTGTATAAGATTTTCTCACCGTGAGTCGAGCCTATACAAGCAGCTCATCAATAAAAAAAAAATTAAAAAACAATAAAATTTAAATTGTATAGGGCAATTTTTTTTTTTTAGATTTGGGTTGAGTCAATTGAGACCGTCTCAGGATGAGATGGTCTCAATAAAAAAATAGTGATTATATTTAAAAAAGGAAAAATAATAATACTAATGAAAAAAGTAATTTACAACTTAATCACTTTATTTGAAACATTAAGAATACATAACTACAAAATAAAACCATTCAATGTTGATTGTGTTTTCATCTCTTTTCCTTTCTGCATTCACCAATGACCATTTGTCACGTGACTTCCAACCTCTCCTCACACCAAAATAAACCTCTCTTTCTCTCTCCTCACTACTTCTTATATAAAAATGAACTCAACTTCACTATTTCTCACTCTCTTCTTCATTTTCTTTTTCTTAAATTCGCGCTTAAACCAAAATTATCATTTCTTTTGATAATTTTTGTTAACTAATTAAAAATTAATAAATGGAATTGCCTGCAAATTTAGATGATGGAGAATTATGGATTCCTTCTGACATTTTTCCTACAGATGATGCACTTCATCATAACCGTCCAACTTCTGATGTTTTTTTGGAAGATCTCAGCCGTCAACTTTCAAAAATAAATTTTCAATCAGTAATTCCTCAGGTGTTCTCTAAATTTCATATTTTTAAACACTTTTTTTCCATTTTATTTATTCATTTTTGTGAATATTTTTTCATCTTGTAAATTTCAATTAACTGTCATTTTCTATACTTTTTTTTTAAAAAACATTCTTTATTTTGTTTGTTTATTACATTTCGGTTCTTCTAAATTTACAATGGATAATGACATGTTTTGAAGGCAAATATGTGTTCATTGTAAAATTATTTGTTTAGGGAAATTAATTAGGCTGGTATTCACATTAAAACATCTCATCATTATATTATGATGTATTAATTCTTATCATTTAAAAAAAAAAATTCAATTATCATATTGAGGGTAATTAATAATATTTGGATAAATCAAATCAATGTATATTTTTCTAAAAAAACTGCCCAATTTTCAAACAAGTGCTAGAGGTATATATACATAAATCAAAAAGTAATATATAAAAACAGTAATTACTATGTCCAATAGAATTTGTCTCAATTTTTTTTTGTTAGTCTTCACTACTAAATTTTTATTTTTTGACAACAACTTGTACTTTTTTATTAATTTTCATCCATATATTTAATTAAATTAATTCTTGAAAACATTTCAGCTATTAATAATTCTACCTATTGATTATTTTTTTTTTAATAATCTCATCATTCATATGTATTTGCACTCAGCATATCCGATGCGGGAGAAAAATGGTGAGGATGTGGTGGTTCATATTCCATGATATGTTGGGAGCAAATATGTAAACAAATACTGAATTATTAGATAATAATTCAAATGTGAAATTATTCATAATAAATAAGTGAACAATTAGAATATGCTCAATAATTTTTCTATTTAATTTACATTTTCATCTTATTTATATATTTTTCTAATCCCATAAAATACGAAGTTATTGAATTTTTTTCTTGTTTCCAACCAAATTATATGTATGAAGCAAATTAAACGGAGAGGAGGAAGTACTTATTCAAACAATGTAGGTGGGTGTCCCACAAATTTAAGGACACTTCTTTTAAGTCAAATTTTAAAATTTCTCCTACTGTTTTGGGACTAAAAGACAGGGAAGAACATGATTCCAAAGTTTGCTAGTTTTGTATCAAAAAATTGTTCATTTTTCTTTAATGGCTAGTGTATGTAAGCACGACTGCACGTTTTATACGCATATGTTACACTTGGAATTTGGACCTTCATTTTGCATAGGAGCATTGCTAGCTTACCAAAATTTTTTATAAAAACCTTCACTTTTTGTCCCTGAAAATTTTCTTAGGTGGAGGTTGCAATATCACATAGGACTTAAATCCTTTGACTACAAAATTTTAATAATATTAAATTATGTATCATATAATAAAATAGTAAAAAAATAATAATTAAGTTGGTTTTGTATTTTATACACATGTCAAGTTGAGCGTTCTTTCCTTAACATGACTTATAAAAAATTTGATCAATTTAAGTGATTAAAAGGAAAACGACATTTAAAACAGTTTCAGAAAGTAATTTAATTGGTGAAGATGAATGTGGATATTAGCCAATAGACATACATACATTTTTTTATTACAATCTTTATAAGGTTGGCTGAAGAGAAAAATTTACTTGAGATTCAAACTTAAAGTTTTTTTAAAAAATAATACTTAAATCATCTCAAATATGTCTGTATATTTCATATTGATTTTCCCATTTCTAACACATTTATGACATATTGCTTTTTATCCTCACAATTGGTCTTTCCTATCTTTATCACACAAGAAAGTTTTGGAAGTACTCCATACAATATTACAAGTTCATATTGAATTAGTGATATAATGATGATTATAGCTTGATTTTATAGCCTATTATTTTTAATTTTTTTCCGTATTATTTTTTATTCCTTAATTCAAACAGTTTAGTTTATTTGCTAATCTAATAGTTAATTTTACAAATTTTGGAGAAAAGCTTAAATGAACAAAAGGAGTATACATAAATTATAGTTAAAATGAAATGTCGTCGTATATTTTAACACGTCTCCTTACTAAGAGTGAGCCTTGTACCTGATTTTAATTATTTTAATTGATTAAATAAGGGATGAATTGTATTTTTATCGTGACTTTTGGTCATATTAATTATGTTAAAAGACCAACTTAATTAAAAGTTTAAGTTTATAATATATTATATACACTAACTTAAAATTCCATTTACTCCATTGGCCTTTTAAATTAGTTAAATTATGAAATTTATAAAAAGCTATCTTTTATATATTTTAAACAAAATTAAAAGGACCTAAATAATACTACCTCCGTTTCAGTGACTTTGTCCCAATTGATTTTTTAACACTATTTACACTTCACTTTTAATTTATATTTTATTCTTAATCTATAATTTAAAATATTGTCAAGTTGAATCTTATTTGATTGTCTTAACGTAAGGATTATCAATATCAAGTTTTTATAATTTTTAGTTTTACACCGGTTAGAGATATTAACTATTAATTAGAGTCCAAAGTATATTCCATAATGCATAAATAAAAAATTACAAATAAAAATATATTAGTGATATCGAAAATAAGATCCAACATGGTAATTGATGACTTAATAATAAAGTGATAAAAAATGGACGAATGTTTGTTTGATTTTGCAGCGGTTGGGAATCTCTGGAAATGTGACACAGTTTGGTGCAGTTACTATTCCTTCTCCAAACGCCAGTTATGGACAGACTCCGGGTCCCAATCGGGTTGACCGTCGTCTGTTCAACTCTATTTCCGGCCCGGTTCACCAATCTCTTGGCGTTCCGGGTCTTCCTTTCCCTGTGCATGAACCGGTATGATTATAACCAATTGTCTTAATTTTCATATAGACCCAATCCTAGGTTAGACAGAGGTTACACTATAACAAATTTTATTTTTAGTGGCATATATTTAGTAATGTTGAAAAATATATTATTAATTTATATTTTTAGTGTCATAATTATTAAGTTTTTTTTTTGAATTCCATGATAATGTAACTTAGTGACACTTTATTTAACCTTTAATGACATATGTAATTGTCCATATAGCCTGTAGCGGCATTCATTAGAAATATCACTGTATCAAATAGTCGCGAAAAGTTTTAGTATAATTTTTTATTTTGCTGCTAAAAGATCTAAAAAATGTCACTAGTGTCACAATATATACCATCAGAAATTTAAAATAGTAGTAACATTTAAATTAAATGTCACTAAATATATTCCACTAAAAATGTATTATGTTGTAATGCTAGAAATTTTCCTTTTTTCCACGTGATATTGGTTCAATTTCATCATTTATACGAAATATTAATTTCACTAAATTATCATAATTTAAAACCATCCACACAATCAAAGTTTTTATCTTAAACAGCCATATCATGAAATAAAAATCAATTTTGTATTCACATATTACATAAGTCAATCATATGTGAATTGTAAGAACTAAAGAAGTGCTCTAATGACTTATAAATATGCTTAATTCATTGATGTAAAGTAAATCATTGAAGGCTATGATACTTAGGAGTATGCACGCAGAATGGGTGTTTTAGTGTTCAAAAGGTGTAGCAATTATAAATTGAAAGTAGATTGATTGCTACAACAGATCAACCCATATTGCGTAAAATGTGTCCAAATAATTATCTGCAGATATTAGTCCTAGAAGTACAAGAATTCTGTGTATGTTACATATTTGGGGTCTGATTTCTGATGTCAATTTCAACAGTAGTAAGTAATGTTACAACTTTTCATTATGGAGACAATAATTTTGCAACTTTTCAGCTTTAATCTATGTTTTTTTGTTCATCTATTTTATGTCTCCACATTTAAAAATTCCAGGTAGCTGAGCACTTGATGGAGACCAGAAATTCTAGGAGTAGGCCTGTGCATTTTCAGCAACAGAACCAGCTTTCTCCATTTCAAGCAAATGCCTGTCGATTTGGGTATGGGCCCGGACTTATACGACACAGTAGTAGAAGTAGCACCTCCTCCGGCACTGGTGTCTTCATCCCTCAAGCCACCCACAATTCAGCCATCAACTCTGGCAGTGGTAAAAACAGAACAGGTAGGATTTATGTATAAGATAAATTAAAATATTTGGCCGCATTAGTGTTGCCGCCTTCCTTTCCTCCTCATATCCTGATTATAGTTTTTCTATAGACAGGTTACACCAAGTATGATGATGATGAAAAAGTAAAATCATGATCAGTTTTCTTTTGTTTTTCGTTAAAACTCGTAAAATTGAGAATGTTGATTACGAAACAAAACATGAACGTCTAAGTTTTAACTCAAAAAGATTGTAGTCGGCGACATGAACCTATTAGATCATTCCAATGGTTACCCATATGAATTCTTTTTCTCCTTTTGTTTAGTTTGCTACTTATCCCAATATGTGAGTTTATATCATTCATATTCCTTTCTAATCTTACCCTCTAAGTATGGAGTCGATTACATGAAGTAATAGATAATTTCCAATGGTTATCTATATAGATAACTTTTGGTATTCCTTGCCCTTTATCAACTCTTCAACTAGATTCTGATTTGATTCCACTTAAAAATAGATTTATGATTATGTAAAAATCAATGTAGATACGAAATTCGATTTTAAACAGACTCGAAACACCTGACCTGAATCAATCCTAATAAACACCTCTACCTTTCAACGTCCAATTTTCAATCTTCTTTATATATTTGCTAATAAATCGTCATTGCTCATGCTCAAAAACTTTAAGTGTTTACAAAGAGAAAAAAAATTTTCCATCCAAAATTTCCTTTTAAAACCATTGGTTGAATCAACCAATGACAAAAAAAAATAATTGTCCAAAAAATCAATTTTCCCCCAAAGGGCTAAACCAAATACCCTTAATAGGTAGCTACCTAGGTGAAATTTAATTAGTGTTAATTGAGGTCCTCATGATCTGAAATATCCTTGGGCTATTTTGACCCTTGTGTTGTAGGAGTGCCAAGAACAGGGGTGATGCCACAGAGAAGACCTGCTAAAAAACTTGCCTTAAGGAAGTTAGAAGACTGCTATCATCCACTTCCTTCTCCAGAAATAGGACTGCCTGAGGAGTGGTCTTATTAATGACTTACTCCTCTGTCCCTTTGAGATTGAGACTGATAATAATATGTCAGTGTCCTCACAACATATCATTATCAGTAGCGATCTCAAATCTCAAAGGGAAAGAGGGAATAGTGATCAAAGGGAGTACTGGCTCTCATAAATTCAATAATTCTGAGTTCTGACTGGTAGTAATACTCCTCATACTTATTTCAAGTGTTGTAATAAAGACAACAGCTTATGTTGACTTGTTAGTTTGAAGAATAAAGTTTTAAACATTGCTCCTCTTTGGCAATGGAGTTGGTTAACTTGTTTAAGTAGCAAATTGGAATTATAGAATTAGATGAACCTGAATTGGATTGAATAAAATTACACCTAAGCAGGTCTAACTCAACCCAATTAATAAACCTTGTCGGTTCAAGTAATAACATAGAATTCAAAATCATCTGGCTTATCTGTAATATCAACTCTAAAAAGGCTCCAAACCTAAATTGAAAGGACCCATTCAAGTCTTCAGGGTTAGGCCGTGAAAATTCTGGCACATAATCACTCTGTAGGCACACTCATGTAGACACATCCATAGAGCATCTGTAGGCTTGGACCTACTTATGTAGACACATCCACAGAGCACCTGTAAGCTTAGACCTACTTACATATGCACTTAATGAAGTTCACTTTCCAAAATTATTTTGTCACATAATAACCAACAAGGGTTCAAAAGAAAATAAAAGGCTCTTTACATAACTTATCACGTTGTTAGTCCTAAGTATCTACAAAGCTTGAACTTTTAATTTTTAGATGAATCCTGATCTAAATACTTTTTCAGCTAAAAAAGAACCATGATCAAAATGGAAAATCTTCATCCATGAACATTTCCCAGATTCATTTTCTTTATAAATACCAATATTAAGATTATCTTCATCATTTTTCCAGCGCACATATAAACATCCATCCTTCTGAAACAATGCTTGAGGATTGATAAAACCATGATCTGGCCATTCTGGGAACGACTATTGCTATGAATTTCTCTTTTTCTAAAATAATCCTAAAATATGATGTATTTGATCATGTAATCCAATATTATATTCAGTATAATATACTGCCCAATATATCATATCATTACTTGATATACCTGTTTCCTTAATTGGTTGGATTACATCAAAATCATCAGAATTTACAAAAATTGTCCAATTGTTGCTATTAAAAGAGAAAATTTGTACCTTTTTCTTCGATTTTTGATAATCAATTATGGTGATTAGAATTATAAATTAATAATGCAAAATACAAATTGTAATTAGGAATTTGTATTTTCCCTTTGTTGATGGCTAAAATAAAACTTTACAAAAAACACTAAGAATAAATTTAAAGATAATTTTTGTAATGACAACCGTTACCCGGAAACTTGATATTTATTATAGGAGTGTAATCACTATCCTTTTGTGATATTTTTCCCGACAAAGGTACTTGGGTTTTGAATTGGAAATTTACAACGAGATACAAACAACACAATGCACCCTTACTACTTAGGGTATGTCACTTAACAATAAGTGTTTGATGGGTTATAAGATTTGGAAATTCTAACAAATTAAAGTTAATCACTCTCTTGAAAGAACACAAGTGAAAGAGATCGAGCAAGAATGAGAATTCAAAAGTTAGATGTAGTTTTCACTCTTCCCCAAGCCCCTATTTATACTACTCCAAGTATAACTAAGAGTCATGGCCATTTAATCACCCTTTGATGTAAATGGCCTTCAATCAATACCATTAACAAGGTATTCATGAATATTATTTTTCCCAATTACTCCTTTATAACTCCAGAATTATATGGAATAAGTAAGGGAATCCAATGCAATCAAATCAAAGGAAACTTAAAGACTCAATGGTCATATCAGAATAAAAAGCCGAGTCGGCTTTTGCTCCATTTCCAGGAAAGTTGACTCGGCTTTTCCTGCTGATAAAATCAATTTTCCAGAATATAAAAATCGAGTCGGCTTTAGGTCCCACACCAGGAAAGCCGAGTTTGCTTTTCTTGCTGATTCGTTTTTCCAACTTTTTTTTTGTGCTATCCTTTGAATCCCTTTTTGGACCTTGTATTTTAATACATATTATCCTACTACTATTTGTACTATTTAGTGTTTATATACTTAAGATTATTAGACACTAAATGTTCAACAATTAGTTTGTAATCTTGTGTTGATGATAAATTTGAGGGTATGGGATTTGGATTTGATTTGTAGTTTCAATATTTAAGCAGATTAATCCATGGCTTGATGCTACCATTGAAAAGATATTAGAAAATTGAGTTGATTTTTCTCTAATGAATTAAATTTTGTGATGATTTTGATGATTTTCAAAATCAAATGACAGTAAGAAAGTTTCTGTGTTGATTAGAATGGATTGATAATCAGAAAAAAGGGAATTTTTGAGGTGTAAAGAAGCAAAATTCTGGGTTGAGATTATGAAATTTCAATTCTTGAAAACACATTTGCAAAGTAGAAGGGATTTAATTGGTTACGGAAAGAGTATTTCATTGGTTATGATAAATTGATTATGGCTATTGGTAAACATCTTCTGTATGTGTAAATATTTTGGTCCAGAAAAATAAGCGATGAAGATTAAAGTTTTTTTTTAAAAAAAAAATGAAAATTGAAGTTTATAGAGAAGAAAAGGATTATTAGATTATCAACTAAGGGATGGTTTTATTTAGGTTTTCATAATACAATCTGAAATCAAATCGAAGATACAAATTAACAAATTTAATTTTATTTTATTGATAGACTTTGTCACTTTAGAGGTTTAAATCATAAAAGTTACTTCTTTAGTATCGTTGAAAAACACAAAACTTACAATACTTAAAGCCAAGACTTTATTTGAAGAAGTGATACCAAACCTGGTTTTTTGTTTTTTTTATACACATTTAATACTTTGTCAAGGGTGTGTATAAATGCATTGGCCCAAAGAATATATCAGATTCAGGCTTAATTGAATAGGATTAGGACGCTTGCCCGTCCGACATCTAAATCCAACTGATTTTGGGTTTGATCAGTACTTAGACTTTAAGGTCATATACATTAGGAAGGCTTGAAAAGAGATGGGAAAATGAGGTTCATACATTGAGGGGCAGGGAAAAAGGACGGGGCTGCAACATGGCTGGGGAAGGAGAGGGGGTCGCCTTCCGAAGTTGATGGAGGGAGGGGCAGGACAGGGGCTATTATGGTTGTTGAATGGGTGGTACTTGGTGGGTGAGGGGAAGGGTATGTTTTTTTTTTAAATTAACTTCACTTATAATAGATTAAACTAGTTAAAAGGGTATGTTAGGAGTATATATATAACAACGATTAAATTATTAGAAAGTAATTCAAAAATGTAATTATTTATAGCAGATCCTGAAAGATAAATTTATTTTTGAATTTAAAGACTCATAAATGTTAGTTCATAGGAGTAATTCATGCAATTGTGTTGAAAAGCTTTTATTAATTACCATTTGCTTACAATTGTTTCAAAGTTTCCTAATAATACTTGTTTTATAATATGTTATTTATTTATGGAAATTTAAAATACAATTTGTAAGCATGATACATACATAACGGGACAAACCACTACCTAATTGCATTGCATAGTGCATACTATCAACTCGGTTGTTAACCCGCAATCAGCCAATCATACAACTTTGTTATTCTATTATTATTATTTTATTTTTTAATTTCATATACCACCTTAATTTTTTAGCATATATTCTTTGTTTTATAGGCTTTATATCCCAATCACCATACAAGTAGTAGTAGTCCTAACAATGAATATTCCTTTTGACACCAATAGTCCTTCCGTATTATTGATTTAACATTTATTATTATTTTTATTCATTTTATTTATTTTATATTATTTTATTTTGAAATTAACTCATCTATATATTTTAATTCTGTTTTAAAAATTTATCCAATTTAATATCTCTCTTTAATTAATTAGTGTCAAATAGCAATCTTTTCCTTATAAACACTCCATTATTAGAATTTAGATGGGCTAGCTCCAACAAATCGATCTGTCTAAATATAAATTAAAATCTAAAATACTTCAATTCCAAGAAAAAATCTTAATAACGTCATGCTCGTTCCAACTGAATTATAAATATGAATAATTACTACATGCATTAATGAAATTGCAAACTACTAATATGGCACCATCCTAGCTAGTCCTTTAAAAGTTAGCACCAAATATTGTGCGTATTAGTACCAATATTCATGTTTTCTTACCTACCATTAATTATTAATTCACGCCATCAAGTATATTTTTAAGTCATATGTTTCGTTAAAATCGAATTTTATGTCTATATAAATAATTATTTACATAATTTTAAATTCATTTTAAAATTAAATTAGTTAATTTAGTTACAAAAAATTAAGCAAATATGTCAAATTCTCAAATCTATTTTGAATACTTTTCTATCACATTTAACATATCAAACTACCACAAAGTAGAAGTACTATAGAAGTCTTCCAATTGTAATTATTTATTGTATTTTAAAAAAATATTACTCATTTACAAGGATTACAAGTTTATTATTGAGAATTACAATTCTTTTTTACATTTTTGACTTGTGAGTATTTTTTCTGAGAATTTATTTGTGCATCTTTCTCAAATTGAGAGAATCTTTGATCATATTTTTTTTATAGATATAAATTGTCGTCTTTTTTTCCTTCCTAAACCTTAATCAGAGTGGGATACCAGATGATAATGAAAAGTTATTACTCCTTATATGCACACGGTAGTCTTATTCTAATGTCATGCTTCAACGTAAACCACCGGCCCTCCCTATCAACCCAAACGGCCAAACCTTCTTTCTTCCTCTCTAATTATCTTTTATATATATTCATCTTAAGCTCCCCAATCTTCTCCTACGCACAATTCCATTAAAAAAAATAAAAAACTTTCCATCTCCCCCTTCTTTAATTAAAAAATTAATCAGGACGACAACTCGATACTGCAACGATGTCGAAAGACTGCGGCCACCATGAGAGCAAAAGAAAGAAGCTCTATAAAAGGATTGGCGTCGGAATCCTCATATTCATTTTAATCGTCGCCCTAATTATCCTCATCATATGGGCGGTCTTAAAACCGTCCAAACCAAGTTTCACCCTCCAAGACGCCACCTTATACAGCTTTAATTTAACCAGTCCGGTTCAACTCACTACCATCTTTCAAGTCACAGTCGTGGCCCGAAACCCAAATGATAAAATTGGGATTTACTATGATAGATTGCTCGTTTACGCTAATTATCGTAATCAGCAAATCACGGTACCAACCTCAACTCCACCAAATTATCAAGATACTAATGCTGTCAGTATTTGGTCACCTTTTTTACAAGGTCAAAATGTACCCGTTGCTCCTTTTATTGGGGCTCAGATCAATGGGGAACTTCAATCTGGTGGGGTCTATATTCTGATCAGATTGGATGGACGGGTGAGATGGAGAGTTGGAAGTTTTATTAGTGGGCCATATCATATTCATGTTACTTGTCCTGCTTTTATTCCATTAGGGAACCCTAATGTTGGAATTTCTGTTGAGAAGAATGCTATTAAGTATCAACTTACCCAAGATTGCAGTGTTAGTGTGTAAACGAATAGTAGCAATCCAATATTTCGCATAAGTCAAAATTCGAGGAAGGACATGATAATTATACTCGGACCCCATTCAAAAAGTGTGTAAAAGAGTTCTCATTATCAGCTTAAATTATTAAGGTCGAGCAAGTACTATTCGTTGCGATTTAAAATTATTTTATACTTGTTCTATGTACTTTTTATAATTGTCTTGTACAATTTTATTTTATGGAGAATAAGAAAAAAAAAATTTATTGAGGAATTATTATTGATCACATTAGATGGAATATATGGAATAATAGATGATTAAAATTGAAATTGCATATGGTGTATGATTTTTTGTAATTTTTAATTTGATAAATTTTGATTATTGTATGAATAAGAAAAGGAGAGAGGGACGATTGTGTTATCTATTAGCTAGTGGAGTTGTTAGGTTGTTTTTTTAGGGGAATTCTTGATTAAATTTTATGATTTAATTATGTGTAAAGTAGTCATCAACATGGTTACGTTTTGTTTGGATCAATTCCTATAAGAAAATTGGCCTTTTAAATTATTGGCATTTTATGCATTATAATTAGCTAGGTTTGTAGGCATAGGTGAGACTATGAGAGTGAGTGAAAAATAATGACTTTTCTCCCACCACATCCAAACAAAGTAATTGAATTGGTGGCTAACAAAGATTATGGAATGAGATTATATTTTCTAGCAAACACTTAAACTTGGTTATATTGTGCATGTTTTTTTCATCTCACTTTTTTAATCTTGTCCTTCCTTTTTATGATTTGTTTGGAGGTGGTGGGGGGGTAGGCCATTGGTTTTCTCTCACTTTCATCCCTTCAATGGTACATCTTATGTTCCATTTATCTTAATAAATGGAATTAATATGGGTTAATCCAAATAAAATAAAATAAATGGGATATGGGGGATTCTTATAAATTTGTTTGGACTTTATAATTTGTATATGAAAATGATGAAACAATGAGAAAATAAAAATTAATATTTCATTTTAATTATGTTTCTCTTATAAACTATGATATAAATAAAGGTGAAATAATATGATGTGATTGAAATTTTTTTTTAAAGTTTACTGATACATCAAATCATCATAATTATAATCATAATCATAATACCTATTAAAAGTAATCACACGTAGAGAAATTTTGGTGAGTGATTGATGATTCCATGGCACAACTATTCTTTTAATATTTGAACTGAAATAGGTGAAGTATAATATGAAATTATTAAAACTCTTATATAAACTAAAATTAGAATCATAATTGTAAATTATTATAATCTTAAATTATAATTATAATCATAATTATATTCATAAAAGTTTATAAAAATTTTAAAAAATGACAATTGTCGTTTTTTAAGAGTATTGACACATGAAAAAATTTTAGCGAACAATTGATGATTACATAGCACACAACTTATTCCTTTAATATTTGTACCAAAATAGGTAAAATATGGAGTGTGAAATTATTACAAGGTAATAATTAACAAACAAAACTTAGAATCCATGTTATTTAATTGATTTTATAAAGTTATATGTTATTTTATTAGATTTGTTCAAAAATACAGATTTAAAATATTAATTTTTATATTTTTTAGATGCACCAAATTAAGATACTGATGATTAAAATATTGTATTTTAGATTAAGATTGTGTGAAAATCTTAAAGTTTGCATATGAATAAACGGGAGGAAGTACTTGTATTACCTTTTCGTAGATTTGGAAAAGGTTATGAATAAAATTATTGAGAATAAGAGTATTATGCACTTTTACTTTTCCTTCATATGAATAAATTATCCATTAAACTGCACATTGGCATGACTTCTG
The DNA here is from genome assembly GCF_026212465.1 of Amaranthus tricolor. Taxonomy (NCBI): domain Eukaryota; kingdom Viridiplantae; phylum Streptophyta; class Magnoliopsida; order Caryophyllales; family Amaranthaceae; genus Amaranthus; species Amaranthus tricolor. Next base: position 30,967,721 of record NC_080051.1, on the reverse strand, counting down.
CGGGAGTAACGGGGAAGTTGGGGCGCATCCTAAGCCATGTGCCTTTGTTTTGTTTTCATGTGCTTCACCAACCCTTATGACTTGCGTTTACTTGACTTCATATACTTTTTATTTTGTAATAAATTCATCAATTTGTATTTTATAAAAAAATTATTATACTTTTTGAGATATTAATTATTTAGTAATTAGTTTATCAAATTTTAATCATGAAATCAAATCATCAAGAGCAAAAAGGACCAAAGTGATTAATAAATAATAGTAATGTTTCTAATTGCTATGTTTATAAGATTAATGCAAATATGAAGTACTATATTTCATTTCTAAAAGAAAATAAAAAGTGAAGCAAACATTATTTTTGAGCAACATAGTTCATTTACTTTTTTTTCTGATTAAATTTTTATATTGCTTTTGTATACTCTATTATGTTTCTCAGTTCTCGACTTTCACATAAGATCTCTTTCAGCTAAAAAAGCATATACAATACTAACACTCCTCGTTCCATAGGTTGAATATATATATTTTAAATACATAATTATTCATACTTAAACGGCCCGTTTGGTTGATGGTAATGAAGTAATGGGAATGAAATGTTGTAATGGCAATAGTAATGAAGGAATGGATATGAGAATTGGTAATGAAGATTCTTTTATTTGGTATGCATGACTAAAGAATGGTAATGGAAGATAATATTCCATTGGTTGCATTTGGTTGTTAGTAATAAAAAATGGTAATGACTCTTAGTTTCATTATTGTATATTTGTATCTAAAAGCATTATTGTATCTAAATTATTCTATCTAATGATTCTTTTTTTAATATTAATATTTTTTTGGATAATTACATACATTACCTTTTTTTTCTTCATTATTTTTTTTCTTCAGCTCGAAACAACATTACCTTATTTTATTACCACAGTAATACTTCATTACCATTACCGCCTAATACCATGTTGTTTGATGGTAATGAAAATGGCCCTTTTTGGTAATTTTATTACCTTATTTTATTACCATCCATTACCATTAAAGGCATCCAAACAACCAAAATTTTCATTACTTAATTTTATTACTATTACCGCTCTCTAATACCATGTACCAAACGGGCCGAAAAGGATTGGTACGATGGGTATTAGAAGCTTCTTTATGATAAGATAGTACTACAAAGAAATAAGTAAAGGTGAGTTGGAGAATAATTTGAAGGTCGAAATAAAAGTATGAGTGTTATATTCATGTCTCATTAGCCATATGCCCATATCAGTCCATCACCCACCAATAGTGGTGGACCCAATTGAGCCATCAATTACTATTAGCAACTTCTTAAATATGCTTTTGCCGTCTTCAACGTTTTCTACTGCTTGTTGGTTGTTACTTTATAGTCTTCTCTAATCAAGTCTTTGGACTAATATATTTATTTTTCATATAATTTATTTTATACTTTTTTTATGGTGGGTATAGTCCTACACTTCATTTCCCCTTATTGAAATATCTTTTGGGCTTATTATAAATTCTCCTTACCAGATACCAACTACAGTATAATTTTATTTAAATTTAGAATAATGATGTTTTATCTTCTTCTTAATATTTAAGATTTGTAATCCCTTATTATTATATTTATTTTGAATTTTATTCATTAGTGTATGTCTTCAGTCCGCTTATCTATTAAAATTTTTGCTTTTTGCTACTTTTTTTTGGTGCATATATGCTATATTTATGATATGTTTGCATAATACAAAATTAGATAGGAAACGGATGAACATGACGAAAAGAAAAGATGAAAAAAGTTATGGATTTTCGATTTCATTTCTTTATTAGTTGTAGCTTAGCTTGTTAGAGAAATTTATCTTTCACAAAATGTAAAATAACTCTCTTTCTTTGAATTCACGGCCTACCTCCTCATTTTCTATCTAAATATTAAGACTTTTATTTATTGTTTTTTTCATTGGTTTCTTTAATTTCCTTCATCAAATTCGTTAGCAACTACACTTAGATTAAAGGTGAGTATTATGTAACATTTATTTTCCATCCTTTTGACTTTGCTATAAAATATCTAAAAAATTTTATTTAATTTACGTAATATAATAAATTCAAATACAAAAAGAGTAATTATACTGCTTAATTAAGCACAGACTTAGGATAAAAGTATAATTCCCTAAACGCATCCTTTGGAAACGTTTAGCTATGCTCAAGTGATTAGATTATTATTTTTTTTTAAAATAACTACTCTTAATTCAGCAAGTGTACTTCAATTAAAATCTTATTTATAATTTTAAACAAATATGGAAAGAAAAATATAGTCAACTGAAATATTATTTGATTCATCTTGATACATATTTTTTATATCAAGTTTTTATAAATTTTTTATCATAATTGTAAAAATATTTACTATTAAAATAATATATTAAATAGCGTGAAAATGTAAAATGCAGTCATTATAAAAAGCACTGTCTAATAATCACAAATACTTGTGAGTGATGGTCTCTTGGGTCGGCCCATTATATATTTTTTTGAAATATGTAAGTAGATATTAAAAACAATGTAAGTAGGCATTTAAGATATTGTGAGTAGACATTAAGCAGTGGCGAAACTTGAACAAAATTTTAGGGGGGCGGAGTTAAAAATAAATTGAACGACATTAATATATAGCCAATCCATACAACCAAAAATTATAACGTAAATTTGAATCAAAGTAAAGCTCGATGCTCTTTATCCATAGAACATTTAAATCATCTATAATCTCATTGACACTATATGTCTTTGCTATTTGTCTCTAAAAGTATATTACAAAACTATTAGCAAGAAAATCATCGCTCATTTTGTTACAAAGTCTTTTCTTTACTATCTGTGTAATTGATTGTTTTATTGTTTGAGTTTTCAAGATTCAAGTATTCACTTATTCAAACTAATTATTAAATCAAAGATAAGAAAATTCAATTAAAAATATAAAACAAACCTTTATCCTTCAATTGAGGATGGTAAACTTAATTTTTTATTTTGTCAATTTCTCTCAATCGCTTTCTCTTTTTTTTTTTTCTGTTGTTAAATGATAATTTCATTCCGAATTTGGTATTCCATTATTACTTATTAGATTTTTTTTATTTTGTTCAATTATTTTCTTCCTTTAATTGTGTTGCTTTTATTTGTTGGGCTAGAATTATAAAAAATATAAATGACGATTGTATATTAAATAAAAATTGCTGAAAATCTTGGAGGGGCGAAGCCCCTACCCGTCCTAATAATGTTTCACCATTGGCATTAAGGATACAATAAGTAGACATCAAAAATAATATAAGTACACATTAAGTTTGAATGGGTTGAGACGAAAAGACATCTTTTAAAAAGACATCTTTTAAAGAGACGGTCTCTCAAGAGACTATCTACTTAATAATATGGAAGTGTTCTGTGCCATTTGTGAGCATGTTGATCATCGTGGCCCAAATTTATTACGCCCAACTTCGTCTCTTATAGACTTATACCATGATGAATCAGTTTTCAAAAACCAATGGACCGGGTTTGGAAATATCATCTGAGACAATCTCATTTACTCCTACAAGTAATATTTTAAGAAAAATGTAAATCAATGAATATTAATTAAAGTTTGGAATATGAGAATTGAGTTTTATTGCATTTAAAGAGGAAGTACCATTTTATATAAAAGTCACTGGTTTCGTACTTCACCTAGCCCATTCTCTTGGGCTACTCTTGCAATAAAAAATAGTTGGGAAATCTTGTGCCATTGGAACAAAATAAATAGATAAAAAAAAAAGACATTTTTGATAAATTGATCTAATTAAAAAATGAAATAGTTATGTTGAAATGAAGTAGTGTAAAACATAGTTTGACCGGTGACTATGTATAAAAAGATAAAAAGAAACTTATTAAATACTTTTTGACGGTTTGCCAAAGTGTTCTCAAATCTATAATGTGGCTCTAAGTTTGAGATTTGAGAACATTGCATTGTTTTATTGTTACATAAGGAGACACGAGTTCAGTGGCGCCACATGGGGCAGTTCCATGACCTATTTTCGAAGTCTATTTTCACGGTCTATTTTTCAGTTTGGCCTCTCTAGATTTTTTGATTACGTATTGTTAGTATTGGTTCAATTAAGCTTCCTACTATTAGGCTAATGTCCTTATATTGTCATTAATAAAAGCAAAGACTTGCTTTTAATAAAAAGGTTTCATCCTAGACTAGTCTTACAATTGTATGCTACATAATTGTGCCCGGTTGTCAGGGTGTGGCCGTATGGTGGTATTAGCACTCACCAACTAAGAAAGAGAAAGTCTTAGTAAATAAGATTAACAAATAATTCTTATGTGGTAAGTTTAATAGGGCGAAAGTTTTATTATTTTAATTTATTTTTTTAGTTTTATTTATTTTATTATTATTATTTTTGTCTTTTTGTAATGATTTACGAATCACGTTAATTGATTAGAAATTTTTGGCCAAGAAAATGATGCTAGTTTCAATTTAAGAATTATCAATTCTTTTTTTATATAAATTTTGAATAGATTGACTTTAAATGCACTAGATTTGAAATAAGCTTATTATTAAAATAAATTTAACGGTCTATAAACTGGCCTTTATTATATTTTGTTAGAAAAGAAGTTTATGATCAATTACAGATTCTCAAACTAAAGGAAAATCAAAATGTAAATCATTAAGGGATTTGAAGTTTACAATTATTCTGGAAGTGAGGTTCCAGTCTCATTGCTTTGAATTACAATAATGAAAATGATTTATTGTGCAAATTTTCATAATATGTACGATGTCATTCTCATGGTAATTAAATTTTGATTAAAAAAAGTTTTTTGATTCTCAATTTTTCATTACCAGTTAATATTACATGTTTAATAGTGATGCGCTCTAATTAATTTTGTAAAAAACATGAGATGGTTGGAGCAAAACAAACATGATCATTAAATTTGTCAAGAGATTTTCCTACTAAAATTACACTAACTTTTCATTATTATTCTCACTATTTAATACCTATTATCAAACGAATCGGAATCAGATTCTACACTAGTATGTAATATTTTTCCATCATAAAGCTTTTCCATTAATCATGCTGGCTTTAGGTTTATTTCTGCTAAATACAAGTTCAACCATAAGCAAAATGATCTTATATAATATTTGAGAAAAATTACCACAAAATAATTCAACTTTTTTTATGATTTTTCTATAATAATCTCACTTATTGATTAACCGTGAATAATCCCAACTTTAAAGGGTATTTACCTAGAATTAACTTGGGTAATCCGATGACCTGCTATAATAGGTAATTCACCCAAAAAATAAATTTAAAATTAATTTAAAATTAGAGAAAAATTTTGAAAATTTACTAAAAAGTTCTAAATAATAAAAAAATTCATAAATTTTTTTGAACATTTTTTTCGACATTTTATTTTAATTTATCTTTTTTTTAAAAAATAAAACTTGCTATAACAAGTCATCAGGTCACCGGATTTACTTTAGGAAAATACCCCTTAAAGTTGGAATTATTCATGGTTAATCTATAGGTGAAATTATGGTAGAAAACTTTATTATAGTAATTTATGAATTTTTATAGTAATTTTTATTATAGTAATTTTTCATAATATTTCCACATGAGAAAACTTTATTAAGGAAACATGGCGCCTTAATTTCCTAGCAAATAGCAATGTAGTCAGAATAACAAGATTATTACAAAATCCTTATATGGGTCGGGCTAGTCTAGGAAGTAGTATATCAATTTCAAATTTTAAAATATGGGTCGGGGTAACCAGGCCAGGTTGCAAGAGCCCGAGCCATTTAAGTAGTTTTTGTTTTCACAAATTTTTTTAAAAAACAGTCTACCTATTAAATATATAGACTACAAAACTCAATTAATACAAAATAAAAGGAAAATAAAAATATAAGCTAATCTCAATGGTTTATTTTTGTTCGATATAAAAAGTATTCACCTCTCTAATTATCACTTATTGTCTGATTCAACCGTTTAAAAAGTCTTGGGTTAAAACAATACTCCTAGGATTTACCAACGACCAAGTAACTAGCAATCAATAAAAAAAATAATCAAGACAAATAATCCAGGCGTTACCAAACAAACGAATACTCCTACCAAATCCAAACAGAAATAATTAATCAAACAACCAAAAAGATACTACTTTTTTTACACAAACAAAAATCATCTATACGCAAATAAACAACTAGATCTGGAAAAAGTCAAATCCCAATCCAATAAAATTCTTTATTCATATAAAAATCATAATCATCATCCCTAAAATTACTAATAAAACAAAGAAATCAAACAATAATCCTCATAATCAAGATCCAATAGCACAATATATCCAAAAAAAAGAAAAATTAATCAAAATCAAATGTCATAATGACATTTAGTCTTCTCAAAAACATGAGAAGAAGATGATGATTTCCCTTCCAATGGAACCTTCAAATCACACTTAATCTTAGGCTTCCAAGTACCAGTTTTATACAGTCCAAGCTTAAAGCGAACTCTCAAATAAATCTTGATTTGAATCTCATAAACTCCATCATCACTTTGTTTCTTATAATCAGCCTTATCTTCACTTCCAAGATTTACAAGATGATTACCTTTAAACACAACAGGTCCAAAATCAGTAGTATTCTTCTTGCCTTGGTAGAAAACCGGCGCTTCAACGGTACTAAATCTTTGCGTTTCGTAAATCGCGTTCGCCTCAATTTTGTCATAATAAACCCCAATGTGTCTATTAGGGTTTCTGATTGTGAAATTCACAGCAAGATTGTAGTTAAGATTATCATTCTGTGTGAAATTGAATGTTGTAAGAGAAGCATCTGATGCGTAGAATTTGATTTCGTGAGGACGAACAATTAGCCAAAAGATTAATACAGCTAAACCCACAATAACCAAGATTGTGCAGAGAATGGTGCAGATGCAGCTCATTATACAGTTACATAGACAATCAAAAAGACAACAGCCGCAGCCGCCACCACCACGCCGTCCAGGTCGGTTGTATGAGCGAGGTTGGGCCGGAATTGATGGGCCATAGTATGCCCCGTTTAATTCGGGTTGTTTTTGATACGACATTATAGAGGTTGATTTGCTATGAATTGTAACGGATTTGGTGTGTTTGTGAGGAATAAAGAAGATGAGATTTGTATTTATAGCCTTATAGAGGGAATGGAGATATGGAGGAAGTTGCGCCGTCAAAATGTAGAAGGATTGGGTAATGGGAATAGTGTATCGGAGTAGTTTTGAAATTTAAAAGGGAAAGTATGAGGAAGGATAGGAACATGAATGTTTTTTACGTTACACGGTAATATTTGTGTTAAATAATTAATAATTTATTGGTCGTTAGCGGACGCGTACTTGTTCAAGAAGATCCGTTGAAAAGTATTCCATATATCTATCAGTTTTGTAAAATGCATTCATATAGAAGTAATTAACATATTTTTATAAGATAAATTAATCACTTAATAATTATATAAGAGATCATTTTAACAAACTAAATATATATAAATTGGTCTAATAAAAATAATCTTATTATAAAATAGTTTTATTTAAGAATTAGAATTGATAAAAATAATGTTAAAAAGTGAAAGCAAATATGTAGATAACAGTAAAGAAATTGACAAGGACATAACAAAAATAAAATATTGCAAAACCATAATAAAACCGAAAGATTATATCACTTTATCTTAAATTGACATTATTTGCGAATAAAGTGAGTTTTTAAGAAGGTGAAAATATGATACTCTTTTAAAGAGAAAAATATATTACGTAAACAATTTTTAAAAATAAAACATGTAAATGAAATTAAAGAAATTACTATAATATTTTTTTAATTTGAAAAATAAGTTTAAATAAATGCAATAACGCAAAATAAAAACTGAAAGAAAAATGACAGACAAACAAAACAAACATCAAATCATGGATGATGACTTCAAGTTATAAATGACTTTCTAGTGAATTACGTCATGAAGGCAAATAGACCGTTTGCATTTAATTTTTTATAAAGCCATTATGGAATAATATTACAGGAAATTATTAATTGTATTTGGTGAAATAACTTATTTGATTTTTTAATTTCGTAAATATCTAGTCAGTTCAGCTCATAATCGACTGAGGTGAATTGCATCAATTTTATAAGACTCTTAACAAAATAACCAATAGTAGCTATTTGCCCACAATAATTCCTAATCAATCACCGTGATTTGTAAATCATCACAAAAAGATAAAAAAAATAATAGTAAAATAAATTAAACCAAAAAAGTTAAATTAAAATCATAAAACTCTCCCCCTATTAAATTCTAACACATAAAGGTAATTTGTTAACCTTATAAACTTAGACATCATCGTTTGCCCACGTTACTATTGACTTTTGATATTATCGTTAAAAAGGTTGGATAATTAATTAGAACCTATTAGAAATACATTAAATTAGATTTTAATTACATATTTATGTTAGACTTTAAAATTAAATGTAAGAAATAAAAATTCACTCCATAAATAAATATTGCAACTAATATGAGATAGAAAAATTATTATTCAAATAATTGATAGCTAATTGCTATTAATTGATTGGAGTTATCAATTTAACAAACAAATTTATTCAAATGATTTGACCAGTTAATCTGAACACATTGTTAGGAACTTATTTAAAAATGGTTTATTCATAATATTTATATATAACAAACTAACCAACTAATTAATTAAACACTAGCATTCAATGATTAGACTATCTAACCATTTTTACGTGTTAAAATATATTAAAATTATCCAACAAGTTATATTACAATTTCTAATATTGCAATTTTTCACACAAATAATTTATAATCTATTAATTTTTTTATTCTAAAATAAGGAAAGTTCCCATAAGCAAGAGGAAGAGACAATTAGTGACGAGAATCAAAATCCCGTTAAAATAGTGAAAGGGTTTACCTATGACTATAACCACTAAATTAATTACAAAGTAGATTCTGAACATGTGGGCGTTAATATTAAATTATAGAGGGTGATTGGTAATTGATTGTTAGCTGTTGGTGGTTCGTATTTTTAGTTAACTTATTTGACCTGCTGAAAATGTTGACTATTTTTGTTAGCTTGCATTGTTAAGCTAGCTGGAGCAATTTCTTATTTTAAATTAAAAGCTAGTTTTTCAGTTGTTTTATTTACTAAACACTTTTTAGCTGTTTGACCAACCATCAAGCCAAAGCCAAAAGTTAATCAAAAAGTTAAGTCAAAAGCCATGTACCAAATACCTATATAATATATGTTAAGTGTTAAAGATATAAAGTTGTTAGAAAAATATCAGAATGGCACAAACTTTGAAAGAATTTGTCAATTTTTACTCCGCGAAGTCAAACTATTATTTCTGTTTTTATAAACTTTAAATCATGGTCTGATATTCAGATTTAATAACAATTATAAACAAATTAAATTTCATAACGACTAATATTCACAAAATTGTTCTCAAAAAAAAAAATCATAAAATTATTCAATGTTGCTAATTCACATGGAAGTAGTCGGCGAAACTATCAAATTTAGGTAAGCTGCATGCAGTGACACGGTTGCTTATAAGTTTTAAGTTGGTGATATTGAAGGTTCTTCTTGCAGGTAGCGTCCTATAAAATTTCATATGCCCACTGTTCAAAGTTTGGCTTTCATTTTCAACTTAAATTAGCCTTAAAGTCATATTTCTTCCTTTTTTATTTGTTCATACTCTGTAAATTGTATTTGTCATTTAAAATTGTGAAGTGGATTTCCATTGGTAAAAAATTTTAAAAAAACAAATTTTTAAATCAGCCGGTTCAATGATACGGTGAGATTATTTTTATTGGGCTGACCTTTATACATTTAGTGTATTATTGTGATCACATATAATTTTAAAGTAATCAATTAGAAAAATAAATTAACTATAAGAGACTTCACCATTATAAAACAATTTTATACAAGACGAGCTGAAAAATAAAATAAGAACCGTGATGTGGGACAGTGGGAGTATAATATAGTTTACACTAGACACTTCTATTTAGTGGTTTGTGACTTTAGAACAGCTATTTTTAAGTAACGATATGTCTAGCCCATGGAATCAACCCTTGTTGAATCACTAATTACCTTATTACTTTTGCATACAACATTCAATTTTAAGGAGTATCTGCTTTATTAAAAAAATATTCCAACCTATTCATCTTAAGTGTCCCATTTACTTTATGCACTCTATCCAATGCACTTATTCAATCCTTAATATATCGAGTTATGTATAATTAAAAATTATAAAAAATTGATATTAATAATCTTTACATCAAAACGAATCAAATAAGATCCTACATGACTATGTTTTAACTTATAGGTTAATAATAAAATGCAATTTAAGAGTGATAAATGAATAGTGTCTCAAAAGTAAATAGAACACCTAAGGTGAATAGGAGAGAGTATTATTTTTGGAGAATTCAGCATTTAATGGAGCAATTATTGATTTTTTGTAAGCAAGTTTATGTTTGTAATAATTTCTTTTTTTTTATTAAAGAAAAGTAAAAATAAAAAGTATCAAAGGAAGAAGTAAAGAGATCAAAGAATATTCTAAAATCAGAAGTCTAGTAAATGATTTACTCAAAATTATAAGCGTTGCAAAATAATGAAAATTTGACTAGAGTATTTCATTCTACTCTCGCTACTGGTCAAATACAACACTACACCATTGTACAAAGAATTAAATAATAATGATGACAAATTATGCGGATAGGGCTAAAATACACTGAAAATACTAATAAATTAAAAGAAAACGATAAAAATAATACTTAAAATAGAATTATAAAAGTAAAAGAAAAAAAAAAACTCCTATGACAAACTGGAAAGGGGTAAGAATTGTTCAAGTTCCAACTTACAAGTAAGCAAGCAAAATACGGGCTATACACAACCTAGACTTCCTTATTATTGATTGTTATTGTAGGCCGAAGGTTTATTATTTGGCCCACCAAGTGAAGCCCATTTATAATAAGCAACTATAAAATCTTAATCTTATGTGAAGCCGTCTCTCGATAAGCTGACCTCATAATAAGGAATTTGTATAATTTTTCTTTTCGATTTGTATTACTTACATACTCCTTTTATTCCTTTTTATTTGTCCAATTTAAGTTTTTTACACTTTAGAAAAGAGAAATTTAAATTTGATTTTTAAAGTATATACTGAAGACAAAATATATTTATGGGATCTTGTTAGATTCGTCTTGATACAAAGAATTTTAATATATAACTTTTATAATTTTTATGATTCGTACATAGGGATATTGGGCTCAAAATTTGCTTTACAAATCGTGCAAAAAGCAAAGTGGACAAACAAAAAGGAACATAAAGTGTATGATATACATCTTACAATAAAACTGTCTCATTAGGTGCGGAGGGATGTTCAATGGCATGGGTCAATTGACCAATATTAATTTTTTTAATAAATATTAAAATTGTCCAATATAAATTTTAAAAATATTTTTGGGATTATGAGGTAGGCTAGAAGAAGGCGAAATCTAATGAAAATTGAACTCAAAACTCTATCTTAAGTGAATTGATATCTGTTTCAACAATAACAAGATCAGATTCTCAATAAATAAATAAATAACAAAATAGAGTAGTTTACAATTGTAGTCCAATATTAAAAACCTAAACCGAAAATAGCTGAAAATATTCCATGCTAGATATAACCTTATCAAGAAAAGTATGATAATTTTAATGGGGGATTTGGAGCAATTATATTTAATTAGACTGTTAAAATTTATTAACTAAAAATAACTTGAATTTTTATATTGGAAATTTTGTAATTATATACAAAATTTTGTAGTTATATAAAAAATCTCATCAAATTTGTGAATAAAGAAAAAATCGGAGGCTTAAGCTGATCATAATTAATAAGAAATCATGTAATCATTGTCAAAACACGATAATAATGAGCACGAACAGCACGCCTCGTCTAATTTTATTTTTATGACGACAATATTCATAGTACTTCGACATTATAAATATGATATTTAATTTTTTTGAAGTGATAAAATATTGCAAATATATAGTTATAACGTTGAAAAAACTACTCATGATTTCATAATCCATAATTAGTTAACTAAAAAATGAAATATCATTGATTTCTTGATAATAATAAAAACATAAATTAAGAAAAAATGATAAATCACGCCTACAGGTTACAGCTATACATTCCTACACAATTCTAAGCTACTTACCTATGATCTATTTTCTAATTAACCATGAAACTCAAAAATAAAAGTAATGAAAATTCGAGGATTATGAATTGATCCTTTTAATCTTTATAACATAAATTTGATTCTCACCGGGTACACGAATAAACATACTAATTAACGACTATTTTACACATTATCGGTGATCGTTAATAATATCTAACTGGTCTAACTATGTTCTCTCGTCGGAGAGGCTGCCGGAGTAAAGAAAGGAGGAGATGTACAAGGAGTTAAAAAAGGCGGTTCGACGCCGAAATCGGAGTCACTCACCATAATAATAACCTCGGACGAGTCACCAAGATGTTCATAATTATCACCAACGATTGATTTTTTATTTTCCGCTAAAACAGAAGTAATTTCATCAATTTCAATACCTTCTTTTTCTTCTTCTTTAATGGTGAATAAAACCCTTGAAGGAAGTTCATAAATTCCCTCCAATTTGAAGATTTGAGAGTGAGAATTGGGAACAATTGTTGGTGTCGTAGTGGTGGTTGTGGGTTTAATTCGACTGATTTTGTGGCGGAATTGTTGTCGGCGACGCCATAAGAGGTAAAGGAGTTCGGCTAGAAGAGCTAAAAGGAGAAAGGACAATACTAAAGTGAGTATGATGCCAAATTTGCTTAAGCATTTCATGGTGTTTTTGTGGAGGTTTGTGTTGTTGGGGTGTTTTTTTAAATACTAAGAAGATTTTTAGGAGTGTTTTTTGGAGTGCGCCAGTGAGTCGAAAATGAGAGAAATTGACCCACTAGCGTAACCCGGTTGAGATAATGGTTGTGTTGTGTCAAGTCATTTGACTCATTTTACTACAATAGTGTTTGTCCATCGTGTCGTCCTATGATTCACCATTTAAATATAAGATCAATTTACTTGCAATATTGAAATATTTAGTATTGTTTACTTATTTCTCTTAATTTATGATTAATTTTTAATTTATAAATTAATATATAGTCAATTGAAATCTTGTTTGATTCCTATCGATATAAAGACTATTAATATTAAATTTTTATAATTTTTTAATATACATAACTATAAATATTAAGAATTAAATTATTTTGAAACGGAAAAAGTATAATATGAAGTACATGGTTTATATCGTATTTATCATGGCTCGTGTCAAATAATATTGTGAGAAATCATGTTGTTGTGCCTCAAGCGTGTAGGCCTAGCCTATTTTCATCTTTAGATAGCTTTAGAACATATTTAAGCATAGGGAGGAAAGTTTAGTGTCATTTGATTAAAATTTTTTTCAATTTCTAACCTAATGTAAAAAAAATATTATGCTATGTTTGAGAACAATGATTTCATTTGAAAATTTGAAATTGGCTCAAATTTATTGTTTGGCAAATTAAAAATTTTTAAATTTGGATTTGAATCAAATTCCATCGTTGTTTTCAAAGTAGTTAAAATTGAGGATTTAAAAATGACTACCAAAACCTTGTCATTCTCAAATTCTTCAATTATGATTTCATAATTAGAATTAATAATTTGAAATAAAATATTTGTTCCCAAACACTACTTTAGAGAGTTCAATGTTGATAGTAATTTAATTAAATGATACGGAATATGCCCTCATCCTATTATACTAGTATTCTAGATTTGTTTGTATCGAGTAGTGTATGGGAAAATAAATTCTAAAAATAGCAAAAATAAAAGCAAATTTGTATTTATTTTATAAATAATACAACATATATGCTATTTATTAAATATATTTGAAATAGCATATAAAATTTTCAAGTTATTTACCAATAATTTTCTATTTGTTATACTCTTGTTTCACTTATTTTGCGTTATTTAAAGAAAAAAATTCTTACATTATAATTTAAAATGATGCAAAATGAGTGACAAACAAATTAAGCGATACAAAAGAGCAATTCTTCTATCTCAAAGAGATTTTCGCACATTTCTTTTTAGTCCGTTTCTTTTACTTTGCTATAATATTCTTTTTATAAAAATGTCTCTACTTATTTATTTTATTTTATCCGCACATTTTGACTTTACTTTATCCTTACAATATGTTAATCTTTGTAAAATACTCTCATCTATTTACTCTAAGTGTCTTATTGACTTTTAACCATTTTTAGATGGTTAAATGAGATCACATGTAAAATAGGAATAGTATAGTATTTTTATATTTTGATAGGAGTTAAGTAGGATTAGTAAATATAATTATGTTAAAAAATTAAGCTTAATTAAAGTAAATTAATAAAATTAATATGTTCAAAATAAAAATAAGACACTTAAAATAACTTAACTTAATAAACACTTGCTGTGAATAAAAAAAAAAACTCTTAAACGTTAAAGAGACGACACTACTTTGGAGTTAGGAAAATGGAAAAGGAATGGGATACGTAGTAATAATTACCATCATTATTTCAAAATAAAATGAAAAAAAAAATGACGAAAAGAAAAAGGAAAAAGTAAAAGTTAATTCTTTGTTGTCACTGTCTGGATTGATTTTTGATACTAAGTTTAAAGTGAAAAATATGGAGAGTATAGGCTTTTAACTTGAACGACTAAAGACCAATATATAACCAAGCACATGAATACAGAAAATAGGTTTGCAATGATTTTTTAAAATATACATAATAGCCAAATAAAACAAACTATCTACAATAAAAAGTGAAGTAGAATTAAAGAGGCTAAATTTCTTGAATTTTGCTATATTTTTATTTGGAAGAGTTATTAATTTTGGTTGGTAGTTTATGAGAATTGACAAAATTTTCTATAAGTATTACTAAAACTAAATATTGTAAATGTCATCACCTTTCAAAATTGCTTACGTGTCATCTTTTTAATAAAAAATTTTCCTCTACACCTTAATGATGTTGTCATTGTTATAATGACTACTGTTAAAATCTTTGACTTTACTACTTTCTGAATATGACTATAATATTATCTATATTGATTGATTTTCTACTTTTTAGGTCACATCATTTAATGTATTAGAAAGTCATAGAAAAATATTTTATTTTATTTTTTTCAAGTTTTTTATAAAATCTTTATAATGTTTTTTATTAAATTAAATGAGTATAAAATACTTTAAGATGGGTTAAAACATAAAGCCGTAAACTTTTTATTCTTATGTTTATACAAATATATCAGAAATTTTGATAAAATCGTACATCGCACGAGTATATACTATTATCTAGTTAAGTAAATAAAACGAAATACTTAGAATGGGATGAAGTAATATATGGAATTTAAGATCGAGATTAGAGGATTGTGAAATATGAATCCATATTTTAAATAAAATATTATAATAAAATGGAATTGGCAACTAAAAAATTAATTTATTCTCTATGTCCTTATTTTTTTTTTTTGAAATGTCTCTGTTCCTATTTGATGTTAAAAGAAACGCTATGAAAATAAAAAAAACTTGAATCTAAAGATGATTGAGATATTATTTTATTAAATAATAAAATTAATGGAGAAAAAGTAGACATAAGCATTAACATAATATAAAAATAAAATTAGTGAACAAGATATAAGTACCAGAAATATTAAAAATATCAAAATAAAAGTTAGTAAAAAATATACGATGATCATAAGCATTATAAAAATATTAAAACAAAATTAGTGAAAAATTTGTAAAGATCATAAATATTAAAAAATTATTAAAATTAGAATGACTAAGACTAACAAAGTAAAAATATAATTTAAATAGAAAAATTATTTAAAAAATTAACAAATATAAATAACCTAAAATGAAAAATAATAATATCAAAAAAGGGTAGTGTTGTCTTAATGTTTCCCGTTGGCTTAATGGATAATTTCATGAGATTTGCAGGCGTGATGATGAAGCTTAATTTGTTTTTTTATATAAATAAATAAATAAAAGCTATTTGTCTTGTATGAGAGTATCTTATCATGAATTAGACTTATTTAATTAACTTATTTCTCTAATTTTTTATTTTAAATTTATAAGTAATTACTTATAGATTAAATGTACATGAGTCAACTTTATAAATATAATTTCATCATGAGACCGTCATTTTTAAAAATTTGTAAATAAATAATTCTTTTTTGAAACACAAATTCTTAAATGAGATGGTTTCATGAAGACTATTTCAATTAGGCCAATACATATACATTTAGAATATTTTAGTAATTACTTACAATTTTAAATTGATTACTTAAAAAAATCAGTTAATTATATAAAACATATTACTAGAAAGTAATACGATGATATAAGACGAGTTGTGTTTGATGAGAGAGGGTGAAGCTTGGGCGGCAAGGTGCAAAATCCCGGGCTGGATTGTTTGTGGATCTTCTTTTCTGGATTATCAAATGACTAAATTGTCCCTTGGAGGATTCGGTTGATTTTCAATGAATTAAAATTACAACTTAACAAATTATGAATTTATCATTACGTAGTCATTATCGTCATAAAATAGCTTAAAATTTATATGTAATTTTTTCATTAAAATTTTTAAATTAATTTTTTATAAATTGGTCAAAGAACTTTTCATATTATATATATTATAGTTGTGAAATAATAACTAAAAACTAATAAGTGATGAAAAATAATATTTCCCTTTATTAAGATTAAGGTATCCATTATTTTTTGGCATTATTCAACATTAATTTTTATCTTGTATTTTATTTTTTATTTATACATTAAAATATAGTTTAATGATATATTTTTTATTCATCTCAATCTAAATTTTATTAAATATTAATTTTTTATGTTTCTTAACCAAGCATAATTAGAAATATTTAGATTGAAATAGTGATTCAGTAAGTGAAAAACCAAATGAGATATTTAATTAGAATAAGAGGGAGTAGATTACCTCAAATTTATATAATTGATTAAAAAAATTTCACAAATTTTTGAAAAAAATGATTTTAATCAATTGAATCGTGTTTGGATAGTTTTTGATTAAGTTTCATCATCAGGTCAAAATTTAACAGGTCAAGTCTTGTTTTATTTAATGATGTTCGATTATTTTATATGAAAATACAGTTGGTTTCTTGAGATATCGTCTCTTTGAGAGACGTCTATTAAATCTAGCTCATTTAGAGATAAAAATAGTGGACTGATTAAATTAGGGTTGATATCTCAAAAAGACTGTCTCTTACAAATATCTGTGATAAAAACATTAGAAAGATATAAACCAAGGGATGTTACCACCTCAGGGCCAATTTAGAGATGGCAACCTGCTACATTGGGTTAGTAGGCCGTGTGCCAAAAAGGTCAGGCCGAAGCAAAGTGGGGCCTTGTAGAACAAAAAGATATTGGCACCCATGTTTGTATTGATTAGGCTTGTGCCGGGCCGAGTATCTTCATTACAAAATTTCATATCCATTGGGCTACCAATAAGCACATCATTTGATTTAGAAGAAAATTTGAAATACTTAAGCAAAAAAAAAAAATTAATTAATAGAATTAAGTTTTAAACTTACTCCAAAAGTAAGCGTGAAATTTTCATACCTGAGGTTTGGGGCTGTTCGCAGTTACTAACTGTGAACAGATCAAAAAAGACAAAATAGTTGTTCGCACTTACTAACTGCGAACAACTATTTGACCTGTTTTGACCTGTTCGCAGTTAGTAACTGCGAACAGCAACAAGACAAAATAGTTGTTCCCAGTTACTAATTGGAAACAACTATTTTTGTCTTTTTTGACCTGTTCGCAGTTACAGACCCAAACCTCAGGTTTGAAAATTTCATGCTTACTTTTGGAATAAGTTTAGAACTTAGTTTATTTAATCAATTTTTTTTATGCTTAAGTATTTCAAAAATTCGATTTAGAAACGGTGCACATATAAGTATGGACAAATTTTTAAATAAGACAGTTTTACAGTGAGATAATTTTTATTGAACTGATCCAATATATATATTTTAAAAAAAGATTTGATCAATCTCTTAAATTTTTTTAAAAAAACATTAGGTGCCATTATTTGACGATTGCAGTTCAATTTTCATGGATAATAACTAGCTCTAATCATCAATTCAGTGGAAAATAAATTATACTCGCTAGTTGTAAGATATGATTCGTCATAATAATTACTCCCTTAATTACTCCCTTCGTTTTCTAATATTCTTCCTATTTAGAATATTCTAATTTAAAGAAAAGTTTAATTAAGACTTTTAAGACATATATAGATGATTTAATATATTCATCTCGTTAGATTTGTCTTAATGTAAACTTTTTTATATATATTTTTATAATTTTTTATGATACGTATTTAGAGATATTAAAATTCAAAATCTAATTAAAAATTATGCTCAAAGAAAACGGAAAAAAGATTTGGAAAGAAGGGAGTATTTGAATTTATTATATTTATTCATTGAGTCCTCACAGAAAAGATAACTTAATAAATTCGATATAAAATTTGAGTTGAGTCACTCACTTCCATATATAGATAGTATAACTTTGATCTTATAAAGAAAAAAAAAAAAAAACCGACGATTAGTTGTCATATGCGACGTTACAACATAAATGCAACTAATATTGAGAATATAGTCGTTTCATATCAAAGTTTGGGGTTAAATTTTCAGTAAGCACTCTAACGTATGAGGAACCTCTTACCCACCACTCAAAACTCTACATACGGTTTATTCGTTAATCATACTTTAGTATTGCATGGAATGTTCACCGCTTCAATCATCAACTTAAAAATTTAGTTGAATTATTAAGCTTTCTTCTCTTTTCAGACCCTGATCATAATTTTTTATAAGCGGATCAATTTCGGGTTTTGGGTTTTGGGTTTTGGGTCGGATCAATTTCGGTCGGGTCATTTTCGGGTCGGGTCAGTTTCGGATCGGGTCAGTTTCAGGTCGGATCACTCCGGGTTTCGGGTCGGTTCGGATTGATCCAACGGGTTACCATAAAACATCAGAATATCCAATCGACTGATTCAACATAAAAAAAAAAATCATTAAAATGTCTAAAATGCATCATACTACAAAAAAAAAATATCCAAATGAATCAATTTAAAAGTATAAATAAGAACATGTTAAATAGCAAATTGTTCAAATTAACACTTCATCTTCATTTAGATTTTCTTCTTCGCCTTCATCTTCTTTTTCATCTTCATCTTCTTCATCTTCATCTTCATCTTCATCTTCTAAATTTTTGTTAGCTTCTTCATTACACATTGGTGGAAGATCAACCTCTAATCCATTTTCAAGTGGATCTATCAACATAAAACAAATTCACAAAATAAACTATAGTTTTAGTTTAACGAATTGAAGATCATATTATTTGCATTCAAAACTCAAATAATTGATAAATTTACCTTCTTTTACTTTATAACCAAATAGCCAACTACGACTAGTAATTAAAGCCTCAGCAGTATCCGGTTGAAAAGAAGCTCTATACTTAGTAAGCACTCTACCTCCTAAGCTAAAAGCTGACTCGGATGCAACAGTAGTAATTGGAATGGCTAATAAAGCCCTTGCCATACGCGCAACCTGTGCATGTCGAGTTTCATTTGTTTTCCACCATTGCAATACATCTAGTTCAAGATGATGATCAAGCCTAGACTCCTCAAGATAAATATCTAATTGTGACAAATTTGCACTAGTCCCTCCAGCAAAAGATGAAAATCCCTATTAAAGTACTAGTAATTAGAAGGTTAAAATAATAACAATACAATTATAAAAAACTTCAAAAAAAAAAAAATACTTACAGGAAGATCATCATGCACGACATGACTACTAGCTTCACGGTCATAGGGAGTATCATTCCTTACATACTCCGCAAATAAATCATAGAGTTTGTCTTTGACTTGGTTGGCTTTCCAGGACCCATTTTGAGGATCCAAGTGTTCAAAACAATATTTGATCAATTGAAATTTATAACGAGGATCCATCATGGCAGCAAAAGAAAGAACAACACTATAATTTTCCCAATATTTATCAAATTTATTTTTCATATTCTTTGCCATATCTTTGAAAAACTCATCTTCACTATCAGCATATTGTATCAACAAACATTCGATTCTCCACACACTTTTAAAGTACAAGTTGGCAGTTGGATAATTTCTCCCCGAAAACTGTTTTGTTATATCATCAAAAGGTTTTAAAAGTGCAACAATTTTTTTAACCTTTGACCAATCATCATGTGTAGGAATATTAGGAAGGTCTTTGTCAATTCTTTTCAGGTTTTCATAACAAGGACAATAAATCAATGCCCTTTCAAGCATCCTATAGGTAGAATTCCATCTTATAGGACAATCCAACCACAACCTTTTAGAAATACTAACACCAATACCAATTGCACACTCCCTCAACTTTGCTTTTCGTACTTCAGAACCATTTATATACTTAACCAAGGTCTTTATTGTTTTTATTTCATCTCCAATGACCTTCAAACCATCTTGAACAATTAAGTTCAAAATATGAGCACCACAACGAACATGAAAATAATCACCATAAGCAAGCAATGGATTATACACACTTAGACTATGAGCAAGCAATTTTTGCATATTATCATTGTACTTAGCATTGTCTAATGTGATAGAGAACACCTTTTGTTGAAGCTTCCATTCTTTTATAATTGCAGTTAACCTCTCATGTATCATGTTGGCATTATGAGGAGGGGGGACATGACAATAGGCAATAATCTTATTGTGTAACTTCCAATCATAATCAATATAATGTGCAGTTAATGAAAGATAACCCTCATCCACAATCGAATGCCACATATCAGTAGTTAAGCAAAATTTTGAAGACACCCCAATGCTCATTTGTTTCTTCAACTTAAGTTTTTCATTTTTATGGACTTCTAAGCAATACTTCTTAGCGGTTTTTCGACAAATAAATTTACAATCTTCATTTAAGAAGCTATGTATAGCTCGATTTTCAGCTTCTTCAGCAAATGTAAAGGAATAACCATGTCTTATAATTGCTCTAGCCACTAATTGCTTATACATGGAAGGGTCAAAATGTTTTAGATAACCCTTGTCTTTCTTACCCTTTTTTTGTTTGTTAATTTCAAAAGTAGCTCGTGCAAAGCAAGACTCACTATGACGCTTAAAATTTGTGGTTCCATTAGTAGAATGAGCAAGAATAGGACCTTGTTTGCAATATTTACAAAGAGCTCTTGGAATATTGTCCTCAAACATGTGACCATCAAAACAATCATAATCCTTCCAAATAGGAGAAGTCCATTTTCTTTTTTTACATTCGGACAATGGCGCATTCATGTTGTTTGTAGCTGCTTGCTCTTCTACTCATAAAGACAAAGAAACAAGTTTGTATCAAGCTGATTACTCAATGACTGACTTAGCAAAAAAACAAATTTATTCATAACTTACCCACACTTGGACATGAATTCGCACTACATGAAGAAGAGATTGAAAATCCCGGTGAAATAATTGGAGTTGAAGATGGAGTTGAGGATGAAGATGGTGAGAGTTGAGTATATCCTTGAATTATTGGAAGATTTGGCATTGAAAATGGAGATTTTGGAGGTCTTCGTTTTTGTTTTGACATGCTTATCAACAAACAAGCAACATACAAAAAAACCCATACATTATAAACCCAGACTTTACACAACAGCAACACAAATTTTTAAAGCAGCAAACTTACTTAACTTGTACTACAAATCAATCAATCAACCAAGATCGCCAATAACATAACCAATAATAAGAATTTAACTAACACAGAACACCAATTTCGCAGAGAAGTAAACCCAGATCAAATTGCACGAAACTCAGCAAAATTCGGATCATTAACTGTCAAATTAGATGTCTATCAAAGTTTTTGGATAAACCCAACCTTTTTCTGTAATGCCCCGAATTTTTCTCTATGGCATAATTTCCATTTTATTCCTCTTTCTAGTTACTTTTCTTTAAGTTTAGTCTTTAATTTAAAATAATTTATTATGATATTATTTGTGATTTGTTATAACTATCTCTTTTATGCTTTATAATGTGATTTAAAAGGAGCGTAAGTTATTATTATTATTATTATTATTATTATTATTATTATTATTATTATTATTATTATTATTATTATTATTATTGTTGTTGTTGTTGTTGTCGTCGTGTTAATATATTATTTTCATTAAATTTATGTACTACTATTATATGTCCTAGGTTATTTATTTTTGGACCAACTTGTGGTAACAAGTTTTAAATTAGGATGACTAAATATATTTTTTTTTAGTACACTATTATCATGATAAGCTTTTAAAATTAGTGTTTAATTAGGTTAATTGATTCTAATTTATGCTTAATTAATTGGTACATTCTAGAATGGAATGAATGCATGAACATCCTTCAAATCTTTTCATTTTCTTTTCTTCAAGTTGATTGAACTTCCTAATGCTCATAAATTCTCAACCATTATGAAGAGTCTTTTGGGATGGTTTTTCCCCTCCTATAAATACTAGCCTATTGTTATGGAAATTTTCATTCATTCATAAACTAGCTCATAAACTTTCTTTCTCTCATTCTTTTCTCTCAAAATAAAAAAAAAAGAATACTTGCTTTATTTTTCTTCAAGTGTCAAAATATTATCATATTTTTGGGTAACTTTTGAAGACTTATTTTGAATTATTCAAGCTTACTTCAAGGAATTTATTTTGCAAATTATTTGGGAGATTTTCTTGGAGTTTTCTTTAATCTTCTAAAGATTATTACTTTCCTCCATTATCCAGGTAACTAGATTTTTCTTCACTTAGTTTCTTAATTAAACATAGAAGTCTTGTTTAGAATTAATTAAAATTTAAGTTGATTAATTCGGCTTTATATTGTAAATATTGCTTTAATTATTTTCGTGCATATATTATTGTTATTTTAATCTTCTATGATGTGTTATGACACAGATTTAATTTAGGATTGGTTAGAATTTATTTTCGTGATTTGAATAATTTTATTTTAAATTATTATGAAAATCTGGAAAATCTACACTTTTTATTAATAGTAATTTGGCTGTAATTTATTGATTTTAATTTATTTTCACATTATTTTAACACTAAAATATGTTACAATCAGTAGGTAATAGTGTAAATTGATTTTGATGAATTTGGATTTAATTTTACAAAATTATTATTTAATGATGGCTTAAACTACTTAATTTGAATTTTGTGAATTAATTAAGGTTAAGAGGAATTAAAACCTGATTTAATTTATTAATTTATTATTTTTGGTCATGTACCTAATTGCTTGGTTATGTGTTAATTTCATGTACTACTTATTTATTTAATTAGATAGTTTATGACCATTTGTTGTTAAAGTCATGTAAATAGAGAACTTGACTTTGGCATTGACTTCGACCTTGACCATTGACTTTTGTTGACTATTATAATGGCTATGTGATTTTATTTTGATGGTTTATAAAACTGTTTTGTTGCTTGTCGACAAGTTTATACTTAAGAATAAAATAACATTGTCTGTAGTATATTCTTGCCAAGAGTTGTAGTAAGGTGTATTCTTGATTAAGTTCGAATTATCCTTATTCCAAACTCAGACATTACAACTTAAACTGTATGATTTTGATCTTGATTGGTTTTGAACTACTCCTTTGGAGTTTTGGTATTTTGGAAACGGTCATTGTGGCCTTTGGGTTCTTAAGGGTAAATCCATAGTGGTTCCTTATGAACATTTGATTTGGTTTTGGAATTTGACTTTTGGGTTCTTAAGGGTAAATCCATAGTGGTTCCTTATGAACATTGGTTTTGTTGTTATTTGGAAATCGTTGGGTAAGTCCATAGTGGTTCCTTCGATTGGACAGCACATCTATAGTAGATTGGTTTTAGATTTAGTTGTCGTTCTCGTTATGCTGGATCTTCGGAAAACGAGAGAGATTGGCCATTCTTAGACAGGGTTATATCATTGTGGTTGACCCGAGGTTCGCCCTGACTTTATCTAGGCTTAGTGGGCCGCGAATTTGTTCACTGCGTCTGTTCCAACTACGACTTGAAAATATTGTTAACTTGATTTTGTTAAATTGTTTTGGAAAAGTTATTCTTGGTTTTAATTGATTTGGTTATCCAACTTTGGTATTAATTGAATTGATCAACATTATTTGACTCTATTGGTTTGGCTTGTATGGTTGGATCGTTGTTAATTGGTTTGAATTTTAATTAAGTCTCGCATTAGTTCTTTGTTTAAATTTGAACCTTTGTGTTAAGGACAGTCTAGTTACTGGCCACTAAGTGGTAATTTGCGGTTTAGTTGTTGCAGGTGATGATTGAATTCACTCGGAGCGACTGGGGAATAAGACTGAGAGATGTAGGGTTACCTAGAACATTAAGTTGAAGTTTAGATGTTTTATTTATTTTTGTTTATGGGAGTGTTTTACTCCCTGGATTATTATGTAATGACTTTTTGATTTACTTTATTCGAAGTTATAAATTTATTTTGAAAATTTTAGTGACCCAACTTAGTGTATTGTTTCCGCCAATACACCCTATATTAAGACGGGTCATTACAGTTGGTATCAGAGCTGAACGGTTCCGAGGCTTGCTTGAGTAAGTTACTTGGAATCTAAGCAATTGACTTGACCATAGAGTGAGGATTACTTGGGTAGTAAGAAATGGGAATTGCTTTTAGAAAAGCAAGGAAGTATGTAAGACTACATATAAATTTCTGTTTTTGTAGGATTCCTCCTAGAAGATGAACCTCTGCTTAATGATACTGGTGCTACTGCTTCTTTCATCTCTTCTTTCTTTATTGAAAAAGCCAAGTTGAACTCTTCTATGTCTGTTAAATCTGTGATCTCCCTTCCTAATGGGGAGAAAATTTCTTGTCATCGCGCTTTTCGAAGCGTTCCTGTTATCATTAACGAGGTAGAATTGACTGCAAATCTTAAAGAGTTCCCCATGGACGAATTCGATGTGATATTCGGCATGGATTGGTTGAAGGAATACCGAGCTGTATTCCATTGTAGGGATGAGAAGGTGGTATTGAGAAACCATAAAGGGGAGAGAGTTTCTTATTCTAACACCAAAGCAAAGCCTGGTGTGAAGATCATCTCTGCTATAAAGATGATGAAAATACAAAGGAAAGGGAATGAAGTTTTCTTGTGCAAAGTGACTGAAGTCTCCGAAGGCGTTAAGCTTGAAGACATTCCCATTGTCAGAAACTATCCAGATGTATTTCCCGAAGAATTACCTGGAATCCCTCCCGAAAGAGATGTAGAATTTGGGATTGATTTGATTCCAGGTACCGCTCCTATTTCTAAACCCCCCTATAGAATGGCACCCTCAGAAATGCAAGAGTTAAAGACTCAGTTGCAAGAGCTTATCGATAAGGGTTTTATAAGGCCCAGTGCTTCTCCTTGGGGTGCTCCAGTTCTATTTGTGAAGAAGAAAGATGGTAGTATGCGGCTGTGTATTGACTACCGTGAACTGAACAAGGTAACTATCAAAAATAGATATCCCTTGCCAAGAATTGACGATCTTTTTGATCAATTAAAGGGCGCGGGTGTCTTTTCTAAAATTGACCTTAGGTCTGGTTACCATCAGATCCCTGTGAGGGAAGATGATATTCAAAAGACGGCTTTCCGGACTAGATATGGGCATTATGAATTTGTCGTCATGCCCTTCGGTCTTACGAATGCCCCTGCTGTGTTTATGGACCAGATGAATAGGTCCTTTCACGAGTTGTTGGATGAATGTGTAGTTGTCTTCATTGACGACATCTTGGTATTCTCGAAGGATGAAGAAGAGCATGTTAAACATCTAGAAATGGTGTTAAACATTCTCAGGAAGCAGAAATGGTTTGCCAAGTTCTCAAAATGTGAATTCTGGCTTAAGAAAGTGGCATTTCTAGGCCATGTTATTAGCAAGGAAGGTGTGAAGGTTGATCCAACGAAGATTAAAGCTATTATAGAATGGGCAAGTCCCTCTAGTGTAACTGAAGTTCGGAGTTTTCTAGGACTTGCAGGCTATTATCGAAGGTTTGTGCATAACTTCTCTATTATTGCTCAACCTTTGACAAAATTGATGAAGAAAGACTGCAAGTTTAGATGGTCCGAAGAGTGCGAAAAGGCTTTTCAGTTATTGAAAGAAAAGCTCACATCTGCTCCTGTCTTAGTCTTGCCGATAGAAGGAGAGGAGTATGAGGTGTTCAGTGATGCCTCGAAGAGTGGACTAGGGTGTGTGTTGATGCAACGGGGTAAGGTTATTGCCTATGCTTCAAGGCAATTAAAAGTTCATGAGAAGAATTACCCTACGCATGATCTTGAATTGGCTGCAGTGGTGTTTGCATTAAAGATTTGGCGACACTATTTATATGGTGTTTCGTGCAAGATTTACACTGATCATAAAAGCCTCAAGTATATTTTCACTCAGAAAGAATTGAATATGCGTCAGAGGCGCTGGCTCGAGCTTGTCAAGGATTATGATTTGACCTTGGAGTATAAGGAAGGAAAGGCTAATAGGGTTGCTGATGCCCTGAGTCGAAAGCCTGGACCCTTGCTGAATTTTATGAAGGTTCTCTCTAAGGACTTATGTGAGGAATTCCGCAAGATGGAAATTGAAGTGGTATCATTGGGTGGGGTTAAAGCTCGCTTAAGCGCTATGAGTTCTGAGCCTGCTCTTTATGCTGAGTTAAGAGAGAAGCAACAGAATGATCCTAAGCTTCGGAAGATTCGGGCTGCAAAGGCTCAAGGACGAGCTGGGAGTTTTGATATTGCAGAGGATAGGAGTATGAAGTTCAAAGGGCGATGGTGTGTGCCTAATGATCCGATTTTGAAGAACGAAATCATGAGTGAAGCTCATAACACTCCTTATTCAGTACATCCTGGAGGTTCGAAGATGTATAAGGACCTCAAGCTAAGCTTTTGGTGGCCTTGTATGAAAAAAGAGGTTGCTGAATTTGTTGCCAAGTGTTTGGTGTGTCAGAAGGTGAAGATTGAGCATCAAAGGCCAGGTGGTTTGTTACAACCCCTTCCTATTCCAGCATGGAAGTTTGACTCCGTTTCCATGGATTTTGTGATGGGGCTTCCTAATGCCGCTGGTGGCTTGAATGCAGTGTGGGTAATAGTTGATCGCTTGACCAAGGTTGCCAGATTTATTCCTATGAAGAAGACTTGGTCAATGGAACAAATGGCGGAGGCTTATTCAAATGAAATCATAAGGTTGCATGGTGTACCTAGGGAAATTGTGTCCGATCGTGATCCCAGGTTCTTATCTCATTTCTGGTCCTCGTTACAAAAGGCTTTTGGTACTAAGTTGAAGTTGAGTACCGCTTTCCATGCTGCAACTGATGGGCAAACGGAGAGAACAATCCAGACTTTGGAAGACATGCTCCGTGCTTGTGCCCTGGAATTCCAAGGCTCGTGGGTGAAGTCTTTAAGCTTGGTAGAGTTCTCTTACAACAACGGCTATCATGCGAGCATCCAAATGGCTCCCTACGAGGCTCTTTATGGTAGGAAATGTCGTAGTCCTACTTTCTGGAGCGACATAAGTGATTCGTTGGTGTTGGGACCCGATCTTATCCAATCTACTATAGATAAGGTCAAAGTTATTCAAGCAAAGATGAAGGCTGCCCAGGATCGACAAAAGTCTTATGCCGATTTGAGTAGGAGACCTATTACTTATGATGTTGGGGATAAGGTGCTTTTGAAGGTGTCCCCAATGAAGGGAGTAATGAGATTTGGTGTGAAGGGCAAGCTCAGCCCTAAGTATGTGGGTCCTTATGAGGTACTTGAGAGGATTGGTGAAGTGGCTTATAAGTTGGCTTTGCCAGTCGAGCTATCTAAGGTTCACAATGTGTTCCATGTCTCTCAGTTACGGCGTTATCGAAGTGACCCTTCGCATGTTATAGCCGTAGAGTCGGTAGAGGTCAACCCTAATTTGACTTTCGAGGAGAAGCCAGTCAAAATCCTTGATCGTCAGGTACGTTCTCTGAGGAGAAAGGAAGTGCCATTAGTGAAAGTTTTGTGGCGTAGTCAAAAGTATGAACAAGCCACCTGGGAAACTGAGGAGTCAATGCGACTTAAGTATCCCGAGTTGTTTGTAGCCGAACAAAGGTAATTATTTCGTCCTTGTTTCGTTATCTTTCTTTTTGTAAGTTTCGAGGACGAAACTTTTTATAAGTGGGTAGGATTGTAATGCCCCGAATTTTTCTCTATGGCATAATTTCCATTTTATTCCTCTTTCTAGTTACTTTTCTTTAAGTTTAGTCTTTAATTTAAAATAATTTATTATGATATTATTTGTGATTTGTTATAACTATCTCTTTTATGCTTTATAATGTGATTTAAAAGGAGCGTAAGTTATTATTATTATTATTATTATTATTATTATTATTATTATTATTATTATTATTATTATTATTGTTGTTGTTGTTGTTGTCGTCGTGTTAATATATTATTTTCATTAAATTTATGTACTACTATTATATGTCCTAGGTTATTTATTTTTGGACCAACTTGTGGTAACAAGTTTTAAATTAGGATGACTAAATATATTTTTTTTTAGTACACTATTATCATGATAAGCTTTTAAAATTAGTGTTTAATTAGGTTAATTGATTCTAATTTATGCTTAATTAATTGGTACATTCTAGAATGGAATGAATGCATGAACATCCTTCAAATCTTTTCATTTTCTTTTCTTCAAGTTGATTGAACTTCCTAATGCTCATAAATTCTCAACCATTATGAAGAGTCTTTTGGGATGGTTTTTCCCCTCCTATAAATACTAGCCTATTGTTATGGAAATTTTCATTCATTCATAAACTAGCTCATAAACTTTCTTTCTCTCATTCTTTTCTCTCAAAATAAAAAAAAAAGAATACTTGCTTTATTTTTCTTCAAGTGTCAAAATATTATCATATTTTTGGGTAACTTTTGAAGACTTATTTTGAATTATTCAAGCTTACTTCAAGGAATTTATTTTGCAAATTATTTGGGAGATTTTCTTGGAGTTTTCTTTAATCTTCTAAAGATTATTACTTTCCTCCATTATCCAGGTAACTAGATTTTTCTTCACTTAGTTTCTTAATTAAACATAGAAGTCTTGTTTAGAATTAATTAAAATTTAAGTTGATTAATTCGGCTTTATATTGTAAATATTGCTTTAATTATTTTCGTGCATATATTATTGTTATTTTAATCTTCTATGATGTGTTATGACACAGATTTAATTTAGGATTGGTTAGAATTTATTTTCGTGATTTGAATAATTTTATTTTAAATTATTATGAAAATCTGGAAAATCTACACTTTTTATTAATAGTAATTTGGCTGTAATTTATTGATTTTAATTTATTTTCACATTATTTTAACACTAAAATATGTTACAATCAGTAGGTAATAGTGTAAATTGATTTTGATGAATTTGGATTTAATTTTACAAAATTATTATTTAATGATGGCTTAAACTACTTAATTTGAATTTTGTGAATTAATTAAGGTTAAGAGGAATTAAAACCTGATTTAATTTATTAATTTATTATTTTTGGTCATGTACCTAATTGCTTGGTTATGTGTTAATTTCATGTACTACTTATTTATTTAATTAGATAGTTTATGACCATTTGTTGTTAAAGTCATGTAAATAGAGAACTTGACTTTGGCATTGACTTCGACCTTGACCATTGACTTTTGTTGACTATTATAATGGCTATGTGATTTTATTTTGATGGTTTATAAAACTGTTTTGTTGCTTGTCGACAAGTTTATACTTAAGAATAAAATAACATTGTCTGTAGTATATTCTTGCCAAGAGTTGTAGTAAGGTGTATTCTTGATTAAGTTCGAATTATCCTTATTCCAAACTCAGACATTACAACTTAAACTGTATGATTTTGATCTTGATTGGTTTTGAACTACTCCTTTGGAGTTTTGGTATTTTGGAAACGGTCATTGTGGCCTTTGGGTTCTTAAGGGTAAATCCATAGTGGTTCCTTATGAACATTTGATTTGGTTTTGGAATTTGACTTTTGGGTTCTTAAGGGTAAATCCATAGTGGTTCCTTATGAACATTGGTTTTGTTGTTATTTGGAAATCGTTGGGTAAGTCCATAGTGGTTCCTTCGATTGGACAGCACATCTATAGTAGATTGGTTTTAGATTTAGTTGTCGTTCTCGTTATGCTGGATCTTCGGAAAACGAGAGAGATTGGCCATTCTTAGACAGGGTTATATCATTGTGGTTGACCCGAGGTTCGCCCTGACTTTATCTAGGCTTAGTGGGCCGCGAATTTGTTCACTGCGTCTGTTCCAACTACGACTTGAAAATATTGTTAACTTGATTTTGTTAAATTGTTTTGGAAAAGTTATTCTTGGTTTTAATTGATTTGGTTATCCAACTTTGGTATTAATTGAATTGATCAACATTATTTGACTCTATTGGTTTGGCTTGTATGGTTGGATCGTTGTTAATTGGTTTGAATTTTAATTAAGTCTCGCATTAGTTCTTTGTTTAAATTTGAACCTTTGTGTTAAGGACAGTCTAGTTACTGGCCACTAAGTGGTAATTTGCGGTTTAGTTGTTGCAGGTGATGATTGAATTCACTCGGAGCGACTGGGGAATAAGACTGAGAGATGTAGGGTTACCTAGAACATTAAGTTGAAGTTTAGATGTTTTATTTATTTTTGTTTATGGGAGTGTTTTACTCCCTGGATTATTATGTAATGACTTTTTGATTTACTTTATTCGAAGTTATAAATTTATTTTGAAAATTTTAGTGACCCAACTTAGTGTATTGTTTCCGCCAATACACCCTATATTAAGACGGGTCATTACATTTTCAGCAAACCCAATTGGTAATACTTGATGTTGAGACAGAAGACTAATTCAAAAACTTCAAATTGTAATTGATTCAAAAACTTCTGAAATATTTCAATTCAACCCTCAATTGGCATCACAAATCAGAATTAACAAGAATCAACAACAACAACAAAGAATCAACAATGGCGGAACAACAACAAATTAGAACTTACATTCGACAATGGCGGCAGCAAAATCGAGCGTGAGAACTTGAGGAAGATGAATGGCGGCAGCAGCAGCACGCTAGTAGAGAAGTAGGGTTTGTTTGGTTTTTTTTAACACAGAAGAAGATGAAATGAGACAGAGAATGAGAGAAGTAAAGATGAAATGAAATTGACCAACGTAGGTTTTTTTAACAAGCATCAACCCATCGGGTCAGACCCGACCCGGACCCGACCGACCCGTTTTTTTACAGGTTCTTCGGGTTCGGGTCAAAATTTCCGGGTTTCAGCCCAATTTTTTCGGGCGGGTTTCGGATCAATTTTCGGGTCGGATCAATTTTTTCCAGGTCTACTTTAGAGTATTGCATGGAATGTTCACGGCTTCAATCATCAACTTAAAAATTTAGTTGAATTATTAAGCTTTCTTCTCTTTTCAGACCCTAATCATAATTTTTTATAAGCGGAATATACTAAATATGATAATGATAATGACATGGTATTCAAAGTTAATATGACATAGGGGTTAGAGATTGAAATCTCATTTGAAATATTTAGCACCATATAATTAAAAAGAAATTTGTTTCACGACTTTCACCCACACTTCAGACCAAATGATTCTCCTATAAAAAATGTAATAGAATACATATGATTGTTTCATGCCCCGACTAAATTAACATACTAGAAATTCTATTACAATATCTTTCACCTTATTTATTAAAGAGATATATCACTTAATGTATGATAAATACATGGAAGTTACATTATTTACGGCATTGAATTACAAAAGGCAACCAACTTTTGTGAAAAATGGGCATAATTTTGCTCTACATGTGTTTAGTAATATTTAAAATAATATATATAATTGATGTGGATAAAGTTTGTAATTCAATAATGCATGGAAAGCTTTTATCTCATATATGCATTGTTACCTGAACCAAGAATCCCAAAAAGGCAATTCCATATAAATTAAAGTGTATTTTATAAATAAATTAAAAAATGTACATTATTTATACAAAAAAAGTGGTAAACACCAGCCACAAAAGTATGAGAAAGTTGAAAGCTTTTTTATCATAAAAAGGGACACCCCACTTTCTGCCTAATTACATTTAATTTATACAAATTTCTTAAATGAAAAGCATATCTTTAACTTGGTTCCTCCTTTTAAGAGATAAAAAAAATAAGATTCCCATAATTTCAAAGTTCACTAATAATATTCCATATGTTTCCTCCAAGGGTATAATTCTTTGATTGTACATTAAACTTCAACAGATCATACTTAATTAAGGCTCAATCAACCATTAACATACATAGGTGCCTTAACAATGTACTCAATTTGAACATTATACTAATATAAGCTTTTGTGATTAATTCCTTCTTTTGAGAGCAAATATTAATTAGAATCTCATACTCATATATCCACTTCATTAGCCCATAATATTCCAAACATATTTTGTAGAGTATTAAGTTTAACTAGTTTTCTAAAAAAAGATTTGTGGTAAACTAGTAGCTAGATGCCTAGAATTACAATTAGTAGGTAAAAATTTATAAAAGTAGAGATACTATATAATCGAATACTTCTACGCTTATACAGAAACTCTTTATATGACCGCATAAAGACCCCAAATATATAAAAGTATTTTTGAGATAGAATAGTTATTGAAAGAATTGATACGGAACAATAAGGATTTTACAGTCCGTTTGGTAAATGGTAATAAACGGTGGTAATGGGAATGAAAAACCAGTGTAATTTTAGTTGAAAAATATCTAAATTACCTTATGGCCATATTTGTCCAACTTCAATCATCTCATTTTCTTCATAAAAATTCATTCCATTGCATATTGGGAGAGGTGGTATTAGTTGGTAATAGAAATTTAAAAACAAAAAAATGTTTTTGTGATCAAAGTTTCATTACCATGGGAATGATATGGAACTTTTGATAAAATTTTACACTAAAATCATTTCCATTATCATCATTTAATATCACTGACTAAATTGGCGGTTAAAAATATATGTCAATTTTTGCTATATCCTAATTAGAGAGGGCTGTCATGAGCCAATCATTTCTCATCCTACATTCCATTTACACAGACTTGATCTTATTCTTCTTATTCCCGTTTTATTCCCTTCTAGTAGAACTGTAGAAGTATAGTTTTGCAAGGAGCCACCAATATAATGGATGGTACAATTGGCCAACTTGACACTTATCCTATTTTCATTTAATTTGAGGTTTCCAATTATAATGATAATGTTTGATTTGATTTGAGGGGTATCTATTGATAGATAATATATACAGTGATAAAAGATGAACCAAAAAATTGATAGGTGGTAAAAATTAACAATATAAATGTATGAGATCGTTTCACTGTGAGACAGATTTGTACAAGAAATTTATTAGTAAAAAACATTAAAAAAATCTAATTTTACACTTGTACAAGAAGCAGTTTTTTTAATTATATAAGACTGACACCAATTAAAGTTATTTTACAGTAAAACAACTTCAATAAAGAATTAATTCAATATAAATTTGTGATAAAAATCAGGGGCAAGGTTCATTTTAGGTTTTGGACTTGGCAGGACTTTGATCGGGCCTAAAGTTCTATTAATAGATTTTTAATGCGAATTTATTTGGTTTAATTTGTTGTCCATTTAAAAATGTTGAATATATTTTCAGGTTTATGGGTCTATTTTTTTCTTAAAACAATCATTTTAATATAATGTCATGTTTGGGAATAATGATTTTATTTGAAAATTTAAAATTGAGTCAAATTTTTTGTTTAGCAAATTAAAAATTTTCAAATTTGGATTTCGATCAAATATCACCATTGTCTTTAAAGTAGTTTAAGTTGAAAATTTGAGAATGATTAACCAAACCTTATCGTTCTCAAATTTTTCATTTATAATTTCATTATTAAAATTTATAATTTGAAATAAAATACTTGTTTCCAAACACTACATAAGGGAATTCCTTTTCATTCTAATTCAAAATTTCTTTAATCAAAACCAATTTTATTATTCATATTATATTGTTGTGAAACAAATTTGATACAACTATTTCTATTCGATTCAAATATTCAATTTAAAATCTATTCATTTAAATTTTAAATCCACCTCCAAAAAAATACACGCCCACCAATTACTAATATAATAACACATTGATAAACATCTCTTCTAATCATTTTCCTAATATATATATTTGTAACATCGACAAATTCTCTACTTATGTATTAAGTTTAACTTTAAATGTTCTCTCCAAATTCCAAACCTAGCTAATTATAAGTTAAGCAGGGGAGTTAATTAATTTAAGTGAGATTCTAATTGTAATAATTTTAGGTTGAGCTTCAAAATGATTGATAAATTACATATATTATTAGGGTGCATTTCTTTTATAATCGTACTTGGTAGGGACTAGGGGTGTTCAACGGGTTGTGCCTCGATTATCAGCTCTTATTCAGCCCGTTTTTAGAAGGATTTTATAAGGGCCAGATTGAAAATAGGTCTGGCCAAAACGGGCTCTACTATTATCACAATGTAGCAGGCTTTAAAAGGGCTCAATAAGGATCGAAAACGAGCCTTTATAAATAGCATAATTAATGAACAATTTAATTATTATAAATAACAATGCCAATGAGAATTATTAACATTTTTACAATTTATTTTTTATAAATTGGTCAATAGGAATTATTAAAATTTTTTAGTTATAAAACAGGTCGGATTGGGCAAGGAGCCGGGGATGGGCTTCATGTAAAGCCCATATAAAGTTAAAAAGTTCTTTATCCAATCTGACTCATATTTAATTAAGTCCGATCTGATTCTTATCCGGACCACTAAACACCCCTAATGGGAACTAATGTTAGGATGGGTGACTTTTTAGATTTTTGGAGTGCGTATAAGTGAGGCAAAAATGTTCTGAAAAACTTGTGTTGATTTGTAAGACCAATCTTTAGGCTTTAAAAGGTAATCACCGCGGGTTCGATAACTCCGATCCGGGGTGTTACAATAATAATCAAACCTGTTATTAGCTTAATTAATAAGAGTAATTGATTAAAGAAAAGGAGATGCTTGATTATCTGCTCTGCCTCTGCGTCTTTGTCAAATTTGTTCCATCTTTTAACCCTTCAAATATTTTAACTTCAAACTCCCCCTCCCTTTTATATATACCGTACCTTTTTCATACTTTCTAAAGTTGAGAATGTCTGGCTTATCAAAATCAAAACTAAGTAAAAGTTATTCTTTTTTTTATTCTTTTCTTTTTCTTTTTTAATATATCGGATTTTGGTTCTAAAAAATATTTATTTTAGATAAGTGATTTAAAATGGAGATTATTTTTAATTACGTACTTGATAATTTGAAGAAATAAGAGCGATAAAAATTAAACTTAAGATCTTTTTAAAAAGTATTAAATTGCTTCTAACTAAAATAATACTCCATGTGATTCTAAAAAATAGAGTATTTAGGTCTATGGAAAAGTGTTTTTCATCAATCTGCAATCACTTTCCTGCAAAATTTAAAACAAAACATTTTTCAGATATTTATAAATGTTTCCTCAGAGTTATTAATTTTTATAGTGATTATTTATCATAAGAATAATTTCCATCAAAACAAATATATTTACATTATTTGTTTCACTTCATTTTCATAGATTTAATTCCTTCATACTATCATGGTATTCCTATTTGGATTTTTAAACATCCCGATGCACTGTTTAATTCTTTATACTTCAAGTCAGTCATAATTAAAAATCATAAAAAAATTCATATAGAGAAAAATTTACATCGAGACGAATAAAATAAGATCAATTTGATTATATTTTGACTTATATAGAAATACATATTAAAAATAAAATATAAGTTAAAAGTGATTAATAAATAATGTATCAAACTTACATTTATTTTAAATCGATTATGTCTAATTAACCTATGCAAGACATAGGATAAGGGCATTAATTACCTCACTTAACAAACTTAATTTTAGATGAGTTTTTGGATATTTACTTGAAAATATTAAGTTCTTGTTAATATTAAGAAAAAAAAATATATGCCCTTATTGCATAAGTTAGATAAAACCATTTTTAATATTTTTCATTAACCTAGTTTTCTTATCTCCACTTTAATATTTTTATACAAATATTTGCAAATACTATTTAAAAAGGAGAGAATATATTTATTTCATTACTTTTCTTAAAACCCATATTAACCATGAAAAGAAGTGCTCTCTCTTTTGATTTTTCCTAGTGAAGATTTTGCTTTTGCCTTCTAAAATAAAGCTACGTCTAAAAAGTTGTCTCGCCTTTGCACAATGCTTACGTTATGGATCATACCTTAAATCTTTAGTTTGTGCATTTCCAACACAGTATACTTTACAAAATTTAATTCTATAAATTATATATATTATATATAATGTATAATGCTTTGCTATGTATATATTTATTTTTAAGTTCATCATCATTTTGGCATTTCTAAATTTATGAAGCCAGCTTGTGGCTATGCATAAAAATTATTTTAATTAAAGTTAATAAAGTTGCATGCTAAATTAAAATGTTGAATAAAAATAATTATAATTTATTATAAAATAATGACAATAACAATGATAAAACCAAAATATATTGCAAAATTGTACCACATAAATGTAAATTCTTAAATTACTCAAAACTGCCGAATTTATGGTGCTTTTATTAAATATCAATTGGAATAATCAATAACTTTCCATCAAATACACATGAAAGCTTGTTGTAAAAGAAAGAGGAAAAAGTTGAAAAGGTGTAGATGCTTAATTAGTTCAAAATGATCGCATTAAAAGAGAGTAGATTAGCTTGAAGATGCTTAATTGATTGTATTGCAATGATAGTATCATTTCTAAAGGGCGTTTGTTAACAAAAGGAAAAAAGTATCACTATTATAGGCCTAATTTAATAAAGTGATAAGTTTGATCGATTTACTATTTTACAAAGAAATTAAGATATTTATGTTTTTTTTTTAATAAAAAATTACAAGAAAATATCTAATTATGTATACCATTTTTTGTAAAAAACTACTTAATTTATTCTTTTTAAAATTTATATGACCGATTTCTTCGT
Source organism: Amaranthus tricolor (assembly GCF_026212465.1). Classification (NCBI taxonomy): domain Eukaryota; kingdom Viridiplantae; phylum Streptophyta; class Magnoliopsida; order Caryophyllales; family Amaranthaceae; genus Amaranthus; species Amaranthus tricolor. The sequence continues at coordinate 30,930,598 of NC_080051.1, read as the reverse complement.
AAAATATTATCACTTAATAAAATTCATCTGTTGACCGTTAAGTTGACTGTCATTATTATTAGCCTATAATATGAATTCGAAACTCATCACCTCTATTTAAGTATGAGGGAAAATTGTAAACTTATAATGCATCCAAAGTTATCATGTTTAGAGCTTAAACTATCAACTTTAATATTTAATTGAATTAGTATGTAATTATAATAAACTCCATTATATGGGCATCATCTTATTGGCTATATATTGTTTTCTTATTTGATACCAACACTTTTAAATGCAGTGTTGCGTATAAGTCAAAAAAAAGAACTAAAAAAATACTAGACTTACATAAATCTAATTTAGTCATGCATTATTAGTTTTGATGTTATTATTAAACTTCTTTTTGTCTTATTAATTATATTCATTTGTATACAGTAATTACTAATAAGCATCAAATCAAAGTATAGTTGATTTAATTAGTGCTTAAAATTGTTATAATTGAAGTCACAATTCGAGTATTATCACAGTTTGAACAACTTTTTTCTATATAAAGTCTTATGTTCGATGTCCATCTAGCCCTCTCCTTCTATCAGCTTATTCCAATAATAATTAAGAATCAAGTCTTATCCCAATTACAGACTTGAAGTTAGTATCGCCTTTTTCAGATAAGGTTCTAAGCTAACCCTGATTAAAGATAATAATCTATGGTAGTGGATTGATGGACATACATTCATCATTTTTGTCAAGTTAAGAGGAAAGTTAAGTAAAGCCAAGCGACAAAAAGGAAAAATGACATATTCACAAGCACAAAAACATGATCTGTTACAACTACTTTACAAAAATTCTCTACTCCTTTAAACTTCCATATAATTCTTGACTATCAATTAATGGTTGTTCGCTATACAACTTGTAAGTTGTTACTGTGTATCTTCAGGCATATAAATTATAAACCATACACTCCGAATCCCATGCATGAACTGATGAACTTCAAAGCCCATACATGATACATGCATGTATCTGTTCATATTTTTTTTTGTTAACATCTTAATTCCTTATTATTCTATAATATTTTGTCATTATATTATTTGTGATGTTTACTTTTTGAATTAATGGTCTTTTTTTAGTTAATGCCTAGGTAAGAATAATACAAGTTTGACTGTGCACAGTTCTCACCATAAATTATATTTTTTTAAAATTTAAAAAATTTCAAAAAAAATACTAAATATATTAAGTAAAATACATTATGACCACTTTGATTTTTAGTTTTTTTCTTCTAATTATTATGATTTATTATAATTAAAATTCCAATTCCATGCATAGACAACAAATGAAAGGGATGACATTGATTTCTCTATAGGTGTACGTTAATAATTAAACTCTTATCAAAAATTAGACTTATTGAAGAAATCTTAGGATTAGTTTTATACTAAATAATTTTCTTATAAATTAAAAGTATTATAAATAGTTACTCAAAACTTTTTTAGTATAAATGTATAAAATGGTGCAACTGATAATACACAAAAAAAGTATATATTATCTAAAAAAATTGTTCCAAAAGAAATAGACATAGACTACAAAGAGAAAGCAAATAGGTGGATTAATTCACACACAAGGTATGCAGCAACCAAATTATTCTTAGAAAGTCTTAAAATTATTGAAAAATAATAAGAGATTAAATAAAGTTGTTTAAAGGGGAAAAGAAAAGGCAACACTTAATTTTAGGTATTTGACCGTATTCCAAACGATTTGTTAACCTCATATGTATTTTGTAAAAGCGTCTACTCCCTGATTTTGTAACGTTCTTTCTATTTGGAATATTTCACCTTTAATAATGTTTTTGACACAAATTTAGAAAATAAAATAAATCTATGTGAGATCCCATTAGATTCGTATTAATGTGTACTTTTTTATTATGTGTTTTTCATAATTTTTTATTATGTGTATTTCGAGATATTGATATTTAAAATTTGCATTGAAAGCTGTGCAAAAAGTAAATGAGAAGAAAAAAAACAAAGGGAGTATATAGCAATAACATCAATATTCACTATTGAAATAACCTTAAGAAAGGATTAAATTTAAGGTTGAATTTTGCCTTAGTGAATGTCGACAATGATCATATTTTTTAGATAAGATTTGAGTTCGTTTCTCATTCATCTCTACTCGTAATTTACCCTATAATAATATATATATATATATATATATATATATATATATATATATATATATATATATATATATATATATATATATATATATATATATATATATATATAAAATTGGAAGTAAAGTAGGAAATACCAAGAGATATAGAACCGTAAATGCTTTCTCTTAAGATAGTAACTTATATTTACAAGTAGTACTAGTACATAGTACCTTCGGGTAAATTTTTTTCCCTTTCTTTACGAGAAATTAATTTCTTACCGTTTCTAGCTAGTGATGCAAGATGTGCAAAGACATTATAACCTTAAAAAAAAAACCCCAAAATAACAAAGAAAAAAAAAACCTAAAATGAGGTATTATATGATAAAACTAAATTTCTTCCACTCATAAAGGTCTATGTTGCCTTGATAATTCAATTCAAGTATTGGTGTTAGACCCTTGACACTGGACATGAATAGATAAGACCTTGATAAGTAATCGGACACTCTAACATGTATTCGTGTCTGACATAGGTATATGCGTCCACCAAGTAGCATACTTGACGATGATCAAAATTCATAATCAAAACTCTCGCTTCTTTTTGAAGACAATACATTTATCTACCGATGCTAGGAGCCCAATCTCATCCATAGATTGACTTCCAACCTCATTATTTTCCTTCTCATCATCATCATTTATTGAAAGATTCAAATCCAAGGAGATACTAGGACTAGTACTTAAATCATCACCATTATTATCTCCCTTATGATTGTCTTCTTGAGGCATAATGTCAACCTTGTGCTTTGTTGAAGGGGAACAAGCCCTTGATCTTGAGCTAAACTTTTCACAACTTAATATGATAATTGCATCACCAAAACTAACCTCTTCCCCACTTGAATGCTTAGAGATTTTACCTCTTTCAATGGCTTTTTTAATCCCCATTTGAGAGCAATAATCCACTTGTTCAATATCCTCAACAAAGAAAACCCTATGTGAATCCCTAGATACCACCTCAGCAAATCTTTCAATGTAACTACAACTTTGTTCATCTCTTAGCCTCTTGTTTCTAGAATCTTCCAAAGAGTTATCCGTTACTCCTCTTGTGGAAGAAAAGCTACTAAGGCCTAAGGAAATGAACTTGTCTTGTGAACCAAATACAAGTCTTGCCAATTCCCTTGCAATCTTCTCCTTAGATTCAATATCATTTCCTTGGAAGAACAACCATGTATCTTCTTTGTTTCCTTGTTCATTGCCTTTTCTTTTGGACTTTCTTGCCCTACAATGCAATATTGTGCTTGCTATATCCAAGATTATGTCTTTCTGGTGAGGAACTTCGAGCTCGAGTGCATCACAAAGAGCCTTGAGATTCTCTGCATCATAATCCTTGAATCTAAGGCATTTTGATTCCAAAGGATCCATGATCTCACTTGAGGAAGTTGATGTTGGGGTTGAATTAGGGTTTGAGGATATGAATGGTGAGGATGTGGCTTGTTTTCTTTGATCTTGAAGGGGTGATGAAGACATGGACATTGTAAATGTTGTTAGTTCATGGGTTTTGTTTAAGGTTTCATGAGTGACCCAAAAGTTTTTAGGTTCAAAACTTTGGTGGGTGATTTGTTGTTTTGAGTGATGAGGATCATATGAAAAGTTTGAGGTAAATGAAGAAGGTGATATGGAAGAAAAACTTAAGGCTCTTTCAAATGATGGTGAGGAAGTAGTGCAAATTGAGCCCCATCTTTTGCAAAGATCTTTGACTGGTAAAGACTCCTAGTAGTAAAGAAAAAAGAGGAAAGTAAAAAAGAATCAGCCACTTTACTAATCAAAAAAATGATTCAAATCCAGATCGTCCATATGTGTCATTGCACTTGTTACATTTCTCTCAAATAATTTTTACTCAGGATAATAAATATAGTAAATTCAATTAAACAGAAGGATTAATTATTATTAATTGGATAATAGTTAAATTAGGATGTTAGAGTATATAACATATCCTGGAGTCTCAACCATCAACGTAAGTTTTTGATTGAGTTGGTTCCTTGACATGGTATCAGAACAAACGTGACAAGAGATCACAAGTTCGAATCTCAACACTCCTCATTTAAAGTGGAATATTCAGCGCCTATATGCATCCACACTTCTAGCCCAATGGGCTCTCGTGTGAGGGGACGTGTCAGAGTATATAACATATCTTGGGGCCTCAACCATCAGCATAAGCTTTGGTTGAGTTGGTTATTTGACATAGGATAACATATAACAACCTGATCATTGTTGCTAATACTACTTTCTCTCTTGCTATTCTCATCTTTGTGTTGTTGGAGCCATGAAGGAAGACTTGAATTAGTGGAGTCGCTATTACAAGTGCTACCTTGCCGACTTTCGACCTCCATATTCACGGCGCCTCCTCCACCACCTACGCCACTGCTTTCTAACATCAACCAACTACCTCTATTTGTATCCACCTTCTTGCATGTCAATGGACTTTGTGAATCACTAAACAAATTAGCAAGAAAATGACCTTATTAGCAATCATCAACTAGCCCATACCCTTTAATAATAAGGATAGTAAATTATATTTTCACTTATATATATATATATATATTCTTTTATATTTACGTTATCCAATACACTATATTTGATCTTTAATATCTTTAGTTATACATAATTAAAATTTTAAAATCATAAATATTATATGCGTTAAGATACAAAATTTTAGTTGATTATGTTATTATATATATACATAAGGAATTAGAAGTAAAACGACATTCATTGATGAATAGTAATTTTTATATAAGTGTAACAACTGATTTGAATCAGAAATAGTATTAATAAAAAGAAAAAAAAAATCTTTTTCATGCTATTCTCACAAGCTTCTCCTTCATGAAAGTACCTATTTTCTTTGATAGACTTTTCCAAAAGCTTGAGTTAGCTAGTACAATCATAGATTCATAGGTAATGATAGATCGAGTAATATGCAACTAACTTTGAAATTTCAATCATCAGCTTAAACTTTTAGATGAGATGTTTTTAACAGTAAAAATTTTATATTAAATGATGAAGCTAATTAATACAAAGAATTAACAATAATCAAAAATGGTAAGAAGAAGCTAACCTTTCAGGCACAAGACTAAGGCCTAAGCTTCCAGCAGGAATAGTGATAGCATGAAGACCCCAAAGTGTCTCAAGTGATGATGATTGTCCACTTCTACATCTCATATAAGTCTGAAATGTTGCAATTCCAAGAAGCCACATCTTTCCATTATAGTGATCACTACCATAACACAACACCATTTTCCCAATCTCCATAATCATATGCTCAATAGGACAATAATAACTCCTTCTAGCTTGTTGTTGATCAACCAAAATATTAATATTACTTGCCCTAAACTCATTAACCCATTTAAGATCATCTAAATATAAAATCACCCCTTTATTTTCTCCCATACAACATGTCTTAACAAGACACTTCAATTCAGCAATTCTTTGCTCAACATCATCTCTTGAAAGATGCCCAAAACATGAAAATGAAAGATGAATAAATTTTACCTCTTTTAGAATTTCAGGAACTTCTCCTTTCTCCACTTTATCCATTACTCCTCTTACTAAACTTTCTAAGCTTGTAAGACATTCTCCAACTACAACACTATTTCTTTTTCTCTTGTTTACTAAACTCTCAATAACAATCATCATATCTTCATCTCTTACTTCTCCTTCTTCACATAATCTTGGTTTTCCCACTTTTAATGATCCTATTTGAGACATACATAGAAAATTATTATTATTATTATTATTAGTAGTAGTAATAATACTAATACTATTATTATTAGTGTTATTAGTTAGATGATTATTATTATTTGTATCTTTTATTTTGTTGTCGCTATTGTTGTTGTTATTGTTATTGTTACTCGGAGCTTCCATGGAAACAGCTTGCTCGACTTTCCCTTTAACTAAGGTGCTTGAAAACCCGGCTTCTCTCATAACCCTACTAACACTAGGATCATCTAATATAGAGATTATAAGCTGCTCTAGCTCAATCTTCACTGCTAAAAGAGGTTGTTGCTGATTTTCTATGGAGCCCCTTCTTTGATGGGCTTGAGCCCGTTTAAAGGCGGCCACAAGCGCGTTTGCGATGGTTGGGTGATGATGGGATGTGTGTGGGCCGAGAATCGGGCCAGAGGTGGATGTAGGAAGGCGGTTTAAGGCCACGTTGAAGCAAAGCTCTAAAGCTCGGCATTGAAGAGGATGAGAGTGAGATTGTAGGCAGGCGGCCCGGAGAAGGCCCGATGGCGCAGCCAACATGGTGTGTGCCACGTGTAGTGGCGTGACTTGCGCGTGGCCCCTGCGTTTCGCAAGGGCCACCGCTTGTTTCACCACCGTGGCCGCCTCCGGTGTTAGGGCTTGTTGAATAGTACAACCTTGTGATCTCATAGTTGATATTATGAAGATCACAAATTGATTGATTAAGCTCTTTTATTAAAACTTGATTTAGATGAGTTAGAAAAAGTTAAGGATTGTTAGAAAAGGAAAATACTTTTAGGGTTGATATCATATAATGATCAAGGGAATTAAAGAGAGAAAAATTGGAAACCATAAGTGTAGAGCACTATAGAAGTAGGGAGGTAGTGTACAAAGGAAAGTAATAGTATAGATAGAGTTAAATGAAAGTGATATAAAGAAAAATATTTGGGTTTAATTTATGAGATTATGGAAGCTAAGAATGGGGAAATATAAGAAAAGATTTGGGACTAAAATGCTTTTCTTGTAGATGAGGTAAAATTAAAATTATGGTTAAGAGGGTCCAAAGAAAATAGAGAAATGGGAAAAGTGGATTGCATGTGATGACTAATAGTACCAAAATATTGTAGCACCAAAAACAAAGGAGAATTAGCTTTAATGTAATTATTTTTTATATATAAACTATTATAAATATAAGTTGTTTCAGAATAAAAATATAAAATAATTTTTTAGATTTCTTAATTATTTATTTCTATTTTCTCATAAATTAGGATTTAAAAACAAATGATCAAGCTAATTAAACTAAAAATAATATAAAATAATGTCAATTAATACTTAAAGCTCTTTAAGGTTTCATGTGATCGAAAATTTTGCACTTAATAAGAACCAATTATGCTTCACTCTCTTTCTTTTGCTATAAAATTTAGATAAAGACATGATATTTAGAAGTGGGTCTCTCCCTTCCATGCAAATGTATGGGAGCTTTTGAATATTGGTATGTATTTTGGTTGGGGGTGACTTATCCTAGAAACTAACACCCACTTCAAGGCTCAAGAGCACGACAAAATCTATGCCTTGATTTCTCTTTTTACCTTGTGTTATCTTATAATAAAAGCATTATAATCAAGCTACCTATCATATGATCAATGCAAACTTAATTAGGCAAAAAACAATAAGGTGTTCTTTAACATCAAATGCGGTCATTTAACCTACTTAAATTCTAAAAGTTTTAAAAATTATATTCGAAAAAAAGTTTTATATTCAAATAATTAGCACAAAATTTTTATATTTATTGTTTAATTTTTGTCTATTAACAAAAATCAATTATTACCGCTTTGAACTAAATTATAATTTTTTAGTAACAGGAAAAAAAAGTAGAGAATTGAAAACAAGTTCATAACATTTTAATTATTTCACGTTTGATTGGAAATGTTTGATCAGGAATGCTAATTAATTAATCCTAAGCTAAGTTATATATACTCAATCGATTCAAACTATCGAGCTACTATAAGTTATATAAATATCAATATACTGAAATGCTTTAAAATTGCAATTTATACAACATTAATTTTAATTTTAATCTTTTTTAACCTACTTAATATAAAGTTTGGATTGCAATTCCTGTTTCTTCGAGAAATTCTTAACAATTATATGTACTAATGAAAACCTTTTTAGCCTTCAAACATACAAGTCACAAATTATAATGAATACAACAATATTTTTTGTTACTTCATATGTTATATAATATAATGCACTTTTTCATATTTTTCTTCTAATATATTTTTTTTAAGTGTCCATATATTGTTGTCCATATATATCTTGTCGTACATTTTAGTACTACTAATTAGTTTTTGTAGTGAACTTCTCTTCAGTTTGAAAATGGAATAATTTTTCTCTTTTTTATTTAAATTCACCAAATTCATTATTTTTTGAACTCTAAATAATTTCTAGTCACGGAGCGTACTCAGTTTATTTATTTTACATAATAAATTTAGAAAAAACAAAAGCAGAAAAGAAATGAAAGAGGGAAGATTTATGACTTTTTGGTCCATGAGGCAAGTCCGAAGAACATGAAAAGAGATGATCAAGTGAGTAAAGTGTCAGTCTAAAGAAACAAAGCTTAGCTTGGGAAGTGTGTCAGTTAGTGTTCCCACCATTTTTATTTGGCCTCTCAAACTCAAAAACTAAACTAGTAAGAGAATAAAGTGTCACAAATTCTAGTTTAATTTAATTATTATATTCCATCAATAAATCCTACTTGACGCTTTGAATGCATATGCATGGGGATTATGCATTTCTGAAATTCACTTCATTAAACATTCATACATTCCCTTAATTCAATCTGATCTGCTTTTACTTCTTTTTCTTTTCTTTTCTTTTCTTTTCTTTTTTCCTCACATTATTATTACATAAGTCATAAAGTTGATTAAAAATAAAGCCGTCATATGATGAACTTGTCCAGGAATTTTATACGACAGCGTATCATTATAACAAACTGATGATCGATCATCAAAACTAGTCAGTATTAGTACTGTAGTCTGCACCCACTTAAAATTGCACTATTTCTATCATCATGTTTCTACAAAGGGTATAAAGAGATTCTAATTATAACTCCTACCATTTTTTAAAAGTTTTTTAAATTAAGAAAATTTGGAGTGTTTGCAAAGTAATCTTGTGCGAATATGTTGGTTAAAAGGCATTTGATTATGCAAATGTAAAAAGACCAGCTCAAACAAATACGTAAATTGATGGTTTAAACCTCTAAATATATTACGTACTCTAATATAACCCCTGACATAAGAGTCCTATATATTCTAATGTACATGAGAGTCTAATCTATCGGGTTAAAATAAAGTACTGTGGATGCAACTTAGTCTTCTTCACAATGGTGCTAAATATTTTATTTGAAATTAGGAGTGGATGAGATTTGAACGTATGACCTCTTGTTATACTAACTTCTGATACCATGTCAAGAGGCCAATTAAACCATAAGATTAAACTAATGGTTGAGACCCAACAATATGTTATATACTTAACAACAAAAATAGATTAAAATATCACTCAATTTTTTTTGGTTAGAATGTGAATGTATCACATATCCTCTTCATACATTATGCTTAATATTTATGTTGAAATGAGGGATTAATGAGACTCAAACACATAATCTTTTATTCCATTGCCTTCTTATATCATGTCAATAATCAAAGAACAACTCAATTAAAAAGTTAAAGTTGATTGTTGTAGCTCTAATATATATATATATATATATATATATATATATATATATATATATATATGCAGTCTTTTACGAGAGTCCTTTGAATTTAAAATGTGAATGCAACATAAGTCTTCCTCATATATAGTGGTGCTATTTACTTAGCTTAAAATGAAGGTTAAAAGAGATTTAAACTATGACCTTCCATGATGTTGACTCTGATAAAATATCAAGAAATTAACTCAACCAATAACTTAAGTTGATTGTTGAATCTCCAAAATATATTATATACTCCATACTTAATTACTTAATACTACATAATTACAACACTTTAACTTTTACAATATTCACAAGTTTTTCTTTAACCTAGCTTTTGCTAGTAAGAACCATATAACCATCCAAATCTCTTTCCTTCCCTCCACCACTGAAATTCAAACCCTAAACCATTTAAAAGTCATAAGGAAAAGGATAATGTGTTTTTTATAACATGTTTTATGTCTAAATCATTTAAATGGGTTATGTTGAGGAATAAGTTAAAAGTCTAATCTATTCAAGCAGTGCATCAAATTATTGTGTACATTTAAGCAAATAGACCTAACAAGCAACAACTATGAATAAAACAACCAAGTCATTATTTATTTACGGGCCGGAATTTTACGATAGACTGAGGGAATGAGATGCCTAAATGTGAATCGAACTAGCTCAACATCTATTATATAAATTAGTACTTTTATAAGACCCGATTCTCACAAAGCCAAAGTATAGTTGTAATTAGAGGTGGGCAATCAAACATTTATTTAATTATGAAACAGAATTGAAAGATTCTGCCATATCAGTAGAAATAATGTTGTCTGTTACAAGAATCTTATTTAGGAACTTTTTAAAATTATAAAAATGAAAAGACCATGAAAGCCTAATCCAACAACACATTAAAAATATTGCTACACAAAACTAGTAATTAGTAATAGTATCTAAACCAGATTGTAAAGAATCACTTGACAAAAGCCTACTAGTCTTATATATTAATATATAGTTCCTAGCTAGGGTAACTTGGTTTAATAGTAATTGAAGTTGAGCCTCACAACTCTAAGATTTTCCAATCAAAAGTTGCTAGAGACACTTTGAAAATAAGGATTCTTCTTATACTTTAACCCTTTTTTAAAGATATTATATATAGTTGTATTATTATCGATGTGAATATACATGTGAGTGCGCAAAGGAAAAATCCAGAAAATAGTAAAAGAAAGATTATTTTTCTATGTTATATGTTACACAATTTTATACTAATAAATTATTAATCAACACAAATTGGTCTCATAGTGAGACTATCTCTCTTGGATTGACTCATAATACATTTAGTGTGTTAAAATGATCACTTTAATTTAAAAGTGATCAATTACGGAAATGATCTAATTATATGGACACGTTTCATCGTGAAACAGTCTCATACAAGACGAATTGTTTAGTTAAATAACCTAATATATGAATAGTAATCTAGATAGATTTGAGTCTAAATTTCAATTCGATAAGACGATATTAGTAATCTAGATAGATTCGAGTCTAAATTTGAGTTCGATAAGGTGGTTCTCCTAAGTAGTTTGTTTAAGCATTATATTGGTGTTTGTTGTGGACCAATGCCATATTGGGTTGCTGGTCATATTCTTGGGCTAGCATGCTGCCTTTGCATGGAAAGGAGAGATGTGCCACTATCTACCATTTTTACCTATGATATTTGAATTAAATTAGAAAAGTAGAAATACTACTATCAAAATACTCAAAAAAAAAAAAAAAGTAAAAAATAAAACTAGTGTTTTACTAATGACTACGTATTCCTTTTCCCAACAAACGAGAGATTTCCCTTTCATTCCTCAATCATCTTCGACTTTTACTACCTTCATTTTTTATCTCCTCGTCCAACTCCCATCATTAAATTTAATCTAGCGTATAATTTTCATATCATTTCTTAGACTTCATTTGCTCTTACACTACACTCACCAAGTTTTAAGAACTTGCTTTTTGCCTTCATTAAAAGAACAAATTAAGTTAACATATAAAATTCTCTCTTTATTCTAATCATTTTGCTCGGAAACTATCTAAAATAGAAATGAGAAAAATACTTAATACAGGTTAAAATGAAAAATACAGCAAATTTATTAAAACGTATGGAGTAGTTCTTAGTTTGATAAGCCAAGATTTGAAGTCTTTTGTTTCAGATTATCTATGTATATAACTATTACTAAAATAAAATCTCACTGATATCATCTCCTAAAAGTTTCTCTCTATGTATAGAACATATTCAATATGAAAATGAGTGAAAATTTTGATTTAAAATTTTTTGAATTATAGCATTTATGATATTCAAAAAGTACAAATATGATTGTATTTATATTTTTGATTATTCATAAAAACTTTACAGTAATTTTTTTCAATTAAATATGCTGTGAAGATTTCAAATTTTAATAGTTTTATGGGTTAAGATTATTTCATTCATTTGTTTTATTCATTATAATTAATTTTTATTAAATTGCATTGTTTACTTCATTGAGTATTATTATTATTATTATTATTATTATTATTATTATTATTATTATTGTTACAGAACAAGAAATATAAACTTAATTATCCAAATTGAACTAAAAAAAACCTACTATGCCTGGAGATATGGAATAATTTAAAACTTAAAGTCTGATATATTTTTTCAGCTACTTCATGAAACTTTTTCCAGGTTAAGATCTAGCAATGATTTGCTTCCGGCCATTTTCTTCTTTTTTTTTTTTCTTCTTTTAGGGGATATTCTAATGATTTGCTATTTTACACATGTCTCCATCAACTATTATGCAATACATGTAAATTATATTTATAGTCCAAAATTTCCTCAATTCAATTTGAATTGTGTGGCAATTTCAGATAGACGATGAATTATATTTTATTCATATCACAAATTTTTAAATGAGACGGTCTAATAGTGAGGCCATTTCTAATGGGCTCATCTTAGTGGTGAGATAGTCTCAATCGAGCCAATATATATATATATATATATATATATATATATATATATATATATATATATATATATATATATATATATATAGGAGAGATCAAATGAGAAGAGTAAAAAACACTTTACACCCTTGATTTAAAAAAACATAATTATAAAAGTCACTATATTACACAGAAAAGATACTATAACATAAATTTGAAAAATGTTCTTAATTTATGACATAATATTCTTTTTTGTATATATAGTGACAAAACAAAAATCTTTCTCATACTTCTTATTTAAAAATCCTTCTTATTTGATTATATATATATATATATATATATATATATATATATATATATATATATATATATATATATATATATATATATATATATATATATATATATATATATATATATATATATATATATTTAAAATTACATGCAAAATAATAGAAGAGAAATCCTACGTGTTTCTCATTTTCTCTAAAACCAAAGAGCATTACTCATATATGTTGGTCCTCAGTCAAAAAGTTAGATGTATCTTTGTTGGCCTAAAAAGACATAGAATTGCAAAGAAAAGGGCATCAAATAATTTGAATATAAAAGCTAGAAAAAGGAGGGGCATATTGTTGAAGTGAATACAAGTAAATTATAATAGTTTTGCTTTAGAAATAACCTCCCTTAGCTTTTTCACCCTTAATGGTTAACTTGTTAAATAAGGATTGTTTGTATGACAAAAGGAAACAAAAGGCATTCATAACCCTTGGTTACCATCTGTTTATTTGCACCAACACCAAGGAATATATGCCTTACAAAATTTTCGAAAAATGCTTAATGTATATCCATGTTATTTCAAGAAAAACTTAGTACTATTTTACTTGTTACATGATCTTGCAAGTCATTATGTGAATTCAAGTCATCATGTACTCTTCTTGGATGTAAAGGCTGATCAAAAAATATGAGGAAGTGATAATACATACTCCCTCATACTTGGCGTTGATAATTATACTTAAAAGAAGGGATGGATGAGATTTAAATTCATAAATTGGGGTTTTAATACCATATTAAAGAACTGACTCAACTAAAAAGTTAAATTGATAGTTGTAACCTCATAATCGGTTATATACTTTATTATGCCCCTTCATACAACAGTTTTTTGGGTTAGAAATGCGAATGCAACACGTGCTCCCTCCTAATACACTGTGCTAAATAATTACTTAAAATGAATGGTGAATGATATTTGTACACATAACCTTTTTTTATCACATTGGCTTTTTATATCATATCAGGCAACGAACTCGACTAAAGTTTATACTCTGATGTTTGATGCCTTAATTTATTACATAGAGTTACAACCCTAAGCTTATAATTTTAATTGAATGCTAACTATTAAATCCTAATGTTAGAGTTATAATATAACATATACTAAAATCTCAACTAAAAGCCTAAACAGATGATTAAAATCCCATAATATCTTATATACGTTAACACTAAACAACTTTTTTTTAAAGGAGTATTTCTTGAAGTGAAATAATAGCGAATTGCAATTACACTATTAATTTTATTCATTAAACCCTTAAAAGTTAAGATTAAAGCAAATTAAGCACTCTCCGGGAAAAGCAATATAAAAAGCAAAATATGGCATTATCTACTCAAAAGAGATAGAGATTTTAATGCTTTTAAGCTGCAAATAAGCATCTTGAAAGGATAGATGGGCCATGTGGGCTCAAACAATAGCGAGTTAACTCAGTATGGAGAATAGTGTAAAACTGGGATGGGTATTGGGTTGGGACAGGCTTTAAAGTTTTAAAGGTTTTTGCATGAAAGAGCAAAAAGTTGCTCCAATTTTGACAGAACAACTTTGTTAATATAAAGGTGATGGAATTACGTACCACACACTCCTTTTCTTAAAAGTTTCCACTATTTTATTTGTCTTGTGCTCTCATTCCCTAATCAGCTTTTTAAAAGCTTTCTTAACCCCATATATATATATATATATATATATATATATATATATATATATATATATATATATATATATATATATATATATATATATATATATATATATATATATATACATATTACAATTATATTATCCTAATTAAACATATACCTCATTCAATTGAGAATCATAGGTTGTCTTAATAGTTAATAATTAAAGGATTCTCTTTCACTTTTAAAATAAACGTTTGATTCTTATTATCTACAATAATATTAATTAATTCTCCTCCTTATTTATTGATCTATGTATTTATTGATCTATTCCATCATTTTACACTGATAATCGTTTAGGTATGTTCTACTCATTTGTGTTATTTTTATTTTTGAACAATGACCCTTTATTTTGTTTTAATCTCATTCATATATTTTAATTCTCTTTTAATTTCATCCACACAATTTATTATTTCTCTTCATTTTTATTATTAATTTCTTAAAATCTCATAATTTCACTTTGTTTTAAATTTATTTGGACAGAGAGAATGTCATGTAGTTATGCATAAATAAGTGATAAGATTAGATCAATTTACTCTTTTGGATCACCTTTACCTGCATGCAAATTAAGACGAAGGTGGAAGCGTAGGCGGAAGAGGAACTCCAATTTCCTTGGAGTTAGGTCCGCAAGTGAATGATCAAAGTCGCCATAAGCTTCAAGTGGCCAATCCTCCTCTGTTATTTTCCTGAAATTTAGAGTGTTTGTCATTACTCCATAAATGAATGAATGAATCATGTATCTAAATCATTCCTATCGATAAATTCATAGTACCATATACTTCCTATAAAGTGGAAGAAATCATTCGTTAACTCATCATGTCCCTCAATTATATAAGTAAATCTCGTATAAACTTATTGTCCGTTGGTTAGTGGTACTAAATTGTGGTAATAAAAATGATTTATAGTGTAAAATTTCATTAAAAGTCTTATATAATTCCCATGGTAATAAAACTTTGATCACAAAAAAAATTTTTTGTTTACAAATTTCCATTACCACCTAATATCTCCTCTCTCAATGGCAATGCATTGGAATGAATTTCATGAAGAAAATGAGATAATTGGATTTTGACAAGCATGATCATCTAGGTAGCCAAAAGATTTTTCAACTAAAATTACACTAGTTTTTCATTCCCATTACCACCGTTTATGGCCACCTACCAAAAAGGTCGTTAGTGCACATTAAAATAGTGTGCACCAATCTTGAATTCAAGAAGTGTGAATTATAAAGTGTAATTAGTAAAAAGTATGAAATTGTAAATAGAAATTTAAGGAAAATTGCATATTAAAAATATCATAGATTAAGTCAATTTCAGACTTACAGGCGTATGTAGTGATTTTTTTTCATTTGCTTGGACATAATTGATAAATACTCCTATGATTATTTGATACTCTGTTTCTTTATGGAATATTTGGGTGCGGGAATGGTTCATATATGACCCCTCAAAATCAATGATACCAACATAAAGAACAAGAAACAATATGACCCCCCCCTCCCCACCCCAAACCGTAAGTATTCCACTAATAATAAAAATTCTATAAAGCCAACCTTATAATTGGATTCATAATTAGTATGACCATTATCTAATAAAGAATTTTTTATTAAAAAAAACATAGAAGAATAATTAAAAAGGAACAAACAAAAAACTTAAAAGTACATGACGGAGAGTGATTGAACCTTAAAATTATCTTATCATCACTCTTATTTTGTGTTGGGCCATTCTCCATCTTCAGTTGATGGCCTTGATTCAAGATTTATTACAAATTCTTGGGAGATGGCCTCATCGTGAGACGTTCCCCAAACATGAATTGAATAGCCCATGACTTAGAGTGATGGTCTTGGTTCTGCCTTAATCACAGCCGATGGTGGCCTTGATTCAATCGGAGATGTAAGCTGGTGTATTGTGATTAAAAGCAACAACATGAACCAAAGAGTTGTGAGCCCGCGAGGAACGAGAGCAACCCGAAGAGCAGCATAAAGTCCAAAGAGCATAAAGTCAAATGTACCCAGTCCAAATTGTGATTTCAGTAGCGATTGAACCGATACAACGAGATGTCCCTTAAAGTAATCTATAACGCAAACTTTCCACCTCTATGCAGCGGCCAGTATACGCCAAGTAAATTGAAACGGTTACGATTCAGGAGATACAATACCATATGGCCTTGTTTTGGCACTATGATTGTACTATATGTACCCAGATATTGGTCATCTCCCACTGCCATCAGCAATTCCAGTAATAGAAGCAAAGTTGTAGAGACTTCACAAGTATCTGTCATAAGTTCCAGACTTCCAGTAACAGTTGTTTCTTCAACAAAACCTTTAACTAACTCGCCAACATGCTGGAAAATGATGTAACTGGTGATGCTCCAAAACGAAAGAATTGTCTCATCTAGAAATTCAAAATAACAAAACTAAGCCACTCCAAATAACAAATTCGACAGCAGTCAGCACCTAAAATTTCAGCTATTTATCTCAAAAAATAATCAAACATCAAAAATGGTTTTCAATTCTGCCCATAACTGTACATCCAACTGACCCCATAAAATATCCACTATACTCCTTCCATTACAGATTTCTCATAACATTAAAGTTTCAGAACCAGTTCCTCAAGTCTGCAATCCAGATTTCTCCATAAATTTGAATTGCAGCTCACAATTTCGCATGATCTTATTTGCTAGGTATCGATTCAGAATAGCATAATAGAAGGTGAAAAGCCTTCCCAAATAGCAAATCCAAGTAGGTTAAGTAGCTCTGATAATAATTGTTGTACAATCGTGACCATGACAGAAAAAGTTTCACAACCATAAATAAAATACTTCAACTGACTCCTCCAGTCATCATTTCCAATTAAGATCCCCACATAAGCAATTCACCGCAATGGTCATCATTTCACTCATGTAGTTTGTCAAGACCTTAAAATTGTACTGCCTCTATCTCATGCTTTTGCTACATTTTCCATTTTGCTTCGTCCTATGGGGTATGCTACATTTCTATTAATGGCCATGATCCACACCACTTATTTAATTCTCATCCACGTATTTAACTTATTTTTTCATCTCATTCACCCATTTCTCCCACTTTCTCATAAATCACACTTTTTACCCACTTTCTCCCTTTTCTTGGTTTCACAGGTATTGTACTTGTGGCATAAACCACGAGACAGATGACAGAGAGAATATCCTCAAGGGAAAGCCTTTCTAGTAGAAAAGGGAGGAGCAATAAACAGCAATCTGGGTTTTCTATATTTTGACACAGCCTAAAAACCAAACACCAATGATAGCTTAAGCTAATGCATAATACAAAATTTAAGGGGAAAACACCTCTTCTTAAATAAAGCAACTGTTAATGCAAACCAACCAGCATAAAAAGAACATTAGGGACTTGAAATGACGTATTCCCTTATGAACCAAACACAAGGGATTTAGAGGGCTATGACTACTTACCTTTCTTAGTTCTATTACATTTCTTCACGGTTACCAAACATGCCTTAATTATGTTCTTAGATTGTATGTATAATTAGACATTTAACCAAATGATAGTTAAATATTTTCCAAGCTTCACTTTGGCCTTAACTTAAGCCGTCTACAAATTTATTGTATCGTATCAGCCGTCTACAAATTTAACCTACACCATAAAGGAGTTAAAAATTCGCATTGTAGCCTCCTCTTAGAGATATGTCATGGTTTTGGCCAACATTTGATGGAGCGTAAAAAGACATGACCACCGTGACCGTTACTACATTTGCGACCAAAATCGCATCTTGGTACTATGATTAAAAACCAAAATTAACCTTTACTTAATTGGTTAAAGTGAGTGAAGCATACATAATAAATAAAAACCCTAATAGTTCTGATTGTTGGTGAGTCCAACCAAAGCTTTGTCCTAATAAAACAGAGAAGGAAACCTTCTGTGACCCAATGGGCTTTTCTTCTGTCTAGAGCACACACAGCCAACCAATCCTTTGATGTTTGTCCTAATTGATGAAACTTATCTCATATCTAAGACCTCTCCAGTCTAGCAAGGAATTATTAATATGTTATAATACAACTTTTGATGTTATGAATGGTAAGTTCAACTTCTGCACAAACAAGGAGAATGCGGAAAAATTTAGTCTCAACACTCGTCACAGTGAATTATACCCAATGACATCTACACAGCAAACCAAAGTAAACCTCAACCATCGATATCTGAGATTCCATAACCAAGATCAACCAACAAAGTTAGAATCAAAGAATAAACAAAATATAGCAACATTCACTTGCTTTGAAGAAAATTTTGACTTTTTAAACCCCATAATATAAATCAAGATTTAAGGAATCCAGGACAAGAAGACTATCATAAAAACAACGGATATTTCATGATATGCCACTTGAGTTTCTTCGAAATTCACCATATACCACACAAAATGTTTTAATTCACCATATACCATTGAATTTTCGTCCGTTAGCACAAAATACCATTACTGACAACTGCCGTTAGTGTGCCGTTTGTGGTAAATTATTAATTCACCATATACCATTAATTTTATTTTTTTTTTGCGTCAAATACCTTTTTTTTAAAAATATAGCCGTTGGAATTGTGATAAACAAATGAAGTGTCATACAAACCAAGTAGTTAACATTTTGTTCAAAAACAACTTGATACTAAACACTGTTCACCAAAAAAATACCAATATAAACATTGTTTTTAATCAGTTTCTTAACTGCAATACCATGCAATTGTCTTCCAAATTTCAGTGCCTTTTCTTCTCCACAAGCCTTCAAAACACTACATATAGTATGTTCATTCAGAAAATATCTGTTGACCAACATTCGTGATAGCAGTGAGAGCGCTTTTTCACTGTAACCCTGTTGTAGCAAGAAGTAATCATCATAGTCCAAGCAACTATATCCCGCTTGTTTATCCTATCAAAGATTCGTAAAGCATTTTGAAATTCATCAGATTGTGCCTAGAAATACAAGATACCACTTTCTACAATCAAATTGCTCCATCTACCTTTGATAATACAAGCATGAACTTGCTTGCCTAGCTCATAATTCAGCCTCTTTCCACACAAAATCAACACACACTCACGTACATCGTCCCATTTGCTTCAATACCCGACTTCATAAACTCTTAAAAAACCAAATTTCAAATATCCATTTTGCATTGCAGTCCAAAAAGCAACACTTCGTTCAAAGATTTCATCGAACACCTTACAGGCTTCCTTTAACTTCCCAAATCTCAAATACCCATTAATCAAATTATTATCTACAAACACATATACTTTCATTTTACTCTTCAAAATAAAATCATGTACCACCTTAATTTCTTTCAATTTAGAACGTGATTGAAGGCAAGAAATCAACCAAAATGGATCACGTTCAACCCCATCACAGACTCGTATTCCAAAAATTCAGCAACTGGATTTTTAGCTATCGTCAGATTTGATGCAAAAAATAGTATTTGACGCAAAAAAAAAATAATGGTATATGGTGAATTAATAATTTACCACAAACGGCACACTAACGGCAGTTGTCATTAACGGTATTCTGTGCTAACGGACGAAAACTCAATGGTACATGATGACTTAAAACTTTTGTGTGGTATATGGTGAATTTCGAAGAAACTCAGTGGTATATCATGAAATATCCGTAAAAACAATTATAAGATCAAAAACTCAATTCAATTTTCGAAATTTCAATATTCCATTCATTCAAACAAAGCAAATCACAAAAGTTTTACAAAAAATTACAAGCAATTAGTTTAATGCGGCAAGCATATCACCTTGCAATTATGGTTTGCTATAGCGTCCTTATTCAATATCCAAGATAACTCGGATCTCCAACATATTCAGCTATTTGTTCAAGCTTCACATTCAACAGCTCCCGAGTATCAGCATCTTGAACTACACCAGATTCCCTCTCTGTATCCTTCTCCACAAGACTGCCATATGCCCCTTTATACTTTCCAAAGAGAACAAGAACGGGACCACCTCGTCTAGGAAGTGCAGTTTCCAGGATTCGTTGATCTACTCCCTGAATAATCTCTCTACCCTCATCCATTGATATATCACATGTCATCGGTCCAACCACATCAACCACCTCACCTTTCTTCAAGTAAAACCTTCCTCCTTTGAAAGACTTGCTAACAATTCTAACCCTAATATGACTGGTAAGCCAAGAAACGCGACTGCTACTACTACTATTACTACTACTTTTCTTCTCATCCACCTGCATACTTTCATCTCTACCTTTCTTGCTCTCCTTTCTTTCCCTGGACGAATCTTTACCCTTCTTAACCCTTTCTTTACTATCTTCCTTAGAACGTTGAATCTTCAATTCCTTCACATTCTTCAAACATTTCTCCTCCTCTAATGAACCCAACTCCGCCACTTCATTTGCACGAACATTCACTTCCTCTTCACTACGCGAAAGCCTCAAAATAAGTGATTCGCCACCGGATAAAACCTCAATAACTCTACCTTTCGACCCAAGTTCTCTACCATGAATAACCCTAACCTCCTTCCCAACCCCAAAACTCAAGCTCCCACCTTTACTCTTCCCCTCATCACTCTTCTTAATCCCATTTTCGGTACCCAATTTCACAGGGACCTCTTTATCAGTAAACCCTAATCCCTCTTTGGCAGTTCGCCGCTTATACTCAATCACCTTAACATCCTCCTTAGCGTTCCTCCCAACTCCCATACCTTGTTTCCACCCATACCCAGCTAACAAAGCTTCCCCAAAACCCTCAACAGGAACTTCATCATAATTTTCAAAACCCTCGTCATCATTCAACTTATCTATATCATTCCTTAATTTCTTTAGCAAAATGGAATCAACTGAATCACGAGTATTAAAATTATCGTTACCATTAACATTACTACCTCTTTGTTGTTGGCGGACATTAAGCCCATATGAAATATCAGATCCGGGTTCGGGTGCTGCAATATCGGAAGATTCCATCTCGAATTCGAGGGGCTTCCCGTCGGAATGAATAGGGGGGAGATCGAGATTCTTCATCTTCTTTGTTGAACGCCATTCGTTTTGCTTTGGAGGAATCACAAGTTTTTTAGGTGTAGGATTTGAAATTAGGGTTTTGGAAGGATCGAATTCGGTGAGAAAGGTTTTTTCTGAGGAATCGGTTAAATCTTCTAAAGGTTTTGGTATGGTGTTTGGTTTTGAAGATGATTGCTTTGATGAACGAGAGAAAGAAAGCTTCATTCTTCGATAACGGAGGAAGAGAAAGTAAAGAATAGTTGGCAGTGATGGTGGTCGTGCAATTTGTGAAAAAATTGATGGGGAGTTCAATCTTGGCTGGAGGGGTTCCTAGAAATTCCGGTGTTTGCCTGTTTGGTCTCAATATTCAATTGTCTTGTAAAAAAATACTAGAAGGGGAATGAAAAAGAAGTTCCAAATTCTAGTAACAATTTTTCCCCTAAAAATTGAAAAAATTAAATTTAATAATTTCAACTTTTTTCAAAAGAGAATCATGATTTTTTGATAGCCTTTTAAGTTTTAATATAATCAATTGGGTATACTTGCTTAAAACTTTCGTTAAATTAATTATAAGATTAGGTGTAGTTATTAATTTTAACAATATAGATTTCTTATGTTCTTAGTTTATTATTCTAAACAAATAAAATTCAATTTATCAACTTCCTACCAGATTTCATTATTTACTTTCCTTTTCTCCAAAATCACATACTACATAATAGTGGTCGTGCTTATAAGCCATACATACAAATTACATATCATGTCATGTTACCGCAGTTGGCGAGCCATAGTATGTTTGCAACGACTCAACTGGCCATACCATGTCCAACTATAAGCAGAAATGCACGTGCAACTTGCTTATCAATTTAGCCCGTGTCCAATGCCCATGTTTATTGAGAATGTTGTAGTATTTAAATAACAATCAGCAAATTTCTTGAGCTCAAGTCACTTCACATTATTTTTAGTTATTTGATGATAGGGCAACTAGAATCCAATTTAGAGCAATAAATAAACATAACAAATTCAAAAAAATTCCAAATAAAAGTACATTTAGATTTCAACTGTAATACTATCACTTGGACTCAACCCTATCACTAATAATACATGTATTATTACACGGTCCAAAACAGATAAAAGTAATTTTGATCTCATTAATACAGTTGAACATATTCACTATCAAGTTGGCTCAAGTTGTTGATCCACCATTCCCCCTTTTTATGAATATCATTTCCCCTTTGTTAGGGTCAAATAGAGACATTTTAACTCTTGTTTAGAGAACCACAATTTAAATTTTTAGTTGTCCATGGAACACACTTATTCAACGTTGCCGTCCAGACTCTAGATAGGTCTCATTAATCCATTGCAAACATGAGATCAAGAAGAAATTCTGATGTAGTTTGTTAAAGTGTTTACAGAAGCATATATACGTTGCCGTCCAAATAGGTCTTATTCAACGTTGCTGTCCAGACAGGTATCATTACTCTACATCCTCGGAACAAGATTTGAAAATCCCAATAACGAAGTATATGGCTCCCCCAAATTCCCAATCAAGAAAACTCATTCGAATTTATGTTCCAAAGAAAAATTGATCCGTGCTTGCAAAGAACTCTCACATGGAATAATTAGGAAAAATAAACACCTGATTTCAGATATAAAGAGACAAGATAACAACTGATTTCAGTGGAACCAATTTTAAATAGAACATTTCCTTATTGACTGAATTCAAAAGGAATGAAAAGATAACTATTATAGCAACAACATGAATATGAAGTTTTATTCACATAAAAGAGATAACAAACTTATTCAAGTTCTTTCCAAGAAACAGGTACATTGTTATCAAGAGTAGCTAATTAGACCCTGTAAAAATGCTTATTAAGCCTAGCCTTTATCTGTAACACTTTCAATATACAAACAGGTACATCGTTGATTTCAACCATCAGCTTCCCCAATTTACTCTATTCACATCTATACTTAAGAATTAATAAACACAAATGACTGATAATCATCTCTTATATGCCTTTTTCTACCTCCTCTCCTTTGTATACTAAAAAATTGGTTTTAAAAAAGGAGATTCAAAAACCTCATTGACATTTTCTAGTGTCGATAAGGATATAGTTCTTGATTTCACTAAAGGATGATTAGAAAATACACCCATTTAGCACATATACCTTCAACTGAAGATGAACAACAAAAATCTGGAATGATAAGGGGAAAATGGGCAATAAATAAAGGATATCTACCATGGCTTATTCTCTAAATGGTCAATCGTACGAGTCAAGTGGATTTCAAAAGAATCATGCACAATATTGCTATAGCAAGAGGATGTCATCTATGTACAAAAGGAGGGGAAGGGAAAGCAAGGATCATGTCTCAAGGTATCATAGTGCAATTCAATAACAAAATAAAAAAAAATTCGTGTTATGAATAGACTAAAACTTTACTCCAGTCTCCATTGAATATGTTTAGCTATAGAGCTTCAAGAATTAGAACTAGAAATCATAAAGAATTAAAGCTAGATTTTATAGAATATGTTAATTACTTTCCATGAATTACACCAAATTGCCCATGGAACCTATTTCTATAGCAGCAAGCTAATCTAGTTTCACTTGCTTGAGACAGGAGCATCTTTTTGGTATGGACTGGGGAAAAGGAAGGGAAGGTGGACAGAAGGTATGAGAAGAGGAGAAGAATGAAGGTTGTATTAGAAAAGAAAAGAAAATTACAATAGCTGATTTTCGAGTGTCACTTACTCCTGCCTCAAGTATTTCTTACACTGCTTAGTTCTTACTCTACTACAATTAAAGACTACAATTTATAGGGTTATAATCCCATATTGCCAGCTCATACAAAATCTAACAGAGTTCATAACAAATTCTCCCCCCCCCCCCCCCTTATTTTATTCCCTTCATTCTGTTGTAACAGCCTTGCCACGTCACTGTGGGTTTGTTAGCTCTTCTTGTGCTGCTGCATTTTTCTTCTTTCTCTAGTAAGTGATCCAAATTCTCTCCTTGCTGAAGGGCATAGCAATACCCCCGGCGTGAAGACGCACCTTGTCCTCAAGGTGGAAAGATGGGTACTGTTGAGCAATTAAGGCAGCTTCCTCCCAAGTGGCTTCGGTAACTGGTAAATCAGACCACTGGATTAAAGTTTCCAGAGCACCATCATGTCGATAACACCCATTTAAAACAGCAGCAGGGGTAGTACGGAGTTCCAGAGTATCAGTTAGTTGCAAAGGCACGAGAGAAGGAGTGCAGGTTCCAGTGGCTTTCTTTAATTGAGAGACGTGGAATACGGGATGGATGCAACTGTGTGGTGGAAGAGCCAACTCATAAGCTGCTTGACCAACTTTCTTGCTGATTTTGTAAGGCCCGTAAAACAGTGGAGCTAATTTCTCATTGTACTGGTGAGCTAGGGACTTTTGACAATATGGTTGCAACTTCAAAAACACTTCATCCCCTTCATTGAATTCCATATGATGCCAGTGCTTGTCCTCGTTATGCTTCATTATCTGTTGAGCTCTTAATAAATGAAGCTTGTGGTCGTCCAATTGGGCATCGCGTTACTGTAACAATTCCTCCAAATTCCCAAGGGTAGTGAGACCGTGACCAATGCGGCTGAGATGTGGGGGTTGTCTGCCATATAGGGCTTGAAAGGGGGACAACTTAGTGGAAGTATGAGGGGAGGTATTGTAGCTATACTCAGCCCAATTGAGCCAATCAAGCCACTTTTTTGGTTGCCCGTTGATAAAGCAACGTAGGTAGATCTCTAGAGTCTTGTTAACCACCTCCGTTTGCCCATCGGTTTGGGGGTGATAGGTCGTACTCCGCTTAAGAGAGGTTGAATGTTAACGAAAAAGCTCTCTCCAAAAGTGACTCATAAAGATCTTGTCTCTGTCGAAAATTATAGAGGAGGGAAATCCATGAAGACGAACGATTTCCTTAACGAAGGCATCGGCCACAACAGCTGCCGTGGATGGACAGCTCAACGCGATGAAGTGAGTGTATTTTGTAAGGCAATCAACCACTATTAATACAGTATTTTTTCCTTTGGCTTTAGTTAAGCCTTCAAAAAAATCCATCAAGACATGTTCCCATACTTGGTTCAGTATGGGGAGAGGTTGGAGTAGACCGGCGGGGCTCAGGGCTGAATGCTTTTGGGGTTTGGCAGGTTTCACAAGCTTTAACATACTCTACGATCTGTTTCTTCATGCCTTTCCAAAACCAATCCCGAGATAGGTTTTGTGTTCGCCTGAGTGGCCTCCTGTAGGAGAGTCATGATAATGGTGAAGTATGGTAGAAATGTAGGTTGATTGTTTAGGCAAAACAAACCTCCCTTTGTAGTATAACCTGCCATGTTGCAAAGTAAAACCTTGAAGGGTGGATTTATGAGCAACGAGCTTCTGTTTGATGGATTTCAACACCACATCTTGTTCCACAGATTCATCCAGTCGCGTCCAATCGATCACATGTGTACTACACATGGTGCCCAACTCTTCAACAGAGTGTCCCCTCCTAGACAAAGCATCAGCGGCTTTATTTGACATGCCTGGATTGTAGTGGATCTCAAAATCTTACCCCATGACCTTGAGGAGCCACTTTCAGTATTTCATGCCTACTTCACGTTGCTCAAGTAGAAACTTCAAACTGCTTTGGTCTGTCTGAACCACAAATTTGCTCCCCAAGAGGTAATGTCGCCATTTGAGAATGGCGAAAACAATTGCCATTAACTCTTTTTCATAGATAGGTTTTAAGCTAGCCCTCGTTCCCAACGCTTTGCTAAAGAATGCCACGGGGTGTTTTTCCTGGAGTAAGACTGCACCAAGGCCAGAGTTAGAAGCATCTGTTTCAATAACAAATAGTTTGAAAAAATCAGGTAAAGAGAGAACCGGAGCCTTTGTCATAGCTTGTTTGAGAGCTATGAAGGCTGCAAAAGCTGCTTCATTCCATCCAAATGCATCTTTGCGGAGTTGATCGGTTAAGGGTCTAGCAATCTGAGCATAATCCTTCACAAACTTGCGATAGTATCCGGTAAGGCCCACGAAGCCTCATAGCTCTTTCAAGTTAGTGGGTACGGGCCATGGCATGACCAAGATATGCCACTTTCATAACCCCAAAGGCAGTCACTTACTCTGTTTCACAAAAGGAAATGTGTTTGCAGTGTCGTCAAGACCGAGGAAAGGTGACTAACATGATCAGCTATTGTTTTGCTCAGTGTAACATGATTCGCCATTTAATTCGCTTTTTGGATTCGCGATTCGCTTAAAATTACTCTAAAATAGTCCAAAATCGACCATGATTCGCTTTTTTTGATTCGCGATTCGCAAAAAGATTAGTGAATCATGTGATAGTGGTTTTGCTATACACCATACTGTCATAAAAAAAAACTAAGATAAATTGGCGTAGGAAGGGTTTGAACACATCGTTCATGAAGGCTTGGAAGGTAGCGGGTGCATTGGTGAGACTGAAGGGCATCACAAGGAATTCGTAGTGCCCTTCGTGGGTTCAAAAGGCAGTTTTGGACACATCTTCCTCGCACATTCTGATTTGGTGGTATTCGGACCTTAGATCCAATTTAGAAAATATTTGGGCTCCATGGAGTTCATCAAGTAACTCATCAATGTTAGGAATGGGAAATTTGTCAGGGATAGTAACCTTATTGAGGGCCCTGTAATCGACACAAAACCGCCATGACCCATCTTTATTTTTTATGAGGATGACTGGGCTTGAAAGGGGCTGGTGGATGGACGTATCACCTGTGCTTTCAGCATATCACGCACCATCTTTTTGATTTCAGTTTTTTGTACTTAAGGGTATCGATAAGGTCTTACACATACAGGGTTCGTACCTTCAAAATGATGGAATGGTCATGAGTGCGAGGTGGGGGTAGGGTTGTGGGTTCGGAGAAGAGGGAGTGAAATTGGTCTCGAAGAGGTTGTAGGTAAGCAGGGATAGAAGGAGATTTACTATTTTGTGGGTTGGAGTGTTGATGGATTTCATTTAACTCAATGAGTAACCTGTGCTTCTCTTTTTTTAACATTCTTTCCATGGCCTTTGAGAGATATTTGAGATATTCCCGAGGAAGGATCACCACGCAACTCTACTGTGTGCCCTTCCCAGTTGAACCTCATCACTTGTTTCTTCCAATCAGTAGTGATTTCGCCTAGTTTTTCCAACCATTGTAGGCCCATAATAATGTCAGAGTTTCCAAGCTCCAGAATAAAAAAATCCTCCATGATTGTCAGCCCCTGAACTTCAACACAAAGCGCCCTGCATTCTCCTTCTCCTTGAATCCGTTCCCCATTTCAAAGGGTGACCCCAAACTTCACTGAGGCTGAATAAGGAAGGTTGAGTTTTCGTACGGTCTTATGGGACATGACGTTGTCTGTTGCCCCTTGGTCGATCATTAAAATCACTTCCACTCCTTCGATCTGCCCTTTGAGCATCATGGTTTTTGGGTTACTAATACCCATGACTGAACTCAGGGACATAAACACAGTAGGCATTTGGATTGTTTCTTCCATAACTTCAGTTTCCTCCATGCGTCCCGAATTGACATCTTCTGCTATCACCAAAACACTCATCTACTTCTTTGAGCAAACATGGTTATGTGACCATTTTTCATTACAGGTGAAACATAAGCCTTTTGCTCGTCGTTCTAGCATTTCACGATTGTTAAGGGTTAGGCGAGGTCGATTCTGGTTGGGATGGGGGAGGTTTGGATTGAAGGTTGCTCGGTAGTGTTGGTTGTTGAGGTTCTGGTATAGGTAGGATGGAAGAGGGGTCGAATGTTGGGTCATGGTGAGGGAGTTTCTGGGATGATAATTTGGGTTGTAGTGTGGGGTATTAAAATAGGGTTTCTTTTGATATGGGTATTCTTTAGTGGGTTCCATATTTTGATAGGCCTCAAGATGTAATTTCTGGTCTATTCTCAAGGACCAAATAATAGCCTCTTTTAGGGTGATGGGGCCATGTACCCTAAGTTCCCTCCTAACATCATCCTTTAGGCCCTTTAAATAAGACCCTAAAGACATGGATTCTTCAATCTTACCAATAGGATTTGCTTAATCAATGAACTCCGTCTGATAAGCAACTACCTTACTAGTCAACATCACACTCATCCATTGCTCTTGTAAAGTACCTTTATCCAGCGGCCCGAAATATTCCAGTATCAAGAGTTTCAGTTCTTCCCACCTGCAAATTGACTGTTGTTGATGCTCCCAATGAAATCTCGATAGCGCATCTCCTTCGAGACTCATAATGGCGGCTTCCATGATCTCTTCCTCTGTCATTTCATAAAAATGGAAGTACCGTTCAGCCTGAAAGATCCATCCATTGGAATTTTCACCGGAGAAATTAGGTAAGTCGAGCCTCTTAATTCTCCAATTTCCTCTTTTCGGTGCTTCGAGACTGTTTAGGGATATATTTTTGTCGGGATAAAATTTGGTTTGGCTGGGTAATGGGTTGTTGGGGTTCAATTAGGCTTTCGATTTGGGTATTTTTTTCAGGGTTCAATTTATCACAAATCATTTGTAAGGTTTGGTTCATCAGGGTAATTTGGGTTGAGAGTAGGGCTGTAAATTCAGTTACTCGGTCAGGTTTTGGGTCAGGTTTTTATCCTGTTCAGATATTCTCGGGTTTCGGTTTTTTCAGTTACTATAACACTTTGATTCGGGTCGGTTCAGTTACGAGTCTAATCGAGATTTATATTGGTTAACACCACACTGGGTCAGTTTCGGTTTTGGATCAGGTCAATTCGAATCGGATTAATATCAAGTTAGTTGAATACAGTTCCAATCCAAATTGGTTATACTGCAAGTCGAATCAAGTTCAGTTAGAATATGGGTTGAGTCATTTTTCTTTTAGGTTTACGTTGAGTCGGGTTATTTTCGGTTCGAGTTGACTTCAGATCAGTTATATCATTTTTAGAGTTGTGCATTCGGTTATTCGCCGGATTCAAGTCGATTGAAAATCAAATCTTTGAGTTTTTTGTCGATTGAACTTTCTGTTGAAATCGTTTGCAATTGGAGCATTGCGATTTGTAATAGGTTAATTAAGTTGTCAATTAACAGTCAAATTTGGTTCGGTCAAAGTCAGAGTCGATAAGATTTGATTGTGAGTCTACATTTATTGTTTAATTTTAGTTGAACTAAACTTAATTCAATTGATTCAAAGATATTATTAGCTGAACTAAACTTGATGTGGCTGAATAAAACTTTTTTTTAGATGAACAAAACTTGATTCTGCTGAACTAAACTTTATTTTAGATAACTAATTTGATTTGGCTGAATCAAACATTTAATATTGCTAAACTAAACTTGGTACAGCTAAATCAAACTTTTTTACTTGCACTAAACTTAGTTCAGCTAAATCAAACTCATTATTAAATAAAATAAACTTGATTCAACTGAATCAAACTTATTCTTAATTAAGCAAATTTAATTATTATATTTTAGAATCAATAATTGATTCAACAATATTAAACTAATTTTAGCTAACCTAAACTTGATATAATTAAATTAAACTTTTTTTTAAGCAAAACCAAGCATAATTAAGTTGTATCAAACTCATTTTTAGCTAATCTAAATTTGATTCAGTTGAATCAAACATTAAACCTACTTATAATTTTTATCAAATTAGACTTGGTTTAGTTGAATTAAACTTAATTTTAGCTAAATAAAACTTGATTCACCCTAATCAAAATTATGTTTAACTAAACAAAATTTCATTTAGCTAAATTAAACTTATTATTAGCTAAAATAAACTTGATTCAGCTGAATCAAACTTAATTTTTTGTTAAACTAATTTGATTCAGCTAAATCAACCATTTATTTAACTTGATTTAGCTAAATCAAACTTATATTTAGCTAAATTATACTCGATTTAGCTTTATCAAACATTTTTTTACCTAAACAAAACTTGATTCAATTGAATAAACCTTATTTTTAGCATTACTAGTATTATACTTCATATTAGTATATATATAACTATACTTTAAAAAAATTCAAGTGACTATTGATGTCGAACTTCTGATTTATTAAAAAATATTTGAATTGGTATTCTTTATGAATAGGATTGACAAAACGAACTTACACAACATAAATTAGCAATTCTATAACCTAATATTACCTCACTAATTTTGATTTTTTATATTCTCTCTTATTTATAAATATCACTTTGTATTAATCCATAATACCCAAATTTTTTAATCTCTGTGCCAAAAGCAAATGAGACCATATGACAAGAACAAAGTCTAATATAATGTTTTTAGACAACGAACATAACAAGACTATTTATAATAATAGTAATAATAATAATAATAATAATAATGTTCCTCAATATCACCTTTTCATCCATTTTCAAATAGTCTTGGATTCTTACAGACTTACGTACGTTATTGGCTTATTTATTGCTTCAAGTTCAACAGTTACCAACCTTCTTCATTCCCACAGAACACATTCCCACTATACCATTATTTCCACTCCTTAAAAACCACCTCTTGAAAACTTTCCAACACTATCGATTGACGGTTGCACACTTTTTCATTTTTACTATTTCCCTCCCTAAAAACCACCTTCCTAAAAATATTCTAACTTAGTATTAAACTCTTTGCTCATAATCACAAAGAATATAAATATAAATAGGTCGAGTCAATTGCAATTCGGGTCGATATCAAAGGCAAGTCATTTGAAGGTTTGTTGATATCAAGTTGGATGACCGGATAGGTCCAGTTCATTTAGAGTCGGTTCATTTACAAGTCCGATCAATATCGGGTCGGGTCAATTACGAGTTTCGATTTATTTCGGGTGGAATTATGTCGAGTACCTATCGGATTAAAGACGGGTTCGAGTTATAGCAGATCGGATGTAAATCGAGTTCTATTAACCACATTGTCAGGTCAACCGGTGTGGGTTGTGCTCAAGTCGGGTGTCGATTATGGGTATAAATAATCGGGTACATGTCGGGATACAGGTCAACATCAGGTCGAGTTTCAGTTGATTACAGGTCACTACACCTCGGGTCAACTAACGGGTCGATTTCGGAAGGTAGTACGCGTCGGGTCTATTTTTTACAGCCCTAGCTGAGAGGGTTTATTTTTTTTGTTATTTTGGGATATTTCTGAATGAATTTGGTCCAGTTCAGTGTTGATTTGGGTGGGTAATCGGGTGATCTCTGCTTCAAGATCTTCAGACTTCAATACGTTGGGTGTTGGTTGGATTCATCATGACTGGTGATTTTTACTCTGATACCAGATTGCTATGGACTGGGGATAGGGAAGGGAAGGTGGACAGAAAGTAAGAGAAGAGGAGAAGAATGAAGGTTGTATTAGAAAAGAAAAGAAGATTACAATAGCTGATTTTCGAGTGTCAGTCACTCCTGCCTCAAGTATTTCTTGCACTGCTTAATTCTTACTCTACTACAATTAAAGACTACCATTTATAGGGTTATAATCCCATATTGCCAGCTCATATAAAATCTAACAGAATTCATAACAAATTCTCCCCCTTATTTTATTCCCTTCATTCTGTTGAAACAGCCTTGCCACGTCACAGTGGGTTTGTTAGCTCTTCTTGTGTTGCTGCATTTTTCTTCTTTCTCTTATAAGTGATCCATATTCTCTCCTTGGTGAAGGGCATAGCACTTTCACATGGAAAGGCTGGACCAAACTCTTACCAAACTAAAAGAAATTGAATAACAAAGTGTTCCCCCCTCAAACTGCAGTGATTAGCAATAGAAAATCCAACAAAAATAATTCCTAATTAGTGATCTCTGTGTGACCGCCACCCTAAAAAATATTATAGAACACATATTTAGGGAAGCATGGTTGTTCCAAATATCAAAAGCAGGGAAATACATGGGCAAATCTTATTTCCAAAAGCTCCTAAAAGTTAAAAGAAAACGGAGTCATTCTTGCCATGCTCCCAAACCATCACATCCCCTCTAAGGAGACCTCTTCAACAGAGAATTTGAAATAACCCCAAACTTAAATTTATTTCAAGTCATCACTCATCAATGAGTCTCAAAAAGGTAAGATTCCAGAAATTCTGGTTAACATTTAGAAGATTTGAAAGGAAAATAAACTAATTTCCCCTCCACTTCCTTTCCCTTCCACCCCCTTCCATCCACTCTCCTTCCTTTCCATTAAAAAAGTTATTCAAACATAGTGTAAAACATCTTATGACTTACATCTTCTAGGTAGGTAGTGTACTTCCTTTTGCCAACAATTTGAGTTTCCTTATGCACAATAACTGCTACTAACACCCAATGTGAAGATTGTGTGAGGATAATGTTTTATTGACTATAGTAAAACGCACATCCATGCAAAAGCATCCCAACAATTCCTTATAAACTAGCTCTTTGCCACAAAGCGCCAAAATTAAAAAAATAGTCTATTGGTAATGTCATATACATTTTACTATTATCCTATTAGTGATATGTCCTTTCACACCCAATTGCTTAACAAACTTGTGAGTTGTGACCTAACTGTCCACTTAAGGTTAGCAAGGACACAAGACTTAAACCATACCTGATTACTACTTACAATTTCACAGCCTCCATCCAACACACAACAAACCTAAGATGTGATCCACTAAACAATATGTCATATATGGGATAAAGAGGTATATTGGGTATTTTAGACTTAGTATAGGAGGGAAACTAGTATAAATAAGAAAGGATGAGAAGAGAAACATAATATAATATTTTGTAGACGCTTTTGGTGAGTCTTATTATGCTCATTCTTGAGAGAGCGAAAATCTCTTGAATGCTTGTAATATCTTGTTTTCCATCAATTACATCAATAAACTCAACATTTCCATTCTATATTCTCATGGTATATCAATGGACAGTTCCAGTCCATTACATAATATTATCGTATGGGCACAAATACAAAATTCAATATGGTAAAGAATGTAGTTGATACACGGGAATAACTAGTACTCCCACTTTTTAATTTGATGTTTCACTTTTCTAATATGGACTTCTACCATGGTTTTTAGAAATATATCAATATAAATGCTACACCTGCCCTGTAAATTAAAATGCCATAGTTTCTAATTTTTAGTTCAATGTTATGCACTATGCTTGCTTTTTAAACAAAAATATGAACCAATTATTGCGAGTTTTCGACTAGATAAATTGCTGAATACTAGTAGATAGAACAATTATTTCATCAAGCACATTAAGTAATCTCGAATCATGAGTTTGCATGGTAAAATCAACTTGATTATCCATAGTTGCAACATTTCCTACGTTGCAAACCAAACTAACATTTTCTGATCTCTGAGATTATCAAAAGTAAGCATATTTGTAGTTATCCTCAAAATTTTCAACCACATTGCAAATTATCCACTAGAAACCCTATTCTTTTCAACTTATTATGCAAACCAAACTTATAAGTTATAAATACATCTATTGCGTCAACGATTTAAGGAAACCCTAATTATCAATTTCTACAATCATAATAGTCGTTCACCTCTAGACTAAACACATAACAAATTTTTCGTTCGTTTCAATACAAGAATTTAAAAACAAATAGTTTGCTGTAATTCGAAAAAAATTAATTGACGAGAGAAAAATCAGGGAAATTGAGAAAAACTCACTGGAAATGCTGGAGAGAGAAGCGATTAAAGGACCGCCATAATCAGGGAAATGCTGGATGAAGTGAGTGGTGATTGATGCGGATAAATAGTAGTGGAGGTTAAACATTGAGAAGAAAAGAGAGTTGAGATG
Organism: Amaranthus tricolor; assembly: GCF_026212465.1. NCBI lineage: Eukaryota > Viridiplantae > Streptophyta > Magnoliopsida > Caryophyllales > Amaranthaceae > Amaranthus > Amaranthus tricolor. The sequence goes on along the minus strand of NC_080051.1, from coordinate 30,896,353 downwards.
TTTGCATTCATCAAAGGTGATGAAATGGTGTTACTTTCGCTTTGTGAGTACGCTGTTCCCGGCAAAGAAATTTCAAGTTCAACTCGATTTTATTTTGCATTTATGGATAGAAATATAAAATTTGTAGGGTTTTTCTCACTTATAACCACGTATTTTTAGAAATTCTTAGTTGTATTTAATAAATTTACCAATTTTTAATTATATCTAATAATTAGTAGGGTTTTTCTCACTTATACCCACGTACTTTTAAAAATTCTCAGCTGTACCCAATAAATTTACCAATTTTCAATTGTACCCAATAATTAGTATTAATTTAGCAACAATAACCATTTTTTAATGACAACTTAACCAATTCTCAGTTGAATTTTTAAAAGTACGTGGGTATAAGTGAGAAAAACCCTAAAAAATATTATCAAAATCTAAAGGATTAGCAATCTCAATAAGTTGTAGCGACTTTAACGATCCATTTGATGGTAAATACTAAACAACGGTAATAAAATGACTTTTTGAGTAAATTTTAGTGATATGTTATTTTCATGACGATGTAAGTTTTATCCACAATTAAGTGTTGATAAATTTCTCATGAGAGCTGATTGCACACAAGTGTGATGAATTTTCATCCTAAAATCAATTAGTAAAAGGAGTAGTCCATTAAGTTTATATGCTTGTCTAATCCTCTCTAATTCTTCGATTTGAGATCACATGTGGTTACTATTTTCCCACAAATATTTTACTGAATTTTATTAAAAAAAATGATTACTAGAGTAAGACAAGTATGATCAATAGCCTTCATGTGTTTTTTTCTTGCAAATTTAGCTTAAATTTTCATTATCATTTACACGTTATAATACCAATAATTAAACAAAACGTAAAAGTTATTAGTTCAAAAAATAAGCTTAATTACCTTTTGATGTAATAATAACAAAAGTCAGCCAAGATCAAAGTTTGTACAGCTTCAGCTACCAACATGAGTACATGGGTATAAGTGAGAAAAACCCTATTAATTATTGGGTACAATTGAGAATTGGTAAATTTATTAGGTACAGTTGAGAATTTTTAAAAGTACGTGGGTATAAGTGAGAAAAACTCAAAATTTTATTTATATAAATTACAGGAAAATGCGCCGTAATTATAAGTATTATTAATTAATAATGTTTTTTTATAAAATTTATGATATAAATAAAAAATTCTTTATGAAATAAAAACTTATTTGTGGGGTTCTAATTAAATGCAACTACAGTAGAAAAAACCTACAAAAAGTTAGTGGAAAAATTACACAAAATAACTCAATCTTTTATTAATTTTTTTATAATAATTTAACCAATTCCAACTATAAAGTGTGCTTGCTAAGAATGGATAACCTCTTACCTATACAATAAGTCATGTTGCAAAATAAACATAAAAAAGCAAATATAAAAATGAATTATAAAATAAATTGAAAATTTTTCTAAAAAATTAAAAATAGAAATCAATTAAGTTTATTTTTTGATTTTAACCTTTAATTTTTAATATTTTATATTTTTATTTTATTTTCTTTTTTTAGCAATTAACCTGTAAAAATAGGTTACTATTTATACAACAATGTTCTTGGGTAAGATACCCTAAAATGGGAATTATTTATGGTTATCAAAAGACGGGATTCATAGTTCTCAATTATGATATAAAATATTCACGCAAATTAAAAAAAGTTAATTTTTTAGATGATTAAGATATTATTTTATCAAATAATAAAATTAATGAAAGAAGTGATGACCATATGATATGTAAAGATATCAAAATAAAGTTTGAAAAAATATAAAGACCACAAACATAAAAAAATATGAAAACAAAGTTGATAGAAACATATTTAGACCATAAGCATTACGACAATGCTAAAATCAAGTTATTGAAAAATGTGAATATCATAAATATAAGGCTATCCAAGACTAGTTTTGTCAAAAAAAAAAAATTAATGTAAGTAAAAACACTTTTCCGTAAACAACAAATAAAACAACCTAAATTAAAAAAAATAGAAACAATAATTCAACAATAAAACAGCCTAAAATAAATAAAATTAAATTTTTTTAAAAAAAAAAGTAGAAACATTTAATAAAGTGTAAGGAAAGACTAGTAAGCTTTGTTGAATCCGTGACCAAAGATGTTGAGAAGGGGCCATTTTCAGATCACTCTGACACCCTTCCACCTTATTACCTTTGTACTTTTCTATTAGGAATACTCAATAATGGCTAATGCCAATTCATCATAGAAGTATTGCAATTTGTATATAAATTGTGAGGCTAAAGTTTGGTCACACCCCACATGAAAATTGAAAACTAATCATAGTTTTTCTTGAAAAATTACTATCACACTTCAATCGTTTTATTGCATTGCTTCCCTGACTAAGCCTCCATATACTTCTCGCACAAAATGGAATTTGTGTCTCTTTGAACAATAAGTTTCTTCAATGTCATGAAATAAATTGTGACATATGGGTAATGTATGAAGAGAACATATGTAACTATTCATAATTTTAACTTAAATGTCTCTTATATAAGAGGGTGTTTGTATTATTGTATGAGATCATCTTTTGTGAAAATGTTTAAGTTTCTAGTGAAATAAGAAATAAATTGAATAATAGATATGATAATAAAATACCAAGGAAAGTCCATTGGTATATATTGCAAATTAAAACATTAAAGTAAGATTTATCGCGATATCTATTCTCCTAGTTAGATCAGTTACAGACAATGATGAATAATTACGATGCATTTTCACATTGCACGTGAACCTTCATCGGCATGTAACACCTTATATAGATTGACAGGTCACCTCCCACATTAAGTTTGAGTCTCCCTGTCGACTTTGGCACTACATATTTAGTTGAGGAATCTAAAGCAAGTGATTAAAGTATTGTACATCCAACTCTATTTCACGATATAGTTGCATGTCGTTCATTTGAACTTGTACTTGCAACTTTGCAGCTACGTATGAGTCTAACTAGGACTAAGTATCCCACGTCTTGTGATACTTGTGGTGATGTTGGTGATTCCAAAGGAGTGACAAAGAAGGAGCAAAAAGGGTGGATTGGAAAAAGATCGTGTTCATGAAGAATGATAGATATATAAAAGGAGCCAAAAAGATTTTTTTTTAAAAAAAAGTGAAAAATCAAAATGAAAATAAGTTTAAAAGATAAAGATAAAAAAATTGATGAAAAATGAATTATGAGATCTTTTATAAAAAACATTTTCGTAACCCTTGAATATGCCAATAACAACTTGTACATTCATGCAGCATCGACTCTCATCTTAATTTTAACTTTGACATTTTTTTATTGCTCTAATAAAAAATTTAAATCTATCTCTCAAATAAATAAAAGTGAGAGGTTTGCTCTAGATATTATAAGAACATAGTAAAGCGTCCAAAGCAAAACAATGCAATCCAAACCTTGCACACACAAAAGCTGAAAACCACAATGACCTCCTACAAAAGACTAAAGTTGTTCTCCCCCACTCACTTCACCTCATATTTTCTTTGATTTTTTGAATCTCACATGTTAATAAAATTAGCTCAAATTGAGCTCTTCCAAAGTTAACAGACAATCAAGAAGATAGGGCATATAGACTTTTTCATGGTTAGTGCCTGTATCCCATCGAGCTACCATATTTCCACTTCTGCGGACAAAGCTACAACGAAAACCATAAAAAAAAGACAAAAAAGAAGAAATACAATCGTAGACTAAGTGAATTGGAGCAAGACCATAGCCCTTATTGATTGCATTGATCACATTAAGAGCATCTCATTCTAGATGTATCATTTTGGCTTCCGAGGTATCCACGTTCCAATTGGCTCGAATTCGTCTAGTACCCGTGAATAGGGATGCAAACGGGGCGGGACGGGGCGGGGATTGGAATTCTCATCCCCATCCCCATCTGTTAATGCAATACCCTTCCCCGTCCCCATTTCCGCGGCGGGTATAATTTTTTTCCTGGTCCCCTTCCCGATTGGTTTGTACCTAAAATCATCCCCGCCCCACCACCCATCTGGGTATCCATCCCCGTCTAATACTCATTTTTCCGCCCCACCACCCGTCAAATCCCCGCTTAATACCCATCTGTTCCACATATTTATATTCAATCATTTGGGCCTTAAAACCCATAATACATATTCAAACTCCAAAGTTTCAAACAAACACACATCAAAATCTCAAATAAACTGGAGTTTCCCCAAATTTGAAAATAAATTCAGGATTTTCCAAAATTTGAAAAAAAAAATTTAAAAATAAATTTAGGATTTCCTAAAATTTGTACATATCTTAAAGCGGGGTGGAGTGAGACGGGGCGGGTCTCCTATTAGACCCGCCCCGCCTGCATCCCTACCCGTGAAGAAAATACTACCCTGCTCGTTTCTGGCCACCACACCAAGTCCATGAATGCAGTCTAAACCTACAAAACTTGTCACAATTTCATTGGTCATCAAAGTTGCAACTTTCTTTTTATAAGGAATAAAACATGTTATAGTTAAATTCACAATTATAAATCAATAATTTCTAATCAATAATCGTGATTTGTAAATCACCACAAAAAAATAATAATAATAATAAAATAAACAAAACCGAAAAAGTAAATTAAAAAAACAAAACTTTCACCCTATCAAATCTTACTACACAAGGGTGATTTGTTAACTTCACAAATCATGTTATTTACTAAGAACTCTTCATTTTAAATTATATGTAGTTATCTTTGTCACAATTATAATTATTTTAGCCTTTATATTTGTTATTTGTATAATTTTTTAATTTTATTATTTTTTATACTATTCATCACCTATGATGTATTCGACTATCCAAAGATTTTTAATTTTTATTTATAGGTCTATTTTAAGCCGAAAATCACATTAACCATAACCTTCTTATATCGGATACGATTTACGCTTTTTAAAGCTACAAAATTTTCACCAACGATTATTATTCCACTAACAATAACGGTCATTACAGCTATTATCAACTGAAATTTGAAAAAAGATGCAATCTAATCATAGTAGTCGGGACCAAACGTACCATATATAGGTTAACAGCCATACCTACAACATGTGATCGAATTACTCTTTACATTTCGTCTTAAAACCGTCCAAAGTGACATAAAGATAAAATTTATATGATGATCACTGATCAATTAAATTCACCATCATATTAAAAATTTTAAGTTTTATCTTAATTATCCATATATATGCATAAAAATCCAATACAATAAGTATTTGTTTATTTATAGTTTTATGTGGCTTAGTAAGATAATTAATTAAATTTATAATTTGAGAGTAATTTCTTGTCTGAATCACTAACTAAATCTATGTCTATCATGATTACATTTAATTAGTAGTATTCTTCTTCTTAAAATTATTGTTGAAATATAAATTTTCCTTAATTACTGAGGTCATGTGGAATTATGTTTTCCCAAAATAATAGTTTTCTTATTTAGGTAATTGTTTGCTATGACAAAAGACTTTAAGTTAGAAAATAATAAAACTCTCAAGTTTTTTGTCTCTTTATAAACAATGTCCTTCAAAATTGATGAAAAACTATTTCTCTTTCAATAACTTTAATTCCATTTCGTATACCATTTTTATTTCCCATTTTTGTTTAATTGTTTTCCATATAAAAAACAAATACTACATTATAAATAGCAATCATGTGCCACCGAACATAAGGTTTGATTGAATCTAAAAGCCATTAGTGTCCCAATAATGCAAACCATAGCAAACGTACACTTCAAATCAAAACCCATTTCCCCACTCCAAATCAAAAATTATTGACAAACAATTTACTATTATAATAACACAACAACATACACATCTTGACATCCTTCACTCACAAAGTCACAATTCACAAACACAAAAAATTAAAGAATTAAACCATGACTACTATTCTCTTCTGTTTAATGCTTTCCATTTCTTTCCTAATAATCTCTCCTTCATCTTCAACCATAATGACACTCACTCTCTCACCACTTCCTAAATCTAAATCTTCATCAAATTCATGGGAATTTGCTTCCAACGTTTTAAAATCCTCCATTAATAGAGCACATCACCTTAAAAGTAAAACCCCCAACAAAAAAAGCAATTCTTCTACTGGTATCCATGGTACTACCCATACTTCCCTCTATGCTCGTAGCTATGGAGGTTACACCGTCTCGCTCGCATTCGGTACGCCGCCACAAAAAATCCCTCTCGTCTTCGACACAGGTAATCAGGGCCGGAGGAGGTAGTCCAAACCCGTGCCCTACCGCATTGTTTTAATTCGCCCCTTTTTACTACTCATATTATTAATATTTGCATAATGACGGATCAAATATTACTCCCTCCTATGATGTCTCATTTGATTTTTTATTAACTTTTAGGCGGTCAAATAAGAGCACACGTAAAGAAAAAATACAGTGTTTTTGAATTTTAACCTGAGTAAAACTAGTTTAATAAGTGTAAAGGTGTGAAAATGTTATGTTTAGTAAGGATAAATTGGTAAAATTAACATACCTAAAATAAAAATAAGACAATTAAGATAACTTGACTAAATAAAGAAATCATATATATATATATATATATATATATATATATATATATATATATATATATATATATATATATATATATATATATATATATATATATATATATATATATATATATATATATATATATATATACAGAGGGAGAAGTAGCACAGTTACTGTTTTTTGGTAAAAAGTATCAGATTTTTTTAAAAACAAAAATAGCACAGTTTTTGAGCAAAAGTAGCACCTTTTCTGTAAAAAGATAACACATTTTTTGGTCCTCACGATTCGCATAGAACCGTGGTTTGCGACTGAACGCGACCATATATATATATATATATATATATATATATATATATATATATATATATATATATATATATATATATATATATATATATATTGAAATACTATAATGTAATAATATTGAAATACTACTCTTATTTTTTAATAAAATATAAAATTGATATAAAATAGTATATTGTAGATATGAGGTGGGAGGGGGGAACAAAACCTCATACCGTGTGGGAAAACACCTATCCATGATAAGTGAGAGTAGGGATGGTCATGGGACGGGTTTGAAGCGGATCTGGCAAGACTCGGGCCCAGACTCTTGTATTTTTTATAGATCTAAACCCCGATTCAAACCTTAAGGATCTAAATTTTTCAGACCCAGACCCTCTGATGGGTCTAGGGTCTTTAATGAGTCTAAAAAATTCACTTTGATTTGTCACATTTGAACCTTTTGTAAGTCATTAGCGTATTTTATAAATATTTTATACTAATTATACATCCATAGTGTCATATATATATATATATATATATATATATATATATATATATATATATATATATATATATATATATATATATATATATATATATATATATATATATATATATATATATATATATATATATATAAGCCACAGAATAGTAGACAATTTAATACTAATTAGCATATACATATTAATCATTATAAAGATCTAGATCCGGATCTATGGGGCGGGTCAGGGTACGGGTCTAGAGGTATGATCTAGGCCCGGGTCTACAAGGCAGATCCAACAGGATCCTAGACCCATCACTAGTGGAAAAAACCTTATTTGCTGCGGTTTTTTGGCCATAGTATGCTGCGGTTTTGGTCCCAAGCATTAGTGATAGCAGCAGATGGCCTATTATAAATGCTGCGGTTTAAAATCGCAGCAGAAAAGTCAACTATATGGTGCGGGCCTCTCTAAAACCGCAGCATATAGTTTTGCACTATATGCTGCGGTTTTATGGAAGCCCGCAACATACTTACATATATATATATATATATATATATATTGCTTTTTTCGTTTAATACTAATAAATAATCTAATAATGTACAATGTAAAGAATGATTAATCCAATAATTCAATGATAATCACCAATTATCACCAATAATCTCTTTGTAAACTTTCGATCGTATATATAATAATATGTACATATACAAATTAAAGTCCTAAATCTAAACTAATTACATTATTTACCAAGAACAAAAATGAGCAAGATACGCAGCAATCTTGTCTTTCAATTGATGCATTTCTCCATTTCTCAAAGGGCGTGTTTTCCCTTGGAATGTCGTATAAAACCTATAATATAATATTAAATTCAATGATACATAAACATTATTAGATTTTATCAATAGTAAATATATAATATTATAATTTAAGAACGTAACAAATACTTACGGCGTCAATGTTTTCGATTCCAACCTCCTTTACGGGTTGTAAGATATCGTCCATGCATTTGAGAGTATAGTAGCCGCAATTAACGATATTATCAGCTTGTCGAAAGCACTAAGAGAAAATAGATGTTAATGCCAAAAAAAACTTAAAAACCCATAAAATCGCAACTTAGCACGTAATAGAATATGACTATTATTTTCAATTTTAAACACTTCAACACAATAATATATACCAAATAGTGTTGTGTGTCAAGTTTCGTGCAAAACAAACCAAGTTTGAACTACTTTATGCGCAAAAGTCCAAAAAAGCTTAAAAACCCATAAAATCGCAACTTAGTACGTAATTTCTAGCATATGACTATTATTTTCAATTCTAAACACTTCAACGCAATAATATATACCAAGTAATATTAAGAATATGACTATAATTTACAATTCTAATACGTCCAACACAATAATATATACCAAATAGTGTTGTGTGCAAAGTTTCATGCAAAACAAACCAAGTTTGAGCTACTTTATACGAGAAAGTGCCAAAAAAAACTTTTAAAACCTTAAAATTCATACCTTGTAAATTACTTAATTCAAATGTATTCCTTCCGCCCTTTCCCTTGTTACTGCCACCAACTTCATCAGCTCTACTTCTTTTCTTACTCACTTTAACATGTGCCCACAACTCCGGACGAAGACCCTTACATTCAAACCAATCGCGCATGTCCCTAACATCATTTGTCTTACCCGGAATGTTCATGAAAGTCCCGAGTATGGCATCGCTTTCATTTTTCTTTATATGCATAACGTCAAGACAATGCCTAACCTTAGATCTCTCCAATATGGAAGCTTCTAAAAAATTGATTCTTTTTTCCATAATCGGTGTCTTCACCCCCATGCACTTGCCCTGTTTTACCAAATATAGTCTCAGCTCCCTTAACCTGTTCATAAACCTCATAACCAGTCAACAGTCGACGTGCTACACGGTCCTCAACCTCCCTGTTGAACATCTTCTTCTTCTTACGATATTGGTGATCTCGTGGGAGGAACTTTCGATGGTGCATGAATACGTGTTTGCACTTAGGAATCCACGTGGATTCCATGTCATCGATACATATTGGGCATGCTTTGTTCCCTTTGTTTTTATACCCCGATAAGTTGTCATATGCCGGAAAATCATTAACGGTGCATAAAAACATTGCACGCAAGGTGAACTCCTCATTAGCATGTGCATCAAATACGAAAACGCCTTCATCCCACATCTTTCTCAAATCCTTAACGAGAGGTGCAAGATATACATCCATATCATTGCCAGGTTGTTTAGAACCCGAGATAAGAAGCGAAAGCATAATGTACTTACGCTTCATACACAATCAAGGTGGCAAATTATAGATCACTAACAGTACCGGCCAAGTACTATGTTGAGAACTAAGATTGCCGAATGGGTTCATTCCATCCGTACACAGTCCAAGTCTTAAATTACGAACTTTATCCCCAAAAGTCTTATGCAACCTATCAATACTTTTCCACTCCGGAGAATCAGATGGATGTGTGAGCAAGTGACCTTTCTTCACCCTATCTACATGCCACCTCAAATTTAACGCATTTTTCTTTATAGAAAACAAGCGCTTGAATCTAGGTATTATTGGAAGATACCACAATACCTTAGCCGGGGGGCCCTTTTGCATCCCGAGCCCCTTTACGCTTGTAGCGCAATAACCCACACCTAGAATACTCTTCTAAGTTCTCATTTTCATTTCGATATAATATACAATCATTCGGACACGCATGAATCTTCTAGTACTCTAAGCCGAAAGGACACATGAGCTTTATGACATAATATGTCGACTTTGGAAGTTCATTTCCCTCAGGAAGCATCTCACCTAACGCTTCTAATAACATTGTGAAACTAGCGTCACTCCAATTAAACTTTGACTTAATGTTGAAAATTGTCAACACTGCTGTTAGTTTAGTGAACTTTGTACATCCAGGGTACAAAGGCTATTGAGAAGGCTCTGTCAACATGTCAAAAACACGAGAACGTTTTTCTTACTCATCCTCAACTCCCTTTATCATCTCATCAACACGATCCACATCCTCATCGACATTCTCTTCATCTGTCTCATACCCATCAACATGATCTACTACATCCTCATTGACATCAGCCACATTATTGACATTCTCAACAACACTTTTCTCTTTATAAACTCCCTCCTCAACGTGCCAAACCCAAACATGATATTGAGGCCTAAACCCACGTCGAAGTATGTGCTCCCTAAGGATATCAACACTATCTACCTTTGATACATTGCCACAAGTGACACATGGGCAATAAAAACCAACTCCCCTCGTCCTAACTTGATGTTCAACCGCAATACTACAAAATTCTAATACGCCATTAATAAATTCTGATGATTCAATGCTTCCATACATCCAAGAACGATCTTTTGTCATCCTAATTAGTGTGATTAATTAATTTAAAACAAAATTAATACACAACTTTTAACATATATAATTATCCCAAATTAACCCTATTTAACCCTATATAACCAAAAACATATTTTAATGACAAAACATATATAACCAAAAAAAAGTCATTTTCTTTAATCAAATACACATAAATCAAAACAATAAGAAACTAATAATATACAACTACATACATAAGTAAATTATTCACATTCAAATATACAACTACATATATACATAAGTAAATTATTCACATTCAATCTACCCTAAAAATCCTAATTAATTAAAATTATTCACATTCAAATATTCAAGTACATACATAAGTAAATTATTCACATTCAAATATAAAACACATACCTTGGTAATGAGATATGATAATTTTGTTTCTACAATAAGATTATGTAACCTACAATGAAAAGCAAAATCAAAATTAGTATAAAAAAAGACTAAATCCTTATCAAAACACAATGAAGCTATTCTTGAAGAACTTAAACAAAGATTGAAAAATTTATACCTTGAAAAAGAACAAGACTAGCCCTAATTTCGTGGCTTTTGAAGGAAAAGCAACAATGGTGGGTTGAAGAACTTAAACAAAGATGGAGAAGGAAATTTGTGCAATGGGTGGTTATTGAAGCAACAAATTTCAACAACACAGGAACTTGAAGAACTTAAACAGAGTCGTGGGGTTTGGAAGACGATGAACGAAATGAAGAGAAAACACAGTCGAGCCGTATGATTTGAAGAACTTGAAGAGATTTTTCGTGAGTTTTTGAAGAAATTTTCTGAAATTGAAGAGTTTGAAGAAGAAGATAGTCGTCGTTGTGGGTTTAAGGAATACAACAGTTATTTGAGGGTTTTAAGTAATTGAACGTTGAAACGCGGGTTTTAAATTTTTTGGACTAACATATAAGTGCTTATATGCTTCGGGCTTATTAAAACCGCAGCATATAAGTGCTTATATGCTGCGGGCATCAGGTGAACCGCAGCATTTGTATTATATATATATATTTTTTTGCTTTTTTGTTTGCTATTTGACGCTGCGTCTAAGGAAAATCGCAGTAAATGACACGCAACAGATACGTTTTTTTCCACTAGCACATGACCATCCCTAAGTAAGACTTTTTATACTCATATTCGATCGATCTATTATCCAACAAATTCATAGTAGCCATAAATTTAGTATTCTATTTTAATGTCTATCATCCCAAATCCCAATAATCAAATTTATACATACGAGCCATAATTTAGTAGTCTATTACTTTGTCTGTTTCATATTAGTCGCTATATTACCAGATAATGCACTATTTATTCATCACTTTTAATTTGTAATTACTTTTTAATCTATAAGTTAAAATATAGCTAAGTTGTATCTTGTTTAATTTGTCTCAATGCAAAGAATATTAATATCAAATTTTTATATTTTTTATTATATATAATTAAGATATTAACAATTGAATTAGTATATTAAACAACGTAAAAAGTTTTTTGAAACAGGAGGAAGTATAATTCTTATTGAACTATTGATTTAACGAACTTTTTCATTAAATTATAAAATTTTCATTTATAATAAAAACTCAGATTTTTTTCTTTGTTTTTATATTAATATTTTGGTATTGTAATTTGTAACCCTTAATTTGAAATCTTGAATTCCTTCGTGCAGGTAGCAGCCTCAATTGGGTCCCTTGCACTTCCCGGTACACTTGCTCCAACTGTACATTCTCTAATATTGATCCTTCCAACATTATTACCTTCATGCCAAAGTTATCTTCATCCACCCGTATTATAGGATGCAAGAACCCGAAATGTGGCTGGCTTTTTGGGCCTGATGTTGAATCCCAGTGCGGGTCTGAATGCGGGTCCAACTGTAAACGGGCGTGCCCAACCTACATCCTTCAATACGGGCTTGGATCCACTGCCGGGCTCGCTTTATCCGAGACTCTTGACTTCCCTGGTACTGTTGTCAAAGACTTCTTTGTTGGATGCTCCATTTTATCAATTCGGCAACCCGAGGGAATTGCTGGGTTCGGGCGGGCACCTGCATCGCTTCCTAACCAACTTAAGCTCCGAAAATTTTCATACTGTCTTGTACCTCATAAATTTGACGACGGTCCTAGAAGTAGTAAGTTAATCCTCGCAAGAGCTGGAGAACAAATATCCACCACACGCGAGGAGCCTAAAAGCGAGGTGGAATACACCCCGCTGGGTAAAAACCCTACAACATCTCCTTATAATGAATATTATTACATTACTCTAACAAAAATTACCGTTGGTAAAAAGCTCATAAATTTACCGTATAAATTTCTTACCCCTGATGTAAATGGGGACGGAGGTACGATAATTGACTCAGGCACATCACTTACTTTTATGGAGAGATCACTGTTCGATCCACTTGTAAAAGAGCTGGAAGCACAAACAACCCATTATAAGCGGGCCAACGATGCAGAGGCCCAATCGGGTTTTGGCCTCTGTTATAATGTTCATGATGTACGAAATGTTTCGTTCCCTAAGCTGGTTTTTCACTTCAAGGGTAAGGCTAAGATGTTAATGCCATTAGCTAATTATTTATCATTCATGAGTGATTTGGGTGCGTGGTGCTTAACTATTGTTTCTGATTCTGGCCCGGCAGTACCCAGTAGTGGGCCTATTGGGCCAGCTATGATATTAGGTAATTATCAACAACAAAATTTTTACATCGAATATGATTTAGAGAATCAAAGATTAGGTTTGAAGAAGCACAAATGTGTATAACAAAAGTAGTGCTTTTGGGCTTTTGGACTTTTTGGGTATTTATTTGATTGTTTCTTTTCAAGTTATGTAAATAAAGGAGGCCTCACGTTTAGAGTGTTGCATAAGCTTAGAACTCTCTAGAATTATCGGAGGTGATCAAAATTTTCATGTTCTAAATTTGTTTTGAAAATTTCTAGGAAATGAGAAATGATTCTTTTGTGTGATCTATATGTTTTAATTTGATATTCATTGATCATTTGATTATATTATTAAAATGTTTTTTTTTACTTGTTATGTATGAGACTAAAATTTATATAATAGTTGACTTATTACTTTGATTTATATTGATCGATAAGAGGTTTTAAAATTTTTAGCATAGATATTTTATTTTACCAACAAACTAGGAAAATAATTTTTTTAAGCTTATTTTTTAAAGTATTTGGGTAAATGAGTGCACCCCCAAACTATTTAAAAAAAATAAGTTTCTAGGGAAAACGATGATAAGTGTAGCGTTTTTATACCCCATTGGGCTAGGTATTGGATTTTGGATAGAAGAGAAAAATGCTGTCTAGACAGCGTTTTACAGTTAATGGAAAAGCAGCGTTTTTCCTCTCTTTCAATTTTTTTTGATTTTTTTTTTTTAAAATAATCTTGTAGTGTAGTAGAAGGATTCAAACCTTGGTCCCTTGTAAACTCAAAGCACACACTAACCACTATGCCATATTCACTAATGTGAAATTATTTTACAATCAGCATTATTCAGTATGGAAATAATCTCCAAGTTGAAAGTTTCCAAAACACTATTAATATCAAAATAAGAATTTTAAAAAATATAAATTAAAATTAAGAATATTAAAAAATATTAATAATATAAATATTAAAATTAAAATATTAAGGCTATTCTTATAGTCAGAATTGTTTAATTTTATCTACGAATTACAATTAAAGAATATTAAAAAATTTAAAATTAAGAATGCTAAAAATAAAAATTATAATTATTATATAAGTAAAGAAAAATAAAAATATTCTTAAATGATATTAATATTCTTAATTTTAATTTATATTTTTAATATTCTTATTTTTTAATATTGTTTATTATTCTTATTTTTTAATATTCTTAATTTTTATGAGCATTAAAAAATATAATTATTAATATAAATATTAAAAAATAAGAATATTAAAAAATATGAGAAAAGAAATCACTTATTTTGAAGCAAATGAATTTTTATTCCACAATTTAGACGGCAAAATGTGAATGATGTTATTAATCATTACTTGATAATGAAAACAACTCATTAATTTCGTTTCCTTTATAATTAATAATCTTACCAAATTTATTAAAGAATATTAAAAAAGTAAAGAAAAATAAGTAAAGAATAATAACAGTCAAAGTTTGATATTAATAGTGTTTTAGAAACTTTCAACTTGGAGATTATTTCCATATTAAATAATGATAATAGTAAAATAATTCAAAAAAGTTAATTTGCATGGTGGTTAGTACATGCTTTTAGTTTGTAGGGGATCTAGGTTTAAATCCTTCTACCACACTATAAAAAGGAAAATTTTTTGGCAAAAAAACCCAAAACTCAGTACCTAGCCTAATGGGTACAAAAGCACTATTCTTATCAACGTTTTTCCTAAAAATTTCAAATAATTTGGAGTGCTCTCATTTTCCTAAATAATTTAAAAATAAGTTTAAAAAAAAGTTCCGGAACTACGTATATACATCAACCTTATTTGGTTTACTTGGTAAGGAGTTGGCTTTGCCACATACATCATTGGGAGATGAAGGGAATTAAAATAACGAGTGAATGCATTTGGGTAACTAATTCTTTTTACATCATAAAATTGCCATAGGCACATTCTAAAATTAAGTACAAACATACAAAAACACCAAATTCCCTCATAAAAGAAAATTAAAATACAAGCGATCAAATTAAATAATAATAATGTCAAAGTTTTAATCTTAAATAATTAAAGTTTGATATATAAGGCAAAAGGTCAGTCCCTCCAAGGTCATTCCTATGAATTTTTTTTCTTTTCATTTTGATTTTCTATTAATTCAACTTGTAAGTTTAAATAATAAAAAGTAAGTATAAGTTCATATACGAAAAATTAAAATTGTGGGATAAAAAATTACAATCCAACAAATATGCATGTACATCTGGCACTTGGGTATAATTGCATTTTAAAACTTATTATTAACTCAAAACTATTGTGATTGACGTACCTTATAATTATATAATTATATTAGGGCTGGTAAAAGTTTACCCGACTTGTTAATTTGATCTAAATCTAATCCGAAATAATTGGTTTTGGGTTGAGACTTAATCCAATTAATTAAATGGGTTGACCCGATCTGATCTGTTTATTAAATGGGATATGTTCAGGTCAAATTTTAAATCTGAAAAAAATCTGTATAACCCAATTAATTAAATGTGTTAATTTCGAGTTAAATCAATAAGTATAAGCTAAACTTAGTTCATTTAATATTTTCTTACTTTTTATAGTAAATACAAAATAAATAACAAAAAAATATAAAGTTAAAATTAAAGCCTAAAAAATTAGATTTAATCAACGTTAAAAACCTTAAAACAAAAACAAAAAAATTATAAACTAGTTAAGTGGGTCGAAATCAGGTCAACCTGATCTGTTGCAGGTCGGGTAAAGGTTGTGTTTTTCAACCCAATTAACTAAATGGGTTGGAGTTGGGTCAAGGGTTTTCTAACCTGTTTATATATGACCAAAACCCAAACCCGATCCAACCGAATCTGTATGACAGGCTTCTAGATTATATCCACAATTCCGCATATAGCATAGACTATAATGATGTCACTCAAACAACATGAAAAACTTAGAAAAATCATCACGTCTTATATGAGGCCGTGTTATCGTGAGACGGACCCATCCAAGCAGTTCAATTAATGCTTTTAAAATCAAAAAATTGATTAAGTAAGTTATATAAAAACAATTTTTTTGTTTAGTTTTTTAAAATAAATATTAGGTCAATCTATATTAAGCCGTCTCACAATGTGATAGTTTTAATAAAGAATTTGCCTAGAAAAATATATTGAAAAGTATACATGAAGTCAATCTAGTTCCTAAGAGAAATGTCATACCTTGTCAATATATGAAATACGAATGGTTCATATCACAAAAATAAAACGATAATGCCATTAATTGAACGATCCAAAATCGCTATTGTCGTGTCATTCTCGGTTTATTATTTTGTGGTAATTCATTGGTGAATTTTGTCAACTTAGATATTAACTAGGTTGGTTAAAATTTATAATAGGAAAATAAAATGTTTATGATTAATAAAAATAGAAAGGTACTAAAAACTTAGTAATCTCTAATTCGAAGTAAATTTTTAAGTCCGAGAACAATGGATGGATTTTTGATGATTGAAAGTTTTTCATTTCATTAGCGTTTAATTCTCACAATTTGTGCGTAGGATTTTCACTTAATCTTTACATAAAAGGTTGAAATTTTTTAGGCCAATAGTCGCAAAATCTTAAATGAGATTATCTATATAATTGAAATGACTCATGTGCATTTAGTGCATTAAAAGTGTAGGAAAGTAGAATATTAGTAGAATATTTTATTTTATATTTTATATTTTCTATTATTCTGAATTAGTTTCCTTAATCTTAATATTCTGTAATGTTTAGATTCCTTATTAGATGGACAAATGATGTATAAATAGAGGTGTTCCTGTGACAGACTAATTTCTTAATCTTAATCTTCCCATTAATTATTCCGAAATTTTTTTCGAATTCCTAATCCTTTGGTTATATACTTCAAATCACCTTTAATTCCTAAACCTTATTCCGATTTTGTAATTTCTTCCAAATATTAAACTTAATATATATATATATATATATATATATATATATATATATATATATATATATATATATATATATATATATATATATATATATATATATATATATATATATATATATATATATATATATATATATATATATATATACATATCGGTTTATGTCTAAAATGATTGTATTAATTATTTAAAATAATAATCATGAATTTTATTAGTTAAATAAACTTATCTCTTTAAAATGATTCCATATCATCTTGGTGTTTTGATAAAATTTTTATTTTGGACTTAAGTAATTATGAAGAATTATTAATCGGTTTATCGGTAAAATAGTCAAACTAATTTGTTGAAATGCTTAGCGTTGTTTTTCTTGAAAACTCATTTCATTTAGATTTTGGACCCTTAATAACTTGTCGGATTATTTTTCATAGTTATGATAGATCTATTTTACTATTTTATTTGGGTATCTGATAAAATACTTTACTAAGTACTTAGAAATATTACCCTTGAATTTTATGATTATGTATGACATAATAATGACTTAGTTTAGCCTCAGGTTTCTTAGTATAGCTACGAAAGTTCATTATTTAATTAATATTAATTTATTAGATACTAGTAATTTATTTCTATTAAAAGGGTAGAATTGTCAAAATTTTGACTAGTGGAAGTTTGACTTACAAGAATGTAAACTATTTCGGTTTAGAGTCTTGTTTGATATTGCATGATATTGATTGTATGACTCTGATAGTAAGGTAACGTCGAACCATGGACCGGCATGTAAAATTTCGGCGTCCATGTTAGCCGGCACATAAAATGCGATGTTAGACAGGGGGTCCGAGAAAAACCTATCCTGTGAAGTCTCGAGCATAACAATAGTGAGAGGAGTGATGACTCCCACCACAGTTAGAGTTTAGGACTACGGTCTTCACCTAACCAGACCCTTACATATATCAGTTGTCATTATTGTTGTGATCTTGTGATGTGCTATGATGGTAAAGTTATAAGGATTAATTGAACTTGATTGAATAAGCATTAAGGTTACCAAGTATTTAGTAGCAGTAATGAACTTCTGCAAGTATTGAGAATGTATCTTAATGGCTTAATAAAGGTCAATAATGAGTAATAACCTTCTATATTGTGCTTAATGATTATTGGGAAATTATCAATGGTGCCCTTGTACTATTGAAAAATTACAATGGTACCCAACTGCATTTCAGTGGTACCCCCCAATTATATGGTAATTACAACCGTGACCTTAATGATGAATTTTCTGTTAAATGTCCGTTAAATTTGGAATTTAACCTAACCATAGTTAGTTTCTTCTTCTTCTTCCCTTTTCTCTTTCATGGCTGCTCTTCTTCCATGGCTGCTCTTCTTCCATGGTTAGTATGTGCTCCTTTGGCATACCGTTCCATCATCAGGAAACTCGAAATTTGGTTGAAAAGGTGTGAAGATACTGCCATTAGTGTGACTAATCCCTACTCATAAGCTATGCAGAAGAGTTCTATCATCATCAACATTTGCTCTTGTTTCATCAACTCCATCAGGAGCAAGTGTGAAACTGAGATTCATTGTGTGGATGATATCTTTGAAATTTTGATTGAATTGATTAATTTGTACCAAATGTTATAGCTGTAAATTGTTTGAGGTTGTAATGAGTATTCCTGGTTTTTTATGGGGCTATCTTCTGCCCATTAATGGTTTTGGTGAACAGTGAAAGAAAGATTGAGAATTTTGGGGGAAAATTCGCAAATTTTTAGTTTTTGACAATGTTTGAGTGAATATCAACTCAGAATATCCAATAATTTAATCTGAGACAAATTAATTAAGAAAAATTATAAAATTAGAGACAAAAAAATTCTGAAGATTTTCAATTTTGCTTTCTAAATCTTGCGTATATTGTTCAGTTATAAGAAAATTTCTTCATCCTAATTTGAGAACTCCAATCTTGCTGTACTAAGTAACTCTATTAATCTGAATTTGAATTTGGGGTTTTTTTTTTTAAAAAAAATATTATTTTCTTTCTCAATTGAAATACGAACATATTGCTATCGATTTTAATATATGTAATGTATTAAGGGCATTTTGAGGATCATTTTCTGATTCCCATTACTTGTATCTTTAGAGAACTCTAATCCTATATTCCACTTAGTTACTGATGTGGGGAAGTTCAAATTTCCCCCCATTTTTGTTGTCTTTCATGTCCCAGATCTTGAAATATGTTCTATGATGATTTATATGTAGTTAACAATTGAGGGATAGATCATTGTAGAATTGTGTTCCTTATTCATCCGTCATTGACAAAAGGGAACTTCATCATCCGGCACAAGGAGAGGACAACAGCCATGGAAGAAGAGCAGCCATGAAAGAGAAAAGGGAAGAAGAAGAAGAAGAAACTAACCATGGTTAGGTTAAATTCCAAATTTAACGGACATTTAACGAAAAATTCATCATTAAGGTCACGGTTGTAATTACCATATAATTGGGGGGTACCACTGAAACGCAGTTGGGTACCATTGTAATTTTTCAATAGTACAAGGGTACCATTGATAATTTCCCATGATTATTTTGTAAGCATGATTTAACTATCGCATCATAAGCTTGTTGAGAAAATTGTACTCGGCTTTATCGCTGACCGATTTAATCGACTGTCATCCGTATTATGGATAACAGTATTTTGCAGGAAAATTTAGCTCAGGTTTCGATCCAGGCCGCAACTTTAATTATTCTATTGGAGGACTTAGCTGCATTGATTTTACTTGATGATTTTGATGACTATATTGTACTTATGTTTTTTTCATTCGTATTTAAGCAAACCTTATGTTATATTTTCTTAGTTGTAAGAATTTTTAACTTATATTTTGAACGATTTTAGTTTAAATGGTTTTTTGCAGTTCGGCGTTTTACACTTTCGCATTATTTATTTTAAGTATAATTATTAATGTTAATTATATATCGAGAGTACCGCTCTTGCTACAGTTCCTCTCATTGAATAATTAATATTCACCAAATTAAGCTCAAACAGAATTCCGCATTATGATTTTCTTCATGGTATTAGAGCAAATGGTTTTTCCGGGGACCGATGATCGGCCACGACATTCATCATTAACTAGGAAAATCAAAACCAAACTAAACTAAAAAAAAACCAGATCAAAATCAAACCAAAACCATAACAAAATCAAACCAGGAAAAAAAAAGAAAAGAAAAAAAAAAGACTTGTGTTGGTCTGTGAGGCCAGTCTACAGTTAAGCATGCTTGGTGGATAGCAATCTTAGGATGGGTAACCTCATGGGAAGTTTTTCCAGGCGCACATAAGTGAGGCTAAAGTGCGCTGGAATGACTTATATTGGTCCGTGAGGCCAGTCTACTGTCTCCATGAGTAGTCATTGGCGGTCTGAGGGGCCGGGGTGTTACATAATGAGTTCAAAAACGAAGAAGTCGCCTCCAAAGCTCCGCTGAGTCACCGGAACGGTGACAAGACTACATTCGCCATTCCTCATCAAGAAAATTGACAAACAAGCATTCCAAATCCAAGAACGCCAAAATCAAATTTCATCAAACAAACCAAAATCATCTCCTTTTATATGGATACTAACAAAAACAAAACCCTAGCCTTACCCCAAGCCAAACACGCGTGCCCTCATTTGGGTCACCCAAGGACCCGCGTGGGTGGATCCATTTCCAATCAAGTACTTCACCCATTTTAAATCCCAATCTTGTTCATCCAACCATTTAAAATTATATACCCGTTTTCCTATCCAAACTCAAAAATTTGAAAATCAATTATGACAAATTTGCCAAATAAATTATCAAAATGTCCTATGTAAAATCAAAAGATCAACTGGTGGATTTTCTGATCAAGGCAATTGGCTCAAAAGCATTGCAAAATATTTTTGGCAAATTCGGTCTCGGTGATCCCAAGACTAAACTTGAGGGGGAGTGTAGAAAAGTAGAATATTTGTAGAATATTTTATTTTATATTTTATATTATTCTAATTTAGTTTCCTTAATCTTAATATTCCGTAATATTTAGATTCCTTATTAGATGGTCAAATGATGTATAAATAGAGGTATTCCTCTCATTGAATAATCAATGCAAATCCAGTATTCACCAAATTAAACCCAAATTGAATTCCGCATTATGAATTTCTTTAAAAAGTGCATTAAAATAATCACTTACAATTTTAAAGTAATCAATCTAATAAATAAATTAATTACATTGGTCTATCTCATGGAGAAATAGTCACATATAAGTCAAGTTCACCAATAAATTGCTATTTAAGATAGTTATAGTACAATGTTGATTATAATGTCAAAATAGATTACTATAGCAAAAAGTAAAAATAAAATTAGCCAAATTTGTATATATAGAAGTATAGCTAAGGTTGTGTATAGGGATGCAGGCGGGGCGGATCTAATAGGAGACCCGCCCCATCCCCGCCCCATCGGGGAGGAGATGGGTCTCGGTTTGATGGGTCATGGGGTGGGTACGGGTATAAAATTCATACCCACCGCGGGGATGGGGATGTGGATGGGTTTTAGGTGATACCCGCCCCATCCTCGCCCCACCCCGCCCCGCCTCAAGATACCCGCCTCAAAATATTTTTAAGTCTTTTGCTAGTTTCCGTTTTCTTTTCCGTTTTGTAAATGCGATATCTTCTTCGTCCGGACTCGCATTTGTCTTCATAAAAATGGTTAAAAGAGTTCAAAGTTGTTAATGATGAGTCGATTGGCATTTTAACTAGTTATTGATATTTATGTAATAATGATATTAGTTTTATAAAATGATCGAATATAAATATGTTGGCATAGATGGGTATTAAGCGAGGATTTGACGGATGGTGAGGCGGGAAAAATAGGTATTACACGGGGATGGATACTCAGATGGGTGGTGGGGCGGGGATGGTTTTAGATACAAACTCATCGGGGCGGGGACGGGGAGAAAAATTATACCCGCCGCGGGGATGGGGATGGGAATGGGGATTGCATTAACAGATAGGGATGGGGATGGTAATTTCAATACCCACCCCGCCTCGCCCCATTTGCATCCCTAGTTGTGTAGACCCACTTGATTGCTATGTATCTTATATTCTTATGAGCATTTATATATAAAGATATATGGTTTTCATTGAAACAACCATTAAAAAAGTGGTTCGAGTCATGTCACTTGGTGGAAATTGTATGTACAGAACTTTGCAATGGTTTAGCATAAGACTTTGAATTAAATTGTACAAAATTTTTTTGGAGTTATTCGTCCTGTCACGAGGAGGAGGAAGGTGAAGCAATGACACTAATTTGTCTTTTGGCATAGCTCAAATTACAATGTGAAGCTAGGCTCTTAACTAAAATGGAATGGGAAAAATTGATCAGGTCAAGAAAGATTAGATGTAGCTAACCGTCCGTTTGGTAGTTGATAATAAACAGTGTTAATAAGAATGAAAAATTAGTGTAATTTTGGTTCAAAAATTTCTTGGTTACCTTGATGGTCATGTTTGTCCAACTTCAATCATCTCATTTTCTTCATAAAATTAATTTCAATGCATTACCATGGGCGAGGTGGTATTAGGTGGTAATCGAAATTTGTAAAAAAAAAACTTTTTTTGTAATCAAAGTTTCATTACCATGGAAATGATATAGAACTTTTGATCAAATTACACTATAAATCATTCCCATTACCACCATTTGGCCATAAGGATTACAGATTTAATTTTTTATTTGGTTTCTTAAAAAAGTCTGTTTTCAAGCATTGCATATATTCATTTATAAAAGCCTAACAGAGTCAATAATATAATTAAACTTGCTATAAGAATTATAAGCAAATTGCATGCGCCTTAATTTCCAACGAAATAATATCATAATATTAAAAGAAAATTCGAAATAAAAATAAATAAACACTAGTCACGTACTCTTAATTACATAATATTTCATCCACATTTCTCCTTCTTGAAACCTAACCTTTGATTCTCCAAATCATACTCAATATAGAAATTCTGCTGCAGATAATTACCTAATATCACTGCAGGCCCAATTGGGATACTAGGTGCTGCCGGGCTATCATTAGTAACAATCGTTAAGCACACTACACCCAAATCACCCACAAATGAGAAATAATTGCTCATTGGCATTACCATCTTTCCACCACCCTTGAAATGAAAAACCAATTCGGGGAACGTAACATTTTGTAAGGGTTGTACACTTATAATATTAAGGCAAAGCCCAAAACCCGATTGGGCCTCTATATCTTTGGCCCGCTTGTAATTCGAGTATTGTGCCGCAAGCTCTTTTACAAGCGGGTTTAACAATGACCTCTCCATAAAAGTAAATGTTGTCCCAGAATCGATAATTGTACCCCCGTTTCCATTTGAATTGGGGGTAAGATATTTATTTGGTAATTTTACGGTTTTTTTACCTACTGTAATTTTTCTCATGTTTACATAATAATACTCAAGGTAAGGATATGAGGTTGGGTTCTTAAGAAGCGGGGTGTATTCTACCTCGCTTTTTAAGTTCTTATTTCCGATGCTTGTTAAAGTTAGCTTGCTACTTTTAGGACTGTCGTCTAATTTATGACTTAAAAGACAGTATGAAAACTTGCTGAGTTTTAGCTGGTTCGGGAGAGACGTAGGAGCTCGCCCGAAGCCAACAATACCCTCGGGTTGTCGAATTGATAAAACCGAGCACCCTACGAGAAAGTCTTTCACCGGGGTGCCCGGCAAATCAAGGGTCTCGTATATAGAAACACCAGCAGTGGATCCTAACCCATACTCAAGAATATAATTCGGGCACGCCCGTGTACAGTTCGAAATCGACCCACATTCTGGCCCGCATCGAGATTTTACATCCGGCCCAAAAATCCACCCACATTTCGGATCCTTGCAACCTACAATACGGGTAGAGGAAGATAACTTGGGCTTGAAGGTTGTTATATTGGAAGGGTCAACCCCAGATAACGTGCAGTTAAAGCAAGCGTACCTTGAAGTGCACGGAACCCAATTAAGACTACTTCCGGTGTCGAATACGAGAGGGATTTTCTGTGGCGGCGTACCGAACGCGAGCGAGACGGAGTAACCGCCATAGCTACGAGGATAGAGAGAAGTATTGGTAGTACCATGGAAACTACTAGAAGAAGTGTTATTTTTCTTGGGGTTTTTGAGGTGAAGAGCTCTTTTAATGGAAGAATTTATTAGGTTAAAAGTAAATTCCCATGGATTTGAGAAAGATTTTGGTTTAGGAAGTGGTGAAAGGGTAAGAGTGATAGTGGTTGAAGATGAAGGAGAGATGATAAGGGAGAAAAGGAAAAGAATTAAAGAGAAGAAAATAGATGCCATTGTTATGGGCTTTGTTTTTGGTTGTGAGAATTTTGAAAGGATTCATGGTACGTAAATGAAGGATGTATTATAGTGAAAGAGTTTGTGTGGGGGAGTAGATTTTGTTTTTATGGATGTGTACATTTTGTTTAATCCAAGAGGGGCCTAGGGCAAAAAAACAAGGGGGTAGTTTTTATATTTTTTTAGTCCATTTTGGTATCACATGCATGGTGCTAAATTGAACTTAGATTTATTACCTAAAAATTGTGTTTTTGACTTTTAATTTATGGCTAAACTTTAGAAACTTGTACCATCACATCTTAAATTATAAAAATATTAATTATCAATGCAATAATATGTAGTCTTGTATGAAACTGCCTTACTGTAAAACGAGTTCATATAAGTAGTTCATTAATGAAAATAACATAAAAAACAACTGCAAGTCTCCTGAGAGACCGTTTCTTTTTGAGAGACGTCTCTCAGGCCCAGCTCATTAAATCTTAATGTCCACTTATTGTATTATTAATGCCTACTTACATTATCTTAATGCCTACTTACAATATACTTAATGCCTACCGAAAAAGTACTTAAAATGCCTACTTACAATATTCTTATTACCTACCGAGAAACTTAACTTACTAGCCTACTTATCATATCCTTAATGCCTACTTATATTATCTTTAATGCCTACTTATAATACACTTAATGCCCACTGAATAAGTACTTAAGTACTTGTAATATTCTAAATGCCTACTTACAATACTCTTAATGCCTACCGAGAAAATTACTCTATATTTTCCTTTTGGGCCAACTCAATTAGAGATGGTCTCTCAAAGAGCCCTTCTCTCACAGAAATTTGTGAAAAAACATTAAAATTTGAATTGTACAAGGTAACTGTTGTTTTGTTAAAGAGTTTGGGCTGACTCAATTGAGGTCGTCTCATGATAAGATGGTCTCAATAAAGAATTAGTCTTATGTTATAAAAAGTGTTTGACATATTTTTCTCAAAATATATTTTCATGAATAAATTATTTGAAAAATTTTTTATTAAGATCGTCTCACCATGGGACTGCTTATTATGGGCTTACTCAATCTTATGAAGAAATTAAAAAAAACAATTTAGATTTGGTTTTAATTTTTTTTTAATATAAATGCTTTGGGCTGCTTGTATGAGTTGATAATATCATACAAGACTTGCTGAAATTTTTTTAAAATTATACTAAAATATAAAAAAAGAAATTTACATGTTGCTAATTTATTTGATTGGACTAGTTAACTCATATATAAAGCACATCTCATTGTGAAATTGTCTCACACAAGAATTTGTGTTAAGTATTCGGGCTTGTGAACCTGCTCAGTGTGTGATCGGCTCGCCAAGTAAAACATGTTGCTAAATGGACCTATGTGATACACTGGGCTACTGCTGTACCAAGAAAAGGCCCATAATCCCATCTCCTATCAAGCCTACACGCTTAAACCCATTGCATCTCTCATTGCTGCACATATTTAGCATCTTGAATTTTGGTTCATTTATTCTTGAGAAAAATTTGGCCGAGACGGTCTCGTTATGAGATCGTCAATTTGGGCCAATTCAATTTTCGCGTGTAACAACCTCACATGTTTTTTCTTGTATTTTTCATTTTTCTGGGGATTTATCAATTTTGACCTTAAAGGTATTAATTTCAACTTAAACTAAACCTTAAACAAATCAATTAAAATAAAAAAAAATTCAATTTTGACCAATAGTAAATCAAGTTTGACGTTAAATTGATCAATTTCTACCTAAATATGAGTTTGTTTTTACTTTTTTAGAATGGAGTTAATAAAAGGGTACTATTTTATAATTCTATTGATAAATTTCAAACAACAAATAAATAGTCAATTATCAATAATAGAGTTAATACATTGCACAATAAAAGTACTCTTATTCAATGCAACATGATGGTTCTAATAGAATATAAGAGTACTTGTACTCTTTAATCATCGATCAATAATGATGATATTGTTCTTTTCTCAACATGAATGGACTTAGAAATAAAGTTGTAGATGTAGTGTTTGCTTACACTTGATGTGAAGGCGGAGGAAGTGTCAATCTCGAGTTATGTTTTGCTATCTCTTGGAAACGATCAAGAGTTCATGACTGCTTTGTTATAAAATTTTCAATTTTGATCTAGAAATGATCAATTAAGACCTTAAAATGATCCATTAAATAAATGCTTTTTGAAAATGGTTAAGAGTTCATGGCTACTTTGTTATAAAAAAATTTCAATATTGATCTAAAAATGATCAATGACTTTAAAATAATCAATTGAAAAATCAATTTTGACGTTATATGTATCAATTACGATCTTAAATAGATCAAAATACTGAGCGCATATTGAGGAAAACTATTTTTGGGCTGATTGGACTATCCGTGTTATACTGAGATGGTCTCGCGCAAGTCCAGCTGTTTATTTCTTTTAGTCCCTTGAATTTGTTACATTATTAAATAATAAACACTCTCAATTTTAATTTGCATGATATAGCAAATTCAAAGAAATAAATATACATAGTACTGAACTTACATTAGCTTTTGTTGCAGAATAAACTCAATCAAATATCAAACATAGTTAGAAATATGAATGAAATACATCTCTAAATTTTACATCCAAATTCAAGAAATTAGATTACATCCAACATCGAATCTCCACAAC
Source organism: Amaranthus tricolor (assembly GCF_026212465.1). Lineage (NCBI taxonomy): Eukaryota > Viridiplantae > Streptophyta > Magnoliopsida > Caryophyllales > Amaranthaceae > Amaranthus > Amaranthus tricolor. The sequence continues at coordinate 30,869,096 of NC_080051.1, read as the reverse complement.
CCGCCTAGAGGAAGTATTTGAAGACACTAATATTTTGTAAATAAGTGGTTTTAGATCTATCTTTTATTAGAAAATAATATCGCAAATATCTGATAAAATTTTTAGAGGGTTAGTGAATATTTTATTTTCTTTTATTATATGTTACGCTCTGAAATTTATTTTGAGGATTTAAGGGATTATTCTTTGTAAGTAAAAATTTTGCAAATAAAAGCTAAATTGAAAGACATAATTATTGTGCGCTTCCATTAAATTAATAAAATGAATTTGATATTTGGAAAACATTTTGTGAACATCTGATTGAAGTATGAGTCATTGTCACCCAACAATACAATTAGATAAAGGGATTCTAGAAACTATCAATAAGCACGTCTTAAACCTTCAGATGATCAAATTCTTGTCTTTTAGCTATGTTCAAGCTTAGATTCTCCAATAAATATTGGATTTTTCATGTATAAAACTTATAACATGATCTGATCTTTTAGCTTCTTAATATCGATATGCAAAAAATAATAATCAAGTGGCTGCATCAAATAAAACTAAATTAACTATTTCTCAACTATAATTCCTTTATTCCTGGAATGCATTACTTATTGTTTCTTCTCTCTTCTGTATCTGCGCTGTATTACAACTGTACATAAATTTTTTGATTAATAAATTAAAAGTTTTATAAAAAAGTTAAAATGTTCTCCAAATTTGTTTCAACTAAGTGGAAGCTAAATAAATACTCTATAATCATGATGCAAGTTTGCAACTATGCACTAACTGTAGTATACAAACCAAAATCTTAATAAATCTTAATTTTCGGATTTTATAAATCTTTGAAAATAATAAATATAATTTATAGAATCTATCACCTTAAGCTTACAAGTTCTACTGTCCTTACATGTATTTTTTTTTTATTTCTATCCATTATTATATAATCCATTAGAGATACCCTTAACGTGTCATTAAGGTCTTGTGCTAGTTTATTATAGACATGTACTAAGACCTAAATGTATTTATTTTTGTGAGCTTTCACACTATTTATAAGTTCCTTTTGTGACCTTTTCTCGTGAGTTATCTTATACTCCCTCCTATTCAGCTGAACTGTCCCATTTGACTTTTCACACTTGCCGAGGCAACATTTTAACTCTTAATATCTCAAATTATGCTTAATTAAAAATTATAAAAAGTTGATATTAATAATCCTTGTATTGAGACAAATCAAACAAGATCCCATATGACTATGTTTTAACTTATAGATTAAGAGTAAAATTCAAATTAAGAGTGATAAGTGAATAGTGCAAAAAAAAATGGGACAATTCAGCTGAATAGGAGGTAGTATGTAATAAAAAATACATTTATGTGATATCTTGTTAAAGTTGCTTGTCAGTTGTTACTCGTATTTATAATAAAAAATATGTAAATATATTTTTACTATTTGTAAGTTGTTGAATAACCACTTGTTAGTTGTTATTCACATATGAGTTGTTCCACATTAAAAAAAAAAAAAAAGAAGTAGTATATACCGCTTTATAAGGAGTAACTCTCCTATTACTTATTTGTGCCTATATAAGTGAATTACCTCTTATCTTTCTTATTTGAGTTGCCTATGTCCACTTGGTAAATTTTATCATCATTTTGAATTCAAATATTATATATATATATATATATATATATATATATATATATATATATATATATATATATATATATATATATATATATATATATATATATATATATATATATATATATATATATATATATATATATATATATATATATATATATTAACTTAGCCCATTTTGAGAATTGTTGCTAAGAAAAAAAAAACCAAACAAAATAGATAATGTCGTCAAAAACTACTTCTCCATATGGATTTAAATATCGACAAATATGTTACTTCCTCATATTCATCATAAGTGTCTCATTTGCTTAATAGACTTTATTCAATGTACTTATTTAATCCTTAATTTCTCTAATTGTACATAATTAAAAATTATAGAAAGTTGATATAAATAATTCTTGCATAATTTTTTCTTTGATAATCAATCGGTTTTTATAATTATTTGCTTGAATTATGATGGAAATACTAAAAATTTATAATAGTCAATAGTTTGATTATGATAAGCAAAAGCGAGTAAATAAATCATATTTTACTTAACAGGACATGTTTATTTCAATGAAAATTTTAAAATACAAAATTACAAATGGACTGAGGGTAGGTTGGAGAGGGTCCGACCCATTTGAGCCCATTTTCTTTTTTGTTTGAGATCGACCCAATCTAACCAATTATTTATTTGATCCTAGTTCGACCCTTATTCGGATTTAGTCTTATTATGTACAAGCACAATAACAAATTTATCATTCATAATTAATTTAACATCAAACAAAAAAATCAATACTTACAATTAATCATACAAGCTTACATGATCAACCAATATCAAATTGCCGAACGTCAACCTTCCAATGTCCCAAAAACGAAAATGAAACTCAATATCATTTAGTATATTATACTATTAATAATAAAACCATTTCGTACGAAAACGTTCTGGTAGATAAAGTATTACCCCAAAATCAATATATTAATTAATATTGGCTCCATCACTCGAATTTGTCTTACTTATTTAATTTGTCTAATAAAATTTGACTTATTTATTATTTTGCCATGATTCACATTATATTTTCAATTTTCTTTCATATAGTTAAATTATTTTTTTAACCTCATTAACACAATTTTCATTATTTCTCAATATTATATTTATTTATTTTCTTAATCATTTTCCGACCAAATGTCTAGGAAAAAAATTGGTTAAATAGGGAAGTATGTATAATATGAACATAAAAATAAATAAAATAATTAAGGGGTTACCCAGATGTAGGTTTATATTTATAGGACTTCTCATAGTTGCGTATTTGCATATTCGCATTGCAAACAATCTGATATTCCCCACTTTCTTTCCCATTCTCCTTCCGCTTATTCTCATTTCCTTATATCTTCAACTACCTTTTTCTCCAAAACTCTTAGAAATTGTTATTATTTTCATTAATAATAATAATAATAATAATAATAATAATAATAATAATAATAATAATAATAATAATGGAAATTAAACCATCAAAATTCGAGAGAGTTTGTGTGTTTTGTGGAAGCAGTTCAGGCAAGAAATCCAGTTACCAAGAAGCTGCTATTGATTTGGGCAATGAACTGGTAATTTTTATTATCCAATTTTGATATTACTATAATTGTTATTATTATTACACAATTGCAGAAAATTTTCGTAATTTACAGTATTGAAATCCAGAAAGATTGTTACCCTCATTTCATTTGTTGAGAAAATTACTACTTCTATATTGATTTTAACCCTAATTTAAAATGCAGTTTAAAATGAATTTTTGATGGGTTCTCCTTTAGTTATGCTCTGTATTTACTACATTTACACACACTTCTAGTGAAAAATTGACCTTTTTTTTTTCAGATTTCTTTATTTCTACTCTGTAGTTATTTTTAGTTATCAGAGTGATTATATTGGTAATGGGTGAAATTTTGATGATATTTCTATTTATAGATGATGAAAATGATTAAAAAAATGTGAACTTTCCTTGTTTAATCACCACATAATCGCTCATTTTTGTTGGGTTGTTTTAAAATTTGATCTTTTTGTAATTAAATTCTTGTTAAAAATTTGGTGATGGAAATTGATGGCTGTAATTTGTCTGTCAATGGAGCACAGTCGTCTTGCATGAATATGATCCCTCATTCCCTTTTCTTTACATTTCATTTTTTGGATTTAATTTTAAAAATTAAATTCATGAAGTAGAGTTTATTAGTAGAATGATTAAAAAATAATAAAAAAATGGAAAGAAAGATTAGTTTTTAAAAATAAATTCTGCCTTGGTGCTTTCAAGGGAAATAATCGTGCTTGTAGATATCATGACCCATAAAGGCGTGGGGTGGTCAGTTATGGGATTTCAATTACTTCTATTTCCAACAATGAAGGAAGATAACAAAATTTTAAATAAATTAACTCCATTGTTTTAGTAATTTTTTTATCATAATAATAATATTAGAAATTTAATAAAACTTCATTTAGTACACTTGCTAATCATCATTATTTTAAGTTTTTAACTAATATACTCTATACCATTTGGGTTGGGAGATACTAATGTCTTATTTAATTTTGTATATTTGTCATCTTAAATATTTTCAATTGCCTTTGGTTAAAAAAAATTAATGTTATTAAAATTTACATTTAGACAAATTAAATAAAACTTTATTTGATTACATTTTAAGTTATAAATTGAAAATAAAATATAGACGAAAAATAATTCGTAAATAGTGTAAAAAATAAACGAAAATCACGCATTAAATTGTGTAAAAAGTAATATATAGCATATATAATAGATCTGAAAAAGTATATTTGTATGATTTAATGATGTGGGTGTCCAAGAATTTAGGTGAGTTTGATGAATAATAATGTTGTTTTTCCTCTGGATGTGTGTTGAAGGTGGAGAGAAGGATTGATTTGGTGTATGGAGGTGGCAGCGTGGGTCTAATGGGTCATGTTTCTCAAGCAGTTCATCATGGTGGGCGCAATGTTCTAGGGTATGTTCCTTCTTCTCTCTTTGACTCTATTTTGTAGGGTATGCTCCCTATAGGATAGGCGTAGGATTATGTGTTTTTTACTCCCTAGTCACTTGGAATGGATGCTCAACCAATCAACTAAAGGATTATGAGTAAATTATAAGTTTCAACAATTGCTTTGTCTATAACTAGACAACTACTTTTTGCGTTGAAATCTCATTTAAAATTACATTGTGTAACAAATTTAAACAGCACATGAAATCTCTGTGACTTTGTCTTACTTACAAAACTTAGAAATGAAACTTCTTGAGATGTGTGAAGAAGGTTTTGGATAATCTTATTTGATTAGGATTAAAAAGGAAGGGTTTAATAAACTAATGAAAAGATTAAATCTTTTGTACCATAGTTTTGGAGCTTTGTGTAGCCCAGCTTTTTGAGTTTGATCAGATGAGAAAGCAGTATTCTTGTTGGGTTTTGCCCATATCAGGCTATTTTAGAGGAACATCCTTAATCCTCATTCCCATACATCATGCAGACATGAAAAAGTTTGGTAAAAGGATTAACTTTTCACTCTGCAAAACCAGCGTCATTTTCTCTATGGCCTTGTTTTCTAAGAGTATGTCATTGCCTTTTTTCTGACTCACAATCACATAAATAATGAAGGTTGATTTTTAATTGTCTCTGTTTCTTCCTCATTCTTGCTTATAGATGTGGTAGCTGATTCTTATAGTTTGTACATGCTTGGATGTTTACTATTCTTTTCTAGAGATTCTTATACTTTTTTTTTTAATTTATTTCTTTCAATTTGATGTAATTTCCTTTTATAGAAATGTCTCTGTCACTTTCTTTTATTCTCATTAAGACATTTCAACTCCTTGAATATGACTATAACAAATTCTTTTAACCACACAATTTAAATGATCTATCGTTGCTTAATCTTAGTGCAATATACAATTATGACAATTTCTTGAGGACAAAGGAAGTATTAGACTGCATTTGAGCAGTTAGTTTTTCCCTAAAGATGTAGGTACTTTTTAAAAACTAAATGCGTGATTGGCACGTACATGAAGTATCCTCCATTTTGTCTCATATACTCGGATTCGTCCTAAACAGTGAGTATGACTCTCGAACAATCCATTTGAAGTTTTTTAAACTTCAAACTAAAATCATGAACATATTTCATAAAAGTGTCGCAATAGATACTTAGAAACATACCATTGCCTTACACTTTAACCCAAGTATGAGTAACAAAGCTATTGTTTATAGAACTATAAAAGAAAATTAATTTTCTATTTTTTTTCTTAAGTAATACTCTCTTTGTCTTTTTCAATTACTATACAATATCTAAAAATTTAATATATCAAATTAAGGGACAAAAGAGTACCTAGTTTGTTAAGGTGAATAACCAAATGCAATCAATTGCTATGACATGTATGCTATCATTTAAATGTTTAATTTCCTTTGTAGAATTCTTGTTAAAGCTAATACTAGCACATAATGATTCAATTTGCAAGTCTAACCTCTTTTTAATTTGCTTTTTGGTTTTGTTGATTGTTTTCACTTGCAGGATCATTCCAAAGAGCTTGGTTTCAGAAGAGGTAAAAATATGATTTTCATTCTATGGTTGTTGGCTTAGTTTTCTGTTTGATTAGTTTGCTGACATAGGCTTGTCATTGTCTCCTATAAAAAGAAATCCATCTTTGGCCTTCCATACATCATACATGTGTTGCTTTCTTCTCCTCTAATTAAGTCTAACACCATAAAGCAGCTTGTATTTTTCTTCATGTTGTTAGTCAATACATTAAGACACTTGGGTTTCTTTTTGTTTAGACAAACTTTTTGGTATGTCATTATCAATGGGACCCACTCCTATTAACTATGACTCTTACTAGTGAGAATTTGAAGGTGAATTGTACACAAATAAAGAGTTTATTTCTAATTGACATAAATAATTATTAATTATATGAACTGTTAATAAATTTTGAATTTTTTTGAGAATGCGCAAATTCTTGATGTTACTACGTGAAAATTACTCTGCTTGGGCGTCAAAATTAATTTGGTTTTGTGTTAATTCAAAATTTTGATGTAGCAGATTACTGGTGTAACTGTTGGGGAAATGAAAACTGTATCAAACATGCACCAAAGGAAAGCTGAAATGGCGAAACAAGCTGATGCATTCATTGCATTACCTGGTATGTAACTCAAACTAACATTAACCAATATCAAACTTTGATGGATTTGATGCCCGTGACTTTACACTTTTAACAACAAAATGGTATTTAACGAGCCATTATACTAATAACTAGAAACCAACTACAAGAAAAAGGCCAATAGTTTTAATCCCAAAAGATTAGAGTTGACTACATAAATCAATGTAATACGAATGTCTTGTGTACGATCAGGTGGGTATGGCACTCTTGAAGAACTACTAGAAGTGATCACATATGCTCAGCTAGGAATCCATCGAAAACCGGTAAGAATAATATCCAACTTTCTTTTCCTATTTAAACAACATTGTGTGTAGATTCATCCAATCTTTTTGCAAATAGAAGCAAAGAGAAGACACCCAAAAGGGGTAGGGCAGATTTAAAAAAGAATTCATAAAAGAAGGATGGTTTAATCATAATTTATAATAAACCCTATCAATATGAATGGATTATGGAAAGACCAACTACCAATCCAAGAGTTTGTAACAACCAACAAGTGTATAATGGATTAAGACGGTTGGATTTGTTGGCTTTCCGTTAAAAGAATGATTCCTTTATCCTTTTTTGACCAACCTTTTTTCTTCTCTCATTTTTGAATCCTTTATTGTGGACTGTCTGCACAATATTTTGTACTATTCTATGCTAGTCAACATCTTCTTTTTGCCTTTAAACACTTCTGCCGACTACTACTCCCATCTAAGAAGATCCAATATTAGATTATTTTTATCTGTTTCTTTGAATTTACTACAAAATGTCACTTTTTTAGTAATAGAATTTTTAGTAACAAACTTGAAGGATATAAGAATGAGTACCTTTGAATTTGTTGTTTTACTATCGGCGTAGACGCTTTATTTTTTTAATGAAAACCTAATAATTCATTGATAAAAATATCATACGTCATCTAAAACACAGTAACAATCAATCAGATACATAACAATTTTGTTGAAATAAAATTCTAAATAAAAAAAGTCACGATTATTATTTTTAAATATTGTGTAGTAAATTTAAAGAGACAAAAATAGTATTTACTTTGCTTGTTTTTATGAGAATAGAAATATGTAGAAGAGAAGCTATTTAAAAATTAATGGTTTTTAATAGGAAAGGTTGCATAGAGCTGCAAATAAGTTGATTAATTGGTTTAGAATGAGAAATGTAACAAATTAGTTGTAACAATCTAAAATAGTATATTACTAATAGAATGAGACAAAAGTATATATTTATGTTATAACTTAACAAAGTTGCTATATTTAGTTGACTTTTAATTACAAATATCTACATAAATAACCAACGTATTTAATCATAAAAACTAATAGAAATAGATATTATGATGATTTTAATATATAGTGTCCAAACATTAAAAAAACATAGAAGAGATTTGAGATTTGATAAGGAAATATGGTGCAAAATGCACGTGATTTATTGTTTGACTTCACATGGAAACATGCAAGATATTGATGTTGTTACATATATTGTGATGATGCATCTAAATAATTGAAAATCTACCTTTGAAATCAGATTTGATTGAACCTAATTTTATTTAATTGCGTGTCAACGAAGAACTTTGATGTTATTAACGACATAATTAAACATTTTTATTGATGTATGTCATGACAACATCTTATTTTTTTCTAAACCATACATTATAATTGAAAGGTATGGTTAGTATCATTTCATTTTAATGAAAATTGTGGTTTTTTTTTTTTAAATAAAAAAATTGTAGGTGGGGCTTTTGAATGTGGATGGGTACTACAATTGCTTATTGTCTTTTATAGATAAGGCCGTTGATGAAGGCTTTATCTCTGCAACTGCTCGTGGGATCATTGTGTCAGCACCAACGGCTAAAGAATTGTTTACAAAGCTTGAGGTAATTTTAATCAACATCACATTAATTACACTATTTATATTAGGTTGAGGGAAGAAAAGAGTCACGTGAAAATCGAACTTAGAATTTTACATAGGAAGAATTATATACTTGTTTCAACTGAGACAGCATACGATTCATTATACGAAAACTTAGCTTAAGATCTTTTTATTTGACAGAAACAACATTTCATCACCACAATATTTTTAATCAAATCCATTGTAAAAACAAGACTATAATTATATTGGCAATAAATTCACTGAACTGATATTACACGGATCTTAAAGGTGTAAAAAAATGCATCTTATACCCTTTTAAGCGATATTTCATAATTTTGGCTGATATTAAGCAGTACAACAATAACTTTCCAAATCACTGAGTTTGTTAATGCAATCACAATCGTTACCGCATTTTTATATTATGACTGAATCACACTTAGATATGTTTTGACGGTCAAATATACACAAATTTTACAATTTTGATAACAAAAAGTTATTGTTGATTAACTCTTTATAGTAAGCATCATATGCAACTTTAATCAAGGAGTGCAAATAATTTGATGAATAATTGTTTGAAAATAGTCAAAATTTGACAAAAACCCTGAATATTTATAAACTAAGCTGTCTGGCAGTGGGGATGCACGAAAGTGTGCTGTATGTATATAATATTTGGGAGAAGAATGTATCAAAGTTTTAGAGACTGCTATATTTTTATGACTTTGGTCAGATACTATGTATATTCAATTAGTACTATCAAATAAGTAATGACATATTATGGAAGTTATCAATCTTGCTAATTACTTCAAATAATTCTGGTGTTTGGGCCAAACAGGAATATGTCCCCGAGATCGATGAGTTGTCGTCTAAGTTAATCTGGGAAGAAGTGGACAGACCTAATTATGTCCCCGAATCAGGTGTCACGACATAATTAAGCTTATGGGCGCTGACGACAATGATGATGAAGACGACAATGCAGGTCATTGGTATGATTTAGGAAGGGCAGGGAAGGAGCCTGATAACCTTTGGTATACACAAAAAGTACGGTAATCTGTGATGCTGCTAATGCTATAGCGTATATGGTTATTTTGTGGTTTAGGAGGGATTAGAGATGTTAGTTCTTTTTGGGTACTTGGAAAAAATATCTATTTCTCCATTCTGCTAATTTTGCTACAATTTTCACTATAAAGCACGCACATAAAAAGAAATATGTAGCAATTTGATTTGGACGGAGGTGCATTGACCACTACATTTTGGTTGTATACATGAGCGGAAATGATTTTTAGTCTAAGTCTTATGTTTAACCGATCTGTTTCTGACTGTAAGCTCCATTTCAAGTGTTATTAGTATATAGTAGGATGTTGTAGATTGGAAAACAGTAATTATGCAGCTTCATGTTTTAACTTAGTCTTAGTAACGATCAAATTGACTAGTTACGAGAAAGAATTATTTGTACCAAAGGAGGGTTCGTAATTTGGCATTCAAGATATAAATAAAGTAGTCAACTCTGTAAAATATAGGAGTTTATGTACATTACTACAGTATTTTAGATTATTATTTGAGCTTCTTTGATTGTTACTCTTCTTGTTTCTCATGTTGTTAGCAGCTGAACCAGATTATATGTATAGTGAAAAGTGACAATAAACAAATTCACTAAACGTCATGTTACTTTAAGAATTCTATTCTTCTTGATTTATCATTGATATGTACATTATATCACAAATGGAATAAGGAAGAAACTACACTTTTCAACTTTAGGCCTTCATAGTTATTCAAACTTGCGAAGATTTATGGTTAAACTTGAATTTGAGTGATAAAGAATTAACTATAATAACTCATTAGTTCACGATGAAGTTCTTATTTAAAAAGCCTATATTCTCTTTTTACATTTGACACTTAGATTCCATCTAAGTAAAATTTTACTCCACAACATTTGAATACAACTTGTGTTGCATTATTTGGGATGCCATCTTTTCTTGTAGATCTATTAGTACAAGTTTAACTCGTATAAAAATACGATTTCAGTTATGATTTCGCAAAACGAGTTTCACAGTAATGTGAAAGATTTTGCTGTCATGACCTTAAGTCACTGTAAACTAAATAATCTTTACCAAAGAGCCATAGTACTGTAGCCTTATTTATGCAATTCAGAACAAAATAATATCAGTGTTCAAAGGTTTAAGCAGTGCAGTAATCTCAAAGATGACAAGACTGGGAGACAATGTTAATGGAAATTAATATATTATGTCGTCCAAAAACGGGACGATTGGGGAAGGGGCAGCGTGACTACCATTGACTACATCTAAGAGATAGGTCAAGTAATGCTCGTCTTATCAAACTATTCTTGTTCCTTTACATGATCTATAGGAGCACTTCTAGTATTAGGAATTGAATCTACAATTTGAATCTCTTTGGACCAGCAATTAATCTAAATTCAAAATAGTTTACTCACCAAGGATAAATGGTTGAAATTCCATGCAACAATTAACGCTTTAGCAGTACAAAATTGGCAAAATTGTCGTTGCTTTCACTTTGAAATTTGATGTTCTGTTTTGAGGTGAATTGAAACTAATACTCCATCCCAATGAGAGTATGAGGCTACAAATATGTTAGCATGGGCAACTTGGCCAATTGAAATATTAAACAACTCATCATGAAATATTCCCTAACTACTCGTTCTTATAGTACATCATATCTTGAGAAAATTGCAAATTGCAAATTGAGAAGTGATTTCTTAAATATAACTTTAGTTGTTGTAGTTTTTCAACCTGAACATCCGAGGATCACCAGGAGATGAAGCATGGAAGATCAAGAGATTACCGTACAGCTCAATTTGAGTAATTTATATTGCTTTACACTAACTCAAAACAGAGAACATAATCTGAGCATCTCAATGATTTTAGTAATTCACAACAGAAATTGCATCTTTATTAAGTCATGGCTAAGCCATAAGAACTTATTCCCTATAATCAACAAAAAAATTGAAAAAGACAACAGATCATGATACAAAACAACAAAAATTCAAAAACTCCTCAATCAAATCCTTACTTAAATAGCAGAGAAGTATTCCTTGCTAAGCTTGGGGTCTGGCTTCATGGATTTCTCCCCTGGCTTCCACCCAGCTGGGCATACTTCATCAGGGTTTTCCTGCACATACTGCAATGCCTGCAAAAGACATGTTGAAAAAAAAATGAATCATTCACAACTTATTTTTGTTAGTTCGGTATGAGAATACGAGTGAAAAGGCAAGCGTCTCATACCTGAAGTGTCCTGAGAGTTTCGTCAACACTACGACCAATAGCAAGGTTGTTAATGGTTGAATGTTGAATGATTCCCTCCTTGTCAATAATAAACAATCCTCTCAATGCAATCCCCTGATAAGACATCAGACAAAATTCAGAACTAAAGAATAATCCCACTTCAACTAAAGATCTACGAAAATGCATGCACAAACTTTAATATTAGTTCACAATCATTGTAAGATTATGGAGATACGCGGGTAAAATAAAAGTAAAATTCATCCCATCCACAGCTCACATGAGAAGGGAAAATCTACAGAGTTATTGAAGCTGTTTACACTAGCTTAGATCAACAGGTTATATCCGAAACATGAGTGTAATATATGCACCCAGAAATCAACGATGAAGGATAATGCTCCAGAGGAATATTGGAACATGCATACCTGGTCTGGTATGAGAACATTGTAAGCCTCTGAGATGGACTTGGTGACATCAGAAACTAAGGGGTAGTTGAGATCACCCAAACCACCAGATTTCCTGTCAGTTTGGACCCATGCAAGGTGTGAAAACTGCACAATTACAGATAACATCAACAATTGCTTGAAAAGTTAAATAAAACTACCACAAAAAGGTGGCAACGCCAAGAATATTCATATCAAAACACGAACATAAAAAAAAATTCCGAGAAAAAGACAATATAAATGTAACAGATTGAACAGGCCAGAGAGAGAGAGAGCAGACTATGGAGGGCCAGTGGTGAGCAATGCCCATTGATATTCACATATTCCAGGAGACGACTTGGCAAGAAAAAATTGGAGTGCAAGAAGGTCCGTACAGCAGAGGGAACATGTCATGAATGGCTTTGCACAGAAGGGACAGGGTACGAAGAGATTCATTCATTTTGTAATAAATTTGGAAGAGTTCTTAACTCATTTCTTGGACAGCCACAAGCCACTCGATAGCTTGTACTACTATCTCTTTGTTGCTACCAATACACATTCATACATTCATTCATCTACTATCTACATAACTCAGCTATTCACACATTTCTCTATCATTCTTGCTATACATTACTACTGATTCAGATCCTAAACATCCATGACTAAATTGATCCACAACAGAATATGGGGAGAGATACCTGTAATTCATTGAGAGTAATGGTATATTTTGGGTAAGCTGGAAGATTACGGAATGGACTGAAAATGATTATTATGGTACTAATCATACTTGTGGAAAAACCTAGCAGATTTGTATACAAGAAAAGAATGTAATGGACTAAGGTATGCAAGAATGTCGAGCTTTTTGACTATTGGAATGCACAGCAGCTCAAAGTGCAAAATATCAATACAATTCTCCCTCATTTTTCTGCTATCATTCTTCTCTTACTGTTCTATATAACTGTTTCCCCACCCCATAGTGCTGTTCATTAACTTGTCCCACAGCATCACAAAAGAAGTTCAGCCGTTAAAAACATATAACCAAATAACCCAAGTAAAGAAATTTCGCAACATCATATTTTGCACCTTACCAGTAAGGTTAAAACCTCATCATGTGGCTTTCTGGTTCAGCAGTAATAAGCATCATTGTAACTTAAAATCACCAAATGTTTAATACCATAACACTCAACACGACTTCAGCGAATTCACAACATCCTACTATTTGAGTAGGACTGGTTATGAATTTATGGTCAATTGGTCATTGTTACTCCAGCAATATTATACAGATGTTTCTTTTTTTGTAAGATTGAAGTAAGATTCAACCTCCATGGTCCCATTTCCTTCTTTCTGAAAATCACTTGTCAATTAAGACATCAATTGGTAAATTGGCATCATCACCTATAGATATGGAAATTGTAGTAACAAGCAACAATTAATGGCTATGGGAATCAGGAAGGTAAAGAGAGAAGAGTCGAGATAATTTCATATTTGAGCCTACAATAGTTCCAGTTGATCATGCCAATATAATAGAAGTAAGCAACTTCATAAATGAAAGAAAAGAGACTTACAACACTGTCAATGGAAACACCCAGAATTTCAGTGTTCAACTTCTCAAACTCCGCATAACGGTCGCTGAAAGCAGTGATCTCTACAGGAAGGTAGCAGTGGAAGTAAGGCAAAGAAATAGGTAGACTCTGAAAGAGTGAAAGTAGCCACTGTAGATACAGTACACTAACCAGTAGGGCAAACAAATGTGAAGTCCAAAGGATAGAAAAACAATATAAGATATTTCTTTCCCCTGTAGTCAGAAAGTTTGACCTGCAAGAAACAAAAAGTAATTAGATTTAGGTTGTTTGGATCTAGAGAATGGAGGGAAAGGAATGATAAGGAGGAATTTGGAGAGATGAAAATTGTCTGAATAACAATTACGGCCACTATGGGTTTGGACGGAAGGGATTAATTCCCTTAATTTATGTTAATGACCAAATCTCTCTAAAATGGAAATTTTTGGAAGGATAATGGTTTTTCTTCCTCTCCCTTCCATTTGACCCTTTCCTCTAAAACAAACAAGGGATGATACCCTAATCATTCCCTCCCTTCCCTCTTTGACAAACAAGAAAAGGCTCCTTAATCATTTCCTTCTTTGTTTCTTTCCCTTCTCTCCTTTTCCCTTCCCTCATAATTCTTATCCTTACATAGTATCAAAATTTATTTGCTTCTCCATTATCCCAATTTCCCAGCCTCCCCATATAAGGATTAAGGATTATGGGGTACATGGTCAAGGGTTTTAATTATTGCCTCAGTTCCTTAATGTATTTGGACAAATACTGTGAGAATTTTTTTGTTCAACGGGTCAAATTATAAGGTTTGAAGGGTAAACGTTGCATGATATAAGCAAGTTGAGCAGTAAATGTGGTTTGAGCAAGTTTGTTTTAAACAAAACAATACGATTGTCAGTGGCCATTGCTTGATAATCATGTCAAGCAATATTATGCATAACATTGTGAGACGCACTCTTCAATTTACCTTAACCTTAATTACTATGTCGGACCCTCCTTACTCGGGCGTGAGTATGACATTGACACTTCAATTTTGCTTCAAAGTGCTGAAATTGTTTTCATAAAGTAGTACAGTTCGGATAACATAGAAGTATAGAGGTTTGGCAGGTAAAGCAATAGTCCTATAGTTGAAGCTTAAAATCAAAAAAAAAAATGACAAGAAACAAGTTAGTAGTAGATTACATTGATAAATTCTTGGTCAAAAACAGCTTCTGCTTCAAAATCAGGAGCAACATTTCCAACTAATGGAGCATCACTCTGCAAAAGTATTAATAGCATCACATTATCACCAAGTTACTGCCAAAACAGATTGTTTAATCATCACATTGTGTTAATAATAATCAACCATAAAGAAAAAGGGACTAACTGCCTCCATCTCAATAGAATCAACCAAATTGGACTTTCTATATTCACAACCATACAAATTCAGAGCAACTAAGTAGCATTTTTAGTTCTGTATAAATTTCTGAAAATGTATGCATATCCTACAATAGTCTGCAAGATTTAATGATACAAATCAATGGTCATGGATTACCACAAACGTCACTTACTGTTTTTTCTATATTCACAACCATATTTACAAATTAAGAGTAACACCGACAAGTCTACCTTATAAGCAAGATTAAAATTACGCATCACAAGATAATTTCAGCTGATTAATCAAATCTCACATCTAATTCACTCAATTGCAATTCAAGTTAAATATATTGAAATCAGCGCATTTCTAATAGAAATGACGACAATATGACAGTTAAATTCTATAAATACGGAAATGAATAGTATAAAGAGGACATACAGAAGCGCGAACAACGAAGCTGCGTTTGGAGGAGGAAGAGCGGCGAGAAGAGAGAGAACGAGGAGTTTGGAAAGACTTCGTAAAATTGGAAGAAAGAGGTAGGGTTTGAGAGGAAGGTTTAAGAGAAACCGCCATTGGAGAATGAGAAGTGGAAGTGAAAACTCGAGTGGATGGAGAGAGAATAGTAGAAGAAGATGCAGCAATGGAGGCCATTTTTGGTCGTCTTTCTTCTTCTTCTTTCTCTTCCTTTCCTCTTTCTCTCTTTAGCTTCGAGTTATGGTTGGAATCTAGAAAAAAAGAGTTTATGGTGAGGAGTGGATAAGTAGACTGTTGAACTGATGATGTGTCCTTTGTTTAGAGTATATAGAGTTTATTTCTAGAATTTTCGAGAAAATCTAATGGTTTAGAGATCACTACTCATTAGTGTACGTGCACTTCCCTTATTTGCTTTCACAAAATCTAATGGTTTAGAGATCACTACTCTAGTATATTAATGTTTTGAGGAAAAATATTACGCACTATCATGTGGAATGATATTATTTGACTTAAAAATATAAGTTGTTTTTGAGTTAAATAGTGTTATTTTAGAGGAAATAATATTTTGAAGAAAAAATAATAAAAATAGTAGTTTAGAATTATCGATTTGTAAAAGACCATTGTTTATCCCAAAAAGATCGTGAGTTTGATTCTCACCTAACTCAAATTTTAAGTCTTGCTTAGTTTAGCTAAGTATTTTGAACTTTATCACTTGAAGTCAAAAGTATTAAATGATGAATTTATGTCTTAAAGATAACTCTTAGTCAGATTAAATTAAATTTTGAAAATTATTAGATAAGATTTTTTCCTGACTTTAAAGATATGACATGTGCATCTTGAAAGTGATAATGATGTTTTGGTTGATAAACGCAAAGCATGGAAGAAATATGTGCAAAGAGGCATTGATATTTTAGTGCAAGTTTAGGAGTTGGTAAAATAGTTTTAGAAAGAAGCAAAAATAAAAAAAAAAAAAAAAGGAGCCTAAATACAACCTCGTGAAGTAAGGCAAGGCTCGGTGGAGGCACCTTACATGACCAAGCAAGCATGCAAGCAAACAAACCCAAATATTTTATTGTTAAAACCTTCGATCGACCGAACGAAAATGTTGATGTATTTTTGTGAGTTTTTGCCAATTTTAAAATTTGTTTTCCCTTTTCATTTGCCTATATATAGTCTCTTATGCTTTAGAAATGTCGATCAAAGTTTATACTTGAAATTTTATAATATTCTACATGGATTGGTTTAAAATGTCAATCTTATAATTGTTACCTTTGCGAACAAAAGGTTGGGAGTCTTGGGACTCTTAGACTAAATCATTACTTGTTTGTTTATCTTCCTTTTTCCATCGATAGATTTGTGTTTGTATGCATCTGTTAAGAAAGTTTTATAAGTGTTTATCCCTTATGAGGTCTCAAACAATCATGGATTGGGAGGGTAAGAAGGTTTTTAAGGGCACGTAGTGGTCATAACTTGATGATTATGGAGGAAGGAAAATTTCTTACACGCAAAAGGCTATGACAAGGAAAATCGATGTTTTGTGAAATTCGAACCTCTATTATAAGAGTAAGAGAGAATTAAACATTAGATTAAATTATGATTCTCTTCGTTGTGATAAATTTAATATTGAGGACATGTTTATATTGGCATTAAATATTTAATGACAAAATATAAGTTAAACAAAAATAGAGGTAAAAATGCAAAGAGGATGATAATACAATAGTGGGCAGGGGGATTAAGTTATAGAAAAATTATCATCTTATTATGGGAGGTGAAAATGAATTATTCTTCAATCCGTTACTCAGTTCAATTTGTCTAATTGTGAAAACGATGTCATAACTTATTACAAATTTAGAAAAAATGAGAGAGGTTAGGTGGCCGACAACGTGAACCCCAGACGATATCTTGGAAGACTTATTTGACCCTCAAGTCAAACAACAATGTAAAATGTAGATTTTTTTTTGAAAGAATGTAAAAAGTAGATAACTAAATATAAAAAAGATTAGTGACATGCATGGTGAGATTTGAGTCGACTTTCATCTTATTATAAAAAGATAAAGTATGTAAAGTACTGTTATTTATTTCGGGAATTCAATCATTTACTATTGGTATTAAAAAGTGATTAACGAATGATACGATACAATAGATATAATTGAGCCCTTAATAGCCAAAACTCCAAGAACCCATATCCTTATATTATGAAATTGAAAGCATGATCATTTTGAATTTTATTGCAAACATTAAAATAATTTAGAACCTCAAAACAGTCCAATACTTGAATGTATTATCATTATGTATCACGTATGTACTGTCAGCTGTTCTAGTCTTATAGATATTGCAATAAAGTAAGTTACGTCAAACAATTGGCAAAAGTAAACCAATTTTAAAACTGAAAATTGGATATTGGACAACATGGACAAAATCTAATTACAATTACGAAAAAACAAAGGCATCTTAAAGTCACTAAAACCTTCAATGTAAACCAAATGACAATTAGTGATATAAAACGTTTAATTAATAGGGCAATTAAGAAGAAGATCACTTAAATCATAAAATAAACATCCTTTTAATAGGAAATCAATGCAAGGACGACGTAGCAATTCATGCTTAATGAGCGTTGTTGCATGTGGACCATCATTATTATAATTATTATTATTATTTTTATTATTTTTGCAAATAAAAATTTTTCATTCATCAGAAAAAAACAAAATACATCAAGGCAAGGGAACTCAGGTTACCTTATTTGCATCAGTATGGAAACGAGGCCCACTTTCTATGAAGGGTTTTCCCGTCCTACTCTTCATGTGCATATGAGGAAAGCGAGGCCTAAAACGAGCCGTCAAAGTTTGTCAACTAATGTCCAAAGCTATACAGAAAGACTATAAAACAAGCACAAAGCCTATACAATAAATCAGCAGGTGCTTATTGCAACATCAATGCTCTAAAACGGCAAGTAAAACAATGCAATCAGTAGTTGCAACATCAATGCACAAACCAGTTGCAACAGGAGAACACCAACAGTTGCAACCAAGATGTGCTGAATGCAACATCAATCCAACAGGAGCACAACATCCGGTACTCCAACAGTAATAAATCAACCAGATAACCAGACCAAGAAACTGCATCAAAGCAATGATCCCACAATAAGCACCAAAAACCAACTGAGCAAGTCAAACAAAAGAACAGAATAACCAAGAGAGTCCTTTAGAATCAAAAGTCAAAATGCAGCAGCAGATCAGAAGACCAGCAACCATACACCAACCATCAAAAGCAGCCAACAAACAAAACAGCTTGAAGCATTAGTATCTATAACACAGCACTCCAGCAGCATTATGGATCACCTGCACAGGAAGGAACATCTAGAACTACCACCAGCAGCTGAACACCAACTGTTGAACCAGACAATAGCATGTCCTTCTACAGATCATCTCTCAAACCAGCAGGCAGCAGAAAATATGGTAGAGATAGCTTCCAAAAAGAGATCAAACAGAAGTAGCAGAAAAGACTAGCAAGCAGCAGCTCAAACCACATACTGCAGATCAAAAAGAACTCAACAGAGAGCAGCTAATCATAAGATCAAAACACATCAGCCAGTTGAGAACAGATTCAAAGACACCAAACAGGTATCGTAAGCAGGCCTACAAGAGCAACCAGCACAATGGATCAATTCTCCTTCAAAAGATTGATGTTCAGCACATGACATCTTTGAGATACATCCGCCTTAATCATGTCAACAATACATTAAGGAGATCGCACAAAAAGTGATTCCATATTGCCTCATTCCTGCAATGCCAAATATGGTATATAGTGGAGGCGTACACTGCAGTCATGACTTGTTGCTTTAATCGGGAGAGACCATACTTTCTAAAGTCCATACAAGGAAAAGGCTTCAAAACTATACCTGTCCAACCCTTGATTCCTACCACACATAAAAGACTAAACGGACATTTAAAGAAAAGATGAGTGTGTGTTTTAGAGTGAATACCACACAAAGAGCACATGTCATCATCTACCGCCCCAATATGCTTTAACTTGTCCTTTGTTCTTAGTCCTTGATGAGCAGCTAACCAACAAATAAATCTAGTCTTTGGTATAGATAGCCTATTCCAAACCAGATGCCTCCATTACACCATCGAACTATTCCCCAAATTAGATTCATATACCTCCTTGATGGAATATTCATCCTTACATACCATGGCCTCAAAAGAGCTGTTACTTGACAAAGCTTCTTTATAGTCCAGCTAGCTGTAACTGACGCATTGAAAATCTCCCATTTGCACCTTTAGTATATACTCCATGAACCCACTTAACCCATAAGGTTTCCCTCATTATATGAATGTGCCACGCGATTTTGTTAACCGTTGTCTGATTCCAAAGATGGATGTTGCGCATACCAAGGCCACCAACCTTCTTAGGAGTACAAATTGCTTTCCAATTAGTGTTGCCAGGTTTAGGTGAGTGAGAAACCCCAAACCAGAGAAAAGAACGACATATGGAATTCACAATGTTGAATACTCTTTTCGGAATAATAAAAAAATTTGGCACCAGTAAGAAGTAATCCCCATCAAGACTGAGTTGATGAGTTGCAGTCTGGCAGCATAGGAGAGGTGCTTACGCTGCCAAGGACTGATGTGCTTGGTCATCTTATCAGCCAACTACTCACATTCAGCAATGCTAAGGTGTTTAGACGAAAGAGGAACACCTAGTTATCTGAATGGGAGTGTGCCAAGAGCAAATTGAGAAATGTCTCTTATATCATCTTTAAGGGTTGTATCTATCCCAGCAAAATAGATTGCAGATTTATTTGTATTAGCACGGAGCCCTGAAGTATTGGAGAAAACCTTGATGCACTCACAAATAACCCTAACAGAAGAAAGGTCACCTTTGCAAAATAATCATCAAGTCATCCGCAAAGCAGAGGTGTGTGAGGTTAATGAATTTGCATCGAGGGTGAAATTTCCAAAGGTACCTACAATGCTCTTCAAACTCCTAGACAAATACTCCATCCCAATAACAAATAATAATGGTGAGAGAGGATCACCTTGTCGTAACCCTCATTTTGCTGCAAAAATGTTAGTAGGAGACTCATTGATCGTTAAGACATAACTCGTAGAAGTAATACACGTCATAATGATTTTGATGAATTGGTGCAGAAAATTGAAAACCACCAACATCTCCTTAATAAATTGCCAATTCATCGTGTCATAAGCTTTGCATAGGTCGATTTTCATGAGACAACTGGGCGCACTCCCTTGCCTAGTATAGTGCTTCACTATGTCTTGACAAAGTAAAATGTTATGCATAATACTATGACCTGCTATAAAAGCTCCCTGAGCTTGATCATCAAATAATCCAATACAAGCTTAAGTCTAGAGCAGACAAGCTTAGATATACATTTATACAACACATGACATCAAGAAATCGCCCTGAAATCACCTGGATATAAAGGACTATGCACCTCTGGAATCAATGTAATTGTCGTGATATTCCAACTCTTTAGCATTTTGCCATTGTCAAAGAACTGATTAACTTCTTGGATGATATCATCTCCCACAACCTCCCACGCAACATTATAAAAATAGCTATTGAAACCGTCTAACCCTGGAGGCCTTATCATCAGGAATAATCCACAGTGCATGTTTAATTTCCGCTGGAAAAAAATGGAGATCAAGTAACTGATGATGATGAGGAGAAAGGATGGGGCCCTGACATACCGTGTCAATATTGATCGTAGACCTATCCTTGCCCTCAAAGCAAAATAGATCAGAGTAAAAGTCAAAGAAAGCCTTATGAATTTGAGAAGGCTCAGTGATGCCCTTCCCCTAGAATCGAATGAAAGCAACTTTGTTATGCCTTAGTCTGTAATTAATGCTCCGATGAAAAAACGCAGTGTTGTCATCTCCAAATTTTATCTAGTTCAGCTTAGCTTTCTGTCGAAGACTAGCTTCAAGCTCTTGTTTTAGTTGTTGAAACTTAGCAGCAGCAACCTGCTCTTGAGTAGCTAAGGTAGGGTCACCCAAATGATCAAAAAGGTGTTTCTACACAGATATGAACTCAGAATGAGCTTTGTCCACCTCCAACTGTAAGTGCTCCTTTCCAAATAAGGTCTTCAACTTACTTTTAAATAACCGTAGCTTTTGAGTAATTTGATAGCTAACATAGCCCTCAATTTCAACACTCCAAATCTCATGAATACTCTCAAGAAAGTCGTCGTTCAATGCCCAACAATTAAAAAACTGAAAAAAGTTTCTTAGTCGGCTGGACCTCAGAATAAGATACTAGCATCGGAGTATGATCATATTCTCCTTCAACAAGAAAATGAACCAATGAGTTAGGAAAACTGACTTCCCATTGATCATTTCCCAGCACCCTATCGATCTTGCTCATGACCCGGTTATCACCTGTTTGCTTGTTAGTCCAAGTAAAGAATCTGCCATAGTGTTTTAGATCATGAACATTGCACACCGCCATACAATCATGAAGGGGCTGAACCTCAGCTAAGCGCACTGGAGACCCTATCCGCTCATCCAAATTTGCAACTCAGTTAAAATCTCCCAAAAGAATCCAAGGAGAATTGATGGATTTACTCATTTCCTGCAGAACAGAAAATAACTGAAGTCGATCCTGCTTCATAGTGGACCCATAAACAAAGGTGCAAAGGAACGAATCACCATAATTTGGAGCCAATGCAACAAGAATGAACTGCCTTGGACAAGACAGAACATCAACATGAACATCCATAGTTCTCCAAGCAACTATGATGCGACCTCCATCATGCCATGCTAAATTAGTTATAAAACACCAATTAGGAAACATACGAAGATAAAGCGATCCTAAACCCTTGCGCATCCAAGAGACCAATAAAACTTATATTATGATAAGATAAGAAATGAGCTACCTCTATCTGCTTTCTAGCCTTATTAATACCCCTAACATTCCAAGCACCAAAACTAATCATCCTCCCGGATGGGATCAACTCCCAGCGCTATGTTATTAGAAGTGTCAACATTCCGGACTATGTCTTGTTCAACACTTAATACATCAAACCCATTGCGAATAGGCAAGAAAGGTGCATCTAACTCAAGGTGCGGTATAGATGCACTTAACTGGAGTGAGGTAGTGACCTGTTGATTATCAGAGAGTTGCTGGTCAGGTTCAACTACCTACTGTGATGGTGTAGGTTGCTGAACAGGAGATTGTTGGATAGGTGCAACCTGCGGAGAGGGAGGAATAGAAGCACTGTGGGTAGGCTTTGATTGTTGTAAGACCTCAAGCTCCTTATCCAAAGGCTGCTGAATTGTCTGAGACTTAGGGCGATAAGTTTTTTTAAAAGGTCGGAAACCATGTTCATCCACCTCTAATTGAGACTTAGATGCTCTATGAAGACCCACTCGACAATCAACTGCAACATGTCCAAATTGAGCACATTTGGTACATCAAGTAGGAGTCCAATCATATTGAACTCGTTGAGAAATGAGCTCAGCATGTTCATTAGAAAAAAATAACTCCTCCGGAAAACCCTCAATCATATTCATGTCTACCAAAACTCGTGCATACGTCAACCTTGTCTTAGTAAGCGTGGCATTATCCACCTTCAAAACCGGACCTAAATAACCTGCAATCTGGTTCAATATATGCTCTGACCAATACATAACATCAAGAGCAGGTAATTTCACCCACACGGGCACTAAGGTTAGACTAGATTTTTCATAGGATATATTAGGGCACCACGGCTTAACAATAAACGACTTCTTATCAAATAGTATACCATTCATATTACAAGCACGTTCCTGATGTTCTTGCAATGCAAATTGAATGAGGAAAATTCCCCTGTTGACCATTCCAACCTTATCTATCTCAA
Source organism: Amaranthus tricolor (assembly GCF_026212465.1). NCBI lineage: Eukaryota > Viridiplantae > Streptophyta > Magnoliopsida > Caryophyllales > Amaranthaceae > Amaranthus > Amaranthus tricolor. The sequence continues at coordinate 30,845,541 of NC_080051.1, read as the reverse complement.
GATCCTTCCATATTCTTCTGACAAACCCTTCTACAACATGGAAAGGGGGGTTGAAACTAGTCACATAGCAAACAACTGAATACTCTCAATACTTAATTTCAGGTTCAATATCCAATTTACTTATTTTGGCAATTTTACGAACAGTTGGCATGCTAGAGACATTTTGGTGCAACACAACATTTGAAACGTAAGTACTATATGATGGAGCAGTTGGCGTAGGAGGAGGAGGGGGTATACCTAACTTCATGGTTGGACTCTTCAGAACCGATACCCATCCAGCCCCACCCTACCAGTATGAGTCGACATGGCAGAAACGGAATTAGCAACAATTGGCTCCTTTTGACTAGCAGATGCTTGAAAGAGATATCTCTCCGGTGAGGATGAAGACTCACGTGAGGATTCAGATTGCACACGGGGCACCGCCTTCACTTTGGGTGGCCGGCCTCTCCTGCCCATGGTTGGATTTCGGTGAGGAATCGTAGAGACTAGCGCTTAAAGTAATTGCACAGTAATCGCAGCTGAGAGAAACTCTCGCTAGTGAGAGAAAGCTTTTTATATTATTATTATTATTATTATTATTATTATTATTACAATCTTTAGGGTTACGTTGTACACAAAAATTAACAAATTATTCTTAATTTTTAAGAAAATTCAACATTATTGAAATTTGATACAATTTATATTTTATGTAATTAAATTTTCAAGAAAGAATAAAAAGTAAAATTATAAATTATACTCCCTCTGTTCTTTAATGTTTTTCCCAATTTCACCCTAAGGAAAGATAGATTTAATTAATGTTTTTGACACATATTTAGCTGATAAAATATATCCATGTGAGATCTGGTCAGATTTGTCTTAATGTATACTTTTTATTATATATTTTTGATAATTTTTTATTATGCGTATTTAGAGATATATTGAAGTTTAAAATTTGCATTGAAAATTATGCAAAAAGTAAATAGGAAAAATATAAAGAAACAGAAGAAGTAATAAAGTAATAAAAAAATCATTAGATTATTTTTTTATATATAGTCGTAAAGGTTGTTTATCAATCTGCTTAGTATTATTAAGGTAATGATACTTATAGCCTTATTAAGGACCGTAAATAAAAATTAATAAACTCTTTTTTCATTGATAATTTTAATTTTTCAAGAGAATTTAAAAATTATGAATAATATCAATATTTTAATTTTTAAATAAAAAATAAATGGCAAAATAATAAAATTTTTATTAAAAACTTTATGTTTTCAATGCAAGAATAATAGGAATATTAAATTACATTGGAAGAATTGCTTATATAAACCATTAAGATAGTAAAACATTATTGAATCACAAGTCACACGTGGTGTCCATTATCTATGCTTTTAAATAAATAAATAAAAATATTACATAATAAAGTATGTAAAACATTATTATAAAATTGTAGAGTAAAGTTAACATACCGTTATTATCGTATATCATGAGGAAAAACTCTAGTATGAACTTAATCCACACTAATATTAGCATGGATTAATATTTACACTTTCCTCCACTTTATTATTATATTTACGCTCCACTTCACTCTAATTTTAAAAAATCTAAAAATAAAAAAATTAAAAATTTACATTTAAATTTAAAAAGTTTAAAATTACAAAATTTAAAAATTTTAAAAATTAAAAATTAAAAAAAAATTATATTAAATTATTTTTTCAAAAAGTTGTTGTTTCAAGTTACTTTAGAGTATGTAATAAAGAGTGAAGAAAGTAGGAATAAGAGTGTGTTAAAACTTGGTCCACACTATTTTAGTGTGCACCAAGTCCACATAAGAGTTTCTCTAATATGAGAGTGTTGTATACATGAACTTATCTTCATGGTAATGCATTTTGCAAAAGAATGGTAGACGAATAAATAAATCTTTGACAACTTAACTGTAGATACTAAAAATGCACTTTGAAATACAAACAATCAACGCAACATTCTTTATATTCCAATAGAGAATTTTTTTTATTTTTTCACTTTATATATATGGTTAAATTTAATAATTATCATAACACTAAATTGTGCAACTCATCAAGTTATATACAAACATAAATTAGTTATATACTTATATCTTAGATGAATCATGTTTGAAATAATTCAATTTCTTTTTTTTTTTTTTTACTTTTTCTCAAGTAAATTTTCTAATAATTAAAATCTCAATATTGACAAATCACAACTAACATCCTTACACATCTTTTAGTGATAATTAACCAAAATAATTTAACTAATAAAGAAAATCCAAAAAATAACATGAGAAAAAACTAATTAACAAATTAATCAAAACCCTAAAAAACAATTATTGTGACAAATGAAGATCAATTTCCATAGTTGAGACAGATCATAATTATCAATAATCTCAAGTCTCAACAACCAAACTACACATATAATTACACAATTCCTCAAACTTATTACTTAAAAGAAAATAATATAAAAGCTGACAACATGATATTCTTGTATTTGGAAGTTTCCAATATGTTAAATAGATAAAATAAAAAAAAAAAGAAACTATCCATTTCATATTCGTTCCAACTCCACATATTTTTAAATTAAATTGAAAGTTCATGTAGTTAAGAAAAAACAATTTCAAATGTACACTTGTCCCCTATCTATTATGGTCAAAATTGACCAACTTTTATCATATAGAAGTATATCTATCTATCTATACACCAACATTGTTAAAATTTTAAGCCACCAATTGAAACTTCAAAAATACATAGTACTTTTATGACTCGTTATTATTTTTTATATTAAATAGTAATAATAAGAATTTCTTTTTAAATGTTAAGAAACAACATAATTCGCACTCTACAATTGGACAAAAACCTATTTCTCAATCTATCGTCCATGTAAAATCACTATTTTTTTACGACTATTATGTGACATAGCGTTTATTTATTACATAAAATAGATCAGAATGCAATTTTGTGTAAAAAAAACATATATATTTACTTAGCGACTTTTCAAAAATAAATAAAATACAAATAAACCACTATGTCACATAGCAATTTGTTATTTTATTTTTTATATATTTTTTTAACAAAATACTAATAACATAACATATTGCTAGAAAATTTACATTTTTAATTATTCTCATCATCACCATTTAATATCAAGAGTTAACCAAACGGATCATTAGTACCATATTTTAGTCCAAAATTTATTGACAAGATATTTTATAATTTTTATATGAATCATGCACACTTAAATTTTATATATATATATATATACATATATATATATATATATATATATATATATATATATATATATATATATATATATATATATATAATCAAACAAAAATCTTACTCATCCTTCTTATTTTAAAAACCTTATAAATCCTTATTATTTGATCATATATATATATATATATATATATATATATATATATATATATATATATATATATATATATATATATATATATATATATATATATATATATATATATATATATATATTTGTGTGTGTGTGTGAGTCGGAAACTCTTTAACCCTAATAACCTAACCCTTTTAGTTATTTGAGTCGAATCTCATACCTAAATTGATCTGTAACTGATTATATTAAGTTGATTTTGATGCACTTAACGTGTGTAGAGTTTTTTGTTTTCATTTTAACGTTTTTAATACCGATTACATTTTATTTTTATTCCTCAATTTTATATTTTTAGTTTACTTGTGGTTTATTTTGTATTTACTATGAAAGTAGAAAAGTATTATAAGAATTAAGTTTATTTTATACTAATTAATTTGACATGAAATTAATTAGTATAATTGAATTTTACCTTAGTCAAACTTATGATCGAGTCGACCCATTTAAATAATTGGATTGAAAATCTCAACCTAAATCTACTTTTTTGTATTATTTCAAATCAAGTAAACATGTCGATCAACTTTTGGCAGGCCTAAAAGCCTAGATACAAGTACTCTATTTGTTTAGACTATTTATATCAACAAGGTGTATCTTCGTTTCATGGGAGCCCATTTGCTAAGAACTCTACAGTTAAGGGTGTTTGGTGGGAGCAATCTTAGGATGGGTGATCTCCTAGAAAGTTTTCTTAGGTGCACACGAGTGAGGCCAAAGTGCGCTGGAAAAACTTGTATTGGTTTGTGGGGCTAATCTACAGTCTTCATGAGTAGTCATTGGAGGTCCGAGGGGCCGGGGTGTTACAAAAATGCTGACTTATAAGAAAATTAGTGGATATTGATAATAAATTAAAAGAAAGAATAAATTGTGTGAATGAAACTAACAGAGAATTAAAATGCATGGATAAAATTAAAAGAAATTGGTGAGTCATTATTTTAAAATATAAATAATGCAAAATGAGATGAGAATGAGGAAAAAGACAATTGAGAAAAAAAAAATAGAATAAAAAAAAATATATATATTTTTTTGGAAAATCACTTGCAACTCACATTAAATCAAGATCAACCAAAATCCGAAAACCCAGGAAAAGGATCCATACAAATCTTGAGGATGAGGTTAGTCACCGAGTAAAGCGAGGAAAAAACGCGGAAAGACCTGCTTCCGTGGAACAACACAAGTACACAACAGTATTCCATATCGCAATCCAAACAATACACAAGAGCAAATGATGCTGATTACTCGCTCCCTTTCCCTCTCAATTCTTATTTTTATCGAAATCAATTTTTCAATATTTACTTTTTACACATTCTTTTATAACTAGGTGTTGTTTACTATCTTGCTTTTTATTATGGAGTTGGCTAAAAATAATAGAGAATTAAATCAAGCCAATAGTATGGTGAAAGGTTGTTTACAACTCTCAATTATAAAGTCGGCAATTACAACCAATAAATTTGTGTATATTTTAGAGCATTTAAATCATACTTCCTCCGTTTTTATATGTTCTTTCCAAATGGAATTTACGATTTTTAGTGTTAAACTTTGACTACGATTTCTTATCGATCTAAAAGAAAAAACATATTTATGTAGGATCATGTTAGATTCGTCAAAATATGTCTTTTTTTTCGTTTACAATAGGTTTTTCATATACATAAATATACAAATCTTTTTTATTATACCTTGTATGATAAAAGACCAAAAAGAAGAGGAAATAGCAGTGCAGCTTAATTATGAATTTATATATTTTCTAAATATCAATTTTTTAGAATTTTTGAAAATTCAAAATGAAAATTATTTGATTTTATAGTTTACATTGAGATATGCAAAAAAAAGTGGATGAGAAAAACATTTTAAATAGAGAAAGTAAATCATAATCATACTCCAAATCATATATCATAAAGTAATAAAAAAAGGCAAAAAATTATTGAATAAAATTAATTCTAAAACTTCCTCTGTTTCAATTTACTTTCAATATTTGATTTTTTATGTAATTCAATCCTTAATATTTAATTATGTATGATAAAAAATTATAAAAATTTAATATTAATAATCTTTACAATGAAACCAATCAAATAACATCTCACTTGACTATGTTTTAACTTATAAATTAAAAACCATTCACAAATTAAGAGTGATGAATGACTTGTGTCAAATTTTATATTGTTGCAACTAATATAAATCAAATGAAGTATTTGTCAAAGTTAGTGTCCTTGGTACTAATGTTCAATCTCTTGAATCTTAGATCTTTAGAGGTTTAACCTCGTGATCTATTAATACCCTAGAATAAATTGGAACTTAAATTTATTTGTCTCGAAATGTTAATATTTAATTATTTTTTTTAATTATAATTCAAATCCATTATTAATACTTAATTAAATCTTAAAAAATACTACTCATACTTTACAATATTTTACAATTTATTAGTAGTAAGTTTCATATTCAAGGCTCTTAAGACAAGTCTACAACAAATTACGTCAATTATTGAACTCCCACACTTTCCAATCTCCATAATTTTCTCCATTAACTACCTCTCCCTCACCACCATCTACTCTTCTCCCTCTTTCAAAAACCCACCTTTTCATCTCCTCAAATTCCTGTTTTTTCAACCAAACATGGGAGAAGACAACACCACAGCTCTCAAACGCAGCAACAGTATCCCATCCGCGGTTCTACTCCCTTATCGCAAACACAAAACCGCTCCTCCCATCGTCAACGGAAACCACCGATCACCGCCTTCATCATCTCCGCCAACAGCTTTCCCCTGCGTCGATTTCGATGTATCAACACTCAAGCAACCGCCGCACAGTTCTTACACTTCGCTTAAAGATATGATTCCTTCAAGTCCTTCATCAATTCTCTCTCCTACTCCCGCGGCTACTCTCGCCGGTATTTCATCGTCATCTTCGGGTTCTGGTTACGAGATTTCTATTCGTAATCGGTTAGTTAAACAAGCTGCTTGGGCGTACCTTCAACCTGCTGTTTTGACCTCTCCGTCGTCTTCTTCTCGTCGTCTTTGTTTATCCGTCGATTTTTTTACGGCGATGGTTTCTGATTTCCGACGAACTGTTTCTGACGCATTGACTCGTGTGTATGATTGGTTGGTGGATACTCTTTGGCTCATTCTCTGCAGATAACGATGGATTGTTTTTTCTTTTTTTTTCTAATAGAGGAAAAAAAGGCAAATTTGTGGTGAATATTAAATTTTACATTACATAATTTGTGAGATTGAAATAAAATAAAATTAAAAAAAGTTGTGTGCTTTTGGAATTTTGTCACATTTTGTACAGTACAAAAATGGTGTTTTTTTTTTGTTGTTTGTTGGAGTAATTATTGAATGGATTTGGATCGCCTGAATTTTAAACGGGTTGATTTCATCTTGCTCTTTTGTCGTATTGGGCTTCTGAGATGGGCCTCATCTTGTTCGAAATTGACGTATTCAGTTTGGGCCTTGTCGACTTTCATTTGGACCAGTTTGGACTTTTTATTATGGGCCTCTGCTTTGAACAATGTGGGAAATGTGGCGGGAGGTGGTGCTGGTGCTGGCTGCTCTTCGGCTGGTGGTTGTGGCCACTTTTGATTGTCGTGTCGTGGTGAGCTGGTCGGAGATTTTTCCTTTGGCCTCCGTTGCCGTAGAGACCATGAGAAGCCAGATCCGCTAGATGACGGTGGTTGGTTGTCTTTTGGTTTTTGATTCCAATCATTTCCCTGCAATGTGGATAACAATACTAGGTATTAGCCAAATTTTTGTTGTTTTTGGTGATATTTCGTGAGTAAAGTAAAATCTTAACTTATCCAAAATAAAAATAATTACTATACGAATATATGATATTTTGATTATGATAACATATGCTTTAAAACCTGTTTTTTATATCACATTGCTAAATCAATGAATACTTGAATCCATCCCGATTTAATTAGATCAAGTTTGTTTCCTTATTGCAATGTATGAGTGCTTCTACTTAAGTTGGTCATGTTTTTATGTGGGATCCAAACTTGATTGACCACCTACTAGGCTACTACTCAATGGCACATGAAAAGAACAAGCTTGTAGCTTACTCATCATTTGTCCCTTACTTATACTTCTTTCATTCTATTTTAGTTGCAATATTTAGGGTTAACTATTATATTAGGACAAAACAAATGATAAATAATAAATGATAATGTGGCATGAGTAAAAGAGGGGAGTGGTATGAATTTGTGGGCAAAAGGGAAAAGATTAGAGTGATATGAATTTGTGGGCAAAGGTACATAACATATATATACCTTCCTTATATTACTTGAAAAGAGGTGAGGAAAAGATGGGAGTGGTATGACCACCATATGGAGTTTAGTGGCCAAGTAACATTATTAAATATATGATTACCATTTGGGAAAAATTTCACATCACTTAAATAATAAATTATAAATTTATCTTGTATTTAATGTTTGGTGAAAAATCTCCTAATATTATATAATTTTGGAAAATAGTAAATCTTATCAAATATGTATGCAAGTTAATATTTATATTCATGGGTTTGTCGGTCCAATCCACAGATGCCTCTTAGGTGTACCCATATGACTGTGACGAATTGTCACGATATAATATGGTATCTGAGTTGAAGGTAGTTCTTAACTATGATATGACTCACATGTGAGGAAATGGTTGAAAATACTTTAAATATATGAAAGATTTCACATTACTAAAATAATGAGTAATGAAATTCTATATAATGCTTGGTGGCTAATACTCCTAATTTTATATAGTTTTTGAAAAAAGCAAACTTCATTAAGTGTGTACAAGTAAATCAAGTGTGTATAAAGTTAGTTGAAAAAATACGTGACTACTATTATTTTACAAAATATTTAAATAAAATTAGTAGAAAATATGTGTGAATTGCAAACTATAAAAATAAAAATGAAGTTGGTGAAAAATATAAATCATTAATAAAATATTAATGTTAGATTTAACAAGGTTAATTATGTCTAAAATTTATAACATAAATAAAAAATTTTTTAGGAAAACAATAAATAAAACAACTAAAATAATTAATAGAACATCATTTAAGAACGCATGAAATATATTTATTTATTTACTCTAAACATTATCATCTGTAATTTCATCAAAAATTCCTTTGATTTACTAGAAAAGGTTGTTCAATTAGTCCTATCCTCAATTTTTTTTTTAGGTTTTTTGCATTAACAATGCTATTATCAATATCTTGGCACATAATTTAATCGCCAAACAAGTCGATTATGAAAATTGGAAAGGGCATCATATACCTCGGTGGTACTCCCACCCTTAAGCTTGGAAGATTGATTTGCAACATATTGAATGACATTGAAGAATGCGGAAGAACCCAATTCAGTGCAATTTTGGTAGTAATAAATGGCTAAATCCCATATTCTCAACCTCAATTCCTTCAGATTCTTCTCGATGTCTGTCTCATGTTTCGACACAAATGGCTTCAACATGCTTTCATAAACATAACTAGTTCCCTGTATAACATACCATTATTCTCTCAAATAATCAAACATCTCTTTTGGTTGACGTAGAAAGTAAATTTCTAAATTCCGATGAAATTTTCGAATTTATTAGAAGTTAGGAAAACTTCCTGCTCTATAAATTGTTTTTATTGTTTGGTTGAAAACTGAAATTTGCAAATGACACTTGAATTTGAAGTTATCCACAATCTTATGGTAATTAAAAAATTCCTATACTTAAATGAGATTTTCATTTAGTAGACTTGTCAAAAAAAGTCAACCAAACATGAAACAACAATGCAAAGCAAAAAAGGAGGTATTAAATGGTCGTAATGGGAATGATTTATAGTGTAAAATTACATTAAAAGTTTCATATTATTCTTATGGTGATGAAACTTTGATCAAAAGAATTTTTATTTTTACTCTTTTACAAATTTTCATTATAACTAATACCACCTCTCTCAATGGTAATTTATAGGAATGAATTTTATGAAGAAAATGAGATGATTGAAAATGGCAAGAATGGCCATTAAAGTAGCTAAGAGATTGTTAATTACACAAATTCTTCATTTCCATTATCACCATTTATTATCATCTATCAAGCGGGCCGTTAGAGCTTATTAATAAAAAATAACCAACAATATGAAACAGAATAAATTCTATATAATAATGTAATTAGTATTTTACCTTTGTTTGTGGATACCAGAGGTAAATAATGAAACCTAACTTCAACTCTTCATAAAGTGGAACCCTTATTGCCACAAAAACAAGTTATTAGATGACAATTATTTTGATGTTGTCATGAATGTGAGACTTCTACTCACCATGAAATGAATACATCTCCAAACCTCTCTCCAACCGAAAGTACAGCAACAATGATCCTACATACAATAATGCTAGTTGACATCACTACTCAATGAGGTGGAGGAGTAAAAAACATATTTCTCAATATAAGTTCATAACGAAAATATATGCAAATAAGTTGGATTAAGAAAAAAGAATACCTCTTAACGGAAAAAGTACTTCTAAATTGCTATTAATATTTTAAGAAAATTTGCACATATATCTAACCAATATGTATTCTCAACCACAAATTTAACTTTACATGTTAATTTATATTGATAGTTCTATTCATTTGTATTTTTCATCCTTTTACATATTCGCCTACTTAATTTGCTACATTTGTCTGTTTAATGCAAATTTTCTCTTAGGCATATCAATATCCTAACATATAATTAGGAATAAAACAAACTTTATAAACTCTCTTTTTTCCCAAAAAAGAATATGATATGTGCAATTCTTCAACACCAAATATGAAGATGATGTTGATATTATATGTTATATATTCCTCTAAAAAGTTGGCCCAAAATGCCCAAATTAAAGAATGATCCAAAATAGAAATATTTGTAAGAGTCAAGTATGAGTTGTGAAAAGTAGTGGATCTCCTCACCAACTTACAAGTTTAGGCCAGCCAACTACAACAACACCTAAAGATCCCCCCTCATATGATCACCAAAACTAATCTCCCAAGTGTCCGTCACTTCACCTTTCCTCCATCCTTAGAATGTGGAGTAATTGATTAAAGCTTTTATCATTATCTTAATATCATTAAATAGCTTTCGCTCAATCTATTTGTACGATAACCTAAAGAAAAATACCATAACCCGATTTCTCAAATGTTAAATAAAGACTTATTCCATCTATGCAAAATCAAAGAGATTAATATATGTAACGTATCCTATGTATAGACTAACCTAAACAATAATATGTGAAATCTTAAATGTTTAGTTAGAATTATTCGTCATGTTTAATCAAAAATTGTATTATTATAAGAATATTAATTAAAAAATTGAATTTTCTGAGTAATATTTCTTAAATAAAAAACACTATTATATATTGCTTAGTTCAATTTTAGGACAATGATTTTATATTGTAGGTATCTAAAAGAAAACACATTAATACTACTAGTGTGAGATTCTACTATTTTAATTGCAAAAGTGATTTTGTCATTCATCAATCATAAATTTTGAAACAATAAAGCATATACAACTCCATAAATTATTTCGAAAGTACAAAGATTGATTTAAATACAAATTTCACATCAATAATTATTAATTAGTCAATTAATCAATGATATTTTTTATTAAAAAAAAACAACATACCAATATTGACACCAAAATCGTAGTTCTTCGATGCTAACTCTATTCCTTTCGACAGTCTTGAAACACTCAAATGCTGGGTATGCAAATCCCAATATCATACTACATCACCCAAAAAACAAAAATAAACCAGTCAGAGCAAAAATTAAAATTTTAAAAATATTATGTGTAATTTTAAAAATTATGATATTTTTTTAACAATTTTATATCTTTAGACATTAATATATACTATTAATTTTCAGGGTCTAATGCGGTTGAACATGTTGCACATGCTCAGAACCTATGAAACTGGTATCCAATCAATTTAATAAAACAAAATTTCAACTTTGATTGATCATTCATTAACAATAAGATTAAATCGCTTACAACAGTCCCCTACTGATAAATTCGCCGATCATTTTCGATGATTGAAATTTAAAAACAACCCCAAATGGCTATACCTGTAAAATAAACAAATTCAAATAATAATTATAATGTTATTAATAATGGGAGTCAAGGCAGGGGAATCTAAGCCCCTGTCTTCCTACCCCATGCCCCCATGATTCAAACTGAGAATCAGAATAAGGCCATATCGGCCAGTAAAGATTTCCAAAATAAATGAACCGATATTTTCCGCATTCTAAAGGTGTAACGGGAGTTGGTTAACACATGTAGAAGTAAGAGTTCGACTCACCCAATTTAAGTTACCTGGATTTGCCCAGAGAAGAAGATGAATAAACAGAGGAATTGAAATGGGGATTTATATAATTGGGGGTTGAATTTTGAGAAATACCCAAGAATGGGAATCAGTCAAAAACTGTAAACATCAATACCCAAAACAAAACAAAAGAGCAGAGGTCAAAGGAAATAGATAGTATAAATTTAATTGAAGTGATTATAAGACTGTTTGGGTGAAATTTCAAAGAAAAGATGATTGAAGAACGTAGCTTTCAATGAGGGGAAGATGGAGAAAGTTGGTCAAAAAAATGGTTAAAACTTGAAGCAGGAGGAAACAAAAGATTGCAAGGCCAGGGATATTATTATATAGACTACTTTGAAAGTGATTTTAAAAAAGATAGGAAATTGATGTTGGTTTTAAAAATAAAGGGAAATGTATCATGAATTTGGATAAAAGCAGAGTGGTGATATTCTGGAAGAAATAAAGAAAAGGAGGAAGGAGGAAGGAGAAAGGAGGAAGATACTAAACGTAAATTGTTTGCTTGGTTGAGACGCCTGCCAAAATTGAGGTATATTTTATATTTTGGTAGTACGAGCAGATGAAGGGAGAGTATACGAATCGAATTAATGAGTTAATGACTTTACATAGATGTGGGCTACGTGCTCTAATTGAGATAAAAACTCATTATCATTATATTATTTAGTGTATTTTGTTCATAGAAAACTATGGACAAGGTTTAGGGAGAAAAGGACGGCGACAATTTATAACTATAAAGGAGAGCGCGACCAAAGTAGTCTGATGCGAATATGGGATTGAATGATTCAAGAACTTGCTTAAACCTTCCAAGAACAATCTTGGCACAATGAAACACACCCAAGCCTTCTGTTTTGTATGAAAACAGAAGGTGACAAGAACAATTCCTTGGAATGGTTCTATGTCGTGGATAGAGACAATTGACCTTCATTCAGTCACTGGCCTCTTCCTCACACTCAAATTAAGATTCACTCTCTTAATTCTCGTGGAAAACAACTAAATACCCTCTTTGCTTCACTCACAAAGAACACACTCAAGGATGTAATTGCACACAATTACTTGAATGCAAAAATTATTACTCAAATCTGAATTACATGATACAATGAGGGGGTCTCTATATATAGGATTCTAACGGCTAGTATGGGGTGTCTAACAAACATAACTAACCCCGTGCCCCATTATTAACGCGCGTGTAATACAAAGACTTTAAAACAAAAACATAAAATAGGCTATTTTACAACTGGTCAGCCCTTATCAATAAACTGGCGAGCATACGACCTTGTAGCTGTTCTTGTGGGCTCTGTGAGGACTCTCCGTGTGATCTTTGATTCTTGGCTTCTTATTTCATGTCTAAAGATGTCATCCCTTGGGTTTCCACGCTGATACGTGCACCAGGCTAGGCGCTCCATGGCTCGCAAGGTGGGCTGGCAGACAATTCGATGTTCTGCTGGTTTTGTTGTTTGTAGGCTTTGAAACACCCTTCTATTCTATTCTTGTTTTGTTAGAAGGCTTCCCTTTGCTTCTTCTTGATCTTGCCATGCTTCCATGTTCATGATAGTCCATTTCGGAGATGATCTCCCTCATTCAAGCAATGATCAGTAAGTTCAGTAGGCTTAGTACAAGTAGATTCAATGGGCTTAACTAGTGTCTTGGTACAATTATGCTCTTCTTGTTTGATATTGGATTGTGAGCTATCCATAATTGTATCATAGTTCCTCGATTCGAGATTGATTAAGAGAAGTTTCTGAAATGAGAAAGATAAATAAAATAAATATAGATAAAATAAATAAGTAAAAACAATTAATTATATATATATATATAAAGAAAACAATAATAATACTAATAATAATAGAAACGAGAAAAAGCAAGAGAATAAAAGAACATCAAGTAATCGAAAAGAAAGTCAATAGTCTAAAATATGGATATTATAGTATTGATAGAAAAGAAGAAAAGAAAAGAGAGAATGAACATGAATAGTATATAAGTGTTGGTTTAGATTGCTGAAATTGGGAGATGCAATCTCTCACTTCTCTTTTGGTAGTTATTTGTGTCGTTTTTCTCATGCTTCCCGCACATTCTTCTTGTTGGATTACTTTTTTTTTTCTTTCTTCTTAAACAAAGTTGAGTCTTGATTCTTGAAGTATTTTTTTTTCAATTATAGCCAACTTTAGTTGAATTGATTTTGCACATTTTTTTACTAATTATATTATGTTGGTGAATTTGAAGTCTTTGATATATGGATTTAATTCTTATTATAACTAAATAAGAATTAATTTAAAAACATATTGAGTTTCCTATTCTAAATATAATCAAAAAATTCTCTTTTTCTTCAACAACAAATAAATTAATTAAAACAGGAACAAAAAATTAAAAATCAATATCACGACTCCTTTTCTCCTCCACCATCGCCACCAATGTCCCTCCCTCGGTAGCAAGACCCCTTTGCCCTTCACCAATGTTGCCAAGCTCTTCTCGCCCACCCTAGTCGCTCACTGAACTACCTCCTTCAATCATGAATAAGCCTTTGTCCTAAAGCAAGTTTACTAGTTGAACAACCCCTTTCCCTAAAGACGCCTATTGGCGTGACAAGTGGTTGAGGCAGGGTTGGCCCTATAATTTCAAAGGGCTTGAGGCGAAAAATAATTATGGGCCCAATTATAAAATATATATTCATCATTAAAAATTTATAATTTCAAAAAACTGTTACACACCAAAAATTTATAATATCAAGAAAATGTTACAAATGATAGAGCTCGATGGGAGAAAGATAGCGATAAGAGGGAAGGGGTATTAGCCAAGAGAAAGGACTCGCGCGGGAAGGGTGACCGACTAAGGAAGGCTAGCCAAGGTGGGGTGGTAGTTTGTGGGCATGGTGGGATGACAAGGGTGAAGGGGTACTTTGTTTTTTTGAATTTTTAACCTTTTAATATTATATTTTATGTCTGTTGTTTTTATTTTTTTCTTTATTTATTTGACAACTATATTATTTTTGGATGAATAATTTAAAAAATATAATTATTTATGATTAATAATAAATAAAAATTATTATAGAAAAACTATGAAAATATTTGAATTTATTAAGTATTAAGGAAAATATAAGAAAAATACTAGCAGTAAATACAGACCGTAATGCCTATACTCTTGAATACACTAAGATTTGCAATCAAACTTACAAAGTGTTGCACATCTATCGGCAAAAGATTATCACTATTTGTCCACTATTTAAGTACTATTCACCTACTATTTAAGATAGAACTTTGAGCATTTCAAGACATTTATTTATTTCTAACAAAATTATTATATATAATTTTTTTTTTAAAAAATCATTATCGATTATGTTATGTTTGGGAACAATGATTTTATTTGAAAATTTGAAATTGACTCAAATTTATTGTTTGACAAATCAATAATTTTCAAATTTGGATTTGAATCCAATTCCATCATTATTTTTAAAGTAGTTAAAGTTAAGAATTTGAGAATGACTATCCAAACTTTGTCATTTTCAAATTCTTCATTTATGATTTGATAATTGAAATTCATAATTTGAAATGAAATACTTATTTCCAAACACTACATTACTGAATTTCAAAATCATTATATTTCAAGATCGATTTAGTACGGATTTGAAAAATGTAAAACGTGTATTAATTTTTAAAAAATAATTTTGAACTCTAAAAGTCTAAATCATGTTCCGTTCTTTACTATGTTCTTCTATCGCTCGACCTTCCTTGGCAACCTCAGTTTCACTCTTTTTCTCCAGGTAACTCTCAATTTTCTCATTTCTCTGTTAATCCTTATTTTTTTATGATTATTTGATTAATCAATGGATTAAATGGAACAAAATTTTAACATTAATCCTTTGTTTTTCACTAATTAGCTGCTTCATGTGATTCCCAAATTTTATGGTGATTATTTCAGATTAAAATTTGAATCACCTCGCAATTGTATAGATATGGCTGTTGGAATTATTAATTCTGACTACAGGAAACAAGCCAAGCTTCGTTTGTCCAATGTATCTGGGTAAATGATTGTCAATTTCTTTCTATTACATAATGTTATTGTTATCTGATTGAAATCATTCATGGGTATTTTCTAATTTGATTTTTAATTAAGGGAAATGTAAAAAAAGATAATCACTCTTTTTTTTACCGGTGATTATTATCTAATTGCAATCATTCATGGGTTTTTTTTTTTTTTTTTTTAATTTGATTTATAGTTGAGCGAAATGTAGAAATATAGGAACTTTTTATTATTTCTGGTGATTTTTATCTGATTGCAATCATTCATGGGTAATTTTTTAGATGAATTTTTTTGAAAAAATATAAAAAGATAGGAACTTTTTTATTTTTCTGATATGTGGGGGAGTTCATGGAAATTGACAGTAGCAAATTTATTTTTGTTGGGTTTAGTTTTATGGCAGAGATTATTGAAATTCAAGCTTTAAGTCCTACATTGCATGTCTTGGTCATCACTGGAAATCCAGGTTTGTTCCTTTAACTCTTGCTCATTGTGTTTTGTGATTGTATATTGGATGGGTAAGAATAAAGTAATTAACTTTAAGTGGGTGATATATCAGGTATTGTTACATTTTATATAGATTTTGTGGAATCATTGTATGAGCAACTTGATGGGAGTGCATCAATTACAGGCATGCTATGTCTTTACCTCTCCTTTATACCTTTACAAGTCCTTTCTCATGCTTAATTCATGATTGTTTAAACTTTCTTAAGGAGTTTTGTTTTTCTGTTGTGTTGATCTTCAGCTATTGGACACATATCCCACACAAATAAGGTACTTAGTGATTGTTGGCATCTGATGTTTGGAATAATTAGCGTACTACGAAGTTAGATCGATCATTACCAAAAATTGTTGCCTAAGCAAAGGTTATTTGATGATTACATCATGATATGATTATAAATAGTTGCATAGGCAATCGAGTAAAACATCATGCCCACCTATTGCTAGGAATGGAAAACCAGATCCTCTTGGTCTTTTCTCTTTTCTCGGAAAAGGTTGGATTTATAAATTAGCTATGAGAAATTTATGAGAGGATGAAGATGAGGGGGTTATTCTTTTATTAGCTTCTGTATCATACTATGAAGATCAGAATCGAACAAGATTGTAACTCATAAATTGTGATCTGTTTATATTGATGGTAAAATTTGAGTGTGGAATGTCGATAACATTCTTTGAGAGGGGCGCCTAAGTAACGAACATGTGTAGACATGGCCATGACGAAAGCCGTCACTTGTTGGCTTATTAGACAGGGGTAACATATTTTGGCACTATACAATATTAGATTAAAATTATTTGGTGTCGAAAAAATTATACTTGAGTTATTTTGATAGTCTGCTGGTTCGTTAATAAATTATGTAACTGTTAATATGTAATCATCAATATATATGACTAAATGAGGTCTCAGTGCAATTATTCCAATCCTCATAGCTACAACTGGTTTTTGTGGCAGTCTGTGTGGTTTTTCGCTTTCTTTTTATTGAAATGTGTCCATACTTGTGTATTCTATTAGTACAATATGATATAACATTGCTCCTTCAGTTAGCCGAATTTTTCAGACTCCATCTCTTATAATATCTGGTTGTGTGCCAGGACTGGGAACGTGGAAATTTATTCTCATTGGAAGATCAAATTAAACATAAGGTAAGCTTTAATCTGGCTTCACAATTGCTATTGGACTTTCATATGTCACTCTAATGAAATGGTAGTTTGGGACTGTTAGAACTCCACTCAGAGGATTCTAAATTGCTTAGTTGAGTTCAATGTGGCAAAATCTCAAGTGTTCTTGTATTTGTTTTGATCTCTAGAATAGCCGAGAGTATATTCTCAGGTAGATTTCAAGTTACTTCATAGAACTGGTTGCCAGTGGAGCTAGATTGATTATTGACATGCTATATTATTGTGTCTGCAGATGGATTTTATTGCTCAAGAGCTCCAAAACAATAACGCTCCAATAATACTGGTGTGTGAACTTTCATTTAACGCTGTTTTTCGGAAATCTTTTAACAAGTTCCTTTTGATATTTCGATCCTTGCAATTTGAAAGATCTTTGTCTGTTCCTTGCATCATTCCTTTTATTATCCAACAATAAAATCTACATGCAAGGACAATGACTAGGTTTGAATAACCATAGAGTTAGTGTAAAACATTGTAAAACGTGCATGAAGCTGAACTACCATGATGATAAGAATAGTAGAACTTTGTACAAGGAATTAACCACTAACATTTTGGATATCCGTTTTGAGGTTTTGAATAAGACTTTTTTTTTTCTAGAATGAAACATCTTACCTGACTTTGTAAAATTTTGAAGGTTGGGCACTCCATTGGATCTCACATATCAATCGAAACATTCAAGAGAGCATCACAAAAGGTTCCCAGTTTTGTAGCTAAATAGAAATCTTCATATGCATTTACCGCATCGTATTTTGCCTTCTCAAACACAATTGATTAATTAGGGCGCTAATTTTACCGTTGCAGGTTATTTATTGCATTGGGCTATATCCTTTCTTGGCACTGAATTCCAAATCATCAAAGCAAACTGCAATTAGGAAGTTAGCAGAGTAAATCTCAAATCTGTATACTTCATGCTAAGACATGAGCATGCCTAGTTTATAAGGACTAATAAGGGAGACACCAATATATGGGATTGTATGTGTATATTTCAGGTCTCGTACATTGTGTTCGTTAGCAAGCTTTATAGTGGCCATGCTGGGCATTATCCCTCGTTTGTCCAGATTTCTCGTGAAGAGAACCATCGGGAATTCGTGGTCTGCTACGGCAGTAGATGCTGCTTGTTCCCATTTGTTGAAGGTAAGATCTCTATCTCAGGAATATGTTATGAAGAGTATTGTACTAAAAATTACTATTTGGAAAGAAATGTCTATCTAGGAGGGTGAATTCAGAATAAAGGAGGGTGAAATGTATACCATATGTTAGGTACAAAGAGAACTTCTGTACCATTATATCCATTTTGATGAAGGCCTTACTTCTGTTACAGGGACTCGAGAACTCATATCCATTTCGAGTGTCCCACTCAACTAAATTATGGAAAAAAAACTAAATTTTTGTTCCAAAATAAGTGTTCCAAGTGTCGTACCCATGTCCAAGATTCGGGGATTCAACAGTCAACACGGGTACTTGAGATAAAATGAGGTGTCTGGGTAACAAAACCAAAAACTGCATGGTAGATTGTACTTCGACCAACAATTTTATGTTCTTCTGTGTCAGCTGTATGCATTTGTGATCAAATTTACATTACTAATTGGAGCTTAGTCCACCGTATAATGAAAGCATTTTGCGCTTGAAACAAGGAAACACTATCCTTGATCACCTAATGTGATGCTTCTTTTAGGGGTCGCTTGGATTGAGGGCAAATTTTTTAGGGGTAAATAAAAGTCAAACTAGAAAAACAAAGATATATTTATATTGACGAAACACTTTATATTTATTGTGATATTTATAAGATTAGTTTTGGACAATGCAGTACCATACCATGCAAAACATATTGTTCATGGCAATGACGGAGTTTCAGAAGGTAATGTCTAATCATTGATCTCTTGCTATTCAGAATGATGTACTTATCAGTGATTGTCTTCTCATAAGAATTTACGATGAATTCTCTTGATTTTTCATTCGTTAGAAAGAGAAATATAACTTCCTAATTATCAATATTATTTATTGTGCTATGATTTCTCTGAAGGTTATGGTTTTGCTTTGGTAACAGTTTACAGAAGAACCAGACTGGGACTTCCTGAGAGAGAAAGCTGGTCAAATTGCTTTTTTATTTGGCATTGATGATCACTGGGGTCCTTTAACATTGTTTGAAGAGGTGACTCATATAAGTCTCTGGTCTTTCTAAGAAATACAATTATTCAATGATTTTGCTTGTATCGTAAATTGAAGTGTTCTATCATTATTAGCTTGTATCGTATTAAATTAGGCTGTATTTATTGTGAATGCCAGCATATTAACGGGAAAAACGAGGTTCACACACTTCATAAGCCAAGGAGATATATACTATCCCAAAACCATATGGCAATGGGAAGAAGGGCTCCAATAACTTATAAAGTGTGCACACCATCTTTAGTTTGTTGATGTGGGATAAACCATCCCAACATATAAACACCAGTACACTCGGCCTGGCACACAAGTTGGGCCATGTACAGGCCTGATAATTTAGAACAGCCTGTATATTTGAGAGTCCGACTTCAGCTCTACCTGTATGGCACAAGGCTCGCTACCCCTGCTTGTTGCCACCACTAACGCAACAGTTACGTGTGTTGACATTTACAGATGGTAACAATGCATTTATGTGGTAACTGATGATGAATAAACAAATGGTCAATGGTAGCAATGATTGTGATAAAGATTGGATAGAACTCTATAATCAACTCTATTATTCTTTTGAAACATCGAGTATTGAATCCTATTGCTTAACATTCTTTTGGTGGACACGGTCATAATTTCTTCTCACCAATCTTTTTTCTGCACTTTGTACAGATTTCCAAGCAAGTTCCGGATGTTACTTTGTCTATTGAAAAAGAGGGACATGACCATGCCTTTTGTTCTACTAAAGCTGGTTCCACTTGGGTTTCCCAGCATGTTGCTGGGTTGATTAAGAAACAATTGTAAACCCTATAGCATTGCCAGACAATGGTTGTAGATTCCGTAAAACAGTTTAGCTGATACAAGTCTTTCCTGTAAGTCCTGACTTCTACTCTTGTGTACATATTGTCTACAAAGTAATAAGCTGAATTTCCGAACTGTCGTAAGTTTCTGAAGGTCTCTTTCAAACAGTAAATGCGATTATAAATAGTGACAAAACTCGTTGACTAAGCCAACGCAATCTACTTGTAGTTTCAGCTGAAGTCAATGCGGGGGTACGGCGTGATGCTACACTGACATTTCATTTTACTCTTGTTTCAAACTCTCTGCTTTCGTTGTTGCATCATCTGTTTTCATCTTTCAGAAGTATTCTCAGAGCCTTCGATGCCTACAATGAGGACTTGTCGTAATGTTCTTAGAGGAATACACATATATCTGCTACTGAAGAGTCCTACATAATTCAGGTTTGTCCATTTCTTACTTGAGAAATCGTACTTCCTTGCTTGGTTGGATATATTCATGTGTATTATTGGCTTGTGAAATATATAATTAGGTAAGAACTAATTATATATTATGTTTTGTACTACCAAATTGGTAAATAAGATTTATTTGTCCTGCTTTAAAATGGATGGTTTGATTTTACTTCCACAACTGAAATCTAGCTTAGTGTGTCCATTCTCAATGGAACAAAAGCTTTACATTTCTCAAATTTTGGATTATAAAAGATTATAGTGAAATGACACGTTATTTCATGTCATTTTTAATTCACGTGAAGTTGTTGATAATATTTGATATCAACATTCACTCAGAAATAAGCTTTTTTTTTTTTTTCTTTTAATCTTACAAATAGTAAGGTTGTAAAAATCAGACCCCAGCCTCCAAACCCCAACCCCGCCTAGACAGGAATAATGAAAATTGCTGTAATCAAGAACCACTCATTTTCTAGCCATCTTCCGTTTAGTTGGTAGGCTTCTAACTGTTGATCGACCTAATTATGGTTAATAGCATGGTATATATCCGTTCAAACCGGGACATTGCACCTTCTTGTGAAGGAGCATAGATGCTCAACCATAACTTGGAGGAACTCGGCGTGAGGTCCTAGAGTCGGGCTTGTTTTGGTTGAGTTTCGGGTTAAGCTACTTTTGATCACCTCTAATTTGACCGAATTCATATAAACTAAATATTATTTTTATGACCCATATTGAAGCGTAAGGGTATGATTTTGTAAGAAATCATGAGTAGTTGTGAAAATGTGATAAGAAATGAAGAGAAAGAATGAATTATATGAATAATATTAAAAATTTTAAAGAGTTTAAATATATGTAATTGAGAATAAGAAAAAGTGGTGTAGTACATTTCTAATAAAAAAATAATGCAAAATGAATGGGAGGTTTCTCTAGCGTTACAAGTTTTGAGCCTTTGAGGTAGTCCACTATTCTAATCACGACATTATGAAATATAAACACTATCACTAATGATAATGTTAAAATCTTAATCCTAAAATAGAATCAGTTATATAAATCAATAATTGAGATTAATCAACGAAAAATATGGTTGATGACAAAAGTTACTTCCTCCATCTCATTGAAATTTGCAATATTTTTCATTTTAGTTTGTTTTATTTTATTTGCTTTATTTTTAATTTTGGACAATGACTCACCACTATTTTTTAATCTCATTCAAATATTTTAACTTTTTTAAAATTTTATTTGCAATTCATTATCTCTTTTTATTTATTATCACTTTCTTAAAAGTTAATCGACTATATCTTTGATGCAAAATCTAATGATACAAAGAGTATTCTAACACTATTATAAACAAAACCACCAAAAAGCAGCCTATGTCCTACAATGATTACTCATTTGTGCAACATGTGATTGGAATAGTGGACTACCTCAAAATTGGTACGTTACAAATGGTACTGCAGCATTACCTCAAATACTTACGCTACATGCCTACTTATGCATTTTTTGCATAATGCATGGTACGCCACTTGGATATGGCCATATGGGTCATAGTGTACTACATTCTATTCCATTACCATTTTACTTAACGCAATTAATTGACTTCTATTAAAGTGGGTCTTAGAGTCCTTATTAGTGATAAACGAACAAATTTGTTTTTAATTGATTATTTAGTATTTTATATAATTAAGAATTGTACATAATTTGATAAAATATTTTAATTTAAATGTTTAGTCTATTAAACTAAAAGGCGATTTTCTTGAAAATAACTCATAATTTTATAGGAATGAAACTTCATCCTCTAATAAGGGTTTTGCTTCACAATTTTTCATTTTTCACCATCTAATATCATTCCTTTCACTTTCAGGGATAAATGAGTATCAACTTTCACATGTGATTTTTCTAATAAATCTATATTAACATTCTATTACAATTATAGGAACTTATTATTACAAATGAATTTTGTTAGCTTGTGACGAGGATGAAGGAAACGAAAAAAGAGATTATATCCGACTAGGGTTTATCAATTCCTTCTTTCTTTATTACTTTTCAACGGATTGTTACCCTTGACCACAATTATCTTCTTTTAATTTATCTTCTAATAATCTTTTTTTCTTGTTTGACTTTTATTTATTAAAAAATATTACTAATATAACAGCCTTAACCTTAGTATAATCCACACCATTCAAATTATTTAGCTGGTTTAGACGTCAAATAATTTTTTTCTTAATATTTGTGTCAAAATCTGCTATGTATCAAAGGTGATATTAGAGCATCAATTAGTACCTTCTTGGCATTATTTAAATTAGAATGATTAATTTTGTGAATTAATCTGAAAGTTTGTCAGGAAAGATTATATGCTTAGAAGAGTCATTGCGTACACGGAGGCAATTCAGTAGTTTAAGTGACATTATTGTCCATTAGAGCTACAAAACAAGTTTTAATTACTGAAGCATTTAATTTAATAATATAATACTCCCATGATTTAACAAGCCATAATTGTTATATAACCAAGTAGGAGAATAGATTAGTATAAGATCTGAAAAACTCTTTGAAAATTCTGATAGCTGTACATTCACAATATAAACAGAAGAAAAGATGTGTAATTAAAGACAAATCTTAAAGTCATTGTCCAAAGCACACAAACTTTCTATATAGTTTAGAACTTTTTTGAAGGATGGGTGCATACTTGTACACTTTTGTGTTAGACCTACTGAAAATGATATCTAATAAAATATTACTATTATAAATAGCAATTTTAAAGATACGGAGGGAATAGATTATACATACTTCAAATACTTTATTTGTAACATATTGGTTTGTCATTAGTAACATTTTCTGGGTACAATTTTGCTATGCCGAAGTAATTGTAATAATGTGAATTGTGATGTACTAAAACTTGTTCAGATAATACTGAGCAATAGAGCAGGTAATGCTGCCCAAATTAAATATTTGATGCCTAGATTTTATTATGATGTCACCTCATCATCCCTTCCCATTTACTCCATCTAAGAAAAGCTAAATAAAAATGGTCCTTGATTTTTGATTTTTGATTTTTGATTTTTTTGGTTCACTTGTTTAACTTGCTAAAAGGGTTGTTTTTAAGTATGTTGGATGAGTCACTTTTTTAGCGAGATGATTGGTATGATTAGGCATTGGTTATTGCCTATTTATTAGAGAATAAATAGACTAACAAGTTAAAAGTCGTTGAAAAAACTAACAAAACTAGTCTTATTATTTTAGCTTGAAAGTTAGCTGACTAGTTACCTAAAAAGTCATTTACCAAAACCCGATAAAAAAGTCATTTATAGAGTATCCTAGTTGTAGTATAGCACATAGTTCTAATGTTTTCAAGTTTTTTTATGGGTTGTTGTCATCTTCAATTAAGCACCCACATGTAATCCTAGATTTATGATTCTCATGACCACTCCCACACATGCACACAAATTATACTTTCTCCATTCTAAATTAATCGCAATATTAGCTATATTTGTACTATTTATTTATCATCTTTAATTTGTAATTAATTTTTAATCTATAAGTTAAGACATAGTCAAGTGGAATCCTGTTTGATTTGTCTCGAAGCAAAGAATATTAATATCAAAATTTTATATTTTTTATTATATATAATTAGAGATATTAAGAATTGAATTATTGCATTAGCCTACGTGAAAAAATAAACGTTCCAAGTAATTTTGAACGGAGGAAGTACCTACCTATATACAGATACAGAGGTGGGCAATTTTGACCTATCTTCATCAGATTAAAAATAACTCTAAAATAAAATATGGATGTAGTTGACCCAAAATCAAATTAAATTCTATTATAATTAAACTTAAATCTAAACGACCCTAATAATCATGGCCCAAACTCAAATTAGAACTAATATATATATATAAAATAATCAAACTCAATTTGATTTGTAACGATATCAACTTAACAAAAAATAATTAACCTTAGAACCTCTTGATGGCTTGACTCCAAATTCAACCAAACTCTAACTCAGAATTTTCCAACTTCAAGTCTTCAACATAATTTAGCCACGATCCAACTAAATTTTAACCAATTTTAAAAGTCCACTTTTATCTACATTTCTTCTATTTTATTAATTTTTCTTATTTTTAGTTAATATTATTATCTATATGAGAGATTTTTTTTTTCAATATAAACTTGAGATGTTTCGAGTATTAAAAAAATATTCAATTATACATGACTTCTTAACTAAACTAAAAGGCCTTAAATATTAACTTGCATTAATTTATGTTGCAGTTCCTTAAGAACTATAATTTACTTGATTTATAAGACGATTTCATCGAGAGACGTGCTTCATATATGATTTTAATAGTCCATTTAACATATACTATGAAAATATAAGCTTATTATTTAAGATCGTCTCTTCGAAAAAGGTCTCTTTGGTTACTCAAATTATTATAGTGACATATAAGTTGTCAAGCTCTCCCCTTTATATTCCAAGTCAAATCCAATCCTATATCCTTCCCAATTCTTCTCCCTCTAAATTCCCCCACTCTTTCACTAAAATGTCTACTTCCAAAAAAAAAGTTGTTGTAAACACAGTCTCAGTAAACTTAGGTTGTAGTTGTAGAAGACCAAAACTTTCTTCAATCTTCAACCCTAAACCAAAATCAAAACCACCCAAATACCAAAAATACCATAACTATTCCTACACTAATTCCTCAACTTCAAGCACTACTACTAGAAACAACTCTTCTCCTTATGGTCATTATTCTAGAAACTCCGCTTTCTCACCTTATATGGATACCACCACTTCCTCTTCTTCTTCCTCTAACCCATCTTCATATATGGTTCATGGGTTTAGTCGGGTCGGGCCTAAGTCGGTTGCTGTTCAAAAGGATTCAAATGACCCATATGTGGATTTCAGGCAGTCTATGCTTCAAATGATTGTAGAGAATGAGATTTGTACTAAGGATGATCTTAAGCAACTCTTAAACTGTTTCTTGCAGCTCAATTGTCCTACTCTTCATGGGACTATTATTCGAGTTTTTACTGAGATTTGGAATAGTTTCTTCTTCTCAGGAAGACCTGAGTTTGCCTCCCCTCGATTTTATGTTAGGCCTAAATCTTATGATATTTAGGCGAATAAAAGTAAGATTGCGAATCTCTGAGCTGATAAACAGACTAAAAATAGTGTGACTTAGAGTTGTAGTAGTTTGGTTTTACTAGATTGTAGTATGAATCTTTTAATGTTAGTAAATTGAATAAGATGAAATGATTTCAAATGAGTATGTAGTAGTGTTTTGTAAGGCATGATCGAGTGATTGTGACTAGCAATTGTAAAGATGCTTTATTATTTATGGGCTTTTCTTTTGGTTCCCCAATTTATACTCTATTTGTGATATGTGAATAATCCAATTTTAGTTTTTATTTTTTGTTAGAATATTGTGACTATATTTCTCTTAATTTCCAATTTTGGGTAGCAATTTTGTCCTTTTCTAAGTGCAACTTTTTTTAGAATTTTGAATTTGGGATTTGTGGTTGTCTCTTTAGGTGAGTGATGATAATACACTCTTAATACCTTATTGATCTCAAGTCATAATATTTATAACATTTATATACAAATTACAATTATAGATAAAATACTTTTATACTTCAATTAAGAGCTATTCAGTATGAACATTTTAAGTGAGAAATTATCTTACTTATTTCCTTACATAATATATGTTATCTGATTGACTCATCGAGTTAACCCAATAACTCTCATACAAACAACGAATTATGATATTTTAGATTGATGGATATCTTTAAATTGTTATCAGTCATTTTTTTAGAAATTAATTAAGTTTTTAAAATAAATTCTTTCTTTGATAATGAAAAATTACATTTGAGAAAAAATTGAATATAAGATAATTATGATGAGAAAAAAAAACTTTAGATTAATGTATTTTCACATGTAATTAGAGAACTATCCCGAGGAGACAAAGTGTATCTTGCTTCTAATGTGTTTCAAAATTTGTAGGTCCTTGAGAAAATCTTTTGGGTCTTTTTCATGAATCTAAGGTCAAAAGTGATATTTCATTTTTTATCATGGTTTTTTGGGTGAAAGAAAGTGGGTCCCAAAGAGCCTTGAGTATTGATAAAGCAGCAGCATAAAAAATTGTTTTTACCTTTGTTGATGAAATAAAGACATGGGGATTTGGAATACACAACAACAATTATTATTGCTATAAATCATTAGAAATGGGAAGGAAATGGTCAAGTTCAGTTGGGTTTAATGCCTCATTTAATTATACTCCTCATTGGACTATAAAAAATTTCCAACTCCCAAGCTCACAAACTCTTGTGTAAATTTGACAGACAATAAAATAGTGTTGATTAAATTTTAATACTCTTATTTTTATTCTCTTCATTGTTTACACTTTCTTTACTCTTTATTATATATTCTAACGTAATTAGAAAAAAAAAATTTAAGTTTAATTTAATTTTTAATTTTGTAAATTTTAAAAGTGGAGTAGAATATAAGAGTATAAGTACACTAGAGTGAAGTGCAAGAATATAAGAGTGGGGTGTAAATGTTGGTCCACACTAATATTAGTGTGAACTAAGTCCATACTAGACTTATATCACTTTTGTATGTTTATTATGTACTCTATTAGTTTATTTAGATTGCAACAGATAAAGGTAAAGGACACTCTCAGTATTTC
This sequence comes from Amaranthus tricolor, assembly GCF_026212465.1. Taxonomy (NCBI): domain Eukaryota; kingdom Viridiplantae; phylum Streptophyta; class Magnoliopsida; order Caryophyllales; family Amaranthaceae; genus Amaranthus; species Amaranthus tricolor. Next base: position 30,818,087 of record NC_080051.1, on the reverse strand, counting down.
GCACAAGGCTGGGTCTCGGTGGAGGTTTTCTTTTTCCTGAAAGATGGGGACAAATCATACCCGTTCCCCCGAAGGAGGGAGTAAAGAGAGATGCGCGCAGTCAAGAAACCCCCAATTAATACCTGCGCCCAGTAGAGGTCTAACTCCAAATTTTCTGCTCCACATGCAGATGCTCTATCCATTGAGCCACAAGCGTTTTTGGTAGATTACAACAGATGAATTTTATAAAAAATTAAAATTTTAAAATAATATAATCATATAAATTAAATTGATAATAGTATAAGAGTGTTAAATATATAAATAAAATGAAATAAATTATAAAAACAATTTTATACTCTCTCCGTTCTTTTTTGATCTTCCACATTACTATAACGAGTAGTTTTAAAAGTTCTTCCACTTTAGAATACTTTTTATTTTTAGAAAATTTTTATTTCACTTTTACGCCTTAAAACCTCCCATTTTCTTTTAATGTATCCCTTTTTTTTTATTTATAATTATTTTGTCTCCCATGCTTTCAATACAATCATTACTTCACACTACTATTTAATTAAAATAATAACCACTACAACCTCATACTTCCAATACAATCATTACTTCACACTACTATTTAATTAAAATAATACCCACTACAACCTAAAGATTTTATTTTCCTTAATATGTGTGAAAAACCAAAATGAAAGATAAAAAAAATAACGGAGGGAATAACTAAAAAGGAGAAACTAAAAGCTAAAAAAAAATGCGAAGTCATAACGACATGGGGAACAATAATTTACTGTACTAGTAAAACTGTTATCATTATTAATCGGCTCGTAGCTATTATAGTATCTTTATGAACCATTAAAACCCTATGCTTGGCCATCATTTTGATTTTTGTAGGATTATTATTTAAATGTCCAAAATAATATTTATTTGAAAATTCATGACCAAATTACTCCTCAATTGGTATAACTAATGAGTATTTCATCACTTTTAACTTTTTAATTTTTTTACCTAGTAATTTTTAGGGTTATGAATATTAATGTTTTCTTATAGTAGTAATATTTTTTCTTTGTTATACATTGTATGTTGAAGATAATAATAATAATAATTTAATTGTAGTCTATTTTAATAATTTTACTGGAGAATATGACTTTTAAAAATTTAAAATTAAGAGTGATCAATTCTTACAAAACATTTACTATTTGGGGATGGAATTATTTTCCATAACAATGACATGCTATTTTTTTAAAATATTCTATATTTTATCATCACTATTTTTGATGAATTACTACGACATAGGGATGTCGGAGTACTATTTATCAATTTGCTACACATAAAAGGGCAATTAAACCAGTAATTTACTAAGAGGAGGCAAATAGTTGATACAATAAAAAAATGTAAGTAGAATAATCAATGCATTAGTTATACCGGCGGATTTAGAGTTTGAAGTCCTGAGGTATCAACTAATAGACGAAACATCAACAGCGTTTTATTTGTAAAATTAATAACTAATATATTATTTTTGCAAAATGGCAAGTAGAAGCACAATAAATTTATCAAAATTATGATCAAAGAGTTTCTCATAATTAAGTAGTGTTTTCGAATTAAAGACTGCTAGTAATTAAGATCTATCTTAATCATATGTTTTACTTGAATTAATAACAATTTGAACTTATTTATTAGTTTTTTTTGTCTTTATTCAAAATAATGTAACTAGAGAAAAAGTTAAATATGCTCTAAAAATAATGTGTATGCATGCTATAAATAAATAGTGGATTGATCTATTATAGTGCACGTTATTTATTAAGGTCGTCTCACCGTGAGACTGCCTCAATTGAGCCAGCCTAAACTATTAAAAAAAACAGCTTCTTGTACAAGTGTGAATTTTGGTTTTCATTGTTTTTTTTATGTTTTTTTACTAATGGGCTGTTTGTATGGGTCCGTCTTACGGTGAGAAAGTTTCATACAAGACTTGCTAAAATTTTGAATACGATATACCATAAAAGGAAATGGAACAAAATAAATCAAGTGACCTAATAAAAAAGTACTCCCTCCGAACCAATTTAGATGTCCCATTTGCTTGGGCACGGTTATTAAGGATGGTGTGGGGTCCATTAAAAAGGGTAAGTAGTAAAGGGTAAGTAGTGAAGGGTAGTTGGGTAAGTAAGGTACATAGGGATATATTCGTAATCACCTATGTGAACTAAGGATATTTAGGTAAAAAAATATTGACAAAAATAGAAATTGGACAACTAAAAGGACTTTGCCAAATAAGGAAATGGGACAACTAAATTAGTTCGGAGGAAGTATAACAAAATAAATAAATAAGAAAAAATTACTAGGATGAGAGAGTATTTATCATTAAAATTCTTTAATATTAATTTTACACTTTTACTTCTACTAATAGAAAAGTCTATTTTAAATTTTTTTTAAAAAAACGCCTAGAGGTCTATGTAGTTACTAGTTAGATACTTAGGACTTCAAACAATAAGATTTTTCTAATAGATAGATAGAACTTAATTCAATCATCAATAACAAAAAGGTTTATATAAAATGACAAAAGCTATAAAAATAAATTCCTAAGCGCAATTAGGTAACTTTGCGAAATCTAGTAAATCCTACTTAATCATATTGCTATATTTTCTAGCATTATGTAATTGCGCTTTTTGTTAAAATGTCAGATAAAGAGGATGAAAAGAAACAGGCTAACCCAATTCATGAAAGTAGCTTTATTACAGATTTGCTTTCTTTTCTGGCTCAGGAAGAAGGATGAAAAGAAGGATACAATCTAGAAGAATACTCTCATAGATTTCTAATGAAACACAAACATACATTCTTAATTAATTGTTAATTAAAAGTTCTGAAGTGATCTTAGGTACAAGAATTAGTTGTTTCAAGAATGATTTGCGAATTAATCCTTAAAGTTCAACACTTTTGCGAATTACAGCTTTAATGTTTATTTTTTACGAATTACAGCTACCAAAATATCAAAGTTTATAAGTTCAGGCCAAAACACAGAAACTCCGACCACTTAACGTAAAATTCCGACCACCAAAATGGTTGGAATTGTTTGTTTGGGCCTAAACTTGTTAATTAGCTTTAATATTTTGGTGGCTATAATCCACAAAAAATAAACATTGAAGCTAAAATTCGCTAAAGGGCTAAACTTTAAGGTTGTAATTTGCAAATTATTCTTGTTTAAATTTGTATGATAAGCGGATTGTGCTTTTTTTTTTTTCTACCTATACCTTTATTTATTGTTAGTTATTTTTTAGTGTGTGTCTCTGTTCTAACCTTTGTGGGGTCTTGGCTTGTTTGTGTTTGAGTTAACGGCGTCACCGTCCTTTAACATCTGGTCTGGTCCATGGGTAGTCGAGTATAGAGATAAGGCAGACTAATGGTAACCTAAGGTTGGGTCCGGGGGGGAGAAAAGGGGGCAACATAAGCACGATGTTAAACTAAGAGTGGGAACTTGGAACATAGGCACGCTACAAGCCAAGTCGTTAGAGCTGGCGACTGAACTTTCAAAATACAAGATTCAAGTGGCTTGCGTTCAGGAAATTAGGTGGAAGGAGCAAAAAACAAGTGTTTTAAAGGGTTATAAGCTATGGTATGCAAGTTTGGATGGAAAGCGAAGTGGAGTCAGTATTCTTGTAGCTAATGATATCCTAAAGCAAGTGGTAGAAGTTAGGAGGTGCAATGATAGGATTATGCTAGTTAGAATAGTAGTGGGAGAAGAGGTCATATTGATCATTAGTGCGCATGAGCTGCAAGTTGGGCTAGATGAGGAAGTCAAACGTGAGTTTTAGGATAACCTGAGTGACCTTATAGATATCATCCCTTGCCAATGAAAAAGTTTTTATAGGTGGAGATTTCAATGGAGACATAGGTAAGGAGGCAGTTAACTATAGCTCAGTTCATGGCGGGTTTGGTTATGGTGTAAGGAACGAGAGTGGATAGATCTTGCTTGAGTTTGCTTTAGCAAAGGAGTTGGTTATAGCAAACTCGATCTTTAGAAAGAAGGATGAGAACTCGATTACATACAAGAGTGGTGGGAATGCAACCCAAATTGACAGTTGATCAGAGCTCGTGTTGGATTGTAAGGTCTTATTGCGTATAGAGATGCCCACCCAACATAGGTTATTAGTACTAGTGTTTTATATGAAGAGAAAGATTGCCGAGAAGAAGATAAAGGTCAGGAAAACGATCATGTGGGGTAGAATTAAAGGGGAAATGGTCACAACCTTGTCAAACAACATCAAGAAGTTGGACTTCCCAAGTATATCAGACGATGCAAATCAAATGTGGGCGACCATGGCGGAAACCATTCGAAAGGTGGCAAAGGAAACATTAGGGGTGTCGACGGGGAAACCAAAGGTGTACAAAGAGTTGTGGTGGTGGAACGAAGAAGTACAAAAGAAGATAAAGTAAAAAAACAAAAGATTCAAGGAGCTTATGGATTGCACGGAGGAGGAGGATAGGACACATAAGAAAGAGAGATATAAAGAAGCAAAACGAGCGGCAAATAAAGCAGTAGGGGAGGCAAAAGATCGCGCATTTGAAACCTTTTATCAAAAGCTTGATACCAAAGAGGGGGAGAAGTATATTTTTAAGTTGGCAAATGCAAGATCTAGGCAGAAGAAGGACTTAGGGACAGTGAAGTTTATTAAAGATGAAGGTGGACGAGTACTCCTTAGACAAGAGGACATCAAAATGAGATGGTTTTCCCAATTGCTCAATGAGACTAGGGGTCTAAAGGAGGAAATTAGACAAACTTAAGACATCCAAAGAACATAGGATCATGGGTCGATTATTGATATTACCACACGGAAGTAGGAGAAGCTCTCAAAAAATGGGGGGATCAAAGACAGTTGAACCTGATAACATACCAATTGAGGTGTGGAGAAGTTTAGGAGATGAGGGAATTTAGTGGCTTACTAAACTCTTTAATGTCATCTTGAGGTCTAGTAAGATGTCAGAAGAATGGAGGGTTAACTCACTTATCCCACAGTTTAAAAACAAGGGCGATGCACAAGTGTGTGGGAACTATAGAGGGATCAAACTTCTAAGCCACACTATGAAACCGTGGGAAAGAGTGATTGAGAAAAGAATTAGACGAGAGACGGTAATTAGAGAGAATCGATTCGGATTCATGCCGGGAACATCAACCACCGAGGCAATTCATCTTTGAGGAGACTGATGGAAAAGTATAGGGAGCAAAAGAAGGATTTGCATCTGGTGTTCATTGACCTGGAGAAAGCGTACGATAGCAAACCACGAAGCATCGTTTGGGATAGCCTCAAGAATAAAGGTATTTCACGAAGGTACATTGAGGTAATACAGGACATGTATGATAGAGTGTCGACTAACATACATACACCGATGGGTATGATAGAGTCTTTCCCAATTAAAGTGGGACTACATTAGGGATCAGCACTAAGTCCTTTCATTTTTACGGTCATTATGGAGGAAATTTCTAAATCCATCTGAGAAACCGGACCATGGTGCATGCTTTATACCGACGATATAGTTTTGGTCACAGAAACCAAGGAGGAGGCTAATAGCGAATTGCAAGAGTGGAGGGAAGCATTGGAGGGTAAGGGGTTACGCATAAGCCGTACGAAGACAGAATACTTGCGATGCAATTTCAGTAGGACATAATCGATAGGGGAGCCAGAGGTGACCATAGGGGGAGAAGTTGTTGCATGTATGTCCAAGTTCAAATATTTAGGATCGGTGATTCAAAGTAATGGGGAGATTGATGCAGACGTTACTAATCGTATACAAGCGGGTTGGCTTAAGAGGCGAGTAGCAACCGAGGTGCTTTGTGATAAAAAGTTTCCGAGGAGATTAAAAGGTAAATTTTACCGCGTTGCAATTAAGTTGGCATTGTTGTATGGGACAAAATGTTGGCCCATAAAAAAGGTTTTCGAACAGAGGATGAAAGTAATAGAAATGAGTATGCTGAGGTGGATGTGGTGGTAATACTATGATGGATAGAATAAGAAACCAAGAGTTTAGGAAGAAGTTAGGGGTTACACCTCTCTCCACAAAGATGAGGGAGAACAAGTTGAGATGGTTTGGGCATGTGCAAAGAAGGACACATGACGCCTCAGTAAGAAGTATTGAATGCATCATTGTGGGGGCAAGAGAAGTCGAGGAAGACCTAGGAGAACGTGGGAGGAACAGATTAAAAGTGACATACATGAACTTCACATCTCTAAGGACCTGACCAGCGATAGAGGCAGTTAGCAACGCCTTATCCACATCTTAGATTATTAAATCCATCCCTTTTACCCATCGTTTGTTATTGTTCATTGCCTTTTTTATCGCTCTTTACCTCCTTATTACTTTTATTTATATTTTTAGTTATTTGTATGCATTCTATTTATTCTTTTTGTAAGTTGCAGATTTCTCTCTCTTTGAAGACCTTTCTCAAGTCGAGGGACTCTTTGACCGCACTCTCCTTCATGGATATGAGTTGCCGTCGTTTTCCCTCCCCAAACCCTGATTATAGTTGTCTATAAATGAAATACACTGAATATGATGATGATGCAAATGCAACCATGTATAGTTTTGTTTGTCATTTCCCATAAAATAATAAAAACTGGGTAAGCAATTAATTAGTAATTAATAATAATAATCAATTTGTGGACAGTAGTGTACTGAAGTTACCTATCTTAGAGGCTATACTATTCTTCTCAACTGAGATTTTATGATTCACAATGTCACCACCCTGCACACACAATCAATTTAACAACTGCTCATTATCAATGTTCGTACTTTATATGACAAAGATATGTCTATAAATTTAATCAACTTTTTTAAGCAATTGCAATTCAAAAAAGACAACTCTTTAAATAATTATCGGTAAATATTACAACTCTTAAAGCTGTACATAAAAATTAATAAATTCTTTTTATCATTAATAATTTTAAATTCTTAAGAGAATTTAATTTAAAAATTGAAAAACAATTAATATTTTTTATAATGATTCTAACTTCCTAAGAAATAATAAATAATAAAATAATAAATTATAATTAAATGGTTGTATCTCCAAAGTAAAAATGATATTAAACAATATAAATTAAATTTTTTCTTAAATACAAATGTACTGTAATCTTAGAATTTATTGCAAATATGCGTCATGCATGTAAATTGCAAAGATCTAACATTCATGTGTTTTGTAATCAGTTTGCTGCTGAATGTCGGTCGATTCAGTTTTCTCTTGAAAGAGGAATTTTAATTCCAATATCAGCAACCGTGGGAGAATTTATAGTTTCAATATTATATAGGAGTGAATTCATAATTTGAATAAAAGCTTCACAGAGCATTTTTATCTAAACTTAGCTTTTCAATTGAATTTAAAGTATTTACAAAAAATTTTTTTTAACCGTTTGACTAATAAATAAGCTAAAAGTCATAAAAATATAGATTACCAAATACGGCCTATCGAGTCCCATGGAGTGTGTGTGAGCGCGTGCGTGGGGTTCTTCAGACCACTTGCTGTGATTGAGGGGGTGTTTGACAATTGGTTGTTGGCTGTTGGCATTTTTAATTGGCTTGTTTGACCAGCTGAAAATGTTGGTTGTTTTGTTGACTTTTAAGCTAGTTGAAAAAATCAACTATTTTTGAAAATATTTGGTAAATTTAGGTATTGACTGTTGGTTGTTTATTAGAAAAATAATGGGTCCACAAGCTAAAAGCCAACATAAAAAGCTAACTGAAATAGCTTTTTAATTTTGGCTTAAAAGCTAGCTTTTCAAATGATTTAAAAGTCGTTTACCAAAACTACTTTTATTAGCTGTTTGACTAATCTACAAACCAAAAACCAAAAGTCAACTAAAAAGCTAACGTAAAACCAACTACCAAACATCACCTTAATATAAGTAGTAAATAAATGCTAAATATGTTGCTTCGGTACTCCTTCGCAGGCATTGAAGCCTAATAAAGGCCTAAGGGGATTCGTCCGTCAGTGTTTCGACTACTTGCCTTTAAATTTTGACATGAAAGGTCGTATTGCATGATGTATAAAACTTTAAATTTTTATCTGTTTGCTTGTTTGATTTATTTTTCATCAGTGTGCACATAGTTAACACTCAACCAGTTAACTTGAGATGTATACTTGTTCTCGTTTTGATCGAGATCAGAGGAGTTGCATAATCATCTTTTCGGAGACATTTAATAATGTTATAAAATAGGTCTTAAAATGTCTAATGAGTCTTAAATTATCTCTTTGAAGACATCTGATAAAATTATAATACGAAGGCTATTTTTTATAACTTTGGTTGAATTTCTTCACTTTATACTTCTAAATTAATTCAGTTAATATGTTTCGATTTTTTCAAAAGACGTTAATTTTAAAATATATTAAAAATAAATATAGTTGAAGCTCTTTGCAATTGCAATTAAAAACTGATTTAGTGTTCACTTTGCTCATGTATTTCATTTGAGACATGTATTTAATGATTGTATAATTAAATTTTGAAGGCTACTTTTTTTAATTGTGCAAGTATACTTAAAAATTATAAAAAGTTAATATTAGTAAAATTTACATTAAAAATCTAAGTGAATTATATTTTAACTCAAAAAACTCTTACATATTTGAAGTAATTAACACTATTTAAAAGCAAAAAAAATAAATATATAAATTCATAAATTCTTAAATAAAACAGCTGTCAAAATCGGTACCTAATAGTATTACACAAATATAGAGTTAATGCGAAAATTTGAAAAAAATAAGATAATTTAACAACTTTATTCAAAAAATAAGCTTCGTTCAATCTTTATTCCCAATATAAGCGTCCTTGCCTCCGAAGCTAGGCTTGGTGTATACTCACACTTACTAACAGCGAATATAATGAAATGGTCAAAATTTTAGTCAAAGATTATTTCGCTGTTACTAACAGCGACCTATTGTTTGACTGGTCAACTGGTCAAGTCGTTGTTAGTAACAACGATCTAATACGTTTCTAAATTTAGCAGCCTTCTTCCTCCTTCCTCATTTCACCCGATTTTGTACCAGCAAAACAACCCACGAAATCTCCCTCTACTTTCCACCATCAAAATCAACTTCAATCCTTCAATTAATCTCATCAAATTTTAAGTTTCTACTACTAATTAGTTCTGTCATCTTCCCACATTCACTTAAGGTACTATTTTTGTGTGTTTTTTTCTTTTTTTGAAAATTAGGGTTCACAAATTCCTCATCAACTTTCACATAAATGCAGGTTCATAAACTTGCAATGTACTACTTCTTGTTGATCTACAGCTTATTAAGGTACGTTTTTATTTTAAATTTTTTATTTGTTGTTGATTTTAAAATGTATGTCATTTATAGTGGTCATTTACACTTAAACTTTATGAATATGTCGAATGTACTTGTTATTTGCCATGATCTTCATAATGAGGTTATTTGTTCATGAATTTCATGTAGAAGATGTTTGAGTTAAATGTAGAGAATGTTTGAATGCAAACCCTAAATTTGAGTTTAATTTAGAGAATGTTTGAAAGTAAAACCTAAATTTAATCAATGTTGTTATATATGTATATATTTATGAACTTGATGGTGATGTTGATTTTGTACGTATTGTTGTAGAAATGGCTTCATTTCGTGTGATTGTTGTATGTTTTTGGAATGGTTCAATAGTAGCATTGTTAAGTATGTTGGGGAAGACGTAAATTGTTTACATGCAACTCAAACATGGACATGAATGAATTTAAACATTTTATATGCTCTAAGATTGGCATTGACACTACAAGAAGTACTGTTAATGTTAATTTTTAAATACAATATGAGTGGAGAATTATTAGCTCTTCCGGTTGAGGATGAGGAGGCTATAGATGCAATGTGGGAGTATTCAAAGTCTACCTCTATTCCTTCTTTAGAGTTATATGCAGAAGAGGTACCTCTAGGGAATTAAAGTCTACCTCTATTCATTCTTAAATGTAACTTCTTCTACTCCTTCTCATACGCCCGTCCTTACCCAAGAAACCCAAAATCCATTATGCCATCTTCCTCTTCTTCTTCTAATTACAGTAACTAAGTTATTGTTGAATTACAGTAGAGATGGATCCAGCAGCTTCAGGCCCTCGAGACCCTAGTGTGCTGACGATGTAGGCGGATCACAGGAGCAGTGTACTATGTGATGTCCAGGTTAGTCAACTTAGTATTTTGAATGTACATGCCTTTATACTTTAACTTTATGCTAATATAATCTTTGCGTTTAGGTGTTCGACGTAGAGACCATATACACCAGGCATCCCGAATCTACTCCGTGGGAGATTGACGCACGGATCATCCCCTACCTTCAGCGAGCGAGGTTGTATGACTTCCACCTCATCGCTTATGGGAGAGTCGATCGAGCGCTAGTCATGGCTTTAGTCGAGCGGTGGCGCCAAGAGACACATACCTTCCACCTACCTCTAGGTGAGGCTACTGTCACTTTACTTGACGTAGCTATGCTTACACGGCTTCCCATCGAGGGATATGCCGTCTGCACCGTTGGACGCCAACTCGAAAGTTGGCAAGATAAAGTCCAATAGGTTATTAGGAGTCCGACCTCCCCCAGAGGTAGCCAAAGGGAGTGGGTTGCGCGTAACATGGCTTGCGTAGAACTTCTCGCACCTCCCTGAAGGTGCTAAAAAGGCTACCGTTGAGACATACACTAAGGTGTATCTCTTATATCTGATTGGTGCTGTGTTATTCTCCGAAAAGACTGGCAACAGGGTACAGCTTTTGTACTTGACGTTGCTTGATGCGCCATGGGAGGTCATCTCCGGTTATAGTTGGGGTTCTGCAGCCCTAGTGTAATACCCGAATTTCCTCCTTTCCTTTACGATTCTAGTTTCGTTTAAGGGGTTGGAAATACCCCTGAATTTCCAACCCCTTAAACGAAACCAAAATCGTAAAGGACGGGAGGAAATTCGGGTGTTACACCTAGCTTATCTGTACAGAAGACTGTGTGAAGCTTCACGGAAGAACGTGAAGGAGATCGCTGGTCCCCTGATTATTCTCCAGGTAATACTAACTTTACATGTTAACGTTTTTCTCTTAATTTGTTTTTGAGAGTCGTTTATTTACTTATATCTGTAATTCATAGCTTTGGGTGTGGGAGCACATTCTCATTGGGCAACCGATGAGAATTGTGGGACGTGGTGCATTTGCGCCACCAATTCTTCCACCCCCACATGTGTCGTATGGATCGAGGTGGTCCTTTCATAGACGTACAAGGACCCACACAGGATCGGGCGTAGGGTTCTACCGCGATCAACTCGAACTACTTTGAGCTGACCAGGTAAAAACTTCACTACAACTTGTCTTGTAACTATCATATTGCGTAATTTATTATTTACATTTCACGTGTAGTTTCGATGAGACCCTTACCCCGTTGAGGCATACGCTGCATTGCCTCAGCACTCAGGGATCTTGTCAGGGGCGTGGAGAGCCTCTGTACCTTTGATATGCTTCGACATAGTCGAAGTGCATCTCCCTAAGCGGGTATTGCGCCAATTTGGGATGGTACAGGGCATCTCGCCGCCTTGTGACACAGTGGCGGATCTCCATCACAGCTCATGCAAGGGTCGGGAGCCCAAGAACTAGTTGGAGATCAAATGGCGCCATATAGCTCGTTGGGATCACAGGCTGGAGCTGGTGGCCCAAGGTGCGCCGATCGAGGCTGTAGGCGCACCTACTTCGGCGGATTACATGCCGTGGTTCCTCTCCATCACTCGTCGATGGTTGATACCACGAGGTATCATCACGACAGCCCAATACGTTGCCGTAGCACTGACGATGACACACTTTGTAAGTATTCTTCAATGTTGATTATTATCTATAGAACTTACATGTTATACATTTCATTAATACTTTAGTCTTAATGCAGGCACTGGGCATTGCATCTGTCATCAGCTCCACCCAAGAGGAGCCTGTACGGGAGATTGCCCAAGGCATACTCCTAGGGACACAGTTTCAGCACTTCAGTCCAGAAGTCGCTGTGCCCGACACCACTATGGATGAGCAGGGGTCATCTCCTCATCATGCCGACGTTCATCTTGAGGAGGTAGACTTAACGTGCCCCGACTATGGTGCCGGGTCCTCACAGGGTGCTGGATCATCACAGTATCGATCACCTCCCCTACTCAAGCGTCATGCGACGACCTCTTACTATCATAGGAGGCGTCGAAAACCGTCACAGTTAGACAGGGTACAGGAGGAGGATTAGCATTAGTATACTATTTGTATATGTTGAACATTAGTGACATTTTGTATATATTGAACATTTGTACATATTCAATATTTGTAATATTTGGACTTTTGTGTATAATTTGTAATATATAAGTAGATGTGTATATTTTTATCGTATTATCACACGTTTATTATGAATGAAATGATGTTAAGTACTCAGAGTTTTTGGCCAGGATCGACGTCGCTCCAATCTGTATTAATCTCAACTTCATAACCACAATCACAAAGCTCTTCAATAGAATGCTCCTGTGACATCTACGGAACACATATGATATAGTAACATAAGTAAACATCCAAAAATAATATTAACATTTATAAATTGAGAATAATACTAACATAATACTTTATGTTACCTTCATAATCGACTACCTAGAACAAGAATGATGAAATTTAGATACAATGAAGTAGGGAGATGATGAAGTTATTTATAGAACGTAATAACAACGGCTATTTTCAACTTCATAACGGCTGTTTTTCAATTTTACAACGGCTAGTTTAAATCATACAAAAAAGTTAATAAAAGTCAAATTTTAGTCAAGGGTCAGTAACAGCGACTTAATAGTTTGACCAGTCAACCATTAAGTCGCTGTTAGTAACAGCGACTTGACCCAGGACTAAATTTTTGACCATTCTTTTATTTCGCTGTTAGTAACTGCGAGTATACATTAAGCCTAGGTTTGGAGGCAAGGACGCTTATTTTGGGAATAAAGTTTAAACGAAGCTTGTTTTTTGAATAAAGTTGTTAAATAATTTTTAAAAAAATTTTTTTTCGAGTTAATGCCTTAATGGGCAATAGCGTCTGTTTATGAGAAAATTTGAAAAAAATAAGGTTATTTAACAACTTAATTCCCAAAATAAGCTTCGGAAAAACTTATTTCCCAAAAGCGTCTGTTTATGGGAAATAATGGAGCTATTTATAGAGCATCATTACAACGGCTATTTTCAAGTTCCTAACGGCTATTTTTCTAATTAACAACGGCTACTTTAGTTCATAAAAAAAAAATTAAAAGGCCAATCTCGCTGTTAGTAACAGCGACTTTGGCCTTTTAATTTTTTTTCCTCTTTCGCTGTTAGTAACAAGGATTTTACTCGAGGCTAGGCTTGGATGTACGGAAGCTTATTTTGGGAGATAAGTTTTCCCGAAACTTATTTTGAGAATTAAGTTGTTAAATAATATTATTTTTTTCAAATTTTCCTTTTAATGATGTGATATAATCCGCTTTCTTCCTATTGGACTGGACCATTATAATCATTCTTGAGATTCATTTTCTACAAAATTGTGACGGGCCCATGTTGAAGTCTTTAATTTAGCCCACTCGAATAATTTTAAGAAATCATGTAATCCTGCATAAAATTTTACCTATCATCTAATAGCTGAAAATAAAATTAGTCATTAACATTTACATCTTAAATCAGATAACTATATATTTATTTCATACTTCATTGAATTCATCTTGGAAAATTAAGGGTATTCAAAACATACATGACGATTTGATATTTTTCGAACTATTAATTTAATCCGACTTAACCCGACTTAAAAAATGAATTTATGATTATGTAAAATCAAAATGGATTTAAAATCCAATATTGAACCAAACCGACACACTTGATCCCTAATTTACACAATTGACCCAAAATAAATACGATGACTTAAATGAAAACCTCTATATTATATAACTATTGTGTAGATGCTGACATGCATGTGTTTCTAGTTCCTTCTAATAGAGAGTTTTCTCCCTCAACTTTGGTCTTTGAGTTAACTCTTGGAGAGAGAAAGTAGGGTATAACCGTATAACAAACGCCATAAACGTGGTCAAATTTGTTCAATTGTTTTAGCTGCGACCTGCATTGCTGAGAACCAGAGAAAAAAAAATGTTAAATTTTTGGCGCATACAGGTATCGGACCTGCGACCTTTTGCACTATTAGTACGACACTCTAACCAACTAAGCTAACAAGCCTTACTGATATCTTAGTTTCAATGTTACCTTGATATCAAATTTCTTGAACTACTAAATTTTCCCTAACCATTTTTCCTAGTGATGGACCAATTTTTTGCACGTCTTTAATTTTTATATATGATTGTATACTCATTTGTCCAAATAATTGTTTTTATCTATTGATTTGATTTCAATTAATTCTCCTAATACATTCAATAAAAATTAAAATATCATTATACAATTTTGATTCTGGCAAAATTAGTGAATAGAGAGTACTAAAGAAAGGTTATATACTAATTTGTCTATATCCATCCGACTAATTACCTTCATTAGTGTGCCTATAATTTTGTTTTATAGGTATCTTTATAAAATTAATGTAAATAGTGATACTCAATATGATTTAAAAATTTTAATAACCCGTAAAATTGAATTAATGTTTTGTTCGAAGACTTATTAATAAATATGGAATAGTCATTCATCCACTCTTAATGTATTATTGCTAAATTTTATAAATACTCACGTAGAAGCTAGTAATATCCACTCAAAAAATTATATTTGAAAAAAAATTATATTTGAATTTTTATTTAAAAGTTTTTATTTTTAAATATAGCAATTTAAGTGAAACATACGAGTGACAAGTACTACTTAAAAGATTATCTCAAAAAACCATTACTTAGGAATAAATTTGATAATGTCGTTAGGAGATCAAATTTCATGATGTTACGGTATTTTTATACTTTTAATTAAATCAAAAAGTTAAAATAATACTTCCTCCGTTTTCTAATGTTCTTCCCATTTAGAATATTTTATTTTAAAGAGAAAAATTTTATTAAGATTTTTAAGACATATAGATGAAAAAAAATATATTCATGTGAGATCTTATTAGATTCGTCTTAATATATACTTTTTTATTATATGTTTTTTGTAATTTTTTATGATGCGTATTTAGAGATATTAAGGTTCAAAATTTACTTTGAAAATTGTGCAAAAAGTAAATGGAAAGAACATTTGAAAATAGAATTACAATTATAAATTGATCACCTGTAGCATACATAATGCATCAATAGAAAAATTTTTGCAAGAGATACATGATATCATAATAATAACAAATTATGTGCGTAGGTTGAAATAATTAACTAATTTATAATATTAGTATATTTTGCATAACTACTTGCAAAACATGACTACTACATACTCCATAAAACAAAATTAAAGTATACTTAATTACAAAATTAAAGTCAACGATACAAATAATTTACTCTTCCATGTACTCATAAAAACCTTTGAAAAATAATCTAAAATTTGAGAAATTCAAAAATACATTTTTAAAAAATAATTAGATTGTAAACAACTTTTAACTTATTATTTAATTATTAGGAGCTCTATAAAATCAAATAATTTTTTTTTTCGGATTATAGAGAGTTGGATGAGCCGCTGAGAGAAAGAGAGGATCAGATTACATTCGAGCTTAAAACATTGTCCGAAAAAAAGTGATATTAAAAAAAAAATATTATTACTAATAATCTACTTAGCTCATACTTATCGAAGAGAAAATTAAATTAAATTAAATTAAAAGAAAAAGGTAGCACATGATTTAGAAGCTTCGCCGTTCAGACGCAGAATCTTTTAGTTGCCATGTGTAAATAAAGTGGATTTCTCGACCATGGAGCTCATGATGTCTGACTAATTAATAGTATAATCTGACCTTTTAAATGGCTTTTAATTCATTTTCTATCCAAAATTAATGGTTCGATCACACTCGGACTAGGCATCCAACTGAACAAAAAATAAAAAAATTTCATAACGAAAATTTTCTCTAAGCAAAGGCAAGCCATTGAGCCCTTTTATACCTAAGAACCTTTTAAGATAGAAATACGAATGTAATATAGGTCTATCTGATATTTGTTTTCACTTTAAATAAGAGGTAATTAGAATTTAAACTTGTGACCTCTTTTCACGCTAACTTTGATGTCACGTGAACAAATCAAGTCAATTAAAAATTTAAACTGATACTTAAGGCCTCAGCATATAATACATTCTCTAATAATCTAACTCTGTATAAGGTGAAATTAAAATTTTTTAATCACTAAATCAACTCATAAATAAATCATTTACTTTGCCGACTACAGTTCAAAGAAAAAATTTAAAACCATAATTCACAAAAACACCTTGATTAAAGGCTTTAATTTGCAAATATATATATATATATATATATATATATATATATATATATATATATATATATATATATATATATATATATATATATATATATATATATATATATTATCAGTAAAAAAATGTAAAATGTTGTATTTAAGAATTGGCAGTTGAGAGGAATTAAAAATAGTGGTCTGAGTAGTGAGAAGGTTGGATAAGATAATCAAAGCACTCACTAAGAAGTATAAGGAAGAAATGTCTTTCATTCTTGTTTTATCTTTCAACATTTTACTCCTCATGAAATTTGAAATATATATATACATATATATATATATATATATATATATATATATATATATATATATATATATATATATATATATATACCTCAAACATGCATGATTTATAATAGTTGGTACATATCCAGTTTATATTTATATTCTAACTCCGATAATTACAGAATAAGCTTTTTGTTCTTTTCTACCATGCATCTCTCTGTCTTCTTTATTTATCGACTTATATATGCCATTAAATTTGTACATATCCGGATGTTACTCCTTTGTCTTATGTTAACATTTGAGAATCTAATTTTTACAATAACTATTTTTGAAATTTTTAAATTGGAAAGCATTATATATAATTAATTAATTTGTTATGCTACTAGTGCAATAATAATGCACTTTAATTTGTACACTATAAATATAATTAACTGTTTGAATTAAATATTAATTACTGATAATTTTTACAATATAATTACTGCTTGGTGTTTAAGATATTTAAAACCCTCTTATTTTCTTTACTTGTACTATTTGATTTTGGCTCATTTGTCAATACAAGTTTTTAATCTTAAATATACACGTTTTCAATTTTAAATAATTCTAATTGTGTTTGAGTAAAAATTATAAAAAATTGATATTAATAAAATTTACAATAAAACGAATTAAACAACATCTCACATGACTATGCTGTAATTTATAGATTAAAAACAAATCATATAGTAAGAATAAATGATGAATAATGTTGAAAACCAAATGGGACAAATAAAGTGAATAGGAAGAAGAACTTCGTATATACTTGTGATTGATTTACCAATTTAGTTTAGCTTTGACGTATTGATGTTAATGCCAGGGCCGACACTAAGATTTTAGGGGGCAAAAAATAAATTAGGGGTCCTAATTATAAAATATATATCTATAATCACAAAATTATAATAAAAAAAAATGTTACACGCCAATAATAGAGTTCGATATTATCCTTTTTTTGTTTGATAATCATGCATTTATAATTCAATAATTAGTAAATAATAACAATTAACACATTTTGACTTAGTCGTTAAATGCACAATTCAATCACATAAGGTCGCAAGTTTGATACATATAAAGGAAAAATTTATCTATTTTTTGTGGGCGCTGAGCGCAAGCCGTTCTTACCTTTGCTTAGGGCCGGTCCTGGTTAATGCTTGAGACATCCAAATCCAAAATACATTCATCTATAATTTTCTTATGCGAGATGATATATTTCTAAAAAATAAAAAACAGCAATTTTTACAGAAGTGAATACTACTACTAAATAGAAAGTAGGATTTAAAAATAAGTTCATTTAATTGAAATGATTAATTAGTTAAGTTTTTAAAATTATTGAAGATGTCAAAATAAAGTGAAAACAATGTCAAAAATGATTAAATCCAATTGAAGATGTGTTTATGTACTAAATTTGAATAAGGTCATTTTCGAATTAAATTAGTTGGTTGAGTGCCTGAGATTTTGATACTACAAATATACAAACTCAAAACACAAGAAATTAAAACACCTGCATAAAAAGACACATTACTTAAATTAGATATTTCAGAATTTCATGGTAATTTACTCTAAATTAAAACTCATAATAAAAAAAAAACACTTGTCATTTTATTCATTTTTAAATTTGCAGGTGCAAGGATGCAAGTGCAAAGGTGGTGCCAAAATTCTCAGCAGGAAATTAAGAATAGTTGCTATCATAAGACAATGACCATCCAATTTTGAACTGGACGGACCAGATCATCTGATTAAATCACCCTATCGAATTTCAAATGGCTGTGATCTGTTGAGGGTGCATCATGTCATCATAGGAGGGATGCAATAAATAAATTGTGTAATGTTTACTGTTTTGGAAATTGGAATTGATTATGCTCATTAATATTATGGCAGAATGCCGTTGAACAAACATATATCTTCCGGTTCTCAGTTTAAAATGTAGGTTTATTATTTTTAGTACAAATTACATGTAAGAAGATGTTTAATTGTTTTTAGTACAAATTACATGTAAGAAGATGTTTAATTGTATATATCTTTACAAAAATAAAAAGTTTCACATATTAACTTATCACATAAATTTTATTAATGTTATTTTAGTTTAGCTAAATGTAAATTAAAAAACAATAATATTTCATTGTTCTAATGTTATTAAGTGACTCTTATTTAGTATGGGGTTTAAAGGGCTGAATGTACACAACTTTAACCTTATTATACACTTGTTAATGATAATAAATAGATAGCTTTCAATTTTGACCTTTGATAGGAAAAAATATTAGAATATTTACAATTTCACATGAATAAGATTTACACATAATATATATATATATATATATATATATATATATATATATATATATATATATATATATATATATATATATATATATATATATTGTATTTAGAAGTGTTGTTATAAGAATATTTCATATCCTAGTAGTTTTCATGGGGTCGAGGGGTTGTCTTTATTATTGACGTTACAGGTTGGCAAATCATATCAACTTCTTGAGATTGTATTTAGTCTGTCATCTTAAAGTTAGCTACGATGTCTAATCTGGTGCTTGTTTAGTTTGATGATGTAATAATATCAATGGATGTATATATTCAATTTGTATTCATTTAAATAAAATTAATGCCAAATTCATTTAATAAGTAAGTTAATTTATTATAAAATATCCAATTCATTTTCATTTTATAAAATATTCTCATATTAAAGAAAATAATTAAGAGAAAAAGTGAGACACACACAATAGAATAATATCAATAGTGATTAGCTAGCTTAACTCCACTCACCACTTAAAAGTTAGCTCCATGTTCTTCCCAACCTTATTTTGAGGAGTATATTTTTGTTAATTAACTAACCTTTTAAATTTCTTAAATTAATGCTATGTTTGAGAATTTTTTTTTATTTTAAAATATAGATTTGACTCAAATTTAGTGTTTGACAAATAATTATAATAAGAAAAAATTATTTAGAATAATTCAACCTTTTCATGATTTTCCTACAATAATCTCACCTATTGATTAACCATGAATAATCCCAACTTTAAGGGGTATTTGCATAAAGTAAACTTGAGTAATCCGATGACTTGCTATAGTAGGTAATTCACCAAAAAAAATAAACTACAAATTAATTTAAACTTAGAGAAAAATTTTGAAAATTTACATAAAAAATTCTAAATAATATAAAAATTCATAATTTTTTTTTACCATGGCTGGTAGGGTGCAGTTGGTTAACAGTACCATTCCGGACATGCATTCTTATTGGGCTCAGGTGTTTTTGTTACCCCGGAGACTTATTCATATGGTTGAGCAGGTTTGCATTGGTTTCATTTGGTCTTTGGATAAGCAAAAGGGTTCTAAACCCAAGATTGCTTGGAAATATGTTTGCTTGCCTAAGGTTTTTGGTGGGCTGAATATTTGTAATCTCCGAGTGTGGAATAAAGTTGCCATCCTGAAGAGCTTGTGGGTTGTTGCCTCCAAGAAAGATCGGTTGTGGATTAAATGAGTCAATGATTATTATATTAAGTGGGCTGACATTAAGTGGGATCATCTGTGATACTCAGTGTGTCTTGTGTCAGCTTGAGGTCGAGGATCAGAATCATCTCTTTTATGGATGTTGCTTCATTCAGGAGGTATATCAGTTTATATCTCACCATATTTTCTTTTCTTGGGTTTCTTCTTTTGAGCATGAGGTGCATTTGATGAGTAAGTTGTGCAAGAGGAAGCTCTACAAAGCTAGTACCGCTATTTATGGCTTGGACTGAGATGTTATATCAGACCTGGCTCCAAAGGAATGCTAGGACCTTTGAAGGGAAAGTCTTATCAGCTTGGCTTGTGGCTAACACTTTCATCTACTATGTTGCTACTAGACTTCAGGATGATAGGAAATATAGCCTTATTGTATAGTTTGTCTTCCTTTGTGTTGGTTTGTTTGTCTTTCTTGTGGGTGGTTTAATTTGTTTGTTGCCTCTCTTTTGTGTTTTGGGTGGCATTTTTTTTTTCGTTTATAATCTAGGTTGTAAAAGTTTTTTTTGGGTTAATATATCCTTTTAAATGTCAAAAAAAAATTCATAAATTTTTTTTGAACATTTTTTTCGACATTTTATTTTAATTTATTTTTTTTAAAAAAAATAAAACCTGCTATAGCAAATCATCTGGTCACCGGGTTTACTCTAGGAAAATAACCCCTAAAAGATAGGATTATTCATGGTTAATCAATAGGTAAGATTATTATAGAAAAATCACGAATGGGTTAAATTATTTCTAGGTAATTTTTCCTTATAATAATGCATAATGATATTATTTATTACTCTTTCTGTCTCATTGATTTTGCTAAATAAAAATTTTCTTTCAATTTATTTAATGTAGAAAAATCAAAGGAACAAAGAGCATCAATCTTTCGTAAACTCCAATGATAATCAATCTTGTAGAAATTATAAAAATAAATTGCTGATTATGTTAATGTAAACACGTTTTTAATTTTTGTTTTTGAGATGATTTTAACAGATTGTGAGTACAATAGTTATCGTGATCTGATCTCAATGTTAAAGTCAGATTAAAAAGACAAAGACTACTATAATTTCCATTATCTTGAATATTTTATTGTCTTGCTCAAAATTAGGAGTTGAAGAAATGTCAACTCGCTTTCACCCATTCTTGTCGCTCGTAACGGTGACAAAAACTTAAATTGAAATTAATATGAGTAACATTATAAATTATATATTAAATTCTGAATATTTAAAGAATCAAGTTATATGTTTAAAATCCATATCATTCAAATTGATATGGTGTATTCATTAAAATTTTGAAAATTTATTAAAAATAATTACAAGTAACTAATCATTTAAAATAATCAATAAAACTACTAGTTAACTTAAAATAATCTAATTAAAAATGAAAACTTCAAATAATCAATTACTAACTGAGTAACCTTTTACTCACCCTAAAGTATGTTTTCACTAAAAATTTAGGATTATTAGAAAGTTATTCTAATAGTATGAAATACTTTAATTAATCAATATTATAAATTATTTTAATTTGAGTGAATGAGTTAAAATTTAAATTATTTTGTTAAAAACTTCCTGAAAGTATGATGTAGGAAAATTGAAAAGAATATAAACTATAGAGTAACACTTATAGCATGGTTAATTGTTTATGTGATCTTAACATTAAGTCCACAAACCTTTAAATTAATTGGCTAGCAAGATCAAGAAAAGCAACTCAAACTATAATTTATATAATTGTATTAAATCATTTCTTTTTTTTTTTTAAAACAAATATAGCAACTTATCATATTGAGCAATGTTATGAGACATACTACACTTACAATGATAAATTATATAATTGCCACTATTTTAAGCTAGGTCATAATATAAGTGGCCAAAATCTTTCTAGGTGTTTTTGTTTCATTTTTTAATGAATAAATTTGAATACCTAACCAATAATAAACTAAAAAAATAAGTTATGGTTGAGTGGCCATTAGACAAGACAAAGGGCAACTCCCTAAAGTAGCAAATAAAACAGTATAGATCTCACTTACCCTAAAACAAATAACAAAATAAAACCAATATTAACAACATAATCAATTTGAGTCACAAAAAATAAAATAATTCTAACCCACCTCTTCTTTAAATTTCCTATTCATGTGATGATGTGTGCAATTTCCTTAACAAATACTCATCACAATTCACAATAAAGATATTGAAAGTGAAACTAAAAACATAATCCTTGTTCTATTTTACTTGACATATTTACCTATACACTAATTTTATTATTAATATTTTAATTATATATAATTAAAAATTATACTCCCTCCTATTCAGCTGAACTGTCCCATTTGACTTTTCACACTTGCCGAGGCAACATTTTAACTCTTAATATCTCAAATTATGCTTAATTAAAAATTATAAAAAGTTGATATTAATAATCCTTGTATTGAGACAAATCAAACAAGATCCCATATGACTATGTTTTAACTTATAGATTAAGAGTAAAATACAAATTAAGAGTGATAAGTGAATAGTGCCAAAAAAAAAATGGGACAATTCAGCTGAATAGGAGGTAGTATTAAGTTTATATAAATCTACTAAGACGAATTAAACGAAATTTTAGGTAATTATGATATAGCTTATAAATCAAGATACAATACAACCTATAGATAATTAATGAATAATGTAAAAGTTAAAATTCAACGCTTAAGCTTAAGCTGAATAGAAGATAATAGTTATTAATTTATTGTTTATTTTATAAATTTTTAAATTTTAAAAGTTCAAAAAATAAGTCAATCAAATTGAATTAAAAAAAATATAAATTAATATAAAATTAAATTTTAAGTATTTTAATTAATTTAAAAAGCCTATGCAATCGGTCATCGTATGCTCAAACCACAAGTGTGTTAGTAGGGAAGATATATAGAAGTAGAAGCCTAATAACATAAGAAACTAAGAAATGTACATAGAGAATATGGATTGTACAATACATTCAACAGATTGAAAAATCTTTCTTACTCATTTCAATCTAGAAATGTGCAAAATATTTATAATAATATAATAAAAAAAAATAATAATAATAGTAATAATAATCAAGTTAGCATTGATTATCACCCTAAATAATAGCTTAGGATCTACTTGAGCAACCAAAAAAGACTAATTAATTAATTAATATAATAATTAATACCCATCGAGATGAAACATGATGATCATGATCCAAAATTGAGGAAATTAAAGACAAGGGGTAGTATTAGTAGAAGAAGAAGGGAAAGAAAGAGGAGAAGAAGGAGAAGAATAATTAGAATAAGAAGTAGATGTTGTTATATTTGTAGTAGTTGTTCTTGTTGATGTAGAAGTAGTATTAGATTCATTAAAAGAAAAACTAGCCATTAAATCAATAAAAGCACCCACAATATACCCATGATTATTTTTACCATTAATCTTCAAATAACACCCTAAAAGCTCTTCTAATCCTTCCCAATCTTTCAAACCATGAGCTTCAATCATTTCCTCCATTGATCTTTTAAAATCTTCATATGGGTTATTTGAA
Source organism: Amaranthus tricolor (assembly GCF_026212465.1). Lineage (NCBI taxonomy): Eukaryota > Viridiplantae > Streptophyta > Magnoliopsida > Caryophyllales > Amaranthaceae > Amaranthus > Amaranthus tricolor. Next base: position 30,794,432 of record NC_080051.1, on the reverse strand, counting down.
TCCATTGATAATATCTCACTTTCTTTGTATCCTTCTTCTTGATTTTCTTCTTCTTCATTTATATCTTCTTGTTCTTGTTCTTCTTTTTGGCGGAATAGCAAAGAGCTACTCCGCTCTGGTTCGAAAAAGAACCTATCAGAGCTCAACCCATGAATAAGATTTTCTACAGGATCTATAGAATCTTCTTCCGAAAAAGTGGAGAAGGTTCTAGAAGAGCAAGAAGGAGGGGTCACTTCAGCATCAAGAAAAGCAGAGTTGAAAGTTCGAAAAGGAAAATCATCATTGCAATTGGCCCGGAAAGAAAGAGTGTTTATGTTCCCACAAGAAGGAAAAGGCCATGGTGGGGAAGAAGGTAATTTTGAGTCTATGTTTTTTGATTGAGAAAGAAAAGGAATTAGCTTCATTTTCTTAATACCCATTAATGGAATTAAGTTGAAGTTAAAAAGAGTGGGTGTGGATGGTGAGATGTGAAAATAATGGGAGTAAATTAAAGAAGAGGAGATAGATTTAGTTTTGATTAAAAAGTATGGAGGTTTGGGGAGGTTGCGTGGGATTCATTAGTTGACATTAATGGTGGGAAGAAAGAGAGGGAGGGAAACAAGGAAAGAGAAGGAGATTTTAAAGGAGTGGTGAGAGAAACACAACCTTGGGAACAAAAATATGAAAGGGTTTTCAAGAAGGGTATTATTATTTGTCGCCACCCTTTTCATTTTATCGCCACCCCCTCTTAATGAAATTACGAATTTGCCCCTGATTTTTAAAAATTTACAAATTTGCCATTGAGTTAATAACTTTTCATTTTCATTTTTTTTAATTTTTTTTAATTATTTTTATTTATATTATTATTATTATTATTATTATTACGGCTATTATTATTACGGTTGTTATTATTATTATAACGGTTATTATTATTACGGTTAATAATAATAATAATAATAATAATAATAATAATAATAATTTTTTTAATTATAATAATAAAATTAATAATAAAAATTAAAAAAAAAAAATAAAAAATACCAGTCGCACAAAACGTGCGACTGACAGTCGCACATTTTGTGCGACTTATATATTTTTTTTTTTAATTTTTTTTTCTTTATTATTATTATTATTATTAAACCTGTATTAATGTCATAATTATTATTCTGCATTTTCCAAGAGTTATAATAATTAGTTTTCGATGTATGAGTCTCATTTATTACAAGTGGATATGGAAAGTTTACTTGTATTAGGCCTCATCTCCCAAAAAGTCTCTTCAGTTCCAATAGTATCCCAGAAATTTAAGTTCCAATAAAGGGTATTAATTAGTTTTCGATGGATGAGTCTCATTTATTACATTATCATAATTATTATAATAATTATTAATTTTTATTATAATGAGTCTCAAATTTAATAAATTAATTACACTAAACAAATTCATTACAATAAAAAAAAAAAAAAATTAAAACCGGTCGCACGAACCGGTCGCACAAAATGTGCGACTGTACAGTCGCACATTTTGTGCGACCGGTTCGTGCGACCGGTTTTAATTTTTTTTTTTTTTTTTCTTTTTCGAATACGTAAATCAATAACTACTTCTTACAACAACATTATCATAATACATATTATTACAACATTTACTAAATAACATTAACTAACAACAAACTCTTTCAAAAATTTTAAAAAAAAAAAAAAAAAAAAAAATTTTGGTTTTGGCCCAGTCGCACAAAACGTGCGACTGTACAGTCGCACGTTTTGTGCGACTGGGCCGAATCGAAAATTTTTTTTTTTTTTTTTTGCTTCGATTGATTTAAAAAAACTTACTTCGAATTTTTTTTGACGATTTCGATTCCAAAGTTTTAGCTCCGCTTAATTTTATGTGAAGAATTTGATTTTATGGAAGTGATGAAAGTGTTATTGAGTGGATTTGAAGTGTTTTTATATAAGTTATAAGCTTAGTGGCATTTTCGTAATTTTTTAAATTTCAGGGGTAAAGTCGTAATTTCATTCAAGGGGGGGGGGTGGCGATAAAATGAAATTGGTGGCGACAAATAAGAAATGGGTTTCAAGAATAAGGTGGGGATGGCTGCCTTAGGTAAGAATTCGTCTAAAATATTTTGGGCGAAATTTAATGAAAATGACAATTGAATTAGAAAAACTACGAGACCATTGCAAAAAAGAATGCAAAATTGAAAAGAGATGCAAATTGAAATGAACGAAAAACTAGGAAGTAACATAAATTTAGATGGATGAGGCCTATTTTACAATATGGTTGTTGGTTGTTATTGGTATTACTCCGTTGTTAGTTGGTTTAGGATAAGTAATTAGTAGGATTCGTTTTTTTGTTAGTAGTTAAGCTAAATTTTAATTACATTATATTTGGTAAAATTAATTATTATATCATCTGTTTAGTCGCTAAATCAATTGTATAAGCTAGTTATTTTAGAGATGTTGGGTAGAATCAATTATGTTGGTTGTTAATTACTAGAAAATAAGTGGACTTGAAAGTTAAAAGTTAATGAAAATGTTTATATCAAGAAAACAATTTAATTAAAAGCTTAAGTCAATTATAATAGCTCTAAAATATGTTTAATACACTATTACTCCCCTTACACGAGAGTCATTTGTGTTAATTACGACTCATACTCTTCTTATGTTTACTTTTCATATTATGTCAATAAACTAATTCAACTAAAATGATAAGCAAATGGTTATACTTGAACGAAGTTATAGTACTTAATTCTTCACTCTATCACTTCCCATAAATAGTTTTTTGTTTGGTTTAAAAGTTAATTATTAGAGTTTTTTTTAGCCGTTTGATAAAATCGTAAAAATAAATTTTAAATATATATTTCACTAAATAAAAAGTCAAAAGTCATATATTTTAAAAGTTATGATTGACATATCTTTAAATTAATTATAAATGTTTTATAAGTTTTTAAAATGATGTTAGGTCATGAGAAAATTATTCGTATTTATTAAATTAACGATTATTTGGTGCTAAATATTATAACTTTTATGATTGAAATATGATTCTCCCTACAATTAACCCTATCAGTATATTTCAAAAAAAAATCTATCAGTACCACTTACCTTTTTTAACACTTGTTGTCGAAGTAATATTTTAACCTTAATAACTTTAATTGTGCATAAATAAAAGATTATAAGAACTTGATATAATAATCCTTATATTGATAAAAATCAAATAGGATTCCACTTAATTATTTTTTTACATATAAATTAAGAATTTAATAAAAATTAAGAATAATAAGTGAACAGTGATGAAAAAGTAAATGAGACTAAAAGGCAAAATAAAAAAAGTATATACAATACTTAGGATTGTATTATATATAAGCCTTAAATTCAATTTTGGAATTGTAAATATTTTATGTTAAATTACATATATATATATATATATATATATATATATATATATATATATATATATATATATATATATATATATATATATATATATATATATATTTTAATCGAATATCTCGATTTTTTAATTTTTGTATGTAGTCTTTAGATTATTAAATATATTATTTTGTTTGGATAGATATTGGTGATGTTTCTGCTGTACTTTTGTGTCATTTATGGTATTAATTTCCAAGGTTGGATATATATATTCAAACGGCTCAACCCGCCGGTTTTGGAGAAAATTTAAACGACCAATGTAAATGGTGGGTAAAATAATAACAACTCGTCTTGTATGAGACAGTCTCACCATGAAGCGGGTTATATAATAGTCAATTTTTTCAATTGATTACTTTAACGACCTGTTTGATTAATAGTACTAAATGGTGGTAATGAGAATGATTTATAGTGTAAAAATTTCATCAAAAGTTTCATATCATTCCCAAGGTAATGAAACTTTGATTACAAAAAAGTTTTTTTGTTTATAAATTTCCATTACCACTTCTCCAATGGTAATGCATTTAAATGAATTTTATGAAGAATATGATATGATTGAAATTGAACAAGTATGATCATTAAGATAGCTAAGAGATTTTCAACCAAAATTATACTAATTTTTCATTTCTATTACCACTGTTTATTACCACCTATAAAAAACAAGCCTTAAGATCATAAGTAATCGTTTTGAGGTTATGACTTATGAGTAATCACTCTAAGACTACAAAAATTAATTATACTAAAATTATAAGTGATCACTTTAACGCTATAAGTGATCATTTTAAGACAAAAAATATATATTAGGCCAATCCAATAGAAATGGTCTCAACGTAAAACTGTCTCATTTAAAAATTAGTGAAATAGGAGTAATAAATTGTGGGTAAGAATTAAGATGTACTTCCGTAGTATATGAAACTATGACCATTTATATGAACTCACCACATAAATTGAAGAAAACAAAATTCTTACATGTAATGTAGTTTCATATATTGGTTACATTTGATTATTTACATATTCTTTTATTTAAGTATGTAATTTGAGTTTTTTTATCAAAAAAATATTGGAAATATAAAATTTAGTATTTTAACTAAATAAAACGTACATTTCAGCTTTTTAATTACTTATAATGTAATAGACAGTTCATTACTCAATCTAATGATTAGAATTGCTTGATCGAGGAAAATAGGAGAGATTTTGATATTTAATTTTTTATTTCAAAATAGGTGTCTAAATCTTACTATGAGTAATAGAAAAAAGTAATGAGGTTGATCCTAATATCATTCGGATATGCTCCAATACGAGCATGGTTTATCACTCTATCTTTTAACATTTCTAACTCTTTTAAAATCATGATTATAATTTAATGAGTATTCTATATTTAGTATAATGATGATATATATTGATGAGAATTGGAATTAAATTTAACCAAATAAAGTTAAATCGAATAAAATTGAATTGAATTGAATTGAATCATAACTATAGGTTGTGAAAAGCATGACCTTTACGCTTTTAAATGTTAAATAGAGATGGCAACATGTGGATAGGTATATCGTCACCTTAATAATCCTTGTATAGAATCTCTATCCGATCACTGCTCTTTTATGGAGTGCTACTACTATATAGCTATAGTATACAAAATTTTGAAGTCTTTTAATGGAGTAGTCAACAAAAAAATCATAACTCCTGTATTTAAAAATTAACGATCTTACACATTAATTGAATATTTGAGTTAATTTAATAGTCGGAGATTTTCTCTTAAAAACAAATATTCGATTAGATTCGAGTTTAAATGTATGTTACATAGATAAAGAATCTCTTATAAGTTAACACAGTCTGACTAGGAGACTAAACACTTGAAAATACAACCTTAAAGATGAATCGTTAGGCCATAAACAATACTCCACACAGTTATGGGCTTCCTAAGAGAATTGTGAAGTTAAAAGACATTATTTTTTGTTCTTATTATAAGAATTTGTTTCTCATTATCTGTACGAATATTAATTTCTCCTATCCTTCATTCTTGTAAGAAAAACCTTATATTCTTTTGTTTTAAAAAAAAAAAAAAAAAAAAAAAAAAAAAAAAAACCTAAGGGACCATCCAAGCTAGTGTCTAGAATAATAGAAATAACAACTACTAACAAGGAGAATGAAAGAGTATGGACCATGGCCTCAACTCTATCAAGTGTATGATGCGTAACAACTAACAACTAAACAAGGATGTGGATAGCATTTGGACTTTAGTATTGGAAACAAAGGATTACATCTTTATTCAGATATTCATGCCCACATTCTCACATGGGCTCAAACTTCACCTTGTTCCCTTTTCAATTTCATTGCGAATTTTGCTTGGATAATCTTTTTCGTTTCTCTAACAATTTAACTTGGAGATGTACAAAAAATTTAAGAGTAAGATCTTATTAATATTCAATTTATAATTATATCTCTTTACCATTAAAATTTAGTAATTTTTTATTTTAATTAACTAAACGTAATTTTATTTTTAAATTGGAATTTTCTATTAATTATGAATGAAATAGACTTATAAAATGACGTTTTACTCACATATTCTACGGAGTTGGGTTATATTTATAAATGACTTGTCCATATTGTATGGAGAAGAGCTTGCTTTTGAACAATTCATTTACACAAATTCTTCTATGAGACGGTCTCACCGTGAGACATGCTTCATACTTAAGATAAATAGCCCAATAATAGAAACTTTTAGTTTGTGGCCTGCTTTTGAGATTGTCTCACTGTGAGACGATCTCATACAAGACAGGTTGATTCATTTATGTGATGCTTGTGCAATGTGCACACGTTTTTATGTGGTGTTGTATTTGGTTTGTTTGGTGTATATTAAAACATGAAGACTGATGAGTTTGAGAAATGTGCCCAATATTTACGGTGGAGTTCTGTTATCAAACATATTTTGAAGAAGCTTTGATCCTTGTCTTGAAATGGATGTAGTTGAACAATGTTTTGGAAGTGAACTCCCTGAGTGTTTGAAGAAGCACAAATATTGCTTTAATGAGCAAATCAACAAGGCATTAGGTAAAACTCCCCAAGCAAGTCCTTGAACAAGTGCAACAAGCACTTAGCTGACTCGAACAAACATAAACTTGCTCAAGCGAGCAAGTTTATTTTCTTGCTTTGTTAGTCTTTTTGTCCACTTTACTTCCCATCTTTTTCTTTATATATATTTAGGCATTAATATGTTTAACAAGATAAGCCATATGCTTAAGTTTGTGCTTTTCTATCTTGTCAAGTCCACAAATTTCGCCTTCTCTTAGTATCGACACAAAATGACTAAATCCCACGAACATTAATCAACATCTACAATGAGGAAACTCATATACTAAAAACATATATACAATTTCAATCATTAGAACATGTGTTAAGTCACAGGTGGAATCAACCATATAAAAAGATAATTTATTTACAACCCCTTTTCGCTATGAGTCGTTGTCCATCGCATTACTAGCCATCTCTTGAAACCGACTGTCTACATAAACACAAACAAAAAATAATCACCAAAAACAGTGTGAGTTCAAACAACTTCTGGTAGGAACAACTAAACATTCAACATGTTGCTCATGTTCTTCACCTGTTCCTTTCGCCTCCGGATGGTGACCTTCTTAACTGCATATCTTGATGTCCCTTCATGTCCATAAATGTATTTCTTGTATGCGTTCTTCTACATCGATTCCACAAATTTTCGCCTGACTTTTCAAAGATAAAAATAACTACACTAGAACACTACAACTAGAGAGGAGGTTAGGAACACATGGCATGAGTTTAAATAAACTAGATTAATATTTAGTGCAAGTAAACAAAGGGAGTACTATTTACTAGGGTTATTTTTAGAAAAAATGAGGTTGCACTGAAACACAGTAAGAGAGCTCCAACCTGGAAGGTTGCGAAGGAAAGGAGCTGTCACCTCGGCCAGTTGAATCAGCTATAAATCCACTTTCAGCCATCTTCACACCCAATCCAATGCAATAGAGACGCTTACATGACATGCCCAAGATATTATAAAAGGATGGTAGAGCCCATATATTCTGCCTTTACAACACACATAATAAGGGACCATTTTGCAAAGTCCAAACAAAATTCAAAGTAAAAATACTAAACTTGCATTCAAAAGCACACCGTAAATATTAGGAAACTGTTCCAGTTCAACTGGAGCAAGGTCAGGAATCTTTCCCCGTAATTGCGGCAATATATTGATAGAACTGAAAAAGTCCAACAAAGAATGGGAACAGGGCCAGTGGGGAGCGCAAGTTTCATATGAAAAATGTATCCCATTTGAGTTGATTGAAATGTAATATGCTCCAATACCACCTTAAATCACTGTAAATATCTTCTAATATAACTAGAAGCAGGAGATAAAAGAGACAGAAAAGTTCCATTCTAGTATTATGATCTGTTCCCTAAAATCATCCGCAAGGACGAGTTAGTTGATCTCATATAAAAAAGACTAACCTAGTCGTATTTCCCGATCTAAAAAGAAGTTGCCACAGAGCAGCACGAGTATAGATTGTTACCTACGGGATTTGGGAACGATATTAGTTTGACTTGACAAAACGCAGAGTGGTTAAATATCTGTAGAGCCCAGGCTGATAATCAGTTTATATAATGTTCAAAGATACTATAGCGAAGATTCCTTGTCAGTGTCAAAACAACCTAAGTGTGGGCACAATTTAGGGAAACAACTACCCAACATGATAATGACAAACAGGTCCTTAAACATAGCCCACAAATTGAGTCACATGTCTGCACTACTAGATCTCCAACTTGAAACTGGTTGTTTGGGCAAGAGAAAATAGAAATGGTGGGCTTGCTTCATTATTAGATCAAAACAAAAGGTCCCTACATGTGTTACTACAGTAATCAAGGTCACAAAACTTGCCATGAGACCAACTTGAAGCTAATAAAACAGAAACCAATACACTAATTCATAAGAAAATATAAGGATACATAAAGAGACCAGAAGCAAAATAAATCTGTCTGGCTATGTATAACTAATAATACTAAGATCTAGCAAGGACCACAGGAATTGAGAAATCAAATTAACCAAGAAAACTAAAAGGAGTACCTCTGAGTCACAATATAATGATCTTTTGGGCAAGCATCTATGTAAACATGAAGAAATATCAAAAGCACCACCAAGCAATATTGAATCAAAGGCAGCCCAATCCACAAAATAAAATTGCATTTATTCACCTGTAGGCTGTAGCTCACATGAGACAACCAAGGAAAGCAATAGACTCAAACCAATACTCCATCCCTATTTATTTTCCCCAAAGCTCTCATACCCATGGATGATGCTGAAAGGTAATCAACGTGTATGTATAAGAATATGCATTAAGAATTGCCTCAAGGATGTATTCCATGCTTGAAGCTTACAAAATGTAAGCCAAAAGGAAGAATAAAGGCATAAAAATCACATTTTCAAAAATGGAATTCAATCAGCAAAACTAGATAGGAATTGCAGCAATTCTATTAAGCATTAAGCAAATGCCAAACCACAATAAATTATTTTTGAATGTGTTTAGTTTAAAATAGGTTTAGTCAGAGTCATTTGGAGTAATTGGATAAAATAAATGCAAGAAACACTAAATCATCCACTCTTGAAGAGGGAAAAAAAGTTCAACATTGAAAATAAAAATCCAAAATCAATTCTTTACCTACTTCTTCTGGCCTCCTTTCAGATATTTGTTCAGTATAAAACTCCTATCAATGTCCTTGCTAGTTGCTATAACACATGTCCAATCCCTCCCCCCACCCTTCCTTCCCATTGCTCCTTATTAAGTTCCTATTTCTTCCCTTATCATTTAATTTCCGCCCTCCGGTGCCTCTCCTTCCACATTGATCAAAAAAATGGTAAGATTAACAAGCTAAGTCATAACTCATGCTAAACCCATCCTGCTCCACTAAATCAACCAAACACAAACAGGAGTAAGAGGTCATCGGACCTTCCAAACAAAAGGCTTGCGTTGGACGATGATTTTGTGTCAGACTGAACAAATCTGGCCTAGTACCATCACTATTAATGGAAACAATGAAAAGGGTCGATCTAATCTTAGATGACCCAATGAATTTATACAAGTAATTAGAGGTCTCATAGAACATTCAAAATAATGTTCCCAAATCAGTCTTTAGTAACAGCATTCCATCACCCCCAATGTCATTAAGTGACTCTCACCTTAGCAAAATTAGGAGGTTTAGAAGCACCCAACCTTGCCTTTGTAAAATAAACAGATTTCCAATTGACCCTTGATAGCATCATTGTTTCCCAACTTTACATAAATAAGAACACATGGTTTAACAAGTCATTTTACCATAGTCCATTATAATCCGAAATCCAATAACTATGTAGCTTTGGCTCTATCGATTATTTGAATCTTCGAGAAAGAAGCAAAAAAAGTAATTTTTTAAAAAATAAAAATGAGTCACTTGATTTACGAAAAGTTAGGCAAATTTAGGTTTCACAAATTCATTTAATGAACATTTTGGAAGCTTTGTGCAACATCGTACATAAGCAACTGAACCAAAACATACGCAAGCTTTTAGAAGAAAACTAATATTCTCCAACAAAATCATCCATGAAAATGCAATCTAAGAGTATCAAGACCTCACAGCAAAAGAAGAGATGATCATAATCAACAAAAAGAACCATTTTTAAGAATAATGAGGTTGATTGTGGAAGACTAAATGGGAGATATATTCAATGTTATCACAATTGTGGTTTGAGCAGTTTGAATTTATGCTTTCAAGTCAAATTTTCTATACCAAAAACTCAAGTCCCGCTCCTTTACAAGGCTAATTTATCTTACTACAACTGTAAATCATTAAGAACCTAACTTGTGTACACAAAGGCTCACTCGACTACACAATTGGCTAGTTGAATTTTTTTGTTTTTTTTTTTTGAATTTTGAAAATAGAAGAAAGCATGCAGAGAAGTTATCACCCGGTCAGGTGTCATTGTTTGACACCAGAAGAACATGACCAAACGAAATTTGTACCCTCAGCAGCTCAGCTGCTAGAACCACAAACGAATTAACTCAGAAAAGTTGACAGTCTTTTGGTAATTGCAGATGACGACTGGAATTAGCCTGCAACAAGTTACCAAGTTGTTTTAGAACTCCCATTTATCTATCAGGCACCACGGCTTAATGCAACAAAACCTATTCAAAACTGATTATAAGCAGAAGAAATTAATACATTTGGCTAATTGCAAGGAAACCAGAATCTGGAAATAAACTAATCAAATAAGGTAGCTATTGTAACGCCCATGAAAGTGCAAAACAAAGATGCAGATGAAGATACAGATGCAGCTACAACAAAATTGGACCTGGATGTGCATCAAACCAAGCAAAAGTCCAAATTAAGTGATGCAACCAAAGATAGATAAATGTAACCACCAATTAAGTCTTGAATACAAAAGATGACACTAATATGATTTTGCATACTTGAAAAGAAACCTGAGGTCAAACGTAAAGTTTTATTTGGGGACATTAAAAATTTTACTAAAATCCAAAAGAACAAAAGGAATAAGGAAAAATACCAAAGGAGAGCCCAAAACACAAACTCTACCAAAGTTAAACAACCCTAAAAAAAAGCATAAAAAAAAGAGTAGTCCCACCTAGTAGGGTTTACCACCCTCTATCACATGAGAAACTATACAAAATGACATCCCAAAAATAGGAATTAAACCACTAGGCCAAACGCTCCCAACACAAGAGGAGAAACACACAAACAAAAAAAAAAGAAACAAAAACTAGTCCAAAGAGAGAAAGCAATAAGACCATCTCACATGATTAAGATAGCCCAAGCCTAACTTGGAGATCTCCACAAAAACGTATAGGGAGAGCCCCACAACACTTAAATAAACAGTCAGGAGCAGCAGGGGACTCCACCCAATACGTAGCATCCAGAAACACAATGTCAAAGAGAGAAGCAGCAGTCCTCACAGCACACTGGAGCACTACCCACGTCCTTGGGCAGCCACCTGCATAGGAAGCATCTGGATTGCCAGACAGCAGCAGCAGCAGAACACCACGGCCAGCAGCAGGTGAACCAGATAGGAGCAGCACAGGATATACGAACAGAAGAAGACAGTGAGCAATACTTTTATTGGCCTGTTTGCAAAGCCCGTAAACTTGATTATAGTGAATTCCCCAACGATACATACAATCAACCATGGAAGATTTTTCCTTGAACCACAAGAAGATGAAATTGTTGTAAAAGAGGCTTCTCCGAGCTACTTTATCAAACTGTCCAAGGAGGTGACAGTACGCATCAAATGTAAAAATACTGCGCGGTGGCATCCCAATCTGTCCATTGTAAACCAATGTCCCTCAAATCTAGGATTTTCTTGAACATCCACAATACAGTTGAGGGAATTAGACTGTCATGGTGCGCCTGCAGATTAGTACTACAACACAAATGAAAGACAAGAGAAATAGGGACAGTAGTCGTATATTCAATTAGAAAAAGAAGGAAAGACAAGAGAAGAAGGTTTAAGAAATAGAATTGCTTGTAGAGAGTAGAACACTCCCTTGAGCTCTTAGAGTGGCTCAATGACTCCCAAGTGTTTAGCACCCAAATGATACTACAAGCATATCCCAAACTAACGCCTACTCCTCTGCTTATATAGCCAGGGAAATATTACAAAATACAGATCATCACTTATAACTAACTATTCTATGTAACCGGCAGTTAGTTATCCTACTCCTTCCTTTTTCTTGAATGCATATATTTAATTAACGATATGGGCCATCTTTCTTCTATGACAATACCCGCCCCAACGAGAGACACCTTGTCCTCAAGGTGGAAGTCAGAAAATAAAGTGGAGATGTTGTGGTACAGCTCCCATGTCGCCTCTGAATCCGGAAGCCCCTTCGATTTGATGAGTACTTCTGATGCATGTAGCGGCTGGTCAGGTTCCTTGCGAATCCCCAATAATTCTGCTGGCTCAACAAGCAATTCCAAGGATGGCGACAACTGTGATGGTATGTAAGTTGGATTAAAGGTAGCTCCATTAGCTATCTTGAGTTGCGGGATGTGGAATACCGAATGAATTTTGCAACTCTTTAGTAACAACAGTTCCGATTTTATCAATTACTTCGAACGGGCCATAGAACCTTGCAGCCAATTTATCACACAAGCTATGAGCTAGTGACTGCTTTTCGTAAGGTTGTAATTTTAGAAGGAAACATCCCTCCTCTTTTTGTCAGCCATTTCTTCATACGGTGTTGAACTCAAAGCAAGTGAAAACACAAAACATCCAAAATTGCATCACGTTCCTTGAGCCATTGCTCGAGACTATCTACGAGGGTAACATTATTGCTTAGTCGCACAAGAGAAAGAAGGGAACGACCATAAAGAGCCATGAAGGGAGACATCTTATGGACATATAAGGTGCAATGTTGTAACAATATTCCACCCAGTCCAACCATTTAGCCCAATGTCAAGGTTGTCCATCAACAAAACAGCGAAGAAAGGTTTCTAATGCTTGATTGACTACCTCACTTTGTCCGTCCATTTGTGAATGGTAAGTTGTACTTCGTAGGAGGAGAATTACTTGTAGACGAAACAACTCGGACCAAAAAGCACTCATAAAGATTTGGTCACAATCTGAAATAATGGATGAGGGAAGTATGTGGAGACGTATTATCTCTCATACAAAAAAGGCTGCCATTGAGTGAGCCATGAAAGGATGTTTAAGACCAAGGAAATGAGCATACTTGGATAGTCAATCAACCACCACCAAAATAGTATCATACCCACCCAATTTGGGTAAGCCTTCTACATCCATGGTGAGATCCTCCCAAACATGTTCCCGAATGGGCAATGATTGTAAGAGGCTTGCTGGTGTATGAGATGCCTTTATTGTTGGCAAATAAGGCACTCCCGTACAAAGTGTGTGACTGATTTCCGCATTCCTACCCAAAACCAATCCTCGGCTAAACGAAGATAGGTCTTATACTCACCATTCTGCCCGCCACTAGCAGTCGTATGATACTCATTCAATAACTTGTCAACAGTCACTGAGGTGCTAGGAATAGCCATATGTCCCTTGTACTGTAAAAGATAACGAGATAGTGTATACCTTGAAATTTCTCCACCTTGTGCTGTTAATTCTTTTTTAATTCTGCCCAATGTAGCATCTTTATTATCCACCTCCCTTAGAAACTCCCAATCTACCCAGCTATCGGTTATTAGCGAATGTATGCCTCATTGATGGCATGGTTTTTAGAAAACGCATCAGCCGCCTTATTAGTTATTTCCGCCCTGAATTGGATCTCAAAATTATACCCCATCAGCTTGCTAACCCACTACTGATACTCAGCTCCTACCTCCCTTCATTCGAGAATAAATCTCAAGCTTCTCTGATCTGTCCAAACGACGAAATGCCTTCCAATTAAATAATGTCGTCTTTTCGGAATTGCCAATACTATCACCATCAGTTTCTTTTCATAAATGGATTTTGCTTGTCCACGAGCTCCAAGGGCCTTGCTGAAATAGGCAATGAGATGCTTATTTTGTGAAAGGACGACGCCTAACCCTATGCCTGATGCGTCTGCCTCGACCACTAATGGTATGGAAAATCTAGTCTAGCTAATACAGGGATTGTGTGAATTATTTTCTTCAGTTCTTCAAAAGCTGTTGTGGCTTTGTTAGTCCAACCAAAACAATTTTTCTTGAACTAGTGAGTCAAAGGAGCTGCCAAATGTGTGTACTTATGAATAAATCTAGGATAATACCCAATTAGCCCTAAAAATCCATGTATCTCCTTCAAATTTCATGGTATCCCCCAAACCTGCATAGCACGTATTTTATTCGGACCAAGCGCTACCCCTTCCCCCAACATAATGCAACCCAAATAAACTACTTAATTTCGGCCAATGTCACATTTTTTGCTTGCATAAAGGCCATGTTGTGCTAACAACTCGAACACAAGGGATAAACGCGAAACATGCTCACCCATGGGAGCGCTATACATTAAAATATCATTGAGGAAGACAAGGACGAACTGACAAAGGAATGGTCCATACATGTCATTCATCAATGACTGAAAGGTAGCCAGGGCATTTGACAACCCGAAAGGCATGACAAGAATTTCATAATGATCTTCTTGGGTGCAAAAGGCAGTTTAATTAATATCATCTTTCTTCATTTGTATCTGAGGGTATCCCGACTTCAAATCCAACTTAGAAAATATTCTAGCCCCATGTAATTCATCCTACAGTTCCTCGAGCACCGGGATAGGATATTTATCACCAACAATTTCTTTGTTCAACACCCGGTAATCCACAAAAAGTCGCCATGACCCATCCTTTTATTTTACTAGTAGCACGGCGCTTGAAAACGGACTACAAGTAGGTTGTATGATCCTGGCACGCATCATATCAGTCACCATCCTTTTAGTCTCTTCCTTCTGGATTTGAGGATACCGGTAAGGGCGAATGATAATTGGGTTTGCCCCATTTTTGAGCACAATCTGGTGCTGTGGAGGCAAACCATGGGGCATTTTAAAAACCTCTACGAATTGTTCCATAACTACTCTGAGCTCCTCTGGAACTTCTGGAAGCTTTTCTTCAATACCTTCGGCTTCTTGGACTCCTAAACTAGTTAATTCCACCAACAACCCACCTCCCTCGACTTAAGAATATTACCTTGGTTCCCTTCCAATTAAATTGCATGATCTGCATTTCCGATTATTTGGAAATTGTTCCCAACTTAGGAAGCCACTCAATGCCTCATATGATATCAACATGCCCCAATTCCAAGGGTAAGTAATTTTCACATACATATTGCCTCTAATTCCAATTCAACCTCCTTGCAATGCCTAGAGAGACGCCAAATTCTTCGGCAGAAGTCACCGACATTGCCATCTCTCGTACAAGTTTTGGAGTGATGAAATTATGAGTTACTCCTGGATCAACCATAACTACCACCTTCGTTCTACCAACCTTGCCCTCAAGTTTCATTGTTTTTGGGTTATCAATTCCCACATCCGAGTTCAAGGAAATACTAATAGGTGACTCACCCACCTCTTCCGATTTTGCTTCAATGTCCTCATTGTACACGCTTAACTTTTCTTGTAAACATAGTCGATTCTCCATTTTTCGTCACAACAATTTGAGATAACGATATAACGGGGAAAATGCCGATCGAGTTGCATAAAGAACATAAATTACTAGACCAATAACTAATAAACATTATTACTTCTCTAGCCATGCAACATTATTGCCTCTTTGATTCTATCAGAAAGAGAAAAGGAGAATATAAATACTAAAAATTGAAAGATCACTTCAGTTAGATCCTTGACAATGAACGTTTGGTGTTTTTATGGCTCATATATAGTAGTAAGACAACTCTATGCAGAAGATATTCTTCATTTGACTAAAAACACAATAAAATAAAATAATTACACCTTTAACTAGTATTTTGCTCCATCTCCCACATCTTATAGAAATGAACTACAGTCAAAATCCCAACAAGGCAAAAGAAATGCTAAAGACGAGAACCTCCAAATACATAATCTTGATAGGATCGCTCAAAACTTCAACAACTAAGAGTTGCCAACACCAAAATTTAAGATCAAAAAATTAACTCTCAAAACAAGAAAGAAATCTAGCATAACACCAAGCACAACAGCTTTTGAACCACATTAGCTTAATCAAATAATAAACACCACATAATAACAGTCTTCCTCCTATCTTCCAATTCATATAAAATAAGTGATCAAAGAAAACCATATTCCACCACCTAAATGAAGCACCTAGGTTCTAGCATGACAACACATAACATTTAGTTGCCCGAATGTCATCAACAAAATGGCCTTTTCTTAGGAAGAGCATAAGGAGATCTCGGATGTACAAGGAAGTTTTTGATTGGCAAAAATTACAAAACACATAAAAATGCCTAAGCCTTGATCCCAACTATATAGGGTCGGCTACATGAACTAAATCTAATCGATTTGATCGATTGTCGTTGCCAAAAAACATATATCATTCAACCATCGTCTTTAATATCGTTCTGCATATTAGAATGATTATCATTCATCCACAAAAATTCTCCTCCTCCATTTCTATGTATCTATTGTCATTAGCTCTTCAAGTTCTAATTTTTCATGTCATTGTTCACTCTGTCCATACACATCATGCTTTTGGCCTACTTCTTAAGCCTCTAAGCTCCTCAAAGCTCCAAACTTCAACAATGCATTTCTTGGTGTTCTTTGCACATAACTATACTAACATAAATGATGTTCTCTCATTTTAAGACAACAAATACTAACCATAAAAAACAACTAGACCAGTATAATTTTAAAAACATAAGTGAAAAACCTTATGTAATTCTTTATAGCACAGCCTTACATTTTATTTTTTATTTACAGAGATCCAGTCTTGTATTGCAAATTTTGCACAACTTTTTGCCATAGCTATTTAATTTATCATGTGAATTTGTCCATAGATTTATAAAAAAAAAATTTAAAAATCAAGAGCCAAAACTAATAACTTTATCAATATTTTATATTTTAAATAACCAAACCTGAAATTAGTTCCAATAAAAATAAGCACAAATTAAAAAGAAATGTTAAAAGTCTCTAACCCATACAACATTCCATTATATTTGTCAATCCCATCTTCGCTGAAGTAAGCTTCAGTAATCTTTTGAAAAACCAGCCAGGTAAGTAAACTATCAGAACCAGCTTGATGTGACTGTCCAACCATACGATCCACTTCTATTAATTGAGCAACCCGATCCAACCCACCATACAAACCATCACAAAATTTAATCATATATTTCACATCAAACATCCTAGACCCAAAAAATACTTTCAACAACTTAAGGAACGTACTAAGTTTACTGGGTAATGGAACTTGAGTCAAAACCTTGAAAAGATAAGCAAAATCATATGCGCAATGAAACGTCACCCAAGTGATATCATCACCATTACAAACTAATCCAGATGACATCATCAACTCCGCAAATTTCACTGTATCAACTCCGTTTTTCCGATTCAACTCAAAATTAATCCCCGTAGTCCTCAACAAAGCGATAGAATCAGGTGCGTGATAATCGTTGGCGACATCAAAATCACGAAAATTAAACTGCCAAATATACCTATACTTAGGGTCTCCAAGATCCGGAAGATTTCCATTCGAATCAACAAAAGTTAACCCTAATTGAATAATCTTCAAAGCGTCAACATTTTGCTTCAATAGAGAATAATGAACGGCGGATGAAACTTGATTAGTGTAGAGATTTCCATGAACTTTTCGGAAAACAACGCCAGGAAATTCAGTGTCCATTGCAACGAAACAGAATTTTCGGATGATAGATCGGATTAATCGAAACTCATGATCGAGGTTTTCCGACCATACTTCCCGGATCTTAATGGAACCAACATTGGCCATGAAGAGATGCATACAACAATAATTAGAAATCAGGATTTATGATTTTGAGATAATCAAAACTAGGGTTTTAAATTAGATGGTGACACAAGAAAATTGGGGAGGTTTCAGAGCTCGTTTTATAATAGTGAACGAGAGATTTGAGTACATAGAGATGATTACTGTTTACTATTGATTTTCCGATGTTTTTGCTATTTTTTATAAGCTTTGTAATGGAATTTTTTTCTCTAAAAAAATGATGTCATAAGACAAAACTTCCAACATATTCCATAAAGTTTTTATTTACTAAAATTTATCTATGTATGACTAAATATTTTTTTTCTAAGGTTATAATATTTTTACGGTTCTACTAAATAATATAGTAACTTTTTTTCTCTAGAAAATACTACTCGTATTATTTACAAAAATAACTATTTATAATCATATCAGTACACATATCATATTATTATAACTAGTAAATATGGCTAAATAACAAGATTTAGAAATAAATACCCGTACTCCTCTACGAAAAGAGCATAACTAATATCACACAATCATATGAAAAGATAAAAACTGTATCAATGCACAAGTACGTGAGGATGTTGTTCTACAAAAGCAATGTAAACTTCATATTCATCCCACAACCATCAAATGAACTCAATTCTAAACACCAACAAAACAAACCAAGAATCTACCATTTCTAGCCAAATGTTAAAGTGTTCATTATTGCTCATATGTGGTCATAAACGAAAAATATGAATAGAATATATCTCTTTGTAAACTTGAGAAGTAACTTTTACTATTACCAATTAATTTTAGTAGTGAATCTCCTCTGTATTTGTATGTGGGTTACCCCATTTCATTCTTATTTGAGCTGCTAATGCCCATTCCAGTGATGTGAAATGCTTCTCACATGTGAAGTATTTTCAACACTCTCCCACAAATGTGAGTCACATCATATCCAATTAAAAGTACCTTCAGCTCTGATATCATTATAGGCTGTGATAATTCGTCATATAATATGTAAAAAACGAAAAAATTTGAATTACTTGACAAGGAATAAATATTTGGTCGGGTTTGGCAATTATAAGTAATCACTTCAATTTTGTAAATTAGTAAGTGATTACTTTAAGGTTATAAATGACCACTTTAAATATTATTAAAAGTGATCAATTGGTCACTAAAAGATTGTAACTTATGGCCGTAAGTAGAGGTATTCATTTTGGTTTATTTCAGGTCAGGTGTTTTAGCTTAGTTCGAATTTAAATTCTGTATTTGTTTTAGTTTTTATATAACTCTAAATACATTTTTGAAGTCAGATTAGACCAAAATTAATTACAAAATCGAATAAATATTATCCATAGTCAAAATTTATTTTTAACGCCTATTTTTGTGATATAAAATGCCATTTACGTTGACGGGTCAATTGTCCATAAGAAAGGCATAAGGCTAAATTATGAAAATTTGAATAAAATAAGATTATTTAATAACTTAATTCTAAAAATAAGCTACGTGAAAACTTATTTTCCAAAATAAGTGTCCGTACATCCAAGCCTAGCCTCGGGAACATTCGCTGTTACTAACAGCGAAACATTGAAAAAAAAATAAAATAAAAGAGATTAGTTGCTGTTACTAACAACGACTTTAAGGTTAACTGGTAACTCTTTCATCTCGTCGGCTGGAATAAGGAAATAACTGGGAACTGAAAACTTAAAACACATTAAGTCGCTGTTACTAACAACGACTTAAAAAAAAAAAAAAAAAAATTAAAGTCGCTATTAGTAACAGCGAATGATCCCGAGGCTAGGCTTGGATGTACGGACGCTTATTTTTGAAATTAAGTTTTTACGGAGCTTATTTTGGGAAAAAGGTTGTTCAATTGTCTTATTTTTCTCAAATTCTCGCTAAACTATTGGGTCGTTCGGCATCCATTTCTTCAGTGGATGTGGTAAATTTATTGAGGAGTACTATGAAAAATGGAATAAAACTATTTGTTTTAAAAAACATTTCTCAAAATAAATTTCGGAAATTTTAATTTCCAAAATAAGTGTTTCTGACTTTCTGTGTCCAAGTTTAAGGTTAGGATTTATTTATTGTCACTAACAGTGACAAAAGTAAAAAAAATTTAACACGATTTTGTTTGTTATTACTTACACTGAACAAAAAAATAAAAACAATGTTCGTTTGCTGTTATTTGGGTTTTTTCCATTCAAACGTTATGACATTGTGTTTTTTTTTTTGTCGTTGTTATTTGTTTGTTGTTAGTACAACTACAAAATCGTGATAAATTTTTTTCTCTTTTTCGCTGTTAATAACAATGAACAAACTTGACTTTAGACTCTAACACGAAGACTCTTATTTTGAAAAATAAAAATTTGCCTGAAATTTTTTTTAAAAAAATCTTTTTATTCACTTACATATTTAATTATTTACCTATGTAATGTGCTCTATGCCGAAGGGTCATGGATGAATTTTGGTCAAATTTAAGTCCATAACGTTTGAACTTTATTTGCACTCATTGATTAAAGAAAAGTAGACTCTAACTCAGGTAGATCTCAGTTTATATCCATGGGTCAAAAGGCAAAGGTTATATTTTTTGTCTCTTTCATTTTGAACTATTTTTAATTTAATTTGTTCAATTAATTTTGCATCATTTTAATTTTCAATAATGGTATGATTTTTCTTATTTTAATTTCATTCATAAACTTATATTCGCTCTTATCTTAGCAATTTATTTTTATCTTGCATTTCTTTTTTTTGTCTCATTCTCCCGCCCAATTTATGTTTCTACTATAATTCACTCATTTTACAATGAGAGGCGGTCTCTCAGTTTCAGTGAGATGACCTCAAAATAAGAAGCTCATATGCTAATTATTGTATCAATTGAGTTATTTAGTCCATACTTAAAAAGTGTCTCACACTTAAATCGCCTCGTACAAAAATTTGTGTTTTATAATAAATGCAAAATGAGAGGACCAAAGGAGTACTTCCCTATAATATAATTGAGTTCTAGGATTTTAGGAATTGAGTCTATGCAGAGTGATGCTAGGTTGGTTCAATTATGTAAAAAACTTATTAATCTCTTCGTCCCTTTTACAATCTATTTGGTAATCAATAATAAATAAGAAAAATTACTATGAATAATACGACTTTTCACTGATTTCCCAACAATAATACGAACTTTCAATTTAACTACGAATAATATGAAGTTTAACATGTTTTTTCCGCTGGTATACCTGACTGGTTCGTAATCGGTAGAAAAGGTCATTTATGACCGTTGCACATCAGACTTCATCTCCTTCCTCTATTTCATTCTGTTTTGCAGATGTTTTACCTCATTTCCTCACTTTATTCTTCCATTTTAATTACTTCTTCTCGTTTTTTTTCCATTTTTATTTTCAAAGGTAAACTAATTTGATCTTGAACATGTATTCTCCTTCGTCATCATCTCAATCTAGAACATCAATTGCAAAAGGAATTTCTTTATGTAAACATGGTGTTCATGCTAAATTACAAGTAGTCAAAAAAGGAACAAGGGTTGGTGAGAGGTTTTATGGATGTGCATTTTGGACAGTAAGTATATTTTTCAATAGCTTTATTTTGTTTTATGGTAATTTTTAATTTTTTTTATCGATTAGGGTTTCATAATTTGATTTGAAATATAGGCACAAGATTGTAAATTTTTTAAGTGGGAGAAAGATGTAGACTATTCAAGTGAAATTTCTTCTTGTTTGGAAGAAGAAAAAGCTATGTTGATTAATAAAATAAGGAAATTGAAGGCCAAGAATGCAAATTTGAAAGAAAGTGAAGCTATATTGAAATTGAAAGTTGTTGAATATGTAAATGCACAAAAAGCATTAAGTTTTGCACTTGTTGCATCATGAGTTTTATTTGGATTGTTCTTATTTATGTTAAGCTAAGTATAAGAATTTGGTCATGTAATGGAACTTCATGTATTGAAAATTCAATGTAATGAAAAAGTGTAACAAAGTTTCTTCTTTTCAAAAATTATAGCTTCAATCTATACATGTTATAGCCAAAATGTTAACTTTACATACATAAGCATTCCTTACGTACAAAAGTACTAAAATGTTTTCTAAAATGAAATATTTGAACAATGTTCTAAGCCATAGATTACACCATAACGGTAACTTAATACATACAAAAGAGTTATGTTTTCCAAAAGAGCAGCAAAATGACACTTAGTCTTGCAATATCAATTCTTTGTTGTCGACGCTTGGGTTGATACTATTTCAGGAGGGTTCTTCTTTGGCTTTCCCCTTTTAGCAGTAGTGACATCACTCCTTCCGCTTGCACTACCAGTCTTACCCCCTCTACTCCCTTCCCCTCTTCTAAATGTCCTGTTGCCTTTACGTAAAGAACTAGGTTGTGCAGACATGTTGTGATGGGATAACTCTGGTGTGTTGGTTGCTACATCAACAATCTTTTTTAGTCTTCCTCTACTTCTCTTCAATGGAGGTGGTTGCTCAATCGCTTTAGCCTTTTTCGGACACTTTCTTTTGTTATGTCCAACCTTATTGCAAATGCCACATGTCATTTGAAGGTCATGTCTTGAGAGCTTTCCTGGTTTTTTAGGATCTTTATGTGGACCCTTGACTCTGTTTTTTCATGGTCTACCAGGATCAATCTTCATTGGAGGAGGATCGATAGGTTTGTCAATTTTAGGCCAATGCCTCTGTAACACCCCGGCCCCTCAGACCGCCGGTGACTACTCATGGAGACTGTAGACTAGCCCCACAAACCAACACAAGTCTTTTCAGCGCACTTTGGCTCACTCGTGCGCGCCCGGGAAAACTTCCCAAGAGGTCACCCATCCTAAGATTGCTCCACACCAAGTACGCTTAACTGTAGAGTTCTTAGCAAATGGGCTCCCATGAAAAGAAGATGCACCTTGTTGATATAAGTAGTCTATCAATCCCTTTTCAAGCTAAATCTGGGGTATTATAGCCTCTCGCCAACAAGGATTGATGTTTCCTTCATAGGCTCTCAAATAAGCCTCTTTAGTGTAGCATTGATCAACATATGACTCAGTCTCCTTATGCAAGTAAAAAATAGATGCAACTCCATGACAATATGGAGTCCCTCGTAAATCCCATTTTCTGCAAGTGCAAGTTCTATTTTTAATAACAACCTCTAAAACATCCATATAATGCGCTACTTGGAAACGAGTTGATGTTGAAGGAATGATAGTGCATTTAGCTGCTTCTTGCTTCTCTGAATCTAATGTTTTTTGTACCTTTGGACATAACAAACCCTTCCACTTCATCAATGCCTCTTCCTTTTTATTAGTCATCCTCTTCATTAGGCTTGATCTAATTTCTTCAAGCATATCTATTAAGTGATGTGATCTAGCATTCATAATGTAGTTGTTGAAAGTTTCGGCCATATTGTTCAAAATAACATCACACTTTCCTTCTACTTTGACAAAAGATGTACAAAACAAGTGTGGACCACATTTCATAAAGGCGTCAATAGCAACCGGATTTACATCCTCCATCTCACTAATTGCTTCCTCAAAATCAGCCAAGTTATATGCTTTGACACATCTCCAAAAATAGTAATTTCATCTCTTCTCCTTTGAATGACTTGTTCCAATTTGCGTAGATGTGCCTTGCACAATGCCTATGTTCTGCTTTTGGAAGCTCAAGTTGGACTGCCCTCAAAATGCTCTGTACAATAGAAAAGTGTGTTAAATGTGCATAAATAACATTAAGCTTCTTCACAGCAGTAACAACAATGCACTATATTACTATATAAATCAGTATACTAAAGTCAATATATATACACACAGTATATAAATTAGTAGCTAAATGGATGTATACCTGGTGTATATAAATCAGTAGCTAAATGGATGTATACCTGGTATATATAAATCAGTAGCTAAATGGATGTATATAAATCAATATATATACACACAGTATATAAATCAGAAATAACAGTAGAGAAGGGCGTATACCTGGTGTTCATCTGATATTACTATCAACTCTTTACCATTATCATGAGGCACACACTTCTTCAATTCATAAATGAACCATTGCCATGATTCATTGTTTTCATCCTCAACAACAGCCCAAGCCAATAGATACATTTTCTCGTTAGGGTCTCTCCCAACTGCGCTTAATAGCATTCCTCCCAAGAATGTTTTTAAAAAACAACCATCAATGCAAAATATTTTCTTACACCCACCAACCCAACCATCTTTAACCCCTTCAAAGCAAACAAAGATCTTCTGAAATGTGGGTGGATTTGTGCATGGATCAGTAACAACAATGAAGTGGCTATTAGGTTTACTTTGTTCTAAAACCCCAACATAGCTCATGAACTTCAGATAATGTTGTTTCATAGATCCATGTAACCTCCTATGTGCAGCATACTTAATCTTGTAGGCAAATCCCTTACTAATGATAATTCGAAATTCTTTCCTAACAATATCAACTAGTTCTGTAGAAGGAATGTGTGGCTTTGACTTGAATAAATTAAGTAACTGATCTGCACACCAAGAAGCTTTGAATTGACAATTAAAAGCTATGTTTCTTTGACAAGTGTGATCACCATTAACTTTCTTGACAATAAAGGAAGCTCGTGTTTTATCCCAACTAGCGTAGAGCTTAAAGGGACAACCATCAATACACCTTACACCAAGCTTATTCAATTTAGATTTGTCACTCAAACAAAATTTTACATTTCTTCCCTGATGAATTGCATATTTCCTTATCGCCTCCTTTAATTCAATTGGGGTGCTAAAAACTTGCCCAACAATCCATTTGAACTTCCTAAAAACACACTCACCCAATTTCAAAACAGAACACCCACTTGCTCTAGTTTTTCGAATGACAAATCTTAACTTTGCACAAGCTCATCTGAAATTTCATCTTCATCTACCTTCTCATGCGATAGCTCATAATCAAGATCTTGTGAATCATCCTCCTCAGATGCATCTTCATCACTTACCTTAGCACTATTACCAAAATCTGGCTCATCTTCAAAAAAATCATATTCAATAGGTATGTACTGGTTCCCACTTCCACATAAATATCACTTTGGGGTGGGTTGTTTGGTTTTTATTGATATTGTGGGGACCAGATTTTTCACTGAGGGAATCTTTTACCTTAGATGCTCTCTTAGGTGTCAAGTTTTTCCCATTTCCAACAGTGGACCAAACTTTACTATCTTTAATACCACTTTTTGATATTTCTAGAATCAACATATCTCATCATCCTTATCACTAACTACATATACAGATAATGCTCTATTTTCAACAGCTATCTTAGACATATTCCCAACACAAATATCATCAGTAACCCTCTTTAACCCTTCCAAAAAGCTAAGAGCATTAGGTAGATGATACCAAAGACAAAACTCATATTTTACCCCAAGATCCTCCTTTATAATTCCTTCTAACTAAAAAAAGGACATCTTATATGGATCTGTGGAGATGTTTTTACATATGCTATACAAATACTCAAACCCCACAACTCCTTTTTTTAATACCCCGCCATACCAAAACTTCAAAGTAATTGAATCATTCACATTAGCCTAAAAACAAGCAAAAAACACTAAATTACATTCATTTTTGAGTGAACAAACGTTTTTAATTAACATCACGCAATAATCACAGCAGTGAATGAGAAAATGGAAAGAAATTTACATCCATTTTTGAGTAAACAAACGTTTTTAAGTAGTGTCAATCAATAATCACAGCAGTGAATGAAAAAATGGAAACAAAATTACATCCAATTTCGAGTACACAGACGTTTTTACGAACCCTAATTTTTGGGACTAAAATAAAATTTAGGGATAAATAATGCAATTGAGAAGATTAAACTAACCATAGTATGCGTTTATGTAGCCCGAGTATTGCCAGCAGCATGAATGAGAAGAATAATCTTCTTCGATTTGAGTATACCAGCAGGCAACAACAGTGTTCTTTGAATTGGAAGCGTGAATGAGAGGGAAGCAGTAAAGAGTGTATACCAGCAACAAGTGTTCTTCAATTTTTCTTCCTTAATTTTATCCAAAAAAAAAAATTTAATTACCTCACCTCCATTTAGCCGGTTACAGGTAAAAAAGTATAACAGCGGAAAAAACATGTTAAACTTCGTATTATTTGTGGTTAATTGAAAGTTCGTATTATTGTTGGGAAATCAGTGAAATGTCGTATTATTTAGGGTAATTTTTCCTAATAAATAATGAAATTAATTATAGAAAGTTAGAGTAATTTTAATAAGAATATCTCTTAACAAATTCGATAAAGATACTTATTTTTCTTTGATAATCTTATTTTCTTTATAAAAGTTATTCAAATGTATTAATTGTCTGGTAATTTACAAATGAAAAATTGTTGTGAATAATTCAATCTATTTTCAATTACTTGCCAATAATCCCATATTTTGAAAATTTGTTAATAATCCAACTTTTGCTCTTAGTTTGTTGTCAATGGACCCTTCAAAGAAATGACCTACTATATCAGGTCTTATTTTCTTCCTTTTTTATAATAATTTAATCTATTTTCCATTACCTACCAATAATCCCACCTTTAATATTTTGTTCAATAATCCAATCCGCTGACCCACACCCAACCCGTTATATATATTATCTTTATCAAGTTGAAATTAACACGTTAAAATATTATAAAAAATTAATAATTGTCTTAAGTTTTTCACTTCTCTTCAAAGTAAAATACCCCTTTAATCAGTGCCAAAGAGAAATTAAGTATTTTAAAAATTGTGAATTTTTTGATAATAATTGAAGGGAAAATGTGTTAAAGAAATTAAAAAAGACTTAACATGTATGGATGAGATATGTTGGATTATTAAAAACTAGTGGCAAAGAGAAGTTGAGTATTTAGCTTCTTGAAGGTCCATTGCACTACTAAAAAACACGGAGCTTTTCGACGGAAAAACTATGGTTTTTTCGACGGTTTAACCGTCAAAAAATATATTTTCGACGGTTGACGAAGCGTCTAAAACATTGTAGTTACAAATTTTCAACGCTTTTTTTTCGACGCTTTTTACAGTGGATGTTATATATGTTTTCCGACACTTTTTACCGTGGGAAAAAAGATTTTCCACCTTAAATCCAGACCACAATCTCACATTTTTAGACACTTTGAAGCGTGGAAAATGCTGAATATTTTCGATGCTTTTTTGTGTCGAAATGCTAAATTTTTTAGACGCTTTTTCATGTGGATAGTGCTTAATATTTTAGACACTTTTATACATCTAAATGAATATAAACCCTTTAAAGCCCTTTATATCTAGATATATGCTTTAGACATTTACATGCGTTGAAAATGTATTTATTTTCCATACTATATTAAATTCATCAAACATACATAATTACTAATGAATATCATACCAAATCAATCATATCCACAAAAGTATTAGCATTTGATATTCATATACGCACATACATTCGTTGATGTAGCTTTGACCTTAAGTTTTTGTAGCTTGGTCAAAAAAGTCCAAGAAACATAGGTGCCTATTTTGATCAATATTCACATACACATATATATTCATTGATGTTTAAGAGAGCAAAATTTAAAAGTTAAAAGTTTGTCAAAAGTTGAAGGCCTGCAGAATTATTTTCATTATGTTGCAATTTCCACTCTAGTGTTAAGACCTTCGCAAAAGATGATTTGTTGGTCATAATATGAACATCAGCTGCAAAAATCAGCAACAAATCAAACAAAATGCACAAACTTTAGCCAAAATACATACTCCCCGTTTGTGATTCAAGGGAAACAATTATTTTTAAATATGGGATTACCTTTATTACCAAACTCCCCATGAATATCTATTTCATCCAATTGCAAGCAAAATTACACATAACATAAAAAAACTAGAAACTACACTTCTACCATAAGCACTAAAAAGTAATATGAAAAAGATTCGATGGATGATTAAAATAATAATGATTCTTACTTGTCCTTTGATTTTGTTATAATTGATCTAAGACAAATGCAAGCTGAGTGAGAATTTTTTGATTTTGAGCTCTTAGTTCTTCAACTTCTTCATTTTTTTTCAAAAGTTAGGAAGTAACCTCATCATTTCTTTTTTGTAATTGGGAAATAATCTCATCATTTTTTCTCATAACATCATCATTTTTTCTCATAACCTCATCACTTTTTCTCTCAACAGACAATAGGTAGGATTTGAGCCCCATAGCATCACTTGAAGTACCACCACAATCACCTATCTTGTTGTTATGTAATTGAGCTTCAATACCAAACACGTGAGATCTACTAACACCATGAACATAACCAACAACACACTGATTAGGTTTGTCTTGTTGATACATCATCTCATTAAAAACCTCTGTCTCAATCACCTCACGTGGTTGTTTCGAATCACGTAAACGTTCATTAACCCTATTTTCAGCAATGTCCTATAACAATACAAAAGTATAAATGAAATATGCAATCACATTAATCATAATGATAAATGTTTTCTATTCACTACTCTAATATACCATGAATTCTTGAGTGGATGTACCCTCTACATAACCACCACTCTTTGTAGTGTGTGTACGTTTTCACATTTCTAACACACTAGGTTCTCTGTGATTCAACTTAACCTATTTAAAAGTAACGAATTATCACAAATATAGGCATCTAAATAAAATTTAAGTAACCTAGCAACATAAAAAACAAGCAAATGCAATTGTCTCATTATAAGCAATAACAATAATTGTATTCACACTTACAAATTCAGTTTTCCATTGGGCTTAAATCTTTTGACCCTGTAGTATGTACATGATTATGCATTTCACGAGCTCTTTTTCCTAGTGTTGATAATTTCTGTCAATGTTAAATTATTAGGTTGTAACTTGGTGAATATAAAACTTAAATTTATGTTAAATTTGTTATAATACACTATGTACAAATACCTTGAACTTTTTTGAGGCCCAGTAAGAAACCAAGCTAATCCACTGCTCTTTAATCACATTTTTAGGCATATTCTCAATTATCTTCTCCTTAGTCACATTAGGCTGATAATAGTCCCTTTGAAGCTCCCACTTGTAATGCTTCCACTTCATATTTATATGTGACAATATCATTCAATGAAACTCATTTGTATCAGGTAACACAAATTTATCCTATACATATGGTGAGAATCTCTTTTGTCAAATAAGCATATGTTGAGAATAGTAATATCAAATTATAATAATAAAGAATGTTTAATGCATACCCAAACCGTTTTAATGATCCTTTGCTTGTAATGATCATCAACACGCTTCCAATTTTGTGCTCCAAGTAGACAAAAGGTTTCATCTTTTGACAATTCAGATAGAAAATGAACAAGTACAAGTCCCCCCTTCTAATTGGTTGATCATATTCATTACAATGAACAATGATCCTTCTTCCTGATGGTAAGCACCAAACATGCTTAGCAACTATAGTCCCCTCCATTATTCCTAATTTGGGAGGCTCATTCTCTATTATCTCTGCTCAATCATAAAAACAATCAATAATAAATACACAATTTGTATCAAATATGCATATGACATCAAACATCAAACAAGTCCCTAGGCTTAGTTTCAACTACATAATTCCAACCATTTTTTGATTTATCCTTAACATAAAAAACTTGTGTAGCTTGACTAGAAATAACAAATGGCTCATTAGTTAAAAAACGGCCCGTGTGAATCAACTTTGAAAAGCTCACTCGAGTTCTAGAACCACTATAGTCTATCCCAATTACTATCCACCCAATCACAACGATAAACCACGACTTTATAGGATTCAAAGTAGTCAACTTCAAGTATATCTGTTAATCTTCCATAGCGCTTAATTCCATCGGCAGCCACCATCACTCCACTATTTTGAGTTTTACGAGATCTTTCACTAGCAAATGTCTTGAACTTGAAACCATTAATCATATGACCCTTCATTCTTTTAGCATATGGACTTGGACCACAATATATTGAGACATCCTATACATATTGTATAATAATAAGATTAAAAAATTCCATATGCATACAACATGTAACAATAACTAGTTTTATTAATGTCATTCTGTTTATTGAGATGTGTATTTGAATGACATATAGAACAAAAACATAGTGTTGTTCATTAAAGCCAATGTCCTTCAATATATTTTTATTCCACACAAAATTATTTACGATAGGTTGTTCAATAATAAAGTCTTCTAATCCTTGGTCAAAATATAAAATAAAAATAAAGGATTAACAATGCACATTTCTTCAATGATTCCAAGAAATAGATAAGGGTTTTGGATCTTCATCAAATTTCCCCAAAGCCACCGACAAATAAATTAATCAACAACGCCACCACAAATACTCTCACAAATCAAAATCAAAATCAAAAGTATGTCAAATGGACCCCCTGTTTTCAATCTCTTAATAACAATCTCAACCCTTCAACACAATCAAAATCTGGATGTAACACATATACAAAGGACATGAAGAAATTCAAAGAAATGAGAGGATGTAATCAAAATCAAAATCAAAATCAAAAATCACTAACTAATCAAAATCAAAATCAAAGTCCAAAGCACATATACAAAACACAAAATGAGAGGATGTAACAAAGAAATACAAAAAATGAAGGGATAATTTATTCAAAGAAAACGACATTACAGAGGACATGAAGAAGACTGGTA
Organism: Amaranthus tricolor; assembly: GCF_026212465.1. NCBI lineage: Eukaryota > Viridiplantae > Streptophyta > Magnoliopsida > Caryophyllales > Amaranthaceae > Amaranthus > Amaranthus tricolor. Next base: position 30,763,990 of record NC_080051.1, on the reverse strand, counting down.
CACTTGAGAGTACCTGATAGTGCAATTGAGAGAATGAAGAAGACTGGTACGGGGGGGTACGGCTGCCGGAGGAAACGTTCAATTGTTCTGCCGGATGAAGACTGGAAGTCCGGTGTGCTGCCCGATGAGGAAGCACGAAAACAAACCTGATGATAATCTGGAATTGGAAGAGCGAATGAAGAGAATGATAATGAAGAGGACAGACGTGCTTACGGAGGAAGAAGAACGAAAACAAACCTGATTTGAGGATGATGATTGCTGCGCGTGTGGAGGCGAATTGAAGAATAGGGTTTCTCCTTCTCCCTTGCTGTTGACTGATATGTGAGGAATTGAAGGAGGCGGTTTCGTTTATGTCTGAATTGAAATTTTAAGACCCGCGTTTTGATACTATTTTTTTAAGAATTTTTAATGCCAGTTTCTTTTTTTTTTTTGGACGCTTTTTCTTTGTTAAATTTCAACTCATTTAAGCGTCGAAAATAAAGCGTCAAAAATCACCGTTTTTTTAGGCGGTTGTTCAAGTGTCTAAAACCAAGCTTTCATAAACTCTATGTTTTTAGTAGTGTTGGCAACAAAATGCAAACAAAAGTTGAATTATTAAAAAAAATTTCAAAATGTGGGATTATTGGCAGATAATAGAAAATAAGTTGGATTATTATAAAGGAAAAGAAAATGAGAGTTAACCTGATACAGCAGGTCATTTTCTAAAGGGTCTATTGGCAACAAATTGAAAACAAATGTTAGATTATTACAAAATTTTCAAAAAATAAAATTATTAACAGATAATTAAAAAGAGGTTGAATTATTCACAATAAATTTTCCATTTACAAATATTTCTCCAAACCATCTTTTCATAAAAAATTATGAAGTGTGTTACTAAAGCCTAGATGACGAAACTCACATAATTCTTTGTAAGTCTCAACTGCACCAATTAATTTTGCATTTAATTCCAATTTAATTAAATGATATATCAATAAATTTTATATTTCCTTCAGTTCAATTCAATGCTATGAACCACCCCTCCTTACCTATTCCACCTCCACCTTCCCCCTCCTTAATATTTATATTTGCTATTAATCAATAAATTTTATAAATTATAATAATTTCCTAAAATAAGTTGTCAATTGTTAATATTCGTTCTTTTCCTTAATCTAAATAAATTGTGATTATGTTTTCGTATATAATAAAAGTAGTAATGTCTGTTACAAACCTGTCAGAAGGGGAGTTTGGTGAGACCATTTGGTGCCCACCGCCCACACAAGGCCCTCTAAAACGTGTGGATATTTTGTGAGGTCAGTGTTCAACGTGATAATAAAATACTAATTATTCTTTTCAATTTCATAATAATATAAAATAAAATAGTCAGATTTGTATTAAATTATAAACAGTAATATTGGACTATTGGTTTGGAATCTTAATTATAACCATTGAAACAAATTTAACGTTTACACAAGCTAAACGACAAGGTACCAAAAATTTGGCAAATGAGATCAGAGAAAGTGTAAATGTTAAGTTAGAATGAGATAGAGACAAAAATTAGAGTCAGGATTTAAATTAAAACGAAGTAAAATAAGATACATGAAGTATTACTTTGGAAAAAACGACATAATGAGAGACACTATAAAGGTAGAAGAAAAATACATCACTTCAAGTGGATGATTTAAATACCTTAGGTTTATATAGAAGTGCAGTGGAGACATCAAACATATTGTAGCCCATAAAATTAAATGTGGTTGGTAAAAATGGAGAGCGGTTAGGGGAATATGATGTGATCAAGGTGTGCTCTTATAGCTAAAGAGTAAGTTTTATTGAACGATCTAACCCAACCCTACTAATGATAGAATTGGTAGAATGATTGGTTGTCATTTCATTTCAAAATGAAAAAATAAATACAAGAGTAATGTTGGAGAGCAAGGAAACTAGCTACAAGAGTAATGTTAGAGAGCAAGAAAACTAGTTACAAGAGTAATCTTTGAGAGTAAGGAAATTAGCTAATTACAAAATAGTTAGCAAAAATAAAGATTTACAAATTATGCACAATATTCTATTCTATTAACTAAATGGATTCAAACGTTGGACTTTTAAAAAGGACCATAGGAGGAAGATATGAGAAGCAAAAATGCAAATGCTATGATGAATGAGTAGACCTTGAGAGATATGATTCGAAACAATGATACACAAAAGGGTTTAAAGGCTATAAATATCGAGGAAAAGATAAAAGAGAATCTTTTAGCGAATTTTTAAAGAAGATAAAAAGTTGCAGCTCAAAAGATTTAAAAAGAGGGCGATGTACTAAAGAGGACTTAAAGAATTGGAGTGGAAAAGAATGACATGAAGAAGAATTAATATAAATGACCATTGAAACTGGTTCTACTTATTTATTTTATTTATAGGCATTTAACATATCTTTCCCGTGTAGTTACGTCTCTTTATCTTTCTCGAGCTGGGGGATTTCTTTGACCGCGCTCTCCTTTATGGGTATGAGTTGCCGCCGTCCTTCCCTCTTCAGACCTTATCTATAGTTTTTCTATAAACGAAATACATTGGATAGGATGATGATGACTAGTGTATCGATGGTTTTGCAATAACCTACATACTTTGTACTTAAGGTTTACCTGCCATCTGTAATTGATTTTAATTGCTTAGTTGTTGGTTAACCACTTGACCTACAATTGCATATTATGAATTCTGAATTTTTGGTGGACTTAGAAAACAACATTTAAAAATTATTTATGTTATGTGTACTTTCGAATATAAATGAGTAATAATGATGTGTAAAATATTAGTTTGACAATTTGTGTGAGTTTTTCAAGGTAGTGATGTAAGTAATTCCTTATGTTACATTATGATTATCTTACTATTTATTCTAGATTTAATCGTATATTTTTATAATATTAAGTTTTTATAATTTTTAGATAATTATAGTTTAATATATAAATAATTAAAATAATACATTAAATGGTGTAAAAAAATTTAAATGTAACAAGTATAATAGAATGGAGAAAGTATCACATCACATAACAATAATGACATATTTTATTAAGGAGTATTATGTTTAATGCAATAATTAAATTTATTATTTACTTAAGAGTCTAAAAAAAATAAAATGTCACATGTAACTAAAAGGTTGTATAGTGATCATATGAAAAAAAGTTTTTTTTATTTATTTTATATATTCCAAACATTTTTTTTATATAAAAATCAACTTGTAGGATTTAACAAAATATATGGCACATATTAAGAGTACCAAAGTGGGGTAGCTTAAATAATAAGTGTGCATCCATTAAATATTAAAGGAAAATAATCAACTTCTTTTATCTTTTGAAAACACCATTTTCCTACATATATATAGAGTATATTGGATTGGATTGGAATTCTCATGTAGTTCATCTACCACACTTAAATTCCGAATAATAAGCAAGAAAATTACTAAACAAATTAAATGTTTGGTCATCTCAAGTCACAATTCATAACATAGAAATATTAATTAAAGGTTGATGATAGATGTACCAAACTATTATGACTTATAACTAATAACTATACAATAATTTTTTTTGGATTATAGAATATGATGAGTAAAGGGGTGGACCAAATTAAAAATTAATTGCATAATATTTTTTGGAAAAATGATATTTTTCCAACTAAAAAAAACTGATTTTTTTCTATTTATTAATTATTATTATTATTATTATTTGGTTGGGGCTAATACCCTCGTGCATTGCTAGAACGAAGAAGATACAAGCAAGAAGAATCCTACTATAAATTTAAAAAGTTAAATATAAAATAAAGTAAAAGAACAACATAACTTGTTGACCTAAACATCATTAAACTTATATATATTCGACTCATAAAAATTATAATTAATGTTTAAAAAATTAATAAACTTAACAATACTACCTTAACATAATTCATTAAAAAGAAATGACATGGCTGAAACTCTAACTTGTCGCATTAAACATGTCTAATTATATCGCGTTAAACATGTCTGATTATAAACTTATAATGTTCTAGTTTAATTCTTTGATTTTTTTGAATCTACCATTATTGCTACAATTTTTTTTGTTATTGTTATTATTATGATTATTGTCATGCACGAAATCGAGCAAAACGGTACTCTTACATTTGGGGCACTTGGGATCATCCTCTAATAGCATGACATACATTAGGCATCTTGGACACCCTACCAACACCATAGGGCTCGATTCCGGGCTGCTCATCGATATGTCCGACGATAAACACGAGCTCGGGGGCGATATCGAGGATGATCGGGTTGGCGATTCCATCATCGAGGTCGCCCCAATAGTTGAGCTTGGTGGTGATAAGTTCAACTTCAAGTCCAATTTTGGTATGTTGTTACTTCCTTGCCTTCTACTCATGGTTTCTTCACTTGTTATTTGATCCTCCAAACTCCTCTTTTGCTTACTCTAATTAATAAATAAATAATAGTAATAATAATTAATAATCAAACTAATGAAATGAAAAATTGAAAAGGAATTAACATGCATCGTAAATTATAAATCTAAAGTATAATAATATACACAAATTATCGTGTGAGGCGGTCTTAGTATGAGGCAGTCTCAACATGAAACGCTCTCTAACTATATACGGACTAAAAGTCTAATTAATATAATTATTAACATATGAGTAAAGTAGCTCGATATATATTCTAAAATACGTGAACTAAGCCACAACCCATTGATTTTTGTTTTTTGAATATAAATTATCAAAACAAATATTATTATAAAACGGTAAATAACTTTTAAAAATTGTGATAATTTAATTTAGATTAATAATTGCTTAGATCATTATCATTTATGTAATAAACTTGATATTAAAAGTTATTATAATGGATAGTGGTTGATTTTAGCTCAAATGATCACCTTTTATTCTTGTATATTAGAATCTTATTAATTTATGAAGCTGTGAAAGTAATTAAAAACTATGAATTTCAAGAGTAAAGCAAACCAATAAAAAAAAATAATTAATCACACAATTAGCAAAAAAATAGATAGATAAAAAATTAATATGAAGAGTAATATATGTATATATAATAAAAACCTTGGTGTCAAAGGAGGTGTTTTCAAATTTGTGAAGAGATGAAGATTGATTGATATGAAAGAGATCAAGGGTAATAGGATTAGGAATAACCTTAGAGATTAGAAGATGATCATCATCATAATCATGATGAATTTCATGCAAGTTACTACTAATTATATAGGGTTTATTTTTGGGTTGAGGGTGTGGGTTTTCAAGTTGAAAGGACATTTTATAGAAGGGAATTTAAGAGAGAGCAAAAAAAATGGTTTGAGAATTAAATTATGTAAAGAGAAGATAGAGAGAGAAAGAAGAAGAATAAGAAATGAGGTTTAAAGAAGAGAGAGAGTGAAAAAGAGTAGTAAATAATGCAATTTATAATTTGGTGCATGGTAGAACAAGAAATTAATTTTTAGGCTTTAGTTGTCATAATTGATTGCTTTGAAGAGTTGGTGTTAATTAGTAACTTTTATATTAATAAATGCAACAAATGAATTTTGGACAAGATAAGAACTAAAAAACTATTGGAATTGTTTGTATGAGTGATGCTAAACCAGTGTTGAAATATGTAAATACTAATAAAAATAGTAATACAGATATGTTCATAAAAAGTTATAGTAAAATAAATAAGACAGATTAAAAAGAAAAATATGTTAAAGTCATAGAGATAAAAAGAGTAACTTATTTTGGACTTTATATAGAAATGTTTTATCTTCAAATTAACTACTCATTATAAATATACAATTATTGTGGATTGTTTTGGGAATATCAAATTTTACTACCCAATATAAATATACAATTAATGTGGATTGTTTGACTTCAAAAATAATACTCTATATTTTAACATTTTTTTTGTTTGGAATTATCAAAAAATATTAAATGAAATAATCAGGACGAAAAAAAATTTATTTTTGCAAATATGTTCCATTAATATTGAAAAAATTATAATAGGAGTAAAATAAATAAGACAAATTAAAAAAAAAGACAAAAAAAAGTAACTTAATTTGGACTTTATATAGAAATATTTTATCTTCAAATTTAACTACTCATTATAAATATACAATTATTGTGGATTGTTTTGGCAATATCAAATTTTACTACCCAATATAATAAACAATTAATGTGGATTGTTTGACTTCAAAAATAATACTCTATATTTTACATTTTTTTTTGTTTGGAATTATCAAAACATATATTAAATGAATAATCAGGATGGGAAAATTTTATTTTTGCAAATATTTTCCGTTAAAATTGAAAAAAAAAAACCAAATTTTTTTCACACTTCTTACAACATATTAATTTATTAAAGAAATTTAATCAAACTAAAGGAAAGTATGAATTATTATTTGTATCTTTTGTTGAAAAATAATTCTAATAAAAAACTCTTTTTCGAAAAAACAAATACTTCATGTTTAGGCTAATTTAAATTTTTATAAATCTACCAATTTTCTAGATTCCAGCAGAATCACTTTATTTACTCAATGTCCAAGAAACAAGTGAAAAATAGGTTATCACTAATATGACAATGAATTATCATCATTTTTAATGAAAAATATATTCATGTGAAAATCGTCATAAATATATTAAATATCAATATTTTGTAATTTTTAAAAATCCACAATTAAAATTATTTGACTTTTAAATTTACATTAAAATTTAGAAAAAATGAATAAGAGGAAAACAAAATGGATGAAATACTATATATCAAGAATGTTTAAGGCGTTTATGAATAAAATAGATGATAACAAAAGCAAACAACTATTTTTTGGGTATTTAAAATTGGACTGTTCATCTAGCCTTGTTATCTTTTATAATTTCTTCTTAGGTCAAACAATATTTTTATTTTTGCAAAAATTATGTATAGAAATATGATGTAAACAGAAAACATTTATATATATGAAGATCAACCATAAAAATTAAAGTCTCTGTCTCTATCTTCTGCTAATATTAATGACCTCACTTATAGTTTGAGCACACTTTTTTGTTCTCTTTGTCTAACAATAGCCTCCTATGAATTAAGTTAATTACTTGTTGAAGTTCTTATTTGAGTTTGGTAGTTATAGAGCTCACCAGTCACCACCATTTTGAGACTTGTTCAGGCTTTCATGTTTAGCTATAATGATTTTATTAATAACCACTTTCATTATGGTCTTAAATGGGTATTTCGTGTCGGGTCAAGTTAAGTGACTTTGAGTTGGGCTATTATAGTGACGAATGAGTCAAGATTTAAAAAAGATTTAAATTAGAGGTTGTTTATAAGTAACTTATAAATTAACTTTTTGGTTGATTATTGACTTTTTTATTAGTCATCATCATTATCATCCTACCCAGTGTATCCCGTTCATAGAAAATTATGGACAGGGTCTGGGAAGAGAAGGAAGGCGGCAACTCATACCCATAAAGGAGACCGCGACCAAAAGAGTCTTCCAGCTCGAGAAAGATAATAAGACGTAGCTACACAGAAAAGATAAAAGGAATGCATATAATAAAATAAATAAGTATAACCTAACACAGAAGAAAACAAAGGAAAACAAAACTAATAATAGAAGAAACGAGAGAAGCAAGATGGCAAGAACACCAAAGGTAACTTAAGAGGACATCAGTAGTCTAAAACATTGATATAGTGCCTCCACCTACCCCTATCCCTAGTCAGGCCCTCAGAGAGGTTTAACTCATGTAAGTCAACTCTTATTTTCTCATCCCAAGTTGTCATGGGTCTTCCTCGACTCCTCTTACCCTCTACTATAATGCTTTTTACCCTCCTCACCGGGGCGACGAAAGTCTTTATCTGCACATGTCCAAACCACCTCTATCTATTTTCGCGCATTTTTCCAGAAATAGGGGTTACCCCTAGTTTTTCCCTAAACACTTGGTTCCTAATTCGATCCATCAATGTGTGCCCACACATCCACCTCAGCATACGCATTTCTGTAACTTCCATCTTATGTTCAAAAATCTTCTTTACAGGCCAACATTCGGTCCCATATAGCAGAGCAAATCTGATTGCCGCACGGTAAAATTTTCCTTTTAACTTGCTTGGTAATTTCCTCTCACATAGCACCGCAGTGGCTACTCGCCACTTGAGCCAACCCGCTTGTATACGATGGTTTACATCTCTGTCAATCTCCTCATCCCTTTGAATGATCGATCCCAAATACTTGTATTTGCTTGTACTTTTAACAATTGTTTCATCAATGGACACCCCTGGTTCATCTACCGGTGCTGTCCCACTAAAGTCACAGCGCAAATACTCGATCTTCGTACGACTAATGCGCAACCCTTTACCATCTAAAGCTTCCTTCCACTCGCCAATTTGTTATTAACCTCCTCTCTAGTTTGTGCTACCAATGCTATGTCATCAGCGAATAGCATGCACCACGGTACCGTCTCCCAAATAGATTTGGAAATCTCTTCCATAATGACAGTAAAAATGAAAGGGCTTAGAGCCTATCCCTAATGTAGTCCAATTTTAACCAGAAAAGGCTCTGTTATCCCCACCAGTGTTTGAATGTTAGTCGAAACTCTTTCATACATATTCTGTATAGCTTCAATGTACACTGAAGAAATACCTCTAGCCTTGAGGCTATCCCATATGACACGTTGTGGTATGCTATCATATGCTTTCTCCAGTCAATGAATACCATATGCAGATCTTTCTTTCGCTCCCTATATTTCTCCATCAGTCTCCTCAAAACATGAATTGCCTCCATGGTTGACCTTCCTAACATAAAACTGAATTGGTTCTCTCTAATCATCGTTTCCTGTCTAATTCTCCTCTCTATTACTCTTTCCCGCAATTTTATTGTGTGGCTTACAAGTTTGATACCTCTATAGTTCCCACATACTTGTGCATTACTTTTGTTTTTAAACAGATGTATTAGTGTGCTATTCCTCCATTCTTCTGGCATCTTATGTGTCCTTAAAAATAATATTAAAGAGGTTAGTCAGCCAACTAATGCCGTCTTCTCCTAAACCCTTCCACACCTCAATTGGGATGTTATCTAGCCTGACTGCCTTTGTTCTCCCCATCTTTTTGAGAGCTTCTCTTACTTCTCCTGTGGTAATATCACTCTTTGACCTATATTCTAGTGGTCTTTGGACGTCAAAAATTTGATTACCCCCTAGACTAAGTGAGTAGCTAAGAGAAATACTGTAGCCATCTAAGTCTTGTCGCTGCCTGGACCTAGTCTTTGCCAACTTAATAACCTGCTTCTCCCCCTCTTTGGTGTCAAGCTTCCGATACAAGTCCTCATAACCATGGCTTTTTGCCTCAGTTACCGTTTTCTTTGTCGCCCGCTTTGCTTCTTTATAGCTCACTCTCTTTTCTATCCTATCCTCATCTTCCTTGCATGCCATAAGATCCTTAAATCTCTTGTTTTTATACTTTATCTTCTTTTCCACCTCACCGTTCCAGCACCACGACTCTTTGAACACTTTTTTGGTTTACCCGACGACACCCCCAAGGTCTCTTTTGCCGCTGGTGTGATGGTTTTTGCCATGTTCACCCACATTTAATTCGCATCCTCTGAACCCCAAGGTCTCTTTTGCCGCTGGTTTGATGGTTTTTGCCATGTTCACCCACATTTCATTCGCATCCTCTGATTGACTTGGAAAGCCCAATAAACTTATCTTGCTTGACAGGGTTGTGGCCATATTCCCTTTGAGTCTCTCCCACATGATCTTTCCCGTGGACTCAACCTTCTTCTCTACGATTTTCTTCGTCATCCTGAAAACCAGTACTAAAAGCCTGTGTTGGTTGGAAATCTTTGTACCCAACACCACCATACAATCCAAGCATGAGGGCCGATTTCCCTTGTGCACTAAGAAATAATCAACTTGGGTTGCATGCCCGCCACTGTTATATGTGGTCAAATGCTCCTCATTCTTCCTAAAGATCGAGTTTACTCTAACCAGATCTTTTGCTAGCGCAAACTCCAATAAATTCTCCCCACTCTCATTCCTTGCCCCCAAACCAAACCCTCCATGTACCGAGTTATAATTGCCTGCATCTCTGCCTATATGCCCGTTAAAATCCCCTCCTAAGAAAACTTTCTCATCTTCCGGGATAGTTCTCATGAGCTCTCCTAGGTTATCCCAGAACTCGCACTTCACCTGCTCATCGAGCCCAACTTGGGGCCCGTACGCACTGATAATGGATATGATCTCTTCCCCCACTACTATCCTAACTAGCATTATCCTGTCATTACACCTCCGTACTTCAACCATTTGCTTTAGAATATCGTTAGATACTAGGATGCCAACCCCGTTATGTTTGCCGTTCAGTCCTGCATACCACAGCTTATATCCCTTTATAACCTTGGCTTTTTCCCCCTTCCACCTAGTCCCTTGAACACACGCTACATGGATCCTGTATTTAGAGAGCTCATTGGCCAACTCCAACGACTTGACTTCTAGGGTACCTATGTTCCAAGACCCCACTCTTAGTTCTAGATCCTGCTTACGTTGCCCCCCCCCGACCCCCTCCTTGGACCTGACCTCAGGTGATCATAATTGTTTCCTATCTCTATATTCAACTACTACGGACTAAGGTAAGAGGTTACTAACAAATCATTAATAGTGATCAACACAAAACAAAAAACAAAAGAACAAAAAAAACCAAAAAAACACACAAAAAAAACAAAGTAAATTCTCCGGTTCCAATAATTAGAAACTAGATTCAATTCCAATATTAATAAAAATATAAGGTTAGATGATTAAGGGAAAAACGCAGGGGTTTATATAGGTATATGGGTACAGATTGAAATAATAATAAACCTGAAAATGAAATAATAATAATAATAATAATAATAATAATAGTGGTACCAAAACAAAATTTCATAAAGCCAAAGTTATGCCAAAAGCTACAAAAACTTCCAAAAACTATGGAGTATGTTCGAAGCAGCAAAAAAAATCACGTAAAGGGTTAATTAGCCTACAGCGAAGAGAAAAAAGAGTAAAAGGACTTAGAATGAAACTAAAAAAGATAAAGAGCTAAGGACGGGTATCACCTCTATTAGCGGTTGTACGCCGGCCGACCTTCCTTCCCCAAATTTAGTCAAACTCTAAAAAAAATATTTGATAAACGACTTTTCAATCATCTGAAAAATTGGTTTTAAGCAAAAATTTTAATTGCTTTTTTCAGTGGTTTTTTTTTGCTTGATGACATATTTTTTATCTAATAAACAACCTCTAACAAACACCCATTAGCAAAGACTTAATTTTACTAAACAATTTCCTAAACAACTGACTTACTCAATTAGCTTAAATGCGAACTTAAACAGTTAACACTTTCAACTTCTTAAACTACCATACTAAAAGGCCAACAGCAAACAACCATTTGCCAAACAATTAATAAGTTTAACACTTATTAAATAATTTTCTTTACTAAACCCTTCTCATTCCATTTCTTTTTTGTTAAACAACCTCAAATAAACACCCATTAATAAAGACTTAATTTACTAAACATTTCTCTAAATAGCTGACTTGCCCAACCAACTTAAAACGAACTTAAACAGTCAACACTTTCAACTTATTAAACTAACATACTAAAAAAGCCAACGACAAAGAAACATTTTATAAGCAATCAATAAATTTAACACTTACAAAAAAAAAATTTCATTATTCAACCCTTTTCCCGTCCATTTCTTTTTCGTTCTCCATAGTCCATACCAACGCCACCAAGATTCTAAAATGCATAATGTAACACAAAAGTACTCAATAACTTACAATTGCTTACATTCATCAAACAATTGTTTACACAATCCGTTCTCTTGTGAAATTAACAATGATTTCCCCAATAATGTAATTATTAACATCTTGGAGCTGATGTTCCTTTGTGTCATCTCTACCTTTTCCATACTCAAGCATAACTCTTTGCAACTCAACCACATTTCTATTAATCTCTATTTGTTTTTCTAGCATTTCATTAATACTATGTTTGAATAACTAATTAAGAAAGAAAAAAAAAAGGAAAAAGAAGGGAAGGGGTGAGGAGAAAGAGTGCATTTGGTTTGTTTAGAAGGGAAGAGAAGAGAATAAAAAAAAAAAAAACTTTTTTCTTCTAAATCTTTTCACCTTAAAAGAGATTATATTTTTTAAAAAAAATTCTCTATGTTTTCCCTTCAAATCCTTTTTAATCCCTCCCCACCCTTTTCGTTACCAAAACAAAGAAATCTTTTATCCTTCTAAATCTCTCCCTTTTCCTTCTTTCTATTTCTCTATATCCAAATATTTTATAAAACTCTAACTACTTCAATTAACATCTTGCAACTTCTTTACCCATTGACAAACCAAGTTCAAATCTTATGAGTTATGTGCAAATCTGTAAAAAAAACATTAGATTTACAACATTACGTTAATGATGTGCTCGTTTTTAGAGCACATTTATCTCCTCATTGTAGTGTTGAGTCTCGTGTTTTTGTAACACCCCGAGATTTTTAATGACGTAATTATTTAATATTTTAATAGATTTATAGATTTTAAAATTATATTTAATTATTTCTGAATTAGTTTTAATAAATTTCTTGCATACATGAATTTAAATGTTAACTTATATATATATAAATATATTAAAAATATAGTTTTGATTTCTTAAATAAAGAGGTTTGAATCAAAATGATTATTTTATTAAAATGTGTGAGCCCACGAAGGTGAGTCTCTTAGTTGGGTCTCGCAATAATAATAATAATAATAATAATAATAATAACAAGGGTAAAACGCATAAAGCCCTCGTTGCTCAAAACCTAGCCGTCATCCTTCTCCTCCTTCTTTCTCTCTTCCCTCTTCTCTCACTTCCCTCCCTCAGCTTGAAGAACCAGTAGCCGACAGCCAATCCACCAGCAGCGGGCCGCGTTGCTTTTGTTCTCCTCTACAGGCGGCCACCGCAGCACAACCCTCTTCTCCCTCCTCCCTCGCTGGAGCAGCCGCCAACTGCTGGCCGATTTTGGGCTTCTCTCCAGCCAGTTTTGGCCCTTGTGCACCACCACCACAACCTTCATCCACCTCTTCACCATTTTTGCTAGTTTTAAATCTTGTAAGCCATCTCCTCTTCTTCCATTTGATTCTTCTTGTTTCAATTAAAATTTTATAAGGGTTATGTGTGTGATGTTGATATTTTGTGTTAAGTTCATTGAATCCTTTTGTACGTAAGAATTTGATTGATGAATTAAACATGTTTATGACTTAGGGTTTGAAGTGTGATTTGAAATTATGGGTTCTGTGTTGATTTTGTATTAGTTTCTTTAAATCTTAGTATGGGTAGCAATTAAATATGTTATTTTTGAACACGAAACGACTAAGGCTTGGATTTGGAGATGAAATTACTAATGATGTGTGTTTTATACTATATTTTAGTGATGATTGATTAAATAACTTTAAAAGTTGTTTTAAGATTTGGTCGATTGGTTATTGTTGTGAATAATTAGTAACGGTGATGATGTTAGTTGACTATGAAAGTCATTTTTGATTGATTAAATTGGGAATAATAGTTACTAATTGTTGTAGTTTGATTGTTGTGAATTACAAATATCCTTATTAGGTTCTTATTGAAGTTACAGATACATGATATTAGTAAGCCAAGAGCATAATGTCAACTTATCGTCGATGGTTGCTAAAGTTAATTGTCGTGTTGTTTTGACTATAGTTCTTAATAGCTTTGGAGAATGTAACAAATGATATCCCGATACGATAACTCTAAGAGTTGCCTTATCGTTATATTAATGTTATATTAAAATTGTAAGATTTAGTTGTGATTAGTTATTTTTGGGTATCGCGAGCCAATTATGATCAAAATTAGTTAATGTAAAGAAACGGTTCACACATACTTCTACTTTAAATTGATGGAAAGACTTACGTTGTGTTGAGTTAATTATTATGACTTGTATTGAATGAGTTGTGTGCGTGCTAGAATAACCGGAAAATCATTTGGATGGGTGATAGCGGTTACTTTGGTATTTAGTTTGGCATGGCAAAGTAGTTAAGGGAACTTATTAGTTCTACTCGTAACTTATATAGGTGCCCACTTTGTAAGAGGAAAGTAGAGTCTTAGTCGAGTGATTTTGTGACTTTTGATCGTGCAGTGACGCTTATAGGTACGTACATGCAGTAACTAACCCTTATATGCAATTTCCCTTAAGACATTGTTGTTTATTGTGATAATATGTAGTGTATCGAAACTATGAGGTGCTAGTGAGAAAATTTTATATTTGAAGGGCCATCGATTATGAAATTCCTGAGCTTAGAATAGTTTAGAGAATGAGAGTTAGTAGAAGGCGGGGACCATCCCCTTATTTATTTAAGAATTAGATTATGCCTTAATTGGAGTTAGAATGACTCCTTTATAGGTGAATTTCATATTTTGATGAGTGGCTCAGTGGGTTTTGGCGTGCTGCTATCCCAGGGCGCTCATTATTAGTCGAAAGTGGAAGTTATTCCCATTTGATAAAGTATTAGATTATGATTAGCTGACGTGACTCAACTGGATTATGTCCGGTTGATTTAGTAGTCCCCTAGGTGAGGTTCGACGGGACCACCGTAAGGGGGTATGAGCATGTTTGGGTCATTGGGCGTCGGGTGGCCGATAACGCCCCTTGACCGAGGTGTTACCATGCGGGCCTTGCAAACCCCAATATGGTGGCCTCTTCACTAGTTTAGTACCCCAGTGTGTTAGTTTTTCCCGAAGGTAGGACCCGCGAGGGTCAGTTGGAGGGGGCATGAGCTCATACTTTGCCATGGGCGCCGGATGGCCGATAACGCCCTTGGCCGTGTCACTATGCCAGGAAGTAGAGAAAAGATTCACTGATATAAAGTTATTCAGTGATAGAAAGTTTATTCATTGATCGAAAGTTATTTAATGATAGAAGGTTTATTCTTTGATAGAAAGCTTACACATTGATAGATTGATTACTTTTTGATAGAATATTTACTCATTGATAGAACATCTACTTATTGATAGAATAGTTTATGCTAGTGAGAAGTGTGTCTAAGTTAAGTTACCTCAAGGGTAGTACAGACTATGATCACCCTTACCTTAAGATAGACAAGCTCTATAAGGTCATGTGTTAGGTATTATGTTAATACCTTGGTCGAGTTGATACTATACATGTTTTGCAAGAGTTTATGTTTGAAAAGAGTAACGTGAAGACCTGCATTCTACTCAAGAACACATGGTTCGGGTTGGAAAGCACGTAATGAAATTAAGAAGTACAAGTGACCGATAAACGGTTACTATCTGTGCTTGCGTTTTAGAAATCATCTTATGTTGTTTTATGATATAATGCTATATAGTAGTTATCCCTATTATATTTGATGCTAGTTACTGACGTGTACGTGTTTGTGTTTATGTTTGATTGTTGATGACTTTCTATGATTGTTCTGCTATGACACATTGTCCTTTGGTCTAATGTCGAGCAGCAGGAGGATCATAGACAGGCGTAGCAGGTACTGGAGCTTCTTTTGCATTGCATTGCATTTGGGAAAAGTGATGAGGGCGAAGCATAACTTGAGTCATACCGCTATCTTTCGATTTTGTAGCTCTTGTTATCTTTTGTAAACTTTGGTTGTATATGTTTTGTTATGAGGCCTTGTGTCCTCCCTCGAATATTTGTATTTTCGCTGCGTAGTTTATAACTCTGTATGGTTTAAGGAGTTAAGTCTTTTTAAAAAATGCAAACGTCGACATTGGAACCACGATCCATGCTTGACATGTTGATTTGAGAAGCTGACGACGAATCATTCCGCCGTGACATAGTTTTGATAGGCCGTTGGTGCCTTTACCTTATTAGCTTCTAAATAACTTTTGTTTTTCTACAAAGGCGCACAGTTTTAAGGGAGATGCTGCCGAAATTTCCACTCATTCACCTTTTTAATTAATCTTTAGCGTTTATTTTAATTATGTTCCCTTTTATTTTTATGTAACACCCGAATTTCCTCCCTTCCTTCACGATTCTGGTTTCGTTTAAGGGGTTGGAAATTCAGGGGTGTTACACTTTCAGAATAGTTTTTACACACGTTACGCATGATTTTACCTTGTTCTTGTCTCCATGGTGTTTTGAGGTAATTTCAGGTATGTTCGAAGAGTTCAAGGTATTTTCCGTTGCGTACGAGACTTAGACACTTTGATCAAAGATTAGAGGCGCGTATCGGAGCCACGACAAGCATTCCAAGTCTTCCTCAAGGTCCCCGCAAAGTCCAGAAGGCATCCAAAACTTCAAAAGACGAAAATGGGCTAAGAAGAACAAGGATTCGACTGAATCCAATCACATTCGGTCGAATGGCACTGATTCGGGCGAATGGCTTCAAAACTCCAAGGAAACGAGCTCAAAACGCCTGGAAAAACCGAATGCACCTCCATTCGGTCGAATGAGGTGCCATTCGGGCGAATCCTAGTCCCATTCGGCCGAATTCAAGCCCCATACTGCGCGATTTCTTTTCTTCGCAAACCGAACTCCGAGGGCTTTTAGGGCTTTTTACCCTTTTTGTTACTTAGCTTATAAATACCCCCTTGTATCTGAATAAACCCCATGTCTAGTTTGAGTGCCTTAGCGCCTCATTTTAGAACATCAAACCCTTTAATGCTTTCTTTAGTTTTTGCCCTAACATAGATTTGTAGTGCTTCATTTATGCCTTCATCTTCTTTCTTTATGTAAGTTTACATTTCCTTTATGCTTAAATGTCTTTCTTGTTTTCATTTATGCTTTCCTCTATTGGTTTCCTAGTGTAGATATATTGCTTCATTGTCTTTCAACTCCTAGAGAGACATAGGGCGATTATAGGTTGTTCGCGTGCCTTACAGGGTTACCAACTTTCTCTTGATATCTAGAGTGTCTTGATTGATTATCGTTCGAACTCCCCTGACCTAGCTTATCTTTATTTCCAATAGATCATCCTAGGGTGGACGTAGTCTACTCCCCGCTTGTCTTTCATTGTTGAGTTTCGCTTTTTATTCTTGTTATTAGTTAAGTTCACCCACCAACCAACCTTCCATATAACCTTCCCACACCATGTCTTTAGTCTAGCATCCCTTGTCCTTGTGGTTCGACCCCCGACTTACCATTACACTCGTACGTAAATGTTTGATTGGAATATTGTTATTAGCCTTAATTTGTGGATTAAAGGTTGTATGTATATTTTACAACTACTCTTGCGAGATACCGTCGCTCATAGAGACGACCTTAAAACAAAAAGCCCATATTTTTATTTTCTCTTTAATTTTGTATTAATTGGATATTTTGCCCATATATCTAATACGTCTCTCGGAGAGACCGTCTCTCACAACAATTTGTGTAAACTTTATGTAATTGTTATAATAGTTTAAGGTGGATACACTACAATAAAACTAACTTTTCGCGTCATAGGATTTAGTGATATTTAAAAAAATGTCATTGATTTATAATTTTAGTGTATTAAGTTTCACTATAAAGTGATTTAATGACACTTTATTTGGCCTTTAGTGACATATGTAATTTTTGCTACAGCCTATAGCGACATTTATGAGAAATGTCACTAGATCCTATATCGCGGAATGCTTTAGTATGATTTTTTATTATGCTGCTAAAGAGGCTAATAAATGTCCCTAAATCCACTATATATACCATTAAAGGAGTATATAATGTTGTAGTGATAACTCATTAAAGGAGGAGTGTGAGTCATTACTAAAACTAAAAATTGAGTTCATTTGATAGGATAAACTAAAAAGAAAAATTAGGTAAATTTCGTAAGATAAAAAAAATATTGGTCAAATTCATTGAGAAGAACTGAAATAACAGACAGGGCAAATTAAGAGTGATTGAAGGATTATATAATTGGTATAAAGTATAACGGTAAATTAAGAGTGATTGAAGGATTATATAATTGGTATAAAGTATAACGATAAATTAAGAGTGATTGAAGGATTATATAATTGGTATAAAGTATAACGTGTTGAATGCTTGTGGCTAGAACCAATGTGTCGCTAAAGTCTTCTAGCGTGGATGATGCTCCATTCGACTTCTACAAGTTAAGCTTTCTAATTAAGTGGATGATGATCCATTAAAGTTGTGTAAAATTTTAGTCATATGGTTGACTTAGGTTTTAGTAGACTTGTAAATTAAAGCTTTAAATATTTTGGATAAGTGTACTTATTTTGATAATTTTTATGGAGTGAATTTACAAATATTAAAAAATAAATTGAGGACTAGCTGGATAATGAATCATATTTAACTGAAAAAATTTGCCAGTAGGTCTAAAATTGCAAAGCCGACATATTTTAATAGGTTTAGTTTTTTTTTCTGGGCATTATTAAAAGTCGTCATCTTTTTCATTGTGTCGTCACCCTTTATATATTGAAATTTCAATATTGCCCTTAATGAAATTTCATAACTTTTTCTCTCTAACTTCTCTCTGAAAAAAACTCTTTGAACTAAAATTCAATATCGAAACACTATGACAAAAGAAAATAATCACCAAAAAGATTTGGTAATCATCGATAACAATCGTTAATTTCAAAAAAACAATTGCTTGTGTTGAAATTTGATACATGTTCACTCTTTTGGCCATAACTTTTGATAGGAAAATTACATAATTGCAATGTTTGCAGCATTAGAACCTAGACTTTATATTATATGCCTGATTCCGATAACCGAGTGAGAAATGACGATTGTTTGAAGTTTGTGTTGTGCTGAAATTTAATACATGTTAAATCTTTTGGCCATAACTTTTTGTAGAAAATTTTCATTAATGCAAGCTTTTGCGGCATTAGAAACTAGACTTCAAGAGCTTTCCAACGATATATTATATGCTCAATTGCAATAATCGAGCAAGAAATGACGATCGTTTAAATTTTGCAGTGATTTTTAGTACATCTAGTCACGTAAAACACGTGACTACACCGCGAAATAGTCGCATAAAACACGCGACTGGATTGCGTAAAAGGGTGGCGATTTTCTTGAGTTTTTTTTGTCACCACACGCCTTTTTTTAGTGGTGGGAACCGTGGATAAGCGGTATATACAAGTTTAAATGAAAACAAAATATAAACAGAAAATGAAGTAGTACATGATATAATTTGTTTTTATAGAAGTCTCAAATTCTCCATGTAAACAACTATATAGCTGTAGTTTTACAATTTACATGAAAAATATAACAAATAATACATGTTATATTATTAGTTTAGTGTGCTATGAATTATATGACAACTAGAGCTGCATATAGGATAAAAGAAGATCAGATGATTTGAACTGTGCTCAAAATGTTATTAAAGATCAGATGATTTTTTTCTTTGCAAATTGTATAAATTTCTCAACCCCTTCTAAATATCTAATATTATAAACTCCTTTACAACTTCGCTTATACATCCAACTTCTTTCACTACGTAAGTCTATTATTCTGCGAAATAACAACTTGAAATCCGTAAAATAATTTAACAAAAACAGCTGAAAAGGAAATCGGCTTTTCAATTTACCGACTGTTCTCCGAATTTTGAAATTTCTGACTGAATTCCGACTGAATTTCAATGGGAAAATAGTCGGTAATTCTTTTTAAAAATTTTATACGCTTTTCGGTGCAATCAATTTTTGCATGATAATTATAAGCACTTACTAGTAGAAATAGTAGTTTTTTCTCTTATTAATACTTTCCTATGCACTATAAAGAAGTGGAAATGTTGAATATATGTTCCTCAAATCTAGTGAAATCCACTATTGTAAATTTTACTTATGCTAATAAATTGCAACAATAAAATTTTAGTTATTTTAGTAGTTAAATTTTTATTTTATCTTTATGCAAAATTTGATTGTTGCAACTAGGGGGGAGGTATTACTATAAGTAAAGAATACGATGTTGAATTTCATTAGCTTTGAATAACATATTTTCATCATTTCTAACACATTTTTATAGTACATGGGAGAATATTATTAAGAGAAAAACTACTTCTTCTAATAAGTACTTATAATTATTACGAATAAATTTCTGCACCAAAAAGCTTATTAAATTTTTTTTCATTACATAATAAATATAACATAAAGCATATTTAAAATAATAAATAATGTAAATATGACTTTTATAGAAATAACATACCTTGATATTTTGTTGAATACTTATATGATATTTTTGTTTGAAGAAATTAAATTGTTTAGGGTAGGGAGAAGAAATTTTTGAGAGAGTGAGGTATGTTTGGTTGTAGAATTTAAGGGTAATAGAGGGAAAAGGGTGGAAAAGGACGGTGATTGGGAAATTGTAATTATAAAATTCCGACTACCCACCGACTGAATACCGACCAACCCTCCTCCTCCAAATATTCTGACTAAATATCGACTATATTGGGCAGCCGGAAATTTTCGATTATCTTTTCAGTCGGTGATTAATCGGATTTTTCTACAATTTTGGGCTAGTAGGAATTTATTCGGAATGTCCGACTGACTACAGTTAGTCGGTAAGTTAGACGGAAATTTCCGACTGTTTCCGATTAGTCGGTGATTTATTCGGAATTTCACCGTTTTTTTGTAGTGGTTCAAATCTCATCTATCATTCCTTTCTAATGGAATATTTAGCATTTGTTTTGAAGAAGGTATGTGTTATAACTACATCTACTCTTGTAATTGAAACAACTCTCGAGTGAAAAGATATAATAAAGTATATAACATATTCTAAATATCTTAGTTTTTAGACTGTTTCCTTTCCAAATGAAGGAAATTGATAATGTCAAAATTTTCTTCGTTCTCCAACCAGCTTAGTTCATACCCACACAATTAATTTCCTTAAATAATTATATATTTCCGTTGTCTCTCTGAATTAATGACATATGACGTAAAAAACACTCAAATCTTTAAATTATATAATGCTTTCTCATAAGATTGAGAGAGTATCTCTCTATAAGTGTAAGCGTAACGAAGGTTTCAGATGGGCATGGGTCCATTTGACTGATACAGGTCAAAGTCTTGTCTATAAAGACAAAGTTATACCTGGAGGCCTTAATAGCTTATGCTCCATTAATCAAAGTCATGGTTGACTTGGCTTTTTAGTAGACTTGTACTACTAAATATCTACTTCCTCGGTTCTGAAATACTTGCTACATTACGGTTTTTAATACTATTAATCGTTCAAGCTCATTTTATCTATTGTAATTAATGTGTAAAAAGAAATATAGTCAAGTGAGATCTTGTATTAATCGTCTTATCGCATACTTTCATAATATTAACTTTTTATAATTGTTAGATTTGCATATTTCAATATATAAATGATCGAAATAACACACTGAATTGCGTAAAAGTTATATATGTAATATGCTATAAGAAAAATTATTACTTTTAGAAATAAATTGAAAGGGACGGAGAAAATATGTAGCTTCAATTATTTGAGTAAGTGTACTATATTATCTAGCTTACTAGTAATGCGATTAATTATTGTATTAATTGATGAGAATAAAAATAAAACTTTAATATATTTGAATATATTAAATTATTTAACAGACTTTATGATTATGATTGTGTTATTCTAATAAAAATAAATTTTCATATACAAAATTATTTTAATTCATTATCACTTGAGGGATTCGAATCATATGTTAGTTCAAAATAACATTTATGTATCTTGCCAAAAAAAATCTTTGGGATGGATTCTTAGAGTACAAATATACTCTTTTATCCATTTAATTTTGTTACAATACGAAAATAAAAATGGAAGGTTTTTATGTATTGCGTAGCAAAATAAAAAAGGCGGAAGGAGCATTTTTATTATATGATCAAAATCTATTTTTCATTAATTTTCATTACCACTGAATAAAACATGAAAATAGATTCATCATACATCTCCCAATTATAACTTCGTTCTTTGATCATCATTCTCAGTTTTTTTTGAAGAGATCATCATTCCCACTTAATCAAACTTAATTCTTAATATTTAATTTTTTTATCAAGACCTTATTAGATTCATCTTAAATTCATATTATTTAATAAAAATAATTAAAGTTTGATAAATTTTAGTTTAAATCAGTAAAAATCAGCTTATGTCGTAAAAATAAGTTGTTATAAGTTAAAATTTTATTTTGAGTTAAAAAAAAGTTTTAATTCAATCAAAATTAGTAATTTTGAATAAGAAAAAGAATACGAAATCAATAAGAATAAATTTCATTGATAAGGAAAAATCGGTTTATACATTTTGATTAAAAATCAATTCAATCTAAATAATACCATATGACCTTAACATATAATTCAATTTACTTTTAAAATATATGTAATTATTTGCTATAATTGAATACAATAGATACATATTTAAGGATACATTAAAGTAGTATCCTAAGTTGCTTTCAAAAAGAACTACATAGCAATGTGTAGGAAAATTTAGATGGTAAAATAGTGAATTGATTTATTTGGAGAGGAAGATAAATGAATATGTAAAATGACTATTCTTATTCATTGGTCAAAATTGATTATATCAATGGATATTTATAGTGATGAGTTTAGTTACAAGTTTACTAAAAATATCTTAAATATTTTTATTTTTTAATTACTTTTTCTAGAAACTTCTATTATTTATCTTAGATACTTTTAATTTTTTAATTCTTTAGTTTAGATATTTTTTATATTTAATTAAAATCCTAGATTTTTCTAGATTATTTTAACACATTATAAATAGTCTTTCATTTTCCTCTCATCATGTATCTCAATTCTAGTATTCTACCCATCAAAGTAAAAGAAACAAAAATAACAAAATGCGAATTATTGTTTTCTTCTTGTTTATTAACTTTCTGAATATTAGCTTCATCAATGGCGGAATATTATCAGAACAAGAAGCATTATTAGCTATTAAATCTGCCATTAAAGATGATCCTCATAAAAGTCTATCATCTTGGAAAAACACTACTCACCATTGCAATTGGTCGTTCATCACTTGCTCTTCGTCTTCTCACTTTCCCACTGTCATTTCCCTAGACATCTCCAACTTAGATCTCAATGGTACTCTCTCTCCTCAAATCGGTTTTCTTACAAACCTACAAAACCTATCTCTCCTTTTCAACAATTTTTATGGGCATGTCCCGTCTTCTCTTACTCTCCTTACAAAACTCCAATATCTAGACCTAGAATTAAACCAATTTAGTGGTCCACTCCCTTTATTTGTTAATATGTCGGAGCTTCGGTGCCTTTCCCTTAGTGGGAACGACTTTTCTGGTACAATATCGTCAGAGTTCAGTAAACTTCAAAAGCTTCAAGTTTTGGATCTTTCTAGCAACAATCTTTCAGGATTACTTCCTTATAAATTAGGATTCTTAAAGAGGTTCAAAATTTTAGATTTATCAAATAATCAATTACATGGTGAGATACCAAATTCTTTTTCTCTTCTTACAAATTTGATTCATTTGGGTTTATCAAATAATCAATTATATGGTGAGATACCAAATTCTTTTTCTCTTCTTACAAATTTGATTTATTTGGATTTATCAAATAATCAATTACATGGTGAGATACCAAATTCTTTTTCTCTTCTTACAAAATTAATTTATTTGAATTTATCAAATAATCAATTACATGGTGAGATACCAAATTCTTTTTCTCTTCTTATAAACTTGACGTACTTAATTCTTTGTCAAAACAACTTACAAGGTTTCATACCAGAGTTTATTGGAGATTTATCTAAGTTAGAAATACTTCGATTTTCGAAAAATAACTTTACAGGAAGTATTCCACATAAGTTGGGGACGAATGGGATATTGGGTTACCTAGATGTTTCTTCAAATAAGCTTAGTGGTCCAATTCCTGAGAGTTTAGGGAGTTGCAAGTCACTTTTTGTTCTAGATTTGTCACATAATCAACTCACGGGTCAGTTACCTGTCAACATTGGAAAGCTTACGAGTCTTAGTTTTTTGTTGGTTGCCAACAATAACTTGATTGGAAAAATCACACCAAAGATTACAGGTACACTAATGTTTAGCAATGCCTATCTAAATTGCATCTTTCAAAATAGTTCGTCATTGCATACATTGAGACTTCCAACTGTTAAATTATTATTTTCTTTTTTGACTTCACCTGTCGCTAATAAAAATATATTTCTTGTATTATTAAGGTTTTTCATATTTGCTTTTTTTTTTATAACATTGATTAATGTAACCAATAAAAATTTATGAAACAAGTTCTATCGAATTATCTTTAATGTATTTCTTTGATTTTTGAATTTTTATTTTGTATACATTAATAAAAATTATAAAAAAAATATATCAATTATCTCACATCTAATATGCCAACATTGGAAGCATCACAACTATTCACAACACAGTTTACTGAGTGGAATTATCCTAACATGATTAAAGGTACACTAAGTTTATAGTTATCGTTTTATTTTTTAAAATCAGATATTCCATAAAGTTGAGTGGAATTATCCTAACATGATTACATGTACTCTAAACTAATTTCTAACTTTTTTAAGAAGTCATGTAATCAAATTTTTTTATTTTTTCTTTTCAAAAAAGATTAAATTTCTTGGTAGAATATTCTTTTACTATGATGTATTTATACATTATTATATGAAGCTACAACTTTCTCTAAATTCCTTCATATTTGTCATGCATTCCAGGATACAATATCACGAATTTTAAAAACTATTCTATCTGCAACTTGGTTGATCTTGAAATCCTTGATTTATCTTATAACAAGTTCAATGGAGAAGTTCCTCATTGCTTGGGCAATACTAGTACTAAATTAGTTGTATTGAATCTCCAATCAAATAATTTCAAGGGCATCATTCCATCAACATTTTCTACTTGTGATTTATTGGAATATGTAGATTTCACTGAGAATCAGTTAGAAGGAGCTATACCTAGGTCTTTATCTAAATGTAGAAACCTAAAAGTCCTAAATTTGAGGAACAACAAATTCAAAGATGTATTCCCCTATTGGTTAGGTAGCCTTCCGTATCTAGAGGTTCTCAGCCTACCCTTTAATAAATTTCATGGTGATATAACCAACAATTTATCAAAGATTGCAACATTTTCTTTTTCAAATCTACAAATTCTCGACCTTTCAAACAATAATTTCTGTGGTAAGTTGCCATTCATATACATCAAACAATTTCGTTCCATGATGGATATCAACATGTCTACTATAGGAAGTCCAAGGTACTTAGAAAATGAATTTGGTAATTATATGTACTCCATCAAGATGATAGTAAAGGGGAATCAACTGGATTATAAGAAGATAATTACTTCTATGTCAACATTTGATATGTCTAATAATCACTTTGAAGGAGAGATTCCAAATTCTATAGGGATGTTGCGAGCACTTCGAAATCTTAATCTCTCGCATAACCTACTTACCGGAAACATCCCTCCATCCATCAAGAACTTATCATTGTTGGATGGTTTAGACCTATCTTCAAATAGGCTTATCGGTGAAATCCCTCAAGAACTTGTTAGTTTAACATTTCTCGAGGTTTTTAATGTTTCATATAATCAACTGGAAGGGCCTATACCCCATGGTAACAATTTTGATACCTTCTCATCTGATTCGTACGAGGGAAATCTTGAATTGTGTGGAGTACCATTACTTGAATGTAAAAACAATACTGTTGTGCAATCTTTGAACAATGATAATGTGGAAGAAAAAACTGAATTATCGATGTGGGAAGTTGTAGTGATTGGATTTGGAAGTGGTACAATAGTTGGTTTGGCTTGGGGGTACTACATATTGTCAGTGGGGAAGCCTTTTTGGCTTTTTAAATTGTTGAACAAGATGGAATGGGCTTTACTTGATTTTCATGACCACCTTTTCAGTAGAAGAAGTAGAACAAGAAGAACAAAGAACTAAAAGTGATCATCTATTTGAGAAACATTTCATTTGTAGCAAGAAGTAGAGTATGATGGAATGGGTCTTTGTGGGCTTTACTTGAATTTGTAGCATTTCCTTTTTCTTTTCACTGTACTTTATTACATTTCTTTTCCATAAAAAAATATAAACGTGTGCCAAATGGGTGAATGTGATAATCTATCTAAGAAAGAAACATTTCATTTCATGAGATGTCTATAAAGCATAAAAAGTCATTTCACTGCATTGTTAAGTTAGTTGATTTCGTTTATCCGAGTTTGATCAATAAGTTAATTTTCAGCTTTTACTATATTTACAATAACACAACCCCGACCGTGGGTGTAAGCGAGGAGTGCTGCCACCTAAGGTCCAATTTTGAAAAGGGCCAATAACTTAAGTCACCATTAAATTTAATCGTCATTTTCAAGTTGGGAAAAGGGAATAAAATGTTAGATTATTATTTTCCTACTTTTCTCTCAGTCTCATTTAATCATTCCTTTTTTCCAATTAATCGTACATTAATTCTAATAAAATGATTAAAAATTTTCCAAAACATCACAATTTTTAACTGTTAAAAGTAATTGTAGCTTTTACCCACAAATGGTCACACAATGCCATGGTTAAATAACAAACTTTTTTTTTGTTCATCAGAGTTTGCCATTTTATTTCTCGTTTCACTATTCATCTACAAATTTTAATAATCCAAATTCAAGAAAAAGATTAAGCAACCAAAGAACCATAACAATATTGTTATTTGTGCCTTTATTTTCTTGTTGATTAAGAGAAAGAATTTCTCCATTCTTCTTTACTTGTACCATTTGTTTTTCACACTTTTTAATATACGAATTCAATCGTTAATATTTCAATTTATGCTATCAAAAAATTATGGAAACTAGAAATTAATAAACATTGAATCGAAACAATTCAAATTAGGTCTCATATGACTATATTTTAACTTATAAATTATAAAAATGAATTTGCTTAATAAATAGTGCCGAAATCAACTATCCTACAAGTAAAAACACGGAAAAAAGAATAAATACTTTCGTTTCATACTACATGTTTTTCTTGTCTTGTTTTGTCAATTGGAATGAGTTTTTGAGTGCTTAATTTAGAGGGTTGATTTGATGGGTTAGAAAGGGATTTCATAATGGAAGATATTTTATTTATTCTAATTTTGGTGGGACATCTAAAAGAAATTGGCATTGACTTTTATACAGAATTGATTTTAACTTATGAATTTGTGTAAACTATTTTTCTTTTTAATAAAGGTGAATTTGACAAACATTTAGATATTTCTTTTTTTCTTGAATTTAACTTATGAATTTGTAATAATGAAGTTTATAAATTGTTGTTGTTCTAGTGGTTTTTATCTTTGAAAGTATTTTTACTGTGTAGTCTCTTTTTAGTTATTGATGTTAAGTAGTGATAATTAAATGAATTCTTGTATTAAGTTTTATAAAATGTGCTATTTTATTTTCAATTTTTGATTGCCAAGTTGTAATACTATCTTGTAAAAGTCATGGTCATGGTCATCAGCCTAGTATTTCGCACAGAGTTACGGTCCGAGGGGAGAAGTAGCGGACATATCATACCCATTCCCATCTTGTATAATCAGTCTCAATTATAGAATATAAATTCACATATTTTAAAAGTGAATTGAATTATATGTTAAACTCATATCATGTTAATCAAAATGTATTATTTGGATTGCATTGAAATTATTTATAACTAACTTGTAGTGGTTAATACTAATAAATACTGATTTTTACCTAATTGAATTTATATTTACTAAAAACTCGTTTTAATCAAATTTTTTATGATTTGCACTTATTTTATAAAAAAAAACTGAACGTTATTGCTTGCATATTATTTTTCTCATTCAAAATTACTAATTTAATGTGAATTACTAGTGAGTAAAAAAAATTTTATTGACTAAAACTGGATTTTTACCCATAACAATTACTAACTAATTTTTACACATTAAGCTAATTTTTTTCTATTTAAACTAATAAATTTTATCAAACTTTAATTATAATTACTAAAAAATATAAATTTAAGATAAATCCAATAAGTTCTTAATTAAAAAATCAAAATATCAAGAAGTTTGATAAAGTGGGAATGATTATATAAGAACATATCATGATTGGGGGGCGTTTGATAAATCTACTACAATGTTTTTTTGGTGGTAATAAAAATAAATAAAAATAGATTCAAACCATATAATAAAAGTTAAAAATTATGACCCTTTGATTTTACTATACAATAAATAAAAATCTCTCACTTTAATTTCGATTTTATCAATATAGCAAAATCAAAGAGACGGGATTTTACCAATGTAGCAAAATCAAAGAGACGGAATTTTATCAATCCAGCAAAATCAAAGAGACGGAGGAGTACATGTATCCTCAATATCCTCCCTTAAAAATTTAAAAAACATTTTTGTATTAGAGTAAAACTCTATTAATTAATTTTCAATATTCAATTATATAAAAAATTTATTATTTCTCATTAATTAATACAATAATTAATCGGGATATTACTATCATACAATTAACTAAAAGCATTGAAAAATTTCATGTAGCACCCTCACAGCAAAAATTTTCCACATGTAATAATTAAATTGGTTAATTGCTATATTTATTGAACTACATAAGGTAAAGTTAATTTTATTCTATTACATATTATTATATTTTATTATATTTTTACTATATTGATTGTTTATATGAATAAATTTATAAAACAAGACATTAAAAAAATAATATATTATTTGTTTTACATATCTTAACATAAAACTTAAAAAATAAGAAATTAAATTTATTTTATAAAGTATTCGTTAGACAGAGGTAAATTGTGGGTCGTATTTTTAAATTAATATTTGTATACTTTTAATTATCTATCATATATATATATAGAGAGAGAGTATAGAAAATCAAACTAATGAAGTGTGAAGAAATTTTGAAGAAATTTTTTTGATTACAAGATAGACCGAGGGAAAAGTGGGTTAGGTGAGATTCGATCCCATAATCTTGCCTGCGAAAAGCTATATTTATTTTAATTGAGATAAGACCCAAATTTCAGTATATAAAAGTTACTAATGAGTTATCCAACTTGAACTAATATGACAATTACATAAGGTATATATAATATATACAACCTATAATCCATAAATTAAGCCTCACAATAGTCCTATATATATTTACTTTGCTTAATTATTGCTAACATTATTCCAATCAAATATTTACATACGATTTATTTCTTAATAATATTTCTTCCCTTCAGTAAATTATAGAAGTAACCCTTCCAACCAGTTCAATTCACAGGTGAGGTTAGCCATTGAGCGATATTCATTATCAATGGCCAAGTGTAAAATTGTAATATGTAGTGTTTGAGAACAAATATTTCATTTCAAAATATGAATTTCAATTATGAAATCATAAATGAAATCATAAATTTCCTAGACAAAATTTTAGATTATCTTGTTAACTTAACATGGTGAGGGAAAAATTTTGTTATTGAGAAAGTCAATGACAACTAAAACCACAAAGATCTCTAATCAATATAAATTAGGCTTATTCAAATTTATAAATAAAAATAAATAATGTAAAATTATTTTAAAATTTTTTTTGATATGTTGTATTGTTTGAGGAAAATCCACCCTGCAAGGCAATTTAATTGTTGGAAGATTCGTCAATTGTGCCACTGATTGGTTTTTGTTTTAAAACATTGTATACTTGAAAGTTGACTCTTTACGTCAAAAAAATTCAATTTAGATTATTCGATTTACGAACGAAATTCTATTGAATTTTTTACAGAAATATTGGTATTTAAAATTATTGTAAATTCAATTTTTAATGTAATTTCTTATATTTTAAACTCTAATAGTTAAATATCTTGATAGATGTTTAGTGGATAATATAATTAGTTAAGTAATTAATTATATTGTCGATAAAGTAGTTTGATATAAATATTAAGCTTTCGTGTTAGTTTAAGTAATTGGTTAATATGGGAGTGTTTTAAAGAGACCCTTAACAATGTACCGGAGAATAATGCCGCTGCCTTGAGTGACACACTGCATTGCCTTCTTTGGGCGTTGAAGAACTCCATTCCACTATGCTAATTTGAACATCATCATTATGTATATATAACTCTAAAACTTCATCTGCATTTTCTATAATACTTTTTCCTTATTAGCTTATAAAATATTTGAATCTTTTTATTTATTTCGAACAAAATTATTAACTAATTGCAATTACTTACACAGTTTATGTCTTTGCTCTTTGCATTGGTTATTTTAGGGGCCCTTAGCGAAAAATGAAATATAAACGCATGTTTCACTTTTTAAAAATATCATTGATAGAGTGTTATATCTGAACCAAAGTTGCGCCCGAACCGATTTACGACCGAAAATCGTAAAATCGAACCCGAACTGCGACCGATTTTTATAACCGACATATTACCGTTAACCGAAGTTACCCGAACCTAATAGTGACCGACCCGAATCATGCTCAAAACCGAGCTTAATCAGGCTAAAACCGACTTAACCCGAACGAACTTTTAATCGAAATGTTGTATACTTAAACTAATTTTTAACATAGAGGTATGATCGACTCATATTCAATCATCTTATTAGTTAATCTAATAAAGTATTAGAAATTTTAATAAATTAAATTTTATACATACATGGTTTCCTATATTTAGAGTTAATAATCAATGATCAATGTTTATTTAACTATTATTAATCAAATTAGATGAAAAATAAAAAAAAACTTTAATTTTAATTTACAGTCAAACAAGTAAAAATAACAAAGTAATAATCACTAACTAATTTACATTTTAACTATTTTGCCTTAGCTAAGGGGAATCTTATGATCAATTAAAAAATGTCTAACAACTTAATCTGATATTGACTCGATCTATTAGTAGTAGTAATTTCTAGCCGAATTCTACCGGAAAATAATACCCAAACCCGATCCGTACCCGGTAAAATCGAACCAATTATTAACAGATGACAGCCCGAGACCGATTGAATACTCGACACAAATTTCAACTGACACCGAACCGATGCTAACCCGATAGCTCAAATAACTAATCTTCAATCAAACCGTGACTAACCGACATGACCCGAGTGTGACCCGCCGTAACACACATCCGAAAAATAACCGAACCGAAATGCAACTGAACCGAATGACACACGTCCGAAACCAACCCTATCACCCGAATGAACAACTCTATACGTAACATTCCCTTATACATTCGAGAAAGTCGATACAGAAAGAGTTTCAAGTTCTATTTCTAGGATCAATTTTCCAGAAAAACTGATACTTCATATCAGATTTATCTATCAATTACCAAAATCAGCTAGATAGCTTTGGAAAAGGGAGCACCATGTCAGCTACCAAGGGAAAATAAAAACTCCTAGTCAATCATTGTGATATCTAAATCACAACAAAAAAACAAAACAAATATTAATAGAGTATATAAAATAAAAAAGATAAATTAAAATCCTAAAAGCCCTACTCTATTACATCTTTCCACATAAAAGTAACTTATCAATATTACAAATCAACGTTGTTTACTTAGATTACTTCATGACAAAAATAGCAAGCTGAAAGCCCAACAAAGATCTTTCAATTTCATAAAGATCTTCCACAAAGGTTTGTAGGAATAGGAAATATGCAACCTTACTCCAAGTGACCTTTGATAGAATATACATAGAAATAAGAATGCATTACAATAGCAATTAGCTTGTTAGGTATTTCATGTCAGTTTAAAATCGAGTTATGTGTTCATATTGATTTTTACATAAATCACATTTTAAGTAGGGTCAAATCAAATTCAATTACAAGATCGGGTAAATATCAGGTTGTCGGATCTGTTTCGAACACATCTAAATTCAACATACAAATTCACATCAATGTTCATCACACCCTATACTAATATTCTGAATGCAACCATGCTTCCACGCAAGGTAAAAAATTATCACTGGATAAAGAAAAACAAGGTATGATCCCTCCATTGTTAATAATTTCAAAAACTAAACATTTGACAGAGCAAAGAATCTTATCGAAGCATAAGATTGAACACAAAGAGAGGTTATAGCCTTTATACACAAGGTACTAAAACGAACTTGAGACCAACTAGCCCCAACTCTAAATCAGAAAGTCAAGGCAAAATATAGATATATCAACAAATTGGAAATTCCAAATCACAAATTACAATGCAAAGCAACTGACTTAAGAAAACTAATGGCTTTTACCAAATCAGCAGCCACATTCCTCCAATGACCACAAATCCTACTACAATACTGGCAACCATAACACTATGTTTGAATAGCAATTTTGAAAAGAAAAGAAAGGAAATAAAGGGGAAAAGAGGGAAGGGAAGGGAAAGGAAAGGAAGGGTAGAGAAATAGAAGAAAAGTAACACTAATTTGTTTAGAGGGAAGAGGAGGGAAAGAAAGGGAGATAAAGTTTTCTCTAGTGTATGGAAACAAGAATTTCATGAATTTCAATTATGAAATCATAAATGAAGAATTTGAGAATGACAAGGTTAGTCATTCTCAAATTCTCAACTTCAACTCTTTAAAAACAATAATGAAATTTGATTTAAATTCAAATTTAAAAATTTTTAATTTACCAAACAATAAATTTAAGCCAATTTCAAATTTCCAAATGAAATAGTGGTTCCCAAACATGGCATTAATCTTTTCATCTTTAAAAAGATTGAAACCTTAACAAAAATCCTTTATCATATCCCTCCAAATCCCTCCTCTTCGAATGCCTTGCCTTTCATTTTATTATCCAAATAAGAGATCCCTCGTCCCTTAAAATCCCTCCCTTTCCGTTCCCTCTATCATTCCATCCAAACACACCCTAACTCTCACAAACCAAAATCGAAAGTCTCACAAACCCAAATCAAAAGTGTATCACCTACCCATCAAGGGGGAGTGTTTAGCAGGAGGGATTTGGAGAGAAGAATGGGAATTAGAAAAAGAAAGGCCCAATTGCTTGTTTGTTTATAAGGG
Organism: Amaranthus tricolor; assembly: GCF_026212465.1. Classification (NCBI taxonomy): domain Eukaryota; kingdom Viridiplantae; phylum Streptophyta; class Magnoliopsida; order Caryophyllales; family Amaranthaceae; genus Amaranthus; species Amaranthus tricolor. The sequence goes on along the minus strand of NC_080051.1, from coordinate 30,731,168 downwards.
GAATAGAAAAGAGACTTAGATTTGATAAAATTCCCCCATGAAAATACGTCCTTGAACAGGTTCAGATTTTAGCACTCAATCTCAGAGTCTAACAAACAAGACATGAAACTGTTTTTCAACCCAAAAGTCTCTTCGCAAGTATAGATTAGATGTCTCGCAATTCTCATCCTCATTTGCCAAACATCCCCTTAATAGCTATTTCAATTCTAAGATCTCAAACTTCACAACGTACTTACCAAGATATTGTCAGCATGCTATACCAGCCATCAGTAATTAAAGATAATGACCAGATTATCCGAGAATGCCTAAAACACATAAGCCCTTCTAATCTTCTACCCCAAAAAAAAAAAACTTTTAGAAGCTCTTTCCTAGAGCATTATAGACCAAACAGTGTAATTAGGACTAATGTTGAGTAGCTACTCTCCACAATTATAAGCTTAACACTAATCTATAATGAAAATCGTCACAAACATATTAACAGTACTAAGAGAAAATCCAAAACCCCCCATCAAATGTGATTTTCTCCAAACAAACCACAATTTCCAATCTTTACAACAATTTTGCAGAGAAAACAAAGAAAAAAGAGAGGAAGAGGGGGAAGGGAAGGGAAAGAAAAGTGTGTGATTCCCCTCTTAATCTTTCCACTTCTAAAGAGATTGCAACCCAAATCTAGACCCTTCTTTTCCTTCCATTTACTCCAATCCAAACACAATTTAATACCCTGAACTAGTGGTAATTTCTACTTCATCATCGTCGGTGTTTCCAGGGTCTGCGGGAATAAAGACGTCAACTCATACCCATAACGGAGTCCTTAGACTAAAGAAAAATCTTCAAAGAAGTGAACCTGCAACCAACCGAAAGCCTGAACTAGTAGTAATTTAGTTCAACCAAATCAGCTAATATCCAATGTGATAACTAAAATACCAGTAACACCATCAAACAAATATATTCAGAAAAAACAACACAAATTAAACAGAATTCACCAATTACTAAATCAGCAATAGTACCAAATACAAAACAAAGACCAAAATTTCTTTACTTTTTAGAAATTTTTTAAAAAAGCATTGCTTGAAAACATCGAAAACGCAATAATAACAATTCTTAGAAGATCTTAGAACCTTCTAGCACCACCAGCACCACGGCCAAAAGGAGTAGGAACCACAGGGGCAGTTTCAGCAGCAACCTCAACAAGACCAGGCAAATCTCCCATACCAAGAGAAGCTAACATATCAAGAGTCTCTTTATCAACCTCAATACGATCGACTTTAATGGCAGATTCATCTGGGACAAAGTCCATACGCCTTTCTCTTTCTTCTTCCTGCAATTTTAACGAGATTCCACGAACTGGACCTTTTTGGATCCTTTTCATGAGATGGGTCGAGAATCCAGCAATCTTGTTACGAAGCCTTTTTGATGGGATGATGGCTACTTCTTCTAGAACCTTCTTGTTAGTGTGAAAATCAAGAGTCATCTTTGAGTAGTATTTCTCGATGACTTGACGAGAGGATTTCTTCACGGTTTTTGTTCGAACTCTACCCATTTCGGATCAAGAAATCTTTTACAGAAAAAAAGGATGAAGAATGAAGAAGAAATCTGTAGGTGATTAAGGAGGTCGCAGCCGAATGGAGATGAGTGAGAAAATTAGGGTTTGCGAAGATTTTAATAGAAGTGGTAACGGGTTACGTGGTTTTGGGTTTTGTTAGTATATGGATAGTTCATTAGAGTGGGCCAAATGATTATTATGTGGGCTACGGCCCAATCCAACTAAATTATTTTAAATTGACAAAATAAATACACAAATTCTTGTGAAGGACGGTTTTCTTAAGAGACCATTCTTAATTTAGTTAGCCTATTTTTATCTTTTACTTTAATTAAGTTTTAATGGGCTGAACCTGAGAAATGTCTTTCAAAGAGACGACTTCACTAAAGACCAACTGAAATAAATATTAAACACCTATTTTTGTGAATTTGAGTTCTTGTATATATTTTTCATACCGTGAGGCAATCATATAATTGCTACAATTATTAGCATATAAAATCCTTATTATAAATTCGTCTCATTGAAATATGGTGATTTACAAGAGTAGTTTTTTTGAATTATGTGTAATCATAAATAAACAAACGAAGCTATATAACATGTTTGGTGCAATGAATTAAAAGGTGCTTGTGAATTTTTGTTTAGTTGGATGCGAAAAATATTGACAAATGACAAATGTATTTCTTTAGTTCTTTACTATTTATTCCATACTTGTGATCAATTAATCAAAATTTTACTTAACAAAATCAAGTAAATTTCCAAAACAAAAGCCTATTTCATCACTCCAAATGCATTGCATATTGAAATTTAATTCTACTAATAGAAAGTGCATTACTCTTACACTCCAATGCTCCCCTATATAGGTAGGTTTAGGTGGTCGAATATACACAAATTTAATTTTGATATATTTTTTTTCAAATTTGTCGACTTTTATTATGATAATATAAATAAAAGTTTTAGAATGTCAAGGTTTGTGAAATTATTATCAAACTTTGAACATTAACTATTTTTAAAACAATGATAAAAAGTGACTTAAATTCAAATTTGTTGAGTTTTTAATTATTCAAACACTAAATTTAAGTCAATTAAATAAAATTAACATTGCTGAACATAGCAAAGAAATTATAATTTTTTGATTTTTATTCACGAGAATGAACAAAAGTGGAACATAAAGCTCATATTTTGAATATTCAAAAACAAATAACTGTAAATGACTTTTAGCTCATAAAGTAAAATCACTTCATAATACCAATTAATATAATATTCTACTTATTTCACACATTCTTGTTTGTAAAAATCATCAAATGCTAGCTCCTAAACCATTAATTAATAACCCATCAATGTGGCTAAATCATGTTGCACTAACAATTAACAAACATTTGCTCCATCAAAAGTTAAACCATTTGATGCAAGAAAATTTTGTAGCACCATGGAAAAAGAAGGGTTAGCAATCCCAGCACCACCATCAATCATAAAATTAACACCACTAACATATTTAGCCTCATCACTAGCTAAATATAACGCAGCATTTGCAACATCCTCTACATCTGGTGTCACCCCTTTGAGAACTGTAGCTTTGCATAACAATTCGTCAATAGTCTTTTTATCCATTTTTAACGCGTTAACTAATATTGGTGTAGCAACACCGCCAGGAGAAATCGCATTCACTCTGATACCATATTGCCCTAATTCTGTGCACAAATTTTTCATCAAGCCAACTATTGCATGTTTTGACATAGTGTACGCATGGGGTGATTGGCCACCTATGATGGATGCCAAGCTCGCGGTGAAGAGTATTACTCCTGATTTTTCCGGGATCATAACCCTAGCGGCATGCTTAGCCGCTAAGAAACCTCCAAATACGTTAACATCAAATACTTTTTTGAAATTCTCATTAGTTGTTCCTGCTATGGTAAAGTCGACATCTCCGGATATGCCAGCATTGCTGTACATGATGTCGAGTTTACCATGGTTTGTTATGGTTTGATCAATGAGGTTTTTCATGTCGGTTTCATCGGAGACATTGCAATGTACGTAGGAGATTGATCCTATGTGATCGTGGTGGTGGTTGTTGGTGGCGGTGGTGGCAGAAGACATGATTTCATAGCAAATGGAAAGGCCTTTGTCATCTTGAACATCAGCTAATATGACTTTGGCACCATGTTGGAAGAAAAGTCTAGCTGTGGCCTCTCCAAAGCCACTTGCTCCACCAGTTATGATGGCTACTTTTCCTTTCAATCTGCACAATACAATAAAATTTTTGATTTTAGACTTGTACAATCTTAAACAAATTTGACCGTAAGTTTCTTTTATTTATTAGTTAGTGACATACTTTATACTTGATGTGTGGAGTCTATTTATTTCATAAATAAATTCTTTGGCTATTTAACTAACTAATAATACAAAAGTTTAAAATAAGCCTAACAAGCTTGTCAAAAAATCAATTACTAAACTTAATTAATTTAATCATAATTAAAATCTAAATAAAAAGCAATAAGCTACAAGAGGATTGTTTATTTTTCCCTTTCATTCACTACTTATTTGAATACTTCAACAAGATTCATCAATTTGAATGATGATGATTCAATATTAATATGATAGATTAATCCTAGATTTCATTGAATTTTATTGGTTAGCCTTTTTTTTTTATTTGTTCGAGCTTTTTTACGATTACTAATTTAGCAATATTATTTGAATGGAGGCGTAAAATTCGTTGCCCAATCTTCTTTTTAGACTATTAGATTGAAATATAAATGCCAACTTCTACAAATTAAATACAATTGCAGGGGAAGTAGCAAGTTTAAATTGATAGCTTAACATAAATTTTAAATAATATCAACATTTTCTACTTTTAGGGATAAAAAAATGTTGCAATAAGTGAATGAGAAAACAATAAATATTATTATTTATTTTTTTTTTTGGAAAAACTTGGTAATAATAATTTTGATAACACTCAAAAGTTTTGATAACATTATACAAGTGATGCATTATAATTTAGAACTAAGCTTTAAATTGATCAAATTTCATAATTGGTCGGTTATATACTTTAAGTTGAAATTGATAACTTTAAGGTTAAATTAATCATTTTTAGATCAAAATTGATCACTTTAAAAGGTCATAATTAATTCATTTGAGATTTTATACTTTAAGTTGAAATTGATCACTTTAAGATTAAAATGATAAGTTTTAGATCAAAATTCATCGTAAGTAAAATTTAAATTCGTGAATTAAGAAAGTGAAACTAATTAATAAACTCACCTTTTTCCATCAATAGCAGCAATTGGTGATGTTCCATTCATCTTGAACTTTGTGTTCCCTGTTGCATCGCACCTAGCGCGAACTTGAGCAATAGTAGCTCCCAAATCGTCGTTCACAATAATATCTAAAATGGCAAGTATTTATAGCAACCAATTCGAAAGTAAGGGAAGAAAGCGTAAATAAATTTAGGTAAATGGAAATGAATTAGTGGTAGTGCATGTCCATATCCAAATCCACATGCTATATAGTTGTACCTAACGCTTCTCATTCACACTCTTCTTCATTGGGTGTGTCCTTCTTATCAATTAATTAATGTGAAAACACTTTGACATTCATTATTGCGCATATTCCCCTTGGGAGGCTAACCACTCCTCATCTGGGCAGTGGTTTTACCACTGAAGAAGTGAAACATAGCACTTACATGGAAGAAATGTTTGTAAAGTTTATTGAACAATAAAAAGTATGTAAAAAGTGTAGGTTAAGAAAATACTCATAGGTATACTATATAAGGTATATAGCGAGAAAAGTAAGAAAAGATACACAAATATTGCGTAAGTTGTAGCTGGGAGAAATGTGTTGATAAAATAAAAATGTAAGTTAATTTTTAAAAAATATAATTAAAGAAATAAAAGTAAGAGTCATGAACAAAAATAAAAATGAGATAAATTTAATAAGGAAGTTTTAAAAAATGGGACAAATTTGGTACTATATTAGCTGAGTTTTAATTCTAAGTAGCATGGATTACACAGGTATACCATGCATGAATAAATGAAATCACTCAAAGTTGCAAGTACTATTTGCAGTTAATGTCAGCTATATTAGTTAGCTTAAGTTAATAGTCCTAACTTCAATATACTTCTGTACAGATTGCATTAATATTCTAGTATCGTACTCCTTCCGATTCTAACAAATTGTAACAACTAGAAGTATTATATAACTATATTCTATAAAGATTAAAAAAATATCAAAACTATTTAAATTATGTGAATGATATTAAATAAGAGTTGAATTGTGTGAATGAGAGTACGGACAATTCCATAAAAAAATATTTTAACAAAAGAGAAGGGACGACATAATAAGATGAAACTACGACAATCTCATAGAGACAGAGAGAATATTTTGTCTGTCTTTCTCAACTTACATCATTTTTTATTTTGAAATTTTCAACTTATTTTGCATTTTTTATTTGAAATTACCATAAATCACATTCTTTTAATGCATCTACACATTTCAGTCTTTTCATTTATTAAAAAAAATTCATCTTCCTTCAATCCCTAATTACAGTTGATGCAAATTCATAGAATAATAAAGGCAACTCTTAACTTAGATCACAGATTAAGATAGCCCTATTCTTACCAAAATCAGCTTATGGATGGCATCAATACTATTCTCCAAGGAAAATATAAATCTTTAAACCCCAATTATTAGGTTTCATATTCACAACAAAATATGGATTTTTGAGATTTTTCTTCTTAGATATATTGATGAAGATTTTGGTCTCTATAACAACTATAGTCTGACAATTCAGTCCTCAACACATAATTAATTAGATATAATTATAATATAGTATGATTTTTTTTTACTCCTTATATTAAAGTTGGACTTTGCTATCTATAAACTTTTGATAAAAATACATACAATTTAAGTACGTTTTGTTGCTGGTACTAATAGTGGTAACTGATGTGCTTTTCGATGTAAAATTTAAAAAAATATACGATATGATTCCTATGTAGGATATGAAATTTTAATTATAAAAAGTTTTTTTATTCATAATTTTTCACCACTAAATAAAAAGACATGTGTAGATGGTAATACATTAAAATAAAATTTGTGAAAAAAATGATATAATTGAAGTAAAATAAGCATGACAATCAAAATTGTTACAAGATTTTTCTTCTAAAATTACGTAAAATTTTCATCATCATTACACAATTTAATATCGACTATCAAATAAATAGTTAATTCTTTGAAACAATGAATTTGTTTCGGTGCATTAAACGTCGTTGTTATAGGCCCATGTAATGGTCCCATACGATATATATGGACCTCTTGATAAGATGAGTGATAGATGACAATATGACGTGGCCGTAACAAGAATTTTAGTTATCCTTGTAAGAGATTATCTTTCAGAGAAATGACCTTAAAACAATAAATTTATATTTTTATAACCTTTTTAATTCGTATTAATTAGATTATTTAATCCATATATATAATGCGTCTCTCGGAAAAATCGTCTCTTACGACAATTTGTACAAGAACTTTAGAGTGATGGTATTGATGGCCAAAGTAAATTATGAAGTTTGCTATTGCTTTGTTTCAACCGCGATATTTTTTTTGAGAAAGCACTAATTAATTTAAATGTATGAGTTTTTTGAGTCCAATAATATTATACAAGAGCCTTTTTTTTAGTTTCGCCCAGGGTCTAAAGTTAGGGACATTAATAAGTTTAAGTTTCTCTAGAGTCATTTAATTGAATATTTCAACCCATTTTAGAATATAGATCTTATATACTTCATCTCTATAGAAAAAAAAATCCTCACTCAACTGAAAATTTAAAAAATAAGCTTGTTAATAAAATTATAAGAGAGATAAAACTACAACAACAAGGAAATGTTACAAAGTTAAATAAATAAAAGGAATAAAATAAATAATCTGTATAACACTAAATAAAATTTCAAAATATGTGAAATAGGAGTATATCTAAAAGTCTATGACGAGGCGTATAATAATTATAGTATACTAGATAATATATGCGACGTTGACAAGAATTGAAATCCTAATATTCATATTAAGAGCATAAAGTTTTCAAATCAGAATTTTTATTCAATAAAATCTGATTAATTATTACAACATCTTAATTCATATCAATTTTAGTCAAATAAAATCTTAATTAAGATAAGAAATCTCTTGTGACGTCCCCATAAATTAATAATCTGCAACATAATAAATCTTGGTTATCAAAATCTTTTTCTGTATTTAAATTAATCGATTCCTAATCAACCTAATATCTATATATATATATATATAAACATAAACTCATTTAAGCATCGGAACAACAAAAATAATAATCCTCTTTTTAAAATTCTACAAAAAAGATGACAACTTTACCAGCATCAACGACAAACAAAAGGTAAGCATAAACTATCTTCTCTTTCATATATAGAGGCGGACATTAAATACGGTCGCCAATTCTCTTCATATATTGTTGTGGACTTTAATTATGGTTAGTCGGGTTCATATCTTCTTAAATAATTATATTTAATTTTAAACTATATTTATCACTTTTTAAGTAGACAGTTCAACTTATAAATTTTTTTAAGATTCGTCAATGCATAATACTCCATAATTCATATCCACAAAGAAAAACTCTCTAATTAATTTATTTTTGATTTTCAAAAATTCTACACTTGTTGAATTATTCGATTATTTTACAACCATTTATTTATTGACCTACAAAATAGACCCCAAAATTAAAACATTTACAAAATAATCATTATGTTATACCACTAATTATTTTAGCTATGTATTATTTTTTGATCAATGTATTTTCTATTTTTGAAAAATCCTAACTAATTAATAATTGTACATACTTCTCCTTATGCTCTAGTAATTTGTAAATTTTATGTCTTTTTTCTACAAAAATATACTTTGTTTATGTCGTTATTATTGAATAAATTTAGATTGTGTCTAAAGATTGTAAAAATAGGTGACTAGCGAGACTAACTTTTACATACTCAACAATTAATTAGATTGGATGGCAAGGTAGCAATAATCACTGGAGGGGCAAGTGGAATTGGTGCAAGTACGGCAAAACATTTTTGGAAAAATGGTGCCAAAGTTATAATCGCTGATATCCAAGACAACTTAGGCCAAAAATTAGTCCAAGAATTCTACAGTAACAACATCGTTTACTTCCATTGTGATGTCTCGAAAGAAGAAGATGTACGTGACCTTGTTGACTACACAATCTCTAAATATGGTAGACTCGATATCATGTACAACAACGCAGGCGTAATGGATCGACTTGGAGGATCTATTTTGGATTCGACTCGAGAGGATGTGGATCGGGTCCTTAGGGTGAACCTATATGGTTCTTTCTTCGGAGCCAAGCACGCAGCTCGAGTAATGGTCCCACAAAAACAGGGTTGCATATTGTTCACTTGTAGCGTTTGTACATTAATAGCAGGAATAGCAACACACCCTTACACGATGTCCAAACATGCTATTTTAGGCATGGCCAAGAATTTAAGCGCTGAGCTTAAACAATATGGAATAAGGGTAAATTGTATCTCCCCTTCCGGGGTGTTTAGTGGTATGGCTCCGGGGCTTAGTGGCGCTAGCGGAGTTTTGATGGCCGATGATGTTGCAAGGGCCGCCCTTTATTTGGCTAGCGACGATGCAAATTTTGTGAATGGGCATAATCTTGTCCTAGATGGTGGATCTAGTGCAAAAAATTTTTCAATGGCATTGGCTTTTAATTAAATCAAGGTGACAACTAAGAAAATTAGTACTCTTAGCATATATTCATTGGAGCTAAAATTTCAATATTCTATATATTATGTGAATCGTGAACGAGCTACTATTTAAGTGTTTGTTTGATTATAATACTTGAATGTGGTAATAATTAGTGAATATCCAATGTTATTACTTTCATTTAATTACGATTTTACTTTATCAGTAATAATTTGTATAATCAAGTTTATTTGATTTTCAATCGACATAATTTATTACATTAATTACAAGTTTTATTGATTGGACTAATTAATTTAAAATCAAACATAATTTGATGAAATGTTGGGATGATTTATTACACATCTATAAATTAAAAATGATGTGTGCACTTTATAAGTCACTGAAATTCTTTGTTACATTGTTCATATAGTTTTCTTTTATGATATCTCATTGAATTATAAAATATGTGTACCTCATATTTACCCGATAATATATTACATAAATCCAACTAAAATTTAAAATAAAACTCTAAAATATCATTACATCACATTAAATTGAATTGGCATTTTGATCAAACATAAATTAACAAAACATTCAAATGATAATCTCTAATGATATAATCCATTCTAGTATATGATACTCCATATAGTAATCAAAAATTCAAACAATGCGTCACGACCAAAAAAGTCAATAATGGCTATGGATACTTTGTGCAATTGGGTTCTTACTATTTTGTATCTTTATGGCTATGCGTTATGTTGCCAATTTCTAACAGCTAAACCTAATTATGTTACTGGGTTTGACTCAGAACTAGAACTGGGTTCACTCGGAAAAGAATTACTTGAAACGGCAAGAAATCCCGAGTTTTTCGATTGGTTAAAGAGGGTAAGGAGGAGAATCCATGAAAACCCAGAAATTGGATTTGAGGAATATGAGACGAGTCAACTCATTAGATCAGAGCTTGACTCGTTGGGGATTGATTATACATTTCCAGTTGCTAAAACTGGTGTTGTCGGTTCAATCGGGTCCGGTTTACAACCTTGGTTTGCTCTTCGGGCCGACATGGATGCACTTCCCATTCAGGTATAACTTATAAGTACTTGCATTTCTTGTTTAGTTTTTCTATATATCGTTCATCTTAATGAATTGTCAAATGGGTAATCTATGTTCATCTTGGATTTTAATCCGGCCAAATTTCTTTTCATTTTCCAATTATTATTTTTTTTTTTTAGGCACTTTGTATCATGATATAGTATAATTTTTCCAATAATATTTGTATTTTGATTTGATTAATTATGTCTTTAGGTTAACAATTCTCCATTTTCATGAGATTGTAATTTTGCAGTTTTGCTATAAAATATAATGATAGAAGTTAATTATCAAAAGGTTGATAAATGATACTTCATGCTTATGACTCATCTGTACACACAAATGTACTTGGTGGTTTAGTTGGGATAATATGAAAAAAATATTTGAATTGCTTATATTGTATTAGAAGAAAGATGAAATTTTTAGATGAAAACTAATATTGTGGTAGAAACATTTTCATTATAGGGAATGTAGCCAAATGATTGTGATCTCCTAAAGTAGAAAATGTAGCAATTTCGGTGGAACAAGAGAGCGAGGTTTAACCTTTATAGGTATCGGCAAACTGTAATAATTATTGGTATAGTAAGTACCTGTGGAGTAGGAGAATTCATGTGGATGACCATAAAGTTTCATCTAGTGGTTCATGTGCAACCGTTATCCTATGGGATTAAGGCTTTTACACTGTTATGTGTAAGTGCTTAAAAAATGAAAAGTAGCTGAACCAAATTGAACGTGTTAGAGGTATAGTGAACAAATTTGAATTCAAGCACTAATAAATTAACAATAAACACTTAAGCATGCCCTACTTCACTCAAATCTGCAAGTGTAGGACAGTAGGCTACATTCTCATCAGTTGTAGTGTAGTATAAAGATTTCAGCTGTTTATGTGTTCTCCAATGGCCCAATGCCATTAAGTAGCTCCCACATAAGGCTCTTACCGAAGCAGGGTTCGGGGTGTCAGCCTATCAGGTGTACGCAACTTTACCATTGTGATAACAAAGAGTTATTTCCTATTGGCCTTTGTTAACAAACATCATTTGCATCTTTACATATACATGATTTAATGAGCCATTAGAGTAGACTATGGTCTAAGATATTCCAAAACCAAAGTATTATAAATCTTTTACTCCATCAAGAATGGGCAAAACAATGAAATTATATATTCCGACTTTCTATTCTTCTTCCCGTGTTAGGAAATGGTAGAATGGGGAAACAAGAGCAAGAACAATGGTAAAATGCATGCATGTGGGCATGATGTCCATGTCACAATGCTTTTAGGGGCTGCAAAGCTGTTGCAACAGAAGAGGAAAAACTTGAAGGTACGTATGCTATAAGTATGTAGATATGAATTAACCCAAGATTCTGCTGAATTTAACTGTTGATTTCTTCAAGTGTTCTAATTTTAGGGAACTATTAAGCTATTGTTCCAACCAGCAGAAGAAGGTCGTGCTGGTGCTTACTCTATGATACAAGAGGGTGCTATAGATAATGTGCAAGCTATTTTTGGGCTACATGTTTCACATCTTGATCCCACTGGAACAATTGGTTCTAGACCTGGTCCTTTTCTTGCTGGTTCTGCCAGATTTGTTGCAATGATTCAGCAGGAGGGTGAATTGAGTGATCCGGTTTTTGCTGCATCGACCGTAATCTTGGCTCTGCAACACATTATCTCTCGAGAGATCGACCCTCTTGAAGGCAGGGTGGGTTTCTCTTACTAGATAACTCCCTCGTAATATTTGCAGATACATGCACACTTGCACACACAGACACAGAATTCCATATTTGATTCATTTTGATTAAGATTCCATCTAATTTGTATGAGATCTTTTCAGTGGACTATCCACATATTCTTGATCGTTTTGATTGTCAATCAACTCTGTTCTAACTGTGTAACACCCGTTCTCATGAAATTCAGAATACTCTTTGATACTTGAAAATCGATGTAGGTGGTATCAGTTACCATGATTGAAGGGGGCCAGCATGTAGATGTGATCCCTATGACTGTTAGTTTTGGGGGGACTTTTCGGAGCACGACCTCAGAAGGGTTGTCTGATCTTCAGAGAAGGATTAAAGAGGTAATCAAACTATCCCTCCAAATCTTTCAGAAACCAAATGATTGTAAAACGAAATTCTTTTGGTTTGTTATGTGCTGAACGTTGATTATTGAATCGATAGGTCATAGAGCTGCAAGCAGCTGTTCATCGGTGCTCTGCTACGGTGGACTTCATGGAGGAGAAGGCAAGGCATTACCCCCCAACTGTTAACGACAAAAAAATGTATGACCATGTCAAAAATGTTGGTTCAATGTTGCTTGGGGAGTCAAATGTGCTTGATATTCCAACTACCATGGCAGCTGAAGATTTTGGGTTCTATGCACAAAGAATTCCAGCTGCTTTTTTCGTAGTTGGCATAGCGAACAAAAGTTTGAACTCGAATAAGCCATTGCACACTCCATACTTTTTCGTAGACGAGGACGTTCTCCCAATTGGAGCTGCACTTCATGCAGCTGTTGCAATGTCGTACTTGAATAAAAATGCAGTGGTTGGTTCAATGAAAGGGGAGTAATTTGGGTTGGAACGAGTCTATCTTGGTTTGAGATATGCTATACCCATTTCAGTTTGTTTGGGTTAGGTCCTTGTTTGAATTACAGGAATGATTGTGAATAAAATAATATAGTATTTGGGAATAAATATTTCATTTCAAATTATGAATTTCAATCATGAAATCATAATGAAGAATTTGAAAATGACAAATTCTCAACTTTAACTATTTTAAAAATAATGGTGGAATTTAATTCAAATCTAAATTTGAAAATTTTTAATTTGCCAAATAATATATTTGAGTCAATTTTAAATTTCCAAATGAAATTATTATTCTCAAATATGGCATAAAATAAATTTCAAATTGTACATTAAATTAAGTAAGACTTCATAGTTTGATGAAATGGTTCCAAATTGAATTGTTATACGCACAATTTGGGTTTTGGATCGAGTCTATTTGCCATATATGAATTATGGTGGAAGCTTCAATACCATCTTAATATGACTTTATAATTGAAATCCGTTAGTATCAAGTATCAACACCATTGAAGACGTTTGATTATTAATTTAAATAACGGTAATGAGAATGAGTTTTGAGAATTAATTTTCATGGTATTGAAGTTTTCATACTTAAGTATGTATTTTTCTACACAATATTTCTTTACTATCTATAATACCACCTTTCAAGTGGTAACGGAGAATAAAATAATAAATGTAAAGACAAACATGATCATGCATCTTATCAAGTAAATTTCCTATTAAATTATATTGAATTTTCATCACTATCCACACATTTTAATACCAATAATTGAACCGCCGTCAATAGACCAAAGTCCACCCAACATAATCTTGAGAAGTTTGTTGTGATAAATCATGGCAACAGATTGAAGATATGATTCATGCAAATGGCAGGTTTGATCACATGTTATATACACATAAGCTCCTCCATAATAGATTAGAAATCATAATCCGTCCTGCAAATCATGTTATATACACATACACCAAGGTTTACTTAAATCCGAAAATGTGCACAGCTATTGATATACGCGTTACTGATAGACACAATGGGATTTTCATGCGTATACTAGGCTTTTTATCGTTGGAGGATGAGTTCAGTTCAATTTGAAAGGCAGTGGTTGTGAGGATCTTTTGATTTGTGCTCTTTGCCCAATGTATCATCAGCTTCAGTTCCAAGGTCTTGCACCCTTATTTTCCTTCTCGCTTCTGCAAAGTTGAACCGCAGATAAAATCGCGTCATAAGTAATTGGAATCATGAATCTTAGTGAGCTTAATTTGTTGAATGTATTTAGGATGGAAGGAAATGCTGATAGAGAAAATCAAGAAGCAATCACCATGCCACCTCCACACTTTAGCATGGGGGATAAGCTCGACTACAAAATGGTATGAACAACCCAACTAACTACACTTTCACACGCCAATAAGATCAAGAATTTATAGAGCGGCGCGGCCTTGTCCATCTATTACATAAATGGTTAATTTCTTTAAAGTTCGTCCGTTTTCCCCTCGTAATGGGTCAAATTAGGTCCCAAAACAAGCACCATGCCCATTGTATAGGTCTGAACCACACACAACTCGAAAGCTTTACATCATATCAATATGAGCAATAGGATGATCAAAGAGAAATAACAAGATGGCACATCCGTGAACCAAAACAACATGTTAAGTACCAAACTTTAATGATTGGTAAAAAGGAATAGAAACTGTGTATATACAGTTCAGTACCAAACTGCAAAAGAATTGGTAAAAAGGAAACTAATCATCCTTCATACATACACCTTTTTTCCTTTCTTTATTTGCCTTATAATTTTCAAGGACAAACTTTAATGATTTGTAACATTAACATTTGAAAACTGTAACGATTTCTCTGTACAGTAATCACTCAATTGTTTGCATTGAAACATATACATAAATACTACTAATTCCCTCATTTACTATGCCAAGGCCTTAAAAGAGTTAAAAGACTCTCAAGGGAAAGCACTGGAACTTTCTAGCAACAAAGGCAGAAACAGTGTACAAAAGAAAGCATTGTTAGCAGTAGTTAAGAAAATTCAAGGGACAAAGACCAGTTCTTCTAAATCTCAATAGGGGTTTTGGCAAACACTTGGTCACACTATGTATCAACTAGATGCTTTCTACAACAGAAGCCTGTAATCGGCCAACAAAAGGAATACAAGTTATGCAGACTCAAAGGAACTTAAAATCCTACAGTTTTTCATCATAATTCAGTACGTAAAGTATCATAACCTCATAGTAAGTTTTCTTAGAACAGCCTCAAGCAATAAATCATAATCGAACTTTATTGAAAAATCCTTTGAAACCCAAGTAAACTAAGAGAATAAAACAATAAAAGTTTGCAAACTCAAAGGAACTTTTCTGGAGTTATTAATCGCGATTCAGTAGGGTACAGATTCACACTTCAAATCTCTTCTTAGACATCCTTAGTATCAACTCATTGACCTTTTCCCTTAATCATTCATCGCAACATCCTTTGGATTGGAACTCAAGGAATAACACTAATGAACCACTCATCTATCCTCATGCCCGCAGAACGAAAAACCAAATGACATGGGCTAAGTCTAGCTTAGGGCAATGCTTGGAAAAAGGCAGCTTTTGGGAGAGATGGTCGGGCTGTTCATAGATCAGTAACATGGCAAATACAGACCTTCAGCCCAGTGGATTTAATGGTGAGTACAGTCTAATTTATAAGTATCAGTGCTAACTAAAGCCAAATAACACCTACCAGCTAACAAATTTTTTACCAGTAAGAAGATTTGGCTCAATCTTCTGCTTGAACAACCTTCTTGGCACCTAAGATTCCCAACAGCAATCCTTATCAATGAAATTTGGCAATAGAACACGCACATGAGTGCAACATGTGGTATTACGAAGAAGATTATAAACCAAACTTGCAAGGTGACCATGAGCCAAAGAAGAGAGCACATGGGGTGTAACTTCACCCTCACAAGGCTAGAACCTCAATGATCAAATTGTGACAAGTGACAACTACCAATGACATGTTTATTTTGAAGACGAACATTATAAGAGACTTCTTATCTGTCATAAGACTTGTTCAAGTTCCAAATGTGATGACTATCAAACATAGAACAATAACTTTAACAGCAAAAACTAGTACCTATGTAAAAAAAACATCCATGACCATTATACTTATGAAAAAAAATGATCCAACAGAGCCACAATATGAAACATCAACGGAGCAGAACTTACCATAGTCAGAGTACAAACCAGAAAGATGCATAGCAAACAATAGTATTAGACTCTTCTCCATCCCTATCATTGCTTAGTAGATACAACAACCTAGCATATATGCCCATAATTGTTTTGTTGAGTGAAAAGTAGTCTTGATCATTTTGAGTTTAGACTACACACCATGTTCTCCAATTTCAAGTCTGATTTTTCATTCACATGTAACATCTAAATGCCTTCCTAAAGTTATTCCCTTTAATTGAGTTATTCTCTACTCCTTTGTCCCAATCAATTTGTTATAATTTCCATTATTGGATATCCCTCTAATTATGCTACTATTCTAATTTTGTATACGACCATCATGTTCTCTCTCTTAATCTCATCCACAGATTGAATCTCTTAGTTCATCTTATTCAGAAATATTTTTAATCCAAATAAAAAAATAAAAAACTCACAATGTAGCAAAATCAATTGGACGAAAAATACAATTTAAGGAGGAATCAAAGGTGAGAAAGAAAGGATAGGATCTTACCCACTCCATGAAGCAGTTTTGTAGTATTCAATTCTCACATTAACACCTTCATAGCCCATACTTCATCTGGGCTCTTTAACATATTAATTCAAAAACTAGTACATTTAAACAGCCATTATCTGGATTTGCGAAGCAATCATTCAAGCTCCTACAAGAGTAAAAATAACATGTTGCTTAGCGCTTTCTAAGAAACCATGAGGATAATGATATAGTAGGCAACACAACAGCAGAAAGACCGCATGTGCAATGGGAGACTTTCAGATATCAAAAATCAAACTCCATCATTAGAAGTGATTGGCATCACGAGGAACAATTGCTTGATTCACTTCAATACAAACCCTAGAGAAGTGCAACATTCAATTTCATGAATGACAACAGGGCATGATAATCTTACAGGCCAATGTTGACATAAGGCATATGAAATTCGTAAATCAAGAATTTTGAAGTTCCCAGGTGCCAACGTAAATGGTTAGAGATAAGAAATCACTGAAATCTAAAAAACAATGGATAATAAAAATTGTGACACGCTATCATGGAAGTATAAGTTGGACAGATATAATATATCAAAGCTTGAAACATTTAAAACATATGTTGCTTTACAATCAGCAAGTAAATTACCTGAATATGGTATTTTATCCAGTCGGAGTACCAAAGGAAAGTTTGCATGCCCCTATTATCATTATTGTCATTAACTGGCTATCGATTCTTAAGTATCAGTACTACAAAGGAAACTAGACAAAAAATGGCACCACTTTTGGCCGCAAAGAGCACGTATCAGATTTAAAACTCTAAGTGGAGGCAGCATTCCATATTCCTAATCTAGGAAGTAGAAGAGTACAAACCTAGAAGTTAAGATGTTAAATTTGAAGATTCTCTTAAAAGGTTCAAATTTTCTACAAAAAGAAAAAAAGTTACACAGCTACTTGCTGGCGGCATAGACAAGATCTTAGCACCAGATAACTGGGTATTAACCTGACAGAATTAATCAAAGTGATAAATTCTGTTGTATGGAATGACTGATAGATGTTATACACAGCAGGAATAAAAACAATGGTTAGAACTTTCGAGCATCAGTCCATTGAGTCGCTGATTCAATAGATAAGTGGCAAACAAGTACAATGAAAGATGAGGCAAGGACCAGGCCACAGAAACTGACCACAGCTCATAAAACACCTTTTTTTTCGTGATCATCAATTACAACATCACTTTATGCCACACAATAAGTTCTAGGTATAAACTTGTAATGGAAAAACCAGCTCATGCAAATAATGGAGTAGAAAATGCACGCTTATAACTTAGTCACTGCTCGATAATAATCACTCTTGCCCACAACCACAAGAGAGAAATTTCAGCTATACTTACATACCGTTACTTGTTAGGTGGACTCTTCACATCACCTCAAGTATAATCCTTGACACTGCGACAGACGACAAGGGTGTTGATTCTTCATCATTTCATTTTGGAACAACAAAATCATACAATTGTTTCAGAATTTTCCATGTCAAACAATTGGGCATACATTTATGCATTATACAACTATGCAAGTACTCAGTCTCAACCTTAAAAGTAACATCGAGTATGTTAATCAAACAAAAAATCCTAGCTTCCATTTTTTCAAAACTTGTATACAGAAAAGGAAAGAGACCAAAAAATGATAGGTAACAGCAAGATAATCAAGTGCATAAAAAACAACACATAAATATAGAAAGTTTGTGCAAAGTATCGAGACAAGAGAAAAACATAAAAATCCCACAATTAGATATATAGATTTAAGAGTATAAAACCATTGCAGCTCAAGAGCATTTAAAAGTATTGCACTTCTAAAGCATTTGAGTAGCATGACATTAATGAACAGATCACGAAGGCACTGATAGTAAAACAAATTCCTCTGACCTTCCTTGTTTACATCAAAACAGCTATGAAGATATTCCAAAGAGGCGATCAAAACAGCAATGAAAGATATTCCAAAGAAGCAATCAAGAAGAATTTGGGTTTATGCACACTTGCACTCCAAGGTCACAAAAATTTTTCCTCAAATATGTTAATTCCTTTTCTCACCAACCAGTAACCATTCATGGCATTCCAAAGTGTTCATTTATCTTGATATAATCAAGAAACGTGATAAACTGATTGAGCAAGTCCATTAATTAAATAAGACATCCATACTGATATTCAGTCAACTACAATAACATTAAAACATCAACTACACTGCTATTTCAAGATGGGAAAATTGATGCGCAAATCTATAAGAAACTACCAATGTTACTACATTTACTAATTAACCAACACAAAGTAAACCAAAGAACAAACCATTTTGATCCAATTTTTAAATATTGCAATACAATTAAGTCAATAACCCACAAACTTGAAAATACCACATGAGAGACAACATAATTAGTCTATTAATAAACTCCAGAATAAGCACCAACAAAGCTACACTAATAATTCCACCAAAAGACAGCTTAATTCATCAACAATCAAGCAAAAGAGCCAAATCTCAAAAGCTAAGAATCATTGTTTTTCCTCACGCTCTCGATTCCATTGCTCAATCCTAGCTCTCCTTTCCTCACTGCCATCTCTAGCAGGTGGAGGACTTCTGCTCCTCCTCCTTTCACCACTTCTTCCTCTTCCATCATCATGTCTCCTTTCACGACTTCCACGAGAATCATACTCCCTCTCCCTCTCTCGCCTCCGCGAACCCCTTGGACTCCTGCTCCGGCTCCTGCTTCTACTCCTCCTCCGATACCTAGGGTTATGAAACTTACCAAACAATTTCCTCCTCAGCTCCCTCCCAATCATCTTAACATGCATAAAATTACAATATCCACCTCGATTACAACTCTCCTCTTCAAATTGTCGACAAGTAGCCTCACGAAAATCCGTCACAGGAGAAAAATCAGCAATAATCGGTCTCCCTAAGTAAAACCTCCCTTGCAAAGCTCCTAAGGCAGCAGCAGCTTGATCTTCTTCACGAAATTGAACATAAACATTTCCGATCATATGATCAGCTAGATTGTCACACACATTTAGAGTTTCGATTTCTCCGAACTTGCTAAGTTCATCAAAAATATCTTCATAAAAATCCTCAAAGTGAGATTGAAGAGCTTCCGGAGAAATCGGCTGACCTTGAGCATCAATTCCAGGAGTTATCATGTCAGGACGCTGGTACATATTGGAGAGAAGAAGAGTAGGAGAGATTGTCGGACGGTTATGGAGTCGAGAACAGCGGTCACCATGGCGACAAGCTCCAATTTTGAAGTAGAATGGACAGTTTACTCTGTCTTTCTCTGTACCGAAAATCGATGCCAAATGCTCCGCCATTGTGGTAGTGATTTCTTCTCTAAAATGTCGATTTTAGGAAATTTTTAATCGGAAATTAGGGTTAGAAGAAGTGACTGAGTGTGAGATCAAAAAAAATGAAAAACCCTAATTCCCGAAGTTTGTCGGTTTATGCGAGGGACGATGAGAGGCAACGGAGGAAGAATGGTGGAATTTATTAATGTGGAACCGCCACAGGCTTTAAAGTAATTCGTATTTGTAAAATTAATAAATCATACTATTATGTAGAATTTGATTGGGGTGAGTTTTGTGATTTAAATTTACTTATTATTTTTTTATCTTCTTGTGATAATTTAAATTATAGTGATTGATTTGGAATTTCTGATTCTAACATCTTTCTATGCATAGAAAATCTATTTGTTAAACTAATTTAGTAAATACTATATTAAATGGTTTAATCACTCAACTATCTGTTTGTTTCATAATGAGCTTAAAATTGCTCAATAAAGCTATCTTACCAAAAATTCTCATAAACTTTACAATATCCACTTTACTTAAAACTCTAATTTATTATCAACATCATTTAATTTTATTTTAGATTTGCCTTTACATATATCTATACTCCAAGAATTTTTGAACATTTCAACTATGTTTTTTGTCTTCTACATGATAATCTTTTAATCTTTCTTCAATCATTTCTTCACCATTGTGACCCAACTTTTTATACTTAACTGTTGGACTCATAATATAAATTGTTCAAATCAAATCTTCAAATGGAGTTAAAAAAAACTTATAATCTTTTCATGTAAGTTATTGTAGAATTTAACAATTAAATTTGATATAAATAATGATTTGGGTTTATTTAAATTTGCTACTAATAGTAGTAACATATTATTAGATAAAATGCTAGTATTAGCGACAATTTCATTAGAACAAAGAGAATTATATTTTGAAAAGCATTAAACAATCAACTTAAAATCACCTAGAACAAATTCAATATTATAATAACTATATCATTAATTTATTAGACTAGCATTGCTGAAATTATATTTTTTGCTTTATAAAACTAAAATTAAAGGTAACTTTGTCATATTTAAGAACACACTCAAAATACTGATTAAACATCTACCTCTTCAAATCTACCGTATACCATATAAAATAACCATCTCCTCTAAATAGGTACAATTTTTTTCAATTGGACTAATCACACTAAAGTCTTATGCGTGTGTAATGCAAACCACCAATTTTTCAAGGCTAATTGTAGTCTGTAGACGTACTTCCTAATATGGAATTAACAGTAAACTTCCTTGGTGTCAGTGACTCATAATGTTGGCCTTTTGCGCCATAAAAATGGTATCATTTCTCATTCTACATTAAAACTCAATGTACAACCGCCTCTAAAAAGATGAAAACATTTACAAATTCTTTTCTGTTGTCAGTTCTATTAGTAATCCTGATCCACTGTAAATGGGTAAATTCCAACCTAGAATCATCGACTCATGAACTTCTTGAAGAAGCAAGTCGACCCGAGGTATTGGGTTGGATGAAACGAGTCAGGAGGACGATTCATCAGAATCCGGAACTGGGTTTTGAAGAGCATCAAACGAGTCAACTCATTCGGTCGGAACTTGACTTAATGGGAATTGAGTATGCATGGCCTGTTGCTAAGACAGGGGTAATTGCATCAATTGGTTCGGGTAAGAAACCCATCTTTGCTCTTCGGGCTGATATGGATGCGCTTGCTCTTCAGGTTTTCCTTTCCACTTTTCCATATATCTATTTCTTCCATTTCAATTGTTTCATTTTGCTTTATAATTGCTGTAAAGTGTGCTTTATTTGGTGTGATTGAGTCGGAGCATCTCATGTGTATCCTCAATCATTAACTTAAGTTTTTAATTGGGTTGGTTCCTTGACATGGTATAGAGCTAGCGTGATAAGAGGTTACGAGCTTAAATCTCAACCACCGTAGAATATTTAGCATCAGCTGAGATTTAAAGTGGAATATTTAGCGTGAGGTATGAGGGACCCGTGTTGCATCCACACTTCTGGTCAAACGCTCTCGTGTGTGGTAGCGTGTTAGATTTTTAACATATCCTAGGAGCTAGGACCCTAACGATTAGCTTAAGCTTTGAGTTGAGTTGGTTCCTCGACAGTTTTGTTCCACTTATATGATTGAATGTGTTTTCAAGTCCTAGTTGCTAATAGCGCCTTTCTTTGGTTGAAATTTAGAATTTGATATTTGGAATTCTACTTGGTATTTGAAGGAAAGGGTGGACTGGGAATATAAGAGCAAAAATGATGGGAAAATGCACGCTTGTGGTCATGATACTCATGTGGCAATGCTGCTTGGAGCAGCCAAGCTACTCAAGTCAAGGAAAGATCAACTAAAGGTTAATTGTAGATTTTTAAGTCTTTTTTACTAGACAATTATCATGTGATATGATATGCTGAAATGGTCTGATTTATGTTATGCTGTGAATACAAAAAAGGGTACAATCAAGTTGGTTTTCCAACCTGGTGAAGAAGGTTATGCGGGGGCTTACCATATGCTCAAAGAAGGTGCTCTAGATGATGTTGATGCCATCATAAGCCTACATGTCTTACCATCATTGCCTGCGGGTAGTATCGGTTCCAAAGCCGGTCCTGTTCTTGCTGGTACTGGGTTGTTTACTGTGACAATTACAGGTGTAGGTGCACACGGAGCACAGCCACATCTTAGTCGAGATCCTATCCTTGCAGCTTCCTCGGCAATTGTTGCACTCCAGCAGATCATTTCTAGAGAAACAGATCCTCTTGAGTCAGGAGTAAGTACATAGAATTGCTACTTTATCGTCATTGGAATTCCATTCTTGTGATATTATGAAATTCTAAACTCCTCAAATTGATTTCAAAATCCAGCATGCTTAACCTAGTATTGTTTTTATTATGGTTTTCTATTTGTCTTATAACTCCATGTACGACTGAAATATTAGATTGCTAAAATTTCGTTACACCATACTTTTAGCATTCTTAATGCAGACAAAGGTTTGTAGTTCATTGGTTTCATACAATGGAATATAGTAAACTGAATCGTTAAATTATGTGCAATTCTCATTTATAGAGGTCACTGAAGGTGTTTGTTGTCAAAGGTCAATCGAAAACAACTTCTCTGTGTTTAAAAATAAGGTTGTATAGATCCGACCTCCAAATTCTTTCTAGGTGAGAGTCTTTGTGGGAGACACTAAATCGCATTGGGGTAATGAAGTGTATAAAAGAACCAGTTTATCTTTTGGGGAGCTGTTCATAGATTGCTAGTGCTTATTTGAAGTTCTTTTGAAACTACAAAAGCCCCCAATGGCATATGTTGTTTTTTCTTTGGAAGAATTTGTTCTGGAAAAAGCAGGTTGTATGTTAGTTCAAAAATGGTTAAAATGTATCATCTGTGTGGGACATATCCATAATCCTATGCTATGTAGGTTCATGACTGAAGGGCTAATAGTTTTGTCCTTCCAAAAACTGAGATCTTGTGAGCCTAGTTTCCGTTGTGCAATTTCAATTCTCGGATGTGTTCATGTGAGGATGGTTGTCAGACCACTTCCCGGCTGGAAGCCTAATACTATTAGTGTAAGATCACAGTCATGTAAAACTCAAAACCTTTTACGACGTGGTTGCAATTTATTGAGTCAAGCCTCAAATCTCACCTTGATGGAGGTGAGTTCGATCACCTCATAGCGTACTTCTTGGCTTGCACCTTTGAGAGCGATGTTGTGTGTGCAAAGGAGTATGGAAGTATATGTTTTGGATCACTTGATGAAGTGATTGATGGTGATGATTTGATGTGTCTTAGTGAAGGCAAGGTTCGAGGTTTGGGACCTCTTGAAGGCTGCTCGACCCATCAAGCTTGATGGATGGGCTCGGTCGAGCCAAGCAGGGGCAGTAAGACAGAAGCTACTGGACTCTCGCTTAGGTGGTCGAGCAACGACCAGCTCCTCTCAGTACGCGTTTCTATTTTATATCCGATTCTTTGTGGGCTTTAAACCCTTTTGTTCTAGGTTATTCTAATATGTTTTAAGGCTATATAAGGAGTCTTAGAACCTCATTAGGGTAAGGTGAGAGACTAATACAAGTGAGGCAACTAGGGTTTACACCATTAGAGTTCCTTCATCTTTGTATTAGGTTGTTTGTGAGAGACCACCATTAAAGGTGAGGTCTTTGCTTTGTGAGTGTGTTCTCAAAGCTTGTGAGAGGCTTCTTATTGATGTATGTTGATATATAAATGATAGTAAGCATTGTTTGAGGGGGAGGTATTCTTAGATACCTCATATATTCTTGTGTGTAGCCATTGTTGTTGCTTGCTTTGTTTTGGGGTGTTTACTTTGCATTAGATTGTTTATTGTTCTTCATCAAATATCATAGTATATTCACAACACAATTACTTGATGGTTACTTGATTTGTTTCTGCCATGGATCATACAGGTTGTGACTGTTGGCTACTTGAAAGGAGGCCAAGCCAAAAATGTGATTCCTGAGTCAGTAGAATTCGGAGGAACGTTTAGAAGCTTGACCCCTGAAGGCCTGAGCTATCTACGAAACAGGATAAAGGAGGTAAAAACATACGCATCTGCATGTATCTAAAACAATTTTACGCTAACAAAATCAGTTAACAAATCAACATGTAAACGTACAAGTGCAGATTGTCGAGATGCAAGCTTCTGTACATCAGTGCCATGGTGTTGTAGACTTCTCAGAAGACACGCCTATGCCATGGCCAGTGATGATTAACGACAAGGAACTCCATGAGCATGGTACACAAGTTATCGAAGCATTGGTTGGCAAGTCCAAGTTGGAAGTTTTCCAATTAACCATGGGATCGGAGGATTTTAGCTTCTTTTCCCAGAAAATGCCAGCTTCTATCTTTGTTCTCGGAATAAAGAATGAAACTCTAAAATCAGATAAGCCGTTGCACTCTCCATACTTCTTTGTTGACGAGGAAACTTTTCCGGTTGGAGCTGCATTTCATGCTGCATTTGCGATTTCTTACTTGCAAAAGCATGGTGGTCCTATGGACTGCGTCTAAGTTTAAAAGCTCATTAACAGCCTTGGTTATCAACCTGGTATCATTTTAGGGCAAGAGTAGTACTGACTACTGTTGATGATTAGCAATAGTCTACCATATGTTCTAGGATGTTTTGGTTGATGTTTGATGTTTACTTATAAGTATATACCAATAGTTCAAGTGCTGAATACTAATTACTTACATATATGAAGCTAAATCAAGTTGGAGAATAATATTTACTTGTTCTATCTAATGGCATTTGTTATATATTTGATGTATTATCGGTAGGATAGAAAAAAAGTTTGATTGATGTATTAATTCATGTAATAATGACATAGCACTCATTGAAAAATTCAACATGTCATGAGATAATGAGTTACTAGTATCTTTATTCTTTATTTATGCAGATATATAAAAATTATAGATACATATTAAGCTTGCTTTTTATGAGAATAAAAAAAAATTGCGATCAAGCTTTCATTATCATGGTAATAACATAAAATATATCATGAAAATTTACACTACAAATCAGTTACATTACCATATTATCAATCAGTATCATTAACCAAGCGGGTTGTAAGTATTATTATGTGTATCAATTTTTAATTTTTGATTTGCAAATTGCAACCATTTTAAGTTGGATCAATGGTAGAATTCTAAATTAACAAGTTTTAATGGCCCATCTTGATTAGTTAATTCTCTAACGGCCCGTTTGGCACATGGTATTAGAGGGCGGTAATGGTAATAAAATTAAGTAATAAAAAATTTGGTTGTTTGGATGCTTTCAATGGTAATGGATGGTAATAAAATAAGGTAATAAAATTACCAAAAACGACCATTTTTATTACCATCAAACAACCTGGTATTAGGCTGTAATGGTAATGAAGTATTACTGTGGTAATAAAATAAGGTAATATTGTTTCGAACTGAAGAAAAAAAATAATGAAGAAAAAAAAGGTAATGTATGTAATTATCCAAAAAAATATTATTATTAAAAAAAGAATTTAGATACAATAATGCTTTTAGATACAAATGTACAATAATGAAACTAAGAGTCATTACCATTTTTTATTACTAACAATCAAATGCAATCAATGGAATATTATCTTCCATTACCATTCTTTAGTCATGCACACCAAACAAAAGAATCTTCATTACCAATTCTCATATCCATTTCTTCATTACTATTGTCATTACAACATTTCATTCCCATTACTTTATTACCATCAACCAAACAGGGCCGTAAGTACATTGATCTGTTAATAGTCTAATGCTTTTAGCAAACTAGAGGACTTGAATCATTTTAAAATGGAGCAAGCCTAGTTCCCTTGTACACCTCAAATTTAAATTTTAAAAGTTATTTTCTCTGTTTCATTTAATTTTCACTTAATTTTTATTTTAAATTATTTTTTATTTGGTAATATTCCTTATTACTCTTTTTTGAATCACACCTATAAATTTATCAAAAAAATTTTAAATGAGACAATCTTACTCGATTCATACGTAAGTTCAATAACTCCAGTAACACATAATATTACCCTAAAAGCCCTCTTTGAGAATTTGTAAATGAATAGGGGCTGAGTAACCAGAGTTGCTTCGCATATAATGATGTAAAAACGAAAACACTCAAAAATACACACAATTGTAATCTTTGCCGGAACTTATTTAGGGTTCCCAAATCCCAAAGTCAACCTACAATTCGGCGGAAGTAGCTTAGTCTTCTGGAAAACGATTTACGCAAAATTGAACAGATGTTATGGGCGTATCCTCCTACAAGGCGGCAATTGGTGGCGACGGCGGTGGGGGTTAGCATCGGTGTAACAATGATAAGTGTTGGAGCGTACCTCTCCTTCGCCAATATTGCTCCTCAGCAAGCCCGTGCTAAAGCCCGTAGTGACTTCCTCAAACAGCGTCTTCGCAAATTCTTGGACGATTGATTTGATTCGCACCTGCAGTCTTTGCCTTCATTTTATGCACTGTTTTGATTTTATAGGTTGAGGTTTCATTTTCACTGTTGGTAGAATCATGGAATAAATTAATTGTAAATGTCTTGAGTTGATTAGATGAGAGATTTAGTCATTCTGTGATTATTGGTGATGGTATTGAAATATAGTACAAATCCTTCAATTTCTGCATTTCTGGGAAATTTTACATTGTAAGAACTAGATCTCTCGACCTATGAATGATTAATTCATTCAGGAATTCTTTCGATTACAGATTCTGCTTTTTTTTTTTTTTTTTACATCAACAGATTACAGTTAACATATTAATTCTATGTTTTTTTGAAATATAATGCCATTAGGAGTTAAACTTGAATACTTGATCAACATTCAACATAACTTTCATGAGTACACTGCTCTCACAGTCTTCCTTTAGTTTCCAAGACATGCCTTCATGGAGAATAAGGGTACAATAACCATAAACATACTTCTTAGTTCCTACTTTACAAAAAAGATACACTCACAGTAAGAAAAACACATCAGGCAACAAGACAATTGCTCTGAAAGATTAACTTTTGAAAAGGAAAATGTTCATATCATCTTCTTAATCTCCTGGAGTTATGACCACCGTCAACTCTTCCTTTGTCGAGCCTTCCCCTAGTTCCATTCCCTTCCATCGTCATAGGTCTTTGCAATGTGACATTACATGGTTCCCGAGATGGCCATGGTGAACCCTGCTGGCTCGATGGACTAGCGTATTCTCTATCAAGCCCGAGCCTAGAACTAGGCAATGCATGATCCCGCTGACCTTTCCCTGATTTATACCTCTGTATCTCATCCCCGCAACTTCTCCTTGGAACTTGTTTGTCGATTTCATGATTTGAGCCGTTACCCCAGTCGACTATATGCGACACACTTCTAAGTAAAGAAGTGCTTTTTCGAGCTACTTGGTTGAATATTGATTTCCTTCCTTTGAGTTGCTCATCAACCGAATGCCTTTCAGATTTTCTAGGCGTCATAGACGCACTCGTCAACTTGTAGTTGTTCTTATAAGGATCATCTATGTTTAGTTCTATGGAATGAAGATCACTTTCACCCGAGTTTTCATCATCATCGGTTGAATTTTCTACTTCGCCCCTGTCACTTTCCTTGGCTTGACTTCGACAAAAGGCCAAATCTCCGTCCCTTCTCTGGTAAACGGGATCATATCCATTTTCTTTACTTGGATTAGTCCTAAGGAACGTTTCGAGCTCATTTCTCAGCTTATCAACAGCTGCGTTTTTCTCCTCAAATTGATGCTTTGCATCCGAAAGTTTCATTTGAGTTCTTTCCTCGCGTAATGCCTCAGCTATCTGAAGCATCTCTCGTTCCTTCTCCATTTCTTCTTGTAATCGTATTGACTCTCTCTTTATCTCCGCTGCTTCAGCTCTATCTTCACCAATATTTCCCGCTAGCTCATCACAAACTTGTTCGATAATCACTCTTGCCCTCTTCTCGTTCTGAAGCTCCTTCACCGCCTTCAGCAACGACAGCTTTGTCTCCCCGAGTTCTTTACCTAACTTCTTGTTCAAGCTCTCAAATCGCTTCCTAAGCTTCCGTTCTACCTCAAGCTCTCCTGCGATGGACTCAACCGCAGCCTCCACTGCATCTTTTTCTTTATTCTTCCACGCGGCCTTTTCTTCAGCAAAGCACTTCAGAAGGTAGTTCATCTCTTTGCTGTCTGCTCGATCTTCCTGGATCAACTGGTTGACCTGCAAGCGAGCCCTTTCGAGCTCAGCATGTAAGGCAGATATGAGAGACATGCTTGAAGAAGGTTGATGTTCCTGACCCCACATACGGCTTATGATCTTTAGGAGCTCCTTAGATGTAGTCAACGCGTTACTAACATCCTTCAGACGAGTTCTTCCACCCGCTGCAGATCCAGATGGGGTCTGGCATCGCGATCTAGTCTCTATCTACATTGTCATCAGGATTGGACAAAAACAGACAAGATCAAATTCAGTACGAGATTTGTGGCACAACTCAACAGAACAAACCTGTGCAAGAAAACATCTTATATCGAAAATCATTACATTGTGAAATTGTAAATTGATCCACATTTTACCTCCATGAAGCTGGCATTACTGACAGAATCAAATTGCTCAAGTCTTAGTTTCCTAGACATGGATGATTCTCTTTTTCGGTGACTACTATTTCCAGATCGTTCCATTCTCTACAAAACCAACAAATGTCGCAACATCAACGCAAGAAAATCGAGTCGAAATCAGTAATTATCGAACATAACACAACGAACATCATCAACTTCCTGGCAACAGCTTCAAGTTAACAATAGAAGACAAGGTGAATGCCCACAAAACACAACTATGGCCTGATCCAGTAAACTGTCTACATCAATTGAAAATGTACACAAGATATATTGCCTGCTAAACAAACTAACTGAAAACCTCACAGAGTATTTCATCAATATTTAGGAGAACCTTTTTTTTTTGATAAATTGGGAAATTAATATTGAAACAAACACTGAAGACAGGGAACGAAGACTGCCGGCATAAAAAACCCCATGAAGGGGAAGAAGGCATTGGACAATGGGACTCGAAGTCAGGCCACTCAAAAAGGAAAGCATAGGATTAGGCTATGCAACACAAACACCAGTCCGTTACAAGCTCCCATAGAGAACCATATTCCATAATAAGAGACCAAGTTAGATTAACAGCAAGTCCAACTAAAATTTTTATTGGTCCAGGTATATTAACGTTTGCTATTAAGGCTCAATTGGAAACAAACTCTTTGTTATCGCTAAGGATAAAATTGTATATAATAAGGTGGTTTATGGTCAAACACTTCTCATACTTTTACAAATGAACATACAAAGCATAAATTGGAATCAATCACTTAATATTAGACCTATTCATCAAAAATTTCCTTACACAAATTGAAATTAATATGAAAGTTCTTATTTCAAGACAATATATTTGTTCAATTCAAAAACAATTTCTTTGTTGTCGAGCTATGCAATGTTGTACTAAACAAAAAACCAAAACATAGTGCAAAAACAAGGTCGGAATTGCATCACATAATCCTAAAAGTTTTTTGAAAATGAATCAATATTTGATGTCAGGATAACCACAGTCCACATCATCATTTCTAAAATACCGTGTCACCGTGCCACACCACAATCCCAATGGTTACCGCATTTTTACACCAACAAGGCTTAAACAAAAAGAAAACCCACCTCAGAAACAGGACTATGAGAAGGATCCGACAAGTGAGGAGGAAGAGAACCCGAATAATTCCAAGACCTTCTAGTATTTTCTCTTCTTCCACGCCTTTTTTCCTTTAAATTCTCTTGCCCTCTTAGATTAGGAGATGGGACTCCATTCAACTCCCACAATGTGGCTGCCAATTTTCGGGCCGACACCGGTGGTTGTCCAGTCCCTTGGCCTTTTCCGGACCTCGATCGACCCGAAATGCTTGGTGGATACCTGGGTGAAGCCCCGGTTGTTGCTGAAACCCGTAAAACAATTGATGGTGATCGAGAACCCACCATTCTCCAAGTGGGTACTGGTGTAGAAGATCCTCCACCTCCATTCAAACCTCCTCCTTTCTTTTTTGCTAAAATTGCTCTTTTGAACTTGTAGTTTTGGATCACAGATGATGTTGATGACGATGGTGAACAACCCCTTTTCCTTATTTTAGTAGAATCCCCCATTATTCTTTCCATTTTGGAAATACCCATAAAGATAAAGCTTATTTGCAACTTCAAAATGTTCAAATCAATCCATTTAGAATCTAAAAAGAGTAAAAAGTTGAAAACTTTACCAGATGGGATTTGAAGAAGTGTAACCTAGAAAAATTGAACTTCAATTGCAGCTCAAAATGTCGAAATTATACAATTTCTGAACCTAAAACAAAGCAAGATGATACCTTTACTGAAATGGGTTAAACTTTTGGAAGATTTGAGAAGTGGGTTTTATGAGGAATGTGAAATTAAGCTGAGAAAACAGGAATTTTGGATCAAAATCTGAACTTTTTGTGTCAGAAAGAAGATGGAGGAAATGATGATGAAATGGAAGTTAGGGAATTACAAAAAAAAATGAAGATACAAACTGCGGACAAAACGTGATCAGAGCTGGCGTTTAAGGGATGAGTAAAGAGAAAGGAAAGAGAAGGAAAAAAAAAAAGAAAAGAAAGCAGGCAAATGATGGTGGTAGAGATGAGTAAGAGAGAATAAAGAGTCATGTGAGAAGATGACGTGGAAATATGTGAATGGACAATTTGAAAAGTCAAAATTCTTTGTTATTGGAGTTAAAAGAGTTGTAGACTGTAGTTGGAGTTGGTCATAGGATAGCTTTGATTTTTGAATCATTTTGGCAGATTCCTTGTGTAGGCTTAAGTATTGAAGTGGTAGATCAGTAGATGTACTCTCTGTTTAACCCTATCCATTAATTAGACTACCCATGGACTAACTACAACCTTTTGTCCATTTAAAAATGCCACATAAATTTAAATATTAAATTTTTTTAATTAATATTACCTCCAGTCTATTAATATTAATTTTTTTTGCTTATTGTAAAACTTTAGGGTTAAATTATAAGGATTTTCTATCTCTTCTCTATAGTATTTCTGATGATTTTAGTATAATGGGTTTACTTTGATTTATCAGTTGTAGTTTCACTTTTTAATGTGTAATTAGATTTTTCATGATTTTTCATGATATTTGATTTTTTTTTTATTAGTAGGGTTTGCAATTTTAAATGATTTTTCGTGATTTTTCTATAGAATTTTTCATGATTTTTTATTTTTGATTTTTAGGGTTAGAATTTTGGAGATTTTTGATTTTTTTTAGTTTATGTAACTAATTAATTTTAGGGTTTTATTTTGGTGTGTTGATAGTATTAGAGTATTAATTTGAAGTCTTTAATTGATAACTCAGTTCTTCTCAATTTGTACCTTTTTCCATTTTAGTTTGTTACACTCATTTTGCACTATTTTTTTTTGGCAATGATCTCACTTTATTTCTTTAAATTTCATCCACAAACTTATTTTCTCTCAATATCTTAACCACTTGTTTCTACATCCACTTGTTTTTTGTCTTATTCTCCAACCAAATTTCACTTTTTATTAAATATTACCCAAAAGAAAATGAGTGCAGTATAATAGGGACGAAGGGAGTAGCTTGGACCCCTAACCTGTTCTTGGATTCGTAAGATTCGTAGTTACGGATCTGGATCCTAGAAATGTAGACCCAGGAATCTAGATTTGAATCTGGATCTTTTTTATGAAAATGGATTTGGATGATCCATCTGGAGCTGATCCAAATCCAATCCGTTGTTATCCTTACATGTGGGTACAGAGAATGGATATTTAAATTGTGTTGATAGTCATTAATAAAGAGGAAGAATTGTGTGAATAAGACTTATATAACAAAATAAAAATGATGAACTCAAAATAAAAATGTACAATTTTAAAAGAATATAGTAGTTAATTATTTCATTTTTCTACTACAGATGATGATGTGTTTAATTTAAGTATAAAAGTAGTAGATGTATGTTGTGCGTTAGAATTAAGTTAACCCATCATTAATTAGCCGTAGACTATGTTAAAAGACCCGACCACCTTTGTCTACATTATTAGCATCTACCAAGGCCATGTAAGATCGTAAGGGTCTATGCCAATGATTTTTGGGTCTAAATCTCCTAATACTTTTGCTTCATGTTAAAAGACCCACCTATGTCTATACTATTGCCACCTATGATTTTTGGGTGTTAGCCATTGATTTGTCTTTGTCTGGCCACGTTTTGCTTCTTTTATTGCTCTACATTTTTCTCAAGCCGAGGGTCTATTAGTTGCAATTTTCTTGTCTCTTTTGATAATTGTATGATTTTTTATTTTCCAACCCTATTCAAATCCTAATTATAACTTTCATGAGTAAACTATAATGTATTGTATATGATGATCGAAAATATTCTATTTCTATGATTTGGTTTGAGTAAAAATATGCAAACAATTCATGTTTTGAAAAGTGACAAATGCAATACTATAGAACAAGAGTATGGTGATAATCACGATTTAAAAGGTTTTGGGGCAATGTTTGTCATTTAAAATCATTAGAACTCGAATTGAATTCAAAATAAAAGTGTGAAAGCGTATAAAATCATTTTAAGTGATTTTTAAAAACAAGAAAATATAACTTTTATTGATTTTAGGTAAACTCATGACTGTCGATTAAGCGTATTATTGTTTATGGCGCTAAACTTTTTAGGGTTTAAAAACTTATTTCTATGTTAAACATGTACAAGGTTGATTTAACTTATATTAAATGTATGTAGATATATATTATTTGTATTTCTTGCCAAGTAATATGACTGAGTTACTAATAGTTTTTTATATAGTATTATTAAGCCTTAAGTTTTAAGGGGTTTGTTTTTAGGTTTTGTACTTAACCTAAAAAATGAACAAGACGTCCCCATGTAATCTAGAGAAACTCTATAAACAAAGGGGAAATTGAATTAATCCTTCTTTGGATGATTAGCATTGAATTCATCACACTGAGGTGAAAGAAAATAAAAGTCCATAACTTGTAAACCAACCCATAATTGTTAGCGTAATTAACTTAAAATAAGCATGCATTTTGCGGTCAAGTAGAGGAGACTTCTCTTGGCTACAATAAATTTGGTAGAGCATCTTCTCTCTAATCACGTTTGGGAAAATTAGTTGCCGTTAGTTTTTTTAGTTATGTTTGTGATTTGTACATAAGAAAATGAACAAGTTTAGAGGGAATCTTGAGGCAACAACAACAGAATAAATTAAACAATAATTTAACTCAACAAAATATCCAAACTCAATCAACAAACAATCAACATGCATGATACGGCGCGATAGAATTAGTCTCAAATGGTTTAATACATGATCTTCTGACCATTACTTATCCAATTTCTGTATTCTTTAATCTTAATTTATTACATAACAATATAGTAATCCCAATAAGCAAGCATTATGTTTAACAAATCTAAATTTATTTAGCCTTTTTTGGTATAAGGTTAATTATGTCTATAGTTTTAATTCACACTTTATTTTAATTAAGAGTGAATTCGAAAAACGATAATTTCAATTAAGAGCGTATTCGGAAAATAATGTTTTAGCTAGTTTTTTAGTATTTTTTTTGGTTTTTGATCTGGTGACTAGTCTCACATTCAATTAATATTTGGTAAACGAATTTTAGATCATCTGAAAGTCTAGAAACTAGAATTTAAGCCAAACTAAAAAGCTGTAAGAGTAATTTTGCATTTGCTTTCGACTTTTGGTATGTTGGTTCAATTCTTTATTGAATAATCAATAACTAAAAAATAATCGAAAATTTTTTAGTATCTAATATTTGACTTAACAATTATCAAACGCCTATTTTATAGCTGGTCAAACAAGATATTAAATCAATAAATTTCAATAAACTATGAAACTTTTTGTTGAGATTATTGCTTTTTATCACATGCATTAATGTGCCGCTATGGTGATTGAGTGGAGGAGTTTATTGGTTAAAATAAAGGGAGGAATCAATGGCATCAGCAAGAAATAGTCCAAGACTGAATTAAGACATGAGGTGATAATAGCAGTTGGAAGGTGGAAAGTCAAAGCACAAATAATAGCAGTTTGCTGGTGGATGAATAAGGCCAAATTGCACTACATTATAGGAATACGAGTATCACATTAAAGAAAAGAACGTTAACAATCTATTCATAATTTCTTAGTAATATTGATGTACAGGCCGCTTCTTGGTTTTGACAGTGTTAAAATAACCAAACAACAACAATAACATTCTAATATCCTAATGTTCTTAAGTGGCTCAATTTAAAGTAGAATTTGGATGATCAGACGTACGCAACGTTAACCTTGTAAATGATAATAAAAAGATTGTTTTTTCAATTGACTCTTGTTACTTAAACGTCATTTGCAACTTTACATGAATAAGAAGTGGACTTGATTGTATGATGTCCCGTTATGTTATACTCCCTTCATTTCCTAATGTTCTTCCCATTTAGAATATTCTATTTTGAAGAGAAAAATTTGATTAAGATTTTTAAGACATACATAGATGATAAATTATATTCATGTGAGATTTCATTAAACTCGTCTTAATGTATACTTTTTATTATATATCTTTTATAATTTTTATAATGCGTATTTAGAGATATTAAGGCTCAAAATTTACTTTTAAAAACTGTGCAAAAAGTAAACGAGATAAATAAAAAAAACGGAGGAAGTAGTCCATTATAATTCAAAACCTAACAACTGTAAATCAACCCCTTCAAAACAACTCAATTTTTATAAACTTAGTAGCTTGAGCCTCTAAGTTTGTGGCCTAGTAGCAAAGATGTAAAGAATGGAGAATTCATTTCAATGGAAACCCATTTGTTATTGCAATGATTTGAAGATATGAATTTTAATTCCTTTCATGACAAAATTATGAGTATAATTGAGAATATAAGCTCTTTGTTTATATTGAGAAGTAGTTTCTCTGAAAAGTAATAAACTAGTAGTTGAGTATGATATTGTCATTTTTGGATGGAGCCCACAAAAATTTGGTTTCAAACATCTTTTCAAAAGGTCTCATGTAATTTGAAGTTAGATATATGCTCAATATATATTTTACATTGGCTGTCTTCGATAGGACTGAATAAAGTTTGGTCTAAACCGTAAACCAAACCGGAATTTTAGTATTTGGTCTGGTCTACGGTTAAAATGGCCTGGTTTGGTTTTTTTTTCAAATTAAATTACGGTTTACGGTCTGGTCTCGGTTTTTTTATTTTTCAGACCTGACCGGACCGCAAAACGTACTATGGTCAAAAATCATAATTTTGTATTTAAAAAATAAAATTGCTACCTAGATATTTTAAGATGTAGTTATTTTTATATAGCAATATATACTTGAATGATGTTGATGTTGTCAACTAATTACAAATTATTATATTTATTAATTGTAGGTGTGAAATATTTGCATAAATACATGTATTAATTTGGATGAAAATATAAAAATAAAAAACCGTAGACCGGACCCTTGTAAAACGGTTTGGTCAGGTCTGGTGATTTAAAAGGTTCCGTCCGAAAAATTTTCAGACCGGAATTTCTGATTTGATTTAATTTGATTTTAGTATCGGACTATACCAAACCGGACCGTATTCACCTCTAGTCTTCGACCAACTTCAGCCCTCAACCCTCATTCTTGGACTTACGAGTGCCCTTATTTCTCCATAGTCAATTATGACAATGTTAAAAGTTAAAGGCCATGATTAAACCAGGCTCATCTCGGCCCATGCCTTCTGAAACAACTGAGAGCCCAAAGCCCCGAATGCCCTGCCCTGCCTAAGGAGGCCTTGACAACCCAATTTTTATATGAGACGGTCTAATTGTTAGATGTGCTCCTTAATTACATGAGTAGCACACTTTTTGCAATGGTTTCATTTTTTCTACCTCTATAGATTCATTCACAAACTAATTTTTCACCATCTTAATCGCTCATTTCTATCATCAACTTCAATTTATCTTATTAATCTTCAACTACAATTTAAATTTTAAAATAAATTTAGGCGCTTTGTCAATGGTACATAGGGAGTATTAATTAGGAGTATTCCCCTACCAAAACATTTCCATTTTTCCACAAAAAATTTGCATACTAGCTACCATCTTTAAACCTTGTTTCCTTCCCAATTTACCTTATTAAAACAACCCAACATCATTGTTCATTGGCTTCTTACCTCTCTTCTCCTACTCAACTCTTAATATCCAACCTAAGTTTCTTTATTTCACACCAAACAACCATTTATCCTTCTTTCTTAACAATCAAAATATTAATTTTAATTTTCATATAATCAAAAGATTATATTATAATGGTTCATCAAATTACAACCTTTCAATGCATTTTTGTTCTACTATTCTTGTTATCATCTTCCCCTACATGTACATTAGCCAAGTTTTTTCCTCGACTTTTCGTCGTTGACCATTAGACCAGAGCTACTAGCACAATTTCAAGGGGGTGATGAAGCAAAGCCTTATAAAACAAAAGTATTTTACACAAATACTTGATCATTTCAACTTTAATCCACAAAGTTATGAGACTTTTCAACAAAGGTATTTGATGAATGACAAGTATTGGGGTGGAGCTCATAAAAATGCTCCTATTTTTGTTTATATCGGAAATGAAGGAGAAATTGAATGGTTTGCATATAATACTGGCTTCATGTTTGAAACTGCTCCCCATTTCAATGCCCTCTTGGGTTTTATTGAGGTATATATATCAAATATGTAACTTTATTTTTACTTTTCTATTTAGTGATGAAAAGATATTGGTTTTATAATAAAGATTATTATTAGAAGGCTTAGATTGTGAAGTACTAATGTTTACAATAATTGTATTAACTTCCTTTTTTTTATATCTACATATTAGTATTAAATAAAGTCAAATAAAATATACTTATTCCGTTTTCATATGTTCTTCTCAAATAAAATTTATAAATTTTTAATGTCAAACTTTGACAACGATTTCTCATTGATCTTTTAGAAAAAACATATTCATATGGCCGGGATCTTGTTAGATTCATGTTAATATATATACTTTCTAAATATCAACTTTTTAAAATTTTTAAAAACTCACAATTAAAATTATTTGATTTTAAAATTTGTATTGGAATCTGTGAAAAAAATTAAATGGAAGTAAACATTTGAAAACAAAGGGAGTAATAGTAATTTTTATTATCAATGATTATATATGTTTACTTATTTTAGTTATGGAATAGATTCTATATTTTGGTTAATGGTTTGATAATTGATATTATTATGGTTGTACGCAAAAGATTTTTCTTATTTTAAAAATTTTTTTTGTTATCTTACTAAAGTGTTCACATTATTTTTAAGTGACAATATTCCTAATTGACTCACAATTTAAAAGCTTCTAAGTCATTTTTATATCCAAATGGTTAATATAAATAATTTTTGGGGTGAATTAAATTTAATCATTGACATTTGTGTAATATGCAAACATTAATTAAATCATGTACATATACTTTGGTTATTTGTATAAATGATGAGTAATCTTAGAGGAATGTAACAGTTCCATAAGTGAAAGTTGCTTCACCATGCTTGCTGCATTACTATATATGTTATAAAATATAGATATTTTGTCATGTTTATTTTTATTTTATTTCTACTGTATATCTCATTAATTCTTACACTTTTATTATTATTTAAGTTAAAAAATATTTGCTAGCAACAAATTATTTTCTTAATGTATTTATATGTGTCAAGTTAAAATGAGGCAAGTATTATGAAATATTATGTGGTATATTTTAGTGCTTATAATATTAATATAGACAAATTCTGACAAAAATTGTTGTGTTTTCAGCATAGGTTCTATGGAAAATCAATTCCATATGGAGGTGATAAAGAGATAGCTTATAAAAATGCGAGTACACAGGGGTATCTTAGTTCAACCCTAAGCATTGCCAGATTATGCAACTCTCATACTTGACCTTAAAAATAATTTGACTGCTGCTCATTGTCCTGTTGTGGTTTTTGGAGGTTCCTATATATATGGTGGAAGTACGTTTACTAATTTAATAATACCTTCTTGTCTTTTTTTACTCCTTTCTCCCTTAGAGATTGTTAAAATAAAATGTTTTATGTTTTTCACTTAAATATAATAATCTGTATGAGACAGTGGAGTATCTTCTTGTAGTATACTCATGTTAATATACTATATTTGTTTTACTGTGATTGCAACATTGAGCTTAAAAGTTTGTGTTGAGAAATACAAATTATGTTTTAGCAAATGATTGTTGATTAAAATTATTGGTCACTCTGATTAGTTAAAAGTATTTGTTAATTCGCTAGTTCTCAATTAGTCCGTTATTTACGCCAAAAGTTAATAGATATTTGACAAAATTATTGTGAACTATTTTTTCGCTTTTTATTTAAAATATAGAAAAATAAATATTTTTTATTTGATTATAGAACTGATCTTATAGGAATATTTTATGTGTTATATTCTAGTTTTTATTGGAATTTGTAATGAATGCATGAACAGTAGTGTTTGTAGTGGTATATTTGCAGTGTTAGCCGCTTGGTTTAGGTTGAAGTACCCACATGTTGCTATAGGAGCTTTGGCTTCTTCTTCATCCATCCTCAACTTTGGAAACCTTACTTCTCCTTTCACCTTTAACAATATTGTCACTCAAGATTTCAGGGTCTCTCTATCTCTCTTTCTTTCTTTTTTCGATTATATATATATACAATATTTCGTCATCGTGATATTAATAAAGGTACAATCGCACAAGTTTAAAGCTTCGCTTATACAAAATCAGAGTAAATGTATTCTTACTCTTGTAATAATTAATATTATTTGTAAATTATATATATATTATTACAACTTTTTAATTAAATATAGCAAACAATATGAAAAAAAATTTGCATTCTAAAGGGTTTAATTTACCAAATAGATTTTGGATACACGAAAAGGCGTAGGAAAAGTTGGAATGATAGCACTTGAATCAGTGTTATAGTATTGTTGTTGATTTACTAATGTTGCCCAAGAAAATGGCAATTACTTGTACATGATAATGTTGATAGTGAAAGCCACCTAAAAAAGGGCAGAAACAAAAATAGTAAATTATATGAGATCATTCAAGCTTGATATGATTGGCTAATGCTATGAGCTGCCATTTTTTTTTCCTCCCCAAATCCTGATCATAATTTTTTATAAGCGGGATACACTAGGTATGATGATAATGTGTCTATATAAGTAGTATTCTTATATTTCACTATGTATATAACTTTTAATTTTAAGAATTTAATTGTTGTTTTAGTTTTTTTCAAATTTAAACTGTTTTTTATGACGAGAATTGATAATACTCATACGTTGTTGGAGAATTTTTTAAGCATATTCCTTTAAATTTTCATATTCGTATTATTTTTTGTAAATTTTTTATGTTTAAGATTAAAATAATGCAATTATTAAAATATTGACGAAAAATATTATTAATATGAAATTTCTAAGCGAAAGTTAGAATTGTTATGAAGTAATAAAAGGGTCATGGAAAAAAGTTGAAGAAACAGCAAATCAGAAAGGAGGTCTTGAAAAGCTTAGATCATCCTTTAAAATTTGCAAGTAAGATTTTATTATTGCTTTGTTTTTTAATTTTTAACAAGGCTTATTTTTACTCCTAAATATATTTTAATAACAATTATGAAAAAATAATTTCTAGTGAATATTCTAATTTTTTTTTGTCTTATGCCTTTGATTGAATACAGGAATATTACCTTTTCTACGGATGATATTGAGAGT
This sequence comes from Amaranthus tricolor, assembly GCF_026212465.1. Taxonomy (NCBI): domain Eukaryota; kingdom Viridiplantae; phylum Streptophyta; class Magnoliopsida; order Caryophyllales; family Amaranthaceae; genus Amaranthus; species Amaranthus tricolor. The sequence continues at coordinate 30,690,951 of NC_080051.1, read as the reverse complement.
TGGTTGGGTACTGCTTATATTTATATTGCTATGACAGACTATCCTACTCCTTCCAAATTTCTAAATCCCTCGCCTGCTTTCCCAGTTAAACAGGTATTTTTTAATTTACTAAAAGTATTATCATTTATTTCATATATAATATAATATAAGTATACGGGCAAAGTCCTAGGCACTAAGTCATAATATTTGACTTTTAAGGGACATGGTTTATTCATAATTATAGTTTTAATGAGTGAGATGTAGCGAATATAATGATGATGAACTAATTCATATTTTCCTATTAAAAGGTTAAATAGGCGACATACTTTAAAGTCAAATATCCAATACACAAGCAAAATAATGATGTAAAAACAAGTTAAATTCTAATATTTAAAAAAAAAAGTAAATTTTATATTCAAGACAAAAGTCTATTGCATTATGAGTAGACATAAATTATATTTATAGCTTACACACAAAAAAAGATCTTTAAGGTTCAATTTTATTGATGTTTAGTTGATTAATTTTGTGATATATATATGTTATACATAAAATAATAATCGGAATTACTTATTGTAAATATTGCATGTATTGTTTATGTTTTAACATTAATACAGATGTGTAAAGCAATAGACAATCCAGAGTTAAGAGATGATACTTTTGCCAAGTTATATGGAGCAGCCAACATTTACTACAATTACCAGTCATGTTGATAAGCATGGCCTTGATGAGTGGACATGGCAGGTTCATTTCCTTCCTCTTTAACCTCTTCATTTATCCTTTTCTTTTATTTTTTATGATGATTAGGTTAAGTTTAGGAGATTACGTTAAATTAGATCGAACTCAAAATAATCTTTCTAAAAAATGATACTTGTTCTCCAATTAAAACAAGATTTAATTCTCATTCATTTATCATTTTCTTATTTACTGTATTTTTACTCAAAAAAGATAGATATATTGATTTTAAGGCTTCTAACATAAAAGGAAATATAAACTCAATATATAAAAGTAAACTAAAATATAATGAGTGTCAACTAAAAATAATAGTGTGAAACGGGTGATTAAAAATTAATTCTTCCATCCTCAATTTAAGAATTAGTTTTTACCGATTACAAAAAATAATTATTTATTTCTTTCATGTTGTTTTGTGTTGTCTATATACGTGAGTTTATTCACTTATTCTTATCTCTAAATCAAAAATAGAGAGAGCACTACTTGAACACCAGACATAATCCAAATTATCATCTCATCTTAATTTAAGGTATAATACGCGTGGTAAGGCCACTATCTAGCTTAATCAAAGATTCCAGAAAAAGATGTAAACAATGTCTAAGGTATCTACTCAGTTTTAGTGTTACCTATTTTTATTTGTTAGAATTGCGCAGTCTAAATAAGGAAAAAAAATTAACTTATTTATAAACTTAATTAAAATTTATTATTAAAATTAATTGGTAGTAGGAGAAGTTATTCCTCAAGTTATATAGTGGTATGATGTTGGACAACAGTGGACACTAGTTCTAAGAAAAAGTGATAAATTCCCTACTAGAGCCTACAGGTATTCATTTAGATCATCGAATCATATTAAAGTTAAATCGTTTATACAAAGTCGGGTAAATATCTAAATAATAATTATTCAAATGCCTCAAGCCCCTACTAAGTGATCTTTATCTATATTATATACTACTCCATATAAAAGTTTTTTGAAAATAAGTATTTATATGGCAAAATTCAAGGTGAAAATCTGAAATGCTGTTTGTATTATGAGTGCTAGTACATATTTGGCCACTTTCTACTATTGATTTGTCAAGAATTTTGGGCATCCTTTAGGATCAGGATATGAAAATGACAATTCCACTAAAATGAATCTACTAAAGTGGTAGAAGCCTAGACGGTGGGCTCACTATTGTTGGTCATAACGTAGTACTATATTGTCAAGGAACCAATTCAACCAAAAGCTTAAGTTGATGGTTGAGGCCTCAGGATATGTTATATACTCTAACACGCCCCCTCACACGAGACCCCATTGAGCTAGAAGTGTGGATGCGCATAGGCGCTGAATATTCCACTTTAAATAAGGGGTGGTTGAGATTCGAACCCGTGACCTCTCACGTTGGCTCTGATACCATGTCAAGGAACCAATTCAACCAAAAGCTTAAGCTGATGGTTGAGGCCCCATGATATGTTATATACTCTAACACGCCCCCTCACATGAGACCCCATTGAGCTAGAAGTGTGGATGCGCATAGGCGCTGAATATTCCACTTTAAATGAGGGGTGGTTGAGATTCGAACCCGTGACCTCTCACGTTGGCTCTGATACCATATCAAGAAACAAATTCAACCAAAGCTTAAGCTGATGGTTGAGGCCCCATGATATGTTATATACTCTAACATATATAGCCCACTTTAACTATGCTTCGTTGCCCTTTTGTTGTACACTTTTGGTGATTTATAAGTGTCAAACCAATTTTTGATACTTGTAAAATGATAATCATGTCTTATTTTTGTTTTAGTTTGATTTCTTTACCTCTTAAATATCTACACTTAATTTAAGGAAATCTTAAATTTGCTATATTTAAATATTTAATGTGAGAACTTTTCATTACAAATTTAGTAAATTTAATGAAACAGAAAGAGTAAATACATGTGTATATTACATGGGATAATTGATCTTTAATAGTTTGCTTGAATTAGAAGAATTAGAAGGAAATAAAGGGGGGAGATTTGAAAAGAACAGATTTAAAGAGATTGGTGTCATCCTAAATTTTATTGCTAACCAAATCTCTTCAAAAGTGAAAATATTTACCAAGTAATATATCTCTTCATCTATCTTCTATTAAATTTATTTTAGATTAAACTTAGTTACAATTTGTATTAAGTGGGGGAAGGGTAATTTATTTTGTAATTCTTAGTAGAAACGTCCACGTGTCGAGGTATAGGGAAGGGTAATTTATGTTATAACTCCAAGTAGAAACTATGATTGTCTATCTATATCAAATGTAGTCGAAGGTGGTTAAAGATGGTTGAAGGAGGTTAAAGATCTTCAGATGAACTTACAAAATGAACAAAGGTTACTAACCCGAGGGCGGCACCCGGAAAAGCCCTTCCGATGCTTAAGTCAGATGGAAGTTGAATATAAATATGCGACTGGAATTACTTAGAGAAAATATGAGAAAAAAACTTACTTCACTTGGATGATTTTGTGAGTATTTATAATTGTTGGTTTTATACTGATATTGAAACTGACTGAATCGGTTTTTCGAACTGACAATTGATGAAACTGATAGATACGTAACTTGAAATTAGACTTGAATATTTTATTGACTATGTTTGACTTAGGTTTGACCAAGTCATAAGACTTCTTTGACTATATAATATTAGTGCTCAATTGTCATGATAAAATAGATTCCATTCTTGTCTTTTAATGTTTAGGGAGAAAGTAAAAATACAATTGATTCGAATGATTCATTTGGAACAGCCAATCACCATCTACCTACGTGATCATGGACTCTTGAGATTATTTAACAACTTCTAATGATTCATAATCGTGAAATTAGCTTTTTAAGCATGTGTTTGTTAGATTTTCAAAAACAGCGCTAATTAGCCGCTTTTATCTTATATGGTATTTGGCAAACTAAAATTGAATTGAAAATTATTTTGTTTTTAGTTGAGACTTAAGATAAGACTTAAGGGTAAAAAAACACTTGCATGCTACATCAAATGTTTAGCTAAGATTTTTAATTTAAAGTCTCGACTTTAAATACCTGCCTCCTATGGACCTTTTTCTAAGGGATTTTGATCATGTTTAAGTTCCAATTCCCTATTCTCCTCTCTTTTAAACAAAGAATTCGAGACTCTCTTTTAATAAATTATATCATTTGCTTCCTCCATTTCCCTCTAAACAAGCACCCTTTGGCTCGTAGGTTCTTACTTAGGCCGTTAGGAGGACTTCAAGTACGTATTTTTACACTTGTAATAAATAAATAGATTATTTTTTATTGATCTTTTTTAATTTTCAAAGGCATATGATATGCCCTATAATGAATAAAATATTAATCAGATTTATTATAAACATATTTATTTTGAAAACAGACGACTTAATAGTTAATTAAACTATTTTTTTGAATTCCTATTTTTAATATTTAATGTTAAAAAATTAAAAAGGTAATTAAAAAAACACAAATCCTAAAGAGAGACGGTCTAATGGTGAGATTGTTTTAATTGAGTTGACCTATGTAAATTTAACATATTAAAATGATTATTTATAATATATGAGTCCGTCTCATGATGAGCTAAAAAAATTACAAACGAGTCCTAAGTAACTATGATAGTAAAAATCAATTAGAATAAATAATAATTAAATATAAACTAGCTCCCAAGTCCCAATCTTAGATTTTTGCCTCATTGATTATAAAATAGTCATTCACAACAGTACGAGCCCATTATAAACGGTTCTGACTTCTGATAGTCCACTACTTTAGAAGCTTTGGTCCATTGGGCTTCATGATAGCCTAACTAATCGAAAATTTGAATAAAATAAGATTATTTAACAACTTAATTCCAAAAATAAGCTTCGTGAAAACTTAAATCTCAAAATAAGCGTCCGTACATCCAAACCCAGTCTTGAAGTAAATCGCTGTTACTAACAGCGAAAGACAAAAAAAAATAAAATAAAATAAAAGCCATAAGTCGCTGTTACTAACAGCGACTTAGGGAGTTGACCAGTCAACTCCTTAAGTCGCTGTTAGTAACAGCGACTTTAAGGTTAACTTGTCAATTCCTTAATCTCGTAGGTTGGAATGAGGAAGTAACTGAGAACTGAAAACTTAAAACACATTAAGTCGCTGTTAGTAACAACGACTTATTTCAAGGCTAGGTTTGGATGTACGGACGCTTATTTTGGGAATTAAATTTTCACGAAATTTATTTTTGAAATTAAGTTGTTAAAACATCTTATTTTATTCAAATTCTCCTAACTAATCCATATATAAGTCAGCTTGTATTGATAATCACAAATTCTAGAAGTTAAAAATTTCAGTTCATCCTACATCTATGAATATTTTAAATATATTCCTAGTTTTATTATATATATATATATATATATATATATATATATATATATATATATATATATATATATATATATATATTTGCGTCTCGATATATATCACAATACAATTAGATGGAAGCTTATGAAAATACAAAATGATCAACACAAAATAATTGTTTTTGGGTGTGTTTGGAAACAGGTGCACATCATGTAGACCTGAGATTCTCAACGGAGGAAGATCCAAAGCGGCTAAAAGAAGTAAGGAAAACGGAGATTGACTATTATCACTAAGTGGCTTTCTCAATACAATAAGGATTTAAGTCACTTCTCTTAGTGACGATTAGAGAATTAATTAAAACATTAAAATATTTCAATTAATCAATTATGGTGATTTTTATTCATATATATAACCATTAAAACTGTCATGTACGGTTGTATTTGTTACTAGTTATCTTTTGGTTGAAATACAATTCTTTTGGATCATCATTAATTAATTATACACAAATTCTTACGAGAGATAGTCTCTTTGAGAGATTATTTTTAATTGGGCTGGTATATATTTTTTTAAATATTATAAATGGGTATTAAAAATAATGTAAGTAGACATTTAAGATATTAAAAGTAGATATTAAGGATACGGTAAATAAATATTAAGGATAATGTAAGTAGGCATTAAGAGTAAGGTAAGTAGATATTAATATTTAATGGACTGAAATTGAGATACGTCTCTCAAGAGATTAGCTCTTAGTTATGTTGGGTTTAGGGCATGTTTTCTTCGTCTGATCTGATTGAATATGCTTTGAATTTATCAAGGTTTCATCTAATCTGATTTGGGCTGATTCAGTCTGTTCTGATTTGAATTTTCAAATCTAATATAATTTAATCTAATCTGATTTAATTTAACTTGATCTAATCTAGTCTTAATCAATTTTTTATCAAACAAATCAAAGGAACGAAGGAATACTAATCACAAAATTGTTCAAAGTTAGGCTGAAGAATAAGACAGGTGAGATGGGTCCACTAATTCTCCCGCTAACTTTGCTGTCTCGTGCACGCTTTTCTACTGTTGAAACTTAAGAGCATGCACCTTTTCACGGGCCACGGCCCACCCTTTCAGTTTTCACTTAGCAGGATTTTTATCTTCATTTTTTGTTTCCAAGTGGGAGAACTTGTAATTGATAAAGATAACTTAACTATTTACCAGGGCCGGCCCTGATATTTTAGAAACCTAAGGTGAAAAATAAATTTATAGACTCTAACTATAAAATATATATTTATAATTACAAAATTTATAATTTAAAAAAATATTACACTTCAATGATAGAGCTTAATATAATCCGTTTTTTATTTGATAATCATGCATTTATAACTCAATAATTAGCAAATAAGGTAACAATTATCACTAATAACATTTGGTTTGGTGGTTAAATGCACAATTTAATCATATAAGGTCTCAAATTTGATGCATATGAAAGCAAAATTTATTTATTTTTTTGTGGGGTATGGGCGCAAGCCTTTCTTACCCTTGCTTAAGGTTAACCTGCTATCTACGATCAATATATCATAGAATTTATGAATTTGTACATAGAAACTAGTAAAAATTTGTTTTAACCTCTTGTAAGGAAACACATAAAAATAAATGTATTTTTATTTAGGGTGGATTTTTTATAAGTTTAACTAAGTCTAACAGTGGTTTTCTTATTATTATGTGCTGCACATGTATTTCACATGATACTTAATGATACTACGGATGATGCATGATACAAGAAAATTGTGTCTTCTTTATTAATGATCGATTCTTTTTAGTTTCTATTGAGTTTAGTAAAATAAGTTAAACTCGTTTCAATTCTTTTTAAATGGTATGTATAACACGGATACTTTGCTTGATGCCATGTTTCATCCTTTGACGATGTGTACATTGATACAATTTCTCTTAAATATTCTTCACATTTAATTTTCAACAATACTTTTTTTGGAAAGTGGCCAGCATGCTTCTAAAGTCAATGAATTTTCTCCTATAATTATCATAGAATGAAATCTCATCATTATTTATATGTGGTGAATCATAATTACTATTATCTCTATTTATATGAATTTTGATTATGTCAAGTTTGAGGCAAAAGCTGCGTTTCTATATGTTATTGATGGGTGTCTTTTATATACTATTTTCTATCATGCCCTCATTGCATTTTTATAGCATTTCTCGCGTATTTTGCTTAATTTTCTATTGGTTTTTATGCTTGGTTGAAGTGTTATGTTTCCTATCTATTTTGTAGGTACAAAGCTCTAATTATGCTAGGAATCGACTCTTGGAGCGAGATTTGCAAGTTGGAAGGTCATAAGCTACTCAAAGGGTCATTTTTGTGCTGACCAGGTCTCATACCCGGGTGGGTTGCACATACCCGACCGAGTTTGCACTTGGCACTTAGAAGAATTTGAAGATGCCATTTGGAAGAAAAAGTTGCCACTCGCACCCGGGCGGGTTTCTACATACTCGGCCGGTTGAGCCTCTAAACCCGGGTGGGTTTCCAAATACCCGGCCGGGTGAGCCTCTAAACCCGAGTGGGTTTCTTGACACCCGACTGGGCTTCCATTGAAGATCAAAATGCTTTGCTGCGTACCCGGGCGGGTTTCCTTTTACCCGACCGGGTTTACTCTCGAACTTAGAAAATTTTTGGTCTTGAAGATTTAGTTATGCTACGCACCCGGCCGGGTCCTGTAGTTATTTTTGATAATAACTTCCCATATCCTCCGATCTCTTTTTAGAAGGATATAAATAGCTTTTGAGGGGGAATTTTGGGACGGTTTTTTTTTCTTTGTTTTGAGGGTTTTGTATTGAAGGGTTTCTCATATTACTTGCCTTGGGGGATTGTTAATCAACACTTCGACATTGTAATTTTAATTATATCGAAGGTATTAGTTTCAATTCTAATTTCTTGTTCTTGTTTATTATTGTTATCTTTGAATGCTTGTTTCTCCATTAAATTTGAATTTGATTTTCTCCATGAATTTCATTGTTGAACCTCTTGTTAGTTTTATTATGCTTGGTGAGTAGTTTTATTTCTAGGGTTTGGTGAAACTATGCAAAAGGTCATGATTCTTGTTTGATTTTAGGATTTAAATTTGGTTTGTCTAGGTGATTCAATTGATGGGTCTTAGATTGATTGCATGTTTGGCCAATTTGCAAATTTTATTCGCTCAATTCTATAAGCGAGAGTTGCGAGTTTGAGTGAACGATTTCCTTCTTTGAACAATTAAGCTTTAATCGCGATAGCTTGTTTAATTGTTTGATTGTCGAATTTTTTTGCGAGAGCAACACCTTCCTTCGCCTATATTCATTCCTATCCCAATTGTTATTCATGAAACATGATCGATGCATAGTGAATCCTTTTAGCCCTAGACCTTTAATTATTGAATTTTATTCATTTCTTGTTTTTGCGCCAACTTAGATAAACAAAAATCCAACTTTTGATTGTTAGTAATAGTGAACTTGGTTTAATTTGTGACTTTATTTGTCCTTCCACAGTGGTTCGACCTTACTTTCCATGCTATACTAGTTAGGTGAAATAGGAATTATTTTTGGTAGTAAAACGACCTATCAGTTATTTCTCAAATATATAGAATGTTTATATCCTTAATAAAACCTAAAGCCCGTAATAGTCTTTGGGATTTAATAAATAAGCATATATAATATCACAAAAATTTGGACGAGACAGTCTCATTATAAGACCGTCAATTTGAGCCGATCCAATTCACATATATAATATCATTTTAATTTTCTGGGCATTTATCAATTTTGACCTTAAAGATATCAATTTTGAAAATTAATACCTTTAAGGTTAAAATTAATACCTTTAAGATCAAAATTGAAAAATACTCAAGTTGTTACACACGCAAATTAAGCCGACCCAAATTGACGGTCGCATTGTGAGGCCGTCTAGTCCAAGACCAGCTGATACAATATTAACATTATTGACTAATATACACCAACTAAATCAGATAAATTTCTTATTATACATTGAAATAAATTTTTTATATATAAATAAGGCATATATTACTAATTAAATACAGCAAAGAAACTGATTACAAGTTACCTCTTGCAAAAATAAAGAAATTTAATTCAACTCTTGAGTGTCAAAGAATGTGACACAAACCTAATAATTAGCAACAATATTAATTGTGCATGAGAATTTTTGAAGGAACACAAAACTGGATTGATACCTTCAAACCAAATGTCATACTATAATTTATAATACGTCCCTGGAATAGTACCATTTAATTCAAAATATAATTCACATTTTTTAGTCAATTGGAGTTATACCAGATAGGGGTGGTCAGGTGGATACAAGATCGTCAGATAATGATGTAAACTAACAGCATTCAACTTTTATATAAAGTTATATTTTTTAAGATTGTAGTATATGTGTTGATTAAGTTCGTAGAAGTTTTGCTAAGTAAATGTATTCATCCGAGTTCAAATCACCTTAAGGTTATTTTCTAGACACAAATTATTGTGAGCGACGATCGCTTCGATAGAAATATTAGATATATGGGCTAAATAGCCCAATTAATACAAATTAAAGAAAAAATAAAAACGTGAGTTTCTTGTTTTGAGGTCATCTCTTTGAGAAACGGTCTCTCACAAGAGTAAGTGTTGTTTTCTAAATAATATTGACATCATATAAATTTGTTCTAAACCCATTCCTATGAGAAATATAAGATTAAATCAGTGGAAATTATGTGAGGAATAGTAGCCACATATATTATTAGAAATACGTGTTCATCGTGAAATTATATATAGATAACAAATTCATGGAAAAGAGAATATGGGTTGGAGTTTATCCGAGCAGATGACAAGCTCAATCGAGTAACAACTTATATGCTTGGGAGAGCATATGCTCCATGCATAAAATTATTTTCATCTGATATTCCTTTCCATTTGTTGTGACATTTTTTATATTTTTCATCAAGAATATAAAAAGAACCCTTTTATAAATTGACTTGACATTCTAAACAAGGAGAAGAACAGATAATCAACATACAAAACCATATAAGGTTCACTACTAAAACTATTGGTAGTAGAAGGAGTTACTTCTCAAGTTTATAAAATGACGTATTTTATTTGCTTTCTTCAATATAGGACAGCTCACATATGGGTAATAATGGACATCTTAACAGTCCCCACACATGTGAGCATCCTAAGAATTTTAGCCCACGGAAATAAGGGTTAAAAACTTCATTCGAAATGAAAATTCAATTATTTAAGGCCTCTTAAGTAGTGATAAGATTAATTGTTCGATCAGTTAGAATTTAGAAAATAGGTTTGAACAACCGAAATAAGAAGGAGGAGAAGTAACTCACATACAAATCTAAAAAACATTCACTAATTGGTAGTAGTAAAAGTGACATTCTCTTCTTTTTCTCTAATGTTCGACAATTTATATGTGATCGAGTAATAATGTCACTTTAACAAAATACAACAGTAATTATTTTACTGAATACACAAAGTAAATATGAAAATAATACCAAACAAGGTCGGTAAATTGGATTGTTACTCAAATTGATAGTTGAAATATGCAAATTGTACATGTTTGTTCACATTTATGGAAAGACGAACTAATAAAGCATCAAGTAAAAGGAAACAATAACATATGAAGAGAAGACGGCATAGTGAATATGCATAACTTATAACATGTGTTATTTGGGAGACTATCCCTTTTTAATAAAGACAGTCCATGGTCTTTAGGTACATCAAAGCAGTAAAGGTTGAATTAGGCATTCTGGTCAGCCAATTAATTATAGAAGATCCAGGGAAGGTGTACCAAATTTAATGTTGTAGGCGAATATTTCTATCCGGATATTTTGATTTTTTTTTTTTCTCAAGCTCGTAATTAAAAAATCTAAATTTCTAAATATTGTCATCTAATTTTTGTTTTTTTCATTTGCCATCAATATATGTATGATAAGTATATTAATTTTGTATTTTTATGACAACTTCATAGCATTAAGATTTTCAGCGACACCCAAAGTTAAGTTACTGATAATCTAAAAATTTTAATAATTTTCCTTATTTTATATGATAATCAAAAAATCGCTGAGATTCTTAGTGATTTCAAATAAAATAGAATAACTGAGAATCTCAATATTTTACCCTTGATCTTTACTATTAGCTCTAACATAACAAGCTAAGTCCTTATTTCTTGTTTGTTTGCATTGTAGGATTATTAGGGAGAAACGGACCTTAAATTAATACATTATATATTTCTACATGGATTTCAATAGCCCAATTGTTCATGTAAATATTCACTTAAGATGGTCTTATTTTGATATAGTCTAAATGAGTTAAATAATGACTCAATTAAATTAGTTAAAATATTTACCTTCTAACTTAAAATACTCAGTTTTCATTGTTTACATTTTAACATAGCATTTTATAGGTTAATTAAATTTGAAACTTTAAATACAAATACACATTTAATTTTTAAATTTAAACTTCTTATATAAATCATCTCACAGTGAATGTATGATAACACTAGAGTTGCCAACTAATCAAATATAAAAGATTTGCATGTGTGATTATGATTTATGAGGTAAAATATAGATTAGTGTCCACATAAGTAATATGGTCATTAGTCCTAACTACATTAGTGGATAAAAAAAAATAAAAAATTAAAAAAAATTAAAAAATTAAAAAAAACTCATTATCACATGAAGTACAAAATATAAGCTTGATGTCATTGTAGGACGAAAGTTGGCATATTTTTGTGAAAAAGGAATAGATATAAAGGTCAACAATTGTTTTAATTTTTGTAATAATCTTGAATGTGATTAACATAGTCATATAGTGATCTTTGTCTCAATTATGGCCAAATGATAGGCCCTAATAGTAGAAGTTTGTTGAATTAAAGAAAATAGTATGTGTTTTATGAGCACAATATGTCAATATTCACTTCACAATAGATTATTTATTGACAAATAAATTATACAGTTGAACACTTATATATGCATGTATAAACTCTACCATTATAGCTTCTACCAATTCTGTTTGTATTTCTTATTATATATCTTGATCACCGATTTAAATAACTCTAATTTAAAGAGTTTTACCTAATCTAACAGTTCAAATATTGAAAATCATGATTAGCGTAATGATTAAAGTCTTTCGCTTTTATTTATATGACATGAATATGATTTTCACCATCAATACAAGTATGTTAATTTATCCCTTATCTATACCAATTAAAAACACATTCAAATACGCACATATTACAGTTTTGGCTGGTAGTCGTAGCACCATGTAACAGCCTACCGTTTGGCATGTTTAGTGGCCATTCAAATATATGTTAGTAGTTGCTACAAAATACCAGAAGTATGTCATAACAGGTTATGGGATTGCAGTAGTAAAAGAGCAAATATAGGATGGTCTCAGGGTCATGTGATCTTCTAGTACTCCCTACTTTGTCAGATACATAAACCGCCAATTGAATTTGTTATGGGCAGCTTATTCCGCTTTCCAAATATCTGCTAGTTTTTTGCTTGTTACTAAATTAGAAAATTAGTTAACATTTAAAAATTATGGAAATTATCAATTTAAGTTTTTATACTTTATCAATGGTATTCCTAAGTTTTTTTAATTATCAATGGTATCTTCGTGTTATTGAGCGTTTTACGACTGTAACATTTTTTAATTTTTTTCGTCTAAAACCGTTAACTTTTTTTCTTTTTCTTTAATTTTTCAATTTAAAAGATTAAAAAAATAAAAGAAAAAGAAAAAGTTAACGATTTTAAAATATTTTGGAGGAAAAAAATTAGAAAAGATTACCGTTTTAAGACGCTAAATAACACGAGGGTACCATTGATAATCGAAAAACTTAGGGATATTATATTATTGATAAAGTGCAAAAAACTTAAAGGTATCATTGATAATTTTCCTAAAAATTATTGATGATTGTCTCATCATAAGACGTGCTACAATAACGGTCCATTAAAAAAATAAATTTGTTGTAATACTCTAGATTTAGGTTGAAAATAGATTGATAAACTACTCATATCAACAAGGTGCATCTTATTTTCATGGGAACTTATATGCTAAGAACTCCACAGTTAAGCGTGCTTGATGTGGAGCAATCTTAGGATGGGTGATCTTCTAGGAAGTTTTTCGGGGTGCGCATGAGTGAGGTCAAAGTACACTGAAAAGACTCGTGTTACTTTGTGGGGCTAATCTACAGTCTCCATAAGTAGTCACCAATGGTCCAATGGACCAGGGTGTTACATTTGTTAAATGATTTACATTATTTTTCTGAAATCATTTTTAAATTTTTTCTTTTCTTTTTGTTTTTATGTTATTTTAAACAATTATAATTTGAAACAGATTATTATTAACAGTCTCACCGTAAGACAATTAAAATTTAATTTCATCAACTATCACTTAAAAAATAATGGACATAAGTTTGTTTCTTTTGGGTTGTGTTTGAGTTATAAAATATTTAAAATGAGCATGAATATAGCCTATGAATGATGCGATAAGAATTAAATTTTAGTAATGAGATTGGGTCAATCTTCTAATTATTAACATGAAAAACACTAATTAAAACATGATTTTCTTATAATTTTACAATTCAACGCGAGCTCTTCCTCGGGAAAGATTTGATTTATATATGTCCTTTTCCACTGGCCCTTCCCTTTCTACCTTACTACTCAACAAAGTTAATCTCATTATTACGGTTTGAAGTTAATCTCATTATTGATAATAATTTGAGAAAATATGAATATTTGATAATAGTTCATAAAATATAAATTACTTCCTAGGATGTTAGACATATCAATAATATTTTTGCGGGCCTATTATTATTTTTATTTGTAAATTGTTAATTTTTTTAATAGTTGCGAATAATTATCGGTGGAAATTATGAGGTCTACTCCAAAAGTGAGAAAATGGCATTGATTATATACTTGGCTTAGGGATAGCACTAACCGTATATCATTATTGGTGTTTGGCCATTTCTAGAATGGAAAAGCAACTAAACAAATTAAAGTTTTTACGGAACTTTTATAGAAAAACCTCTTATACAATTTGTTCTCCAAAAACTTCACTAATACTCTCTTCAATTCACTACTAACGTTCTATTTATTTTATACACTCTATTTAATGTATTTATTCAATCCTTAATATCTCTAATTGCGCATATTAAAAATTATGAAAAATTAATATGAATAATCCTTACATTAAGACGAATCAAACAAAATCCCACATGACTATGTTTTAACTTATAAATTAATAATAAAATATAAATTAAGAGTAAAAGATTAATAGTTTCTAAAAAGCAAATGGGACGTTAATACTGAATTGGAGGGAGTATAAACTAGGTATACCCCTGCAATGTACAATTTGTTCTAAGTTCTTTTTTATATTTTTCAAAAAATATATTAAAAAAATAATTTGGAAATCATCGTCATCAATATATCCAATATGTCTCACTCATAGAAATATTAGTTATAGCCGAGGTCTATATGGAGGGATGAAATTCAACATATCATACCCTTCCTAAACGAGATTGCGATTTGCGATCAATAAGTTGTTTCAATTAGGCTCGTCAAATAGATTAGATTGGGTCGGGTTCGGATTCGGGTCATATATAAACAGGTTAGAAAACCCTTGACCCAAACCCAATCCATTTAGTTAATTGGGTCGAAAATCACAACTTTGACCTTACCTGCAACAGATCAGGTTGACCTGATTTCGACCCACTTAACCCGTTTATAATTTTTTGGTTTTCGTTTTAAGGTTTTTAATGTTGATTAAATCTAATTTTGTAGGATTTAATTTTAAATTTATGTTTTTTTTGTATTTACTATAAAAAATAAGATAATATTAAATGAACTAAGTTTAGCTTATACTTATTAATTTAACTCGAAATTAATACATTTAATTAAATGGGTTATACAAGTTTTTTTCAAGTTTAAAATTTTGACCTGAACCTAACCCATTTAATGAATAGATCATGTCAAGTCATTTAATTGGGTGAAAAGTCTCAATCCAAACCCACTTATTTCGAGTTAGGTTTAGGTCGGGTTACCAGGTCAAGTGAACCGGCCCTAGTTTCAATAAACATGTAAAGATAGTGATGGGTCCACCCAATACTAGTTTCTTGAATTTATCTTGTAACCATAGTAATATTTTATTTCTAATTCATGATTTGATCAATCTATTTTGCTAATTCTTCCCCTTTGATTTTGGTAGACAATACTTATAAAGATCTCACTTTAATTTCTGCATTATAGCAAAATCTAATAAAAGAAATACTACGGTAATTTTAAAAATTATAAATTTCTCTTACTTTTTTCATTTTCCACCTTTTCCACGTGAATTAGCAATCAAACTCTAATATTATCAACATGATGGTGCTATGAAATAAAAATTGTAAAATAAAAATATTTTGGAAAAAGAGAATTATAAATAAAGGCAATATTATTTGATTATTATCCCTACTAACTTGATTGGTGTGTGTAATTGTATTTTAGGGGACTTTTATTGAGGCCCAATGTGGACCCATTGAAATTTTTTAGGATATATATATATATATATATATATATATATATATATATATATATATATATATATATATATATATATATATATATATATATATATATATATATATATATATATATATATATATATATATATATATATATATATATATATATATATATATATATACTTGTTATAAATTATAATAAAAAATTAATTTGTTATTAAAATTTAGCAGCAAAAATCTAACCAAGTCCTTCTAAGGAAAATGATACATGCACTAAATAAGACTTGATTCTCAAACAATAGTTTTCAAATCAAAGATTAAAAGTTTAAATCTTAACGTCTTTGTATTTTTTCTAGCCTAATAGGCCACATTTGACTGAGCACATTTGTCAATGCATTATTTCATGATTAATATCTTTAATTGTGTAGAATTAAAAATTATAATAAGTTGATATTAATATTTTTTGTATTTAGACGAATAAAACAAGATGTCACATAATTATATTATAGCTTATTTTAAAATCAAGAACACAATTCATCCTAAGAGGGATTGATGAATTAGTGTCAAAAGTCAAATAAGACACTTATATTGAATGGGAGATGATAAATTATTCTAATTTAGGGGTCAAAACCCGTGAATATATATGTTAATAGTCTTTTATGAACTTGGTATATAAAATATAATATTAAAATAAAAAGTATTTTTACTTAAGAACTATAATCAAGACAATCATTAGAAAATATTTACAATTATCAAATTAATATATATTAAAATAATAGGGACTAAATCAATACAATTACTTTTACTCATTCACAATAGTAGCAGTTAACTTGGTTCTCCAAAGTGAGACATATCGTTTAATGGAAAATAAGAGAGTTTCCCACACGTTATGGAATACAGCATCCCACCTCTTTTGCCCTTTTCCCCGTAAACATAAACAGAACTCGGATGTAAATACTAAATACAGAAAGAGATGAGATAAGATTTGTCCAATTCAACCCTTTTTATTCAACATGTATGTCCAAACTCCTAACTCCAAACTGTCGTGTTACATTTTCATCCTCATATACATATACTTGTACATTATTTATACTAATTAATATACTCTCACTGGATTGTATTTTTTATTTTTTTATTTCAGTTGCCTCTTGTTGGTTGGCCCCTCCATTAAATTATATTCACTTGGGAGTCTTATCCTCTGTCTCTAGGTATTTTCCTTCTCTAGTGTATATTGAAAATAATGACTATTAAAAATCCAAGTTATAACATCTGTATTGTGGAATTGTTACATTATACTATTTTTTGTTTCTTATGTAGTAATAGCTACTCTTTTATTTATATGAGACCTTTTTGATAGAATTATAGCTATAAAAATGAAATCAAGGATAGTATTACTTCTATAATTATGAGGGAAAATTGTTAAAAATAAATTAACATTTGCTCGATCCGTTGAAAATAAAATCAACAATTGTTTATTTTAAATAAATTTAACTATTTGGTATAATTGTTGAAACTAAACACTACTATTATTCATATTGCTGAAACTAAACACTATTATTATTCATATTGCTGAAAATCAACACTATATATTATTATTCATAATTGCATGACTTACAAAGAAATATTGAAAATTATTGCAAATAATAGGTGAATTTATTTTCAATAAATTAAACAAATAATGATTTATTATTGAGAATTTTATATAATTATAATAATTAGTTGTCATATGATTAGCATTTTAGTGCATTATTAGTCAATATTTATACATCAAAATAAAAAGCAACTAATTTTTTTTCTAAATTAAACGACAGGTTTTGACTACAAGTACACACAAATTTAGACTGAGAATCAAATATAAAATGGACAAAACGCAAGTAAATATGATTTAGGCTTTAGCGTCAATATATAGCAAATTTGCGGACTATTGTTGAGACACTTTTCAACCTACAAAAGGGTGGACAGTGGACTAGTAGTCTAGTAGTTATAGTAGAATTATCCACTAATTAAGTTGAAAAACTTAAGAACTAATTAATTACTATTATAATATAATATAATTAGATTTTATATATTTAATTGCTTATATCAAGCTATGTGATCTATCAAACTAGTCCCTTTGTTTTTTTTTTTAATGTGTTACACTATAGCCTAATGGAACACAATTTGACAAAAAAAAAAATAAGTAAGATGTAATAAAAATTTGAATGGGAAAAGGAAAACTAATGAGTTAGTAAAATAGGTTAAAAGGTAAAAAAAAATTATTATTAAATTTTATTTTAGTTATTTAATCAAAATATGACAAACAAATTGAAAAGAAGGAAGTATGATTTAAAAGAATTTGGAAAATTATTTTCTAACTTGATTTAATAATGGTTAGCCGACTATTCACTTTTTTGTTGAAATTGTTTATCCTACATTAATAAATTAAAGGTGGTGCAGATTTTATAAGTCATGGAGTGTTTTTTCCCATAACCATATGGATTTGAGATGGTCCTTCCTTAGCTTATGAAGTATGTGTATCCCGATAATATGTTAACATTCACAATTATAAGTCCAGCCTATTTAATTTACTTCACGGACAATGATCATTATCTATACGAGCGGGATTAGCCACGTACGAATCATCAAGCTTAAGCTAATGGTTAAGGCCTCAGAACATGTTATATACTCTAACAAACTATCTGTTATTGTTAGAGTATATGGCAAGCTACAATATCATGTTAATGAATCAATTTAACCCGATAATTATATACTCTAAAAGATACTCCAAGTTAAAGGGAAATGAATAAAGGGCAAGGTGTGTGAGTTTCATGTTGATAGACGATTAGATCATATCTGGATATGCTCTTTTCCCGAGTAATAGCATAGCACCTGGTATTTGGTATTTGTATTTGTATGACCAAAAAGCAAGAAACGGATCATGAATTTAGTCCACATATCATATAATTAAATAAAAATAAATCATGAGGTAAAATAAAAAAATAAAAGATGAGGAGACAAGGAAGTATTAGAAAATAATATCATCCCTATGATCATTGATGAGTTCACAGCCCAGATTGCATTGATATTAAACAGAGATAAAAGTGAAGTCCCAATGGAAGATCCAATTCTATGATTGGAGGAATATTTACTTTGGGAAATTGCAATCAAGCAGGGCAGGTCCCTTGCTAACTTGATCAATGATGATGATGCACTGCAATAGAAAGGGGTCCAATCATGTTCAAGTCCTGATCTCATCAGTCGGTGGACCAGAAACAGTGCACCCCCACCAATCTCTTTTTTTTTCTTCCCTTACGCATCTCTTTTTTTATTTCTTGCCTTTTATTCACCACATACTATATCATTACTATATTATATGAAATACGTCCGAGAATCTGTTTAGACTATGATTTGAGCCGTGTACTCTGATGTCTCATAGGATTTTCTATAAATGTTGCAAATCAATAGAATTAAGAAAGTAATACGTAAAAATGACAATTGAATTGGTTATATGAATTATTGAGAGGTCAGTGTTTAACTCAATGATATGTAATAAGTCTTTTTGCTTTTTAGTATTAAACAATATAGAGGGATCTTTGAAGGTGTGCGAGGTGCTCGACTGTACATGATTATTTCTTCTCCCGTATATGAAATAGTTAATCAAAAAAATAAATATGTTAAGTTTATTAGTAAAATAAATATATTTATTATAAATAAGAAAAGCATGTTACAAGGGTATTGTAGGTGGACAAGGCGGTTAATGTTCTTTAATATGATAATTAAATATAGGTTTTAATGTAAAAAAGTAAAATAAATTATAAATTTTAATAGGGTATTATAAATGGAGTCATGTCTATAATAGATGGAGCCTACTCTGATGGACTATGGGAGTATATATTTTGGTCGATTACTCCACTTTTTGCCCATTAATTGGTTTCGCAGTGATATACTCTTCTCTAGTGTGCATCAATATATATATAAGTACAACAATAAATTAAACAAATCGTTTAAATTTTAAATAGAATAAAATCTCTAAATATTAATTAGAAATGACTTATTTGTGATTAATAACAATGATAAAACTATGTACAACTCAAAATCTCATTAATATTAATTACTTCGTTATATGTGTAATTTGTATTAAAAAATTAATTTAATATTTATTTACAGCTTGTGCACTATATAACCGAAGTCTATTTGACCTGACTAAAAATTAAATTTAAAATTATGTAAAAATCAATGTGAATATAAAATTTGATTTTAAATCGACCCAAAACACATTACCTATAATAAACACCTCTAACTATATATCAATTCCTTTGAAAAAAAAGCCCAATATCTGAAGGAGTATTTGAAGGGAGTTAGGATCTTTTCTATTACAAATGTAATGGAAACTTCTTTACTTAATTTAATGATTAAAATTATTTAATAGAAGAAAATAAAGAGAATTTTGAAATTTTTATTATTATTCTAAAATAAGTGTGAAGATCTTAGAATGGATAACCGAAAAAAGTGATGAAGAGGATACTTACCTTAAAAAAAGTAGAACGTGAAATCCCTGAAATATGTAGAAGTATTTGCACAAGCGGCAATCTCCAAATCCTTCTCGTTACGCCAAATCGTCTTTCGTTTGCTTCATGTTACTCTAATCCAAATTACTCGGTTCTTTCGGATATAAAATTTAGCAAAAAAAAAAATTTGAAAAATAAGATAATTTATTTTAATAACATAAATAATTGGTTAAGAAAAAAAAATTGCTGATTAAATTAAAATAAAAGTAGTATGACTATAGTCACAAAATGGTACTCTCTTAGGTTTCATATGTTATTCTCAAACAGAATTTACTAATTTTAGTGTTAAACTTAGACTATAAAATCTCATCGATTTATATAAAAAATACATTCTTGTGGAATCTTGTTAGATTCTTCACAATATATAATTTTTAAATATCAACTTTTAGAATTTTTAAAAACTCATAATTAAAATCTGTTGATTTAAAAGTTTATATTGAGATTTGCAAAAGAAGTGAATAAAAATAAGACTAAAATAGAAAATTGAACAATTGATATATAGTCGGCATTTTTACCCACAAATAGTGACATTGTACTTGTACTGCTTGTGAAACATTGTTATCGCCCTTTACTGGCTTTTCTTGCTTAAATCTCTCTTTCAAGTTCCATATCAATTGTCTTATTATAGTTGTTAATTGCTTGAACAAAGTAGATTCGAAATATATAATTATAATTTAATCCAATATAAGTATGCTCTAATGCTCAACTTTGATCTTCAGGTTATAATCAATTATTCATGTCGAGAGAAAAAAAAAATTGTTTCAGATTGAATCGGATTTATGTTACCATAATTATAGGGTCATAATTCCAAGCTCACATCAAATTAAGTTTTATCGGATAACCGTAGATTGATGATTGCATTTTGGATTTGGCATTCAACATCTTCGGGTTGACCTTATGTGTTGATCAGTTTCTTATCGGATGTAACTCATGGCAATTCAATTAAGTATACGTCTTATATCTAATTAGATTCGAATCAAATATAAAATCGCAATATTTTTTATCATCATTCAAAATAATCTTTTTATAATGTATTAATTTTAACGGTTATTTATATTTCTAATCATCATTCTCGTTAACTGAAATATTAGCAATTTGAGCTTTAATAAATTTAGTTGAATATATAAATATAGATTTTTTTTAAGTGAAATAAATATAAATTCTGTCAAGAATTAATTTAACAAAAATTTAAACCGATGGTTAAAGCCCTAAAATATATTAATTCTTAGTACTACCATACCTTTTTAATTACAAATAATATTGCATGTTTCATAAATTTGATAAAGATTAAGACGATAAATGTGAAGATAGAAAGGCATAATGATACCAATTTGGGAAGTTACCTTGTAGGTAGGTGGATCCCAAATCTAGGGGAGTGACTATATGAGTCACAAAACCTTGTTTTCGTAATAAAGCTAATAACTAATTAAAAGCTTTAGAAAAACATAAAATTATTATTATTACATATAAATATCAAATGGTTTGATGACATCATATAAAACATAATTTTCTGTATAAAGTATGTGAATCTGGATCCACCGCTAGCTAGTAGCTACTACACCACATAATCATGCTAAATAGAGTAAATAAAATAAAATAAATTAGATTTATAGTTTATAAAAATAACATTTTATATGTGCAAGAAATCATAATTTAATTAGATAAATATAATTATTAATCTTGATTAGTGAGTTATATAAAAGATAAATTTATTAACCTATAACTATTTTAGTTAACAAATATAATCAATGTTTATGTTGAGGAAATGCTCATGCGTGATTTCAGATTGTTGATTTAGTGTGATGTTGACTATTATATAAATTTGACAGACTATTATTTTTATTATTCAATATGAATAATATAATTATTTGCTTATTTTCCTACAAAAATACTAACTTTTAATTGACTATACGTGAATAATAACAACTCATGGGTGTTTCCCTAGTCCCTAACATGTGATCAAAAGATCAAACTATAGTAGATTATATGACAAAAAAATAGTAAATTAGCTAATAAACTAAAGTTGATGTTATTTTAGGAAAAACACCCCTAAGTTAGTGTTATTCATAGTTCATCAAAAATTGATATAATTATTGAGAAATTAACGAAAAATTATACTATTCACGGTAGTTTTTTCTCATACGCTGTTTTCAGGGTATAAAGATGGAGCAATTTTAATAACCTCTTTAGTCTTTCCATTAATTTGGTTGTATGATGAACATAAATCAACCCAACTAATTAATGGTCATGTTTATTATGGGAAACGTGCACTTGGTCTTGAAAAATACACATTATTCGTTGTGTTGTGTTACCCAATTTGGCACTCTTTTTTAAAACAAATTTTTACACTTAATTATTAATTACTCACATCGCCAACCTTTAGTCACAAATGCATTTGTACTTGCAACAACTTCTACCTTCTATTACCTCTATTTTTTTTTTATTTACTATTTGCTAATTGCTAATAACAAATCTTGTGTTGACCTTTTTTAATCAACTACTCTTTTTTTTCAGTTTGTTTGTTACATTTTAACTAAAAAATCTTTTTACATATTTAAAACGAGGAAGTATTTTTTTTAAAAAATATAACCATGTAAAAAATTTTAGTTCTAACAATTATAATATCCATAATTTTATTTATATATAAGTAATGATATAAGAAGCTTAAAAATATGTATTGACATCCGTGTTTTGACTTTTAAGAGATATATCCATCAAAATAATAGAGAATAATGTTTACTTTGTCTATGTTCAATAAAAGTAGTTGTTTGAGTAATTGTTCATATCAGCTACTGTAGTACTTGTTAGTAATATGAGTTGCTCTTAGCGATAAATTATACACTATTTTGATTATTTTTTTATTTTAAAAAACTATTATCAATTGTATAATGTCTGGCAATGCAATTTCTTGAGTATTAACATACACATAGTCTATGTTTAGAGTTTCATAAAACTAATTCGATGATTTGATATTTAGCTTGTAATCGAATTCGAATTGATCCATCTGTAAAAATATATTTACAATTATGTAAAATTCAATATATACATGATTCAATTTTAAACAGATCAGAAACATGTAATCTAAAATCGATCCAATAATCCAAATAAACACCTCTATTGATACTTATATCCATGTTTTTACAAGACAACGATGGTTACACGTCAAATATACTATCCATAACGCAAATAGATGCTAGTACACCCTTTTATCTTAAAGAAGCTCACTATTGATTTATTTCAGTAATAGAAATGTTGCTTTTGTGAGATATTCCTAACTTAAATAGAACAGTTTAGACCTGGTTTAAGATAAGTTTGCCCATTGTAAGAACTAGTATTCTGTTTAGTATTTGACCGCTGCGTTGGCTGTATAGCACAGTCGTGTCGTCCAGAATAACGTCCGTACCGCATCCAATCATGTATTGTTAAACAATATTGATACTCCTCTATTTTTAAAAAATTGTTACAGTTATATATTATATAAAAATTTTAAAAAAATTAATTATTTAAAGTTAGGTAAATTATATTAAAACAGAATAAACATATATAAATACAAGTTATAATGTATAATTGAGAATGAAGAAAATTGTAACAAATTTCTAAAAAACAAAAGAAGTGGCAACGTTATAAGGAGAGATACTTCATACATTGGAGACTAGGAAGATGAGTTTTTTTTGTTCGATAAAATCATAATGGCCCTGTCTCTAGCCAATAGCCACCATATTATTGTATTCCATGAGTCCTATAATTTGCATCACATGATTGAAATGCATTGCTCTATCGAAAATGTTTTATATTTATTTTCTTTTAAAATACTTGTTACATTATATTTATTGACATTTATTTAATATAGTATTTGTGAATAAGTATTTCATTTTAAATTATGAAATCATAAATGAAGAATTTACTAATGACAAGATTTAGGTAATCATTTTCAAATTCTCAACTTTAACTACTTTAAAAACAATAGTGAAATTTGATTGAAATCCAAATTTGATAATTTTTGAGTTGCCAAACAATAAATTTTGGTCAATTTCAAATTTCCAAATGAAATTGTGATTCCCAAACATAGCATAAGCTTATTATAAAAATAAAGTCAAGTGGGATTTTTTTTATGTTATTTAATTTCATATTTTCATACCATTAATTTTTATAATTAATAAATATGCATAATTTAATATATATATATATATATATATATATATATATATATATATATATATATATATATATATATATATATATATATATATATATATAACACAATGAATAGCATAAAAGATCAAATACTTTTATAACAAGTAAGAGATGTATACGGTGATAAAAAGTTTTGGATTGGAAAATACTTACATGTAAGAAATATCGCACATCATTATAATAAAGGTTTATAACTTGCATATAATACTTGCTGTGTAATCCTTTCTACAACCGTATATATTTGGAAAATAGTAAATCTTATTAGGTGTGTATGTAAGTTATTAATGTGCATTACTTGTGGGTCTGTGGGTCCAAGCACTCAAAATCTTTTGGGTTTAGCAGTTAAATTTATGATGATAATATATATAATATTTGAATATTAGTTATAACACAAATTCTTATGAGAGACGGTCTCTTTGAGAAACCATTTCTAATTGGGCCAGCCTATTATATATTTTTAAAAATATTGTAACTAGGCATTAAGAATGATGTTACTAGGCATTTAAGATATTGAAAGTAGGCATTAAGAATACGATAAGTAAACATTAAGAATAATGTAAGTAGGCATTAAGAATGCGGTAAGCATACATTAATCTTTCATGGGCTCAACTTGAGATATGTCTCAAGAGACTAGCTTTTAGTTATAACAACCCTTTTTAATATATTCTTGACATAAATAATGACTCAAATCTTTCAAATTCATCTTAAATTAGTATTGAGAATAAGTTCAATTCAACAAAACTTAAGACATTTTTAATGGAAAATTTGATTTTGCAATAAAAATAAACCTCTATAAATTAGTTGGTATTAGTAGTACTAGGAGTAGTATTCATTTTCTTTTTAACAAATATAATATGCGTAGTAGTACTAGTATTTATTTTCTTTGTTTAAGGAAAGTATTCATTTTCTTTTGGTGTCATTAGAAAACTACCAAGGAACAAAAAAGTTATATCTATTTCTCCAAATAGAAAAGAAAGTGAAAAAATGAAAAGAAAGAGCAGACATGTTAAACAATTACACCTCACTATTCACAGGGAAAATTCATGTATTTTTATAGTTAGGCCGTCTTTTGTTCATCTTATTAAAAAGTTAATAGTTTTAAAAAATTATTTTTGATTGGCACAAATCAAGTACAATCAGTAAAAATCAGTTATCATAACTGATAGTCAGTATTAATCACACATTTTAGTTTTTAAATTATATAAGATCAATTTCAGTTAGTAAAAATCTAATTCAATTAGCAAAAACCAATTAAAATAGTAAAAATCAAGTGAACTAAACACGACTTTAATTTTTAATTTATATATCCAAATAACTGACTAAATATTTATTTATTATTTGTATTTTTTTGGGTATTGGATCATTCATTTCGACTAACCACCCTCCCTGATCTAGCCGAATATTTAATCTATTTCAAAATCATACGCATTAAAATATTAATTTAAATTTATAAATTTCATATATGGACAATAAAAATACTTAAATAAAAGATGTTGACTCACAAACCGATTGAATCTTCTAAATATAAATTTTTACAAACAAAAACATATAATCCATATTGAATTATAAATGCTCCGACTGGACGTATATAAGAGTGACAATAACGACTTACAAAGCAAAATCGTGAAATTAATCTACTATGTCAATTTACTTTATTTTATAATTTACTTTATTTTATAATTTTAATATGTGGTAATAATTTCGTCATACTTGTATTGTAAGACATATTTATATTTGAATATTGATTTAGAGGTGTGAAATTGTATGTAGTGTTAGTCTTTGTTATCTGTTTGAATTCACCTCAAATTTTAGCCCATTAATTATATCTCAAATATATTAATCAGTCTATTACAAATATCAACCATATCATATCTCTCTTTCCAACTTTTCCCCGACCTTCCTCCTTCTCCCCCCCTTATATTCTCTTCACTTCAACCCCCAAATATTTCATTCAATCTTCTTTCCTTCTCTCTCTATCTCACTCAATATCATTTCCTTTTTTCTCCTATTCTCATTTCTATCCCAAATCATCCCAAATCCCAAATCCCAATGAATCATCTCTCTCTAAATTCAGATACTCTCTGGTACACCCCCACAACAATGGAACCCCCTCATCACCACCATCAAAAATCCCTCCCATTTTTCTACAACCCTTCTTCTCTTTCTCTCTCTTCTTCCTTCCGATACGATGACGTTGAATCAGACAACAGCACAACCAACAATAACAATAATAACACTTCCCATTCGATAATCAATGGCGGCATTGACCGATCTGAAACGACGTCGTCTTCCCCATCATCAATTGACCATGAATACATGTTTGAAAAACCCTTAACTCCAAGCGATGTCGGAAAACTTAATCGACTCGTTATACCCAAACAGCACGCTGAAAAATACTTTCCTCTTGCCGGAGATTCTTCCGTCGTTGATAAGTCGAATAATCCCGGTGCTGGTGGTGGGGTTTTACTAGCGTTTGAAGATGAGTCTGGAAAGTGCTGGAAGTTTCGATACTCGTATTGGAATTCTAGTCAAAGTTATGTGTTGACTAAAGGTTGGAGTCGTTACGTTAAAGAGAAGAAACTTGATGCCGGTGACGTCGTTTTCTTTGAACGTTCTCGTTTTGAATCTGACAGATTTTTTATTGGTTGGCGTCGTCGCGGTTCGGCTTCTACTCAAACTGCTCCGGTTCAGTTTAATAATACTCAGAATTACGGGGTTGTTCATTCTCAGGGGTATAATGGTGCTTCACAGCAACACCAGATTTCTCCCTTTCTTCATGCAGGTAAATTAATCATTATTTCACTAATAAAAGTGAAAATGTTTGATTTTTTTTTTAAGGTGCGTTTGGATTTAGAAAAACATTTGCGCTGAATCAAAGAGGGTTTTGTATGTTCATGATATTGAGAGATAACATTAAACCTTTTAAAATGAGAGATAAAAATTACCTTTTAGACACGAGATAGAATATTTAAAATGATAAAAAATTATTTGTAAATAAATTACGAAAATAGAAGAACAGAAGAGTAGAAGAACCGAACTACAAACTTATCGTTTCGCTGTTGTCAACTCATCATAAACTTGGGTGTTTCGCCTTCTTTTGTTTTCTTGTTTGCTTATTTTTGTTTCTTTTTAAGAAAATCATAATTTTCATTTTTAAAAATTGAAAATTATTGTACGGGGACGCTTCTTGAAGTGCGTGACAAACACTATCCAATTAATCAGGAGGAATGTGCTTATTTGCACGCCCTACTCATGCGCGTTCAACTCACGTGTCAATCTATTTTCAAACTTATAAGTAGAATTTCTTGACATGTTCTGACGAATGACGATTAGTTATCTTGCAGCTGCCCAAAAAATCAACTAATTGGAAATTAATTAATTCTAATTTCAATTAATTAATATTTCATCTGAATTGAGTATATGTGAGTCAAAATCTAAGACTATAATCACTAATAATCAGTGTACCAAAATTAGTTTGTTGATTTAAAATGTTTGGTCTTTATTTTTTATTTCATAATTTATTTTTAATTAATATTATTAGCTGTTGTAATTAATTGCAGATTCAACTATTAGTAGACTTGGAGACTTTTAGTAGATGGTGACGTCTAATTAGTAGAGAAATGAAGAATTTAAACAAGCACGTGGGATGGCATTAATAATATAATTAAATTCAATTATACAATTATTAAAAGTTTAAAAGTTAGCTTAGTCATTATCATAATAACATTATTTAGTCCAATTATTTATTAATTAAATCAGAAATTATTATTATACGAATTAAGAAGTTTATCTCCAAATTATATATGATAGGGAAAATTCAGAGTATTAGTATAGGGCTGGCAAAACGATTATTCTTACTTATGTACAAAATCCTTTAAATTAATGCATTATTTATAATTTTCTAATCAAATAATTTGGTTTGTTTGAATAATGACCTACGTAAGTTCGAGCTTGAACAATTTACTGATATACTATATTATAATTAATATTGACCATATACAAGGGCGGGCGGAGTAAGATTTGAAAAATTCTTTGCAGGGCCTCGTGCAATTTTAGAAATTATTATATATTTTTTAACAATTTTTTATTTTTTAAACACCGAGTATAAATTACGTAATTTAATATTAAGGCCTTCAATGCTTTAAGACTCTCCGCGGTTGAACATCTTGAATATGATTATAACCTCTCCTGACCACATACATTAATTATATTAATTTTAAATATAATTAAATTCATGTATAATAGTAATAGTTTTGATAATGTTGACAATTGTATTGTATGTATGTATGTAGGGACAGAAGTTAGGCAGCATGGAGAAAAAGGGAAGAAATCAGGAGGGGGAAATTCAAAAAGAGTAAGATTATTTGGGGTAAATTTGGAATGCGAAATAGAAGAAGAAATAGAAGAAGAGGAACCCCAAACTTCAGATAATGGCTCATCTTTATCAAGTCAGAATCAGGGCGTTTCAGTTTCAGGTTTAGGATTGAGTCCCACCGCCTACAATTACTTTGACTACGTGGGTTATCCTCCTAATCACCACCATTACGCCTCTCACATGGTACGTTTATTTTTCTAATTAAGATTAGTAGACTTAATTGTTAATTAATCTGGAATCTTCGCATACAAATCCCTATTTATTTGCTCCCCTTAATGAGACAAATCAATTTGGTATATTTTAATGTAGTCTGTGTATATAATAGTACTGTACAATAGGGGATGTATTATTAGTTTGATTATGTTATTTAATTGAATATCTTTAGACTAATGTTGTCTTACTGTCATCATTATCTCTGCATTGTCTTCATAATCTCTTGATAATCGAGAGAATAATCTAAATTATACACTGCATTTAGTTCTTAGAATCAACAAAGACATGACTCTGATCTACCAGGAGAACTACTTTGTCTATTCACTGTACCTCAACTTCACATTACGTGAATCATTTCTTTTTCTAAAATAATACGTAATAGTACGTACTATTATGTTCGAACAATAAATGAATAAATAATGAATTGTGTGAGTTACTTCCTCCATCTTAAAATACTCGCTACGTAACGGCCATCTTAAAATACACGCTACATAACGGTTTTTCGTTTAAACTTATATATATATATATATATATATATATATATATATATATATATATATTTTATACGACTAATGTTCAAATAAAAATATAGTCAAGTGATATTTTGTTTGAATCGTCTAATTGTATACTTTCATAATATTATGTTTTTTATAATTTTTAGATATGTATACTTCAATATATAATTGATCAAAATAATACACTGAATTGCATAAAAAGACAAATGTGGCAAGTATAATAAAATGGAAGAACTATGAAAATTAAAATATAGTTAAAAATATATGTATAATATTAAAAGAAAATGTTAGGCTAATAGTCCAGAAGTAATCAAAAATAATACTACCTCCTATTCAGCTGAATTGTCCCTTTTTTTTTTGGCACTATTCACTTATCACTCTTAATTTGTATTTTACTCTTAATCTATAAGTTAAAACATAGTCATATGGGATCTTGTTTGATTTGTCTCAATACAAGGATTATTAATATCAACTTTTTATAATTTTTAATTAAGCATAATTTGAGATATTAAGAGTTAAAATGTTGCCTCGGCAAGTGTGAAAAGTCAAATGGGACAGTTCAGCTGAATAGGAGGGAGTATAAACTTGGGTACCTAGATTCAACAAACGCTATTCAAGAAATTTTTTTAAATATTTTTGTTCTTAACTACATCAGTTACTAATGATCAGAAATTACTATCTTTTAAGAGAATCATTTAAGTGTATAAAAATAACAAATGTTATTTTGTATTAGTGTTTTATTTGTTTTTTTTATTTTTCTCGTTTATTTTTTTGCAGTTTTTAAAACCGAGAAAGTAATTTATAATGAGGGGTTTAGATATTTGAAAATCAAGGGAAGGTATATAATTAATTTATTGTATGGGTGTTAGGTCTTCTTGGCTAACTTTAGTACGTTCCACATGTTGGGTACAGATTAAGAGTGTAGTTTTCTCCATGTGTACCTGTATCTCAATCGTGTTTTGTGGTTATATGTTGGATGATTAAGGCCTCTAATCATTGATTAGTAAGGTCATCATGATTGATTTGTAGAATTTAGGATACTTCTAATTTATAAATTGTAAAATGACTAAATTTAGTAATTAAGTAAGTACGATAATATATATATTAACCTAATATCATTATTTAAAAGAGAAATTTTTACGATTTAAATGTGAAATAAGATATTTTTGAGTCAGAACAATTAAATTTGTCCAACTAGTAATATTATATATAATCGAAATGTTTTATTTAATTTTGTTTGAAAATGGACAAAAGTGATTATAGTGAATGTTTGGAGGTGGCCTTCCAAAGATTGAAAAGGATAGACTAGAAAAGAATGAAAGAAGAGGAAAAGTGGTGGTAATGAAAGTAGAGTACGTGATGGATTAGGACTACTATGATTAGCACGAGGTTTTGTCATTGTCTAAGTTAACACACCAAATAATATAATAATACTCCCAAGTTTGTTATTCATTTGGAAGACTTTGAAAATATAGAAAATCACATATTTTTATATGAGGCGGTCTCATCGTGAGACGTTTTTTATTTTTGGGTTAAATAGCTTAATAAGTAATAATAGAAAGCTTATAGACTTTTTGTTTTGAAGTCGTCTCATTGTGAAACCATCTCATACAAGACGAATTGATTATTGTGTTTTTCTGATAAGATTTTAAGATCAAATTTTATTTAGGCTATAGCCTATGATAAGGATTGAAGTAGAAAAGTAAGGTGGTATAGTCAAGGACGGTGAGCTTTCTGCTATGTTTCACGTTAAAAAAGAACAATTTTGCCACTAACTATTTGTTTCCTGAAAGGATGACCTTTCAAGTTTGAATACTACTAATGTATTTATAGAAGTTGTAGGGATATAGTTAGAACCTTAATAAATATTACCCTCTCCGTTCTTTTTTCTTCCACATTATTATAATGGGTAGTTTCAAATGTTCTTTCACTTTAGATTACTTTTTATTTTTAGAAAGTTTTTGTCTCACTTTTACCCCTTAAAATTCCCCCTTTTCTTTTAATGTACCATTTTTCTTTTATTTATAATTATTTTCTCTCTCTCATACTTTCAATACAATCATTACTTCACATTATTATTTAATTAAAATAATATCCACTACAACCTCATACTTCCAGTACAATTATTACTTCACATTACTATTTAATTAAAATAATATTTATTACAACCCAAAGATTCTATCTTCCTTAATATGTGTGAAAAATCCAAATTGAAAGATAAAAAAAAATAGAGAGTATATATTATATTTATACTACTATTTAATTAAAATAATATTTATTACAACCCAAAGATTCTATCTTTCTTAATATGTGTGAAAAATCCAAAGTGAAAGATAAAAAAAAGTAGGGAGTATATTATATTTATTGAATATAAATATTCAATTACATTATAATTTGTATAATAATAATTTTTGGTGGGACACTTGTGCACTTTTCAATTATATTTTTATATGAGCTTATGTCTTATTTATGTCTCGTATCCCATAAACTTTAATTAGATAATATCATGGGATAGCCTTCTCCATTTTTTTGTGGCTTATTCCCCTCATATACCCAAGTGTCACATAACTTACATATTAATACATCTCTATTGTTAGTGTATCTAACCCAATATAATTTTTTCAGACATTTTTATAACTTTTCTAATTAATTTATGTTGGATATTATTAAATTATCTAAATTGTTCTACAATTAGCTTGATTTTTTAGATTACTTTTTTAACATCTATTACTTCATCTTGCGCTAAAACATATAATCTGTAAACCTACAGACCATGACTTTTTAGTCCTACTATTTCTTTTACTTTATTAAGAAAAGGTCAACTATTCCTTCTTATTAAATTTGCGTCTTTTATAAATTCGGCGTGTTTTCAAAAAAAGTGATTATTTAATAATAATAAAGTAGATGAAGATTAAACTATGTGGTTGATGATTAAAAGATAGAGTAATTGTGTAAATGAGATTTAAAAAAGACTTTAAGTCAACTTTCAAATATAAAATGAGCCAAAATAAAAAAAATAAACTAAAAAAAAATTATACAAATCAAGAAAACATATAAAATAATTATTTACGTATTATTATTTCTTTATTATTTGATTCTATTTTGTTGAACGTTGCATTTAACAAGATTATCATGGTCTATTTTTGTCTCTCTTACGTTTCCTATCTTCCATTTTTTTCAAATTTTAAAAGAATTATATTTATTTATTTATTGATGGACTAAAAAGTATGAATAAATGTTTGCCGTGTGAGAGTATCCTATACTGTGGAGTGATAAAACGGTGGAGTCATAATCAAAGGGGATATAGGGAGGCTGGTGGTCACTCTTGTGGGGCATTTGCCCTTATTCTACAAGACTATTGGGGTTGGGTTGGGTTGGGTTAGATTGGATTGGATTGGATTGGATTGTCCAACGTACAAGATTACAAGATTAGGATTGGATGGAAGTCAGTCGTTTTTTGGGATTGCAAATTTTTATTTTGGCTTTCCGTCTTGGATGGTTGTGTTTTTAAGATTTTTCACGTATCTATCTCATTGAATTTTTTCATTCTAATGTTTTATGTAAGGGATTTCTAATTATGATATAGCAAATTTAAATAAGCAGACGAGATATTTAATATAGTAAATTAGTATCTATTTTATACTCATAAATATAAATATTGCGTCAAGGCTTTACATGTAATAATAAACACTATTTTTTAGTTTTTTTTTATAATTTTAGTTGTATGAGGATAGACGTGATGTTGATTCTTCATTGGAATTTTACGGGTATGTAAAATTAAATATGACTGTAAATTATATGTACTATAATGATTAAATAAATAATGTTTGTAAGCATTAAAGTTACTATGAAAATTTATTAAATACTGATATCCAAACTTAACACAATAATGTTAAAAATATTTCCTATAAGATTCCAAACATAATAAATATATGTATATACTACTACAAATCGAAATGTAAAGAGTCAATTATATGGGCACTAGAATATTTATCCTTATATTAATATTAAGCATATAAAAAAGAGGTAATTACAAAATCAATTTTAAAAAATCATAATTAAATTTTATAATAAAAAAGAAAATGATATTGAAAAGGACAAGCAATTAAAAATAAGTGGTTAGAATGATATGAAGAAGACGAAATAGGATCTTTCTAGTGCAACATTTATATTGAATGAAATTCCAGGTGATTTTTATATAGCATCAAGTTGTGAGTTATAATAAGATGGGCCAAACCTAATTATAATGACAAAATATATGGCTTGTTATTAGGGAAAAATATAAATTAATATTTGTTTGATTGTTAGCAGTAGTTTGTTAGCATGTGAAATTCCAAAATACATGGTAGTAATGTTGACAATATTA
Source organism: Amaranthus tricolor (assembly GCF_026212465.1). Classification (NCBI taxonomy): domain Eukaryota; kingdom Viridiplantae; phylum Streptophyta; class Magnoliopsida; order Caryophyllales; family Amaranthaceae; genus Amaranthus; species Amaranthus tricolor. The sequence continues at coordinate 30,657,178 of NC_080051.1, read as the reverse complement.
GCATTCACGCGTACCAATGAGCAATGTGGTGTTACATTATCATGTGTCTCTTTGTACATTAGCCCCATCGTCATGGACCACCAACTTAGATAAGTTTATTTAGCTGCCCTCTTATCTTTTGGGGGTTACTTTTTATTACACATTTCTTTTTGATTTTCTAATTTTACTTAAAATATACTTTTAATTAGCATTATTATCGATTTAATATTTCTCTTTTAAAAAGAGTTCGAATAAAGAAAAGTAATAAACAATTTATACATTTAGACGATTAGAAGAATGTGATCAATTTACTTAAATTATACTTTATATATATATATATATATATATATATATATATATATATATATATATATATATATATTGTTGCATTGAGAGTTTGAGACTAAAATTACAATGTTAAATATTTAATTTGAAAAATTAAAAATAATTACAAAAACTTACAGATGAGTAATTTATTTGGGCTTTTGTACCACTAGTTAGCTATAGGATAGCATCTTGCTTCATTGTGGTCCATTAGCTACATTTGGGCATGTCTATACTTGTTTTATAATTTTATTTTGTTTGTCTCTATTCATTCTTTGTCTTGTTTAATTTAATTTTCACCCTCTACTATGTTATTGCTTGCTTTGTGAAACCTTACTCAAAGCTATTAAATAAGCTCTCATTTTTCTTGAGAGAACAATATTTATACAAATAATTATGGTCAATTCAATATTAATCCGAAATCTTAAAAAAAAAAAAAAAAAAAATTGATGTAAAATATATGTATGGAAATTAGTTATTGAATTAGTTTAAAAAAATGTGACACCCTTTGATGGAAGTAAGGATATTGTAATAGAAGTATGGAAATTAATTGTAGATAGATAGATATAGGTCCCTCTATATTAGGTAAAGAAGGATTCCAGGAATATGAGAATAAAATGGCACTAATTTCTTTTGTGGACCAATGAGAATTGTTTGGCACCTAAGTTTTGAAAATTATAGAGTGGTGAATATTCATACAAGTGGTATTTTATTGACTCATTGATATGATTTTTGATTTGATTTGCCATTGCTTTTGGTAAGACAAAATGTTATGCTTCACTCTGTTTTTTCCTATTTATAATTGAATTTTCTATATGATTTCCAATCTTTTTTTTTTTTGGTTTTTATTTTTTATTTATTTTTGCACTGTATACTGATAATTTGCACCATGTAGCTGTAACAGGACATGAATTTCACTCAAGATGTCAACCAAATAAGAAATCGGTTAAGATAAGATGATAGGATTTGACCTTCAACTCTTTTGAAGCAACTTGCACAACAACTTGAGGTTTATGAGAGCTACGAGGTGTATGTCTTTTTGGGACTCCCACAATCTAATGTTACTATCCATTTATGTTAAATTCTCGACATTCTAATATGAAAATTGAAATATATCAAAACAAAGAAATTTTAGTCTTTATAAAATAGTTGTTTTTATAGTCGGGTAGTATATCTTTATTTATTTTTGTTTTTTGAATTTAACGAGTCTGTGAGTAACATAGATTGAAGAATCGGGAGGACAGCCCTAAAATTGAGGCATATTCCTCTAATAATGAACTTGTAGAATTCTTGTAGTACTGATAAAGAGAGTCCCAAAGGCAAAGGAATGGAGGAGATATAAACAGCACAAGAGAAGATGTATGGGGACTAAAACGGGCCCCACTTTTGATGGAGAAATGGCAATTTTGATAAGTATAAATATACCCATTTCTCCACGTGCCTGTTTGGGTCATCACTATGATAGTATTTAATTGGAACAAAATAAATATGTATGGAAATAACAAAATTAATAAATGAGTAATTATATCGTTTAATTTATTTTGAAAATTTTATTCTATTAAATTTACAAATGAAATTATATTGAAACTTTAAGATGTTCATAAAAATTATTAAGAATAGGCCTAAAATATTTATGCTTTTTATTTTTTTTTACATAAATTTGTGAACTTAGATCAATAATTTGTTGAAATTTATTGTGGTCATTCCATCCACAATACTATTATCAATACACACAAGTGTTCCTTTTAATGCAATTCTCAAGTTAGTGGATTATTGTTTGGGCGCTCCAGCTTTAATTCATTGTTCAAATTTAAGATATTTATAATGTTCTGTTTAAGATTACTAGGTCATATGTTTATTGTCGTTCACAAAGTTAAAATAAATACTGTTAGAGATAACCAGTGTAAAACATTTTCACATCTTATATCACGAGTCAACTAAATTTAATTTATAGACCATTAAAGATCTGACATTAGCGATGTAGACCATTGATGCGAACTTCTCCATCTATTTATGCTCTTGTATTATGGAGTAGTAGTAGGTCAGAGATAATCAGCGTAAAACATTGTCGGTTTCAACATAACGTTATAGACCATTGATGTAAACTCCTCCGCCTAGCTATGCTCTCTTGTAAGTTGTAATGTACTACTACATCCTTTCCGTAGGGGGCAGGGGGGCAAGTTCATTAGGATAATCATCATCTAAAAACCTATGAATAAAATTGAAAAGGCAGAAAGTATAGTCATTTTCAATTAAAATGTCGTGTCATTTCATCTCATATTATTATTTCCCAATGCTGTAAAATCAAGAAATGAAATAAGGAACACCCTGAGGACTTGAGAAGACTCATGAAGTAGGATTAAGAAGACTCAACTTTAGTATTCATCTCTGACCAATTGGACTGTCGACCGTAATACTACTACTACTACTACTCTTCAACAACCATTGTGCCATGTGATTACCAGGCCCCATTTTCTGTCATCAATAACCTTTTTTTTTTTTTTTTTCTTAATTGCATTTTTATTTGCCCTGCTCTAAGATTATTAATTTATATTGTCTCAATTATGAATTTCATCACTAACTTAATATTAATACGAATCTTGACTTGTCAAAGCAATTTTGAGTTAACCTAATTTGGTCGTTATTTACTCATGTTGTTCATGTTACTTTTGTCCTATATTTCTCTTTTTTAAGTTTCGAACAATTTTAAAATCTACTTTTTTAATTGGTGCATTTTTGGTTATTCTTTTAACATGATTAAATCAACACATATGATTTTACTTTCAATCTGACCAATATAAGTCCCTTTTCTCGCACTAATGTCTAGTTGGATGACTTAGCATATGCATTTTAGCTCTTCGGTCTTCATATAATGGTCCATTATGAGATGTCACTATTCTAATCTATATAGTAGCATTGGTTTATAGTAATATGGTACAGTTTTTGCTCATTTAAGTTGTAACTCCTCATTTCAGGAGATATGGTATGTTGTTTTCTAATAGTATTGTAGCAAACCTTGTATACTTGACACTATATTCAAACCCATTTCTTATTTGTCGCCACCAATTTCATTTTATCGCCACCCCCCTTGAATAAAATTACGACTTTACCCCTGAAATTTAAAAATTTACGAAAATGCCACTAAGCTTATAACTTATATAAAAACACTTCAAATCCACTCAATAACACTTTCATCACTTCCATAAAATCAAATTCTTCACATAAAATTAAGCGGAGCTAAAACTTTGGAATCGAAATCGTCAACAAAAATTCGAGGTAAGTTTTTTTTAAATCAATCGAAGGAAAAAAAAAAAAAATTTTGGATTCGGCCCAGTCGCACGTTTTGTGCGACTGGGCCGAAACCAAATTTTTTTTTTTTTTTTTTTTTTAAATTTTTGAAAGAGTTTGTTGTTAGTTAATGTTATTTAGTAAATGTTGTAATAATATGTATTATGATAATGTTGTTGTAAGAAGTAGTTATTGATTTACGTATTCGAAAAAGAAAAAAAAAAAAATTAAAACCGGTCGCACGAACCGGTTTAAAATTTTTTTTTTTTTTATTGTAATGAATTTGTTTAGTGTAATTAATTTATTAAATTTGAGTTGTTTAAATATTTATGAATATAATAATTGTTTAATTATTTGTAAATGTGAAATATTTTACGTGTTGCTTGTTTTTAATTTATTTGATTTTAAGTAATTTAAAATGTTGTCTTAATTTAAATTATGAAAATTCTAGTAAATGGCTGGAAATCAAGGTAAAGGAAAAGGGTTTTTTAGAGGTTTATTAAGCGGCAATAGATCTAGGCCTACTTTACTGAGAGGTGATCCCCATGAGAGGGGGGTTACGGGATCTGCAAGGCGAGCAAGGCAAGAACAAGCGGCCATACATAGTCAGGCCCAACGTTCAAGTACCCTAGAGCAAGTGCGTAGTCGCTTTGAGCGCCAAAGTAGCCTACATAGTCATACGGTCGGCTCAGGTGACGATGATACTGATTACGACGAGTCTCTTAGTCGGGAAGAGTCTCTTGGTCAGGATGAGTCTGCATGTCATCCTATTGATTGGACGATCGTAAGAGGCCATGCTGTTAAGTTCAAGAGTAGAGGGCAGGGCTCGAGTGGCACTTCTGATCAGGTAGGAGTAAGCCAGGCTGAGGATGCGGCTCCACGGGGGAGGAGGCGATCGCAGTCCGCGGACACGGACTGGTTAATCACATCAGCCCAGCCCGGGGGCCCTGTTGATACTACTTTAATACCCAGCTACGGTGGGCACGTAGCAAAGGCTATATTTGAAGGATCGGAGCGCACCCCTCCGATTTTGGAATGTCGTGCTCGGAAGAAAACGTTGGATTCAATCATTAGACTTCAGGACATGTCTGATGAATTGTACAGAGTGTTACTTGGTACTCCCCTTGGTCGGCTGCCGTATATAATGCACCAGCACATCGACAGTGCTCTCATTACGGCATTTGTGGAAAGGTGGCAGCCTGACACCAACACCTTCCACATGCCGTGGGGGGAGATGACCATAATGTTGCACGACGTGCAACGCATCTTGGGAATTGGCATTGACGGTTCACTTCCCGTGCAACCGTCTGATAATGAATGGCAGCTTGGCCTGGCCGGCCTTTTTGGTATGCCATTGTCGGAGCTGCGTGCGAAGGGGCACTTCACAAGCGGCAGCATTAATGTTGGTGCACTGTTGCAGCTATGCCACCGTTCTCAGTCTATGGATACTCAACGTACCGCCTACTACATGGCTATAGTAGGTTCCACGTTGCTCGTGGATAAGACTAGAGTCGGGATGCGTCCTCACCCTGTTGTTACTGTTACCGCTGATGAGGCTGATATTGCTTGGGGTGCAGTGACGCTTGCTCACATGTATCGCCAACTGGGTATGGCGACAAGGACTGGGTGCAAGACTATTGCTGGTTGCCTGACACTGTTGCAGACATGGATTTACGAGTACTTCCCAGCCTTCCGCCCCCATCCGCGTCAAGCTGACATGCCGAACAAGACAAGGGCAGAGATGTGGTCCCCGCCGAAGCCAATCCGCGAGCTGAGCAGACTGATAGACTGTAGGAGCATACTGGATGCCATGACAGAGGCACAGGTTTTGTACATGACTTCAAACTTAATTGTTTAACTTGTCAAGGGCAGAGATGTTATGTTGATTATGTATTATATTCATTGTGAGCAGGTGGAGTGGACTCCGTACTTGACTTATGATAGGTCTTTATTGAACGAGCACCCACGTACCTCGTATATCGGTGGTATCACCTGTTTCGATATCGTGGAGGTCTATTTGCCTGAGAGGACAGTGAGGCAGCTCGGTTTTGCACAGGAGATTCCCCCGGCTCCGCTGAGACCTACCCAAGCTCTGCGACCAGCACAGGGCTCCTACTCAGTTACATTCGCTTCTTCCTGTGTGTTTACGGAGATGTGGAGTAGGTTCCCTTACTGTGCCTGCGTAGTGGAGCAGGCACAGCGTCGCGCATCGGTTCCATCAGAGGCTGCCCCGGATTACGTGGACTGGTTTAGAGTGTCTTCCCACTGTTGTGTCTATCAACACAACATGGGGCCACGAACGTAGCATCTGGATAGAAGTTGGATTCGCAATCAATAATCTAGTCAACTGATCCTCACTATCCAAGTCCCTCCAAACTACATAATTATGCTCCGTGGCCATATACAGACAGTGTTGAAGAGGAGTCCTACCATACATCTCTTCTCTCCTCATTGACTGTCTCTCATTGTAAATTTGATTCATACTAGCATAAAAACGAGGAAAATTTCTTCTAATTGAAGACATTATAAATGCTGGTTGCATGCCAGTTGCACTTAGATCTCGTATGTGCTGCCTGATATCCACAGTCATCCTATTTACTCTTATTTGACCATCTATGTACATGAAGAACGGATGGTTATGTATTCCTTTTTCACCAGGAAACACTCTAACCGTCCAAGGTCTTTCCTTTGGGTTACGACTAGTTCCTAAAATCATAAATTTACACCCACAACCCCTACTTTTGGAACCTGGTCGGGGAGCATTGTCTAAGTTATGCAAATCAACACTTCTTTTATCGTAACGGTGACATCTTAAGTACAGACTCACTCTAGAACGCCCTTCTTTTTTTTTATATGAAGCACGTGTAAATTGAAATCCAATTGTTAGTGCTATCTCATTAGCCCAAGTATGTAAATCATCTACAGAATCAAATTCTCTATCGGTAACAAATCTATCAGAATAATCTATATTATCTCCTAAATTTTCAAAGTCCTGCAAATAATAATTATAATAACATTATCATAATATATCAAAATAATAATAACTTAAAAAATAATTATTTCTACAAAATAATTATAATAAAATACCATTATTATAGCACAACAATAGATTAAAATAAAATAATTTAATTAAACAAAATAAATTTTATAATTCGAAGTTAAAAAAAAAAAAATAAATAGAAGTCGCACAAATCGTTTTGTGCGACTTCTATTTATTTTTTTTTTTATTCAAATACAAAAAAAAAAATAAAAAAATTATGTAGCAGTCGCACGAGCCAGTCGCACAAAACGTGCGACTCCCAGTCGCACGTTTTGTGCGACTGGTTTGTGCGACTACGTTCCTATTTTTTTTTTTTTTTTTTTGCAAAAATCGAACCGATTAATTACTTACCGGATCGTTATCATGCACGTCTTGGTATGCCATTGATGTTCGATCTAGAGTTCTAGCTTGTTTAACTTTACGTATTGTTTTTAGAGAGAAGGTATCGTGTTTGAATTCGAATATACTACCATAAAGCCTCTGAAAATTCAATATATATATAATTCCGATAATAATGTTATTAAGCGATAACAATGTTATTAAGTGCCATTTACATTTCTTAAACATTTTTTAACTTAAGTGGCATTTTTGTAATTTTTTTTAATCTAGGGGTAATATGGTAATTTTGTTAGAAGAGGGGGTGGCGATAAAATGAAAAAGGTGGCGACAAATAATAATTCCCTATTCAAATCTGTGTTGGTGAGGCTTAAATACTTTGATCATAAGACACGTATTGTGGCATGTCTTTATATTACACATCAGTCAAGTAGTTCAACACATCACTAGATTGGCGATTTTACTTGCATTAATTCAATTTTAAATCATACCAGAACTGCATAAATTGTCACGATATTTTACTTTGATTGTCACTCGCTATGATTTGAGATGGACACTTAAACTTGATTAGCCAAATTAAATACTAAACGGGTTAGTAATTTCTTGCAAGTTTGTGGGGGCAGTACTCACCACTCAAAATAGGAGTGTATGTGATAAGTTAGCTAAATATCTTGGACTACATACTCAAGATGATAGCCTCACAAAATGTGTCAAATTGGCCAATTCCTCTTATTATCCCTGTGAAAGATTGTATTTCCATTATATGCATTGTCCCAAGCAGCACTAAGCATGAATAGAGTAAAACAAATGACTCATTTGTTCAAAATTGTCATCAACGATTACGTCCATCTATAATTACTTATTTTTTATTTTATTGACACATTTTACTTATTTTTTTTACTTCATTTATGGTTCAGACATTTCTTTTTCTTCCCTTTAAAATATACTTTGTTTGTCTATTAACTTGTCTTATTTTTTTTAATCTGTTCTTAAATTTTTTATATTTTTACCTTTGGTTATTACCTCACACTATTTATTTTTATCTCATCTACACATTTAAGTTAATTTTTCATCATATCTACCAATATCCCCCACTTATTCATTTAATAGACCCCTTTACCATTTTTTTCTATTTATTTTGGTTTAATGTACCTTTTTACCATTTACTTTTTCATTATATTATTCACCCATTGATATTTTATGAGTATTAAAAAGTAAGAATAATTTAACAGCTTCAAGTAAATTTGATGGTACGGGACGAGTAAAAGAAGGAGCTAGTACGAACGAGTGAAGGAAATTCATGGGAAGTGTAGTGTAGTGTAGTTGAAGAGTTGAAAAAAAAGTGTCTTACACAGGCATCAGTAACAGAATCTGAGTTACTGTTTATTTTGTTGAATAGGAATCTCAGGATGATATGACAAGACTGCATTCATTATAGACTTGAAAGGATAATAGACTAACTATTCATCCCTCACTTTGAAAGGTAAGAAAAGATTTGTTTTACACTGTTTTAGGATCCACAACTTAATACTCCCTCCGATCTTATGAATTAGTCCTATTTTCTTATTTGGCAAAACCTTTGAATTAGTCCCATTTCTATTTTTGGCAATCCTTTTTTACTTAAATACCCTTAGTTTACACAAGTAATTACGAATATACCCCCATATACCTTACTTACCCAACTACCCTTCACTACTTATCCTTCACTACTTACCTTTTACTATTTACCCTTTTTAATGGACCCCACACAATCCTTAATATCCGTGCCCAAGCAAATGGGACTAATTCATAAGATCAGAGGGAGTAATACTTTTAATAAGTATTCTTTATCTCTCTTTTCATGTTTTTCTTAAATAAAATTATAAATTTTAATGTCAAATTTTAACTATAATTTCTCATCGATCTATAAGAAAAAACATATTCATGTGAGATCTTGTTAGATTCGTCTTAATATATACTTTTTAAATTTCAACTTTTTAGAATTTTAAAAATTCACAATTAAAACTATTTAATTTTAAAGTTGCAAAAAAAATAAATGAAAAAAGCATTTGATAATAAAGAGAATATTGTTTTTCAAAAAGGGTACTTATCAAGTAAAGTTAATTATTATTTTGATACCTATTAAAATTGATGTATACCAAAATACCGTAAACCAAATTCTTGCGAGATTTTCTCACATCAATAAAATGAAGAAGTAGAGTATCAAAACTCAGACTTAAACTAAGACTATACTGGAGTCTACAGTAGTTTGTACTGCCAGCATGCACAGAAACTTTATTTTTACCTGAAACCTGCAGGAATTCTCTAAAGAGTAACATAGTACCAGTTAACATCCTCTTTATTATCTAAAATGTAATGGCAATTGGCAAGTCAATTACTTAATTTAATGGCTAGAATTCCTAGATAAAGAAAAATAGGAGAATTTTAAGATTTTATGTTTTTTTCTAAAATAAGTGTCAAAATCTTAGCATAGGTAATAGAAAAAAGTAATTGAGAGGGTCCTAATACGTCTAGTACTCCCTCCGTTTTCTTTGATTTGCATCAAAGTGAAAGATGGGTGTTTTTAAAAAAGTAGTAATTAAAAAAACGTTAAAATGTATGGATTAGATTAAAAGAAAATAATAAATAATTATCTAAAAATAAAAATAATGCAAATTTAATGAGATAAAGAGAATAGTCCTACTAGTAGTAGTGCTCGTGCAAGTTAGGAGTAATAATATTATATTTTATATTTATAGAAAAAGTGAACAGTTATATTTATACTATGATAACCAAACAAAGATTCATGTACAGAAAGCAAAATCTGAAGTTAGCTGAAATAAAGGTTTAAAACCTTTGTAGAAGTACTAAGTACTATCTTCTGTATGATATGTTTAATTATATGACACATATTTTGCCCCTCCCACAAACTATGAAAAAAAAGAGGGAAAATATACTCTTTTCAGGAAACTACTCTGTCAACCTTAGACTACTTGCACTGAATTGAGTTTTGGGTAAAACAAACTGATGTTTCTGTTTTTTTTGGGAAACTGCTGTTTCAGGGATTTAATTTGACAGTACATAGGAGTAGTAACAGACAACATATTTCATCTAATGTTTCTGGGTCTTCAACTTTCATCATCAGTATTAAACAAAACAGCATTCTTCATCTGGGTTTCAACTATATACTTCCTCCGTTCTCAAATACTTGTTATGGGTACTATTTATCGGTCAAGCTTCAATTTATATATTGTCGGCTAATATGTATGTAAAAACAAAGTTAAGTGGGATCTTGTTTGAATCGTTTAATCGCATATTTTCATTATATTAACTTTTTGAAATTTTTAAATGTGTATAATTCAACATATAAATCAACAAAATAACAAATTAGATTGCGTAAAAAGTCAAATGTAATAAGTATAATGCAACGGAGAAAGTAGTCACTACTCACTACCATCTCTGTCCCGTTCATTTTGTGCCACTTTTCATTTTAATTTATATTCTTTTTTTTAACAATGATTTTATTTTTTATCTTTTAATTTCATCTACAATTTATACTCTCTCTATTTTAACTATTTATTCATATCCTTTACTTATTTTTTATCTCTTTTTCAATCAAATTTTCTTTTCCACTAAATTTAATGCAAGTGTAAAATAAACGGGCAAAAAAATATAAAACTAGCGTTTAAATATCATTGTGCAAATAAGCAAAAATAGTTGTTTAACGCTACATATTTAATAATTTAAAAAGCTAAATTACCATTTTGATAACTAATTAAGTTCGCCACTAATAGCTACTCAGACACCTTACTGTTACTGCCGCTACTAAAAAGTAACTCTCCTAACTACTTTTGTTAAATAGGATCATAATTCTTTTAATGCGAGGAAATTAGGCAATTCGTGTTTTAAAAATTATAAAATTACATCATTTGAATATTAGAAAATAAAAATGTAGGTCAAAAATTGGTCTAAGCCATGTTTTTATAGAAGTATATAACTTATCAATTTAGCTGATTATTGATGGATTTTGACAAACAAAAACTAAGTCGAGCTATTTCTATATTATTTTTTAATATGCTTAGAATCACGAAGACTACCTATTATAATAAAGTTATAAATTATTTGATGCTCTCGAAAATTTTGAGTTAGCCTAATAGTTAAAAGACGTTTTCATTTCACCCAAATCTTACTAAATAACTAAATATTTATTATAGTTGTAGGATTTCTCCTGGTACCAAAAAATTTATTCAAAGAGAAAAATGATGGGTTATGACTTGGTTGTCAATCAAAAGTAAAGTGAGTCAAAGATAGCATAGTTTAGTCAAGGTAAACAAATAATTTAATATAATTAGTATGTACTTTTTCTGTTTTAAACAAATTTCACATCTAATAAATGGGACACAAATCTATGAAAAATAGACGAGTGATGTAGATGTTAAAAGCAAAGATAAAATATATGCTTTGAATATAGAGTGTTTTACATACTTCCTCTATTTTTCATGTGAGTAAATAGTACCTTGAACAACACTAATCATACTTCCTCCGTTTCATAATATTCGCTATATTTTTTATTTTTGGCAATTTTATATTACTTGCTACATTTTCGTTTTTAGTAATAAAACAATCATTTAAAGTTCTACCTACCTTATTTTTATCCTACTCTATACTCTATACTCTATGATAAAATACTATATTATACTTTATAAAGTAACCTAACAATTTATTTTTTCTTTTTCTTTTTCAATTAACAATAATAAAATATTATACTCTATAAAGTAAACAATTAGCTACAGTGTAGGTCAATCACTTTTCTTAATACCCGTGCGCATGCAAATGTAGCAACTAAAACGAACGGAGTAAGTATTAACATTATTATCTTGAGGCCCAAAGAGATCAAAACCCGCGGTGAACCCATATCTAGAGGCGCCACGTGCTATTGTATTTAATTGATTTTTTAGTTTTTAATAAATATAATTACATAAATGATAATCACATATTATAATATTAAGTAAAAAGTAGTAAAATTAATAAGGTATCTGATTCAAATCGTTATAAAAGATACGAATTATATATTTTGTTATATACTTTTAAAATAATAATTTAAAAGACTTTTTGTCTTATATTAAAATTTGATTTGCATGGATAATCTATGTCAATTTCATAACTTTGGTCAACTCAGATGTATTATTTGAGACTTGAGACTTGTAACCCCAAATTATAGTGACATATATATTGTTCTAGTAGTTTAAGATTATGCACTCTGACAAGCATTTTAACAAACAGGTTGTGGGCCTTTTAGGGACATGAAATAATACCAGTAATTTAGTAGAAAAAATGCTTTGTATACACAATTTACATGGTGGGTTATGTTGTAATATATGTTCATGATGCTTGAGACTCCTGATCTTGCAAGCTACTGCATAGCGGAGGTGGAAGACTTGTATGCCACTACCAGTTGATGTTGTTGTCTTCTTATAGTAGCAAGCTGGACCGTGTCTTCATGTAATGATCCTTCAGCCGTAACCTGTACAATCATAATTCTCAACATAAACTTTTTGCAAATTTTATTTCACATGTTCTTGACAATAAAATATAAGTAAAGCTGAAGGGATAAAAGTCATAAAACAATTTTATTCATAAAAAAAATTTAAAATCTAATTTAAACTTTTATTTCAATTTTTTCATATTGTATTTGCACTATTATATAAAAATATATAAAAATTTACCTAATTAAAACTCACATAAAAGAAGAAATAAAAAGCTACCAAAAAAAATCTATGAAACCTTTCTTTGTAACTCATGACTCAAAATAATTTCTTTTGATTAAAATAACACATATTATAAGTTATTTTACTTTCGTCTTTAGAAAGTAAAAAAGACATTATTAATTAAATATAGCTTTTATAAATTACATTTTTAAGAGCTTTTGTTTCCAATTAATATTAATAATAATTTGACCTAATTAAAATTCCTTAAACAAGAAAAAAAAAATAATAACCAATGATCTAACCAACAAAAACTCTTGAGAAAGTGTTAAACTTATATAATTTCCTCCTTTAATTTCTATATGGATCTCCATACTGAAACGAAGAGATCAATGAGCACCCACTATACTTTAACAATACATATCACCATTAGAAACCATGCATGTATGTTCATTCTCATCTTTTCAATTGGCATGATCATCACCATCCCAACTATTTTAAACCCTTTTGATCATCTCCAATATCATCATCTTTACTTTCCTTCTCATCATCAAAAACAAAATCATGATCATGGAAAACAAGGTTGTGATTACTCCAATGGAGAATAGGTAGGGAATGAAAACTGCCCTATTCATGGATACAATGAGAACTGTCAGTTTCTGGATCCTGGTTTTAGGTGCCATCAGAATGGACGTGCTAATCAAAGCTTTCGACATTGGCGATGGCAACCTCATGGTTGTCATATTTCTAGGTATTCTCTTTTTTTTTTTTTTTTCATTGTTAACGATTCTATTTGATTTAGTGGATGAAAATTAAGGTTACCAGTTATATCAGAGGTTCTTAAAAATAATATTGCTGATGATATTAGCGTTTCCATTGGGGTTCAGATTTAATGCAAGTGATTTCCTGGGGAGAAGCAGAAATGGAAGGATTATATTTGCAGGGGATTCAATTGGGAGAAACCAATGGCAATGGGAGTCATTGCTATGCATGCTATCAAAAGGAGTCTCAAACCAATCTTCAATTTATGAAGTATATGGAGTTCCAATAAGCAAGCATAAAACTTACTTTCCATCCTTTTTCAAGAGTTCAACGTTAGCGTTGAGTATTATCGTCTTCCTTTCCTCGTTGGTATTGCTCGTCCTCCTCCTAAGTCGCCTGGACAAGTTCGCCGAGTTATCAAGGTTGATGAACTCCATTGGTGGTCTCGGAAATGGCCCAGAGCTGATGTCTACGTCTTCAGCGTTGGTCACTGGTGGAATCACGCTAAAACTATCGACTCGTAAGCCCCTAAACTATTGTTCTCATCTGCATTCTCATATCTATGATGACAGTAAAACTTCGGCGATCCAGATAAAAAAAATGGCCTTCCCATATCTCAAGGGGCTGTATTTTGAGGAAAAAGGAGTTGTAAATATGACATAGATTATGCAGAAGCGTTTCGGAGATCAATGAAGACAATAAAAACATGGGCAGAACAGCACTTGAATCCACAAAAATGCCAAATTATCCTTCGAAGCAATTTTTCAGTTCATTACAGGCACTACTCTTTACATGTTAGTTGCCTTTAACATATATAATCTTTGGCAAAAAAATTGAAGATATCTTCAAGAATTTACAAGAATGTGAATGGGATACGGGGGTATTTGTAAAGATAACCAGGAACCTGAGACGAGCAGGAAATGGCGGCAGGCAGACTCGCTGTTCAGCCAATATGTTCTAGATGTGGTTAGAGAAATGGAAGCCGGTAAAATGAAGGTTAATTTTTTGAATATAACATATCTGTCTGAATTCAGAAAGGATGGGCACCCATCAATCCATCTTGAGCCAGCTTTTCAAAAACCGTTCAAAATCCCGATGTAGAAGTAGAAGACTGCAGCCATTGGTGTCTTCCAGGAGTACTACTAGCAGAAGACTTCAGAACCAAGAGAAACTAAGGTTAAGTCGTATGAAATTGCCTTTTATGTCCGGTAGTTAGAATGATTGTTTCGGTTTGGTTCAACTTCAGCTTAATTCTCGGTATTCTCCTCAAGTGTTGAATCTTTGGTATCAGTCTGCTTCACTTTCTCTAGCTGCCTTAGAAGATCCAGCCGTTCTGACCCATAAGGAGAAGGTATCTGCAGGATATACAGTTTAGTGGAACTTCGATATAAAAAAGAAGGCGTGTTTAATAAATTTCAAGTTAAAAACAAGAATCCGGAAAAACGCACCAACGAAGGCACATATCTTTGGATGGCGGCAAGCATAGCTGCGTGTCCAACTGCAGTTACCTGTCGAATATAGGAAGTGAATGAAATTAATATTTTCTTGGAATTTCAACTTAGAAACTAGCTTAATGGTTATTAACTATAAAACCTCAAAACAACAATGCAATATAGTATTGGTATCCACAGAAAATATTGAGCCAAAATACTCACAGGGAGAAGCATGAGAACTCCAATAGGAACCACAGAAGCCATGTCTGTAAGGGTTCTACGAAGAAACTTCTTTTCCTTTTCAGTTAGTTCATCTCCTATTATTGATCTTCTGAGAAGCCCCGTTGCAGCGGCAACATCAATAGCCAGAAGTTGAGTGCCTTGCCAAACATCCTGCCAAACAGTACTACCATTAACATAACACATCTTGTAAGCAAACAGAAAAGGCAACTATGTACCAAGGGAAATGTGCATACCGTGCTCGTCTCTTTTAGCTTTTCCAAAGACTTTTCAATTAAGCTTGTATTCTTCTGCACTGGTACAAGTTCACCACCCCTAACAACATTGGGGTACTCGATATCCTAAACATAAATGGATAAAACAAAGCATCATCAGTGTTTATATATTGAAACTACCCGTTTATGCATGTTCAAATGCACAAGGTACGTGGACGTCAATGGGTTGGCAAGTTTTGTGGAGTTCTACATACAGGATGATGTCAATTTTTTGGTTGACGAGGGAGGGAGGGTGGGGGGTGGGGATTAGGCTTAACATTATCTACATGGCGCTAAATAATGTAACTGAGCTACAATTGTAGAAGATAGACACAGCAATCTACTGCCAAGACATCATGGTGCACTGCAGACTAAAAAGGTCAACCATGAAAGTAGTATGAGACATCTTTGGTAAGCGAATTTATTCAGAAGACAAACATTGTAACTATATCACAATTAGTACTCAAAAGCCATGCACGTAAGTTAGGAGATGATTCACAGTGCAATAACACAGGGTTGCTCACAGTTTCTACTCTTTGGTCATGAAACCTGTTTTGTTAAAGTCGGAGCCCACGACCCAGAGAAAACACAACCTCAAAAAGGGAAGAAATTACATGGACTAGTTAGGACCAACTTCGGGCAAAGCAGCAGCATCAAGACTTCACCAATTTTTGTGACAGCTTGCAAAATATACTATTTTGAGAAAAACATGGATATAAATAAGTAAATAATTAGGTAAGTTATACGAAGTACCTTTAGATCAAAATCTTGTAGGGATACTATACCAAAAGTGGCATCAAAAGAATGTTTTTAGTTGATAGATCTACACTGAAAAGTAGGAAAGTTTAAAAGGCCAATTAAATCTCTTTTAGGATGACTATTTGAATGAGCAGGGTGAGTGCCATTTTCTTCTCTCATTTTCCCCAAAGATTGGTATCCAAAGAATACCGCAAATTGGTAACCTACCTATGCTGACCAATAGTTAAAGAAAGATTACACAGCTAACTAAATATCCCGTACATGACTTCCAAAATACATTCCCCTAAACAAATGCCCAAAGTCTCCTCTTTAAATTTCTGGAGAACCAGACCAGTAACCGATTTCAAAGGCTGTCAGTTGGCAGACAACCTAACAAGACATGCATCCTCGAAAAACAGAATTAAGGAAACAATCTTATCTGGATGACAAGATTTGTATAAATACAATTAGTTGTAAATGCAGTTGGTATATATTTCCATAAAAAATTCTTCTATACAAAAGAACTGGAATCATTGATATTACCTCTTCATTTTCAGACTCTGTAGTACTTATCTGAACTCGTTTTTCAAGCTCCATAAGCTCACTCCTTAAGAGTTCAAAACGGTGAATGTCATTAGAACCTGACTTTTCAGAATCCACACATGGCCGGCCAGATAACCCAAAGGATCCATTTTCCTGCATTCCAAAAGAAAAATTACGATAAAAACACTCCTCGAAAAAGCATGATGACTCCCCAATAATATCAGACAAGAAATTCATATAATGCAGACTACATACAAAATAAGAAATACAACAATCTAGAGATCGTGTCTTCACATTACAGCTCTTGATTTCTGGTACTATAACTTCAACAGCAAATATTTAATCTGATAGTGTCTTCCTATAACAGCTCTGATGACTATAAACGAAGAATAAATACTAAAGAATCTGTCATGCCCCACTCTCAAAGTTCTAACTTGTATTGTGTAATTAAGCAGGTAATTGAACAAACCTGTCTTGTCTGGAAGAAAAAATTGACGACCTACGAGATTTAGATTTTACTCACAACGTGACCTTGACCCCCTATTTCATTTCCTACAGTGTATAAAAGGCTGTTGCTATCTTTCCATTCCTTGTAGTTTAATAATAACAGTGAAGAGTATCTGGTTATTTTTTTATCATAAAGAAACAGGATTATTATTTCCACCATTATCAAGAACTCTTTGAGTTAGCTTTTGGCATCAAAGGAGGAGGTTAAATGAGAATGAAAAAGTAGAAGGTGGGATAAAGTAGATTAATACCAAAAAAATAATTGCGTTGTATGATACAAAGATCTAAGTGTAAAGAGAAAGAGAAAGTGGGGGAGCACACATAGGAAGAAAAGTTTGATTTTCATATAGTTGTATCAAGTAACAGGATAGTCGTGATTTATTTGAACTAATTGAACCTTCTCTAAACTTATTTTCCTTATTCTGAACTAATTTAAACTTGTTGGACTTTATATAAAATTATAAATGAATCCGAACTGACTTTTCCTTCAGTTTGTCATATAGATTAGATCCTAAATATACAGCCTTCTCATATACCATCTTAAGTTACAAGATTGATTCTATATACATAAACAGCCTTACACCTCACTGAGCGAGAACTACAGTGCTAATCAATTCAATCCAATCGCAAAAAATAAATATCTCATACATCATAGTCCAAATAAAAAAATAAAATTGGATCCTAGATTCTGGTTTAGTGTCTTACAAAAAAAAAATCTCTAATTGTAAGCTATTAACAATATTTACAGTTATAGACTTGCAAATACAGAATATTAAACAATTCATCTACTCAATTTCCATCTCATGCCATTTTTAACGGGCAGAGAACTACAATCCAGCAATTTATACGTCCAATCATATCATAAGCCCTCACAAAAAGATGATGTCAAAAGTTCACGTAAAGCAAAAAAAAAACATTACAGTTTTAACTTGGTATATGGAAGACTTCAATAACATTTATAGCTTGGCATATGGAAGACATCAGGAATAATATCGCATATGTGACATGCCCATATGAAAAGATGATACATACAGTTATATCAGCAGTCTTGGAAGATTCTAGGTCAGGCTTCTTCACCGAAGGACGGAAGAGGAAGGTCCATAAACCACGAGGATTACTAAGAGCTCCAAAAAATGTAGTTTAGAAAATTAGTTCACACCGTATATATAGGAAGCCTGAGCAAACAATTATAAACATACCCATTATTCTTTTCCTGCACACGGGTAATATCTTTGCCATTAAAGTTGCTTTCATCATCGATGGAACTTGATTCAGCATCATTTTCCTAATTTATCAGCATGACATTTTAGATAAAGAAAAAAATATACCAAAATACTTGATGAAGCTAATATTGGGCTGCTATGATTTCGTAGTCTTAAAACATCCTCTCTGTGCAGATAAATAATAGAGAGTAACTCATTGCAACCTAAACATCAAAATCCGCTTTAAATGAACTTTGACTTTTCTAAACATAAACTCATTTTCATTTACTTCATCCACTTGTGAACAGAGATGTCAAGAAAAAGGTAGTAAATGGACTTGTGAAACTGGGGGTTAGAGACTCAGCAAATGAGCCACATTTATACATAGTATGGATTGAGGAACTTGGAGAGAAAGAAAAAGAAGAAATTTGGAGGGATATAAATTCCTTTGCCTGGATACCAATTTTGTAGGGTAATTTGGTGGGAAAGGATTTGAAATGATTAAGCTCCTAGATTTGTAATAACCAAATCTCTCCAAACGTAAAAAGATTTAGAAGGAAAATATCATTTCTCTTCCTCTCCCTTACTTATCCTCCCGAAACGAACAAGAGAGACTTCCCTCATTATTTCCCCCTTCCCCCTATTCCCCTTTCCTCTCCTCCCCTTCCCTTATTTTCCTTTCCCTCCTAAATTGTTATCCAAACAAAGTGTTACACTCACTTGCTTTGCAATGGTTGAAAACAAGTAAAAAAAACACTAACTCGATCAATGAATCACACGTGCTAAAGAGTTTATTATCCCGATTGGAGCGAATACGGTGCAAAAACCACAAATTTATACCCACTTTCAAGAAAATAAGTTTTTCAAAAAGAAATAATTGCCAAAAGTATGTTACAAGCATTAAGTTAAAGTGACATTTATTTTTAGAGACCAAAAGTATGTATAAGGGGTGGGTAAAGTTGGGATGGGTATATCTAGTGGGAATAGGGATGGTTATAGAAGCGTGCTACAGTGGGTATCACATTTTTACCCGCCGTGTATGAAGAGTAGGTAAAAGGTATGGATATGGAGGAGTGGATCCCGTACCTGCCCACCCATTTTTCCATTCCTAAGCATATCATATAACATCTTTCAGTCACAAGATGAGGACGGATGGAGGAGAGAGGATGGGGGATACCTCCTGGAGAGAAGCAGCCTTAGCTCTAAAAGATGCCTCAAGAAATTCCGCTTCTTTCTTAAGTTTTCTTATTTTTTCAAGATCAGAGCAAGCAGCTTTTAGCTGCTCTTTTCCAGAACTAGAGCTTGATACATGCATCTCCTGTATTAATTTCTCCAATCTTACCAAGGCTTCTTCAACACTTTCAAGTGCCTGAAAAAAACCACAACAGTCAGGTAGTGAAAAGGAACTATTTTTTTTTTTCAACAACAATGTCAACGCCTCACTGGCACAATATGGGGTGGCTATATGAACCAAAACAAATCAATGTGAGGTCAGCTACAGAAACTATTTTTCTTCTTCAGATAAACAAAAGATGTTAAACAAAAAAAAACACGTTCATGCTACTGATGGATGCTTGGTGAACCAATCTTTGTTAGGCTCATGCAGATTGATGATCGTGTACAAGCAGGAAGCTGTTTGCTAATGCCTAACCGCTCTCGGTTCTCAAAAGATCAGGGGGTTTGCTCCAATGAGCACAAATGGGCTTTACTTTTTGTTCATTCGTGACTTGAATGTTTGGAAAAGCACATGAAGTGCTTGAGATGACACAGAGATCTCCAATTCATGTGCATAATTAAATCTGATATTTATAGCCTCAAACAATTAACATTTGGCAGAAGTCATCTTGGTTCACTTGGAGAGTTGCACAAATTGAGTAAGTAGTAACTTGTGCAAGACTTTATTACAAAAATCTCTCTCCAATCTCTCTTGCAGACTCTAACCTCAATATTTTTACTCCAAATTCTTCCCGTGTTCACCCGCTTTATAAATTACAGAATTTTCTGTCCTTCCAAACTCTTGTCTCTCTCTTGTTACTCCTTAATTGTTCTTGCAGTATCTTATTACTTCAATATTTGTCAAATATTCTAACAAAAGACATAGCCTTTGCATAAAAAAAGAAGTAGAACCAGACTCCATATTTCAAAGTCTAACAAAGTTACTGCTAAGGAACACTGCAAAACACGGGTTCAATGGTACACTAAAATAATGAAAATATTCTGTGAGATTGAAATATACCTTGTCGAAAGAATCTGAATCCTTCCTAGAACTGAAGCTCGATTTACCTTGACCTCTTTCAACAGATTTATCAGGCTTTACCCTGACGAATTCATCCCTGCATCGAGGTGGGACCGTGACACAAATAAATTAATAATAGGAATTTTGGACAAACTAGAGTAAGAAATATACATTGGAGTAGTTCGGTAATTGAACCATTCAATTTAAATTACAATAATGACCAATGTACACAAAGAAAACAGTAAATTAATTACATGCTCACACTTCCTCATGTAGTTCAGATATGAACATCATGTCCTATATGCCTAACTCATATCAAACTGAACTATATGCCACTAAATTACAAATGATGCGTGCAGTAATTCAGTAATAGCTTCATTTTATGAGTCCGAGCTCCTTAGACGCAAATTATGTTTGCTAAATTATGAGGCTGCTAGTTAGGGATCAATTTGACAGAACACAATAATGATACCCCTTGTTCCCTACTATGATCCTTGATTGGGTTTTATTGAAAAGATTCCAGTTTACCCAAGTCTCCTAAATCAGCCACTCCTCCCCTTGGAATTTCCATTTCCCATCGCTCCTCCACAATTTTCACCCCTTGGCTCATGACGTGAGCACTAAATGTCACAGCCGTACATTTGTCACCAAGGTGCCACCCACTAAGTTTGTACCTGGGCATTAACCAAGCAGTGGCAGTGAAGAATGTCACCATCATTGTCCATTGTGCAGAGCTTCTCCTATCTTTCTTATATCGCCGCGGCACAACTGACACCAACACTACCACTAGTGACCCCCATGGCTCCACATTCCCCCTCAACAACCCTGCTGCAGCCACAACTGAGAGTCATATCAACCTCTCATTCAACTAAGAGATTAAAGTGGGTAAGCGACCCACAGCCCACCCCCAATCTAGTTTCCCTCTGAGATAGTAATAATTCATCACTAGTCCCTACTCATAGTTGCTTAAGATGGCAGTAGTACCGGAAGGCTAGTTAGGCAAGGCCAACTACCATGCTCAAATGTTATCAAAGGATATCTGATCCACATAACTCATGGATATTTTAAATCCAGACCTAGATTATTGACTTCTATGTGATGACCTACCTTCCTAAAAATTCCTAAATATTTCAATGAAAACGAAGCAATTCTCGAATAATCAATGTCATTTGGATAATATATATTGAAATATTTATGAAAAAATTATAAATTTGTACTCATAACTCCAATACTTTGATTGCCTATACATTGTTTATTACTTACTCTCTCTGCCTCCTTGAATTTTCTACTCTACGCAAATTGAGTTTTTATGTGTAGTACAGAAAATTCAAGGGGGGAAGGAAGTATATTGTAGCGACTTAAATCAACATGCATGAAATAGTACTGAAATTCCAAAAACAATTTCGAATCAAATTATATTACTTATAGATTTATTATAAGAGAAGTTGATTATCACAAGGGATAAAGGTCGAGAATTCTTCTGTTAAACAGTCCTGTCTTTAGGATAGGGACTAGGAAGTCTTACTCTTAAAAGACAGCTCTTTTTATCATTATTGTGTAATTACTGCATTAGCATTCAAATAATGCCTTTTGTTTTAACATCTTTCAGCCTGTGCTTTAATAGCTTCATCACAAAATATGAAACAATCTTTCTAAGTTCCACTGTATAAAAGCTTGCACAATAGTGCCTACAGGTTGTGCTGACATGGCAGCTTATGGGCAAGTTTCATGTATGCTGCTTATATATAAATTATAAATAATTTTTCTAAAGAAAGAGCTTACCTTAGCAGTCCCAGTGTTTCCATGCAATTCCCAAGTTCGTGAAGTCTGCTAGAAAACAGACATGTCAAAACTACCGAGCAGAAATGCATTGCAGAAGTCATCAAGAATGACCCAAAAGAGAATTTACAATCCACAGTATGCAGAAATTACCCTTTTGAAAGAAACCATGCTGCTTTCACATTGGAAGGGTTCTCCACCCACTTACTGTGTTTAATAAAGACACGAATCCAACGTGCACAAACTTCTAGAGCTTGTGGTACAGCTTCGAAATTTGGAGGAGACTCGGATTTGTCTTTATGACCAGGGGAGCTTTTAACAGTGTTACTGTAGCCAGGATAAAAAGAAAGCCAGTCCAACTCTTCACAGACTACCTGTTAAATCATTTATTATAACTCAACTGAATACATGTAGATTGCATTACATCATCACAAATAGACATGCTTACCTCCACATACAGTTCATAAGAACTTATCGAAGAGAGCTGCGGATAATACAGCACACATCCTCCAACAAGGTACCTACGGAGTGAGATGAACAGATTAAAGGATATGTTAAACAAAAAAATTAACGGATAAATATAAATGAAAAATACTGTCTAGAATATACGAGTTACCTGATGAAGCCCTCAATTGGTTCAGGAATTTTATCAAAGCCATTTGCAGCCAAGAAGGACTTTGTACTTCTGCCCAGGGCAACAAAAAATCCAAATATAGCAAGGTCCCTCTCTAACACCTGCAATGTAGCAAAAAAAACCAAGAATCATCATGTCACAACTTCAGGTTAGCAGTCCATTTGTGTATAAAGTATTACAGTGTCAAGGATTCGACCTTAAATTATCAAATACTTCTAATATTTCAAGCCATGTAATGAAGTATGTAGTATGCCAACAAAATGCATTCCTTTAATCTACTCCAAAATCATCTTTGAATGCTGGATTAGGTGTTTTTCACACAACACAATTAAAAGGTAGCTTAGTGAAAAAAGCCTGTTATAAAAAGTAGCTTCTCAAAAAGTTCCTAATGCATTGTCCATTGATACACCATAGTGCAATGGAATTTGGAAACACTCAACAACAACATGACATCACCCAAGAGTCAAGTGGTTCCCGTTTAGGAATTCGGGAGTCCGATGTACGCAACCTTACCCTTGTAATAACAGAGAGGTTGTTTGTAATTGACCATTGATTGTGAACTATAATCAGACTAGAAATCTTTGGCTCCATCGAGAATGCACATATTTGAAAGGACTTGGTTCTGTACCGCATACATCAACATGATCACAGTGCTTTCTCGTGCCAACGCTCAGACTCTTCAGACTAATTGGAAACATAGATGAAGAACACATGCCAATAGTCACCTAAATAAAGCTAACCATTATCAACACTTTCCATGTGATGTTGGTTTCACGAGTCACTACAATTCAACAATCATCATTGCAACCACAACTGTATGTTTGTATCTATTTTAAAATTAAGAACCGTAGATATTGGATTTGTTAACCAGATCTTACAACCCATTTAAATTAATTGTACCAATTCAATGTTTTCTTGAAGATGAACCATTCGATGTTTTCTTGAAAATAAACCAATCAATTTTTTCTCTATGATTACTGCATTCAAGAAACTATAACAAGAATCTATCTTGTCTTGCTTTTTCTTTCTTTAATGATTTAGCCATTTTGAATCTTTTGCCTTTAGTACTTTACACTTTGCAATTATGTGTTTATCGGACCTTTCCTAATTCTAATTAATAGCAAATATTGTCCTTAATTATTTATTTGCTTTCGAGTTTAGAAATTTTAAAGACATTACTAACTCAGAAAAAAAAAATTCAAAATTGGAGTCCTCATAGATATCCAAATAAAAAAGGTTGTGTGCCAACAATAGTAGACATCAACCAAAGATAAAAACACGCAAGCCACCAATCAGTTCATGCAAACATATTACCTATATTGATTTAGCTTTGCTACAACAATAACAATTTTATTGCTAGACTACTAAATACTCTACTTTTAGCTTATTTCTGGAATAAGACCCTATCAAGAAGTTGAAAAAATATAAAATAGCAACCCAGAAAAAATGTAACCTCGGGAAACTTATGCAAAGCAAGATGTTTACTAGTTTTCCCCTGTCTTTGATTTTGGGGAAAAAGATATACATGCAAAATACCAGAAAAAATGGAATGGTTATAGTTATCTAAGTCGTTGTTGGTGTGCAATATACAACAGAAAATATCCAAATACTAACAAACAAAAAATGTTGTTCTTCATCACCCCTGTGGGCTGTGTCCATATCTGGCTTTTCCAGGTGGAACGAATACATATCACTATTCCACCACGTGGTTGAATTGGAGATATGTAATATTCAAGTAAATGAAAGAGCAGTTATTAAATCTTAACTAGAGCAAGGTCAAAAGTCTGAGATAATGACAAATTATTAGTTCTCACCTCAATGCTTTCAGATGTTGTGAGTCTGGACCACAGTTTCTCTCTGCTTACAGCTTTTTGTAGCTGTTTCTGCACAAGGTCCACCCAAAAAACCATTTCATCTGTTACAGAATCATCTGTTAACCCACAAGATGCAGCTCGGGGTCCAAAATAAACCAAGAATTCTCTGCAAAGACCAATTTCCTTTACTGCATGGTATGCTTCATGAATAGAAGTGGTAGCTACTAGTATGTCCATCAAACTACCAGTTATATCAGGAATCATGGAGTAGAACTGTGAACAAGAAACCTTGGCTGGCCCAAGCTTTAAAACTATAGCTGTACATACCAAAGCTAGCATAAGGAGTGATGTATCATTGGAACTACCAGAACCCACAGTCATTCTGTTGCCAGACCTAAAATAAAGAAAGTTGTTTTAAAACAATGGCTTGACACACAAGCAGTAACGAATAAGTTTATAGGCATCAAAGAGATCATAAACACATACATGGTGGCAGCCCTAAAGCGAGGATCCCTCTCAAAATATTTGACAAAAGTTGCTACCACAACTGGAATTTTCTGGGACCAAAACCATTCAAACAGTACAGACTGCTTGCCAGATAACTTCTCCCTGATTATACTCTCTAAAGGAGCAGAAAGCCGTAATAAGCTGCATAACCAAAAAAAAATATACAAATATTTAACAGAAGTGGAACAGCAAAAACAAAAAGACAATTTGTTATATTGAACACTGGTTTTGCAAATAACAGCTACTACACAACAATTATAAGCAACAAGCCAACAATTGCAACAAGCTAATTGTAAAGCCAATATAAACACAAGTGGACATGTGGTCACACAAAGACAAGTGAAACAGTGAACAGATGTTAGACTGCCAAATAAAGCCAATGCCTCCACAACAAAATAAAATGAAATATTAAAAAAAATAAAGCGAAGAAATGTAAATGATAAATGATCTCATTCACAGAGAGTCGAACTGCACCAGCTCCTTTGCACTCGTAGGGAATAAATCTCAGTGCATCAAAACAAGGCACATTGTTTTATTTGAATACCGGTGTTGCAAAATAACAGCTATGACACAACAGTCATAAGCAACAAATGCAACAAGCTAACTGAAAAGCCAATATAAATGCATCTTTACTATTTAAAAAAATTCGTCTTCTTTTTTGTTGATCCATTTGCTAGAAGCAAAAGCTTTACCCCCTCATTGTCTCACCCAAAAAGAGATTTCGTTGATTAGACAAAACCAGCTATCCTGCTCACTAGAATCATTTAAAAGACTGGTATATTTACATTACTCCCTTTGTCTCATAATACAAGGAAAAATGATCAAAATTTTAATTATTAAATCTTTAAGGAGTTTTAAAGAGAAAAAGGTAAGCCGAAGATAACCTAAATATAAAGAATGTCATGATGAATCGAGATTTGTAGGAGCATACGACAATTGATAGATTTAAATACTATTCATATATTTGCTGATATAAATAACAAAAACTATTATTTAACATTGTCTTGGATTTTTCTCCATATATATTATCTAAATTTTAACTGTTATCAAATTTAGTATAGATAATTAAATGTATAAAACATCAATGTTGACTGTTGGCAAACGTGAAAAGAGAGTGATGCAACTAAATAACAAAGGCAGTATTCACCACAACAACTACCTTTATGATATTATTTTCTCAAAAGGTTTTAACAATATCTAGTAGAAATATTGATAAAAACTAGCAAATATAAAAATTGAATTGTTGGACACGCAATGTATACAATAATGACAAAGCATTAATCCCAGCAATATGAGGTATGAGGATGAACAAAAGAGGGCATGAGCCATACAAATAAGTGCTTGTTTTCCTATAAAGAAGGGGAATTACAAGTTGGTAACAAGTCTATCTCATGCATATATTAGTGTCCAACACAATCCATACTCCCATAAAAAGCCAGCTCAAAATGTGCAAAAAAGACGAGGGAATTTAAGGCTAATCTGAAAACACATTGATCAAACATTTTGAAAGAGACGAAAGAGGGAAGAATGCATATACCTTCTCTGAACGGCAACATTTATATCCCTGTCTCTTCCGTCCCTACGTGAAGAGATCTCATTGGCGGCTTGCAACAGAGCATATACAGAAGCCTGGGAAAATTAGAGAGCAGAACAAATTATTGTAAAATGTTAAGGAGATTGAAATAACATGGAGGTAATGCTTAAAACCAAATGGGACAATTGATTAGATTAGGAGGGAGTACTAGACATGACAGCCATACAAAGACAGAACCAAAAAATGATTTCAACAGCAATTTTCTTATTCCTATTCCTAGTGAGTCTGGTCAGTCATTTGTTATGTCTTACTCACAGCACAAAAGTAAAAGAAAGCATCTATCACAGTTTTCCTGACAATATCTTAGTTGCAAATTTGAAATAGAAACTCCATACAAATTTTCAAGCAATGATAAACTTACCAACAACAAAAATATGACTCAAAATCAAAATATCTACTTATATAAAACAAGCTTCAAAATGTTCAGATCTCAGAATAAAAGATAGAAAATAAATCAGCAAATATAGATAATTTCATCTCTACCTGATACGACAGTGTCTTTGCCCATGCATTTTTGTCAACACCAATCCATGCAGCTGAAAACCAGGATACTTTGGACAACGAGCTTTGCTCTTTGATTGCTAGCTCAAAAAATCTAGCTGCATCGTATAAAGATTGGACAAGACCATCATTGTAGTCCTCATTCTTTAAGGCTTGATCTAGACTAACTCTCATTGCTTCAACATCACTACTCGTGCTAGCTTCAGAAGTTCCATTAACTGCCACACCATCATCAGCAGATGCAAATGGAAGGATGTTCCGAGCCCTTTTTGTTTTGTAAAATAAATTATGCTTCCGAATCCGTAAATATTTATAACTATGGCTATTCTTTCTATTCTCAAAATCTGTACATCGACAAAAAGTTTTCGTTGAAACAGTCCATTCACATATTGTGTGATCTAAGTCTACCACTCTGTACAAACATTGGACTTTACTTGATTTGGTGTTCGCAACTAATTGAGCTGAAGTGCTGAAAATACAAAAAGGGGAACAAAATTGTGAGTGCCCAAGCAAAAAAAGAATTTCTCAGCTTTAGTTTAATGAAGAGACTACATAACAAGCAAGCAACTTTACCCAACACGTTAACAAGAACCCAGCTGCAATCGTTTAATGATAAAGTATTGCTGATAAACAGTTCCACAATTGAACATGCTTACTTAAGACTTGAAAGAACATGTCTATGGACTCTTTCCAATATTATCAACAGAAAAATAAAAAACAGACAAGAGCTCAGACGCAGGAGCAGCCAAGCCCCAATTCGAATTATTTGGGAGGTGTATCCGTTAAAAAAGGGTTGCATTTAATTGAGCTACGATATTTTTTTTATAATTTTAATAAGAACAAAATATATGTTGTAGTTGACTAGTTGAGAAAAACGCCACCCTTTTTCAGCCAGATATGTACACCCTTTAATTGAATATGTATGCCTAGATATTGGTTTTCAATTTTCACCACTTTATGTTTTCACTCACCCTATATATATATGTGTGTGTATATTATATACATATATATACAAATACATATACATATATATAGGAGAAGGATCATGTGAAAACAACTAAAGTGGTGAAAACTGAAAACCAGACTGAGATATACATATTATAACAAAAGGTATACAAATTATCTTAGAGGGTGGACATATTTTTGCAAAATGTCATGTGAATACATACACCTTTTAAGCATATATGCACACCTTTCAGCAAATATCCAATTATTTACAGAATTGCCACCCGAGTATGTCCAAAGGGCATATAAGGTGGGCTATGAGGTGCATATAACGCGTGTACGAAGCAAATATGAGGCGTATATTGTATATAACCGTGCGTGGTGGCGGTTTGTTTAACAGTGATGGGTAGTGTGTGGGGATGATTCTGGCATATAGTACATGCCCACAAGGGGCAGGCATGGTATAAATTTTTTGCCTAAGTAGAGGGTGAGTATGATAAATTTAGGTGGGTAAGTTACTAGGGTATGGACGTGTGGAGGACGGAGTACCCGCACCTAGGTGCCAATTTTGCTATCCAACTTAAGAAAGATTACAACTATGGTGCTATATGATCAGATAATAAATGAAAGATTGTCTCTAACAACTCACCAATCCCTAATGTTTATTTGTTTCTTAAGGAAAGAAGGGGTTGAAGTAGAAGAAAAAGCCCTTTTCATATGGAAAACAAAAAGACAGGAAAGCAAGAAAAATGACCGGCAGGGCATATGAAGAATTTGGAAACCAGAAACAGAGATTCAAATTATCAAAAATTACAAAAAAGAGAAAACTCCAATACATATTTGAAAATGCCAAAACTAAGACCAAATTCTACAAGAAAAATGGAAGTAAATTTCTCGAACTAAGCTTCATCTGTCTATACTCTACCTTAAATGATTGCCGTAAACCCTAATTTAGTAATTGATTCATTAATTAGAAAATCATTCACCGAAATCAAATATTCATAACCAGCAAAGAAAATATACTCACTCATATCATATGGCAATTTTAATCCACAAAACATAATCAAAGAACAACCAGCTTAACCCACCAAAAACATAATTAGATAATAATCAATAGAATGATCAAACAAGTAGAAAACATAAAGAAAACAGCCAACAAAACTACAAAAATCGAATGCTTTTCAACATGGGTAACTTCAGAATTAATCATAGTAATCATTAAAACTTAAAAAAAAACATATAACTTGAAGGAATTACAAACCTTGGGAGAAGTAGAGACATTGAGAGAAAAGTAAATTAGAATTGCAGTAAGAACGAAGCGGATAAGGTCGTGTTTGGGTCTTGCAGTTGAGGAAAATAGCGTCCTGAAGAAGAAAACTGAAGCAAAAGCAAAAGCAAAAAATGCAAAGCAGGAAATCAGTAGGTGGTGATGGGCATGTCCGAATCAAGCAGTGATTGGTGAAGTAGATTGGTTGACTACAGCACTCTGTATCTCTATTCAACAATGGCCTAGCCTTTTCAGTTAACCCAGAAGAACACAGAATGATTTGAGTCACTAGTTCAATCGCAAATATGCTTGGTGGAAGCTCCGTAGCCTCGTGTTCATCCAATACTCTTTATTTATTTTTTTTTTATTTTTTTTTTTTTTTTTTTGAAGCTTCATTGTGCTACGTTCAAGGGTTAGACAAATATTTTTTTAACTTACGTAATGAGCTTAAGTTTTTAACTTTTTTATATTTTGGACAAAATAAATTGTTTTTTGATAACCTTATGTTATTTTTTTCGAACATAATGATTTTTTTCAAAAAAATAGACATCGCAATCACCCTAATTGGTCATATACTTTGTAATCCAGTCAAAATGAGTATTTAATTTAATTGGTCATATATTTTAGTAGCTATGTGGATTTATTGTTTACCACGTACAAAAGCAAAAAACTCAGTTTCACTACATAAAATTTCCTTTTCTACTCCTTAGGTAATCTTGTGAAAGAAAGTCTCTCTTATATTCTCAAAAATTTTATTAGTTGGCCTAATCTATGTATAAAGTGAAATTATCTCATACAATGTTTCAGTTTTGTATATGTTTGGATGAGGCAATGTAAGGTTAGAGAAGGGACACTAAGAATTGAACTTAAAATTTTAAAAAGTGTTGTGCCAAGCACCAAATCTTATGATGGTCAAGGCAAGGCTCGAAGTGATTATGATTACCGGAGCAAGAAAGCAGCAATCAGAAGCTCATTGTTGAGGCGCTCGAATGGTTGAGTGAAGGGTAGAGCCAAGTTGCCGCAGCACATCAGAAGGCTCTAGAATAGCGCTCGACTGGTCCAGTGGGTCTGCTCAGTCAAGCGGGCTCTAATACACGGGTTTTGCGACTTTCTGTTTTAGTTGTGGGATTTGTTTGGGCTTTAAGCGATTGGTCCTAGGGCTTCTAATATGTGCTAGGCTATATAAGAGAGTCTTAAAACATTACTAGAGGTAAGGAGAGTGAGGCTACACAAGAGAGAAAGCTATGGTTAGAAACCATAAGAGTTTTCTTCTTTATTGTGTTTAGTTTATAGGTGATATCCATTGTTGAATGGATTCACTATCTTGAGAGCTTGTTCTCAAGTGTGTTTTGGTTAGTCATTAATGTATTGTTGAATAGATTAAAAAAAAGTAATCATCTTTTGAGGCAGAGGTATCATTGGATACCTCATAAACACATTGTTGTTGTTGTTTGTTGTGTCTCTTGTTTATGCTTTGTTTTTTCACTCATTTTCTACATCTCATTCTATCATTGTCGAGTCCGAGTCATTCTCTTTCAATTGGTATCAGAGCTTGTGT
Organism: Amaranthus tricolor; assembly: GCF_026212465.1. NCBI lineage: Eukaryota > Viridiplantae > Streptophyta > Magnoliopsida > Caryophyllales > Amaranthaceae > Amaranthus > Amaranthus tricolor. The sequence goes on along the minus strand of NC_080051.1, from coordinate 30,626,013 downwards.
GTTTTCCTTGGGGTATTGAGTGAGGGAAAGGCTTAGAGATAGGTAGAAGAGAAATGGTAGAAGTTGACAAGTGTTTGGATGGTTTGTTGAAGGCATTATGATTTGTTGAAACCTCGAGAGAGAGAAAATCATTGGGTAATCAAGAGATGGAGAGATTGTTAATGGAGTTCTCAACAGAGAAGGAGAGCTTATTAACAATGGTGGTACAACAAAGGCTAATGATAGAGTCTTTGTTGCTGAGTTGAAAAACTAGAGGGAGCTACTAGGGGTAGTAGCATTATTGTGGAAAGTACCATCCATGGGGTTGGTATGAAGGTTGATCAACTCCATCTATGAAAGATGGAAAGGTCATTAAGAGAAAACCATCAAAAGAGAGGAAAATCGAAATCAAGAAGGCAAGAGTTGAGTATGGGGATAGAGTTTGCTTTCATTGCCACAAAAGAGGTCATATTCAATACACTTGCAACAAGTTGAAGAAAGACCTTAAAAGCTTGAAGCTTTTGAGGGAGATAAAGAAGCCAACAATTTCTCGATGTGGGATAAACCATCCCAACACCCCCCTCATATACGAATCCCAGTCAAGTTCGCATGTGGTAGTAATCAATTACGGTAGGAATGCCATTCGTTTTGGACCTACCATTTTTAATTTTTGATCGAACCATCGGCTCTGATACCATGTTAAATTGGGCTGGACTTATTGTGAATGCCAACAATTATTGGGGAAAACACGAGGTGCACACACGTCACAAGCCAAGGAGATATACACCATCCCAAAACCATATGACAATGGAAAGAAGGGCTCTATAACTTGTAAAGTGTGCACACCTTCTTTCATTTGTCGATGTGGGATAAACCATCCCAACATTAACAAATTCAACTTTAAACCTAAAATCAAAACATAGCCCTAAGAGCTTAGTTTGCTAAAATTTCAAGGAACCAAAACAAATAACAAATTTCATTTTCACTTGTTTGTTTGATATGGAAAGTGAGAGAATTGATTATCATAGGGTATTTGAATCTATTACATTGTAACTATCCATTAACAAGTGGAAGCAAAATATTTCATTTCCCTCAATTGTAAAAAGTTGAGAACACTACACTCATGTAACTTATTTGTAGCCAAAGCTTGTAGCAGTGACTTTTTTCTATTACTTAGACTTAAACCAAACAACTTATTACGGCTCGTTTGGTTAGTGGTAGTAAATGGCGGTAATTAAATGATTTATAGTGTAAAATTTCATCAAAAGTTTCAAGTCATGGTAATGAAACTTTGATCACAAAAAAGTTTTTTTGTTCACAAATTTTCATTACCACCTAATACCACCTCTCTCAATGGTAATGCATTTGAATGAAATTTATGAAGAAAAATGAGATGATTGAAGTTGGACAAGCATGACATCAAGGTAGCAATAGATTTTTCAACTAAAATTACACTAATTTTTATTCCCATTACTACCGTTTAATACTAACTACCAAACGAGCCGTTAATATAATGGTAACTATTTTCATTTCCATAACTTATTTGTTACCATTCTCTTTCGATTTCTTAACAAAGACCAAACAACCTTTAATGTATACTGTAATTCTAAAAGTAAACCTTACACCTAAAATGAAAATCTCACCCTAATTGTGAACCTTAAACCTAAAACTGTGGCCATTAAAGCATCAAAAATAACTTATACGTCTAGCGACACAAATAAATGGGTTAGGTAAAATGGATTCCACACCATTGTGAAATGACTATCCATAAAAGTTAGTATGGTATACTATAACTAACCGAGTTGTTCCAATATTGAATTGGTGTATAGTTAGACTAATATATAGTGCATTTTTTTAGTATTATTTTGTTTTTTTACTTAAATTACTTAGCGTACGATTTACTCTAATTAGTGTTTTTTTTTAAATTACAAGATAAGCGGATTACAAGAAAATTTAAAGTAAATAATCAAAATAATATTAAAAATTCTCAAAATAAGCAATGGAGAAACTTATTTCTCAAAATAAGCACTTTTAGCCTAATACTGAGGTTTAATATTTATTCGCACTTATTAACATCGACCCATTAATAAGCTGAGTCAAAGAAAGTCAGGTCAGCAATTGGCCGCTCTTACTAACAGCGACCGAGTGCTGAGCTGACTTTCTTTGACTCAACTTATTAATGGGTCGTTGTTAGTAAAAGCGACCCATTAATAAGTTGAGTCAAAGAAAAGAGCAGCCCATTAAGTGAACTGACTTCCTTTGACTCAACTTAGTAATGAGCCGTTGTTAGTAAGTGCGAATAAATACCAGACCTCAACGTTGAGCTAAAAGTATTTATTTTGAAAAATAAATTATTTAAAATATTTTTAATATTATTTTACTTATTTACTTCAAATTTTTGGAATTACGCAGGATAAAACGTGGTGCTTGCTCGGACGAAATAGACCGGATTCTCTTAACTAAGTAGGTTGTTGGGTATAATTTCCGGGTTTTTTCCCATAAGATTATAGCGGCAATTTGGGTTACTTGGGGGCTTGGGGCATTATTGTGGAAAAAAATCCAGAGATAACAATGAAAAAAGAGCATCCATAACTACCACGGGAAAACAACGACCGGAGCCTTAATCCGGGCGTAACCCAAGTTGAATTCAATGGAAACGGGTACGTGGGCAACTTTACCGTTAGCTTGGTTTGGTTTTTCCCGCATAATCAGATTTAAGGGTCTTCATAATTGTTGTGGTTTTTCCCGCATAATCAGATTTAAGGGTCTTCATAATTGTTGTGGACAATTGAGCTTTGTCCAACGAATTAAAGGAAGATTGTTTTTGACTTCAGCACAAAATAGGTACCTAACTTTGAATTTTTCATACTGACTTGAACTGGGTAGCAAACAAGTGTTAACCTAATGTATTTTGATGGAGGTTTACACTTATGGGTTATTACTTATTACCCTTTTTGGTATTCATTCATGATATTTGGTATTTGCTTGTTATGTTACCTTTCAAGGGGAATTAGAAGTTCAATTTCATGTGGCTGTAATCTGAATTTTGTGTTGTAAGCTTTTGCTCTATCTGTCAAGTTTACAAGATAGATTGTTTTGCAATGAAGAATCCAGGATACTACTAGTATAGGATGTGCCGAACACTCACATTGGCAACAATTATTTTGTATTCTATGTTACACAATGAGCTTTAAATCAAATGACTTGGGCAATGGCCAGGCGCAGCCTAGAGTCCTCCCTACTATAGGTTTAAGGGTCAATTTGGACTGATTGTGGTTGATGCTCCTATACTGGATGTTGTCGGTGGATTGTTCATGAGGAGTATAAGTAACTTGTGGATTGGATATTGTTCATTTTCGACCTATTGTGGCTGATTCTCTTCAAGGAGAACCTTGGTGGAGCGGTCTAGGTGTCATACTGTGTGACCGAAAGGTTACCAGTATGGAAACAACCTCTTGCAAAAATGCAAGGTAAGGTTTGCCTCCATTACATCTCTATGGTGGACCCTTCCCTAGACCCTTTCTATGTAGGGACGCTTTGCGCACCACCACCAGCATCACCACTAACAATGCCAGAGCCTTAGTCTCAAAAGATATAAGTAGTAGAAGTAGTTTTGTGGCTATCTGTGCATTGTTAGACCCTTCCCTATTAGTAATTTAGCACCGCTGGATTTTTTGGTTGATTTTCCTATGCTGGGTGGTGTTGGTGGGTGGTTCAGGTGACTATCTGTTCACTCTATTCAAATGGACTAGTATATGTAATTTTGTGGCTATTGAGAGTTATCTGTAGGATGTGAGGGTTTGCGTGTACCCTTGCTATGTAGGGACGCTTTGTGCACCACTGCATTTTTTTGGTTGATTATCCTATACTGGGTAGTGTTGGTAGGCGGTTCAGGTGACTATCTGTTCACTCTATTCAAATGGCTGAGTATAAGTAGCTTTGTGGTTATTGGGAGTTATCTTTAGGATGTGGATATTGCTTGTAGCTTACTGGTCTTTTCTGAATGAATACCTGTTTATCCAAGATGTTACAATGCCGAAATCTTAATTTATTAGGTGAGCTTCGTTTTGTTTGTGAATTTTTTCTTTTTTTTTGTGCATCTTGAATAAATCCTCGTTTCACTCTAATGTACCTTTGGAGGATAAAAAGCACATTATCATTAGTTTGCATGTGTAGCAATTTCTAAACAAAGGCCTTTGCTCTCAACTGATTGTAGGAGCTGACGTGCTGTACTTTACTTTGCAGGTTGGGGTTTGCAAGAAGCGAAGATCTTCTCAAAAGCAAGTTTGAGAAGCCAGGGCTTCGAGGAGGTTTGCTTTTGGAATACAAAAAAGATTCTGAAAGGGTATTGCTTGCAGTTGCTCAGAAACCTGATGGAAAGAAAAACTGGATGGTTTCTGATCAGGTTCATTTAATTTTCTAGAAAACTTGTATATCCTTTTGATGGACTGATTTTGTAAAACAAATTTACTTTTTTTCTCCACATTAATTTTTAATTTTTTTTATTGCAAACAGAATGGTTCGACATGCTCAATAAAACCACAGCAGATAACTTATGTTGTTCCTGGTGTTGACAAGTTTGACCATAACCAAATTCCAGATTTTTTGCAAAGAGCACAGGATAACTTGGTTTGTCTTGTCTTGTAGATTTTCATGATGAGGAAATGTCTTATTGTATATGATGTGTGAACTCCAACTAAAGTAACTGAATTGATGCAGGATCCATCTCTCCTTGAGCTTGCTTGGGCTGAGCTGCTTGAGAAGAATAAATCAGTGACTCCTGAAGAGCTGGCAGAGGTACTATATTCCTCTGTTACATAGTTTTGTACTTTTATCTTTTCATTGGCCTTGACCAACTTAAGCCGTTAAACAGATGATTTATGGTATTGCTGAACCTCTGGAAAGCTACTGTGCACATCTCTTGCTGTCAACGGATGAGATCTACTTCTCTACTCCGGAGAGTAAAGGCTACTGTTCTGTTTACACTCCTCGGCCTACAAATCAGGTAAAACCGTTCGGGCCAATCACTTTTTTATGTATTTTTTTCATACTTCCCGGACCTCTGACCGTCCCTCTTCATTTGCCCGTGAGTCTGGCTAGTAGTAACCTCCTTTTTCGGACTACTAATAAACTAAATACTATTAGACAAAAAGGGAATAAGACAAATTTGTATTACGATGTGGAAGCTAACACCCTAAATTGGAGGTATCACTGCCATATGTGACCGAAATGTCATGCACTAAGGCATAACACCTTATTACAAATCTTGTATTTTTTTAAGCTTGAACCTTCAGCTTATACTCACACGACTTTGGTACTAATGGTCACAGGACCACCATATAATATGCTAATTGCACATGTTTTTGTCAAAATAATGCCATAATAAAAAATTTAGTAGGTACCAAATCACCTATCTAATATCACACAAAACAATCATGGGAGAAAATCAACCGATAGTCTCACCAGTTGTGACACAAGTGCGAGTCACTAATAATATTCTATATGAACAACAGAAAGTTCTTAATAAGGATTAAAAAATTGCTATTGAGTATTTTGGTGCTGTTGTCTATCCCTCAAGTCTATCTACTTATTCTTTAACTGAACCAAAGCTTGTGAGTAGCTAAAGTAGCTTAATGGGAAACCTTTCCATAACCCTTCCACGTTTCAAATCACTTCTCATTACATCAGTAAACTCGCATAGAAATGGATACAGATTAGAACATTGTGGTTTTGATGCAACATTAAGGATATGATCGCTGCAAGCAGCGACAATTGCACCTGGGGGTGGAGGGAAAAATCTACGGCACTACCATTAGACCAACATTACTATGAGTGAGGATACTGGGCTTTCACAAGAGATCATTATAGGAGGATCTGAGATGCCCATGTTAAGGGGGGTGAATTGACATGTACTAAAGGATATAATTGAAATGAATATATAAGAAAGAGTTCAGGAGTCACAAAATTGAAAACAAAATGACAGAATATCGTTTATGTTGGTTTGTTCAAGTGCAAACAACCTCTTTATTATCACGAGCAAGTATATAATATGGGTAAGGTTGCTACATTCGACCCTTCCAAACCCCATCCTAATTGGGAGCCATTTATGGCATTGGGGCAATGAAATGACTGGTTTGTTCAAGTGCAAAAATGACTGGAAATGCATTAGTTAGAACAGTGAAATGTTGAAACTTGAGGAGTTAAGAAGAGGAATAGGTAGACCAATTACCAGAAAGAAGAATGGCATGAAGAGTTGATATTTTATGGAAATGAATGAGGATGAGAATACAAGAATGAATAAAGTGTAAATTTTTGTTATTGACAATATCTCGCATTGATTTGTTTTAGTTCATGTAGCCAATTAAGTCTTTTACTTTGTCATTGCAACTCTAATAAAATAGCGAGGATACAGATATGATATAACTAATAAAAATTGTACAACTCCAAATGGATGAAAGTTGGTTACCTATAAAAATATAGAGTAGTGTTTAATACACACAAGGGCCACCAAGCAGGCACACACTATAATGCTTGCTTGCATCTTTGCGACTAAATGGAAGAAGTGGCGACTGGCGAACAATTTTTTGGTGAGAGGCGTAAACTACTTTTTTGATACTTGATAAAAGTGAATCTAACAAAGATGATGCGATGCTACTTTTTTAGATCAAGTTGATATGATGATATTATATTATGAAAACATGTCTTAAATTTCTGAATTATCATAATAGAATCGAAGTCGAAAGAATAAGAGCATGCTGCCACGCAGTTCTAAACAGCTAGTTGCTCTGGCAGAAGTGAAGAAGTAAAGAGCTCCACTCTAATTGGCTCATATGTGCTGTATGGAGGCTATTTGCGCAAAGGACCCACAAGTTGTGGCTCCTTGTTGAATGATGTTTTCTTTTTGCTTTTGATTAGGTCACGGGCTTATGACAACCACTTCGTGGGTTCGTAAACAATATTTTATAAATTACAAGGCTACTAAGGTTTGTCGTCGTCGTCATCATCATCATCCTACCCAGTATATCCCGCTCATAGAAAACTAAGGCCAGGGTCTGGGGAGGGAAAGACGGCGGCAACTCACACCTGTGGACTGGGGTTAATTGGACTGGGGTTAACTCTATTTTATCTCTTTAGGATCCTCTATTATAGGAAAGCTCTCCATCTCCACACATGTGGACATAGGTCAAAGCTTCAGCCTTTTCTGTTTTCTAATTCACAATCTCTTATTCACTGATTCAAAGCTTTGTCCTAGCCACTATACACATTTACTGTTATATTTTCATGATTTTAAGTAGCAATCTAATGCCTTTGTCTTGACTATTCAGCAAATTTTTATTACCTTTTCATCATATATATGTATTGGTTTTTTGTCTGTGTGTAACTTCCTTTTGGTGTTAAATGGGATATCATCTGATGAAATGATAGGTTGAGGAACTTCATAGGAGGAAACTTATCAAGCAGGCTGCTGAAAAGAAATTACAGGAGTTCCTACAGTTGTTGCATCAAGCTAAATCAAGACCTATTGATGCAAAGCCACCCAGATCCTCATGGATTCTGGAAGAAAGAATCCATGATCTTATAGAGGCCCTTGTTGCTTATGCAGTTGCTGAAGTATGTAGTGATAGCCAAAAGAGAACAGCTGAGACGGTAATTTCTTCTGCTTGAGCTCATCCAAATTCTTCATTTATCTAAAGCTACTTGTTGAGCAATGTTTTCATAAATTAGTCCTATATGAGTTTTAGTCCGTCCTAAGACACTTGTCCTTTGTGTAAGAGGAAGTTTATAAATCAACCTATTTGAAGTATTTGCAATAGATGCATTCTTGAGAATTGTATAGAGTTAGAGAAGCTCAATTATTCACTGAGACTAATTTTATTGACCTGTTACCATGGCATTTCTGGTACCTTATTAAGCAGTAGTTGGAGCTTTTCCCTTGAATATTCATGTGCTCCTATTACTTTTTTTTGAACTTGATCTTGATGAAGCATCCTGTGTTTCACAATAATGAATCTTTTGTCAGGAAACTATAACTGTCAGTTTCAGTTTACTGCACATCATACAGTTTCTCCATTTCATAAAGCTGGAATTTTGTCACGAAATTGTCAAAAAACATCCTCTTTGAACTTTAGCCTTGTCAAAGTAAGACAACTTAGATAAAGCTTTAATGGGGAGGAGAGAGCCTTCTTTTGGCATGTTATGCATACTGTGCTCTCTATGGGAATGATGTATACTCTATCCAGTGCATAATACCTTTTTGGCATCTTGTTTCAGATTCTTACAGCCATGGGTTTTGCAAAAACAGCATCATCAGCATTAAATCTTCTCATTGATATTGGTTATTTTCCGGTGCATGTTAATCTTGATCTTTTAAAGCTGGACATTCGTACCAATCACTCAGAGGATGTTGTGGCAGCTGCTGAAGAATTGTTGTCAGATTCTTGTGATATAGATCAGGTTATTTTTTACAATCTTGTGTTTTAGAGCTTAAATGATTAGTAAACTCTGCTATTTTGTGTGGGAGTGTGTTCTCATTGCTTTTTTCTTGTTGAGGAAGGGATGATATCTTTAGTATTTTGTTTTCCGAGTGCACTCTAACTTGTACCTTCTTTTTTTTTTTCAGATTCGGAGGAAGGATCTTACCCACTTGAAGGTCTACGCTATCGATGTTGATGAGGCTGATGAGGTAATTATATTCAATGTGATTCCATTCTTATGCAGTCATCTTAGATGTATATTTCTAATTACGCACTAACTCTTCTCTCTCCCTCTCTTTCTCTTTCTCCTTTTGTTTAGAAGATACCATTTAGTTTTTGATGAGGAAATATGGAGGGAAAGGGAGGGAAGGCTGTGTAATGGGTTCAGTTACCCTTTGATTGGAGGAATTCACTAAAATTTTCCTTAACTAAACATTTTTCTGCTGATGCAACTATATGCAAGGAAAATGTGAGTTCCTTATCTTCCTTCTTCTATCAATCTAGCTACAAACAAATGGCAAGAGTGTATACAAGGTAAACAGATGTTCTTAAACATTAACTTTATTAAATTCAAACCCTAAATTAAGGAACCAAAGGACTTTAATTTTTACACTTGTACGGAGCATCATACTTTGGAGTGATAGGAATATAAAAACATTCCATTACCCTAATGCTATTAAGTTACTCCTACATAGGCGAGGTTTGGAGGATCGAATGTGGCAACTTTACCCTTATACTATAAAGAGAGTTGTTTCCAATTGACCCTTGATAGCAAACATTATCCGCAACTTCACATAAACTAGAAGTGCACAAGATTTAACGAGTCATTTTACTATATACCTTTATAATCTGAAACCAAAGAACTATAAATCCTTGGCTCCATCGAGAATGGAGTGATAAGAGTCCATAATTTGTTTTTGGTAAAAAGCAACTTGGAGCATAATTTGAGTCACAAATTGAAAATTAGTTTTGTTTAGTCAAGTGTTATTAGAGATGATGATTGGTAACCAGTCATCATACTCTGACTGCAGTCTTGACTGTATGTACTTAAATTTCTGAAGTGCAAAATTTCTTCAATACTTCTCATTTTCTCATAGATTTTACCTCATATTGAAAAGCTCAGGAACTCTTGTTCTATTTCCAAGTGGTTTAAATGTTGAATGAGCTTAGGGAAAGTTATAGATCTTCAAAGATGACCCTTGTGCAGCAACCCAATTTTTTGCAGATGGTTTTAACTTGAACTTCACTCTCGTGAACTAACTGAACTTTTGTATTGACCAGATTAAATTGTATAAATGTAAATTTATGCACCAAATGATCAGATCTAAGCCACAAGAACGTTGTTAGTTCACATTTTGTCACAAAATGAACTGTTTCATGAATGAGTCAAATCCTGGACGGGGCTACTGTAAGATGTAAGTATGGCATGATTTAGCCCAAAGTCCATAGTTTTTGTTGCGATCGAGGTAATGGAACGGTAATGCTATAACGAGAGTGATGCGGTTATCCTAACGCCTAAAGATCGGTTGAATCATAAGATGTTCCTTGATACAACCCAAAACACAGTTTTTTAGACCTTTACAGCGCGAGAAATATCAGTTCGTTTGTTTTGAAATCCTTAACAATGCGTCCAATACTTTGCGATGCAACCTTATATTTACTCTATGCTTGCAACTTCTTAAATTGGTTATGCCGAGCCCTATATCAAGTTTATTTTGCATCAATCAGTAAGGGTTGCTTTCAAAGCCTCACTGCTGCATTAGTGACTAGCCTAAATAGGAGCTTCAACTCCTCCCAAGTAGTCTCCACTCTCCACCATTACTCTAAGCATTCCATTGGAATGGCTTATTGGCGTCTATACTTTATTTCAGTTCTTGGACCTATACTTTGCCATATTTTTCTGTCACCACACAGCAATTGCGATTGATTTTCAAATTAGTTCTGCAGCACTTTAGGTCTTTCTTCCTTTCAGTCGCACTAGATAAATTATTTTTAGGAATGATTCTTGATTTGTGTTGATTCAGCAAGTCTTCAATGTATACTAACATTCACTTCCACGATGAGAAAATGTGGTATTTGGTTGTGAATTTTTTATGAAAATGAGTTTCCTGGAGTTCTTGCAAATTTCAATTCGACAGAGCAAATAATTACCCCAGAATTTTATGGGCAGACTGCAGATGACAGATAAGGCAACTATATCCAAAAAGGGAATGACCTGGTCACAAATTTTCTTCTGTTACATGGTTCCTTTTATTCCATTACATATTACATATTTCACTCATGTTTGCAGCTTGATGATGCACTTAGCGCGTCAAGGTTACAAGATGGCCGAATTAAAGTTTGGATACACGTGGCGGATCCGACCTGCTTAGTTCAACCTGGAAGCATACTGGACAAGTAATTTTATGCAACCATATAACATGCCCATTGATATGATTGCTCTATGTTCGAATACATGCGTTTTTATACTCTTTTCTTTATCTTCAAATTATTTAAATTTTGTTATTTTTCCATAATTGTGCCCCGCAGAGAGGCCATGAGCAGAGGTGCTACAGTGTTTCTGCCTGAAGCGACTTATCCTATGTTCCCAGAGAAGCTTGCAATGGAAGTGATGAGCTTAAAACAAGGGGAGAAGTGCAATGCTTTGACAGTATCTGTTTTGCTGCATTCTGATGGCAGGTATTAAATTGGTTGATCCACAATTCTTTTTTTTTTTTCTCAGTGTCGAGTTTCGTCTCATCTGGATTAGAAATATTTGGATACTGTTTCATGTGAATACAAAATTAGAAACTGCCGCTACTCTCATTTCATTCTATATCTTGAATGTTATTGGCGCATAAAAAATTTGGTTACACTTCTTATTTAGAAGCTGTAATCATTCTGGTAATACCTATTGCCTTATCTGCCCTGACACATTGTTTATGAATTACATATTATTGGTGTTGGCACAAAAATAATGAATGAGAACCTCCTGCTGATTTGTTACAATGAACATTAAGCTTGAATCAAGATGGTTTTATGCTTACAATTTTATTCCCAATCATATGAAGAACACATTATGATTGATGGCTTGCTGTCGCTGTTCGCTTTGTGTTGCAGCATTGCTGAGTATTCAGTTGAAAATACTATAATCAGACCTACCTACATGCTCACATATGAAAGTGCATCAGAGCTCCTTCATTTGAATCTTGAAGAGGAGGCAGAGTTGAAGATTCTGTCAGAGGCTGCAGCTCTACGTTTGAAATGGCGCAGATCACAGGTTTAACTCACCTACTACAATCAAATTGAAATCCTTTAAGAATTCATTGCTGGCTGCTTGAAGAAAATTTCTTATGATGAATTTCACAATTTGACTGTGTTCACTGTGCTTTCAAATAATCATCCAATTTCCTTACATAGTAATATTTATGTGAGGACTCTCAATCCTGCTATCTTTATATGAAGGATACTGTAACTTCTTGCATTCTTTTGATGATGATCCGCGATTGAGAATTTGAGCTTCGTTAGGTTTTACCTCCAACCTTGTTTGGCCTAGTAAAGAAGTTCATTGTAAGAGCCACTAGTTAAATGAAACAAAGGAGTAATCCATGTGGAGTTGCACTTGCAGACTTTCAGTTATAAATTCCCGTTGACTAGTTTTTTCAGGGGGGCAGAGAGGGAGCAGTCAAGAGTTATGTGGGTTGAATTAGCAATTTATCTTTTTTTTTTTTGTATATTATGGATTATGGACTGACAGTTGCTCATTGCTATCAGAGGGTTAACTAAATTTATGCTGAGAATATGATATTCTATGTATGGACTCTATTTGTGCAGTTCACCAAAAACATCAACAGTGTTACAAATCAGCCTAAGGGTGGGGTACATAGGGAGTTGCATGATAAATCATTTAGCACAAGCTGGTAGGAACAGAATGGTGACAATCTGTTGGAAGGCAGGAGTTGAATGGGAGCTCAAATTATTTGAGACAAGGCTTGTGTGAAAAGGCAAGCGGGTTATTAGATAGAGGGAGAAGAGGAAATCAGCAAGAGGATGAAATCAAAGAGATCTCATAAGCATTAATTTCTTATGTATCTTAAGCTATTACCTCTCTTTATTTTGCTTTTGATCCTATTTTGACAAAATTATGTTTTTTTATCATGTAATTTTTTTACTTAATAATATTTTTGTGGCTTAATGTATTCTTTCTTTTGAATAATTTAGGGTGCTGTAGGCACCACAACATTAGAAGCACGTGTCAAAGTGGCAAATCCTGATGATCCAGAACCACAGATCAATCTTTATGTGGAGAATCAAGCTGATCATGCTATGCGCCTTGTTTCAGAGATGATGATTCTTTGTGGAGAGGCTATTGCTACATATGGATCTTACAACAACATACCTTTACCTTATAGAGGACAGCCACAACCAAATGTTGATGCATCTACATTTTCTCATCTTCCAGAAGGACCAGTTAGGAGTGCAGCTATTGTTAAAATTATGCGTGCAGCCACGTATGATTTTAGACAGCCAATACACCATGCTGGTTTGGGACTTCCTGGCTATGTTCAGTTCACATCTCCTATACGTAGATATGTGGATCTACTTGCTCATTATCAGGTATGAGCTCTTGATGTGGATAATAACTGTAGATGTTTGGCAAATGGTTGTTGGCTATGTTCAGTTCTCTAGTTTTGAAAAGTTAAACCAATTAGCTTTAGGATCTGTTTGGCAAAGGGTTGTTGGCTGGAGCTGACTAGTTGGAAATATTAGCTTATTTGTTAGTTGTTAACCTGTTATGGAGATGTTTGGTAAAAATTAGATGTTGATTGTTCATCAGCAAAATAGTAGGTCAAAAAGCCAAAATCCAAAAGCAACTCATAGAACTTTTCATATGGCTTAGAAGCCACTAACCATACCAAAAAGCCGAAAGCCAAAAGTCAAAAGCCAATTAAAAGCCATTTACCAAACACACCACTTGTTTTATTGTCAGTTTGGGTGTTCTTGTATACCCTAGTTGTAAAGTGGACACCAAACCAGCTTCATCAGCATGCTCCCTAAGGTTGCAATTATGACAATTTCTGTTTAAATTGTACTGACTTAGTGGCACGCAGATTGTAATTTCAAGAAATATGGGAGAAAAAGGATGAGAGAAAATGAAATCCCCTTAATTATTTTTGGTCAAGCGTGTATCGAGTCTTTTGGTATGAACCTTATCTAGCTAAATGAACTTAAATTAAAGATGTTCATCATCCATTTGTAGATTGGATGATGGCTTTAGCATTTTGACTGATGGCTGATTCATGGGATTAGGATGTACCAACATTATCACCTACATGTAAAACCTCTCCATTCAGTCATGTTTTAATTTGGTTCCATTACTATTTTCTTAGACTTCTCCTTGTTTTTGTTTCTTAAAACTTGTTCCTGCTGTATTGTTCCACTTAAAATTAGATTACCTTGTCTACCTGAAGCTCTTGTCGGGGAATTATTTTTTAAGACATTCATGAAGATGTTCTGTTTCCTAACATCATTACTGGACTGTGTTTGTAGGTTAAATCTTTTATTAGGGGTAACGCTGCTCCATTTTCAGCTGGTCAGCTGGAAGGGATAGCTTCAATAGTTAATATGCAGCATAGAGTTGCAAGAAAGCTGTGCAGTACTAGTCTCCGGTATTGGTTACTAGAATATTTAAGAAGGCAGCCAAAGGAAAGAAAGTTCCGTGCTCTTATACTCAGATTTATTAAGGATCGGATTGCAGCCTTGATTCTGGTTGAGGTATGACAATTGCATTTAGTATTTGTACAAACAATAAAATTGCCTGTATATTACTTTAAATGTTTCACCATCACAAATGGATATAGTTTTTATTCAAATAATGAAACTCATGGTTTATCTGCAAATTTAGATAAAACCTGTATCTTCTGAGATCCGATTCAAAAAGCACCTTTCTTACATTATTGTGTTTTACGTTTTGGAAAGCTTATATAATTAATACCTTGACCTCATTCTAAATGCAAGACAGAATCAATCATTCAATTTGTGTACAATAGCTTTCTCTCTTTGAGGGTTTCTTGCCCTTATTTTGGGTCCTTCTCTCCTTAAATAGAAGTTTAGATTAGGAATTTCTTTTCTTCCCTTAATCGGACAATAGAATTTGGTTATAGTAGCTGTCGTAGAAGTTATAATTCATTGATCACGTGTCATACACCTTCTCAATCGGTTTTGGATTGACGGATGCATGGTACATCATCACATAATGATCCTTCCTTTCAAGGTTAGGCAGAATGATATCGATAAAAGACTATTTGATTTCAAAAACAAAGGGGATATGCTCCATTGTGTGATATGGTTCGTGGGCATAATATTGAGAACCTTGTTTGTCTTGTTTAAATTAGATTGTAATTCATTGATACCTATCGTAGATGCTTTATAGATAACAATTTCTAAAATTTTCTTTCCCTAAAAAAAAGAAAATGAATGGTGCTTTGATGGTTTTTAGGTTGGGCTACAAGCTTCCACATGGGTTTTAGTGGGTTCCAAGGTTGGAGATGAAATTAAAGTTCAGGTAGAAGAATCGCATCCTAGAGATGATACTTTGTCCCTTAAGCAGGTTGCTGATTAATATGGATCTTTGTTATTAGTAAGTGCCTGTTGATCACATGAAAGAGGAGAAAGTGTTACTTGTTCGTCTCTTCAAAATCGGATGTGCAGTCGATGATGGCAATGCTGCAGCAAGATCCTGTTGACTGTGGTAGTCGATGATGGCCGTATTTGGTTTAATGCCCGAAACACATTCATCGGCTACACCATTGTCAATGATAACGAGCACCGATGATTAGTGAAATGAATTTGGGTGATTGGCTTGCTGTATATGTCATGCCCGAAGAACTGCGCAAGAAATTCAGTTTTTACTTGCTGGCTCAACTTTTGACGTTGTATGTTTTGTGGTTTCTACCTTTGAAACCACATGTAAAGTATTATCTATTGAATATCATATAATGTGGCATTAATGTATGTAATGAAATGTACAGAGCATGTTTAGGAAATTTTCTTTCCTTCATAATTGTGGTATCTTCATTCTCTTTTCAATTCATTGTTTGCAAGGCTCGCTAGCCAGGAATGGATCACTCGCCTCACTCATTCACACTGCTTTGCGAGCATGCATGGGAGTCATAAAACCCGAAGCCTTAGAGACAATCTGTGATGGGTCGTCCTTGTAGACAGTTGCTGAATCTTTCATTGTTGCTAAAATCATGGATGATATTAGGTCAGTAATCTCTATGAATATACCCCTAGATTGTATTCCTCTGTCACTTAATTTGCTTTATTTTCATTTTAGGTAAATTCAAAAAATTTGTTCTGTTTTTCATTTTAGTTTATTTGAATAAATATTAAATTTTTAATTGTAATTAAAATATTAAAGATTGAAAATAATATGTAGGGTAATGAGAAATCGGGCCTCAGATCTATCAAGATAAAGCTACTCTTGTGAAAGATCAGAGACGATCTTAAACAAAGAGCTTTTATTCTCATAGTATGTACTTCTTCCGTTCCAAATTACTTGCAATATTAGCTTTTTACGTAGTTCAATGCACAAATTCAATCTTTAATATCTCTAATTATGTATAATAAAAAATTATAAATTTTGATATTAATAATCTTTGCTTCGAGACAAATTAAACAAGATTTCACTTGACTATGTTTTAACTTATAAATTAAGAATTAATTACAAATTAGAAATGTTGAGTGAATAGTGCATATATTGGTTATATTACCACTAATTTAAAACAGAATAAGTATTAAATTAGCTTTTTTAATCCATATATAAAACGTGTCTCTCATTGAGACCTACTCATAAAACAATTTGCAATTTAGATAATAATCCTAGTTAGAAAAATGGTATATCTAAAGCATTTTAATAATCAGTATACATATAAAAATGAATGTCGGTGATCGTTTCCAACATGGAATAAAAAAGGAAATGCCTGCAGTACGATAAGTAGAAATCAGGGAAGGTGGGCTAAATTTAGGAGTATCAGGCTAGACTTTC
Source organism: Amaranthus tricolor (assembly GCF_026212465.1). NCBI lineage: Eukaryota > Viridiplantae > Streptophyta > Magnoliopsida > Caryophyllales > Amaranthaceae > Amaranthus > Amaranthus tricolor. Next base: position 30,609,531 of record NC_080051.1, on the reverse strand, counting down.
CTAAAGACATTAGACATATGTTTGGATTAGATTGCATTACAGATTACTCTAATCCCTTAATCCATGCATGTATTATTCTTATGATGATGAACACGTACTCTGACATTTCAATACGTGGAGAATTCTGTTTTCAAGCTTCCTATTCTTTCTCCACGTGTCCCCTTCTCACTTCCATAACAACACTATAAATCAAGCACATATTCTTCTGTCTTCTCCATCTTCCATATCAGATCAATATACACAAACTAATAATCAAAATTTCCATATATTGTAAAACTGAGCGAAATCGAACAAATCAAAGATGCAGTCAGGAAAGAAAGCAGTGGAATCCGTAAAGGAATCGGCGTCGAACATAGCAGCGTCGGCAAAATCAGGGATGGATAAAACTAAAGCAACTGTTCAAGAAAAGGTTGATAAGATGAGAGCCCATGATGAGTATGATAAGGCTTTAGCCACCGAGAAGAAGGAGGAGCGGATTACCGAAGCCGAGCTCCGAAAACAGCAAGCCATGACCCACAATGCTGCCGAGAAGGAAGCCAAGACAGCCACAGCAACCGGGACTGCAGGGACTGGGCTCCACCCCATGTCGGCAATGCCGGGACATGGGACGGGAGAGCCAACTGGTGGGTTTGTTGAGGAAGGAACTGCAATTGGGTCTCACCCTATAGGGAGGCAAACAGGGACTAATAGATCTACTACTGCTCAGAATACCCTTGCTGGAGGAGGCACTGGTTCAACTGGGTATACTGGTGCTGGATATACTGGTTGATTTCATGATGTATTATTGTGTTTGATGTTGGTTAAGTGTGTCACATTTACTTGTATTTTTAAGAAGAGGTGTGCCACTTTTTTTTTATTTTGCTTGATTAATGTTTGGATATTTTGGAATATGTTGTATGTATGTGTTGACTCTTATAATTTGATTGGAATATGATCTTTAATCAATTATATTTCAATGATGTAAAAATGTAATGTTTGTGGGCTTTTTTATTTGTAGTTGGATTAAAAATGTGGTGGTTAACAATGAGTAATGGTTTTTTTGTTTGGAAATTGGAATTTATCCCTTCAATTGGTATAAGAAATTGATGAGAAAAGTAACCAAGGGAAGGGTTACTGGAGATGGTCCTAGAATGTATGCTAAAGACCTACATAACATGCAATATCCAAATGAATCTCGACAAATAATGGAACTTAAGCAAATGATGCATACAATGAAGAATGAGATTGTTGAACTTAAATGATGCAGGTAGTGTATAGTAAGTTCAATTCTACGTAGTTCACTTAATAGTTATATATCAATAGTTTTAACATCACTAATCTGCATTCTGCAGGGATATCGATTGAGCATGCTCCTCTGAAAACTCTTCATGGTACTCGTACTCCAGTAGTATCTAAACAACTAGGGCCTCTATTACTCTTTGTAGTGCAACTACTTCACATCATGCTCAAATACGTAGAATTCATTCAAATCATGTTTAACAACCAAGCCAACTTTAATAATGTTAAAAGTTTCAAAATTTGATTCTTATTTTACTAAGTTCTTCATTTTAGAGAAATGTTGAACATTTGAAAGCTAATACTAGACCACATGAAATTAGACATATCAAGAGAATAAAAAAGTCTAAAGTAAGTGATTTTCAAGTACATATATATGAGGCTAAACTAACCTTTCATATATCAGATGATGATAAATGATTTTCAATCTGTTATAAGTTGAAGTATCAAGAGTTGGAGAAATTGATTGATAAAATACTCATTGAGAATCCAAAATCAGTCAAAAAATTTCATTCGTGGGGACAAACATCAAAGGGAAATGTCACATTGTCATCTAGGGGGCATGGTATATGATTATTATGTGTCACCACCTTATTTATAATATTTAAATTGATTTCTATACAATTATTTTTTAATTGTAGGCAATATATATGTGCAAGAAACGAGCTAACACACGATGTTGGACAATTTATTGTGGGCCAAATTAAACAAGGCATGTGCATTTATTGAACAATATATCTAACATTTATATTATGTTTTCTTCTTTGTATTGGTTCTAATTATGAAAATCTAACTTTTAGGTGTTTAGGTCGCCACGAAGAAGCAAGTACGACATCCACAAGTGCAAAATACAAGCATAGAATAAAGTGGAGGATGAATACATGTTTTACGTAGCTCTTTAGCTTTTCATATCATGACAACGATAGTTTTTTGAATATTACTATGATGTTCTGTTTAGGTTGAAAACAATATTTTAGCATGGTACTGATGATGTTTGAATATTAGTTTACTACTATGACGATGATAGTTTTTTCAATAATACGTAGCTTTTTTTTGTTGTTCTATTGTGTTCGGATATGCGATGGTATTGGTGTATGAGTTAGCTGTTGTGTTTAGGTTGTATGAGTTAGATGAACTGGTGTATGTGTTCTGGTTGTGAGTTAGCTATTGTATTGTGTACTTGTGTATGTGTCTTGTATGTATTCTGGTGTTAGCATGAAGTGCTGGTTATGTGTGTACTGCTGTTCTGTTCTGAAGTGCTGAACTGTAACTGAAGTGCATGTACCGCTGTTATTGTACTGCTGCTGTATAATTGGAGTTGCTACAATTGTTATTGTTCTGTTCTGCTCTGTTGGTGCAGCATATAAGCATCTGTAAAATTGGTGTGTACTCAATTCATTCTATGTGCTATATATGTGATTGTAGTATTGGTGTGGTGTTTACCAAAAGGTAGCATCCCACGCTTACAAAAAAAAAAACGCAAATTTAGTTACACTCAATTCATTCTATGTGCTATATATGTGATTGTGCCTAAGGAAATGTTTAGATTGAAAGTAAATATTTAAAGGAGAAAATAAAGTCAAACTAATAAAATGAAAACAAATAGAGATGCATTTGAAATAGTTGAGATAATTGTGAAGATGGAAACAAAAATAATAAAGGGAAAAGAACATGATTTTTCCTATTATGAAGGTAATATATTCTCCCACTCTTTCCTAAGGTAAATATTTACCCCATAAAATATAGAGTTCTTTTCATTTTTTATTACTTTGCTACCATTCTCCCACCTCTACAACAATTAAATTTTACTAACTTTTCATTTATCAACTTTGTTTTCTTACTTTGACTTTTTTTACCCCCTTAAATATTTGTACCCAATTCAAGCGTGTCTTGAAATTTACCCATACAAGCTGAAAGCACGCTTAATTAAGCGTTAGCCTCGCATATATAAGTGTGCCTCAATTCATTTTTAAGCGTAGGTGTAGGCAACATTTTTGTAGTGGTTTAACATAAAAAATGATCGATGAAATAGAACATCAAAAAATTCTAAGTTTAATTTGAGTCTTAAACAAAAAGTATTTATATAATGGTTTACAACAATTATATTTAGTCTCATCATCACCATCAACTCAATATCCTATCTGTAAACAGCGCAATCATATTTAGTCTATTTAAAATAAATAATAAGTGGATTTGTTTTTGATAAATGAGCGTGATATATTAATAATAGATAGTATGCATATATGAAGTATATATAGTTATTGTTGAAAATTATTTTATATATTTTGATTTTGCATTAAGTTGCAAGATACAAATTAATTCACACATAATGCTTCTATTTATCTAATTTGCTTTATTACCACAAATCAAAAATTGTTTGTATATTTTGGAGTGATTGGTAAATAATTTTTAGATTAGTTTTTTATTGTATTTTGACTTTTGTCGATTTTAAAAGGTAAAAAAAGTGTTTTGGTAAATGATTTTTAGTTAGCTAAAAGAATAATTTTTAAGCTAAAATTAAAAATTAACTTGGTTGGTTATTAGCTTGTTGTTCTATTTTTTTCTCTAATAAATAATCAACAGTAAATATTTAATTTAACCAAAATATTTTCTTAAACAACTATTTTATTTGACTAATTATAAAATAACATGTTCAGCTGGTCAAATAAGCCAAAGAAAAAGGAAATTGCTTTTGACAAAAACGCCCTATGTCAGCATGCAACAAGCCAACAAGTTGCAAACAAGTCGGTTTCTACGCATCATGTAATATGATTATGAATGATGTATAAAATCCTTGGTCTTATATGAATGTCTAATGTTTTGATGAGTTAATTTATACTCCATAATCTATATGCCATCATCATTCATCACCATCAGTGAATCATTCGTATATTAATATTATACGCTGACTAAATTACTTTATAATATCTTATATATGTTACTTTTATTATTTAAATAGAGTATAATTTACCACCATCAAACTTATTAGCTTAATAGTGTACATATGTGAAATATTTATGTCATATGTGAAGACTAGTATCCATTTATACTACTTACTACTAATACAAAAAAATCCTTGTAAAAGCATAGTTTATTTGTTTAGTCTGGTGATTTCACTAAATCGGTTAACATAATAGTTAGATCATTAGATGTTTAAGTCATATTTGGGTTCATCACTCTCCTACAATCTAATAAGGTGGTTACGTTATGCATGTCGTTTTGAGTTGGCTGTATTATAAATGACTTCTCATATACAATCCGAAAATACATGCATGTATCAATTATAAAATCATGTATTAGGTAGCGAATTACATCAATAATATAAAACAAATTTTGGATTAATCTAGTGGTTGAAAATTTTCTCTTTCACTATTAGTGACAGAATTTCAATTTTTACTACCTATCTCTTCTTAGTCTATAGTGATTCTCTAGCCTACCACGAAATAAAAAAAAATTATATTTTGAAATCAAAAATATTATGAACTTATATATATACTTTTTCTTACAAGTCAAAGTGTATGGCACTTCTTGTTACCCACCTAAAGAGTCCTAAAAATAAGATAAAAACAAAAAAGTAGTTTGTAACTAGTAAATCATCCAAGGGTAACATCCTTCTTTCTTGATGACTTATAATTGGAAGGTTGTGAAAATGGGACGGTATTTAATAGTCACGGGTTTTAAAGCCATGATAATAGACATCATCAAACAACTCGTAGTGAAAAGTTTAAATTCGTCATCCTCAACTTCTATTTAGTAAACTTATGTTTATGTTGACAAAATTAAGTCTCATTAAAATCAATAATGCAAACATGAAAATTAATATATAAATCAGTAAAAAAAAAGTTTAATATCAATAATTAAGTTCAATTTCGTAAAAATGAATTTATTAATTATTTATTAATTAAGTTCAATTTCGTAAAAAAACTTTCTTTGAGGATGTTTTTCTCATGTCTTTGTCATTAACACAAATCAATTTAGTTTAGTTCACTACAAATATATTTAATTCCCACTTCTCTCTAAAATATTCTCTTAATAATTCAATCATATATTTTTTTAGTACATTCAAAATGCAGGTTCTTTCAATATTTCATTTCATTTTCCATTATTGTATTTCAGTTCAAATAGGTTACTTTGTTTATGTTTATGATCGTTTTTGTGTTATACTCCCTCATATTCAACTTATTAGTCCTATTTACTTTTTTTACATTTATCGAGATAATATTTTAACACTTAATGTCTCTAGTTATACTTACCTAAAAATTATGAAAATTTGATATTAATTATCCTCGCATTGAGAGAAATCAAATAAGATTGCACTTGACAATATATTAACTTATAGATTAAGAATAAAATATATAATAAGAGTGATAAGTGAATAGTAACCCAAAAATAAATGGGACTAATGAGAAGAATAGAAAAGAGTATGTGATTCTCTAATTAAAATTTAAGTATCAAGAATAACTAAAGTCAACTCAATCAAGATTTAAGATGAAAAACTAGCAAACAAAATGAGAAAAATGAGTTAAATAATCAAGTAAATTTAATAAGATGATGCGAGAAAGTTAATCTTCACAAAAATAAATGGTTGTCGTGGCAACATGTTAATTCCTTCATTATTAGTTGCAACATTGACAAAATTGACACTATTTATTCATCACTCTTAATTTGAGATTAGTTTTTAATCTATAGTTTAAAATATATTCAAGTGAGATCTTGTTGGATTCATCTCATTGCAAAGATTATTAATATCAAATTTTTATAATTTTTTATTATACATAATTAGAGATATTAAGAATTGAATTAGTGCATTAGAATGCGTGAAATAGCAAATATTAGAAGTAAATTGAAACGGTGAAAGTCTAAAATTAAGCATGTTTAATTTAATCAAACGTGATTAGCGTTGACTAACCAAAGATTAGGCAAATCATATGAGTAATGAATTTGATGATATTGTTGGCGGCTCGGATTTAATAGTACCTTAGCTCGAGTTAAACATGCCCAATTGAATGAGCTCGTGCACCACGAGGTTTCTGAACCCCTCTTCCCCCATTTTCGTCAAAAAAAATAAAATGTATCTAAAATAAGAGCTAACATATAAGTATATTGTAAAAAAAAAAAATTCCTTTCTAAAAATTCAAGACCACAAATATATATATATATATATATATATATATATATATATATATATATATATATATATATATATATATATATATATATATATATATATATATATATGACGTTGTATTCTTAAGTGGGGGTGAGTGTAATGCTCTAAATTTAGCTTGAAAAATGATTGATAGATTACTCATACCAACAAGGTGCATCTTTTTTTCTAGGGAGCTCATTTGTTAAAAACTCCACAGTTAAGCGTGCTTGGTGGAGAGCAATCTTGGGATGGGTGACCTCCTGGAAAGTTTTCCCATATCCTTATAATAGTACTAATAGTGAAAAAAAGTATTAAGGTTGTTCCATTGCTCATGTAAAGACTTTATTGGTTGCAATTTGTAAGCAAAAATATTGGTATTAAATTATTAAATGTAAGTGGACATTAGTACATGACCTTTGATTATAAGTGGGAAAGGTTATTTGGTTAGTGAGTGTAAGGAAAGGTATAAGGATAGACAAGTGAACAAGGAATTTGCACCAAATGGAAGTTTGGCCTTTAATGAGATATTTAATCTAGTGGTACAACATGCCTTCTATAAAGATGATCAAGTCTTGTAGCTCATGGAGGTCGTGAGATAAGAGAATTTGATAAACTTGATCTTGATGTGTGGTGATTTAGATTATTAGAATATACATATGAATCAAAGGGATATAAAATTAATCATATATATCCCTCAAGAAATCATTTTATTGATTAAAATATCCTCTTTTTCTGGTTAATTCAACTTATAATTCATCATCATCATCGTATTCAGTGTATCCAGTCCATAAAAAATTATAATCAGAGTCTAAGGGGAGAAGAAAGACGACAATTCATACCCATAAAAAAGAATGGGACAAAGAGTTAATTCCACCCATAATTGTACCCGTAAATAAATATTTTAACCATTCTTCTCCTTTGTTGATGATCGATTTTGATTGTTATGAAGAAATTTGAGTTGGTTCATGCGCTGAATCGTTCAGTAATAAGATTTAAGTTAAGTCTTTAAAAAAAAAGATTTATATGACTTTTTGATTAATAAGTAGTTTAATTTCAAATTTCATCTTAAAAAATTACCTGAAACTCCAATTCGATACAACTTAAAGTCATAATCATCATTATCAATATAGTATGCCACTTGAAAACAAGATACAACTTAATTATGTTACCTTTGCAATCAACACGATTGGATTCTCATTTTCAGGAAGTTTCTCACTCAATAAATTCAATCTCAAACTAATCCCAAACAATATATATATATATATATATATATATATATATATATATATATATATATATATATATATATATATATATATATATATATATATATAACTCTAATTTTCACCTACCAATCATGATTCATACACAATCCAAAACTTGACAAGATCAAGTTTAAGAAATGCTAACAATCTTTCTTGAATTAATTATAAAGATTCACACATCTTTGATATATCTTTCCTATATTCTGTGATGATCAATTTAATTAATTTGGATGTAACATGAATGATATATTAATGATCATAATGTATAAACCAACAACTAAAGTGTTTCATAAGATGTTTATTATAAAGAACAATAATATATTTGAAAGAGTAAATTAAAAAGCAAAATAAATAATAAAAATAACATAATATATATTTTAAAATGTGATTTGATGAATAATTCTAAATTTTATGTTAGAAAGATAATATATCCTTGTTAAGGAACGTGTTGGGGGATTTCTTTAGCCAGATAATAATAGTCTCCTCCATTCTCCAATGTCTATAATGTATACTACATACATTAATTTATTTGATTGAAACCTCTCTTAACCGAGTAAGAGTCCTTTGAATCCCATATTAGTCAATAATTCATCACACAAATAAAATATATATTATTCCATCCTCTTTCTTTTTCTTTTCATTTTTTTTATCAAAAATCAATCTAATTAATTTTTAAAAAATAAAAAAATCATATTCAATGTCTCATTCACACTCTTTGATACACCCCACCTTATATTACTATATATAAACCTCTAAAATTCATAGCAATTTTGTCCACAACATTCAACATTCTTTTAGGAAATAAACGTTCAACATTTATCAACCTTAACCGCAATTAACTTCACATATAAACCCATGTCATCTCCTCCCATCATCACTTCTTCTTCATTTTCATCATCCAACCCATTTTCTAGCCTTCCAGAAGATGTGATTAGGGCCCACATATTCCCTCGTTTAGACGGGTGTAGCTTAGCTTCTGTAGGTTGCGTCACACCGGAACTCCACTCTCTTTCTTCTGACCACCAACTTTGGTCCCACATATGTCACTCTAAATGGCCATCTACAACTACTTCAACTCTAACTCATCTCATTTCTTCCTTCAAAGGTGGGTCCCGCTCTTTCTTTTCTTTATCTACTCTCCCTCCTAATCACAACATTCCATCTCCATCACCATCGTTATCCGCTCTTCCTGATCAAATAATCTCAGCCGTTGATATATTCTACCGTGGAAAATGCATCTTCAGTAAAGTTCAAGCGACAGAAACGGTGAGTGGGTGGTTCAAGTGTTCTCCCTTTCGAATTGACTTGGTGGGTCCCAAAGAAGCTGTCCCTACACCAATCAGTAGGCCTAGCCATGAAGATACGTGTCAGAATCTCTATGCTGACCTGGAGCTGAGCTGGATTGTTGTGGACCCTACTGGTCATAAGGCGGTCAACGTGTCAAGCTTACTACCTGTATCGGTGGAACGACACTGGCTAAGTGGGGAAGTGCACATACTGTACGCAACCGTAGTTTGTGGTCATGTCACGTGCAGTGTGGAGGTCACGTGCGTAGGAGGAGGTCCTGGTGGCCTCGTGTTACACGTGACTGAAGCTTGTCTGAAAATGGAGGATATAGATGGAGCCCACTTGAATGGGAGGGACAGTTTGGTAGTTTTACAACGAGTATTGGAGGGTAAAAGAGGAAATTTGTGTAGTGAAAATAGAAAAATGGGGAAAGTGGAAGAAGGAAGAAAAAAATATTTGGAATTTTTGGAAAGAAGAAAAGAGAGAAGAGAAAAGATATTGAGAAGAGAAGGAAGGTTAGATAATTTGTGTGTTATGATTGGGAGTTTTCTTTTTGTGGGTCTTTTTTATTTGCTGTGTTTTTATTGAAGATAGTTTTACAAAAAGGAAATATTTTGAAGAAATATAGAAAATTGAATTTAGATTTTAGACAGATTTAATCATGAAAAAAACATGATTATTTCTTACTTTTCAAATATGTATCATTTTCTGTTACCCGAATGTATAAAAGAAATATATACTGAAAATATAAGAAGTGAAAAATAAAAATAGAATCACGATTGCTAGAAAATTTGGCAATTTATTTCATTGTTGATGAACTTTTAGTTTGTACAAAAAATTTCCCGCCTTTTTGTTTGCTTTTTTTTTTTTTTTTATATAAATTTACCTAAAATAATTTATCTTACTCACAAGTTTTCTGGAATAATTTCAACTCTCCAAGTTTTTTTGCAATAATTTCAACTCTCAATTAGCCATAGATAATACCATTTATTATTTCACTTAACCCTGTTGTTTGGTTACCCACTATCGATTTTAGTTGGTAATAATATTTTCTTTTCTTTTATTTTTTAATTTACCATTAAACATTCAACTACTTGCCATTAAACAAAACCTCCCAAATAACTTTTGATCTTCTCTCTCTCCTGTAAACCCATTCGAATCCATTCTCTTGTGATATCTTCCATCTAATCTCCATCTCCTATAAACAATACCATTGGAGCTCGCTGCAATTCTCTCATCTCCAAGCTACTTTATGCAATTCTCCTTTCCAAATGGTAAGTTAAATCTTATAAATTCTGCAATTTTGTTTATTGTCAATTCAACCTAATAAAATTTTATTTTTTTTATTGATTTGTTGTTCATAGTTTCTTTGATGAAGTTACTATAAAATGGTGGTATGGTGGGGTATTTAAGAAAAATAGGGTTGGATTAGAGCATGTGGGTGGTATGTGTAAAACAATGAGTGTAGACCCAGATAAATTGTCTTGGTTTGAACTTAAAAGGAATCGTTAAGCAAGATGTGGGTTACAGGCCATATTTTGATTACATCTTGGGGTTTTCCTTGTAATTGAACTCCTACTTGAAGAAGAATGGGAATAGGTGATGCTCTTCATGAAAGAAAATAGGAATGAGATTGATTCAAAAAAAACATAAAAATGTTCTTGAACTTGAAGAGGCTGTTGCTGTATCCATCAATGGAGATACTAAGCATTGAAGAAGGTTGATGACAACGGTCATATTTTGACCTACTGCAACCGATAAACAAAACCCAAACAATAATACAGGTTAAGTGAAATAATAAATAGGATTATTTATAGTTAATCAGTAATTGAGATTTTATAGAAAAATCGTAAATAGGTTAAATTATTCTGTTTGAAACTTGGTCTTTGTGTTATTATGGAAGGCATGTGAATTATGAAGTACATTCGAACGCAATTAGAGACTTCTAACTATCTAAGTTTTGTAAATGTGGGTCCAAAATCCTAATGTGGTGTTTCCTTGGCTGAAACTGATTGTTTTATAGGCTCATTATAAAGAACATCTCATACAATATCAATCACATTTTCGAAAAGTGTTTAAATAGCAAAAAAAACTACTCTATCTAGCTTTTTTGTTAGTTTTTGGCTTGTTAACCCACATATTCTCTAATAAATAACTAACAACCAATACTCTTAAATTTACCAAAAATCTCCATTAACAGCTAGTTTTTTCAACTAACTTAAAAACCACAAAAGCAGACAATTTTTTCAGCTGATTAAACAAGCCAAAAGGCAACATCGAACAGCCAACAGCCAATTATCAAACACCTCCTTTATCTAATGTAATTGCTAATTTCATCCATATATGAATCTAAAATAAATATACATTCTTTCAAGAAATCCTACGTTTAACATACGTCTATCAAACTCGACTAATACCATATTTAATCATAATTTCATCTCAAGCGACTACTAAAAAATTTGCATATATATATATATATATATATATATATATATATATATATATATATATATATATATATATATATATATATATATATATATATATATATATATATACATATATATGTATATATATATATATATATATGTATATATATATACTTATTCATTTCATGTTACATCATTGATTGTAGCTGTAAACTTATATTAGCAACATTTAACCTCCTCTTAAGCTTCAAGAAGTTAAAAACTTTTCAACGAAGAAAAAGCATCAAGTATGAATTTATGATAGATTAGTTGGTAGCCATGACCATAGACGAGTTAATTAGTAGTTTAATAGTACCATTTGTTGCAATGAAAAGGAATTGCATACTACATTAATGCTACTTGGTTTCTTGTTAGTCTATTATTTAGAAATTAAGTGGGAAAACTTTATACTCTAATGAATAGTAGGACTAGTAAAATACTATTGCTATAACAGATGATGTAAGATATGTATTTTATGTCAATTTGGGAGTAACTTTATTAATAACATACAGTGATTTAATAATCAATATGAATTATATATTTTTATTGTTACCTTTGATTTCTCATTTAATTGGTTTGATTTATATTTTGAATGTAATCTAGAAGTATATAGTAAGTCCTACTAGTTTTTGAACTTATTGTTATAAAATTAAGTTTCTAACTTGATAATTATTTTAAATAAGTTGTCTCTAAATGTATAGGTTGAACTAGTGCTTAAAGGCTCTCTCTTCTACTCTTATAATAAGAATTTAATTCTCATTACTTATAGGACATAAAAGAAATCTTCTAGCCCTAAATCAAAAATTAAAGGAAAAGTTATCGAAATAATTCGATATTTTACTCATTTGCTATGAATAATCTTACTTTTTAATTATTTTCCATTAATCTAACAAATGTGAAATTATTAGAGGAGTGAAAGATTTTGTTATTTTCAAGAATTTAACCAAAATTAAATTGTTAATTTCAAGTGCACTTTACTCATATATTCATCATATACACCTTTTATGGTTCTGATTTTCTTAATCTTGTGTTGTACTATAACAATAATACCTTATTTAATGACTAAAGTTTGTAAATTTAAATCGCATTTACACTTTTCTCTTGTTTCCCGGAAAACAATCCTTTCCTTATTTGTCTTGGTTTTCCAATAAAATGTACTTTTAGTAAATCATGTAGGAACAACCAACTATCAATTTCCAAACATTTCGATAGCAGATGTAGAGCTCTACTATAAAGAAACATGAATTGTTGTACGTATCCCAATTTTTAACAGATTATTAACATACAAACTTCTTATATTAAGCTTATTTTACTGAGAAACAGCCTCTCACAAGAATAACTCACGTATTTAATATAATTATCCTTAAAGCAGGTCCATTGTGTTGGAGATCAGAACATCCAGAATCCAGACCATTATGGTCCTCACTTAAAGCCAAGCCACAGCCCACAAAGGAGATGAAGATAAAGGAATGAGGATAGGGCACACATTACTAGGCATTATTAATTATTACGTTATTCATCACTTCAGCTACAGGCTACAGTGTCAAATTCACGTAATTACTTCGTCACTCACTCAATAAAATATTTTTATACTCCTATCTTGATAGTTGAGATAAGTATTACTCCTACAGTCCAACTTATTCTTAATTCATCTTGATTTCAATATTTATCATAACAATTTGCTCATTTTTTTCATTTTAGTTTATCCATTAAACTTGCTCTTTTTTTTATTTTTATCGTTTTAATTTACATTCTCATTCCGATTCCATCCACAAATTTCTCTAAATTCCCCGTGAAAACTGAAACATACATTTTCGCCAATTTTTACCACTTTTCCTTATTTACACCTTTGTGCAGGAGTAAATTTGACGAGAATAGAGGGAGCAGTAACTACTACTACTCTTTTAATTAAGTAATGAACTATTAAATCAAAATCAAAATCATTTATGAACAACTTTTTTAAGCAAAAGGTATCAGTGAACGAGCAAAAACTTGAGAAAACAAGTATTTTTGTACTAAAGAAACTTTTTTATGGGGAAGCAAACTAATCTTGCATATCCAAGACTAAAAGTTTGCCCCTCAGAATCATAGGATTGCCTAGAAGTTTTCTCTTCCGCACTTAGGATCGTCGACAGAAATTCGATTCTAATGACCTATAGGGTGATCAATCCCCCCTCCCTTGCCTGTAAGAAATAGTCTTAAACCCAGTTTCGAAAAAGTTATGCCCTTTAGAGATGGAATCGTGGAGGGAATAATCCCAAAGAATGGAGGACGGACTAGGTCTCATTCCCTAAAGCATCAATGAGAATTCTGAAACACTCTCTTCCCTCCAAAGCACACAATCTCATAGTGGATCTTATGCTATGTTTGGATGAGACAGTTGGAGAGAAGAAGGGAGGAAAATGAAGGGATTTTTTTCCGTACAAATAGGAAAAGGGAAGAGGAAAAAAAATCAAGGGGAAGAGTATTTGAAGAAAAAGGTCCTTAAAATTTGTTATAAGCTAAATCTTTTGAACAAAAACATAAATTAAAAGGAAAACACACCAACATATCCCTCCTTTCTCTTTCTTTTCCTACTTTTCTAAAAGTGTTACCCAAACATACTCTTAATCATAAAATGTAGCAACAGCATAACCTAGAATTTGATTTCAACCCTAATGAAGAACCTAAGCTCCCAAAATCATTAACCTGCATACAATCAATTCAAGGATGGAGGTTCATGCCTGATCAAAATTGACCTTAAGGATAAAAAGAAAAAGATATCCTATTGAGAAAATGATACTGCTATGTCTTATGCTAAAAGAAGGGTCTACACTGCAAGCATTAGCTACCCACAGCTTATTGGATTCGGCACATAAGAAACTGCGGTTTTGCATCCAAAAATTCAATCTGCTAAAACTACAATGCAACTAGTTCAAATATGAGATCAAAAAGAGATTGATACACTACTCTCTTGGGGAAAAAAACTAAGTAGGAATGATGCAAATCGGATAGAGAAACTCTAATTATAACATATTGGCTTTGTACTTACTTTCTGCGCTAAAGAGGAGCCGAGGAAGCAAATCTGTAACAAATGGCTTTTGGAAGGGGTATTGTAGCAATCACCTAATAATTAGTATTATAATTATTTCGAGTTAAAACTTAGAAATAAGTATTAGAAGTACTATAAATAGAAAAGGGTGAGAGAAAGAACATTCAGATTTTTTGTAAAGAAATTAGATGAGTTCTTGTCTTCTTGATTCATATCTTTGAGACCCACAAGCCTCTCGAAAGCTTGTACTATCATCATAATCTTTCTAGATTACCATTATATGTTTATGATACAAACAATTTACACTCACAAATTCACATTCAACTATATTCACACAAATTATGCCATTTTCACATTTGAGAAACGGTGATGGTGTGTTGTTGTATTGTACAATGGACTATGGAGTAGTAATAAGTTTTCACCAAACAATTGATAAAGGTAGAACATTTGAAGTATACGAATGCGGAATCAATAACTATAGTATTATTTCAATCTCAAAATATTCAGTCCACCAAAATATATGAACTGGAAATAACTAAGATAGTAATATCTATCCTACAGGAATCAGCAAAAACTGTTTTAATTCCTCTTCTTTCCTAAACTCGCAAACATGGAAACTTGGTTACCATAATAAAATGGATACAAAGGCTATTGCAATGCAATTTATATGTGAAGACCTGACTGATTAACAGAACAACAAACCTTCGACTGATGCGAAGCAACTGAACCTTCCACTGTCTCTAGTCTCTAGTCTCAAGTCTCTACTCTCTACTCTCAAGAGATTAGACTAGTATGCATGATAGAAAGGAAACGGAACACAAGCCCAGTGCTTTCAGATAACTCCATGAACATAACATGCTATCACCTATAGGACCTTTAAACATCATCTGAAACTAGAAAATTAAGGCCGGTAGTGTGCTAAGGGTTGTTTTATTTTCGTTTGCAGAACTAAGGAGTAAGGAGTGCCATTAAATGTTAGGCAAATAGTTGAACTCGTGTTTCCATCACTTCAATGCTTTCGCATCATGTACTTGTGTTTCAGGTGGTCCTCGTGCTACAGGAATTCCCTCCTGAAAATTGCATTTACGCTTTGCATAACTCACAAAGATAACACGACCGTGTAGTTGCTGCAAGTTTACAGCAATCATCTAATACGAGGATTATAACTATATTGAAACATAGAGCAGCTTAAAATACAAAAGACATACTTTTCCATTCATCTCTGTCAAGGCTTTATCAGCCTCATCTTCTGATGCATAAGTTACAAACCCAAAACCCTTGGAACATTTTGAAACATGATCTTGTAAAACTTGAGCTGTCAAGCAGACACAGTACACCATTACCATCATCAAATAGGAAGTGAGCCGAACTAGAGAAAAATATAGAGTGAGTACTTTACCTTGTATCACTTGCCCATACTGCGAGAATGCTTCAGATAGTGTCTTCTCTGTAGTATAAAATGAAAGTCCTGGAACACAAAAGCAGACAGATTATTAATCATATAGATGTTTGGCCTTCTTGTTGGGGTCAATGAAAAGCCTAGGCATCTTAGGTATTACACCAGCCACATTTAGAGTGCTAAGATATTTTCAAACAGGAAGCTTGGCTTGTCTCTACTTAATTGGAAATGCAAGTGAGTGGCAAAGCATCCATGAAGTTTGGAGCTTAAATAATGACAAATATCACGGAAAAAAAATATATATAGACACAAGATCAATGCATGCTACCTGCGCCATGAATGAAAAGATGCATAAATTTCAGATGCATCCGTGAACCATTAAAAAGATGACTGATATTTTTGGTAATTGAATTAGTATTTTAGCTTTGTGAAAAACAAAAAAGGCTTTAAATTTTGAGAACTATGTATAAGGAATATATATATATATATAAGGAATATATATATATATATATATATATATATATATATATATATATATATATATATATATATCCTTGAAAAATATAAGTGTTATTAGTAGAGCAAGCAAAGAGCACCAGTTGTCAAAAAACAATTTTAAATGTATCAAAAGAAAGCCGAGAGTACTTTAGTTCCCTTAAACCTTTATAAATCACTTTTAACAAGCCAAATCTTATACCTCCTGGCTGCTGCCTATCCCAAAAGAACTAAAGAGGGTCAACAGAGTTCATTTTCCAATGAAATCAATGCTTTTAGTATTGGTCTTAAATGTAATTTAACAAACCTAAAGAATTGAAATAGGTAAGTCTAATAACTTAAATTACAAATTAAAAAATCAAATAGGTAAGTGCTATATGCCACGTACAACTATTACATCTTCAAAGTAACAAACTAACAATTTATCAACATGTTTGTCTTCTTAGTGAGAGAAGCTACAATTTGTAGCAAAAGCTTCCTTAACTGAAAACTATTGTGTCTCATCATACATAAGACAAATATAAAATTAGTACTTTCACTGTTTTTACAAAATATATGTTGAACTTGTCACAACAAGCCCAAACTTCGTGTTTGGCAAGATATTGACCCAGGGGTATTAAATATTTAGGAGCAGCAATTCATCCGCCAAGTCTAGATCTTGGTTATACATTACAACAAAACATAGAAAACAAACTAATTGAATCATGTGCATTAATTATTTATGTGAAATGCAGATGATGTCAAACAACCCTTTTATTATTACAAGGGTAAAGAGCTACTTAGTGGCATTGAGATGGTGAAATGACGTTGTGATTGTTTGAAGTATGTATATATGCTAAAAAAAAGGGGGAATTCTGACATTGCTGCTTGAAATCTGAAGATGAAGACCAACTATAAAGACATAATCCAAGAAGGTAACACATCTCCATTGAAGTTAAATTTTCAGTTTAGAACCTCACGAAACCTATAGTACTCATCTAGTCATTCATGGCATTTCAAATAAACCCTAAAAGTAACACGTGCTCGCATTACTTAAACAGTGGATGGTGATTCTCAATGGTGTAGTATTTGGAAGCAGCCATCGGTCAAGCAACTTTTCAAGCCAGCATTAAGGCGTACAATCTCAACAACACCCCAATTCACACCATACACGGAGGAGCATCGCACAGTCCTTAAAGTATGGAGCAACTATGATTATATAAAATATTGGCAGAAACAGTCATTAAACTTCTGAAAACCTAATTGTTTGTTATTCGTGATTTTACGAGGTCAGGCTACTGGTTTCTAATGTATGAGGCCTTACCCTTGTAACTATTTATGAATTGTAGTAAGGCTCTATCAAAAGATCAAATAATACACCTTTTCCCTCAATTCAGTAAAACAAATACAACTTGGATTACTAAAGAATAGTTTATATAATGATTTCACATAAATTAAGCCTCATAATCTCCACATCTCGGAACAATCGTCCTTAGAAAGAAATAACATTCATGCTCTTTAAATTCACCCAATTCAGCGATTCACACTCATTGGACTAATCACCAACGCAATTCTACATAAATCAAAGGAATTCCAATTTCACATTCAGTGATAAGATGTCAACTTGATTTCCCTAAAAACGATCAATTCAGCGGTTAGAGATTAAAAACTGAAAAATGCATCATTATCCTCTTAGGATCAAACAACAACCTAACTAAAGTTGCGAAACGAAATTAAATTTTAAAACGAAAAAAAAAAAAAGCATGTAAATGCGATATATTAAAAAAGAAAAACAATACAAAAGATTGGAAAATACCTCCGATAAAGAGCTTGGAAGCTATGCCTCTGCGAGAAAGTAGAGACGAAGGCAGGGGATTAGGTATTGCGCGGCTGCTAATTATGAAGGTTGAACTCTTGATCATACTCCGAATTAGCGCCGCCATTAATGGCAATGCTGCATCGAGAATCAGTGTGGACACTGCGGAAAGAAAAATTAGTCAGAGTCGGTAAAATGATTTAAAATTTTTTTTTTGTAGGTGACGTTTATATAACAATAATAATAATAATAATAATAATAATAATAATAATAATAATAATTATTATTATTATTATTACTATTATTATTATTATTATTATTATAAATAATATCAATGACCCTATATAGGGTCAATGTAAATTTGTAATGTTTAATTACTGATAAAGTACAAATTGGATATATTTTCAATTATTAGAGTAAAGTTGCTCATGAACCTTTCTATGAAAAGAAGTGAAATAAATAAAATAAATTAGTTTAAATAAGAAATCATATACTCCCTTTAATTCTTTTCAATTGTCCCATTTAGTTTTAGCACACTATTTAATGCACTAATTTAATTTAAATATCTCTAATCGTGTATAATTAAAAATTATAAAAATTTGATATTAATAAAATTTATATTGAGACGAATCAAACAAGATCCCACGTGACTATATTTTGACATCTAGATTAAAAATAAAATACAAATTAAGAGTGATCGATAAATAGTGTCAAAAAACTAAATGGGACAACTGAAAAGAATTGGGGGAGTATAATATTTGGACATAATGAGTAGTAATTGTTTGCTTTTTTCATAAAAATATAAATTTAAAGTTAATACAAGGATATAAGATTTTTATAAGATATAATAATACTTGTTAATGTATATATACAAATTAAATGGCAAGTAAAAAAATTAAATATTACGTTGATTGTTTGAATATTAGTCCATCATAATCATTGAACTCCTATCACTAAATTAACATGCACCTATTAGTGTATTTATCAACCGTTACCTTTGTCAAAACAGTTTTTCAGTAAAATAACCTTAAATTAAAAAGCTCATATTCTCCTAATTTGTATTAATTAGATTATTTAACTTACGTATAGAGCGCGTCTGAAAATAAAAACGTCTCATACAACAATGTGTGATTTACCAAACATAAACATATAAAATTTAGGTGTTCAAGGTTTGTCACTTAATAATATGTTCGCTGTTAAGTCCCTTGCTCTCTACGAGTTAGGATTTTTCTCTCTAGATTTTCTCTAGACTTATGTCCCTTTTCTAAGGTTTTTTGTCCTGTTCTCTGACGGGTTTCTTCGGGTGTTATTCCCAAAATGGCAGATGACATCACAGACAAATGTGCACGGTTACAAATCATTCAAGAAAATGATGATATTCTGGATTTCAGCACTGAAAATCTAGAAGAGAAGGATGTGAAAATAAGGTTACGTCTGGTGGGTAAATTACTCACAGATAACCCATTAATCTTGATGCCCTAAAACGAACGATGAACATCATTTGAAACCTCAAAGAAAGTGTTATCATCAGCCCCATGGATTTAAATGTCTTCATTTTTCAATTCTTACATTGGAAGGACAAAAAAAGGGTCATGGAAAAGCGCCCTTGATGTTTTGAACAAAGATTACTTCTTCTGTAAGAAATCTCTAATGATACGGTTCTGTCAGAGGTAACTCTTAATTTCTCTCCTTTTTAGGTTCGTCTTTATAACCTACCTTTTGGTTTTCGTTCTGTGGAGAGGGTGAGAAGTATTGCGGCGGCCATTAGGGACGTTCTTGATGTGGAAGAGGACTTGTTGGAGATAGACCCATACCGTAGAGTGAGGGTATTAGTTGATGTGACTAAACCCTTAAAATGTACTCAGAAAATTCGTCTCAAAGGGAACCAAATCGTGAATATAGGGTTGAAATATGAACGCTTACCCCACTTTTGTTTTCTATGTGGTGTCATGAGTCTTACGGAAAAGGACCGTAGGATTGTGTCGGATAAAGATCGAGATAAGGGTAACCGTTGGAGCTTAAATATCAAGGCTTCTCCACGCAAAGGTCTGAGAAAATTTAAAGAGGAAGTTGATGCTCTTAAAGGGAAAGGGCACACACTTTTCACACCCAAACCTCCCATTACACATAAACCCCATGCCCCAACTTGTATTGTTACGGATGAGAGAAAGAAGTAGGCATTCCGAGAATTAGAAGCTAAATGAAGTTGATGATGAGGAGAATGTGGTTAGTATTAAAGACACTTCTAGGACAGGTGTCGACAATATGGGGAAGAATAAGACACTTGCTTCCTTATGTCAGTAAGTTGTCGACCTCTAGGCAGAACATGCAGCTATTTCTGTCCCAGGGAGTGAAGGGTCATTTGATCCTTGTTTGGCAGCCTCTTGCCAAGCTATCGAACCCCATGAGCAACATACTGTGATAATGCACAAGCTTGGTTATGATATGGGTTGTGGTGCTTCTGATTCTAGAAAGATGGGTAGAAATAAAAAGAAACTAGTGAAGCTTTTGTATAAAATGAATCCAAGCAAGATCAGCAGTGGGGTACAGATCCTAGAACCTAATAAGGATGGTGTTCTCAGTAAAAGGAAAGCGGATATTGAAGATGTTGTTATGGAAGATGCAGAGACAGATTGTAGGAAACTTAAGAGGATTGATATGGGGGACAAAGATTCTATCGAGCAAGTAGCGGGTGTTGGTAATGTACAACCCCGCGAACAACAATGAAAATTTTGAGTTGGAGCTGTCAAGGGTTAGCCAATCCCCTGACAATTAAAGCCCTCAAAAATTGGTGTTGGCGGGATTGACCGGATTTTGTTTTTGTTAAAGAAATTATGATAACTAAGGAGAAGTTAGATATTGTTAGAGTTGGATGTGGTTTTGATTTTGGCTTTTGTTTTAGTAGTGTGGGGAACTCAAGGGGCTTGGGCTATGGTGGAATGGTTTTGTTGTTTTTCTTATCTCATATTTAACCCATCATATCATGATTAAAGTTGTGGAGCCAGATAGGGTTAATAAATGGTTCGGTTGTAGAATGTATGGTTGGGCTGATCATTCACAAAAGAATAAGACCTGGGATCTTATCCGCTCTCTTAGAAGTTCAGCTCAGGGCCCTTCTTTGGTGATTTTAATGAGATTTTGAGTTCAGGTGAGAAGATGGGAGGTGTTTCTAGAAGTGAAAGGGAAATGCAGGCTTTTCGTGACTGTGTGGATGATTGTGACTTCAAAGACTTGGGTTTCAGGAGGAGCATGTTCACGTGGACCAGGGGAAATCATCCTAATACTCATGTAAAGGAGCGATTGGATAGGTTTCTTACAACATCTTAGTGTGACCTTTATCCTCTGTTTGATGTTCACGTGGACTAGGGGAAATCACACACCTATTCTGCTACAGGCTGGGGTCTCCCCAAATGTGGAAGATGACAACAAAACTTTCAAGTTTAAATCCTTATGGTTGTCTAATGATGATTGCAAAAGGGTAGTGGAGGAAGCATGGTTGGGTAGACCAAGGGGTACATTCAATTCAAAATAGCAGAATGTGGCCAAGGTCTTTTTGATTGGGCTAAATGTACTTTTTGTGTTGTTCGTAAGAAAATCAAGAAAACTGAAAGAAGCCTCTCAAAACTCCAAAATTGTGCTCCGGATGCAAATTTTCTTCAAACATGCAAAGCCCTCAGTGAAGAGCTGGATAGTCTACACTGCTTCGAGGAGTCGTATTGGTTTCTTAGAGCGCGATCAAACGAGCTAAAGGATGGTGAAAAAAAACACAAAATACTTTCATCATAAAGCGAGCTCTAGACAAAGGAGGAACTCAATGAAAGGGCTGACTGATGATAATGGTGTTTGGAAATCTGATCCGAAGGTCATGCAGAGTATCATTGTAGATTATTTCACTCAACTTTTCCATTCTGATGCCCCTGATGATGTAGATGTTGCTTTGAGTGGTTTGTCGTGCAGAGTTTCAGAGGAGATGAACATAGTTCTTGACAGTGAACCTTCGAATAAGGAGATTCAGCATGCGTTGTTCCAAATGCACCCTACAAAAGCTCCTGGTTCGGATGGTTTTCATGCTCTTTTCTTCCAACCATTCTAGTTAATGTGGAATAGGATGTAATTTCTTTTGTGAAATATTGGTGGCGTGGTACAGCTTCATTAGAAGGTATTAATAACACTTGCATTTCTTTGAATCCTAAATGCAAAGACCCGAAATTTATGTCTGAGTTTCACCCTATTAGCTGTTGCAATGTGCTCTATAAGATCATTTCTAAAGTCATGGCTAATAAACTAAAACGTTTTTTTGGAGATATTATTTCTTCTAATCAAACAGCTTTTATACCGAAAAGATCTATTACAGACAACGCTCTCATCTCTTTTGAAGTTTTCCACTCTATGAAGTGCAAAGTCTCTTCCACAAATGGCTCTTTTGCTCTTAAGCTCGACGTGAGTAAAGCATATGATCGGGTAGAATGAGGTTTTTTGGAAAAGGTTATGTGGCGTATGGGCTTTAGTGAATGTTGGGTCAAAAGGATTTTGAATTTTATTTCAAGTGTATCCTTCAATTTCAAGCTCAATAGTAGCATTTTTGGTGATCTGAAACCTTTGAGAGGTCTTCGTCAGGGTGACCCTATTTCTCTCTATCTTTTTCTTATCTGTGTGGAGGCTTTTTCTTCCCTTCTGTCTAGAGCTGCTGATATTAAAGAGATTCATGGTGTTCGTGTCTGTAGGGGTGCCCCAGTTATTTCTCACTTATTTTTTGCAGATGATAGTATTATTTTTGCTAAAACGTCTATGCAAAAATGCTCAAAATTTGTCAATATCATTGGCATCTTTGAACGAGCTTCTGGTC
Source organism: Amaranthus tricolor (assembly GCF_026212465.1). NCBI lineage: Eukaryota > Viridiplantae > Streptophyta > Magnoliopsida > Caryophyllales > Amaranthaceae > Amaranthus > Amaranthus tricolor. Next base: position 30,586,521 of record NC_080051.1, on the reverse strand, counting down.
AAAGAGTTAATTATGCGAAGACGCAAATATCTTTTAGCAAAAATGTCCTATCAGATGTGAAGCTTGAGATCACAAGACGCCTAGGTGTTGTCGAGGTTGACCGACATGAGAAGTATCTAGGCCTCCCAACTATTGTCAGAAAATCAAAGAAGGTTGTTTTCACAAGCATCAAGGAGAGAATATGGAAAAAGCTTCAAGGTGGAAAGAAAAGTTCTTATCTCGGGCCGGTAAGGAGGTTCTCATTAAAGTTGTTATTCAAGCCATCCCCACTTATCTAATGAGTATCTTCCGCTTCCCGGACGGGGTCGTTGATGAGATAAATTCCATGGTTGCTAAATTCTGGTGGAGTTCTAGTAATGATGGGTCGAAAATGCATTGGCATAGCTGATCTCAATTGTGTCTTTTGAAAAGCAAGGGTGGCATGGGCTTTAGAGATATTAGAGTTTTCAATTCGGCTCTCTTAGAAAAGCAGATATGGAGGATTCATGTTGGTGAGTGTCCCCTTCTCACGGCTTTTCTCAAAGCTCGATGTTTCAAACGTTCGAATGTTCTATATGTCAATTGCGGCTATGATCCTAGTTATACTTGGAGGAGCTTATGGGGATCAAAATCTCTCCTTATGGAAGGATTAGTTTGGCGAGTTGGTAACGAGCTTTCTATTAATCCTCTTTCTGATAAATGGATTATTGTAAATGGTGTCGCTCGTGGTTTGAATAGTAGTGTTGCTAATGATAACTTGTTAAGAGTGAGCGCTCTTATTAATTTCAATAATGGTCACTGGAATCTGGATAATATCGGGCATAATGCTAATGAGGAGACTCGAAAGGCCATACTGAGCATCCCCTTATCCCTCGGCTAGCCTAATGACAGTGCTTTCTGGTTGCATACTAAGGATTGTAGATATTCAGTTCAGTCGCGATATTGGTTGGGTAGACTAAGTGAGTCTAATAACACGGCCTCTACTATCCCTGGATCTGATGGTTTGCTCTGGAATAGACGGTGGAATTTAACATGCCCTCTCAAGCTTCATCACTTTCTTTGAAGATCTTGCAGAGGAAATCTAACAGTTAATGAAGAGCGTCACCGAAGGCACATAGCACCCTCTCCAATTTGTAGTAGGACTCGGATTCGGAATCCATTTTTCATGCTTTGGTGGATTGTGTTTCGAATATTGGGGCTCGGAAAGATCACCCGGTTTTGGTCTCGTGCTCCAGAATGCCCCTCGCACTTCTTTCTATGCTCTTTTCACCTGGCTTATAGAAAACGTCTCCAACAATCTAGTGTTGCTAACAGCCACTGCATGTTGGGCCATTTAGTTTGTCAGGAATAAATTCATGTTTGAAGGTACATCTCTCAACACGGTCAAGACTGTTACTCAATTTACCACTGGTTCGCGATTACAACTCTTATGCTTCTATATCACTTCTGCAATGTCTCTCACTCTATGCCTAGGCATTGGTCTCCCTTGGAGGATAATTGAGTCAAGATTAATGTTGATGCACATGTAGCTATGGATGCTGATAGAGGTTTGGGAGCAGTAGTTCGTGATATCCATGGAGCCCTCCTGACAGCTGGTGTGAAACAAGTATGTGCCCTCTGGCCTCGTGGTATTAGTGAGCTTGCTGTAACTGTAGATGGAATCGAGCTAGCAATTTTCTTAGGATACTCCTCCATCCATCTTGAGGGAGACAGCCTAAATGTCATGAACTGTATCAGCAGGAAGCCGACAGGACACTCTCTTTTCTTCCTTCTTGATAGATTACATCAACTTGTATTGTCTCTTTTTGGTTTTCGTAGTAGTGTTGTTCGTCGTAGTGGTAATATCACGACTCATATGATTGCTCATTGAAACTCAGGCTCTGTTGGGAAAACTATCTATATGTATCCTTTCCCTCAATGCCTTATAACTCTAATTTCGCTTGATTTAATAAAATTGCTGCAAGCATTTTTAAAAAAAATACATATTAAATTTAACAAGTAAAAAAATTAGCTCAATCTTCTAAATTTCAATCTATATTCTCTCCACTAATGAGTGATATAGTATATGTCTACAAGAGTATTTGGATTTAGCATGCCCTACGTAGGAATCCTAGATTCACCCCTTAATAAAAATATGAGACCAAAGAGGAATAACAACATAACAATGGCTAGACAAAAGAGACATACATTGACGACTAACAATTAGTGAGCTTATTGGAAAGCTAGCAATGCCATTGATGAACGGACTCGATACTACAAGCCCACCATACAAGCGAAACTCATTAGACCCAAATGAAGTACAATGGATGTTTTCTCTATCAAAAGATGCACCTATAAAACTCAATGTGGTTCATGGCTTTAATGTCCGACCTACACATTTCGAAAATCAGCATGAAGTCCATGAACTAGTAATACTTTTTTGTGTTTTGAGAGAAATAGAAAAGTTTTCCCGACACTATGGTTACAAAAACACTATCATCATTTTGTACTCAAGTCTGAGGTAGCATCAGCAACTTGCCTATTCATCAATTATTCAGAACGAAGGAAAATGAACTACATAGCCTAAAAACCAGTATAATAGACCTAATCCCATGATGAAATTAATTGAACCATGCTAGAATATTGACAATCTACTCCAATCGCCACAAACTGGTAGCAGGCGAACAATTTATGAACCACTTCCACCGGAGTAAGCAATTCAGGCCAGTTTTTAGCACCCGGAAAAGCATTGAACTGCTGGATGCCCTTGTAGAATGTGGCGGGTAATTCAGCAATTAGGGACCCAATAGGAATTGGGAATAGCAAAGACAAAAGCCTGGTACATGTGTCTTAAAAACACCCAGCTACTTCTTACCCTCGGTGCACGCGCTGTAATGCTTTCCAGAACATATCGATGCATTCATTGTCCTGGAGCAGATTTCAAAGCTAGTTTCAGTATTTAGACAACATTACATGCAAATACTAGTATTTTTTGTAGAAAAACTACTGCAGCTCTTGCGACCTTCAACAGTCACAGAAGTAAAACACTTGAGTTAATGGTGTATAGTCTTAAATCTTAATAACCAAGACGGAAAAAAACTACATTTTTTCTATGCACGAACTTGATGGCATAACATTTATCAGGTAAATCCCTAAAAATGAAAGCAATATTTGCTTCATGTAACAGGACATAGAACTCAAATCTAGTTAGAAAAACAGAATACATTGAGACCTTTAAAAATGAGCCAAGCACTCAACACATTTAACTAGTCGTTACTCATTATTTTAGCATTAGCACACAGGACATAGAACTCATATCTAGTTGAGAAAAAAAAATTCCACAAATCCACACAATTATCCATGAGATGGGCACTAAAATTAGAAGACTAGATAACAAAAGGCACTACTGAGCAAGTGGTAGTCATTTCCATTATCACCAGACTATTCGACACATTTAGGATGAAATCGGTTGTAAACTTTCAATCTGTTCCTTTTTCGTACTAAGTTATGAATTACGAATTCGCATAAATAACCTCATTTTTGCCAATTCTATCAACGAGCATCTTTTCATTCATAAATGATCATCACTTAGACCAACAAACTCTATAGCAGGCTGGAATAATAGCAACCGTATATCAAAAGAATCAGAAAATCAGGGAGAATATGTTAACCTGGGCAAGCGCCATAAGAGCAGCGCGAACACTCTCCCTATCAATAACAGGTCCATGGGTTGTAGCAGCAACAGTCTGTGGTGTAAGAAACGGTGATGGTGCTGGCGGAGGATAAGGTTGGAGAAATGGGGCACCATATGGTCGCTGGACAGACAATGAAGACTGCAGAGCAGTGAGTGGCAAGGATGATGAAATAGGTGGCATGGAAACTGTAGAGGACGAAGAATGGGGGTTGTGGAAGATAGCAGGTGTGACAAGATTGGCTATCTGACTGCTTCCATAACCTGAATCAGCTTCATGTTGGTTTATTAGATGAACAGCTGGAGCTGACGTAGCCACAGAAGATGCTTGAAGATGTCCAGCAGGAGTAGGTATCGAATTAGAGATTCCCGTTGACACCAAATAGTTACTGGACGGATGATAACTTTGCACTGGCTTTCCTGAATTAGAAATGTTTGCTGCGGCCTAAAATTGTACAAAAAATCACATCAAACCAATCATCAGATAAAATTCCATGCTCAACAATTATGAACCATCTTTCATGCATCTTGAGGTCATTAACAAAGTAAATATACTTGGTAGCAAACTAATGAATTTTAAAGTTTGGACATGTCAACAACATTTTCAGACCATCAAAGGTTAAGCTCGTTAATCAAATCATGCAAAAATTAAATGTTGGTATATTAACTATCATTTGGCAGCCCCTGCTGTAGAAAGTAAAGCTGTGGGGTCTTAAAGCCACAGAAAAATGGATCTGAAATAATTTTCATCTCCAAGAGTTTTAAAGAAAAATAAGGTCCTGGGGATTCACTAGTTTTCAAAAGGAAAGCTAAAAAAAAATATATCCAACTAGACTTCAATTAAATATAAGTCAGCAACCTAGATTTAGAGGTTGATCTTCCATGGAATGTCAGGCGCATATTTTCATATGCAAGCAATGCAATAAAAGGGCCATAGACACAAGCCCCAAATCAGAGGGTATCTTATCATTGAGGCCATATGACACCCAGCTTTGATAAGGTAGGGAAAACATATACATTTAATGCAAGTACCCTACCCGGATCAATTTGACATGTGAAGCATAGTAGGATCATTAATCATCAAACATTGATAAGTTAGCAAACAGATAATGATGCACCAAAAATCTCATATCAACAAGTTACTGATACAGACAAGGCAGGACTCATGCTAGTACACTGAAATTGGATTTTCGTCATGAATGAAAGATCCTAAATATTCACAATATGTATAGTATAGGTCCTAAGCATTCTGATAAAAGTTTAGCAAACAAAAGAATAAACTGAAGTAAATATACAAGTTTTTGAAAATTGATTTGTCAAAATTATCAAACACTGACATCAAATAATCTTGAGATAGCATTCTCAGTAGCAACAGCTGCATTAATGGAAGTTGAAGATGGCACAGGCGATGGCTCCAATGGAATGCCCATCACTGCCACAGATCGAACAGGTTCAACTTCCTTGTACTCACTGCAATATACGAAGTCAACATTTAAGTTAACACTGTGATGTTAATTTGATGCTCTATATAATTGCCAAAATAATCAAGTACATACAATCCTATAGAAGAAAATTATTCAATTAATTTAAGTGGTTAGAAAATTTAATTTTCAGGGCTCATTCACATCACAACTAAATTAGATGCGGAAAGTAGCAAAACATAAAAGCAAAGTTAGAAAAGGTCCTGTGGTTTCCCAATTTATATCTTCCTTCAATTAACTCCATAGAAATAACCTAATTAATTCTTACAATCACAAGAAGTATAAAGTACAAATACGCATTTATTAATCAATCATTGCAAGCTTCTACCTTTTGTTCACCAACGGCTCTGAAGTACTCCTTGCATATGATTCAATAATCCTGTAGCAAGAGACACAAATATGAATATAAACATCCTCCAAGACAGCCAAGCAAAAAATAAAATATGACGAGACAACAATAGAATTGTACAACGCCAATGAGTTACTGTTAAACGCAGCAGAATCTGCACATATAACCAAAGCCATATGGAAGGCAAGAGAGGAAAATTTGTGCATGGAAATAAACACCCACAAAAAACTGACACGATAAAAGGAATTGGGATAGAAATGGAAAAAATCTTCAATCATTTTCATCAATAAGGTTTGATTGTTAACACTATAGTTCACCTGTTAAATAGATCAGCAACCACCTCACATTCAGATGAATTGTAAAACCATAAACCATTAACTTCTTCGGCAATATTTCTGTACAAAAGGTAAGGTACTTGAACGTCAAATTCAAAATTCCCAGAGAGATTCTCCACATGATTTTCTGCAACAAGACAAAGCGTGAATCTTATCAATAATAGTACATTGAAAAACTGACTTTAAAAAGTCAAGACCCAATATATTTACATCCATGAAACACTAAAAATTCATCACAGTTTAAAGATGTCTATCTCACTTTGTTTGCCCAACAAAAAAGACTGGTCGCCAAAAGTGTGCATCATGAGGAAAACATTCCCCCAACGCACAAAAGCCACAACAATTTTTTTATCAGATAAAATTGCCACTAATGATTTCAAGGTATGCGCAAAAGCGTTGTATTCTAGACAAAAAAAATTGATATACAAGTTTTTTGATTCCGAGACCCAAAATATAAGCAGAGAGCTTTTTACGCTCATGTTTTGTATAACGTACACACTACACGGCTTTAATTGATAATCTTATTTTTGCTCGAAAGTAGCAAGTACTTGAGCATGATGAAAAAAGCAAACATCCTCAAAAGTTAAGTTTCTTAATCACCAAATTGTGCAATCAAGAAGGTGAATAAAATTGAAAACACATTGCACATTCCTTAAAAGGTCAATATTATTAAGATATGTCCAAAAGACAAGGAAAGGCATCCCATAAATTTGACAAACATTCTATTTTGGTATGAACCTTTTATTTGCATCATTCTATTTTTGATTGTGGTTTCACATACTTTACTTTTAATATCATCCACAAATTCATTCTCTCTTTTTTTTCTCATCCACATAGTCCTTCCAACACTTTTTTATGTCTATTCTCTAATTACAACTACAAATCAAAAACATACCCATTTTCGAGTGTGTCGATCTCATGTGGAAAGAGTGAGCATATTGAAACTATCTAGTTTCAAAGAGGACACACAAATTTATTTATAGGGGGCCTAAATTCGTGCAATCCCCTATTTCTTCATATCTCCCTCAAAAATCCTTGTTATTTGGCTATAAGTACTAAATTCATGTGTCATTTGGCTATAACTACAGTGTGTCGCTTGAGAAGTAGAGTAACTGTTAGAAAACCTATACTCCTATAGCCAATCCTTTACAACAGCCTGAAGAGCTAGAAAGGTACTAAGGGAAATCTATAGCAATCATAAGCTACACCTTCCAATAAGAAAACTTGTTAAGACCACAAATGAAACAAAAGATTAAGCGCCTACAAATAAGAAGAAATATAGCATTTAATATTTTGTCATGAAGTCCCAAACAATGCCATTTAGGTAATAAATTTGGTACTTACATATCTTAAAATTAAGTATGACTAGTAAAACACATATTCAATAATTTGATGGATTTGGATTCATATCTAAGATCCTTGAGAATAAAAAAGGTAAAATATAAAAACATTTAATGCATGCTCATTAGCTACCTCCACATGTTCCAAGAAGCATAGCCTCCATTCACGCTCTTGTTCTCAAAGGTCATAGGTCATAATATATTTACTTTTAAAAACTGTCATCAAGGACAAAGGGATATTTTAAATGGGAAAAGGAATTTGGTATTAGAAACCACATAACTAGAAGTCTAGAATCTACGCTCATAGAGGCAGCCCCTCCCTCCAAAAAAAGAAGAAAACTAAATAGAACGAAGAACTCTAGTAACATAGTGGTTGTGGTTGACAAAGATCTTGATTTCAGACACACATCCACAAGTATTTAATGGTTCAACCATGATTAAAACTTGATTGCCATGGAAGTCACCACCATCATAGACTTCTTATCTAGGGTCAAAAAGCAAAGACTTCCATAAGGTAGTGTCAATTTGCAACTATATACACAAATGAGGGTTCCATGTAGAGCGGTGTTTGATTCGAAAAAGTACAATAAATTGAACTCTATAATCTCCATCTATAAGGGTTAAAGCTAGGACACGATCATGGTTATGTTCTTTTCCATTAAAATTTTGAAAATGAAAAGAGAAGGGTACAACCACACTATATATAGATAACTCGGAAAGAATAACAAAAAAAAACAAGACATAAGCAGCTGATAATTTTCACAAGTTCAATCAAGGCTGCATGTTTCAATCATTTTAATTAAAAATAAACTCACTTAAAATCTCAAGAAGCAAAGCAAAATGAATGAGCTCATCATCACATTATTGTGATTCGGCATTTATAACACCTTTGAATGCCATCATCGCATTCATAACAAAAAAATACTAAAGTTTTCTGTTATGACATAGAATCTAAACAGTGCAACTTTCAACTTTCAAATTAATACTACCCCTAAAAAATTCTTATGCAAACATCGATCAACCATGATGCAAATAAGTTCAAAACTGGAAATTCAATCAAATGATCGACTTTAATGACTCAACCTGTATTAATTTGATTCATGACAATGAACTGATACCAAGGATCCTTATTCCTGCAGATAAGAAAAATCAAAAAAAAAAAAAAAAAATTCAATCACCAAGGTTGATTTCAATATCAAATTCAACTGAAATCCACATTTTTTGTTGATACCTTTTGACAACGAACAGGGATCCCTGAACATCTTTACGGCTCTACAATCGATAAAAAAAATTTAAGAAAACATGGATTAAATACAGGATTACAAATCTGAAGAAAAAAAGACGAAAATGACTGACCCATTGTCCAAGAGAAACGTTGAATTCGTACAAGGCGACATGAGCAGCAGTAAGAAGAATTTCTTGAATGGAAGGATCGAATCGCTGAAGAACAGTGAGATTAAGGACTTTTGTGCTTTGTTGATCTAAATTTGGCATTAATTTTTTAGTCTGAGACATCTTTCGCAATCCCTAATTGTTTCAAGAAAAAAAAAAAAAAAAAAAAAAAAAACCTAGATTTAAGCTTTAATGGAGAAAATATTTGAGGATTGCAAAAAGATGGCAATCGTTTTTTTCAATCACCTTTCCTTACTTTTTCATTTTGTATCGGTCGACTGCTCCCTCCCAATGTATTTATTTATTTATTATTTTTATTTTACACAAATTCTTTGATGCACTTGTAAAAGTATTTAAATTTTATAAAAAATGTAAACAAACAATAAATATATAAACAATAATAAAACACTCAATTATATATATATATATATATATATATATATATATATATATATATATATGTATATATATATATATGTATATATATATATGGTAAATTTGTAGTGGAAACCATGCTTATATGAGAACCGTGAGAAGCAAAATCTCCGATAAAAATTTGTTATTTTTTCACAGAAAAAATATTACTTTTGCAAATAAAAATATTACTTTTGTTTTTAAAAAAATTGGTACTTTCTATAAAAAACAGTGTTATTTTAAAAAAATATATAAATACAAAGTAATACGTTTTTTTTTTTTTGAAAAGTAACACTTTTTTATATAAAAAATAACACCTTATTGTGAGTTATTTTCATAATTTTTTTTGTTTATGATTTTTTTTCTTAAAGTAACACTTATTTGCCTAAAAGTATCATTTTTTTTTAAAAAAAAAGTAACACCTTCATAGTAAAAAAGTAATATTTTTTTGTCAGGCAGATTGGTTTTTACGGTTCTTATATAAGGATGGTTTTCACTTGAAATATATATATATATATATATATATATATATATATATATGTGTGTGTGTGTGTGTGTGTATATATATATATATGTATATATATATATATATATGTATATATATATATATATATATATATATATATATATGATTAAATATATGGGTAGGATCAAGTGAAAAAAAATTAAAGCGATGAAAACTGAAAATCTGAGTAAGATATACATATCGTGGCAAAAGGTTTACATATTATCTTATTGGATGTATATTTTTTCTGAAGTAAAAAGTTAATATTATTTACACAAATGGCATGTAGACGCTTATTTTGAGAATTTTTTTTTGATAATTAACTTATTTTTTTCAATTTTTCATTATAATAAGAATAACAAGTCTTTTATGAGACCGTCCCACCGTGAGGCGAGTCTATACAAGTAGTCCGTTAATAAAAAAAATAAATAAAAAATAAAAAATATGAATTTACACTTTTATAGAAAATATTTTTTTTTAAAGAGTTTAAGCTAGTTCAATTGAATACACCTCAATAAGAAATTTAGTTTTAAAATAAGGAAAAGTTGTTGAGAATAATTCCTACTTTTTACGTTTTCCTGTGAATAACCCTTACTTTTGATTATTCATGAAAAATCCGAACTTTTCACCTTAGTTGCTCACAGCACTCACGTAGAAATTGTGATCGGCTATAGTAGGTAGAAAAGCTGAGTTTAATGTATTCACCAAAATAACCTTGTTCAACATTTAATTCCATGCCAATTTGAATTACATCCAAATTCATTTCACCCCAAAATTCTAAGGTTCATCCTAAAATCCCCAATTTGCATTTCACCCCCAAATTCAAAGAAGAAAGGTTTAATTTGGTCGTTTTTGTTGTTGTTCTTCACAAAAATGGTGAGCTGCTATTCTCATGGAGGTTTCGGTATTAGTATTTGCGAATTTCTGGTTAAATGTGCGAATTTCTGCTATTTAAAATGTGCAAATTTCCGTTTAATTTTCGAATGTAATCCCCAAAATTTTTCGAATTTATGTTGTTCTTCATCAGAATTAAGAAATGGTGTTGTTCTTTTAGCCTTGTGGATGGTGATGTTCTTCATCATTATTTTCAAATTTGGGTTCATCATTTTTCGATGAGAATTCATTTTTGCAAAAAGAGAAAAAAAAATTAAAATAAAGGGGTGAACTGAATTTTTTTCTTCTAAATTTAAGTTTAACTAAAGAGAAATAGAGGAAGAAGGAGGAAGAAGATGGCAATAATAAGAAGGAAGAGAACAGGTTAGAAACGACTCTATCACCTGCTGTAGCTGGTCACATTTTCAAAAAGATGCTATGAACAAATAAGTTAAAAAGTTCAGATTATTCATAAATAATAAAAAATATAAGTTATTCACAAAAAAAAAACGTAAAAAATAGAAATGATTCTCAACAATTTTTCTTAAACATAAAGCACAAGGACCCGGCCCAATGTAAAATTAGAAACCCTGTAAATTCTATCTGATCTGCATGCGCCATCATACACTCATTTCATCTTCTCCCTCTATCTCCATTCGGCGCTCCACCAACAAACCATCTCATCTTCATCACGCCACTAAGGAAGGCCAAAGGTGAAATTTACATCAATGTCGTCATTTCCATTTAATTTTGAATATCGTTTTCTGGAATCTGATTTTTAGGTTTATTTTTCTCTAAATAATACTTGTTTCGTTTTTTAGTTGACTCCCGTTTTGGGTTTTCTGAAATGCGTTACAGCTGAATCGTGTGAAATCTAGTTTTTTTAATGTATTATGATATCATGATTCTTGCCTTTTCGTTTTCTGGTAGTGATTTCGTGTAGTTGTTGTTTGTCCTTGATATCTTTGTTGGTTGTTTTTATTGATGTTTAGTTGTAAATCTAGCACAACATGCCTTTGGATTTTTTTTATTTCTCGACCAAGTGAACCTGATTTGTAGTCATTTTAACCGGGTATCATTTTCTTGTTGATGGCTAATATGTAGTTCTCATTATTATCATCTATAATTCCTGTAATATTTATTAGGAGTAGTTTATTCAGGTTCTTGAATGGTTGTGTTTTGGTTTGATTCATCTCCATCAAAAAGTTATTCTTTTTTCTATCTCTTGATGTTTTCATTGATGTTTTGTTTTCTTGTGGTTTTCATTTCATAATTTTAATTGCTGTATAGTTGTAATGGTTAAATTTTGTTGTAAATTAATATAATCATGATCACTAATATGGTTCTATCATTTGTCACAATTCTCATTTCTGAAGTTGAATGGAAATTAATGCTGGTACTTCCTGCTGATTTGAAATGTTATACCTTGCCTATTTCTATATAACTATTTATTGAATATTAATGGATTTATTTTCAAGAATAAAGTGCTTGTAAATGATATATGTATTTTGGAATCTATGATTTGCTACTGCCTGTGTTTAGCTGTATGTTTGTAACATCAAGGCAAACATTCCGAATAACTTGATGCAAATTAGTAACTTTTGTGCAATTAAGTACAATGGTCAATAAGATCAAATCGGTTAATTAGGATTTTGGATTGTGTTCCAAAAATTGGTTCGGTTCAGTTTGTATTATAAAAAGTATGATTTGGACTTGGACTAAAAAGCAAAATTGTATTAAATTTGGTCAGATTTAGATTTGTATTGAATCCAAACCAAACATCGAACTTTTAGCCTTGTATGATAGTTTCATTTGGTTATTAGTTTTTAATATTCAAAGTGTCAATTTTTATACTTAAAATGATGTATCAAAATATGTGCATTACAAAGAAAAAACCTCTATTCTTGGGATAGACTGTCTTTCCAGGAGACAAATGCCCTACTCTTAAATAATCCAACAAATAAAAATTATGAAAATATACAATTCTTAATTAAGGTGCGTATTTAAGAAGGTCTCATTGAGGTATATTGTTTCTTAATGTGAAATAAATAGAGGAAACCCATCATATGAACTTAATATGGGCCATTTTAGATTAAGTAATATCGGGTTTTTTCTCAGTCTCTTAAGCCACAAGAACCTTAACCAGCTATCGTCATCAGAAGAAGTTGCATTGTCATTGCAATTTTGTCCTCACCATGGGTCGTTTGCACAGTAACGGGTATTTACTTTATTTTCATTTCCTTTTTCTCATTCATTTTTTCTTACACTCATTAGTTGCGTAATATAATTTTTTTGTTTTATGATTTATGATTTCTCAGTAAGGGTATGTCTTCCTCTGCTCTCCCATACAAAAGGACTCCACCTACTTGGCTTAAGACTACTTCTCTAGAAGTAAGTATATCAATCGTTTTATTTTTTATTCTGTTTTGGATAATTTGAGGAATTGAATGTTTTTTTGATGGGTATTTGTTTGATATTAGGTTGACGAGAGTATATGTAAGTTTGCTAAGAAGGGTCTTACTCCTTCTCAAATTGGTGTGATTTTGAGGGATTCTCATGGTATTGCTCAAGTTAAGAGTGTTACTGGTAACACGATCCTTCGTGCTCTTAAGGCTCATGGTAATTGACTTATATTGTGCTTCTGTTTTAATTTTTGTTAATGTTTATTTTATATTTTGTATTGAGGAGAGTTGGATTGTTAAAAGTTATATTTGATCTTTATCATTCAGTGGTAATCAGATTCGTGTTCTAGGTGACGAGTATTGATTTGTTGCTATATTTGTAAAGTTGATGAATGCTACATTGTGTAGCTTGGATCAAAGGTTTAAGTTTGTCGAAGATCCTATATGTAAGGAGTACTATTTGCTTTCGTAGCATGAGAATTGATCTTTGCGAATTCATGTCAGTCTATCACCTATCTGCTTGCTTATGTTGCTGTGTGTGGAGTGACTATTGTGCTGTAAGTTGGTATTGTTAGATTTGGGTCTTTTCGAGCTTTTAGTTCAGAAGTTTGGCACATTGGGCAGTAGTTGTTACGTTCACATTTGTCTATGCTATTTAATTCATGTCATAACTCCAATGTGAACCAGCTCTGCTTAGGCGTGACTTAGGAGTTAAAAGTCAGATGCATAATATTTTTTGGTAATATCAAAGGCTTTTTACTGTTGGGCCTTGGTTTCGTGCAATTTCATGTTATCAGATGTATGAGTTTTGTTCTGACCAGCTCCTGTTTAGGTGTGACTTAGGAGAGTTAAATTGTTAAAAGTTATGATTGATGTTTTTCATTCAGTGGTAATCAGATTTGTGTTCTAGGTGACAAGTAATTGATTTCTTGCGATATTTGTGAACTTTAATGAATACTGCATTGTGTTTGTAACTTGGATCAAAGGTTTAAGATTGTTGAAGATCTTATATACGAAATATTATTTGTGTTGTAGCTTGAGTGTTGTATTTTTTGGTCTGTTTACTTTTATTGCTGTGTGGAGTGACTATTCTTAGTATTGAGTTTGTTTTGGAGTCTTTTTGCGTTGTTAGGCCAGAGCTTAGGCACATTGAGCATTAGTTGTTACTTTCACATTTGTCTATACTATTTAATACATCAAGTCATAGCTCCCAACGCGAACCAGATCCTTCCTAGGCGTGGCTTAGGAGTTATGAGTTGGATGCACAATATTTCCCGGTAATAACAAAATCTTTTCACTGTTTGCCTTTGGTTTTGTGCAATTTCATGGTGTCGGATGTTTTTAGTTTTGTTATTCTTTATTAATTGCAAGTTGTCTTGATGGTGTTGAGTGTGCAGTTTGATCATTTTGTGTTGCTCATGTTATGTACTTTTTAACATTGTGCTTGTACACTGTAGAACCTTGTAAATTCCGGCCTCAGTGTGGTCCGTCGGTACTATTTCACATGAGATGTTATTAGTAGATTTATGCTTGGAGTAGTTAATTTTTGTAGAATAGCTTGTTAAACCTTTTCTGTAATTGTCTGCCTATGTTGCTTAGGTCTTGCTCCTGAAATCCCAGAGGATCTTTACCATCTGATTAAGAAGGCAGTGGCCATCAGGAAGCACTTGGAGAGAAACAGGAAGGACAAGGACTCTAAGTTTAGATTGATTTTGGTGGAGAGCAGGATCCACAGACTTGCACGTTACTACAAGCTGACTAAGAAACTCCCACCAGTCTGGAAATAGTAAGTTGACATTGCTATGCGCATAGGAAATTATTCCATATCTTTTATTGATATTTGTCTAGCAAATAGCTGACTGTATGTTCAAATGTTCACGTGCAGCGAGTCTACAACAGCCAGTACTCTTGTGGCCTAAGAATCGGATTTTGATGAAGTAGAAGAGAGTCAATCATGAGGCTGGACAAATGTGTTCCAATTTCGTTGTGATTGACTTTATGATTGGAGTACGAATCATATCATTAGAACTAGGATGAGAATATTTGTTTTTCTATGCTGCTGTAAAGCTCAAGGATGTGTATTTACTTGCATGTCTTGGTAATTTTGTTAGCTGTGAAGGCATTTAGTTTTGTTTTCTACAATCACTGTTTTTGAACTGTCTTACTATAGGCTTCTCCTAATCAACACAAGTGAAATGCTCCTCAAGTATCCTCTATTTCTTTCTGATAGCTCCGTTTCTTTTCATTTCAATACATTTTGGCATAAGTGCAGCTACTATAAGGGAAAAGTGTGTATTAGTTACTCCAGCTGGCATGCAGCATGTATAATTGCCTCTAAAGAGGAGTATATGACATTGTGGGCTATTTGGTTGTTGATATGTAATTATGAGATTTATAATGGTAAAATCTCTTGACAAAGCCAAATGATCATTTATTATTCAATTTTGTTTTAATTTAATGCAAGTACAATTTTGTTTGAAGGTCTAAGGAGGTGGTAAATGCAATTATTTGCACTAAAATTTATTTCAGTTTATATTGTTAGTGATTTGTTTTTATTTTGGAAGAAATATACTACTTTATTCATTTTGAATATATAGGGTCTAAGGAGGTGCTAATTCATAATCCTACTTGAAAAAGTGATATTTGCACAACTAAAACAAATTTTGATTCTTATGGGTTACAAATATTTTAAGCCAAAAGCATAAAATTTAATTATTGAATTTCAAACTCAAGCTCATTCACACACTTCAGCTTATCATGATTGACCCAAAAGTCCAATATTTTTTGTTATTTTCAAAGCTTGTACATTCAAGAGTCGAGCCAAACCCTATCTCCCTTATCTTTTGCACTATTATGTTATCACTTCTGCTATACAATTCGATGTTAATATCATTATGAGTAGTTAACAAGTTTTGATAACTCTTGATACAAGTTTATGTTACCTACCAAAATTTTACCCATGATGGAAATAGGTTTTAAAGAATGAATACATAAATAGGTCTAGTACGTTACCAACCAAAGGAGGAAGGGAAAAGCAAATAGTTGAGGATTACATTAGAATGGCAATTGCCCCGATCAAAATATTAAGTCAATAAAGCATTTTGCTCAATGATGAAATCGGTACTTTGCCATCACGGATCCAGCTTCAATTCCCCTTAGCATAGGTCAGATATCCGCTTCTGTTTCCACTTCCTCTTCCTAAATTTCAAGAATTAATCATTCAATCAATATTTGAATCACCAAATGAGTATACTAATCCCAGGTTAGTTATGAACAAGTGCACTTGAGACTTGAAACTGAATATATGACACTTGAATTGTCCTAGTTACAAACCTACCAAAAAATTTCAATAATACAGATAAAAGGATAAAAATCGGACATCTTACCGCCATCTTATCCCAGTCCTTTAATTTAGAATTTGTCAACATGTAACTGTCACGTAACGGAGCCCATGCAGGTTGATTACCGTCTTCTCCAGCTTTAGAAGTAAAAGCCTGTGTTGCACAAAATTTGGAGTCTGTAAATTTGGAATGCTGATCTTGAGACAAGAAATACTAACAAAAATATACAAGCCTAATTACAAATCAGAAACGGCAGGTCAGAGAAGCTCATATCTTCGGATGTGGACAATTTAGTCTGCTTTGTAACAGCTACATGGCATTAGAAACCTTGTATGGAGAAAAAATACAATACCTCATGTTCTCAAACAGAATTAAAGAACATTGGATTCTGGGGAGGGATACCCAAAGTTTTATTTTAAGTGTAAGATCAGTTTCTGAAAACTTAGCACAAATGGTTACCGTGCATTTGCAACAATAAGTCTGTGAAATCAAAGTAATCTACAAAGAACCACTCATTTATTCCCAGTATTTTCATCACCCTATTACCCTTAATATTAGAGCTTCAAAATATCAAGATATCTTTGAATGCCATTGTCTGGAAAAATCATTCAATATTAAGTGTACAAGCAAGAATGATTCTGCAACAACCTTTTTGAATTTTTCAATATTTAGAAAAAACAAATTGGATGCTTCTAAGAAAAAGTCTATCACTAGAAGGTTGTTTTGACGAAGGGACAGTAGTTTACAAGTTATTTTGTTTGAATTACTTTTAAGGGTAAAAAAACAACAATGCCAAAGCCTTAAGCCCAAATATATGGGGTCGGGTACCTTTTAAACATAGATGCACAATGCTAATCCAAAGGAAGAACTCTTAGTACTATGTCAGAATCACATCAAACACCGAAAAAGAAACCCAACAAAGTTTTTTCTGCAAGTGGGAGTGGGTATGATCCAGAATTTAATGAGATATAAGATTATGGAAATGGTGAGAATAAAACCACTCACCAAGTGGTAGATTTGAAAATTTCCATTTCAGAAAAGAAAACAACAACACAAAGTGAAATAAAATGGCAAACCTTGGTGGTAGTCTCAGATTGACCAGAAACCTTCTTCAATTCTGTCATGAATGCCTCCTTTCTACGTTTTGTCAAAGCTGAAAAAAAAAGACTAACCTATCATGTCCAGAAATAAAACAGATCATAATAGCAATTGCACATAGAGAGAACTCAAAATAGTGCCACAACATAAATCTGACCGGATGTTCCTCAATGTGATATGATTTCAGGTCTCAAAATGGAAGATATGGTGATTTGGATATAAAGTTGAAGGGTCACCATCAAAACAAGAAAATCAATATGACCAAGGATAAAAGCTAGATATCACCACAAATTAATGCAAATAACCTTCAGGCCTTTTCCTTCATACTATACTTTGTATTTCATCCTTTACCTAAACCTGATAAGATACCAAAGTTCACCAATACTAGAACACTATCCCATCAAAATTAAATACCGAGAAACATAGGAACTCACTGGAAGTTCTTCATATTTCTATCTCATCTTCATTCTTGCATAAACCATATTTGCAAAAGATTCATTCACCATTTGATAGCAAAATAATCATAATTCCATGATTAACAATAAACATTTAGGATTTGATCCAAATAATTCAACAGTCATCAAACAAATTTCCTAGCCTCAACCAAATGAAGACATAAGATATAAAAGTAAAATAAGACATTAGAGGCCCCTCTTCTACTGACCAAGATACAAGAAAGGTCACAACCAACTAGAGTACTTGTATCCAAGCTTCCTCCAGAGCAGTGTTGTTACACAAGAAAACAAATAGCTAGAACTATGAATGGTGAGGCCATCCTCAGTGCAGGGTTTCCTAAGAAAAAACCATAAATTGTAGAACAAGAGCAATACCCTTAGTGTCTTTAAAACTTGAAGGATTCAACCCTTTCTGAGCATTTTGGGCTTTACTAACCTGGAGATAAAACAGAAAAATGAGCGTATAATATCTGATCCCAAGCATTTTAAGCAGATTATTATGCTACAAAATACAAAAGTAATGACATGGCACTTACAGCATTGAACAACTTGACAACTGGAAAATTGATCATTGCACGAGCATCATGGGCACATCGATTTCAAATTGATATGATCGGTAATCAGATATCATGTAAACAAAGAAATAGTTTACAAAGACTGAACTTTTATTGACAGTAAAGGATCAGTTATAATACCTCCTTTTGTGGCTACACCTATCAGAAATTTTTCATGTGAATCTAAGAAATTTGGTGGCTTTACGTGCCCCTTCTCCTCAATCTAATAACGCATCGAAACAATCATTTGTAAGTAAAAATTTACATCAATACATAAGGAAACAATTCCCTTGATAAAACCAAAAAAAAATCTTTTGAATTCTATATAGTTGGGTACCAAGTGCTTTTCCTTCTTTGCTTCTCCTTTAACCTTGCGTTCACTGGCCTCTTCCACAAGCTTTGCTACAACAAGCTTTTTATTTGCTGATAATACCGGTCCCTGCAATAAGACCCTTACATTGAATATGCCGGTAATGTAATAACATCCCAAAAACTATCTTAAAGAAGAAGAACAAAAACTTGTACAAATTACCAGTGACTCATCATCAACATGCTTTTTCATGATATTTTGAAATGCTACCCTAAAAGCTTTACAACCTTCTGCAAACTTTATGATCCTAGTTTGAATTTCACGTTCCTCATCTAAATCCTCTTCATTACCAAGGCCTGTCTCATCATCACTGTTTCCAGTAAAATCATCTCTATCAACCTCGATCTCATCTCCATCACTTTCCGGTGCAAGCTCATCTTCAGCTTCATCTTGATCATCATCCGAATTATAATCTCTGGCCCTTTTGCGATATAATTTCTGCATTTTCTGACTAATTCTGACCTTTTTACCTATCTCAGATGCAGCTTTCCATTTTTTAGAATCACGATGTTTCTTGGGCATTTTCTTCCTTTTCTTCAACAGAGTGGATGGTGCGGGTTGTTCACCTTCGTCTACCATATTTTCTTCCCCAACTTTAAGAGCTCAATCCTAGAAATTACCTAGGGAAACATCTCAAATTTTCAAGATTATTTTAAACAAAAATAAATTATCCAACACCATTAAATGGCTCCTATCTAGGTGAGATTTGGATGGATGTACGCAACCATACTTTGTAAGTGAAAATAAAAAAGGTTGTTTCCGATTAGTTCTTGATAACAAACATCATCTACAACTTCATATAATAAGTACATATGCTTTGACTTGTCATTTTTATAAAATCAAGTATGGATGATTAGACAGAAGCAAAAGTTTCCTATTCACCCTACTGGAAAAAATAACCACCAGAAACAACTAAATAAAACAAAACCAAGTTACCAACTTCTTAACTGAGATTACTAGTGATGAATAACATCCTTAAACTATAGTAAGCTATCCAACAACAGCTAATTGATCGATTTTAACAATAATTAGAGTCAGTGATTAACCTGAATTGACACCAACAAATACGTCAATATAATGTCACTTTGGTTAGTAAATTTCGGCAGAGTTTTGTTCGGAAATCTCGATCATTTGGGTGAAAATTAGACACCCTTCTCCTTTTTCCGAGGTCTTGAAGAAGTTTCAGACATCATTGGAAGTTAATCTTCCTTCATTTACTGGGTTTGAGATTTTGAAAGTTGAAGTAGTTTCGCTTTCTT
This sequence comes from Amaranthus tricolor, assembly GCF_026212465.1. Classification (NCBI taxonomy): domain Eukaryota; kingdom Viridiplantae; phylum Streptophyta; class Magnoliopsida; order Caryophyllales; family Amaranthaceae; genus Amaranthus; species Amaranthus tricolor. The sequence continues at coordinate 30,566,704 of NC_080051.1, read as the reverse complement.
TCTCTTCATCTTGAGGAAAAGGAATAGATGATGAGGGAAGATTATTTAATTGTGCTAGACTCGTAGTTCATTACCAAACACATAACAGATTCACAATACACTCCACAAATTCATTGCTAGATAAATTTAAAACATTTAAAATGATAAACTCATAACTCACTACCAAACACATAACACATTCACAAATACGCTTCACAAATTCAATTACATATAAAATCGAAACACTTAATTGAGCATATTTATAATCAATCCATAAATATTATCATGCATTACTCAAATAATCAATACAGGAATAATAAGTAATAACAAATTAACGATTGAAGAAATCAAATTGAATTTTCAAATATAGAAACCCTAATTACGTGAAATTGGAGTCGATAGAAATACTGGAGAAGGTTGTGGTCTGGTCTGGAGGTCTGGTGGATTTCACAAAACACGGTGGCTGGTGGTGGAGGCAATCACGGCAGTCGGCAGCAGCAAGACTCCAAGTGACGAGCAATCAGCCAATCAGCAATGGCGAATCAGCGATAAACTCCAGGTCAGGCTTCAAGCGGTGCAGAGGTGGTGACTGACGATATATGCCGGTGACTGGCGAGGCGAGAGGTGGGTTGTGGGGTGAGGCAGTGTCGGGTGAAGAGTGAGTTTTAGGGTTATAGGGTTACCCTTTGGCCTTTATTAGCTTTTCAATTCATGATTTCATCAAATGAGACGCACAAATTTTAATTTAAAGCATGTTTTAAAGTTGTCCGAGATGGTTTCGTATAAGATGGATTGGATGAGACAAAGGGATGAGAAAAAGGAAGAGCTACATGAGTCAAGTGACAATCGAAATTTTTAGCATTATACTTTTAGGTCCAACATATTAAAGTTTAATATCTACTTATCGTATTCTTAATGCATATTTACATCTTCTTAATGTCTACGTACATTATCCTTAACGTCTACTTACAATATCCTTATTCATTAATACCTACTTACAGTATCCTTAATGTCTACTTATAATATCCTTAATATTTACTTACAACATCATTAAATGTCTACTTATTGTGTTCATAATGCTTACTTACAATATCTTAAATGTCAGCTTAAGATATCCTAAAACCCCATAGAGTAAGCATGCAGTATCTCCAGACACGTTTTTGTAGCCATTGGCACCCAATGCTGTATAGATCCATAACCAAGATCTTCCTAGACGCCTTACTATAGGCTTCTAAACAACATAAGTGAAATGTTCCTCCAAAATTTGGTGTTGCCGGGTTGGTGCTATTCTCTATTTTTTCTAATAGCTTCATTTTCTTTCATTTAAGAACTTAATGACATAAATGTAACGATATAAAGGAATGGAGTTTTGTACTCCCTCTCAGCTGGCACGCTACATGTATAATTGCAAATTTTTAAATTTTGATATTCGAAAATGCTTAGACTAGACATTCGAAATCATATGCCCTTAAGAATAAGTTGAATATTTAAACTGTTAAAATGAAATTTCAGTGGATCAGTCATCCAAACTTAGTCAAAATAATTTTAAAAAATAGCAAAAGTATATTATAATGCTTATTAAAATTAAATATCCGAATATATTTAAAATGTGCAAATCTCAAACTATTCGAATGGAATCTCCACAAAATTGAGATTTAAATATTTATTCGATATTTAAATTTTATCTTTAATGCAATTTAGAGGGACAAAAAGAAAAAAGAAAAATAGAGTTCAACTCTTCGCTTTAAATTTGACCATGTGTCTAAACCCGAACCCAATCCCTAACCCAAAATCAAACTCAAACCTAAACCTAGGGCTGGCAAAAGCTGACCCGACCTGCTAACCTGATCTGAAACCGACCCGAAATTAGCGGGTTTGGGTTTAGATTTTTGACCTAATTAATTAAATGGGTCAACCCGACCTGATCTGTTTATTAAATGGGTTAGGTTCAGGTTGAATATTTAAACCCGAAAAAAACCTGTTTAACCCATTTATTAAATGGGTCAATCAGGTCAGGTCGACCCATATTAACCCATTTAATAACCCATTGAAATTTTTTTTAAAAGTTTGAAACTGGAATATTATAAGCGCCTAAGCGGCCCAAGCCCAAGTGTATCATAATTCATAAACCCTAAAAACCTAAAATAATCATAAACTTCTCCAGTTCTCCTTCTCTGCCGAACTGCGCCGCGCCTTCTTCTTCCTCTTTCTTCCTTAACTTAACTTCTCTCTCCTGTAAACTGGGTTGTAATTCGGATTCCCTAATTCCTGATTCCTTCTCTGCCGAAGTATCTTCGCTCCATTTCTCCAATCCTCTAAGCTATTCATTATTTCGGTGTATCCGAATTCCGAGGTTAGTTCTTTCTCGAATTTTTACTGATATTGATAATTTTTTGGTTTGATTTTCAGTTATTTCATTCATTTTGGTCTTATACTGATATTGATAAGTTATTTCATTCATTTTGGTCTTTACTTTTTTTTTTAGTTTATTTTAATCATTTTCTTCTAAAATTCCAAATGATTCTCTCTCAACTTTCTTTCTTTTTCTTTTATACATCACCCTTAGTTCTAAACTACTTCTAAGTTCTTACTTGTTCTTTCTTTCATTGCTATCATCATCTTCTTGTAAAGGTTACATTATTCTTCTATTTTTGTCATGGTTTTGTTTTGAAATGTGAAATTTGTTCATTTTTTGATTTTGGTTTGTGGGTTGTTTTGTTTTGGTGAAAGCTGTGTTCATGAGCAAGTTTTAGTTTTTTAATATGATTTTGGTTTGATAATAAGGGTTGATTTATAATGTCATTAAGTGGGTGAAATTATTTTTGTTTCTAAAAAAGATTCCATTTTAATGTTGATTTATTATGTTAGGTTTGATGGTGTAGATTTTAATTTTAATTTTGCTTTACTGGTTGTTGAATTTACTCGAATTATATGCTGAATTTTGTGATTAGTGTCGTTTTACAAAGTAAGAATGTTCATTGTGATTTAGTGTATCATCTTATATTCTTATGGTGAATTTTGATAATTTTTTGGTTTGATTTTCAGTTATTTCATTCATTTTGGTCTTATACTGATATTGATAAGTTATACAGAATGAATTCGGTTCAATTTTGTGGATTTTAATTTTAATTTTGCTTTACTGGTTGTTGAATTTACTCGATTTATATGCTGAATTTTGTGATTAGTGTCGTTTTACAAAGTAAGAATGTTCATTGTGATTTAGTGTATCATCTTATGGTATTTTTTGTATTTCTTCAATTAGTTTTTATAAATTAGTTTAAACTATTTTGTGTATTTCTTCTTAGGTAATGGATACCAATACCATTGAATCTGAATGTGTTCATGTTGACTCAGAAGAAGATCTGGTGGAGGTTAAGAGTAGTGACACAATGAGTAAGAAGGATCCTAAAAACATAGGTAACAAAACAATTCATATATCTGGCAAGAATTTTAAACGACAACGTAAACTTACATCTGGTGTTTGGGTAAACTTTGAATTTGTGGATGAAACTAATGAAGATGGAAATTTGTTTTGTAAATGTAAAAAATGTGAAAAAATGTTTAGGGCAGATAGTAAAATGGGGACAGGAAATTTAATTCGTCATGTAAAAAATTGTAAAATGAGGACATTTCGTGATGTTGGTCAAATGATATTGGAGAATTCCATTGCTGGTTTAGCAAATAAATTGCCTGTATTTGATGTTGCTATTTTTCGTGAACTATTAGCTCTTGCAATAGTAAGACATGATCTCCCTTTCCAATTTGTTGAATATGAAGGGATTAGGAAATCATTTAGTTATTTGAATCCTACGACTAAAACAATTTCACGTAATACATCTAAGTCTGATGTTGTTAAGATGTATGAAAGGGAGAAGGAGAATTTGAAGTTTTTGTTAGGTTCAATTAGTAGTAGAATTTGCCTTACTTCTGATTGTTGGAGTTCAATAACCTCAGATGGATATATCACTTTAACTGCACATTATGTTGATGATAATTGGGTCTTGAAAAAGAAGTTGTTGAATTTTTGTTTTATGCCTTCCCCTCATACGGGAGTTCATTTAAGTGATCATGTGTGTTCCTTGTTGAAAGATTGGGGTATTTTGCAAAAGATTTTTAGCATTACTCTTGATAATGCGGCTTCAAATGATGTGTTTGCGGATTGTCTTAAGGGTGAGCTTGAATTGTTATGTGCAGGAGAATTTTTCCATGTGAGGTGTTGTGCACATATCATGAACTTAGTAGTTCAAGATGGATTGAAAGAAATAGATGATGCTGTGATTAAGGTGAGAGAAAGTGTGAAATATTGTAAGGGATCACAAGCTAGAAAACAACGTTTCTTAAGTTGTATTGAGCATGTAGGCCTTCAAAGCTCTAAGGGTTTAAAACAAGATGTCATAACACGATGGAATTCCACATATTTAATGCTTGAAAGTGCATTGTATTACAAGAAAGCTTTAATTCATTTTCAGAAAGTTGATGCAAACTATATTCATTGTCCTACTGCGGAAGAATGGGCTAAAATTGAAAAAATTTTCAAGTTTTTAAAAGTTTTTTATGAAGCTACTTTTGCTTTTTCTGGGACTAAATATCCTACTGCTAACTTATACTTTCCTAATGTGTTGAGGGTAAGATTGCTTTTAAAAAGTGAGATGGAGAGTACAGATGGTTTTATGAAGAAAATGGCTTGTAAGATGTATGAAAAATTTGGAAAATATTGGAGTGATTTTAGCATTATTATGGCAGTCGCTATTGTGTTAGATCCTAGGTTTAAGCTTCAATTTGTTCAATGGAGCTTCAAAAAAGTTTATGGAGATGGTGTTGATTATGAGGAAGAATTGGCTAAGGTGAGGGAGAAAACTCAAGAAATTTATAACATATATGCTCTTAAACTATCTGCAACTTCTCCAAGACAAAAATATGGAAGTTTACATGTTGTAAATATTGAAGATGCTACCGATGAGTTTATGACCGTAAGTTTCTGATTTTTTTTTCATAATTATATAAGTTTTTGTTTGTTTCTTTACCTTTTAGAGATTTTAATATAAATGTTTGTTTTATAGGACTTTGATAGTTTCTCTAATGAGCATAGTACTGTGAGTATGAAATCTGATTTGGAGATGTATTTTGAGGAGCAACTAGTGCCTCGTCCAGTTAATCTTGATATTATTGCGCATTGGAAGGCAAATATATCTCGTTATCCGGTACTTTCTTTAATGGCTAGAGATATTCTTGCCATTCCTATATCTACCGTGGCTTCCGAATCTGCCTTTAGCATTGGTGGTCGGGTACTTGATTGCTATCGAAGTGCTTTGAAGCCAAATATTGTCCAAGCTATTGTTTGTCTAAAGGATTGGACATTTGAAGGAGGTAATTTTCTATTTCATAATATGTCTTAAGTTAATATTGATTTTGGTTTGTTTGATAACTTATATTTTTGTTTGTTAATGAAGCAAAAATGGAATCACAATTGGATGAGCTTTGTGGGTTGGTAATGAAGATTAAAGTTGAAGAAGAAAAAGACATATCTTACCCTAGTCCAAGTCCATGTCAAAGTTTCGATCAACATGAATTCAGCTCAAAAGCATCTTCCTCAGCCACCATATTTTAGATTATGATGATTTGTAGAAACTAGAAACTAATTATGATACTTTGTTGTGCTATTTTGCTTGTTTGATGTTTGTTAACTTTTGAAGACTTTTAAGAATTTTGAAGCATGTTTAATTTTATTATGAAATGTGAATATAATATATGGGTCAAATGGGTCAAATGACCTGAAATATATGGGTTCAATGACCTGAAAAAAAAAAGCAGGTTAAATGGGTCATTTTCAGGTTGACCCGACCTGCAACAGATCAGGTCGGGGTTTCAATTTTTGACCCATTTAATTTAATGGGTCAGGTTCAGGTCAAGGGTCTATTGACCCATTTATATATGACCCGAACCTGAAAACGACCCAACCTGACCTGTTTGACCCTTAAGAATAAGTTGAATATTTAAACTGTTAAAATGAAATTTCAGTGGATCAGTCATCCAAATTTAGTCAAAATAATTTTAAAAAATAGCAAAAGTATATTATAATGCTTATTAAAATTAAATATCCGAATATATTTAAAATGTGCAAATCTCAAACTATTCGAATGGAATCTCCACAAAATTGAGATTTAAATATTTATTCGATATTTAAATTTTATCTTTAATGCAATTTAGAGGGACAAAAAGAAAAAAGAAAAATAGAGTTCAACTCTTCGCTTTAAATTTGACCATGTGTCTAAACCCGAACCCAATCCCTAACCCAAAATCAAACTCAAACCTAAACCCAAACACATTGAGCATTTGAGTCCTAAGCCCCCAAATAACAAGCAAATAATCACTGTACAATATTCTTCCACATTCTCGGACGCCCATAACCCATTACTGACTTCTTTGCATATCATTTCTCAATCGGATTTCTTCCAATTCGAGTCGGACTATCCATTAAACTATGTGGGCAAGCGCCGACGGAGGACCACCGGAGGTCACTATGGATACCTCCATGGGTCCTTTCACCGTTGAGGTTTTTTTCTATCTATTTGCTTTTCTTCTTTGTTTTCTTTTCTTCAATTTCTTTTATTTAATTACGGATATTTTGATTTTGTATAGTTGTATTACAAGCATGCTCCGAGAACATGCCGCAACTTTCTGGAACTTTCTCGTCGTGGTTATTACGACAATGTCAAATTTCATCGCATTATCAAAGTAATTACATTACCCATTTTATATTTTGGGTGTTTGTTGTTAGTTTTTAATGCGAATCACTGAATTGTGGGGTGTATTTTGATTGATTTGAATTTGAGCAGGACTTTATTGTGCAAGGAGGTGATCCTACTGGAACTGGTAGAGGTGGTGAATCCATCTATGGGTAATTTCCTTTATTAGAGATAGATTACATTACCCAATGCCATTAAGTTAGGCCTATCAAAAGTTGACCCGACCTGCTATCCGACTCGAAACTAACTCGAAATAAGTGGGTTTAAGTTGAGACCTTTGACCCAATTAATTAAACGGGTCGAATCGACCTGATCCGTTTATTAAATGGGTTAGGTTCCGGTCAAAATTTTAAACCTGAAACAAACCTGTATAACCCATTTAATTAAACGACTTAATTCCGAGTTAAATCAATAATTATAACCTAAACTTGATTCGTTTAATATTTTCTTAATCTCATAGCAAATACAAAATAAACAACTAAAAAAAAATTTAAAAATTAAAGCCTAAAAAATTGGATATAATCGATGTTGAAAACCTTAAAATGAAAATAAAAAACTATAACTGGGTTAAGTGGGTCGAAATCAGATTGACCTGGGTTAGGATTGTGATTTTTGACCCAATTAACTAAACAGGTTGGGTTTGGGCCAAGGGATTTCCAACCCGTTTATATAGGACCTGTACTCAAATCCGACTCAACCTGATCTGTTTGACAGGCCTACATTAAATGGGTACTACCTACGGTGGAGATTGGGGGTTGAATGTACTTGTTAGCACGAATAAATTATAATCATTTAAGTAATGATCCCTTAGTTGATTTGTTTTGGTTCACGTAGCCACTTTATATTGTTGGGATTTTGTCTTTGGTATTATTGTTGTAGAATTATTAATGAGATGGAATTATCAATTTGATACCCTATCCTATTCTTGAAGCTGTTGGAAACCTTTAAAAACCATGAAAGAATTTTATTTTCTGAATATGGGTTACTTCCTTGGATCTCTTATAATTGGTTGGACAGAAATGGTGTTTACATGACTTTTAATAGTACATACTCTAGACAAAGGGTGAAGGAGTGGGAAAAGAATAAACAAAACGTGCTGTATTACTGCTATCAGCTCTTCGTAAAGCTGGTGCCATCAAATTTCAGGCTTTGATTTCTTTTGTGATGTACTTCAGTAAACACTTCGAAGACGAGATAGATTATAAGCTGAAGCATACTGGCGCTGGCATTTTATCCATGGCAAATGCTGGTCCTAATACAAATGGAAGCCAATTTTTTATCACTCTAGCGCCTACTCCTTCTCTTGATGGTAATCATAACTCTCTTCATAGAGGTTCTTTATTGTTTTTGTCTACTTTGCGTCTGTGCCCAAGTCTCGTTGTATCTAAATTGAGATTTTTGAGTTTGATGACTGTTTTCTATCACAGTACTTTGAGCTTGTCCTTTCATACATTTGGGTGATTGGAATGTTAATTTGTGTGGGAGAGGTCTATTATATGTCTGTCTTACTGCAATGTATACCGGGTATAGTGCTGAGATCCTTTGCCATCACACTTCTACCACCTGTTAAATTCCTTCCGAATAGTTATATATTTATTTTCATTGTAATCTTCATGAGGAACTCTTTCGACAACTTTGCAAAATCTCCATCTGTTACTATTTATCCCAAATTTATGGGTATTGTTTGATCGGGATGTTCTGTAATCACTCTTATAGGAAAGCACACAATTTTCGGAAGGGTTTGCAAGGGAATGGAGATAATCAAGAGGCTTGGTAGTGTCCAGACTGACAACACGGATAGGTTTGTTGGCTCATTTTTGTTTTGTACTTCTTATCTTAGGTTCCCCACATATATTAGATCTTGAGTCTTGATATTGGTTTTTTGCTGTATTGCTGCACTCTTTTCTTTTCTTACTTTTCTTGAGGTGCAAAAATGAACTCGATCAACTTGGCTAAAGTCCTTGAAATAGAGTTACTGAGAGGGTAACATGACCGCGACATTTATCACTTGGGTTACTAGCAAGTAAAAAGTTATTTTTAATCATCTGATTGACTACCACCATTTGAATTAACAAAAAAACAATGAGCCCCATCAAGCCTGCTTTTTCCTTGAAGTAGACTTTAGCTTGCTTTCATTGCTAAATGATCAGCTTCTTTACACATGGACCATGATCTTATGATGTTGACCACTTGAACCTAATCAAGTTGACCCAGGAGTTTTCTGCATTCTATCTGGATGCTAGAATACCAGTTCATAAGTCCCAAATGCTCTTGTATGTCATTAACAGCCACCACTTTTGAGTCGCTTTCTGGATTTACTCATCCTCTAACCGAACTATTTGACAGCTTCTTTCATTGCAACTTTGGTGGATCTCGGTAAAGTTATAGTTCACACAAGGAATATGCATAACAAAGACTCTGACTCACTGCCCTTTAGGATTTTTGCCAACTCCAGCAATACCTACTGAAATAAAATGGAAGAAAGAGGCATCTTCCCAAGACTTTCTGGAAGTGTGAAGAGACCATGGCTGGCTCAAAAGGGCAGTAATGGAAGGCAAGGCTCTTGAACAAGAGAAACTCTTTGGGAGCAGAATGGATCAAGGTTGATGTCAGAATTCTGGAAGATGTTTTTGTTTTCTTCTGAAACGTAGTCTATGGATCTAAGGCAAGAAGTGAAAAAAGTTGGACTCAATGATTGACAATATCTAATGATCACAATTAAGACAGCAGAAGTTTGGGATCGGGAGAAAAAGTTGGTCTTCATCACCAGCCATCATTAGGACTGTCATGTATGCATGAATTGTAAATTCAAGAGGTTTTAAGCAAGCAGGGGAAAGGCTTTTTCCCCTTTAGAATAGGGAGGCTATCCTTTAGGAATTTCAAAAGCATGAATATACTGTAAAGTGAGCAGGGAAACGACCTATTTGCCTTTGTTAGGGTGCAACTAAGAATAGTCGTCCTCGTTAGTCGTTTTGCATAGAACAATTCATTTTTCCACTGAATAACAATATTGGTTCTCTTCTCTCGTAGCTCGTGGAATGGGCAATATGTCCTTTTTATGTTGGTTATTTAAATCCCCATTATTGCTTCAGTCCATGCTTATTAGAGCTTGACTAAATGAGAAGGGGCCTAGCTTACTGTCTTTTTCCTTCTTTTAATTCTTCACAAATGTAAAAATAAATAATCAGTTATCAGATTCTAGAACTTGAATAGGCAATTCTGATTGATAACGATCCATATTGTTTCTGATTGTTCATCATTTATTGTAATTGCAGACCTATTCATGATGTCAGAATACTGAAGACAACTGTAAAGGATTAATACTGAAGCTATCAATTCGATGCATCTCTGCTCACTAGCAATATCCATTATTATCAGCGCTTACTGCTGCTCGAATACCTGTTGTGAGTTCATTGATCCTAGTATTCCTGAAAACAGATTATTGTATCAAGTGTTTGCATTAATTAGCATAGACAAAACAAATTGTGATCTACCATCCTGTAACATCCCATCCCCGTAATTTCGCTCCCCCTTGAAGTATGCGTTTGTACATTTGCTCGAATACAGGCAGGTTAAATGATGTGATATGCAACCTAAGGGCTGCTATTTAACATGAATGCAACCGAACATTGATCGAAGCAACATGATTTACCATACTCTATCTTGGGTAGTAGTAAGATTTGATTTGATATCTCTTACGGCCCGTTTGGTTGTTAGTATTAAATAATAAAAATAGTAATGAAAATTTAGTGTAATTTAGCTTGAAAAACTAGACAAGTTTTATTATTCTCTTTTTCCTACTTTAGTTTTTTTTTCTTTATAAAATTCATTCTCATTCATTGCCACTTGGATATGTGGTATTAGGTGCTAATGAGAAATTTTAAAGAAAAATACATGTTCAAGGGCAAAAGCTCCATTATCATTGGAATAACATAACACATTTTATTAAAATTTAAACTAAAACATGCTCCCTTTTCCCTTTTAATATTATAAACCAAACGCCTCGTTAAGGTCATTGAATTAAATCCCACAAGGGTTCATGGGGGCAAGATCCCCATACATGCCGCCCCCATGGCCTTATGCTCGTTCTATTAAAAGAATCCTATGGGGTTTAATTGTGCTAGGAGGCCCTTTGTTTAGCTTAACTGCATTATGCTGGATGGATTTATTATAAAATTTGAAGAAAAGTGTAACATATAAATCATTTAGCATTTCTTGTAGTATTTTGATACAATAATGTAATAACAAACGATTTGAAAATACCTACTTGCTTGACATAAACACACGTTTAGCATTAATTTTTGAATTGCGTAGTAGTAAGTACACCATGTACCACATTGTGTGGACATTATTCCTTGATCTGCTCTAAATTCGTCGCAAGATCATGGGAACTCCATGTTGGGGCTGAAGGCTTGTGACCAGGAACGGTGCATGAGAATAAGATGGTGACAGTTCAAATGAGTAGCGTTGTAATATCATTGCCAAAGCCATCTTCACTTCAAGCATCGCAAAGTTTTGCCCAACACAGATTCGTGGACCCCAGCCGAAAGGGATGTAGGAAACTTGGCCGTTAGTTGCCTTAGCTACACCTTCGGAAAATCTCTCAGGGTTGAATTCAGCAGCATCCTCCCCCCAAAGTTGGGGGTCATTGTGAACTAGCATTGTCGGTACTGAGATTTGCACTCCTGGAGGCAGCAAGATGTCACCAACTTGTGTTGGTTTGTGGATCATACGGTACATAAGGATAACCGGTGGGTATAATCTTAGAACCTCGTTAAGTATCATTGTCACCTGTTTCACAATAATGACTCCATGGTTATTTATTTATTTATTTATTTATTTTGGCTTTAGGCCTATATTCTTGTATGCAAAGTCACTACTAAGGATTTAGATACTCACAACTTTCAAGTTATTTAAGCCATTGAAATCTGGTTTGTTTTGACCAAAAACACGCAGAACCTCCTCCCTCGCACGAATCTGCCAATCCAAATGCTTGCCCAACATCACCATCAACCACACAAGCAAGACGGAAGTGGTATCTCTCCCTGCAAGGTAAAACACCTTGCACTCTTCCACTACCTCTTCAATGGTGAGTCCAGCATTCTTCTTGTTCCCGTGTTCTTGAACTTCCTTCAAACTCGATTCCAATAGAATACCCAATAAGTCGTCGTTACAAGCTTCCCCCATCTTCATTTGGTTCTCTCTTTTGGTGATGATGTTGTTCATCAAAACTCGCATTTCATTGTTGATTTCCTTCATCCTTTTGTTTGTCTTAGTTGGCAAAAACCTTCGAAAAACGGCCATGAAAAATGATACAATTTTGTTTAGACAAATGATATTTGCTACCTAATCTCCAAAACCCGCTTATGTGGCAGTCACTTAATAGCTACATCGGAGATTCAAAGTAAAGAAATGTTATGTATACCTAAGTCCAGGAATGTAGACTTGTTGAAGCAATTTCATGGCAATTGCAATTTGCTCTTTCTGAAGTTTAAATATCTTTTTCCCTTCTTCATAGCTGCTGCCAAATGCTCCCCTTGAGATAACATCACCGGACAAGTTATCAAGGCACGGCCAAACATCAAGCTCACACGATCCACTTTCCGACATTATTTGATCCCATTTACTGATCATTTCATCACAACTCACATAGAATTCTCCATGAAGACCCTGCAACAGTTTTAGAAACAGATATGATTACTTCATTACATGTTACTTTCTTTTAGCTTTATGTTTTTCATTTTGATCGAATCTCATTATCTCTTTTGATAAAGGAGCGATCTGCCGTCATCCAACCCTCATAGCTTATATTAGCAGGGTCTACTGGGTGTGATGATGAGGATGGTGTTTTAGTCAAATCTGTCACAATGATCATCATCATTGTACTCGGTGTATCCCGCCCATAGAAACTACGATCTCTAGAGAGGGAAGGAAGACGGCAACTCTTATCCATAAAGGAGGATGCGGCTAAAGAATCACTTGGCTCGAGAAAGATCCCGGGAATTAAGAAAATAGAAAGAGGTAGATGTACAAGTTTACTGAACCTTAAGCTTCTCCATATGAAATGCAGGGTTGATGATTTTTCTGTGTTTAGCCCATTTCTGACCCTCATAGGCAACAAGCCCTTTGACAAGCATTTTGGCAAGCGGGTTCGAATTCGGCTTCTGAAAATCCTCATACTTCATCAATATTTCTTTTATCATCTGAGGTTCCATTATATTGATGCATGGTATTGGGCCAAACCATATAAAAGAATTCTTACCTGCAAAATATTAAGCACATCAAGCATTTCCGAGTTAGAAAACAGTTTTTATAACAGTTTCTAATACAAACTGTGTATATCCTTGATACGGAGCCAAAAATCATGTCCACTTTTTATTTGTGTGAAGTTGCAGATTATCTTTGCTATTTTTTCGACCAACAAGCATTGAGTAAGCAACTTTACAAAGTGAAGTATATGTGAAGTAGTAGTACCAAAGTTATTGACAATTTGACGAGTGAAGGGCTGAACACGAGGCACGATATCATCCGAGATCTCGATTGGACTCGACATCGCTTCCTTCGACATCTTCGAAAACTCCTTCATGTCCCCAAACAACATACGGTAGCTATTACCGGAAAACCCTTGCTTCCGTAATAGTTTTTCTAGCTTCTTAGGCGTAAACCATAGCCAATTAAGTATCCTCCACAACATTGAAGCGAGAAACAGAACAAAGGAAGTCGCTAATAAGGCTATTATAGTTCCCATATTCAAATCCAAGAGCTCTTAAAAGAAAAAAAACAAGATCAAAGTATTAACAGTTTGGAAAATTGATTGTTGTTTATGTGATTCTGCATGAAATTGGCTGCTTAAAGCTGTTTTTATACCAGATTATGTGCAAATCTATCATGTCAGCATATCATATCTTTGATTAATCAAGTGTATAATATGAAATCAAATAATTTTATGTTAATTCTTATTATTTTTTTTGAGAAACTAGATTTTGTTTCACCAAATCATAAATTTATGCTTAAACATAATATGTCTAGATTATTACACAGAAGCAAATCTACTGACTTGGAATATTAATTTGATAAAGCAAAAAAATTCAAACCATTCTTTCTTTGTTATTTGATTTTAAAAAAACAGTGAAAATATGTATAAGTTTGATGATTTGATTTAGACATTTGTTTACTCGGTCAATTGCTGATTTGATTATGATGTTTTAAACCACTGAACAAGTAATTTAGGAGTAATATGAGATCCCTGCAAATCAAGAATTGGTCTACCAATTAGGCTTTAGGAGTCTTTCACGTTAATTTTTTGAATCCTTGAAAATTAGGGAAATTTGTCATTAATAATACAATTTATTTGTGATCCGTTGAGAATAAATTGACCTATGATATATTTTTGAATAAACCCACCTAAGAGGTTTCTTGCTGAGAATAAATCCGCCTAATGTTTAATAGGTTACCAAAGATGTAACTAGGGTTCATTCTTAGCTGATAGCGAATAGGTTGTATCATTCTTAGCAAAGAACCCTCTTAGATGGGTTTTAACTAATGATAAATTACCCAAATTAATAATATGATCTATATTAAATATATTTTGCTCATAGAGAAACATTGATTAAAGTCTAAAAAGGGACCGAAGGTGATAGATAATAGATGATAGTGAAAGAGACCATATCCTTTGATAAAGAGTTTGTGGTAGTGAGATCCTCGACTTGTGAAAGATGATTAAAAAATTGGTAGTGAAATTTGTTTTGGGGAGACAAAATCTTAACTAGACGGTAGGCTAGGTTGAGTTGAGGCGGATAGGATAATTAGGGATGACAAACGGGTAAAATTTTACGGCTTTTGTTTTACATTCACTCCAGTTAGAGTGGATATGAGTGTATAAATTTGTTGGATAATAGGTGAATATGTGTATGAAAAGTCTAACCAGATAATGTATGATTGACTTTTTTTTATTAGGGTATGTGTTGAACTTATATGGGTCTTGTTAGTTGCACTAAGTCTAGTTCATGATCCCGTAAGCGTTAAGCTAAGAATATTAACAATTGGTTTGATATAAACATCACAATTCAAACCTCGAATAACAGAGGTCATGGTTATTTGAATGTAGATATCAAGCTAATATTCATATGTAGCTTTCAATCAATTCACCAAGATTTTGTTAAAATTAATTACTTTGGTAGGATATGTGTGAGCATTATAAGTATTTAAAATTATAAATATTCAATATGAGAATATTTGAAATTGCTTTTTACAATGAAGGAGGATATTAATCAAACTGAAATGATGGGAGTAAAATTTTAAGACTCAAAAC
The DNA here is from genome assembly GCF_026212465.1 of Amaranthus tricolor. Lineage (NCBI taxonomy): Eukaryota > Viridiplantae > Streptophyta > Magnoliopsida > Caryophyllales > Amaranthaceae > Amaranthus > Amaranthus tricolor. The sequence goes on along the minus strand of NC_080051.1, from coordinate 30,551,668 downwards.
AGCCAATTTGTGGTTTTCAAATCAACAAACATCATTGAAAAACAATATGCCAGCATAAAAACTATCACACAATGTTTTAGAAAAAAATTAAAAATTAGAACTACTCCTAATATTTTATTGAAATGAAAGTTATAATAAATTATTACAATAATTCTTGTCTCTATGTTCTCAAATTTTAAAATTGTTTTTCATTGATGATTTCATATATGTGTAATTAAACAATCATTTAACAACTGATGTCCTATATTATTATATACATAATTTTTGTATAAATAAATTTAAAAGTTAATTTTAACTAAAATAAATAAATATTTTTTTTAATATCTATTGGAAATGGGCCTGGGGTGAATTACCCCCTTAAATATGGGTTGGTTCGTCAATAACTTAAACTTTATACATAAATTTTAAATGTGACGGTTTTATGGTTATATCATTTTTATTGTGCTGACACATGTATATTTAGTGTGTTAAAATGTTCAATTATATTTTTTAAAATGATCCTTTAAAAAAATTGACTAATTATATGTATTCATCTTTTAGTGAGACGATCTCATATAAAATGAACTGATCTCGATAAACTTTACATAAAAAGACCGACAAATATTATGCGAAACTAACAAAATTATGAAGCAGCTGGGGCTGGGCAGCACATTACAGGAATTCCTTTTAATTTTAATCTAATTTTTATTTAGAGTTGTATCACTTTAAATTATTTTCTCTTTTAGTAATGAGATTTATAATTTTTTTTTAATTTCATTCACAAATTTAATTTATCTTTCAATCTTATCTGCACTTTTTTTTTATTTCACTTGTTATTTGTCTTATTCACTAATTAAAAATTGCATTTAAAATGGTTACTTGACTACTATATAAAAAATGTAGGAACATGAAAATAAAGATGAAATAGAAATTACTTTAAAAGGGATGAATAAAAGCAATAATACTCTAATTCGACAAATCTGCCTTTCGTGGATAAGGTTGCAGCTAGCTAGGTTGCCCTAAATAATACACCATCTGTTCTTTTTTTATCTTTCACTTTGGGTTTTTCATACATATTAAGGAAGATAAAATTTTTGGGTTGTTGTTGGTATTATTTTAATTAAATAGTAGTGTGAAGTAATGATTGTATTGGAAATATAAGGTTGTAGTGGGTATTATTTTAATTAAATAGTAGTGTGAAGTAATGATTGTATTGAAAGTATGAGAGAGAAAATAATTATAAATAAAAGAAAAGGGGTACATTAAAAGAAAAGAGGGGGTTTTAAGGGGTAAAAGTGAGATAAAAACTTTTTAAAAATAGAAAGTATTTTAAAGTGAAAAAACTTTTAAAACTACCCGTTATAGTAATGTGAAAGATAAAAAAAGAACGGAGGGAGTAGCAATATAAATTAATAAGAAAAGATTAAAAAAAAAGCCTGGTTCATAAAATCAAGATTAACTTTTTTGAAAAAAAAAATTAGCTGAGTAATTTTTTAAGAAAAATAAATCAATAATACAAATTAAGACGAAAGATTAAATAAATTTATTTCAATAATTCCACTTCACTATAATAATAATAATAATAATAATAATAATAATAATAATAATAATAATAATACACTACAATTCAATTGAAAATAAGTAGATATAATGCAATATAAAACCAATTTTTGAGCTTAACTTAAAGTTTTTAGTCCAATTGTTGGCTTTATAGTAATACATCTACCTACTACTTTATCCATCTGCTTAATATTACAATTCGACAAAATTAACATAAGACTTAGCTTGACAAGTCTTCAATCTAAAATTATCAAAAGTTGGAAAAACTCCAATTTATCCAATCCCAATCCCAATCACAATCCCATACAGTTGTTTGCTGCTCATCAATATCCATGTTCATATTGTTGTTATTATTATCATTATTGTTGTAGTGATATTCAGACGGATTATTTATAATAATATTGTTATTATTATTAGCTGCTTGATTATCTCCTGATGATGAGGAACTTTCGCTTGAGATACACCTTACAATCTGTGCCCTTGCTTGTGGATCAGTTTGATCATCTTGATGGTGATGATGATTAGATGAACTTGGCTGATGATCATCATGATGATGAAGTGTTATTAATGGTTGTGATCTGTTAATGGGTGGTGCAGCTGGTCTTCTATCAAATGCTCTCAAGCATTTTGACTTTATGTAAACTCTGCATACTGTGAAGTCTCCCTTTTGCTGTAACATTCATTAAACAAGTTTTATGCATGTTAAAATTTATCTTAATTCAAATTATTCATTATAATTGCTGCTTTTTTGTTTCCACGTTGTTATGAACAATTTTGACTCTAAATATTATTTTTAATTGCGCATGAATAAGAATAATGCATGTATAATGGACTTGTTTGATAAATTTTCAAACATTCTTATTATTTTTATCTAGATATTAAGGGGCGGTTTGATATAACTTAGGTAAATGATCAATGAAAGGAAATAAAATGCAATAAGTAATGAAAAGGTAATAATATTAACATTCGTTTGGTAGGTGCGTGGTAATAAATTGAGATATGAAAATGAAAAATTTGTATAATTTTAGTTGAAAAATTTTTTGGCTAATTTTTATGACCATGCTTGTCCAACTTTAATAACATTATTTTCTTCATAATATTCATTACAATGCATTATCATTATGAGAGGTGATATTAAATGATAAATTTACAAACAAAAAACTTTTTTGTGATTAAAGTTTTATCATCATGAGAATTATATGAAAATTTTGATAAAATTATACACTATAAATCATTTATACTGCCGTTATTTAGTACCACTAACTAAATGGGCAGTAAGTGTTAATGTTGTTAACTATTTGGTAATTGGTATATGACCTAAACTAAAGAAATCCCTACCAATTTCCTTGGGGTTATATATTCTGATTCTGCCTAAACAATTAAATTCCAATTACCGTTAAAATAGAGGAGGTCTTAATAAATAACGAAAAATTTATAAAGTTAACAAATCAGCCTTATGTGGTAAGATTTGATAGGGTGAGAGTTTTCTTATTTTAATTAACCTTTTTGGGTTTTGTTTATTTTACTATTATTTTTTTTGTCTTTTTATGTTAATTTACAAAGGGAAATTCTACATGGTAGCATCAAGTTTTTATGAAACACCAGTAGTAGCACTTTAGTAAAATTTTTCCACATGGTATCATCCAATTTATACACTATCTAACTGCCGTAGCATTTTCCGTTAAATTCTTGTTAATTTCTGTTTAAGTCATTATTTTGTGACATTTTTTCATATGGTAGCATGCAGTTTTTGCTTCAAATATTTAATTCAATTCACCGATTAATTTATCAACGCCCTTAAATGTTGTAACGATTTGTATTAGTGTTTGGAATGCACCTTTTGAACTTATAATATGCACCTTTTGAGCTTATAAAATACGTCTTTTGAATTATTAGTGTTTGTAATGCACCTTTTGAACTTTAAATGCCAATAATTTAAATGAAAATAAAATTGTTACAACATTTAAGGGCGTTGATAAATTAATCGGTGAATTAAATGTTAAAATAGTGAATTAAACATTTGAGAGCAAAAATTGGATGCTACCATGTAGAAAAATCTTACAAAATAATGAATTAACAGAAATTAACAAGACTTTAACAGAAAATACTACAGCAGTTAGATAATGCATAAATTAGATGTTATCATGTGGAAAAATCTTACAAAAGTAATACCACTGGCGTTTTATGAAAATTAAATGCTACCATGTGAAATTTCCCATTTTACAAATTACGGACATTGATTTGAAATTTCCCAAAGTTGACGACAGGTGGGAACATTACACAAAGTTTCTTAAGAAAATGATGGCTTTCGTTTTCGTCACGTCAAGAGGATTGTTAGACCACATATAGTCCCACAAGGCATTTTCGTCACGTCAAGAGGATTGTTAGACCACATATAGTCCCACAAGGCATTTTATAGTTGTCAAGTGAAACTTTTAGATTTGGAAATGTATGTATATTTTCTACACGATAAAATTATTGGACTAATAAATAAAAAGGTGACATTTTTTTAAGACAAAAAGAATATTTTTTTATATAAGGGTAAAATGCATATATAAATTTTATGGGGTATCTATTGAGTTTTTTTACCAAAAAATTGCTCCAAAACAAAATGTTTTGAACTTTACACAAAGAAAGAAAATAATTCTCAAATATTATTTATGTAGGACGAAAGTGAGAATTTATTTAACTATTAATTTTCACGTAGGAAAACTGCTACTCAAAGTAGTAAATTTTACATGTTTAACAAAACCACTATTTAGAGGTTAGAGTAATAATTTCACTTATAAACTGTATGTTTGTAAAAAGTTTTGACAACTATCTTCCATTTGATTTTTATATGTACATATAGGGTTTATCAATAAATGTGTGCGTGCGTGTGTGTGTGTTTGGGTGTGTTTAGTGGTATATTTTTAATGCCTAATGTAATGTAGGGGTATATTTTAGACGTTTATTAGTGTCTATAATGAGAATATTTTCCAATGTTGTATTCAGTCGCAAAATTCCATGTTTTAGGCTCAAAGATCGACAAAAACATATTAATTATCAATGTGCTTATCATCATAGAATACTTCTTCTGCCCTAGCATCCGAGGCAGTTATAAAATGGATGTTCCTTTAAATTTTATTATACGCGCACAATATTCAATATTATTCCTATTTATATTTGTATTTCACTAGCATGTACATATAGCTACATAAGCGATTACATGTTGATGATATTGTGTGGAGTATTATCTAAAAATTGCATTTTATGCAATATGTCACGGGCTCACTTATTGACTTAATGAAAATCGTGCGGCACTAGTGACAATGGCCATAGATTGCACTAGCTCAGCCTTGAGAATGTGTCTAAAGTATGAAGAACTTAGAGAATTAAGCTTGAAGAAGCTAAAGGGATCGAATACTTGAGGAAGAGTTTTTCCGTGGAAAGGCTTTGTATTGTTTGAATGCTTGTACACAACTTGAGTGAGTTGCAAATGAGGGGGTTTGGGGTATTTATAGTGATAGCTAAGCCCCTAAAGAATTCTAGAGAGTTCTATTAGCTACTCTACATGGTTGCCTCTAGAGAATTCTAGGGCATCTCCTACCCTCGACTTTTCTACTAGTATCAAGATAGTTCTACAAGTATGTACAATACTCTACATTATTATAGTATATACAAGAGAAATCTAGAAGCTTCTAAGAACTCCAAAAAGCTCTTAATGACGCGGGCTGAATCGGAAAAACAAGTCAAACCGTGTCACAATATATAAGTTTGATGAAGAGAACGCAAGAGTTATAGAGAAATAATAATGGGCATGATCGACTATACTAGTTGGTCTTTAGTTCAAGCACGTTAAAATAGAGCGCACCAACATTAGAATTAGGGAGTGCGAGCAAGCACTACAAATAAAATACAAAATGGCGACGGTCCATTTGAACGCCATGTGATCGCTAAATGAGCAAAAGGTGGACTGGGCGACAGCCTTTCTGGTGGACGCTAAATGTAAACTAGACGCATGGCCGTCGCCAAGACTCCTGTAAACATGGCGACGAGACGGCGACCAACTTATCCTGTCGTCTAGTCTAACAGAAAATGACGACTACCTGTCCCGTCGCCCATTTGAACGCCAAAAATGGTAACCTCCATCCCGTCACCCTTCCCTCGCCAAGAATGAAGTGGGAAGCGGAGAGTGAAGATCATAGGTTAGTGATGAGGCAATTGAGGAGTGGTGCAAAATAATAATATGGTGCACTAATTTCATATTATTAGACTGATTTTAATTTTACAAGTCTTGATTCAAAGCATCTCATCAGATTTTTTATTGTGTAATTCGTGTCAATATTTCTTCATAATGAAATTGAGCATTAGAGTTTGATCAATCATTATAAAACTTGATTATTATACAACAAAGCTAGATCAATCATCTAAAACAAACTTAATTCATAGTTGAGCAAGTTTGATGATCAATCACAACATATATTAGAACATGTTAAACCTAGTTTGTCAAATTTTCACTAGAATGCATCGACAAATTTCAATAATAAGGTAATCAATATCTACCTATTACTTAAATAATTAAAGTTTTTGTTTTTTCTGATACAATATATTGTGTATAATCAATTTGACATTTATTATACTTAATTTTATGTCAGGGGTAATTTATTATGCGATTATATTGACTGTTTGCATTATATATATATATATATATATATATATATATATATATATATATATATATATATATATATATATATATATATATATATATATATATATATGAAAATAAAGACTCTAATTTTATTTTTATTATGTTAAATTGGTAATATAGAGCTTGAGAGTTAGATTTTTGTTAATTCATATAGACTATCTCTATTTATGAAATTGCGCTCAACAATTTTATCCTTTAATTAAGTTGGATTTGTCGGATTTTTTTATTAACTAGAATTTGTAAAACTGTAACTTATTTGAACACTCGGTATTAACTCGTCTTATTTAAGACTGTCTCGCTATAAGATGAACCCATATAACTAATTTATTTCTCTAACTAATCATTTAAAATTATATGCGATCACTTTAAAAACATAATGTATATCACAAATTGAGAGACCAATTCTAATTGAGCCGATCCGGTAGGCATTAAGAATATGGTAAGTAGACATTAATCTTTAATGGCTTGAACTTGAGATATGTATCTTAAAAAGACCGTCTCTCAAGAGACTAGCAGAATGTATAGAGATCAATTAATAGAGATAGTTTTAGCATGAGACGGTTTCAAGAATTTTAATCAATTGCCTATTTACCCACCAACGTGTTGGTATAAATTAGAGATATTGTTTCAATTTTTATTTTTTATTTTTCTCATATATATATTATTAGAGATATATATTACGGAGCTAATCATGGCGTGATTAATCTTAGAAAATGTAAGTAACCCTAAATGACAATTATTAGGATCGATCATCCTAATTAATTGAGATGATGATCATGGAAAATACTTACAGGTGGAGGAGGATTAGTTGAAGCGGAGGCTTGATCATAATCTTCATCAACGGCTACATATTCATTCATTTTCCATTCAGTCTTAGATCCTGATCTACTACGTGCTCTTCCATTGTAGAATACCATGGTCCTCTTCTCACCAATGATCTTATTCTGAGTTGATGAATAAACAAACCCAGGAGATCCGGTTGCTTTCCAGTACCCGGTATCTGTTAAGCGGTTCGGACGCCCACCCGCTGCTTCTTTCTTCTGTTTTGGTATGAAGAAAAACCATTCTTGCTGTTGTGGATCACCCCTACATTGCTGCCCAGATAAATCTGCATTTATGCATCATTACAAAAATAATTAGCTTAAACAATAAACAAAAATTTAGGGTTTATGTAAGAAATTAGGTTTATGTAAGATGCAACATATAAATGGATTAAATAATCCAATAATACAAAATTAATAGCATATAAATTGCTTGTGTTGAGGCTGTCTCATTGAAAATTCTAAGTAAAATTAAAATACTAATACGAGGTGTACTAAACACTATAAAATCAACTCAATCGTTATTTATTCTGTCGTACATATTACACAAATTTGATATTAATAGAATTCTGAATCAAATGACACCTGTTCTATGGCAGATTCAGTTCAGGAAAAAAAAATGTGATGTCAATTTATTATGTGATACATATTACACAAATTTGATATTTGATTTTAGTTTGGATTAGTTTAAGTGATGTCAAGTGACCACAGTGATATCACACTAGATCCGCCACTACACCTGTTAAGTCTACACCTGTTAAGTCTAATTAGCCGACTCAATTTTAGATTTCCTTTAATCAACCACAAATACATAAAAATATTGAAAATTAATTATACTTTTTTTTTTACAATGATCTAGCTCATTCCCATGAGACTTGAGAGTAAAGCTTTACATAGATAAGTTGAAGAAAATTGTCTAAAAATAATAGTTATGTTGTTTAAAAGCATAATATTAGTAAATACATATAACGTTAACTTACTTGGAAGATCCCAAGGATTATAATCATAGATATAAACCACAGGGATAACTCGATTGATATGATCAGATCTTCCTCCACGAAGTTTTTGGCGAAGGTAAAAAGATATTAACTCTTCTTCTGTTGGAAAAAATCGAAATCCAGGCGATGCTTGCAATGGGATTATATCATGATCATCATCATGATCATGCTCGGCCATTATTTCTTTAGGTTGTGTTAATTTTAACGTATTGTAAAAGTAATAAATATTTTCAAGGTATTAGTTTTCTATTTATATACAAAGTTTAGGGTAGGGATAAAAGAAGAAGACAAAGGAAAGTCAAGTGAGTTGACTAATTCAGGGAAGAATTCAGAATATTAATATAAAATGTGTGTTCAACACTCATATTTATACGTATACATGTTGAAACAACTCGGTTACCATATTTTAGTTTTGTATACTCCTTTTTATTTACTATTATCGTTCCATTTGCTTTTTAACACTATTTATCCATTATTCTTAATTTGTATTTTATTCTAAAGGTTAAAATATAGTCAAGTGAGATCTTGTTTTTTCGTTTTAATGTAAATTTTATTAATATCAACTTATTATAACTTTTACTCAAACACAATTAAAAATATTTATGACTGAAATAGTGCTTGACAAACGTGTCAAAATCAAATTGGACAATAATAATAGTGAATAAAAGGGAGTATGTCATACAATTTGATAATAATAGCATTTTAATCAAATAACCCCGATCATAATCTAGACTGGTTTGAGATTCCCTTGCCAACTATAGCATTTTTAATATGTATGATAAACCAACTTGGTTACCATAATTATATTTTAGTGTTTTACCTGATACACAGTTTAAATTAAATATCGTTTTAATCAAATGACCCATGTCATAATCTAGGCAGAATCTAGCCTAGATTCTCCCATTGACTATAGCATTGACAATTTGTCATCAATAACGGAAAGGAAATGTTAGCTGGCACAGTAAATAATGGGCCGGGGAATGGATGAATTAAGCTAAGAAATGGTATGGAATTTTCTGGGAAGCTAGGTTTATGTTTTAATGTATAAGTACTGCCCTAATAAGATGATGGTTGCTGATGATAACACGTTTTGTGGAAAAATCCAGAAATGTTAAAACTAGAAAGAAAAATGCTACTTCTATTATGATGCTATTTTAAGTGTGTGCCAATACTTGCTAGGAAGAAGACTGTTTTGCATAAGTATAAGTGAGTCAAGCTTTTGAAGTTTTCCCCGTCTGTTTTATTTAAGACTCAAACCTTATGATTATTATTTGGGGATTGTTTATTAGTTATTGGTTATCCACACCACCGTTTGGTAAATTATAGAGCCTCTGTGACAGATTTATGTTATAGATCTTTACAATTTAAATAAAATAAATCAAAATACTAGTACATGATAAAATATTTCCATTAATTATATTAATAATATATGTCTCTTTATTACTTGGTTACTCACGTGTAAAAAAGTATATATGTGTTTGCGGTAATTAAAACAATAAATTATATAAGTATAAAAATGAATTTTTAGGGCCCTTCTGATAATGGGGCATGGGCCCTATACGGTAGACCTTTTTATACTGACTAACCAACGGCCATGGCTATCGAATAGTTTAGTTGAGTTATTTATTAGCTGATAATATTAAGTTTTAATGAGATGTATAAGCTAAGTCATGAGTCAATAGGGATATTTGATATAGAGTAATTATTGTTATTTATAAAGAAAAAATGGTAAAAAACCATTCGTCAATGAAAAATGTGCTCCATATATGTTTTTTTTAATTTTAATTAATATTTATCAAATAATATGAAGATTATTTCTAATATTTCCACAAAGTTTTTTACGTGCAACATTTAATGTTCGTACGGTATAGGACTTGATATTTTAGCTATATATGCATCAGTAAAAACAAATAAAGGAAATTTCACATGGTGACATTGAGTTTTTAACTTTTTTACAAATATTTTTTTGAATTTATGTGGTGGCCTTGAACTTTCAACTTTTCCGTATGGTAGAAAAAATGTTAAATTTTTAGTTAAATTAAGTATTTATTTCGACTGAATTTGAAATATGTGGTCAATTAGGGTGATCACAACGTTTGTTTTATGAAAAAAATGTCATTACGCTGGGTAAAAATAGCGTAGAGTTAACAAAAAGACTTCTCTTTTGTCTACCATGTGGAAAAATTGAAAGATTAAAGTCACCATATGGATTAAAAAAATATTTATCTACCACGTGAAAAAACCGAAAATTTAAAGTTACCACGTAAAGTTTCCCAAAATAATAAATTAATATAGTTAAAGGTATGTGTGATAAGCACGAACAATCATACGAATCTTTTGTTGTAATGTAGCTCAATTATGTATCCGTCAAATCTAATACTATATTATTACGTTTTAATAAGAAGTTTCACTATTTAAATAGTTGTACCAAGGAATACAGACTGATAAAAAAAATACTCCCTCCGAATCAATTTAGATGTCCCATTTGTTTGAACATGGTTATTAAGGATGATGTGGGGGCCATTAAAAAGGGTAAGTAGTAAAGGGTAAGTAATGAAAGGTAAGTAGTGAAGGGTAGTTGGGTAAGTAAGGTATATGGGGGTATATTCGTAATTACTTGTGTAAACTAAGGATATTTAGGTAAAAAAATATTGACAAAAATAGAAATGGGATAACTAAAAAGACTTTACCGAATAAGAAAATGGGACAACTAAATTGGTTCGGAGGGAGTAATAAATTAGTTCACCTCTATGAACATTTCAATAGGAATTTGTGTTATAGAACATGAATAATCACCAAGGCGTATATCTATATTATATATGTTTTCTTTATTGTTTTGACCTTCTTAAACTCTGATCATAGTTTTTATGGGAGGGTTATATTATCGAGGGTATGATGATAATGATATATTTCTATTTACTTTTCTATCATGGTATTCTAGGTACGATTCTTTAATCAAACTTGATTATTATCTCTCCTTGATGTGTAAGAAAAAATACAGTTAAATAAATGATATTTTTTTTGATTTGAAAATACATATTGTTATGACAAATGCAAGGAAGATAAAAAAAAACAATAAGTATTATCACACACTTGATTTAAACTGGTTTCACTTATAATGTATTAGCAACGTCCCAACTAGAGAGATATTCCACCATCCCTTTGATTATTTTATATTGCAAAAATCAAAGCTAGAATTTTTATTTATTATATAACAAAATTAAAGATATAAAGGAAGTAACATCAATAAATCAATTTTGTTTTATTTTTTTTATTCTATTTTAAATTTCATGTCTCATACAATTGTATACTTTCATGTTTGCCTTCTCTATTTTTTTTTTAAGTCACAAACTGCTCTGAACTCGTTTTATAAAAGTAAAAAAAAAAATTCTAAATTGATTTAATATTTGTTTTTCCAGGAATTGATTCTTAATTAGTTTATAGAGACTGCTAATCATATCATTAGTTTTTAGGCCACTACTATTTATGGACACTCCTAAATGCAAGAGGGCATTATCTTTTGTATCCTTAGCTCAAGACGTGTGATAGGAATAGAAATATGGCCTAGATTCCTTTCAAATAAGGTCTTCTTTTTATAGTCAATTGACTTGGTTACAAATGAGTCAATATCTTGTTGTTTTCCAAGTTTTTACAAAGTAACTTCCCCTTGCCTATTATTTATTGGCTTGTGGTACTATTTTGTACGGTTCACATTGCTAAAACCAACTATAAACTCATAGAGTAATATACGTAATATATATATATATATGAATGGGCGGATTCACGTGCCTGTACGTGAGGACACTGCATTAATTAAAAAAATAGATAGCTTGCTGCAATATTGAACACACAACTTGCTTGTTATAAGGTAAAGACACAACCTGCTGTACTATGTTATTTTCTTTACTGATAAGGAATTTAAAGTGTATTTAATCTTTGTTTAAATGTACAACAAAATCCAATTCAATGCGATTACAATTTCCAACATTCATTTAATACCTATTTAATCTTTGTTAAGCTGTACAGCAAAACTCAATTCAAACACATCAATTTCTTTGTTTTGCTGTACAACTCAGACGAAACTGTAACAGGCTCGAATTTCTTAATCATAATCTTCCGATTAATTATTTCGAAATTTTTTAATTCGAATTCCTAATCCTTTGGTTATCTAATTCAAATCACCTTTAATTTCTAAATCTTTTTCTGATTTTGTAATTTCTTCCAAATATTAAACTAGAAAAAAAAATTCTTAAAATTCTTTATAAGCTCTAAAATATTATTTTATTATTTATACTACGAAAAGTAAAATTTTAATATTATATTTTGTTAAAACTTTACGTTTTAATTTCGTTTCCTTAAATAACTTTACTACTTATCATTTTAACCTTACAACTTTGATTAAATTATTTTATACCTAAAAATTAACTATATTTTTTTTATTAACTTTAAGTATAGTTTTAACCAAAATTTTCTAAGTAAACTATCATATTTTCATAATCAAACTTTAATCAAACTTTCCCATTATTCTAAAACATTTCACTTGTATAAACTAAAACAAAAATTTGATGAACCAAAATCCTTTCTACATCAATTCATGATGTTCATCACTTACACAAGTTATCACCATTTCCTTACACAAGTTAACCTTTTTTTCACTCCAAACTCTTACACATTCACTTACACACTTCAACTCTTACACATTCACTTACACAGTCCAACTCTTACACATTCACTTACACACTCTAAATCTTACACAAGTTAACCTTCTTCTATACTTTTAACACTCTTTTTCATGCAAACTTATGAACAAAAAAGTTGCCCAAAATCTATTATAAATACCCCCTTAGCCATGAGATCACTTGCACCCCTACATCATATCTTTCTACTATTCTTTCTTATATCACTTCATTAACATCTTACTAACTTTATACCCTTTTTATTAGTTGAAGAATCAAATGAAGATAAAGCTTGATCTTATCATTTCTTAAGCCAATAATCATCAACTTTTGAAAAATCAAGTATTATCTTGGAGCTTGGATATCATTTTTTTTGGGTAATTGAAGATCTACTTTTTTGAAGCTTGGAGCCTTGAAGACTTTCTCTTTTGGAGCTTATTTCTTTGAGTTCTTCTTTTCCTATTATTATTCTTTTACTTGGTTTAGCACCACATTTGGACGAAAATGGTACACATTTTCTTAACTCTTTCGTTATGTGATATTTATTATGGTTACTTGATAATATAAAAAGCATGATCAACATGATTTTATTTTATTTTTAAAGTTTACATGGTTATATTAAAATTATATCCAGTTCAATGATATTTTCGTAAAAACAATAATACTTTTGGGACACTCTAAACAAAGTTATAAATATGGAAATTTTTGATTAATATCATAATGTAGATATATATGAGTTTTTTTATGTGAAATATTATTTTAAGTTTCATGTATGTTAGCTTTATGAACTTTTGTATTAAGAAAATACTTAAAAATAATATCTAGTGAAGTTTTTGTGATGAAATTTTGGTAGATAAAATTGATGTGAACTAGGAATTTTAAAAAGAGTATTTTATAAGTACTTTATAAAAGCTAAAAGTTAGAATATCATTTTAGATATGTTCCTTGAGTTTAAAATAACGTTTAATTGAATTTTCGTTTAAAAATGTTATTCTAATACAAAGAAGTGTTGAACTTTCTTAATTATTAAAAATAGTTAAGAAAATATATTACTTAAGTTTAAAATAAGTTAAAAATTTATTAATAAATTTGAAAATAAAAAAAAAGTTAAATAAGAAATAAATATTAAATGGGCTCTTCCTAGCTTGTAACTTTTTGACATAATCCTATAACATGTTGAATCACATGATGACCCTTGGGCAAATTGTCATGGACCCTATGGACTTTAATTATTATATTTTTTTATATATCGATTTATGGCTAAAATGATTGTATTAATTATTTAAAATAATAATCATGAATTTTATTGGTTAAATAAACTTAGCTCTTTAAAATGATTCCATATCATCTTGGTGTTTTGATAAAATTTTTATTTTGGACTCAAGTAATTATAAAAAATTATTAACCGGTTTATCGGTAAAATAGTCAAACTAATTTGTTGAAATGCTTAGTGTTGTTTTTCTTGAACTTTTTAGTTAAAAATTCATTTCATTCAGATTTTGGACCCTTAATAACTTATCAGATTATTTTTCATAGTTATGATAGATCTGTTTTACTATTTTACTTGATTATTTGATAAAATACGTTATTAAGTACGTAGAAATATTACCCTTGACTTTTATATGATTATCTATGACATAATAATGACTTAGTTTAGCATCAGGAATCTTAGTATAGCTACGAAAATTATTATTTAATGAATATTAATTTATTAGATACTTGTAATTTGTTTCTATTAAAAGGGTAGAATTGTTAAAATTTTGACTAGTGGAAGTTTGACTTATAAGAATGTAAACTATTTTGATTTAGAGTCTTGGTTTATATTGCATGATATTGATTGTATGACTCTGATAGTAGGGTAACGTCGAACCCTGAACCGGCATGTAAAATCCTGGCATCTATGTTAGCCGGCACGTAAAATGTGGTGTCAGATAGGGGATCTGAGAAAACCCATCCTGTGGAGTCTCGAGCATAACAGTATTGAGAGGAGTGACAACTCCCACCACAATTAGGGTTTAGGACTACGATCCTCACCTAATCAGACCCTTACATATATCAGTTGTCATTATTGTTCTAATCTTGTGATGTACTATGATGGTAAAGTTATGAGGCTTAATCGAACTTGATTGAATAAGCATTAAGGTTACCAAGTATTTACTAACAGTAATGAACTTCTACAAGCATTGAGAATGTAACTTATGGCTTAATAAAGGTCAATAATGAGTAATAACCTTCTATATTGTGCTTGATGATTATTTTGTAAGCATGAGTTAACTATCGCATCATAAGCTTGTGAAGGAAATTGTACTCGGCTTTATCGCTGACCGATTCAATCGAATGTCATCCGTATTATGGATGACAGTATTTTGCAGGAAAATTTAGTTCAGGTTTCGATCCAGGCCGTAATTTTAATTATTCTATTGAGGACTTAGCTGCATTGATTTTACTTGATGACTTTGATGACTATATTGTACATACGGTTTTTTTAATCGTATTTAAGCAAATCTTATGTTATATTTTCTCAATTGTAAGATTTTTTTAACTTATGTTTTAAACGGTTTTAGTTTAAATTGTTTTTAGTAATTCAGCGTTTTACACTTCCACATTATATATCTTAAGTATAATTATTGAAGTTATTTATATATGGAGAATATCGCTCCTTCAAAAGAAACCTTCAGCCTGGCACTATTGCAATGTAAACTTTATAAAATGTTAGAAGTAAGCTAAAGCTTACATCTCAAGTCCAAAAACTTAGGGGTCGCAAACTCACCCAAAGCTACGAGGTGGCAAATAGCCAAACAAGCCCCTCATACATTTGTCATATTGCTAAATGCTAATACTAGGTGATTATAGGGAATACTACTAGCAAACTAAGACAAATGTTGGATTATTCACACTAAATTAAGGGTAAACATTTGTTTATTAAAGAATAATCTAAAGGTCTAATTATTCACAATGACCAAGTAAAGGGTTGAATTGTCAATGCCAAATTTTTCCAAAAATTTATTCAGGGATTGGGGTGTACTTCTCCCCCTTATCTAATGATGGGTCGTCCGCCGTCCGCCGTCCGCCAGTAACTTTTAGCTACTCTTGTGATAAATCATATATCATTGGGTGATGGTCTCAAATAAATAATTATATTCTCATAACTTGTTTAAATTAAGTTTTTTAACTCATGTATAAGACGTTTTTCGCACTTAGAATCATACAATAATTTTTAAAATAACAAAAAATCTACTATGAGACAGTTCTATTTATGCAACCAAATGAAAAGCCCACCAGCCCGATACATTTTTTAAATCACCCAAAATCAACCCTTAAATTGCTAATTTCAAGACGTAAATGTTAATTTCAATACTTGCCAATTTCGAGCATTAATCTCAATAAAGGATCAACCAATAATTTCTTTTTGAGTTATTCTTTTGAAAGAGCGTCTCTCGGTGAGACAACTCCAAATAAGAAGCGTATAGAGAGCTCATACTCTTATATTATGTATTAATTAGATAGACCATTTGACGGATGTATAAGATGCTCTCGGTGAGACTGTCTCATACAATAATTTTGCTTTTTTATACTTAATTTTTTGCAATTTAAATTTGAGACTTAAAAGGTCAAACCCAAGATAACGTTGGAATTGATCTTTTAAACCTTGAATTAGATCTTTTAAGTCTTGGAATTGAAATTCTTTTAAAAGAAATTATATTACCAAATTTAAGAAATAAAACGAAATCGACTTAAGTCTTGGAATTAGTCTTTTAAGTCTTAGATTTGATTTTTTTAGGTTTTCAATTTGATCTTTTAAATCTTAAATTTTTTCTAAAAATTTTCAAAAAAAATTTAAAAATTTGGACCATGGACTATTTGGCCCATTTATACATGGTGGCATGGCATCTATTCAACCGTTGCATAATACGAGTTTTGTTGTTAAAATAATAAAATGAGATAGAACTAGATTGGATTTGGAGCTTCTTAAAAATTAAAATTTGAAATACATAAAAGAAAAAAATAAAAAAATTAACAAAATAAACTATGTTTTAAATTTATTCTAAAAATAAGCGTGAATTTTCCAAATCTGAGGTTTGGGACTGTACGCAGTTAGTAACTGCGAACAGGTCAAAAAAGACAAAATAGTTGTTCGCAGTTAGTAACTGCGAACAGCTATTTTGACCTGTTTTTGTGCAGCATGTTGTTCACAGTTACTAACTGCGAACAGATCAAAAGATGTCAAATAGTTGTTCGCAGTTAGTAAGTGCGAATAGCTATTTTGTCTGGTTTAACCTGTTCGCAGTTAGTAACTGCGAACAGCCCCAAACCTCAGGTTTGAAAATTTTACGCTTATTTTTGGAATAAGTTTAAAACTTAGTTTATTTTGTTAATTTTTTTTATTTTTTCTTTTATGTATTTTAAATTTTCCTTAAAAATTGTGTTTAGGTCTAACTAGAACTTGGACTCAACCCACACCACTTGTACTCGAAAGCCCAAACACATTATCTAAGCAAAGGCCATAAAGGAAGCTTCGTTAAGAATATCCAAGCCCTTTTACGGTTTTTTTCACTTTAATAAATTTATGTACATGGTAAGAATCAATAGATTTCTTTTAATTCAAGAGGTTTTTTTTTTCTATCATAGTAAAACTAGAGAATTTCGTAAATGGTAAGAATCAAATTATAAGTATAACAGAAAAAATAGAAACCTTTAGTCACGTAAGAACATTATAAGGATAAATAAATGCTGTATTATTATTAAAATATGGTATTTTCTCTGTTTTAAAAGATAAGTTAAATGTGTACGTAAAAATTTTAAATAATACGGATCATAATGAAAAATTAGAAATTAAACAGTTTCAATAAAGCAAACTAAACTAAAATAAAGTTAATTCTTTAAGATAGTAGGAGTATTTATCTTTTAGATAGTAGTAGGAGTATTAAATTGTGTGTTAAGCCACCAAAGCACATAAAAAAGGAGTCTGAATAAACTAAGCGACTAACTATGAACTAGAAATTTGAGATAGTGAATAGGAATGACAACTTCTTTTTGAACGTTTATATTTCATGTCCATATTTCGATGACATTATGGGCGTTTGGTTTATGGTTTTTGACTTAACTTTTTAGTTGACTTTTGGTTTTGGCTTATTTGTTGGTCAAACAGCCAAAAAAAGTGTTTTGTAAATGGCTTAAAGTAGCTGAAAAACTGGCATTTAAGCCAAAATGAAAAAGGCTGCTCCAGCTAGCTTTTTTGGTTGACTTTTGGCTTGTTTGTCCACTTTTCCTCTAATAAACAGCTAACAGTCAATACTCAAATTTATTAAACATCTTCACAAACAGTTGGCTTTTTCAGCTAGCTTTGACACTTATCAGCATTTCTCTATAGGATACTTCATACTGGGTAGATAGGCAATCACCATTTAGGTTGTCATCATCATTAATAATCAGTGTATTTTTTTCACGGAAAACTATGATCAGGGTTTGGGGAAGGAAGGAAGGCAACAACGCATACCTATAGAAGAGAGTGTTGTCAAAGAGTTCCTCCGCGTTGAGAAAAATCCACAAATAAATCTTTTAAAAAAAAACCTCAAAAATCAAAAAAATATATATAAATAAAATACATATAAATAAATAAAATAACTAAGTAAAAATAAATAATAAATAATAGAAAAAAAGGCAAAGACAAAAATAAAAACACTAAAGTGATACAATCACCATTTAGGTCATCAATGCAAAATACTCCATATAATGGAAAATACTGTCCACTAAGTAATATATCCAATATCAATGACTTATTGTGACACACTATGATGAGAAAATTGATACAAGTATAAATCTTCACAATACGATGATGTTGACGCCATTTTGTATTCTGATCTGTTGCAATCAGCGACGACCACGACAATAATTTAAAACCTATTTCATAGTTGTTATTGGGTCAATCCACCCTCATCTGATGGGCGAAGTCAAAAAGCCTAATAAATCAAATAACCAGTTAAACTACCAGAAGGCCCACCCTAAAAGGTGAAGTTACCAAAATGCCCTTGGTCAATCTTTTAAGGACATTTACTACCGTACAAATACCTACATTTATTACCATTCATGGTATGTCATCTTTCTCTCTTTAAATCCCAATTACTTGTATTCATTTCTCGTTTTATATCACCGACCACTAACTTGAGCGTCGGAGGGATTTTCCGGGAAGCTGCCCTGGACAAGTAACTCTGTTCGTTTTGCAGACCACCTTTCAAATCCGGTCTAAGTTATTCAGACCCTTCGACAACCATTTGGTTTTATGTTGGAAATAGTAGTAGTCTATGGTTTAAAAAAAAAGCATCAAAAGTACAAGGAAAAGAATTTTATCTATTGAAGTAAAGATTTCATCATATAAGAAGGGTGTACAATATTACTATGATCTATGATCTATGATCTAAGACATGTTCTTATAATGGAAATAAGATATTGCTTATGTGTCTTTAAATCTCCGAGTCTCAAAAATTGAAGTGGGAGTTTTATGTTGTTTAAACAATAATAAATGAAAAAATTATCTAAAATAATTTAATATTTTTATAATTTTTCTATAATAATTTGAACTATTGTTTAACCATGAATAATTCAAACTTTAAGGACATTTACTTAAAGTAAACTTGTTAATCGAATAACTTGCTACAACAAGTTTTTTTTTTTTTAAAAAAAGATAAATTAAAATAAAATGTCGAAAGAAATGTTAAATATTTTTTTGGTTTTTTATTATATAGAATTTTTATGTAAATTTTCAAAATTTTTCTATAATTTAAAATTAATTTTCAATTTACATTTTTTTTAAATTATCTACTATAGCAAGTCATCTGTACCTAAATTTACTCTATTATTCTTGATTAATGAATACAAAAGATTATTGTAAGAAAATCAATAAAAAATTAAATTGATCATGCTAAGTAAATTTTCCTAATAAAAAATGTATGAGAAGGAACTTTTATTTCTTGTAATTAGACCCTTGAAGACTCAGAAATTCCATTAAGGGACCTTAAGTCTATGATTCAAGTTGATTAGTCCTAACTACTAAGCGATAGATCCGTACAAGTATTCAGTCCGCAGACTGTGTTATAGGAAATCCAAAGGTTCAGATTTGAGATTACAAAAAAATTTGGAAATTGGGTTAACGATTTAAACAAATGCAAGACTTGGCATTAACACTTCACATTAAAGTGTCACGCAAATGAATGAGGACTTGTAGAAAGATTAAGTGTAAGGGAGTAATTTGTAAAACCTTTCTTTTCTCCTAACATGGAGTAGTATACAGCAAAACGATGTAACAAGTTTCAATTCATACGCCAACTTCCACCAAAACAACTACACCAGCAACCTTAAATCTTAATCTATAATTTTTTTCCATTCTTCACGTCTAATACAAATTTTCCAGTGATAATGAAAGAAGTAACCAAAAACAACCAACTTCCATTCACGGATTCACCAAACCCGCCGGCAACAAAAGAAAACAGAAAATTCCACATTTTGCAACAAAAATAAATTAAGAATCTATCTTAATCATAATCTTAATCAAGGAAACCAGTTTGCCTCAGCACAGCATTGCGAACTTGTCTCATATCTCTCCCTTTCAGAGTCCTTCCAACACCTTCGAGCACCGATGAGGTCGATTTCAGCTTAAGCGCAACAATTTCGTGCGGCGGAAGCATCCCATCATCATCATCTTCTTCATTTTCTTCCTTGTCTAGCTCGTCTAATACTCCGATTCTCTTTGGCTTCTTCTGTATCATCATCTTCGGAACATTCACCGGAGCAGAGTGCTGAAACAATCGACTCGGAGTAGACTGAGTTAACTCATCGGAAACCCGCTGACGAGGCTTCGGAATCGCTCGAAACGGAGTAGAAAACCGATTCATGCAATCATCGGGAAACGCAGCAAGGATTCCAGGTTTCTCCTGTCGGTGAAACCCTAAGTTTCGACGCGATTTAGGCGAGTGTGGGGAGCGAGTTGATTCAGACGAGTCATTCACTCCACCATTACCTCCGGTCCAGAAGAGATCGGCTTCGGAGAGCTCGTAACCGGAAAGATCGTCAGAGGACGGCGATGAGAACGTAAAAAGGCCAAGAAAAAGATCGGAGGAAGGAGATTTCCGATGACGGAAGTTTTTGCCACCATTGATGTCCATTTTTGTGTGAGATGATGGTGAGGATTGGAGAAAAGGAAAGGGAGATAAAATTGTGGGAAAGAAAATGGGGGAGAAAGGATTGAGGTGAATTTATAAAGGGGGTAATGGGGGAAGGAGAAGACTAGTCCTCCTATAGCAGAGAAGACGTGGCGGAGAGACGGTGTGTATAAGTGAAGGAACTTTATGGATGTTGTAATTTATTTACTGTTTTTTAATATGTACCTAATCTTACTCATCTTGGCTTAAAAAGGGTTTATGGGAGTCTTATGGGTAAAATAGTTGAATTTTTTCTAAATAATGTTTATACAAAATTATTGGAATAATTCAACATTTTCATAATTTTTCTACAATAATCTCATCAATTGATTAACCATGAATAATCCTAATTTTAGGGGTATTTGCCAAAAGTAAACTTAGTTAAGCCGTTGACCTGTTATAATAGGTAATTCATAAAAAAAGTAAAAAGAAAATTAATGTAAAAATAGAGAAAAATTTTAAAATTTACATAAAAAAATTTTTAATTTTTTTTTTACATTTTTATAACATTTTTTTCGACATTTTATTTTAATTTATCTTTTTTTTTTAAAAAATAAAACTTGTTGTAGCAAGTCATCCGATTACCGGGTTTACTTTAGGAAAATACCCTCTAAAGTTGGGATTATTTATGATTAATCAATAGTTGGGATTAATTTATTGTAGGAAAATCATGATAAGGTTAGATTATTCTAGTAATTTTTCCATGTTTATAAATGATAAACAATTTTACAATAATGTCAACAAAATTTTGATCATATTCTCATCAAATTACTTTTAAAACATAATTTTAGAAATTATAAATGGAATCGTAAAATTTAATTTTACAATAATTTTAATTCTTTATTAACCTTGAATAATACCAACTTAGTGAGGAAATTCAGAATTAGGCTCTTAATTGTGATATTAGGATCTTTTTCATTACTTTTCTCTATTACCCATTTTATAATTTTGACACTTATTTTAGAATAAAAAATAAAATGTCAAAATTTCCCCTATTAAAGCTCCATCAAGCAATAATAGCCATTAGATTGAGTAATGGACCCTTCATTACATTTTAAGTAATTGAGAGAATTCTAATTCCTTGTCGTGACCATTGAGGAGTGATAATCTAATTCTTGGTTTGGAAATTACGTGACATTGTTAAATAATATACAATAAATGAAAATTGGTCTTATTTTAGACAAATAATTCTCTGAAATTAATTTTATTTATAGTTAATCAAAAATTAATATTATTTTCAATAATTTTTCCATAAATACTTGAGTTTGTGTATATTATAAGGTTGGTGTTGGTGTGGTTCCGCATACATAAAAGTAATTATGAATATATGTTGCGTCATAAGGAAATATTTTATTAGACTTAAGTTGGTCACATGTCACCACATACTCGTCGGGTTAAACCTTGAATAGGGTAATATTAGCATTGGGTGCATTTTTCAAGTCATAGTCAGTTGCACTTTGGAGTTGCAAGTCACTATATTCATGACTAAGCTTAAGCAGATTGCTACTCAATTGAAATAATTTTTCTAGAAAATTTACCGGAATATAGGATATAAATAAAAATAGACATGTTGCAAACTAGGTGAGAAGAAAGTAAGAGATTACAATAGATTCGAAATGTGAATCGAATTCTTGAGTTAAGTTTCGTGTTGTAGGTTCATAACTCATTTGTTTTAGACTCGATGAATTTGGTAAATTGTGAATCTTTTGCCAACAATAAATACGAATCCAAAACATACGTTAATACTAAACACAAAACTGTGGACTTGTTGAACCATTTAATGTATGAATATACATGTAAATTTGTCACATGTTATCTACTTTAAAAAGGAGAAATATAATTACACTCTCAAAAAATAGAAATACTTTGTGTTTATTAACAGGTCTTATCTAGTCATTCATCATTTTTGTTACTAATTTTTATCTTAAATAAATTAATATATATTTCTTTAAATAACTCTGAAATATAATTAACAGCAATTAGATTCTTGTCAACTAGATTTGTTTCAGATTCATGTGTATGAAATTAATAAATATTAATTCATATATTTAATTTTTAGACTTATAAATTCAAAATAAAATTGAATGTAAACTCTAAACATATATCTGAATATGGGCACTAGAATTTAGTTGACACTTGACATGCTATTATAAAACAAAGGTGTGTACTCTCAACTCGAAAGAAGTATGTATTTAAAATAAGATTAATAAAAGTTTTTATAAAAAGCTAAAGATTAGAAATTAACAAATCAGCTTAAGTTAAATTAAGAAATATCCTTCATCCATTTCTTAAAAATTGACATACTTTTAATTTTGATTTGTTTAATATTTTACAAAATTTTTATTTTTGATTGTATACTCACATTTTATTTTAAATCTCGTATGCAAACTCAATCTTTGTCATTATCTCATCCAATATAAAATATCTTTCACTTATTTATTATTTATTTACTTCATAATATTCTCTTAAAATAATTACCCTGAATAATACGAACTTTCACTGATTTTCCTACAATAATACGAACTTTCAATTAACCATGAATAATACGAACTTTGATACATATTTCCCGCTGGCATACCATTTTACCTGTTACCGGTAAACTTACTCATTCCATAAAATTTTTTTTTTGGCTGATAAAACTAAGTAAGGAAAATTACCCTGAATAATACGAACTTTCACTGATTTTCCTACAATAATACGAACTTTCAATTAACTATGAATAAAATACGAACTTTGATACATATTTCCCGCTAGCATAATGAAGAAATGGGGAATTTACCGTTTCTCTAGGTAAATAACCGGTCAGGTATGCTAGCGGGAAATATGTATTAAAGTTCGTATTATTCATGGTTAATTGAAAGTTCGTATTACTGTAGGAAAATCAGTGAAAGTTCGTATTATTCAGGGTAATTTTTCCTTATTTTAATAATCCTAATAGTGAGGTCAAATGTATTTTTGTTTTTTTGATATGATAATTTTTGTTTTTATTTCACAAATCTCAATACACTTGAATTTGTCATCCTACGGATCCAGCGCATCTGACAATCAAAAAAACGTGGTTTCTAATTTCTATACCCTTTTCCCAATTGAATAAGAACGACTGATATCAATTTCCACACTCAATTCCCAATTATCCCACGAAATTTGTTACGAAATCTAAAACAAGAACCAAAAAATGCAACAAAATCAGAGAAGTTCATCATCAGGTTCCTCACAAAGTCCTAAATCTCCTCAATCTCAAGCACCTTTTCTTTCAGTTTCAGTTTCTGATCCTGTCAAGTTGGGCAATGGCGTCCAAGCTTATATTTCTTACAGAGTCCTCACTAAGGTAACTTTTCTTAACAATTTTGCAATTAGGGTTTCGTTTTACTACTTCTGATTTTTCCTTTTTCGGTATTTGTTTTGATTAATTATTGTACGATGATTTGAATGACGCTTTGAAACTTTGACTTTACGCATAGAGGGGTGTTATTGTTGCATATAATTGGGTAATTTTGATCAATTTGTTAATTATTTGAGTATTTGTTTTTGAAAAATTGATGGAAAGATTGAGTGGTAGTTTGCATCAATGAACTATTTTAGTGTTTATATTTGGATATTACATATGCTAGATTTGATAGGATATGATATGAAGTTGAATTGTCTAATTGGGTCGAACCAGTGATTTCAAGTTGTGGTTTTTCCTGATGTATTATAGCGAGTTTATGATGCCAAATTGCCAATGATGGGTGGATTTAAGCTATTATAAGAACTAGGAGAATTGTTAAGGTGTTTAATTTTGGTATATTTAGATTTTTTATTAATAGCTTCATTAGCATGGGAACTACATGATATTATTTCATGAAAATCAACACTATAACTCTTCTTATCACCAACATTTAAAACCATTAATTGAAGGCTTAAACGGAGAAGTATTGAAGTGAGTAACTTTGTTGTGACGTAGTTAATTCATTAAACAACAAAGTTGCAAAAGCTTCAATCCTAATAATACCTATTTTTATGAAAATAAGATGTTTGTCGAGGGTTTGATACGGTGACAGTGAGAACTTGAGATTGGTATAAGGAAATGAATGTCAAGTACTAATCTTTTTGGACTATGGTAGATTGTGACATGCAAACATAAGGGTTCTTCACGAATGATTGAGTTGATCAATTATGTAGCGTAGCATCTAATACTATGGGGTCATTTAATCACCTGTGTTCTTGCATCTGACATTACTTAAATGATCACAATTAGTTAACTCTGAAATTAGGCAAAACATTCTAACAATATGCCATATCATTCATTGATTATTATACAAGAAAGCATTATTGAACATCTAAGTGTTTAATCTGCGGCTAATTATTCCAATTGTCATATCTACTCCTTTAAAAAAGGGGGAAGTGAAATTTTCTGTTAATGCATGCTAATGGCTTTTTCTATGTGAATAATGTTTATTGTCATACATGGATTAGCTTTAGTTTATAGATGCTGTAGTGTGAACTGAATATTCTTTGAGCTCCATGCTATTGTTCATAACCTACGTGTTTTACTATGGCACAATATCAAGTTAGTTTAGGGATTTCCCCTCAGCTGCAATTTTTTCGGAGAAAAAGTTTGTGCGGCTGATAACCTTCCTTTACAATGCATGGTCCAATTAGAATAAAAAACTGATGAAGCCTGATTTGTGTTTCTTTTACTCTTTTTTATGCCATACCTATTGTTTCTTTAATACAAAAGCAAAGTAGCCCTGAAAGAAGCACTATTTGGTGAAATTAGCATAGAGAAGGCAACTTGTGAGTCCTTTCTTTTAGTTTATTCCATTTTTAGCTTCTCAAAGCAACACATTAAAAAGGGGAATAAGAACAGATACTTGTATAATGGTGGTTGAGGAAATAGGTCTTTGTTTTCCATGAATTTTTTAGGACCATTTCATGTACCTCATTGTATGTCCATTCTTGATGGAACTAAAGCTTTATAGTATCTCAGTTTTGGATTATAATGAGCTAGAGTGAATTGATTTTCTAAATTATTTTCACTTCATTTTTTTGTAAAGTTGTTGATGTTTACTAGCAACAACCTCTTTTTTTACGAGGGTAAGGTACCTACATCCGATCCTTGAAATCTCATTGAAGCCACTAAATGGTATTAGGTTTATAAAATGTTGTATTTCATGTACCTCAATTACAAAATCCTCTCATTATGGTCAAATGGTTGAGAAATGTTAGTCTTGAGCAACACGACTATCATTAATGTCTAGCAAGCTTCATGCATTGAAGCCAACATGGCCAATATTTTTGCTAAAATCCTGTCTAGTAAAGGGTTTTGAGTTTCTTGTATATTAGAATCCTCTCTCTTTACCCCCCCCCCCCCCCTTCTAGGCAATAGATTTTGACTCTTACCTCCTCTACTGAATATGTCCCTTTATTTCATGTAATTTTGATGACTCCAAACAATTGTACAATTTTGGGCTTCTGGGTATGCCGATGTCTTTGGAACTGGAGTCTTATACGCATGCATGTGTATCTTAACTTTTCTAGTTCGGAGGTTTATGTTAATGTGGTGATGGGGTATGTGAAAGAGTTGAAACATATATGCCCAAGTATGCAGAGTCTGACAAAGGTTGCAATCATAAGAACTTTTCAGAAGTTGACGTAGTTTTCAATTGACAATAGAACACTTCAAAGAAGTTTCCTAGTTGCGTTTTGATCTTTGACACTTGAGTATGTTATAAATTTGTAAGATGCGATTGAACATTTATCTATGGGCATCTAATTAAGAAGTGAATTGGCATTATATTTCTTCTAATTTCTCGGAAATGTTTTAGTGCACTCTCTAGATTAGGGTTTCAATTTTATTCATTACCATTTGATTTAACTGTCACCTTATACGTCGAACCCTATTTTGGGCCATTCAAAAGTAGTAAGCTCCAAAATAGTATGTTTTGTCATGCTAAAAGTTATTGTTCACTCATTATTTACACCTGAATAGAAGGGAAGTTATTTACAAGTGATCAAATGTGCTAATAAATGTGCATAGCATGACTATTTTGGAAATTGGAAATCATGTAATTTGGGTTTCTTTTTGAGGACAGGTGGCTGGTAATTTGATTTGTGTTCACATTTATTGGTCAGCTTAGTTTTGTTTATATTTCTTGAAGTTCACAGCTCATATTCACTCAAAAAGTTTTCTCTTAGATTTAATTATTTAACGCTCCTTGGATCACTCATGTTTTTTTTGGTGATCTTAACATTAGAGGATGCAATTACGATTGTTTCAAATATGTTCTATAAAATCATGTCTCTGTGTGATATGAATTATGATTGACCATTTCGTTTCTTGTTATTCTTGTCCCCCTTTTTTTAAGAAAATAAAAAATGCAACTTAGAAATACCTACATTTATCATCGTAATGTTTCATGTTCATCTATTGTAGACAAATTTGCCAGACTATCAAGGACCTGAAAAAATTGTTATTCGAAGATACAATGACTTTGTTTGGTTACGAGATCGCCTTTTTGAGAGATACAAAGGCATCTTTATACCCCCTCTTCCGGAGAAAAGTGCTGTTGGTGAGGATTTCTTAATTATATCTCTAATTTAACTTTACTATTGTAAGAAAATGCAATTTTGTTAAAAGTGTGCTTTGTGCTCATCATGGTGTGTGTTAATCTACATTTACACGTCTGAAAAGTGATGTTATAGATTGAAATGTTGAAAAAAGCTTCAAATTTATCTTTGAATTGTAGAGAGTTGTTCTTGTTTAGCTCATGCATTTCTCTACTTGAGAAGTTTTCCAAGATATACCATACAATGTGAAATTACTTTCTTCAAAAGAAGTAGGTTATGAGCTTGCAGGTGGTAGCAATGAACTTTTTTTCCTTTATTTTTTTATTTTGGAACTCAAAACAAAGGCCCTTTATTATGTATTGTATTGGGGGAACACGGTAGGGAAACTTATATGCTCCATGCATAGTTTTATGTTAAGATTTTTCCTGTTATGTAAAGTTGATTGTGTATTTGATATGCACTTTTACTTTTTTTCATTAAAGGCCATAATGCATTTGTCCAAGTCATGTGAGGTTGGCATTTATTATATGGCTCTGTTTTACCACATGAATTGTTATAATTAGTTATTAAAGCCATTAAGCGTAAGTAAACAATATGAATTCACATGTAAGAATAGTTAGTTAACTTACATTCATGTTTAAGTCACTGCACATACTTAGAACTTGCTCTTTTTATGCTAAATAATGAGATAATATCATAAGTATACTACAACTTTATTCCAAATGTTATCTTCCTAAACTCTGATCACAAGTGAAATTTTTTAATTTGTGAAGATACGGTGTGATAAGCACAAAGGCGCAACATTTGTGAGATGATGCTTCGATTGTCGCATATGTATTTTTCCAATCTTAAGTTATTTTAAATTATGTTGATGTGTAAGATTAATACCTTCTTTATTTTTCATTGATTTTGAAAATAATTAATGATTATAATCTTACTTTCCTCCTTCAAATATGTCATCATTTACATTAAGTTGACCTGTCCATGAAAAATGAACAAGATCTTCTGGTGAGTGTAGTGTAAGATATGTTTCAGGTAAGAAAGCAGGGATTTTTGTTTCTTCTTTCCTTCTTTTGGTACTCGTGGACATGGGGGAGGATGAAGAAATTTGAGAAAGAAGCTTTTATGTGTTGAATTCAGCCTGCCATGGTGCTTCCTGTGATTTGTGACTTGTGACATTTGAGAATATGTGAATAACAGCAGTATATTTATTGATTGATTTTGTATTTGCGGATCTTTGGTTCTGGTAGATCCATTTTTTTTTATCTTACCTTTTTAAATAGCCTGTTTTACATGCTAGTTACTTGGAATCGTTAGCTTTACTGTTTTGGCATTTAAATGTTACATATTTCACTTTTTCGTTGCAGAAAAACTTAACCTCAGATGAATTGTTTTGGTGGATTTGATTTGTTTTCCAAAACCTTATACAGGCTGTTAATTCGTGTTATTGTTTAAATATTTTCGAACTTTGGATAGAGCTGCTGATAGGCAGGACTTTACCCAAACTCATCTGGTTTTAAAATATTACTTGTGGATTTTGTTTACTCTTTGCAGAGAAATTTCGCTTTAGTGCTGAATTTATTGAGATGAGACGCCAAGGGCTAGATATTTTTGTGAACCGAATAGCGTCACACCCTCAACTTCGCCAAAGTGATGATCTGAGGTTGTTCTTGCAAGCAGATGAAGAGGTTAGTTGCATTATCCTTGCAGTTGTCACTTAAATACCATATTGTAACGCATTTGCTACTCAATGTGAAATATAATTAATTAGTGCTGGGTGCTAGATTAATTTACAAGAAACATATATTTTTTTACTTGTGCGGCCTTGCTAGTGAAGTGGTTTTCATTTGTGTCGGCACTCTGCACGAAGCTCATCACACAGCTAAGGAAGAGCCTTTATAGTTCATGCTGCTACGAAATACTCCTTATCACAATTCTGAGCTTTGAGACTTACCGGATCAGTTCATTTTAATATTCACATCTGCTTTGAGCTGGAAAAGTAGCTTTTGAGTGTTCAGAGGCCTTTGTTTAGTATTTCCTGTTGGGGGTTAGTTAATGTGGATTCTCATAATTACTTTGCAGTCATTTCATTCCTGTAAGCTGCTAGCTAGGCTCTCAATCTAACACTAAACTTTTATCTTTAATTGGTTATACTGGCTTCTCACTGTTTCCACAGGTATTGCATTTTGTCAGTTGCTCCAGGCTTGCTAATCTGGTAGTTTGTTAACTATTATGGAAGTCATTACCTATTAGTTTACCTTCTATATAAGCTTTTTTACATAATTTTGTTGTGGGGGTTGTGTATGAGAGCTTCTCACTTTATTCATTACCTATTAGTTTACCTCGGTCCTCACAAAAAACTGGTAGGTCAGATGGTAGCGCCTTCACCTTCTAATGCTAAGGTGCAGGATTCAGTTCTCGTGGAGCTTCAGAGCGCATGCATTAAATATGTCTTTCCATGTTTCTTTATTTAGAAGCTAATTGCTAATGTTATACACTTCCCATAAATGCCTTTGTTACAACTTTTCTGTAGGATTATATTTTGAAACCACGGAGTAGAAGTGCTAGTCCTAGTACTGTAAGTCTTAGTATGTGGAGCCGTGGAGGCATTATGTTAAATGGAAATTAAAGTCATTCTGCTCTCTAAGCTATATTGATCTTGAGATTTGACTTAGAAAATGATGATGTGGTCAAGTTAGTTTGTTAACTATTATGGAAGTCGATAAAGGAAATTGTGAACAATATGAGATGCTTTACTTCAGAAATGTGGTATTAGTTGTGGAGACTATCAGAAGAACATACAGGTTACAGACACAGGAGTTGGCAATTTTCGTTTTTTCTTTGAGTGGACTTGACTGCAGATGGACCTAGCAAAATTTGATTTTCAGCAGCTTTTGGCTGGCTGAGTAAGATATCTAAGAGATTGATGATGTAAGATTAGCATTGAGAATGAAGTAGATATCTAAGAAATGGTTCCTTCGTTTTTTTAGTTAAATGGTCGTTTTGAAATAGTTGAAACATACGTTCTATGGCATGTGTTTTCTCTATACTTTTTTCCTCAAATCATGGGCCTTATCTTTCACTATTCAATCTCTCTATGTATAACAAGAGTTTCCGTAAATCATTTGCATTTATGTTATGTATCAATAGAAATGATGCCAAAGCCTTAATCCCAAGAATATGACACCTTATGCATCAACAATTACAAAAAAAAGAAAAGAAATTATGGCAGTGCATTGGTAGGGTTTCTCTTATTTTTATAGGACATTTGTGGACAGAGTTCCCATGTTAGTACTTAAATTGGACATTTGTTAACATTAAAAGTTGCACCTTATTTCTGTTACTTTTAATTTTTAATGATTATGGGAACTGAGAAGTTGAATCCCTCTTTATTTTTCTTCATACGTTAAATATATTATAGACGCATTATTTGCTGTCTGGTACTGTTAAGATAAAAAAAATTTTAACAAATGAAGTATTTAACAGATTTTCCTTGAACCTGTTAGATGATTATTGTTGGTTTTTCTGTTTCTCAGACCATGGAGAGAGTGAGGGCTCAAGAGCTTGGTATTTTCAAGAAGCCGGCCGATCTGATGCAAATGTTCAAGGTATAGTCAATATCAATGTTTAAGCAAAATTTCCTACTTCTTTGCCAAAACCGTTTAATTAAGTAAGGGTGTAATAGTTTTCAAATAGGTTCTCTGCATCAAACCGAGAATTTATGACAAAACTCTGCTATTATTTTTGTAATTTTTCAATAAGTAAGCAATGTATGGCTAAATTATACCTTTAATATTTATGATCTCGTTACATAACTTTTCATGACACATGATTTGGCTGCTGCAATAATTCTATTAGGCCTAATTTGTTGAGAAAAGGATATCTATCGAATTCTTCATACCAATCAGTTTATACCTGCCATATTTACAACTCCGTATTGCAAATACTTTTTCTGTTTTTGATAGGACATGCAATCCAAAGTAAGTGATGTTGTTTTAGGCAAGGAGAAGCCCGTTGAAGAATCAACTCCCGAGTATGAGAAGATGAAACACTATATCTTTGAGCTTGAGGAGCACTTGGCAGAAGCACAAAAGCATGCCTTTCGCCTTGTTAAGAGGCATAGAGGTGAGGCTCCGTCTGCAGTTTTTCTTGTGGCTGATTTACACGTGTTGGGGTTGCTTTTTTTTTTTTTTGTGACATGAACACCATCGATGGTTGAATTTCAGAGCTGGGACAATCACTGTCTGATTTCGGTAAGGCAGTCAAGCTCTTAGGTGCATGTGAGGGAGATTCTCTTGGAAAGGCATTCACTGAACTCGGTGCCAAGTCAGAAGCATTGTCAATCAAACTGCAAGCAGAGGCAGGGTTTTCTCATTATAATCTCTACTGTATTCTACGAGCTGTGTTGTTCATGAGCTAATTTTTATTCGGCAGTTTATGATCAGAGGATCTGAGGAATTTCTTTCCTTTAACGTAACATGCAGGCCCACAATCTATTAATGAACTTCGAAGAACCTCTGAAAGATTATGTTCGTGCTGTGCAGTCTGTCAAGGTCTGTATTGTGTCATTTATAGCATTAAGATGCACTTGTTATTTCTTTAAACTTGTTTGGCTGTAGGCTGTATGCTAGACCTATATTTAATGGACCAAGTAAATATTGATTCTAACACTTACGTTACTATGTAATCTAAAGAGTAGACACTGTCTACTAGGGCCCAACAAAACTATCCGATGATTTGATCCGATATCCATTTTGAATCTTAGGATATTTGATTCAAAATTATAATTCAGATCGGATATCCAATTCAAAAAATCGGATATCGAATAAAGATATAAAAATTTTGAGTTTTTACAAGTGTATATTCGGATCTCAAAATTTTGATATCCGAATCCGTATTTGATATCCGAATTTTAAATCGGATATACAATTCAAATTGTGATTTTGAATTGGATATCCTAAGATTCGAATTGGATATCGGATAGAATTATTGGATTTTCAGATCATCCGATATTTTTGCTCAGCCCTAGTAGACAGTGGTGACAAAAATGAACATCTGAAGTATAAGATAGTATTGCAGCTAACTTTTGTCTCTTACTAAACAGGCCACTATAGCAGAGAGAGCTACTGCCTTCAAGCAACACTGTGAGCTTTCGGAAACAGTGAAGCTGAAAGAGATAAATTTGTATGATTTTTATACCATTTTCTGAAATTTAAAATAAAATGTATAGTAACCCCTGTGAAGGAAGTACGGGTATGAATTGTCCGTCACCTTCCCTCACCCAGACCCTGCTTTTGGGCGGGATATTGGGTATGATGATGATGATGATGATGATGTATAGTCACCCCTTTTTAAAGAAATATCTTCATATGTTTTTAATCTCAAATTTGGGAACCTTGTGTATTGCTTTTTAATGAAGGCCCGGAACTAATCCGGCCTATTCCAGTTTAATAATGGAGCTTTGGGTTATTTAGTGTCTTTGTTTAGAATATTGATGAATATTGTTTCTGATTATCCTTTAATTTTCATCATCCTCCAGAGACAAGCTGATGTTGACGAGGTCGGACAAGTATAGAGATGCTGAGGCTGAATATCGGGAGGTAAACTCTATGAGCCGTATATACTATGCATGATGGTGATGATGTTGTCATGATGATTTGTGGTATCTCCCGTCTTTTTTGTCACTGCAGTTGAAAACAGAGAGCGAGGAAGCAACAAGAAGGTTCGAGACTATAGTTCGATTGATGAATGAAGAGATGGAACGCTTTCAAGAGCAGAAAACGGCAGATATGGGGCTAGCATTTCACGAGTTTGCCAAAGGACAAGTGCGCTTGGCAAACAGTATTGCTGAGGCATGGAGGGGTCTGCTTCCGAAGCTTGAAGCATGCTCGTCCTGATAGTCAATGCAAACGGTATTATAATCCGAGCCCAAAAGGAATGGGGTGGGTGGTCCGAAAGAATGCCAAGTGCATCCGATTCTCTTGTAAAGAATTATTCTGCAATTCAGGGAGAAACTTTCTTCATGTGTTGTAGAACATCTTAGATTTTTCTGGGAGATTCTAACTTGTACAATACTCAAATTAGATGCTAAAATGAAGATTTGCAGAGTGTGTAATACAAACAGCTTTTATAAAATGTGTATTGCATGAGCTTTCCTTATAATGTAATATTCTATTTCTTATAGTCATGGTCAACATTTCAATGTTCCACATAAAGTTAAGGTTGGGGGAGAAATAGTGGACAGCTGGACAGTTCATACCCATATCATTCGAGGGAAAAGGCAGGAAAAATGCACGCAATTAACAAAACTTCCAGATTGTAAGAGCCCTGTAAAAAATCAATGAATAGCACCAGGATATCATAGGAAAAGTAACCTACAAAACAAACAAAACAAGACAAAGATGAACATTAATATAACTCCTCTAGTGTCAACAAATTAAACTTATTGACTGAAGATATGCTTAGAAAATCCTTTTGTTTGGCAATTGTTGTCTGTGAGACTAGTTGATAGACATAGTTCAACAAATCAAACTATAATCAACTCAAAAAATAATTTAAAAAGCTAGTACCAAATATTTTTATATATTTTCAACTATTTTTCTAATCAAAATCCAACTATAAAACAAACACATATTAATATCCCTTTTTTTTAATAAGAGAGAAATGTTACGTGTATAAAAAACGTGTGAAATAAACATCCAAAAAGATTAAGGAATGAGGCAATTAAATATATAAATATTTCATAAAGATTTATAGTGGTACTCAGATTCTTTATTTTTTAGTTTGTAATTTACATATTTAATATTTTTATTTTAGATATGTACTTAACACTTTCTTTAATTTTAAGCTACATATATTTTTTTTTTAATATTTTCTCTTACTTAAATTATTTCTCCCCAATTTAATTCATCTCACTATATTTTCTTAATACAAATGTAAAAGGTGTGTGTTGTATATTCATTAATTATTCAAGATTGCAAGAGTATTATAATTATTCCTAATATAATATTATTTTTTTCGGATAAGAATTACAATCCAATCTCATATAAGTATTTTATTCCCGCATCCATCACCCTATACTCCAAAAAACGTAAATACATTTAATAACTCTTAGAGTTTACTACAAAAAAAGATCCCAATCCTTAAAGTTCGCCACCCCTTTTCATTTTTTCGCCACCCCCCCTCTAAAATTACGTATTTGCCCCTGTAGTTAAAAAAATTACAAAAATGCCACTCTTTACAAATTTCTTATTTATAATAATAATAATAATAATAATAATAATAATAAAAACAATAATAAAATTAAATAATAATAATAAATAAAATTAATAATAATAATAACATTAATAATAATAATAACATTAATAATAATAATAATAATAATAATAATAATAATAATAATAATAAAAACAATAATAATAATAATAATAATAATAATAAAAACAACAATAATAAAATTAAATAATAATAATTATTATTCAAAAAAAAAAAAAAAAAGATGAGTCGCACAAAATTGGGCGACTGAACCTAGGTCGAGTCGCCCAGATCTGGGCGACTGAACCTAGGTCGAGTCGCCCAAAATTGGGCGACTCAATTTTTTTTTTTTTTTTTTTTTTTCTTTTTGGAAAATAATAATAATAATAATAATAATATTATTAATAATAATAATTTATAGATTAATGTGGTCTATTAGCTCAGTTGGTTAGAGCGTTGTGCTATTAACGTGAAGGTCTGCACAAGCCATTATTTAATAATTATTGATTTTTTATCATATTTATAATAAAAAATCAATAATTATTAAATAATGGCTTGTGCAGGTCTCGAACCTGAGACCTTCACGTTAATAGCACAACGCTCTAACCAACTGAGCTAATAGACCACATTAATCTATAAATTATTATTATTTGTATTAATATTATTATTATTATTATTATTATTATTATTTTCCAAAAAGAAAAAAAAAAAAAAAAAAAAAAATTGAGTCGCCCAATTTTGGGCGACTCGACCGAGGTTCAGTCGCCCAATTTTGGGCGACTCGACCTAGGTTCAGTCGCCCAGATCTGGGCGACTCGACCTAGGTTCAGTCGCCCAATTTTGTGCGACTCAACTTTTTTTTTTTTTTTTTTGAATAATAATTATTATTATTTAATTTTATTATTGTTGTTATTATTATTATTATTATTATTATTATAAATAAAAAATTTGAAATGAGTGGCAAAATTGTAATTTTTTAAAAATCAGGGGCAAATTCGTAATTTTATTTGGAGGGGTGGCGAAAAAATGAAAAGGGTGGCGAAGTTTAGCAACACCCAAAAAGATATATCATGTATCTTGAAAAAAATGTCAACATCAATATGAATAGACAATAGTACAAGTTGTACACGCAACTAATAATGAATGGTTGGAGACAGTTTGAAAGTGGAAGTGTACTTGATGTCTGATGCCTAATTCACGTGTGTGTCGCATTAACTAATACTTCTTCGACACTTCTTTTCATTTTATTGCCATCCCCAATAAAATTACTATTTTATCCTTGAACTCTAAAAATTACAAAACTGTCACTGAACTTAAAACTTAATTAACAAAAGTAAATCACACTTAATAACACTATTAACACTTTAATTCCGAAGATTTTTCTATATACTTCCTCCGTTTCGTTTTAGTCGCTACATTTGCATGGGCACGGGGATTAAGAAAAGTGATTGACCTACACTATAGCTGATTGTTAATTGAAAAAGAAAAAAGAAAAATAGGTTGTTAGGTTACTTTATAGAGTATTGTATAGTATTTTACTATAAAGTATAGAGTATAGAGTAGGATAAAAATAGGGGTAGGTAGAACTTTAAATGATTGTTTTATTACTAAAAACAGAAATGTAGCAAATAATATGAAATTGCCAAAAATAGAAAATGTAGCGGGTATTAAGGAACGGAGGAAGTATATTGACGCGTTCATGTACGAATTCAAACACGGTACTATCTGTCTAAAAATTCTTTAAAAACGTTCTTTTATTTTAAACAAGTTGTTACTTGTAATTGATTAACGATGGCTAGCGAAAGCGACTATGAATCGAATCCGGTACGTAAATTTTTCGATTTGAATCGGTGCTAATTTAAAAAAAAAATATTAATCGCACAAAAGTGGGCGACTGAACCAAGGTTCAGTCGCACAAAACTGGGCGACTGGACCATGGTTCAGTCGCCCAATTTTGTGCGATTAATATTTTTTTTATTTACGTTTTTTTTTATTATTATTAATTTTATTATTCTTATAATAATAATAATAATAATAATAATAATAATAATAATAATAATTATTATTATTATTATTATTATTATTATTATTATTATTATTATTATTATTATTATTATTATTATTGTTATTATTATTATTATTATGTTATTGTTATTATTATTAATAATAAATTTTTTTTATTATTTTTTTTTACGTTATTATTATTATTTTTTTATTATTATTAGGTTTAGTATTATTATTATTATTATTATTATTATTATTATTATTATTATTATTATTATTATTATTGTTATTATTATTATTAATATTATTATTATTATTATTATTATTATTATTATTATTATTATTATTGTTATTATTATTATTATTATTATTATTATTATTATTATTATTTTATTATTATTATTATTAATTTTTTTAGTATTATTATTTTTATTATGTTTTGTTATTATTATTTATATTTTCATTATTATTGTAATTCATTTGTATTATTTTGTATGTAACATTTGCAGGAGTTTGAAAACTTCGGAGACAACGTAGATTACTCCGGTATATTTGCTACGGATAGGGAATTTATTTCCTTAAATGACTTTCCAGTGGCAGATCCAATGGTCGAGAAACGCAATCTTCAGTTGGAATTAAGTTTACTTTCAACTTATCCGGTACATGACTTTCCATTCCGTTGTTTACATCACTTTGTTACAGCTTATATTGCCCTTATTTTCGATAATTGCAGATGATGCAGAAGGTCGTGATTTTTCAGATTTTCCATGGCCTAATCACATCCCATTCATTATTCCTCCTTGCTTGACTGGATTGATATGTTAGGTGATGGTAACTGTGGATTCAGAGCTATTGCTGTCACATAGTTGGAAGGCGAGGAGGCATGGCCTCTTTTAAGACGTGCTATGTGTATGGAAATGCAAATGAACAGAGCGCAATACCTAAGTTTGTATTTGTCCCAGGAATCGTTAGGCGATGCTATATTCATAATAGGGTCACATGGCGATGGACCTGCTCCTTATATTCACTGGATGGATGCACTGATGGCATTGTACTCTGCAGCTATATTTCTTAACATTGGCATTGCTTATTATGGTTCAGCTAACGCTGACCCATTGTACAACTGTTTAGTTCTTCCGTTAAGGAAAGCACCGGGCGTGCAAAGTGTGAATAAAGTTATACATATATGTTGGGTGAATGGAAATCATTTTGTTCAACTTTTAATGAACGACGATTCATCCCCACTCCTGCCCATCCAT
The DNA here is from genome assembly GCF_026212465.1 of Amaranthus tricolor. NCBI lineage: Eukaryota > Viridiplantae > Streptophyta > Magnoliopsida > Caryophyllales > Amaranthaceae > Amaranthus > Amaranthus tricolor. The sequence goes on along the minus strand of NC_080051.1, from coordinate 30,513,680 downwards.
CAACGTTGGAGAGAAGCAGTTGAAAATTTTACCAAACATATTGAAACACATTTCACTACTAGGATTATGCTGTGGAATAATCTACGCGGGCCACGACCACCACCACGTAATAACACCACTGACGATGCTGTAAATTTAGATAGTCCATAGTCTTACGTGTTGTGTAAATCATTATTCAATTGTATTATAGAAATTATACACGAGATTCAATTTGTAGATAGTCCATAGTTATACTTCTGTGTATAGTGGTTGCGTTAGAAAATGGAGATGACATTCATTGTGTATAGTAACGATGTAAATTAATAAAAGCATTAACGTGAACATGAATTAAATATGATGTAATTAGCATTGACTATGAAGGGCTATGCCCCTTAAATGCTTGCCATTCGGCAAATAAATCTTTACAATCATTAAGATATAATTCTAAGGCATGTCGTTTTCGGGGGTTCATATTCGCGAGAGGAGGTAGTCTCGCCAATGGAGCGAATCGACTGGGCCGTTCATTGAGAAACTGAAAAAAAAGGGAAAAACAGAGTTAACAACATATAAAACAACATCCAAAAAACCCAAAGACATAAAATAAAACAAACAAATTTTAAAAACTGACGTATTCAGCTCTGCTCTTTGAAGGACCAACACCGGCAGTCGGCCCTTCGTCGAGGGCTACGAAGGGGTGGGAGCATACTCTAAACCAGTCAATGTAACTAGGTTCAGCCTCCGATGGAACAGATGCCCGAAAAAGTGCCTGCTCACCAATGCGGGCACTAAAGGGGAACCTACTCCATGCCTCCAAGAAGGCATCCGAAGAAGCAAATGTCACGGAGTAGGTACCATGTGCCTGTCGCATAGCCTTCGCTGGTCTCATAGGAGCGGGGGGAATAGCCTGCACAAAGCCGACCTGTCGCGCTGTCTGCTCCGGCATGTACACCTTGATGATATCAAAGCAAGTGATACCCCCGATGAAAGTGGTGCGTGGGTGCTCATCGAGCAACGCCCTAGGAGCTGAAATGTAAGGAGTCCATTCCACCTGCATACAGGCCAAGTTAACAAATAAAAATAATGTAAACTTAAAAACATAACTTATATTAAAGTGTGATGTGATGTACAATACCCGCGTTTCCGTAATGCATTCTAGTATGCTACGACACTCCCTCAGCCTCTCCACCTCACGACATGGTTTCTTCGTCGACCACATCTCCGCCCTTGTCTTGTTCGGCTCGTCTGCTCGGCGAGGATGAGGGCGGAAAGTAATCATAGATCCATGTCCGCAGCAATGTGAGGCAGCCCGCAGTGGTCTTGCAGTTAGCCCTATATGCCATTCCGAGCTGCCGATACAAGTAGGCCAAGGTCACCGCACCCCAGGTGATCTCAAGATGATCCTTCACGGCAAGTATCGGGTGAGGTCGCATGCTAGTTCTGATCTTATCCGCCAGCAAGGTAGAGCCGACGATAGCCATGTAGTAAGTTGTCGTCTACATATCCATGGCCTGAGACCTATGACACAGCTGCATCAGTTCAGCAACGTTCACGCAGCCGCAGGTGAATGCACCTCTACGTCGAAGCTCAGACATAGGCTCCCCAAACAAATTGGTGATACCGACCTGACACTCCGCCTCAGAAGGCTCAGCCGGCAGAGAACCTTTAATAGCAATGCCCAGTATGCATTGCACGTCGTGCAACATAATCGTCATTTCGCCCCATGGCAAGTGGAAGGTGTTCATATCCGGCTGCCACCTCTTCACGAACGCCGACATCAAAGCACAGTCGATGTGCTGGTGCATAATGTACGGTAGTCAGCTGAGGGAAGTGGCAGGTAGAACATCGTACAGCGCATCAGACAAATCCCTCAGTTCGATGATGGCCTCCAACGGCCTCTTCCTACTACGGTATTCCAGAAGTGGAGGCGTATGCTCGGAGCCGTCGAAAATAAGTTTAGTTATGTGCCCCCCATAGCTAGGGATCAGTCGCGTATTTGTCGGCCCCCGGGCTGGGGCGATGTGACTAACCAGTCCTTGCCAGCGGACTGTGAGCGCCTGCTCTCCCGTGGCGGCTCGTTTTCGACGAGATTACGTCCTGCGTGCTCAGATGCGGCTGAAGAACTAGGGCCGCCACGTGCGAATCTCCCGTCGCGCCCCCAGACAATAGTCCAGTCCACTGGCCGAAAGTCAGGAGCTTCGTATTCAACATCATCAGCATCATTATCATCGTCACTGGAAAACCCCCAACTACTCTGAATGCTACTAGCCTGGTCCTCAACAGGGGTTTGCACTAGGTCCAGCGCACTCGACCTTTGGGCAATACTGTGTCTGGCAGCCTCTTCCTGCCTAGCCCTCCTAGCAGAACCCATTACCCCCTCTCATGCGGGTCCCCTCTGAGTAAGGTAGGCCTAAAACTATTACCTCTCAACAAGTGTCTAAAAAAACCCTTTCCTTTTCCTTGATTACCAGCCATTTACTACAATTTTTAATCATTTAAGTAAATATTAATAATAAATGAACATAATCAAACGTTACGTTAATTTAACCACATGAAAAAAAACATTAATTAATTAGCAACAACAAAATTTAAATAATCATTACCAACAAATACAATGTTACAACATATTTATTATTACGATTATTAATAATATTATTGTAGTTAATTTTCTAAATTCACAATAATCATAATACTAATAACAATATTAACAAAAAACAAAACATTAATAATAATCATAACAATAATAACACAAACAATAATAATAATCATAACACTAATAACAAAATATATAATTAATAATAATAACAGTAATATTAACAAAGTTATTAATGATAATAATTATTATAACAAACATATTTAAAATAATAAATTAATAATCAAAACAAAAAAAATTTATAAAAAAAATAATAACAATCACACAATAATAACAATAACAATAAAATTAATAATAATAACAGTAAATAATAATAATATGATTAAAAACAATAATAATTATTCAAAAACAAACGAAAAAAAAAATTATGAATCGCACAGATCTGGGCGATTTAATTTTTTTAATTATTTTAAATTAATTAAATTCAAAAAAAAAAACAAAAAAACATCACCAACAACAATAATAAAAACAATATTCAATATTATATAAAAAAGTTATTAATAATAATTATTATTATAACAAACATATTTAAAATAATAAATTAATAATCAAAACAAAAATAAAAATTTTTAAATAAAAATAATAACAATCACCACAATAATAACAATATTAATAATAATAACAATAATAATAATAATAATAATAATAATAATAATAATAATAATAATAATAATAATAATAATAACAATAATAATATAATTAAAAATAATAACAATTATTCAAAAATAAACAAAAAAAAAATTATTTTGAATCGCCCAGATCTGGGCGATTCACTCCAGTTTTTTTTTTTTTTTTTTTTTTTTTTTTTTTTTTTTTAAATTTAAATTAATTACATTCAAAAAAAATTACCTCGATTAATTTTTTGCGGATTGAACTTAGTTTTTGCTACAAAAATTTGCTTTTGTAAGTTTGTTTTAAGTGTGGTAAGAAAAATTTTAGTGCGATTGTGGTATATGTAAAAAATTTTAAGTTCAGTGACAAAATTGTAATTTTTTGAAAATCTAGGGGCAAATTCGTAATTTTCTCGGGGTGGCGATAAAATGAAAAAGGTGGCGATTTTTAAGGATTGGGTTATATTATTCACAATTCACAAACATGCATGGATCACATTTTGTCCAATGTCGACCAAGCCAATTCCTCAGGTCTCAACTATTTATTCTGTTCTATTATACTTGCTAGTATATTTGACTTTTTATGCAATTCAATGTGTCATGTTGATTATTTATATATTAAACGATACAAATTTAAAAATTATAAAAAGTTAATATTATGAAAATATACGAATAGGCTATTTAAACAAGATTCCACATGACTATTTTTTCTTACACATTAGTCGCAAAATATAAAATTAGCTTAAACGATAAATAGTGTTCATAACCATATTGTAGCAAGTATTTCAAACAGAACCGTCTTGAAAAATTTCGGGGGCCCTGTGCAAAACTTTTATTTTACGGCTTATTTATAGTAAATATATTTATTTTATCATAAACTTGACTTATTTCTTTTTTATTAACTTTTTCATATATGAGAGAGAAGGAAGGGGCTCTATGTTGTCGATCAGCCCGCACACCTTTAAAGACCCCTTTAATTTCAGAACGGAAGAAGTACTTCATTATTTTAGCTATTGCTACACATTTTTATGAATTAAATATAAAGCTATTAGTCATAATATATATAAGGTGTTCGACTATACTAAAATCTTGAAGATAAAGCACCTCAAACATAAATTTATTTATATTTTAATTTCTTATTTTTAAAGTTACATATTATTGATTTATCTATTTATGTATAAATATAGGAATTAAAGGCTGTTAACTTATTATATTTCTGCCAATTTCTGTTAGTTAACATTTTTATGATTTGGAGGAATAATATGAGTGTTAAATTATAGGGAAAAAATGCTATGAATTTTAGTTAAAATATATATACAAAACACATTGTATGTTATATGGAATTTTCATAAAATTCACTGCGAAAAATCTTTGACAAGAGATATCGAGGTACAAATAATCAAACCATGATGTTAGGAGTATTTGTTTATGAGTGTGATAGCCATTTTATTTACATCATGCCATATAGTCTTTTACTCTTTTTCATTTTATGATCAAAATAATTATTAAGGAAAAATGAACTAATAACTCAACCAAAAATTTAAGCTACAGATTAAGGTTGAATGCTTTATACTCTACTTTGTTCTCTTATAGAAAAATTTTAGGGGTAAGATGAAATTGGATCCATGCTTTTTTTGTCACATTGAATTTTAACACTATCCGTTTCTTAAAGAAATTATCATTTGTCATTTTAGAGCGTTTTATTTGTTGTTCCTATAAAAAATCTTTCTATTTATATCATAAATTTTAGACAAAATTAACTTTTTTCATTCTCATTCTAATATTTTAATAATGCTTTTGGTTTCTACATATCTTTTACTAACTTTATTTTAATAGAAGTATTTTTATATTTCTTATGGTCCTCACATGTCACATGTTTCTCTCTAATTTTATAATATTTTTTAGTAATTGTGATCTTTATATTTTTTCTAATATAACATTCTTTTAATATTTTATAATGTTTAAGGTTCTCACTTTTTATTTTATTTAATAAAATAATATATTTACTTTCTAAAAGATTCTATTTTTTTTAGTTTCTATGAATATTTTTTACGGTAATTAGATTAAGAAATAGAGATAACTCGACCAAAAGTACGAATCAACAATAAGGCTCCAAAGATATTTTAAATTATATACTTTAACCTTCAATGAGATTGATGCAGGGCACCAAAAAGGAGATATGATAAATATTGCAATTTGAATTTTTCTCAAAATCAACTGCCAAAAGAAGTCTCATTTCTCATACCAAACTAGCTAGCCATATTATTTTTTATCTATGCTAAGACTTAAGAGTATGTATTTAAATTCTTCACGCCTGCTTATCCTCACTTTACGCTTTCTAAATGAGAATATTTTTATTTTTTTCATTTTTTATCATAAAAAGCATTTGTTCATTATATTTTTTAATTTCTTTTAATATTTGGCACTTTAAACTATGAAAATATTTATTTATCAAACTTTTTTTTTTCTACGAGTAGATTACACTATGGTTATGATAATGATGAGTGAGAATAAGTTAAATCCAGAGTGAAGAGAGTAGACCAGAGAAGAAATACACTCCTCGGGTCCTCACTATTAGACATGGACGGTTTAGGTTATTATTGAATTTTGTACTCCTTTCGTTTTTTTTTGTTCTTCTCGTTTGCTTTTTGCACAATTTTCAAAACAAACTTTAATATCTCTAAATACGCATCATAAAAATTATAAAAAATATATAATAAAAAAGTATATATCAAGATGAATCTAACGAGATCTTACATGATCGAATACATTTTATCTTCTATAAATATCTCAAAAACCTTAAATAAATTCCTTACTCCTATAAATAAAATATTCTAAATGGGAAAAACATTAAAAAAGGGAGAAAATATATATTTATTTAAGTTGTTTTCTTCTCAATTAGTTGAATTAGGTCATAATCAAATTTAAAATCACTCCGATCTCTCTCTCTCACACACATCTCTCTCTCTCTCTATATATATATATATATATATATATATATATTTAATTAAATTTTAAAATTATCTATTAGGTTGTGACAATTCGTCACATAATCTCACGGTGGCCCACTTGTGTGGACATGGGACACCCTTGGGCTCAAGCCCGCAAAAGCACGAGTCAAGAGCATTGATTTGCACATAATACTTGGTAAGGTTCATTGTTTTCCAAAATTATATGATAGTAGAAAGATTAGTTCACTCAATATATATGCAAATCAATAACCCACTATTTTATTAATGTGGGATCTTGTCTCCGTGTGAAGTATTTGCAACATCATCCACACTTAAACATGTGTATTATTAATAATGGTTTAGTATTTATTAAAAAATAAACTTTCGTTCATTTTCTTGCCGACGTAGTTTTTGCGGCATTGATTTGTGAAAACGAATACTCCAACGTAACATACTTTTGTACGTTTTTTTTTTTACAAAATTAAACAGTACATTACATTTTTAGAATTAGAAGATTTTTGAAATACTTTGCTTCTGTATTTGAAAAAGTATTTATATTAAGTAAATCTTAAGTCAAAAGTTATTGCCGTTATTATATATAATAATAAAACTAATTAGCATGTATTTGACTAATTGTTGTTTCTCTATATATGTAAAGTAAAACTGTTGTTAGCACCTTTTCATATAAAATAAACTAGACGACTCTTAAATCAAAATGAAAATATTACTCCTTCTCTCAGCTTTTCTTTTTCATCCCGTTTACTTTTTGTATAATTTTCAAATTAAATTTTAAGTCTTAATATCTCTAAATTTATATCATAAAAAATATATTATAAAAAATATACAATAAGACAAATCTAATGAGATTTTACATAAATATAACTTATCATTTATGTGTTTTAAAAATCTTAATTAAATTTCTCTTACTAAAATAAAATATTTAAAACGACATAAATATTAAAAAGGGAGTACAAATAATAAATTAAGTAAAGAGAGGGACGAAATTAAAATAAAATAGCGGGTTTTGAAAGCATAATAGGACACGTGGAAATGAATTTGGCAAGTTGCGTTTAAGAAGAGTGAATTAAGTGTGGCCTAAAAAATACGTTTATCACGTGATTTCATTTTAAAGAAACTACAAACTAAGTCTAAGCCATCAACTTTATCATGTCGGGGCCCGCCGTAATTTAATCTTCCCGGCCCGGCCGCATGTTTTTATAGCGCCTGCTTTACCGCCTTCTTTTCATATATTTATATAAATCTTCATTTTTTCTTCTACCCTTTCATATTTCCATTTTTCAACATCACCCTTGTCTACTTCAATTTTTTTTATTGTTTTTCTTTCAAATTTCATCATTATTATTATAAAATCCTCACAAATAATTATCTGCATAATCAATTTTTTACAAAAATAAAATGGAATTCGATCTTGAGCTTGGCCTTCTACCATCTTCTGCGTCTCTGTCTACAACGTATGTATCTCTTATTTGTTAATTGATTATAATTTTTTTCAAATTGATTAATAAAATTAGGTGATTATTGATTTGATTTTTTAATTAATATTGTTGTGTGTTGATAATTAACAGGCAATCAAGTAATGGAGGAAAAAGTTCAAAGCAAGAACAAATGACTATTTTCTATAATGGAAGAATCTGTGTTTGCGATGTAACCCAAGATCAGGTATTTTATTAAGATTATCTTCTTTATTAATTTATTTTTACCTTTTTTTTAAAGTTTTTTTTACATGTTTAGATTTGGAATTATTTTAATTTTTCAATCTCAATGGTTAATAATGCTGTCAATGCAGTGTATAATAATCAATTTTTTAAAGAATATTCAAAAATGAAAATTCTGCATATAAATTTAAATTAATAGATTCCGCAAGTCCTATCTTTATATATCCCACTTAGAAAATTCAAATCAATAAAAAACTTAAGCCGATAATTCAAGCCTAATAATACATTAAATAAGTTATTATACATCTTTTTAAAAAACTCATTGAATTAGAAGAATAAATACAATATAAATATCTTTTAAATTTAACATAAAATATTTCACTTAGAGGAAATAAATAAAATTTAAACATGTGATTTAAGTTTCTCATGATACTATGTATTTGTCAAGAAACATCTAGAATTAATTGTTATAACTTTGCTATTAATTTCTGTTTAAGAAAAAACAAAGAGGACTTTGTAATGTGAAAAATGGGTAACAAATAATTGTTATAGTACATATAATGGGTCTTAACAATCAGCTTAAACTTTAGGTTAAGACTCCATGACACATTATATACTCTAACAAAAATCTAGTAAGCTAAGTATTACAAGGGCGAATCTAAAATATTAGTATAGTGTTGATAGAACATTATTAAACTAACTCAATTGTTTAGTGGATCTATTTAAACTATATATGTATGTATGTTATAGGGAATAGTTTTGATCAGATAATTTGAATCTTAAAGGGTAGGCTCAGACCTAAATTTTCCCTTGCTATACAGTTAATGAATGGTTTTATTATTTTTGTACAGGCAAGAAGTATAATATCTCTAGCAAGTAGGTATAAATCAACAGAAGGAATGATGTGTAGATCACAATATACAGGTGGAGATGATGCTAATCATTCCATCTCACAAACCTTACAATCTCAAAGATTATGTGCTCAAAATGGTACTCAATCTATGAAACGATCGTTGCGACAATTTCTCGAGAAAAGAAAGCACAGGGCCCAATCCACATTTCCTTACCATCGAACTCCTTAATTTCACTAATTAGTTGGAGAGCAAATATCACTTTCAGAAAAAAAATCATGAGTTTGATTTTCACCTAATTATTTTTTTTCTTCGGCCTATTCTGTAATCCAAAAAGTCCTACGCATAGATTAGTTTTTGAATTTTGGTCCATCCTCTTATTTTGCCTATCAAAAGGGTTTGTTAATTATGTAATGTTGATTACTATAGTCTTCTTTGGTTCATGTAAAGTTTAATTTTGCAATTCTTTTTTTACATTAGAGATTTAATACACAATTATAGTTTCATCATTAAGGGTCTCATGTTAATTTTTTTTTTCACCTTAAATTAAGGATGATCTATGCTTACTTATCATAATAGTTAACTCAAATTGCTTAGTCAAGGTTAAGAAAATATAACGTGTTTCAGCAAATATGCTTGTTACACATGTTCCGAAGGTACTACAATGGAACATATGAGTGCTCTACATCGCATTTAAATATATTTTGAGTGTTAAACAAAGTCACCAATCACTTCTTTTTTATCAATTTATTAGTTAAAAATTTACAATTAAGGGTGGTAAAATTCTACTCCTATCACCCCTCCCTATTAAGCTAAGTGTAAAAGCTTTAATTACTTGTCAACCTTTGTTAAATTTTGGAGCATTTCTAGTAGTATAAATAGGGTTCTCATCACTTGCATTTTCATCATCCTACCACAACATCTTTGAGTGGTAAAGCAAAAGTGAGAGCAATATTTTAGAGTGAATTATTGTAAGAGTAAAAGTGAGTTACTACAATATAGTAGTATATATATTGTAATCTTATATGTTTCTAGTGCTATTATTATTACTTTAAGCATTAGTTGTTCAATATCACTCTAAATTTTATTGTCCACGTTATTATTTTTTTATTCCTTCCACATAAATATACCCCGAAATTCTCTACATTGAGGAACTCTTATTTATTGTGATAATGTTGGTGTAATATACTTATCTTGAAATGTGTAAGTTTTGTCCATTTTGTGCGAAAGAAAGTTAAACTTGGTGATGTGCTAGTTTGTGTGCTCTTTCTCGCTATTAGATTGTCGATACCTTCACTATGGCCTTCGTCATACACTTTTAGATGACTACAAAGACAAAAAGTCATAAATTCAAATCTGATGACAAAATATTCTTCTGTTATTTGCACAAGTGTGTGTGAATTTGGAGAGGTATGTGCCTCCAAATTTGTGCTTCCATTACAAAAAGCCATCAAGGCATATATATACAAAGTACACAGCATGCACACTACACAGTTGGCACAATAACAAACTAAGCAAAATTAGAAAAAGACTTAAGGACCCTTGTTTATTTACAAAATAAGCATAGCTATCTGCATTACTCCCCCTCAAGATGAGAGTGGAGCAGTACTGCGAACTCCCATCTTAGACAACAAAAGAGCCTGCTAGTTGATTGGAAGAACCTTAGTAAAAACATCTACAAGTTGGCTGGAGGTGGGTATGTGTGAAGGAGTTATGACACCTGAGGTAACTTTTTCTCAGATGAAATGGCAGTCTACTTCGATGTGTTTGGTTCTTTCATGGAGAACTGGGTTGGTTGCTATGGATAGTGTTGCATGATTGTCACACTTGAGATCAGTGGAAGGCATATTCTTGAGCCCTAATTCCTTCAGCAGCTGATTAACCCACAGAACCTCACATGTGGTGAGAGCAATGGCTCTATATTCTGCTTCAGCTGAGAATCGAGCTACCACACATTGGCGTTTAGAATTCCATGATATGGGAGAGTCACCAAGAAGGATGCAAAAACCACAAGTGGAGCGTCTTGTAGATGGGCACCAGCCCAGTCACAATCACAATATGTTGTGAGGTGAGCAATGGACTTTGCAAGGAGTAGCCTTGGCCAGGAGACTTAGAGAGGTATCTGAGCACACCAAAGGCTACTTGGAGATGAGATGTAGTAGGTTGATTCATGAATGGGCTTAGGATATGGACAATGTATGAAATATCAGGCCTGATTATGGTGAGATATATCAATTTTCCAACCAGTCTTTGGAAGGTTTCTGGATGAGGTAAGGGGTCACTAGTTGTGGAGGTGAGTTTGAGGTGTGGTGCCAAGCGAAGGCGCAAGGACTTGGTCATGTGGAATTATTTCAACAGATCATTGACATATTTCTTTTGAGACAAAAATATGCCTTGAGAAGTACAAGCAACCTCAATGCCTAGGAAACTAGGAAAGGGAGCCCAAGTCTTTCATGTGAAATAGACTAGACAACCAAGCTTTGGTTTCTTGTATTAGGTGGATATTATTACCAGCAAGGATGGGATCATTCACATAGACCAAAAAAACAATGAAGCTTCGGCCAGCAAGTTTTTTGAACAAAGAATAATCAACCAAAAAAACAACCTTAAATGTTGTCAAGCTTCAACAACTGCTCCAGCTGTTGTGCACTTATGCTGGTCCCAATACTGCTTAATGATTGAACATCATAGTCTCCTTGTGCATTAGCAGCAGTCCTACTGCCTGCTCCATATTGCTGAATTTTTCCTCCTCTATTATAGTTCACTCTACCACCCTTATTACTGTATCTTCCTCCTTGATCTCTACTTCTAATATCACTAATATTTCCACCATGATTTTTTTGTCTTGGATGCCATTTAGGATACCCCCCCACAGTCCAACAATGATCACTAGTATGACCTTTTACACCACATGCCTTGCACACTTCTACACCTTTGACTCTCTTCTTGCTGAATCATAGAGCACACTATCTCTACACTAGGAAGAGGAGTCATCATCAATATGTGACTTCTTTGAGCATTATAGGACCCAGTAAGAAACTGAAGCAACTTTTGCTCATCCCTCTGTTTACTCAACACATCTAAGAAATTTTGCATTTCTTCAGACACAGTAGATAACACTGGCCAAACATTTAATGAGTCTAATTCTTCCCATATGCCTTGCATATAAGTATAGTACTCATTCACACTCATGTTGTTTTTTTTTGCATCATACACATTTTTATTCAACTGATATTTTCTTGCTCCATTAGTTATCGAATACTTTCTCTCAAGATGTTTCCATATATCAAAAGCAGAAGTTAAATACATAATAGATTTTTTAATACTTTCACTTACTGATCCCAATATCCATGCTATCACCATGTCGTTGCAAGTGTTCCACATTTCTGCCCTGGCTTCATCATTGAAGATAAGGCTATTTCCATGGACCTTCTCCATTCTCTGTAATCAGTCACACCTTGCAGTTTTTCCACACTTACTGTAGCTGATCTATCAGAAGGATGAAGGTATAATGGGCTGTATTGATTTGGATTCTTTTTATTTTGCTTTTAATTCTCCGTCTCAGCCATTGTTATCCAGAGAATAGAAAGAAAGAAAAGAAAAGAGTGAAAGGAAGAGAAAGATCACGACAAACAGAAAGAAAGGAATGTGTGCAACAAAATTGCAGCAGTACAAGGTACTGGTTCAGCAGAATTTTGTGGATTGGTCGACCTCCTGCTTTGATAGCATGATGACATAATATTCTTTAGTTATTTGCACAAGTGTGTGTGAAATAGGAGAGGCACTTGCCTCCAAATTTGTGCTTCCATCACAGAAAGCCTTCAAGGTATATATACACAACATGCACACTACACAGCTGGCACAATAACATACTAAGCAAAATTAGAAAAAGACTTAAGGACCCTTGTTTATTTACAAAATAAGCATAGCTATCTGCATTAAAATTCTATTTACATCTCATTTTAAGTGGAATATTCAGCGGGCAAAAAATAAAAGAACATGTGTTTCGTTTATGTGGATGTCATTATTCTTCTAAGTGGTATGATAGAGGAGAGAAGCTCACCAAAAATGGAATGATGTACACAATTTACTTGGAAATCACATTTTCATTTAGCACCTCAAATGTACTTGTTCATTGCTTGTACTACCAAGAAATGGCGATGATTAATGGTTGACTATATTTCTTAAAGCTAGTCTCTTAAGAGACCGTCTCTTTGAGACACGTATATCAAGTACAGCCCATTAAAGATTAATATCTGCTTATTATATTCTTAATGCCTACTTACATTATCCTTAATGCTACTATATCTTTTATGCTTACTTTCAATATCTTAAATGTCTACTTATATTATTCTTAATGCCTACTTACAATATTTAAAAAAAAACTTTCTCTATTTTTTTTACTTGCATCCAAGGACAGTTTCACTCGCCCCAATGCTCTAATTTAATCGTTAATATCTCTAACCATATACATTGAAAAATTATAGAAACTGAAAATTAATAAAATTCACATTGAGACGATTCTAACAAGATCCCACATGACTATGTTTTAACTTATTGATTAACGACAATATGAAATTAAGCGACATTGAATGAATAGTGTCAAATTGTCCTTGGGTGCAACTAAATAAAAAAGGAGAAAGTATATAATGGGCCGACCAAATTTAAAATTCTCAAAAAACTCTCTCTCACAAGAATTTGCGTATTTCTTAAATCTTACGCTAGTCTGACATTGTTCTTATCTTTAGAATTTAATTTGGCAGGTTGGGTCTCCCTTCAACCCAAATCTTAATTGGTCTGAAATTCAATGTTATATTAATATACAACAAATCTTCTGTGAGACAATCACATATGTACGATCAGATTCAGCCCATAATTTTGAATTTTTTATTTTAAAGCTTAAATTGAACATTTTAGACGACCTTGAACTAGGCATTATAAATCTTGAATTTGACAAATTTTAAACCATTGGAATAGAGATTTTAAGTCTTAAAATGAATAACAATTGGAATAGGTAAGTAAAATATAAAAAGGTTGGAGTAAGGGTTTTAAGAGTGTCATTTTAAGTGGTGGAATGAGTGTTTTAATGATTAAAGTTGATTGCTAAAAATTTAAATTAAGTCTTTGTAAAAGGAAGATTGAGGCTTGGAGTAAGGTTTTTAAGTGTTAGATTTGACTTTTTAACTCTTGAAATGGGTTTTTTATGGCTTGAATTCGACAAGCCTAAAATTTTTTGGTCGCACGCATGAAGCCCCCATATACAAATTTTTGCGATTAAAATAACATTTAGAACTCGAATTCAAGCGGGTTAATTATACCTTGGATCAAGACCGGATTGGGCCAGTTGGCCTGCCAAGAATATTGTGTTATTGATTAAATGTCATAATCTATTTTATGGGTTGTGATTATGGACTTTCTTTCCTTTTTGATGTTTTTTTCTCAAAGGGTTGAAGGGAGGTAATGGATCAAGTTGTTCGCAGGGCAGACTTACAACTTGAGCCTCTTTCCTAGGATCTAAGATTAGGGAACCTATGAGTGTACTCTCTATGTATGACCATATCTAGCTCATGCACCCTACAGGCTCGATCGAGCAAGTTAGCCTTTTGGGCTTTAACTCTATTTCGTGTCTCAATAACTTCACGTTCATCGTAGCATAGTCCTAATAAATGAAAAAATCAGTTTTTTTTTTTTTTTTGAAGGGTATTTTATCATATATTATCATTTTTTTTTATTATCATGTTAGCAAAGTATGAACTCTACAAAATCATCTTAGCTAAAAATAAAGTATCAGATTGATGATTATGCAACAATTAAATGTAAACATTATAAATTAAATGCTCTCCTACTCAAAACTACCCACCACTAAATTATTCATTTAATAATTTGCCAATTGTTACCTACCCTTTTACTGCTCTTGGAAATAAGCACTTTAAAATTAAATCCTAATTCCTACGTCTTTGAAACAATTCCTCCCTCTTCTTAAATGCTTTAATTGGTTTTTCATTGGTCCACGTGTCTTCTTATTGATGGTTGAGAAGTCGAACCTCTTAATATAATATCAAGCTAGGGATCGGATCAAACGTTGGTACCATCAAAACTTTCACAATCATGAAGATTTTGTTGGGTTTTGTCTTCTTTTTCTTTCTGCTAAATATTGAATATTATGAGGCAATATCTTTTAATCATCATAAGAAAGTTGAGTTTTTTAAGAAAATTCAAGATAAGACATCTACAAATCCAAAGTTAGGATCACTACTCAAAACAGTAAGTGAATTACCAACCTTCAATTGTTTTTTTTCTTTTGGATGGTCATGTATTTTCTCATTTGTTTATGCGTTTGATCAGCATTGTATATTATACACAATAGGATTTTGCTATAAGAAGTCGACGTGACAAAAAGACCCAAAAAAAAGTTTTAAACTAACAATTTACATTCTAGAATATATTATTATATACTCTACGTACCGTTAGAAACTCTTAGTATAATATCAGTGGTATTTGCTCTAACTGAAATAAGATTTTTCATTTTTTTTCATCTAAATTCATTACATAATTAATTTATTATTATTAGCCAATTAAAAAGTTATTAAGTATTGTATATATTTGTTCCCTGTTGTATTTGAAGATGATTAAGCTAGGGATAATATATTGTATAGGAAGGAAGAGGAAGAGTGTATTATCCGGAAGAGTACGGGGCAGACCCAAGTGGAACACAAGACAGCAGTGAGGCTTTTATGAAGACAATTTCAGATGCATTCCAAGTGCAAAAAGGACTTCAAATGTTGCCTGGTGTTAATGATTTGGGTGGTGTTGTCATTCATTTGCAAGGTGGTCATTATCTTATCACCAAACCTCTTCCTTTTCCCACTCTTTCTGCCAATCTTGTGGTAATTATTTTTTTCTTCTCTTTATGTTCCTCCTAAGTCCTAATTTCAAGTATATACTATGTCTCTTTGAAATTATTATTGCCACTATGAGGGAGCATAATGTCATTTTCAGTAATAAAATTAATTAAAGGCAACAAGTTTTGTATGAGACAGTCTTATCATGAGACGTGTTTATATAATTAGATAATTTTTCTAATTAATTAATTTAAAATTGTAATCAATCACTTTAAAGTTATAAGAGAGCACTTCGAGGTTGTAAATATATATTAGATCAACCTAATAGAAAAGGTTTCACGATAAAACCGTTGTTGGAATTATAGGCCTCTTCAAGTTCTTCTCAAAATCTTCATATGACTACAATTAACACACATTGATTATTTATAACATTTGTATATGAGAAATATGTTTGAGTTGTGTTTAACATGTGTTTGATATGGAAAGGTATAGTGTAACACGAACTTATCGTTGCATTAAGAAAGTTATTTCCCAACTATCCCAAGTGTAAATAGAAGGGACTTTCCCAAGGTTAACATACCCACCAATAGCTATGCACACTCATTAGTCATTACTAGAGGTGCGTAGCAAATACCACTCTTGCACAAGTGAATAACAATAGAGATGAGAAATTAAGAATTATGTGTTTACAAATGAATGAAACTATCATCTAGTTATAGGGATTTTCTAACAACTCTTTTTCAACCTTCATAAAGCATGGTCAAATAATATAAAGTTTTTGTATTAAGATTAATTCACACCAACACCATGAATGACAAAAGTGTTGTTAGAGAAATTAAATAGCTCTATGAATGAAAAAATAGTTGTTGGAGAAGGCTTTAAATGACCATTTATCCAATAATCGTCTCATTTAAGAATTTGTCAATTAAAAGGATAGAGAGGGTACAATATAATCAGCTATGCTTACATACGTTTTCACATGAGAAAGTATATAACAAATGAATTGAATTTTGATAATGGTTCTTGATGGTAGTTGGTAATAGCAACATTCATCTCTCGGTCCCTGGGTGGTTTAGTCATATGAGGAAAGCTATATCACGGATCACCCACTCATTATTGTATAATTTTGTCACTTTTTAATTATGCACCCGTTAGATACTTAGATAAAAAGTGTTGAATTATTGAATAATCTAATTCAATTAGAAATTTAACTTGATCGTAAAAGCGCTCATCTAATAATAAAAGTTTAATTTGATTATGAGTTTATGAAAGCTTTAGAAATACGTTATATTTATATACTCATACTCCTTCACATGAAAGTCTTTTAAACTAAAAATATTTAGTATTCGTTAAAATTTAAATAACTTTGATTTCTAATATAAATTCCATAAATCAACTTGTAAAATTCCATTGATATACCATATAAATCAACAGGTACAAGGAGGAACACTAAGAGCATCAAACACATTTCCGATAAATCGTTACCTAATAGAACTATCTTCCCAACCACCTAAAACCATCCTTACAAACTCCTCAGCCACAACCAAACACACCTTAAACCAAATCAATGGAATCCAATTCCAAGACATAACCTTTCGTGACATACTCTTTGACTCCACCTTCCGAGGTGGAGGTCTACTCATCGTTAACTCGGCCCGAATCCGAGTCACTAACTGTTACTTCCTCCACTTCTCAACCCAAGGAATCCTCGTCAATGGCGGCCATGAAACCTTCATTTCTAACACCTTTCTTGGACAACACGAAACCATTGGCGGCGATCCGGGTGAAAGACAATTCAGTGGGACCGCCATTGATCTTGGAAGTAATGATAATGCCATTACAGATGTTGTAGTTTTTTCATCTCAAATTGGGATTTCTCTTAGAGGTCAAGCAAATATGGTAACGGGTGCCCATTTATATAATAAGGCATCCGGGTTTGGTGGTATTGGAATATGGGTCAAACTTCCGGGTCTTTCACAAACAAGGATAGATAATTGTTATTTGGATTATACCTCCATTGTTATGGAAGATCCTGTTCAAGTTCATGTCACTAATGGGTTCTTTTTAGGGGATGGAAATGTGGTAATTAAAGCAATTAACGGTAGAATTTCAGGGTTAAATATCATTAACAATATGTTTAGTGGTGATCCTAATATTAAGAAACCTATTGTTGAATTACAAGGAGAGTTTAAGGAGATTGATCAGGTGGTGGTTGACTTTAATAATGTGATGGGGATGGAATTAAAATCAACTGTGGGTAGGTTGACTTTAAAGGGAAGTCAAACTACAAAGTGGGTTGTTGACTTTTCAAAAGTGTTGCTTTTTTCTAATAGAATAGCTCATTTTGAGTATTCTATTTATAGTTTTCACGAAGGAGTGTTTTTTGTGCATGGAGTTACAAATGTGTCTAATAATGTTGTTACTGTTGGGACTGATAAGGCTATTGATGGTGTGGTGTCTGTGTTAGTTGACCAGTATAATGTTGTAGGAGAAGACTTTATTTAGTTGAGAAGTGTACTTTTAGTTGTATGCGTTTATTATAAGGGTACATGGCAAATTAATTTATTGATTATCTTTAGCTTATTTTGATATAAATAGGGTGTTGAGTGGTCAAACCAGTTTATGTTAGTGTTTGGTGAATTAGTTGGTTAAAATAGCTTATTGATATGAATAAGCTATTTTTAAACAAGCTCCTCATAGCAGCGGGTTCAAAATCAGCAAGTTAAACCAGTTAATAAAATCAATTGGTCAAATCAGCCACTATAATCAGCTATCAGCTACTAGTTATCAGCCGTTTGCCAAAAACCTTCATAATCTATAAAGATTAATTACTCAATCAGCATTGTATAATGAAACAGTTTAACTAAGGGTAATATTAATTATAAATTCAAAAAAAAAAGGATAATATCAATTATATATAGTTGAGAAATGGAGCTTTAATGTTCTAATTTGCAGGTCTTATTTAAGTTGAGGTCTCACAGTCTATAACATTCTGATCTTTTTAGATATATCATCCAATCCTTTTTATACCATGATCATAATTTCTGTCATGGGATGTTTAGGAACAAAAATTTCATTTTAAATTATGGATTTCAATTATGAAATCATGAATGAAAAATTTTAAAATGACAAGGTTTAGGTAGTCATTCTTAAATTCTCAATTTTAACTACTTTAAAAATAACGGTGGAATTTAATCCAAATTCAAATTTTAAAATTTTTTATTTACCAAACAATAAATTTAAGCAAATTCTAAATTTTCAAATAAAATCATCATTTCCAAACATAACATGAACAGAATCTACTGATATGCTGATGATGATCTTGATGATGGTGGGACTAAACTGGTTAAGAATGTGATATTTTTAACTTGCTTTTTCACATCATGAAACTGTAGACAATACATGGGAATGAGTTGCAACTCGGACGAGTTAATATAGTGTCTATGCAACACCTAAAGTTTGGTCAAATATAAAGTATTTTATCTTAGTTGCTCGGACGAGCACCATATCGGTTCGAGTGGGCAGTTTTTGACCTCGTGAAAATTATAGCCTCTTCCACGCTACTTCCTCCTTTTCTTTTCAAATTTTTTATTTGGTTTGGCTACATTTGCCAATATACTAATAAAACTCTTATTATCTCTAATTGTGTATAATTAAAAATTATAAAATCTAGATATTAATAAACTTTATGTTAGAATGAATCAAACAAAAATCCATTTGACTATGTTTTTAATTTATAGATTAAGAATAAAATACAAATTAAAAGTAAATAATAAACATTTTGACCACTTCCAATACAATATAATTTGCTTTTAGTGGGATATATTTAGCGATATTTAATTTAAATATTGCTACTTTAAATTTCTAATAGTATATATAGAGGATTTAGTGACATTTATTAGACCCTTTAGCAGCATAATAAAAAATCACACTAAATATTTTTGCAATATAGGATTTAGTGATATTTTTCACAAATGTCGCTGTAGACTATAGTAATAATTACATATGCCATTAAAGATCAAATAAAGTGTCGCTAAATCACTTAATATTGAAACTTAAAATTAAAACCCATAGTTATTACACAAAAAATATAAATCAGTGGCATTTGAAAAATAGCTCTGTCCAAAAAATTAAATTTGTTGTATTGTTCTTTCTTAGCCCTTTACCATATATAGGCGAAAATGTTATTGTTTATAAACTTAGCCAAAACACTTACTTTGAACTTCACTTACCTTAGTTTTATTTGAAACTCTCCCTTTACGTTCTTCCATACTCAAGTGTAATATTTAATACCTTAATTCATTAGTAACTCTATCCAAACACTTAATTGATAGCGCAAAACATTTGACCTAATGGTTGACCTAGCCATCATGATGAACAGGGTTAAATTTTGTACATATCGTACTCTTTCTGTTTCTTTTTGTTCTTTCCATTTGCTTTTTGTACAGTTTTCAATGTAAATTTTAAACCTTAATATTTCTAAATACACATAATAAAAAATTATAAAAAATATACAATAAAAAGTATACATTAAGAGAAATCTAACGAGATCTTACATGGATATATTTTATCTTCTAAATATGTGTTAAAAACATTAATTAAATTTTTCTCTCATTGTAAAATATTACAAATGGAAAAAATATTAGAAAACGGTGAGAATATTTGCTTTATTATTACGTTTTTCTTATTACTTGGAATATTAACTTAGTTCACTAATTTCAATTTAAGCCTTAAACAAAATAATACTTAGTTAATTTATTAGAGGTGTTGTTGACTATTCGTAAAAAAAGTCAAGTCAAATTATTATCGTATTATATTTAATTTTTAATATAAAGCATATTAGATGTAACGGACAAGCGGAATGGTATAAGTCTCAATATTTAGGCTTTGGTTCGAAAAAAGGTGGGTTTAAATCTCACAGCTGTCAAAATTAGTGGATATTAATGATGAGCTATTATTCAAAATAAAAATATTGCAAATTAAAACAAACACACCAAAATAAAAATATCCCAATATTGTTTAAAATAGAAATATTCCAATTAAAACAAATGCACCTAAATAGAATTGTCCGTGAACTTATAGGGATCATCCATTCCTAATATAATTCTTATTTGTAAGATAAAAATATTAGCATGGTCTGGAATATTAGACATGTTGTGACTTCTTCTTGGGCCTCAACTGCAAAAAAAAAAATTAAACAAAGAAAATACCATTAGAGATTCATATTTATGTCAGCATAATAACAATTTTGTAAAATTATTTAAAAGTTGACGTCTTTGACGTATAATATTAAACTAACAAAATAAATGTATATTGGTAAAAAAAAAAAAAAGAATTTAAAAAGGTAATTTTTAACTAAAAATATAATCACATTAAATAACTACTTAGGGTAGAGATGAAAAAATACATCATTATTATGTCCGCACTTCTTCTTCCTGCAGTTTGTGGCTCTATTATGCAGACGAGCATAGCATCTGCACAACATTTTAGTAAAGAACAAATCATATAAATTAACACAAATTCTCTTTTAAGATTGTCTCACTCTCAGAAAATCATGAATATTGGTAAATAAATAGTCGAATAAATCAATTAAGACATCCACCATGACGAGACATTCTCATGAAAATTCTCTTGTGAATTAATCAATTCATACAATAAGTCTCCATAGATGTTTAAAAGGTTAACGAGCGAGACAGACTAGGTGAGAATCGATCATATAATCTACTAGGTGAGAATCAAATATATAATCTTATTTGGATTGATACAAGCCCTAATTCTTAAATCAAGACTCCACTAATAAACCCATTAATATTGCTCCCTCTGTTTTCATTTATGCTCTCCATTCACTTTTTACTCAATCCCAAAGTAAACTTAAAAATGAAATAATTTTAATTGTGATTTTTTAAAAAGTTTTAGAATGTTGATATTTAGAAAATATATATTAAGACGAATCTATCAAGATCCCAAATGAATATTTCATATACATCAATGAGATATCATAGTCAAGTTTAATACTAAATTTTGTAAATTTTATTTCAGAAGAACATATGAAAATATTAGGAGTATTAATTAAGGCATAATATCAAAATTAATTAACATAGCTAATTGGTGTAATTTTATAATTGTACAAGATTTATTATGAATGGAAAAGAAAATTAATAAAAATAAATAAATACCTGCGGCAAATCAACTTATTTTGCTTGTATTTTTGAGCCAAAGCAATCAAAGAAGGCTCAATGCTCATCGGTTTGCCTCCTCTAAGCCTCAATCCAAGATGAAGAGTTGATTCTTAATTCATAACAACACCCATTATTATAATTATAATCATAATTATCATAATTATAAGGGAAATTTGCAAAGAAATACATTTTAAAACTCGTTTTTTGTAAAGAAACACCTTTTATAATTTTATTTTTTTTTTGTAAAAAAACACCTTTAAGAGACTTTTTTTTATAAAAAAAACACCTTAAATCAGTTTCCGGTGACTTTTGTCAACTTTCCGGCGTTGACTATGCCATTTGTCAACTTTCCGGCGTTGACTTTTGTTTTTATTTATATTTATATTTTTATTTTTATTTTTATTATTAATATTATTTTTTTAAAAAAATTTTTATTTTTATTATTATTTAAAAAAATAAAAAAAATAGATAATAATAATAATAATAATAATAATAATAATAATAATAATAATAATAATAATAATAATAATAATAATAATAATAAAAACAAAAATAAAAAAAATAATAATTTTTTTAGAATTTAAAAAAAAAATTTATTATTTTTTTTATTATTATTTTTTTATTTTTCCTTTTGTTTTTATTTTTATTTTATTTTTAATTTTTATTATTATTATTTTTTTATTTTTGTTTTTATTATTATTATTATTATTATTATTATTATTATTATTATTATTAATTTTTTTTAAATTTTTTTTTAAATAATAATAAAAATTAAAATTAAAAAAAAATTAATATTAATAATAAAAAAATAAAAATAAAAACAAAAATAAAAAAAAAATTTTAAAAAAATTTTAAAAAAATTAATAATAATAATAAAAATAAAAAGTATAAAAAATATAAAATAACAATCATAATAATAAAAAAAATAATAATAATAAATAATAATAATAATAATAATAATAATAATAATAATAATAATAATTATAATAATAATAATAATAAAATTAAAATTAAAATTAAAAAAAAATAATATTAATAATAAAAATAAAAATAAAAATAAAAATAAAAACAAAAGTAAACGCCGAAAAGTTGACAAATGGCATAGTCAACGCCGGAAAGTTGACAAAAGTCACCGGAAACAGATTTAAGGTGTTTTTTTTTTTAAAAAGTCTCTTAAAAGGTGTTTTTTTACAAAAAAAAAATTATAAAAGGTGTTTCTTTACAAAAAAAAAAAAGGGGTTTTAAAAGGTATTTCTTTGCAAATTTCTCTAATTATAATTATAATAAAATACCTTTTTGGATATTGTAATCAGAGAAGGTGCGGTCTTCTTCCAATTGTTTACTACCATAGATCAAACGTTGTTGATCGGGTGGAGTTCCTTCAATTTTTTATACAAAATATCAAATTTTGATGTACAATGATATAAACTGTTGTATAAGGTTCCATAGAATGATATATACAAGATTAATCATTTGATCCATTAGTGCCCTCAACCCCTTACCCTTACCGTCTCCTTTCTATTTAGTTTTTTGTTTTCTTTTGTAGTGGTCATTCTGTCTATTGGCCTTTAAATTATATTGCTTGTGTTTTTCGCGTCTCTTTATTTTTCTCGGATCGGTGGACTCTTTTGGCCGCGCTCTCCTTTATGGGTATGAGTTGCCGCCGTCTTTCCCTCCCCAGACCCTGACCTTAGCTTTCTAAGAGCGGAATATACTGGATAGGATGATGACATGATATAGAAGATTAATCGTCATAAATATCTAAATTAATCTAATGATTATCAATTTTATACTATATTCATATTCATATTTAGAGTTCTTCATAACATACAAAACACAAAAAATTAAAATTTAATTTCTGATAAAAGAAAACTTGAAAAGGCGCAAATTAATAATTCTTAAGTTCGATAGAAAAATAAGGCAAAACAAAATTATAATTTAGAAAGAAAATTAAAAACAAAGAAAATTCTATATAAACTATTGTTTAAGGTTCCATATATTAGATTAATCGTTATAAATATCTAAATTAATCTAATGATTATCAATATTATACTATATTCATATTCATATATAGGATTACTCATAAGATACATAACATAAAAAAATAAAAATTAATTTCCAATAAAATTAAAAAAAACTTGAATATATGCAAAAATTATTCTTAAATTCTATAGAAAAAAAAGACAAAACAAAATTATCATTTAGAAAGAAAATTAAAAACAGAGTTTTCAAAAAAGAACGTACCTTGTTTGTCATGAATTTTGTTCTTGACAAAAAGAATGGTATCAGTGCTCTGAACCTCAAAAGTATTAGTGGTGCCATTTAGGGTTTTCACGAATATCTGCATAATTGAGTAATATTATTAATAACGCCGTTTTTCTCTATTGTTTTCAGAAGACAGCAACCCTAATGATAATATAATGCCGAATATTTATAAGACATTTTAAGGGTTTACCTGTTTCCTTTTTTCAAACTTTAGACTTTAAAAGAACGGCTAGTCTATTGAAAAATCGTCTTTTGTATGAGTCCAGCCCATTAAAGATTAATGCTTATTTAATGTGTTTTTAATGCCTACTTACTTTATCCTTATTGCCTACTTACTTTATCCTTAATGCCTACTTATCGTATCCTTAATGTCTACTTACCGTATCCTTAATGCCTACTTTCAATATCTTAAACGTCTACTTACATGATTCCTAATGCCTACATACAATAATTTAAAAAATATATAATGGGCCGACTTAATTAGAGATGGTCTCTCAAAGAGACCGTTTCTAACAAGAATTTGTGTTAAAAGAAAAGGATAAGTAAATAAACAAACAAACGGTTAAAAGTAAAAAATATAAAAAATCAGTCATGGGCCTGATGGCTAAATAATAGGATCGGAAATGCTAATAATTCTCAACATTCATAACTGCAATAATTCTTGTGAGTGACGGATCCTAGAG
Organism: Amaranthus tricolor; assembly: GCF_026212465.1. Taxonomy (NCBI): domain Eukaryota; kingdom Viridiplantae; phylum Streptophyta; class Magnoliopsida; order Caryophyllales; family Amaranthaceae; genus Amaranthus; species Amaranthus tricolor. Next base: position 30,488,993 of record NC_080051.1, on the reverse strand, counting down.
TAAGAATAGGTATTTAGTTTTAATGGACTGAGTCTAAGACACGGTATCTCAGGGGAGTGACTGAATGAATATTATTTATAAGTCTTATATCAAACCATCTCGTGAGACAAAGACCCATTAATCATAGCATTTATTAAAAAAGATGTGAAAAGCTTGAATTAAATAACTGACCAATATACATTAATCAAAGATTTAACAATCAATCAATATTTAACCTGTTAAATTTACAGATTTAGTTATAGAAATTATTTCAAGTAATCAAATACTCTAATCTATAATTGACTAAGAGAATAGAAACAATAAATTAAGAATTATTTAGGTGATTTTAAAAAATTTAATTTAGACCGATTTAGTTATAGAAATTATTTCAAATATTCATCATACAATTTAATAAAAGACTAAAAAATCACATATGTCATTCTTTTGGGCCACGCTAGATAAAAAAATTTATTGGTTGATATTGGTTTAAGTGACAAAACTAAATTAATCAGTATGTTATTTACTTTATGAACTACAAACTATTTAAATTTATTACATATATAAAAATGTCATATCACCCTATTTTAACAATTATTATATATTACTTCATCTTTAATATACAGTATATTTATTATTATATGTTTTTGAAACTAATATTTATCTACATCTTCATACTAAGACTTTCGTGCATTGCATAGTGTTTTATACTAGTTATAAAAGGAAATAATAAAAAATCGTGAATTCTAACTTGTATAGGAAATGGTCCATTGGTCATTTTTTAAAAAATACTTTAAGCTAACCTAATTAAAGTCGTCTCAATGTGAGATAGCCTCAATAAGAAATCAGTGAAAAACTCATTAAATTGTACTCTCTCTTATTCACTGTTATTGTCCCATTTGATTTTAAGACGTTTGTCAATGTACTATTTTAATCATAAATATCTCTAATCATGTCGGAGTAATAATTATAATAAGTTGATATTAATAAAATATATATTAAGACTACTTGACTATATTTTAACTTATAAATTATAAATGATACGCAAATTAAGAATGATCGATAAATAATATGAAAAAATAAATAGAACAATAATAATGAATAGGAGGGAGTTTTTTGCTACGACAAAACAATGGAACAATCATTGGAAGAATTTTATTTATTTATAATTTAAAATTCAATATTTTCGAGGTAGAAGAAAAAGTTTCAAGAAGCAAAATTATTAATTAGTGTAATTGATTTATTTATTCATAAATTTTAGTGTTAACTTATATTGATTTATTTATTAATAAATTTTAGTGTTAATTTTGTAAAAAGTTTCAAAAAAAAAAGTTTCATAACATTTAATCTTGACCAATATTTCTACGTTTAAAGTGTCTTTCACTAGCATTTAATTGAGTTAAATATAGTAAATTAGAGAATATAATTTATTACATGATATATTATTGAGATCATATCATACATTTTGATCTTGACTAATATTTCTACCATTAAAGTAAATATGACTAAAATTTCTTTATAGTTAAATAAGAGTAAATTAAAGAATATAATATACGGCATAAATGTTATTGTCAATTTTCAAAATTACATAGTTAATTTATACATATAACTTTCAAATTGAGTGTTTCTATTGTATAATATCTTTGTTTATTTTTTAATATCATATGTTTATATATATGAAACTAAATAAATCGTGCATTGCACGGGTGTTTACATTAGTACTTATTATAAAAATTTTGAAAGATTTCAAGTGTCACATTTCTTCCAAAGAGGCATTACAAATGGAAAATATCATTGGATAAGAAATAACTAAATCACATATTGATTACTTTAATTTATTAATAAAATGACTAAAAATGATAAATGAATAAATTGAAAATATAACAATAATTAAAGAAATAATTAAACATAGTAAAAATTTTGACTGTAGAATAAAAAATAAGATCAAAAGATTATATACACAAATATAACAATAATTAAGAAAATAAATATGGTAAATATTTTAACTCAATTTTCTGTTTTATAAAGGAAAATAATATTAAAAGATTATGCACACAGATATATTTTAACTTAATTAGCTCTCTAAATTTGTCACTCTAAAAAAATCATGTAGTGGTTGAATTGAATTTCTTTAGAATACCAAATGTGTGAGTGTCACTTCAGTCCTCTTCATACTGATATGATATCTTACAAGCTAGCAAATGTGAATTGTTAAACAACGTAATAATGTGAACAAGTTCTAAAGAGCTTCATTTATTCGTCAACGAAGTAATTTTTTGTTTTTCTATTGATTAAGACAATAGAAAATGGGTGGATATTAAGAATAAAATTGCATATATCACTCAAAATAAAAATATTATAAATTAAAATTTACGAACCAAAAAAACCAACATTCATTCATGTAATTAAAAAAAAATCTCTAATAACTAATTTGTATTTTAAAATATTAAATACTATTAGTATCTAGTGGGCAATGCCAACATATTGTGACTTCTTCTGCCTCAATTGCAAAAAAAAAAAAAAAAAAAAAAAAAAAAAAAAAAAAAATTCATATTTATGTGACAATAAAAATAATTTTGTAACAAATATTTAAAAGTTATGAAGTTGTCAAAAAATATTTTTAGATTTAAGTAAAAATGCAAACATTTTGGATTTATTCTACTTTCTGTTATGTTAGGAAGTTGACGTACTTGATGGATTTTATTCAACAAAAGGAATTGAATGTATATTAATAAATATATAATTTAAAAAGTTAATTTTTAATTAAAAATAGAATCAAATAAAATAACTACGTAGAAATGAGAAATTTGCATCAGTATTATGTCCGCATTTCTTCTTCCTGCAGTTTGTGGCCCTTATATGCAGACGAGCATAGCATCTGCACAACATTTTAATCAATGCAAATAACAAAACATATTAATTAACACAAATTTTCTTTTAAGAATGTCTTAGTGTCAGAAAATCGGCCAAATTTAGTCCAATTAAATCGATTAAAACACCCACTTTATTTATCAAATATAAAAACACACTACAAATAAATGATAAAATGGTGACGGCAAAAAGGCGACGGCCACCTATTTATCGCCATAGATTTCGAGAAAATGGCAATGACACAGTTCTTTAGCCAGCTCGTCGTCAGCCTTTTCCAACATCTCTTTTTAGAAAACAGTGTGAGGCGACGACCGTTTCCCATAGCCAGCTCGTCGAATTAAAGACTTAAAAAAAATAAATTTGAGTGGGCTATGGCACCAGCTTGTAGCCCCTATTGAATATTTTTTCAAATTTTTTTTAAAGTAGGCGACGATCATGTGCCGTAGCCAGGCTGTTGCCCCTCTCCACTTTATTTTTGGAATTTTGCTACATTAAAAAAAAACTACATAAGTGTCTGCAATTAATAATATACTAATATGATTAATAATATATTAATAATACGCTAATATTTTAACTGGATTTATTTTCTTTATTAAGGATTTAACTGCATTTTATTTTACTTATTGGTGACTTTGATGATGATGGTGTATTTATGCCTAATATGACTAATAATTTACTAATATTACACTAATATGACTAATTATATACTAATACAATTAATAATATATTAGTACTAGTAATACACTTGTACAATTAATCTATAATTGGACTAAAAAAGCGTAGGCCTCAGGTAATTTGACAAAGAAAAAAGTACTCAAATAACAGAATTTTTTTTTTATTGCATTTTGGTTGTTTCTTTAAACATGTTAAGTAAATTAATATTAGACTCTCAACTTTTTAAGGCCATGTGCAATTGAATACTGGATTTCAATTAATTAATACCTTTTTTGATACTGTAATTGCATATGGTTTGTTTATCTTCTAATTGCTGACCATAGATCAAACGTCGTTGATTGGGTGGAATTCCTGCATTTTTATACAAAATATTAAATTTTGAAATACAAATAACGTAAAACTTTTGTAAGACTTTTAGGGTTTGGTTTTTAGGGTTTAAAAACATGGGTTGGGTTTTTAGGGTTTATCTTTTTTTTTTTTCTTTACAGCAAGTTTTGCCATTTTTTTATTCACTTTTTAAAAGTTTAAGAAAAATAAAAGAATTAGTCAGGGGTTCATGGCTAAATAATAGGAGTAGGATGGGAAATGCTAATAATCTCAACATAACTGCACCCCTACTTACAGGAAGTGTTTTTTTTAAAAAGGATATAACTGTACATATATTTTTTTTAAATAGTTTGTGTAGTCCAACTGAAATCGTCTCACAATGAGATGGTCTGATATAAAATAGGCTGTAAACATTAAAAAAAAAAAAAAAAAAAGGGTTTTAATCTTAAATTTGGACGATTATAAATAAATCAATAACTTAATAAGTTTGCTTCATCTAGATCGAAATATTGAAGTTCTAATTGTAAATAAATTAAATTCCTCCAATAATTGTTCCATTATTTTTTTTGAAATTCTAATTGTTCCATTATTTTGTTGCAGCAATTTTTGTAGAAAAAATTAAAATTTAGTTTTTCTCTAGAATTTGCAAGCGACGGTTTCATAATGAGACCGTCTATATGGGCTGGCTAAAAAATCAAAAATTGAAAATAAAGATGGCCCAAAGTGATCAATTTAAACCTTAAAATGATCAGTTATATATAAAGTGATCAATTAACAAATCAGTTATAACTTATGAAAGAAACCAATTTTAACCTTAAAGGTATCAATTATGACCTTGTTGTTGCACAAAACTTATGATAAATTACTGATCACGTATTATAAAAAAACTATAATTGGATTGATTGAGTATTGGTCTCAATATGAGGTGGTTGCACAAAACTGGTTAAAATAATTTATTTAGTTATATATTCATATTTAATTTTCTTAAATCAAATTACTAGGCCCGTCAAAGATCCAAACTAAACCTAACTTAAAATAAGTACATTTGAGTTGAGATTTTTAACCGCCTAGTCTCTTGAAAGACCGTTTCTTTGAGAGACGTATCTCAAGTCCAACCCATTAAAACTTAATGACTACTTATCATATTCTTAATACCTACTTACATTATCCTTAATGCCTAGTTTCAATATTCTAAATGTCTACTTACATCATTCTTAATGCCTACTAATAATATTTTAAAAAATATATAATAGGTTCGGCCCAATTAAAGATGGTCTCTCAAAGAGACAGTCTCTAACAAGAATTTCTATTTAACTTAAGTCATAAAATGGGTCGATCAAATATGATATATTCATTAAATGGATTCAGTCGGTCTCCTGAGAGACCAGATATCTCTCAGGCCCATCCCACTAAAATTTAATGTCTAGTTATCGTATTATTAATGCTTACTTACATCATTTTAATCCTTCATGTCTACTTATAGTATTCTTAAACACAAATTGTTATGAGAGACAATTTCTCCGAGAGATGCATCAGATATATGGGCTCAATAGTCCAATTAATATAAATTAAAGAGAAAATACGAATGTGGACTTCTTGTTTTGAGATTGTCTCTTTGAGAGGCGGTCTCTCACAAGAGTAGCTGATTCTTGAATGCCAATTCACAGTATCCTTAATGGATACTTATACTATCCTTAAAAGCGTATTTACCGTATACTTAATGCCTATTTGCAATATTTTAAATGCTTACTTAAAGTATTCTAAAACCCCACCAAATAAGCATGCAATATTTACAAAATATATTAGATCGACCCAATTAAAAAGTCTCTCACAAAAATTTGTGAAATTTTAAACATAAAAATTTACGTATATTTATTTGGTTTACGTTTTTATTATCTTCCAAATTTTAGACTCTAGAATGACCAAAATTATTTCTAATATAAGTGCAAGTCTGCAACCATTAATAAGTTCCATAATTAACTGAATTGGTCATGATATGTATTCATGTTAAATTAGTTGCAAACAAACTATTATGTTCGCTTTTGATCATTTTGTAGAATGGAACGGAGGATGGTGCTATACTGCTATTGCACTTCAATTAACAACCATGGAAATTCAATTGGGGTGCAAGTAAGGAATCTAGCTTAGGCTCGGATCTGACTAATCCATTCTCAAAATTATGAAATTAAAACTTATATTAAAATTGAGTTTAATAATATACGTCACACTTATAAATGGTCAGTTAAAATAATATTGGATACTATGTATATTGGAGGTGAGTATTCGGCTCACCTCATACTGATATCCTGCAAGCAAAGGAGCGTTAAAAAAACTTCATTAATTTGTCAACAAAATAATTTATTGTTAATTTATCTTTCAATTCATCGGTACAAATATGTTATATTTTTAAAGTGATCACAGATGAATATTGTGATAACGGATGCATATTTTAGTAATGCACCTTTCTTATTAAAAACAAAGAAAAAAAGATGCATAAAAGAAAATGGCTAATTTAGGCCAAATTAAAGAAAGAAAAGAGAGACTTCAATGAAGCTTGAGGAACACCCTGTGGAGGTTTCACAGGAGCATGTGCTCCATGGTGAATCTTCATATGATGATGATGATGATGATGATGATGATCAGCATGATGACCATGGGGAGCCGGAGCCGGAGCTGGAGTTTTTGCATGGCCACCATGTTCATGACCATCATGATGATGAATGGCACCTTGTGGGGGTGTTACTGGCTTAGAAAAAGTGTGACTATGTGGGGCGAAAGCAGGAGGATGGGCTACATGGTGACTCTTCATATCATGATGATGATGACGGTTTCCATGATGATGAGGAGCCGGAGCCGGAGCCGGAGCTGGAGCTTTTGCATGACCATCATGCTTAGTATCAACCATGACATAACCAGGATCATCATAGCCATGATCATCAAATGCTATGGTATGAGACATTGTTATGAAACTAATGAGGAAGAATAACATCATAGCTTTGATCATCATTGCTAATTGCTATATTAAGAAAGAACAGTATAATTATGAGAATTATATTCTATTTAATAATTAATTGATACTAATTGCATTGAAATTGGGAAGAATGAAGACAGTATTTATAGGGTGAATGATGAAAACCATAAAATAAATATTTTGATATCAGTAAGGATTTTGATTTTGGATTACAAACAAATAAATTATTGTTCTATAATAATCCAATTTGCTTTTGTAATTTGTTTCTTTCTCTAAATGATTATTTATTTCAATTTTCTTACTCATTTTTTCAGATTATTTTGTTATTGTGATCCTGAAATTTGGAGTTTAGAGGAAAGTATTAATGTTTTGATGTCAGTAAGCACTTAAATCAGATAAGATTTTGAATTTGGAATACATCAAATAAGTACTTTGATAACAATCCAATAAATTAGGTTACACTTGATATTAGTCTCATTTAATGAATATTTAATAAAATTACTCCCCCTTTCTATTAGTTGCTAGTACTTTTTAAGAGTTGTTTAAAATTTGTAGCAACATTTACTGTGAATAATAAAATATATTAACTTTTTCTCAACAATACAACTATTTATTAACTATTGATAATACTAGCTAAAAGGAGTGTTTTGCACTAGCATACTTGTTGCCTATCTACACAATTGTAGGTCATTTTGCCAAAAATCAAAAAAAACAAAAAAACCACCCTTCCCTCCCCTTCATCAACCCATTCCAACCCCTCACCGTATGAACCACCACTGCACCACCCTTCTCCGGTGACTCCACCACCCATTCCCCATCCCTACGCATCCCTCCATCCCTTCCCCACCCAATTTGCGACCCTTATCTCCTTCTTCCACCATCCTTCAAACATTTGCCACCTTCATCAACAGCCACCACCTTTGTTTGATGGGTTTCAATTGATCTTTGTTTAATGGGTTTCAATTGATAAGTTTATCGGAGAGGGGGTTTCTTAACTGATTGGGTTCATTGGGGTTATGGTTTGGTCTCTGACGTGTTGATTTGGGAGGTGTAGAAGGTTTGTGTGGCTGCAGTGTTGGTGGTTGTTGTATTGGGAAGAGGATTAGGCAATGGGATTTGAGAGGGGGTTGATGGCATTGGGGATAGGGTAGGATTTGTTTGGCTGGCAGGGAGTTGGGTTTTGTTTTGCTGGCAGGGGGTTGGCCAGAAGTAGGATGGGATAACTACGTCTCTTGAGAGACCATCTCTTTGAGAGACGTATCTCATGCTCAGCTTATTAAAGATTAATGCCTACTTACCGTATTCTTAATGCCTACGTATCTTATCCTTAATGTTTACTTATCAGATTTTTTAATGCCTACTTTCAATATCTTAAATGTCTATTTAGATTATTCTTAATGCCGATTTACAATATTTTAAGAAATATATGATGAGTCGACCCAATTAGAAATGGTCTCTCAAAGAATTTGTGTAACTCCATCACTCAAAAACGCATTTTCTCCGCTTGGAGGAGATCCTAGTATGACTCTCACCTTGTCTTAGTACTCTTTAGCAAGGAAATCATGCATTCAAAAAACCAACTATAACAAATTCAATCCTACAGGGCATCAGCACAAGCAACAATATGAGAATTATCTATTAAAGAAAGCAAGATAGCTCGGAGAGAGTATGAATTTCTCTCCGCTTCAGAGAAGCTAGCTGAAACCCGGGATAAACGAGGCTTTTAAATCGCAATAGGAAAAAAAAAAAAAAAGGAATAGAATTCACACAACCCACTCAGATGAGATAATAATGATTAAAGAAAGCCATGGTGCAACACAACCAAATGATCCAATGAAACAAGGTTTTATATTAAAATAGCATCAAAATTGCTGTTCTTTAACTCTTGCAATCCAGACTCAAATGTTTTTGACTTATGAAATGAATGACAAGGGCTTCAATGACTAAACTATCCATATATAGAGAAGACCATACAAACCATGTCCAAACAAGAACATTCACAGCCTCCTTCCCCTTCGTCCTCCCTTTCTGCGGGTACTGTCAGTTGGGATTGGTGTGACGTCCTCTGCAAAAAGCAACAATTGCATCAGTACAAATTAGTCCAACCCAGTAGAAACCCGAGCACCTTTGCATACATTAAAGAACAACATTGAATGATAGTACACATGTTGAAAACCAAATAGCTTCCCGAAGAATACAAAAAGCTAATATAGTCAATGTCAAATGGAATGGAAAAATAATACATCAGAAAGCTAGAATTCTAAAGAATCTTCAGCAATAAATAGGAACTAAAAGGGCTTATAATTTATAAGGCATCACAACTGCAAGTGAATAAATACATAACTGCAAGTGAATAAATACATATTACCTTAAACAAAATGGATCTGTTATGAGAAACGGAAACGGGAACGATAAATGTAGATACAATTTTATTTATAACAAATAAAAAACGAAAAGAAAGAAAAGTAAGAAACAAAAATGACTAAGAAGAAAAGATAATAAAAGGGCTTTCGTATTATATATGGCTTCGGGCTTAAAAAAACTTGGGGAATGAAGTATCGAAAACGTTAATATAGAGTTTCAAAAATAAAAATTTCGAAACAGGATTTGATGGGATGCTTCCGGGTTTTGGTAACTATGGTTTTAATATTTATAAATTGAACAAGCTCCAATATAAGACTGCTTCGGCAAAACAATATTACTGTAATCTTTATGCAGCACACAGTATAAACTATTAATGTTAACTCGGCAAAACAAATAAGAGTCCCATACCAATACGGCCAATTTTCATGCCTGAACGAGCAAGGGCCCTAAGAGCAGACTGAGCACCTGGTCCAGGAGTCTTGGTCTTGTTTCCACCGGTAGCACGGAGTTTGATATGAAGAGCAGTGATACCAAGTTCCTGCAGTATCAAGAACACTTCCACTTTACAAGCATCCAAAGGAAGAAAAAGTTTCTGGTCACCAAAAACAAATTGGATTAGATTACCCATACCTTGCATCGCTGTGAAACATCTTGGGCAGCAAGCATAGCAGCATAGGGAGAAGATTCATCCCTATCTGCTTTGACCTTCATCCCACCTTGAACCAACAAAAACCCATAATCAGAAACCAGAAGCATAAAATGGGAATCGGAGGTGCAAATAACTCCAACAAATATTCAATTCGCACATGAAACAGGATGCGGACACAAAACATTTATTTAGGTGATCATTTGTTGAACTGGGATGAACTCCCCATACAGGGCACTGATAATATATCAGTTTAGCTACAAATAAATAAGTGCAGTGAAATTAAAGAACTAATGTTCACTAAAATAAAAAGCGGCAAAAAAGAAAAGAAGTGCATGGACATCAAAAACTTTGGGCAAGCTGGAGTCTTTAGTTGATGACTAAATAGCAATATCATGTCCCCTATTACAAAAGAATGGTTGATAAGCACAACAAAAATGAAATATATTGTCACAAATTTAATTTGAATTTCTAAATTCATAAAAAACTATTTCCTTCAAACACAATTCACACAATGGAACCTCCTAAAAATACTTAACCTACATCATCACTTATGTGAGTCATAATTCAAGCCTAGCTATGGTGGGGGGCTAGGTGTTCATTGTGTTCAAAATCATCAATTTTACACCCCAACCAAAAGAAACTTAAGGTTGAAGCCCCATAATATGTTATATAATCTATCACACCCCTCAAACGGGAGCCCTTTGGGATAGAAGTGTGAATATAACACATGTCCACTCTTACATGACGCTAAATATTCCACTTGAAATGAGGGTTGTATGATATTCAAACTTGCGGCATTGGTTTCTAATATCATGTCACAAAACCAACTCAACCAAAAGTTTAAACTCATAGTTAAAGCCCCAAGTATTGTTATATACTCTATCAGGACTTCTAAAATGATCACATACATTGTACACTCAAAACTGCAACCCCAACCGGCCTTGAGCAAGATAGGCCAACAAATTGATAATTGAAGACCATCAATATAATTAGCACTTCGAAAACAATGGGATATAAAATTATTTGTCTAGTTTTTACAGTAACAGGATCGTGAAAAAAATACTAGTCAATACTCAATAGTAACATTAAATAAGTTATATTTAAGTCATTTCATAACAAATAAAGATAAAATGAAATTATCTTCTAAATATGTGTAGGTTTTCTGGATCACAGTGGAACCAACCCTTCTTTTCAAGCATGCTACACACAGAGAACCACTTAACCTCACTTAAAACTTAGTAGCTAAACCAGAATAAAGAATGTTCGTATCTTACCATTTAAATGTTTCTTTTAAATTGTACCATTTAAATGTTGAAATAAATCATCTCTTAACATACGTAGAGCTTGTGCAGATAATAATGCACAATACAATTAGTGTCAAAAGTGCTACAGGTTTCATTGAGGCAAATCATTTGAACTCGATATCTTGACATTAGGACAAATGACCAATACAACAAAAACAAACTTTAGATAAATATATGAATATAATCCTACAATGTTACTAAACCATGAATCATAAACTAGTCAAACTAGCCAAACTAGTCATCCACATGAATTCTCTTTCTTCAATCAATCGGATCGGATTGTCCACCGTCTCAATTAATAGATGTTATAATAAAGGAAAATTGCAAGTAATTTATTATATGTCAAAAGTCACACCATGATCTTACATCATTATAAGTGATAACAAATCAAAATCAATTTAAAAAAAACGCATTCAAAGAATATAAAGACCAATACTTTCCGAAGTATGATTACTAGAATAATCTAAGGCAATACACAGTACTCATAATATCCTCAAGAATCACCACCATCATCTCCTACCTAATTTGTATTACTAGTGAATACTGAATCAAGAAACACTTATCTCCATAATAACAACCAAACAAGATACCTGTAATACGAACAAGAGTTTCTCTTCCAGACAAATCAGTCACGTGCTGCAGTTCAAGTCAACAAAAACAATGAATTGATTCAATGAAATCAGATATTAGCTTAATCAACAATATTTGGAAAAAAAATCAAATCAAAAACGTGTTCTTCGCTTACGATGAAAGTGTCATTGAAAGATGCGAAGATGTGAGCAACACCAAAAACATGCTCTCCCTCTCTTACAGCAGGACCGAGGGTAACAGTCTCTTCCTTTGGCTCTCTGGTTTTTCTCCTCGACTATCATCAAAATCACCACACACAAAATTATTCGAATGATAATCAATCAGAAAGCAAATAAACTGGATAGAAAAGTAGAGATTGAAGAGAAAAAGAGGATGCTTACCATGGCTGCAATGGATTGGAGGATGCAAGAGAGATAACGAGGATTAGGGTTTGGGGATGGAATTAGGTGATTTAGGTCCGGTCTCACAATTTAGAGGCAGCAAAAACCAACTCTCTCGCACCCTAAACTCGTTTTTTTTCGATGGTAATTTTACGTTTTACATTTTAACTTCTTTTTATTAAAAAACTTATAATAATTCTAATTTTTAATTAAATATGAATAATATTAATTATATAAGTTATTGCTAAAAATGCATTAATGTAACTTTTTACTTGTATAATAAGTTATTTTTTCATTAAAAGATTTTAACAAGTAAATACAAAATTAAATTATAAAAAATTGAAAATTTGAAAAAAAATAAAGTGGTGAAATCAAGTAATATTATTTTTAAATTTTTAATATTCTAAATTTTTTATTTATTTTATTTTCTTTTTCTAATAGCAAATAGGTGTAAAAATTAGTTATCATTAGACTAATATTTTAGGATAAGTAATCCTAAAATTAAAATTATTTGTGGTTAATTAAAAGTTAAATTATTAAGTAAAATCAAAAATCAATAAAAAGTTAAATTATTCTATATAATTTTTCTTTATTAAATTTGCTTTTAAATTTTTTTGACAGCTAACAAGATATCTGCCATTCTTGACTATTTATTTTTATTTTTTCAAATTTACATAATTCAAAATAAAAAAATCATTAAAAAACAATTTGTGATTTTTCCCCAACCATAGAGATTAGAGACTCCACCTTCGCCAGAATTCAAGCAGGATTAGACATGGTTGGTGTCATTATTATTTAGCAATTTTCATTGTTCTTTACTTCTTTTTATTCCATTAGTAAATTTTATTGATCTATTAATAACTTTTCATAAAAACTGGAATCAATATGAGGGTGATGACGAAATTGTTTTTAGTTGTTTAATCATTTATTTTTCTATCTAGGCTTTTGATATCGGAATTCTTAATTTTCTTATTTTTTGATTCTCCATAGTTGATGTATTAAAAATTTTTCCTTTCACTTTCACATTCTATTTTCTCGTATATGTTATTTAGTGTCCATCAATGACTTACCTATTTAAAACTATAACTCCCCACAAAATTACAAACTTAAAATTATTAATCAAATCAACTACTAACCAATAACGATTAAAATTTGTAAATTAATTTTTTACAATGTTCATTTTGTTTCATTTGTATTTCTTGCAATACTAACTAGTTTGTCAATTAATTTCGTAAGGCAAACATAAAAATAATATAATTAACTCAAAATTAAGATTAATCAAGAAAGTTTGATTTTAAACCTTAAAATCAAAAAACAAAAATCATAAATAATATGCACCAATTTTCACTATAACCCACTATTTAAAATTAAAACTCACCATCAAAATCAACAATCAACAAAGCTGAAAACACCATAAAAATGTTCATTTTTTTTTACCGTGTAACGACGTAAATCGTAATGTAAGTAACAAAGAAAACCCTAAATCAATACTAATTGACGCCGGACTATAAATACCACCCATTTTACTTCAATTGAATTGCCGTCGTCTTCTCAAACTAGAACCCTAAAAACTCCAAGGAGAAGAGAAGATGCAGATCTTCGTCAAAACCCTCACTGGAAAAACCATCACCCTTGAGGTTGAGAGTAGCGATACCATCGACAATGTCAAGACTAAGATCCAAGACAAAGAAGGTTTATTTTCTTGTCCTCAATTTTTATTTTACCATTCATTTTTTCCTTAATTTTTATTTCCAATTGTTTTTAGTCTGTTTTTGGATTTAAAATTTGCAGGAATTCCACCAGACCAGCAGCGTCTGATCTTCGCTGGAAAACAGCTTGAAGATGGCCGTACTCTCGCCGACTACAACATCCAGAAAGGTTTTTTTGTTTCTGTTGTAAATAAAATTTTATCTGTTATCTTATCTACTAAAATAAACCGACCTATTTATTATTATGTAATAATCCGGCCTAGTTCATAATTGTGATTACTGGTTAGGGTAATTATTGGAATCATTATTGGCTCTTTTTGTTTGTTTGAAATGATTTATTTTGTTGATAATTTTGTTCATTGTGTTCAGAATCAACACTGCATTTGGTGTTGAGGCTTAGGGGAGGAATTATTGAGCCTTCATTGATGGCTTTGGCTCGTAAATTCAATCAAGACAAGATGATTTGCCGGAAGTATGTTTCGATTTTACATCCTTATATTGATTTTGAATGTAAATTGTATGAGATTATTTATTTTACTGTAGTAATGTGTAATTGTGTCATGATATCGAGGATCATTCAACTTAACCATTTGAGCAATTCAAGTGCCGATGAGGATATAATAGGTCTCCAAAATAAAATTTCCATTCTTTTAACTTTATTAGCTGAGGATTTTTTTTTTGCAGTTGATTTTCATGGGTGGTAGATTGAGTTTGACTTTATGCTGAATTGAAATATTTTATTTGTACTTATTTTTCCCTCTGTTTGGGTAGAAAAAGATTTTATCTTTGAACAAATCCTTAAGTTGCCTTTGAAGAAAGATGTTTATTTCTGATTATTATAATTATTGGCTTACATTTTAGGAGAGCATGTAATGAGTGAGACAATATAGTTGTTGCTTCGTGGTGTTAGATGTTTTGATTATTTTGATTGGTTTTTCTGGTCTCTTATATGGAATGTGAATGTTCTTTCTTTGGGAATGTGGTCAAGTTGCTCTTGTATACATGTTGCAATAATCAAACCAGAGCCGTCATATATTTTATTTCTAAGATGTAAACTCAAGGGAGATTATAGTCATAATCTGAGTATAGGTTTGATCAAATATTGTTTACGGTTTTAAAGGGACCTTATTGAGGATTGTTCAGTGTATGGCAGTGTTCAGGGTGACTAGGTCTAGAGATAGCAGCAACTTTAGCATGTTGTTTGTGGCTGTTTTCGGAATGATCTTATAATTTGGTACACTTTGAAAGAATGATTTCCTCTTTCAAATATTGGTATTTCTTTGCATTTTGGTTGCTTAGTAGCAGGATTTTAGGTTGAGATGTTCCAAAAGAGCATTTAGAATTTTGAGGTTAGCAATTATGGCAAAATTTGGTGGGTATATGAAGCATTGGAAGTAGAAGACCACGACAAGGGTCATGTGTGCTGATGGGTTTTAATTTATTGTGGTTGTTTTTTTTTTTTCTCCTTTGTATATATTCTTCCATTATTCCTTAGTTTTGTTGCATTGTATTGCAATTTTTAACCTTTACATTACCACTCACCTTGTATTCATTTTGTATAAGCAAAATGATATTAAAAGATGTAAACATTGGCCTATGATGCAAGAAAGGGATTTACTACACTTGATTTGATTCATTACTCCCTCCATTTAACTTCAAATGTCCCATGTAGTTCCGCACGCTATTTATTCCACTGAATCAATCCTCTTCTAGAAGATATAAGATCTCACTTGACTATGTTTTAACTTATAGATGAAAAATATAATACAAATTAGGGTTGCTGGGTGAATAGCGTCGAAAATCTTATGGGACGTAGAGAAATGGAAGTTAGTAATTGACATGATGATCAATTTCGACTAATATTACTGAGGCTAAATCAATGTTGTCATTTTCATTAGTGTACATTCCTGTGTAGTAGAACGTTTTGTTTCACAATTTTATATCTTGCCTTGAGAATCAGATTGTTATAAACCTGGTCTAATTATATTTTGCCTCCTTGAGAATTAGATCATTATAACCCTGGTATAGTAATACGTTTAATTTTAATAAGACCTACTCTTGTGTATTATTTAATGAAGTCATTCTGTCTCCATTTCAACTAGGTGCTATGCCCGTTTACATCCCAGGGCTGTGAATTGTCGAAAGAAGAAGTGTGGTCACAGTAATCAGGTCTGTTATTGTTTTTCCTTTTACCTCTAAACAGCTATTTGAGTTGTCCTGTTTTCTCATTAAACCGGATATTATTTTTAAAATTTCTGCCACATGACCAGACTTGATGCAAGTTTAAGAAGCTTGTAAAACTAAAATTTGTTGTGCAATTGTTAGAGTACTGTTAAGCATGTCAAAGTAGATTGCTGCTTAATTGACTAGTTTGTTGCTCTGCCTTGTTATCTTCCACAGTTGAGGCCTAAGAAGAAGATCAAGTAAGCTCTAATTACTGTTTCATCATTCAAAGCTGGCTCACTTGGTAGTTCTCAAGTTTCGGCCGGATTACAATCTATTTATGTATCTCGATTTGTTGTAAAACTCTGTTGTATTTGGAAAATATGATGATATTTAGTTCCATTTGTTGGATTATACTCCTCTTACTTGTGACATAGTTCAAGCATAGATCACGTATTTTGTACCATAGTTGGAGCTATAGGTGTTCAAAATAAATCTGACGATCTGAAATTTACTTGACTTAGTAACCGAACTTGATTTGACGGACTTTAAAAATGATTTACAATTATGTAAAAAACTATATGGTCATAGGACACGAAACTCAATTTCAAATTGACCTCTTAACATTTAACTTGAAATCAACCTGATGATTTGAATAAACACTTCTAGTTGGAGCTTACCAAGACAATTTTGTCTCCTCTCATGGCTTTCATCCATAAAGGATCACAATCAGGGGAACGGTAGGGGTAGGATTAGTGTTGAGATTTTGCTGTAACTCTTTCAGTCTTTCTCTTTCTTTCCCTTCATTTTTTTTTCTTTCTTAATTTGCTTTTCAGACAGAATTAATGCAGCCTTTTACAAAATCTTGATTATTTCGTTGTAGTAAATTCATGATTTCATCAAAATTAACTTTCAATTATGAAATAATTCTCCACCATCTCATCTTGAACAGGATTTTTTGAGCTCATCTTTGCGTCCTTTGAATTCAGAATACTTTACCGACTATAACGTCAACTTAAAACAATTATGAATAGTGTTCAGCGGATTCCACATAAATTGGTCCGTACTTTTCACATTTGAGCACCTATTTACTGTTGCACTCACCAAATTACCAAAAAGTTCAAGTTATAAAATTGGTTTACCTCCTTCGGCTTGGAAGAATTCTAATTTTTGCGTGTTCATGAGAAAATAGGGGAGACATCACCAGTCAAGAGATTCATAAGCACACAAAACAGTTATTCTCTTGATAAATCGTCTCTTTGAAAAATATATCTTAAGTCAGCCCATTAAAGATTAATGTTTACTTGTCGTATTCTTAATGCCTATTTTCAATATCTTAAATGTTTACTTACATCATTTTTAATACCTACTTATAATATTTTAAAAAATATATAACAGGTCGATCTAATTAGAGATGGTCTCTTACAAGAATTTTGTGCACACAAAATCGTATTTGTTAAGTAAGAATCTAAGCTTAACGTCTCGAGAGTATTAACAAAATTGGCATATGGATTACTAAAATTGACATGTAATTCAAGTAGTCCGTCGAGGGAATCAACTTCCAAAATCGAAAACTTTTTCTATTTTTCATTTAAAAGGAAAGGTTTTTGGACCCGCTAATGGCGAGAAAAAGATATAGAAGGATGAACAAAAACAAAATATACACACACAAACAAAAATTATTAAAGTTTTAAAAATTCTTGTGAAAGACAGTCACTTTGAGACTAGGAAGCACGGACACGCCTCTTGACCTGCGTGTCGCGTGTCGGACACGGATACGCGACGGACACACGAAAATCCGTGTCTGACACGCCAAATAAAATGTCCAATATTTTAATATTTTTCCGGACACTTGGACAAGGCAAGGACACGCGACGGACACGTGCCCCGAGTGTTTTTTTTTTAAATAAAATAAAATAAAATTCGAAAACAAGGGCTTGGTTACTCAATTACTCCCTCTCGCAAACCCGCACTCTCTCTCACTCTAAACCTAAAAACTCTTCCTCCAGTCGCTGCCGCCCGCCCGCACGGCCGCATCACGCCACCACCGGGCGTTGGATGCTTCTCGCCTGCTCCATCACAGACGTTGTCGGTGCTGCTGCCTACTGCCTGCTGCCTGCTGTGGGTTGCTCGAGCCTCGAAGCGACGAAGCCTCGATTCGAAGTTCGATTGTTCGGATCTTTCTCTTGATGAGCCCGAGTTGCAAACTACTTTTGTAGCGGAAGATGATGATGGATGTCATATGGATGATGTGTGATGATCAAACTTAAATTTACCTATTTATTTGGTTTTCTTTGATTTGATTTGTATGACTATTTTTAAATACTCGTGTTGTTTATTTGGTACTTATTTGCATTTTATGTGAGTTTTATGTTTTTAAAGTGTTTATCTACATATAGCAAATGAAAGATTGTAAAATTATCTTTAATTTGATATATTTATTATATTATCATTTTCGTGTCCCCGTGTCTGCCATTTTTAAGTTGGCATTTTCCCGTACCCGTGTCGTGTCCGTGTCCGTTTTAGTGCAACTTAGCTTTGAGAGACCATCTCTAATTGGGCAGACCTATAAAGAAAAATGTAGAGTTAGTTATTCGGGTGGCATTAAGAATCTTGTAAGTAAGCATTTAAGAAATTATAATACTGTACGACTGTACGCTTACTTGGTCGGCATTGGGAATATGTAAGTAGACATTAAGGATACAGTAAGTAGACATTTAAAAATGTTGTAAATAGACATTAAGGATATTGTAAGTAGGCATTAGATATATGGTAAATAGGCATTTAAAAATGTTTTAAGTTGACATTAAGGTTACAGTAAATACATATTAAATTTTTATGAATTGGCCTAAGAGACGTCTCTCTGAGAGACTGTCTCTCAAAATTATTCTGTTGTTTGATGCACTTTGCATGCAAGATAACAGTATGAGGTGTGCCGAATACTCACGTCTGAGTATTCAACATCAATTTAACTTCCATTTTTTAAGTGTGACATATATTACTAATTCAATATTCAATATTAAGAGAAGTTTTGATAAAATGACTCGCACCATGAATTAGGTAGGTTCGAGCCTAAGTTAGATTCCCCTGCTTGCCCCCCAAGTGAATTTCCACACCAATTGTATTTCCATGGTTGATAATTGAAGTGAAATAACACCATCCTCCGATCTGTTCTACAAACTGATCAAAGCCGAATATAATACTCCTTGCTTGCAACTAATTTAACATATATACATATCATCATGACCAATTCAGTACTTAATTTTGGAACTTAAAGGCACATATATTGAATTAATTTAGCTCATTCTACAGTCTAAAATTTGGAAGAAATGAAACACAAACGGCAGAAAATTCTAATAAATACATTAAATGGGCTATACGTACAAAATTATTTCAGATTTAAAATTTTAAAATTATTGAATTCATTTAATAAATATATCATGTTAGATCGACTCATTATATGACTTGGGTCAAAAATCTCAACTCAAATCTTTGAGTTTAGTTTAATTTTAATATCATGTTAAATATGAATATATAACTAAATAATTTTTTTTAAAACAATTAAATAATTTACTTTATACCATACAAAAAATTGGATATGAATCTTAAATTTAGGCGTATTTAATATGATTAATTAAAATAAATAAATCAATCACAATATTTGATAAATTTGTCTCATGAATCTTGTTCTTCTAGTTCGAAAATTTTGAAGTTTGAATTCTATTGTAAATAAATAGAGGGAACATAGTATTTACATTGGGTAAACTTAAATATTCGGATGACCTACTATAGTAGCTATAGTATGTAATTTACCAACGAAGTAAATTGAAAATTAATATACACTACTAAAAAACATGGAGTTTATAGACGCTTGGTTTTAGACACTTGAACAACCGTCTAAAAAAAACGGAGATTTTCAACACTTTATTTTCAACGCTTAAATAGGTTGAAATTTAACAAAGAAAAAGCGTCCAAAAAATAAAAAAAATAAAGACCGAAACTGGCTTTTAAAATTTTTTAAAAAATTGTATCAAAACGCGTGTCTGGAAATTTCAGACAAACTAAACTCGCCTCTCTTCAATTCCTCATATCAGTCAAGAACAAGGGGGAGAAGGAGAAATTCTATTCTTCAATTCGCCTCCCACGCGCAGCAATCTTCATCATCCTCAAATCAGGTAAGTTCTTCTTCCTCCATAAGCACGCCTGTCCTCTTCATTATCTCATTCTCTTCATTCGTTCTTCCTCATCCAGATTTTCATTAGGTAAGTTTTCGTTCTTCCTCATCCGACAGCACGCCGGACTTCCAGTCTTTATCCGGCAGAAGTATTGAGCGTTTCCTCCGACAACCGTACCACCCCGTACCAGTCCTCTTCATTCTCTCAATTGCACTATCAGGTACTCTCAAGTGTACCAGTCTTCTTCACGTCCTTTGTAATGTCGTTTTCTTTGAATAAATTATCCCTCCATTTTTAAAATTTCTTTGTTACATCCTCTCATTTTCTGTTTTTTATATGTGCTTTATACTTTGATTTTGATTTTGATTAATTAGTGAGAGTTTTTGTGTGGAAGGGTTGAGATTGTCATTAGGAGATTGAAAATAGGGGGTCCATTTGACATACTTTTGATTTTGATTTTGATTAGTGAGAGTATTTGTGGTGGCATTGTTGATTAATTTATTTCTCGGCGGCTTTGGGGAAATTTGATGAAGATCCCAAACCCTTATCTATTTCTTGGAATCATTGAAGTAATGTGCATTGTTTATCCTTTGTTTTTATTTTATATTTTGACCATGGATTAGAAGACTTTATTATTGAACAAGCTATTGTAAATAATTTTGCGTGGAATAAAAATATATTGAAGGACATTGGCTTTAATGAACGACACTATGTTTTTGTTATATATGTCATTCAAATATAAATGTAAGATAATACATACAAAAGAAAAATGTGAATGGGTTGTTAGATTTTGATGGTTTTAATATGTCATTGTTATCTTCTTGATTAAGAAAGGGTAGGCGTAACATTCAAATACCATGGAAACACAGAAATCAGAATGAAAGAATTGCAAATCTCAATAAACAGAATGACATTAATAAAACTAGTTATTGTTACTTGTTGTATGCATATGAAATTTTTTAATCTTATTATTATACAATATGTATAGGATGTCTCAATATATTGATAAGAGTTGGATAAATAAACCAAGAAATATATTATACAGAAGCTTATATAAAGGGGGTTAGTGACTTTATGGAATTTGCAAAGAAAGGAACACAAAATGGTTTCATTAGATGCCCTTGTTGCAAGTGTCAAATTGATAGAAAGAAAGTATTACCACTAGAGGAGGTTGAAAGACACATTTTGTTTAAAGTGTTTTATAAAGAATACAAGGATTAGATATTTCATGGACCTATGACTGTTGCCAAGAATGTGTGTAATCAAATAGGGATTCCATTTATAGCTTCCAATGAATTAGAAAATTTAGGTCAAGATGATATATCGGGGTTACTTCGAGATGCTTTTGGATCAAATATTTTAAGTGCTCCTGAGTTTGGTAGTGAACTAAATGAGTAGGGGTTAGCTAATGAGACTATAGAGGAACCTAATTTGCAATATGAATCCGATGAATTTCCTTCACAACAACCTGATATAAACTCTTTTTTTGAAGAAGTCAAATTTAACAAGCTTTATGAAGATTCTAATGAACCTCTTTATGAAGGTTGTACTTCCTTTTCAAAGCTATCATTCATCATGAACCTTTTTCATCTTAAGTGCTTGTTCTGGCCAGATAAATCATTCTCAATGTTGATTGATCTTTTACTTGATACATTTCCACAAATAAAAAATTTTCCTTCCTCATACTATCAAGCCAAGAAATTGATCATGGATTTAGGTTTGGGATATGAAAAGATCCATGCATGTCCTAATGATTGCACATTATATTGGGGTGAAATGGCTGGAAAGGATTCTTACACATTATATTGGGGTAAGATGGCTGGAAAGTATTCTTGCCCTAAATGTCCTAATGATTGCACATTATGTCTCGAACCTTCAAGACCTCAACTAATACTCCAGCACAAGATCCCGCTACTAGCTTGGTACCTGCAGTTACCAAGAAACATAATCCCAAAGAGCAACATGAGCCTTCAAAGAGCAAGGATGTTGTTGAAGAGACATGTAAGGGAAATGAAGATCCCAAAGAGCAAGATGAGCCTTCAAAGGAAATGAAGATAAAACTTCCTGGGAGAAGAAAACAAGTGTGGAGGCTAGGGGGTAAAGTTCATTGGAAAGAAAATATAGATGTGGATCCAGATGAGGTTGTCCAAGTAGAAGGTATACATACTTGAATGATCATAATATGCATATTTGATACAAATTGTGTATTTATTATTCATTGTTTTTTTTATTGAGCAGAGATAACAGAGAATGAGCCTCCCAAATTAGGAATAATGGAGGAGACTATAGTTGCTAAGCATGTTTGGTGCTTACCATCAGGAAAAAGGATCATTGTTCATTTTAATGAATATGATCAACCAATTAGAAGGGGGGGGGACTTGTACTTGTTCTTTTTCTGTCTAAATTGTCAAAAGATGGAACCATTTGTCCACTTGGAGCATAAAATTGGAAGCGTGTTGATGATCATTACAAGCAAAGGATCATTAAAACGGTTTGGGTATGCATTAAACATTCTTTATTTTTATAATTTGATATTAAAATTCTCAACATATGCTTATTTGACAAAGGAGATTCTCACCATATGTATAGGATAAATTTGTGTCACCTGATAGAAAAGAGTTTTGTCGAATGATATTGTCACATATAAATATGAAGTGGAAGCATTACAAGTGGGAGCTTCAAAGGGACTATTATCAGCCTAATGTGACAAAGGAGAAGATAATTGAGAATATGCCTAAAAATTTGATAAAAGAGCAGTGGATTAGCTTTGTTTCTTACTGGACCTCAGAAAAGTTCAAGGTATTTGTACATAGTGTATTATAACAAATTTAACATAAATTTAAGTTTTATATTCACCAAGTTAGAACCTAATAATTTAACATTGACAAAAATTATCAACACTGGGAAAAAGAGCTCGTGAAATGCATAATCATGTACATACTACTGGGTCAAAGAGTTATGATTAATGGAAAACTGAATTTGTAAGTATGAATACAATTATTGTTATTGCTTATAATGAGACAGTTGCATTTGCTTGTTTTTGATGTTGCTAGGTTACTTAAATTTTATTTATGATGCCTATATTTGTGATAAGTTTATTTCTTTGGGATAATCCATTACTTTTAAATAGGTTAAGTTGAATCACAGAGAACCTAGTGGGCTAGAAATGTGAAAACGTTCACACACTACAAAGAGTGGTGGTTATGTAGAGGGTACAACCACTCAAGAATTCATGGTATATTAGAGTAGTGAATTGGAAACATTTATCATTATGACAAATTTGATTGCATATTTCATTTATACTTTTGTATTGTTATAGGACATTGCTGAAAGTAGGGTTAATGAATGTTTACGTGTTCAAAACAACCTCGTGAGGTGCTTGAGACAGAAGTTTTTAATGAGATGATGTATCAACAGGACAAACCTAATCAGCGTGTTGTTAGTTATGGTCATGGGGTTAGTAGATCTCACGTGTTTGGTATTGAAGCTCAATTACGAAACAACAAGATAGGTGATTGTGGTGGTACTTCAAGTGATGTTATGGGGCTTAAGTCCTACCTATTGTCTGTTGAGAGAAAAAGTGATGAGGTTATGAGAAAAAATGATAAGGTTATGAGAAAAAATGATGAGATTATTTCCCAATTACAAAAAAGAAATGATGAGGTTACTTCCCAACTTTTGAAAAAAAAATGAAGAAGTTGAAGAACTAAGAGCTCAAATAAAAAAATTCTCACTCAACGTGCATTAGTCATCCTAGATCAATTACAACAAATTCAAAGGACAAGTAAGAATCATTATTATTTTTATCATCCATCGAATCTTTTTCATATTACTTTTTAGTGCTTATGGTAAAAGTGTAGTTTCTAGTTTTTTTTATGTTATGTGCAATTTTGCTTGCAGTTGGATGAAGTAGATATGATAATGACTTATATAAAGTTTTTTATATTCAAGGGAGTTTGGTAATTAAGGTAATCCCATATTTGAAAATAATTATTGGCCTTGAATCACAAACGGGGAGTATGTATTTTGGCTAAAGTTGGTGCATTTTGTTTGATTTGTTGCAGATTTTTGCAGCTGATGTTCGTATTATGACCAACAAATCATCTTTTGCGAAGGTCTTGACACTAAAGTGGAAATTGCAACATAAAGAAAATAATTTTGCACGCCTTCAACTTTTGAAAAACTTTTAACTTTTAAATTTTGCTCTCTTAAACATCGATGAATATATATGTGTATGTGAATATTGATCAAATTAGGCACTCATGTTGCTTGGACTTTTTTGACCAAGCTACAAAAACTTAAGGTCAAAGCAACATCGACGAATGTATGTGCGTATATGAATATCTAATTCTAATACTTTTTTTGGATATGATTGATTTGGTATGATATTTGTTAGTAATTATGTATGTTTGATGAATTTAATATAGTATGGAAAATAAATACATTTTCAATGCATGTAAATGTCTAAAGTGTATATCAAGATGTCAAGGGCTTTAAAGGGTTTATTTTCATTTAGACGTATAAAAGCATCTAAAATATTAAGCCCTATCCACATTAAAAAGCGTCTAACAAATTCAACATTTCCACACAAAAAAGCATCGAAAATATTCAGCATTTTCCACGCTTCAAAGCGTCTAAAAACGTGAAATTATAGTATAGATTTAAGGTGGGAAATATTTTTTCCCACAGCAAAAAGCGTCGAAAAACAGATATAACATCCACTGTAAAAAGCGTCGAAAATTTGTAACTACAGTTTTTTAGACGCTTGACGAAGTGTCGAAAATATATTTTTTGACGGTTAAAACAGTCGAGAAAATCATAGTTTTTCCATCGAAAAGCTTCATGTTCTTTAGTAGTGATAAAGTTAGAGAAAAATTTTGAAAATTTACATAGAAAAACTTTATAAGAATTTTAACATTTTAAAAAAAAATTTTGACATTAATTTTAATTTTTTTTTTAAAAAAAGTAATAAAACTTACTATTGCAGGTCTTTTGATTACCCGAGTTTGCTCTAGGCAAATAACCCATAAAATTTGGATTATTCATGTTTAATCAATATTTGAGATTATTGTAAAAAAATTATGAAAATATTAGATTATTCTAGGTAATTTATCCATAAATAAAACTCCTACAGTAACTGTTTCATTTTTTTGTTGGTGCGATCTTAATATTTTGACAAATTTTTTATTAAGACCGTCTCAACGTGAGACGACTTATGTGCTGACCCAATCTTAAATTTCTTAAATTTTAATGAAAAAGATTGTTTTTATTTAGTTAACCGCTATATAAGTTTAACTCTGGGTTGTTGTTTTAGGGAAATTTCACGTGGTAACCCTGAGGTTTTGTGTTTACCATGTGGTAACCAAAATTTTTAAAAAATCCACGCGGTAATTCTAAGGTTTACAAAATTGTTCTACCGTGACCTTTTTGCACGTAAAACGTTAGCTACCGTTAATTTCGAAGCTTTAAGGCTGCTTTAAGCCTATTTATGCGACTCACCATTTCAAATGCCATTAATTTCAACCTTTCCCTTAAAACATAAACCCTAACTCTACCATCTTTCATCAAAATCATATTTTTCTCCAAATCCAAATATGTTAGAGATAGGGTTTTATGTTTTGGGGGAAAAGATTGAAACTGATGGCATTTAAAATGGTGAGTGGCATAAATAAGCGTACAACAGCCTTAAACCTTCGAAACTAACGTTTAACGTTTTATGTACAAAAAGGTCACGGTGGAACCATTTTGTAAACTTCATGGTTACCACGTGGATTTTTTAAAAGCTTTGTTTACCACGTGGAAAACCTAAGACCCCAGGATTACCATGTGTAATTTCCCTTTTATATATGAATTAACATTTATTATTGAAAACGATGCTATATTAGAGTTCGAACAATGTGTTTCAAACTCCAATATTGCCAAGATCGAATGTATGAGGTTTTGTGACAAACAAATTAAGCTATCAATGATATCGATGTTTGTAGAAGAAAGTAATGCAATAAAACGACACAAAGATTTAACGAGGTTCACCCAACTTAGGCTACGTCCTCCGGTGTGTAGTATCTCTTATATTATCAAAGGAGTTCAAAGAACTCTCAAATATGGAGAATTACAATAGAGAACAGATATAGGCTAGTGTTTAGCTTGGGGTGTATTTTGTGGATATTTTTGGATGAGCAAATGAGCTCTCTATCTATAGGAAAGATCACATTAAATAACATTGAATACATTAAGACTATGAATAAATGACAATAAAACAACCCTAAGCACTTAAAGAGTCAAAAACAGCATCCTAGGAGCATCAGAGACATCGCTCGACCAAAGCAGAGGCTCGATCGATCGAGCAACCTGGTCAAATGGGCTACAGGAAGTTTCTGGTTACATTCTGTCTGCTCGCTCAACCCATCCTGAAGCTCGCTCGATCGAGTGAGTTGGTCAAGCGACACTTCAGAAAGTTTCTGACAGTTTTGCTCGACTTTCCATCCCATAAGTCACCACATGAATGCACCCATCAAATGTGCACTCAAGTCACACCATTCATAACAATTATAAATGTTGATTTTTTCATAGCTTGTTAAGAATTATTAGCATTTCCAATTCTATTATTTAGCCATGACTTTTTTATATACTTTACATAGTTTTGTTATGTTTTCTTTTATGTTTTTATGTATAAAAAATTTTACAATTTATAAGTATTTCTTTTTACTTTTTAAAAGTCTTTGAAAAATACAGCAAAAAAAGTCTTTGAAAAAAAGACGGCGAACTATTAGAAATGATATTTATTAAGAATTAAAGAAATGAACTTGTTTCTTGGACTTGAATAATTTTTTTTTAAAGAAATGAACTTGTTTCTTGACTCGAGTAATTTTTTTTTTTAAAAGAATAAACTCTAAAAAAAACTCACAGTATTATATTATAAATAGGGGCATAGCCATAGGGCATTACATTATAATTACATAACCGTTTAAAATTATATTTAGAATCTAGAATTTAGAATAAAGAAAAAGATATGCAGATATTCGTGAAAACCCTAACTGGCAAAACTATTACTCTTGAAGTTGAGAGCAGCGACACCATTCATATTGTCACGACCAAAATTCAAGACAAATTAGGTTCTTTTTTTTTTTTTTCTTTCTACTTTTCAAAAACTATTATTTTATTGAAAAATTTAATATTAATAATCTAACCTTTTATCCCAACCTTTGTTTTTAGTTTACTATTAATGTAATCTTTTATTTTATAATAATTCAACCTTTACTTATTTTGCTATCAGCATACTTTATCAGTATGCTGACAGCAAATTAAAGGCAAATATTGATTTATTCGAAAGTAATTTAAAATTGAGATTATTCACAACGGATAGATAAAAAGTTGGAATCTAATGTCAATTTTTCGTATTTTTTTATTTTTAAACTGAAAGAAATAGACCCTTTTTATGGAGGGTCGATTATGAACTTAAACGAGTGTTTAGAAAAATAATAGAGACGGACCCTATATATTATAATTAGCATTAAAAACGTAGACGTATCATATAATTTTTAAATGATAAAAGAACTACTTATAAATTGCAAAATTTGAAGTGTTTACCCCATCAGCATTTTCTAATTTTAAGATCCTTTCTAACACTGAGCCCCAGACAAATACCTACTTTTCCTATGGTCAAGAACGACCCTGATAAGCATGTTTTGTGTTTGAGTCTACGGATTAATTTAGAGATATTATATACTCCCTCCGTTATTTTTTTTGTTTTTCTTGTTTACTTTTTGTACAATTTTCAAAGCAAATTTTAAACCTCAATATCTCGAAATACACATAATAAAAAATTATAAAAAATACATAATAAAAAAGTATACATTAATAAGAATCTAACGAGATCTGACATGGATATATTTTATCTTCTAAAAATATCTCAAAAACATTAAATCAAATTTCTTTCTCTTTAAAGTGAAATGCTCCAAATAGAAACAACATTAGAAAACGGGAGAGTAATGATTAACTTTGTATATGCAACCATAGTTATTCAATATTTTTATATTATTTTTATTTTTATTTCAAAATTTGATATTTTATGTAAAGATTTGATATTTGATATTTTAATGGTAAACAATTAAAAGATGAGTGAATTATATGTGATTACAATATCCAGAAAGGTATCAATTAATTAAAATCATAATTATTTGCATAAATATAATTTATATTAATAGGGTCGTTTAAATAATTATAATTATAGTAACGAGTGTTGTTATGAATTTAGATTCAACTTTTCATCTTGTGTTGCCGCATGTATTTATTTTTTATTTATTATTATTATTATTATTATTATTATTATTATTATTATTATTATTATTATTATTATTTTCACTGCAATAAAATTAATATTTCGCGAATAGGATTTAGTGACATTAAAAAAATATCACTAATTTATATTTTTTAATGTTATAGTTGTTGATTCTTATTTAAAGCTCCACTATAGAGTGCTTTAGTAACACTATTTGACCTTTATTGATATATGTAATTGTTATTATAGTTTATGATGACATTTATGAGAAATGTCACTATATTCTATGTCGCAGAAAGCTTTAATATGAAATTTTATTATACTTCTAAATGGCTAATAAATGTCATTTAATCCACTTTATAAACCATTAGAAAATTGAAATAGTGACATTTATATTAAATGTCACTACATATACAGTATATTATGTTGTAGTGTTTTTATTCATAAAAACTCTGGTACAATAATAAAATTACAGCAATTAGCTAGGTAATTTTGATATTGATCTTTAATAATGATGGGTTTTAGTTGATCATCATTTAAGAATTAACATTTATCTCAATTAAAATAAGTATATATTGAATTCTCATTTAATTTTCCCTTTATCAGCCTAATTAAATTTTTTTGAAGTATTATTAATACTTATTGTTTAGATAAATCTGAATTGGTTAATTAATAAGACCTTTCATAAGAACATCCCTACGTGAGATAAGGAGTCTAATGTCACGTGTGGACTCTTTCCCTAGT
Source organism: Amaranthus tricolor (assembly GCF_026212465.1). Taxonomy (NCBI): domain Eukaryota; kingdom Viridiplantae; phylum Streptophyta; class Magnoliopsida; order Caryophyllales; family Amaranthaceae; genus Amaranthus; species Amaranthus tricolor. The sequence continues at coordinate 30,459,816 of NC_080051.1, read as the reverse complement.
CTTAACTCGTGGGCTGCTTGCTCACACTCCCATCGTAAGCGAAGCCAAGCCAATTGCTTACTAGGCACTAAGTGTTGGATGTTTTAGTGATGTGGGTTGGAAAGTAAAGCTACTAGATTAACAAGGAGAGCTTGAAAAGTTTGTAAGAATATAGCTTTGATTACTTAGGATAATGTTTGTACAAGGTTTATTGTGTTCTTCTCCAAATGGCCTATCCCTTCAAGGTATTTATATTAATCTTAGGTATTCTAGAAGGTTCTAACACCTCCTCAACTTGTGGCTAGAATTATTCCACATGTCCCTACTCTAGAATGTTCTAAATACTTCTACACTATTCCAGTACATACAAGACTTCACTACAATGTTCTAGATCCTCCTAGAACATTCTAGACCCTACCATGTTATAGGTACATTTGGTAGTAAGATTGTAATTAGTTATAAGTGGGTATTAGTGATAGTCTGAGTAGTTAGTAATATAAAAGGGGATATAAGAGTGTATTAGATTTTAGGAAACATAATGAAATAAAACAATATACTTTTCGTCTTCTAAATTTCTTCTCTTTCCCAATTCACATGGTTACTTGAGATTCAACAACCATAACATTGGTATCAAGAGCCATTCTTTCCTTAGCACCAATATTTCTCTTCCATTCTTTTTATTTCTTTATCTTATTGAAACATTTATTTCTTGACATTAAATTCTACAATCAAATTGCACACAAACCTATTTGTGAAAAGGCATTGCTATCGTCATTTGAGTTATTAGAGTTTTTTTTTCCAAACTAGAGATTTCTTTTAGTGGTTGCAAAGATGAGGAGTGAAGAGTTTTACAAAATCATACAATTTGAAAAACTAATTATCCAACTTGAAGAAGTCAAACAAAAGAAGGTTATCAAATCTTTTAAAAAACTTTTGAAAGATGAATGTTTTGATAGTTGGGATAAAGGATTGTGTTAATGGTGTAATGAACCAATTCTTGATCATAATTGTCAACATAATAGTGATAATTGAGGATTTATTGTAGCATGATTGAAGTAAATACCATTCAAGAATTAGCAACGTGTGATTTACAATTGATACTCAAGAATCTTTAAATGTTGATCATATGAATTCATGTGCAAAAAGTAAATTGGTTTCTAAAGGCTTTGTTCATATGGATGGTGATTTGGTTAATTGTGTGATTGATGACATGAGTGAACATGATTTAGATAAAAATTATGAATGTTTTGTGGCAATTGAACCTGAAAATTTATTTTCAACATATGGGGAAATTCTTGAAGTTCATTTAATTGAAAATTTTATTCTCCAAAATAAGAATCCGCTAAGAGAAACTCATCAATGGAGTACTTTGTCAAGAGTGCAATCAAGCTCCAAGAAGGTTAAAAGAAGATATGAGATGTACAAGAAAAAGAGAAAAAATTGGGCAGAATATACTAAAGTATTTCTTGACCTACCTTGGTCGTTAAAAATCAAGAAACGAAAGATTTTTATGCATGTTTTTAGTTTTATTCATGAAGTGATGAATAAGTACAATAAAGATGCCTTGTTACTTTATCATTATCAACAATCCGAGTCTCAAAATCACAATGTTACTCTTAAAATTCAAGCAAGTGTTGGGGGAAATGGAAATACTGTAGCACAATTTTCAACGCAAATGATGTTGCTTGCTCATTTATTGGCAAAGAAGATTCGAATAATGATGAGTTTCAAATCTGGTGCTCGAACTCATTTGGCATGGAATCAGAAATTACTGATATTGATCTTACTTCATTTCTCACTATTTTAGATATTTTTTGTAGTGTTTAGTTATAGTTAAAAGTTGTCTTGTATTTTTGTTTAAATTTCTTAACATAGACTTGAAAACAAGTCTTTTGAAGGGGGGAAAGTATGTTATATGTATATTTGGTAGTAAGATTGTAATTAGTTATAAGTGGATATTAGTGATAGTCTTACTAGTTAGTAATATAAAATGGGATATAAGGTTGTATTAGATTTTAGGAAATATAATGAAATAAAACAATATTCGTCTTCTCTTCTAAAGTTCTTCTCTTTCCCTATTCACATGATTGCTTAAGATTCAACGATCAGAACATACCAATATTTACATGATAGTTCTAGAGTGTTCTAGACTCTTCTAGAACATTCTAGACAAAACTATGTGCTTCAAGAATGTTCTAGTCTTTTCTAGAATATTCTTGATACATCTAGAATTTTCTAGAGCAATCTAGTCCTTTCTAGAACTTTCTTGGACCATTATGGTCAATGCTTGGGGTATAAATGGGCATCCGGTGACAAGAGCCTAAATTCAACAAATCAGATTTTATAGCTAATAAATAAAGTGAATATTTTAATTGATTTAATTGGACCAAAATTTGGTTTATTTTCTGACTCTAACATAGTCTTAAAAGAGAACTAGTGTTTATTAATGTTAACATGGTTTGTTTTTTGCAATGATAAAAATGTTGTGTAGATACTGTGCTCGTCTGCATATAATGTAGTAATTTAATTTGATTCTATTTTTAGTGAAAAACTAACTTTTATATTATATATATTTTTACCAATATAAATTTAATTCTTTTTGTTGTCCATCAAGTAAGCAACTTCCTGATATAAGATTGCCAAAACGTGTGTATTAATGTAGCTTTTTACTTAAAAATATAAAATATTATTTAACAACTTAATAACTTTTAAATCGTTTTACAAAATTATATTTATCGTGACAAATATAAATGTGTTTTCTTGTTTAATTTTTTTTGCAGTTGAGATCGAAGAAGTCACAACATATTAGCCTAATACTCCAAATTATTTAGTTTCTATAAATTTTAATGATAATTACTAGTAGTATTTAATTTTTTAGAATACAAATTAGTAAATAAGAGATATTATTTATTTATTATAAATAAGAACACTAATTTTTAAATGAGACGGTCTTACGGTGAGACCATCTTTATTGGGCTGATTAAAACAATTACTTACGATCTTAAAGTAATCAATTAAAGAAATGGGCTATTATATGAGCCCGTTTCATGGTAAGACGGTCACATATAAGACGAACTGAAATAAGAATTATAGGAATAGATGCCGGTATTTTTTAATTTTGATGCGTTAATTTTAATTTATAATATTTTTATTTTGGGTAATATATATTAATATAATGTATTTATTATCCACACGTGTACAATTTATTAATTTTTTTTATATGAATTAACAGTTACGAATTTTGATTTTATCGCGGCTTGTTAAGAATTATTACTGTTATGGATGTTGAGAATAATTAGCATTTCCGATCCTATTTTCGCCATGACTGATTTTTTATTTATTTATTTTTTTTTTAACCGTTTCTTTTTTTTTTTTTTACTTTTTCTTTATTTGATTTTTTAAAGAAAAAAGTTTAGTATGTACTTAGTCCACACTAATAATTAGTGTCGACCAATATTTACACTCCTATACTCTTACACTTCACTTCACTTCACTTCAATTTTAAAAATTTTAAAAAATTAAAATTCAAAAAATTATAAATTAAAATTAAAATTTAAAAAGTTAAAATTTTAAAAATTTAAAAAATTAAAATTAAAAATTAAAAAATAAAATAAAATTTATTTCAATTTTTTTTTCAGTTACGTTGGAGTATATATAAAGAGTGAAAAGAGTGAAAAAAATAGAAATAAAAATGTCAACTTGGTCACATTATTTATGTGTGCACCAAGTCTACGGGCTAAAAAAAGGCAAAACTTGTTAAAAAAAAATGTAAACCCTAAAAATTGCACCCATCTTCATCTTAGAAAAATTTTAGTGTTCGGCTAAGTCAATTATTACAGTAAATTTGATATAATATAAAATTATGAATTTCTGATATTAAGTTGGATATACTAATGGTGGTAACATATAAAAATTATATATAGATATATACTACTATTATTTTAGAGCTACTTATGTGAGAGACCGTCTTGATAATTTCATAATAAAGTGCTCATATCCTGATAATTTTATTAATTGGACTATTTAATCCTTATATAAGAGTGTCACACGGTGAGACCGTCTCACACAATTAAAATATGTAATTATTTAAGACTTATTGCGTAGGCTCGAACCTGACCCAAACCATATCCGAACCAAAATTAATCCAAAGGGTTTTACGTTGGACTATGAAGGCATGAAATTCTTCTAGTCAAACAAAATAAAACTAAGTTAAAAATTAGACCATAATTAATTATTTAATAAATTGGACTCACAATATTAATTAAGAAAGAGTTTAACATTGTCATGGAGTGTCAGTGTGTTAGAAGGGAGTAATTTTGTGAACTAATTGTTCATTTTGAAGGGCTTTTTCATGGTCCAAGCTTTGAGATGTTCCACAATTACAGCTTCAGAACCATTATTAAACACATGCAAATGAGCTTTGTTCATGATTGCTAGGGTTGGATATGACCTTGATAATATACATGTTTTGCCTCCTCCTCCAAAACTCTCCACTACTGAGTGATCTATCTGTAAAAAAACAAGTAAAATATACCCCAATATAAGATTACGTAGATTTAACTCTTTCAGATGGACAAGTTATTACTTATCGACATGACACTAGGGTTAGACTTGTTTAAATAAGATCAGGCCAACTCAAATCTAAATATGATCTAACCTGACTTCATAACGACTACATCAACTCAAATAAAAGTCACATACTCCGTCATATTCACCCTAATAGTCTCATTGGACTAGGTACATTTGTCAATACAATAATTCTATTATTAATATTTTTAATTATGTATAAATAAAAATTGTAAAAAGTTGATATTAATGATCTTATCATTGAAACCAATCAAACAAGAATATAACTTATACATTAAGAATAAAATATAAATTAAAAGTGATTGATAAACACCATTAAAAGTCAAATAGAACTAATAACCTGAATAAGATTAAGGAAATCGTATTATTTAAGGATATTTAAAAATAAAATAACTCGAGTTGACATATTATACTTTATAAATGGATTGATTACACAAACTAACACTCTAATTAGGATCGATAATGAAATTTAGTATAAATATAAAATGTAACATACACAAAATATAAAATGAAAGCAGAGGAAGAAGAAGTGACATACCAAACTTCTAAGTGAAATTTTTTTATCGGCTTTCAAATCTACATTTACGAACCCACCAAAGATTGGTTTGTAGAGTTCTTTTACTGTCAAAGAGCTGCCAAATAATGCATTCGTTTAAGCAATTTTACGTGAGAAATACTACACAAGAATTTTTAAAATTCATTTTATATTATATTAGTTGTTCAAATTTTGTTGTCTATAAAAACACTAGAAGAAACGAACTAATGGAAACTAATTATAGATGCTCTTTAATTTAAAGGTTATAAGCAGTGGAGCACCTTTCGCATATTTAAATCTCTAATATTTAAATTTCTATAATATATATGTTAGAATATATATAACATAATAACGTATATCCTAGAGCCTCAACCATAAACTAGCTAAAGTTTTTAGTTAAGTTAATTCCTTGATTTAATGCGTGCTTGGCAAAAATAGCTTAATAGACAATTTTAGCTTATTTTGTACAAATAAAGGATTAGGAGATCAAACCATTTAACGCTAATGTTCGGTATTAGTTGGTTAAAACAACTTAGTACTATGAATAAGTTGTTTTTTAACAAGATACTCATAATAGTGGATTTAAAATCAGCTGATCAAACCAGTTAATAAAATAGCTGGTCAAATCAGTCACTATATCAGCTATCAATTACCAACTATCAGCCGTTTGTCAAACACCTCCATAGTATTAGATGCCAAGACAAAAAAAGTCACAAATTCAAGTGGAATATTTTTTACAACATATACTCTCGTGTGAAGAGGTATATTAGATTTTAAAAATATCTTTAAGACCTCAACAATCCGCTTAAATTTTTAGTTAAATTGGTTGGTCTTGAATTCATAAATTGATGCATCTACTCGAAAATAAAATGTAAAGAAGAGTGAAAAGAAGGAAAAATACCTAGAAGCACCCCCAGAACACATAAGGACAGTGTGGTTATTGTTATGAGACTTGAAAATAGAGAAAAATACAGGAGTATATTCTTCAAAATTTTGGGAAGTTAATGCCAATATCCCAAAAGGTCCAACACCACCTCGAACAATTGTGCCCTTTTGGGCACATACATCCTCAGGATTTACCCACTTCGGATTAAATGCTTCTGCTTTTCTTAAACTTGGGATCTTAAACATTATTTCTATGTCAGCCTGTATTGATACTCTCAATCAATAAGAAAACAACGGCTTACATTTTGATTAGTTTGCTACAATTGTAATTAGGGTTATTTGGTTTCAAACAAAATATTTTTTTTTTTTTGTAAATTACACGTGATTATCCTTATTATTTTTTTTTTACAAATATTTTTTAAATCCGTGTGTTTAATTATGTTTGTTTTTAAAAAAATATTTCATTATGTTAGGTAAATATAGCGTAAAATTAACAAAAAAAATTATACTTTTGTCTACCTTGTGGAAAAGTTAGAAGGTCAAGGTCACCACGTATATTAAAAAAGTGTCTACCACGTGAAAAGGCTGAAAATTCAGGATTACCACATGAAATTTTTTTTTTAATAGATTTTTATATAACTATTTTCTAATAAAAATCTATAGCAATTAGTTTTTTTTTTCAATTTGATAGTTCACTTATCAAATTAATTAAGAGTTGAAAATTTTAATTCCTTGTCAATCAATTAGCTACTCTTATGAGAGACCTTATATCGATGAGAAGATTTTAAAATAAAAAGTCTTATGAGAGACCTTATATCGATGAGAAGATTTTAAAATAAAAAGTCTATATACTAACGATGAGAGCGTCTTATAAAAGAATTTGTAAAAATTAATTTATGGAAAAAACTATTTTCAACGGTTCGGTTCAAAACATTTGTTTTATTCTTTTTTTTTCTCATTGATTGATGTTGAAATAAAACAGACCTGAGCTGAAGTTATTCCTTTGATTTCGAAATGAGTTCCTGGCTGAAGCTTATGGTTGTTAAGCTCAACCTTTTTAGCCCTAAGTTTTTCCACTTCTTCAACAGGCCATTGTCGTAATTGGACCCCACTTGGATCTAGCCATAGTGACCTTGGTATTGCCTATATATAATTTTAAAAAATGTATTAAAAACAAAAAAAAAAAATCATCACTAAAAGTTCAGAAAATTGATATGCAATATAATCTTCAATATTTTGTTTAAATAAATTCCTTGAGAATTGTCTCTCCTCAAACACCTACTAAAATATCAAACTTAATACAAATTTAAATAATGTAATTGATGAGTATTTAGTTTTAAATTAAAACTTACCCCTAATTTACTTCAGCCGGTCTTATATGAGACTATCTCATAATGAGACGGTATGTACAATTAACTTATTTTTTAAATAATTATTTTAAGATAGTAAATGATCATATTTAAATTTATAAATAATTACTTTAAAATTATAAAAAATAATCATATTAAGATTATAGTTGATCAATTTAAAATTATATTATATATTATATCAGTGCAATAAAAATAATCAAATCGTGAGAACGTGTCATTAGACATTGAACAATTTACCTGTATTCCGGCCCATCCATTTTTAGCAGAAACAGCTGGGCTCCAAGACTCATTAGACCAACCCCACAAAATCCTACGGCCCTTTTCAGAATCATAAAATGATTTTGACGCATAAAAATTACCATAATCATATCTTAATCCGCTCCAACCATCAACTGAACCTTTATCAGGGTAATACCTATCTTTATTCGGGTCATATCTTCCAATAGTATAGTACTCAAACCTTGTTACATCAAGACTAACTTTTAACACATGTTTCACATTTTGACTCATTTGTGAAGTATCCAACCCATTTTTTCCTCGGGTCGAAACCGGGAAAAAATCCGGGCATTCCCACATACCCGTATTTCGGGCCGAATGTAATGGATGTTTAGCCTTAATCCATGTCTTAAAATCTTTACTCCTATACAAATATGCCATGCCTCTAAGCTTTCTTCTACCACCCACTAAAATTTTCCAATGCCCATGGGCCCACCATGCGGTAGTCGGGTCCCGAAAGCTGGATACGTTCATGTCGGAGCTTGGGGTAATGATCGGGTTGTAATCTGGTTTGATCCATTTTCGGAGGTATGGGTCGGATAAATTGGCGGGTATGGCAATATTTTGGACTTGTTCATGGGTGGCAGTATCCCCGGTATAGAGTAGAACGGGTCGGTCACCGGGTAGGATAGTAGCTGATCCGGACCAAGCTCCTTTTATATCAAATGGATCGGACATGTAGATTGCGGGTTCAAGAGCCTCCCAATTGATTAGGTCATTAGAGACTGAATGAGCCCAAATAATGTTGCCCCATGTTGATCCCCATGGATTGTATTGGTAAAATAGATGGTACAAACCCTTGTAAACCATGGGCCCTGCCAATGATTAAGAATGTTTTACGCCATAATTAAGAAAATAATTAGTGTAATACTTAGTAATTAGAACAATAATAATAGAGATTAGATAAAAAAAAAAAAACTGAGTTAAACTCACCATTTGGATCTATTTTAAATTTGGGCCGTAGCGTAATTGAACCACCATTGGAAAAAAAACACAAAACAAAAAGTCGTTAATTCAACTTATATAAGTTATAACAAGTTAAGAAGGACAAATAATATAGACGAAAATAAGACCTCAAAGTCACTGATATTAGAGGAAAGCGAGGTTCAGATCTGTCTAGATTATGTGATTTTTTTATCTAAAATCATATACCTACCAATATTGATTTTGTAAGATATGATAAAACATAAAACATGTAAATGAGGTTTGAGTTCAAGTTGGTGATAGCAGAGTCGTGCAATGGGCGCACGCTCATTATAATGGACTAAAGTAATACGCATTATTAAATCATGTGAACTTTTTAATTTTGTGAACTTGTATATGACGTTTGCTATTAACTAGCAATCGAAAAAAACCTCTTTATTAATCTTATTAGTAAGGTCTTGTTTAGTTTACCTTTTAAAACCTCTTTTATTATTAATCTTATTATAACCTAGAGAACCCTTAGGCTCTAACTTAACTTCTAATATCTTGTTTATAACCTAAAGAACCTTTAGGCTCTAACTTAACATTTTGCATGCAATAATGGGAAACACATTACTTAAATACGTAAGGACCTTATATTGACCATAATTATTAAATGTCCATAATTGGTTAAAGTTAAATATCAGAAATATTGGAGGATATATCAATTTATGGAATCCTTCTACCAAAGGACAACTACTATCTTTCAAGAAGCAAAACCCAAACTACGCAAATTAGAGAAAATGAAAGTTTAGAATTTTGTTAGAATTAAAGTTAAATATGTGACTAATTTGACTAATTGATGACCAAATAAACACCTCTAAATAATATGAGTCTCTTGTGTAACAGATTTTCCCTACTACAAATAACATTTATTCTTGATAGATAGGGTATGGTGCAAATAGATTAATAAATGTATACATGAAAAAATTGTTATGAATAATATAATTTTTTGCATATTTCCATATAATAATACTAATGTTTAATTAACTATGATTCTATGAATAATACTAATTTTAGAGATGTTTCCCTAAAATAACCCTAACATGTTAAAAATCAAACTACTTGTTTTTATACGACAAAAAAATGGTGAATTAGATGTAAACTAAAGTTGATATTATTTTAGGAAAAAACTGCTCTAAATTGGTTTATTCATGGTTAATCAAAAGTTGGTATTTTTGTAAAGAGATTAACAAAATATTGTATTATTTACGGTAATTTTTCCTATTTAAATAAAACAAATAACTCACAAAATAATGCTTACAATGGTCAAAAAAATTAATTAAATAATTATTATTTGAAAAGGAAAAATTGGAATTACCATTAATCCAATGTCGTGGAGGTTGGAAATGAAAACCAGTTCTATGAACATGCTCTACTTGGACGGCATCTACTTCAAGGGATTGATATTGTGAAAATACATGGTGAGATGCTTCAACATAATAAATATAAAAATAATTTAATAAAATGAGAAACCCTAAAAAGAATTTGAAGTTTTTTCGTGTGAGTTTCTTCATTTTCATTTTTATTTTTTAGAGAGATATATGAAGAGGTTGGTTAAAGTATATCCATGGGAAGTTGGATGGTATCCCATTATATAGTGGTTTTTTTGTTGGCATTTTGGATGTTTTTAAATTTAAATTAGTAATTTTTTACATTTATGTAATTTTTAAGGCCGTATAATTATCACTCTTTTTTCTCCATTTTACAAATTTACATTTTTAATCTCCGTTATAATTGCTCACACTTTTTACTGTTCGTTATAATAACCTACATTCTTCACTCTACCCTCAAATTCTATTCCACTAGCGTGTTAAGGCTGGTGCCAAAAATAATGTGCTCTGAATCAACAAGGGTATGGTTTGTCTCGAATTCAACGTTTTTTAAATAATTATGATGCGAAATAGTTCTAGTTGCTACAGTTTTTGTAGCAATTACTATTTATTAGCTGATCTCTTTTGTTATATATTTCTCTATGTATAATGTAAAACATAGTCAAATGGTATCTTGTTTGATTCGTCTTAATGCATATTTTCATAATATTAACTTTTTAGAATTTTTTATCATATAAAATTAAAAAAATTTAAGATTAAAATTGTGCATTGGATAGCATTAAAAACATAAATATAACAACTACAAAAATTGAGGAAATATACAAAGTATAAGATATCAAAAACCTTGTTGTACTTATAAATTTGATAATTGGTCAATATTTATAATTTATATAAAAAAATTTGAAAATGCATCTAAGTTGCAATTTCAAAAAAAATTTTATTGACTCATTTTGCTATGTTTTCATCTAAAATGTTTATACTATCAAATCAGATATAGCGATTAGCGAAATAATAATACTGATTTTCTTGATTTTGTAATCAACCAGTGATAGAAGTAGTTGGAGGTGTCGTATCCATGTTATTAGACTTTTGATAGTTTTGGCTTAGTTTTCCATTTTTAATTCCGGAGTTTTATTCAGTTTTTTATTTACTTTTTGTGCCTCTCATTTGCTTTTATTATTATGGTTTAGTTAAAATTTTAATGTATGTTGTACGTGATAGGTGTCATTTCAAACGCATTGTGTACCACTGACTCTCTTACAGAAACCTATCCTTTTGAAAAATAAATTACGGGAGCAAATTTCTCCTTGCCCCTCCTTAAAAGGAGCATAGACATGATATATGTGCAAAATATGTACTTAATGACTAGTCATGAACTATTGATGATGACTATAAAAGGTGGTGGATCTTAGTACGAATGAAATCAATATAAATTTTACTTCACAAATTCTCATTTAATTTATAAAGTCTGATTTTGAGACAAATTTAATCTATTTTTATAATTAAGATAATCAATATAACTTGTTTAATGTTTAACACGATATTTGAAAGTTTAAATTGATGTTTTAGATAAAATAGTAAATATATTTCACCGTGATACGGACTTATACAAAATATGCTCAAATATTATTATATTTAAAATCCATTATATAATAAGTAGCCTTACAGATGGAGAATTACTAATGAACAATGTCATGTTTGGGAACGATGATTTCATTTGAAAATTTGAAATTTGCTCAAATTTATTGTTTGGCAAATAAAAAATTTTCAAATTTGGGCATCAAATTCCACCATCGTTTTTAAAGTAGTTAAAGTTGAGAATTTGAGAATAACTATCCAAACCTTGTCATTCTCAAATTCATTTTTTATAATTTTATAATTAAAATCCATATTTTGAAATGAAATTCTTGTTCTCAAACACTCACTTAGTGATTTGTGAATTGTGATTGTAAATACTTCACTCAAATCGGTACTAAGGCGCGTTGTTATTTAAAAACATTCAGTATCTTGTCAATATATATTTTAACTTTGATAAATTGTAAAAATTCAAGTTTATGTGAACAATATTGTGAAAATAAATTATTTGTTGCGATCTTTTGAGAATAGTGAACAAAATAAATTTTATTTGGGAGAAAATTTGTGTTCTTTTATGCAATCAAAAAAGTATAAGCCATTATACTTTGTAAGTTTATGAAAATACAAAACTAAAGATATTATTATAGGAGTATAATACGTTATGAGGAAATTAAAATGATTTCAATAATACATTAATATCATAAATTGTATTTAACTTAAGATACTAATAATTAAAGTTTTATAATTTGACCGTGACGTTAAAAATCAACGAGTGAAATTGTTCTAAATACTTATTGATATAGTGAAATCTTTTTTCTGAGTTGTGAAGTTATATACAATCCTTTGTTTTATATTCTTTTCATTCATGTAAATTTGATACAGTTTATATTTTGAATCATTTATTTTTACCTTTTTATTTTTGACTTTAACCGATATTATTGCTCATAATTTCATATTTTTTTTATCTTATTTATATATTTTATTAATATAATTATTTTTTATCTTATGTTCACATTGTAAATATAAATAGAGAATATTTATTTACTTTAACTAAAGCTAGGGTATTGAGCCATATTGCTTTACCCCTTAGTTAGCAATTAGAAAACGATGTGACATACGCAAGTCTTTACTTATCTTTAAATAAAGTTCTTACAACTCGACTTAAAATCACTTCACTTGTACATGTAAAATTTTAATTGGATCATTATACTAGATTTCTATAAATTACTTATTATTTTACGTAATTACAAGCATATTTAAATGTCTTATTTTTTTTATTCAGACATATTAACCTTTAATATCTTTAATTCTAATTGGTTAACGCTATTATGTTACAGTGTTAAACAATAATGATATCATATTTTCTTAAAATTATATGTGTCACCATCTTATTTAATTTTTTCTTTCTAAAATGCCATGATGCTATCATCATTATTGTTATTATCATCTTATTAATTTCAATAAGTTCACTAATATAGATGGTATATAGATTAAGGCCCTTAATGCACCAATATATGCAGTACAAGCAAATTTTTTTTAAAAGAATATTATCTTAAATTTATACTTTTTCTATCTCATTAATTTTGCAACATAAGACTCAGAAAACCCTTATATATTTGAAATTTAAGATACAAGTTGAAATGTTAAAAAGTTCCATAAGGAATAGAGCCTTTCACATCAAGGGAAAAAGGTCTTGGACATTGTGAACACCAAAGAAAAAGAACCCAAAATAAATGTCAAATATTAACAACCCTAAACATGGAAAAAATTTCAACTTGTTCATTTCATTTGGAAAAGGCAAAAATTACATAAAAATTGACGACGTAAAAATAGTTCTAGTATGATGCATGTAGTTGGGGATCCAGCACATCTTTCCAATCCAACTTATTACCCATTTCTATTGCTACATTTCTTTCCATATTACTTAGCTTAGATGAGTAAATCTACACACTTAGGTGGTGTTTGGTATGAACTTTTTAATACTAAGTAAGGGATTCAATTATCATTACTCCATATATTTATTTGGTATGATATTAGGTTAACCCAATCCCTTTCTTGAGGGTAATGGATTTCCTTACTTTGTTACCATCTATTTATGTCAAGTAATAAATTCCTTTTCTATGATTAATTAAGTGTTTTCCTTATACTTTCATATCAAACAACATATAACTACAAGTCTACAACCCATACTCTTATCCTTACTCCTCACTATCATTTTCCTTTACATTACATTTTATATTCCCATACCAAACACCCCTTAAAGGGATTTATTTGCTGATTTTAACAAGTGGGTTAAAAAGATATTCATTCATCGATCTACTTGGTAAGCACTTTATAGAAGTTACAACTTATGCCGATGTGGAGTTATTAGTGGGGGGAAGAAGAACGGTCACCGACCCATCTTAAAAATAAGTTGTTATTATATATATGTTTACTATTTTTTAATGAAAAATTTATAGTTGATAACGATAATAAATGTTTGTCCAGGATGAGTTATTGAATTTTTAAGACGTACCGACTACTTTATTAGCAAGGCTTTTGATCATGTAGAGTGACTGAAGTTTCAACCACAGATCTACAGTTATCTTCTCGCCAATAACCTCATGCATTTGCCAAACACCTCCTTCTAAATAATACCTTTTAAATTTATTTTGCGTAAAATCAGTTTATCTGATCTGGACTCTTTAAATACTGGAATTTATCTTGCAATTAAATATTTCGATTATATAATTAATTTTAGCTTTAATACTGCTTGTTAGAGTGAATGAGAGTACGCAAAAGCGTAAAAATATTGAAAACTTTATAAAAAATTCTGAGATAAAATACTATAAGGAAATACACACAATATATTTGCATTTTTTGTTCGAATTTTTGAGTAACAATTTGAGATAAAAACACTACAAGAAAACTTGTTTTTAGCAACAAGTTTTAGCAACGACTATATTTTTTTCGTTGCGAAAAATACAAATTGTTGCGAAATCCGTTGTTATTGCTAAATAATTGTTGCCATAAAAAAAATGAGCGCGGGCTTTGAAATAATTAATATTTGTTTTTTGCAACGATACCAGTCGTTGCTATAAAGCATTATTAGGTAACGCAACAACACGAGTCGTTGCGAAAAATTATTTTATGTATTGCAACGACAATGTCATTGCAAAAAAAAAAATTGAAAACCAAAAACACGGGAAATTGGAGAAAGAGAGAAAGCTTGCTTCAGAAAGCCAAGCCTCACGCGACGCGAAACAGCAAAATCGCCTCCTCCCTGCTTCAAGCCTCCTGCCTGCTTGCCTCGCCTCCGGCCTCCCCACGTCGACGTCGTACCTCCGGTGCTCCTGTCCCTGCCTCCCCAGTGCCACCGACCACCGCCGTCACGCCGTACGTTTAATCGTTTATGAACCCTAATTTTTGAATGTTGGTTTTGTCGATTGTTGTTTACTCGTTTTGATGCCGGTTTTGATAATTGATATTGATTCTCTATTTCTCTTGATCTTGATATTCTGAATCAAATGTTGAAGATGAATGTTGGTTTTGATGCTGGTTTTGATTTTTGAATGTTGGTTTTGTCGAGTATGTCGACTGTGGTTTACTCGTTTTGATGCTGGTTTTGATAATTGATTTTGATTCTCTATTTCTCTTGATCTTGATGTTTTGAATCATATGGTGAAGATGAATGTTGGTTTTGAATGCTGGTTTTCATCATTCGTTTTCTTTTTGATTTTATGGTGAAGATGAATCAAAATATGAATGCTGGCCTGGTTTTGATGCTGGTTTTGATGCTTGAATGTTGGTTTTGTCGACTGTCGTTTACTCGTTTTGATGCTGGTTTTGATAATTGATATTGATTCTCTATTTCTCTTGATCTTGATGTTTTGAATCAAATGGTGAAGATGAATGTTGGTTTTGAATGCTGGTTTTCATCATTCGTTTTCTTTTTGATTTTATGGTGAAGATGAATCAAAATATGAATGCTGGCCTGGTTTTGATGCTTGAATGTTGGTTTTGTCGACTGTCGTTTACTCGTTTTGATGCTGGTTTTGATAATTGATATTGATTCTCTATTTCTCTTGATCTTGATGTTTTGAATCAAATGGTGAAGATGAATGTTGGTTTTGAATGCTAGTTTTCATCATTCGTTTTCTTTTTGATTTTATGGTGAAGATGAATCAAAATATGAATGCTGGTTTTGATGCTTACGGTTTTGATGCTGGTTTTGATTTTTGAATGTTGGTTTTGTCGACTGTCGTTTACTCGTTTTGATGCTGGTTTTGAACCCTAATTATAATTTCTTCATTTATGAACCCTAATTCCCTAAATCCCTAATTATAATTTGTTGATTTACTGATTTGTTTCATTGTTTCTTCATATCAGCTCTTCAATTTCTTGTTTATTCATCTCTAAATCTGTAATTTTTTTCATGTTTGTGCTTCTTTGACTTTGCGGGATGAAAACTGATAAAAAACCACCGCTTGCGACCTTGCGAAATCTCCGATGAGGATTCGTGGGCGTCGATCAGTTCTAAAACCATCTAACACAAATACACCTTTTCGTACACCAGGTATTTTTTAATCTACACTGTTAATGAGTTTGTTTTTTGTATTACATTTTTATTTCTGGGTTGATAATGTTGCTTATTTTTCCAATTAATTCACAAAAGCTTTTTTTATTTATAAATTTTATGAAAAATTTCCATTAGAAATCCTAAATAGCCTTATAATTCCTGTTGCTGTTTTTTATCCGGAATTGTCAAATGATTCAAGAGATTCTGTTGCATTTTTTCTCTTTGATGTTTATGGGTACTAATAATTTCTTCCATTTACTAGAAAGTTTTATGAAAATTTTTAAATAATAATCTGAAATACCTGTATTTCTTTGGAATTTGTTCGTGTTATGTTCTTTAGGATAAGATTTTTCTGGGTTTTGGGTTTTTATCGGTCAGAAATTCTTCTATAATATTAACATTCAGTACTTTGAAAATTGGGTTCAATTATGCTCCTTTGATGAATTGGAATGAACTGAAAAAAATTGTAGATTTCTCGTTACGTAAGTTGTTTATGTCAAATTATCAACTCAACTATCGTATTTTGTTCGATTATCCGATTATCCGATTTCAAAAAAATTTATTCGATTATCCGAACGACATGACGTTCGTATTTTGTACCCCAGCATTGAAACTATTTGATATGATTGCTTTGTTGTAGGTCTTCTCATTTGTTTTTGGAGACGGTGATCCAAATCAAGGAATTGAAGAGAAGAGGTGGAAGCTGGTAATGTTTGAGCATTGAAATTAGATTGTTCTATTCAAATTGAAGCTGGTAATGTTTATTCAAGTTGATTTGTATGTTATATCATAAGGTAAGTACTATGCTGCATATAGTGGGATCCGTAATTCTATATTGGTGTATGTTTGCTGTTCTCTTCTTGAGTTTATTCAAAATAAGACGGAAAAGTATTAGAATACGAGGTAGCTAATTAAGTACGTTTTTTCATGAGTTATGTACTATGCTTATGTGCTGCATATAGTGGGATCCATAATTCTGTATTGGTGTATGTTTGCTGTTCTCTTTTCGAGTTTGTCCAAAATAAGACTAAAAAAATAATAGAATATAAGGTAGCTAATAAGTTAAGACCATTTGAGCTCTCTTACAGGTCATTAGTTTCATGGGTTAGTTTGAAAGGCGGGGCTTCAACAAAGTACTTTACATGTTTATTGCTTGGAGAGTTTTGAATGGATGTTTTGCTTATTTTGCAGATTCAATACAAACGGAGGTGTCAGATTCAATGGAAGCAGATGAAATTGAAGCATCAACTATGGAGATTGAGAATGCAAAGTGCCTATCACTTGTAAATTTTTACATGAAAACTTGTATATGGTAGGAGAATTATTTTGGAAAATTGGTTATACGTTACATGTATATGAATTACGTGTATTTTTGACACACGATAATATTTGGGACGTGTGATATTTTGGGATACAAATTAATATATAATGATAATCAGTGATATTAGTTTAGTTGGTTATAAATTATTTATTATTTTAATTGTCTAGTTTATATATAGATTGTAGATTGTTTTAGAAGATAACAAAGTCGTTGCGAAAAATGTGTACATTTTTTGCAACGGTAATAGTTGTTGCTAAAAACATTAATAACAAATTTACTTAATTGTTTTCCCTACAGTAAAGTCGTTGCAAAAGATTGACTATCATGTATTGCAACAACTTGAATTGTTGTGAAAAACATATATTTAACAATGAAAACAGTTGTAGCTAAAAATGCAGAAAATTTGGCAACGAGCTTTTTTGAGGTTAAAAACGTTGGAAGGAATTGCAACGATACTTCTTTTGCAACAATAGATATCGTTGCAAAAAACAGATACCTTTTGCAACCACCATAGTCGTTGCTAAAACCTTTAGCTACGGCTGTACCCGCAACAATGGAATTCGTTGCAAAAAACATTTTTAGCAACGAAATCAGGTTTTTAGCAACGACTTTTTCTGTTGCTAAAAACAAGTTTTCTTGTAGTGTACTTCAACAATATACAAGACAATTAAAATAGTATAAGTTGAATATGATAGATAATAATGGTCACAAGATAAATTGTACATCATGTACCAAAGCCAAATACAAAAAAAGTACTCCATAAGTTTAATTTTATTGATCATACTCCATTAGTCAAAAGATAATTTGTAAATCAAGTATCACGAATTTTGTTATACTAAGTTCATGTACCAATGCCAATTCAAATGCTAAAAAAAATTAAGTTAAATTTTATAGATCATAATCTTCAAAAGATAAATTGTACATCAAGTATCATAAGTTTTAATTTGCATATGAAGTTCATGTACCAAATTAAATACTAAAAAAGTATTAATTTAAATTTCATAGATCATAATCATCAAAATGTCAATTGTACATCAAGTATTATATAGCAAGTTTTGTATACACTAAGTTAATGTACCAAAGGCAAATACTAAAAATGTATAACTTAAATTTCTGCATACATCATAATCGTCAAAAGATAAATTACACATAAAGTATCTAATTTTTTTTTTCTTCATAATGTCATGATTATAGTGATCATTATTATTTTTATTGAATAATCCCTTTAGTTCACTACTAATGTCTCACTTATTTTATACACTCTATCCAATGTACTTATTTAATTTTTAATATCTCTAATGGTGCAAAATTAAAAATTGTGGAAAGTTAATATAAATAATCCTTGCGTTGAGACGAATCAAACAAGATCCTACGTGACTATGTTTTAACTTATAGATTAATAATAAAATACAAATTAAGAGCAAGAGATAAATAGTGTTTAAAAAGAAAATGGGATATTATTAGTAAATTAGAGGTAGTATCATATAATTAATAATATAAATAAGTTCACTATTATTTATATTGGATCTTTCTTTAAAATTAAAGGCAATTAATATCTTTCTTTAAAATTAAAGGCAATTAATATGCTAATTTATGTCGAGCCAACAATATTACTTTCTCCATTTTCAAAAGCATTTTATTAATAAGTTAAAGAAATTCCAAGTGGTGATACTTAATTTTTTGTTTTTTTATGTGGTAGACAATTAATCCACGTGGTGATCATGAGCTTTCCACTTTTTCATGTGGTAGACAAAATGTTACATTTTTGATTAAATTAAGCACTCATTTCAACTGTATTACGAAATATATGGCCAATTAGGGTGTCTGCGAGGTCTATTTTTTTAAATAAAAACATTATGTTCGGAAAAAATAGCGTAAAGTTAACAAAAACACTTCTCTTTTTCTACCATGGAAAAAAATTGAAAGCTTAAGATCATCACATGAATTTAAAAAATATTTATCTACCACATCAAAAATTCCATAATTAAAAATTACCGCATACAAATTTCCCAAAGTCATAATCACAATGTATCACATTAATGCTAACGTAATCTAGATTAATATACACATGTCCTAAATATTGATGTTTGTTTGATATAAGTCGAGTTTAAATTTTCAATAATTGAACAAAAAAAAATCAAGGTTGACCTCGATTTTGAAGTAATTTGGAAGAGTATCCCAACTAATTAATGCAAATAAACACATATCCTGAGAAAGATTTATGGTATAGTGATAAATAGAAGGGTTCAACCCACCGCGTCCGGTCAAAATTTAAAAGATCGGGTCGTGATGGATTATGTAAAATTTAAGAGGAACGGCTCAATCCTGTTTAAATCGGATCCTTTGATCCGTTATTTAAAAGTTAATAGAATTGTTCTTTTATTCTACTTTATGGTCTGTTAGGTCTACTCACGTATTTATATAATATCATACTCCTTTCGATTCATTTGAGTTGTCTCATTTAGTTTTTTGACACTATTCATTGACCACTCTTAATTTGTATCTTATTCTTAATCTAGACGTCAAAATATAGTCATGTGGGATCTTATTTGATTCGTCTCAATGTAAATTTTCTTAATATAAATTTTTATAATTTTTAATTATGCACAATTAGAGATATTTAGAATTGAATCAGTGTATTGGAAACTAAATGGGATAACTCAAAAGAATTGGAGGGAGTATAAAATATAAAAATATAAAATATCAGTGGTAAAAAATTTTTTTCGCAACCAACTCCTATTATCTGACCTGGCCCGGCCTGACCCGTTACACCAAGGTCCATTAATGACCCGACTCGCTAATAACCCGTTAAAATATGACTCTATCCTTGACCCGTTAAACACCTCTAGTGATAAATACTTTGCTTCTTTTTATAATAATTTTTAGGTACATAGCAGGATGATAAATTTGGGCTGATGAAATTTCATACTTTCATCCTAAACCAATTGATAATTGAAAGAGTAGCTCATCAAACTTATATGTTGGTCAACCTCTCTCTAATTTTTTAATGTCGGATCATATATACTTTATTTTTCCAACATAAGACAAGTGAAGGATGAGTTAAGGGTGGGCTATATAGCTAGGGGAGGAGACGGCTGGTGAAAATTAACCAAACTCAAATTCTTTTTGAGAAAAATGATACATGTTATAATACTGAGACATGCATTTTATTTATAATAATGTTGATCAATTGATAATATGATCAAAACACTTAATAATGTACAATAACCAAGGAAGACTTGGTATTCCAATTTCCATGGGAATGCTATTTCATTCTCCCTTTGAAATGTTCTCATCATAATATAATATTCCTATATGTACAATCATTAGAATTAGAGATAATTAATTAATTAAATAATTAATTAATTACAAAATTATGATCATCTCTTTAAAATTACCTACTATTAGACCTTAATCCTCTCTTTTTAAAGGAAGTATGTATATAATTAATGAGAGGATCAAATGAATTCCTTAAAGAGTTTCCTTATGTCAAATCTTCCATGGTTACTTTCTACGACGTCAATAATTTCTTGAAAGGTTGAAACGGTACATGGAACAATAAGACCATTTTTTTGCTCAAACCCGAATTCATCATACACCTTCTCTAACAATATTTTGAATAGAGGATGAGAAAGAAAGTTTGTTGGAACGACAAATCTTTCTCTTCCTTCTCCAACATACACCGCGAAGAACCCTGTTGGGATTTTCGTGAGGGATGATCCGTCATTCGAGGATCCTTCGATTAATAAAGATTGTCGATACGAAGGATCACAATGATTGATTTCATTTATGGTTGATGCCTTGCCTTTCTTGGCGAGATTAGTGAAGGGTTTTACTCTAATCTTCTTCAACATGTTTAAATTATTGGTAGAGAAAAAGAAGGAAGAATTAGGGTATTGAGTAAAAGAGAATGTATGTGGGAGGTATATATGTACTTGCTATGTTGACTTGAAATAATAAAAATCAATTTTCTAACAATAATTGTGGTTGTATTTATTAGTCTTTGTTTGATTCTTTTATGGGTATTAGTTCAATTGACTTTTTTAATATTTGATTTATATCCTTTTTATTATTTTATTTATGATATGGAAAATAAGTTGCTAATAATTGCTATATGAAGATAGGGATTGCCACTTTGATTGAAAGCAATTTAATTTTTTTTCTAATTAATAAAATTAAAAATAAGAACAAATGTACATGTGGTTAGGTGAATATTCTTTGGATTTAATTGAGTTTAGGACGAACAACTTTTGCCAATTTAGACATTATAATAGAGTATATGTTAGTTAGCTATACTAGTAAATTTGTATGTTGGTTGATGTTTAAACTTTAAAATATGGGTTTTAGACTTTATTTAATGCATTTTAATCTACTTATGTTGGAAATTGGGATACCTACCAAACATAGTAAGTGGAGTAATAGTAATGAAAAAAAAAATTAATAAAAATTTGTTTTATTTTCAATAATAAATTAATTTTTACACTAAAATTTTTGGGTGATTTTACAGGGGACAAAGAGAATATTAAATATAATACATTATATAGCATTATTAAAATTCTTATAAGCTCAAACTAAAATGAAAATGTAGAAAGGGTGTTGTCAATTTATATAGATATTAGGAGTAGACAAAAGTAGTCCTGCCAAACACTCAAAACTGTCTAAAAGAGTTGAATCCCACAACGTGGGAGCTGCATGTATACGACGAAGTACGGCTACCAGAACTAAAATTTAAGGGAACAGATTCACAACATTTGGACGTGCATAAAGGGCCTCCTATTAATCAGATTCTTAGTTATTACTCCCAAGTATTCTTAGTTATTACTCCCTATGTTCTTGGCTTGGTTTAAAGTGAAATTTAGTGTTTTTTTTTTAAAAAAAAATAGATAATAATATATGAAGAAAGAAAATGAATTTTTTGAATAAAATTTAAAGAAAATTAAGTAAAATATATAGATGAGATTAAAAAAAGGGTTATTATCAATGGTACCCTTGTACTATTGAAAAATTACAATGGTACCCCACTGCATTTCAGTGGTACCCCCAAGTATATGCTAATTACAACCGTGACACTATTAATCAATTTTCCGTTAAGTTGCCGTTAAAACCTAACCATGGTTAGTTTCTTCTTCTTCTTCCCTTTTCTCTTTCATGGCACTCTTCTTCCATGGCAGCTCTTCTTCCATGGTTAGTATGGAATTAGTCTTTGAATCTTTGCATTAGAAATACACTTACAAAACCCCACAATTCCTTCTGATTCAGTGTAATCCTAATTCCAATACAAGCTCTTTCTCGACATTAAATTTCTGGAAATTAGCTTCATGCTGCTGCATATAGAAACACACCCAATAATCAGCAATCAATTCAGGACTAATTCCACTCAAACAACAACACTAAACAGTAAAACCACAATAATAATATTTCCAAAAAAAAAATTAAAAAAAAAAAAAACAAACAGAACAATGCCTCAATTACAAATTCAACCTGATCGCAGACTCCATTTGTGTATAAAAAAGAAAATATTTATCACAATTAAGGTTGGGGTTGTGTAAATTGCGGTTGCTAATTCCTCAAAAAAAATGTGAAATTGTAAAACATGAACCCTAATTTAGTTCATGCCATTTTTGGGTAAATTCTTTGTCTCTCTTTTAATCTGTATTTTTTCACATTTTTGATTCGAGTTCCACATTTTTTCTTGTTAATCAACGATGGCGGTCTCCAATTACCACTTAACAGCCTCATGTTCTCTCTCTTCTTCTTCTTCATTTCTCTTTACTCGTTCGAAATTAGTTTCATCAAGGTTTGTTTTAGGAATCAATGTTGCATTTTGTTTGATTTTACTCTCAATTTGTACATTTTTGTAATGAAGAATTGATTGTGTTGATTTCAGAGTTCAAATTGTTGCTGTTAAAGTTAAGAATGCTGGTATTGTCCTGTTGTCAAATTGTCTTGATGTTATAATATACCCAGTTAGATTATTGAATTTTTCAATTTATGCTGGAGTTGTCTTGTCTTGTAATTTGGAAGCTTTTTCTTAATTTTTTCTTGAACTATGAAGTTTTTGGGTGAGATAATTGGGGGTTTAATACTGGAAGCTCATCTTAAAGGTTTGAAGAATGGAGTATCCGTCTCTTAGATTCCATACTAAGCTGCCATGGAAGGAGAGCAGGAAAAGGGAGGAAGAAGAAGAACCTAACCATGGTTAAGTCATTCGAGATTTAACGGCAACTTAACGGAAAATTGATTAATAGTGTCACGGTTGTAATTAGCATATAATTGGGGGGTACCACTGAAATGCAGTTGGGTACCATTGTAATTTTTCAATAGTACAAGGGCACCATTGATAATTTCCCTTAAAAAATTAAATTAAGACATTAAGTAGATAGACCAAATTGAAAAATAATGCAAATAAAATGGGACAGAGAAAATGCATCCCTCGTCTCTATTTTACATTGTCTTTCATTTTGTATTATTTTCTTATTTGAAAATGATTTTCACAATTTTCTTCTAGTCTCAATTCTTAACTAGACAGTTAAAATTTCTTTAAATATTATTCGTAAAATTGATTCACTTCCATTAATAATCATTATTATCTTATTATCTTATATTTCTCCTTAATTTAATGTCGGTGGGACCGTGGGACATATGGAGTATTAGAGAAATGTCATCATCTAGTACTCCATTATCATTGCTAGGGATGGTCATGGGGCGGGTCTGGAGTGGGTCTGGCTAGACCCGGACCCTTTTATTTTTTTTGGATCCAGACCCGGATCCGGACCCTAAAGGTCCAAAATTTTCAGACCCAGACCCGGACCATACGGATCTGATAGGGTCTAGGGTCCTTAATGGGTCTTATACAAAGCCTCTTTGATTTGTCAAAATTGAACCTTTTTCGAGTCTTTTTATATTTTAGTAAGCAACTTATTATCGTATTACAAACACTTGTCACAGAAAGTTATCAATCGATACACCAATTTAACAATTCATTTCAGTACCCAGAAACAAGTCCATAATTAGTATCACACTCTGTAAACTTCCAAAACCATTAGAATTAAACAATAAATATCATAATTGAAACTTTAACTCAATGCGCAATCAAATTATTTCAGTACCTAAAAACAAACCAAAATTAGAATATTGCCGCCTCCATAATTTCCAAAACCATTAGAATTAAACAATAAACACTGTAATTAAACTTTAATCTCGGCGAGCAATCAAAGTATTATACATATACAACAAATGTGCAAATATCGTCAAAATTTTAACAAAAATAAAAATAAAAAAAATAAAAATAAAAATAAAATTTAAAAGTTTAGGGTTCGGGTCCGGGTCTTCACCTTAGGACCCGGACCCGGACCCGGACCCGTCAAATTTTTTTGGATCCAGACCCGGACCTGGATTCGATGGGTCTAAAAAATTAAGACCCAGACGCTTAAAAAAGGGGCGGGTCCGGGGCGGATCCAACAGGGTCTTGGACCCATGACCATCCCTATATTCATTAGTATTGAGAATTGATTTTTAATTCAGTCTGAAGAATATTAAGATAAAGTTTCAAATTCAATTTTCATCTAATATTTTTCTTCCATCAACTAATAATCATTGGTCTCGCTCCACCATGATCCACAAACAATAGTGCTCCAATTATGGACTCATTATTGTATCCAATCAACATTTGCAGCACAAAGTGTATTAAGTATCATTGAAATATAGTCTATATTCAAGTTCATCATTTATACAAGGCATTTGATTATTAATAACAAATGAAGGTAATAAAATAAATTTTAGTTTTAATCTTTATAAAATGTGATATCATTCACTTGTTATTAATTAGCACAATTAGATGATTTGGTAATCAAACTATTTAATGATAGGATTCGGTAAAAAATTTACCAGTTAAAAACAACTTGTTATTATGGATCAACTATCTTTGAACAAGTTGCTCTTAGCAGTATGTTCAATATCAATTAATCAAACTTTTTAATTAAATTAGTTACTCTAATTAATTACTAATTCTCAATTATCGACTGTTTAATATACACTATTACCAACTTTATTTGGTAACATATGAAGGTACTTCATTATAAAACTTTTGAAGTCTTTATTTCCAAACACCTCGATTTTCACCCCTTTGTTTTCTTCCCTTTATGTTATTGTATGATATAGACTTGATTTATACTATTTTAGTGTGCATTAACTTAATAATAACAAAAATTTTCTAAATAATAATACTTAATTATACTTACTCAAGTAAAAAAATATTATTTTAATAATTTATAGGAATGGTGCGCACTAAAATATCATAACACAAGGCTATCTCTCACCTTATTTTTGGTGATTAACTTGTTATTACCAACTTTATTTGGTAAGAACATTCACTAACATACTTTGTCATCCCGTAATTTCATCCACCATTCCCAACTAACTTGGTAGTTTTGGACAAAAGTTTAATAACTTATCAATTTTTAGTTAATTTTTATAACACTTGTTTAAAACTTTTCAACTACCATTTGTGTAAAAGTAACAATTTTTTCTTATAAAATTGATTCTAACACTTTTAACTTTAGGTGTTACAATTATAAAATTTCAAAGTTTGTATTTTTATTAAAAAACTAAACGTTAGGGGTATTTTATTTTAAACCAGCAAATCTATTGATGATTACTATAGGGATAAAAGTAAATGAAAATTTATTGTAATTTTGGTAAGAAATTTTTTTGACAAATTTGTTTATTATGTCTATTTTATTTCAATCGTTTCATTTTGTCTATAAAATTCCATAAAATTCATTTAAATGCATTACCATTTAAAAATGTGGTATTAGCCCATTAGGTAGTAATAAAAAGTTGTGAAAAAATTATTTATGATTAAAATTTCATTGTCATGAGAATGTCATGATGAATTTCTAGAAAATAGTACAAATCATTTTCGTTACTCTATTTGGTACCAAAAACCAAACATATTGTTGGTTATCGAATCTGATTATAAATTAGGGTTTTGCGCTAATTTTTTTGCAGCTTGCACAAAATTAACGTTTTAACTTGATTTAATGCTCATATAATTCCACGTATATTGAGTCGTGTTCAAATTGCATTACTTTTAGAGTTATTTTTGAATTACAACTTTAAAATTGATGTCTTTGTGAATTACAGTCTCAATTTTTTTTCCCCATTTCAGCCACTATAGACATTTGATTTCAACAGCGCTCATGCCAAATCATAAGATATTGAACATTTTAGTGGTCTAAAATTTAGGGTAAGCGATTGAAGCTATAGACATTTGATACTATAATGACTGTGATTCACAAAAAAATATTGACATTGTAAATCACAAAAAATTTAAACTTAAAGACTGAAATTCACAAATTACTCTTAATACTATCCTTATTGTCAACCTAAGTCTAATTTCTAAGCTTTTGTTTATAGTTATAGACTTGTAGTCTTCTGGACTTGCAATTACAAATTAAAACCAATAGTCCGTGCAATTACAAATTTAAACCAATAGTCCGTTTAAATATTGGTTTTAATGGTGGAAAAAGAATGATTTTTAGTGTGATTTCTAGAATGTACTATTTCATCGCCACGATGATAAAACATTGATTATTAAAAAGTTTTTTGATTCACAATTTTTCATCATCATTTAGTACCATATTTTTAAATAGAATTACATTTGAATGAATTTTATGAAGAAAATAATGTAATTGTAGTAGTAAAATGATGATCAAAAGTTGGTCAAGAGATTTTCGTAAAAAATTAACAGCAAGTCTTGTATGAAACAGCCTCACTATGAGACGGAGCCATACAAGCAACCCAAATCATTTATACTAAAAAAATTTTAAACTACATCTAAACTAGTTTTAATTTTTTTCGAGATAAACTAGGGCTAATTAGTATTTAGTCGTCTAACTGTGAGACGGTCTCAATAAAAAAAATTAGTGATAAAAATATTGTCAAAAATTAAACTTAGTTATCATTATGGGCCCAATTGCTTTTCTCGGCTTCAAATAAAGTAATAAACTAATTAACCCAGGCCCAAATTATCAAAATACAAGAAAAAGAAACCCTTCACTTTTAGCAAGGGTTTTAGGCTTTAGCTTTAGGAACATCATATCAAATTTGGTCTCTCGATCATTTTCATCTCACCGTAGAAACCCGCCTCGAATTTTTCCG
The DNA here is from genome assembly GCF_026212465.1 of Amaranthus tricolor. Taxonomy (NCBI): domain Eukaryota; kingdom Viridiplantae; phylum Streptophyta; class Magnoliopsida; order Caryophyllales; family Amaranthaceae; genus Amaranthus; species Amaranthus tricolor. Next base: position 30,432,272 of record NC_080051.1, on the reverse strand, counting down.
CTTTGTGCTACTATTCTCGTGTTCAAGGATGAGTAGATCAGGCCAGCCTCCAGATCTCAAGAAGTTAGTTTTCTAAATCTCCTTTAATCTTTTTTATTCTGTTTGCTACTGATTCTTAATCATTTTATTGCTATTTTTTCTCTGTTTTCTGTGTTATTAGATACATGGACAAGAAGCTTCAAAGTAAGTTTGTTTTCCCTTTTCCTTTTGCCAATTTTTTTTGGTTGATTTTAGTTTTCTCTTTACCAATTTTTCTGGGTTGATTTTCATTTTCTCTTAACCAAGTTTTCTGGGTTGTTTTTCCTTTTCTCTTTATCATTTTTCTGGACGGTGGTGTTAGTAGTTCTATTGTTTTTCATCTGTGGAATATTGTAGCGCCATGATACTATTATATGGTGGGTTTTAATTTGGATATTTTGAAGCAAAAAGGGTCAAATTAAAGGCATTTTTGGAAAGTGATTATGCTTAGTGATATCGTTTTACTAATGTGATGAGTGGAATTATAGAATCATAGGGAGTATTGGACTTTAAGTTTAGATTTTGTTTATTAGACCTAATATACAACTAGGTTTTTATTTGGGTACTTATGCGCGCATCTTTTGAGTGTGATAATTCTGTTTTTTACTTGTGTTGTGATGAATGATGCTTATGCCTGGTTTCTACTAGCTTGAAATGTAGTAAACTTGAGGAGATGTTGGTTTGGTAGCGGACATTTGAGTGAACTTATTTTCTAGAATATGAGAAATCATTCTGTTGCTATTACTAGCATTTCACATTGCCTAGTTACTAATGTGCAGTTAGAGATTGTCGTCTTGTGTGTGATCACTTTGTGTAGTCTGATTACTTATGCTATGGAAAACTTAGAACTTAGATGCTGAAGAGTTTTTACGTGTTCTATACTACTATTTATCCTGTTGACTTACTTTGTGCTTGTAGTTGATGGAGGAGCTCCTTTGTTTAACATCACAAGGCATGTACCTTATGAAAGCCCTTTACAATTGATATGTGGATTGGGTTGATTCAGATTTTTGCGTAGTTTATTGTCCTGTGTAGAATAGTCATCAATGGTGAAGCAAGAATATCGTTAATACAATGATGATTTTCATTGTAGAGGTAGAATGGTAGATTGTTTTTAGATAAGATGTTTTGGCATATCTTGGGCTTGGAAATGTTTTTGGGGTTAATATGACTAGAGCGCTGGACTTTATGGGTATTACTCTTAGATATGAGCTTTTTTGGTAGTGCTCTTTGATATGAGGTCTTGTTGAGTATCAGTTGGTAAAAGAGAAGGAATTCTGCTTTACTCGTTCTTTAGTTACTTGGTTATATCTAAGGTTTGATTGATGATGGTGATGGATAGATTAATTTGGTAGAAGCTTTTGGGAAATTTGCTAATTTTTCTTTGATTGATGGTGGAATTTCTATTTCATTTTAAGCTCATAGATTAGTATATTCGGCATTGATAATCAATTATTAAGAACTTTTATAGGTGTTAGTTCTATGTCTGAGATCTGGGGAATTAGCTAAACTTGTTGAACTGGCTGTCAATTAATTCAGAGATTTGGGGGACTGAATTTTGTGTATCGTTATTTGAGAATTCATATACCACTACTAACCATACCTTGTATAGGAAATAAAAATCTCTTACATAGTTAGATTTGACATTTTAAGTGTTCAGAAAAGAAAACATTCATGTATAGAATTTGAGTAAACCAGTCCAAAACAACATTGAGCTTTACGTACCACAAGCATAGTGGTTAGACAGGAGAAAGATAAATAAATCAAATACTCATATATAGAATGATTGCACTTTTAGCTTGTCAGATCAAAGATGCTATAAAGATAGGGCAGGAGTAACAACGTACCATGAAAGTAGTAAGGCACCAAACTAAGTATATTTTTCTTCAAAACTCTCCAAAACCTTTTCTGTTTTGATCTATATACTCCCTCTGTCCTGAATAATTTGTATCAAAGAGAAAAATGTTGTTTTTTTAAGAAAAAGATGGATAATGGTAATAAATGAAGAGAGAGAATGAACTGTGTGGATGAAATTGAAAAAGAGTTAAAATGTATGGATGAGATTAAAAGGAAGTGGTGGGTCATAGTCCAAAAATAGAAATGATGCAAATTAAGTGAGACGGTTTAAAATGAAAAATGTTGCAAATTAAATGGGACGGAGTGAGTAAAACTTTTTACTATATTATTTTGGATTATTATATCAGCAATTCAGCAGTCTACTGCTTGTTTAGCCTTACAATCAATGATTTAATGCAAATTTTCAAAATCTCAACTGGTATGAAGATTTGTGGATTGTTTTAAGAATTCCAAAAGAAGCAACCTTACTAAAATCTTATGAAATAGTTTGGAACTTTTTTGAATACACATTTGATTTTGTTCAAATGCATGTTGGACATGACATATGGCAATATTGTGTTACTCTCTTTGTTCCTTATAGATTGCACTCAATTTCCATTTTAGGTTGTCCCACTTGCTTTACTTAATTTTCTAATTTTTGGTAATGGTCCCTTTTAATTTTTTTAATATCATCCACAAATCCATACTCTCTTTTATCTCATCCACTTGTTTCTTCCACCCACTTGGTCACTTGTTATGTGTCTTATTGATCAATTATGAACTAATTATTTACACATTTATGAATAGCTACAATTTATAAGGAATAGACCGATGGAGGGGAGTACAATTTTGTGTAAAGGGTTTGGGGGAGTTAGATTCCCAGCGTTAGCTATTAAGTGTCTCAAACATTTTTTACATGTTATTTAAAAGCATAATATTCCATTACAATGTCACCCAATACAATAAGATGAGCAAGTAGAATTCTTTCTTCGGTCTTCGACTTCCTTGTGCAGCTTTTTGGGATGCACAATTATTCCTACATTTCCCCTCTTTGAGATTCTATATTGTTCCCTCAGTCCCTTTGAAATTGAAACTTGGGCATTTGACACAAATATTAAGGATGAGTGGGGTCATTTAAATTGTGTGGATGATATTAGAAGAGAAAGAAAATAAATACTGTTATATAGGTTAAAATTAAAGAAAGTAGAGGGGACATTTCCATAAAAGAAGTTGCAGTAAAGTAAAAGGGATGGAGTATAATGAGAAGTGTGAGAATTTTAAAGCGACAGAAGGAGTATCAAGTTTTTTAGAACTTCCGCTTTTCTAATTCATGTTGTTTCACCAATTCACAAAATTGCTTCAAGTTTGTGCTTCTTAACTCATATATGGACCTTTTGTATTGCAGTCAAACTGAATGCAAACCGGATGGTAGTTGGTACACTTCGAGGGTTTGACCAGTTTATGAATCTTGTGATTGACAACACCGTGGAAGTAAACGGAAATGAGAATAATGAGATAGGCATGGTGGTAAGTTGGATGATTATGATCTGTAACTTTTTTTGTAGATTATGTCACTTTGCTTATCGGTCTTACTAAACTGCGCATCCTGTTTTGTGGTAGGTTATCCGAGGAAACAGTGTCGTGACTGTCGAGGCGCTTGAGCCAGTGAGCAAGAACTTGTAATCCCTGACTCTGAGTGTTAGCAATGATTTATGCTTTCTTATTGTAGACATCAAGATTCAAGGGCTTAATCTGGCTATTTCTCTTTTTAGTGCATGTCAAAGTGTTCGATAATATATCTCGAAGCCAGCTAATGTGTAATTGTGCAGAATGTAGTTGATATTCTGTTGCGTATGTCGTTTGTGTGATATTACGTTTGTTTCATTTCCGTTATAAATCTCTTGCATATTCCAGGTAGTGTGGTAAGCGGAAATATAGATTTAAATGAGCAAACAACTCAAGCAGGTTGGGTCAAACGGGTTGGGCTTTGATGAATACCCTTAGCTATAGGGTTTTTTCAAAAATTAATATATATATATATATATATATATATATATATATATATATATATATATATATATATATATATATATATATATATATATATATATATATTCTTGTATTACATCATTAACACAAGTAATTAGACCCTTGTAAATCCACAAGTGAGAAAATTTGAGGGTTTTAAAATTTTTCTTTATAATCCATTTGTGAGTTGAAATTTTCCCAGTTTTCAACTTATTTAGTCTTTCTATTTGTTCTTGCATTTTGATTTACTTTTTTATACTACATTGTTTTTCATCTCCATGATTGAGTTTTGCTCTAACAAATTTGTATATCATTTTGAGTATATACAATGTTAACTAACATAATAATAGATAATCTGTTAAAAATCTGCTTTAACATGCTTCACAACACTATTTAAACAACTCAACTTTTTAATAAATCAACACGCTTAAATCTTTCTAAACGAGTTATATCACAATCTCTAAACATAAGTCTCATCCATTACATAACTATATTTAAATAGCTCGACACATTCTTATAATGAGACAGACACATATAATTAACCTATTTATGCAATTAATCACTTAATTAAATTATGGGTTATAATATTAAGGGTTGTATATAAAAATTAACAAATTTTATTTATTATTAATAATTTTAAATTTCAAGAGAATCTTATCTTGAAGTTGGAAAATAATTAATATTTTATATAATTATTTTTACTTTTCAAGTAAAAATAAATGCTAAAATAATAAAGTATAATGAAAATTTGATGTTTTCAAAGCAAAAATTATATTAAATTATATTAATAAAATATAAGATTTTAGCTTATATACAACCCTTAGAGTTGTACATATTATTTTCCTTAAATTATTAGGAAGTCTTGAATGTTTCACTACAAACATTCTCATTTAAGAATTTGTGATATTTAAAATCATTTGTTAAATTTTAATTTCGTTGATAAAAGGAGTAATAACGTTGAACTATTGTTTTATTCACCCAAGAAAACGTTAACTATTTTATTGCCGCCTATTAAAGATTGAATTTGAAACACTTTAGCCTAAATGGGCCCAACCAAATATACACTTTTTATTTGCCATTTAAAAGGCCCATAAAATTGCTCTTTTTGAACTCTAACACAAAACAATGAACATGAAACACTTTTTGCACTTTCTCTATTTTCGGAGTATTAAAACGGGCAAATTCAATAGAAGTTGTCTAGATTGATTTTCATTTTTAATGATAAAGCCAATTTAACCGTAATTTTGCTTCCTTGTCCTTAAATTAAGGTATTCAATACTCGCTTTTGTCACAATCGGACTGCATCAAAGACAAAAAAAGTTAATTTTAAAAGTATATTCATGATTGTTGTAGATATTTTTTGGGCCCTGAGTGAAAGTAAAATAATGAGTACTTAAAATACGGACATTGTGTCTTTTTTAAGTGACTATTGATAAACAACTAATTTTATCAATTAGACAAAACACTGATATGTTCTATTAACCTAGAAAATAAAATAAATTTAAAATACCATTACTTAGTTAATTGATCACAATTATTGATTAAAAAATATCAAATTATATTCTCCAACCAATAACCTAAAAATAAATAAATAGTCATTAACAAGGTCATGAATGAACATTAATTATGAAAAATCATTGTTATTTATTATATTATCAATTTTTCATTTATGTCAAATATTATAGCTTTTTATATATAAATAAAAATTTAATAAATAAAAAAATTTAGGCCCCACAAAATAACAAGGCCCTGAGTCGTCGCTCATGTTGCTTTTGTAAAGAGTCGGCCCTGAGTATATTGATAGTTGTAATATTTTGTTCTTTAATGTAATAAATGTGATTGGTGATTTTAAGGGAAAAGAGAGATTTAAGTATGCAGATAATATTAAAAATGAATTTTGTTATATGGATGAGATTAACAAAAAAGTAGTGAGATCCAATCTTAAACAAGAAAATATATAAATGATGCAAGATAATAAAAATAAAAAATAATGCAAATTTAGTGAGACAGAAAAATATTCATCTTCTTTTTGTTTTTTGTTTTGCTTTACTTTTGATCATCATTCTATCCTCTATTAATATGAGATCTTCTAATTATTCTTTGTTTATTATTAGTAGAACAATGTTTGGTTTTCATAAATATTAATGATAATTTCAACCGTAAAAGGTCTAAAAATTAAATTAACTACTAGATTAATTCTAATTGTTAAAGAATGATTACTCCTATTATTTTATGTTCAAGGAAGATTTATTAATAGATGTTCACTAACTTGATTATAAGTCCTAGTAAAGGTGTTCGATGACTTCAATTAAAATTGATGAACAAAGCGTGCAACATAACCAACAAATACAACGAAGCCCATGAATAGATTATATATAGACGGTTTTATCGAGAGACGCACTTTATATATAGGTTAAATAGTTTATTTTATATACATATTTAAGAATATAAATTCCTTATTTGAGGTCATCTCATCGAAAAACGGTATTTCACAAGGAAACTCTATTTATTTTGATTGAAAAAATTTGATTGGTCATTACATGCAGATCATATTGCGTTTTTAACGTAACAATTAAGTAGTTGCATTCATTCAGTTGTTTAAGTATTGTTATTGATGCCTATACATGTCTTCAAAACAAATTATATGTGCAAAAATATATATAATAGCTACCTTTTCTAAATATAATACCTTACACAATTAATTAAACAAATAATATCTAAAAGCTACAACTATAAAATCATATTTTTTCACAATTAATAATTACTTAAATAGCTTACAACAGTCCACAATTATTTTGCTTCATACAAGCCCAAGAAATAACAAATAAAAAGAACATGACTAATATGTGCATAAATATAATACATATAACTAATTTAAAACTATTTTAATATTATAGATACTTCTATTAAATTTTAATAAAGACATGTAAAGTGCAAACTAAAGTGATCATGAGATTTGGTGGACTAACCTATGAAACATCAAATATTAATACTCCAGAAGGGAACAATTCACAAAAAATCGGGAGTTTAATAATTGATAAATATAATATGTACTCGACTCATAGGCAGATCTAGAGTTCGGAGTCTCAGGGAGTATCAGCTAATGGACGAAATTTTGACAGAGTTTCATTGTAAAAGTAACAATTATTTTATACTTACTTGCTAAAATTTTGAATACAACAAATCATAAAAGAAAATGCAACAAAATAAATTAATTGACCTAATTAAAAAAGAGATAAAATAAATAAATAAAACAAAATTACTAAAATAAGAGAGTATTTATCATCAAAAGACTTCAGTATTAATTTTACACCTTTACTCTTACTAATTGAAAAGTCTACTTTGAATTTCTTTAAAAAAAAAGGCCAAAAAACATGTGACCCGTGGACTCCAACATAGTTCCGCGACTGACTCTACTGCACATACATTATTCTTTTCCACATGTGCCTGTGGAAAAAAAATATTATAGGAATATACATGTCTTATATTTAGAGACATTAAAAATAGACTCAACCCGATATTTATCTGATTTTATATAATTAAATTTAATTTTAACTTTATTTTTAAAATAAACTTACAAAAATATAAGAACTATTACAAGACTCGAATATATCCTGGCCCGACAACAATTTAATAATTTGAATAAACGCCTCTACTTCTACGTAAATGTGTATACTTAATTTTTAGATAATTGATGATAAGAAAGTATGTATTATTTTTGGCAGATCAGATTTTAGAGGCAGTTAATTGAATTTCACAACTGTACTTATTATTTTGGTTAACTAACCTCAACTGTTTTCTTCTTGTCTCTTAGCCTTACTCTTAGTCCATTGTTATCCTTTCACCTCTTCTTTGCTTTAGTTACTTGCCAGGTATTGTATGTATTTTTAATCATACTTGGGGAAGATGAGAATTGTAAGTGAATTTCCATCAAGTATTAAATTATTTTGTTAAATAAATAAAATTTTGTATGCTAATATCTAAATAAGAATTTTAAATTTGTATACGTATATGAGTGAAGGTATATTCTCAAGGTAAATCATCATCATCGTTGTATTTAATGTAGTATTCCGCTTATAATAAATTATAATCAGGTTTGGAGAGGGAAAAAAGACGATAATCTATACTCATAAAAAAAGATACGGCAAAATAGTCTCTCAACTTAAAAAAATTCTTAAAAAAAATATTTATGGATTTCCTTTTTCCAAGTGCATGGAACATTAACCATGAAATTACTCTTACTAGTGAGTAGTGAGACAATTTATAGTCACAACATCATCCTATCTTATATGTAACAATTAATTTATCTCATTTTTATTTTAATTTATCATAATAAAATTATCTTATTTTTATTTTAGATAATTCTATTTAATTTTTATTTTCTATGTTTTCTCTGTAATTAAAAAATATCATATTATTTTAATCCACCATATTCAATCTTATTATTTCTATATCATTTAATAATTGGACTAAATGATAGTTTATGACATAGCAAGTATTAGATTAGATCTATGTATGACTCATCATGTACACGAACGAAAAGTAATTATTCGGTTAATTTTAATTGATGTGATCTTAATAGTCAAATATAGTGAAAGGTTGGTAATTGCACAACACTATTAATATGAAGGAATTTTCATCCTTAATGGTAATGTAAGACGCTAACACACTACATACACTACTATAAAAATTACTCTACTTTTTAATTTTCTTACAAAAAAAATTTGCTTAATATTTGATAGCATTAAGAAGAAAATAATAATAAATTTCTATAACAAAAATAAAATAACTCACCTACCTAAATGCCATTAAATCAATTGTTTTCACATATCTAATTACTATATATAATACTCATAATAGATTAAAATAAATTTTATCTTTATAACTTACCATATATCTTAAATAATTCTTATATATTTAAATTATGGAAAATGATATATACAATTTTAAGGGCTGTATATAAGAAAGAATCTTGTATATTTTTTTACGTAATTTATTATTGTTTTTGCTTTGAAAACATAAGATTTAGTTATATTTTATTATTTTATTAATATTTTTTTTGGAAAATTTTAAATAACTGTAAAAAATATTAATTGTCCCCAATTTTCAATACTAAATTATTTTGAAAACCTAAAATTATTGATAATAGATAGAATTTACTAATTTTCATGCACAGTCCTAAGAGCTATAAATATCATTACCCTTAAATTATATATATAGTACACATTTAAAAGTACTTTCTCTTATTTTTATTAATTATTATGGATAACAACATCTTGTAAAGAGAATTATCAATATCCTAACAACTAATAAAAATATAAATGAACATGAGTCAAAACAAAAGAAAAACCTTCCCTATATTAACCACCCCATTAGGCCATTACTCACTCAACTAGGAATATCATCAATATCATTAGTACTCCACAAACTATTTCAAGTTTTGGCTTCCCAGTAAAGCTGCCAAATACTCCTCCCTGTTTCTGCCTAAATTCCTATACAATTTCCCCCAATTTTAGTAACCATTAGACTTCAAAATCTCATCTTTGCTTCTTCAATGCTCAAACCAAATTAAACCCATTTCTTGTTTAATCCCAAAAATTTCAAAAAAAACTATAAAAATTTGTAATGATGTGTTAGTCCCACCTTCCATAACCATAACCATATCATATCCCTTACTTCAATCCAACTCAACTTCCTTAGCATTTTTCCATCCAAATTCTTTCTTTGTAAACACTCAATTTCCTTAAAGATTAAATATTTTTCCCAAAAAGAAGTGGGTATTATTTTTTAGTGTAAGATAAAATGAGTATAGAAGTTGTACAATCTTCAAGTATAAGTTCAATGCAAAATGGGCCCACAAGAAATGATGGACTATACCAATATAGTCATTATCTGAATATCATCAACAATACTCCATCTTTGTCAAATGTAGAGGAAGAAGAAGTGGGTAGAGGAGAAAGAAAGAGGAGAAGGAGAGAAGAAGAGGAAGAAAGAGATTATCAGTTGAAATTTGTTGGGTTGTTTTTTACTGCTTTTAGGAGATCTGTTTTTGGGTGTTCATCTTGTGAGATTAAAACAGCTTTTTCTAATTCATCATCATCTTCTTCTTCTGTTTCTTGTGGTGGTATGGAAATTGGATTGCCTACAAATGTTAGGCATGTTGCCCATGTTACTTTTGATAGATTTAATGGATTTCTTGGTCTTCCTGTTGAGTTTGAGCCTGAAGTTCCTAGACGACCTCCTAGTGCTAGGTAATTTCTTAACAAATTTTATGCTCTTAATCATTTTCTACCCGATTCTAATCTTTTGGGATTGCTCGAATGTAATTTAAGAATTTTAACATTGATTACGATATTTCATCGATCTATATAAAACAATCATATACTTTCTAAATATATGCTTTTAAATTGCAAAAAAATGTGAATGAGAAGAACAAATACATAGAGAGTATTTTCTTATTAATTGATTACAAAACAAAGTTGTTTGTCTTACGCTAAAACGTCTCATACAAGAATATGTGTTGTTTGAATTAGTTGGTGTTGAAGATTTTCTCTATTTTGTAACCTTCCTTCATGGTGGAACAAAATTAAGGGTTACATACATTATAGAGCTCCTAGTGTATTGAATGCTATTTTGCAGTTTTGCTTAGCTGTTTTTTATGTGTACTAAAATTTACAACAACATTCCGTTGCTTAATGTTATTAAGTAGCTTTTACCTATGGCGGGCTATTAATTAGCTTCCACATATGGCGGCGGGTCTAGGGGTCAGATGTGGACTATACTTCCTCTGTTCTATTGAATTTGTATTATTTTCCGTTTAATAAGTCCTACTTAATTTGCATTATTTATATTTTTGGACAATAACCCACCATTTTCTTGTAATCTAATTCATACATTTTAAAACTCTTTTAATTTCATCTATTTAGTTTATTCTTTCTCTTCGTTTATTATCATTTTTTTAAACAATTTAAAGAGGACAGATGATTAGCATTGGTTGCTCATAATTTTTTAAACGAAAAGTAATTTGCTTTCTTCATGGTAGCACAAAAGCAGTGCCATAGGGTTAGAGTTTCTATGCACTTGAAGTTTTTGTTTGGTCCTTTTCTCTCAAATTTTTGAATTTGAACTTAAAGTTTGAGGAAGAGATAAATAAAATTTGAAATAAGACTATATAGTTAGGAGTAAAAGTTAGTACTTAAATTTCCGCGGTGGGATTGTCTTCATAATGAAGTGTTGATGCAATACATGCTTTTCTTGACGCTAAATTTTAACTTGAATATATATGAAATCTTCTCCACAAAAATGTTAAACGGATAGTTAAGACCTCGATATTCATATTGTACTATATCAATGACAAGAAACTTATATGCATATCAATATGTTGGTTGTGGTTGTGGTAATTTAGCTATTGATATGACATGTGCTAGTGAAAACGAGATCGTTTCTTAAATTTTAGGGAAAATAGTTAAATATAAATTAATTTTTGCTCGATACACTGAAAATAAACCTAAAAATGTTTATTTTTTAAATAAACCCACATTTTCTGTATGATTGCTGAAAATAAACACAACTCGTTTATTCTTAATTCTTTACTTACAAACAAAGAAGTTTTAAAGATAATTATAAACAATAGTTTGATTGATTTTTAGCAAATATACTTTATAGGTGGATTTATTTAAAAATAAATAATATCTGAGTTTATTTTCAACAGATCAAGCAGAAGTTGATTTACAATTTCCCCTAAATTTTACTACAAATTACCAATACCCGTTGTTGATTTTTGTTCTGTTTCTGTATTCTCATAGTCCTTGATTAATTTTTGGGCTACTGTTTTTCTGATTGCTGGTGGGGAACATACTCTTGGCTATTGGGACCATATTTATACTATAAAGTTTTGTTGAAGGGTTAAAAGAGATAAAGGTGGTTCCTTAGAGTTTCCTACATGTGTCCTCCAAGTTGATTTGCTGGGGTAGAAGTGATTCATTTGTGGGCCAATATAGTAAAAAGTCACTTGATCCCTTTTTACAACTTGGATTGAAATAGTAATTCAAAATTTTGAATCTGTAATTTGAAAATGTAGACATCAACAACTATATGGCTCTCACTATTTTTAGTCATTATCTATGTTACTTGGGCTCTTCATTTTGCTTCACGTACCCGGTACCCGTGTCCGATCCTTGATGCTCGGACATTGGAATGACACTTAGTCACTTCATTTTAGGCGTAAAGTTGAATATTTAGACGTATTTGACACTTGGACACGTACCATTATCCAACATCAGTACTCGAGTCTAAGTAACATAGGTCATTATCACCCAGGGATCTCAAATTTTCAATATATGCCCAAGTTTATTGCTAACAAGGATGGAAAATATAGCTGTTTTTTGCATAATGGTTGATAAGTTACTTATTGACATCCATAGTAAAACGGCTTAAAATCATGTGCACGATCTTTGCTACCAAAGGTCAGTCGGAAAAATCTTTGTTATTACAACATAAGTTTACGTACATCTGATCCCCAATATACTGATTTGGTTATTTTTCTTTCCGTTATAGTACCACATACATCTGATCCCCAATATACTGATTTGGTTATTTTTCTTTCCGTTATAGTACCACAGTGTTTGGAGTTTCGACCAATTCCATGCAACTTTCCTTTGACACAAGAGGAAATAGTGTACCCACAATTCTCTTACTAATGCAACATCGGTTGTATGCTTTAGGAGGTCTCCAAGTAAGTATTTACCGTGTTAATCTTGTCTTTCGTTATTTCGATGTCAAATCATATTTAGTTTTTGATCTTAATTTGCTTTGTATATGCTTCAAGGCAGAAGGAATTTTCAGAATCAATCCTGATAATGGGCAAGAGGAGTATGTAAGAGATCAACTAAACCGAGGCCTAATTCCTGATGATGTCGATGTTCATTGCTTAGCGGGTCTAATAAAGGTAATGCCGAAGATAGCATCTAGACGAATGCCTTGATCATATTTCGTCTGCAATACGAATGTTAAATAAAATCGGTTTATGTTTTGATTTTGATGCTTAGGCTTGGTTTAGAGAACTTCCGACTGGTATACTTGACTGTCTTTCCCCCGAGCAAGTCATGGAATCCCAAACAGAAGAGGAGTGCTTTCAGCTTGCAAAGCTTCTTCCCCCGACAGAAGCTGCTCTTTTGGATTGGGCTGTGAATCTTATGGCTGATGTTGCACAGTGCGAACATCTAAACAAGATGAACGCACGGAATGTTGCTATGGTTTTTGCTCCGAACATGACCCATGTGAGTAAAACCGTCTTCATGTCTTTTACGCACCCTTGATTTTGTTGAATAAGATTTTGATCGGCTGATTATGTTTGCCTAAATGTTTTCCGTTTTCTCTTTTGGAAGATGGTTTCTGTTTTGTGTTATATAACATATCCCGGAACCTCAACCATTAGCTTAAGCTTTTGGTTAAGTTGGTTTCTTCACATGGTATCAGAAGCTAGCGTGACAAGAGATTATAGGTTCGAATCTCAATCACCCCTCATTATTCAGCGCATGTGCGAATCCACACTTCTAGCCGAATGAGCTCTCGTGTGAGAGGGCGTGTTAGAGAATATAACATATCGTGGGACCCTCATTTAAAGTGGAATCTTCGTGTTGTAGTATTGATGAACGAACTTTATATTCTTGTCACATTTGCAGATGGCAGACCCTCTAACAGCGCTGATGCACGCGGTGCAAGTGATGAACTTCTTAAAAACACTCATTGAAAGAACGCTAAAAGAAAGAGAAGATTCGGTATTAGACTCTGCCCTTGATTCATACAGCAGGGATCCGTCAGGCGACAATGGTTGTCACACCCCTTTACAAACCATCCATGAGGATAATAACGAAAGCGAGCCAGATGTTGCAAATGAACGCAAATCTACACCCGTAAACCCTTCCACCTCGATGGATAACGAAGAGGAACCAACTAAAGACGACAAGATTCACAGGAGTACATCTGACGACAACAACAAAACTAAGCCATCCAACAAACTGAAAAATACTAAAAATGGTCAGAATTCTACAACTAAGAAGGGAACGAGAAAGAACAGCAACGAAAAACTTGTGAATCATGTACCTAACAAGTCCGCTGAGAAAACTAAAGGAACTATCCTCGTTAGCAGTGTGAAGCTAAGGAACGACAGAATTGAAGCTTGGCGGTGAATTTAACCACGCTTAGATATGGTTGTAATGTCAACGACCTTCACTCCAAAGATCCGAAGATGAAATTTTAGTTTCACTTGGGAGTAATGTATTATTATTTGGTATCTATGTGTTTTTTTTTTTATTTTGATTTTTTGGGAATGATTTTATAAAATTATTATGGTTGTATGAGTGAATGGTGGATTTGTTGTTGTTGACCAGTTTTTAAGTCATTCTGAATGTGTTGCATTGAGCTAACAAGTGCATCTTTGAGAAACATAGGCCTTGTTTAAGGTCTACACTTGCTAAATAGAATCAACTTTGTAAAGTTAGCAATTTGACATATTTACTAAGTTGTATAAAACATTTCTTTTACTATTCTGGTTCAACCAATTGTTTGTGCTAGTTTAAGTCTTATGATCACACTCAAAAGTTGCTTCGTTTATGTTCCCTCCATTTTCATTAGAGATGTTCAAAACAGATTTAGTGATCAATATTTACTTGATTTTGTAATCAGCATAATTTGACTTGACAAAAAATGGTAAAACCAACATGAATACAAGACTTAATTTTAAACCAACACGAAACATCTGAGCTGATGATCCAAATGAACACCTCTAAATTATTGTTAGAATATTCTTAAGGGTAGACAAAAATTATGAAAATCAAAAGAATATGAGATTTAAAAAATAGGAATATATACATTTTTTTTAAATATGAAAAAACTCTATCTTAGAGAGAACGTTTTTTTGTTAAACTTTTTTCATTGCAAGTTCCAATGTGACAACCTGGTATTTTTAATTTTAAAGGACTATAAAATAAAGTGGGAAAAATCAAATTACTATATAGGAAATTCTTTTACCACTAAATTAGCCTGTAATTTTCATCTTATCAACAATAAAAATGAGAACTTTTATATACTATCATTGACCATTGTCATTTGACATTCTCATTTGCCAACGATCCCCGATCAATTTTTGCCTCTCAAGAAAAAAATGAATGGTTTTCCATAGCAAGTAAGAATTTCAAATGAATGTACGCTGCTTCAACAGGCAATTTCCCCTGTCTTACCCACCTCTGCGTCCTCTCACACCTCCTGCTCGTGGGTATGTATGACTATCCTCCGGTTTCATTTTAATGGTTTTCAAGTTAAAAAAAACCCTATTTTTCTTGGTTTCTTCAAATTAATTCAATAATTCAAATAAATCTTATAACTTTTATAGGGAAACCCATTTATGGTATGTGAGTCCAAATGAAGTTGATAGTTCTTCACTATTGAATCAGTATACACAACTTCTTTCCCCTTCCGAGAAACAAAGTGTACTTAGCTTTAAAGAAGATGGGTTGAGGAAGAAAGCCCTTTTAGCTCGTGCTCTGGTTCGCACTATCCTTGCTAGATGTATGTCATCTTCTTTATCTATTTTGATGCTTTTAGTAATTTTGTGTTAATTTGGTTGCATTATCAATTTTTCTATCTTCTAAAGGAGGGTTTTTTTTGTTGTGTTTTGTAAATATTTTTGCTTGCAATGGCATTTTCGAGGGTAGACGGGTGAACCTCTTTAGTTAAGAGGCGAGGGAACTAGTGGTTCTTGTAGGTGGTGAGAATCGAACTCGGGCTGGAAGGGAAAGTGTCAACCACTAGACAAACTCATGATTCTCTTGTTTATTGGGTAACTTGACTATTGCATTTTGAGGATTTATTTAAGTTTTCATGTCAGATGATTGGTTGATGAATTTGTATCAATTATTGCTGGTTTCTAGGTAGGATGCTAGAGATAGAAGCTGGTAGATTCATGTTTTTTTATCCTTGATTGATACTCCTCACTCCCTTTGAATTTGCTACTTTATGCTAACCAAAGTGAAAGCTTTTGTGTATGTTTGTAGCAAATTCAAAGGGCTATAATGTTTTATTGGAATATTGTGTAGTCTTAGTGTTTACATTGTTTCTTTAATTTTTCTTCTATATATGTAGGATGTGTGATGCTTGAACATTAGTTTTAAACAAGTTTGTGGGATGACTTATCGATTGGAGCATTGCCTTGGAGGCATCCTTTGATTGATGTGATTGTACCATTTGTATTCATATTGAAAGTTATAATGTAAACTACTATTGTATCCACAAAACTTCTTTACAAATTACAAGCAAGAAAACCTTTGTGAGACAATCATTACCACAAATCTTTTTGACAAGCCATAAAGCCTTGTGAAATAGGGGACACTTGCACAATTCTCTTTTAAACCTCCACTAAAACTCCACCAATGTATATTGTGTTTTTAGCTAAGTTGGCTTCTAAACTAGAAGCATTTGAAAGCTTAGGGTCTTTTCTCTCCAACTAATCACTTCAATTTTGGTGAACTCTTTCCAATATGGTTTAGTTCAGCACATCAATTTGGCAACTGTAATATCTCTTTTGGCAAACAGAAAAAGTATCATATGCAAACATTAAGTACGTGATTCCAAGTAATTCATTTTTGGGATACCAAACAACATAACTATTCATGCTTTAAGTGGCATAGGTCTAGTTGGAGCAAGTACCACTTCCCCATGTAAGGTCCTGTGTATGTTTCTTGTCGCTACCGTAACCTCTCCTCAGCCTACCCTATACTCAAAAAAAATGGTAGTCAAAGCAAATAGAAAAGGGACATAGGATCTCCTCGCCTCAATCATTCTTTGTTTTTTTTTTTTTTTGTAGGGAAAAGGAATGCATGGTTTTCCATTAATATAGCCATATTTTTTTTCTATAATACTGCATATACTTTAAAAACCTCTCTAGCTTTGGGTGTCTCATTCAAATGTCCTTACAGTCCATGTGCTAAATACCATGATTAGTTGTAGTTGCAGGACCGAACCTGATAAGTGATAACTAGGTCGTGGCTAATTTGTCCCCCTGCTAGCTCTGTAAAAATATTGGTTAGACTACCAGGAACAATATTCCTGTGATTACTATCATTTCTCCTTTCCACATGCCAACCATTCTTCAGCTGAGTTTTTGAATCAAAAGGTTGATCCTATCTTTGTCTTATAGGAGCATTTTGAGGATTGAGAAACAGGATTAAGTAAGTTACATTTAGGTTTCCCAAGTCATATTTCTTCTAATTACTTGCCTCGGCTATCTTTAATTATGCCTCTATTGTATACTCCTGGTAGAAGGGAAATATAGGCCTTTTGTTTCCACATGAATAGCATCATTGTCATGTCCTACACATGCATTTGTAACAAAAGTTGACACAGGTGGGTTCAATCAAAGATGACATGTGCTCTAATTTCACGTCAGGAACAGAATTATGGATAGATCATGAAAGTCATTGAGGAACATCAATCTCTATAGTTCAAAGTGGCACACCTAACTACCCAAGGTACTATTAAAACCACTTGATGTGTCAAACCAAGGAAATCATGATAAGTTAGGAAGTCTTACTAATGTAGCAATTACTTTAAGCACATCACGAGGGAAAATGAGAAAGGTGTCCATGGTTTAAATACCACAAGCTTACCATTGAAGTTGTGAGGACCATTAAATAAAATCTCGTCTCTATCTATAATAGAGTCAGGACAAATCACAAAGTGTACTTCATCTTTTAAGAAAATATCAAATTATTGAGGTTATAGTGTGATACCCGTCTTCATAAATAAATCTAGTTACACTTATAGTTGGAGAATCATTCACCACATGGCTTTGTAGATGCTCATTTAACTGGGAGATAATTTTTTTTCAGAAGATGGAGTTGGTCACCCTAAAAGTGTTAGCAAGTAGCTTCACAATTGGTTTTATATGTATTATGGGCCCTTCTAGTATTTCATATGCATCTTTGGTTTATTATAAAAATATTACCCTTTACTAATCAGTACCTTCTTATACCAGAGATACCAGACTTATTTTGGTTTAATCATTTCATGCTAGATCACCCAAATTCTTATGTTGATCCAAGATCTTTGAAGTTTAAGAGAAATTCATATGGGAAACCAGAGGTCAGTGTTGGCCATCCTGTTATCCTTTTCTTTTCTCTTGTTAGTCATTTGTATTCTTTTATATATATTGTTCATCAATTTTTAGGTCGATTGGCAAGATGCACCAGATAGGAGTTGGCCACCATTACATTTCAATTTATCACATACTTCTTCCATGATTGCCTGTGGAATTACAACCTATTCTCCCGTGAGACATTCTTATTTTGCATGTATTAGTTTATGACCACCACAAATGTCTGGTTGATCTTAACCTTTTTTTAATCGATTCTATATGCCATGTAGATTGGAATTGATGTGGAGAACAAGAATAGGACATTAAAGAATGAAATCATCCCATTTGCTCGTCGCTTCTTTTCTTTGAATGAAGTTGAATACTTGGCTCGTATACTAGACCCTGAAATGCAGCGTCAGGAATTTATTAAGATGTGGACGCTTAAGGTACTGAGTTTTTACTATAAGACTGCTCATGCACCATGCATATGATAACGATTTGAAGAAATTATTTTTCACTAAGATGTGTGCTGGTTGAAAGGCTTGGTGTGAACATGTTCCTACATTTGCACTTGTTTAGGGGAAAAAGCAATAATCAAATAAAAATCTGATGTAATTGTGCATGGAAAGCTTTATTCATTTGTTGATTGTAATATAAATTCATTCCCAAACATGTATTTTTCTTCATAAATTTTGTTTCCTACCTAATGCTACTTTAATACGAGTATGTTTGGATGACACTTGAGCAAGTAAAGGAAGGAGAGGAAGAGTGATGAATTTTCCTTCCAAATCTTTTCGTTGTGGAGTTGTTTATACTAAATGTGAAGGATTTCTTCCCTTTAATCCCCTTCCCTTCATCTCTCTCCTGAACTAAAATTTTTATAAAGAAAAGGGGATGTTTGGATTTTGACAAGCATGCAATGAGCAATTGACATGGAACGTTCCTTTGCATTCTTATTCCACTCTATATTAAGGGCTATCAAGCAGGCCATAAGTTTAAATGTGTGCTGAAGACCCACGTTTGGTTCCTTTTAGTGGACGTTTGTAACTTCAACTGTGAATTCTTATTTGATGCCTATACTGATGCTAAATTCTTGGCTGACTCTTACCACCTTCAGGAAGCATATGTAAAAGCATTAGGAACGGGCTTTTCGGCTACTCCCTTCAACACCTTCGAGATTCACTTTCAAGCTTCTTCAGAAACTATGTCAAATACTTTAGAGATTGTTGATCTAAAGGTACAATCTTGGATTAGTTGGATACTATTATAAATATAAAATAGAAGTTAATGCACTAGCATATCAATTATATAGCTTCAATGAGATTTATGTATGCAATTGCGAATTATGAAACTACTTGTTTCAATCTGGACAAGATTTGAAGAGCGCGATGAAGTATTTATCTCTTTAGATGGACCTCTAATGCTTTATAGTCCACTCTATGATAGATCTGAGTCTTTGTTTGTTTCCTTGTTTTTTTAATCACATTGGGTGCGTTTTGCAATTGGTTGTTTTTTGAATTTTGGCTTTTTGATTGGTCAAATAACAAAAAAAGTATTTGGTAAATGACTTTTAAGCCAAAACAAAAAGCTTTCTTTGAGTAGCTTTTGACTTACTTTTTCTCTAGTTAACACTCAATAACTAAAATTTACCAAACATCTCTTAATATTTTTTGGTAACAACTAAAAAAAAGCCCATGATATCATGTGGTCAAATAAGCACTTAGCCAACAACCGATTGCCAAACGCCTCCATTGTATTCCTTTGTGTGAAATTTTCTTTAGGGCATGCTTGGATTGAGTGTAAATATTTAGGGGGAAAATAAAGTCAAACTAATAAATGAAAGCAAATAGAAATGCATTTGAAGTAGTTGAGATAGTTGTGAATAAGGTAAATGAGCATGAAATAAAAATAATGAAGGAAAAAGGAGATGATTTCCCCTATTATGGAGGTAATATATTCCTTTACCCTGCCCTAGGATAAATATTTACCCCACAAAATTAAAAGTACCCTTCATTTTTCATTACTTTGCAATCATTCTTCCACCTCTCAACAATCAAATTTCACTAATTTCTTATTTATCAACTTCGTTTTATTACTTTGACTATTGTTACCCCCTTAAATATTTACACCAAATCCAAGCATGCCTTTAATTGCACCATATTCCTTTTTTGGCAAAGAAATTCTAGCAAATGTCTTTTATGCCCGTCCATTTCTACATGCCACATTTTAATGATATCTCATGAGTCATATCCCCCAACCAGCAAAGTGCCAAAACACACCCTCCTTATTTTGCATGTCCCAGAGAAATGGTGCATTTGGGAAAAAAAAAGTAGTCATATTAATAGTCATAAGACTCATCAACCTTTTAAGTAGGAAATGAATTTTCAATAGTTATTCTGGGTGATTAGTGATTTTTATACTCTACATTTAATGGTTTTTTACGAAGAGCCTTGATGAAAATGTGCCGTCTGAATTTCCCCTTGACATGGTTACTTAATGAATGTTTGATGGGGAAACTGAATGCAGTGAATGGTGATACTATATGTAGCTGGATTTCTCTTTGTCCTTTCTTTTAGAAGCATTTCTTGGAACCATTGACGCTCTCTTGAATTCAGCTATGTTTTGTGTCATCAGTTTCTCGTTTGATTGTAGACTTTGGGTTGACATCAGATGTTCTGTTTTGCATCCTCCTGTCGTGCTCTACATTATCTATTTTCTTGAGTGCGTTTCAAAGAGTTTTTAACTTACCTATCCATCTGGACACTATTTCCGATTCTGTCCATATTGATCAATTGCCCATCTCATGGCAATACCAGGAATCTGAAATCGCTGTTGAATCAACCCAGTTCCCAAATGGGCAATGGCAGCTTGCCCTTCTCGAGTTGGCTGATACTCATTATGCTGCCATTTGTACAAAAAATGACAGCTCTATTGAAGGTGAGTCTCAATCTTATCCGGTATTCGGTTTTGAACTTCGGATTATCATTTACAAATTGTGATCCTCTTATGCAGAAAATGTATCTTCGTTGGGTTTGAGAGTGTGGAAAACAATTCCTCTTCTGGAAGATGTGTACATGTCTGGGACTGATTCAGTTGTCACAGTTTGTGGGTTTGTCAAGCAGCTCACATAGTTCTGCTGCGCTGCCGCATTGGATGGAACTCGTATTGACATGGTTTTCGTGGATGGAAAGGAAATAAATTCATTACCGAGCATTTATGTATGATGATGATAGATTTGAACTAAATCTAGTTCATGAACAAGAGAAGTCGAATCGACTTATTAGTTCATAGGAGATTATTGATCAGAGGGTGTTAAGGAGCCCAAAAGCTAGTTTCTTGATGTTTATTCCATCATTTTAGTCGTATTTTCTATGTTTGTAAGCTCGTAACAGTTGGAATTAATGGTCAATCAGAAACAATCTCTTTAGTCTTTATTATTTCTAACAGATGTATAACAAAGATAAGATTGCGTATATGTGATCCCAATCTCTTTAGTCTTTATCGATGTAATTAATATTCCCTCTGATCTTTTAATTTAGTCTCATTTCCTTATTTGGCAAAACCTTTGAATTAGTCTCATTTCTATTTTTGGCAATCCTTTTTTACTTAAATACTCTTAGTTCACACACGTAATTACGAATTTACCCTCATAAACCCTTAAATACCCTTACTTAAAAATACCCAACTACCACCTTTTATATGGACCCCACACAATCCTTAATATGCGTGCCCAAGGAAATGGGACTAAATTAAAGGATCGGAGGGAGTATTACATTTGATTAATAGTGAATATTTCTATGAGTTTCTCAATCATAACTAGTAGTGTTCAACAAGGGTCGATTTCTCAATGAATCAGACTTAATTGATAGCTCATTTGACCTTGCCTGTCTCGACCTACTAATTATGATTTTTACTTGCTAATTATTTTTAACTCGTCTTGTATGAAATCATCACACTATGAAACGTATTTATATAATTAACATATTTATATAACTAATCACTTTAAAATTATAAGAAATCGGTCTTTTCAAGATTTTATGTTAGTTGGAGTCCAACAAATGGGAAACGGAAAAAGCGCGAGAAGATGACAACACTCTGCTATAAAAGCGCACATTTTTGAACAAGACGAGTATTAATTTTTTATTAATCACTCATCAGTCACCAGTACCACCATAACTATGTCTTTCACTCACCTTTTCCAGTATTCTACTTCAATTCCTTTTCATCACATCAAATTAAACCCTAGAAATTCAATTTCTACTACAACTAATCTCAAATTCGCAAAAAAACCTTTTCCAAAACCATGTATTTCCCTAAATTCCTCTTCAAATGATTCGATCTTCTCTTCGTTTTCATCTCTCCAATCTATTAAACCCTATATTCAATCTGAATGGAAATTGATCCTTCAAGGATGGACATGCAGCGCAGTTTCTGTCTTTTGTCTGTCAAAAATTGTTCCTAAAGCCGGCAAAATCTCCTCCATTTTGTGCGATTTTGATGCTATTAAATGTGACGGTGTGATACTTGCTACGTTTTTTGTTATTCGATTGGTGACTAATTACTTGCAGCAAGCGTTTTTGTTGGAGGCTGCGGTCAATTCTGCGTATAAAATTAGGGTACATGTTTTTGAGAAGGTTTTGGAGAGAGATTTAGTGTTTTTTGAAGGCGGTGGTGATCCTGGGGATATTCCGCACCGGATTATTTCTGAAGCTGCAGATGTTGCTGACACTGTTTTTGCTCTTCTCAACGTGAGCCTTATTTTTCTGTCTTTCTTGTGCTTATAGTTGTGATTTATTTGATAATGAATGGAAGCTTTTGGGGTTTATCAAGTGGTTAGAATCATTTCTTATGAACTAATTATAGGCCTATTATGGACATTTAGGATTTTAAGTGAGTGTTAGTTGATTAGTTGTTGTTCAATGTTGGGTATCTTTTGCCTTTGAAAATCCTTTCTCTGTGTCTGTGTGTGAATGGGAGAAGTTATCATCAATTACAAACTTAACGGTGCCTCATAAGCTTACTACATTATACTCTTTAGAAGTGCACGGCAATCACTTAGTGGCAAAGTCTAACATAGACTTGGTGCAAACTAATTTTAGTGCTCTTCGCTCTGTTAATCCATTCACTTTTACTATCCACTGTATTAACCCACACTTCTCACTCTTCATTACACAAGTCCACTAAAATATTAAGGTTGATCCACCATACTTTAATGTGCCCCAAGTCCACTCAAGAGTCTATCTCTCTTAGCAGGGTTCTCCAGTAATCTGCATTTTGCAGAGCATTGAAGTTTGCTGATACCCTCAGAGCTCTATTATTGGAACTTTTTTGGAAATGTCAAGATACTAGAGCTAGTTACCTTCCTGGCATCAACATTGAACAACAAAGACTTAATCTTATTTAAAATTTTCCAAGGGAAAAGTGAAGTTTGATCATTGAATAGTCTAATTGGATTGTTCAATCATATACTCCCTATATTACCAAATGTTTGCCCCTTTTCCCTTTGACTACTACATTAAGGTTGGTAGGTAAAGAAAGAGAGCAAAGTCAGACTAGAGAAAGAAATGTGAGACTGAGAAAAAGTTGGTACCTTTTGGGCAAAAAAATGAAATGTCTGATTTTTTGGTACAACCCATAATGGATATTATAGCAAACATTTAGGGATTATGGCAGTTTGATTTTGAATAGGAGTACCTTATTTTGTCATTAAGTTAACCGGCTTTATGATGCTCATGTTTGTGTTTTGTGATTAGGGCTTTAGTGAGCAGGGGTCTATTGTTTTGACAAAATGATTGCAAAGAGATGTTTCGGATTTACCTTTGATGTCTATAGGAAACGATATGAAAGCTTGTAACGTTTGTTATGATTGATCCAGTCTATAGTTCCTAGCACTATCCAGCTATCAGCTATGGTAGCACAGATGTTGGTCATCAGCCCAGTTTTGACCACGATATCTGCATTGGTAAGAAATAAATGATCTTAGCCTACTTACTTTTTTTCTTTTTTTTTTCTTTTTAATTACTACAGACTGGATAGCTTAACTTGTGCATACATCTTGTCAAGTAAAGGTCATTCCTTCAGTGGCACTTGCTATTTCTTTACTTGGTTCAAAACTTCAAAGGATATCAAGGCAGGCACATTTGAGTTTTGCTGCTCTTTCCACATACCTGAATGAGGTAATTATATTGATATAGAATCAGCCCGAAAATGCTTATTACAATATTAGCTCGTTTAGCAGTTTTGAACTTGGAGACTGATGTATTGATCAGGTCCTCCCATCGATCCTTTTTGTGAAAGCTAGCAGTATGGAGTGGACTGAAAGTATCAGGTTCAAGAGACTTGCACATGTGAACTTGATTAGGCAATTGAAAAAGAAGAAAATGAAGGCTCTGATTCCTCAAATTGTGCAAGCTGTTTATTTTGGAGCTTTGCTGACTTTTTTTGCTGGATCACTTGTTTTCTCTCGGGGATCCTTCAGCACTTGCAGCTTGATATCGTTCGTCGCTTCCTTGGTCTACTTAGTTGATCCTATTCAAGTAATAATTCTGGTCTTATTTTTTTCCTCTCCCTGCCCATTGTCCGTCTCAATCAATCTCTTTGAGTGAGGAGAGAATAAAAAACATTGGCGTTTAGTGCAGAGGAAAAAAATTTTTCTTTGAGTAGTCTCAGTAAGCCACTATTTAGAGATTACTTCACCTTAACATATGTCCTCTCTCGATGTAGCCAATGATTTTATTGTTTGTTGGTTTTCAATTTATCATGAAATTTATAGTCTAATGGCTAACTAAATCATATGAACTTCTCATACATGTGAAGTCATAGATGAAATTTGCTATCAAGGGTCAATTAGAATAACCTTTTTGTTATTATAAGGTTAAGGAATTGCACATCCGACCACCTTAATTTGTGTTGTAGTGGGAGCCACTTAATGGCATTAGGTATTTGGGAAATGGGATGCTACTTTTCACCTTAACACCAATTCAATGCAGAGAAAAAAAAATTTTTCTTTGAGATTTATGTAAGCCTCTGTTTAGATACTGAATTTAAAATTGTCATTTACTTTGCTTCAAATCCAATTCAATGTAGTTTAATGCCGAGAAAATCATCTTCCTTATGAGAAATCTCTATATTATATACCCTAGCTAAATTGTACTTTTTATGTATGCAGCAACAGTTTCAGTGTACATCCTGTGGCTTACAATTTACATGACTCAATATCTTTTTTAATCTAAGATCTGTCACTTGTTGCTTTCTTTCTCTTAAAAATAAATTGTTTCAAGCTTCCATAATGAACAAAAGAGTATCTTGTAGTGTGTTGGAAAAGCATACAATGAGTTAAAGCAAGGCGAGCCTGCTATTGAGCGTTTGTTTGATCTCACTAGATTCACACCTCAGGTATGTATTGACCATTTTGGATTTTTTACTCTTCTGAGTTTTTTTACTATTACTAAATACTCTATAGAGCTTGGGGTGCCAATGGTTTCCTCATAAGAGGTATGGGGCTATGTTTATAGTATATATGTTGCCTAGCTATGAAATGTGTTCCTCTCTGTATGAGGGTTTCCAGAATGTTTTACGCCTATCTTAGTTTCTTTCACGATCTCAGTATGTATTTGTGGCAAGAAATCTAGTTCAATATAAAAGATTTTTAATCAGAAACTTCTTTTATCAATTCCCTTGTCATTTTGCTTCTTCAGAACCTGTGACAAATTTTTTTTACCTCAAATTGTATGCTACCATGGAGTTAATGATTAGCATCTAGGTGTGATCTAATGTATGGCATTTCCTTCAATACATTGCTCTCTTCAAATTCATTTTTCTTCCAATTTAATTTTTTTAAAGAGGGCCTCGGAAGAGCATAACCATCAACAACGCTCTTTAGACAGTAACATATACCTTTTACTACCTGATTTCATCTTTGAAGGTTTCTCTTTTAAAATTACATAAGTTGGAGATTGACATTTAGTTTAATTGGAGCAAATGTCTCTGTTGGGTGGCAGTTTTGTTGATGACTACTGCACTTGAAGTAGTTCTTATCTGAATGCTATTTATTAATTTTTCCATCTACTTATACACCTTTAAGCTAATTGCTGACTATATTCGCAAAAATTGTGTAAATACTTCTTACTAGATTAATATCATTATATATACCTCGCTCTCTATGAGATGAACAAGGATGTAGCTTCCAATTGATATACAATTGTATCATAACTTGTGTTTTCTTAAATCCATTGCATCTTGTTCAGGATTTTTGTAAAGGAAGCAATTTACAGATTTTTCCTCCTTCCATATGGCTTAAATCAAAATGTTGTAACCTCTTAATACTACGAAGAAGTTTAAATGTGGAGCTTATTTATCTTGAAATATGACAAAAAAATATTAGTACACTTTATTATTAAATGAATTGAGCTCAACTGTATAAATTGAGACTGACGTCAGTCAATGTAACAGACTATAGTTTTCATAAGAGTACGAACTTCCTTTTGCACATCACACTGATTTACATCCCAAATTGCATCATGTCTCAGCTATTACCTTTTTCGTTTATCCTTCTTAAGCCAGAGATCAGATCCCCGTTCATTAATGATAAATGCTTCCCCAAACCTTTTTAAGTTGTTGAAGTACGTCTAATCATTTCATTTTAGGCTATACCTTACAGTTTCTAATATCAACTATTACTTACTTAATTTTAGTCCTTTACATTTCATATGTCCAAGAGGGAAATGATCTAGCTTCTCAGTATTGTTCTTAAATACATAGGTGGTTGAGAGATCGGATGCTATAGATGTAGATTCCATCAGAGGAGAGGTGACATTCTGTGATATTTCATTTCAATATAGAGATGGCTTACCCTTTGTCTTGAATGGGATTGATCTCCACATAAAAGCTGGTGAGATTGTTGCTCTTGTGGGCCCATCAGGAGGAGGAAAGACAACATTGGCTAAACTTCTTCTTCGTCTTTATGATCCCTTGCATGGTGAGTTACACATCAACATGCTCCCTTTCCTTCCATAAGAAAATAGCTTTTCTGGACATCAAAATTCTGTTATTGGGTTTTGGAAGCTCACATTGTGGTCCAACCAACTAGATGTTATTGTTGTTTCAATTTCCATTTTGTAGGTTATATACTAATTGACGGACTTGATATTCGAAGTTTTCGGTTGGAAAGTTTGCGGAGTCATGTTGCTATTGTCTCCCAAGATATTGTGAGTATTAAATACCACTTATTACTAATGTCTTTTCTTCAGCATATAATACTCATAATTTACAGCTAAACCTTCATGTATGACCAGACCCATACTGACTACCCTATTTTGGTTGGACATGAAAAGTAATTTGACTAAATTAATTTATGTTCCATATTCAAATAATTACTCTTGTGTATTGATGCGCAAAGGTTTTGGGTCAACTATTTGAAGTCTAGGATTGATGGTTCAAGAGTTAGGGTTGGATACAAACGTACAATAAATGTATTACAGTAGTTGTTATTAGATTAACTAGTGTCAATGCATTGAAGTCGGCTAGGTTTTAGAGTTATTGTTAGAGAAACCTGCCATAAAAGGAGACATTATTAAATGGAAAAGACCAGGGAAGGAATATGTATGAATTAATTTGGGACGAAAGAAGTAGTTGGCAACAAACTTGAAAACCATGTAACTTGAACAAACAACCAATCGCTACTTCTACCTACTACAATAAAGGCTCTTATGTTTATCATAAATGAGTTAAACCCAGGCTGTATGTTATGATTAAACTACTGTTTTTAAACCTACTTGTTTCAAAGTAGGGAGTAGGGACACTCTGCGATTCAGGTTTCTTCTCGTCAGCTTCATGATGTTTAGGAATTGTAGTACTGTACACTCTAATTTGAGAGATTTTTGTTGAACTTAATTTTTCTGACAACCATTTCTTCCATTTTCTGAGGTTGAAATTAATTTTTCAATTGCCATTTTATCGAACGACCATTTGGCCGACGCTACTACATGGATCGGAATGTTGGGCTTTTAGTAAGGACCATATACTAGATTGATAGTTGTAAAAATGTGAATGCTTCGACAGATGAGTGAGCATACCTTGAGATATAGAATTCAAAATGAAAATATAAGAAAGGAATAAGGAGTTGCAAATATTAAGGAATAGATGGAAGAGAATCGTTTAAGATAGTTTGGCCAGGTGCAAAAACGAGATATTAGCGAACCGGTAATGAAGATAGAAAGTTGGAGCTTGGAAGACTTTAAAAGAGGGCGAGGAAGACCGAAGATGACTTGGAGGACCTGAGTGGAAACTGATATGAATGACCTAGACTTACAAATTGAGATAGTAGAAAATTAGAATGAATAGAGCAGAAGAATCCATGTGGACGACCATTGGAATAGATTTATTGGTTCAAGTAGCCGATTTCATTCTTTTTGGATTAAGGCTCTAACATTGTTGTTTGTTATTGTATTGATTTTAATTAAAACTAGGCATTTTTTCGCCATTTGAGTTTTCGTAAATTGCTTTGATTATGTACTTTTTTTAATTGATTTTCAGTTTTTCCATTGACTTCATCTTTCTTTTCTTCACGTTTTTGTGATTCTCCCTGTTGTTGATGGCTCCTTGTTGCTGCTAGCTTCTTTTGTTTGATATTTCTGGTTTCTTTTTCTAATAGCTTCTGGTTTCATCTTCCAACAGCTAAATGATAACTACTTATTTCTGATGTGCTGCAGTGCCGGGTTCAGTTTGTTAGCCTTGTATCTCCT
Source organism: Amaranthus tricolor (assembly GCF_026212465.1). Classification (NCBI taxonomy): domain Eukaryota; kingdom Viridiplantae; phylum Streptophyta; class Magnoliopsida; order Caryophyllales; family Amaranthaceae; genus Amaranthus; species Amaranthus tricolor. The sequence continues at coordinate 30,403,517 of NC_080051.1, read as the reverse complement.
TTTTTTGAAACTTAGCCTTGTATCTCTTATGCTTAAGTTTGGAGGTTGTTTTTGTTTTGTGTTGTTTTCTAATTGGGCTGTCAGCCTTTGACATTCATATCTTCAATGTTTAAGTAATATGGACTTGATAGTTGATATATTTTGATGGAACATAATCATATACAATATATGTAATATTAATATTAATTTTTGTAAAAAAGAGATGAAATTAACCATGAATTATAAGTAATAAATAAGTATTTTGTACATTATGGCAACAATTTTATACAAAAAATGACTTAAAGTGTGCTTTTACATTATTAAAGCCTGAACAATAAATATAACCATCTATAATATTTTAATTTGCTAATTTGTAGCATCAGTCCATTCTACGATTTGATTTTGCGATCCGATCCTAACACCTAAGGTTTGCTCCCACTCCAAAGTAGAATCCCGATTCTAACAACCTTGATTCCTCCTCCCTCCTTTCACTTCATTTCTAATTATGAAAAAAATTCCCAATTTTACGCCTTTAGCCAGATTAATGTTGATTGAGAATTGTTCTTCTTGCAGATATTTTGAAATGAACTTACATTTTTCTTTTAGTTTTGGGATTAAAGGCTGTGTTGTCTTTTTCATTATTTTTCTTTTTTCATTTACATGGATTTGCACTAGATGCTGTTTTCAGGAACAATTGCTGAGAATATTGGCTACCGAGATTTGATAAAAGGAATTGACTTGGAGAAAGTTAAGCTTGCCGCAAAAACTGCAAATGCTGATGAATTCATCAGTTTGCTTCCTAGAGGGTACGAAACGAATATTGGATCAAGAGGTTCAACATTAAGTGGGGGCCAAAAGCAAAGGTTAGTTCAAGAGTAATCAAATTATGTTTATGTTGCTTATTTCTAAAGTAATAGAAGTGTTCTTTGTGTAAGGTAGGTTGGACCAAACGTATTTAAATTATGTTAGGAAAGCTTAACCTGAAATAGCCACCGGAAGCTCATCGCTAGCGTTGTCAAAGAAAATACTCCCTCCTATTCTAATCAAATGTCTCATTTGATTTGGCACCAATTTTAAGAAAAAGGGGGGGAGACCACGTAGGACGAGCGAGTAAGGGAAAAAGTAAGGGGCAAAATGATAATTCAATGGCAATTGCTTATATAATTGGGTCCCATAAGGATATAAGTAAAGAAAAAGGTTACGAAATAAGAAAATGAGACATTTTGATGTGAATATGTCAAAGAGGAAATGAGACATTTGATCAGAATAGTAGAGTATAATGTGTACTAATATTGGCTTAAGAAATTCCATGCCAGTGAGGAGAAGAAACTAGCAGGGCATATGTACTTTGATTTACTCGTTACTGTTCCTCGCTCAATTCAAAATCAAATGAGCAAATTTGTATGCTACTTTTGTTATATCAAATGATGGAGAACTCTTTAGACATATGTTGCTCTTTTAGAGAGCTCTTGTCTGGCTGTGTGGCATGTACCCTTAAGATACAAGTGGATATAATGATATTTCTCTTTTTGTTGTTACCTGTCTATGTACTTCTGTTTTACACTTAGGTTCACCAGTGTATCACACTAAGGTTAGGTGCATTTGCTGCACCATTCGTTTGCAACTAGACCTGGTTAATGGGTGGGGCGGGGCAGGTTTTTGCCACGTTGAATACGGAGCGGGTCAGGTGTATATCTTAGCGAGTGCAGGGCACACGGGTTGCCGTGCGGGCTGCGGGTCAATAATGGGCAAATTTTAATTGCTAGATCAATGTACTTACTAATTATTATGCAGCACTAATCGCAAATTTCCATAGATGAAACCAGAAAATAACAGTATATCTCCCTCATCTCTCCTCTTATTAAACGTGAACTTATCCCTTTTCTCTATCATTTACTTAGTTTTTATATTAAATTATGAATTCTTCAGTCCTTTTGAGATGATTATGGAAAAAATTCAGTACTCACCTCACCGCACTACACCACACCATGACACCACACCTCAACTCTTACTAAAAGCTTCAATCATTCTTGATCATCAAAATTCAAATGACGAAATCAATAGAATAATTTCATTGCTTATTTAGTTTATAGACTTCGATAGGTTGATTCAATTATACAACTAAAAAAGATAAATAAGAATTTTGATGTTGGTGCTGATTAATTAGGGTTTGCAAAAGAGAAGATGTAGGCTAGAGAATTTTGAATTTAATAGAGGCTTGAACAAGTATAGGAAAGATGCAGTTGAATGAGAAAATTTTATAGTTTTTTCACGGAGGATAAAGGTTAGGTTATTCACCTTTCAAAATCAGTTTCACCTTTCAAATTGTTGTAGAGATAGGCGACTTTGAAGAGTATATGAGGTTGAGGAAAATTTGATGTTGAGTTAGAAAAGGAAAAATCATGAATGAAGTTAAACAACAGTAAATGTACCTCTATATGTGAGTTGTGGGTCTATGGCCCATTATTGCCCTGCAACCCGCCTATTCACTGACCCTTTTAAGCCCAATAATGACCCGCCTCACCAAAAGCCATTAAATTACAACCTATCCTGTAGCCCATTGGACCGACCTGCCCCATTGGACCGACCGACCTTCTCTAGTACTACTTGAAATACATTAATGTTTCATTAATTGTTGTTGTAAGCTTCGAGTTTATTCGTTGATTGCTAGTTATAAGTTACCTTAGATCGTTATAGTTTAAATTATGACCAGATTGTAAGAATCCCTTTCTCCTCCTGGGATGACTATTGTAATGGACTGGAAACTCCATTGTAGCAGAAAATTAGAGCACCGACAGATATTAACTAATTGTAGAGAAATTGTAAGAAACGTATGTTATATATTGAAATGTAAAGGTTGTATTAGTGCAATTCAAGAACTACTATAATGGATAGATACAAGGATTTGAGAGGCTTGCAACTCTCCAAAAATGAGTAAAAGACTAACATAAAATGTATATCAAATTTCTGATGATTTTTCATTCCCTTTCTTATTTATACTAGTTTTCCCTTCTCTAGAACAATCCTCTTCTAGAATATACTTCATAACTAACTAATATTAAAATTCCCATTTTACCCCTATATCCAATCCATGACTAGAACCAAGATACAATAGATGGTAATCTGAATGAATTGCAGCAAAAAAATAGTTTTTAATTAGTAGCTATAGTGAAAACCACATTACGCTGCTGTCCACTGAGGACAACTTCTGATAAGAGCTGTTTTATATGGACCCAATTGACCCGAACCCTGATAATCACCCAGACCAACAAAAAAGACGTATATTCAAAACAAATCAGCACCCTGACTAGCCACATGTAAAAACCTGAAAAAGCCTCGACCCAAAATATCAAATCCGAAACTTGTTGCGAATACCCTAATGAAAACCTCAACTTGTGACTAGTTTCTCTATTCCTTGATTATTTCCTCTCTCCTATAGGCTAATTTAAGCACTATACTAATAAGCTAAGTTTCTTTTTACTGTAAACTTTTCTGCCTTCTTTGCCAAGCCAATCTTCTGACAATCTGGTGCAATATCCAATATATCCCCACATCAATTTCATAGAAATTGGTTATTGAAATTGGTACCTATCACTATTTTATTGTTCCGTATCCCACATTGGCGTTGTCGACTTGTCATTGATGACTGAAATAAAAGTGTGACTCGTGATGTTTGGACTACCTGTGTGGCTGATGACCTGTTGCTTTATTATGGCCCCAATGCAGGCTTGCAATAGCTAGAGCAATTTACCAAGATTCCTCAATTTTGGTTATGGATGAAGCGACTTCTGCTCTGGATAGCAGGTCTGAGCTATTGGTGCGACAAGCTGTGGAGCGTGTGATGAAAAATCATACCGTGAGTACTTTTTTCCTTTAAACTAGTTTAACATTCTTGTATGCACCCCTTACTTTAATTTGGTGTTGGAATTTCATCATATGATATGTTTTGTTATTAGATCATTCAATTGTCTGCTAATTTATTTCTTCAAGCTTTCTTGTGAGCTTGTGTCTTTTACTTTTGCTCCTAACAGTATATATATACCAGATCTCAGATTCAAGCCAAAACTGCAAATAAGAATTCTCATTGAAATTCACATTTGCCTCTACTTTATTTTTACTTGATATTCAAACTGTGCACATGTTTGTAACAATTTCAAAGCAGTAAATCATTTACTATGAAAGAACTTGATGATTGTGAGAACCTCAAAAAATTCATTTACTATCAAAGAAGATGATCGTCAAGGAAGTAATTAGCTTTAACAATCACGACTCTAAGCTTCCTACTTCAGGTTCCCTTTTGAATTATATGTCAACCTTCTATTCTAATATTATTTTCCTTTACTCTAGAGATGTCTAATATAGACCTGATGATCCGAAATTTACCCAATTTTTTAACTGAATCTGACTTCCGGTCTTCTAAATGGATTTGCAATATTGTAAAAACCAATGTGGACACAAGATCCTATTTTAATCTGACCCGATATCGACTTGATGACCTAATGAACACACACCCCTACTTTGCTCATATTTCATAAGTCTTGAACAGTGATTTTAAAAAGATGGGATGGAGGAGGAGAAATGAGAGGAGGGAGGACTGAGGAGGGTAGAGGAAGAAGCTGTAGACCGAGGAGTAAGGAATACTGTCGTTGCATGAGAAAGAGGGATGGAGTCATTGATGGAGGTAGAAGAAGATGAGGAGTGCACGGCATGTCTGGGAAGTTGAAATCAGTGATTTGAGAATTCTATATCTAGGTTTAATTTTATATTTATTTTCTTTTTTTTTAAATTTTAAAAAATGACCAGTCCGGAACTGGTGTTAGACCGAGCCAGGCCAGTCACTGTTATTGTCTGATCAAACCGGCCTGTTCCCCGAATCGCTTGGTGGCCACCTCTAGCTCTATGTATGGGTAATTCCCTGCAGCAAAGTTGTGAGTTCCTGAACCCATTCTGTGCAGTATGTCTTTGCTCTTGAGCATCTGATTTATCTGGGTCAATGTTTTTACTCCCATATTGCTCCTGTCTAGGTGGGAGTTTAGGTAAGAGTCACTTGACAGCAATGGTGTGGTAACATATTTATGAATGTTAATTTGCATGACCCTATTATAAAAAAGTGATTGTTTTTGCAGGTTTTGGTCATTGCTCACCGGCTCGAAACTGTTCTAATGGCTGAGAGGGTCCTCCTCCTAGAAGGTGGTAAACTGAAAGAGGTTGATCGCTCAATTCTGAGCAACAATTCCCAAAAATTGCAATCATCGGCCAGTCTTGTCGTATGAAGTGGATCACAAGAGGTTTTTAATTATAGAAATGACACGCTACCCCTTGTCTCGTTCGTGAACGGCAACTTAGTTTTCATGGCTACTCTCGTGATCAGGAGAAAAAGTTTTTGGGTCGCTAAGTTGAAGTTATTGGTTGCATTTTTCCAGGTCTATCTGGGAAATTGGCTTTAAGTTCCTCCTATCCCACAGATTTTGCTAACTTTTCCTTTTTATTCACATATTAAATCTTTTTATCTTAACTCCACATTTCTCTCATTTCCTCATTAAAAGTTTCTTAGTTTGCTCACAAATTATACTTGTAGCAAAAGACAAAGGAAGTAGGATAGAGAAAGAGTTTTCGCTTCTCTTAGACATTGTACATATAGATGAATATATGTGGATTACAGGTTATTTAGAGGTATAAAAAGATGAAGGATTAGATGGAGAACATATGAGTCCTTTTGTGAGTAGCTATACTTACCGTAATTTTTGAATGCACCATTTCTTCTAATAATGCTAGCTTTTTCGGGGGGGGGGGGGGGGGGGGGAATGGTGCATTTTAATTATAATATTAAAATTTATTTGAGATTTTTTTCACTGATATGTTAAAAGAAGAAATAACAAGATCTATTGTTTTCTATATCCTTTTATTTTGCAGATTCCTTGTACTGATTGATGATAAAGGAATACTATCACCAAATTCTTCTTTTCCTTGGTTTTACTTTTTTTTGGGAACACTTTAATTGTTTCTATAAGCGGAATACACTGGATACAATGATGATGACGACGATACCAATGGTACATACTAACTTGTCCATATGTAAGAGGGAGTATGTTCCTAGGGCACAAAGAATGACTTTACATGATTATGTTTCTTTAAAGATATGTTCACATAGCAATTGCTATTTTAATTTCTTCGTATCTGCACTCATTTTATCTCAACTCTCATCTACAAAGGGTAATTGAGTCTAATTCAAATCACAAAGAAATTAATATTTTAAGAGAATATGCAAATATTCAAAAAAAAAAATGTTGTGATGATGAGAAAGATAGCGATAAATGAAATGAAGAGAGAGGGATGGGGGGAAATGGTTATTGTAATTAATATTATACTACAATTATTTGTCACTTAAGAAAAAAAAAAAAAGCATGAATGGTATTATTGAATCCACAATCTTATTTAAAATCATGGGAGTATATTTTTTAATACAACATAAATTGACCTTAACGTTTTACTCCCTCAATTTCTTTTTGTTCTTCTTATTTATTTTTTGCACAGTTTTCAATGTAAATTTTAAACCTCAATATCTCTAAATATACAAAATAAAAAATTATAAAAATATATATAATTAAAAAGTATACATTAAGGCGAATCTAATGATATCTCACATGAATATATTTTATCTTCTAAATATGTGTCAAAAACATTAATTAAATTTTCTCTCCTGAAAGTGAAGTATTCCAAATGGGAAGAACATTAGAGAACGGAGGGAGTATTATAATATTTCATTACCTCAGCGTCACTAAATGACTGAAATTTGGGAGGGGTTTGAAGGGGTCGATTGTATACAATGCAACATGGCTATTATTACTGATAACAAAGAAGTTGTTTTGAATTGATCAATACTTGGTAACAAATACCTTCATAAGAATAAAAAAGGAACTTTGAAATGAATAAGATAAATTATAAAAAAAAGCACCAAATAAGAGCAAAATCAATTTATTTCCAAATATTAGCGCCTAAATCCTAAACTTGAGGTATGGGTCTGTTCGCACTTACTAACTGCGAAAAAGTGGTTTGATTCAAAAAAAAGCCAAAGACTTTGTTCGCACTTACTAACTGCGAACAGGGTTGTTGGCTTTTTTTGACTAAATCACTTGTTCGCAGTTAGTAAGTGCGAATATATATGTTCCTAAATACAACATCTTCTCTCTAAGTGCGAACACAGGAGCTTGGTCAAACAGGATCAACCTCCTGTTCGCAGTTAGTAACTGCGAATAGGGTGTTGTCCCTGTTTGACCAGGTTTTCCTCTGTTCGCACTTAGTAAGTGAAAACAGCTTGGTTGATTTTTTTTGACCAATTTGCCTCTATTCACAATAACTAATTGCGAACAACACCGAACCTGAACTCTAGAACTGAAGACGCTTATATTTGAAAATAAGTTGATTTTGCTCTTATTTTGTGCTTTTTTTGTAATTAATCTTATCTATTTCAATAAAAAGTGCACATCGTTTAATAAATCATTTTAATATGTTCATTACAATTCGATACCAAAGTACTATAAATCATTGGTTTGTTGCAACTATTTTCAAAATTCCAACAAAATAAGTGTTGCATCGTCTGAATAACAGAAGTACAAACTTTTATTCCATCTCTTGAAAGTAACAATATACATTAAAACCTATGCATTGAAAAAGCTCACTGATTATGATAAGTCAAAGCAGCCGAACAAACACAGATCTTCATAGCGATTCGAACAATCGATGAGAAAAATGCGTATATGAATACAATGCTTCTAATATCTCATATTACATGATTTACAAATAGAAAAGTTAAAATGTGATCTCGCATGGTGCATGGAAGGTTCTTCCGCGGCAAATAGCTTCTAGATTTTCCCCCATATAAGAGACTAATGGAGAAACTTCTACACCTGAATACAAGAGGCAAAAAAGTTCTCAATAAGTACTAGTAGGAGTAGTAGCTCATTATTTTAACCCTTGGAATTAATGTAAAATGCTGAAGGGGAAAAGTATATAAGGTGGATCAATGTAAAATGCTGAAAAAGCCAACCACCTTCTTTTATTTGGGGGGGGGGGGGGGGGGCGTTTGAACAATGTAATGCCACTGAGGCACTGAGTTATCGAATTTATAGGCAAAATTTCACTAGGTTTCCAGGTTTGATTTAGAACCAGGAACGTGCAACACGTTTATATCTTCAAAACCACTGTAGCAAAGGTATCAACCCTGAATCCTTGATTTTAAAACTTAGAATTTTCCTTGTATAGGAAACAGAGAGTTATGGCCTAAGTAATCTCTAAATTCCGTTCTTGATTTTCTATGGTTAGTCACAAAGTCATATTGTTTCTAATAGGGTAACACCTAGTTTCTGACAGAAACTTGAAAACTGTTACTGAACCATGCTGTTAAGTTTTTAGCTTTGTTTGTATAAAGTAGATGGTTATAGGGAAATTAAGAACATGGTAGATTCAATGGCTCGGGTTGCAGCTGGTGTTGGTCTACATTCCAAAAAACGAGAGGACTCATGGTGTGCCTGGTACTGCATAGTGATGTCATGTTACACTTACACTTTGTTTGGATAGAAGGATTTGGAAGTAAAGGAAAGGGAAGGATTCAATTTCCTTTGTTTGGATTATAAATTTGGAGGGGAGGGATTTCGAAGGAAGGGATTTAAAGGGATTACTTCTTTTAATTTCGTTAATGACAAAATCTCTCCTCAAGTGGAAAGATTACGAAGGAAAATGATATTTCTCTATCTCTTCCTTCCTTTCCCTCTTAAACAAACAAAGGGGAAGTTTTTTTATTATCCCCTACCTTTCCTTTCCTTTCCTTTCCTTCTCCTTTCTTTTTCTTTTCCTTTCCATTCAAAATTATTAACCAAACGTAGTGTTAAACATGGCAAAGCAGCCACTTCTCAAATCCTACGTAGACTATTGGATTTAGTAAAGAATTTCTAAAATGAATACGCATTTTAGGACTTGTTATCCCCATCAGCATTTATTTGATGGAACAATTATTATAATGAAATAGGTGAAATTGATATTACCAGTGGAATATATAGGTACTGAATGAGTTAAGAAACCACCAGCAGCAATCACCCATCGAGCGTGAAGACGAAGAAGAAGCAGCCTTGCACTATCAGGTGTGTCATAATTAGCTCCGTTTGCGTTTTTTACAGGAGCAAATTCTTCTTCTCTTAAGACCTGAGAATGTAAAGAATGGATATCATATTCTCAATCGTAGGAAGATATCTATTTGAGAAAAGGAAACAGATGGGCAAAGATCACCTCAAAGAGAGCAGTGGAAGGAGAATATGAAAAGGCATCAAATATGAATTGTTCTAGCTTCAATCCCATCGTGTAACCATTAGCTGAAGGTATTTTCTTCTCTGCCAAATGATAACTGCGGCCAAATTACATTGAAAATAATTCAACTATAAATTCTCAACTTGGATAGGACATTTGCAACTATAATGATAAATCAAAAGCATACACCACTGCTCAAACCATGAACACAGTCCAAAGGCATCAATCAAACTCAGATTCAAAAGGACTAGAAATGCAGCTTGTTTTAGATTCATTCTCTATGCCAACCTCGTTCTGTTTTTATGTTTCACCATCTTAGCAATTACTCTTTATATTAATATTTCACCATCCCAAGTTGTTAAATGAGCACAATTTAACTACAGTTGTTTGACTTGAAAAATTGTATTCACCAGTACACTTACGCATGCAGGTATCAGCTCCATATCTGATTATTTCTACTCCGTTTAAAATTATCTTCTCTTCTATCAATTAAATAATTTTTTAAGAAAAACTAATGAGCCTAGAAAATGTGTGAAAGCTCTATATGAAAACTGGAAACAAGGCATGTTGGTTTCTTGGTGAGCCAAACGTCAAGTTCCAACGTGATCACAAAGGAACTAATCTAGATATCTTATGAAGTCCAGGGGGCTTCAATAACATATTAGTGTGTTACTTTAGTCTACTCCAATGGTTCAAATCTCCAACTGTTTCCTTAGAAAGGTGATTCAAATTCAAATTCAAATTCAAACTCCATAACACTTTCATGTTTTTTTCGGTTTTCCTACAAAACTCATACAAGATTCAATTGAAGATGTTCTTATTCTTAAAAAATCACACTTTAACAAAGTTTAATGAAAGGAAAATATTGATATTAAATCAAACCAGAAAAATGCAGGGCAAGCCATAAAATCAAATTTTATTGAAATTCTAAATTCTGAATTCAAGAAAAGAGCTGCATTTAATATTCTATTACAAGAGTACACAAATTAATGGAATTTTCTATATCAGAATTCAAACAGATCTGATTTTATAAAAAGAAAGGTCAACATATTTTTTACTTACATGCTATCTTTCTCCAGTCCATTGGCTACAGAATTCAAAAAATCCAAGCTGAACATATGCAAGCAAACCTGAAAGTAATATGAAAATATTTTATGAGACATCATCTAATTACACTTTAGAAGGAAAGGTGAACTTTAAAAAAGAAAACATATTTTAGAGGAAAGGTGTGCCTCCTTACATAACACTCTGATCAGTTTCCAATAACTTGTGTCAAAAAGGGTGTGCCTCCTTACATAACAAATTGAATGAACAAAGTACTTGCGTCACATAAACTAGGAGGAATTCTATAAAGCCAACCACTATGGCTACGCAATCTCACGTGTTAATTTAAGTAACATGAAATATGAATGGGTTTTTTTGTTAGAAACTCATTAGTCCCATTGAATTTGTGCGCATTTTTACGTGAGAGCTTTTGAGCTCAAACGTCGCAATGTCAACGGGACAAAGGGAGTAAAGAGTTATTATATTGCTTATACTTTATTCAAAAATAACAAATGATTCTTAAAAAAATAAGGAATTTTGAAAGAAATTAATATTTGGTCATAAGTAACTTCCAACGAAATCAAATTTATAATTTAAGGTTTGTAAAATCAAATTTCGTTAAAATTGTTATAATAGGGCTTAGCACTATAAAATCCCCCCCTAAACCAGTTCGTGATTATACACGTTAAATTTGAAGACAATATGAGTACCCCCATTAAGTCTTGTAATGTCTAGATAGATGTAACCTCATCAACTACCCATATAAAAGAAGCTAGCGGGTGAAGATGGACCGAATTCAGATTATCAGACATATGGCACATTAATGTTAGGTTACTATGCTTTAATGAACAAACATAAGAGAAAAAGCAGTTATACATTACTCCAGCAAAAGCGAAGACGTCCAGTTGCCTGATTAACAGCACTGGCCAGTGAAGGATCTAGCTCACTGTATTCAACCACATCAAGAGGGCCACCCTTTCCTCGCTGTACAAAGACACCAACTTTCTCTTGTGGATAGGCCTGAACATAAAATACATGTCAATAAGACATAATGATTTGAAGTGTAACATTGGAAATAGGATAAATGGAAAATCGAAATGACAGAATCTCGTAATCGTCATGTAGTGACGCAATTTCGACACACTGCAGTCTCCCAAAGAATGTTTTGAAGGAACAGAAGACAATAGTAAGGAGGCGAAGAGGGGGAATAATGGCGAAAGAGGTATTAAAAAAAACAACAACGACAAAGCTTTCTACCAAAAAGTTGAATTACAAAACAACAATTTATAATACCCTTTGATATGTATTCTGATTACCTTCTTTACAACTTTTGCAGCGGCTGCAACACTTTTATCAATGAAGTAACCCAAGAAAGTGGGATCAGCAACCCGAACCTATTACCATTAACATATCTCTATAAGTCAAATGAAAATAAACCAGGAAAAGAGCAGATTGAAAAAAACAACTTACAAGTGCATTATCCACACCATAACAATCTATGTACTTAATTCCTCGTGCAGCCATATCTTCTAACAGTCTGGAGGACTTTAGAGCTGACCAATATGACAACAGTAATCAGACATATCAACTAGATTCATTATTCAAAAAAGACAGACAGCACCATACCTGTATAAACTCCTCCATTCCCATCTGGTGCCTTTGCAACCTGACATTAAACAATTGAACCATAAATCTAACAAGAAATGAGACTTGTTCCACATTGTTTGTGTGGGAAGTTAATGAGGGGTTTAAACATCAAATGCACTTGGTCACCTACTAAGCTATGAAATAATCCCTCCCTTTTCGTCTATCATATGTATGAGGCGAGCATCAAAAAATAATAAGTTGAAAAAAAGTAATTGTCATTCCTATTTCCTAAGTTTGGACTTAATTTATTGAAAGGGGAATCATTGATCTAACAAAAAAAAAATTGGAAGTGCACCATACAAAGAGTTACACAAGATTAGTTAATCCCCAAAGGCCCCAGTTCACTGTACACTACCCATTAAATGCATAATGGTGGCGTAATTAACAAGACAAATGGTGACAATGTGTGAGCCTCATATGTTCAACTATGTGTTTGTGGTACTTCTGTTAGATTTATATAACTAAAGGTTAAGTAAATCATGATATATACATTGTTAACTAGGTTTTTTCCCCTCTAAAAAGAACAGTTAGAAATTTTAAGAAAGAACTAAAACCTATGGAATCACATCTGGTCAAATCCAAATTTATTGGAGGTGGTTTTAGATTTAGATGCAGATTTTCTGAGTCACACTGTCAATTGGATTAGATTTAAATCTGCAAAGATCTAATTCAAGTACAACGTGTTGCCATCTGTACAAATTAATTTCATTTAATTATTTTCACTAGAAAAAATCCAGAGCGAACTTGGGTCCAGCGTGAGGGATAGAGAGAAGGTCCTTTTGAAGACAATGTGCCCGATATGCACACAATTATTCCGAAGTTAAAATCAAAATAATAGAATGGCCCCCTTTTGCCTTTGGCATAGTCTATCTTGGAAATATTTTCCTATTTTGGGCATCTTATAACTTATGTACAATAATAATTAAGGCAAGAGTGATCTTCAGATGATTAAATAATAACATTGAACTCAACCTTTGAAAGGTCTCTTTTTAGTCCATTAAGCCTTGCTTTGTGCCAAATTATTGCACTTAGTTCTTAGACTATGACCCACATAGTGTTACTTTTCATTTTCATAATCTAAGTCCATATTCCAAGATTTTACCCTCTTTGTCCTTGTGAATAAGAGATACATAACAGTATTATTCAATTTAGTTTACCAATGAAAATCAAAAGCAGGAGCTCTTAAATAATCTCCTCTATGGGAAGGTTTTTTTCTGATCAAATTTAAAGGCATTCATATTGGGCCCTACACACATTACTAATGCTAACAATACACAACACGAATCAAACTCCTAAGGCAAGATGAAAAGAAAACACACTTTGTATGGAGAATCCATGATGAATCTTCCATCCTTTGAAATACAGGGTATTGTGCCCTGCTGAAAGAAAGTCACCTACATTGAGGATACACATCACATATAAGTGAAAAACCATTCCATGCCTCTAAATATATAAAGAAGATTTATCAAAGATAAAATCATAACTCATACTTGATCAGCTTCAAGGCCAAAATATTTACGACTTTCAAAAAATTTGCGTGTTGCTTCGTCCGTAAAAGGGCTTGTCATTATGTACCAGTGAATTGGTACAACAGTTGCTGACCCTGCAGGGTCCAGATAGAAAAGCAATCAGGATGGTATGAAAGTTGAAACAAACTCATGTTACTTGCGACTATAAAGTATCTTACCCTCACTCATAAATTGAGCTGCTAATCTTTGAACGCACATAATTCGCTCTGCCTGAAGTTGGAAGAGTGATTTTCCTGAAGGCAGTCCAATATCTGAAACCAAAGTTGCAATGCACATTACATAAGAAAACCAAAGAAAATAGGGTCCACAGGTACACAGTTAATGATCGCGAAAATGTTCACTATGTTCTGTGATTTAAAGAGAAAGACGGAAAGGAACTAGTCATGTCATTGTGCTCAAAAAGCTGTTTTGACCATGAACACATAGACTCTTAATTTTTAAGCACACTCAGCAGCGTGGAGTGCAGAATCAAGATCATTTTCTAGAGATCTCACATGACCACCATACTGCAAAGACCTCCATAGGCTGTAAAAACAGAAGTTAACTTTTTCCGTTTCATCATAAGTAAAGTTGTAACAGTTTTTATATCAAATTCATTTAAAATAAGCATTATCCAGGAAAAAAGACGTATAAAACAAACCAAAACTTGGAAGCAATATTCAAGAATATTTAGTAGGAAAGTAAGCCTGAATGATGTGTTTGCAGTAAGTAGATGGCACGTGGTGCTGTCACTTACTAAAACAACCCTTGGGATCTGAGCTTCCAAGCCGTGTTCCCTGCATCACAATTTTAGGGGAATTACTAAAAACTTGTCTGAGAGACGATTTTGTTGAAAACTGATCCTAAGCAATGCAAAATATCAAAGGGAAAACTGTAAACACAAGATCTAGACTGTAACAAGAAATAAATGAAAATATGCAAATAGGAAAGATGGGTGTTACACAAAACATAGACATGTCATTTCAGGTTGACGAACATTAAAATATTCATTCTTTGCATAAAAGTCAACGGCAATTTCATCATTGCAGAATGTCATCATCGTAAAATCATCGACAGTTAAGCTTCTGGTGGTTGTTTTCAGATTAATATCAGATGCCCTTCCTCTGTAATTTTTCATATAATATCAAGTGTTCGGTAGTCCCTCAAATGACATGTTTCTTCAATTCAGGCATCCTGGATTTGTAATAACAGGGAGCTAACAAGTAGCCTGCAGAAATCCTCACTTCTTTGTTACTTGGATTGAGGGGGGAATCATTGAGCTAACCCTCCCAGACCCCACCCCTTGGAAAGCATTTATTTCCAAATTAACTCTCTCCAACGCCATTTTCCTTCTACTAACACAACCACCTCAAGACCCTTATCCTCACCAATGCCATAATAAGTCAACTTTTGCACTTCTTATCCTTGATCTGCAGCCAGTAGAAGTGGACGCCATTGCCTCTATTGCTCTTCTCACTCACCTTGTCCTCTTGGATCATCCTTCATTTTATCTCTCGTTCCCTTCACCATTATCCATGGCCAAAGTCTCTTCTATTCTCTGCAGTCAGATTCGACCACAGAAAGGCCAGCAACTTTAAGAATAGGGTATTATAACCAATGAAAAGGCACAGTTTGTAAGTTTTAGTCACAAATACGACTACAGCATTAACAGCTGGTTTTAAAAGGTGGTGAAGTCCATAGCCCCCCTCCTCCCTCCTCCCTCCCCAAAAAGAAAAAGTCACCGATGGCCATCAACATTTATAGCAAAAGGACAAAAAAGGGGAAGTTAGTGTGAAGGCATTATTTGATAGTTTATGCTTGAACTAAACCACAAAATATCCTTTGGACTCAAACCAATGGAAACTGGAAAATGTATCACTATTAGCAATAATTATCAATTAAACTATCTACTACAAAAGATGCTAGAAGTTCTCATGTTGGTGTTTGTGATGCAATACTGATTCAGCATTGCTTACTACTTAAGCAATTTTTTGATAATTTGCATCATCTACCAATCATATATTTGGATTTTCGTAGATAATCGTCACCTCACTCTTAACTGCCAACTTTTTCTGGTAACAAGCAGGGAAACAGATAGCAAAACGGAACTCAGTTCCAACTAAAAGAGCAAAGCTCATGTTACGAAACGTACAGGAAGTAACACAAGTTTTTTGACTCCATTTACTGGGTGTCTTTTCTTCTCCACAGCAAAGTGGAATCCCAGAACATACACCTACTTGATCTGCATTCATCTTTGAGAATAATAAGCATCAACAGTGATGTAACTTTCTTAAATTTGACAAACACTCAGCTAAAAGTTTAGCACTCGGTGATTTTATTCAATAATAGAAAAAAATAACACCACAAAAGGACCTCAGTAAGTTTGGTAAAGTTGGAAAAAGATCCTTTATTTATCATATTCTCAGGCCTCAGCACTTAAAATACATACCTAAGAAATGCAAAGAGCTTAACCCATTTGAAAAAGATAAATAAAAGGTACAGAATGCCTTTTTTACAAAACAGAACGTTTTTAAATATACCAGATTTACTAAAACTGGTCAAAAACACTACATTTATTAAAAGGCACTCATGACTGCACTACAAAAAGGCAGCTCACTAACAGTCAACACAAAAAAAAGACAACAATATAAAGTATAAGCATGATTACCCTCAGAACGTAATCCTACATTACAATATACTTGTATATAATTGATAGTTGATCCAATTTCCATTGCTCACTGACAATACTTAACAACAGAAGACCAGAAAGTGATTCTACAACCAATTATTGGTGATCCGGAATCAATTACTCACCGACAATGCTTAATTTCCAAATAATGTAAATAACTACAACAACCAATTAAATATTCATCCATCAACAATTACATTTTTTCTTTAGCGTAGAGTGAGGATAGCTCAGTTGATTAGTAGTAATAATAATACCTGACCGCCAGACAAAAGGAGGACAGCCAACTTGCCGTCGTGGATGGCCTTCAAACCCATCTTCCACCATCTTTCTCTATCCGCAATCGTCCTGTCCTCCACAGTAGACACCATATTCTCCGATACAGGTTCGATGGCAGCCACCGGCAATCCTATCTACCCAGAAATTTGCACCAATATAAAAACCTAATTGATAATTAACTGATGGAAATATCAAATCAATCAATTTAAGATTAAATCAAATCAAATTAACAATGCACAAACCTTGAGATCGAAGTGAGCATCGTATAATTCGATCGATCCTAGGGAGATCTAAACTCTACACAAATCAATCAAATTCATCAAAATTACAATCAAATCACATGCAAACTATCAAAAATCCAATGGAACAGAATAAGAAAGTAAATAAAAATAAAAATCAAGCAACCTCGATATCTTTGACGAGAAGTTGACGCTCATCAGGAGAAAGTTCATCCCAAAAAGCAAAAGTATCTTCCTGTCCGTAATCCTTGAGTCTTTCAAGCAGAGATTGAGGAACCATGTCAGTGACAGTAACAGTGACAGTCTCTGCTTCACCCATTAAGGCTAAATTAATGGAGTTTGATTGGAAAAACGAAATCAAGTTAGGGATTTATTTATAATGGAAAGAAGAAAAAAAGGAAAAGGATAGAATTTGTCGGTGTGTTAGGCTGGATTTCGCTCTCTCAGATGAATTTAAATATCAATCAATCAGATTTGGTTTGTTGTTCCTTACTTCAACTGTAATAAAACACGGAGAAATGGAATAGGAGTACTCCACTTTTCACCACTGCTTTGGTGTTAGTTTCTGCATTTCTGACGGACGTTATTATTGTCCTAACCGAAATACAAACGTCTACTTTTTCTTTTGGTGGGGTCTGTTTCGCATAAGGTAGTTTGGCGTTTTTGAATTTAATATCTTCACTTATATTAATTTTGTATATTTAGATACACAAATTCTTGCGAGAGACGGTCTCTTTGAGAGACTATTTGCTAATTAGGCCGGCCTAATATATATATTTTTAAATATTGTTAGTAGGCATTAAGAATAATGTAAGTAGACATTTAAGATATTAAAAGTAGGCATTAAGGATACAGTAAGTAAACATTAAGAATAATGTAAGTATGCATTAAAAATACGGTAAGTAGACATTAATCTTTAATGGGTTGGACTTGAAATATATCTTTCAAAAAGACGATCTCTCGAGAGACTAGCTGATCTAAATATATTGACAATCTGATTTAGATTTTTATATTCGAGTTGGATCTTTAATTGCTATATGGATAGTTGATAGCTAACTAAGTAATTACAGTTGTGGATAACTACAGTTGTATAAATATAGACTTAGTTGTTAAATATTTAACTTTGTAAATTTATATTTTGCAATTAAAGTAGTTGTTAGGATAATTGTTAGAATACAATTTGTTGAAAATATTGTACTAGATCATCTCGAACCTAAACTTCTGAT
Source organism: Amaranthus tricolor (assembly GCF_026212465.1). Taxonomy (NCBI): domain Eukaryota; kingdom Viridiplantae; phylum Streptophyta; class Magnoliopsida; order Caryophyllales; family Amaranthaceae; genus Amaranthus; species Amaranthus tricolor. The sequence goes on along the minus strand of NC_080051.1, from coordinate 30,385,609 downwards.
ATTGGAAAACGCTACAAATTGTAACAATTTGAAAATTAATATAAGTTGTAACTTGTAACAATGAAAACAACTAATTGCACTACTAAACTCTATTTGAATTGATACTTAATTGAATAATGATATTATGTACTTTCTCCGTTCCACTATGCTTGCTACATTTGACTTTTTACGCAGTTTAACGTGTTATTAATTTGATCATTTATATATTAAATTATATTCATTTAAAAATCATAAAAAGTTAATATTATGAAAGTATGCAATTAGATGATTTAAACAAGATCCCATTTGGTTATATTTTTTTTACACATTAGCTGCAATATATTAAATAAATTTAAACGATAAATAATGTCAATAATAGTTATGTAATGAGTATTTCATAACGGAGGAAGTATAAAGTAATTTTTTAATCTCATTTAATCACTAATAGATACTTTTAAATCTTTAACGACAACACTTAACAGTTAATACGCTCGTAGTGTTCTTTCTTCTTATTGTTTAGACTTTGGAGTACTCGTCTTCACCCCAGATATTTTCTATATTTACACTTTGTACGTTTTTATGAATTTTAATTAATAATGTTCGACAAGTAGTTTTTATGTTAAATTTTGGTGTTTGGGCCTCTCACATTTAAGTTGTGTTTTGCAAACTAAAAAAACTATATTTTAAATAACATTATGATTCAGATAATAATTATAACCGCTAAATATTAATAATCTATACATTAAATATTTTTATAGATGTGATGGTATTACTCACATAGTCACATTTATGTGAACCAATGGAGCAATTAATAGACAAGTTGTACTTCACGGCTATATTCTTCGGTTCGTTTTGTATTATTTGTTACACTTTAATTAAAAGCAGTGAGATTTTTTATAAATATAATAAATAATATGGAATAAAGATAATAGAATACTACCACTAGCTTTTTTGAATATTACCACTAGCTTATACACCGACAACTTGAGAATAGGCCACTTAGAATTAAAATTGAAATGCATTTATGCGGCTAAGCAATTGAATACATTAAGGGTTCGACATTGAATGATGATTTAACATATAACTAAATTTACATAAAAACATTAATTAAAAATTAATAAATTACTTAATATAAAGATTACAAATGAATATAAAATATAGGAAATCTTGGATAATTCAATTTTTTTATGATTTTCCTACAATAATCCCAACAATTGATTAACCATGAATAATTCCAACTTTATGTGGTATTTTCTTAGAGTAAACTTAAGTACTTGGATGACTTGCTATGATAAGTAATTTACCAAAAAAGTAAATTGAAAATTAATATAAAGTTAGAGAAAAATTTTTAAAATTTACATAAAAAATTCTAAAAAAGTTTTAACATTTTTTAAACATTTTTTTTGACATTTATAAAAATTTATTTTTTTAATGAATAGGTGTAATTATTGTAGGAAAATTATGAAAAGATTGAATTATTTTAGGTAATCTATCCATATCTAATACTAAAACAAAGACCATCTAAGGACACCTGTCAATTTCTCATGAGTTTAGTTCCCACCTAATAACTAGAGTACTGAATACGCTATTACCTCAAATAGCTTTTAATACTAAATTATCTACTATAATAATCCCTATATTTAAGGCATTAATTACTATAGCATTATTGACTTTCTCTATCTCATTAAACTAATTCTCACATTTTGTTACGATCATTGATGTCTGTGGTGAAAGATTTTTTTTTTGATAATGTGGTGGAAGATTACTTCTATCTTTTTCTAATAAAATTTTTCTATCTTTCTTCTATTTTCATATCTAAAAATTGAGTTTTTTATTCATGATTATCTCTCTATGTAGATTTTTTTGTTTAGTTGATTCAAACGAAAGAGAGAAGTAAAGCATGTAACCAATCGAATGGGCTATATCTCTTGCATTAGTACATTTTTATCTCTTTTATTTTCTTAAATTTTTTTATTTATTAATTTTTGATATCATATTTTCTTCTATGCATGTGAATGATTTATTTAGAAATTTAGATTTTAATTGCTTTTTATTGTTATTATTTTGATTGATCAAATATGGATCTCTTTCTTTTTCTAATTTAGCAAATGTGTTCAAGTTGATTACAAGAAGTCAAGAAGGTAGACACTACTACTTGCGTGAGATGTGAGATATTCAATAAGTCTTAAAAAAATTTAGAACCCTTTTTTTATTTAAATTGGAGTCTTTTTTGATATATTTTTAAATCTTACATTTTTTTTCTAATTTATTTTAGGTTTTATGAGTGTGTTTTTTTTAATATGGAGTTCAATTTTTTTGAAATTTTTATAGAATATTTGGTGGGCTTATCTAATATCAGTATTGGTTGCAGTGAGGAAAGACATAATTTTGATATAATTGTGTTATATTTTCTAAATGTTATTTCCACTGTCATTATAATGCATTTCTTATTATTATTGAAACTTCAAAATTTTCGTACTGTTACTCCCGCTGTGATTATTTATTTTATTGCACCATATCAAATAGGAAAAATTGTTGTGAATAATTCAACCAATTTTCAATTACCTGCCAATAATCCCCCCTTTTAAAATTTTTTTAAAAAATCCAACCTTTGCTATCAGTTTTGCCAATGGACCCTTTAGAAAATGACCAGCTATATCAGGTTATCTCTCATCTTGTTCTTCTTTATAATAATCCAACTTATTTTTCATTACTTGTTAATAATCCACCTTTTAAATTTTTTTTAATAATTTAACCTTTGTTTCCATTTTGTTGCCAATGAACCTTTCAAGAAGCTAAATACTCCATTTCTTTTTGCCACTAGTTTATAATAATCCAACATATCTCAACCATACACGTTAAGTCTCTTTTAATTTCTTTAACATATTTTCTCTTCAATTATTATCAAAACATCCACAATTTTTAAAATACTTAATTTCTCTTTGCCACTGATTAAAAGGGGTATTACTTTGAAAGGAAGTGAAAAGCTTACGAATACTATTAATTTTTTATAATTATATTGATTATAAAATTTTAACGTGTAAATTTCAACTTGATAAAAGATAATATATAACGGGTTGGCGGGTACCCGACTCAATGTATTTTATGGCCCATGACCCAACCCGGTTAAGTACCCGACCCCAATTATATTATTTTTTAAAAAAATTGACTCAGCCATTTAGGAAATGGGTCAGCGGGTCAGGTCAAGCGGGTCGGCAAGTCGGGTCAAGCGAGTCGGATTTTTGAACACCCCTAGTTGATGGGATATGTATGTAAAGAAAATTACTATTTATGCAATGATCAACTTCATAAGCTTGGGAAATAATAGCAATTTTATTTAGTTTCTTGAAGAATCTATTGACAACAAACAAAAAGTAAAGGTTGGATTATTGAACAAAATTTTAAAGGTGGGCTTATCGGCGGGCAATAAATAATAGATTGGATTATTATAAAGAAGGAAAAAGATGAGAGGTAACCTGATATAGCAATTATTTCTTTGAAGGGTCTATCGGCAACAAATTGAAAGCAAATGTTAGATTATTAAAAAAAATTTCAAAAGATAGGATTATTGACAGGTAATTAAAAATAGGTTGGAATAGGTTGGATTATTCACAACAAATTTTCTTATCAAATATTTTTATTTTCTTACAAATTGGTATAATTGCGTTACATTGGTAATGGATTTTCTATTTGTGATTTTCAAATAAGTAGATAATAATAAAATAGGAAGACTAGGTGAACCTGAGAATAAAATTAATTTGATTAATATAGATTAGTCATCTCCCAAATAGAACTTGGAGCAAAAGTTAGGTGATACCATAGACACATGCGGCAAAAGCATTTAGCTACAAAAAGACTATATTTCAAATAATTTTTTTTACAGTATATACTGTTATACAGGCTTTTGTGTTTTTAGCACAAGTTTTGTGAAAGTAACTAAGACTAGCCTTGAGATTTGAGAGACTTTCGGTGTAAAATATTTGTTATGTGACCCTAATTACTAAAAATACTATTATAGGCCCCTAACTATTAAATATTAAAAGTATCATTTTTCTAACTTTTTATGGACCCAGGTCACAGGCCCCTTATGCCCCTTTTAAGACCGACACTGGATGCAGATATATTGATATAAAAGGAGTGTCATTGTTTATTGTAATTTTCTTATATTAAATCTTTTGAAAAATTGATTGTTGTGGCAAACTTTGTAAACTTTTACCATCATTTTATTAAATTTATACATATATTGTATAGTAAATATATTATTGTCTTATTTACATCGAATAATAATATATGCATGTAAGGAAATATAAAGTATCACATATGTTACATTCTTTACAAATATTAAATATCACTTCTTCTAATAAAAATCTTACATTAATGCATTTTCTTAAAAAGTGAATTTTTTCTAATGCAAGTTAATTAACAATGAATGAAGGACATTTTAGACACTAAATTTCAAGTAAAAACACCAAATATATTTAATTGATATTTTTGTATGAGTTTTATACTAAGTTCAAATTTTATTAACCGTTAATTAAATAATTAAATTTAAATTATGGATATGAATTGCTTGAATATGTTTTATCGAAAGTTTTGATTTATATATATTTTTTTATTACTGATGATTTATTTAGTTGGTAAAATTGATTTCTTTATTCAAATTAAGGTAAAATAAGTAATGCTTAAAGATAGGCGATATCTAATACGTATTAATGCGTGATCAATCATATATAGTTGTTTTATTGGTCAAAAGTAGGCAAAAACTAAAGATTTTAATATGTGATGGTTATATTAAAATTTATACTTTAACATACAATATTTATACAAAAAGTGGTTCAATATTTATAGTTGATAAAAGTTTTTATAAATGTATCCATTTCACTAAATTTATATATCGTTTAACTTTATTTTTCGTGGTAAATAGTACACAAACCTATATTTCAAATTAGGTACCAATATTAATTTTTTTTATCTTATTCATCTCTTTTGATATTTTTTTATTTATTTATGTAAAAGTATTAAATAACTCATGCTAAGCAGGGGCAATCACCTAGTTTTTCCTAAAATATAAACATAAGTTATAAGTTATAACAAAATACCTCAACTTAACTTCAAAATCAATATGATGGACTTTGGATAGAATAGAATAAAGTTGGTGTATTTATAGAGCATATCTCAATGGGTAAATCTCATACCAAACACCCAAACACCAATTGATCGTCAGAACCCATTGCAGTGTGGCTGGCTTCGCAGTTTTACCGAGCCTCCCTTGACTGAGGCTATGAAATTGATCGAAATAAGACACTAATAATAACATTCAGTTGAGGTGAGTGCGACTAATTCGACAACACTATGCTCTTCTAAGAAAGAAACATATATTAGTCCAGTCCTCTAATTCGATCTAAAGGGTACGCGATTCCTCTAATTTGTGTACTACTCCTAGTATTCTTCTATAACACTTGTTTCACAAGATTTATTCACTGTTAAAACATATATCACTCCTAAATACCTTGTCTATTGCTCCTTATCATTGAGTTTCCAGACGACTCATCGTAGTATCTACGGCTGCTACAAAAGTACAGATTTACCTGCATTAAAATCAGAAGAACCGTTGTCAGGTGGGTTTTACGTTTTCGAACAAAAAACGCTTGTTTTTGAAGGATGCAAGGGATATAAGAGAAGGAGTAACCGAGTAATCAATATATCGGGGTGATGAACCAAACTCTCATCAGAGTTCACAGATAAGCAAGCCCAATTAAATTAGGCTGGACAGTTGCACTTATTGTGAATGCCAACAACTATCGGAGAAAACATAAAGTGCATACACTTTATAAGCCAAGGAGTATATACCATCCCAAAACCATATAACCAAGGGAAGAAAGGCTCCAATAACTTATAAAATGTGCACTCCATCTTTAATTTGTCGATGAAGAATAAACAAGCCTTGTTGCAATGAACTAGACAAGAGTACAGAAAGTACACAAAAAAAAGAAATCCAAGCAAACATATCTAAAGTGAACTCACTTACAGAAGTTTCCAGGGATCATGTACACATAGAACGATCTTGGGGGGGATCGATCCAAATGCTCTCAAAAGGATCCTGCTCTCCCCAATCATGGAATTGCTTGCGAGGATAGTATCTACAATCTCTGAGGGAATACGATACACATCGTTTTCCATAGAAACGAACCTTGGAAAAATAAACACTGTTCCTCATGATTCCTGGAAGATCCGTTCTAGAATGTGATGAAAGAAAACTGGCAAAAAGAGTAATCCCATCTAATGTTTTTACTTCTTCCCATACCATATTTGTCTGGTCTAGTTTAAATATTATGGGGTAATCACTACAGCAGGTATATATTACCAGGATGTCTCCATCATGTTCCGCCAGGAACTTCCCTTTCCACCAGTTTTTCGTAAAAAAGTTCTCCGGGCATCTAGGAGGAGGCACCACTAGTACATTCCAGGTAAGTTCTTTTGGATCAAATACCCCCACCCATCCAGTTAGGCTAAGACAATAAAATTGCCCGTCACAAAAAACCAGTTTGTTCCAAATACTACTAACGAAAGGCAGTCGGTTTTGGTAATTGGCCGTTGTCCATACTGTTGCTCCGGGATGACAAGTACTAATAGCAACAACTGTAGGGCTAACGTGCTTCACTGTAAAGACTATGCAACTAGGAGATGTCGGGTCACAAGAAAACGCAACTATTTGGCAACTGATTTCAAATCTAGGCAACTCGATTAACTCCCTAGAGAATGGATTAAAGAAGAAAAGCAGGTGAGCTTGAGGTTTGTATAACAGTAGCCAACCGCCTTTTGTGTAACACACTCTAGATCCATCTAACTGCGGTAATTCAATCGAATAAGTCGTACGCCCTAGAGGGTCATAAAATTCATACAGATCACCATATTTAGGAAAATACATAATCCAAGGGGGCTGATTCACTAGGCGCACCGAAACAGCAACCGAGTGCCATCTCTTGCATACGGATGAAAGAAGGATATTCTCCCTAAGGGTCAAACGAGAAAGAATCAATTCCAATAGATCTGCAGGAAGATCAGACCAGGATGGAAGCTCTTGAATATCTTGCTTCACCTCAACAGAAGCTGACATTCTGTCATCCCTGATAGCAGCCGACAACCTATCGAGAATAATGTCATTAAGCTACCATTTTTAACATCAACCCATTAACAAAAGAACATTATACTTCTATATACCAAGAAGACCCAAAAATTCCCTCGCCCAGACCCTGCTTTCGGGCGGGACATTGGGTATGATGATGACGACGACCCAAAAATCGAATATTGGAATAGAACTCCCATTTTGACATCAATCCATAAACAAAACAACATACTTTTATATAAGAAAACCCAAAAGTTCAATAGTGATTAGACTCCTATTTTGACATCAACCCATGTATAAAAATTCATATCTAGCAAGAAAACCCAAAATTTCAATTTTTGAATAAAATCTTGTAATTTAATCCTCTTTTTACCAAATCCAGTTGAATACCCAATTTTGATAAACATCTAAAAGGAGTACAATACAACTCAATTTGAACAAATTCATCTTATACATTGCACTTCAAATACCCTGGGTAATTATACAAACTCCAAAACATCAATCACTTCATCTTGCGTTCATTCATGTCAAATCGGGTCTTGTGTCGACATTGGGTTTTACATAATTGTAAATCTATTTTTAATCCGGTTCAAATCCGGGTTCGATTATAAGGTTAGGTGAATTTTGGGTCGTTGGTATGTTTTGGACATCTCACTCTTCATCACAAATCATGAAAAATCAATAAACCTAAATTTCCAGCTTATCTTTCATAGATAATTTAAACCCAAACAGATCAATGATCATAAACTATGTTACAACTTACAACTGAATTATAGATCGTAGATTAACAATTACTCAAATTTGAAGTCAAATTGAACCCATTATCAGAAATTTTGAAAATCGACAATAAATCCAAATCTGGAAAAAATGAAAACCCAATATTTATAGAACCCTAAAGTAACCGACTTTATCATAAAATTCCTTAGACAACATAGAATAAAATCGTCAAAAAGAACAGTTATATAAAGGAAATGAACGATAACTTACGATTTGATCCTTCTTCTCTTGTTACCAGCCATTATAAGAGAAAAAAATTAGGGGAAAATGGGGATAAGAAAAGAGGAATATGAGGATAGCTGAGAGAAAAGAGTAGTATGTGCAATGTGCCCAGCAACCTGAACCGGTGGGTGGAAGGATAAAAACAATGTACTCCATTTTCTTTATTTTCTTCAATTTTTTAGAATTTTTTGTTATGTTTAAGCAATAAGAATATAAGATTTGTAATTTGATACTAGAGTAAATATTTTTTATTTAATGAATTTATCACTAATTTATATAGGAAAAGTTTTTTTTTTAATGAATCTATTATCTATATATGATTTTCAACAAGATTAGAATAATATACTATGAGATTAGCAATTGGAATATTAAAAAAGATGAAAATACATATGAAGTTTTATTTAATTGTTCAAAATAAATATATCTTGTCTCTTATGTGGTGATCCTAGGAGAGGTTAAAGACCAAAAGAAATTAGTTGATAAAATATTACATAATGATATGAATAGAGAATAAATTTGTAGAAAAAATCAAAATTAAATGTTTATTATTGTCGAAAATAAAAATAAAGTAATAAAGATGAAAAAAAATAGGAAATATAGTTAATTCAAATAGACAAACATGAAATTGTTGACAAATACGTGTTTAGTTAAATTTGTGATATATTACATGTAGTATATGGTTCCTTAAAATTATATAATACAACATATTTGATTTCAAAATATTGAGTTACCATTAAAGATGTATTTCAAGAGCAATAAATGAGAATGAATGGTACATGAAAATAATCGAGTTACAGTGTTTTAAGAGCAATGAAAAAGGAGGGAGCAGGCAGATACAATTTAACGGGTTTTGCACTATATCTGATGTAGTTGGGGTGGATATGAGTTTGAGTTTGAGTTTGGTGCCTGGTTATAAATATGAAAAATTATACTCGTCATTAATAGTGGGTATGTGGTAAATATAAAGTGTTACATATCTTATATCTATCCGTTATGAAACTTAAGACATATTGTAGTGAAGCCACATATTCTATAATTTATTTAGAAAATTTAATATTTTAAAATATGTATAATGAATATTAACTCTACTAAAAGGCTCACTAATGTGATATAGCTATTGTTCAAAAATGATAATATACAAACAATTTCACTTGAAAATTAATCAAAGTAGAAAAAATAAAACCAAAATACATATTATGCCTTTAGGTACATATTTTAATAATATTTAATATATATTTGTAATTTTAATATAGGGTTACATATTATGCGTCCGAGACACATGTTATTAGTTTTACAATTTTTACAACTTTGTTGATTTTAATTAGATTCTTTCCCTAATAATATGCTCCTAATTAAATACACAATTCATAAGAAGAAGCAAAAATTACCTCAATGTAAGGTCAACAAGGTTGAAAATTGAAATTCCATCCAAACAAATGATGACTAACCTAAAACAACAACCTCAATTGTACCCTTACACTCCACCTCAAACAAAGGATATATAGATAAATAACAATCATTTAACATAGTACTAAATCAATTTAATGTGTTCCCATTTTATAAAAAAGATTTTGGGATTTTATTTTATCTTTTTCTTATTTTATTTATTTTAATATTATGTGTTTTATCTTTTTGTGATTATTTACATCAATATCATTATCATCATCCTACCCAGTGTATCCTACTCATAGGAAAACTATGGATATGATCTGGAAAGGGAAAAACGGCAGCAACTCATACCCAAAGGAATCCCCCGGCTCGAGAAAGATGAGACAATCTGATTGTGACTTTATTATTTAGGATTGTTATTTACAATTAATTGTTATTATTTAGTATTTTCTATCAAACAAATTCTAAGATGAGACAATCTCATTGTCATTGAACTAGTCTATAGTATATTTATAAATTTCTAACTATTTTAAAGTGATCACTTATAATTTGAAAGGTAGTAAGTTTATATATTCTGAAATTGATCACCTATAGCCTAAAGTTATACCGTCTTAAATTGATTAAATTGATAAATTGGCTTATTATACCTGACTTATGGTGATCTAGCTAGGTCTCAGAGTTTAAATTATGATAAAGCTGAAGAAAAGAGAAAGAGCTATTCTTATAAGAGACCGTCTCTCAGTGAGACGACCTCAAACAAAGAGGCCGTGAGACCGTGTCACACAACAATTTAGAATCCTGGGTGAAAATGGATCACAAAATCGTGACTTTTTCTATATAAAATTTTATTTGGTTGAAATTGTTATATATTTGATCAATTATTATTTTGTTGTAGATGTTGTATGACATTTTATCTATGAATTATTAGGTTCCTTTAGAAAAATGTGGTACTTAATTCGGTTAGATGGACCCGATAAAGAATTAGGAGTCATTTGGTATATGGAAATGAGAATTTGAACATAAGAATGTGGATAAAGATTGAGATTTGATTATTGAGAATTTATATAATATGCTTTTAATCCCTTGTTTGGTATATTAATGGGAATAAATTGAGAATTGTGAGTATATATTTAAAATAAAGTATGAATTGATAATTTTGTCCCATTAAAAATCAAAAAAAACTTGTGAATTTTTTATAAATAAAGATATAAAAGTCTTTTCAAAACAAAATCAATTCTCATCATCTAATACTTGTCCCACTAAGATATTTAACCTTGGAAATTAGGCAAAAATTCCCATTTTAAATTCATAATGTTAATCTCAATCTCAGTACCAAACATAGAAATTAATAATATTTGAAAATCAAATTTCCATTTCCATTTTAATGCTCACAATACCAAACACTCTCTTAGTATCTTTTATTCCTTCCTTTGGTTCCTAATACTTCACATTTCATCTCACCCTCCTCCTAAATGTCCACCTAAATTCAAACTATCTCAATTCTCTCTTCTCATTCACTCATTTCTGGATCATCACAATAATGCCCGAAGTTGATCTCACTTCAGTTTGCGCCTGCGATCCTAAAGTCACTTGCGAAACTCACGCTAAAACCAACGACTATAATAGTTCTCTGACGCTAGAAGAAGTGATTCCGACGATTCTACATCCCGATTACGCCCCTGAATCTTTCTTTCTTTCCAAAGACGCTGAAATTGATAGGCTCGATCGCAACTCTTTTCTTGATTGCAACGCTTCTGGAAAAAGATGTAATACTTCGATTTCAACGAATTTGAACCCGATTCATATCTCTTCCGGATCACATCGTTATTCAGGTAATTTGAAGTCACTAATTGCACTTCCTAAATCTCAGAAACAGAATTATGCTGAAGTTAAGAATCGGAGACATTGTCGGGCTTCGAGTGTACGTCTTTTTCCAAAACGATCCGAACAGGCTAGGGGTAAACAGGTTGTCGTTTTATCTGAACCGGGTTCGCCTAAGGTTTCTTGTATTGGTAGAGTGAGGTCTAGGAAGGATAAGAGTCGGCGAGGGAAGAACCGGAAGAAGGATAGTGAACCGGATTTGGTTCGGGTTAAGAGTGTTAAAGGTAAGAAGTATGGATTCTGGAAACATGTCCGGTCTATTTTCCGGTTTAAAGAGAATAAATTCGAGTGTAAGGAAAGTCAATGTGAAGAGGAATATATGATGGTTTTCAAAAGAAGTTTTAGTTCAAAGAAAAAACGTGAGTTTTATTTAAAAACTAAGGGTGATTGTGGTGGTTCAAGTGAAATGAGTCCGGTTGAACCTCCCGGTTTAGAAGGAATGAAACGGTTTGCTTCCGGTCGAAAGTCTGATGCCTGGGCCGGGGACGTGGAAGTTGACGGTGCTGAGTCAGAGCAGCCGTAGGATCGAAGTGGACGTGGTAATATCTGGCAGCGAAGAGAGGTGGGTCCGCCTGTAGAGATTTACATTCATCGTGATTGGCGGACGGTGGGGCCAGTATCTTTATGATGTGGAGAAGGTAAGTGGGTCCTACTTTCATTTTATTGATCGATCTATCATACAAATGAGTTTATTAAATAAATTTAAGAAATAGAATGGATTTGTAGAGTAGATAATACAGATGAAGATATGAATAATGAGTGTGTAAAAAATGTAAATGTTGTAAAGTCAAAAAAAAAAAAAGTTCAAATAATAATTTTATACTTATATGAAGCTAATTAATTAGAAGAACGACATATTAATAATTTTATTTTTAAGTGAGGTATATTTTTGATTTGGGTGTGTAATGTGTTAATTTTTTCTAAAAAAAATGTAATGTGTTAATGGTTCATCGGGTTTTACATAAATTATGGATTTTGTCATATTTTATGCCTTAGAATTTTCTTATGCATTATTTTTTTTTTGTTACAATAAGTTTTATGAGAATACAAGGTGCAAGTATACAATGGTCATCTAGTTACTCCATGTCAATTTCTCTATGGTTCATTGAAGTGCTTGAAAACACTTTCGTAGAATGATCTTACTCATATTGTCTTTGTGTCATCAATCTTGAAGATAAGTCAAAAATGTCGTTTATGTTCAATAAAATTAGTTCCCTCAACCCATCATCGTCATCTTACTCAGTATACCTCGCCCATAAAACTATGACTAGAATCTGAGGATAAAAGGACAACGACAACTCATACCCATAAAAAAGAGCGCGGTCAATGAGTCCCTCAACTTGAGAAAGATCATGAGTAGTTCCTGCAAAGAATAAGACTGGGTGAAGCTGACGCTAACTCCACAAGCGTGTATCTTATCACCCAAATGTGATCGTTAAAAATTAATCAAAGATAAATTACCTAGAATAATTCAACGTTAGTAGTCCTTTTTACTCTTTAGTCCATCACAAACCAACACATTTATTTAAGCACAAATTACCTAAAATAATTCAAATTTTATAAATTTTCTTATAATAAACCCAATTTTTTTATTAGCCATGAATAATCTAAATTTTAGGGTCACTTACCCAAGAACATTATTGTCTAGATGATGACCAATTTTTACAGGTTAATTGCAAAAAAAAATTAAAAATTAGAATCATAAAAATAATTACACTTGATTCTTTTTTATTTTTTAAAATTTTTAAATTTTCTTATAATTTAATTTTGTATTTACTTTTGAATTTCTTTTGTGCAAAATGATTAGTTGTATAGGTTAGTTTGGTGCATTCTTATCAAGCACCTCTTATTGTTCGGATAATTCATAGTTAATCAAAAGTAGAAATAATTATAGGAAAATCAGTAAAAAGTTGAATTATTCAATGTAATTTTCCATTATTTAACCAAAAAAATTGACAAGGCAAAACCCTTTAATTATCCAACTAATTTTATAATTTTTCGTCACTTATTTAGCAGTTATACGTTTTCTAATTAAGTTTCGATCAAATCTGAATTTAAAAAATCCAATATTAATTTACTTTCATTTCAATTTTATTTCAATTTAATTACATATTTTTGTCCAAAATTCTAAAATATTTAAACATAAAAAGATACATAAAATTATTATACATTTTAAATGTGTAAGCTTGACCAAAACCATCCAACATTAATTGGATTGACATCTAACACAAATAGCACACCTGAGCTGGTTCAATTGTTTGGCTAGCAACCAAAATCATGCATTTGATCCAACATTATACACTAATTCAATTATTTATATAGTTAGCTATCTTAAAACATAGCATATATAATCTTTATGATCTGTTTCTTATCTCTTAAAGATCCTAATTTTTGGTTTCAAATTATCGATTACTTAAGGGCATTAATTATTTATTTCCACTTATTTGGATAAAATCATTGATATTTTTTATATGAAATAAAATCATTGATATTTTTTATATGAAATGATCATATTTTTCTGTGAGCGGGATACATTAGATATGATGATGATGACAAAATGATTGTCAGTTGTTGCCTTTTTTAATTGATTTGTTTGACTAGTTGAATATGTTAACTTTTTATTTTTGCTTAAAAATAATATACCAAACACTTCTTTTAACTTTTTGTCCAACCAATAAGTCCAAAATCAATTTAAAATTTTTTTATTAAACACCACAAAGAGTAATAACAATCCAAAGAAATATTAAAAACAATCATAAAGCTAAGTCACAAACAATAATTAATGTTGGAATCATAGAAGTAATATCATTTAAGATGTATAGCATTCTGAATATATAACCTTGTTTGAAATAGGAATCAATATTCAGTGATACACACTCTAAAAATGTTATTTTCTTTATGTCATTTTTTCCAGATCTAATTAATTGAAAGCAAAATGCAATATTTGGCAATAATAAAATCACAATTTTTTTGAAAACAAGTGAGAAATATTGACAAAAAAAGTACACAAAAAAAAGTACAAAAAACCATAAAATACAATAAATTACATTGTATGAAACGTTTTTCGCTGGCCCAACTAATACCAATTATTAACAAATAAATTTCATATGTTGAGATCGTCTTATCGAAATACGATCTCTTACCAGATTAATTAGCTATTAATAAATATCTTAAACCTCATCATATGTTTGGATAATTCTTCCATTCAATGGCTGCTCGGGCCTCGCGTTATTCTTGTTCTCTTCACAAAGTGGAGCTTGGAGTGCAGCTACTTGTTCCACTGATATTGTTTTCGCCTATCATTTTCACGGTGGAAAAATTAGTATCAGGGCCGAGCAAAGAATATGAGACTATTTATTTATTGATGTTTAACTAATACTCACTTCTGTTTACCCAATGTGTTCTATTTGACTTTTCATTATTTTTCAGATGGTTAAATGAGATCACATATAAAAGAAAAAAGTGTAGTATTTTTAAATTTTAATAGAGGTAAAGTGGGGTTAGTATGTGTAAAAGTGTGAGAAGGTTAAGTTTAGTAGGGATAAATTGGTAAAGTTAATATACTCAAAATAAAAATAAGACATTTAAGGTGACTTGACCAAATAAGGAAATGAGACACTTTAGAAGAATAGGAGGGAGTAAATGATAGAAGTTTTAGATGCATGCGGAACTTGTAGGACCAAATAAATATTGTATTATATTTAGTGAATACAAATATTTGATTGAATCATAATCTATACAAAAGTAATTTTGGTGGGACACTTGTTCTCCACATATACCCTCTTCAATTATGTTTTTATGTGAGCTTTGAGCTGTGAACTCATGTCTCACTTATCTTTCACACCTCTCATTTTAAGGTGTATATTTCTTGTGCACTCAGGCATATGATTGGTGCACTCTTTCTCTAGTAAGCCAAACAACCTCTTCTCTATAGTAAGCCAAACAATCTATTTATACTAAAATGCAGGGAGTTTAAATAAAAGTTTGTTACACATTACTCTACATATCTCTAGAGGTCTTAATTTTTGTACTTCTTATCTAGATTTTTTTTATCATTGTCTAGATTTTTTAGGCTTAATCTAGTCAAGTTCATTTTAGATTTTTCATATTACATTTTATTAGTAAAGGCTTTTTGTTAAATATTATTGGTAAGATAGTAATTAAAATTTTAAAATCTAAATTAGTAATTTTAACTCGAATAATGTGAGTTATTTATTGATTTATTTATTTATTTTAGACTCGAATTGATTTCAAGGTCAAATTATCGACTTGACCGTTTTAGATGAATCCAAATTTAGTTTTTTTTCCTTATTATTATTATTATTATTATTTTTTTTTTTCTTATTATTAGTGAGATTCTCAATATTTACTTACAATAAGAATAAGAATATAAGTACAGAAAAAAGAAACGAATGAATTAATATAATTATGTACATATCAAATATATACAAGAAATATATTATAATAAATATATAATTAATGATATTATTGTAAAAAATACCTCGCAAAGGACATTCCAAAGGACATTTTCATGACAAGGAGGAGAAGTGAGAGAACCATGATATCTGTAATAGTCACGGGGCCATTTCCTTAAGTTTATCATTTCAAACTTGGGCATCTCTATTCTTTCTTCATCTTTACATGCCTTCTTAGCTACCTCTTCCAACATTGGCATTAACTGAATAATAACCCATTAATTAACTCTAATCAATTATGAACTTTAATTTATGAATAAATTACAAAGACACCTTTTTTTTTTACTAATGCATGAATTTTTATTAATATTTAAAATTAATCACTATAAAATTTATTGTATTTTTATAAGGATCGTGCTGCTAACAAGCTCCTCCCAAAACCCTTAACAAACATATAAATTATGTTTATTTTTAATTTTTTTTCTCATTTAATAATCATAAATCACGCATTTAAAATATTATTATTTCTCTCTCAAAAAACTTTTATTATTTTTATCTTTGGGTTTGTAATTTTCTGATTTACACTTCCAAATATACTTTCATCGTTCTTTTTTGTTTTTCTCATTTACTTTTTGTACAGTTTTCAAAGTAAATTTTAAGTCTTAATAACTCGAAATACGCATCATAAAAAATTATAAAAAATTTAAATTAAAAAATATATAGTAACTAGACGAATCTAACGAGATTTCACACAGATTATTTTATCATCTATATATATTTTAAAAATCTTAATTAAATTTCTCTCTTTAAAAAAATAAAATATTTAAACGAAAAGAATATGAATAACTATATTTATTTTTGCAAACGAAGATCTCAAGGCAGGCGTTCATTAGCTTGCCTTTTTATGATACTGACCGTGTCAATAAATGGACTAGGTGGGCCATGTTTGAAGAGAATCGCCACCACTGCGCGGCTGCCATCTGCAGCTTCATGTACTTGTTGTAGCTCTGCGGCATATCTAGCACGCATGGTTAAATTTGATGAGTTTAATTAGCTTTTAATTATTTAACCTGCATCTGCATGACTTAAAGCTCCTTTGGTTGATATCAAAATAAATACTAATGAAAATTTTAATTAATCAGAAATTACTTTATCTGTAAAAATTAAATTAATTGTTGGAAATTCTAAGTTAAATTTACTATTAACACATACCGTTGGAATTACTGACACATCTTTGAATGTTACCCACGTTTGCCCACAAAATGTCAAACAATTATACTTGTAATGTTTGCTTTTTTACGTAGTCCAATACACTAATTTAATTTTTAATATCTCTAATTATTTTTAATAAAAAATTATAATAATTTAATATTAATAATTTTTACAATGAGACGAATCAAATAAGATCTCATTTGTTTATGTTTTAACTTATGAATTATAAAATAATCACAAATTAAAAATGATAAATAAATAATGTTATTTTTCTAAAGTTGCAATTAATTTGAAACTGAGAAAGTACAAAAAATATATTTTTAGGAAATAAAATTTCCAAGATTGTTGGAATGCAATTATCAATATCAAATTAATAGTGAACACTTACGGGATGCTGTTAAGAAGATGCTCCGATGGAGTATGAAACTCAAGTTTTTTTAAGTTGTACACTTTGCCTTCAATTTTTAATCCACCACTGCTGACAAATGAAATCTACGTACATTGCACGTATATGTGTATTAGAATATTACATTATTACAAGATAATTCCGGTGTGATGTACGATTTTTTTTTTTTTATTTTAATGTAAAAAATAAATTGAATAAATCCAGCATAATATTACATTTATTTAACTTATTTCTTAATACATATTTTATTACATTTATGAAAAATGGAATGTAAAGTTTTTTTTATAGTTATCATTATAATAATGATAAAGCAGTGGGCCATTATAAATTGTATCTATGAGTGTAATATAATTAGAATTTTTGTGAATTTTTTTAAAGCATATTTAAAAATAATATAATCAATTTATAAATGAATGAATGTTTTTTTTTTTAAATATAAATATAGATCAATGGTGCTTTGTAAATTGAATATCAAAGATAATTATTTGTGCATCTTTATTACATAACACTATTTATTATATTGTTTTTTAAATTTTAATAGTATATGTTATAGTCCCAACTAAAGTTTTTAATGATGATCAAATTAATCATCTTTAATCATCCTTAACATTTAAGATTCCTACAGTCATTCTTATTCGACGACATTATCTTTTCTTAAAGGAGGGAAAAAATCTTATAAGAAGATGACAACTTATTAATTTTTTGAGTTATTTATATCAGTTGTGCTTTGTTTTAGTATATTGTATATAGAATATAGGTATATAGATTTTTGGATTCAAGATCTGAAGTATTGAGTAGAGTATTCATATGCCATGTATGCGACAAATAATATGAGACTTACTATGCTAAATTATATGACTCGTTAAATTGAAGGGTTATTATTATTTTTTTTTGCTTTTATTAGATTATAATGGATGATAAAGTAGTTGTTTAAATTATGTACACTTTTTAATTATGTGAAGTTTTTTATGGTGTTTGTTTTCTGGTTAAATTCATAATATTAGCATATAAGTCTCTAAGGTGGGTAAATAAGTACATTATAACTCAGCTGATATTTTTTGTGTTTTATAATTCAATATAAATATAATTTTCAATTTAAATAATTTAAATCATGACCTAAATAAACCCTAATTAAGATTAGAATGCACATATGTTTAATATATTATGCAAAAAAATAAGATAAAGACTAGTATTAGTTTGTGAGAATTAAAAACCTCAACATGTTTTCCATCAGAGACTAAAGTAGCCTTTTGAACATTGTAATCTCTATCAAGGGGTTTTAAGGTATTGTTGAGTACAGCTTCATATGTATTTATATCCACTGGTGACTGCTTTTTCCCTGTTGAACACACTGCATTTTTTGGCATTCTACTTATTAATTAGTTATATGGCTTTACCACCCACTCTAATAACCACCAATAGTCTCAAAAATTGAATTTCGTCTCAGTTGAAAGATATATATAGTAAATACCATTTTTCAAAAAAGGTCTGAAGTTTAATTTTACCTAACTCTTTCATTCTGTCAATCTACCTTATAATTAGAAAAAGTCTATAATTCTCTAATTATTTGCGCCATCCTTTTTTTATTAGTTAGATGTTTTCTTTATTTGGATTTCATCTCATAACCTTAATGCAAGATGTGACATATATAATCATGATACAAACATAATCCTTATAAATGTGTTAACGACCTGTTTGGTATATGGTATTAGAGGGCGGTAATGGTAATAAAATTAAGTAATAAAAAATTTTTTTTTGGATGCCTTCAATGGTAATGGATGGTAATATAATAAGGTAATGAAATTACCAAAAAGGGCCATTTTTATTACCATCAAACAACCTGGTATTAGGCTGTAATGGTAATGAAGTATTACTGTGGTAATAAAATAAGATAATGTTGTTTCGAGCTGAAGAAAAAAAAATAATGAAGAAAAAAAAGGTAATGTATGTAATTATCCAAAAAAATATTATTATTAAAAAAAGAATCATTAGATAGAATAATTTAGATACAATAATGCTTTTAGATACAAATATATAATAATGAAACTAAGAGTCATTATCATTTTTTATTACTAACAACCAAATGCAATCAATGGAATATTATCTTCCATTACCATTTTTTAATCATGCACACCAAACAAAAGAATCTTCATTACCAATTCTCATATACATTTCTTCATTACTATTGCCATTACAACATTTCATTCCCATTACTTTATTACCATCAACCAAACGGATCGTAAGAGTAATTTGTAATTTTGGGTAAGAATAATCCTTTACTTATAAGCGGAGAATATATGGGGATGTAAGTATGCAACATTCGAGTAAATTAGAAATGGAAAGAAAATAAAATAATAATAAAGCATAATATATTCCCAAATAACCAAATACAATTTTAAGTGTTTTATAAATAAGACTTATTCAAATATATTCAAATTTACCCATTTCCCATTGATCATAGCTTAAGCTAAGAGGAGAGCACGGCGAAAATTGAATCTTGAACTTTATACATAGAGAAAATAATATTTATTTGAATTGGGACGACAAGACTCGATTCTCTAATTATTTTTCATTAATAATTAGTTTTATGAATATTAGTAAAGAAAATAAAAAATTATTTCAAAAAGAAGGTAATATAAGGGAATATTGAGTACCATCAGGAGTCCCTGAAGCCAAAGCAGGGATGAACAAGGAGGAAGCACCAAAGAAGAAAAGGAAGATTGAATATAAATCCATTACAATACAAAATAAATTAAATTCTTGATTGTAATTTTAAAATTAATTTTGTTATGCTTTCAAGTTTATTTCCTAATTTTCTGCCCCTCAATGTTATATATTTTTTGCTTTTAATTAAACTAGATAATAGGATTTTAACTAAACTTGGCTAATTGATTCCCTAGAAAATCTAAAAGCCAATTACACCTTTATTTATTTATATAAAGCAAAATGTAGGATTGATATCTTTACAATGTAACTCCTTACTATACTCAACTAAAAATAAATTATGATATCTCTTTTGTTGATACAAAATGCAAATAGTGAAACAAAAGCTAGTGCCATATATTATACCACTTCAGTTATAAATTAGTTGTAATACTTGCATAATAATTAGCCTATTTATGACCAAAATCGCTTGTGGTTCAATGGATAGAATATCTAATGTTGAGCAAAAGGTTTGGAATTCGATCTCTTTTGGGCGCATGTATCATCTAGGGGTCGGGTTTCTTAACTGTGCGCATCCTCTTTACTCCCTCTTTGAATGGAAAAAGTATGAGTTAGAATTGTCTGTATTTTTCAGGAAAAAACCCCACCTAAATTCTGCCTTGTACGGAATACTAGGGATGTTTTACCTTTACTTTTTTATTAATTATGTACAACAAAAATATTTAGAATCAAAATTATAAATAGAATAGCGTGAAAATAAAATGTGCGACAACTAATTTGAATCAATGAAAATTTATTTAGAGAACTAACTAAAATAATAAATATAGAAAATTCATTGGAGGAAGAATATGGTATTTAGTATATATTCACAAATTTTCAAATGAGATGGCCTTACGACAAAGAGTATTTTTATTAGACTGACTTAATGTCCATTTACTGTTTTAGAATAATTAATATTAAAGTAAAATAATCTTAAAATAATTATTTAAAAAAATAGGTTAGTTATATGAATTTATATGATAATAAGACAATTTTATGTAATAGTTGGTGTTTTTACTATTTAGAGATATGTTTGAGAGTCGCAACATGCAAGAACCACAATAAGCCCATTTGATATTATGATATTGACAACTTAATATAAATAGCCCAACCTCATGTAGATAATATTATAATTACAAATTTTTGTATGAGAAGGTTTCAAAGACATGTTTCATATTTGGGTTAAATAGTCTAATAATAACTTTTAGTTAATGAGCTTCTTGTTTTAAGGTCGTCTCACTGTAAGACAATCTCATACAAAACTTGCCCTGATAGTATAATAGACCCTCCACAAGTAACTGAAAAATTGTGAAATTGTGAGCAATTAGTTGTCTTGATGAAAATTTATAATTATTATTTTTAGATTATAACAAAGCTTGTAGTGCATTTCTAAATGTTTTATTTAGATGTGGAGTTAGAATTTTTAATAATAATGAGGTTACAATAGTTACACTACATGCAAAATTAATGGGACCTCATAATAAGATCGCCAATTTAGGCCGGCATAATTCGTGCGTTTAACATTTTGAGCATTTTTTTCATTTTCTGGGCACTTTTTAATTTTAATCTTAAAGGTATCAATTTTGACCTTAAAGATATCAATTTTGAAAATTGATACCTTTAAGGTCAAAATTGATAAATGCTCAGAAAATCAAAATGTTGTTACATACGCGTGTAATGGACCAGCCCACACTTTGTCTTAACTTGCGACGGTCTCGTCCAAGTTTTGTGATATACATACATATATATATATATATATATATATATATATATATATATATATATATATATATATATATATATATATTATGGATCAGGGATTTTTAATTTTTTTTCTTTTTTCTTTTCCTTTCAAGAATTTAAATTTTATGTATTCCGTTTTGGTGACGTTTAAGGTTTTAGCCACCCCATGTCCCTTTGTATGTTCGTCATTGGTTACATTTATAGACTTTTGTTTCATTGATCGAGTTTTGATTTTTTATTCGTGAAAGGCTTACTTTCCTAAAATTATAGCGTATGCGGATAGGATGTTTTTTTTATTAATTTCATTCACATTATCACAACTATATTTATAGTAGTCCTAGCTATAATAAAATTTCAATTTATGTTTGCAAATCATTATAACTTAGCCTTATTCATTTTAAACAATATGATATATTTTTATTTTTCACCTCACAACTATCATGGCCAAGAGGACAATCTCGTTATTTTTTAAACTCCAGTGTGTAAGATAAAAAGAGGTCTTAAAAATTAAAGGCGTAATAATAATATGATACTCTTTATGTCTTATATTATTGATATTTTAACTATTTTATAAAAAAGTCTTAAAACATCATTATCTAAATTTATTTCAAGTTAGTATAACCCTAATACATAAAAATTATATTTATTGGGTCCTAAAAAATTTAAACCTTTAGACAATAGTCTGCTTTGCCCTTCTAATCAACAACAATGATTGCCAATACATATGGATTCTATTTTTTTAGGTGGGTTTGGAAAGATGAGTGGATATTTGCACGCTAATTGGCAGCATATGCTTCAACTTTTCTTCCATTAAGTGGTTGGATAGGCCTTGCATTCTTGTTCCTATTTGCCTCACAAAGAGGAGCCTTTAGAGCTTCAATTTGATCCTTTGATACCGTTTTCACCTACATACCCATTCCCACAACAAATCAAAAGGTGATAATATATACATTATATACGACAATCAATTTTTATATTTGCACCAAAAATAGAAAATAGAAAAAGTTCTAATTCTCAAGGGGAAAATAAAAAAAAATTAATAAATAAAGTAAAAAGTTCCACCAAAACAAACCTACAAATTATATATAAATATATGCAATCAATATTTGCTGGAAATCTATTGTTGCCCCGCCATGGTTAGAATCACGAGTTTGCCTTCGAATGCTTAGCTTCGCAAGTCTTATGCTTCGTTTGGATACATGATTAAGTATCTAACTTAGCTATTAATAAAATAATTATAATATTTTAAAACAAATTTAATTATCCTATAATATAACGTATAGTGTTAAAGAGTCTATATGGTACTTAAAAGTTGTTTTAAAAACAATATTTACAATTTCGTATTATTAATATTTATTAACGAGTTATTTTTCAACTATTAATTAGTTTTATCTGGATTGATTTTGTTCATTTGATGTGTATGTATACGATTTGATGTATTTATTTTCATTTGAACTTTTTATTTTTACCTTAAATATCCATGTTGGATTCTCAGCTCTAACATGAAAATTTATAAGAAAATAATAAAGTGATGATTAGAGAACAATGGATCATGGATGCATGGTAAAAAAAGCATATATATGTATACCATGGTAAGAAGAGGATCATGGATGCATGGTAACAACTGCCCGACTGCCATCATCAGCTACATGTACTTGATGCAGCTCTGATGCGTATCTTTGCGTTTTCATAATCATATTCATAATGTAGCAAAATATACATTAGTTTTGTCAAAAAAATATAAATAATTTATTCAACCATATATATATATATATATATATATATATATATATATATATATAAAAAAGCGCCTTTTATATATGAGAGTTTTTTGAGTTAAAAGTGTGAATGTAATACAAGTACTCCTTACATGTCCTCAAATTTGTCGCAATATATTTCCCTTGAGTTTGAGGGGTTGTTGAGATTACATCCGTGACTTTTTGTCACGTTGATTCTGATACTATGTTAAGAAACGAATTCGATCAACCAAAAGTTTAAATTGATATCTAAGACTTTAGCATATTTTATATACTGTAACAGAACAATTTTAAGTATTATCACTCTTTTTGTTTCTTTGAATTAGTTATATTTCAATATAGTGACTTTTAAAATTTTGATATAGAGTGTTATGCGAATAAATCCAAAATTAAATGTATAGAAATGTGTGAATGAATGTAATGAATCGATAGAAATTAAGTTTACAAATAGGATTACAAATTATTACTTTCTCCGTTCTTTAAAAAAGTTTTTATTTGTTATTTTTAGTTGTTTTATTTGTCGTTCCTATAAATAATCTTTCTATTCGTGTCATAAATTTTGGATAAAAATAACCTTATTCATCCTCACTTTAATATTTTTATAATTATGGACTCCACATATCTTACACTAACTTCATTATAACATTTTTATATTCTTTATGGCCTCCACATATTTCCCACTAACTTTATAAAAATATTATTTTATTAGTATGGTCCTTATATTTTTTCCACTAACATTCTTCTAATACTTTTTTTATATTTATATTCCATGTTTTTCATCCATCAAATTTATAATTTAATTAAATTATATATTTACTATCTAAAATATTTTATTTTTTTAATTCCCTTAAATATTTGTATAATGTAGAAAAACAAAAAAAATTAGAAAGAACATACTGGACACCAATGAAACGATGTTCGGAAGGAATATGCCAATGCATCTGCCTCAAATTGTAAGTCTTGCCATCAATTATCAATTCTCCTCGTCCATGTATTTTTATCTAAATTACACCCACGTACGTACATTTTAGCATTTGAATACATTGTTCAAAATTTAGGGGATATTACTTTTTTTTCTAAAATTGAAATTTGTATTTTTTTTTTTTTGTGTTTTTCATGAGTTTTCCATGAAACTAACTAACATTTGTCAAGGTGGGATAGTTAAAGAAATGAAGTAATAAAATTAGGTAAAAAGTTTAATACTCCTGTATGGAGAATTGGAAAATACAGGTTGATGGAATAAAAGTATAATACAAATTTGTAGATGAGAATTAAATAGATAGTGTGAATTATTATCAAAAATAAAAATATAATAAATTCTATGTTACAGACAAAAATGAAAAATATAATAAATTAATAAGACAGAGGGAATAATTATGGAGGCTCTTATATTCACTTGATCATATGTTCTATTTTCTTTTGCATGTTTGTTAATATACTATTTTAATGTTCTACGGCTAACAAAACAACCACATTGCACGTACATTATGTATTAGTGTATATTTATTTTTAGATTTAAGATCAAAAGTATGGAGTAGAGTATGAACATATATATGCGGCAAATGATATAGGAGTTACCATGCTAAAATGACTTGTTATTTATGAGTAATTATTATTTTTTGGTTATTAGAATACAATACACAATAAAAATTAGTTTATCATTAAAATCAGTCATTTATATTGTTAGACTATCATAATTATAATTTTGAATTTTAGGAAAAATGTGAAGTATATTAGACCAAAAGATAATTATAGAAACAAATAAATTAACGCAAAAAATCAGCCAACTGAAATCTGTGTGAAGGCAATTAGAATATCTTAGCTACCAATTATAGTGCAACAAAAATCAATAAACTAAAAATATTGTCTGATTTTATGTAATGTAATTATTTCTTTATAAAAATAAAAATGTATTTTCACTTTAATGGCAAAAATTACAATCAACTAAAAATAGTGACCAACAAGAGATGACTAAGAATTCTCATATGCGATAAGGATGGTGAAATATGTCATCGTACCGAGAATGTGGTATCTAAAGAGGTGTTTCAAAACCTATAAACTCTTTATTAATGGCCTATTTTGTGTTTCGTTATTTTTAATTTTTTTAAGTACAATATACATTATTGTGTTATTTGTTTTAAAATTAAAATTTTTTTTTTCAATTTTTAATATTTTATTATTATATTTATTTATTTATTAGTACAATAAATAAATTGTTCAGATTTCATAATACTAAGAATTACGCTTATAAATATTTATCATGTCATTCATATGATAATAAAAGTTTGATTATAATATAAACACAAATTCTTGTAAGAGACGGTCTCGTCGAGAGACTATTTCTAATTGGACCGGCCTATTATATATTATTTAAAACATTATAAGTAGGCATTAGGAATGATGTAAGTAGACATTTAAGATATTGAATGTGGGCAATAAGGATACTATAAGTAAGCATTAAGAATAATGTAAGTAGACATTAAGAATACGGTAAGTAGACATTAATCTTTAATGAGCTGGGTTTAAGATACGTCTCTCAACGAGACGGTCTCTCAAGAGACTAACTGTAATATAAAATAGTTTTTTAATTTTCAATTATCACCTAATACCAAATTTTAAATGATAATGTGTTTGAATGAATATAGTGAAAAAATTAAAATTATTAAAAGAAAATAAGCATAATTATTAAATTTGTCAAGAGATATTAGTACCAAAATTGGAATGATTTTCCAATACCATTTTCACACCATTAATTATTACTCATTACCAAACGCATTATTAAAGTTTATTTTTACAAGACTGAGCACGCACACATAACAACTACTTAGAAAACAAATAATATAATTACCTACGCTGTTATTTACAAGTTAGTAATAGCTTAAATATAAATCATCAAACTCAGATTTTTTAAGTTTCTTCAGTATATAGATGTGTATCAGATTAGGGTTCTAAATTGTTACCCATTAATGATTTCTCCATCCCATCTTTTTTTTTTTCTCTCCTTTATTAATCCAATTACAAAATTAATATTTTTACTTACAACATCTCATTGGAAATAAAACATCCAATTAAAGAACTTTTAACCAATAATTTTTAATTTAATATCCAATTAAAAAGGCGCAACAATAAATCAGATTCTGATACCTTAATAGAGTTTAGAAAATAAGTATGTAACCGTAAGTGAACCTTCTTTGAGCTAGTAATGAAGGTTCACTTACGGTTACACACTCAATTTCTTAAATGAGTGTGTAACCGGGAAGAAAAGGCAACTCACTTATTAGCCAAAGGAGATACGCTACTAAAACTAATTGGTTTTATAAGTAAACCTTCTTTAAACATGTAAATGAGTTATCTTTTCTTCTCCTTATTTGGTTTACTCAAACTTATTTCTTAAAAGCTACGAACATTCGAAGTAGGATGAGGTAGAATGCTCAAAACTTGCTGGTCCGAAAACCATTTTAAAGCACTTTTTGGTCATAAGGTAGGCCGGAGGGAAGGGTGCGAAAATCATTATAAAAAACTTTTAATGTGTATCAAATAAGATTTTAGTAGAATACTTTCTCAATCTCAAAAAATTTACTTTACTTTCCTTTTTAACATAACATATTATATATCTTC
This sequence comes from Amaranthus tricolor, assembly GCF_026212465.1. Classification (NCBI taxonomy): domain Eukaryota; kingdom Viridiplantae; phylum Streptophyta; class Magnoliopsida; order Caryophyllales; family Amaranthaceae; genus Amaranthus; species Amaranthus tricolor. The sequence goes on along the minus strand of NC_080051.1, from coordinate 30,358,381 downwards.
AATTTCTATTTTTCACCATAAACCGCAATCCACACTCTTTTAACTCACAACCACACATTTAACTTACAATTTCAATTCATTTGCCCATTTTAACTTAATCCATAGTTCTTAATTGTCAAAAAATAGTTTAGTGTCTTGCTATGATTTATTGCAAACCAATATAATGTAAATAGTGGTATATAAAATTATAGTCCAACTTCCAACCATATTAACTATAAAAATGTGCATAGAAATAAATTTATAAAGAAAACAAAACCACACAGTTGGGATCATCTTCACTCCTCATTAACATAATATCCATGCGTATTTCATTATCTTCCACACTTTAACACATTGATCATCTAAAAATCTAGTTGCTCTAGTATGAGAGATCTGAGGCTGAATATTAATTATGGCCCTTAACTACTAAATATATTATCGTAAGTCTCTAACTATTAAATATTAAAGCGGTGTTTTTCTTTTTTTTTTATGGTCCGGAGCACAGTATAAAAATGCGTTAACAGTTACGATCGTGGTAACGAAACAGTGATACAGTAACAGGAATGATGCACTTATTGTCAAGGAATCAACTCAACCAAAAGCTTAAGCTCATGATATACTCTAACACGCCAACTCACCCGAGAGTCCATTGGGATAAAAGTGTGGATGCGCACATGCGCTGAATATTCCACTTTAAATGAGGGGTGGTTTATATGAGAGGTGGTTGAGATTCAAACCTGTGACCTCTTGTCACGCTGGCTTCTGATACCATGTCAAGGAACCAACTCAATCAAAAGACTAAGCTCATGGTTGAGGCCCCAAAATATGTAATATACTCTAACAGTTATCATAATATCTAAATATCGTTCGAAACCATAAGATATCCCGACCCAAATTTGGTTCTTTTACACTGTTACAACTTGAGAAATATCAGAACTTTTATTTTGAAAACAAAGCACAAACTTGCCCCTTATAGGACCGGCCCTGCCTCTATTTAAAGGGGCAAAATACGTTCCAATTTACAAACCAAGACGCAACAACATACAACATTCAAAAACAAAGCTAAAAACATAAAAAAAAGATGAAGCAAAATGGGATTGCACTTATGGTGCTCATGCTCTCACTTGTTGCGTTAACAATGAGCTCTGCCTCAGCTGATGAATCGGGCATGGCGGTTCCGGTGAACCGCAAGCTGATGAATCAGTTTCCTCTGACGAAGATTATTATGGTTGGCGGGCTTGGTCAAGCATGCCTCAGCTATGGGGCTTGGTGCGGCTTCCAGCCAGGGGGTCAGCTACCCTGTTGCGCACCATATACTTGCAAATATGATTCTGGTTTAGAAAAAACCTGCTACTGATCCACAACCCATGTACCCTAAATATTTCTTAATTAATTCCATAAATAATCCAGCAGTATATGCTAAGCTGGGCCTGTGCTTGGAAACAATGCAAGTATCTATCATTGAAATTGGAGTGATTATATCTCATATTTATGTCTACCCTTTAATGTTTTTCTTTATGTTAGATTACATGCATCATTTTTAACCATCCTTTATTATTATTACTTATAAGCCTAATATTAGTTTGTAAGTTGAGCTTGTATGGACTTAAAAGAGTATGAGTTAGGAATAGAGGTGTTATTTCGGGTTATTAGGTCGGTTTTGGATCAGGTATGTTGAATCGGTTTAAAATGGATCGTGGTCAACATTGACTATTATGTAATTATAAAACGAACGAAAGCTACTGACCAGCCCAAAAAAATCATGCTCGTTTGAACACTCATTTCTCATTCGAGCAAAATTATGATCATTTGAGCAAATCTTCTTCCGATGAGGAATACGCATTTGCTCGTTGGAGTGTTCCTTTGCTTGTTCGAGGGTTGTTGTGCTCGTTCAAGCCATTGCATCTACACCCGTGTACTTAACCAAGCACCCTCTTCAGATAGTTTTTATCTCAAGACATAACCCAAAGCTCAACACCAAACGGAGTCACTAAAGAAATTATCATTTTTCGTTTGTGATTCATTTTAAGAATGTAGGATTGTAAACATTATTCATGTAATAGGTGCATATTTCGATGGTCAGAAGTGATAGAATGAGAATAACTTAGATCACTCAAAATCCAGCTCCTTCAAAAATAGAGTATGGTTTGTCACCAGGAACGTTTGATGATTCAGGTGATGGAAGTGCTACAACTTACAACTTTGTTTTCTATAAGTCGGGCCAAATCCATGAGGCAATCACCGGGCCTCTCAAGCCCGATACTGTTTATTACTACCGTTGTAGCGGGGATGCTTCTCGTGAGTTCAGTTTCAAGACTACACCACCTCAATTGCATCTCAAATTTGTTGTCATAGGTACGTTTTTGTATAATCTTGTTCCGTTGTTCGTCTATGTAATTCTCTTCACTTACTAACAGTTCAATTCATCACAAGACTACACCAGTTGTTCCCGATGATCACAATAAGCATGAAATGCCATTGCACAAAGCAAGGCTAAGGGCGTGTTCAGCGTATTAGTAATTGCGACTGTAAATAATTTTAATTTATGAAGCTAAAACATCTCTTTATAATCAAAAAATATCACTGATAAAGCAGTACTTGTAATAACCAAAATTGTAATATCCTTGCCAATTTCATTATCTTCCACACATTTATCACCCAAAACTTCTATTTAAAGGAGCACTAGCTAGCTAGCGTCTAACATTATTATTATATTATTATTATTTGAAAAAAAAAAAAAAACCTCCAAATTAAATAATATTAAAGATAGTAGTAATAAAAATGATGAAGCAAAAAGGCATAGTTATTATGTTTGTGATCATGCTCGTTCAAGTTCACCGTAAGCTGTAGCTTCCGGTTTCAGATACTATTATGTTTAAAAAGCTTGCTGCATCATTTAACCTTAACCTTAATAATAATAGTAATAATAATAATAATAATAATAAAGTTTAATTTACAGCAAAAATGCTTGTATGGATGTCATTAGAGGCTCGCCCTTTGCTGATATCGGACTCTTTTCATGGGCTCCTAGGACTTCTTTAGCAATACTGCAGTAAGAAAGATGAAGAAATACACTACCAAGTGTGAGGAGCATGGCTACAAATTTATCCCTTTTGCTTTCTCCACCTTTGGAGAGCCAGGGGAGGACGCGCTCGACTTGTAATCTAGAATTGCTTCGTTTTTTTTGGGTAATTCTAATAGCACCAAGTCTAAGACATACATTTTTCAAAGACTAGCTTTGTATCAAAAAGATATGGACGCTTAACCTATTGCTCGACTCCCCAACAACTTCTTGTAAAAGTTTATGGAATACAATAATAATAATAATAATAATAATAATAATAATAATGTTGGGCAAGAAGGTCTAAAATGTGGGGTTTGGTGCGGCTGGCACCCTAGTGGTGCGCCGCCCTGTTGTCCACCATATTGTTCCAATTATGATCCTGGTTTTGATTTAATATGTATGTTTATGATCCAACAAAAAATATAAATATATTTATTTGCAACCAATTGTTATTATTTTATATTTCCAAATTCCGATCCATATTCAACAATAAACAAATTAAATATATATGTTGTGCTAGCTGAATATCAAAATGCATGTAGGCGTAGCTAGCTATTTAAATATAAAGTTGGGATCGGAGATGTTACAACTTAATTTTAGTTCTGTTTATGATAATCCAAGTCAAGTATTCTACGTTGTACTACTGTTCAATGTGGTTAACTGGGTGTTGTATAACATTAATATACATATGTAAATACTTTATCACGCACCTTTATTTAATATATTCATTCATCTAAAATTTTATTAAAATATTAACGATTTAAAAATTCATACATTGCACAGATTTTTATCCTAATAGGCTATAATTCTTGAGAATCAAGTTTTTTTCTTAGTTAAAGAGTAACTATTATTCTCTTTGTACTTCTAATTTTATACTACTTTTATTTTAATTTGTCCAATTTTTGCACTCTTTTTATTTTTGGCAATGATCTCTTTTTTTCCCTTTAAATTTTATCCACATATTTATATCCTCTCACCACCTTAACCACTCATTTTTATCCTCCACTAGATTTTTTGTTTTCCAACCGTACCCAATTTTTTCATTTAATTTCATCCATTTTCACTAGGTGCAAAATAAAAAAATGAAGAGAGTATTTTCAAGAAAAGTTTCTAAGTTTAATATTTACCTAGTCCTTTCTTTTCTCAACATACTCTGTTATTTATAAAAAACATATTATTCTCAAATTATTTGCATCATTTTTTTTTTTATTATCAATTACATGTTTTCTTTACTTGGATTATCTTCTATCATAATTCATAACCTATCTTATAATCCAAGTTGTGACATATATATAATCAATTAACTACAAATATAATCCTATATAAATAGGTTAGCTATTTTTTTAATTTTCGGGTTAATTAATCCTTTAAAGGTAAGCGGGGAATGGGGTCGCAACATTTGGTCGTTTTTTTAAAACAAATCTCTAGGTTGTCGTAATTAATGCTTTAATTGTAAAATAGGTGAAATAATAAAATAAAAATAGAAATTAGATTGAATAATAAGACAAAAAATAAGTAATGTACTCCCTCCAATTCTTGTGCATAATTAAAAATTATGAAAAGATATAAATAATCTTACATTGAGATAAATCAAACAAAATCCTACTTAACTATGTTTTAACTTATAAATTAGTAATAAAATACAAATTAAGAGTAAGAGATGAATAATATTTAAAAAGTAAATGAGACATTAGTAGTAAATTGGAGGGAGAATAAAATAAGTGGTTAAGATAAAGATAAATGAGTATAAATTTGTGATAAAATAAAAAAAAAGAGTAAAATCATTGTCAAGAATGTAAAAACTGCAAAATAATAAGACAAATTAAAATCAAAAGTAATACCCCACAAAATTAGAGTGAAAAAGGTAATAACCTTTTAGATTCTTATTTATAAATTTGACAATATGTACGATTGTTCATGTTTTGTTAGTAACTATGTCAATGTAAAACTGTAAAAGGTAAAACCGTTGAAATGGGAGAAAATAAAATAACAGAAGCATAATATACTCTCAAAATTGAAGTGTTTTACATGCTACTCCACTGTTTTTAAAGAGACGACCTTAAAAACAAGAAACCTATATTCTTATTTAGTTTCTCTTTAATTTGTATTAATTGGGCTATTTAACCCATATATTTAATGCGTTTCTCAGAGAGACCGTCTCTCACAACAATCTGTGCACAAACATGTTGAAATTCACCCATTTTTCTTTTTATTGATCATAGTGTAGGGTGAAAGTCCGAAGGAAAACATTAGGTGAAAATCGAATCCTAAATCTTGTTTAGAGAATGTGATACTTGCTTCGACAATGCAAGACTGAATTTTCTAACCATTTTTCATTAATAATTAGTTTTATGAATGAATATTGGTAAACAAATTAAAAAATAATATATCAGATAAAAAGGCAATAAGGGAATATTATTGAATACCATTAGGAGAAGCAAAGACAGGAATGAACAAGGAGGTAGAAGCACCAAAGAAGAAAAGGAAGATTGAACATAAATCCATTATTGCTATACAATATAAATTAAATTCTTGATTGTAATTTTAAAATTAATTTTGTTATGCTTTCAGGTTTATTTCCTAATTTTCTGCCCCTCAATGTTATATATTTTTTGCTTTTAATTTAACTAGATAATAGGATTTTAACTAAACTTGGCTAATTGATTCCCTAGAAAATTTAAAAGCCAATTACATCTTTATTTATTTATAAAAAAGGAAAATGTAGGATTAATAATATATTCAACTAAAAATAAACCCAATCCTTAAACTTCGCCACCTTTTTTATTTTATCGCCACCCCCTCCAAATGAAATTACAAATTTGCCCCTGATTTTTAAAAAATTACAACTTTGTCACTCCCTACAAATTTCTTATTTATAATAATAATAATAATAATAATAATATCAATAACAACAATAATAAAAATAATTAACTTTTTTATATTCTTCAAAAAAAAAATAAATAAAATTAATAATAATAACAGTAGTAATAATAATAATAATAATAAGAACAATAATAAAATTAAAAAAATAATAATTATTCAAAAAGAAAAAAAAATAAATTTGAATCGCCCAGAACCGGGCGATTGGACCCCGGTTCAATCGCCAAAAAAGTGGCGATTGAACCGGGGTCCAATCGCCCGATTTTGGGCGATTCATTTTTTTTTTTTTGGAAAATTTATAATAATAATAATAATAATAATAATAATAATAATAATAATAATAATACAATTAAAAATAAATTAAATATAATAATTAAAGCAAAAATAAAAATTTAATAATAATAATAATAACAATCACAATAATAATATATATCAACATAATCCAATCTTCAACAATCAGTGGTGAAAAATCAAAGCAAAAAGAAAAAAAAGAAAAATGGAAGATCAAGAGAATGAAACGGTAATTTTAAAGCTTTTGATTGATTTTTTATTTTTATTTTATTAATAATAATAATAATAATAATAATAATAATTCATTTATATTTTTATTATTATTATTATTACTATTATTTACAAGAATATAAAAAAGTTAATAATATTATTATTGTTGTTATTAATATTATTATTATTATTATTATTATTATTATTATTATTATTATTATTATTATTATTATTAATATAAATTTTCCAAAAAAAAAAAAAAGTGAATCGCCCAGAACCGGGCGATTGGACCCCGGTTCTCGGCGTTTCAATTTTTTTTTTGAATAATTATTATTATTTTTAATTTTATTATTATTGTTATTATTATTATTATTATTAAAAATGTTATTATTATTAATTTTATTTATATTCTTTTTGAATAAAAAAGTTAATTATTATTATTATTGTTGTTATTGATATTATTATTATTATTATTATTATTGTTATTATTATTATTATTATTATTATTATTATTATTATTATTATTATTATTATTATAATTATTATTATAAATAAGAAATTTGTAGGGAGTGGCAAAATTGTAATTTTTTAAAAATCAGGGGCAAATTCGTAATTTCATTTGGAGGGGGGTGGCGATAAAATGAAAAGGGGTGGCAAAATTTAGTAACTCCCAAAATAAATTATGATTGATAAATTTATTATTAAACTTGTATATAACAAGACTCGCATAATAGGAGAGTTTCGCACATAGATTTGATAAAGTTTCATCCTTAAATCAATTAATAATAGAATTTTAATTATGATGAGATTAAATAGTTACACTACATGCAGAAGTTGATGGTTGAGTGCTTCTAATTTCTAAGTTATATATTATTTTGTAAAATTAGCATGTTTTTTGTTATGGATCGGGGTCTTTTACTTAATATTTTGAATGTTTTTTTTTCTTTTCCTCTCAAAAAATTCAATTTTAAGTTTTGTTGAGGTTAAGACACACCCCATTAGTATTTTCGTCGTTGGTTACATTTACAATTTAAAAAACTATTAACACTAACTAATCTTTACAATTATTCTTATTATATACTCCTTTATTTCATTCATCGAGTTTCAACTTTCTATTTATTAAAAGGTTTTTTTTTCCAAAGATTATAGGATACGTGTTAGAAAAAGATTTTTTTTTTATTAATTTACAACTATAGTAGTCCTAGCTATAATAAAATTGCATTTATGTTTGCAAATTATTATAACTTGGCCTTTTTCATTTTATACAATATGATATATTTTTTATTTTCCACCTGGTGAAATTATGGTAAACACCCATTTTCTTTTTTTTTTTTTTTTTTTGGTGCGTTTAGAAAGAAAAGGGGATACAGGCTAATTGGCAGCATATGCTTCAACTTTTCTTCCATTGAGTGGTTGGATAGGCCTTGCATTCCTCTTCCTATTTGCCTCACAAAGAGGAGCCTTTAGAGCTTCAATTTGATCCTCTGATATCGTTTTCACCTACATACCCATGCCCACAACAAATCTAAAGGTGATCAAATCTATTATATATAAGACAACTAATCATTACATTTAGTGGTGGACCTATAAAAAGATATGAAATATACAACTGCATAAAAATTGAAAAAAATTCTAATTCTCAAGAGAAAAAAAATCATTAAATAAAATAAAAGGTTCCACCAAAAGAAAGTTAAAAACAACAAATATACACGATCAATTATATTTGTTGGAAATCTATTGTAGGCTCACCATAGTTAAAATCACGATTTCGTGTCTAAATGCATTACAAGTCTTATGCTGATTTGAATATACGTGTTTAAGTATTTAATTTAGTTAATTATAATAAAATTTTAAAATTTTAAATCAGATTTAAGTATTCTACTCATATGACGTAAAGTGCACATTAAAGAGTTTGACACGGCACTTAAAATAAAGTGAATAATTGAAACAAATAAACAATACATAGATATATACCTTGCAAACAATATTCCATGTAACATTCTCATCACAAGGAGGAGTAGTAAGTGAACCAGGATATCTGTAATACTTGCGTGGCCTCCTATTTAAGAACATTGACTCAAATTTTGGAATGGCTACTTGTGTTTCATGACCTTGACAAGGCTTTTTTGCTAGTTCTTCCAACTGGGGCTTTAACTGGATATAAAAAAAGTTGTTTTAAAAACAATATTTACAATTTCATATTATTAATAACTATTAAGTGCACGTAATATAACGAGTTATTTTTCAACTATCATATTTTTCTTGGTTGATTTTGTTCATTAAATGTGTATGTTTACAATTAATGTATTTATTTTCACCTGAACTTTTTATTTTTACCTTATATATTCACGTCGGATTCTCAGCACTTGGACGTAAGTATGACACTTTAAATTTCAAACTAAAATCATTGTATTTTTTATAGTCTAGCCTAGTCTTACACTCATACACATTATATAGTTATACTAGCTAGTGTAGAAATCCGAGTAATACACGGTTTTTTTACTATCGACATATATAAACATATGATATTAAAAAATAAAGTCAGAGTTATGCAGTAGAAACACTAAATTTAATAGTTATATGTATAAATTAACTCTATAATTTTGAAAATTGACAATAATATATTATGCAGTTTATATTATATTCTCTAATTTACTCAATTTAACTATAAATAAATATTAGTCAAAGATACTTTAATGGTAGAAATAGGCAATAAATGATTTACATTTGACAAACAATCTTTAATCGTGGCACTTCAAATTTTTAAATTATAAAGTATAATATATAATACCGTCTCAAATATAATGAGTTTTCAAGTCCGGATAATAGAGTTAATAATAAACCTATGTAGTATATTTTTCGTGACATCTTTAGCATAAAATTTGTAAAAAAAAAATAAAAAAGTGGTAATTAGAGAATATTGGAATTTGAAAGCATGGTAAAAGCGTATATATACCATGGTAAGAACAGGATCAGGAGGTCCGTACTTGTAGAGGATCGCAACGACTGCCCGACTTCCATCATCAGCTACATGTACTTGGTGCAGCTCTGATGCGTATCTTGTGTCATCAAAATTACCAAAATATACTTTAATTTTGTTAGAACATGTTAAACAACCGACTTAACCAAAAGTTTAAGTTAATGAATTAATTACTAAAATCCTAAAATATATTATACACAGTAGAAGTATGGATGATGCACAAACCCTTCTCATATCTATTGCGAAACATTTACTTGAATTTGACTAGTAGTTGAGATTTGAACTCGTGACCTTTTTATCACGTTAACTCTGATACCATATCAAGAAACTAAATAACTAAAAACTTAAATTGATAATTGAAAATTTAAAACTCTACCAAATATGTTATATATACTCTAAGAAAACATTTTGAATTATTGTGACTCTTTCTATTCCTTTAAATTAGCTATATTTCAATATTGTTACTTTTAAAATTTTATATTGTATATTCGAACAATATATTAAAATCAAAATTAAATGTGGGGACATGTGTGAATAAATGAAATGAATTGAGAGAGAATAATTTTACAGATGAGATTACGAGCTACTAAAATATAGAAAAAAACTTACTGGACACCATTGAAATGGTGTTCAGAAGGAGTATGCCAATGCATCTGCTTCAAGTTGTATGTCTTGCCATCAATTATCAATTCTCCTCGTCCTTGGAATTTTATCTAAATTACACGTAGGCACACACATACACATATTTCAACATTTTTAATACCATCAAATTAAAAATTATAAAAAGTTAATATTAATAAAATATACATTGCAAAATCCCATAAATTAATTATGTTTTAATTTATAGATTATGAATAAAATAAAAACGAAAAATAATAAGAAAATAACCTCAACATCAATTCCATCGGTAGACAAAGAAGCATTGTAAATATGGTAAAATCTGGTCAAGGGTTGCAAGGATTCGGTAATGACAGCTTCATTGGTGTTAATATTCAAAGGGGATTGTCGTTTTCCTTTGGAGCAAGCTGCATATTTTGGATGTAGGCTTCCCCATTTCTCCGGGTTTAAATAATTGAATTTTGGTACTTCATCTGAATTTCATATAAACAAAATTAAAACAATCACATTTATTTAGTTTGAAAATAAGTCATTTAATTTTACTTAAATTTCAAATGAAAAATGCAGCAACAATAATAATATCAAAGCTTTAATTTCAGCCGTATATGACAATTTACAAAATACAAACATAATCTTTTTTGTTGGAGCAATAATAAGTGTTGTTTAGAATATCAAAAGTAGAAAAGAGGCAATGTTACTTTATAACTTGAAAATTAACTTCTGCTACTATCAATTGGTTTTAATAATAAATCCCATTTAAATTAATAAATAAATGAGTTACCACTTCTTAAATTACTCAAACTCATTTGTTAAAATTAAAATATATAGAATAAAGTGAATAGAAAGAACAAAGAAGTATATATTGCGAATTAACATTTCCCTCCAAACCAGATAATCCTAAATCATTTTGAAATTTTCCTTATTATTTAGCGCTGTATAACATTAAAAAACTCTCATCTTAATTAGCGCTGTGTAGCAAATTGAATGGAAAAAAGAACAAAATCAGCTAATTAGTTGTTCATTAACAAAATTTTATCGATCATATTTAATTTACTGATATATACAATGAATATAACATACCTGAAGCGAATGCATTAAAGAAGAAGAAAACAACGAAGAAGATTAGGGCTCCTACAGAAGGCATCATTGATATTGTATGTATTAACCCTATTTTGTTTATCTATTGCACCTAGCTTGCTAGCTATTAGACGATTATGTACCAAATTGTTTATTGTGGGAATTTCTAGCACTTTTTTTTTTTTTTTTATAGTTAGGTACAAGATTATAGGAATGGTGATGCTGATGGCTAAATTTGGGTAATGGTATTCCTGATGGAGAATGAAATACAAAATTCTATATTTATACTGTATTCTTATGTTCTATTAAAATTACGAACATTATATATACCTATATATAACCTTTTTTAAAAAAAAAATATTATGGTCTCAATAAAATGAAAAGAGCGTGTATATATGGAAAGTAATATCATAGGTCACTGAAAGTCCTGTCCTAGGTAATACCTAAATAGCTAGGTCAGTTCCCCTCATAACAATTACTAGTGTCCAAGGAAACACCTACTTGCTTGGTTGCATCATACTTGGATAATACTCCCTCCTATTCATCTTAAGTGTCCCATTTACTTTATGCACTTTATCCAATGCACTTATTCAATCCTTAATAAATCGAGTTATGTATAATTAAAAATTATAAAAAGTTGATATTAATAATCTTTTCGTCAAAACGAATCAAATAAGATCTCACATGACTATGTTTTAACTTATAGATTAATAATAAAATGCAATTTAAGAGTGATAAATGAACAGTGTCTCAAAAGTAAATGGGACACCTAAGTTGAATAGGAGGGAGTACATTTTAGGTAATTTAATGAGTTAACCTAATATATTAACTGTAATATATGTTATATTTTTAATTATGTATAACTAAAAATTTTATATATTAACTGTAGTATGTAAAATAAATCTAAATGATAGATGATATAATAAAATACTCTAATATATAAATAGCAGTATTTCAAAACGAACATATTATTTTCTAAGTTAGTACTACTATTTTCTAAGTTCTTATAAATTTGCTTTTAAAGCACCAGTATAAATTGCTACGTACTTGGCATGTTAGTTCTTTTAAGCATTTGTTAGTCATTAGTTATTGGTTGTTAATTAGAGAAAAATAGGTTAAAAAGCCAAACGTAAATGAAAAAGTCACTTATCAATTTTTTTAGTTTTGGCTATATTGTTACATTTTAGCTCTTCTAAAAATTATTTACCAAATAAATTTTTGGATTGTTTGAGAAATTAACAATCTAAAAGCTAAAAGCAAATAAAATTATTGTCAAAATTCCATTTGCCAAAAACACCAAATTAATCCTCTAACAATTTGCTATATTTTATACAAATTTACTGCTTTGTGTTAGTCGAAATTGTTGCATTTTTTGTAGTGCGACAAAATCAGAGTAAAATCTTAAACTCATAGTTATAACTTCAAATATTTAATATTGATTTTTAATATTAAATTAAGTAATCAACTCAACAAAAAACTTTAATCAAATATTCTTTATCACATAGTCGCACACTCAGTCACTCACACTTGTCCATAACTTGAAATTTAAAACACAACATCTGTAAATTGTAACGAAATCTCATAATCAACACAATAATCACTCCATATGCTTTTAAATGCAACATAAAAATGTTAACTTATGAGAAAAAAACATACCAATGAAATTTTATATAATATATTAATGCAGACATTGACTCGTGACTTTATATAATTTTTTATTTTGTCAGTAATAATTCTTACTGAAATTTGAACTTTGATTTATCAAATAAATAATAGTGCATGACTGATTAGCTTTATAGAATTTTTGTAGGCAAATAAAAACAAACTAATTTTGTCTATTTTCTTGATGGTTTATATATTTTGAAGGAATATCCAGATGTGATTTTCTGACAACCAAGAAATTAGCTCCTTTCTACAAAATATAAATAAATAAATCTATAAATACATTGAACACATTAAAAAATAACCAATACCTGGAATCTGGATCTAGTTTTATTGGAGGCATGGTGCCTAAAATATAATCCCTCCGAACCAATTTAGATGTCCCATTTGCTTGGGCACGGTTATTAAGGATGGTGTGGGGTCCATTAAAAAAGGTAAGTAGTGAAGAGTAGTTGGGTAAGTAAGGTATAAGGGGATATATTCGTAATTACTTGTGTGAACTAAGAATATTTAGGTAAAAAAAGATTAACAAAAATAAAAATGGGACAACTAAAAAGACTTTGCCAAATAAGAAAATGGGACAACTAAATTGGTTCGGAGGAAGTAGTATTGTTTTTGAGATATACTTCTATTACTATTTTAGAGTCAAACTCTGACCGTTAAATCTCTTTATTACTTATGAAAAAATACATACATATAGGATATTAATAAATTTATTTGTAAATGTATATTATTTAATATCTACTTTTTAAAGATTTTTATAACCCATATTTGAATTATTTGAGTTTTAGCATAGGGATCATTCAAAGAAAAAAGTAAGTGGGATTCAGGAAGAATTAAGGGAGTATTTGAGATCAAGTTTTTGATATTATTGTTGTTAATAAATTAATAATAATAATTATTTTCTATTTAAAATGGGTCAAAATAAGGCAATATGAATATACATGCATCTTTTTCTTTGTTTTTTTTTTTATTCTTGAAATCTTGATAGATGTTTTCTTACATGGAAAAAATATGGTCCAAAAATAAAGAGAAAGTAAGCAAAAAGAAAAAAAAGGAAAAAGAAAATTATGTGAGCGTGATTCAAAGTTGGGATAAGAGATACAAAAATGGCACCATGAAAGGTAGAGAATAAACTCCAAGGCACCATCTATCATTTTGTCAAAACATCACTTCATGATGTTAACTCTAGAAGGTGTGCACAATACTGAGTGCACAGAGAACCGTAAGTGGTCACAAACATACATACTACATATAAAATGGAGCGGGTCTGGAGTAGGGACCAAAGCATCAATGTAGCTACTCAACTGGTCGGATTTGAAGAGCATTAACGAGTTAGACAACAATCAAAATTTATTTGAAATGACCCGCCATTTCCATTACTCTTAAAATATTTGTATTTTTATGACGTACATTGTATATTGATCAAATATACATGATCTAGTACTTGTTTAAGAAGCCCTATAAATTTTTCGCATGGGTCCTAGACTCCTAGTTTGACTGGTATTTTCAGATATGAACCGACTTTTTAGGTTATAAGAATGTATAGGGTCCGAATTGTTCTTGACTGGTTAAATCACGAGCTTTTAATGGGTCACAAGCAAAAATTGCATCATCTTTCAGCAAGTATCAACAAAGATAATGGCGGTGCCATGCTTGAAAGAATCTCTTGTGGAACTTTGTGGTTTGTTTTTACACAGCTACAAGATAGAAAAGCAGGCTCATAATACACTCTTGTCTTGCAACCACACTAAATTCTTTCACCTAGAGATGCCGTTATGCCATGTTTCCATGGTAACGTAACTTGTGTCTATAATAATTTTATCTTGCCACCACACTTAGAACTCAAAAAAGACATCTGCTTTCGCCTCGACATGTCGTTATATGCTAAGTTTCCACGGCAATGCAACTTGTATTCTCATCAAGTTTTTTGCCCAAGCCTTTGCTACATATGCAAGCTTGAATTCTAATACTCTAAACTTCTTTCGGTAGCCTAAACTTCTATCTTAAACCGGGTACTCTTGGCCGCATCCTTCTTTATGGGTATGGGTTGCCATCTTCCTTCCCTCCCCAGACCTTGCTCATAGTCTCTATGAATGGAATACACTGGATATGATGATGACGACTTAAGGTGAACTTAAAGTAATTTTTCTCAAATTTGAATATTTTATCGAAAAAAACCAACATATCGAACTGAATTAAAGCGTCCAGGTGACACCCACCTCCAAGGGTAAAGAACTCAACACGAATACATGAGATACAAAGCAAGGAATTCGAGCAATATAGGTCAACTGAAGAGTTAGAATAACATAGACGAAGGGTATGTTTTGGTTTAATGAAAATGTTTAGAATGAAACCATTTTCAATGTAGTTTAGCCAAGATAACATTCTATATCCATGTTCCATTGTTTGACTCCCTTTGTTCCTCGTTAGAAATTTTAACGATGAACAAGAAATGATACAACCAAAATCAGACAAGAAATTTGAATGGTGATGTAATAGTCCTCCTTAACATAGACGGTAGGCAAATAGCAGTTAAAAGTCCCATAACAGTACCAAAAGCACAATAGCACTGTGATTGAAAGACAGTCACCAACTAAAACTATGCATATGAACTAGATTCCCCACTGTTAGTGGATTAAAAGGAAAGCTTCAGTTAAATTTGTTACTTTATTTCTGAGCTCTTGTCAATGAGCTTGGCTTCCTTTCATCTAGCAAGACATTGATGATTACTCCACATCAACAATGTTTTCTCGAACTTTGTTAATCAGACTCTTCATTTTACCTTAAATATGCGTGTTGACCTTTTGACACTCAGACATAGGTATGACACTTGGACACTTCAATTTGAGATAAAAAAAAGAAATATTTCGTAAAATAGCCAAGTCAGACACTTGGACATATATCCGAGTCGAACATGAAATAAGAGTCTAATAACATAATTCTCGGATGCTAAGCAAGTCTTAGGCTCTTAGCCATACTGATGGACATTGAAAGAAAGGGCATTTACCAAATTGTAAAGAAGTCGAATCATCTGCAAGAAGTCTATCGTTTGCTCAACACAAGAGTCTTGTCTCTAAAATCTAAATAAACCCAATTCAGAGCACCAAATTTCCAACGTTAACACATGCATAAACGCATCCAAACCTGTACACCATCCAAAATAATGCAACTCGACATGGAAAATTTGAAACCATTCCTATCTCAATTTTCAATCACTCTGCTATTCCCCTGCACAATCAGAATCATGATGACTGCTCATAGAAAGACCAAGAACACGGTTCTGAAGAATGCCTAATATGCAGACTAAATGGAAGTCTCATCTTTCATGCCATAACGTAGTCGAATCATCCACAATCAAAATACGGAAAAGGCTGTAGAAACCTTTAAACAACTCGTAGGAAATATCAACTGTCTCCAGCCTTTCACTCCATTCTGCCAGAGGAAAATTTCATTTTGGTTCTCGTGAACATTATCAACTACAGAAGTTGGTCACAGCCATTTATGCAAGCTTTTAGCTGAATAACATTGAATACAGGTCATACAGCTATACAACCAAGAATAATCCTCAAAAGTCGGTCATTGATGTACTCGTGAAGTCCTTTAATGTTATTATTGTACTCCTTTGTGGAGACTGTAGTCCTAAAGTACGGTCCTTTCTACAGAAAGACAATCGGACATCAATCACTGTTTAGTTTATTGTTGAACTTTGATCGAATGAGCATACTCACAATGTTAAGAGTAACTTATACTATATGCTAATTGGGTGTATACATCTCATATAATAATCAGAGTGGAAGAATAAATTTATATCAATCACATTTCTATATCTACAAGACAGAAAGAACCTTCATGTGTCTCAGATGCTACTACAGAGCATATGTTGCTTTCAAGTAATCAACAATTTCTGCACTTTCAAACATCTGAATTCCAGTATTTGGATCTTCTAAATAAGGCACCTAATAAAAAATATCAATGGTTCATCATTGATGTCAGGGCTTACTTTATTAACTACTGCCAAACAAGGAACACAAATTCATCTAAAGAATATTGTAACAAATACCTGAAAACGACCAACTCTTGCATACAGATCCTGCCTTTTTGGGCTCCCACGGGCACAGCTGCAATAATTAATCATGAAGTATAACTTTAAAAGGTGATTTTGAAAAAAAAAAAAAAAAAAAAAAAAAAACTTTTGTAAGTATGAACCGAAGTGGATACATAAGATCTGTTGAATAAATAAGATATATGAGATATGAATGTTCTTTGAGTAGTTAGAAGTATAACAAACATAAACGTATTTCCCAAAGTCCAAATAATAACTAACTGCTGCTACACTATCATTTTACTCTCAAAAGAAATACGAAAAAAATTAGAATTTTTAGCTCAGAACGAGTATCATAACACAAGTTACACATTAAACCAAGTACTTGAGGCATTCCAAAACGTGTCAAAGTAGCAAGACATAACTGGTACGTCATCCCATATGATCTAAGTTTGACATCTGAAAGTCAAACAAGCAACTTCAACCACTTGTACTTCAAATTCTGGTTAAAACTTCTGAAACAAAAAACTACATCTAATATCTTCAGAAGATGATTAAAAAACAAGTTTGTGCATTCCTTTAGAGCATGGTCCAACAGTCAGAATTCACCTCTGTTCCCAAGGAAAGATCAAACGAAACCTCAGTAAATTATTCCCAATGAATCAAAGTTTGTACTTACAGCACAATAATGCACTTTAATTTAACTCATGAACACTCTCATTACTTTCTTCACTAAACTTCCTTACCCCCAAAGGTGGTAGACGAAAACCTGCAATTTTCAATTAACACTGGTAGTTATCTGTGCCTAGAGATCAAACCATGTACTGCACAGTACTTCAAAAACTACCCATAATTCACCCTGAAAACCATATCTACATCTTTTGTTCTTTTTTATCACTAAAACCAAATTCTTTACATAAATGATTGACAAGTTGCTTATATCACTAAGTAAGGAAAGGAGCATATAGCTTGTGTTTTTTTTTCTTTTCCTGCCTTCCTTTTACTTTTTATTTATGTTTGTTTAGAGATCCCTCAAACATTATGTTATCTCAGGATGAACCACTCACTATTTTGCTATTATAAAGAAGGCACTAGTTCCTTTTCGTTGAAGAAATTGAGTACAACCCACAACGATATTGAGTGAAACTTATGCTATTTAGTTTAGCCTCTCTTGTGGAATACTTTGACAACAATTCCAAAACTTATAGGCACTCCAAAGAAAAAATTTTCAACTCATCTATGAGAATAAATAATTCCAAAACCTATGAGTTCAACTACATGCATAAATCCAAAATGCAAAACAACAAATAAGTGAAAAGATCAAAAATATTATTACCTTTTTTGAATGTGTGGCAACTCTAGTTCCACAAGCACCTCGCGGACAACTTTGCAGAAGGGAGAACCCTAAAGTAATTACATAGTAATTAATTACACATAATTGATTTAGAATCATTAGTGAAGCATATAAAATTTGATAAGTAAACCTCATATGCCCACACTACTAGCGGCTCAGCTGGCATTTTTGCTGGTGTATAAGATTGCCCCTTTAAAAATGTAAAAGAAAACACAATAGTTATCTTTCAGGGTCAGCAATCAAAAAAAATTGCAATCAGAAAAGCATTAGGTTAAGTACAACTTACCCTACCCATACGGCCAATCATTGCAAATCCTTCAGTCAAGGTCTAAAAATGCCAACAAAGTCAAAAGAACCACAATTATATTTCAAGTATATACTTATTTAGTACAGCATGAAAGATACTATTGAAAAAGGCCAAGACACTAACCGTTAATAAACCGAGAGACAACAAAAGAGGAACTTGACCATCACCTGCATAAATACCTCAATGTCAGAAAGACATGTCCAGAACCTTCTGAAAAATGTTACAAAAAGCATAATGTAGTTCATTGATGAAAGTGATATCTAATCTAGGAAATGAAGAATCATTGAAAGTATTTTTAAGAGCAGTGCATTTTCATGTCATTTGACTACAAGGTACATGAAACATGTCATTTGCCTACGAAGTGCATAAGACATATACTAATTTTTTGTTGTTGCAAATGGAGTAAGTTTCTTGTTTTTCTAAAGAAGGTCAACACAAAACAAATCTTCATAAAACAATAAGGTCACAACATCTAGCCCCTCCACATACACACACGCACACCACCTTTCACACGTAGAAGACTTCAATAATTTGAGGGTTGATATTAATCTTTGCATTGATTAGTAATGCATGTTAGAGTCAAATATATACAATTTTTACATCCTTAAATCATGAGCTTAAGGTTAAACCAATGCTTATTGAGGATAGAAATCAATGGATCTAAGTTGAGCTGGCTTTCAGGAATATCTTAAGACAATTTTGTCCATTACTTCCAAAGAGTCATCCCGATCGTCTTAGTCTACATTCTACTGCCTAGCCTTTTAACCATGCATATAGTCTAGACATCTAGTTCAATAGATGATCAAAGCTGCACATACCTTGTTTATTTTAAGAATTCAATTCTTTTAACTGGTGAGGATAAATAAATATTAGAAATAAGTTGATTTGACTTTCAGATAACTAAGCAAATTCAGTCTATTCTTTTCCTGATTCTCATCCCTGCTCTCTCATTCTACAATTCAGCCAAGCCCTATACCCATGCATATGGTCTGGTAAATTGGTAGCAACAGTGATTCAGGAAAATGTGTTTGTAAAATTAGTGAGGATTAAGCACTTAATTCAGCCAATGTGAATCTTACTAAAATTGAAAAATACCAGATGACCAAAACGTACAGCTGAAAATTGAAGAGCAAAACAAAACATAGAGTTGGAAATTTAAGAGCAAAGCAAGAAATATAAAACTCTTGTACAGGTTAAATAACTAGACAGAATAGGTCAGTGAATCAAAAAAACATTTAGAAGCATATGTAAGGGAAAGAAAGGAATGAAAGGACAAACCAAATGCCTTGGCTGTAATAAGACACATGCATCAAGTAACTAGAAATAACAATTTAGAGAAGGCCACGAACCATATTTGTTGACTAAGTACTTAATTATATCATCTGATTCATACATAGCTACTCCAGTGTTCGGATCCACCTGCAATCAGCTCATATTAGTATTAACCCCTTCAATCCCAATCCTGTCTAAAAAGAAATATTAGCAAACATCATCATCGAGGAAAGGAGAGATGGATCATTCACAAAGCTGGGACAACGAAATTGGTATCTAAGGGCAATTCAAAAACAAGATTTTGTTCTAATCATATAGTCTTAGCAAATCAATGGGGTCAACCTACACAACACTGTTTGTATGAACTTGCTTCAAGATAGAGCACATAATCTACAGAAATAGGGTCTACGGATTGTAACAAATAATGCTTCCCCACACCTATCCTTTGAAGAATTAATATTTGATATATGAACCAAACAAATACTTGGGCAAGCTGCAAGAATTTCTCCGAAGGATTCTTTTCATATTCCATAACTTTCAGTCTATCACCACTAGCAAGCAGGATATGTTGCACCAAAATTGTCAATGAACTACCAAACATTTTCATCAGGATTTTTTCAATTACCAGGAGTCCTCAGTCCAGTAAGTTAGATATATTTTTCTAAATTAAACCAACTTAATGGAGGTACTTTAATAACCTAAGCAAAACAGAACTTCATCTTTCCCTGTGATTTTCCAAAGAGATAAAACAGATTAATGGAGTCCAGTTTTATCACATATTTCCACATGCAATTGTGCAGAAGATAAAAACGCCCATTTGAAGCCTAAAGAGTAAAGACTACAAAAAAGAATAGCAGTGAAGTATCAAATTCAACTTCCTGCCAATATTAACTAACAACTTTACAGAACAAGATCCTCACAATTTCCTTCGGCCCGTTGATGGTCGTGCTGCCAAGGGTTAGGAATGCACGCAGGAAGGGGTGTGGGGGATTTTAGGATCCCCTTCTTTATACTCGATCAAAAGTTACAATCTAATGATAGGAAATGGAGATGTTTCTAACCAAGTATATTTAACTCTTCGATGTAACAATTACCTAATAACCTAACTTACATTACTAGTGAAGTTCACTTCCCACAATACATTTCAGAAACTATCTACTAATACACAATGGCATATCTTCCAAAGACTAACTCAATTTCTAAAATTGCACAAGATTAAATTTCTCCAACTTACAAGCCAAGGAAACTGAATCTGAAAAGAGTAACAATGTGATAAAAATGAAAAGGTATATTGTCGAACCATGTAAGGGAACTGCTTCTTGCCACCCATCTGAACGGCTTTCGGTCGGAAGTTTGGCCCGTTCCTAGGGCAAGGGTAGTACAAGACATCAATATCCAACACTGATACAATTTCCCTGACCTGTTTACACATAAGACAATTAACTGACAGAGGTAAGAACTGAACAAAGTATGAAAATCGTTTTTGCAAATGTTATATATATATATATATATATATGTATATACATATATATATATATATATATATATATATATATATATATATATATATATATATATATATATACATATGTATATATATATATATATACACATATGTATATATATATATATATATATATACATATGTATATATATATATATATATACATATGTATATATATATATATATATACATATGTATATATATATATATATACATATATATATACATATATGTACATATATATATATATACATATATGTATATATAATTATATATATATACATATGTGTATATATATATATATACATATATATATATATATATATATACATATATATATATATATATACATATATATATATATCCATATATATATATATATATAAATACATATATATATATACATATACATATATATATATACATATACATATATATATATATATACATATACATATATATATATATACATATACATATATATATATATATATATATATATATATATATATATATATATATATAAGAGGAATAGTAAGCAAATAGAATGCCGAGGAATAAATGGCATCTGTGAAGACTTAAGATCCATAAAAAATTACAAATACATGGTAAGAATAACAATACCTTTCGGCAGAAGGGACAACTGACAGATTCAGGTACGACGGTGCCCACATACAGAGATGCAAAAGGATCAAAAGCGTTAGTTAAATCGACAATCAGTTGCAAATTAATAAGCTAAAGCTTTTCAGTTCAGTTCAGTCCAATTCAAGCCCCAAGCCCACCCACATAAAGGACCGCAAGCAGGTCAGTTCCAATACCTTTCAAACTCATATATCTCAATAGGCTTTTCGGGGCGAGGACCTAACTTTGAGCTCTCCTTAACCGTCAAACCTTTCACAAATAAAACAGAGCAATTGTGAAACAGTAATAAGCTGAGGCATTTATGAATCAGATAGTTTTCATAAAAAATCAGGCAAAATTAATCAAAAAAAGTAGAGGAACCTATCCAACATAAATATTTTATTTTAACAAAAAATTATAACAAAAGCAGCTGCATAGCTATGACAAAAACTTCGGCAAACGAAGCTGCATCCACTACTTTCTTAGCCAAACTTTAGTTTTAGGCATCGCAGGTCCCAAGGAGGAAAGACGCAACTATCTTAATAATCCATGAGAAGTTGTATTATTCCCACCAAAAGCAACAAGAAGTGAACAAGCAAATATTAATATTTAATGGATCTACTAATAAGGAATACTTAGACCTCAAGAAAGAGTAAAATAAATAAGCATGCAGTCATACACATACACAAGTGAGATCATATTCTAATTTTTTATTCGAAATGACGACTAATTAAGAAGCTTCATGGTTGATCTGCATGTTCTATTACACCAAGAACAACCATAACACACATGGGCAAAGCAAGCATTCCCAAAAATTCCTGCAGCAAAGCAGTTGCTCCAAGCACTCAATACAGCCTCCAAGATATCTAAAGCAAATCCATTGAATTACATAAACCTATGACTTCTCAAGAACCATCAATGCTAATATTAGGGGTAATAAAAAGCAAACTAAGCAAAAATAAGGGGAATGAGGTGGTTGAAAAGACAAAAATGGAAAATTGAAACGATTTTAGAGGAGATAAAGTGGCGACAACATTATGCAAATAATGGGTGGGGAAGATTCCACCTCCCCTGCAAAACGAGGGTTATAGTTGCCGCCTTCTCATTCCTTACACTACATCATCTCCTTCCCGAGCATTCCACCCCCTTATCAACTCTATTTATCATCCTTCATTTTCTGTGATTTGAGTTCTATCCTTCCACCAAAAAAATTAACCACATTCCAATCATTTCCTAAGGCCTAAAGGTTAAGAATTTTACTTTTCTCAAGAGGTAAATACAGATAATTTAAGATAGCATACTATGAGCCTTTGATTTGGATAAAGTAAAAGCAGTTGAGGTAAAAGATAAATCTACATCCATTCATTTTCCACCTTATTCCAGAACTTCTTCAATTAAAATTACAATAATTTCATACTTCTATAGGAACATACTTGGATGTGACACTCATTAAAATATCCAAGAACCCAAGCCACAAAGAAAAGAATAAATAAAATCCACATGCAGCGACATGAAGTGGGGAGTCTTGTACAAAAAACAGCTTATTGACAATGAGGGAAGTGAACAATCATATTACCAGCAAATTCCAGAGCATATTGGTCAGATGGAATTTCCTCTTTTGACACAAGGGATGCCGAATACCTGTCATAGAGTAATACAAGTTATATCTTGAAACCACAATGTCACCTAATTACTATATACCACACACATCTAGCCAAACTTTAGTCTTTTAATTTGAGGACTGGGCTAAAATATTATTTGCAAGTTATCCTAAATATTGGTTATATCCATGTGGACTACCATCAAAATCGATATATTGGTTCATGTAGTAGACCCTAATCTTTTGGGATTAAGGATCTGACATTGTTGTTTTTGTTGAAATTATCCTAAATAGACAACTCTAGGCACAAGGAAAGGTGCACTTAATCATGAACAACATCAAACTAGACTAAAATGGCTCATCAACTAATTGGTGTTTCTTAATATGTGGATGGAAACAACACCTTTGTTATTATAAAACAACACCGTTGTATACTTGTATCAAACTGGACTGGACTTGGTGGCAGCACCTCCTTCAGGCACAAAAAAGTATTTTTGAAGTAAAGTATACAGCAACAGAAAATAATGTCAAAGAGATAGGACCACATTAGATGGATACATGTTACTAGGCAATATATTCTTCTGTTAGGTATTCCAAATTTTATAAACAAAAATGTCAAAGAGTTCAAAAGGCATTCCCAAAACTCAGGAATGCATTATGAAAAGATAGCAATATGTATGTAACACCAATTTCTCGCAACTTATATTGTCATTCTCTCGCATTTAGTGAAAGCATGGTGTTTCCTAATGTGACCCTAAGGAAGTTTTCCTATTCTCTGCAGCTCTAATGTACCTTCAAGGGCCACTAGGCGATGCCTAGTAATTAAGACACCAAGCCCTGACAATCACTTTTTAGGGGGGGAGGGAAGTTGCATTAATCATGAGCGTCTTCCTTTTCTTTTGGGGATATTTCTACGTAAATGCACTAATCAACAATCCTCTCTGATAAGCAAATCCAGACAATGGTATTCCTAATTTCCTATTGGTTGATGGTTCTAAGAAATTCGTTCATTCATCATTGTTGCTCAAGGCTAGCAGAAGTTCAGAAGTGGTCTCCAAACATCAGAAGGTTGCTATGCATCAGAAGGTTGCTGAGGCTTTGTATAGCTGCTTTGTTTAAGGCTTCTGTTTTAGATATAGTTTGTTACATTCTGTTTCTTTAGTTAGTTATAGGTTGTTATAACAAACTTAGGCTTAGTTTGTTAAGGCAAGTGTGTCTTTAGTTGTTCTCTTCTTGTATATATTGTTGGAAATATAGGTCTTTTCTAAGTCTTTACAAAGTCTTCTTATGGCTACAATCATCAGCACACATTAACAATAATATGTATAAAATTTGTACATGAGAAATGTGTTTAGAGTTGTGTTTGGCATGTGTTTGATGTGGAAAGGTATGGTGTGACACGAACTTATCGTTGCATCAAGAAAGTTATATCCCGATTATCCCAAGTGTAAATAGACGGGACTTTCCCAAGGTTAACGCACCCACCAATAGCAATGTATACTCACTACTAGAGGTAGAGCAAATACCACTCTTGCACAAGTGAATAGAAAAGAGATGAGAAATTGAGAATTGTGTGTTTCCAAAAAGATGAAACACCCACTTTATATAAGCATTTTCCAATGGTCATATTTCAACCTCATTAACCTTAGTCAAAGAGCATAAATATGATTTAACCTTAGTCAAAGAGCATAAATATGATTTAATAATATTAAAACACCCCATGAATGAGAGTATAATTGTTAGAAGCATTAGTATGGAATTAATTGATTAATAGAAAACCAATAAAGTCCCGACGGTAACTACGATGAGTTCCTAACCTTTAAAGGTGCATTTATCCAACATATATATATGAGACTCAGTGCTCGTATCTCTATTGAATCACATTCTGATTTTATGAATAAGAATTCCTTTTGTTCTTTCTCTTTAGATCTCTCATTTTCTGTTAAAGTAGTATGCCATTACCACCTTTGCTTAACTGCAAAAAGTTAAACATCCAAGTCACAATCACCTAATGTAACCTTACTTCCCTTTTTTCAACCAAAGAACAGTAAAAATTGTAATCCATCTATTTTCATCTAACAAAACAAATTCCATAATCTCCGACATTTACAAACTTCCAACTTCCTATACATTTCGTAAACTTACTTTGCCAGTTCCAACACAATCAACTAAAATAAAGTAGCTCAATTCAAACACCATTGAAATACCTCAAAAAATTAGAAATTCACATGAAAAATAGAAATCAAACAATAAATACCCAACATAGAAAATTACCCATTAACAAAGACGCCAGTACCCAATCGAAACACGAGAGATAGAGAAGCGCCAAGAATATCCAGAGTCCTATCCGGTCTAATTGCGAACCGCTTCGGCTCCGGTGGCTTGAAATTCTCAGGCGGCAAAATTTTAGGGTTTGATGTCGAAACTCCATTGTTAGAATCACTATGAAGGGTTGAATTGAGTGTCGGTTCTGATATTTCAGTGGAAGCCTTAACACGAAATGAATTCCTCCGCATTTTCCGACAGGAAAGTGGCCGAAGAATTGGTATAGCGACGTAAATTAGAGCTCCGGCCATTATTCTCCGAGAAATATTCTCCTCTGCTTAACCGGAGAAAATCAGATGTCGGAAAAGAATTGAATGAGAAGAATAGAAGATAATTATTAGAGAGGAGAATGAGTAGAAGAAGTACTTCCATATTGAAAAATGTGGGACAGTACTTTACTCTGGTTTTGGTGGCAAATACGAGGACACGTGCAGTTTTTTTATAAAAAAAATAAACATATTCATTGAAATCGAGTATGTTCTGACTCGAGACGGTATTTGTAAGAGACTATTTCTAATTGTTCCGATACATTATATATTTTTAAAATATTGTAACTTGTAAGTGTATAATAAAAATGATGAAAGTAGATATTTAAGATATTAAAGTAGGCGTTAAGAATACACTAAGTAAGCATTAAGGATAATATAAATAGACATTAAGAATACGTAAATGAGTATTAATTTTTTAATGGACTGGGCTTGAAGTACGTCTCTCAAAGAGACGGTCTCTCAAGAGACTAGCTGAAATTAATTTTGTGAGAGATGATTTTTTCGAAAGATCGTCTCTAATTGAGTCGGTCCATTATAACATTTAAAAGAAGAACGGAAAATATTTTGTAATTGCACACTTACTCGGTAGGGTTTAAAATACTTCAAGTAAGCATTTAAAATATGTCAGATAGGGCTTCATTGTATGTCAAATCGACATTTTTAAAATGCTAAAATTATCAAATAAATGTTTTAAATTGCCTAATTTTTATACACCTCAAACACCTACTTACTTGGTAAACATCAAAACGCCCATTTAAGATACCTCAAACAACTACTTACATACCTCAAATACCAACTTTACATATCCAAACCCATACTTAATATATTTCTAACACCTACTTGATAATCTTAAATACCTGCTTGTTATACTTTAAATACCTACTTGGTGTATTTTAAATCTCTACCTGATATACCTCAAACATCCACTAGATATACCTTAAATATCTAATTAGTAGATCCCTAATACCTACTTGACATACCTTAAACACCTACTCGACGACCCCAAATACTTATTTAATATACCACAAAAACCTGCTTGATGTATGTGAAAATCCCAACTTACTTGGATAGCGGTAAAGGGATTGGAGTATGACATACTGCACGGGAGAAGGTTCCAAAATAGATAGAAAAATTTAGTTTTTTTAATTATAAGGTTTATCGCGTTGGTCCTATATTTTTTTCACATTAGTAATAATTTGTTCTTCAGATTATAAACAAAGAACTTCACTTGTTACTAAGTTAAATTACTATTCAACCTGTTGTTTGTAAGTTTCAATAATACTAAATCAAATTTTAGTAGAAAAAACAAAATTAAACCTATTGTATGAAGTTTTTTCTTAAATTAAAAAAATCTTATGTACATCATAACTAGTGTGTGTAAGTTGCAGGCTTTGGGAGTAGTTGCACGTTCTTAAGTCGAGAGTCTCTTTGACCGCATTCTTTTATGGGTATGAGTTGTCGTCGTCCTTTCCTTCCCTGCCCTGATCATAGTTTTCCTATGAGCGGAATACACTAGAGATGATAATGATAATGATAATGATAATGATTATGTACATAATAACCATGGAATATATTTATTACAATCATCACATAATAATAGAAAAAAGTTTAATTCCCAAAACACCCCAAACATATCTCAATTTGCCTAACACGCTTAGAAATGAAGAGTTGAATAACTTGATTAGGCAATGAGAGGTTGAAATTAATATAGAGCACTAAGTTAAAAGTTAAAACATGCTTATCAAGCTTTTACCGACCTTTACTGAAAGACTAAAGAGACTCCTTCCCTTCAAGCATGCTCTTTCATGATGCATTGTACTACCAAAAAGCCTACCATTATCATAACTTATAGTCAATCTAAGGAGGCTATGGCCTATGACGCACATCAATGTAACCAAACACTTAATAACAAAAAGAAAAAAAAATCTAGTTATATTATTTTTTTTAAAGAAGCTTTTATTTTAATTCTTATCTACATATATAATTTATATTTTCATTTCACCTACATATTTATCCCACTTTCTTATAAAATGTGCATTTTTATTACTTTTACTCATTTTTTTTTCGATTTTCACCTTATTTGTACTTAAGGTTATTTCTTCAATAGAAAGAGTATTAAGGAGTTAGGTGGGTAATTTATTATATAAAATACATAAACAATTTTAACTAAATAGTGGCTAATTATTCGAGATTAACTTAAATCGAACTAAATAATGTCGAACTCAAGTAACTTAAAAGCACGGTGATGCAAAGTAAATTCAAAATAAGTTGAGAAAAACAAACCGTACCGTTGTCGGTCAATTACATCTTTCAACCCGAATACTCATAAAAGAAATAAGTAATCGATTTTATACCTTATATAAAGGGAATTTCAATTTTATTACTTATGTAACTCTATATTTTCACTTTGCTCCCATAAGTCTTACAAAATAGAATTTTTTTTTTATAAAACCTCAACTAATTTTCATTTTTGGTTATTACATAGTCGGCTTGGCAGAGAGGTTGATGAGAAACGAACCGGCCATATCTAACCTAGAGAATATGATACTCACCATCACTTAGGCAGGACCCGATTCTCGGATAACCTCAACCTCAACCTCAACTAACTAAGTGTAGCATTTACCAATTTGTAGCACAAGAAGCCAGAAATCAGAATAACAGGACATTTCTTTCATGACAACAACTATCCAACTTTTATACTTTATATTGCTACTAGTGCTTTATGACAGGAAAACCTTAAAACAGTCTCAACTTTCAAGCAACAAGTCTCCATCATTTATACAAAAACATAGTAAAAGCAACAATATTTTAGTCCAACACAAAACCAACTAAATCAAATAGTGGGGTTAAAAAAGAAAATTGATTTGTATTAAAGGCATTAAACTTGCACTTACCAATTACCAAAACATAATTATCTAACAGTTTACTAAACACCCTTTCATTCCCATATAACCATATTGAAAGCTATTTAGCCATGGGAAATTGCTTCAAATCACAAAGAAAAACAGTTCAAGTAGTGAAACCTGATGGTAAAATCCTTGAATACAGAGCACTGATCAAAGTGAGTGAAGTTCTGGCAGAATTTAAGGGATATGAACTTTCAGATGAGCTTGTTGTCCTGAGGTATTTGAACCCGAATGTAGAATTAGTCGCTGGTCACTTGTATTATCTGATTCATGTTCCTACTCCGTCTCTGAAGGTTCGAAAAAAGAAGGTAAGATTTGTAGAACCAGTGAAAGAGGAAGTGAAGAAGAACGAAGAGACAAGTTTAACTGTGAAATTGGTGATCAGGAAGCAAGACCTGAAGGAGATGCTACAAAGTGGTGCCGTTTTGTTGGATGAACTTGTGTCGAAGCAAAAGCTCGATGGATTGAGCTGTGGAAGCAAGACATGGATGCCTTCTCTGAATAGCATCAGTGAACTAGATTAGTACAAACTGTTAGATACTAGAGTAAGTAGTAAGTAGTAATTAGACTAAGACAAACAAGGTTGCGCTAACAGAAAGTTGAAATTTGTATGATCATAATTCAAGCACATCAATACAAAACTTTGATCAATAGTTTTTTACTGTCTATTGTTGGTTTTGTATCTACACTATCATGTGTACTACAGTCTACAGAAAATGTTTGCCATTAAAGATATGATTCGTATATTGAGCCCCTTACAGCCGGCCTAAATGTGAGCTTGGGCTGGAGACAATTGGAAAAAGCTGCACAAATGCAATGTCCAAACAGATGCACAATCAGGAAAACAAGAAACATGAAACAGTAAACAAAAAATTGATAACTTTGATCATAATTCTAAAATTTTGTTTGTTATGAATCAAAAAAATGATCTGCAGCCAGCATCCAAGAACCATTCAACAAGTGAAATTGACCCGATTAAAATAAATTGAGCTAGCCCGAAATAACACGCATATAATATCATACCAAAAACCTACCCGAACATGCAAATATACACTTCTAGATGTTGGCGATATGTCCTGCTGCCCACATCTTTCAGATAATCTAACCTGTATACTTAACACCAATTTTTGAAATCTGTACCATCTAGGTCTAAGAAGGTTTACAAATCATGCCTTAAAATAAGAGAACAAAACTAGTCAATACAATGCAATGTGACCTTATGGCTTATTTTAGAAACCATTATCAACCCCCTCCCCAAACCCCAAACCCCAAAAACATTTAAAGGTTGTAACACCATGACCTCATTTGGGTTTGGCTCCACCAATCATCACAAGCCATTTCAAGAGAACTTTGTTTCACTCGTGATCACTCATCCTAAAACAACTTTAGCTCCCTTGAGAAGAAAATGCACTTTGTAGATAAGTAGTATTATCAAATATCAAGCAATTTAAAACTCTTGGTATATTTTTATTTTAATCCAGGGTATTATAACGATTCTCTAATGATGGCATCTTAAACTCGTCCAAAATGAGTTTACTATTAATTAGCACTAAAATACATGCTTGACCAAGCCAACTACAAGTTATTCATTAATTTAAATTAAAATGTCCAGAGGTATTTGTTACCATAAAAATATGGAAAATGTTCTTGGATCTAATCATTGCATAAAAAACAAGGTGGAACACCAATGCACCCCAATGCTGAGAAAGAAAAGAAATCAAAAAAAATCAAAAAGATGTTGACATCCATTAAACAAAGTACTTCCTCTTTCCCATTGATTTTACAACATTTAATTTCAAAAGTTCTTAAAATAAAAATATATTTAATTTCAAAAATTCTTAAAATAAAAAAATATATATATTGCAAATTTCAAAAGTTCTTAAAATAAAAATATATATATATATATATATATATTGTAAATTTAATGAGACGGTTCCATATCTAATACCCCATCAAGCCATCATTTTGTGTCATCATCCATGTAATCACACACACACAACAACAAAAAAAAAAAAAAAAAAAAAACATTCCACTAATGAATCTTCCACTTCATCTGTGTTTATTCTAATTAAAGACATATTTAACATGCATTTGCTTCATTTTCCCGTCCAAACAAATATCCATCATCATCGTCATCCTATCCAGTACATCCTACTTATAGAAAAACTAAGGTCAGAGTCTAGGAAGAAAAAGACGGCGGCAACTCATATCTATAACGAAAAGCGCGGCCAAAGGAGTCCCTTGCTCGAGGAAGATAAGAGACGTGATTACACGTGGAAAATAACTTAAAGGCCTAAAAAAAAAGGAATCACTACAAAAGAAAAAAAAAGGACTAATAGAGAGGAAACGATAAACGCAAGAGGTTAAGGACACTAAAAGGTAAACTAAGAGGACATCAGAAATCTAAGACATGGATATGGCGTCTCCAACTGCTCCTATCCCTAGTCAGGTCCGCAGAGAGGTTTAACTCATGCAAGTCAACTCTTATTTGCTCATCCCAAGTTCTCCTGAGTCTTCCTCAACTCCTCTTACCCTCTACTATAATGCTTTCTACCCTCCTCACAGGGGCGTCGAAAGTCTTTCTCTGCACATGACCAAACCACCTCAATTTATTTTCGCGCATTTTTCCAGATATAGGGGCTACACTTAGTTTGTCCTTAAACTCTTGGTTCCTAATTCGATCCATCAATGTGTGCCCACACATCCACCTCAGCATACACATTTCTGTAACTTCTATCTTATGTTCGAAAATCTTCTTTATAGGCCAGGATTCGATCCCATATAGTAGAGCAGGTCTGATTGTCGTCCGATAGAATTTTCCTTTTAACTTGCTTGGGAATTTCCTATCACATAGCACCGTGTTGGCTGCTCGCCACTTGAACCAACCCGCTTGTATACGATGATTTACATCTCCGTCAATCTCCCCATCCCTTTGAATGATCGATCCCAAATACTTGTATTTGGTCGTACTTTTAACAACTGCTTCGTCAATGGATACCTCTGGTTCACCTACCGGTGCTGTCCCACTAAAGTCACAGTGCAAAAACTCGATTTTTGTATGACTAATGCGCAACACTTTACCTTCTAAAGCTTCACTCCACTCATCCAATTTATTACTAACCTCATCTCTGGTTTCTGCTACCAGCACTATATCGTCAGCGAATAACATGTACCACGGTACCGTCTCCCAAATAGATTTAAAAATCTGTTCTATAATGACAGTAAAAATGAAAGGGCTTAGAGCCAATCCCTGATGTAGTCCAACTTTAACCGGAAAAGGCTCCGTTAGTCGAAACTCTGTCATACATATCCCCTATAGCCTCAATGTACACCGAAGAAATACCTCTAGCCTTGAGGCTATCCCAGATAATACGTCGTGGTATGCTATCATTCGCTTTTTCCAAATCAATGAACATTACATTCTCCTTTGTTGGTGTGTTATCCAGACTCAAAACTCACATTATATGTCCGAGTTTCCGATACGAATAAAATTATGAAACATACCATATTTTTGATTAAAAATAAAGATTCCAGATGTCGTACTTATGTCTGAACGTTCAAAATCCGAAACAAATACTCGATGTAACGAAGCTCTGTTGCAAAACCACAAGTAAAAGACAACTTCAAATTGGAACAAGGCACTTCTTCCACCTTCATTTTTAAACTCATGACTCATGATCCTTCCATTATTATTTTTAACCTCAGAAACATGGTATAAACTTACAGCAACTCATTGAAAACATTTGAAATGAATAGGAAAAGCTGAAAAAAAATTAAAAAAAAAAAAACTCAAACTTTAGGAGCAAATATACCTAAAATGGTAGATTTGTGTACATTCATGCTCTTGAAATAAATCATCTAGTCCCCTTGTCCAAAACCAGAGTTGAAGAAAATCTCTAGTTCTTTCCGAGATGACACGTCACAACCTCCGCAAAACTGGTTCTTTTGGACGGATATACTTGCAATTTGCAAACAGGTCAATTTCATGGCTGCAACTTCACAAAATCGAATGTTCTCTTGGAATTTTAATAAAGCTCAACAGTCAACACAAAGAAGCAATAATATTTATGCATTGAACGCCCATTATAATGATAACAATAAAACGTAACTAAGCGTATCTATCACTTGCATAAGTCCACGCGATACTTCTGAGAGACTGTGAATGTAATACAGTTAGAGCCAGCATCAGTGTCACTAATTCCGGTCACGACAGACTTTCAGGCACATGGCTAGCACAAGTTAACCTCAGCAAGAAAATAGACACCAAAAGGTGCTTACAATTTATTATTGTAGTTCATACAGCTTTTAAGTATTCAAATGAGTAAGACATTCTTATAATTCTAATTTCCTTTTTCGGTTTGGGAGGTATAGTAAATTGATCATAGGAAGAGAACTATATGGACTATATTACAATACAACTCTGTGTATACATATTCACAGGATCAAACAAGTTTTACACTATTTGTTCTGCAGATTCTATGCTACTCCATTCAAGGAACCCCGGAAGAGCCATCAAGAATTTACCTTCTTTCAACTTTAAGAGCAATTTCATTTCGACGAGTAAATGGAAGTGTGAAAGGTGGATTGTACTGCAACACAAAAACAATTTCAAATATAAGAGCAAATTTCTGAAGACTGCATGAATATCATTGTCAAACATTCTTCTACTTTATATGACTTGTATCAGAAAAAATGTATGCTTTTAACCCTAGGGTATTACCTGTGCAACTTCCACTTCTGCTCCCACTTTAATTCTAAACTCCAAGTCATTTTTCAAGGCATCTCTTAATTTCAATTCTTGTTGCTTGACTTCCTCATCAGTAACATAGCCTAGATCACAAGGATATCGCACTGTTAATCAAACTATGCAATGCAGAGACTAGAGAAATCAACCCCAAGGCCCCAAGAATATTAAACTTGGAAATTAAAGTTTCAAACACAACCAACGGAATCAGCAACTTATTAAGAACATAATAGAATTCAAAACTAACTGATTTGCTAATTAATATGGGAATTTATTTCATATGTAGCAGTTAAGAATCTCGGAACAGCAGTAGGAGAAACCAAATGTTAGTTAAATGGCGTAGGAATACGATGCAGCTAGATTGCACACTATCAATATATACAGGCTCATTGTACAAGGTAATTCTCTGAGAACGTACATGAAATGCAGAAGCAATAAAAACAGGTTATGGACGTTGAGGAATGAGGTGGTTGATGCCATCAATAAACTAGAACAGTTGTGCAAGTAATAAAAATGAAATGAGCTATAAACAGGCTAAACAAACAACAACAAACTAAAGTGGTTCGCCAAATTATGGCTACATCCTCACTTAGGCTAGTGTCATGCAGGGTACAA
Organism: Amaranthus tricolor; assembly: GCF_026212465.1. Lineage (NCBI taxonomy): Eukaryota > Viridiplantae > Streptophyta > Magnoliopsida > Caryophyllales > Amaranthaceae > Amaranthus > Amaranthus tricolor. The sequence continues at coordinate 30,324,058 of NC_080051.1, read as the reverse complement.
AGCCCATGGTGAGAAATGAGATACACATAAAGGTGAACAAGGAAAAAAGGCAACCTTGACAATCAAGCAAACTAGAGACAGGAGACATCTTTTTGTTAGAGGAATTTTTGGATGAATAATTTGTAACTACCCTCTTGGTTGTATACTTGTATTGGACAAAGTCTGACATTGTAGGTTAGCAGTGTGGCATTACTTTTGTATATAAGCAAAGGCAAGGGGTAGTGGGTTGGAATATCTGAAATTTACAAAAGTGTTTACACTAGGAGTTGCCGAATGGGAGTAGCTCGAAATACTTTTTGGCATTTCAAGCCTTTCTGCAATATAATTCAATCTTGATCTATTTCTGTATGATTCTATCCCGCTGTTTAATTGCCATTACAATATCTTATTTACTATACTGTGTTGTCCCTATACTAGTACTTCTATTCTTCTACCTCTTCTTTCTTCTCGGTTACTTACCTTCTTTCTCTGATTTTTTTTCGGGTTGAGAACAACAGTGTATTACAGCTAGTGATTAAATTATGTGTTTAAAGGAAAAGAGCATAAACTCACAAATACTGAAGGTATTACAATGGAAGAATTTTAATGAGTGAGCACTAAAATGAGACAGAAACTTCGACAGTGGAACAGAACAGGCACGCTGGATCGAGCAGCCTACTTGTTCAATCAAGTGGCCTTCATCACAAGCTACTGTCTTCTGATTTTTTTCCTTTGCTCGATTGAGCACTTCAATAGGTCATATCTTTGCTTTTACGTGATTTCTTCAACTTTCCTCCAAAATTTTCAACTCCCTATGCATTACACCAGAGGCAATAAACCTTTTGGACACACTTTTCTGCATACCATGTGCGAAGTCTTTGATGATCCCCCAAGTTCTTAACTCATTTTGGCCAAGACAAAGTGTTTTAATCAATCTCTAATCCCTATACTCGATTACTTCAATTAGATGAGTGCACACTTAGCTAGCAAAGTCATATCCTAACATGATCCTAAGTCATCTCCTTAGATGAACCTAAGTCACCAATCATAACAGTACAGAATTTTCCATAGATCACAAACATGCTCTTCACATCTGTCATCTTTCAAGCCATATGAAAGGTGGAGATGAACTTTACAGCACTAGAAAGTAGAAACGGAACTATCAAATAAGTGCAATGTTATGTAGTTTAGCAACACTAACTGTTCATGTAAAAATAAAAACAGCTCCATTGTTAAGCATCCTTGAAGCCCTAAACTTTTCCCGTATGTTCATTTAAAAGAAGGCAGGGTTGGAGGGAGGTTCAATAACATGAGGTCAATTGACGCACCCCTCTTGATTTTAAAAATTTTCAATAAATATTAAAATTATCCAAAATATGTTAAAAAAATATTTCAATAAAGAGAAGAGTTAGGTAAGAATTGAATCTTTGACCTTACGTGATACTTGTTCAAATTGAGATGAGGCTAAATTCTAAAAAAAAAAGTATTTGTTTAGAATTGAAGTCCAATATTAAGAAATTAAACAAAAAATAGCTGAAATTATTCTAATGCAAGATAAAACCTCATGGAGAACAATTAAGTTAATTTCAATGGCAGATCTTGAGCAAATATTGTGGAATTATTGTGATTTGGCAGAATAATTTAACAATTTATAGGGGCCAAATAAAATTTTAATTGATAAAAAATACCTTAAGGGTGCCCGTTAAATGGGTCGTAAAGAAGGTCCGCTATTGGTTAATTCATATACTTTTACTAGTTTGCTATTAATTAATTAAAGTAGACCGTTAAAATTAAATAATTAGAAATAACTTAAATTTTTTTATATTGCAAACTTTTGTAACTTATAGAACATTGACTTCAAAGTTGACTTTTTTGACTTTTTTTAACTTTTTTGACCCCACTTAATATAAAATTCAGATCTGCCACCAAGAGAAGGCACAAGTCGCCGTCATGTCCTCCTCCAAACATAATACAACTTACGCAGTCAATCAAAACATACAAATCTCATCCATTAGTCCTCATCTAACAAGTAACAAATACCTGAAAAGGCAGCAACTGCAACTGTTTTCTTTGGCACCTCAGTGATCCTCACTGCTGAGTCCTTTGGTGCTGGCAAATTGGAACCATATTTTGAAGGCATGACAAAAGACATCTTCCATTGTTCTTGATCTCCCACCTAAAATGTTTTCAAGGCTTCATAAGTGACAAGTCTACTCGCACAATGCAAATATATACTTGCAAGAATATTTTCAATGCCAACGACTTTCTTAGCTAATAAAACTGCTTTAACCGCTTAAGAGATTTGTAAATAAATAAGTTAATTGTAGAAACATACCAACAAAACTGCAGAAATCGTAAACTGCAAATGATGCTAAAATCTTGATGATACTTACCCTCTTTGTATATACAGGGGTTGTCATTTCCATTCTTTCTCCCTCAGATGCCCGGCGAGTGATAACAGGAGTTGTCATGTCCATCTTCTCATTCGGAAAATTCTGGTACAGTCCATGTCAAGCCAGAGTCTCAGACCAATTACAGAACCATACACAGTAGTATCATTTAACCAACCAATAAGCATAAAAAGCTGTTGAATACCTTACCAAACAAATACTCAGCTAACACATTGAAGGACTGAGAAGCTCCAAAGAAATCAAAGCCTTCCCTCCCAGGCATGGTTGTCTCTGCTATAAAATGAGGCTGGTGCACATTTAAGACCTCATTAATTGGAGACATAAGGGGTTGGTGCTACCACATTAACAGAACTAAGCTTGCATAGTTGCATAACTAATTATACCACATGCTCATCCAGCTTGCATAATATATATCACCATATCCACGGTACTCAATTCAACTTACACAACAACATATGCAACTCTACACTGTATGCAACCAAAAAGACAATATTGAACATGCAAAATTAAGGAACGATTGTTTCTTCCTTTTCAAGAATTCAAAATGCAGAAATCCAACCGGAAAAAAAAGGGATATGTTAGAAAAACACACAACCAACCAAGAAAACAAAAAAAATATAGGAAAGAGCTGATATAGGAGGCAAAGAAGACTAAGGCTCGTATGCTTAATCACACAAAATCCATATGTAGGCCCAATATGATCAAACAAATCAGAACTTCCTACGTTTAAATTGTTTAGAAACCATGTAATTGAACTACATCAAAAAAAATGCACGACGAACTTCTCTACATTTAAATTATTTAAAAACCATGTACAGAAGATAAAGTTTTAATATGTAATTCCCTTTAGCGTTCAGTTGCACCCTTACTTTTTTTCTCTTAAGTCTAACACTACTTACCCCATTTGTTTTCCCTAATCCCTAATAAAGAAACTAAAGGGAAACGGGGCAAACTCTTGGGACAGAGAAAGTATCCAATAATCACCAGCAAATCAAAAGAAAGTGGCTTTGAAGTGTTAATACCTCCACTTCTCGGATCTCGTACTGGTCCTTCTTACTCAGCACCTTAAAATCCACTGTCTCGAGGTCCGGAACTAAAAAAAAAAAAAAAAAGCCAGAAAAACTCAACAATAAAGTAGTTGTTATAGATTTTAGTGAAAAGACTCTCATCTATTATTGTAAGAATAAACAATCATTTTGTTTTGAATTTTCATTACTATAATGACAATGCCAACTTATCTAATTATCTAAAATCATTTTGTGAAAAGATAAAAAATAAACTCAATTGCAAAAGCAAATCTATATTATCAATTCTTCTAATGGTAATCCAAATGTGGAAGTTCAGAAGAACTACAGGAACATAAGCAAAAATTAATGGTATTACTTTTTATGGCGGGAATGGCACATTAAAATTGACAGAGATTTCCCCTCTTTTATTTTACCACTTTTCCTTATAGAAAAACACAAATAAATATTAATCAAATAATGTCTTCCTTCTAAAATAAATCCTCCTATGATTCTTCCCTACTAATATTAATACCCACCAACCATCTTAATTTTAATTAATAGACAGCTCTGGAACAACGGAAGAAACTATAAACCTCATGTAAGAATTTCCAGTGTAAAAATGATTAGCCACAACAAAACTCGCAACCGATCGTTTTTTAATCATTCTTCCACTCAATAAAATGATCAACAGGTACGCAATCACTGATAACAGGATAAAAACGAGTACCAGCCATTAGAGCTTCTTCGAGATTTCGACTCTCAAATCTCTTTGGAACAACGTATTTAGTAGTTTCAGCAACTAAATCGGCCATGACTGCATAATCAAATTCAAAATAGCAAAATAAATACAAAAATTGCTCAAACCTAGATAATACATTATAGAAAAATAATTCGAAACAAACTGAAAATAAAATGTAGATAAAAATTAAGGTAATATGAATTGAATAATACATAGAAGTGTGAAAAGTAACCTCGTTGAGAGAGAGAAGCGGATTGAGAAGCGAGAGCGAAGAGGAGAGATATGCGAGTTTCGAAAGGTGATATTGTTTGGCGCGGCTGAGATTTGGAAGAAGAACGAAGTGTCGAGCGATTAAGTGTACCAGTCACCACAGACGTCGGCATTGTTGCTGTCTGCATTTCTTCTTCAGAGAAAGAAAGCGCGAGAATACGGAGAAACAGTCGATTAAGCCGTTTGTGGTGCGGAGTAGATTTATAAAAAATCTCACGTTTGTTTTTTTTTTAAAAAAAAATTCCGAGAAGAATACATTTGACTCTGCTTGTCTTGTCTCACCGTGATTCCTTTTTAATTAATTACTTTAAAATGTAATTTATTATTTTACAATATTAAATGTATATGGATCAAATCACCATTATATTTAAGAATTTGTGCAACTTTTAAATTTTTTTCAACAATAATACAAATTATTGATTAACCATGAATAATACGAATTTAAGGGGTCATTGTCTAAGAATATACAAAATTATCTTTAACCTCTTCAAAAGGTCATTTGAGCAAAACTGTTTTAAAAAGTAATTAAACAAAATAAAGCTCTATTACGGTGTTACTCAACCCCCCAAACCAACATCAAACCTCCTGGATTTTCTCTACTGCCCACGGCCACTAACCACCACCCCGCCCCCCAGCACTTATCAACAACCGTACTTCCAACCTCCATCATACAACCACACACATTAAACCACCAACAACACAATTATTATATGAGCAAACTCATATGAAAAATAAAAATAATCAATACTCCCTCCTATGCAACCTAAATGTTCCATTTTCATTTAGGGTCAAGTCACCCTAAATGTCCCATTTCATTTTTGGCATGGAAATTTTTAACCTTATACCCTTATTTCACTTAACTTATTTACATTTATACCCTTATTAAACTCAACTAATTTAATCTTTTTTTCCCTAAACAATCAATTAAACAATCATAATCTAAACCCTATTTAATCACTCCCTCCAATTTAAACCCTAACCTACCCACCCCACGCCTGTTTACCCATTTCTCTTTAACTTCTTCATCATTTTCTTTCTCAAGCTCATCCTCCATTGTTCTTCAAACCCTAGATCTGGATTTCCTGCTTTCTTTTTCGTGTATTTGGGTGATTTTTGTTCTCTCCTTCTTTTCTCTCCTACCCTTTCTGTTCTTCGTTGTCCTCTCTCTCTTAGCTGTGTTTATAGAAAACCCTAAAACTCCAACAACCTCATCTCTTAAGAATCCTAAAACCGCCATTAACTCACCTCTGGAGAAGCTAACCTCACCTGATGTTTCCCCTCTCAAAATCCCCAAATCACCTCTATTAAACCCTAACTATTATGATGATGAGTTTCTTAACTCATATGAGGACGATTACTCTTCAATTAAGACAGATCCAAAGTGAGGTAGAGAACTAGACTTTGAAGGTGAACCCATTTACACTCCTGAGCCTGATCTTTATCCGGATCGTGAGTACTCTTCTGTTGATGTTGTTTTCTCTAACACTGATTGTGAGGATGAAGATTGGCTTGACAAACTTGGGCCATATCCGAGTATGTTTTTGTTCCCGTAGGTGTGTTATGACTGATGATGATGTTTGTGATTTAGGGTTTGTCAATGTATTTTTCATTTGCTCAATGATTTATTTTTTGAGAGCACATTTATTTCCCACTAAAAAAACGAACAAAAGAATAAGGGTTTGGATCGTTTTTCTAAACTTTAAGCACAAAGATGTTCGTTTTTTGCTCAATGATTTCACACTAACAATAATCTGAGAGTTTTGTAACAAATAACCACCTTTTCCATTACTGTAAACATGAGTACAAATGTTTCATTTTAAACAACATCAAAATTTTTATACTTGTTGTTTAGATCTGAAACATCCCATTTTCAAGATCTCAAAAATTTGTCCAAAAAATGCATGACTTTGAAGCTTCACATGGTAAGTGGTTTTCCCTTTTTGCTGTATTGGGTTTTGCATTTGTTGTTCATTGGTTCTTGTTCTGTTTTTGCTTCCTGTTCTTCTTCCTTTCCAAAAAATTGAGTGATGTTGTTCTAGATATCTATGGTATTACTATTGTGCATCATTATTTTGGGCTTCATCGAGACCTACTTGATACCCTATCATGTCAACCAATTGGTTCATTGTCTCTAAACTGATTTTTGTGAATAAATGTTGAAGATTCAACCACTAATTGTTTGTCCACACTAAGATAGTCAGGCAATGTTCCCTCCCTAGCAGCCTTTGTTTTGTTCATGTGTGGGATGTGATAGTTAATACCCCCTTGCCTTTTCATGGTTTTAATCATGCAAGCTTGTAGTGTAATGAATACAAATCTCAAACATTGTGCACTTAAATTGTCAAATGCATTATTCATAGCACTTAGTAATTATGATACATTGTAGGCTGCTTTCTGATATTACAAAGCCAATTGACCTAAAAAAACCTAGGTCTAGTACATTCATGTCAGGTGAATTTGGTGGTTGTTGTACAAGTTGTATAAAAAAATCAGCTTTCATTGCCTCCTCCATAAATTCATTGTCATTATGTGCTATGTGTGACTTTGCATTATCTTGTTGAATGAAAATGTGCTTTGACATTTCGTGTGGCCACTTAGCTCTTATGGTGGGTAGGACATTAGTGACGAGCATTGATCTCATGTGCTCTTTGGTTATTGACTGTATTGGTTTGGTCTCCAATTCCCCCTCTTTTTATTCTTTGAGCTCCTTTTGGCAGGCTCTTGAGTAATAAAAGGTCATTTCCCTATCTTACCATTAAAAAACACATCACCATTAGTTAAAAAAATTGGATTTGCAACAGCACACATAAACATTATTTTTGGGATGAATCGTTTGGATTGACATTCACGATGTGGTTCTTCTTCACCCGATGCTAGGTAATAAGTCTGTGATTTCCGAGTTAGATAAAAATGCTTTTCATCAATGTGAACAATGTTAGTGTGTGGTTTAAATTGGAAAGAAATCAAAGAATCATTGTTTTCATCATATTGCAACTTAGAAAATGCAAAACTTAACCTGTGTAGTTTGTTGTTGTCATTCAAAGTGGGTTAGATTGCGTTTGTATACTTTCTAATTATTCCGTCCTTCTTCCACCTACATACAGTTGACTGTGAAACTTTCATTTGCTTTGCCATTGAATGTTGAGTCCCTTTGAGTTCAAATTTGATGGACTTGAACTTCTCCTCATCAAATTGAATTTTATTGGGTGCTTGTCTCCCAATTCTCTTGTTGTTGAGATTGATTGTTGTGTTGTTGTTTTTCCTTTGCTTCTGAACTTCCTGCCATAATCTCGTGATTGTTTTCCTACACACTTCGTACTCTGTTGCAAGTTCATTAATTGTACCAAGCATCGGTTTTCCCTTCTTATTTAATTTGGTCAATAATTTTTGCATGATTTTGGTTTTTTGTTGGCTGGACAAATTCTTGGTTCCTGCCATTTTTATTGCTTGTGGGTGTAATTAATGTGAATGAGTGTCTGAGTATTTATGGCAATGTCCCCCTTGTGTGCTGTTTTCATTAATGGCGCCAATGTTAAAATTTTGTTGCGTTTTTGTTTTCATTTTAGCGATTGATCTCTTTTGTGTTTGCTGTTTGGGTTTCTGTTTTCATTTTGGCGCCTGATCTCTATATTTTTTTGGACATCCAATTTGGTTTTTTGATTTACAATGGGATCATACAATGATGATTTTTTTTTTTAAAAAAAAGAAATTTTGGTTCTTTACCATACCATGGCAATTTATGAGAAGTTTAATGCATCGATTTTTTTTGTTAACGTGGAAAATCTGAAGTCGAAGATCAGAAAAAAATCCGCACTCACATGATTAAAATAGATTTGAACTACAACGAGAGTGTTGAAGATTTGAGAAAGCTAGCCGAGATTAAGTAATTGAACTATGTAATTTTTTTTTCGGACTAAGTATGTATTGTAATTGTAGGACATATGTATTTTAGCTAATTAACCTAAACTATGTAATTTTCGGCTATTAAAAAAAATTATCCACTTTTGACGGCGAAAAATATTCACCATTTTAATATTCTGACAAATACATTCAAATTTGGAGAGAATCATTAATTCTCTAATCAAGTCATTAAAAACCCATAATATCAATCTCTCTCTTACCCTAAGGGTCCCATTTTGACTCACTTTAAAATCCGTGAAAAGCCAAATGAGACATTTAGACTGCATAGGAGGGAGTATTTAAATATAATTAATAACATTATCAACGACTTAATGATTGTTAATTATGAAAGAAAGCAAACTCAATATCAATCATACATGGACCGCATTATTAGAATGAGCAAAAAATTTTCACAACTATTATACAAGCCGGTTTCACTTCGAGACAAACCTCATGCATGAGCTGAATAGCTCAAAAATAGTTGAATTTTTGTGGGCATTAGTTGTTGAACTTTTGTGTTTATTACCAATTTACCATTATTTAGGAAAAAATATCCATTTATTTATTGAAAATATAAAATTTAAATATTCCACCTCTATCCCTTCTGATTAAAAAAAACCCTCACATTTTGGTTAACATAGTATAAAATCAAACCTTTATATCATTTATTGATCAAAACTACTTATTGCTTACTTTACCTGTTAATATTGATGTTTGAGACTAGGGATGGTTATGGGTCAAGGACCCTATTTGACCCACTTCGGACCCGCCCATTTTTTAAGGGTCTAGGTCTTAATTTTTAAGACCCATCGGATCTGGATTCAAAAAATATCTGACGGGTCCGAGTCTGGGTTCCAAGGTGCAGACCCGGACCTAGACCCAACCCGACCTCGAGACTCTAGACCCGCCCCTCAGACAAGTGTTTTTACTTATGCATTTAGACAAGTGTTTGGTTTTTAATTATGCATTTAGACAAGTGTTTTTACTTTTTAGTAATTATTTTGTATTTGAATTTCATAGACTGGAATAAGTGTTTGTAATACGATAATATGTTGCTTACAAAAATACAAAAAGACTCACAAAAGGTTCAATTTTGACAAATCAAAGAGACTTTGTTTAAGACCCATTAAGCACCCTAGACCCGTCAGGTGTAGCAGCAACGGCAATCTCGATACGTAATAAACATTAATGAAAATTTTTACAAAATAATGCAGAGCCGATCTGCTAAAAACCTTTAAAATTAAAAAAAAATGTTTATTAGATATGATAAATATTACATAAAAGTAGGAAAAGAAAAAAATATGTATCGTTCATTCCAAAAATACACAATAATTAAAATTAAACACGTCAAAATTATCAAACATGAAGTATATAAAAAAAATTTGCAGCTAAGTCCTCGATAGCATAAATAAATTGTAGTTGTGGCCTGGATCGGAACTTGAAACTAAATCCTGCAACATGCTGTCATCCATAATACGGATGACAGCCGATTGAATCGGTCAGCGCTTAACGCCGAGCATAACTCCCTATCTAGCTCAAAATACAAAAATAATACACTACATTTACAAAATAATAATTAGAGTACGAACTTATAATTAATTGACATCACTGTATACTTTTACCTTATTCTTTTACTGTTTCACACTTTTAAGTCAATAAGATACCATTTTCAACCATGGCAGAAGTACGTTACTGCTACTTATACAATTCGGTAATCTTAATACTTAAACAAGTTCAGTTGGTTAATACTCATAATCGTACCATGCCTCATAGCATCAACAGTAATCAAGTTTATCACTGATCAACAAGCACAACAATATAACACCTGATATATGTAAGGGTCTGGCTAGATTAGGACCGAAACCCTACATCTAACTGTGGTGGGAATCGTCACCCCTCCAATACAATTATGCTTGAGCTTCTACAGGATAGGTAGTTAACCTCCTGTCTTACACCGCATTTTACGTACCGGCTAACACGGGCGCCGGGATTTTACATGTCGGTCCATGGTTCGACATTACCTTACTATCAGGGTCATTCAATCAATACTCACATCACATAATTTTTATTACTACATGTTGACTTTAACTTTGACCAACTTAGATGGTAACTTTCTTTATTTAATAAGATTTTACCTTTATGCCCTTCTATGTTCACTACTAAAGTTTTACACATTAAACTTTATTTAGAACTTTATTTTTAATAGATCATTTGCTAATTAAATTTACACTAACAACTTAATATTCTATTAATAGTCTCCAAATTAATATTTTTTGCAAATAGCTATTAAATTTTATTTCTCTTGAAATAAGTTTCAATAATCAACATTTTTGACTTTAAGACAAATAAATATTTTATTCTTTTCACAAAACAAGTATTATACTTATGAATCAAGTAAAACTATATTTTATGGATAAATTTTCAAAATTCAACAAATTCACCAAAAATCAATATTTCAAGTTGAAAAACAAGTAAAACTTATTAAGTTCACAAAAATCCATATTTTAATGATCAAATAAATAGAACTTATAAGTTTACGAAATCAATATTTCTAGTTATAAAACAAATAACATTTTATAAGTTCACCAAAAGCATTACTTCTAGTTATAAAACTGTAAAACTTATATTTTCACACAAATCAATAATTCTTGTTGTAAAACTAGTAAAAACTTTATTCTTTTAATATTTTCACAAAATCAAAATTTGACACATAAAGGCAATTTTATTAGAAAAAACTACTTTTGTCTTTTTACATAAATTTTGGTCAAATAGTCAACTAAGGATTGGACACAACAGTCATTTAATATCACAAAAGTTACTTTTATAAAAAAATCTCATATATTCAAGGAAACACTTGACTAATAAAAATTTCTCAAAAATTTCTTTTAACTTGTTATTTTATTATTATAAAAAAGATGCTTGTAATTGATTAAAATAGTAAATAAAACCTTTTTTTTATGATAGTTGCCAAATGACCTATGATTATTTTTAAGCCTTTTTTCACTAAAAAAAACTTAATTTAATTTATCATAATTAATTCTAAATTAAATAATTCACATAATCACTAAAATAAAAACTTTTACGCAATAAATAGAAACTTAATATAACTTTAAGGATATTAAAATAAAGTATAATGTTAATGATTTTAACATAGCCATACATAGTAAAAGTATGTTCGTAAAATAGCACACAACTTTATAAAATAGTTTATAGGCAAACATAAACATATTAACAAAAATTCTAACATAAATAAAAATCTTAAATATAATAGCATTTCTAATGTAACACATAAAAATAATACTTAATATCACTAGAATATGATATTTTTCACCAACTTTCTAAACATGTTCAAAAATTACTAATTAAAATACTAAAAATACTTTTAGCATAAACATACTTAAATAATCTTAATTATAATTTCATTAAACTAACTTCTCACTTAAATATACTCAACATATATTTCATACTTTGCATATTATAAAGTAAATATAATGTAAAAATTCCACATAAAGAGTAGGGTAAGAAGTTATACCATACTAACACCAAAGAAAATTAATAGTATGATCCTCCAAGCTAAGTACTCCCAGCTCCAAAATTATGATCTTTCAAGTATCCAAAAGAATACTCAACTATGCTCCCAAGAAAAATGATAATTCAAGCTATTAAGGTGATGCATTAAGCTCCTTCTTGATTTTCTTCAACTAATTAATAGATTAGAGAATTAGTAATTGATATAATGAAGTAAAATTAGGAGAAAATGGAAGAAAAGTGGATGACTTAATTCCTTAATACTACACAACTAGAATGATATATTTTGGGTAAGTTTTGTTTTAATTTTGCAAGGTAGAATGTTAGGAAAATAGCTAGTATATAAAGAAGACATTTATGGGACAAGATCTTATAATATTTGAATAAAAAAAAAAAAAAATCATGGCTCCATATCTTACCCATAACCATCCAACATGATGGTAAGAATGAAGTTTGATTTCTTTTCAAACTTACTTTACTTATATAAGTAAATAAGTAATAAAAAAATATAGGTAGGTTTTGACAAATAGATTTAGGTAATTATGATTATTTTAGGTGGAAAACTAGCTTAAAACCTAAATAAAGTTATTAATAAAAATATACTAGGAGTAGTTTAAAATAATTTAAATAAAAGAGTTAAAATGGTTAAAATAATCGTTAACAAAAATAATTAAGAAGATAAGAATTTTTAAGCGATAAGTTTTCGTAAACCAAAAGTTAATTGAATGATTTTGAATTTTTTTTTAATTGAAATTAATTATTGAAACTTTTGGACTAAAAAAAATTATTTAGAAATAATAAAAATTTAAAATTTCATATTCGGAGTAGTTTAAGATATCGTGCAAGTATTAGGAATTGAAAGAAAATTAAATAATTAAAGAACTTGAAAATCGAATTGGAAATTAAATCATAAATTAAATCAATAAATATATAGTTTGTTGGAATATAAGATTTTATAAATTAGATGAAGTTGGAGCTTAGAAATCGAGAATTAGAAATTAAATTGAAGGAATTAAGAATTAGTCGAAAATGATTAAGATTAGGAATTTCGAGTCTGATACATTAAGGTCTAGATTTGAATCTGAATCTATAAAAAATAAAAGAGTTCGGGTTCGGGTCTGGCCAGACCCGCCCCATGACCATCCCTATTTGAGGCCCTTTACTAATGGCAGATATGTCGTACAATAAAAAATGAGTTTATGAGCAACTATATAAACTTTAAGATGTAATAAAAAAAATAATTTAGATAAAAAAATATTATAAAAATATATTTTTATATAAAATAGGAAAAATTATCTTGAATAATCCAACTTTTTTATGATTTTCTTACAATTAACCCAACTATTAATTAACTATGACTAATCTCAACTTTAGAGAGGATATTTGACTACAATAAGCTTGGATATCCCGATGACCTGCTATTAGGTAATTCATTAAAAAATTAAACTGAAAATTAATATAAAATTAGAGAAAAATTTTAAAAATTTACATAAAAAACTATGAATAATTAAAAAAAATCAAAAGTTTTTTAAAAAATTATTTTAATTATTTTTGACATTTTATTTTAATTTATCTTTTTTTAAAAAATAAAACTTATTATAACAAGTTATCCGGTTGCCGAGTTTATTCTAAAAAAAATACCCTTTAAAATTGTGATTATTAATGGTTAATCAATAAATGAGATTTTAATCATATTAATCCAATTGTAAATTTGTAATTTTATAAGTGGAGTATTTAAAAACGACGATAATTGATTTATGTCATTTATCAGCTGTCGCCTGTCGGTGTTAAGCTAACCCATTATTTTTTTTTTAGAAAAAAACGCTATCAGCCCCCTTCCTCGATCCGGACGATCCCCACTGCTGATCTTACTCCCATCAATGGAGTTTCAAGTTCTTCCTGTCACCCATTTCGACTCATTTAAATTCTGAAATTTCACCTCCCCATTGATCACAGGTTGTTTTTCTACCCCTCTCTTTTATTTTTCTCACCTCCATTTTACTGATTACTTGTTGCCATATTTTGTTAAATCTATTAATATTCTCTTTGTTATTATTATCCAATTTTTCGGATTCAATTAGCATTTCGGTTATTTTGTTTCTCGCTGTAGTTTTGTTTATATTGGTGTAATTTTCCATTGGCCGTTACGATTTTAGGGCTAAATTGATTTTCCAGGGTTTTTTACCTTGTAAAATTTGATTATAACAATATGATTAGACTTCCAAAGGTTTGTTTTTGATTTTAGGGTTTATTAGGATTCTATTATCAATTTTATGTTCAATGTAGAAGTTTTGTTGTGAATTGTGATATAGTTCAGTCTACAATTGGCCATTTCATTTGTTGGACTTTTTTGCCTTATACTCTCTACGTCCACTTGAATTTTCTGTAGTACAGAAATTGATGTAAGTGCTCTGTATATGTGTTATAGCAAATTTTAAGGGACGGATGGAGTGTTCAGCTATATAGTTATTTTAGGGGCGGATTCAAAAAAAAAAAAAAAAAATGAGTGATGTCAATATAAGTAAAATGCGCCTACTGGGTTTTGAACCCACCATGCTCACATGTGAAAGGCAATACACTAACCGACTCATCTAGGGTATATTTACTTGTAATATTTTATTTATTTTGAATTTTAGTGATGTCAATTGACGTCGGTGACATCACACTAGATCTGCCACCGAGTTATTTCTGGAATGTTTGTTTTGATTAGTAGTGTCTAATGCTAGTGAGTAGTGACATCACACTAGATACTAGCATTTCACACTGAATTATTTTTTTCTTCTTGGTTTCTCTACAGGTGGGGCGTGCTACTGAATAACTCCTACATTTCAGAAGGCTGGAAGTGAATCAAACTATCTTTTATTCATTTGGAGGTTTGTAATAGATACATATTCAACTCATATTTGTTAACTTTTGAACAATTCAAGCATCTTAGTAATTTAAATACTTTTCTGAATTGGTTTGCTTGTAGTCGTACTATGGGACAAATTAAAAAGAGGTCACAGTACTCTTGACGACTTCTGGTTTAGTTCATGCTATGCATTGTAATAGCTTTTGTTATGCATTAATACTAACTCATGCTATGCATTATTAATACTCATGCTATGTAGGCTGGTTTGATGGTTATAGTTGTAGTTTGATTAGATGTAGGATGCAGTTACATTCTTGATTCTTGTATATGTCATAGACTTTAAGATTGATATGTTTTTAATAGTTTTACATTTTCCCTGACCATGTTTCAATGTAGAAATATATTTTTTTTACCTTGGACAAGGTTCTGACATTTAAGCTTGTTTTTTTTTTTCTTTTTAAATATGAAGTTGTGCAAAGTTAATAGATGGAATTTTCAGCTCTCACTAAGTCTATGTGTGCCTGTTCGGAATCTGTGTTGTTTTAAACAAATTCTTTCTTTCCCAACCCCATTTTTTTTGTGTCTTTATAATACATGCCTAAATTTATGATTTATCTTCCTCTTAAAATTTTAATTTTCACTAGGAGTACGGTTTCCAATTTTCTCAACCCAACAATGAGACGTAGAAATGCTAATGTTGGACGACAGCATAAACGGCGGTACTCCAACTTTATATGGTTGGCGTTGTGTGGATTCGTAGTTGTACTCTTTTTTATTGTTCTTCTTAGCAAAGATAATCAACCCATGTCCAGGCCTGCTTTTGCAAAGGTACTTTTTCTGGATTTTTGTTGTTGACATTTTTTTCATTAACTTCATGTGATTGATTACTAGAAACGTTAGTGTTGGATTCATTTGATAATCTGTTGGGTGTTTCAGCTTTGATCTATCATTCATCTTTATTATGTAATCTATCTAGGCATTTCATTGCGTAATTCAATTGCGTGTATATATATATATATATATATGGGTCTGATTCTCCATTGTGACAACGTGAAAATTGGTTGGTTGATCAGATTTAGATGCTTTGTGTGCTGGAAATCTTTGTAGGACTACTTGGCAAAGGTGGGGAGGTAACTGGTAGTTGGTAGGAGTTTTAGTGGTTTGTTTACTCAGAAGTTGGTTTAAATTTGTGTGTCCTAAACTGGCGTTGAGATTTATTGTAAACTAGGATTAGATCTGCTTATTGGATCTCATCAACTGAAAAATCTGTTCTTGCCTACTTGCTCAATTCTGAGATAGAAGTTTAATTATTGTGGCGGTCACTCTAGTAGTGCTAATAGAAAATCAAGTATAGGGAAAGTTTCTAGTGCAGGTGTACACGGAGTAGGTGTATATATGATTTTGTTAACTGAGACAAGTACTCCTTATCCCAGGGCTACCAGTTTATGGGAGTTCTGCAGAGAGACACCTTGTACTCTTCGCACTCTTTTCCTTCCCGTGATTGCTTTGATTTTATGATTGTTTATTGAATAACTAAGGGCTTTTTACTGCATCTGGGATTTCCATGATGAATATTTTCGTTTTGATTGTTACTATTGATTGGTCAAGTCCTTAAGGCATAATGACCTTTTGTGTAGAAATATGCAGTATCAGTAGAGCTTTGTCCTTCTATCTCCTTGAATTGTCCCCAATGAAAGTAGTTTGGGCTTCCATTGCTCTGAGATAAAGATTTCTTATTTTTTGACTAATAATTTGTTATCTTGCTTGTATCATGGGGGAGTTGTACCACATTGCCTACATATAAAAAATGATTAGAAGTGGACTCGGTGAAGGTTTGCTGTGGTTGTTATCAACATCTGTTTTATTTTTTTTTCTTTTTGTAAAATTACAAAGTGGTTTTGAAGACTAAATTTTTTTCCAAGTGTTGTTTAATTTTCATTTTTATCCATAGTGAAGGCACCCACTTCGCCCGTTGTGATTCATTGTTATGAAAGAAATTCCGAAGCAATTAATAATTATGAACAAGAGTCATGTATGTAGTCAACCATAACCTTTTGGGTTTCTGTGCACCAATTATTTTCTGATTCATGGAATACTTGGAGATAGAGTTTTTATCCCTAATTAGCCATTAGTATATTTTGGTATATATTTTTTGGCGGGCAGTTTGTTTGTTATTTAAGGCTTTGTCTATACCTTGAGCTTTTTCCTTTCATCTCTGCAGATGTTTACTGTAAAGTAAACGTTGTAGATGTTATTTTGACCTACTACTGTGTCATGCAGAAGTCTTACAGGCAAGACAGAATTTTAGAAAGTCTTAATGTTACGGAGGAGATGTTGAGCCCAACTTCACTTACAAGGCAGCTCAACGATCAAATTGCACTAGCTAAATCTCTTGTCGTGATAGCTAAAGAAAGCAACAACCTTCAATTTGCATGGGAACTAAGTGCTCAGATTCGCAACTCACAGGTCCTCCTTTCTAATGCTGCTACGAGACGTAGCCCATTGACTCTTAGGGAGTCGGAAACTGCAATCAAGGACATGGCGCTTCTGCTGTACCAAGCTCAGCAACTTCATTATGACAGTGCAACCATGATTATGAGATTAAAGGCTAAAATGCAATCTCTTGAAGAGCAAATGAGTACAGTGAGTGATAAAAGCTCTAAATATGGGCAAATCGCTGCCGAGGAAGTCCCAAAAAGCCTCTATTGTCTTGGTGTTAGGTTGACAACTGAGTGGTTTAGAAATCTGAGTGCACAGAGAAAGCTTGCTGAAAGAAAATTAAATGTCTCAAAACTCAAAGATAACAGACTTTATCATTTCTGTGTTTTCTCTGACAATATCCTTGCAACATCAGTAGTCGTAAATTCCACTGCAGTGAACTCGAAAGACCCAGAAAAAGTTGTTTTCCACCTTGTTACTGATGAGGTTAATTATGCACCTATGAAGGCATGGTTTTCAATGAACGACTTCCATGGAGTAACAGTTGAAGTCCAAAAGATCGAGGATTTCAGTTGGCTCAATGCTTCCTATGTTCCAGTCCTAAGGCAACTCCAAGATTCGGACACCAAAAACTACTATTTTTCAGGGAACAATGTAGACAACAAAACACCTATAAAGTTCCGGAATCCCAAGTACCTCTCGATGCTTAACCATATCAGGTTCTATATCCCTGAAGTTTTCCCAGCTTTGAAGAAGGTAATATTCCTTGATGATGATGTTGTTGTTCAAAAGGATCTCTCTCGTCTATTCTCCATTGATCTAAACGGCAATGTAAATGGGGCAGTTGAAACGTGCATGGAAACATTTCATCGGTACCACAAGTACTTAAATTATTCTCACCCTTTGATTCGATCGCATTTCGACCCTGATGCCTGTGGGTGGGCCTTTGGAATGAACGTCTTCCACCTGGTGGAATGGAGGAAAAGGAATGTCACAGGTATATATCATTACTGGCAGGAAAAAAACATAGACCGGACTCTCTGGAAATTGGGCACTCTTCCACCTGGGTTACTGACTTTCTA
This sequence comes from Amaranthus tricolor, assembly GCF_026212465.1. Classification (NCBI taxonomy): domain Eukaryota; kingdom Viridiplantae; phylum Streptophyta; class Magnoliopsida; order Caryophyllales; family Amaranthaceae; genus Amaranthus; species Amaranthus tricolor. The sequence goes on along the minus strand of NC_080051.1, from coordinate 30,305,852 downwards.
TGGGTTGACAGAGCCGTTAGATCCCTCATGGCACATTTTGGGTTTGGGATACACCAATGTGGATCCCAAATTGATTGCTAAAGGGGCTGTACTGCACTACAACGGAAATTCCAAGCCTTGGTTGAAGATCGGCATCGAAAAGTATAAACCGCTATGGGAAAAATATGTTAATTACGATCATCCTATACTACAGCTTTGTAATGTTCACTGAATCTCGTAAGATGGTGATTTCCTTTACCCCTTTCGAGTTTCCGCCTTTTCCCGTCCAGCATCAGCATTCAGCTGTACTTGGGACTCATTTTTTAGACATGCGCGATTCTTGTAGCACTGATTAGTGATGAATATGCAAATTTTTTGAACAGTAGATCTTTTAGACATTGTTATTTAGCCTGAAGCTAAATTATGTAACTAGCCCATCTTCTAATTTACTTGAGTTTCGTTTGATTGCGTAACTAACTTGTCGTCTTGTAACGGTCGTATTAACCCAATTTTTCTAAAACAAGCGCACCACATGGTGTAAACTTTGAGTATGAAACATCAGCACAATACAACTTCATACACAACAATGACAAAAAGTTAAATCTCAAAAAGACTGAGATCAGCAATATGAACCAAAAGATCAGTTTCGGACTTCACAAGAAAGTTGAGTAATCAGCATCAGCAACAAAATAACCTTAGACAATAGGGGCGAAGCATAGACTCCTTATTCCGAATATGTGATATGTTATTAAACCCGAAAACAAAAGACAAATATTTTGTCAGAAAAGGCTAGGAGTGTTCATCAGACAAATAATTGTGAATAAATAAGCGCACTGTTATGCTCGAACAAATGATCATTACAACATTGATCTTTCGGATATTAGATCATCGATGTCTATTTGGTGATTCCCAGTATTCGAATGAGAAACGACTCGCAACCACAGTAATCTACAAAGCTATATAATCTCATTACATATCGTCATCATCATAATCTTCAGTCTCATAATCAGAATCTGACTCGCCTGTTCTCGGTTCCATCAGAGATTTCATGTCAAACATGGGCTCAGACTCCATGTCATCCAGTTCAATAGATTCATAACTCATTCTTCGATCAAACTTCTCATCCGAGCAATTTAAAAGCCAAGAAAGGGAGCATTTCAACCCTCTTTTCGCAACCTGTCGATGCCTTGGCTTTATCGTGGATTCCAAACCATAAGTGAAGAAGGCCGGAAAATCGACCAAGTCATCCAAGGGTCTACCCATTTCCATTTGAAAGTAATCAAAATTAAGCTTCATTATATCAAGATTCAATGCAAGCAACTGTGGGTACCCAACAACCATCTTTTTAATCTGTTGTAAAGAGAAACCACAAATCTTAAGAAAATCGACATGGTTCATTATCGCTGATTTATTTAGGCTAACAGCCTGTGGCATTCTCTCGAGTATTTGCCCAAAATCTTCGGAACCTAGATTAAGGACAGAATCAAACAATGCTTGTTGAGTGGAAAGCTTGGACTTCAGATCACTCCCCAAAATCTCAGGATACTGAGCAATGACTGATGCAAGTGACCTTTCTCGAACATTATATTCTAGAAGACATTCAACATTTGGTTTTACCCTTTCCTTTAAATCAAATCCAAGAATGTGCGGCCGTTTTTCGATTAATCTAGCAATAGCTAACCCGGGAATGCCAATACCTTCAAGGTACTCAACAAAAGGTTTGATGGTGCGGCCTACTCGCATACCTAAAATCTCGGGGTATCTAGTTAAAACACCCCCGATTTCTCTTCTTCCAACACCTATCCCGACCAAATATGCTACTGACGTGCTCATGGTCCCTTCAAGCTTGAATCCCAAAACCTCAGGATATCTCTCTAAAACACGAGGAATATCAGCTTGTTTGATATCCATTCCTTGCAAGTACTTAATTACAGGTTGAAGATCCACAACAACACTAGAGTGGAGAACTTGTGGATACCGCCTTAAGAACTCGGTGATGCTAGACTTTCGGACACCAAGTTTTCCAAGGTAATCTAGTACTGGGATCATGTTCTTTTTGACGCTGCAGCCAAGAACAAGTGGATAGTTATTAATGTCCTCAATTGTAAGTCCCAATTTGTGAAGAAAGTCAACACGTTCCCTCATGACATCAACTGTAACGGGTAGTTCTAGTCCATCTAGTTCATCAGGCACAACACCAATCCCTTTCAGAAACTCATAAACACGGGCACGATTCTCCATTGTTTGTTTCTTCATTTCTGATAAACTAGGACGCATATACAAGGAAGATGCACGCTCTTCCTTCTTCTTAACCTGGCCGGAGTAAGGTTTAGATGCTCGAGAGCTTGAAAAAGATCTTTCAGCCACTGATTGCTGAAAGCTAATCTTGAAACCTGATTTCTTGTTAAGATTACATGGTAACGGAAGTGCTAAAATTGGAGGCAAATGTACTTCACGAAGCCTCAAAAATGGCAAGTCCATAGGTACTAGCGAGAAACCAGGCTTTGCAATACCAGTGCAACCTCTGATATTCATGTTCTGAGATAATACAGACATTTAATTTATCTGCAACAGCAAGAGCAACTATCATGTGTAAGTTAAACTCTTCTAGCATAGAAATTAGATATATTTCTACTTTAAAGACAAACAAATAAAAATGTTCTAACATCAAATAAAGGAAACCCAAAAGAAGTAATCTATGTTATTATGTTAATAACAAATAGTGTTTGTAAATCAACATCCACACATATAATTAAGTAAACCGCTTAAGCCAAACAACTAACATTAGCATTTTTAATAATCTGGTGTCTTGATAGTTTATCGTTTTGAAAATCCACATCCATTAATAAGTACAATCATCTGTTTCCTTCAAATAGCTACACATCTCTCAAAAAACTCTCATACAATAAAATAACGGAGAATAGTGTAATTTATCCAAACCAAATAACTTCACCTCGGTGGGAGCCAAAAGATTAATAGAGTACTTCTTTAATTTTAGATTATAATGACTGAATTGAAAAACACAATAAATTATGTAACTTTTATATATATGTTTGATATTGAGTACTAAAGTCAATAAGAATAAGATTGCGTAGATCTCCTTCATACCCCTTTATACCCCGCCTAGATAAGAGCCTCTAATATCATTGTGGTAATGAAAAAAAAGGTCCCACCTCTTCCAATGTTACATTTGCCACCAATGTCTTCAAGCAATCTCTCCCCCTAACACTAATCAACCACAAACACATCTCAAACTAAGCTCAAGCTATGTATTAGCTTTAATGTATTGCCCAAGGGAGGATATGTTCAACCGTATAGGGCCACAAAAAATTCAGGGTCTTAATACTAAATCATATAGTATATGTTCAGCGTTTGAAGATATAAAGTTGTTCATGATTTTTAAAATTGCACAGGGCTCCTTTGAAGAATTTGTTAATTTTTACTCCCCTTTATATTGCCCTTATCTTTATAGATGACGGAACCGTAACCACATTTTAGCACCGGTAACACGAGTAAGAAAGGTAAGCATAATACCCAAAATATTGCAATAACATGACTACTACAGTATGAATTGATGAATGATGAGAGTAACACGGAAGAAACGATAAAAAAAATAATTGGGAATTAGAAATATACCCATGTTGGCATTTTGAAAACTCAAATTATAGAAGATAAAGGGGTTGAACAAAGCGCAACTGGAAAAGAAAATACAACGAAATTGAGTGAGAATTGAGACTAAATATAAATGAGAAAAGCTGAAAAACAAATAGAACAAAAGAAAATACCTGAAATGGTGGAAATTGGAGATATCTTCTGTTGAATTTTGAAGAAAATATGAGAATTAGTTCAAGTTCTTGAGCTTTTTATTGGTGTTTTGTTTAAAGATAGAACACAAGAGTCCAAGAGGAATGAGGATGAAAGACGAGGGTTTTTCCGAAGGGATTCGTAATTGTAGTGTTAAATTTTGGGGCACTCTTGTAAATTTTGGGATAAACCCAATTGAATGATTTTACAAGAGGTCTTGTGCCAGGAAAAGTGAAATAAACAAACTCACTTTTGAACGCTATTCAATTCATTCACTCTTAAATTATATTTTATTATTAATTATTAATAATTGAATTTATAAGTTAAAATATTGTTGTGTGGAATCTTATTTAATTTATTATATTAATTAACTCAATTTTTAGTTATACATAATAAGATATATTAATTATTGAATAAGTACATTAAATAATATGCATAAAGTAAACACAAATTCTTGGGAGAGACGGTCTCTTTGAGACATATTCTCTAATTGGGTCAACTCATTATATATTTTTTAAAATATTATAAATAGACATTAAGAATGATATAAGACTTATAAGTAGACATTTAAGATATAGAAAGTAACCATTAAGAATAATATTTGTAGGCATAAAGAATACAATAAGTAGGCATTAATCTTTAATGGGTTGGACTTAAAATACGTCTTTCAAAAAAACGATCTTTTAAGAAACAGCTATAAAGTAAATAAGACACTTAAGATAGATATAACTTAAGGGGCTAATTGCTAAAAAATGGGTTGTTTGAAAGAGCTACCTAAGGGCTAGGTGTTTAGATGAGCATATGGACATAATAGTTTCGGTGCGTTCAATTTCATGTGTTTTCTCTTCTTTAAATGTTTTTGATGATGTAAAGCTAGCTTTGTATGTAGGGGGAGTAATACCGTAGCTTATATGGTGGTTAGATGGGAGATTGATTTTACTCATTGGAAAAGTTTATATGCCTCTTTTTTTTTTATTGTCTTCGAACTTTGGCTGAGCTTGATTTAGACAAGTTTAATCTATAGTTTTTCTTAAAAAAAAACCCTTATAATGCAGAAAGAGTTTTGTTTAATTCTCATTGCTTGTAGAAAAGTGTAAAATTCTTCCCTTTTGTCTGTTAGTAGTCTATAGTCTGGTATGTATATAAAAAATATATGTACACATTTGACATGATTGTTTGAAAGAGTTGTATTTAAAAAGAAATTGATAGTAATTGTTGTTATAGTATATTTTAAGGATTTGATAATAATATTTATAATTATTTAAAATTTCATTTTAAATATTGTCTAAAATATTATTACATTTATCTATTTTAAAAAGGAAAAATTACTGTGAATAATAGAAATTTTTACTGATTTCCTTGTAATAATACAAACTTTCAATTATCCTTGAATAATATCAACTTTAGGGTGTGTTTTCTCATAACATCCAATTTTACATATGACTTGTAAAACAGGTAATTTTTACTCCAAAAAAAAGATAAAGTAAATTTAAATAAAAACAACACCAACTCCCCTCTTCAATCTCCCATATGTGCACCACCCTCTCCCTCTGCGATAACTCCCCACCCCATAACTGCAACACCAGTTTAATAGTGGTGGTAGATTTTGATAAACGAATTTGAATGTGAAAAGGTAGAGTAAGATGATATTGGTTCAAATGTTGGATGGTTATGATGGTGGTTCACATTTAGGGTGGGTGGTTATAGTGGTTGTTTGTGGGGTCGCATCAGGGGAAGGAAGGTGAGAGAGGCTGCGCAGGTGCTGTTTAAGGGAGGATTGATCGTGGTGGATTTTAATGAAGGTGGTGGTGGTAGAAATACACATCCGCAAAAAATACTTCAAGTTGTAGGAATACACATTTTTTTTCCTTTTTCCTGCAATTTGCTGCGATGTAAAAAGAAGCCGTCCATGACAACAAAGATCGAAGAACAAGTAAAACTCAATTGATTGTTTCTTCTTGAAGCTTTAATTTCACAATTTAAGCTCAAATTTTCATCTCCAATTTTGATTTTTTATTGTATTTTGTTTGATTCATTGATTGTTTTATTTATTGAATTTCTAGAATTTTCATGAATTAGGTTTTTTATTTGTGTGTGATTGTGATCGAAACTATTTCGAGATCCAACTCTCGCTTTGTTGAGTACTTGAGTTAGTTTGGGGAGTAACAATTTGTGTAGAAGTTTGATTATAGTATTATTGTGCTGATGTTTGATTTGAATTACACCATACAACTTCATTGATTTAGCTTTTTTATTGTATTTTTTATTTATTTTTTATTTTTCTTTTTTTGTGCAAGTTGACCTATAATTATAGGTATTCAACAAGTTAAGTATGTTAGGGGGAAATGCACACAAAAATTGGTACTATTCAAGGTTAATCGAAAGTTTCTATTATTGTAGAAAAATTAATGAAAATTTGTATTATTCATTGTAATTTTTCTTTTAAAAAATATTTTCTATTAAACTTAAATAAATTATTAAATTTATTGTCTAATTCCTTATTAGGGGTGATGTGTGTATTTTATATATTATTTTCTACCATGCCCCCATTGTATTTTCATAGCATTTCTCGCGTATTTTGCTCAATATTCTATTGGTTTTTATGCTTGGTTGGAGTGTTTGTTTCTTATCTATTTTGTAGGTACAAAGCTCTAATTATGCTAGGAATCGACTCTTGGAGCGAGATTTGCAAGTTGGAAGGTCATAAGCTACTCAAAGGTCATTTTTGTGCTGACCAGGTCTCATACCCGGCCGGGTGAGCCTCTCATACCCGGCCGGGTTTCCACATACCCGACCGGGTTTGCACTTGATACTTAGAAGAACTTGAAGATGTTATTTGGAAGAAAAAGTTGCCACACACACCCGGCCGGGTTTCCACATACCCGGCCGGGTGAGCCTCTCATACCCGGGTGGGTTTCCCACATACCCGGCCAGGCCTCTATTGAAGATTAAAATGCTCAGCTGCGTACCCGGGCGGGTTTCCACATACCCGGCCGGGTTTACTCCTGGACTTAGAAAATTTTTGACCTTTGAGATTTAGTTATGCTTCGCACCCGCCCGGGTTTCCACATACCCGGCCGGGTACTGCAGTTATTTTTTTAGTAACTTCCCGTATCCTCCGATCTCTTTTGAGGAGGATATAAATAGCTTTTGAGGGGAATTTTCAAGACGGTTTTTTTTATTCTCTGTTTTGAGGGCTAGGTATTGAAGAGATTTAGCACATTACTTGTCATGGGGGATTGTTAATCAACACTTGAACATTGTAATTTTAATTATATTGAAGGTATTAGTTTCAATTCCAATCTCTTGTTCTTGTTTATCATTATTATTTTTGAATGTTTGTTTTTCCATTAAATTTGAATTTGATTTTCTCCATGAATTTAATTGTTGAATCTCTTGTTAGTTTTAATATGCTTAGTGAGTAGTTTTATTTCTAGGGTTTGGTGAAACTATGCAAAAGGTCATGATTCTTGTTTGATTTTAGGATTTAAATTTGGTTTGTTTAGGTGATTCAATTGATGGGTTCTAGATTGATTGCATGTTTGGCCAATTTGCAAGTTTTATTCGCTCAATTCTATAAGCGAGAGTTGCGAGTTTGAGTGAACGATTTCCTTCTTTGAACAATTAAGCTTTAATCGCGATAGCTTGTTTTATTGTTTAATTGTCGAATTTGTTTGCGAGAGCAACATCTTCCTTCGCCTATATTCATTCTTATCTCAATTGTTGTTCATGAATCATGATCTATGCATAGTGGATCCTTTTAGCCCTAGGTTTTTAATTATTGAATTCTATTCATCTCTTATTTTTGCGTTCTACTTAGATAACCAAAAATCCAACATTTGATCGTTAACAATAGTGAACTTAATTTAAATTGTATCTTCATCTGTCCTTCCACAGTGGTTCGACCCTACTTTCCCAACTATACTAGTTAGGTGAATTAGGAATTATTTTTGGTAGTAAAACGACCTATCAAAATTTGGCGTCGTTGCCGGGGAAGGGCAACAATTTTACTTTTTGAATTTAGCGTTTGCTTTTGCTAACCCACTCGAAGAACAACTGTTCTTCGAGCGTATTTACGTTTGTTTTAGTGTTTTTTGTGCATGACCAGGAGTACCAACAAGCAACCTTTGTTTTTTGATCCTGAGGTTGAGGCAACTGCTCGTAAAACACACGCAAGTGCAAAGAAAAGGAGGGCGGAGGCTCGTAAACAAGCTCAACAGGCCTCTCGATCTCTTGACATGGCGGCTCAGACTCCCGAGAGAACTCTTAGGCAGTCTACACAGCCCAAGGCTAGCAATGTTACCGCGGGGATTAGGATGCCGACTACTAATGCTGGAAACTTTGACATCAAATCCCATGTTATGAATATGATCACGGGAAATCAGTTCTATGGTCTTGACAATGAAGAACCCGTCGATCATCTGCAGAAATTCCTTCAAGCATTTTCTCTACAAAAGATTACTGGGATGACTGACGACGAGCTCTACTTGTACCTCTTTCGTTTCTCTTTGGCAGGCAAGGCTCAACGTTGGTATAACTCTCTTCCAAACACCATTACTACTTGGGCGCAATTGTCTGATGCTTTCCTAGTGAAGTATTATCCCGGTTATAAGACTCACGACTACAGAGTTAAGCTCTATAGTTTCTCACAAGATGCGGGGGAGACTTTTCATGATGCGTGGGAGAGATTCAAAGATTACCAATATATGTGCCCTCATCACGGTATAGAGAAGGAATTTCTTATGCAATCTTTTTATAATGGTCTTGATAATGAGACTAAGAGGATGGTAGATGGTGCGGCTGGCGGCTCTTTCATGAACAAACAAACTTCTGAGGCTATTTCACTCTTGGATACTCTTGCTGAAAATCAATGGAATAGCTCATCTAGGCGCGCAGCTCAAGCACCAAGGAAGGGGAAGCATGAAGTTGAAACTTATTCCCTTCTATCATCACAAATCTCAGCTTTGAATGCGAAAATTGATGGGATGCGCATGAATGCTAATACATCTATGCCCGTCAATGCTATGGCTACCTCTAGCCAAGGTGGAGTTGCTTGTGATTATTGCGGTGTGCACGGTCATTCTCTAATGGAGTGTTCCGTTAATCCCAATGGAGCTATGGGGGTGCCAGAGCAAGTCAATGCTTTTCAAGCTCGTCCTCCTTTCAACAACAATAGCTACTATCCTGGAATTCGGAATCATCCTAACCTGTCATATCGCAGTAACAATGTGTTAAATCCTCAACAACAACATTTTCCACCACAAGCACCAGAACAACATTATGGGCAACATCAGCAATATCAGCCCAATCAAGGACCACCCGGTTTCCAAAGGCCTCCTCAAGGCCATCAACAGCAGCATTTTCAGAACCAACAACCCCAATCCGAATTGGGGGAGTTGAAAAACATGATGGCCCAAATGGCCAAACAGCTTGAGCATACTCACAATAAAATGCTTGAAACTCAAGTTGCTCAATTGGCTGCATCTAGCTCCTCTAGACAAGCAGGAGCATTGCCCGGCCAACCCACTCAACCACATGGCAAGGAGACCGCCAATGCAATCACTACAAGGAGCGGGTTGAGTTATGATGAGCCGCCCATGCCTCACAATGAAGAGTCAAATTCGAAAGAAGTGGGCATTCCTGAAGTGGTTATTGATGAAGCACCTTCTGAGGCAGTGCACGAGAAAGAGAAAGCAAAAGAAGAGGCATTGCAAGTGCCTCCCATCACACTTCCTTTTCCCAACCGCCAAGTAAAGAGCAAGCTTGACAAACAATTCGGTAAGTTCTTGGAGGTAGTTAAGAATTTGCAGGTAACAGTTCCTTTTACTGAATTAATCACACAAGTGCCTGCTTATGCTAAATTCATGAAGGACATATTGACTAGGAAAAGAGCCTTTAGTGAGGTGGAAACAGTTGCTTTTACTGAACAATATAGTGCTTTGCTACAAAACAAATCCCCTCCAAAACGGAAAGATCCTGGTAGTTTCTCCATCCCCTGTCACATTGGGACACTGTTTATTGATAAAGCTTTATGTGATTTAGGAGCTAGTGTCAGTGTAATGCCTTTTTCTGTCTGTTCTAAACTGAAAATGGGAGATCTAAAAGTTACCAATATTACTTTACAAATGGCCGACCGTTCTGTTAAATATCCTTTGGGTATTTTAGAGGACGTCCCTGTTAGGGTAGGTAAGTTTTATATCCCTGTTGATTTTGTTGTTCTTGATATGGAGGAAGATCGACAAATTCCTATTATTTTAGGAAGACCTTTCCTTCATACGGCAGGAGCAGTTATTGATGTGAAAAATGGTAGACTTACACTTTCTGTGGGGGATGACAATATAACTTTCAATTTGAGCAATGCTTTGAAAGGTCCCATGCTTGAGAAAAAATGCTATGCTATTGATGTAGTTGATGTGATTTGTCATGATAACTTGCCCCTAACTCTTATGAAAGATCCTTTGGAGGCCGTTCTTTGTCTTGAATCTTCTACAGGTGATGCTAGCATTTGGAAGACTGAAATTGATGCTATTGAACAAGCTCTTTGTAATGAAGAGCTTAGTCACAGCAAAGGCAAGAGAGTGCAAAGGTTAGTTCGGCCTGTATGCAAAGTTGAGGTAAAGAAGCCCGAACTAAAACCTCTCCCTTCCCATCTTAAGTATGTTTTTCTTGATGAGCAAGAGCTCCATCCTGTTATCGTCAGCACTACACTCAATGATGCCCAGCTTTCCCAACTTTTAGATGTTCTGAAAAATCATAAGAAGGTCATTGGGTATAGTGTTGATGATTTGAAAGGTATTAGTCCCGACTTTTGCATGCATAGGATTCATTTAGAAGAAGATCACAAGCCTTGTATTCAACCACAAAGGCGCTTAAACCCTAACATGCAAGAAGTCGTGAAAAGTGAGGTATTGAAACTACTTGACGCAGGCATTATTTTTCCTATTGCTGCATCTAAGTGGGTAAGTCCTGTGCAAGTGGTTCCAAAAAAAGGTGGGATGACTGTTGTTAAAAATGATAAAAATGAATTAATTCCCACTAGAACTGTCACTGGTTGGCGCATGTGCATTGATTACAGGAGACTGAATTAAGCTACTCATAAGGATCATTTCCCTCTCCCCTTCATTGATCAAATGCTTGAAAGGTTAGCTTGTCATAGATATTTTTGTTATTTGGATGGTTATTCTGGATTCTTCCAAATTCCCATTCATCCTGATGACCAAGAGAAGACAACATTCACTTGTCCTTATGGTACTTTTGCATATCGTAGAATGCCATTTGGGTTATGTAATGCACCAGCTACATTTCAGCGTTGCATTATGAGCATTTTTTCTCATTTCATAGAGTCTATCATGGAAGTTTTTATGGATGACTTTAGTGTATATGGTAGTTCTTTTGAATCTTGTTTGGCTAATCTCACTAAAGTTTTGAAAAGATGTGAAGAATGTAATTTGGTTTTAAATTGGGAGAAGTGTCACTTTATGGTGACTGAGGGTGTGGTTCTTGGCCACATTATTTCTGATAAGGGCATACAGGTAGATCGAGCCAAGGTACAGGTGATTGAGCAATTACCACCACCAGTCAATGTGAAAGGGGTAAGGAGTTTTCTTGGTCATGCGGGGTTTTACCGCCGCTTTATTCAAGATTTTTCTAAAATTGCTAAACCACTAACCCAACTTCTTCTTAAAGATGCACCTTTTGACTTTACTGAGGAATGTGCTGAGTCTTTTAATAGGATAAAGCAAGCTCTCATAACCGCACCCATCATTCGCCCTCCCGATTGGGAACTCCCATTCGAGATTATGTGCGATGCAAGTGATTTTGCGGTTGGAGCTGTGCTCGGGCAAAGAAAGGACAAGGTCTTGCATGCCATTTATTATGCTAGCATGACTTTGGATGAGGCTCAGGTTAACTACGCCACCACAGAGAAGGAACTTTTAGCTGTTATTTATGCCTTAGAAAAATTTAGATCATATCTTCTTGGTTCCAAGGTTATTGTGTATACTGACCATGCAGCTTTAAAGTACCTTCTTGCTAAGAAGGAAGCCAAACCAAGGCTTATTAGGTGGATTCTCTTACTTCAGGAGTTTGATATTGAGATTCGTGATAAGAAAGGAGCAGAGAATGTAGTTGCAGACCACCTGTCTAGAATTAGGTATGATGATGGTAAGATCTCCTCCTCTATTGATGATTCTTTTCCTGATGATCAGTTGTTTGCAGTCACATCACAGGGTCCGTGGTTTGCAGATTATGCTAACTATGTGGTAGGCGGCATTTTGCCTCCTGATTTGTCCTACCAACAAAAGAAAAGGTTCTTGCATGATGTTAGATATTATTTTTGGGATGATCCTTTTCTTTTTCGTGAGTGTGCAGATGGAATTTATCGCAGGTGCATTCCTGAGTGGGAGGTCCATGGGATCCTCCAGCGCTGCCACAACTCACCCTATGGGGGACATCATGGGCCAGATAAAACCGTTCGCAAGCTGAATGAGTCTGGTTTCTTTTGGCCCACGATGTTCAAGGATGCTCAGTCTTTTGTTATGTCATGTGATTCTTGCCAGAGGACCGGCAACATTTCGAGGCGGCATGAGATGCCCCAAACTGGTATTCTTGAGGTCGAAATTTTTGACGTTTGGGGTGTCGATTATATGGGACCTTTTCCATCTTCTAATGGGAATTGCTACATTTTGGTCGCTGTCGACTATGTCTCTAAGTGGGTCGAAGCAATCGCGTCTCCCACCAATGATTCTAAAGTGGTCATCCGGCTTCTAAGCAAGGTCATATTTCCGAGATTTGGGGTTCCTAGAGCTCTCATTAGTGATGGTGGTTCGCATTTTCATGAACGAAAGTTAGATTCTCTTCTCAAGAAGTATGAAGTTTATCATCGTACTGGACTTGCATATCATCCCCAAACAAGCGGTCAAGTTGAGATTTCCAACCGCGAGATCAAATCTATACTAGAAAAGGTGGTTGCAAAGTCTAGGAAAGATTGGAGTGTGAAGCTTGATGACACGCTTTGGGCCTACAGAACAGCTTTCAAAACACCTATTGGCACCTCCCCATACCGGCTTGTGTACGGAAAATCCTGTCATCTTCCCGTCGAGTTAGAGTACAAAGCTCATTGGGCAATTCGCGAGCTTAACATGGATAACAAGTTAGCAGGGGAGAAGAGGCTTCTTCAACTTAATGAGTTAGATGAGTTTCGATTGTCCGCCTATGACAGTGCTCGGATTTACAAGGAGAAAACTAAGAAATGGCATGATAAGAAGATCCTCCCAAGAGAGTTTGCAAAGGGAGATAAGGTGTTATTGTTCAATTCTCGACTCAAGTTCTTTCCCGGAAAGTTAAAGTCTAGATGGTCTGGTCCTTTTTTGGTTACTAATGTGCATAAGTTCGGCTCCGTGGAATTGAAAAATGAAAAAGGTGATGTTTTCAAGGTCAATGGACAACGTTTAAAGCTTTACCATGAAGGAAATGTTGTTGGAACGATGGAAGTTATCCACCTTCATCCTTCTTCATCCTCTTAAGTTGGTCGAACAAAAGGGTCGTGCGGGACCTTAAAAACCAGCACTTGTCGGGAGGTAACCCGATTTCAGAGTTCACATCAATTATAAAAAAAAAAAAAAAAAAAAAAGAGAAGAAGAAAAGAAGAAAAAGAAACACTACCCGGACCCGCCCGGGTTTCTGCTCACCCGCCCGGTTTTTCTTCTGCACCCAAACCCGCCCGGGTCTTCACTCACCCGCCCGGGTCCGGTCTCCTCCCTCACCGGTTATATTTTTTTTTTTCTTTCTTTCCTTTCCCTCATTCACACTTCACTCACCACTTCATCTTCTTCCTCCATCATTTTCTCTCTCTTCCACCATTACTCTCAACTTTCCTAACTCTCTTTCCTCAAATTTTCCACTTTTCATTCATCAAAAATACCTAAAAATTTCCCCATCCTCATCCTCTTCTCATTCTCTTTTCCATTCACTAGTTCTTTTTCATCAATTTCACCCATTCCTTCAAATCTCAATCTTTACACATTTCTCTTTTTATTTTTAATTTTCACCCTCCAACTACATTAACCCAATTCCTACTACTTTATTCTTACCCATTCTTTTATTCTACTCATTCACCCATCAATTTCAAAAAAAAAAAAAAAAAAAAAACGGGAGTGCAATGGCAAGCAAGCGGGCACGAGCTTCGGGGTCCAGCTCACAACCTATAGTTCCAGACATTGAGCGCGATGAGGATTTTCCCGACGTTATTTTCTGCAATGAGGATCAACGACAAAAGTTTCAACATCTCAAAGGGCGCATTGTGTCATCTAAGTGGATCGATCGTTCGGCACTCGAACGATTAGGTATTCTCGAACCCACCCGTGATTTATTTGCTTCTCTTGGATTGTCTACTTTGTTTAATGCATGTCATAACACTCATGAGCATCTTACATTAGAATTTGTGAGTTCATTGTGGGAAGATGTTAGTGATAGGAGCAAACCTAAGTTGCGGTTTCGGCTGCACAACCGGAATTTTTCCTTGACCATTTCGCAATTAGCTAAATGTTTTGGCCTCCCTACGGGAGGAGATTTGCGAATACCCCAAGGGGGTGAGGCATGTGAATTATTTCGTCGTTTAACTGGACTGACCAATGTTAACACATCACACATGCATATTAATCAAGTTCATCATCCATGTGTGCGTGTGTGTTTGAAATTCTTCAGTACTTGTTTGTTTGGTCGAGCCGACCCTCACTCTGCTCGTAGTTTGGATTTAAACATTTTGGCTAAGTATTTCTTGGCGGGACAGACAGATATCAATATTAACATTCCTGTTTTCCTTTGGAAACACCTGTTATCCATTTCCCGCCATGCACTTTCTTCGAGCCAGGATGTTGTTATTGGGGGTTTGGTCACTCGCATCGCGACTAAATTTAAAATTCCTGATGATGCGGTTGTTCTTGCTGATTGTTTATTGTCCTTACAGCACCTTTGTCAATGTGGTTATTTGGTGGAGGGTAGTCAGGGGGGTTTTCGGTGGAAAATTCATTCCCGTCCCCCCTTTTATATTGATATGCCGACAAAGGATTTACCATCTTTGGAGCCCAACCGGGCTCATTACTTATTTCCTGCGGCTTTTCCTGCTGAGTCCTCCGGAACTCGTACGGGACCTCCGCTGGGACCACCTCCGATGGCTCCCCAAGGGTACTCCCCTTTTGAACAACTCATGATCGATAATTTCAATGCGATGCAATTGTCTCAGCGGGAAATGGCCGCCCAATTGACCACTTTGGACACTCGATTCACTCACTTCGAGCTCCAATCTCAGGCTGCTTTTCGACCACTGCTTGACTACCATCATCAGCAAGGTCATTTTCATGCCGATGTTCAGTATCCTGATTGGTATTCTCCCCCTCCTACCTATCAGGATGATGACGATGATGATGAGCAGCAGGATAATGATTTTGACCCCATGGGTTAGTGGGCTCTTGCCTCCCTCTCAAACTCTGAGGACAGTGCTTGATTTAGCTTGGGGGGGATCTTGATTGTTGCTTTGAACACTCTCTTGTATATATTCTACTGCTTTTAGTGTAGTTTTTTTTGGTCGGAGTTGGTTGCTTCTCTCCTTTTTGCAGGTTCTTTTGCAAGTCACACTTTGGATAACGTGACGATTTTCTGTACTTCAGCTTGCATTAGGAAGTTAATTGGTAAGATCTTCCCAACTCTTTTCATAATTTAGCTTTGAGTATTTTTATTGCTTTCTTAGGATTGTTGCATGGTTTGTACCACTCATTAGGAGTGGGAGTTTACATGTGACCAAAAATATTGTATTGCTTTCTTAGTTGTAATGTATTTCTTTCTCCCTTGATGCGCCTTTGGATCTTTTTGACAAAGTATGTTTCCCTGTGCCCTATGGTTGAAATTTTTAACACTTGTGATTGCGGAGACTGGTCATTGTAGACTTTTGGGTTCTTTTTCCGATTCATTTGTATTATTGAAACTTGTGTTTTTGAGCATTATTATCTATTGTTTGGAACAAGGAAGAGTTTACCTTGTAAGGGTTTGGACTTTGATTTCTATCTCACTATTTCCTTCTTGAGTGATTAGTTCCTGGTGTATCACTGATCTCCATTTTGGCTTGGTACTGGTCTTGTTAGCTATGTAATTGCGTGATGAGCATGATAGAAGGCCCTCATTTGCTAGAAGCCATGTAACATTGTTTTCAAAGACATTATTTGCCATTTGATTCTTTATTTTATTTGCCATTTGATCCTTTATTTTAAGCCCTACATTTTCTTTCATAACTAACCACATTGTAAACCTTTTTGACCCTATTTTATCAACCCAAGTCTAGCTTGGGGGAGCATTTGATCGGTTAGTAGGCGATATATATTCTGTCTTTTGGCTCACATTTAGTTGCATGGGGTACTTGAGTTAGGTTGATTATTTCCTTGTTGTTGGAGTGTGCTTATCTTCTTCATTGCTCATATTCATTCAATCAATTATAAAAAAAAAAAAAAAAAAAAAAAAGGAGAAAAATCCTCTTGGTTTGTCATATGTTACCATCTTTTCATTATTCATATTTATGTAGTTTCAAATAAAAAAAAAAAAAAAGAAAGAAAGAAAGAAAAATTTGTCTCACATCTTTTATTTTATTGTACATTTTCGCCTTTGTAAGTTGTAAATCTCTTATAATTTGATGATGATATGACGGTGCTTTCCATTAGTTGGGTTGGTTCGGTAGTTATGAGTTGAAGTTATTTGGAGTTGTTTTCACCTCATTTTTTGGCTACGTTACTTTTTAGATTATGCTCCCCCAAAATAGACTTTTAGCTCGCATATTTTCAAATTGAATCCTACCTTTGACCCAAACCCCATTACAAGCCCAATAAAGACCTTCTTGATAATCATGCAGTTATATGTGCTTCCTCGATTTAATACCTTGCCAAGATCTGAGAGTATGTGTTGCATTTCGAGTCGACTTCGATAGGTCGAGTGATATTATTTCCCCTTTAAACACATGAGTGTTGTTGAGATGGGAGGGTGCCTTATTAGCATTTTAGGCTACAAAAATTGATTCATATGCACATCTTTTGCATATTTGTGGGCGGAGAGCGATCGAGTGCATTTTATACTCGCCACAGATAGAGGAGTGTCACCCGTGAGAACTCTTTTCTTGATTCCTCGTTATTTCTTGGCGATAAGGCTTGAATTCGCTTGTATGATATTTTACTCTTGGATTGGTATTGAACTATTTGAATGCTTTGATTGAGAGAATGTGATCACAAGCGTTTTGCGATGTTGCTTTTATAGGGTGAAGCATACTTTTATTCTTAGAACCTTGTCTTGTTTGCTTGAGGACAAGCAAAGGTTCGGCTCGGGGGAGTTTGATGTGTGTATTTTATATATTATTTTCTACCATGCCCCCATTGTATTTTCATAGCATTTCTCGCGTATTTTGCTCAATATTCTATTGGTTTTTATGCTTGGTTGGAGTGTTTGTTTCTTATCTATTTTGTAGGTACAAAGCTCTAATTATGCTAGGAATCGACTCTTGGAGCGAGATTTGCAAGTTGGAAGGTCATAAGCTACTCAAAGGTCATTTTTGTGCTGACCAGGTCTCATACCCGGCCGGGTGAGCCTCTCATACCCGGCCGGGTTTCCACATACCCGACCGGGTTTGCACTTGATACTTAGAAGAACTTGAAGATGTTATTTGGAAGAAAAAGTTGCCACACGCACCCGGCCGGG
This sequence comes from Amaranthus tricolor, assembly GCF_026212465.1. Taxonomy (NCBI): domain Eukaryota; kingdom Viridiplantae; phylum Streptophyta; class Magnoliopsida; order Caryophyllales; family Amaranthaceae; genus Amaranthus; species Amaranthus tricolor. Next base: position 30,288,338 of record NC_080051.1, on the reverse strand, counting down.
TTTCCACATACCCGGCCGGGTGAGCCTCTCATACCCGGGTGGGTTTCCCACATACCCGGCCAGGCCTCTATTGAAGATTAAAATGCTCAGCTGCGTACCCGGGCGGGTTTCCACATACCCGGCCGGGTTTACTCCTGGAGACCTGGACTTAGAAAATTTTTGACCTTTGAGATTTAGTTATGCTTCGCACCCGCCCGGGTTTCCACATACCCGGCCGGGTACTGCAGTTATTTTTTTTAGTAACTTCCCGTATCCTCTGATCTCTTTTGAGGAGGATATAAATAGCTTTTGAGGGGAATTTTCAAGACGGTTTTTTTTATTCTCTGTTTTGAGGGCTAGGTATTGAAGAGATTTAGCACATTACTTGTCATGGGGGATTGTTAATCAACACTTGAACATTGTAATTTTAATTATATTGAAGGTATTAGTTTCAATTCCAATCTCTTGTTCTTGTTTATCATTATTATTTTTGAATGTTTGTTTTTCCATTAAATTTGAATTTGATTTTCTCCATGAATTTAATTGTTGAATCTCTTGTTAGTTTTAATATGCTTAGTGAGTAGTTTTATTTCTAGGGTTTGGTGAAACTATGCAAAAGGTCATGATTCTTGTTTGATTTTAGGATTTAAATTTGGTTTGTTTAGGTGATTCAATTGATGGGTTCTAGATTGATTGCATGTTTGGCCAATTTGCAAGTTTTATTCGCTCAATTCTATAAGCGAGAGTTGCGAGTTTGAGTGAACGATTTCCTTCTTTGAACAATTAAGCTTTAATCGCGATAGCTTGTTTTATTGTTTAATTGTCGAATTTGTTTGCGAGAGCAACATCTTCCTTCGCCTATATTCATTCCTATCCCAATTGTTGTTCATGAATCATGATCTATGCATAGTGGATCCTTTTAGCCCTAGGTTTTTAATTATTGAATTCTATTCATCTCTTATTTTTGCGTTCTACTTAGATAACCAAAAATCCAACATTTGATCGTTAACAATAGTGAACTTAATTTAAATTGTATCTTCATCTGTCCTTCCACAGTGGTTCGACCCTACTTTCCCAACTATACTAGTTAGGTGAATTAGGAATTATTTTTGATAGTAAAACGACCTAATCAAGGGGCATAAATTAAAAAAATTGTACTTTGGAATGAAATTGGTAGATTAGCTGGTCAGTGGTCAGTCGTCGAAAGAGAATCTTTTTTGGAGAAGAATTGTGAAGAACTTCATGGGAACAAGATCAATTCTTTCTCGAATCTCTTCAAACATCGCAATTCGAATCCGCCATAACCAAAAACTTCAAACTTCATCTTCCTTTTCATCTTCTTATTCTTCCTTATCTTCTTCTGCTGCTATTCTTTCAGATTCTTCCCCTTCTTCCTCCGATGAGATTCATATTACTGATAATTTTGTTCGGGTACTTTTTCTCTCAATTTTTTTTTAATTTTATCTTTTCTTATTTGCAGTTCGTCAATTATTTATCCTTTCAATTTGTTATGGTTCATGTAGCAAATGTCATATTGTTTGGATTAAGGCTTTAACATTGTTTGTTTGTTTCCATTGTGCTCAATTTATATGTAGCCCTAATCCCTAATGACTGTATACGAACTTCATTATATTACTTCGAAAAGCATCAATTGAGAATTTATTAAATCATGTTGATAGCTAAAATGAAATGTATCATATTTCCATCTTTAGCTCATGTACATAGCCTAAATCCGATACAGAACGAGGGATTACTACCCTAAAGTGTGGATTCTGCAATCCTTCCTCAAGGACCGAGCATACTAAAAGGAAAGGGAGGAGTTATGTTTGCGTAATCATAGTCTCATAGAGAACTATTTCTTTGTGATCACAAGGTATGTGATAATCGAAATCAAGATCTTAATGGAGTATAGTAAGTTACTTTTTACTTGAATGAAACTACGAAGATAATGCCAATTTACACTCTTGTGACCAAAGTTCGATTCTCACCACCTTTCGGAAGGATTAAATCCCTTACTCCTAGCCTGTGGTAGTGATTCTCAAGCCTTACACCCAACTTTAAAAATAAAAAGATAATGCCAATTTTCTCAAGAGGTTCAAGGTACTTCAGTATTGGTGTCTCTTGAAATTTGTTGTGTTAGAAAGATAGTAGGTCACCCATAATCCAAGACACCTGGTGTGTATAATGTATATATATGTCCTTTATTGTATTGCCTTTTCTTATGATTTGGAGGAAATATCTGTCCTTGCCTTCTTTTTTTCTGGCAAAGCTTCTCCTTGAATTTGCTGGTGCTAAAATAAAATTTTTGGATCTTTAAAATTTGCAAGAAGGCAAAGTATTTTTGGATCTATGTGGTTTGAAGAAGGTACAAGTTATCTCAGGAGGCTTTGATTCGCATTATTTTATTGAGGACCTTGGTTTGCTCTGTTCTTTTTCTCGTACACCAAGCCTTTCCTGGTACTTTTTTTCTGTTAATTGGGAATTTTTACCAGAATGTGATCCATATTAATCCTATGCCTTTATTCCAACTTTCGAGTTTCTGACTGTTTCTTTTGTTTTATCAATGTGGATGGAAAACTATAGGAGAATGTGATTCCTGAAAGATATAACTTCTTATGAAGTACGCAAGGGGTGAAAATTTTTGTGACATATAAAATGATGATTGCACATCATGACCTTCATTCAAGCAGTTACTGGGAACTATAAACTTGGAGACTATTGACATTTCACCCCATTATAGCCTGCAAGTCCTTTTGCTTAGCTTGGATACTCAAGTTAAGAATGCCTTCCGTTTAGAGGAAATTCCTTTTTTTTTGCACGCGCGTGGGGATTCTCACTGAGAGCATGTTCTTAACAGAAATTAACAGAAATGAGAGTTTCCAACTGTATAGATTGTCATGTGTTTTATTTTTTTGAGGGGGGGGGGGGGGGGGGGGAACGTATTTGAACGGAGGACATATTTGTGGTCATGAGGTGTGCTTTGTGCTATTGGAATGCAGTGTTTCCGCTGATGCTAAAATAGTTATTATATTATGTTGTTTCTGTGGAATGCTATGATTGTCATGTACATTTTGACTGAGGGTGAAATTTTTTTAGAGGATGAAAGAACTGCAAGCTACTGAGAGTGGAGAAAAGATGCTTCGCCTAAGTGTAGAAGCTGGAGGGTGTTCTGGTTTTCAATATGCCTTTGCTCTGGATGATAGAAAAAATACTGATGACAGGTAATAGAGTATTTCTTTTCTTTCTTATGACATTGATTATTGATCATACTATCTTTTTCAAATTTATAATTTGTTTGTTAGGTGATTAGCTTATTAATGTATCTTTCACAACTATGTTTTTGTATACGAAATTGTTAGTGCTGATTTAGAATATGCTTGTTTGGTGACTATTGACTAGTATAATTTGCTAAATCTTTTGCACACAATGTTTGCGGTCTCGTACGGAAATTCGATTTTTGTAGAATCTTTGAGAAAGATGGCGTCAAATTGGTGGTTGATAAAATTTCTTACGACTTTGTGAAAGGTGCAAGTGTTGATTATGTTGAGGAACTTATTCGCTCTGCTTTTCAGGTCAGTCATCATTTTCAAAAGATTGATATCCTATCTGTGGTACTTACGTATTCTTGAATTCTAGATGCTTTCACATCCATAAACCCCAAAGTTTTGGTTTCTTGGTTATACCATACTTTCACTCAATAATGATTGCTTCCGAAACTGTTTTTCATTGTCATTCATAAGAAAATTCGTTACTGCTTCACATTTCTACTTTCTACTAGAGGGTGAAAGTATGTACCTTGTCTACTTATGGTCAAGTAGGGAAATGAAGATTGACACTAGGAGTGTTTTTTGTCTCAAATTGCCTATTTATGATTCTTGAAGACAACCTTTAAGAACTAAACTTACTACAACAACATTCCATTATCCAAATGCCATTAAGTGGCTCCAACCTAGGGTGAGATTTGGGATAATCAGATCACGGATGTAACCAGATCACGGATGTACTTGACTTACTAATCTCTATGAGAACATTATCATGATGGATGTGTTGTCGAAAAAAGCTTTACACTAGCTTCAGGAGTGATCTAGGGACAAGAGCATCAGGCTTAGTGCAGGAGTGGCCAATTCGGAACGCGATGGTGATAAATGAATTCAACCAAACTCTGCCAATGATCTTTACGCAGAAAGGGAAGTGCCATAGAGTTTATCGGACCTTATACATCAAAGAAAAAAAACTTCATGATTTCAACATCGGATGAAGGATATATGGCCAGTGCAAATTCACCCTGATAATTGTAAATACGGATAGAAAGATGTACAAAAGAAATAAACAAACAAAAAGAAAATGAACATAGTGGTTGTGGGTGGATATTGTGAATCTGTTATGTTAAGCTCAGCAGCAGCAGATCAATTCATCACAGACAACAGAATGCAATCAGCAAGTACAGACAGAATGAGAGAAAGAAGAGTAAAGAAGGAAGAAAGAGAACAGAAAGGAAAGAAAGGTAGAATGCTTATATTATTTACTAGAGAGCAAAGTACTCCCCTGAGCTCTTTGAGTGGCCCAGTAACTCCCAAGGTACTACACCCCTATTGATACTACAAGCCTAATGCTCTCCTCCTTGGATCACTGTTGAAGGTAATTTGAAGCTTTTTTTGATTAACACAACACACTCCTGATATTGCTTATAAAAGGGTTAGTAAGGTAAGTACTCACAAAGACTTCATTTAATGATGCTCTACTCATCCTAGAGTTAAGAATTCACATCATAGTAAAAATATTACAAGGATAAAATCTACATAAGGTAGGAACCTAGGCATGCACACCGTCCGTGGCTTAAAGGGACTTCTGATTCACGCCTATTACTCGTCTAATTTAGAACGAGCGAATGAATTATGCTTACTCTATAAAACATGACTCCTACTAAGACTAATAAATATGTTATGATGCTATCAAGAATCTAACATGTCCTGACTAAGATTCGGAATACATCTTGAAATTGAATAAGAACTTGAAATCAACCTAACTCATCAGCCTACTTGACATACAACTCCTCCAATTTGAATTAGAAAAATCTCTATTCATAATCGTTGTTGGGAATTGAGTGACACTTTGTTTCACATGAAATGAATCATCTTAGGGACTTGGGCAAAACCATAAAACCTACTAGGACAAGCATTCACAAAACAACCAACTATGTAGATGAACCTAACCTAACATCTATGTTGATGAACCTTGAACCGACACTTGTTTAGATAAATCTTGGACTTGAATTGAATCTTCTAGACATGCTTCCATGATCGCATCATTTGTACACTAACTATGTTCAAAATCTTTGGAAGTTTTCACAATATAGTCAATTTGGACAAATGACATGTATCTGTTTGAGGCACAAGTTTGAGTCCGAATAGCATCCATATGCAAAATCATTTATGTTTTACAATATAAAGTTCTATAAATTATCCATGACACTGATTTTATAATTTGGCGTAACAAATTTCCCTAGATTGATTTTCTGATACTTGAACGCTGGTCAGGGATATTTTTTAGTTGGCCTCTTGTCTGTGTGATTTATCAACTCTTGAGCTCTTATAATGTTTTTGTTGACTGCATGTGTACCTTGGATATGCAGGTTGTTGAAAATCCAAGTGCAGTAGGTGGTTGCAGTTGTAAAAGTTCTTTTATGGTGAAGCAATAGTCCAAACTTGAGCAAAAACACATGCATACGAAATCAAGTGATACAAGACTCAACATTGTGGCTTTTACGCAAAGTCCGCTTTTAATGTGGTTCTCTTGTATTTATGTTCAAGCAAGCAATTATTGCACCTATTCATGAAGATGAACCTCTAATTTGTATTGTTTGTACGAAATAGCTATTCTATTATAACATGTCTTTTTGGTTTAACCTACATTAGTTTGCTTCATCAATTTACACATGGAATCATCAGATATATTTTGACATTCAAGGGTGTAAGTTCTCATTTATGAAAATTTGTATTGCCGCTGCAGATTGCTATCCGAACCATCGACAAAAACAGAGCATTCAAGTTTCCTGGTATGTGAAATTGCAATCCAAACCATTGACAAGCTTCAGTTTGTCAAAAACAAAATTGAAACACTATTCGTTATTACAAAATCAATATGGCTTTCAATATGCCACTCTAAATTCAAAATGCAACAAATTCTTCAAGGTGAACCCATACAATGAAAGATTATTCTTCTGACTGTCTTTGACCAAGCACAGGGATGTCTTCATATCGTTTCTGCATACCAATTAAAAGATAACAAAAAATCAATTCCTCCACAAACATAAGAAGGAAGCAAATGGGAAGAAATAACAACCCAAACCACATAATACTATGCTACACTAGGCCTACACAAAGATCATAAGTTCAAATACACTAATACGATATTATTGATGCAGAGAGATATACTGCATTTTCTTCTTCATAAACATGTATCCATACTAAACACTTTTCACTATATACTATACACTTGTCAGCAACATTATTCATCTTCGAAACGCAATCAAACAACTTTCCATTAAAATTTATCACATGTTCACATTAGCTACAAGAGAACCAGTCATATAAAGACTATAAACCAGCAGCCAAAATTTATCCGATCTCCAGATCCCCCATAGGTTGGATTAATCAATATTCAACTCCCCCAGCAAACAGAACATGATTGGGCATTGACATAAATCACCCTAGTAACTACTAATTATACTTGATCACCAGCCCCAAAGTCAGCTAAGCCTCAGTTTTTAGATTGCACCTGGGAGGGAAGGAACATAAGCCTTAAAAATATGCAACATGCTCAAAGGAGATCTCAAAAAAGGTAAATAGAAAACATATGTGGTGAGTGGGCGCATCAGATGGGCTTTCGAGGCTAAGACCAAAAGGCGTTCACGCCTAAGGTGCTCTCAGGCAAGCTTTTTAAAATTCAAGGTGAGAGACTTGAAACTGAAGAAGCATAATACAAAGTCAGAGGAAAGAAAAGAAATAGACATACCCCCTGGTTGTTGTACTCCCACAATTTATGAACTCCATAATCCACTACCTGCAATACCATGAAACTAACATCACAAACACTCTCCAAAATAATCATCAACAATGACACTCAAAAAAATAAATCCATCCACCATATGAAAAAATCAGGAGACTAACAAATGTGCAGTCTTCTTTGAATGTCAACCACCACAAGACTTGCATTCCAAGAACACAAACAAATTTTGCTAATGCAGAACAATCCACAGCGAAACTTAGCAACTCGTACCGCTGATAGTTTTGGATAAGCATACATGATACATCTTTACTTCAAGACTAGTTCAGTATTCAATGAATAACATTCAATGCTTGAGCAAAAACTTTCACTCCTTTTTCTTTTATTTTTAAGCTAGAGAAACTCTAACAATATATTTGGATAACATCTTTGGAGAGAAAAGAAAAGAAAGGTGAAGGGAGGGAAGGGAAGAGAAATGGAAGGGAATAAACTCTTGTTTGTATAGGAGGGAAGGGAACGGAGAAGGGAGATAAGAGTTTTCCCTTCAAATTTTCAACTTTAGAAATATTGATACCTTAACAAAAAAAACATTCATCCAATCCCTCCAAATCACTTCACTCCCATTTTGTTATCCAAACAAGGGATCCCACATCCCTCCAAATCCTTTCCTTCCTTTCCCTCAATTTCCTTCCATCCAAACGTACTCAAAATCCCATTTTTTACATGGGGCAGCAGCATCAGATAAAGGATCCGAAATTCTTCCATTGAGCTAACAGTTTTATACTTCTTTATCAGTAACATTTGCAATCATATAAGTTGATGAACCTAATGCTTTACTCTTAATTATATAATCGCAGAAAATAAATCCTGTGAACGCCATGATTCATTTTTCAATAATCTAAATCTTCATTCTAAAACATTATGTTATGAACCTAGAAATATAAGGTCAAATCGTTTAAATATTCTGTTCATCAATCTCGTAAAAACAAAAGCTAGTCTCAATAGTACGATTTCAATGAAAAAAAAATCTTCAAATCGTTGCAAATCTCAGTTCATCTAGATCCAAAAATTCATAAATTATCAGTAATAAACTAGAATTCATCACAACACCAAACGAAAACCAAAGAACCCTAAAAGACGAATTTCAATCCATACAACAAAGAAATAAAGCAAATAAACAGGAAAGAAGCGTACCCGTTCACCGACAAAAGCACCGGCGATGACAAAGGTGACATAGATAGAATTACGGCGCATGACAACACGGTAAAGGCCTTCCCATAGGCCTCCACCAGATCTTCTTGCAGATGCATCCATGGTGATTTCTTTCTCTCTGTTCAAGCGGATTAGGGTTACAGGAAAAGCTCCCAAAAATGGAGGTTCTCTTCGCGGAAGCTACGAGTTGGAAGTTTGAAAGAGAGGAAGACTAACTATTAAAAATAAGTCCAATGTTTAGATCCCTTTTCTAAAACTTTTCCTATGAACTCAAATTCACGCATAAAAGAGAGAAGTAAAAATTAAATTGACGAAGTATATATTGAAGATAAAATATATTTATGTGAGATCTTATTAGATTTATCTTGATGTAAAATTTTTTAATATATAATATTTAATAATGCTTACTTAAAGATATCAAAGCTTAAAATTTGTTAAAGAATACGAGCAAAAATAAATTAGACAAATAAAAGGAAATGGGAGTAGTTTTGTATGTTTAGATTTTTAAAGGTTTTTGTTAGAATTGCTCATGATTGGAGTTGGTTTGATTTGATTTCTAAACCAAATTAATTTATAAATTCGTTGTACTTAAGATGTTTTCAACTTAGAATTACAAGTTGCAATAAAAAGCAGAGTAATAACAACTAAAAAGTATGAATAAATTTTGTGTGTGTAATATTGAATCACAATAATTCACATTGAAAATTATGAGTAAGAAAAAGTTCAATTCAATCCAGCACATCATTTTACTATTTAAGTATTTATGCTTGAATCACTAAAAGCTAGGAAGTAGGAACCTATGTATTTATGCTTGAATCTACAATTCAAGCTCAACTCAAACAAATTCTTTTCAATTTTCTCATCGTTCAATGTAAGTTGTAATAGAAGTTGCCAAAAGAGATTTTGAATGGTACTATGATAGCAATGGAGGGGTTCCTCTAATGCTATAGAACAAGATTAAGCAAATAAAGATTCAAACAAATTTACAATTCATGTCTCCAACAGGTATGAAAGGGGTAACTTCTAAACAAATAACAAACCAAATATTCAAGAGTTTCCACCCACAATTAATTACATACATTTTAAGCTTCACAAATGGTGAAAAGGGATAATGTGTACATAATTTACAGATTTAACATAAAAAACCCGCTATACGATCAAAGTGTCAAACCGAAGAGACTGCAGCATAGATATTCTAATGATATCACCATCATATTCAACCACAGCAGGCTCCGTTCTGAGAAGTGGAGGCGTCTCTACCACCAGCATTTCCTTGTATGCCTCCATATCCAACTTTAATGCCATAAGACTATAACAAACAAGAAAAACTTGGTTGTAAATTCTAGTACACAAACTCAAAGCCAAAAACTAAAAGTATATTGTAAGCAAATTTATTCAAAACTGACACTAAAGTTCGTTAGAATTAGCAAGCTTAGCGTCTGCGGCTAAGGATAGTATCAGGAGCTTTCTCCACTTTCCTCAACCTTATCCCCTCTAGTTCTGAGTTTTCCTATATGACAGCTGTAAAATGCTTCACCTTGCTTCCCTCTTCCAGAATCTTAATACCAAGATATGGGGTATGAAGCAAAACAAATCAACTTAAGAAATCCTCTGTAAAACAATTCCTTTATTAATTGGTCCATATAAGTCCATGTTCACTATTCAACCTTTGAATAAATTTATTTTGTACATTTAAGCAAGGTTTCGATAAGCAAAACCTCAACCAATAGATCAAGAGCTTATTTGAGATAGATAACCAAAAACCACGTGGTTGTAAGGATTTCCCGATGTCAACACATTAAAGGTGATCCACAACAAGGAAAAAGAAGGATAAGCTAACCTCATTTGATACATCAAAAACTCCATCCTGAATCTTCTTGTAGATTGTAGCAGCAGTTTTAATGAAAGCCTTCAGAATACGAAGTATTTAAATTTTAGAAGATAGTCTATAAAGACTTGTACAGCTTTGAAGAAATATATTTCACATAATAAATCATGATCAAAATCAAGATTAACGTTCAAGAGGGGCATTCATACCTCCTCAACATTTTGAGCTGTTTTAGCAGAACATTCCATGAATATCAATCCATGTTCCTTGGCAAACTGCTCGCCTTCCTCGGTGCTTACTGCCCGCCTATGTGCAAGATCAGATTTGTTACCAATAAGCATGATTGTCATGTTTGCATTAGCATGTTGCCTTGCATCCTCCAGCCAACTAGCAAGGTGATTAAAAGTCTCCCTCCTGCACGAAAAACCATGTAAATTAAGTATAACTGACAGAATATATAACCCACGGGCACAGGTGCGTCCCAAATCAAAAAAATGGAATTGCATTAGGTGAAGAGGTAGTTGTTGATCTTTTGTGAATTGTGACAATAGAAGCCCACATTTAAGCTACCTTCACATTCGGCTGGCCCAAACCCCCTATTTTACAATATATATATAGGAAAGCATTGAAGTAACCATATTCCAACACCTTCAATTCCAAAACAAATGCAACTCATTTCTTTCCTCATTAGTAGTAATCAAGCAAAATGTATCCACTTTAGCGTTTCATCCTTGGTACTAATTTAAAACTCTTGCTTTCTACTTTTCACATATTATCTCTCATAACTAAATACTCAAGTAACAGAACTTCCATGACTATTTTGGAACGACTGAAAGAAGGTTTTTTCTTTTTTTTTTGGGGGGGGGGGGGTTATCAAATGACCACCGATATAGCCATAGCTAGTACTAGCAAAATTCTTGTAAAAATCAGAAACACATTATAAGATAGTCTTAGCTGCAAAACAATACCTGGTAATGTCATAAACCAGAAGAGCACCTGCTGCCCCTCTGTAGTAGGACCTTGTGATAGATCTAAAAGATTCTTGACCAGCCTATACGAGACACAAAGTTTGTCAAAAAAAAACGTGTAAGTGAACACATACCCCTAATTAACCTTAATATTTAATACCCACCGTATCCCAAATTTGCAACTTAATGGGCTTGTTATCAATTGTAATCATTCTGGCCCCAAATTCAACACCAATGGTCAAGTCATGCACAGGCTGAAACCTCTTGTCTGTAAACTGCAGAAGAAGACATGATTTCCCCACTCCTGCAAAACAAAGAATAGTCGTATTGATTACTTACGTAGCCTCAGCCCTTAAAACACTGATGAAAAAGAGTATAACTGTCATCTCAAATCTGTAGGAAATTTTTTCTACAAATTCGTAAACAAAATGTCCACATCATACAAATAAGAAAAAACATGCTCCTTTGAGCATACATAAATGTTCCATCCTCTAGATTCTTAGGAGTCTTCTATTCAAACCTACACATAACAAAAATAAAATTATAATTTGTCATCAAAAACTCAAATCTCATCAGAACTTGCATTCCAAGTTTAGGTTGTAGATAACAATAGCCCAAATATGATATGTTATTACACATCATTAAAAATCCAAATGGATTTATTTTCATAAAACGAGCCTTTAAGCCAGACCCAAGATCCATGAAGAGCTTGTTGGATAACCCTCAAGGAAGGACAAGAAAGAAGGGAACGAAAGAAGGATGAGATTTCTTCCTGAATCTCTCCATAATTAGAGAAATTGGTTTAGAGTATAAGGGAATTAACCCTTGCAATCCCCCCCCCCCCCCCCCCCCCCCCCTCCACATATTCACTGTCCAAATAAAGGAAACCTCTTCCGTCACTCCCTTGTGGCCTTGTCTATATTTCCTTCTATTCAAACAAGCTGCAAAACCAAAGCATCTCAATGTCAATGTATTTTCAGTTGACAAGCTTGGGTTGACTTTCTCTCCTGCAAGGATAACATTAAATGAATTGGGCGTCTTTACATCCAACAAGTTTGAACCATCTAATAACACTGGAAAAATGCTTCATTTTCACAATTAAATATTTTCCTGCACACCAAGGGACAAGTGTTCATAGGCACATGGCTTAATTGCAATACATATGGGAGACTCATGTATTATGAACTTAAGTGAACCAGTTTGTTTTTTTTACCAATAATTGCTTGATTGCTTGTTTGGCATAAGGATTTTTCATTTATATAATATCTGTACTTGGTTTTTGATACCTTCCCATACCAAATTTTTATTTCATTTTCAAGAATGCTACACTCAGACTTGAATGAAATCACATCAAATTCAGCAAATTTCCACGCTCATTCTCACTCTCACTAAGACGATCAAAAAGAACTCAATTAGTCGACCAACATAACTGTTCAAGGAAATACATGTATCCTTGACAACATACATATTCACGATCTATGACAGCATGAAACAGTTCTGAATTTGTACCCTCATTCTTATTCATGCAAAGCCTTTTCTACTAACCTCACTAGAATCGTATTGATGGATGGTGCCCAACAATATACAGAACTTACTTACCTGCCATGAAAACCCATCTATGCAGCAGTTTCAATTCAATTTCGAATCCATTTCCAAACATGTATGCATAAACCCTTCACTAATTTATAAGTACGTTATAAATATTTATTCAAGCAACTCAAGAACTCCTTGATTCAACATTCAAAACAGACCAAAAAAAACCATACACAATTAATCAAACCATGCAAATTTTGGAAAACCCTAAACCTAATCTCCAAAAAAAACCCCAGAAACCTAATTTTAATTCTAGTGAACCAAAACGCTAAAGAATAAAATAAATTCCCTTCAGCAATCAAAATACTATGGCATATATAATCAAAAACCATATAAAAAATTACATATTTTAACAATCATGAAATAAAATGCATAAATTATCGAGCGAAAATGAAAACAATTACCGGTATCTCCAATTATTATGTACTTGAAAAGATAAGCGTATGACATCTCCGCAAAGTGTATAAGCAACGATCGTAGAAACAGTGTTCAAAATTAATCAATTAATCAACAGATAAGTTGATTGATGGATCGAAAACTATGATCGAGAAGAAACTAGGGCGCGAGAGAAATGGATAATAAGTCAAAAAAGAAGTAGGAAGTTTTAGGTTAGTTTGTTTGTCATGTAACTGTTCCTGAACAAGACAGCAAAGAGGACACCTTTGAAATGCTGGCTCTTTCTGGACTTTCTTAATGAGAAATGAAATAATGATAATTAGAACGGAGAAGACTTAAATATAATTAATTTTTTTTAATTTAGTTGTGTTTATCTTATTTATGTTGATCATAATTTTTAAAAACACAAATTCTCATTTAAGATGTTTCACTATTTAAAATTGAGCTAAACAATCTAATTAATTTAATTAAATATTCACTCTAATGAAACCGTCTCATTCCATTTTGCAATGTTGTAGTTTTTGTCTCGGTCGAACATACTCCATAAGACTTATTGTTAATTAAGTTATGAGTTCGATTTTCACGCCTATGCAATAGAGAAATGAAAGAAATAAGGAAAACTATATATTTTTTGGGTAAGAAAAATAGTAAGGCATATATTTACTTAGTTATCTTTTGCCAAAAATAATATTATAGTAAGTAATTTGAAAGAAATGAATAAAGAAAATATATAACAAGTATGCTAAACGGATAAAGTACTACTGTACTACTATAAGGGGGTGTTTGGCACATGGGATTTTAAGGATGAAATTTGACTTTGGTCTTGAAAAAGTTTAAGCCTTTGTTTATTTAAAGGAAATGAGAATAGAGAATGAAATAAAAAAAATGAGAAAATCTCCAGGATATATGTTTTGGAAGGAGAGTGTTATTTTAGTTGAGACTTTTATTTTTATGTCTTTCTTCTAAGTCCCGAACATAACAAAACAAAAAATAAAATTTTTTTTATCTAAAATCCCATCATTTCTATATAATAAAATACCTATGTTTTATAATAAAGAACCTATGTTTTTGGAGCACACGAATGGTCTCATCCTCGACAAAGAGATAAAGAATATTGGATATATTACGCAAAAAAATATTGTTGATATTGATGTCGATGACATCTCAAAAGAGAAAATACTTCGATATCATAGCGAGAAGTTAGCTGTTGCATTTACACTAATGAGTTTGCCTTCTTGAAAACCCATCATCATCAAGAAGAATTTAAGGATATATTTAGACTGTGATTCTGGATTTAAGTTGATAGTTAAAGCTACCAAACAAAGTATAATTGTAAGGGATAATAGTCGATTCCATCAATTTTCTTGTGGAGACTTTTGGTAGGAAATTATAATTCACTAGAACATTATTTTCTTGTTGTTCAGGTTTAAATTGGTCTTAGGAGAACTATACAGTGATTTATTGTATTATTGAGCTGACCAATGGGGTGAAGTCAGCTGGGTACATTTTCACCGCGATAATCATGGGTTGAATCCGAAGGGGATATGATAAAATTCAGATTTGGAATCTTGAAATTTTTTACTTTGACTTCAGATTAGAACAGGGCATGGATTTGCATGGTAAAAGTTAGATCTTTACCTAGACATCTTGTTATTGTTATCATGTCTTGACATTGTACAAATGAGCATTATTTGTAATTGACTAACTCTTGTGAGAAACCGTTTCTTGATAAAATGACTTGGAAATAAAAATTCATATCCCAATAATTATATTAGTTGGATTAATACTAATAGTTATGAATATGGTATAATTTTATATTTTCCTATTTATCACAGTTCACAGCAAGCGCAACGAATTGAACTTTTCAAGATATACATAAGAACGTAAAGCTACATTATTTCAAAACCCTAAAACTCAAACAAGGAAATGGCCGTTATGTACGAGCTAGAAACCAGCAAACGAAGGAGTAATCGTTCTACCTACAAAAAGAAACTATATATCTAGATTGAATAGAGAAGTATTTCGAGGATTACAGATTAATCGAGCTTGATGTATGAATCATGCTCTAGGATAACGTGATCGCCCTTTCTTCCTCAAAAACTCCGGGATCTCCACTGAGCTACTTTCGTTGAAAGATGGCCGTCTGTTAAAACCGTAGCCAACATCTGCCTGTGTTTGCTGACTTACCTGTGTCATCCGCAAAAAAAATAAAAATAAGGAAAAATCTAGCCGTGAAAGAATGAATGTAGAAAAAAAAACCATCTTTGCGTGGAAGGAATACCTGGACTGGCATGCTCTCACCATCTTCCTGACGTTTGAATCCGGTTGCTATTAGAGTTATGCTGACCTGAAGCAAAAGAATACGAAAATTCACCGACAAAACTGTTAGAACTATAAAAGACCAGAAAAAAGGGACTCTGTAGTATAAAAGACCAGCAACGGCATGAAATGACACAAATATTAAGAAATGGTATGGCCATTTAGATTGTGTGGACGGTATTAAATAAGAGAGGCAATGTGTGGATGGTATTCAAAAAGTGAGGCAATGTGTAGATGAGAATTAAAGAAAGTGGTGGGGACAATTCTATAAAGGGAAATGTTGCAAAGTTAAAGAACAAAAATAAACGAAGTGTTGCAAATTCATGGGGACAAAGCGGGTATTTCAAAGGCACAGTTTCAATATAAATACTAAAAATTCCATCATCATCATCCTAATGAGTCCCGCCCAAGGCAGGGAATTGATGGACTTCTTGCACTAGAAACACCAGCATATGCTTAAAACTTCCATTCTCAAAACCTAGTCCACCATTTCTTGGGACACAATATAACAATGTGAAATGTTGGCAGTTGCATTATAATACTTGAGTAGTCGAGTGCAAAGTTGATGAGGAAAACACCAAGTCAAGTAAGAGAATCGACTAAAAAATAAATTAGACAGCATACAAATCAATGAAAGGTTTCAAGGAATGAACGTATTTTGCTGCATAAAGTATATAATGTGTTGCAAACTCACCTGACCACTAAGTGACGGGTCTATCACGGCTCCAAATATAAGATTGGCTGTTGGATCTACTAGATCATATATAACTTCTGCTGCAGCATTGACCTGCAAAAGTTTACGATTCGAACATCAGTCCCAACAAAAAGAGCATCAGACAGAGAGAGTATGAAAGCTATGAATACAGAACAAGTCCTCCATCTATCACAGATTGTTCGCCTAGATTCCAGGAAAAGATACATTTCTCAGCTATTAATGAAGCAAAATAGTAAACTTATGTTCTAATACATTTCTCAGATAAGAAATTCTGAATAGGACCTTATACCACTGAAATTTCCAAATTATGGAGCGCTGACACCTCCTTAAAAAGAGAACCGTTCTCGAAATCTATGCCTAGGCTAAGGCTAGTGAGTATGCCCAAGCAGCTTTCATGTAGTAAAGATATAAAATAGAAAAGCTGATTGAAGCTAAAAATTCCAAACAGATAATAGATATTGAATTCACAAGACTTATTGACAAAAATCGGTACCTCAAATAGAGTTAAATCAGTTCCACCAGTTATATTCCACACAATTCCAGTGGCTCGTTCTATGCCAATATCTAGTAGTGGAGACTGGATGGCGTTGAGGGCAGCATCTCTTGCCCGGGTTTTACCTGCACAAAAAAAAAAGGCATAAAAGTATGTTATTTAGAATTGAAAACTCATTGAGCGTCTGCCTTGGCTATTTGATGAAAGAGTCCATAGACTCCATACCCAATTCAAAGTGCATCATGGATACTTGAGGTACAATGATACTCGAGTAACATTGTACTGGAATACGTAACTTCTGAGTCTTTCTATTGCAACTATTTTAGGAGTATCGGACCTAGAGAGAGCTATTTTAAAAATTAAAGGATTTTAATCTTATCTAAGTAATTTGTAACAGGAATGAGACGATAAGACACCCTTGTATAAGGATGACAACAACAGAGAGCGAAAAGATATCTTCCTGAGCTCTTCTGTATGTATCAACCTCCAGAATAAGGTTATGTAATCCTTTGGAGGTGGGCATGTGGGGTGCAAAAGGAATGTTAGTTGGCTTGAGTGCGTTTTGGCCTATAGAAGAGGGTAGCTCATATAAGCTAGAGACCGTTTCTAGTTATCAACAAGGATAGTCATGAGTGCAGGATCCACAATATTTAAAGCATTCAGAGTTTGAGATCAAAGGTTTAGTTTTAGGTTCACGATTATAAACACGACTTCATAACAAGCTCACATCACCCTGAAATATTTGCACTTTTATGCTAATTCAAATTAATAAAAAGTATACCAGTGGCAGTTCCTATCCCCATCAATGAAGAGCCAGCATCTGCCATTATTGCACGCACATCCGCAAAATCCACATTCACAAGACCAGGAATCTGTTTATAAATAAGAGATTACAGATCAAGCAGCTAGAAAAAAATGTATTTCCTTACAGGCAAATATGTAATCAGATCAGAAAACTTACAAATGTCACTTATAATCAAATCAATAACATAGTCAAGCATCACGGCACATGCTCACTAAATTTATTATCATAGCTTAAGTTGTATTGAAGATTTTTAACTCGCAGCATAAACCACGAATTTTCATAGCAAGATGCCATGTAATGTATAAAAAAGTAGGGATACCTTGGGAACTAACAATTTTATTTGACAAATGTGTAGAAGAACAGGCAGTTAGAGCAAAAGTAAAGGCACTGATTAATTGCTGAGAGTTTTATAACAGCTAATCTTTTCATCAACCTATGTTACTTGGACTCGGGTTCTGATGTCGGATACTAGTACGTGTGCAAGTGTCGGTTACGTCTAAACATTCAATTTTACGCCTAAAATGAAGTATCTAAGTGCCATACCAATGTACGAGCATAGAGGATCGGACACGGGTACGTGAAGCAAAATGAAGAGTCTGAGTAACATAGTCATCAACTATAGAGAAGGTAGAGTTACAAGAAGCCTTCTGAACAACACATACCGTGATGATATCAGAGATGCCCCGAACACCCTGACGTAATATATCATCAGCTAGGTTAAAAGCTTCTGTAACAGGTGTGTTTGGGGAGACTGCAGTCAATAATTTGTCATTTGGAATGACGATGAGAGTGTCAACGTTCTCTCTCAATGCAGCAGTTCCTTCTTGCGCCTGAACTGCCCTCCTCCTCCCCTCGAAAGAGAATGGGGTTGTCACGATGCCAACAGTCAAGATACCCATTGACTTTGCAATCCCTGCAATTACAGGTGCTGCACCAGTTCCAGTGCCACCACCCATGCCAGCCTGCAGATATTAAAATTTGTAAGAATGCTAATCAAGATTCAGACTTAGTTTCAAATTTCAATTAGATTGCCTAATGAGCATCATACAAAAATGTTGCTCAGCAAATTAAAGCACAAGAGATGTTCAAAGAAAGTGCGCATAGACATGTAGGGAGAATGTGCGAGTGAGGACCAAGTGCAACAAGAACGTAAATTGGATGTTAATTTTTAACTGCCAATCGGATGTTAGGGGCGGATAATATGACAGAACTTTATCAGGAAAAAACTAAATCAAGTGTACAAATATTATCGCTTTAAAATAAAAGGGTTATATACAGGCCATAAGTTAAGAAACAGTAGTATAAATTTCATCAACACTCAAAGTAGTGGAACATCTTGGTAATATTTCTACATGAAGTGTACTCATTGGTAAGTGCTATACAAGTGGAATTCTCCTTTATTTGGGAACTGGACTACATATTTCTGAACCTCATTTATTTTCTATATTACTGGAGAGTTTATTTGTCAGATGTGGTGAGCAATATACAACAAAAATAGTGAAGTTATATTTTATGACAACAAAAAAAAATCATTTAGAGGCTTTCTGTACCACTGAAATCGTATATTACATTACATTGACCCAACGCCCCTAAGTGGGTCCCGTCTAATCATTATCTGGAGGGTTGCATGTTTGTGCCCTTACCCTAGTAATAATAGAGGTCATTACCTAGTACAAGGTAGCAGAAGTACAATATAGGATATTTACTTTTTAAACGTACACATATGACCTTAAACTACATTTCCCAAGAGTACGACCTAGGTGATCAAAATAAGCCTAGTTACATAACACTGGATCAAGTGACACAAAAATCCATGCCTAAGAACAAAACAGTTTAACTTAGTGTACTACTTTTTCCCTATAATCACGAGGTCATTAAAGGCTTTCCGGCTTCGTTTGTTTCCACCTATGTTACTTGGACTCGGGTACAGATGTTGGATACTGATACGTGTCCAAGTGTCCGATACATCTAAATATTCAATTTTACGCCTAAAATGAAGTACCTAAGGGTCTTACCAATGTCCGAGCATCAAGGATCGGATACGGGTACGTGAAGCAAAATGAAGAGTCCGAGTAACATAGTTTTACATAAACAAGAAAAACACATAATTTGATGAGACATTCAATGATAGTTAGATATAGTTTCTTTGAGGCACTGAAGATTACAAGACTAAAGGAACATGAACGCACCGTCACAAAGACCATGTCCGAGCCATGAAGAGCCTCTTCTATTACTTCTTTGCTTTCTTTAGCTGCATTCATTCCTATCTCCGGGTTACCTCCAGCTCCTAGACCTCGAGTGAGCTCTTGACCAATTTGCAAGTGGTTCTCTGGGTAAATAGGAGACATTCTCATTGCCTGAATATCCGTATTAACAATCCAAAACTCAACACCTTTCATGGAACTCTCTATCATTCGATTAACAGCATTTGAACCACCGCCCCCTACTCCAATAACTTTTATCGTAGCTTCATTATAATTGTTGCCCTTGGATGGTTCTCTCAAGCTATCCATCACACTTTCGCTCGGACCATTATTCCTTGGGCTATTCACATCACCCCCTCTAAGCAATGAAATTTCAGGGTGGAGATTAAGAAACTGGTCATTGTTATTAGATCTACTTATACTGTGTGAGTTAGACGAACACATGAACTTGGCCGAACACGATACTACCATTTTGTGGTTATTCACCCATGAACCATTCCTTTCATCAAAAACCCTGATGGAATTCACTCTACCCAATTGACTCTCTATTGGGAGTCTTCTTCCAAGAACAGTCAACACCCCCCTCGAGCTTCCGGCATCAGAAACAATAAGAGATTGTGACCCACAAGTTGCCATATCAAAATTCAGTTGTGTGCCACTCAAGCAAGTATTATTCTACAACAATACAATTCCTCACACAATAATTTTACCAAACAGCAAAGACATACTTCCTAATTCAAAACCTGCTTAAAAATCAGGAAACAACAAGGGTACAAATTAAAGTCATAACAGACCTAAAGCAAAATTAACAACATCATCATCATCATTGCCGTAATCATCGTCATACTCTGTATATCCCGCTCATAGAAGTTATGATCAGGTTTAAGAGGGTTGGATGACGGCAGGCCATACCCTTGTTAAAGAGATAAGGAGGATGCCAACAATGAGATGAGACCTAAAGCAAAATGCTGCATATTAAAGCAATCATAGAAACCCACAAAAGGTTTTTAACAAACTGAGAAAGGAACAAACAAACAGTCAAAGACAACAGCTGACTAAAACGGTATCCAAATAGAAGATTCACTGAATTCTAGAGCACAAAAATTATCACTAAAAGCGCATTTCCTCAGAAAATTATGAATGTAAAAAATGTACCCTGGTGAAATTCCTAAATATTTTGATATAAACCCAGATTTGCTTAACTAAGATTGAAAATTTGACCCCATATTCGACGGAAAAGAAAAACCCTAAACCCCCATTACATAATACTGCAATAATTTCAAATAAAGACATAAATTCGATAATAAAAAAGAGGAAAGGATTGCACCTTGGAGAATTGCAGAGCATTTGGGAGGTGAATTTTTCAAAATGGGGCTATTCTTCTATTTATCTTTTTCCTTTACCTTTGTTCTTTATATTGTGAAGTATTTTGGATTTTGGCATTAACCAAGAAATTTCAACAAATAAAAGGAAAAGAGAGAAACAAATCAGCTAATCAATCTATCTTAATATCTACAATTCTAACAAATGATTGAAAGATAAAGAACCAAATGCATATAATGTGGGGCACAAAAATGGATTACATTAGAGAAAAGACTTGCAGTTTCATAAGCATCGTTGAGAGGGTTTAATGGTGTTTTTACTTTTTTTATTTTACCTTTTTTTATATTATAGTTTAAATTTTTAGATGGAATTATTATTACTTCTATGAAATTTGCAACTAATGTATTAAGTTACTTTATTGATTTTATTGATTAATTTTGATAAAATAAGACAAATTATTTAAAATAAAATATATAAATGAAAAGAAAAGATAAATTACTTATATTGTGAAAATTAAAGAGAAAGTTTAGATTTATAATCAAAATTTGAAATGTAGCAAATTTTATGTAAAAGACTAAGATAAATTATGTAAAAAATTATGCGGGACAATAGTACTATTATAAAAGGGTGATTTTTTAAGAAAACTTGTGCTATGTATATCATATGCACATTTCAAAAATATATATTATTTCAACCAATTAAAAAAATGAGTTTAAACAAACACAAAATAAATCACATATATACTCCTTTTGTTCCTTAGGATTTGTCCAATTTTGACCAAAAATGCGCTCACAAAAACTTATCTAATGGCGCAAAATTCTAAGGAACAAAGTAATACATTTAAGAAAACAAGTCTCTATAATAGCGTGCACATTTCTATTTGAAGACTAAAAATCAAGTAATTTGAGTAGAAAATAAAGGGATATTAAGAATGATGCACAATATTTTTGTGTGAAAGAAGTCCAAACAAAACTTACTCTACAAAAATATATTTGTTTGTCAAAACAATTGACAAACAAATGTATTTTAGTACGTAATTTTTGTTAAAAAAAAAGATTAATTTTTGTCAGTTTTTTCTATATTAAACTATTCTTAGAATATTGAAACAGTTTAAGATACATACATCCATAAAAATAGGTTAGGTTGAATTGGAAAAAAAAAACTTATTTAGGTTGAGTCAATTTTCAACCTATAAATTTTCAACTTTAACAAGTCAATTTAATGTTATACAATTCGAATTGAAATTATATAAGCTTAATTCTAACTTAAATTAAGGTTTTAGAGTCAGCTTAATATTTATCGTATAAAATTGTTTAATAAAACAAAATACTAAGTATTTAACTACAAAGGATTTTAAATTATATATTACAAACGAAAAGAAGGTTATAATATGAATTTAAATAAATACAAGTATCTGAGTGAGAAATTTGAGGTGTTATGTTATAGACTTATAGTTTAGCTCATTTACAAGTTATAAAAGCACACAATTCCAGATTAGATTAGTTGAACTCAAGCTTTTTATAAACGTGATACACTGGAATCGGATATAATGACGAAGCTGGTGAATTGAACTCGAGTTGGGAAATGAGATTGCTCATAATCTTGCAGGTCGCAACTCCTGGGTTGCAAATGGAGGCTACTAAGAAGTCTTCTATGAAATTCGATAGTTCCACTAAAGCCATAGAATTTAGCTTTCGATTGCTTGTAGTGTATAAGTCCTAAATTTCTGGTGCATCTAACATCTTCTGATGTTATATCGGCTCAACACCAGGATAACCGGCTAAGCAAGAGGAAGAGAAGGACGTTTCATATTACTCCTACCAAGAACGTCTTCTACAAAATTCGATATTTTTCCTCTTTTCTAATGTTCTCCCAAGCTCCCACAACAGAATACGGAGGATGATGAGATGAAGCTAGACAATCCAAACATGCGGTTCACCGTACAATTGCTCGCAAGGATAACCTTTAAACACAAAGCTTTTATCAGACTTGTGTTGTGAAACAAATTTCCACTCATTAAGTCATCCAGATTCACAATATCCAATACCAGCTCTTAAGAAGGGAAGGGACGAGGGAGAACCCCATGAGCAAAACACAGTCCTCCACAAGTGCATTGCAACTAAACAATCCTTAAATACAAGCAAATGAGCAACTGCTAATGGCAACACCAATCTTATATAGATCACGTAGCATTCAAACCACATTGGTCATAAAAATGCATTTTAGGTAAGAAAGTATCACAAGAAACCAAATCAAGTAACTATTTTGGTGGTTGAAAGACAAAAAACAAAACCCATGACAAAGAGGCTGGCATTGGCACAATACAAGCCAACTTTGGACAACAAAACACATTTCATCTTGAAAAGAGGTACAAAATTAATCTCAGAACATGTGTCATGCACTATATTTAATTCAAAGATAAGGCAGTGCTCAAGTCATCAAGGAGATTCAAGCACCATTTTCAGAATTTTGCTTGTAAATTAAAAGCAATTATGTTATGTTAACTCACTCCAAGATCTAGACTAGACAGCAACTTGAAACATATTCTGCTAGTGTCAAAAACCTCTTTTACTTCAATCTATCCTTCTTTCCAGGCTTCAACTTTATGACTTCATCAATGTAACGCATACCTTGGTTTACATATGCATTAGGAGGTTTGACACTACGAACAGTAGCAGCAAACTGATGCGTTCTCTGTTTATCAATCCCAGCACAGCAAATTACGTCTGGTTTAAAGCAAAAGACTCTAACAGCAGGTGGGACTGACAGTTCAACTTCATGGCTGTAACCCAGTTTCAGGTACAACAACCGCCCCTCTGCTTCAGTTCTGGCTTTATAACCCGTTCCTAACAGCCTCAGGATTCGAAAATACTTTGCCTCCATTTGATCTGCTGAATTTCAAAAATTAATAGATATAAACTTAGAAGTAAGACAAGACGCAAGAATTCAATAACCTTTAAATGCAAAACGAAACAAACACAAGTAGTCCATATTGGCTAATCATGGGTTTGGTCCAGAGTTTCAAAAGACCATAACTATGATGCTCTCTTGCAACTCAAACTTGACTTTGGCTTAAATTCACTTGAACTCATTTGACTCCAATGAGCTCAACTTGAGTGCTTGATATTATTAAGCTTCATTCAAACTTAAAATCCTTTACTAGTCACAACTTGAGCTCTGATTATCAACTTCAAAATGGATAATTATTGATTTTCAAAAGAGTACAAGATTACATATTTGTCTCACAAGCAACACAAGTTTTGATATGAGTCTTCTCTTCCAAGCATTGTAAATCGTGATTACATTCCAAGTCAAAACTATTTATTTATATTTGGAAATAGGTCCATCAAACCTCCCTCTCGTTCTTTATAAAGACAAACAAAGATATCATTAACACAAACATTTAATATGGATTTGGTCACACCCCATAACGGAGCCAGCAACATAAGGGGAAAGGGTGTACCTATACTATAAGGTATTCAAGAAGACTTGGCAAACATTTATGATTCTACGAAATTAAAGTTTTCTGTGAAACCAAATTACTAGAATTTGAAATCAAACTACTCCTAAGGTTATCCTTGTTCAGTATTCTTAATCAAAAGTTGCAAAATTCGCTACACCCCTTAACCGAGCCAGCAGCATTAGGGGAAAGGGTGCACCAATACTATAAGGTTTTCAAGACGACTTGGCTTGGCGCCAATACCCATTTACATCACAGATCATCAATAGTCTAAATGTACTATGGAATCCCAAATGCGCGAATCAATCATAATAAGTATACTCCACTCTTATTCACAAAGTCACCAATTCGCAAATGAATTTCATAAAAACATTAACCAATATTCAGTTCAATTAAATACCATTGTTAGTAAGCATATAGTCAGAACACAAATCCAAAATGCATGACAATTAAACCTCCACATTAGTTTACAACAATTATTAGGTTTACCAAAAGTGCTAAGTGACAAAATGAAGCAAAAGACAATAAAAGATAAACTGCGATTGTCCACCAAATAAATACGATCTTAAACCCTAATTACACCTGAACCAGTTAATAACCTTTAACTGTTTGTGGGATTCATCAACTGAAATTCATACAGTTCCAAGGAATCACATCATCCCAAACAGTCATTCGAAAAAAGTAACAACAGACTGAGAATGCGAGAATGCGAGATTCATCAATTGAAATGTATCTATTGAAATTCGAAAACAAGGAATCAACAACGGGTTCATCTACTGAAATTAGAAAATAAGGATAAAACTACAGTATTCATCAACTGAAATTCGAAAAATCAAGAACACTACAGAATTCATCTACCGAAATTCGAAATATCAAGAAAAACCCTAACCAAAGTACGGAACAAATCAAACAACACAACCTTAGATCTCATAAAAGAATCAACAATAATTCCAAAAAAACAACAAATAATTCGAAAAAATCAACGAGAGAGTAGCATATTTACATTACAAGATTCTACCCTTGATTGAGTCTTGATAGTTAGCACTTGAGAGTTGATGAAATGGAGAAGGCTAGAAAAGAATAGAGAGGGGCGCCTCTAGGTAGCGCCCAAATGTCCAGTGTCTTCGGGTCTCTTGACTTGAGTCTTAAAAGGGGTAGAATAGAATACAGAGTGGCGCGATTAGGATTTCAGCTGGTCTTTGTATAGGACGGATTCATAATAATTAGTTTATCTTTTTAATTGAACATTTTAAAATTATAAGTAATTATTTTACTCGGGTTAATTTTATTTGGTTCGACTTCATCTGTGGTTTTAAACAAATTTTGTTCTCCCTTAATTACATATATTGATGATGATTTTCAATTTTTTCACCATTTTGTTCACACATACTTATTCATTTTAGGAATTTATTTTGTTATTTAAGGTTGTCTAGAGAATTTTTTTTAAAAAAATAAAAATTAATATTATTCATCAAATCGACATTTAAAGTGAACTTATTTAAAAAGGAAAAAGAATATTTTCTCTGAATTGATGGATATTTATCTTCTTGAGTCATTATTTTAATACTATAAATACTACATTCTACATGAGATTTTTAGTTGTTTTTTAAATAATTATAAAGTAATTAGTTATAAGATAAAATATTACTTATTCATTTGATTTATCATATATAAAAAAATTATTTAATTAAATTAAATAAATTTATAGTTATAAGAACATTTAAATCAATGTACACAAAAATATATTCTATTGGCCAGATTGTTAAATTCACTTTTTATCCTTAGAAGCCTTTTTTGGAAAAAAAATAGTGTATCAAACTCCCTCTATAATTCAACCAATTTTTGGTTAAAAAAAACATTTTTAGAGTCTCAACACATAGCTATAACCTTTCAATGTATCAAACATATCCCAAATTTTTGACATTTTTATGCATATAATAATAATATAAGTAACTATTTAATCATACTTATCATTATATCACATTAATGTTATTATCATATTTTGACTTGTGAGCAATGACATACCCAGAATTTTAACTATAAAAGTCCTCAAAATTGAACTTTAGATAAAATGAAAAAAATTAAAAGAGATATGACATTTTTTACTTAAGATATTCAACATCTTTCACAATTTTGCTCAAAAAATTCAAGAAAAAGTGTCAAAATACTCAAAAAGTACCTAATAATTTTTTTTTTCCAAAAAGTACCTAGTAAAAAAAATTTTGTAAAAAAATACCTAATAAAATTTTTTCTTTTCTAAAGAGTATCAATTAACGTTTTCCTTCAGTTGACCGTCAAATATAAACGGTTGACTAGACAAAACCGAAAATTTTTCTTCATCATCTTCAATTTATTTTCCAATTCAATTTCCTCATGTCTGCTTCCTCTACTTTTTACTCAAAATTGAAGTTAAATTGGAAAATAAATTGAAGATGAGAAAGAAGAATTTTCGATTTTGACCAATCAACCGTTATATTTAATGGTCAATTAAAGGTAATAGTTACTTGATACTCTTTGGAAAAGAAAAAATTTTATTAGCAATTTTTTGACAAAACTTTTTTTATTAGATACTTTTTGAAAACAAAAATTAATTTTATACTTTTCCTATAATTTACAATTTATAACGGAATCTTGGCATTCTCAGTCTCAGACCCCTTCATGCGTCTTTCGCTGATTGTGAGTGCTCTAAAAAAATCATAGTGAGCGATTAATCTGCCCATATAAAAAGTAAAAGGTGAAACCCAAAATCAAGCTACTACTATAAATAATCCAATATCCATCTTTTTCAATCCTAACATTACACAAGAACAACAACAAATTCAAAATGGAGAAAAAGGGTAATCAATCAGACTCAAATGCTGGTTCATGATTTCAGTTCATGGTGTGTAGCCTACTACCTTATCCTCACCACTATTCAGTATCTGTATAACTATCAAAATGGGTACACTAAAACCAACAGAGCAAATAAGATTACACACATTACATCAGAGTATGTAGAACTGTGGAGCATCAGAGTGACAGGTGCTACTGCTCGACAGACAGTTGCGTCTTAATGATGGTGTCGCTCATACCGTCAAGGTAAGGAAACAAGTGTCCAGAACCAGGCAATTCATGATAGTGAATCCATGGAAGCTTTCCAACTATGTGACGTTGCAATTCGACAGGCACGAGTATATCTTCATCGCCTTGCCAAACGTGGACAGTCCCTTCATTGTTTGCAAATGGATTTGTTAGCTCAGTTGGATCGAATTCCCATTTGCTAAACGCCAAGATCAAGTCTTGGTGGAGGGAATTGAATTCTCCTTGTTGTCGAGTAGGTGTCTGATGGCAAACCATTCAAAAACAAGGATAACTAACCATTAGGAACAAAGTCATTACAGATATCTGTTAACAAATGTAACCCAAATGTCAAAGAACCAACTCAACCAAAAGCTTAAGTTGACGATTGAGGCCCCAAGATATGTTATATACTCTAACCGCCCCCTTACACGAGTGCCCTTTGGGCTAGAAGTGTGGATGCAACACAGACCTTCCTCATACCCAGTGCTAAATATTCTACTTTAAATGAGGGGTGGTTGAGATTCGAACCTGTAACCTCTTGTCACATTGGCTCTGATACCATGTCAAGGAACCAACTCGACCAAAAGCTTTAAGTTGATGGTTGAAGCCCAAGGATATGTTATATACTCTTAACACCAAATAACAAGAATGGTTTAAAATCTAATAACCCCAAATTCTAAATTTTACACGCTATTATTTTCCTGCATTGTTTGTGTGAGGTTCTACAAATCCAGAGGTGGAGCTATTAGTGGGTGAAGGGATGAAGGCTAGCCAAAGACCACCCTCAAATATCAATAAAAATATACTAGTATATATGAGGTGTTTGACTTGAAAATTATTTTAACTCTACATTTGAATCACAAGACTAGTTAGTCTCGTTGTTAACATAACATAATTTGACTTGCAACTTGTGAGTTGTGACCAATTTCAACCCCTCGCCTAAAAATCATTTTGCGATGCTAACATGAAAATTTTTCACCCCTCCTCACTTGATGGCCTCGCCTCTATAACATTCCCGTAGGATAGATACACAAAGATACACGTGCACAAACACACACATATGTACCCATAATACTTAAACATCAAAATACACGTGCACACTGTTAGACACGTATGTATGTGTACAATATGTAGTGACATATGAAAAAAATCGATAAGTTATTCAAGAATCAAAGAGCCATACCGAATCCTCTGTTCCGGCGTGTTGTGCAATAAGTTCTTTGTCCTGGCGAGAGAAAACTTCTGGAAGTTGATCAATCACGCTCATAACGGGGAAAAGTTTTTGTGTATTCCACCAGTAAGTTAACCATGGTGCATGATGTATAACACGCAATGCCCACTTATCGCGTTGAAGTTGTTTGTTGTACATTTCAGCAGTAAGGTTAGCAGGTAAACCAGGCCACCAGTAGTTGACAGCCGGAGCTAATAATGTTACTCCTGCCAACCTATTAGTATAAAAGTACCCATAAGTCATTTCTCGAATTGAATTGCAAAAACGACTACTATACTTTAACATTCGCGTAAACCAACAATACCTGTGTGGAATATACTTGAGGCATCTCCATGCTACTTGCCCACCCATGGAAAATCCAATCAGATAGAACTTTTCTCCAAGTCCCAACTTATCGGCAAGCTCTTCTACATCCAATGCAATGCTTTTCAATGTCTGATTTGGATTTGGGTCACTTTCACCGTACCCAGGTCGGTCGATTGCCACAATATATATTCCCATAGTTTTTACTATTTCCTAGAAGAATCGACAAAAGAGAGTTAGATATTACAACAGATTTTAGTAGTAAATCGTCAAAGAAACACAAACAAAAGCTCTCGTTTACCGGGGAAAGAAGGTTGGCAACCACTGCATGATTCCGACAAGAATCAAAGCCATGGATATAAACAAATTTGGATTTTGCTTCTTCTCTAGGTACACCATGCTCTTTGTACGCCAAATGTCTTCCATCACTTAGTTTAATTCTTGGGGCCGTAATAGGGGGACCATCTGGAGTTCCACAAATTTTAGGAGGAGGTGGACGAGTAGCTTGATAAGCCCATGCCAAGAGACCAACAAAACCGACTAGAAG
Organism: Amaranthus tricolor; assembly: GCF_026212465.1. NCBI lineage: Eukaryota > Viridiplantae > Streptophyta > Magnoliopsida > Caryophyllales > Amaranthaceae > Amaranthus > Amaranthus tricolor. The sequence goes on along the minus strand of NC_080051.1, from coordinate 30,258,897 downwards.
AAGTTTCTTAAACAAGCCTGAACAATGAAGAAGTTTAACATGTTAATTTCATTTCCCTCTATCCAAACACACCATTAAGTCTCAGATGCATGCTTTTTAACTTTTACTTTTTAAGGTTCATTCAGCTATTTTGCTAACAATATGTAGCCATGAAGATGCATTTAATCCTTGTTTTTGCTACAGCCTACAAATCATTAGAGTAACTACTCCATTCTCAACAGATATTTCCTTCCAACATGGAAATCAATGCACTAAATGAAACATCTTACTTTCTTTCCTATATTTCGTATACATCTAAAAGGAATAGTCTGATTTTTCGCTGTTGGAGTTGGGCTGAATACAAACAGTATCATCATGAAAACCTGATAGGCATAGACATTCAGAGGATGATGTTGGCATATGTCTTTGCACGGGTGTCTTGTAAATTTTAAACCCTTGGTATATTTACGTATACATGCTATACTTGAGGAGGGAAGTTCAATAATTGTTGTATCCAACAAATGGGGTCGGTGACTACACATGAACTTTACCTAAACAATGTCAACATATGAGATTTTGTATAATAACCTAGATAAGAGTAAGGATGTAAATAAATAACCAAGCTTTATGCATAAGGAAAGACATTGTTTCTAGGATTTTAACAGGTAAAAAATAGAACAAACCACAAAGAACTCATCACCTTCCTACTAATTGGTCATGTAAAGCAATGAATGAGTCAACTATTCACTTTCTTACTCACACTAGTTACATGAAAGTATTTATACGATAAATGGAAGCTTAACACTTTGTAACAAGGTTGGAGGGAAAGGAAAGGAAGAAAAGGGGAAGGCAGGGAAGGGAAAGGAAGGGAAGAGTAATAAAGAAAGCTTCCCTTGTTTGTCTATGAGGGAAGGGAAGGGAGCTTTCCACTTTTGGAGAGATTTGTCCATCAACAAAATTAAGGAACTAAATCCCTTTAAATCCCTTCCTTCTGAATCCCCTCCAAAATTGTTATCCAAACAAAGAAAAATACATCTTTCCAATTTCCTTCCTTTTCCCTCCAATTGCCTCAATTCAAACATAGTGTAAACGCTCCTACATAAGAAGAACCACGGAACTTTTCCTGTTAAGAGACTTGGTATAGATGGGAAAATCTCATCAATTTCATTGTCATTAGACCCATAAACCCTTTTTTTGACCAAATGAAACACTAATTAGCTTCCATATTCAAAACTCAAGAGTAATTACTCCAAACCAATATACAAAAGAAACATAGAACTTTTCCTGATCTTAAGGATGGACGCCCATCTATTGCAATAAGACCCATAATTTTTCTTTGAACCCATAATTCAAATAGTAAAGCTTCCATATTTAGAACTAATTACTCCACCCTCAACCAATACTTGAAAGAAACCTGGATCTTTTCCTGTCAGAACACTTAGAGATGGGAAAATCCCATCAAACTAAATCTCATTAGAACCATAAACCTTCATTTTAGGGGAAATCTATGCTCAGGCCTGCCTAAACCAAGAAAAATCTGTTAAAGATTATGTTGAGACTTACACTATTGACTATACTATTACCCTAAATTCGCTATTGCCCTCTTTAAACCCTAAAATCAAACATCTATCAGCTTCCATATTCAATAGTAATTACTCCATTTATAGCCATCACTTGAAATTTTATAAATAACAAATCTTATAGATAAAATCTCGAGATTCAGAACATAAAATCAATTCTAACCCATTACTCCATTGCCTAAAAGGATCACAAAGAACTGAACCAGCAATTAAAATAAATCCAATAATGAAAAACTGAAAAAGAATAAATATTTACCAAAAGAGGATGAATTAGACTTGGATTTGCGAGTGTGGGCTCTAGCGGAAGCAGCAGAAACCCTCTTGTTTGAACCTCCTACAGCCATTACTGATCAAGAAGATCCGCTGAATTGAAACTTCCAAGGGAATGAGTAGTGGGTAGAAACTAGAACATAGGTAAAGATGAGATTTTTGAGATTTGAAACTTAGTTAAAGAGCTGAAACAATAGAAGAACTTTAATTGGTAAAAAATTCCCAGAATTTGGTAAAAGCCAAATGCCAACTCATAAAATGCTGAACTTTCCTAATTTCTTTCTTAATTTGATTGTCAACAAGACTGTGGTTCAGTGCGTGTTTGGTGGTTAAGTTGATCGGGTGTTTTTTCTTTTACTAATTATTATTGTTGATCATCGTGAAATTTCTTTATTATTATTATTATTATTATTATTATTATTATTATTGTTGCTTTTCGAGTATTGCAAGTTCTTTGAAGATCTTCTTTGAGCCGAGAGACTCTTTAATCGTACTCTCCTTTATGGAGATGAGTTGTCGTCTTTCTTCCCTCTCTAGACCTTGATCATAGTTTTTCTATAAGCGGGATACACCGGGTATAATGATGATAATCAATTGTTATTTTTTTATTAATTATTTTTTAAGGAACCTATTTAATTCATTGATAAAAATGTAATACGACATACCGACATCTACAATATAGTAACAATCGATAAAATACATAACAATTTTAATCAAACAAAATTCTATGTAGAAGAAGTCACGATCATTATAAAGAATATCTGACACTGAAGTCTAACTTCTATCACAGTGCTGCTTCATATAGTGTTCTCCTCCGAGGGGGTTTTTAGATCTGGTGTGACTTTGAAATAAAGAAAAGTTTGGTACTATAGACTGTACTAGCATAACTGACACTCCTGATTACGTCATATACATTTTTGCCATCAAATTAATAACAAGACTCCAAAAACTCACCATACTTTCAAACCCAATATGTGGAAAGACCGATTCCAATAAATGAATTGAACAACTCTATAATATAGAGAGAATGAATGTTATTCATATCAAAAAAGCAAAAGAAAAAGTGAAAATAAAACGTTTAGAGGCTTACCATCAACCAAAAGGCCTCAAAACTAGTCTTAGGGTGTTTTTTTTTTCAAAAAAGAAAAAAAAAGAGAATATTAAACAATTTTTTATGAATTATAGTTTAAGGCTTGTTTAATTAGACAACATTATCAACTTTTTTTGTTGTAAAGTATTTATTTAGCGATGGTTAAAATCCTAAGGATATGTTTGTTAGAACGTAAGAAGTTTATTGTTAGTTATTTAACAGAAAAAAAAAGTTTAAAAAATATCATATCACAATAGAAAAATCGCTCACAATAGTTTTTTGTATTAAGATCATTAAATTTTTTAATTGACTAATTAAGAATTCAAAAATTAAAAAAATAATCGACAAATAATTATTAATGTATAAGAAAAAAAGAGTTATGTACTATTAGACCACCTCATAGAAATTTGGACAACAAATAGTTATTTATTTATGAATAGTGAGAGCACCTTATATAATAATTTGTGCTATAATTTTGTTAAGAGTGACTTTTTATCTCATGCGAAGCACAAACTAAAGCGTTGGGCATAATATTCTATTATTGAGCTTTGGCGTACACGGATCGATTATCAATTTTTTGGTTTATTGGATGGACCGGGGAAAGGGAGAGTTGGGTGAGTATTTAATTCAAGATCTTATTTGAAAAAAAGTAATATTTACTTCGATTGAGATAAGACTCGATTCTTTTATAGTCATCTCTTTGAAAGTTCAAAAAAGGTGTTCAAAACAGATCAAACGATCCAAAATTTACTCGACATTGTACCCAAATCCGATTTAACCTGACTTCAAAAATGTTTTACAATTATGTAAAGAAAAATATGGATCCAAAATCCAATTTTAAATCGACCCAAAACACTAATCCCAAATCACCTCGACAACTCGAATGAACATCTTTAGTTCAAAATACTATAACTTTTTTGGACTTTGGTTAGGAATTAAAAACCCGAAAAACTTAAAACTATTTTTTATAAGTCAGTGTTGTATGAGACCTTCTCACGGTTAGATGACTTCAAAACAAAAAATTCATATGCTAAAAATTTCTATAATTGGGCTATTTAATCCAAGTAATGGGCATGTCTCACGTTGACACCGTCTCATACAAGAATTTGTGATTTTCAAATGCTCTCTTGAGATACCGTCTTTTGTAACGACGACTCTTAAAAGCCCAGCCCAAATTTAATTTATATTAATTTAAAAAAACTGCTGCTAAAATTAAGCGCGGGTGTCAGGTGGAATGTGAAAAGTCACATAATATATTTGGGGTTATAACAATATTTATTTGGGGTTATAACAACATTTATTTGGGGTTATAATTGTTGGAGCTGATGCCTGGTCATCAACTCCGTTTTTATTTTCTTCCCTTCTGTAAATGTCCATATATAGAACAAGGCTTTAACCCTCTTAGATAAGATGCCCTCTTGTATATATAGGTTCAGTTTTTCCTTTGTACAAGATAGTTTTTCATAATTTTAGTTGAACGTTTCTCTCCAATCTTCTTTCTTCTTCTTCTTCTTGCTGATCTTCTCTGATCTTCTCTGGGTTCTTTTGCCAATTTCGTCAATAATAGCATATATTTAAGGGTTATAAGATAATTTATTTGGCGTTATAACATAATATATTTGACGTAACCCCAAATATATGCTGCTATAACACCAAATGTATCACGTTATAAACCCAAATAAATGTTGTTATAACCCTAAATATATTATATGACTTTTCACATTCCACTTAACACGGGAGTTTTAATGTATTTTTTTTATATTAACATAAACTAGATTTGAACTGGGCTTTTAAAAACTGTCTTTATAAAATACGGTCTGCAAGTAAGAATTGTGATTGTGACGACAAAGGCAAATCATCGTGTACTCGTCATATCATTATTATTTGACGTCATCTAAATTTATTTGACGTCATCATTTAGATTTAAAAAAAATATCAACTTATATTATTTGTGTATTTTATTTTATTTCATACTTCCTTTTTTTTCTCCTTATTTACTTTTTGCACGGTTTTTAAAGTAAAATTTAAACTTCAACATCTCAAAATGCACATTATTAAAAATTATTAAAAATACATAATAAAAAAGTATACATTAAGACAATTCTAATTAGATCTCACATGGATATATTTTATCTTCTAAATATGTGTCAAAAACATTAATTAAATTTTTCTCTCCTTAAAGTGAAATATTCTAAATGGGAAGAATATTAGAGAACGGAGGGAATATAATATAATTTACACACTTACATATCCATGCATTTCATATGTATCCATGCATTTCACATGTAAATATACCGGCATTTTCATACCATAGAAGAATTTATTATGATATATGCCATCTTCATAATAAAAAAATAAAAAATATTCTTTCTACTTTTTTATGTATTGTATATAGCTATTATAGTTTATCTCTAAAATTTCAGTGTAATATAAAAATTTATCTCTAATTATATGATACTACTATATAGACAAGATTATTTATAATTAAATAAATCTATGATCATTATGATTAAGAAAATATTTAATTTATTTTATAGACCTATAAATAAATTAATTGTATATGTATTGTAAAAATTACCATTTTCATACTTTTAGATTATCTAGGTCTTTTTATTTTATTAATTGTTTACCATTAATATTGTTGAAGTGTGTATTGTTATATTGATTTTTCAAACCTATGCTGCTATGTGCCTTATGTAGGTTTAGATTACAAAATGAGTTATTTTATTCAAGTTTGATTGAAATATTCTTTAAAGATTTATTACAATTACCAATTTTAGAGAATAACACAACTTACTCTATATTTTAAAAAAATTTACCTATTTTATTATCTAAAGTCTAAATCTATGCATGCATAGGTTAGAAAAATGGTTGTTATATTATCCATATTTAAATTATCCCACATTATAGAAAAATACGAGAATATAACGCTTTATAAACTTGAAGAATAACTCCTACTACTAGCAATTGGTTTTAGAAAACCTTTTTGCATTTGTCGTGTGTTACCCTTTCTCATCCTTGTTTAGATTGCACATACCTATTTCATAACTTAATAATATCATACTATCAGAGTCCGATTTGTTATTGAGCCTTTATAAATGGACACTTAATCTTACCACCGGCTAAGAAGTCTTTAATTAGACGTTTATTCCTGAAAGGTTTGTAACCATTCGAGTGGACTAAAATTCTAAGGATATGCACATGTGAGGTGGAGTGTTAAATTGTCTAGTATTATCCTACTCGGATGTGAATTGTCCTACTATAACCAATTGGTTTTAGTGAACATCCTTTAGACTTATAAGTAGATTACCTCCCCCCTTTGTTAATTGAGTTCCCAGACTATCTATTTCATGTATTCTATTAAATATTTAATAGAAAAAATATGTAAATAATTATTTCACAGTTATAATTTATATATGTTAATGTTTTCATCTAAGTAGCTGTATCAAATTCAATACAATAACTTTAAAATTATAAGTTATCACTTTCATAAACTAAATTCAAGGGTCAGTCTAATGAAAGTAGTCTCAACATAAAATCGTTTCATTTAAGAATTTATGATTAATAAAACTGAAGATATCTTATTGAAATGCATATATATTCGATTTTGTTCACCCATATTTGAGATGATGTGATAAAACCCTTCATGTTAAGGTGGGGATGTTATAAATTTAGTGATTGCTCACCTTTGGAATAAGTTCTTGATAAGATGCACTAACCAGCAATTATAAGTTGTTTTACACTAATAATATAAGATAGAAAGTTGAGCAAGCTTAATTTTGTGAAGAGGAGATTTGTTTATTGTACAAAACCATTGTTTTCTACTCCAAAAGTATAAGATGCAATGCAAGATAGATCATACAAGTATTATTGTAGTACTTAATTGTGTAGCAACTAGCATCAATGTCTATATTCCAAAAGTATACTGCTATCAACTTGTAAATCTGTGCCTTTTCTACTAGTCTGGCCCTTTCCTAAGCAACTTGCCACTTACTAAGAGTTGATGAGTCCATCCCATCAAAAAAAGTTGAGAGTCCATAGTCCCACAATGAGTAACTTTTTTGTTTAACTCCATCTTCTTCGTCATCAAATCTCATAAATTTCGCTCATAGATCAGCTATTATCAAAATATAAGAAGGGATATAAGATGAAAAGCCATACCCTTAAAGGAATTCTCTACTCGAGAAGACATTCAAATTAAAATGTTTTGTAATAAGTGAGATGTGATTTAATTGATTCTCCTTAGTTCTGAAAAAAAAGTCCTTAACTAGAAGATTATGGGTTAGCCTAGAATAGTTGAGGGCTTTATATTAATTTCAGCATTATAAATAAAATAAGATTAATTTTCACCACCTAACGGATCGATTAATTCTCTCACCTTCTTTGTCTATGGGTTTTTTAAGCCTTATCGAGTACGGAGTCCTTATGAGCACAATAACAGTCACGTATCCTTTGAGTTTGCTACCAAGAAATTTAACATATTGATTCAAGAGTATATTATATAATTGTTAGAAGAACAAGACAAAAAGTATACTTCATGTGAACTATAATAAACGAGAGAAGAATTGTGTCATTACAAATCAAATAAAACAGACAAAAATGAAAGTGTAGCAAACTCAAGAGGACGACGAAATATTACAACTTTAGTGTACATTTAGTAAAAGCAAGACTTTATGAGATAGAATTAGAACCTTCCGAGATTGGCAAAACAAATTGGGAGAACTTGCCATCCTAAAACAATGTTGAAAGATATAAGCAAAGAGAATAAAGATAGCATCACAATCTCCAATTAGCTTGTCACACACATAGATACTTTTGTATATTATAATGACTAAATTTCATGATAAGTCATTTCAATGCTTAAAGTTATGAAAAGAAAGATTCAATTTTCAGGTCATACTCCCATCATCAATTAGGGAAAGTAACAATGTTATGTGGGGTTACTTTTTTTGCTACAACAAGCGTAGCATCATCCAACCATCTATGGCTTTTTTTTGCATATACCACACATCACATGTTAGTCTTTTAGTCTTCCTAGCAAAATTACCTAAACTTATCTTACTTTCTTTTCATCTATTCATCCTTATTGGCTTCCTTATTGATCTTTGACATTGATTATTACTATTTTATTTTAAGTATTGACTCTCTAATTATGTCTCAAAAAAAATCAACGTAGTCAAATCAAAACTTAAGTTGATGGTTGAAGTAGCGTAGTCAATTACTCCCTCCTATTCAGCTTATGTGTCTTATTTTTTTTTATGGTCAAATCACTTTAATTGTCCAATTTCTATTTTTGGTATGGGTTTTTAACTTTTATGCCCTTAGTAGCTTTATCCTATTTTCAATTATATCCTCCATTACCCATACTAATTTTCCTCCCTTACATTAAAAACCCATAATATTACTCTCTTTTCTACCCTTAGGGTCCCACTTTTGACTCTCTTTAAAATCCGTAAAAAGTCAAATGAGACTCTTAAGGTGAATAGGAAAGAGTATTATTTTATTCCATACACTTAAAATAATAAGGGGTTGATGAGATTTGAAATTTTAAGCTTTCATCATAATAACTTTGATACCATATTCAAATCAACTCGATTAGCTAAAAATTTAAGTTATTGATTTACCCACAAATATTATAGTTTGTAAATAGTTGTTCAAAGTTCATACTATATGATTAGAAAAGTAAATTACAAGACCACTAAATTTGTCCTTTATTGTTGACTTTATTATTGTTTTATTTGTTTTTGATTTTACTTTGGTGTAATATGATTTTGTATATGGAGTTGGATGAAAGGGAAATAAGTATCTTACAAGTCAATTCATCTCGTATTTAATGGGCGGACCTCTTTGAAGGGGAAGCGAGATTGGGAAGAAAAGCATTTAAAATTATTTCTAATTTTTAATCATCAATTTAAATTTTTAGTCCAAATAAAAATAAATGGCCTACGTGTAATGAACAACACGGACACTGATCATGCGCTATGTTGATCAAAGTGTGATATGAGTTTTGATCTTTTCCCTTGTGTTATAGTTTTAGGCTATGATTTTAATTTTGTCAGACAATTAATGATGATTAATATTTCTTAGTGTCACGACACATATTAATCATGCGTCTAGAATGAATTTATTTAATTCAACTCTAGCTATTCAAAAACTAACCCGGCCAATTTAAAATGCATATTTTCATCTATAACGATCGTGAAAGTCAAATCTCATTAATAATAATCCTGAATATATTAATTTAGAGTGTAATTTCATTATAATTGTTATGTCTTCTCTAGTCGATCAGTTAGTTTTGTTGTATATGCTATATTACTTATTTTTATGAATGATTTAATATAATTACTTTTTTTCAAAAGATTAGCATATAAAATGTCGTTTTAATTAAATTGGGGCACTTTAGCATATTTATTACCTCCATCTTTTGAAGGTTAAACCTTTTAATGTTACAATAATAATTAATTAATCAATCATCTCAATTTGCATCTGTCCAATACACACTTGACATAAGAGCAAATTTATAATTTTAATATTTATGGTACACGTACCCACAAAGGAACCTTCACTTCTGTTAAATTTCTAAGTGGTTTGAACTATTATTGTAGGCAGTATCAATGCAAGAACATATTATTGTTGTTTCCAAATCACATTTGAGTTCTTCCTTCTAATGTTGAAAACATGCTTAACTTGACTCCTTATTAGTTATTACTTAGCTTATTATTTGGTATTTAACTCATTATTCAACTAAAAGTTTAAGCTGAAATATATTATTAATCAATTTCAGAATATATTATATACTTTGTCACACTTTTTTACAAGAGAGTAGTGCTTTAAATTGAAAATATGGAGTTGATGAGATTCAAATTTGCCACTTAATTAAATTTTCGACGTCAAGTGAAAAATAAAACCAACTAACAATGCAGTTTAAAATTAATAGTTGAGGCTTAAAAAAAAATATTATACACTCTATCAACCAACCAGCTTACAAATGGAATGTTAATTTTATACAAACAATTGAGGAAGAACTCAACTAGCAATATGCAATTGAGTTGATGATAAGTGGGCTCACATGAATTTAAAGGAGCTAAAAAAGCATTTAAAAGGTTATGGACTCGCAATCTCGCATGGATAAACAACATAAAAAAGAACTACTTAAATTTAATGATATTTTTTCCTAAAATCATATAATAATACATATAGAAAAAGTGGTCCATCAAACTTAATTATATATTAATTAGTCAGCTATTTTCACTAAATTACCAATATGAGATCACGGTTTTTTACCATTAAACTATTTTTAACAAAGAATCAGCCCTAGTTAAAAACATATTATTATTTGAGAAAAATATCAGAACGTATCTAATAATTTTTTTTTTCAGAATGTACCTAATAAAAAAAGTTTTATCAAAAAATACTTAATAAATTTTTTTTTTCCAAAGAGTACCAAGTAACGTTTTCTTTTAGTTCACCGTCAAATATAACGATTGACTGGTCAAATTCGAAAATTCGTCTTCCTCATCTTCAGTTTCTTTTCCAATTTGATTTCAATTTTGAGAAAATAGCAGAGGAAAAAGATAGTGAGAAAATTGAATTGGAAAAGAAATTGAAGATGAGGAAGAAGAATTTTCGATTTTGACTAGTCAACCGTTAAATTTGACGGTCAACAGAAGGAAAACTTTACTTAGTACTCTTTGGAAAAGAACAAATTCTTTTAGGTATTTTTTGACAAATTTTTTTTTATTATGTACTTTTTAAAAAAAAATTTATTAGATATTTTCTACACTTTTCCTTATTATTATCATAAATTTCATACCTAGTTACTGTTAGGAAACACACGTGCAAATCACATGTGTAATATAGTAGCTAGTATGTAGTAGTTGTACTAATAAAAACAAAAAATAGAATAAGATAAGATATAATATGAGTAAATGGGTATCTCATAACAGTATAAAAGTGCTGTAAGCTTCCTTGCCCTATGCAAAAATATACTTGAAAGATAGACGACTATTTTTTTTGATTATATTGTTCATTGTGTAGGTAGCTCTGAAATGGCAATTAGGTTAATAGAGCCCTTAATAGTAGGTCGGATAATAGGAGATGTGATAGATCCATTCACCCCATCTGTACAAATGTTTGTCAATTTTCTCACTAAGCAGCTTTTTAATGGTTCTGAGCTTCTTCCTTCTGCTGTTTCCTTCAAGCCTCGTGTTGAGATCAATGGTGCTGATTTGCGCACTTTCTTCACTTTGGTACGTTTTTATCCGTCTATGCCTGGGCGAATACAAAATAGTAGTATAAAATAGGCCGTGCGAATACCAACCAACTTTGCTAATCGTCATAGGTTATGCATGTGGTTCATAGCTTTTCCTTTCATTATTATGACAGTTCGGGTTTAATTCTCACCACATACATTTTTTTGTCTGTAGAGATTCTCTAGTCTAAATTATTGAATTAAAAAATCCTGGCTTCTATTCTTTGGTGGTTTAATTATTTACATAAATCAATACTTCCTACATTCCTTTTTGTTTGCCCATTTTAAGTTTTTTCACTTTAAGAGAGAGAAATTTAAATTTGATTTTTGAAGTATATATTAAAGAAAAAATATATTCATGTGGAATTTTGTTAGATTCGTCTTGAAGCAAATTAAAGAATTTTATTATATAATTTTTACAATTTTTTATGATTTGTACTTCGGGATATTGAAGCTCAAAATTTGCTTTAAAATGCATGCAAAAAGTAAAATGGACAAACAAAAAGTAACGGAGGGAGTATAATAAATAGGGTTTTGATCAAATTAAATGACTCGAACCATGGCGTAGACATTTGCGAGCACAAATTCTTCATGCCTTCTAAAATTATTTAGTCGATAGTTATAGTCAAATTTACTAATGTAATCTGTACTTGAATATGATGCTTATAGAAATTATTATGAAAAGTAAAACGTAATTATGGGAGTAAATTAAGTATAATTAAGATTTTCTAAATCTTAGTGTTGTACAATTTAATTTGTTATAAGTAATTTAGTAGATGCATCATGCATGGTAATGTTAATAAATTGATCATACTGCTGAATTCATGATATTGTTTTGATTTGCAGGTTTTGACAGACCCAGATGTGCCTGGACCAAGTGATCCTTATTTAAGAGAGCATCTTCACTGGTATGCTTATTGCTTGTAAGCTATAAACCATTTCTCTTTTTGTTACACCACGTAACATATTATAAGTCTTTAATTATCATCTTAATCATTTGGTCACATATAATTCTTGCACATTGACTTTTATTATATTGGAGATATTGATAATGACTCATCCTCAAAGAGTTCTTTTACAGCTCCCACGTGACAGCTTAGCTCTTTTCTATCATTATATATAGTGTTGTATATCTTTTGAACAATTTTAATTTTTCTCTTTCTTTTAAAATCTGAATAAAAACAACTTCTTCTTCTCTTCTCTGAGTTCGATGTTTTGCTTCATGGTATCAGAGCCACAAATCTTTTGACCCGCGTTTCTTCTTCGTTCACTCCTTCTCTTTCACCTTTTCTCCTATTTTGCAATTCTTTTCTCCAAATTACAAATTCTTTCTCGTTTTTTTTTTCTGATTCAATCTTCTTTAATCTGATTCCATCATGTCTTCTGAAGTTTCTTCGCAATCTTTTTCTCTCAATCAAGATCCTTCTAGTATTTTCTACATTCATGCAACTGATCAGACTTCACAACAACTAGTCTCAACTAAATTCAATGGTAAAGGTTACTCTGATTGGAAGCGATCTATGCTTGTTGCACTTTCGGCTCGTAACAAACTGAAATTTGTTACTGGTGCTGTTCCTCGACCTTCACCTGATGATAAAACCTTCTCTGCTTGGGAAAGATGCAATGATCTAATTGTCTCCTGGCTTCTTTTCAATCTTGAGCCGACTATCTCAAAGAGTGTTTTATATCTTCAAGATGCTGCTGCAATTTGGAAGGATCTTGATGATCGTTTTGGTCATACGACTGGAACGCAATTGTTCTCGTTGGAACAACAAATCGCTGAAATTACTCAAGGTAATCTGTCTGTTGCTGAGTTTTACACGAAAATTCGAGGTTTTTGGGATGAGATGCAGGCAATTGATCCGACTCCTGTCTGCATCTGTAATAAATGCACCTGTAATTTGACACAACGCATTCTCAAACAACAACAAGAGCATAGGCTTATTCAATTCATCATGAAGTTGCATGATCAATTCTCTTCGGTTCGAGGTAATATCTTGATGATGCGTCCTTTACCAAATGTTTCTGATGCCTATCGCTTGTTCTCTCAAGAGGAAGAACACAAGAATCTAGCTCAGTTTCATCAACCTTCTACAGTTAATTCTTTGGCATTCTATTCTAATGCTCCGAAGACTACTGCCCTTCAGACCAATACTAGGTTTCAAGGCAAGAATAATGGCTCAAAAAGGAATGTTTCTTCCTATTTTTGCACTCACTGCAAAGTGCCTGGCCATAGTTATGAACGTTGTTTCAAGGTTCATGGATATCCTCCGGATTTTAAAGGCTTCAAAGATAAGAAAATTGCTGCCTATTCTTCTACTTACTCTGACTCACAATCTCTTGCAGAAAGTACTGGTTCTGAGAGGCCTTATACTTTTTCTCACTCTGAGGCTTCTCCTTCCATCTCTACAAATCAATATAACTATCTGGTTGAATTACTGAACAAACAATCTTCTCTTTCACAAGTCTCTTCTATGGCTACTTCAACCCCCAGTGTTCTTTCTAAAACTTCTACTTCTCAAGCGCATATGACAGGTATTATGTGTTTCTTATCCTGTTCTACTCATGATTGGCTTTTGGATAGTGGAGTAACCGATCACATATGCACTGATTTGGCTATGTTTGATACCTATAAACCTATTACTGATCTAAATGCTAAAATTACTATTGCTAATGGGAAACACATTCCTATTTCACACATAGGCTCTGTTAAATTACAAAATAATTTGGTTTTGCATAATGTGTTACATGCTCCTTTGTTTCATTTCAATCTGTTATCTGTGCATCGCCTCTGTTCTGATCTTAAATGCACAATTTCTTTTAATCACAATCAATGCTTTCTTCAGGGGAAATCATTGACAGAGCCACCAATTCTTCTTGGTAGATTACAAGAAGGATTATATCGTGCTACCTTTCCAGCATCTTCTACAGCTTTCTTAGCTTCCACCTCTACTTCAAATCCTTCTGCTCAACTTTGGCATTTAAGATTAGGCCACTTACCTTTTACGCAAATAAAGCATTTAGTTCCTGATTGTGATATTTCTTCTTGTATAGCTACTAGTTTTTGTCATATATGCCCTCTAGCTAAACAACATCGGTTGCCATTCCCTCAGAGTAGTATAAAAACTGTAAAACCATTTCAGCTTTTGCACATTGACATTTGGGGACCTCACAAGGTCACCACACATTCAGGATGTAACCAATTTGTTACTATAGTTGATGATTTTACTCGAGCCACATGGACACATTTAATAAAGTATAAATCTGATGTGGTTTCTGTTATTAAGTAGTTTCTCTTGTATGTTGAATTGCATTTTTCTACCAAAGTCCTTGTTATTAGATCAGATAATGCAAAGGAACTGTGTGAAGGTGACATTAAGCAAGTATATCGTAACAACGGAATTGTACATGAGACTAGTTGTACCAATACACCGCAGCAAAATGGGGTAGTTGAAAGAAAACATAGACACCTGATAGCCACAGCCAGATCCTTATTTTTCCAAGCAAAATTACCATTGCAATATTGGGGGGAGGCCCTTCTTTGTGCTACATACTTGATTAATCGAATGCCACTTAAACCTCTGTTTAATAAGACACCATATGAGAGGTTACACAATTCTGCTCCTGATCTATCACATCTTCGACCTTTTGGTTGCCTATGCTATGTTTTGACTTCACCCATACACAGATCCAAGTTTGACCCCAGATCAACACCATGCGTTTTTCTTGGTTATCCACCCACACAAAAGGGCTATAAGGTCCTAGATCTATCTACAAATAAAATCCTTGTTTCTAGGGATGTTCTTTTCCATGAAATGCACTTTCCTTTTCATTACTCTGAACAACCAGCTTCTACATATGCTTCTAATTTTTACATACCACAGTCCACTATTTCTATTCCTTTCTCAGATTTCATTCTGCCAGATGCTTTCCAACTTAATGATAGTCCTGTTTCACCATCTTCTTTAGATTCTTCCCCTGCAAATGTTTCTTCTCCTTCTGATGAACTTCTCATAGACCTTTCGTCTTTATATGTCACTACCCCATATTCCCCTTTAAATTCTTTAAATTCACCAGTTTCTTCTTCACCTCCTCCTCCACCAGTCAGACATTCTACTAGACTCTCCAAACCTCCTTCATATCTTTCTGATTACCAGACCTACACAGCCCAGAAACATTGGTGCAATCTTGTTTCTTTCACATCCTTGCCTCTCTCACATCACAACCTTCTTTCCAAAGTTCTCTCTATTTCTGAACCACGTTCTTATACTGAGGCTTCTAAGGATCCTTCATGGGTGGCAGCAATGCAGAAAGAACTTGTTGCTCTTGAAACCAATAGCACCTAGGATATAGTAGATTTGCCTCCACACAAGAAAGCTATAGGTTGCAAATGGGTTTTCAAGGTCAAATTGAAGGCTGATGGGACTTTAGAAAGGTACAAGGCACGATTGGTTGCTCAGGGGTACACACAAAAGTATGGTATTGATTTTGAAGAAACTTTCTCTCCTGTGGTTAAAATGTCTACTATTAGATGTATCTTGGCTCTTGCAGCTCACCACAAATGGCCTTTGTTTCAGTTAGATGTGAATAACGCTTTCCTCCATGGGGACCTCCATGAAGAAGTATATATGAAACTCCCTCCTGGCTCTTCTGCAGCTCCTAATAAGGTTTGCAGGCTCAAGAAATCTCTTTACGGTCTTAAACAAGCCTCAAGGCAGTGGTATGCCAAGTTAACCTACGTTCTCTCCACTCAAGGTTTTCTTCAGTCCAAATCAGATTACTCCCTTTTCATAAAAAGAGAAGGAGTGCATATCACTTTGGCAGCAGTTTATGTTGATGATATTATATTAACCGGTACCAATTCAGAAGAGATTTGTGCTCTCAAACATCATTTGGATAAATGTTTTAGTATCAAGGATTTGGGTTGTCTTAGTTTCTTCCTTGGCATGGAAGTTGCTCATGTTTCTGATGGTCTAGTTCTTACTCAAAAGAAATTCACCAAGGAACTGTTGCAAGATTCACAAATGGATCTTCGCCATCCAGCCCCAGCTCCTCTCCCAATCAATCTCAAACTTCACCTTGATCAGGGAGACTTGTGTGATGATCCTAGTACTTATCGGTCTTTGGTTGGTAAGCTGAATTTTTTGACTAATACCAGACCAGATCTCTCTTATGCGGTTCAAACTCTCAGTCAGTTCCTTCATGCTCCTCGAACTCCACATCTGGAAGCCCTTCATCATGTGTTGCGATATGTAGCAGGGACAGTTGGTCAGGGTATTCTTTTAAATGGGAATACTCGTTTAACTCTTCAAGCTTTCTCTGATGCTGATTGGGCTTTTTGTCCCAACAGTAGAAGGTCCATTACAGGCTATTTAGTACAACTAGGCACTTCCCCCATCTCTTGGAAAAGCAAGAAACAATCAGTGGTGTCTAAGTCTTCCTCTGAATCTGAATATCGCGCCATGGCAGCAGCAGCAAGTGAGGTCACTTGGCTTGTCCGTTTATTAGAAGAATTGGGTGTTACTAATCTCACCCCGGTAACGTTACATTGTGACAATCAATCGGCCATTCACATAGCTAAAAATCCAGTAATTCACGAGCGAACCAAACATATCGAGATCGATTGTCATTTCACTCGTGACAAAGTTTTGGAAGGACTTCTGCAGCTCACTTATTTGCCTACTACATCACAACTAGCTGATTTATTCACCAAGGCATTACCATCTCCACATTTTAATTCTTTGCTTACCCAACTTGGAATGGCTGATTCTACAACCAACCCAAGTTTGAGGGGGGTATTGGAGATATTGATAATGACTCATCCTCAAAGAGTTCTTCTACAGCTCCCACGTGACAGCTTAGCTCTTTTCTATCATTATATATAGTGTTGTATATCTTTTGAACAATTTTAATTTTTCTCTTTCTTTTAAAATCTGAATAAAAACAACTTCTTCTTCTCTTCTCTGAGTTCGGTGTTTTGCTTCATATTACTATATAAAAAAGAAAGAATAAACATTAATTATCTTATTTTCATTAAGAATTAACATTAACATTATATTTTTTAATACACAAATAATAATATAAAAAATGATCTATAATAATTGGAAACTTTTTTGTGTATTTTAGGGCTTTTTTCTTAGACTCTTATCTTATATACTGCCATTATAAACATACCTTAAAAAGTGAAAAAAATATTAAAATATAGAAATATAGTCAAAGAATACAACAAAAGTGATAAGATGAATATTACTCCAATTGAACAAAAAGAAATAAAAACTCTAAAGATCAATACCATCAAAAACAGAAGGAATATAAATCGTAAATATAGAAGTACGGATGTCAACATTAAAGAATTTTTTCCTAATGGTTCTAAAATTAAATAGCTACACATTCCTTTCATTTCAGTGCGTGATTTTCGTTTACTTTTACATAAATTTAAAGACAATGAATAGCGAATAGAAATTAAAATTCAAAAATATTGTCGGCTTCAAGCAAATCTGACACAGCAAATAGAAAAGGAAAATGCGACAAAGCATTTTTGTCGTTTATTTTGTCTCATAAGGCTTTAGGCGACGAACTAAATTTTTGTCGCATAATTTTTTTTTATCGCCTATTATATCGCTTAGCTATGCGACAAAACAAAAAATGTGTCGCCTATTATGTCGCATAGCTTTATCTGAGGCTATAAAAAAAATGAATATTTGATATTATTATTAAATAATAATAGTATATATTACCATTATTATTAAATAATAATAACAAATATTTAATTTTTTTATAAATAATACATAAAAATAATATATATACAAAATGAGGAATAAAAATAATATTTACATTAATATATAACAAAATTATTTACATTAATATTTATAATACAAAAAAAATTATTTACATAAAATATTTAAATTATAATACAAAATTTCATAAATAAATGTGTACATATTTACAAAAAAATGTTAAAATACAAAGATTAAAAATAACCACCTCGACTAGAGCGACTACCACCACCGCGGCTATTATGCGATCCCCGGGACCCTCTCGATCCACCTGGGCTACTACCCATATCACCACCCCAACCTTGATGACTACCTACTCCCGAACCACGGCCTGCATTACTGCTTTCCCCATATAATGCATTCTGTAATTGGCTGTGAGTTTCTTCGAGGGCTTGTAAGCGCTCCCGCATTTCTCTTATATGTTCTCGAGTAGGGTTGTTCTCGTTGAGTTGAGCTTGCATGAATACGCGAAATTCATGCATATGACGCTGAATTTCGGAGAGATGGGTCGGAAATTTAGGGGTGTTACAGATGTGCTCTTATTTCATCTTGAGTAACGCTCCTCTTGAGGGGTGAAACGGTTCTCAAACAGATTAGGATAGTAGTATTCATTGGCTGACTCCAAACCATAATACCCGGGAAAAGAAGACGATTTTTTATTTTTATTTACCTCCATGATCCCCTTTGCGCCTGTTACTCTTCCCGCGAGAGCTTTTGGCCTTAAACTCCTGCATATCAGAGTAACTCTTCAAGGCGTTTCAGAACTCCGGTGGGGTGAAGTCAGAGCAAAAGAGTTCATGTTCCTCTATCTCCAAGCCCTGACTCTCCCTTTCGGCTCGTTCCTTCTCTCGTTGAGACGAAAGCTCTCTCTCTTTGGTTCTAAGTTTGTTCATTGTATCCCAGTACCGAATATCGAGCGTACCATGCTTTGTAGACATCCTTGTCAATGCTAGAATGCCACTTGTAGCATTTCTAATTTTATATTAAAATACAAAAAAAGTATAATTAATTTTACGTATTATATCTAACTCCATTTAAATTGATTGAATGTAACTAACATATACCTTAAATTCGTCCCAATAAAATTTTTTAACTGACCTCTGGCACCTTTTTCCAAGAAGTGTCACTAGGATCTAGAGACAGCTTAAACGTCTTTCCAATTTTGGAACAGACGCCTCTTCTAGTGTTTGACTCCGCTGAAGCATCAAATCTAAAAAAACTACGATTAATATGTAAATTCGATTTTTTTTAACTAATTCATTTTCGTTAATAAAGTTAACTTACTGTTTTTTTAGCGGGAGACATGGTAGTAATGGCCTACTGTCCCCAGGAATATCCTAAGAAGCGTGTTGGGGCGTTTGAGTAGGCATTCAGGGAGATTCTTCAAGCGGACAATGAGGATCCGGCCCGCCGGAAGTGTGCTCTTCTACTTCATTGTCATCCCCTCCATCATCGTCAACTTCCTCAACAAAAAACTGAGGTTGTTGGGTAGGAGCAACAGGATCCATTTGGGTTGTCATCACTGGATCCATATTATGATGGAGGGGCAGATGGGCAGGCAACTGAGAAGATGCCCTAGGATAGTTCATTTGGGAGGGGTCATAACCATGCTAGTAGGGATAGTATTTGGAGTATTTAGGGAAAGATCAGTGTGTTGATTTAAGAGACTTGAGAAGGATTGTTGGTATGGTTTTTGGTACGGTTGTTGGAATGGTGGTGGGTTTGGTTGTTGGTATGGTGGGGGGTTGACGTTGCCATAGTAACTAGGTTGTTGATAACCATAGTCACTAGGTGAAACATTGTCCATATAACCCAAAAAAATCAAAAAATTCTTGTTTGGGCTATTTGCCATTTTGTCTATATGAAATTTACACTACACAAAGTAAAAAAAAAAAACTAATTTCAGAATTAACATGCATTCATTTTAACATAAAATAACCTACATAACTATTTAACATAAATTAACATGCATACAAAATAAGCAACAATTGAGAGTTAACATGTAGTATTTAACAAAATATAACAAAAAACCCAAACAAAATAAGCAGCAATTCAAGTCAAATTAGTAGCATTATTTAACATAAAAAAAACCCAAAAAATAACAAAGAAACTTACATGCATTATTAAACATAAAATTAAGCCAAACAAAAACCCGAAAAACATAGATTATTTAACATAAAAATAACATGCAGTAGCAATATTTAATAAAAAAAACCCCAAAAAAAACAAACTTAAAACACTAACATGCAGTGTATTAAAATTTAAAACAACCCAAAAAATTTGACCATAGCTTAAAACCCAAAAACTTAAAACAATCCAAAAACTTCAAACATGCAGTATATTAAAACTTGAAACTTAAAACTTAAAGTCCAAAAAAAAACAAATGGCATTAAAACTAACAGATTCGAAAGAACAAAAAAAAAACCTATCCAGAAATTCGACTCTAAAAAAACCCAAAAAAAACCAAAACTTAAAACTAACAGATTCAAAACTAACTTGCATACTGCATTATTCAACGGTTTGAAAAAACCCCAAAAATTCGACTCTAAAATTCAACCATAAATATTCCAGAAATTTAGTTAAATAAAATTTAAAAATTCGACCATAAATGTGCAGAAATTTGGCCATAAATTCAAAAATTTTCGAAATAAACACACAAAAAAAAAACCCAAAAAAACTAACAAATTTGAAATAAATAAACCCAGAACACATAAACAACCCAACACACAACATACATGTATGTATTCCAAACAATTCGAAAAAAACAACAACAAGAAGGCATAAGAGAGATAACATACCTGTGAAGATGAACATTAAAATGAACAATCCAGATCAGCAATAAAAAATCCACATTGCACATGTATTCCAAAAAAACAACTTCAAATTAATAACACATTTGAATAAACAGAAAATGAAAAATTGAATGAAGATGAAAATGAAGAATCGAAATTACCTTTTAACGTCAACTTTGAAGGTCACCGGAAAAATGCTCCAAAAAACGTCGCCGGAAAAATGCTCAAAAAAAGGTCACCGGGAAAAAAAAATGAAGACTTGAATATAAAAAGAAATATTGAAGGTTGAAGAAATATGTAAGTGTAGATATTGAAGATTAGAGAAATTAGGTTAACTAAGAAAGAATAGAGAATGAGAGAGAATTGAAAGTGAAGTGTGAGAAAAGACAGGTGGGAACTTAACTTATATAGGCCAAGCTATACGACAAAGCCGTTTGTCGCCTAATATGTCACATAAATTTTTAACGTTTAAAATTTGAACTGGAAAGGCATATGCGACATAATAGGTGACAAAAACTTTGTCCATAGCATTTATGGACTGTCTCTTTGCAGGTGGCATGACAAAAAATTATGCTATGCGACAAAGTTTTTGTCGCCTAATATGTCGGATAGCATTAGTTTGGCAGTTGAACTTTGCTTTTTCAGTCAACTTTTCAGTGTGTTGTCTTTTCAGTTCAGCACTTACTATTATACGGGTAGTTTAGGCGACAAAATATGCGACACTTTTTTTGTCGCATAAGTTTGTTTACTGTGCTGATGATGTGTCTTAACCCCATCCGTGTATTTTTTAAGTAATTTGTATATTATTATTATTATTATTATTATTATTATTATTATTATTATTATTATTATTATTGTTATTATTATTATTATTATTATTATTATTACTGTTTATTACTTATTGCTATTTTTGTCATTATTGCTTATTACTATAATCTTTATTATTATTATTATTATTATTATTATTATTATTATTATTATTATTATTATTATTATTATTATTACTTATTGTTCTTTTTTATTATTATCATTATTGCTTATTACTATTATCTTTATTATTATTATTATTATTATTATTATTATTATTATATTATTATTATTATTATTATTATTATTATTATTATTATTATTATTATTATTTGATGATTATTATTTGTGTTGTTACGCATGGTTATTATTATTATTTGAAATAATTATAAAAGAAAGAAATTATTATTTGAGAGTAATATAGGAACTTGAAATAAAAATGAATAAAAAAAAACAAACAATAAAAATACTTAGAGTCAAATACAATAAAATGAAACAGTACATTAATTGTTATTGATCAATAGCACTTTAAGACTTACTAGTATTAATCCTCAAACTTCCGTTTTATTGGTTAAACTAATAGGAATTTAACTTAAATATTTCTCAATCCTAAATTAATCATAATCTCAAACTTTCGTTTTATTGAAAAGGTTACTAAAGATATTTAAACTAAAATTTATTAAGCATAGGTTTAATCATAGACCCAAATTTCACGCAATTAATCAATCAAAAATCATTCCATGCTTCAAATTAGAGTCAATCCCTTAATCCTAGAAGGAAAATCTACTCATTAAACATAATAACTAACATGAAATTAATATAAGAAAAACCCTAATTAAGATGATGAACATGATGAAAATAATGAATTAAAGACAATTTAATGAATAATTAAAGCACAAGATAGAGAAACTTACAAATTGGAACATAAACAAACCATAGATTGCATAAATAATTGAAAGTTGCAATGAAAAACATAAAAAACTAAGCTTAATAAACTAAAAACTGAAAGCTAGAGCATTAGGGCATTTAGGGCACTAAAAGCACAAAAAAAATAAAGTTAACTAATGCATAATTTTAAGGTTACTTAGGGAACAATCTTTCCAAAAATAACTGATTTCTAATAATAAAATAAAGCTAAGATAAATAAAACCACTAAAATAGTGAAAAAAACTGTCATATGTGGATATCAACAATTAGCAAACTTTAAATAATCGTCATTTCTTGCTCGGTTGTCGGAATTAGACTATAATATACCGTTGGAAAGCTTTTGAAGTCTACTTTCCAATGCCACAAACCTTGAATTAATGGGATCTTTCTATCAAAAGTTATAACTAAAAAAGTGAGCATATATCAAATTTCACCTCAAAACTTTTGCAATTAAACAATTTTCTACTCTTTGCCCATCTTCATTATAAAACATCTTCAAACAAGCAATAATCTCCTTTGTAAACTCCGTCATCATTAAAACCATAAGAATTATGTTTAAAACGATCAAAATCGCTCAAAATTAACATGAATAACCAAAATGGATAAAGTAACATAAATCTTCAAAATAAGCATGAAATTATTAACAATAACCGTCATTAAGGAGTATAAAATGATATAAATAAGTGCAAATAATTACACTTATCACCCAACCCACCACCATTACATCTAATTTTGAAAATTATATTCAACTTTAATCAAAGGTGTAATTTTTTTATTTTAATCTATTTTGCAAATCTATTTTGTAGTGTTTCCAATGATATTTTCATTCGTCAATTTCAAGATATGAAAACTCGTCGAAACAGTTTATAAAATGTTCTTTTATAGGAATGAATTGATTTTTTTTTTTTGTAATTTATGATTTTTTTATTACATTATTATTTATTGATTGTGCTTTCACTGAGATTGAATCCTAGGTCCACCACTGCCCTTAAATGTAATAGCTTAACATAGCCTTATTCAAATAAAATAAAGCATTAGTTAAAAGTTAAATTAGCGTGAAATTACAAGGTATTGTTCTTATTATAAATCTAGGCCAATAATTGTTCTTATTAATAAAAAAATGATCAACAAGCAAAGAAAATATTTTAAAAATATCAAATAATTTCTAAAAAATTACTATATTTTAACACAAGCTATTAAATATTTTTGTAGTTTTCTCTACTAATCTCAAAAAGCATACTGAAATTTAATAGATCAAATTTTCATTAAGTTTATTACATGGTTTACTTTATCAAATTAAAAACAAAAACTTATGAACTCCATCTTCTTGCTCCCACCATTATCTTTTTCTTCCCACCATTTTTTCAACCCATGAATAATTAATAGACGTAGGCTTGTTCATAGAGTAGTTTTGATGTGCAATTGCCTAGAGCCCAATTTATAAAGGGGTCCAAATTAAGTTAATCCTTATAATTAATTATAAGTAGCTTCTATCATGGATCGAACTTGCAGCATTAGGTTTCTCAGTTAAGCGCATGACTATTGAACTACATAATTGGAGAAAAAATAAACGAAACTCTACTTATATAAGGGCCTTTTTATTTTTCGCCTAAGGCCAAAAAATTATCGTGAACGAAACTGAATAGACGAACAGTATGAAAAGTTGCATGATATGATTTAGCTTGTTCAACTTCAACAGATGAGGCTTAAATTAATGATGAATTGAAGCATACAACCTCTTTTTCAATGTACTTGTAACATTATAAATATTATATAATTCACCTATTACTTTTAATTTGCAATTAATTTTAATATCAATTAAAATATATATTCGTTCAATGCAAAGACTATTAATATTAATTTTTATATAACTTTTATTATATATAAATAGAGATATTAAAAATTAAACCAACACATTAGACTATCTGAAAAATTAAACAGTTTGATGTAATTTAAAACGAGGAAGTATATAAGAAGAAATCAAATTTGTCGATTTTCTTGATCTTCCTTGTATTGTACAAGTCCCACTTACAGTAAAAAAATGGGCAATATTTTGCAGGATAGTGTCTGACATTCCAGGCACAACGGACTCCACTTTTGGTACGTTCTTCTTACTATATATCTCTTGGGGATTCTAGGGTTTATGGATAGTACGCTTATTTTTTAATCATATTATATCAGATTTTAAAATTTTACATGATATTCTTATAGTGATTAGTCATTTAAAATATAACTATTAGCATAATTGAATTACATGACATGTACTATTTATGAATAGTATATCATTACAAGATATGTTTTTCTAAATAAATTCTATCAAAGTTAATATGAACATAACCCTTAATATATGAGTAGTATATCATAATAAGATATGTTTTTTTAAAAATTTTCTAAAAATATAATAGATTCAAATTTAAAAGCTACATAATTTCCAATTAAAGTTTATTAGAATATATTTTTTGCTTTTTAATGTTGAAATACTTGCCAAATAATAAAGTTTCTTCATTAAAATTTTTATTTCTGAAATATTTTATCAAGAATAAAAAAATACATGATACAAAAATTATTTAGACAATGACCAAAAATTATTATGATAACGTTGTTTGAAGACTACCCAGATTAGCCTTAAAAGTATGAGAATTTTAATTAATACTTATATTAACAACTTAATTTTTTCATTAAAACACAATATATTCTAAAATCCTTTATCTACTTTATAAAAAATGTTATAATTTTATATTGAGAGCATGTAATTGCATCTCTATTTAAAATTATTATATATATTTTTATACTAATAAGTTCGTGCATTGCACGAGATTTACACTAATTACTAGATAAATTGAGAGAAGGAGAGAGTTAAATAAGAATTGAATTTGTGCATTGCTCGATCTGCTGATAAACAATAGTAAAATAAATCCTCCTATTCGATATAATGCCTGAAAATAAAAACTATTATTTATTGCTAATTGTTTGACTTACAAAGAAACTCTAAAGATGGTTATATGATAGGTAAATTTATTTTTAACAAATATGTCTAACATGTAGATTGATTAAAAATAAACAATAAATAGATTTATTTTCACTCAATTAAACAAAAATTAAATTATTATAAGCATTATTATCCCATATATATATATATATATATATATATATATATATATATATATATATATATATATATATATATATATATATATATATATATATATATATATATATATATATATATATATATATATATATATATATATACACCACTAATTGATAAACTCAAAAAATCCTACTTTTTGTCAGACTCAAAAAAAGTTGTGTTATTCATAAAAATGTTGTTTTATTAAGCATTAACAATAGACATCTTACAACTTTATAAAAATATGAAACACATATCAATTAGATATTTCACTAGCTTTAATTATAATATGAAATATATATTAATATTAAAAAATGTAAAGTGAATTATATTTACAATCATTTTCAAAATAAAAATTCCTAATCAATTACAGTAATTTATAAATCACCACAAAAAACAAAAAATATAAATAAAATTTAAAAAGATAAAAAAAAAAATCTCAGAATATCTCCCCTATCAAATTAATATTGATACTACTCCACTATCTTATGAAATTTGATCCACTATTTTTTAAATGAATTAAATCTATCTTAATCTCACTAAATTTTGGCTATCACGTACATAGTTACACATTTAACCTACATTTATATTTCATACGCATATTTCACTCACTCCCCCCATAAAACACTATTTTTGTCTCACGGTTTTAACACCTTTAATTTTAGTTTATCTATTAAATTTATCTTATTTTTATTTTTGACTATAACCCACATGCCACAGTCTTTTTATAATTTTCATTTACATATTTGAATAAATTTTCATCTCATATAGAAATTTTCTTTATTATTTCATAAAATATCATTTTATTCACTTTTCTTAATTGTTTTTCAATTGCCAATTGAGAATTTTCATGGGACAAATCAATGGAGTACCAATCTATCACTTTTTTTTTGTTTCTCCGTCAAATACCAATGGCGTAAAGTTGATAGGAGAAAAGGAGTATAAGTAATAAGAGACATGGTTGCTATTTCTATTCCCCAAAGTTTTCGTTCAGTCCTCCCTCCTTTTGTTAGAGATTACGACAGCAACAATTAACACATATATTAAAAATATTGATTAATAATGATCATAAAATTGCGTGGGTAAAATTAAAAATGATAAAAATGTGTAAATAAAAATTAAAAAAAATTATTAAAAAAATACCTAAAACAAAAAGCTATCACATAGTATAGAGTAAATCATAAGAGTACTTAACTATCGACAATGAACAAAGTGTTTTTATATATTCTTGGATCAAAAACATAATTTAAATAAAAAATTTAACATTAATAATTTAACTTTTTGCTTATATTCTAATAATTTAGGTATTTTCTAATAATTTAACATTGACCTTTAATTCACTGTGAATAATCCAACCTTTGTTATTATTTCATATTATTAGTAAAATGGTATATTATAGACAAATGTATGACAAAGGTTATATAATTAGTTTATTATCCAAAGTGTAATTATTCACGGTGTATAAGTAAAAGGTGAATTATTAATGTAAATCTTTCCTTTAAATAATCAATTTAGATGATGTGACGATGGGTTCAACCATTTGAATACTCCTTGCTAGTACGTTGTTTTAAACATTGAATTTACACAAATTCTTGTGAGGGGCGGTCTTTTTAAGAGACCATCTCTAATTAGGCTGGCTCATTATATATTTTTCAAAATATTATTAGTAGGCATTAAAAATTATATAAGTAGACGTTTAAGATATTAAAAGTAGGCATTAAGGATACAGTAAGTAAACATTAAGGATAATATAAGCAGACATTAAGTATACGACCAGTAAATATTATTCTTTAATGGGTTGGGCTTGAGATACGTCTCTCAAAGAGACGGTCTCTCAAGAGAGTAGCTATTGAATTTATATTATTTTAGCTACCCGACCCCTTGCCCAAATTACTAAATCTGCCGTTGTTACTAATAACAGGCGATAAACTGCAGGAACGGAGTTGGTAAGGTATGAGATTCCGAGGCCAAATATAGGCATCCACAGATTCGTATTCGTACTATTCAAACAGAAACGTAGGCAAGCAGTAGTAAATCTTCCTTCATCAAGAGATTACTTCAGTACTCGTCAATTCGCAGCCGAGAATGATCTTGGCCTTCCTGTTGCTGCTGCCTATTTTAACGCCCAAAGAGAAACTGCTGCACGTCGACGTTAATTTATTTCATTATATAAGTATATATTTATCAATTATATATACTGTCATAATAATTATTACCATAATTATATGTATGTGGATTAAATTGTTAATTACTATCTTAACAATTTGATTCCATTCATAATGCAATTATCAACTATATATTTGGATTGAGTATATTTAGACTTAAGTGAATTAAAATATACATGTATTTTCTATAATTATAATAATAATAATAATAATTTGAGTTGGTTTATTTTTATGAGGATTTGATAGTGATTGCTTAATACTAGTGCATATCACTATCTGTCTATCTGAGAGAATGAGACTGATTTTGTATGTATGATTTAAGAAATGATTTGTTATGTTATGGTGTGTATTATATAAATGACTTTGATCTTTGATATGAGATTATCAGACCGTCTTATTATGAGATGTGACTTATATATGAGCTAATAAAAATAGTCCAACTAATAGGAATATATGCTCCTTGTTTTGTAGTCGTCTTACTGAAAGATATATTTCATAAGAGTAGCTGATAAGGAAAATTTCAAAGGTGTCCTTTGCTCACAAATCTCAATCAATGTTCCCATATCCCATAAGAATTTCATATACTATACACCGTCCACATGAGTTTACCAAAATTTCTATTTTAATCGGTCTATTTTACTTTATAATATTTTTATTTTGGATAATATCCTGATCACTTTCTTTATTTTATTTTATTTTTTCAAAAGTAAAGGTAGTATTAGATTAAGGCATACGAAAGTCCGAATGGATAGCATCCTCGATCCAAGGAGGACCATTATCACACATATCTTTATCACAAATATTATTAGAAGTAATGAGCAACCTCATTACTTTCTCTAAAACAAAAAATCAAAGCAGTAAGAAAGACGGGACTTGTAAAAAAACAGGGGAAGTATTGTCCTATAAAAAATTACAACCAGAAGTCCTCAGTAACAGAATGTGAATCAGAGCCTCGGTATCGATCCAAGAGGTTATGCCCTTTGAAATTCTCAAAGATCCAAGCACCAGTCGATGTAAAGAAAAAAGATGCTATTAGAGAAAAGGAGGCTGGCAAAAATCATCATCAACCTAGTATCCCGCTTAATACAGGGTTCGGTTCGGTTGAGAAAAGGTAGTGGACAATCCATTTCCTTGGTTTCCTGCTCTGTGCTCATACTCTAATTCTCTTCTGAACTCATCAGGTCTAACACTATATTTGGATAAGGTTTTAGAAGACAAAGAAAAGGAAGAGAAAAGAGAAGAAAGGAAGAAAAAGGAAGGGAAGGGATTAGTGAGGAGTATTTCTTTGTTTGGATAAGGAATTGAAGGGAAAATAAAAGGAAAATAGTTTACAAAATTCTAAATAATTTAAATACTATCAATAACAATACACACACTATAGTTTAATATTAATAAATTCACAAAAAAGTTTGAATATGAACAACATTCTTCTTAACAAGCTATTTTCCTTCCAAATCTTTTCCCTTTGAAAAGATTTGGTTATTAACAAAATTAGACATTAGTCCTTCCATTTCCTTTCCTTCCTTATTCCTGCTTCTCTAAAAGTGTTATCCAAACAAAGGAAATCATTTCCCTCTAAATTCCTCCCTTTCCTTTCCCTCCAAATCCCTCCATTCAAAGATAATTTTTAACTCAAGGAACCTGTAACACCTACGGCACCGGCTTTATTGAAGACATACCAGCGAAGGGGCAAAAGAAGTAATTAGATGTTTTGTTAGTATTGGGCTGGGTTGTTATTTGGTTATTGTATTTTAGTCGGGCTTTTATATTGTTTGAAGGCCCTAGCGTCTTTAAGTCTTGGGAGGATTTCTATAAATAGTGATAGTCTCTCATTGTAAGGGATATGTGTAGAACTTAAAGGAAGAATTCAAAAATAAAGGAGTTTACACAAGACTCGAAGTTGTGTGGTAGTTTACATAGCACTCGAAGCTGTGTGGTATATCGTGTGTGCAATTTTTCTGTGTTCTTTTGTATTGTTCTTGGTGTGTGTGGCAGGGTTTATCTCAGAACCCCATGCTAAGGCTCTCATCGCAACAAAGACAGAATTGTCCCACTCGCTCGTATGAGTTTGTAATAGGAACAATCATGGCAACCAAAAGCTTTAAAGACAACTTCCTCAGTGGGTTTAGATTGTAATCAAAGAGTGGGATCACTTAATCTCTACCATTTTGAATGAAAGAGATTGTTCCTACATTATAGAGTCTTTTTCAATTTAAATTGGTGCAAACTTTTGTCTCCATTTGAAAGTGAAAATGATAAAAGAAAATTACACCGTTATTTGGCATGCGCGTTTTCCCCAAAGTGCACATTGGCGAACCTAGGCAAGGCACAACCCCTTACACCGTTAAATGCACGGAAACATCTTTGGCTTAATCCACAACGGTAGCCATGCTCACATGTGCAACTGGACAAATATCGCTACTTCGCCAAGTAATGCTTTCCCCTTGTTTAGCATTTAACCTATGCAACCAACGATTTGCTAGCACACTGAAGTGCTTGATACGTCGTTAGCTTGAACAAAGTCTCTATGGTACCTATTCATGGACAAATCTCTTAATTCCTACATTTTAAGAGACTCATAAGCTTCGTAACTTGTAACTATCACATTGAAATTGCCACAAGTCCCTAGTAGATTTTTCTACACTTATGTACATATACTAGTCAAGTACAACATTCATGGGATCTCTGCTCTATAATACTCAGACACTTCAACAAAATTAAAGTACATAAAAGAATATCCAAAGTTATCCAAACCCAACTAGAACAACTAAAACCCAATACTAGTATGTCAAAAAAATTTCGAGTTTTCTAGCCTCCTCTAAATAAGACCATAAATGCTCTAGAAGGCCCTTCTTCTAGATAACTCCTAAGTCCTAACCGATCCAAAATATTCCAGAGCTATGAAGGTTTTACACCCTTCCAAGTGTGCCTAAGAACTATCTAACCAAATTTCACAACCAAGAAAGCATGTTTAATACTCGCAATACCCCAAATGTGGTTTCAAGCCAAGTATCATATTAATATCTTTGAAGGGAAAATTTTTGCTTCATCGGCACATCTATAGGCACTGTGCTATGTTGCTTTCCCTCAATGCTTGGTGGTCTACGAGACGACTCGAGAGATCGCGCTTCTCATAACAAATAAAAAATAAAAACTAATCAAATCCCACAATATATACAACTTTCAAAATAGAACTATTGAATTTCCGCCATAAAAAGTTGTGAAAAAAGCTAATGTGAAAGAATATACTGCCACCGGTGTATTAAGTGCATCCCTTCTCCCCAAACACACACATCGCTATATGATGCACTTTACAAAAAATGAAGGAAGTACATATAGACAAGGGAAACCAAAAACTAGTCTAATAGATAAACACGAGACATTAGCGAAGAATGGAATGTTATGATGATAAGTACGCGTTCTCCTTAATTTGACGGGATATTATCATATAAAGTCCCGTTTACAGGACCCAATTTCATTACCTAGTACAAGAAAGCAGAAGTACAATATAGGATATTTACTTTTTAAACGTACACATACGACGTTAAACTACATTTCCCAAGAGTACAACCTAAGTGATCAAAATAAGCCTAATTACATAACACTGGATCAAGTGACATAAAAATCCATGCCTGAGAACAAAACAGTTTAACTTAGTGTACTACTTTCTCCCTATAATCACGAGGTTGTCAAAGGTTTTCCAGCTTCTTTTGTTTCCAACTATGTACTTGGACTCAGGTACAGATGTTGGATACTGATACGTGTCCAAGTGTCAAATACGTCTAAATATTCAATTTTACGCCTAGATTGAAGTGTATAAGTAAAATACCAATGTCTGAGTATCAAGGATCAGACATGGGTACGTGAAGCAAAATGAAGAGTACGAGTAATATAAGTTTCCACTAACTTCTTGCATATAGGTTATGATTTGCAAATGTATA
The DNA here is from genome assembly GCF_026212465.1 of Amaranthus tricolor. Classification (NCBI taxonomy): domain Eukaryota; kingdom Viridiplantae; phylum Streptophyta; class Magnoliopsida; order Caryophyllales; family Amaranthaceae; genus Amaranthus; species Amaranthus tricolor. The sequence continues at coordinate 30,227,189 of NC_080051.1, read as the reverse complement.
TGTCATAAAACAATTTCACCCCTTGAATTCATGTTATTATGTGCAATGTATATGTCAGAAAACAATGTAAATATTCATGAAATCTCATTATGGAGCTAAAATAATTGTATATGTATTCCATGTCCATCATGATCGACTGAAGAAAACAATACAACAGAAGGATGATATACCTGAAACTGATAAGTTACCAAAAAATCCAAGCAATCAAGATATCCTCACTACCATCTTGTTCTTCTTCCCAGCAGACAACAAGAGAACCTTACCATCCACTATATCATCAGCTTCAATCTTTTTACTTTCACTATCAACGCGATTATTATTCAGATACAATCCCCCTTGCTTGAGCATACGACGAACAGCAGATTTACTCTCGAGTAATCCCGACAAAACCGAAAGCTCGACAATTGAAAGGTTTAAGACCTCACCATAAGCTAAAGAACAGGAGGGCACATCTTTAGCAATCCCCTCAATTGTCTTCCAATCCAATTTAGTCTCAGCACCAGGCCTCAATGCTTCAGTTGCTTTAATAGCCTCTTTCAACCCTTCTTCACCATGAACAAAACATGTTAACTCTTCTGCAAGCCTCCTTTGAGCCGAATTCGGCACATACCCAACTCTATTCATGTCTCTCTCAATCTCTTCTATCTCCTCTAAATCTAGGAAGGTTAATACCTTCATAAACCTAACCACATCCGAATCCGGAACTGAGAAAAAATATTGGTAAAATTTGTAAGGAGATAGCAATTTAGGGGATAACCAAATTGCCCCTTCCTCTGATTTCCCAAATTTAGACCCATCACTCTTCAAAAGAAGAGGAAATGTAAGACCATAAGCTCCTTCTACAGCTAAAATTTTCCTAATCAAATCAGTTCCAGCAGTTATATTCCCCCATTGATCACTACCCCCAATTTGAATTGAAATCCCTTCATTTTTATAAAGATGAACAAAATCATAACCTTGCAATAATTGGTAGCTAAATTCAGTAAAACTCATCCCTTGTTCAGATTCTAGCCTCTTTTTAACACTTTCTTTTGACATCATAACACCAACCCTAGCATACCTACCAATATTTTTCAAAAAATCAAGAAAACTAACATTTTTCCACCAATCATAATTATTCAAAACTAAATGATTATCGTCCCCAAATCTACCCAAAATTGTATTCAAAATGTTTTTAATGCCCACAATGTTTTTCTCTAAAGTGACTACATCAAGTTCTGGTCTTTCCGCAGATTTCCCAGATGGATCCCCGACCCGACCCGTAGCACCACCCAATACAGCAACGGGTGTATGCCCACATTTCTGAAACCAAGATAAAACAATTATACCAATCAAATTACCCAAATGAAGACTTTCTGCTGTTGGGTCGAACCCACAATAGACCTTTAATGGAGGATTATTACCTTTCAAGGAACAAGTTGAACGGAGATTTTCGCTTGTCATGGATTCAATTAGGCCTCTTTGCTCCAATATTTCGACCACATTTTGACCAATTAGTGGGGTTTTGGTAATGGGGTTTGTGGATAAGGTTGAAAACGTTTGATGAGGATGGTATTTTTGAAGTGGGGATGAAAAATTAGATGTAATGGAGGAAGATTGAAGGAGGGAGAAACAATGGCGGTAGCAAAGGAAGGATCTTGTGGTGATTGGTAGTGTTATAATTGCAGTCATGGATGGTTTTTGTCAAAGTTTGAGAAGGGTATTACAGTTTTCAAGGAATTCTAATGGCGGATTGAAACGAGAATTTGAGTCAAAACTGAGTAAAATTACTATATGCTACAGAAGTTTTTAATAGATAACAGAAGTAGAACAAAGGAAACTATGAAGTATAGATGGGCTAATGATTATAAGAAGATTGATTGTTGAACTACGAAAAAAATTAAGAAAAGTGAGACGATGATGAGACCTAATGTTTAAGAAGCCTAGGCTTGGGCAAGGATATTGCCGTATTGATTTAGTGGATACGTATTTTGTACAATTGATGTAATTTCTTTTTTTTTTTTTCTCATTTACTTTTTAGCAGCTTTTAAAGTAAATTTAAATCTCAATATTTATAAATATATATAATAAAAAGTTAAAAAAAATACATAATAAAAAAGTATGCATTAAGACAAATCTTATGAGATTTTACATGGATATATTTTATCTAAATAAGTGTTAAAAACATCAATTAAATTTCTCTCTCCTTAAGATCGAATATTTCAAATAAGAAGAACATTAGAAAATGCAAAGAGTAACAAATTATGTAAATACTTTATTTAATTTAGTTTTATTTTAAATCAAAAATAATATTTGATTTTTTGATTTAATTAAACATATTAGATCCTAAGTTAAGTGAATGATCATTTCAAAAAAGATTTTATATTAGGTAAATAAAAATGTCATGCAATCAACCATCATACTATAGAAGAATTTCAGTTAAGAGATTTTTAAAAGATAATATTTATTATTTTCAACATTTTTATTATTATGCATGATTTAAAATTCAAATTGATGAATAATAAGTAATAAAAATTATCTTAGAAAACTTCATTAATCAAATATTAGAATTAAAAAAAATACAAGTTTATGCGTTGGGACAAAAAGAAAGAACCACCTATTCTGCTCTTATTGTATGGTGCCTCTTTTCCTCTTTTCTTGTTTATAATACGTCTCAAACCTATTATTTCATGCATCAACATTATGTTATGTCATGTTAAACTTTTTAGACTCTTATTATAAATTTTATTTACTGGATATACTAAATATGATGGTGACATGTTAGACTTATTAATTAAATTTCAATATTATAAATCAATATTAGTTTGATTAACGATTAATTCTATTCTATTTTACACTACATTTAAATTTAAATATACTTGTATGTATTTCTTGCAAAGATTCTTCAATCTAAAATCTACTCTCTCCGTTTCACTATATTTACTACATTTAACTTTTTACACAATTTAATGTGTTATTTTGATCATTTATATATTAAATTATACACAAAAAAAAATTATAAAAAGTTAATATTATGAAAGTATGCGATTGACAATTCAAATAAGATCTCACATGACTATATTTTTTCTCACATATTAACCACAATATATAAAATAAGTTTGAACGATAAATAGTGTCAATAATCTCTTATATATTAAGTATTTTATAACAAAGAATTAGAAAACTACAACATCCTTCCCAAAATTACTCTCTGTGACCTATGATTTCTCGAACACATTTAGATACGCGGCCCCACATACCCACTTTTTCCCTAATCCAACGGTCCGTAACAAGTATGATTATCACAGCCACGTGATTGTAACTCACTTCACCGCTCTTATAAAAAGGCTCCAGAGACTAGATTCTAGACCAATACCCAACTTATGTCTGAAAATGGCTGTTCAGACTTGACTCTCTGCTGATCTTATTTTCCATCTCTCAGGGGAATTCTACTTGTGGGTCAGTTATTTGATGATTAGCTCAGTTCAATTTCAAAATTTTGTTATTTGATCATTTCAATTTGTTGTTTTTATGAATTAATTCAATTGTTTTATGTTTTTGAATTGGTTTTTTTGTGGTTTATTCGTAGTGCCAGAGATTGATTATCCGGTTTTGTCTGTCTAGGTTGATTCTAAGATTTTGATTAAGCGGTGATTTTGTGATTATAATTTTAATTTGGTATTAATTGAAGATTATTTTCGTGGAATTTTTGTACGTGAAATTGTACTAATTGAGGAAGAATTAAGAATAGTAATGCACTCTGAAGCTTTGAATAAGGTTTTTAATTTACTTCTGCATTCAAGCTTTGAATTGGTTTGCGGAAAACAATTTTCCCAATGGAAAATGCAACGTTGATTAATTTTCCTTTGTTTGGTTTAACTGAAACTATTGGGGGAATCGGAGGCGTTGGAATGGAAGGGTGGAGGAAAGTCGGTAATGCTTGCAAATGAAGTTGGAAAACTGTGTTTCATCCATTTTTTTAAAAAAAAAAATTTAATTCTAGTGTAAAATCAAACAAAGGAATGTAGTTTTCCAGGATATGCTTTACCTCAAACCAAACACCCCTCAATGTAGTGGATTTTTTATTACATGTCAACACATCAGTTAATTTAAGTGTGTCTATGGTGCGCCTTCTGAACCATCTTGGATGCAATTGAGTTTTGAATATATTTCTGTGTTTTGGCAGGTATTAGGAAGTGGCAGTTGACTGGTATTGCTGGGCATTTATTCTAGATGGACTCGTGCAATTGTATTGAACCACAATGGCCTCCTGATGATCTTTTAATGAAATATCAGTATATATCTGATTTTTTCATTGCACTTGCCTATTTTTCAATCCCGTTGGAGCTAATTTACTTTGTTAAGAAATCAGCTGTCTTCCCATACAGATGGGTGCTTGCTCAGTTTGGTGCTTTTATTGTGCTTTGCGGAGCAACTCATCTAATTAATTTATGGACTTTCAGAATACATACTAAAACAGTTGAAGCAGTTATGGCCATTGCAAAGGGTTTAACTGCTGCTGTGTCTTGCGTGACTGCCCTTATGCTTGTGCACATTATTCCTGATTTATTGAGCGTGAAAACGAGGGAATTGTTTCTGAAAAATAAGGCCGCAGAGCTTGACCGAGAGATGGGCCTCATCCGTACTCAAGAAGAAACAGGGAGACATGTTAGGATGTTGACTCATGAGATCAGAAGTACACTAGACAGACATACAATCCTTAAAACCACTCTTGTTGAGCTGGGGAGGACTTTAGCTCTTGAAGAGTGTGCTCTATGGATGCCCACTAGAACTGGGTTGGAACTTCAACTTGCTTACACACTCCGGCAACAAAACCCTGTTGGATTTACTGTGCCCATTCAACTTCCTGTAATTAATCAAGTATTTAGCACTAATCGTGCAGTGAAAATCTCACCAAACTGCCCAGTGGCAAGAATCCGGTCTATAACAGGGAAGCACATTCCTGGAGAGGTGGTTGCTGTGCGTGTTCCTCTTCTTCATTTTTCTAACTTCCAAATAAATGATTGGCCAGAGTTATCAACAAAACGCTATGCATTGATGGTTTTGATGCTTCCTTCAGACAGTGCCAGGCAATGGCATTATCACGAGTTAGAACTTGTTGAAGTTGTTGCAGATCAGGTTTGTTTTGCATCACTTAATACTCAGAAATGTAAGTTGTTGAATTCTTTGATGTACTTCTATTTTCCATGTTAAAATATGTATATTTGGAGATCATAGAAAATTTGTTAAACCAAAATAACAATAACAGTTGAATTTGAAGCAAAGAGACCGTATGACTATATAGGATAGTTGTGGCCTGTTGGAGTACGAAAGAACTTCAAGAATTAGCAATCATCGGTTTTGGTTCTTGGATATGGTTCACAAATTGTCAAGAAATTCAAAGCTGCGGGTTTTGGGGGTAGGTTTATATTGATCCTAAGGTTTTCCAACAAAATTAGATCTAGTGTTAGCACAAGCTTCCTGTTGGGTTACATTTCAACCTTGTAATTGGAGAACATATTGTGTGTTGTCAAGTGTCTATACAGATGAGTAATTGAATGTATGTACTTGTTTACAAGTTTCTTATTTAGTTTATCTGGTTGTGTCTATTTGTGGTCTTTAAGGGTTAATTCACTGACTCCTGAAGTCAAGAAGCTGCAGCCTGCAGGTTGATAGTCAGAGCCTAAGAGTGCTAAGTAGTTATCCTAAAGTATAATACATTCATCTCTTGTTATATTGGTTGTTGACGTGATATCCTTAATACTCCATCTTTGTAAAGCAAAAAATTAAAAATCCTGGTTTTCCGTGGACTATTATAGCAGTATAGATGACTATGTAATTAATACATTGACTATTACCTTTATTTATTGTTATTTTCTTTGGAAAGTCATTTATTAATATTTTTTAATGATCCAGGTAGCAGTTGCTCTGTCTCATGCCGCAATTTTGGAGGAATCAATGAGAGCTCAACAGCAACTGTTGGAGCAAAATGTTGCGCTTGATTTGGCTCGAAGAGAAGCTGAGACTGCCATCCGTGCTCGAAATGACTTTTTGGCTGTGATGAATCATGAAATGAGGACTCCCATGCATGCAATAATAGCTCTTTCTTCCTTATTGCAAGAGACTGGGTTAACTCCTGAGCAGCGATTAATGGTTGAGACAATTCTTAAAAGCAGTAACCTTCTGGCAACTCTGATAAATGATGTGTTGGACCTTTCACGACTTGAAGATGGAAGTCTTAAGCTTGATGAAGGAGTATTCAATCTCCATTCTATGTTTAGAGAGGTATAGGAAACTTTTTTTGTTTTAGTTATATTACATATTACATTTAATTGCTTTTAAAATTTTATTGAGTCATTTTCGTTTTCCAAGTCAAATTTGGGTTTTTGACTTTTGAGGGTTCCCTTTATTCTGCTACTTATAATGTAACTTATACGATCATGTGCTGGTAGTAAGGTTCTTTTACATGGTATTAAGTTTGTGATGTTTGTAAGATGCATGACTATTGATGCAGGTTCTTAATCTGATCAAGCCCATAGCATCTGTCAAGAAGTTGTTAATTACATCATCTTTGGCACCTGATGTGCCTGAGTTTGCTGTTGGTGATGAAAAACGTCTAATGCAAGTTCTCTTGAACATTATTGGTAATGCTGTGAAGTTTACAAAAGAAGGAAGTGTCTCAATTACTGCTGCAGTTGCTAAAATAGAGTCTTTAAGGAATCCTCGGACTCCTGATTTTGTTCCAGTGATTACAGATGATCATTTCTATTTGCAAGTGCAGGTCGATTTCATTATTTTCATTTTTTTTTTCCGAAAACAAGTCATTCTCCTTTGAGGAACTTCTCTTATTTGACTGCACTGACTTGCATGATTTTAGGTAAAGGATTCAGGACTTGGTATCAATCCACAAGATATTCCAAAACTCTTTACAAAATTTGCTCAAGCTCAGACTCCTGCAAATCGAAATTCTAGTGGCAGTGGACTGGGACTTGCTATTTGCAAAAGGTAATTTGGCCATTTTTCTGCTATGTTATTGAATGTAATGTAACTATGAGAATTGATCATATACGACAAACGTTGCGATTACTCTTGTTATGTATATTGCGGTCATGTTTTTCAATAAAGCATTGGTTTTTTCTGATTAATGATGATCTTCATGTAAGCTGTTCATATTGGTCTAATCTATTCTTGACTAATTTGTATTTTCGATCTTTGATGGTGTGATTCCTAAACTAGGTTTGTAAGTCTTACAGAAGGAAACATCTGGATTGAAAGTGAAGGTCTTGGCAAGGGATGCACTGCTGTTTTTGTTGTTAAACTTGGAAGAGCTGAACGATCCAATGGAGCCTTGGAGCTATTAGCACCCAAACCGTTTGTGAATCCTGTCCATTCAAGCTTTGGTGGCCTTAAAGTTCTTCTTATGGATGAGAGTGGGTAAGTTGCAGTTAGTGCTCATTTCTGTTATCATTTTTTCTAAAAAAAACGTAAGAGAAAGATTTGTGGGTTTGTGGAGTTTCTCCAATCGGGCAGTATTCTGGATCAACTTTCTTGCCATAATTGACTCTTTGTATCAGGATTTCACCTTGTGATCTTTTTGATGGACCTGCGTTCTTGCTGGACTTGCAGTCAGTTAACTTGGTTCTTGGTCTGTTATTCTTACTTTCTTGAAAATCAAGTCTTGGACTTAAAGCACAACTCTTTTTGATCTTTACCAGCTCTTGTCATGAGATTAGAGTTGTACAAGACTCTAAGTACATGTTTGTATTGTTGGTCAGTGGCGGATCTTGAACAATTATTAAAAAAATTAGGGGGACTTTTGATAGGTAGTTATTATTTGATTATACAAGATTATCTATATTATTAAAAGCTGAAGCCTCATCAAAGACAATCATCACGAAAAAAGAAAGTTAATTCATAGACTTTTGATAGGTTATTATTTGATTTCATTGGGATGCTAGGTTTAATAAGTTAAATATACCGAATTTTTTTGTTGCAAAATTTTAGTTTATGCAACATATACTTTAAAGTTGACTTTCACTTTGACTTTTTGAACCTACCTAATATAAGGGATGAGTATTCCGGTCTTCCATCTGTTCATTTGTGCTAGGGTTCCTCATGGCTCACAATATACTTATGGTTTAGCTTTTGTTCTTTTCATTTGCTAGTTGATAATTGAAACTATTCACATGAAGCATGATATGTGCCAAGTAGACTGTAGTCCCATGCATTTTAGGCTTATTGTGGATGTGTCATAGCTGCAAATAAAGATGGAGCTTTGTGTACTTGAAATCTTTGAGATTCGCAATCGTATCACCCTTTTTCTCCTATCCCTGCCGATGTTGCGTTTTAAGTGTCTAATTTTTCTTAGTTAAGAAGAAAACAGAAGGATTGCTTAGATTGGATTATGTTTTACGTTTGTTTTGTGAAGTGTTGTGTTGTCATTGAGCTGGTTCTTCATATAATGCATGATTGATAAACTAGAATGCCAATATTTTCTTTTCTTATTGCTCTCTAAAAGTATACTTTCGTTTTATTTGCAGTGTTAGCCGAACAGTGACAAAAGGGCTCCTGATGCATCTTGGGTGCGATGTGACAACGGTTGCATCTAGCGAGGAATGCTTGTTAGTTGTCTCTCGAGAACATAAGGTGGTGTTTCTTGATTTGTGTCTACCTGCAGCAAATGGGTTAGAAGTTGCTGTTCAAATACGAAAAAGTTTTACAAAGCATTTTGAGAGACCACTTATCGTGGCTCTCACTGGAAGCACAGACAAAATGGCCCAAGAAAGTTGTATCAGAGTTGGTATGGATGGTTTCGTATTAAAGCCTGTATCTGTTGATAAAGTGAGAAATGTTCTGTCCGAGCTCCTAGAAAGACGAATGGTGTTTGAGACGCTATGATGAGCTGTAAATTACCGGAATCAGTGCTAAAACGAAAGGGAGAATGCATTGAAGATTGTTGGCGTGACTGATGTTGGTGCTTGGAGGTGTTGGTCTCGACTGGCAGTTCCATGCACTCGATTCGTGTATATAAACCACAGCGTGTGAGAGTAGCAAAACAACTGGTATTAAGTGAATACTGCTATGGTCGACATAGCGATGATGATACGACTGCCTTTCTTGTTCTTTTGGCCAAAGGTAAGGCCTATAGTTGGCACTCGTGTGTTGTCTACCATTACTTGGCCTTCCGATCAAGTGAATACTTGTGAGCAGTGAGCTGTCGGGCTTTGTTTGATGAAATCTTCCCTACTCGACAGCGATTGTATGGCGACTCCAACAGAACTGTTGGATCCCTCTTATTTATGCAGAATGTGTTGATATTATTTATATTTTGCTGCACCTTTGCTTGTGGGCTGTGGCTGTAAACTAAATCAAGGCTCACTGAGTAGGACTATATATAGCAGCGGTATTTGTACAATTTCATGAATCATAACCTTCACTTATCAGAAAATTTAAAATTGTTAAGATTATTTATTAAAAAAAAAAGCCCATAATAAGATACATATGAATTTATTTTCATTTATAAGCATCTAATTTTCAAATCTGAGGGTAGGGAGCTGTTCGCACTTACTAACTGTGAACATGTGTTGTGATCCAAGAAAAATCAATGGGATTGTTCGCAGTTAGTAAGTGTGAACAGATTGTTGACTTTTTTTTTTGACCAAACGCTATATTCCCATTTACTAATTGGGAACAGAGGAGACCTAGTCAAACAAGGTCAACCCTTTGTTCGCTGTTACTAACTGCGAACAAGCCCTTTGGTTTTTTTTGGATCACAACACTTGTTCGCAGTTAGTAAGTGGGAACAGAGCTTTTGACTTTCTTTGACCAGTCTCTCTTTGTTTGCAGTTACTAACTGCGAACTGAACTGAACCTGAGCTCTTGCAGTGAAGGCACTTATAAATAGAAATAAGTTCTATTATGTGCTTTTTTTTGATAAATAATCTTATTTAATTCAAATTTTCCACTTATCACTCCATTCATTATTTTGGATGTGAGTGGAGTGTGGACCTTTAATTTCCAAATTGATATGAAATTTGGTCGGATTTGATGGGATCCAATTATATAATTTTTGGCAAAGTGTGAAAGATACATCATCTTATGTAAGAAAATAAGGAGGTTGTGGACAATAAGACCCTTAGCATAAGAAAACATGCAAATGAAAACAAAAGGCTGTTATGCTGCTGCATTTGTTTTTGTACGTAATTTAATGTATACATTGATATTTCATCCTATTCACTTTATGTGTCTCATTTACTTTTGAAATACTATTTATCTATTGCTTTTAAATCGTATTTTATTATTGATCAATAAGTTAAAATATAATCATCTACGATTTATATTTAATTCGTATGAATGTGAAGTTTATTAATATCAATTTTTTATAAATTTAACTATACATAATTAGATTTATTAAGGATTAAATAAGTATATTGAATAAAGTATATAAAGTAAATGAGACACTTTAATAAATAGAAAGAACTATTAAATATCTTTATTATTAAAATGAAAAATTATAAAAAATACATTTTAAAAAAAGGGAGTTACTAAATTTCGCCACCCTTTTCATTTTATCGCCACCCCCTCTTCCCACGAAATTACGTATTTGCCCCTGAAGTTTAAAAAATTACAAAATTGCCACTCCTTACAAATTTCTTATTTATAATAATAATAATAATAATAATAATAATAATAATAATAATAATAATAATAATAATAATAATAATAATTAACTTTTTATATTCTTAAAAAAAATATAAATAAAATTAATAATAATAACAGTAGTAATAATAATAATAATAATAATAATAATAATAATAATAATAATAATAATAATAATAACAAAACTTAAATTAAAATTAATAATTAAAAAAAAAAAATTGAGTCGCCCAGAATTGGGCGCCTGAACCATGGTTCAGCCGCCCAGAACCGGGCGACTGGACCCCGGTTCAGGCGCCCAATTTTGGGCGACTCAATTTTTTTTTTTTTTGCTTTTTGGAAAATAATAATAATAATAATACTAATACTAATAATAATAACTTATAGATTAATGTGGCCTATTAGCTCAGTTGGTTAGAGTGTTGTACTAATAACATAAAGGTCACAGGTTCGAGACCTATACAAGTCATTATTAATTTTTAAAGTTATTATTATTAGTATTATTATTATTATTTTCCAAAAAGCAAAAAAAATAAAAAAATAAAAATAAATAAATTGAGTCGCCCAAAATTGGGCGCCTGAACCGGGGTCCAGTCGCCCGGTTCTGGGCGGCTGAACCATGGTTCAGGCGCCCAATTCTGGGCGACTCAATTTTTTTTTATTTTTTTTTTAATTATTAATTTTAATTTTATTATTGTTGTTGTTATTATTATTATTATTATTATTATTATTATTATTATTATTATTATTATTATTAATTTTATTTACATTTTTTTTAAGAATATAAAAAGTTAATTATTATTATTATTATTATTATTGTTATAAATAAGAAATTTGAAATGAGTGGCAAAATTGTAATTTTTTAAAAATCAGAGGCAAATTCGTAATTTCATTTGGAGGGGGTGGCGATAAAATGAAAAGGGTGGCGAAATTTAAGGATCGGGTAAAAAAATGAGGTTTTAAGAAGAAAAGTTGGAGTTACTAAAATGAATTTAAAATAAATTATGTTATTATTGAAATGTAATGAATATTGTAGGATCAAAGTCCCATCTCATTTGACCTTTTGTCTCCTGCAATAAGTCAAGTAGTCAACAGACTGAAATTCCCATCACTCAAAAAATTCTTCTGTCCTTTTTTAAATTCGTAAATCTTCCAAATTGATTTTGTCAATCGATTAATGGAAAACTGGTTCTAGTTTATTCCCAAATCCCAATCAAAGTCTTGTTATTTTCATTGTTGATGTTCCTGCGATTACAAAAATGGAAGCAGAAGAAGAACTCGGAGTACTAACAATGGCGGCAATGTCAAAAACGACGGCAGTGATAACATGCGCCGGTATGTCGGTGATGTACGTTGCAATACTTCACTCACCGACTCTAATCTTCCAATTACGTCCTCCAAATTCCTTTAATCAATTCATGATAAGACGTTTCATTTGTGCTGCTTTCGCTTCTCTTTTTTGTCTCTTCCTTTCGTCTTTCCTTCTTCTTCCTGTAAGTTTTCTCTTTTCTTTTTTGTTTCTTTTTTCCGATTTCCGGTTTTTTTGTCAATACTTGCTATTGTCAAGTTACTTTGTTTCGGTTAATTGATGTTTGTTAGTCTGCGATTGATCTTGCGTTTATTTCTAAAAATTAAATTTCTGGAAATGTAGGAAATTGGAAACATCTGAAACTAGTAGATGATAGTTAGGGTTATTTTTATTTATTTTTTGTTTGGTTGTCTAGTAGAGTAATTTGGAAAATAAAGGATGTATGGTGTTTAGTAGACTAAACTAATTCATGTAAGATAATTTTTGGATCTTTTGAATTTTGTTATTTAATCAGGATTTTGGTTTTTGATTGATTTGTTGAGCTGTCATATTGCATCTGGATTTTGGGGGAGTTTCGGAGAATCAAAGAGGAATTTGTTGATGAGTTGCTCACGCTATTCATCTTGTGGTTAAAGCACTTATGATTGGAACTTGCTGTTGCACACTTACAACACTGATATTGCAATTGTTGTATTCAAAGTATACTGAGATTCCAGGCATGTAGTATATGATAGATAGGGATTCTTGATCATGGTGGATAACAATACTCCTAGCGTATGCACTAATAAAGAGTGCTAGGTTTGGCAGGGGAGACCGTTATGCATGCATCCGATAGTTCGTTTAGGAGAGACTATTTTTAGGTGGTTTCAATCAAGAAGATGTCTGCTTATCTCATTAAATCAAACGAAAAGACAACGTTATTGAAACAAATAACAGATTGATTGGGTAATGCTGTTACTACGATAACATTGAATATGGATGAGTTTAAACGCTGCAATGTTGTCATAGAACAAGTACAGCTTAAGTTTTAGTAATATTCAGCTTCTGTGTAGGTTGAACTCTAAGGCATTGATTGGTTAATGGCTTTGTTAGCTTTTGGCTTAGTAGTTGGTCAAATCGTCATAAAAACTTACCAAGTGAATGGCTTAGTCAATTGAAAAGTTGTGTTTTAAGCTAAAATGAAAAATCTCCTATTAGCAATTTTTTTATGGACTTTGGGCTCGTTGGTCCACTTTTCGAATAAATAGTCAACAGCCGATGATTAATTTTATCAAACATCACCATCAATACTTGGCATATATAACTGGTTTAAAAACCAACTAAACAACTAATGCCATAACTAATCAAACAAGCCAACTAAACCAATCGATGAACAATATCCAATATGGTATTCAGATGCCCCTTTCTCATTGTTATTGAGAGTCTGATTTTGATGTAAAGCTGTCTTTTGCAGGTTGAGAACTTGAAGATTACACATCTATTAGCCCTTTATGGTATTCAGACTGACCATGCTGTAAGTATCTTTGGCGGGCTGATTTCTGCCATTGCCTTTTTCAGGGATACATTTGGATTGGGTTCTTGCATTACAGTTATCATATTCAAATCTGATGCTCTGCAGATTAGGAATGGGTGACTGATAAATTTGCCTGCTCAATTGCATGTATGAAACAGTGGCACGCTCTGATCTTTCCAGTGTCATTGACTTCTCTTGTGTATGCGGGGTCCGTGGTCTTAAAATGTTTGTTATTGTTGGATTTATGGAATGGAGATGGAATTGAGGATGTTCAACACAACTCTTTGCATGATGTATATAACAAGATATGTTGTATGATGTTATCAATGGCCTCAAACGTTGCAGCTTGGCGTAATCTTGTTGTGGTCAGTTTGTCTTCTTGCTCATTCCATATGTTGAACTTTTGCATATCGATCCTTACTCGCATGCTTTACTAATTGGTTTGATGTTAGTTAACCTTAATTACTCTTATATTCCTTGCTGCAGATACCTTAGTTACAGTACGGTATTCAGTATCTTGACATACTGATGGCTGAATTGATTCAAATTAATGTCTCTATGATAGGAAAAATCTATAAATTTTTGTTTGAGATTTGAGGTCCACCTGCAATGTATTGGTCCATAAATAATGATGAATATCTTTTACATGTAGGTGATTAGTATTAAAAAATAAAAGGAAAAAAATGCCCTGAATAATCCAACTTTTCTGTGATTTTCTTATAACAATTCCAACTTTTGATTTATCTTAAATAATCATAAATATTGAGTCATTTACCCAAGAATTTTGATGACCAAATGGTAACCTGTTTTTATAGGTGAGTTATCTTAAAGAAAAAGGAAAAATAAAAGTAAAAATCCCAACTATTGGGTCATTTACCCAAGTGGTGTGTGATAGTGTTCATCATTTTGGTTCCAGGTTTATTTTTGTTATTGTTTTGTGGTTGGATTGTTTAATTAACAGGTCTCAGATGAACACCTTATTTTCATTGAAAATTTTGCTCTGAGAATTTGATTTTGTTTTTTGAATGCTGTTTCATGTCTGACATCACTCTATTTAGTGTAACCTTTTTGCATGTGTACCTACTGTCTTGAAATAGTGGTTGACCATTGATACGAGTCTCACTATTACAGTCTTTGATTTTATAGGCTCCAATTACTGAAGAATTGGTCTTCAGGGCCTGCATGATACCTTTACTTCTGTGTGGTGGGTTCAAGGCACAAGTTGTTATATTTTTCTGCCCTATGTTCTTCAGCTTGGGTAAGTACAGCCAAATTGACCAGTGGTTATAATGACTCCAATTTAAAGTTAGAGGTCTTTTCATTTGGTATGTAATATTGTAATCACAGTCTTAGCAGTATTATGTTGTCTGTTTAAAACCTGGTTAAGTCCGGATTTTGTTATAGACCCAATGTTCTATTATTGACGCTCTCACTTATTTTTTCAAAAGATGTTGCCTAATCTTTCAGTCTATTTGTGTCCATAAATCTCCCTCTTTGCTTGCTCTGCATCCATTGTCAGTCTCAGTCCATACTCTTAAGTACATTATCAGACTAAGAGCTTAAGTATGCGGTATCAACTCTTTTTCTTCATGTGCATGCAATTGTTGTTTCCTTTTTTTCGAGTACTTGAATATCATTTTGTTTTCCTTCCTTTTTGTGGCTTCTAATCTACCACTGCTTATTTTTGTTTTAACAGCGCACTTGAACCATCTGCTGGAGTTCTATATCCGGAAAAATTACAGCCTGAAGAAAACTTCCATAGCTGTCGGTATATACTTATCTTCCTTCTATAAATAAGCATGAAGTATAAGTAATTGGATTCTGAGCACAAAAAAGTAATGCCTTTCCCATCTGGTACCTGTCTATGTTCCATGACAAGCTCAAACTGCAATACCTTGGAGTTACATGTGGATATTTCGAAAAATGATTTTAACTGAATAGCGCCTTATTTTATTTCATCATTGATGTACTTTAATTTTGGTTTAATTATATGCTAGTTTTCAAGGAAATTCATTTTGTCTTTTGCACTTTTTCTTTTCCCTAGTATCATGGGTTTCTATAGCACTGTTAACAAAAGAAAAGAAGCTGTTGCATTGGCTGTTCTGACATTCTTTTGTGAATCTGTGATCAGACATATACAATATATAAGTCTTTCTTGGTCATTCTACCTTGTTATCTTGTTATTGCTATGCTGTGCTTTTCCAAACATCTCTACAGTGATGCATTGTGTCACTTTTTTTATGCTCTTAGTAAATTTTCCTATTCTATCCGATTTTGTTGACTACTTTAGCAATTTAATCCATGTATTATGCTATCTACAACAAAAATAAAATGCTATCACCCCAATGCCAAGTGACCAGCCTAGTCGAGACATGTATTATGCTATAATTAGTAATTAGAAGTTTTAGTAAAAAGATGCTATCATTAGTAACTATTCGAGACATCAGGAATTTATGTTTTCATGACCTGTTAAGAGTTAAGGCAATGATCTTCTAATCTTCAAGTGTTTCTGCTCCGTAAATAATTTGGTTTTTCTGTATATAATGTCTCTGAAACAAGTTCAATCTAACTTTCTCACAATGATTTAACTATATCCTTATCTAAATTGCATTCCATAACATAATACTCTTGGTAGCACTTACGCTTGGCTATGATTGGATTTCAGGGACCCAACTTGCATATACGATGATTTTTGGCTCTTATGCTTCCTTTCTCTTCATTAGAACTGGTATGTCTTGGTTTCTCTTGGTCTTGGAAAATCAGGTCATTACATCTTAACATCATGATGATATATAGTGTGCCCTTTTCCCAACTATGTCTAGTTATCTTAGTTTGCACGAAGATATTGCTTCTACCCTAACATTGCCAACAATATACTCGGTTGGTAAAGGGGTGGAGGGATAACTATGTCATCTACATAAATATGTACTGGTATGGGTATACTTCTCTAGTTTTATGTTTTTCTTTGTGTTCTATTTTTTTTATTGATCATTCATGTACTTGTTTTTAGTTGAAACTAAATTCACAATATATGAAGTCATACTCATACGCTGCTGCCTCTGATGAATGCTGCTAGTATTGCAAGTCAAACATGGATATACCTTGATGCTAATTCCATTAGAGTAGATTTTAGATAGAGATTATTTCCACTGTGTCTTCATTGTTAACATCATAATTGACAGACATATGCAGCTTTTTCTTTGGGCCTGTCTTCATTTAAAATTTTAAATATTGAAGTATTGAATTATATATTAAGAGGGGTACTGAGCGAAAATATGACAGAAGCAATCATCTGGTAAACTGGGCTTTGATATTGTCAACTAAACTGGAAGGTGGACGAGGGTATGGAAGGATATAGGTTGACTTTGGGGTATTAACTTGCAGTGAGATAGCAAAAGGAAAATGAGAGATATAGAAAAAGAGAAGGATATAGGTTGACTTTGAGGTATTAACTTGATACAATTAGCTCTTGCTTCAGACTGGCCTGTACTCTCTTGTTGAAAAGAAATATCAAAAGTGTACTACAATGCCTATAGCCAATATCAAAACAATGCATTGCACCACTTGGAAAGGCCCATTAAAATGGGCAGCCAACTTTTCAAACATTATTTTTGCCGTAGAATGCTGCTTGGTGGAGCTTAAAGCAAATGTGGTGCCCACTGGAAATTGCTCCTTTTTATACACTTTGCCTTTCATTACCTTCATCATTACTGCACTCTCTGGATGCATCTCTTTCCAGAAATTGCTCCTCCAAAAAGGAAGATACCATTACTGACATGCTTAATCGCTCAGAGCACAGAAGGTTGGGCTTCTTCTGTACTTAACTTTAAAAGGTGTTTATTTGGTAGTGGTATGAGTTGAAGTATTAAGAGTACTCTGTCAGGCTGTTCAGATCAGGTATTTCAACTTGGGTTTTCTATTAACAAAACACCGCATATACCATCCATTTGTGTGCTGCTAATATAGCTATTATCTTCTTTTGACTGGATTTGAGAGCATGAGAACTAGGACAGCTCCTGAGAAGATGTACAATTATTTTTGAAAACCATTTCTACCATGGATACTCTCCATCTGACATGCGCAACAAGTGGAGCACTATGATTTGCACATGTTTGGTTTTAAAGAAGGCATATGACAAAGTACTAAGGAAAATACTTTGGTGGTTATGGCCAAGAAAGGTATGTCAAGTATATTATTATAGTCCAAAATATATATAATGAAGTACAATCTAGTATTAGGATATGTAAAGGAGCAACTAAAGATTTCCCGATCACTATTTGTCTACATCAAGGCTCTGCTTTGAGTTCTTTTAAGTTTGTAGAGGTCCTAGGTCAGAATAAGACCTATGACAAAGTACTAAGGGAAGTAATTTGGTGGTTTATGGCAAATAAAGGTATGTCGAGTATATTACTATAGTCCAAAATATGTATAATGAAGTACAATCTAGTATTAGGATATGTAAAGGAGCAACTAAAGATTTCCTGATCACTATTTGTCTACATCAAGGTTATGCTTTGAGTTCTTTAAAGTTTGTTGATGTCCTAGATCAGAATAAGAACTTCTTGGGAGAAATCCTATGGTGCATGTTTTTAGCTGATGACATTGTATTTAGTGGATGAAAGTATTGATGTGAGCAATGCTAAGTTAAAGATTATGAGGTTGGCGTTAGAATCAAAAGGTTTTAAATTAAGGAGTAAGACAAAGCATGTGGAATGTCGTTTTGGCACGAATAATCGTAGCGAATGTGTTGTAAAGTTAGATCAGAAGGAGCTCCTTCCAATTAAATATTTTGTGTATTTAGCTAGGTGAACTAGGTATTTTTTTTCCCTCCATAGCTTACCCGATTGCAATAAGGTCCTGGCCTAGTTCTTCGTTCCCTGCAAGATGGAATCCCATGATCTAAGCTAATCTTTTACCTTCCACAATTCCCTAATTATATCTGCCAAAGCAAGCAAACATCTCCCCTGTATGCTTCTTCAAAGTCAACCCATCTTTTTTGCATACTTGAATACACTTTAGGGAGCGACCATATTGTGTGTGTTTATTCAGTGATGTACTATCATTTTACTGGAAGCTCCTGTTACTTCTTTCTATTCTTGCCGTGTGGGATTATTACTTAAGGAGGCCTTCCCATGCTTGTGAAATATGATAAGGTCACCTTATGTTTGGTGATTTCTCTCATGAAATGTAGGAAGCAGGGGATGATAGGAAATGGCTGAGGTATTCTTCGTGAAGTAATTCTTGTTTATATTTTTTGTTTTTTTATGCTTTCCGTAGAGTTATTCCCTTCCCCTGGTTAGAAAATTTATTTTGAACACTAGGATCCCAATTAAGGTAAAGTGTACTTTTTTTGTGGGATTTAGAAGGGAAAATTTTAGAAGTGTATGTTGTGTGGCATAATGCTTTAATGGCTATCATGCGGGGTCTAACTGCCTATAGTTCGAATGGGATTTGCAATTTTTTAGAGGTCATGAACGATTTTAACTAATGACTTTCTGTAGGATATAATTACTTGTGTAACATCTTTGTGAGCTTACGTAGATGTGTTTTAGCATTTACTTGGGGAAATTCAACAGAACTAGGTTAAGTAATTTGATTTTGTTGTTCTTAGGAGAATATGCCTTATGTCTGTACACTGCTTGAAGATCTTTATTATTTTTCGTATTAAAAATAGATAGAAAAGGACCAGTTCCTCTTAATAATATTGTTTCCATAATTCGTATATGAAAGTAATCATGGTTAGCTCCCTTGAAAGATGTTAAAACCTGGACTTATATATGTGTCTTAGAATCATAGCTGCATTGTATTTCTATCTTTCTGTCCGCTAATCAAATTATCACCATTTGGTAAGCTATGATAGAGTCTGCCTATGGCTGTTGATATCAATATTCTATGATTCTATCTTTACTCATAGTGGATCTTGATTCTGTTCATATTAGAGCTTTCTTGTCAGGGATTATGCATGATAGTGGTACTGATTGAGTGCTGCTTGTATATGACATATGGTTATCTTGAGTTTTTTATATAGGAAGTTTCTTCATTTTTGCTATGTTTGTCCTCCACTACAATAGTTCCATTTCTCTTTGATTCTTATTTTATAAGAAGCCTAAGGTTCCTTTTTCTTTGCTTTGGACTATTGGATTATAGTAAATGTATAGTCAAATCATGTACACTTCTATCTATGCAACGTTGCAAGTCAACGACCCACCTAACCAACTTCGACGGTGTCATTTATTTGCATCGGGGTTACGGAATGCCAGCGTTTAATCATTCCGTGGTGAATTTCTTTTGATGTACTTCCATTTAGCAGGTGCAACTGGACAAGTTAATTGATTCGTCTTCAGATCCGTTAATATTGGATTTTATAATCTGCACCAGGCATAGTTATTTTGTTTGATTGATAAATTGGTTCTTGTCATAGTGTACCTATAATATATAACAATTTCACTTTTCTTATAGATTTAAAGATAATTTGGAAATGCAATGTTTTTATGCATCTTTTGAGTTGTAGTGTCCCTTCAGGAAGTTGGTTAATATAATGAACTTCTGTTATCTTTTATTCTAAGTGATAATTGATTGAGTTGTTTAAATTGCCTTTATTTGTTTCGGCAGGGCATCTGATTGCTCCATTAGCTGCACATGTTGTTTGCAATTTCATGGGCCTGCCTGCGGTTTATGCCAATAGAAAAGGTACTACAAATTTCTTCACATTTTATAATTTTCTTGATCTTGAAGTAAACTGCTATCAACAGCCTGGTCTAATGTGGTCTCCTCCACTTGAATCAAAATTACGAACTTTATCTGAATTATTTAGTTTTTAGCATGTTGAGTCTTACAATATGGAATAGGATTCCAATGCCTCTTCCCCTTCTGGAGAGGTGGAGAGGTGGCATAGGGCGTATCTATTCTTCGGATAAAAGCATCAGTTTTGTCAACACATATTCAAAGAGCTCGTAGGAAGTCTGTCACAAATCAAATCTAACCTGATTTTTTTTCTTTTAAATACTTCAGGGGTCATAGTAAGTTTGGCTTTCATCACCGGGACTGTAATGTTTGTACGTCTCCTTTTCCCTCTAACTAGTCCTACTATGTACCAGCATGGTATAGATAACTGTCAGTGCTGGCAAGGATATTGTAGTTGGAGCTAGAATTTTGTTTGGATTTTGATAATTGATTTTGCTTGATAAATTCTACTTGTATTGAAACTTTGCAATCATTTTTGTATAAGAACTCTTTTGGGTCAACCTGCCTGAGCTGCTATCATTGTATTTCCTAGTTAGAATGCTTTATCCGTTGTGGAAATGTGGAGGCATAATGTTTTGGTGCCCATGTCGGCCTTCGTGTCAGTGTCCTTGTTGTTTAAGTGGTGTTCCTCATCATGTATGCCCCAAATACTCTCCCTTTTCCGTTACTTGTTCTGACTTCCAAGTTGGAAGTTCCAACTGAATCAGAGTATGCCCACTTGAATCGTAGAGTAGAACTACCATAGCTGGACCATTAGTCGATGATGCCTGCTGCTCGAGCCTCGAGCTCTCAAAGCTCACTCAAAACCAGGCCTCATAATTTTGGCTCTAGAAAAGTAGGGAAATCGTTGAATTCGTTTGGTAAGTTGAGGGAAGCTCTGTCTTTTCACAAGCTAGACAGGTAGGTAATAAAATGCCTTAGGGTAAAGTTCGAACTAGACCCGGGATTTTTTGAGGTCATGCTTGAGCAAGTCTAAGAAGGCATGAGTCAAGTCGTACCATGTCATGCCTATTCTACCAAAAGTAAAGCTCTAGTAGATTCAAATCTAGAATTGTTCAAGTTGGATTTAGTAAATTCGAATTTGAAATAAAATGTCATGACTCGGGTCAAAAGGTCCAAGGGCATTATTGACCATTTCATATTAATTAGTCTTTGTACTTTGTAATTACTAATTAGAATAATTGTTATCTTTTAGTTGTCTTTTTGGGGTTCAGGCTATATATGGAGTCACCCTTGTAATAATTGTTTAGCTTTGGGATTAATAGAATAATAAGGAAAGACCTTTTAGGAGTTAGTGGGTAGACTCGAAGTGTCCATTCTAACAGTTTCGGTAACAAGTCCGGCTGGTCTATTACATAAAATTAATTCAATTCGAACTGAATTGCACATACATGAAAAAAAATCAATTTATTAAACGAGTGAACACTCAAATGTACTTCCATATCTAAAAAAAGTTTGGTTGAGTGAAAAAAGGTAAAGAACATTAGTGATTAGTGTAAGTAACAATAAGTGAAGTAGTGAAGGAAGGAAGGACATGCAAATGATTAAAATGCCTAAAACCTTACCTGCCTAGACCCTTCATCCTTACTTGTAGCTGGCAGATCGAAGATGGATTTGTTGACTCAGGAGTTTTTGTATCTTTGGTTTCAGAATTTCTCATTATTAGTCCCTGTGATTCCTATGAGTACAAACAGTATTTTTTTCAGATTTCCTTTCAGTTTCATTATTTATGGTATTTAATTTAAAGCTGAAATGACACTATGGGTTTTAATTATTTTTTTATTCTAATATTACACATTTTTTATTAATATTTTAATTATATTTCATCTTAGTCAACCTGGCAAATTAGATTATTGACATGAACTTTGATTTTGTGGGGTACTTTCAACTATACCTTACCTCACCTTACTTCACTCTTAACATTTTCAAAGTTAATCAAACTTTATTGACTTCACCCTTTGCAGTTTGCCATTTGCAAACTTGTTTCTGAATTTTGATTAGATCTTCCCCATCCATCAGGCCATCACTCTCTAGCTGGACAGCTTCTGAATGAAAAGAAAATCATCTTTTCAATCTGTTAACTCTCCCTTTAAATTTAAGGAAACTTCTTAGTATATTCAATGTTGTCTACTTTACTTATTGTTACTTACACTAATCACTAATGTCTTTGCCTTTTTTCACAAAGTTTTATAGATTAAAAATAATTTATCATGAGATTGGAATGAATTACATGCAACGGTAAAGTCGAAATTTAAGATGAAGGTGGGCCAAAAGATCAGACTATAGTCAAAATTCATAAAAGTTTCTCATAGGTATTGTAAAAAGAAAAAATTAAAAATTGAAAATTGGAGGTTGTAGCCAACCTCAGCATCCCTAGCTCCACCTATGTTTAAATGTTAACCATTTTCTAAGACATTTTGATATTTAAGTTTTGATTACAAAGTAATTTGTTTAAAGGATTTGTAGTTGAAGCTTGAGTAGTGTTCTATTATGATTTTATTATTCGAATTATAGAGAAGTATGTAATATGCTCTCGGTGTTCTATTATAAGAAATTCAGACAAGGTGATATTTTAATATTTGTGTCATGTTAACATCTCATAGAGTCAAGCTGATCATTGTCGATCATATATATATATAAATTTCATCTCCAATGACCGACATAAATTCTTAAACTATATTTGATTCTCACTTGGGTTCACAATTGAGAAACTTTTCAAATGATCATCCATTATAAACTACTTAAACAAACTACTATATTTTGTTGGTATAATTAATTGTTTAATTTCATTTAATATAGTGTTTTGTATCTCTTTGAATTTGCTGCTTCAGGTATAATGAGAACAACTGTTTTTAGGTAATGTATGGGGGGTAACTCTATCAGAATACACATATTGAAACCATTATTTAAATAAAACCCTTTTATTGAATTTTGAAATTTAAGTTTTCTTTTGATTATTTCAATTTTCCGGTAGCACTTTATTTGGTAGCAAATGGCAATGGTCCAGGAAAGAAAAGGTAAGTTCAATGATTAACCCCAAATCCAATGTAAGAAGAAGACATGGGTTTTTATGGATAATTGCAATTTGCAATCAATAAATTTAGGTAAATGTTATAATTAAAAAAAAAACCCAGTTAACAGCTTGCTTTAACAATACATGCCTTTACAATAGTTGGAGGCATAATCAAACATTTTGAGACATATTCATTGTTTTAAAAGCAATAAAGCTGCATTGTCTCTTTACATTTGACTATTTTAGATTAATTCTCTACTTTCCTTAACTTTTTTATTAAAAAAATAGTAAATAAAAAATTCTTGAATATAAATTTAAAATATTAATGCTAATAAAGAAATTTTATGTTAATAAAAAGTTTTTTTCTTGTATTATTATTTGTTAAGTTTTTTCTTATGCTTATATAATATTTGTCACACTTTTGAGCATTTTTTAATAACAATACTACACACAATATTATAATAATAATAAGGAAAATTTATAATTCAACTTATGCACAATTTTCCTATAATAATTTCAACTATCAATTAATCATAAATAATCCTATTTATTAATTCACTTAACCTGTGCTGCTGTTTGGATTTTGTTTACCGGTTTGTCCTCTACCTTCTTCATCCTCCTTTAATGCTCAGTATCTCCATTAATGGAAGCAGCAACAACCTCTTCAAGCTCAAGAATTTTTTTTTTATTTTTTTTTTTTTACATCAATCTCATTCCTATTTCCTTTCATGAAGAGCATTATCTATTCCCATTCTTCTTCAAGTAGGATTTCAATTGCAAGGAAAACCCCAAGATGTAATTAAAATATGGTGTGTAACCCACATCTTGCTCAACAATTCTTTTAAGTTCAAATGAAAACAATTTATCTAGGTCTACACTCATTGTTTAACACATACCACCCACGTACTCTAATTCAACCCTATTATCTTAAACACCCTACCATACCACCATTTCACGGTAACTTCATCAGAGTAACTATGAACAACAAATCAATAAAAATAATCAGATTATATTAGGTTAAATTGACAATAAAAAAAAAATTGCAGAAATTATAAGATTTAACTTACCATTTGGAAAGGAGAATTGCCATAAACTGGCTTGGAGATGAGAGAATTGCAACGAGCTTCAATGGTAGTTGAATGTTTAATGGTAAATTAAAAAAAAAAAAAAAGTTGTTACCTATTAAAATCTGCAGTGGGTAACTAAACAACAGGACGGGTTAAGTGAAATAATAAATGGGATTATTCATGGTTAATCAATAGATGAAATTATTGTAGAAAAATCGTAAATAAGTTGAATTATTCTGGGTAAATTAATCTAATAATAATAATTATTATTATTATAAATATTATTATTACAAACTTTTTTTGGATTGGTATTATTATTACAAACTTATTTAGACTATTGGGCGATAATTTAAATTCTTGCTAAATAATAAAAAGTATATGAAGTACTACTATTATTTTATGAAACATGTACTCCTAATTCCTAACATGTCAAAAGTGAAATCTCCGGTAGATTTTTCTCAATGATAAATGGCAAATAAAATGATCATTGATTGGAACTACCAGAGATTATATGCTTGTAGCTTGGGACCATTATTGTCATAAATTTGTTTAAAATTGGAATTAATTTTAAATTCTCAATTTATGATTCTTCAAATTAAGAGAATTTATATATGATAGTGAAAAGAGGGGAAAAACTAGAATTAAAGGGGTTGAAATGGATTTGAACTCTTGATCCTCATCCAAGATATGAAATAACAAGCATTTTACATTAGCAATAGGTCCCATGAATTTTTGCAACAACTTCTATTTTCGTTAAAAATTCTATAATTTTTTTATTTTCTTAGAAAAATTGTCTAGAATAATTCAACTTTTTAATAATTTTCCTATAATAATTGCACCTATTGATTAACCATGAATAATTCAAACTTTAGGGTGTATTTGCCTAGAGTAAACTCGATAACCTGATGAGTTGCTATAGCAAGTTTTATTTTTTTAAAAAAAAGATAAATTAAAATAAAATGTCAAAAAAAAATGTAGAAAAATGTCAAAAAACTATCTGATTTTCTTTATTACTCAAAATTATTTATGTAAAATTTTCAAATTTTTCTCTAATTTCACAATATTTTCAATTTGCTTTTTTGGTAAATTACTTACTATAGTAGGTCATTCGGTTAACCAAGTTTATTCTAGATAAATATCGTATAAAGTTGGGATTATTCATGGTTAATTAATAGGTTAGATTATTGTAGGAAAATTATGAAAAAAAATGAATTTTTTCCAGGTGATTTATCCTATTTTCTTTTAAATTTTTAATATTTGTGGTTTGAGTATAGATTCAATTAAATCTATTGAATCCATGCTAAAACCGCTTATCAATCTATGTGTTTATTGCACTAGTATAGATAATCATCAATATGATTTTTGTTAATAAACTAGAGCACATTGTCATCTTATGTGCTTATTATAAAGAGATGATGCAAGAGGAGTGGAATTGACATAGTCAATTCACTTGTATACATGTGAAATTTTACCTTTTTTTTTATTATAAGATAGTCTGAGCGACTACATTAAAATCAAACTAAAAATTATTCATAAAAAATAATATTCAATTACTCTTAAATTGAAACAAGACTCAATTCTCTAAAATGAAATGAAATTATGTAATAAGCCATATAATAAGCTCAAAAACCAATAGTACCAAACATAAGTTACTAATTAATATGTTCCATTATCAATAATAATAAATTAATACACCTTGTTTAAAACATCCCAACAAATAAAAGAGATTTTCCTAGAATTAATTAACTGCATGCTCATCTTCTGCAAAATAAAAAATACTTGTATTTTATCCACCAGCCTTTTCCTTAATTCTATCTATCCTATGAATTTTTGTAAAAGTCTTCTTACAACACAGAGAAATACAAAATAGCCAGAATAACATAAACAAACTACAAACTGCTAAAAGCCTAAAACATCTGTTTTTTCTTCCCATTTAATCAAAAAAACGTTCGCATAAAATAATCAAAGGAACAGACTAATACCTCCTAACCTCCACTAGGACTAAATAATACTAAGTTTTTTTTTTCTTTTTTTTTTTTTTTTTGAAATAAAATAAAATGAGAAAGTGAGATGGGAGGTGGGACCCATGTTTCCATTTTTAGAACTTAATTTGGAATGCTAATTGCTTGACATAGAATTGGATGGATTTGAGGAAGAGTTGGTTTGTTTTCCTTTGTTTGGTTTGTTTGCAAGTCTTTGCTTTAACTCTGATAGAAGTTGTTGATTCTCTTGATCAAGTAGTTGTGCTTTCTTCTTTAACTTCTCATTTTCTTGCATTATGTAGCAATTTTGCAAGAATAACTCTGAGTTCAATCTTTCCATTCTTGTCAAATTTTATTTACCCTGAAAAATATATTACAAAATTATTTCATTATTTTTATTTGTTCTGTCGTAATAATAATATCGTATATCGTACATCTAAACCTTCAAACCTATAAAAGTCACTTAATACATTAAATTGATAAAATGTTATAAAGGTATTGAAATGGAAGTTTTTAATGTAATGTAAACGTAACAAATTAAAAAAAAGTTGTAATGTGATATCTAAACTTGTACTCAAATCTTAAACATTGAGTAAAGAAAAGTTTACATTTAGAGTAAGAAACTTGCTAGAGTCTTCATGCTATGCATATGCATAGATTGTTTTAAGCATGAAAAAATGTAAATAAATAAAAAAGGGGAAAAACAATTTTTTTATTTTATGAAGATAAAGTGATAAGAAAATTATAGAAGTATGTTTTTCTAGCAAGACAAAAACACACAACATGCAATATGCATTCTAATATTATAATGCCCTTCATATGAAATAGGACACATTTTTTTTTCTTAACATATTAATATTTTAAAATACCCAATTGAAACAAGGAGAAAATAGGAAGAAAATTAGGAATAAAATATTTTTACTTTATCTTTTTTGTTGAATCATAAGATTTAAAAGTATATAAATTAAAAATTTAAAGTGGGCATGCAATATATATTCAATTTTAAAAAAACTAATATATTTGTAAGTTTTTTTTACTATAAATAGATAAACACCATGTGAGAATTGAACTATGATATTATTGAAAGTTAATATATTTATTTTTCAATTAAAATAAAACTCGATTCTTTATAAATAAATAAGATCGAGTGTCCGAATTAATATAAAAAAAAAATGTAAATAATATAAATAAAAAAATATAGCAAAATAAGTTGGATAAGAAAAGACTTTCATGACATTTCCCTCCTTAACAAGCTATGAATTAAGATATCATGTGGAGTACACATATAAAGGATCAAGAACAAAAAAAAAAAAAAAAAAAAAAAAAAAAAAAAAAAAAAACAGAGAAACTATAAAATGTAAACCAAATTAAGAGATATACTTCATGAATTTGCTACAATTAAAAGAAATATTGTAGTTATAATATAGAAAATTAAAAAATGGTAGAAGAAAAGTGGGCCCTTATTTATATTTTCAAAAAAGATTACCTTTTTAATGAAGAAGTAAGGAGAAGAATCAGAAACAGAGGAGCTGTATTTCTGCCAAAGAGAGATTTCCCAAAGAAAATTGTGAAGAAGTGAAGTGGAAATATGGGAACAATGGGTGTTAATTTATATAGACAAACAAAAGGTTGTTAATTAAAAATTAAGATTTTATTAATTAAATTTAAGTGTTATTTAAAGTGATAATTAAAAATTAATGTATTTCTCTGACACAACAATCATGCATGTGGAAGCATGTAAGGCGGCCGGTTTAGGGGTTTGGATTTATGATCATCATCATTTTCCCTTCCTTAATTACACACTCTCTCTACTAAGATACTAAATATTGAATACATTTTATTTTCCTTTTTTAATATACTAATGTATTTGCTTTTTTTTTAAAAAAAATATTTTTTGAGTTAGTAAAAAATTATTACCTTTTGATTACTTAAAATGATTGTGATATGTAGAAAAAATATCACTACAATTGTAAGTATAATTGGAGAAGAAATAAAAAATACTTATATTAAAATTTTATTCATTGAGATAAATCTAATAAGATTATATATAAATATATTTTAAATTTTAGATATCCAGGGAATTGAAAGTAAAATAAAACATTTCAAACATAATAATTAAAATGACATTGGGCAAGTTCTATTTTTGAATTTACTACATATGGGCGAAGCTAAAAATAAAAGTTGTGGGGTTTATTTCTTAATTAAATTTCTTGGCATGAATTTTTGCATAACCTATACTCTCTTGGTCCATTCGTTCTTCTCAATTCCTCTTAATTTTTATTCTGAATTTTTTTTTATTTTATTATTTGAAAATGAGTTCTACCACGTTCTATTATTTCCTTTAACATATTTCAATCAATCACATAACTCAATTTGCATTTACAAATTCATCGATACAAAGTAGTATTTACTCCATTTCAAAAAAAAAAATAGTAATACAAAGATATAAATTACTTCCTTCGTCCTGTAAATCTTGATAAATTTTTCAGTCTGATTTGTCTCTTTTAATAGAATTTGCTACATTTTTATTGTTCGTCTGACCAATACTTTTGTTTTTGAATTGAAAGTTTCAAAGAGATTCAACAATGAAAAACAAAATGAAAATCAAATGTAAAAATAAACACAAGTGTTTATGGGGTATCTTGATACCTCCCCCTCAAATGTAGTTTTATAAGATTGAAATTCAATAATTACAATATAATAAACCTTCCCTTATCTTAAGAATAATCTCTCAAGATTACAAAATGCTAGAACAATGATGAACAGTTTTAATCAAAGTAATAGCTCTCTTTCAAAGTGTGTTTGTGGTGCCCTTTGCTCTATGAATGATACTCTTTTATAAAGGAATGTGAGTATCATTCTTAGAGTCACACTTCAATGCACCATAAAACACAATTAACACCCTATAATTAATATACATTAATCTTAGCAATGAAACACCCTCTTAATGCATATTAAACATCAAAAAGAAACCTAGCAATAACCATAGAAATAATGCCCACCATTATTCCTAGATTAATTGCCCCACCATACACACTATCGGTGCCTTAAAATCAGCATTAAACAGTCCAAAATAACATCCTAGGCAAAGTGCTCGTTCAAGACACTAAAGTGTTCGAACAAGCACATAGTTCAGAAAGCTTCTGTTGGCTGATTTCACATGTGCTCGAACGAGCACCCTCCTCTGGTGCATTTTGACTTGCTTTTTCATGTTGCCTCGAGCGAGCAACCTTCATACCATGCCTTGCCTCGTTCAAGGCATGGTTCCCACCTTTAGTGAAGCCTCATTTGCTTCACATTAAATACCTAATCGATCGTTCCAAACCTTAATCCAACACAACTCGACACATCTTCACCATCCTCCTCTAATGTACATGATAAAGCATGCTCGATAATATGATTAAAGTTAACATCATTCATGTGAACATTGACACTTGTTTAACAGTTTTGATTCTCATCCACATATTTAATTTATATTTTAATCTCATTCACATTTTTCTTAAAAACAATATATTTTCTCTTTCTACTTTTTCATAGAACATTATTTTTTTTCACAACATGTACTTATAGCAAATATATCGGACGGATGGAGTAGCATTTGCTAGTAGGTTTAATGAAAGGGTAAAGAGATGGCGTCATGTTGAATGATGAATATAGAAGATAGATTTAGAGGAAGATAAGGGCAATTTGGTAAGCAAAGTAATAAAAGGTGAAAAAAGAATTATTGGGGCCGAAGCTTATTTGTTGCAGACCAATTTTAGGGGTCCCAAATGATGAAGCCCCTAAGCCGTCCCAAGATTCGCAATGATGTTTTGGATTGTTTTTCATTAATAACGCCACCTTTCTCTACACATTACTACTTAACTACTTCTACTACACAACACACTACACTATACGTTAAACACACCTCTTCTTTAGCTGCTCTTCCCTTCATCTTGTCCCCCAATCCTACTTAAACCCGGTACGATTCAATTTAAAATTAATAATCTGATTCGAAAATGATTCGACTAAAAGTAATTTGACTCGAAATCTGCCCACCCGACCATTTTTACAGGTTTTCTTATGAGTTGTGATTTAGTTTACAGCTAGTCTCTTGAGAGACCGTCTCTTTGAGAGACGTATCTCAAGCCCAGTCCATTAAAAATTAATGTCTACTTACCGTATTCTTAATGCCTACTTACATTATCCCTTAACACTTACTTCTCGTATCTTTAATACACTTTCAATATCTTAAATGTGTACTTACATCAATCTTAATACATACTTAAAATATTTTAAAAAATATATAATGCTGACTCAATTAGAGAGATGATCTCTCAAAGAGACCGTCTCTCACAACTATTTGTGTTTAGCTGATGTATTATTATAAATTTGCTACATTTTTAAAATTCGTTTAGAGATATGTTTGAGATTTTAAGTCAAGGAAATTAAAAATATTTTAACGGTTATATTATATTGAGAAGAAAATCAATGAGTATTGTATCTTAAATTCAGTGTTAATCTTCTGCAAGTTTTAGCATAGAAATATATATATAATTTTTTGATTTTTCGGAAAAATCATAATTAATTTTCGCCGAACAAAATTATTTTTTTATCATATTTTTTCTACAGGTACAGGCGGATAAATTTATACGAACTTCTTACAATTCCATTGTAGTTTTACATGGATATGGATAGGGGAAAAAGTATTATACCTTACCCATCCATCCATTCTACCACATTCTTAATTATTCTCTCATTCACTTGTGTTTCTTTTGTCAAACAATTAATGTGTAGCAAAGTGATAAGTATAGAGAAAGTAGAAGGACATTACTTGGCCTTCGTTTTCGTTTATCATCATGATCTCCACATCCTACATTATCATCATCATCATCATCATCATCTATTTAACTTATTATTTCTCTTTGTTTGTTTTCGTATACACTCTATTCATATCATCATCTTAGCCACTAAAAGAAACCAAGTATCCAATTTGCCTCTTCTTCTATTAATCATGCTTTCCTTTACTAATTTTTAAAAACATTTCTTGTGCCACAATTGTGGAATAGATGCTTGCTCCAATATAAGATTTCTCCTTTTTTTCCTTCTTATTGGTATTAATTATACTCTTTTCTTTTGGGTTTCATGTTCACCAAGGTAAGGGGTAATATGTTTATAAATATTATTGTAATTAGAAAATTCTAAACAATAACGGTTATTTGCAAATAATCATAAAAAGACAAAATACATAACATTATTATAAATAAAATAAAAATAAAATAAAATAAAATCTTAAAAGCCCTTCTAGAAAATGAAAACACATAATGATAATTTGCTAGTTTCATCCTAGTATGGTAATAATAAGAAGAAGAAAAAAGAAATTAAGTGTTTTTCTTTATTTAAATAAATAAATAGTGTTTGTTTTTATCACAATATATATATATTAATATATATATATATATATATAATTGTTGTAAATTTATGACCACTTCACCAAGACCTACCACAGAAAAAAAATTACTACACTCATAATTCGTAATCTAGTCACCATCATTATTTTTATACATAGTGAATCTTGCTCATATAATCTATGATCATATGAATAGAGATAAAAGATGATATTTCATACCCTTATCAAAAATAATAAGAAGGTTGCGGTCAGTAAGACTCGATCATAATAAAGTAAGACTTTTTTTATTTGCAATAACAATTACTTGCCATTAAAAAAAAGGTTAAAAATTGAATATTTTGAAAGCTAACAACTTATTACTCGGACAATACATAAAAGGGACTACTATGATTTCAATATTAGGCTACTCATTGGCATGAAGGCAAAAAAGTAAAAGAAGAATGATGGCCAATAATAGGCATTTCATACAAGAAAAATCCCCACTCATCAAAATTGCCTTCTAAAAGTCCAAACAACATATTCGATCATCTCTTGTTAAATGATGGCTATACATTATTTACAACATTTCTTTGCACGAGTTAATGTCTCTATAAATAATCATAGTTAATCAAATTCACCGTACTTCTAAAGATTATTATTTATTTGTTCTATAATTTTGCTTTATTTTTTATAGTGGTCGTACTATTTATTTATTAGATTCTTACAATTGGTAATAAAATCAATTTAATTTTTAATCTTATTCACATTTTTTTCACTAACTTTATTTTAATAAAGTATAAAATATATCTACATCAAACATATGTTGTTTGTCTATTTCTTTTATAAAAACTAAAATTGTAATATTATAATATTGATGTAATAAAGTCAATTGGATATTGATATACTATGTTTAATAAATGACTTTTTACTTGAATTTTTGGTTGTTTTGTGGCTTTTGGCTTTGGCTTATTGATTGGTGAAAATATCAAGAAAGTATTTGGTAAATAATTTTTAAGTCGAGATGAATTGGTAGTTTGGTTGGTTTTTGAATTGTTGGTTTATTTTTACTCTAATAGAAACCAACATTCAAAACATAAGTTTACTAAACGTCTCTTTAAATAGCCGACTTATCAGGCCAACTTAAAAACCAACAAAATCAGCTAATATTTTAAGCTGGTCAAACAAACCAACTAAAAAACAACTGAATAGTAACTTGCCAAATATGTCTTAGTGTTTTAGAAAAAGGTGTTTGTAAGAATTTTTCTTGTTAAGGCATTAGGCATATGAATTGAAGTTAAGGTAGGTTGGTTTAAATTTGTCTCCTTAAGTACTATTCATGCATGCTCATCACCATTTCTATGTGTATTAATTAACTTTTATAATAATAAGTCATTATAATGATTATATATGTCTAGTACCTAAAACATTTTTCTTGCAATAATTAAGGACAAATTGAAATCATTAAAATTTGAAAGCTAGCTAAAGAAAAACCTGGACTCCTCATGGGTTATATGAGTACCCTGCCCTTAACGTGCTACATCATACTTGACAGGTTTGTCTTTAATTTTATGGCTCTCCTTAAACTTACATCTAACATTGTCCCCTTCTCATGGGGCTCGTTCCCTTAATGCCGTCCCTTCATTTTTTGCTACATTAAGTAAATTAAAATTATTTTTTAAAAGGAAAAATTACCTAAAATAATCTAACTTTTTTGTGATTTTCTTATAATAATTTCATTTATTGATTAATCATGAATAATCCCAATTTTAGAAAGTATTTGCCTAAAATAAACTTAAGTAACTCGATGACCTGCTATTGTAGGTAATTTATCAAAATAGTAAATAGAAAATTATTTTAAATTAAAAAAAAATTAAAAAATTTACATAAAAAATTCTAAAAAATAAAAAAAATTATAGAATTTTTTAACATTTTTTTGACATTTTATTTTGGAAAAATTATCAGGAAAAATACAACATTTTGCTTATTTTCCTACAATAATACCAACTTTTGATTAACCATAAATAATACCAACTTTGGGGGCGTTTTCCTAAAATAAACCTAACATGTTAAAAATTAAACTATAGGAGATTATATGACAAAAAAATTTGGTAAATTAGTTAATAAACTAAACTTGGTATTATTCTAGAAAAAACCCACTAAGTTGATATTGTTCATGGTTAATCAATAGTTGGTAATATTGTAGGAAAATTAACGAAATGTTTTATTATTCACGGTAATTTTTCCTTTTATTTTTTATTTATCTTTACTTTAAAAAAAACTTACTATCGCAAGTTATTCGATTACCGGGTTTACTCTAGGAAAATACTCTTTAAAGTTGGGATTATTCATGGTTAATCGATAAGTAGAATTATTATAGGAAAATCATGATTAGATTAGATTCTTCTAAGTAATTTTTTTTTTAAAAAAATACGAAGTTTGTGACGTTAAAGAAAGGGAGATTTATCTTTGATTTTGAAAATTTGTTACAATATTTAATTGATAAAATTTACGTATAAATTAGTTAAATATTACCAAGATTTTTCTCTCATATTTTTGTCTCAAGATAAATTGAGTGAAAAAAAATTATCAGAGAATCAAACTCAGGTTGGACTCAGAGAAGGTGATACGTGTTGCAACGAAAATAAAGTTTGATTTTTGAAAGTTATTAAGTTCTTAAGATCTAAAAGGAGTTTAGACAATATGATAAATATACTTTTATTTTTAAATTTCTTAAGCAATTTATGTTAAGATTAACAATTAATGTGTCAATATAATTTGCGTATTATTCTTGAAGTAGTGCATTTATTCTTTTAATTTGTCTACTTGATAGACTTTCTTTCTTTGAAATATCTTTTAAAGACATTTTTTTTATAGAACATGATCTAAATAAAAAAATGTTTAAATATATTTTTCAATTTTTTTATTAGTAATAAATGATTCGGTTTGCTTATATTGATCAATATATTAGCTGTATAAGGTAGAGTAGTTGGTAAAAGTTTGAGAATCGAGTCTTGTCTTAGTTGGATTAAGTATCATTTTTCTCGGATAAAGTCTTGAATTCGTTCTCACCTAGACCGTCTCTTCTCATAACATACGTAATAAAAATAAGACAACAAATAACAATCTAAGCAATTTAAAGAGGTAATATTAGTAGAGTTATTATAGAAAATCAGAGAAAAAATTAAATTAACTTTAACAATTTTTCATAGAAATAATAACAATAACAATTTAAAGAGCTAAAATTATGCATATTGTAAGTCATAGCCTAATAGGAATCCTATCTTATGTAAGAAAGATCAATTTTATTGGTGCACTAAATTGTTTGGAGAGAGTGGAACTCATAAATGATCACTTATAATTTTAAATTGATCAATTAGATAAGTACACTGATTATAAAAAAAGATAAATAAACTGATTATAAAAAAATAGACTAATTATATAAATCCGTCTCATCTCATACAAGACTTCTTCAATGTCCGTATATTAAGCAGAAGGGAAATTTACAATTCTCTTCTCTTAAATATAGACCATTAATAGCACAGCTACGCAAAAGGCTCAAAATGTGGCCCAACTATGCAATTCGTAATTTTTAGCCACAGCCACGAGCAATCCATAAAGTACCAATGAAGCACTACTATACGTCTATACTACAAACATGAGAGTTGAGACGATCTTTTCATAAGACGACGTTATATATGGATATATGGTCTAATATATAAATTAATAGCATATAAATTTTTTGTTTTAATGTCGATTCACTGAGAGACAGTCTTTCACAAGAGCAACTTCTACTATATTGTTGGACAACTCGTACAAAACTCTTTACAAAACTTTTTTTGACAAATAATTTTTTTTAATTGATTTTTGTGTTGGATTTTAAGCTAAAATTTAAAAGTTATTTATATTGACTATTTTTATTAACTTTTACTTTTTGCCTATTTTTTTCTCTAATAAATAACCAACATGCAATATTTATCAAATAGTTTATACCAAATTTCTTCTGATTTAAACCATTGGCTTATTAGCTAATATTTTCAGCCAATTAAACAAGCTAACAATAACAATTATTTATCAAACACATGCTACGTACATCTGACAATGATACTAAAATTTTTACTCTTAACCCGAAAATGATCAAATTTGAAAATGTTGGAAAAAAAATGGATAAAATCCGATCAAAACCCAAGCTTGACTATCTTACCTCATTTTTAATTCCACGTTATCATTTTCAATTAAACGTCATCATTTTTATATCCGTATTATCATCTAATAATTTTTAATCAAGATTTAATATCTTTATTGTAACTTTTGTATTTTAAGTCAATATTTTTTTCAATTGTATACTTACAATAACTATATTGGTCTTTTTTTAGGATTATTTGCAAAGAAACACCTTTTAAAATCTCTTTTTTGTAAAGAAACACCTTTTATAATTTTTTTTTTTAAACAAACACCTTTTAAGATACTTTTTTTAAAAAAAAACACCTTAAATAAGTTTCCGGTGACTTTTGTCAACTTTCCGGCGTTGACTATGCAATTTGTCAACTTTCCGGCGTTGACTTTTATTTTTATTTTTATTATTAATAATTTTTTTTTAAAATTTTTATTTTTATTATTATTTAAAAAAAATTAAAAAAAAATTAAATAATAATAATAATAATAATAATAATAATAATAATAATAAAAACAAAAATAAAAAAATAATAATTTTTTAAAAATTTTTATAATTTTTTTTTTATAATTTTTTTAATTATAATTTTTTTATTTTTCCTTTTGTTTTTATTTTTATTTTATTTTTAATTTTTATTATTATTATTTTTTTTTTAATTTTAATTTTATTATTATTATTAATATTATTATTATTATTATTATTATTATTATTATTATTATTATTATTATTATTTTATTATTATTATTATTTTTATTTTATACTTTTTATACTTTTTATTTTTTTATTATTATTAATTTTTTTTAATTTTTGTTTTTATTTTTATTTTTTTTATTATTAATATTAATTTTTTTTAAAATTTTAATTTTTATTATTATTTAAAAAATTTTTTTTTAAAAATTAATAATAATAATAATAATAATATTAATAATAATAATAATAATAATAATAATAATAATAATAATAATAATAATAATAATAATAATAATAAAAACAAAAAAAAAAAAAATAATAATAAAAATTAAAAATAAAATAAAAATAAAAACAAAAAAAAAAAAAAAATAATAATGAAAAAAATATATTTAAAAAAATTTTAATTTTTTTTTAATTTTTGTTTTTATTTTTATTATTATTATTATTATCATTATTATTATTAATTTTTTTTTAAATAATAATAAAAATAAAATTTTAAAAAAATAATATTAATAATAAAAATAAAAATAAAAATAAAAATAAAAACAAAAGTCAACGCCGGAAAGTTGACAAAAGTCACCGGAAACTGATTTAAGGTGTTTTTTTACAAAAAAAAATTATAAAAGGTGTTTCTTTACAAAAAAGAGGTTTTAAAAGGTGTTTCTTTGCAAATTTCTCCTTTTTTAATAATACTTCTTAAATTAGTGCAATAATAATCGACTCAAACCCGAAAAGACCTAACCCGAAACTAACACACTCCAATGTTAACCTGATCGATAGTAACTTTTACTTTTGACCTATTTTTTTCTCTAATAAATAACCAACATGCAATATTTATCAAATAGTTTATACCAAACATCTTCTGATTTAAACCACTGGCTTATTAGCTAATATTTTCAGCCGATTAAACAAGCTAACAATAACAACTATTCATCAAACACATGCTACGTACATCTGACAATGATAATAAAAAAGGCAATAATGTATACGGTTTTTTAGGTATGTATTATTATGCCATTATTTGTGTGCATTTCTATTATCATAGTTGTTACACCAATAAAAATTTAATTTGACATGAATTGACTTGAAAATTGATCGAAAATTAGTGCATTATAATCCTAAATTTTTACTCTTAACCCGAAAATGATCAAATTTGAAAATGTTGGAAAAAAATGGATAAAATTCGATCAAAACCCAAACTTGACTATCTTACCTCATTTTTTATTCCACGTTATCATTTTCAATTAAACGTCATCATTTTTATTTCCGCATTATCATCTAATAATTTTTAATCAAGATTTAATATCTTTATTGTAACTTTTGTATTTTAAGTCAATATTTTTTTCTATTGTATACTTACAATAACTATATTGGTCTTTTTTATAATACTTCTTAAATTAGTGCAATAATAATCGACTCAAACCCGACAAGACCTAACCCGAAACTAACACACTCCAATGTTAACCTGATCGATAGTAACGGGACCCACAAGCAACGCCAACCGACTGTATTGACTGGTGATAAACCCCATTTGCTAAAGATTACTGGTTATAAACCCCAATTCTGAACTCCATTTGATCTCGGACACCCTCTCCAGCGCCGACTGCCTGACCACCTTATTCCTTCCTGAGATGCGACAAGTTCGTTCTTCTTCCTTTGTCACTCTTTTGTAGATTACATTTGGGGTGTATGGTATTCTTTTTTTTCCTGTTTCGTTATTCTTGAATTGAGATGGTTGAATGTAATATGTTTCCATCTTCTGCCTTAATTCTGCAATTAGGTTTTTTGATTGACTCATTTGATTTATGATTGCTAGGGCTTGCTATAGTTTTGGGTACTGAGTGTTGATTGAAAATCCACCATTGTAAACTTGTAATTTGTGAAATTCATTTTATGTTTATCAAACAATTGAAAGTACATATTTTTTTTTTCAACCATATTGGACCGCTGAATTGAAAAGTGAAATTAGTATTCTTTTGCGATGAAGTCAAACTGCTAATGATCGACTAGTTTCTAGACCTAATGATGTTGAAACCAAATTACCAAGTTATTTGGGGGTTGCATTTGAAAATCATGAATGTGGATATAATGCTCTCAATTTTTGGTATGCTTCTGTTAGTTATTTCTGGATTTGGATTCTATTTTCAAAAGTTTGAATTGGTGAGATCAAAAAAAAAGCGAAGAGAACTTTAATTAGGTTTATGGTTTTGGAGGTCGGTCTGAAATTGAGAATTTACAATGCCAATATTTTCTATTCAAAATTATTCATCATCATCACATCCAATATGCTGCTCAAAGGCAGGGTTTTAATCTGAAATTTTCTATTTGAAATTCATGTTTTAATCTGAAACCATCTTAAATGGTGTGAAGTAAGTGCATCAAAGTACTGGAAGACCTAGCGAAGGAAATCATGTTACCTGATTAAGAGGTTTACGTGTGTTAATTGGTAAGTTAGAGGAGAGCAGTTTGGTGTTTGGTCTTGTAAATTTCAATATTTTTTTCTCAATATCATTGATCTCTATAAATATATTTTTGTGATTTTGTGTGATATTTGCTCATAAATTTGTGTTTTTTGAATATTTCTGTTTCTTTTTTTCTTTCTTTATCTTCTTCTCTTGTGGATACTCTTTTTGTCGACATTAAGGCTCCCATGTGTATGAATTGATCCTAGTTAGCATGCCGTATATGGATTAATATGATGTGTGATACTCTCAAAATATTGTTTCTTTCTGATTTACTCCTGATTCATTGGCTAATTCTTATATTAGAATGCTTCAGGTGATCTTGCAGTTGTAGGTTCAGAGTGAGGAAAGGAGATGCTTAGGGCTCACTTCCGTTGTATGAAATTGGCTTCAGAATTGAGCAGCATTTCTAGATTATACACATCAGATGCAGTAGCTAAAGATTTATCTGATGATTCATTTAAAAAAATTTGTAGAATTATGATATCATGTCCTAAAGTAGGACTTGATGTTAGGCTCGATCATAGTGGAGTTGGTGCCTCGCCTGAGATAGTTGAGGATGTTCTCAAGAGGTTTGAAAACGCAGGTATGATATCTTATCGCTTCTTTGAATGGGCTGGCAAGCAACGTAATTACACACATAGTATTTTAGCCTATCACACAATGATCGGGTCTTTGGCCAAAATAAGACAATTTGAGATAATGTGGGATCTTGTTAGCACTATGAGGAACAAGGGGATGCTAAGTGTTGATACATTTTGCATCATCATGAGAAAGTATGCTAGAATGCAGAAGGTAGACGAGGCGCTCTATACATTCAATGTTATGGAAAAATATGGCATTTCCCCAAATCTTGCTGCTTTTAATGGACTCTTAAGTGCTCTATGCAAGTCTAAGAATGTCAGGAAGGCTCAAGAGATCTTTGATAAAATGAAAGAACATTTTGTTCCTGACTCAAAAAGTTATAGCATATTGCTTGAAGGTTGGGGACGGGAACCTAATCTTCCCAAGGCAAGGGAGACTTTCAAACAAATGGTTCATGTAGGTTGCTATCCTGATATAGTGACATATGGTATAATGATTGATGTCCTTTGTAAAGCTGGGAGAATTGATGAAGCTTTTGAGGTTCTCAGGAGCATGGATGCTAATGGTTGTAGACCAACATCTTTTATTTACAGTATATTAGTTCATACCTATGGCATGGAGAATCGAATTGAAGATGCCATAAATACATTTATGGACATGGCCAAAAATAATGTGGAGGCCGATGTAGCTGTGTACAATGCTCTAATTAGTGCATTTTGTAAAGTAAATAAATTCAAAAATGTATTTCGGGTCTTAAGAGAGATGGATGGTAAAGGGATCTTACCTAATGCGAGGACTTGCAATATTATTCTGAACAGTTTGATTGGGCAGGGACAAACTGATGAAGCTTTGAAGGTCTTTAGAAAGATGATTAAAGTATGTGAGCCTGACGCTGACACATATACAATGATGATAAAGATGTTCTTTGAGAAAGATCAGTTGGAAATGGCTTTGAAGGTGTGGAAGTACATGATGTCAAAAAGGTTTGTACCAAGCATGCATACATATTCTGTTCTTATTAATGGCTTGTGTGAGAAGGGTGAGGTGAGTGATGCATGTGTATACATGGAAGAAATGATTGAAAAGGGGATTCATCCTCCAGTTCTGACCTTCCATAAGCTGAGGAATTTGCTTTTAAAAGAACAGAGACAAGATGTCCTTTTATTTCTTCAGGAGAAGATGAGTCTTTTAGTTAAGGAACCTTTGTGTGATTGAGGAAATACTAAGCCCAAACATGTTCGCAAAGAGTGATATAGGTCGAGTCAGAAGCATCTCCTGCTTATTGCCCTTTTGATACAGGTTAGTTAATACTAGCCAGTAGCTACACAGCCTTTGTCTTTTTTTCTTGCAATAATCCAACAAGTACAAATCATTACGTTTTTCTTTACTTAATGGGTAAAGTATGAACTCGAAAATATAAATGTTGTGAATCAGTTGTCTTAAATATTCATCCACTTTGCTGTAGACTCTAGAGTTGCTTTATCTGGCAGTTTGTTTAAACTTGAATCGTTGTCCCTTTTATCCACTGAGCTTTATTACTTCACTCTACTTGTTATAGTGAAGAATGAACAATCTCTTGACTTAGGTTACTTGAATTTTTAATTCGTGTGTTTTCTTGTGCATTCGAATCAAACTTTTTTGCAACTGTTTATTGTTTAAGAAGGGGTTGATTTGAATCAAAAGCTAGAAACTACTGAAAGTAGTGCCTAGAGTTAACCGTAATTTACTTGGACTGCGTGCCAACATATGCTTTAATCAAGAAAATTGTCCAATGAGGAAACTAAGAGGAGGCACATGATGAATTTGACTGCATGGCTTTCATAGCTTCACTGTAGAAGAAAATGCTGGATCTCTGTTTTCCTTTTTAATTAAGTGTCATACTGTCAGTCCGTCATTCACTTGTATTTTGCATTGCTGTTTTTTCCTAGGCAGTGTACAGTGTTACTTGCATGCTACTCCCTCCTGTTCATAAGAATGTCCCATATACTTTTTGAACACTATTCACTGTTCATTATGTATTTTATTCATAATCTATAATTTTAAAACTTAGTCAAGTGAGATTTTATTTAATTCATCTCAATGCAAGGTTTATTAATATCTACTTTTTATAATTTTTTTCGCTAGGCATAATAAAAGTTACTAGGCATTGAATAAGTGCATTGGATAGCCTACAAAAAGTAAATGGGATATTCTTATTGAATAGGAGGGAGTATGATCTATTTTCTTTCATAGTGGACTTATCTTGCTCTCGTTTTCATTAAGATGCATGGTCTACAAGACTACAAGTGAAAGTTTCTCTTCATCCTAAAGTGAATAATCATACTACTGTGTTTTCTCGCATTGCATGTCTTAAGATGTCAAGTTCGGTTGACTTTGGAATTTAGTTTTGTGTTTTCCGTCTCAGGCTTGCCTCTTATTTGCAAAATGATCAGGTCTTTACTGACGTTCATGGGGGCTATCATAGGCTGCTTAGGACTTAGGAGGTAGATACTTGATATGAATAACTATTTTCTTATTTGAATGGCCAGTCATATGGTTTGCTTAAGATTGCAGTTGTAAGTTGAAAAGTTTTCATTCTGGTTGTCATCTGTAGTCTATTTTTCATTGCTGATGGCCTGATATTGTGGTCTTTGCACCCGATATTTATTATTGCCTATCTGAACCTCCTTATGCCTGTGTTGTATAAATGCTTATGGAGACTTGAAATAGATGAATCATTATATTTTGTGGCTCATTTTTCTACCCCATTGTATAATTTTATAAAATCTTTCCTCTTTAGGTGGCTATAATGTAGAGAGAGCCACAAAGGCACGGACGCTAACACGATTCAATCGTAGGTTTTATGCATCCTATCAACACGACCAACGCTAACTTATTGCAAGAATGTTGGTCGTTGGTGCCATCCTCACATCCTCTTTTTACATAACAAGTTGGCGCTGTGGAGCAAGGTCAAGTAATATATTTACAGTTAAAGTTCGTGGATATCTT
Organism: Amaranthus tricolor; assembly: GCF_026212465.1. Classification (NCBI taxonomy): domain Eukaryota; kingdom Viridiplantae; phylum Streptophyta; class Magnoliopsida; order Caryophyllales; family Amaranthaceae; genus Amaranthus; species Amaranthus tricolor. The sequence continues at coordinate 30,184,662 of NC_080051.1, read as the reverse complement.
CAATTAAAGTTAACAAATGGTAATTCTTCTCCCTTTTTCTGAAATTGCAATGATTCGTAAACATTATTTACACACTTTTTTTTAACCATTTTTGAAAATTTGCTGTGAAAAATAGTCTTGTGAGGTCTTGTTGGTTATATTCTATACTTCTCATAAATATTAAATAGTCAAAAAGGGTTAAAACTTAAAGTAATGCATTTTTCGAGAGTATTTCTATATGATCAAATGTGTAAGAATATGGTCTAGAATGCTCGGCCTAATCTAGTTACTGAAACTTACAATCTGGATCTGAACTAATGCTAGTTAACCAATATGAATCAGCTGCTACAAAGACATCATCTTGATTCCTGTGCCATGTCCATCGAGAATGGCTTGAGTTGATCACTTCAAATTGTCCATGCCCAAAACTTGCCTCTCTAAAAATAGAGATCTCTGGCTTTGGATCGACAAAGCTGTCAAGAAAACATTTATGATAAGATTAATCAACCCATAGTCTCAATGAAACAGATCCGATCCAAAAATTTTATTGAATTTGACCCTATCACGACATATTTGATCCAATCTATTTATAATAGGTAACTGGGAAGCCATACAAAGTTTTTGGGAAAAGAAGAAACATCACTTGCCCACGAAACATGGTAATCATGACAAAATATTATTATTATTATTATTATTATCGATAACAATGTTCATACGACCATACCAACTTATGCCCAAGCATTCCCAAATGATTGCATGTATTTTGTACTCATCACATTCTTTCAACCTCTTCCCAAGTCTGAAGATTAGAAGGTTTGGCTTTATTTATGAAGATTTTTGTTTACATTTCAACTTTGAGATTTTGGAACAACTTCATGATTGATCACTAAAATACGTTGATCTATCATCAACAAAGTTGTGCCAAGAAAACACCCATTTACTTGTAAATTTCTCATTTGAAGGTAAAATGATATTAAATATACCTTTTAGCTAGACCTTCACGATTGCCACCATCCCCAATAGTGATATGCACAGCGCCACACTTGTTGATTTTTCCATCATATACTCGATCCTGTTCATTGATTTAGTTTGATAAATGCAAACATTATTAGAGATGAAAAGCTTAACATCTCATGGTTCATGATCAATGATGATGATGATGAAGTATTGGGATCATGTAGCATTTATGTTAAATAGCGAAGAATAGTATATTATAATAGAACATCACGAAAACTAGGAGATGTGAACTTGACTTACAAAGCGCTCATAAGCGTGCACATGACCAGTAAAAACTACATCAACTTTTGCATCATAGAGTAATTTCTCCATGGCCTGCTTCATACCAACTGATTCAAACTCCCTTGCGTGAGCCTTGTTAGAATTGTACCAAGGTGCATGGCATAGGACCACAACCCATGGGATCTTTTTCCTGTCGATCTTCTTTAGGTCGCCTTCAAGCCAACTGTATTGGCTTGAGCTTGGGCCAAAATCAGTGTAGGAACCTAGCATGATAACATGAACTTGACTAGCGACATTGAAGGAGTAGTATAGGTTGGACGGAGAATTACTCTCCTCGAAAGGCATGTGCCATCGAGCATTGTAGGAGGTGAAAGGAGTGTTGTGAATTAACGGTATCTTTTCAACTTCATGATTTCCATGAGTCACCATCCAGGGTCTATGGCTAGCTAAGGGTTCTACAAGGCGGCCGAATGAGTCCCAACTCGGTTGCCAAAAGTCTGCGTAGGATAAGTCTCCTGGTAGTAAGAGCATGTCATAGTTGACTTGTGATATGTGTTGGAGTGTTGCATCTGTCCATTTTGTTTGCCCTAAATCACCTGTTTTTGTCACCCTATATTATTTTTTCTTCATAATCATTATCGTATTGAAAATTAGATCAAGCATCCACCTTTTAAGATTGATAAATGCTATTTTAATTTCATCTATAAACTAAAACTAAACTAAACTTCAAAATGATCCAACTCAAGCCACTTATGCAATCCTACACCAAGAATATTCAAATATTAAGCCTATTGATCAGCCAAAAAAGACTTGCTCACCTAACAAACAAATCAATGTGCCAAGTTAAGTCGATAGACCGACCATCTCTAGGGTACATAACTGTGAGTTTATTCTGTAAGACTATTACAACTAATCTAAATTGAAAGAATATCAAAAACTTAAGAGTAAAAGTATTGTGATGAATTGAACTGTTAGTAAGTGAAGAGAATTATGTAGACGAACAACGGAACAAGATAATACAAAAACATACCTATGACAACAAATTTGAGAGGCAATTGAGGTGGTGTAGTCTTGAAACTGAACTCACGAGAAGCATCCCCGCTACAACGGTAGTAATAAACAGTATCAGGCTTGAGAGGCCCGGTGATTGCCTCATGGATTTGGCCCGACTTATAGAAAACAAAGTTGTAAGTTGTAGCACTTCCATCAACTGAATCATCAAACGTTCCTGGTGACAAACCATACTCTATTTTTGAAGGAGCTGGATTTTGAGTGATCCATGTTATTCTCATTCTATCACTTCCAACCATCGAAATATGCACCTATTACATGAATAATGTTTACAGTGTTAATCCTACATTCTTAAAATGAATCACAAACGAAAAATGATAATTTCTTTAGTGACTCCGTTTGGTGTTGAGCTTGGGTTATGTCTTGAGATAAAAACTATCTGAAGAGGGTGCTTGGTTAAGTACACGGATGTAGATGCAATGGCTTGAACGAGCACAACAACCCTCGAACAAGCAAAGGAACACTCCAACGAGCAAATGCGTATTCCTCATCGGAAGAAGATTTGCTCAAATGATCATAATTTTGCTCGAATGAGAAATGAGTGTTCAAACGAGCATGATTGTTGTGGGCTGGTCAGTAGCTTTCGTTCTTTGGTCTTGAGACGAGACTTGAGCGTCCGTGATACTTTTATCTTGACATGAATTTATTAATTTCATGATTCATGATTTATGATCCTAATGTGTCTAGTTTCTATCGCACAAACCGTTTTTGACTATAAATCAGATTCCATTATGTTATTGTTGATTGGAAAACCAAGTAAGAAAAAATTCATTAAATACAAACATACTTTATCTACTAAAACCTATACTCTCATGTACTATTATGTGTACATAATCACTTCCGTATGTAAGTAAGACAATCTTACGGAACACTAATCCAATGTATAGTTCATTATCTTCCTAGTAGTATTTCCTAATATAGTATCTATATTGAACTTGTACTCCATATATTTACCTTTATAGAACACACATATAAGCTGACTTTTGATAAAAAGACAAGGTAGACTCTTCATACAAGCTACACCATCAAATACCTATGTTGTGTGTGTTTTAGTGAAAATTAGTGGAAATGAAAATTAAGTTGGAGAATGAAGAATAAGATTAAAATTAAGTGGATGATAAAATGAAGAGAATCAGTATGTTGGTGAGATAAAATTAGGAGAGTGTGATTATTGCAAAAAAAAAAAAAAAAAGGTGTAAAATTAGTTGGACAAACTAAAATGAAAAGTGGTGTGATAATTGCGAAGGACAGAGGGAGTAATACAAAGAGGAGAGTTTGCCAATTTTAAACACCAAATAATACTTGTAAAAATACGTATTTGGCAGTTGCTTCAAGGCATTTAATTAGACGCAGCACTAAAATATGCTTTGAATCAAAAGGCCTCGGTGATCTACATAGCGTATGCTCAAAATATAGTATACCATGTACTTCCAAGTTAATAAGGGTTTCATTCTTTATATTTTTGCATTCATGAGTAAGGATAATTTTCTATCGGGGAAAATAAAATTAATTTTCTATCGGGGAAAATAAAATTAAATTTTTTATAGATAATAAGAGTTGAACTCTTTGGTCATGAGGGTGAAAAGAGAATTGATCTTACAGTGCAGCGAAAGTCAAACTTCTTTGAAACTTTATCTAAGTTTTAACAAATGCATTTTTATGCTTTATATCAATCTGATATATCAGAATTACATTCTAAATTAAAAGTAGGAGAAAACTAATATTGTAAGTATACGAATCAAATCTTTTCATATAGATGAGAGAAAAAGACGGCTATTAAAAGTTAGAGGAAGTATTTACCTGCTGAGGAGTATTTACCAAAGAGCGCCTTGCGGTAAAAGAGCGCATCGCTCTTGATAGGGTACGGTTGTGCAACGCCACTTCAGCCGGAAATGCAGCCCAAATGATGGCCAATAGAAGCATCACAATACTAGTTTTTATCATCATAATTGAATGTACCATCTTCATGCTGTATGCCATAACTTATTATATTTGAATCAACTGAAAATTGGTCTGCTTGAGAATGAAGATGCGTGTATATATAATTATACATATACTTCATCTATGTAGCGAAGTAATTAAAATATATAGAATAGAGATTTTATATACGAAAGTACACAATTTATTTAACGGAGAGAAGAATTGGGTAATAAATTGAAGTATTTGTTACGTCCGCAAACTGTCCGTGACGCAGCTAATACTTGCTGTTCCTTCCAATTCTACTTAAATGTCCGATTTTGTATATTTATCGTCGTACATTTTAAACTTAATTATTTTTAGTTTTGTTTGGTCAAATATTATAAATTGATAAAATTTATGTTTAGATGAATCAAATAAAATTTTACTTGATTATGTTTTAAATATAAATTGAAATTAAAATACGAACTAACAATTATAAGTAAATAACGTGAAAAGTAAATAAACCATTTGACTAAAATAATATTTAAATATTAAAAATACGTAGTATAAAGGTTCACTTTTCATTTTCGGATAGAGAATGTGTTTCATACGAAGGGATACAAAACGTTTGACTTTTCTTATTATAGAAATATTAATATTTCAGACAATCAACTCAATTTGATAAAAAGTTGGTCTTTGGAGTTTCATCCCATCCTCCTTTGTGTCCGATTTATCGTGAAACTCTAAAAAGAGTAAGAATTTAGGCCAAGTCTTTCTATATTTGCACTAATAATTGATAAATAATTTTAAAATTATGTGTGCTCTGCTCTTAATGACATGTTTCATATTAAACCTTTTTACCACATCATCATCTTAATACGTAAGTATATTATGTATCGTTAAATATTTATGGCTTGACCCGCTACTTTCATGGCAAATGTGCAATTGAATATGTTGTACATGTTCAGAACCTTTTCTAACAATAATTTAGACCTTTTGATTAAAACCCTTGGTATGAAATTAAATAGTATAATATTCAAAATATTTACAATTGTATCAGTTCAATGCAAATACCAAAAGATAAAAATAAATTTTTGAGATCTTTTTGATAATGGCTATGGTCATATATTGTATGCCGCTTTGTACATACTAATTGACTGCCTTAATAATAAACTAACACAAACTAACATGGAAAATTTTTACCATTCAAAGCACATTAGCATATTTCATGAACATTTTCTTAAAAAAAGATGAATCTTTGATGATTATGTAAGCTCAATTGTTTAGGCAAAATTTAGAAAGTGGGGCTCAACTAATAAAAACGATTATATGAGACTACAAAGCGAATAGTCCTTCCGTTTTTAAAAAAATTTCATTTGTCATTTTGAGTTATTTTATTTATTATTTTCATAAAAAAATTTCTTATTTAAATCAAAATTTTTAGATTCAATAACTTTATTTATCCTTACTTTAATAATTTAATAATGCTTATGACTCTCATATATTTTCCACTAACTTTATTTAAAATTTTTAAATTCCTTATTACCCTCACATGTTTTCCACTAGCTTTATAAATACATAATCTATCAGTTGTGATCCCTATAATCTTTTCGAATTTGAATATTTTTTTAATTTTATAGTCTCCACTTTTCTCCTATTAAATTTATCATTTAATAAAATAGAAGTATATGCATTATTTAAAATATTCTATTTTCTTAATTCTCTAAATATTTCTTATAAAAACTTCATGAACAGAGAAAGTATTATTTTAAAAATTTCAAAAATATCAATTGGTAATTGTTGCTTTCATTTTAGAGTAGTAGATAATTCACATATGCATATTTTTGCATTCTATTTTCTTTTTTTAGTGGAAAACAAGAGAATCAAAAAGTTCAAAAATAAAAAGATAAACATACTAGAAATACATTAACAAAAATGACAAAAAATGAATAGTAAACTTACCAAAGAAAATGTTAGATTTGAAAGTAGGTAAAATCAAGCCAATAACTTAGTTAAGGTTAACATATATGACAATTTAAATGAATCTTAATTTGTCAAATTCAAATTAGTTGACCTTTTCTTGTCTTATAGTATGTATATCTCGTGACTTCACCTTTTCGAGTAAGTCATGTTTTTAGTGTTTTAATTATATGTAAATACTGATATTTTGTCACTATAAATTTGTACTTATTTGCTGTTTTTAGCGATCTTATCACTCATTTTCATTTTCAATCTTATTCGTGGATTTATTCCGGTTCATCTCATTCACTTGTTTTTTTTTTCACCAAGCCATTTATATTTTGTTTGATTCTTTGACTACACCTCAACTCCACTCTCCACTCCATTCCACTAATCAATATTTCTTAACTAAAGGTGTTTAAAACAGATTAGATGATCCGATACCCACTCGACCTTATAATCGAATCTGATTGACCCGACTTAAATATAATTTTATAATTACATAATAGTCAATGTTGACACACGATCCATTTTAAACCGATTCAAAATACCTGATCCAAAACCGACCTAATAACCCGAAACAACACCTCTATTCCTAACTTATACTCTTTTAAGTCCATACAAGCTCAACTTACAAACTAATATTAGGCTTATAAGTAATAATAATAAAGGATGGTTAAAAATGATGCATGTAATCTAACATAAAGAAAAACATTAAAGGGTAGACATAAATATGAGATATAATCACTCCAATTTCAATGATAGATACTTGCATTGTTTCCAAGCACAGGCCCAGATTAGCATATACTGCTGGATTATTTATGGAATTAATTAAGAAATATTTAGGGTGCATGGGTTTTGGATCAGTAGCAGGTTTTTTCTAAACCAGAATCATATTTGCAAGTATATGGAGCGCAACAGGGTAGCTGACCCCCTGGCTGGAAGCCGCACCAAGCCCCATAGCTGAGGCATGCTTGACCAATCCCGCCAACCATAATAATCTTCGTCAGAGGAAACTGATTCATCAGCTTGCGGTTCACCGGAACCGCCATGCCCGATTCATCAGCTGAGGCAGAGCTCATTGTTAACGCAACAAGTGAGAGCATGAGCACCATAAGTGCAATCCCATTTTGCTTCATCTTTTTTTTATGTTTTTAGCTTTGTTTTTGAATGTTGTATGTTGTTGCGTCTTGGTTTGTAAATTGGAACGTATTTTGCCCCTTTAAATAGAGGCAGGGCCGGTCCTATAAGGGGCAAGTTTGTGCTTTGTTTTCAAAATAAAAGTTCTGATATTTCTCAAGTTGTAACAGTGTAAAAGAACCAAATTTGGGTCGGGATATCTTATGGTTTCGAACGATATTTAGACATTATGATAACTGTTAGAGTATATTACATGTTTTGGGGCCTCAACCATGAGCTTAGTCTTTTGATTGAGTTGGTTCCTTGACATGGTATCAGAAGCCAGCGTGACAAGAGGTCACAGGTTTGAATCTCAACCACCTCTCATATAAACCACCCCTCATTTAAAGTGGAATATTCAGCGCATGTGCGCATCCACACTTTTATCCCAATGGACTCTCGGGTGAGTTGGCGTGTTAGAGTATATCATGAGCTTAAGCTTTTGGTTGAGTTGATTCCTTGACAATAAGTGCATCATTCCTGTTACTGTATCACTGTTTCGTTACCACGATCGTAACTGTTAACGCATTTTTATACTGTGCTCCGGACCATAAAAAAAAAAGAAAAACACCGCTTTAATATTTAATAGTTAGAGACTTACGATAATATATTTAGTAGTTAAGGGCCATAATTAATATTCAGCCTCAGATCTCTCATACTAGAGCAACTAGATTTTTAGATGATCAATGTGTTAAAGTGTGGAAGATAATGAAATACGCATGGATATTATGTTAATGAGGAGTGAAGATGATCCCAACTGTGTGGTTTTGTTTTCTTTATAAATTTATTTCTATGCACATTTTTATAGTTAATATGGTTGGAAGTTGGACTATAATTTTATATACCACTATTTACATTATATTGGTTTGCAATAAATCATAGCAAGACACTAAACTATTTTTTGACAATTAAGAACTATGGATTAAGTTAAAATGGGCAAATGAATTGAAATTGTAAGTTAAATGTGTGGTTGTGAGTTAAAAGAGTGTGGATTGCGGTTTATGGTGAAAAATAGAAATTGAAGATATATAATATGTTATGTTAAAAAGGAAAGTAAAGTAAATTTTTTGAGATTGAGAAAGTATTCTACTAAAATCTTATTTGATACACATTAAAAGTTTTTTATAATGATTTTCGCACCCTTCCCTCCGGCCTACCTTATGACCAAAAAGTGCTTTAAAATGGTTTTCGGACCAGCAAGTTTTGAGCATTCTACCTCATCCTACTTCGAATGTTCGTAGCTTTTAAGAAATAAGTTTGAGTAAACCAAATAAGGAGAAGAAAAGATAACTCATTTACATGTTTAAAGAAGGTTTACTTATAAAACCAATTAGTTTTAGTAGCGTATCTCCTTTGGCTAATAAGTGAGTTGCCTTTTCTTCCCGGTTACACACTCATTTAAGAAATTGAGTGTGTAACCGTAAGTGAACCTTCATTACTAGCTCAAAGAAGGTTCACTTACGGTTACATACTTATTTTCTAAACTCTATTAAGGTATCAGAATCTGATTTATTGTTGCGCCTTTTTAATTGGATATTAAATTAAAAATTATTGGTTAAAAGTTCTTTAATTGGATGTTTTATTTCCAATGAGATGTTGTAAGTAAAAATATTAATTTTGTAATTGGATTAATAAAGGAGAGAAAAAAAAAAAGATGGGATGGAGAAATCATTAATGGGTAACAATTTAGAACCCTAATCTGATACACATCTATATACTGAAGAAACTTAAAAAATCTGAGTTTGATGATTTATATTTAAGCTATTACTAACTTGTAAATAACAGCGTAGGTAATTATATTATTTGTTTTCTAAGTAGTTGTTATGTGTGCGTGCTCAGTCTTGTAAAAATAAACTTTAATAATGCGTTTGGTAATGAGTAATAATTAATGGTGTGAAAATGGTATTGGAAAATCATTCCGTACTAATATCTCTTGACAAATTTAATAATTATGCTTATTTTCTTTTAATAATTTTAATTTTTTCACTATATTCATTCAAACACATTATCATTTAAAATTTGGTATTAGGTGATAATTGAAAATTAAAAAACTATTTTATATTACAGTTAGTCTCTTGAGAGACCGTCTCGTTGAGAGACGTATCTTAAACCCAGCTCATTAAAGATTAATGTCTACTTACCGTATTCTTAATGTCTACTTACATTATTCTTAATGCTTACTTATAGTATCCTTATTGCCCACATTCAATATCTTAAATGTCTACTTACATCATTCCTAATGCCTACTTATAATGTTTTAAATAATATATAATAGGCCGGTCCAATTAGAAATAGTCTCTCGACGAGACCGTCTCTTACAAGAATTTGTGTTTATATTATAATCAAACTTTTATTATCATATGAATGACATGATAAATATTTATAAGCGTAATTCTTAGTATTATGAAATCTGAACAATTTATTTATTGTACTAATAAATAAATAAATATAATAATAAAATATTAAAAATTGCAAAAAAAAAAATTTTAATTTTAAAACAAATAACACAATAATGTTATACAACACCCAGTTAACCACATTGAACAGTAGTACAACGTAGAATACTTGACTTGGATTATCATAAACAGAACTAAAATTAAGTTGTAACATCTCCGATCCCAACTTTATATTTAAATAGCTAGCTACGCCTACATGCATTTTGATATTCAGCTAGCACAACATATATATTTAATTTGTTTATTGTTGAATATGGATCGGAATTTGGAAATATAAAATAATAACAATTGGTTGCAAATAAATATATTTATATTTTTTGTTGGATCATAAACATACATATTAAATCAAAACCAGGATCATAATTGGAACAATATGGTGGACAACAGGGCGGCGCACCACTAGGGTGCCAGCCGCACCAAACCCCACATTTTAGACCTTGCCCAACATTATTATTATTATTATTATTATTATTATTATTATTATTATTATATTCCATAGACTTTTACAAGAAGTTGTTGGGAAGTCGAGCAATAGGTCTTTGAAAAATATATGTCTTAGACTTGGTGCTATTAGAATTACCTAAAAAAAACGAAGCAATTCTAGATTACAAGTCGAGCGCGTCCTCCCCTGGCTCTCCAAAGGTGGAGAAAGCAAAAGGGATAAATTTGTAGCCATGCTCCTCACACTTGGTAGTGTATTTCTTCCTCTTTCTTACTGCAGTATTGGCTAAAGAAGCCCTAGGAGCCCATGAAAAGAGTCCGATATCAGCAAAGGGCGAGCGTCTAATGACATCCATACAAGCATTTTTGCTGTAAATTAAACTTTATTATTATTATTATTATTATTACTATTATTATTAAGGTTAAGGTTAAGTGATGCAGCAAGCTTTTTAAACATAATAGTATCTGAAACCGGAAGCTACAGCTTACGGTGAACTTGAACGAGCATGATCACAAACATAATAACTATGCCTTTTTGCTTCATCATTTTTATTACTACTATCTTTAATATTATTTAATTTGGAGGGTTTTTTTTTTTTTTCAAATAATAATAATATAATAATAATGTTAGACGCTAGCTAGCTAGTGCTCCTTTAAATAGAAGTTTTGGGTGATAAATGTGTGGAAGATAATGAAATTGGCAAGGATATTACAATTTTGGTTATTACAAGTACTGCTTTATCAGTGATATTTTTTGATTATAAAGAGATGTTTTAGCTTCATAAATTAAAATTATTCACAGTCGCAATTACTAATACGCTGAACACGCCCTTAGCCTTGCTTTGTGCAATGGCATTTCATGCTTATTGTGATCATCGGGAACAACTGGTGTAGTCTTGTGATGAATTGAACTGTTAGTAAGTGAAGAGAATTACATAGACGAACAACGGAACAAGATTATACAAAAACGTACCTATGACAACAAATTTGAGATGCAATTGAGGTGGTGTAGTCTTGAAACTGAACTCACGAGAAGCATCCCCGCTACAACGGTAGTAATAAACAGTATCGGGCTTGAGAGGCCCGGTGATTGCCTCATGGATTTGGCCCGACTTATAGAAAACAAAGTTGTAAGTTGTAGCACTTCCATCACCTGAATCATCAAACGTTCCTGGTGACAAACCATACTCTATTTTTGAAGGAGCTGGATTTTGAGTGATCTAAGTTATTCTCATTCTATCACTTCTGACCATCGAAATATGCACCTATTACATGAATAATGTTTACAATCCTACATTCTTAAAATGAATCACAAACGAAAAATGATAATTTCTTTAGTGACTCCGTTTGGTGTTGAGCTTTGGGTTATGTCTTGAGATAAAAACTATCTGAAGAGGGTGCTTGGTTAAGTACACGGGTGTAGATGCAATGGCTTGAACGAGCACAACAACCCTCGAACAAGCAAAGGAACACTCCAACGAGCAAATGCGTATTCCTCATTGGAAGAAGAGTTGCTCAAATGATCATAATTTTGCTCGAATGAGAAATGAGTGTTCAAACGAGCATGATTTTTTTGGGCTGGTCAGTAGCTTTCGTTCTTTGGTCTTGAGACGAGACTTGAGCGTCCGTGATACTTTTATCTTGACATGAATTTATTAATTTCATGATTCATGATTTATGATCCTAATGTGTCTAGTTTCTATCGCACAAACCGTTTTTGACTATAAATCAGATTGCTAAGATGAATCTTTGATGATTATGTAAGCTCAATTGTTTACGCAAAATTTAGAAAGTGGGGCTCAAGTAATAAAAACGATTATATGAGACTACAAAGCGAATAGTCCTTCCGTTTTTTTAAAAAATTTCATTTGTCATTTTAAGTTATTTTATTTATTATTTTTATAAAAAATTTTCTTATTTAAAACAAAATTTTTAGATTCAATAATTTTGTTTATCCTTATTTTAATAATTAAATAATGCTTATGGCTCTTATATATTATCCACTAACTTTATTTAAAATTTTTATATTCCTTATTACCCTCCCATGTTTTCCACTAATTTTATAAATACATATAATCTTTTTCAATTTGAATATTTTTTTAATTTTATAGTCTCCACTTTTCTCCTATTAAATTTATCATTTAATAAAATAGAAGTATATGCATTATTTAAAATATTCTATTTTCTTAATTCTCTAAATATTTCTTATAAAAACTTCATGAACAGAGAAAGTATTATTTTAAAAATTTCAAAAATATCAATTGGTAATTGTTGCTTTCATTTTAGAGTAGTAGATAATTCACATATGCATATTTTTGCATTCTATTTTCTTTTTTTAGTGGAAAACAAGAGAATCAAAAAGTTCAAAAATAAAAAGATAAACATACTAGAAATACATTAACAAAAATGACAAAAAATGAATAGTAAACTTACCAAAGAAAATGTTAGATTTGAAAGTAGGTAAAATCAAGCCAATAACTTAGTTAAGGTTAACATATATGACAATTTAAATGAATCTTAATTTGTCAAATTCAAATTAGTTGACCTTTTCTTGTCTTATAGTATGTATATCTCGTGACTTCACCTTTTCGAGTAAGTCATGTTTTTAGTGTTTTAATTATATGTAAATACTGATATTTTGTCACTATAAATTTGTACTTATTTGCTGTTTTTAGCGATCTTATCACTCATTTTCATTTTCAATCTTATTCGTGGATTTATTCCGGTTCATCTCATTCACTTGTTTTTTTTTTCACCAAGCCATTTATATTTTGTTTGATTCTTTGACTACACCTCAACTCCACTCTCCACTCCATTCCACTAATCAATATTTCTTAACTAAAGGTGTTTAAAACAGATTAGATGATCCGATACCCACTCGACCTTATAATCGAATCTGATTGACCCGACTTAAATATAATTTTATAATTACATAATAGTCAATGTTGACACACGATCCATTTTAAACCGATTCAAAATACCTGATCCAAAACCGACCTAATAACCCGAAACAACACCTCTATTCCTAACTTATACTCTTTTAAGTCCATACAAGCTCAACTTACAAACTAATATTAGGCTTATAAGTCATAATAATAAAGGATGGTTAAAAATGATGCATGTAATCTAACATAAAGAAAAACATTAAAGGGTAGACATAAATATGAGATATAATCACTCCAATTTTAACGATAGATACTTGCATTGTTTCCAAGCACAGGCCCAGCTTAGCATATACTGCTGGATTATTTATGGAATTAATTAAGAAATATTTAGGGTGCATGGGTTGTGGATCAGTTGCAGGTTTCTTCAATATTAGCATCATATTGACAAGTATATGGTGGGCAACAGGGTGGATGACCCTGTGGCTGGAAGCCGCACCAAGCCCCATGGCGGAGGCATCCTTGACCAAGCTCCCCAACCATAATAATCTTCGTCAGAGGAAACTGATTCATCAGCTTGCGGTTCACCGGAACCGCCATGCCCGATTCATCAGCTGAGGCAGAGCTCATTGTTAACACAACAAGTGAGAGCATGAGCACCATAAGTGCAATCCCATTTTGCTTCATCTTTTTTTATGTTTTTAGCTTTGTTTTTGAATGTTGTATGTTGTTGCGTCTTGGTTTGTAAATTGGAACGTATTTTGCCCCTTTAAATAGAGGTAGGGCCGGTCCTACAAGGGGCAAGTTGGTGCTTTGTTTTCAAAATAAAAGTTTTGATATTTTTCACGTTTTGGGTCGGGATATCTTATGGTTTCGAATGATATTTAGGCATTATAATAACTATTAGAGTATATTACATATCTTGGGGCCTCAACCATGAGCTTAATCTTTTGGTTGAGTTGGTTCCTTGACATGGTATCAGAAACCATCATGACAAGAGGTCACAGGTTTGAATCTCAACCACCCCTCATTTAATGTAGAATGTTCAGTGCATGTGCACATCCACACTTCTAGCCCAATGGGCTCTCGTGTGAATTGGCGTGTTAGAGTATATCATGAGCTTAAGCTTTTGGTTGAGTTGGTTCCTTGACAATAACTGCATCATTCCTGTTACTGTATCACTGTTTCGTTACCACGATCAAAGCTGTTTACGTATTTTTATACTGTGATCCGGATCATAAAAAATAAAAAATCACCGCTTTAATATTTAATAGATAAGAACTTATGATAATATATTTAGTAGTTAAGAGCCATAATTAATATTGGGCCTCACATCTCTCATAGTAGAGCAACTAGATTTCTAGATGATAAATGTGTTAAGTGTGGAAGATAATGAAATACGCATGGATATTATGTTTATGAGGAGTGAAGATGATCCCAACTGTGTGGTTTTATTTTCTTTATAAATTTATTTCTACACACATTTTTATTGTTGATATGGTTGGAAGTTGGACTATAATTTTATATACCTACTGGTAGGGATGGCCACGGGGCGGATTACCCGTAACCGAACCGCTTGGAACCGGATCCGGAATCGTTCGCGATAGGTTCCGAACCGGCCCGAACTGCGGAACCGTGAAACCGCCGGAAAAAAGTTGCCGGAACCTTGAAACCGCCGGAAAAAACTGCATGAACCGGAACCGGAACCGGGACCGGTCCAACGGTTCCATGGAACCGGAACCGAAACCGGTCCGGGTGAACCAGCCCAGCGGTTCCATGGAATCGGAACCGGAAATATAGCCGTTAACTAGCCGTTTCTAACCATTGCAATTTTTTCTATAAATACCCATCACTTTCAATCATTTTCATTCACAACTCATCTCTTCTCCTACTCTCTCTACTTAATTACTTAATTACTTAATTACGCAATTATTCTCTTAATTACATAATTAGTCTTTTAATTATTTCTTAATTTAGTTAATTACATAATTAGTCTATTAATTATTTATTTATTTATTTTTTAATTCTATTATTATTTCAATATTATCATGTCTTCTTTTTTGAAAAAAGCCTCTAAAAAATTACTAAAGTGGCAAAATCATTGGGAGGTTCTAGCTCCAAAAGAAAGGCCACTTCAACTCCGTCGGTATAAACAACACCTTCGATTAGTAATTATAATTATGAACCAAATTATTCAGAAGGGTACGACCAAGAATTACACAATTATGCAGAAGAAGTGGAAAGAGAAAAAAAAATTGATGAAGAAGAAGAACAAGAAGAGGAACCAACGACCCCTATTGGGATACATAATTCTCGACAGTCATCAACAAGATCACATGAAGAACAACTACTACAACAACAATAAAGACAAGCTCGTGGTAAACGAGTCAATTTCCAAACTGTCGGTTAGTTTTATAATTTTATTCTTCAAATTGATTAAATTTTAAATTATTATTTATTTATATATTGTGGTATATATCTGAGTATGTCTTTATATTTAAATTTAGATGAAGATGAACCGGTAAGAAAACCTTTTCCGGCAATGTCACCTCCTAGTGGTAGAGCTGTTTCACATGTGTGGTCGTATTTTACAAAAGAACCAACCGACAATCCAGATGTTTTCTTATGCACTTGTCAAATTTGTGAAACTCAAGGAGTAAAGCTCTTAATTTCATACAATTTCGCCAGAGGTAAATACTTTTTCAGTTTTTTATACATACATTATGTATTAATATTTTATAAAAATTTATTTATTGTGTTTTGTGAATACGTGTTAGGTGGTGGTACGGGATCTTTTGTAACGGCCCGGTTTAAGTGACCTGGAATATCATGTGAGAACATGAATCCGGCTCACAAACGGACGCAAGAAAACTCATCCTTACTCGGATCGTCAACGTTCCAACGGTAAAGGAATATGGTCAACAAAGAAAATAGCGCTAAACAAAACAAAACCAAACAAACAGCGGAAGTCTTTACATACAACTCGAGAGCCCATCGGCCTCTAGACTAACTAAAATTGTACGAGATAAAAGAAAACATCACAAAATTTGGTTACATAAACTGAATTATTTAGACTCATTACAAAGTAAGTCTAGACTTGATAGTTACGGGTTCTAAGCTGAATCCTCACTCCAGCCCCCTCCTGCGATTAACCTGCTGCACGTCGTATGATAACACGTAGCAGGTTCCAAAGAACAACCAATACACGTCAGAGACTTCATACATATATTAAACAGGTTGAATACAAGCATTGTGTTTACCCTAGCATGCAAAGGCTCTATTATGTAATCTTTGTTCATTATTTCCAACCTTGCAACGTTGCCCGACATGTGCGGGTCGTGCAAGTCATATTTCCAATTTGTTTTGGTGGAATACACTTAGGAGAGCTAATCCCAAGGCAACCACCTACCTAAGACGTTGCCCGTCCTGTTCGGGTCGCCAAAGGCTAAGTATGCATACCCCCATGGTGATCATAAAGATCCCTGAATGCCATGGGAAAAATAGTTGATAATTTTCCAATTCATTTGTTAACCCTTTTGGGTAACATATCCATAAATTCTCAATTTCCACATAATCATTTCATATTATTTGAGGTGTCTAATCCTTATGTGATTACAATGCCTCGATTAGGAATAAAACAACATTACTTGCACAACCATATAAACAGTATGGTCTAAGCGTGTACCTTTAAGCACAGCAATTCCAAACAACGTTCAAGCACGACAAGAATTTCACCCTCTTATGAATCGAGGTCCTAATTAACAAACACACAAAACGACCACGTTTAATAACGGGTTTTCACAAACAATCCACTCCATACTACTAAAATATCACAAAGACTTGATAATTTCAAATGTTTTCATCCAATTCATGTTCGCTCCAAAATTCCCATTCTGACCAGAAACTTTTATGGCCAAATCGGACAGTTTAGAAAATTCAAATTAAAAATCCGACTTCACCGCTGCGTCCGGAACGCATCAATTATCTTGGGTACCAAATTTCATAATTTCTAGCATCCGATTACTATTTTTAATTATTTTAAGCGTTTTAACGAGGTTTAAAAACACATCGGTTAAATAAAACCACAACGGAACACACCCGATACCCGGATCGGGGCGCCACTACCGAGGCAGCAGCTGCTGTCCGGAATCCCCTTTTACTTTAATTATTATTTTTTTATTATTTTATTATTCGAATTATTAAATCCTTTCTTTTTTTCTTTTTTTTAAATCTCATAACCTACATACCAACCGAAACCGAATTTTCATTCTACTAAAATAAAACAAACAAGACCAATTTCCTATCACACAACCACTTGATATTTCCACACATTTGGCAATACACAGTCCCATCAACAATCTAAGCCATCATCAAAACATAAGGCTAACAACTTAAGACATACTCATCATCAAGATCTTCAAAAACATTTAAAATTTCATAACCATGATAAGTAAATTAAATATTTGATCCTCTTATCAAATTTAAATTTTGTAGAGAATCATAAACCAACATTTTTTTTTTTTTAAAATCGAACATATATATATATAAGGACAATCCTTTAAACAAATCAAATTTTGTTAAAGGATTTATAAACTCATGGATAATTACATCACTTAATCCACACACTTAAAATTTCATCTAACAAACTAAAATCTCGTTAGAGAAATATAAATCGTAAAATAAATTCAATTTAACATTTGAATAGACTTTATTCTTATAACAAATTTAAACTTTGTTAAAGAATGTAAATCAAGGAAAATTTGCATAACAGAAATATGATTTAACCCTTTTAACAAATCAATTTTATCAAAGGATTATTAAAGAAAACTTATATAAAATACTCAATCCTCCTAATAAGTCATAGGATGTCATCATATTGAAAGAAATATTATATAATCTCATACTAGAATTTCTTATAAATAAAATTTATAAATAACAACTCAACTTACTTACCCTTTGATTTGAAGATTGGATTGAACAAAGTTTTTTTTTTTTTTTTCTTCTTGAATACCGAAACAAGAACAAGAAAAGAGGAAAATTTTCTGAATTTTGTTCACTTTGAAAGCTTAGGAAATGTGAGGAAATTCAAATGATGCTTAAGAATTAATAGGCACTTAAGAGGTGAGCTTAATGTGCCATAATACTCATTTATGAGAGGAGTTACAAACTCCTCCCATTCCTCCTCACAATAACCGGCCACCCCTTCCAAATTCCCCCTTATTATTTTTTTTTTAATTAATCATTTAATTAATTGAGTAATTATTGTGTTATTATTACAATTGAAACAAAACGTCATGCGATTAAACTCGTTACCGTTAAAAATACCCCACTTTGTTACTTATAATTAACTACGTAAAATAATATAATTTAATATCACTTATTTATTTTATTTTGTTATATTTTATTTTATTATATTATATTTTATTTTTAAACCCGATAAATGACGGGGTGTTACAGACTACCCCCCTTAAAAGAAGTTACGTCCTCGTAACTTGTGTGGCAGCGGAAAACATAGAACACAAACGCTATCACAACTATAACTCCACATCATAAAACACGACTACCAAAACAAAGATTTAACACTCCTTGCGCGAAATTCCTATCGCCCTCTACCCCCCTTAAGAAGTTACGTCCCCGTAACTCTACTGACCTGAAAAAGGTGAGGGTACTTTTCTCGCATAGCGTCTTCTGTTTCCCAAGTAGCCGCTTCACGCTCGTGATTTGACCACAGTACTTTTACCATACTTATATCCTTCCGTCGAGAGCTACGGACCTTTTTATCCAAGATTCGAACCGGTTGCTCAGGGTACGACAAAGATGCATCCAAATCTAAAGATTCAGGGTCTAATACATGAGTGGCTGCGGCATGATACCGCTTTAGTTGAGACACATGAAATACATCATGTACTTTTTCTAAAGAGTTTGGAAGAGCTAACCGATAAGCCACTTTACCCACACGTTCCAAAACTTCATAAGGCCCTATGAACCGAGGGCTCAACTTTCCCCGAGCACCAAAACGTACTACTCCGCGCATGGGTGATACGCGGAGTAACACCTGTTCTCCCACAGTGAACTCCTCAGGCCGTCGTTTCAAATCAGCATACGACTTTTGGCGATCCTGTGCCGCTTTCAACCGATCTCTTATCAACCTTACCTTCTCATTCATCTGAAACAACAAATCAGGTCCTAAGGTCACCGCTTCAGTAAAATTGTCCCAATAAACCGGACTACGACAACGACGCCCATACAAAGCCTCGAATGGGGCCATCTGTATAGAGGCTTGATAACTGTTGTTATAAGAAAACTCAACTAGATCCAAATGTTCATCCCATGAACCTTGCCACTCCATGACAATAGCACGTAACATATCTTCCAATACCTGATTCGTTCGTTCTGTCTGTCCGTCCGTCTGCGGATGAAACGACGTACTATAGAGCAACGTTGTACCCATTGCCTGTTGCAAGGTTTGCCAAAACTGTGACAGGTATCGTGTGTCTTTATCTGACACAATAGTACGGGGTACACCGTGGAATCGTACGACATACTTAATGTAGGCTCGTGCCAATTGTTCCATCTCCCAGCGACAATTAATAGGGATGAAACGAGCCGATTTAGTTAAACGATCAACTATAACCCATAACGCATCATTACCTGCTTTTGTTCGAGGTAAACCCACAACAAAATCCATAGAGATATCATCCCACTTCCATACTAGTGTCTCTAACGGTTGTAATAACCCTCCTGGTCTCTTATGCTCACTTTTAACCTTCTGACAGGTCAGGCAGCGTGAGACATATTCTGCAATATCCTTCTTCATCCCCGACCACCAAAACATTAACTTGAGATCTTGGTACATCTTGTCACCACCCGGATGTACTGAAAATTTCGTACAATGGGCTTCATCCAGAATACGTTCCTTCAAAGACTCCTCCCCTGTCGGTAAACACCAACGACCCTTGAACCTCAAGCTTCCATCTTCATGGACAAGGAATCCCTCTGCTGTTCCTTCCCGTGCTTGGTCCTTTAATTTCAAGAGTTTCGGGTCTTTATCCTGAGAATTCAAAATTTCCTCAAGAAGGAAGGTCGAATAGCCAAGGCGTTCAGACATCCCTATAGTTCACCATTACGTACCACTTCCAAGTTCAGTCTAGCAAAATCCCGATGCAACTCTTCAACTCCGTCCAAGGTAGACAGCGAGTGACTAGACTTCCTACTCAAGGCATCGGCCACCAAGTTCGCTCGCCCCTCATGATATACGAACTCCAGATCATAATCTGTCATCAACTCTAACCACCGACGTTGTCGCATGTTTAAGTCAGGTTGTGTATAGAGATATTTCAGACTCTGATGATCAGTGTAAATCCTACACTTAACGCCATACAAGTAATGCCGCCATATCTTGAGAGCGAAAACTATAGCGGCTAACTCCAGATCATGGGTCGAATAATTAACTTCATGTACCTTCAGTTGTCGAGATGTATAAGCAATCACCTTACGGTCCTGCATCAGAACACAACCCAACCCTTTCTTCGACGCGTCACTGTAAACAGTATAATCCAACTTAGGGTCAGGTAGAGTAAGAACAGGAGCCGTAGTTAACCTTTCCTTCAAAGTCATGAAGGCCTGTTCACATTCATCCGTCCATTGGAACCTCTTCTCTTTCTTCATTAACGAGGTCATGGGCCGAGCAATACGCGAAAAATCCTTAACAAAACGACGATAATACCCGGCCAAACCTAGGAAACTTCGTACCTCGGTGACGTTCTTAGGTGACGGCCAACTTCGAACTGCCTCCACCTTTACCGGGTCCACCGAAATACCTTCCTTAGAGACAAAATGACCCAAAAATGATACCTTATCCAACCAAAATTCACACTTTGACAACTTCGCGTACAACTTATTTTCTCGCAGGGTTTGCAGGACAAATCGTAGATGTTCCTGATGTTCTTCTCGGTCTTTCGAATAGACCAAAATATCATCGATAAAGATAACGACGAATTTATCCAAGTACGCACTAAACACTTGGTTCATTAAGCACATGAACGCGGCTGGAGCATTTGTCAACCTAAACGGCATCACTGTGAACTCATAATGTCCATAACGTGTTCTGAATGCGGTTTTATGTATATCCCCTTCAGCTATTCTTAGCTGGTGGTAACCCGATCTTAAATCAATCTTCGAAAAGATCCCGGCTCCTCTCAATTGATCAAACAAGTCATCTATCCGGGGCAACGGGTATTTATTCTTAACTGTTACCTTGTTTAACTCCCTGTAATCAATGCATAACCTTAAACTACCATCTTTTTTTCTCACAAACAGAACTGGAGCGCCCCAAGGTGAAACACTAGGTCGAATATAACCTTTATCCAACAATTCTTCAAGTTGAGACTTCAACTCCTCCATCTCCTTTGGAGCCATACGATAAGGGGCCTTAGAAATCGGTCCAGTCCCCGGTACCAAGTCAATCGTGAAGTCAATTTCCCGTTGAGGTGGCATTCCGGGAATCTCGTCCGGAAAAACATCCAAAATGCATTCACCACAGCAATATCCTGGGGATTTCCATCTTTCTTATCCCCCTGGCTGATATGACACAAATACAAAGGGTGTCCTTGCCTCACAAGCCTTTGCAATTCTAAGGTCGATACCAAATTCGACCTGGGTCCCTTGGGAAACTTCCTATATCTAACGCTTTCTCCTCGTGGTCCTTCCAACAAAACTCTCTGCTCTCTGCATTCAATAGTGGCCTTATACCTTCCCAGCCAATCCATCCCCAAAATTACTTCTAAACCTTCCATATCTAACACATACAAGTCGCTAGGAAACACAACCTTTCCTATCCTCAAGGGTACATCCCTATACAGTTTTTCACAGCTGTACAATTTTCCCGATGGTACAGCCACCGTATAAGAAACTTTTTCAAAGGTCTCCAAATTCAACTCGTTCACTTTACTCTTTGCAAGAAATGAGCATGTAGCTCCCGAATCAAACAATACATTCACAGCTATAGAATGAATGGCGAACGTACCTGTAACCACATCTGTCGCCTGGTCAGCTTCTCTTGCACTGACCGCAGATACCCTTCCGCTCGCCGGCTGTACATTACTTCCTCCCACGTGATTTCCCCCGCGCTGCATTTCTGACCCTTCTACTCGATTCCCACCAACCCTGCCTTGCCCGCCATAAAAAGGTTGCGGGAACGTTTGACCATCATTGCCACGATTTCCATTCCCGTGCTGTTGACTGGCTTGACTACCAGCGTTGTTTAAATTCTGCTGTCGGTTTTGGCCACTCGGCTGTTGACTTCCGCTCCCTTTCTTTCTGTAGCATTCAAACTATCTATGCCCCCTCTTGTGGCAAAAATTACATTCGATCAGATTTCCTTCACAATCCTTTGCCGGATGATTTTTCTTGCACCTCTTACAGAAATACCTCCTCTCATTGCCATCTCGATCGAATAATGGCTTAACAAACTTCGTGTTGTTCCTAATTCCTGAATTCGAATTAGATCCGCCTCCCTGAAAATTTCCAAAATTCCTTGCTTTCTTCTGATGAAAGCCCGACACATTCTCCATTGCATGGCCAAAAACTTCTTTCCTTTTCTCAGGGGCATTAACCTTCTCTTTTTCTTTTTCTTTCCTCAAAATATTCCCTATTTGTGACGCTCGCTTATACATCTGCTCCAGTGTGTTATATCGGTCACTCTCAATATGTTTTTGAATATCGAAAGATAAACCTAACTCAAAACGTTGCATCTTTTTCTCCTCAGTGGGTACATCATCAGGGCAATACTTGAGGTATTCCATAAATTTGTGATAATATTCGTCTAATGTCATACTACCCATTTCCAATCGCGCAAACTCGTTCGACTTATCCTTCCTTACGTGCAGCGGATAGAATTTCTCCCGCATGGCCCTTTTAAACAAAACCCAACCAAAATCCCCCTCAGCCTGCTCCAACAACCCCGATCTACTGTTTGCCCACCAGTAGTCGGCTTCTCCAACTAAATAAAATGCAGCCTGATTGACTTTCAATTATTCCGGGCATTCTACTACATCAAAAAGTTTGTCGAATTCTCTTAACTAGAGTTCAAGCTCCGACGGTTCCCCTTTACCGTCGAAGGTCGAGGGTTTGCTCTGACTAATCCGTTTGCTCATTTTAGATGCTAATCCTGACATAGACCTCTCTCGTGGTGCGCTTACACTTGATAATGCTTTCACCAGATTTCTTAGCGTACGGTTAGCATCATTTCTAGACAGTCTCTTTCTTGACAAAGGAGGCATCTTATCTTAACACTAAGCATCCCAAGTGTCAGCACTCTCTTCATAGCTAGCTAAGTCAAAATCCTCATCATCTGCATCTTCCCCAGAATTAGAGCTGGAGTTCGAGTGTGCTTCTCCTGATTCACTGTCACTATCTCTAGGGTGGTTTATTGGTACCTCCTCCTCGTCTTCTTTGGGATCCTCTTCATCTGAGCAAACCCTATCAAGCCCAGTCCCATAGCCATATAGGTCATAGTGCGACCCCCAATTGTCGCCCTCATCATTACTGGAAATCTCAACGTAAGTAGGTGGTTCCCGCTTAGGCTCCCACGTTTTGACATCACTCTCCGACTGAACCTCGGTTTCCACTAGTGGAGGGTTGGGTAGGTCCCGCTCCTTCAACTGTTCCATGACCATATCAGCGTCGTCTGATATGTAGGTCTCGCCCTCCTTCCCGGGTTCTACATTTTTCCTAGATTCAGACAAACGATGTAATTCATTTAAGTCTAAATCTAAATCATACCATACCCTATCAGCCTTTGCCTTAACCATTCGCATCCTCTCCCTATAATCTCGGATACTTTCACCATTCCTTATTCTCCATATATCAGCATTGGAGATTTCTCTCCAGGCAGTCTCTGGGTCAAATATCGATACTTCGCTAGTCTTCCTAGGGGTGTGTGAGTGCATGGGTGTTTTTCCCTTATCCATATATCCTAATTCTACACGGATGTACAAATAAAACATTACTATCACAACAACACAAACACAATACAGCAAAATTACGTCCTAAGGACTATTTCCCCAACTCTCTATTAGGTCGTTTATTCCTTTATCATCTAAGGAACGTTGGCTCTGATACCAATTGTAACGGCCCGGTTTAAGTGACCTGGAATATCATGTGAGAACATGAATCCGGCTCACAAACGGACGCAAGAAAACTCATCCTTACTCGGATCGTCAACGTTCCAACGGTAAAGGAATATGGTCAACAAAGAAAATAGCGCTAAACAAAACAAAACCAAACAAACAGCGGAAGTCTTTACATACAACTCGAGAGCCCATCGGCCTCTAGACTAACTAAAATTGTACGAGATAAAAGAAAACATCACAAAATTTGGTTACATAAACTGAATTATTTAGACTCATTACAAAGTAAGTCTAGACTTGATAGTTACGGGTTCTAAGCTGAATCCTCACTCCAGCCCCCTCCTGCGATTAACCTGCTGCACGTCGTATGATAACACGTAGCAGGTTCCAAAGAACAACCAATACACGTCAGAGACTTCATACATATATTAAACAGGTTGAATACAAGCATTGTGTTTACCCTAGCATGCAAAGGCTCTATTATGTAATCTTTGTTCATTATTTCCAACCTTGCAACGTTGCCCGACATGTGCGGGTCGTGCAAGTCATATTTCCAATTTGTTTTGGTGGAATACACTTAGGAGAGCTAATCCCAAGGCAACCACCTACCTAAGACGTTGCCCGTCCTGTTCGGGTCGCCAAAGGCTAAGTATGCATACCCCCATGGTGATCATAAAGATCCCTGAATGCCATGGGAAAAATAGTTGATAATTTTCCAATTCATTTGTTAACCCTTTTGGGTAACATATCCATAAATTCTCAATTTCCACATAATCATTTCATATTATTTGAGGTGTCTAATCCTTATGTGATTACAATGCCTCGATTAGGAATAAAACAACATTACTTGCACAACCATATAAACAGTATGGTCTAAGCGTGTACCTTTAAGCACAGCAATTCCAAACAACGTTCAAGCACGACAAGAATTTCACCCTCTTATGAATCGAGGTCCTAATTAACAAACACACAAAACGACCACGTTTAATAACGGGTTTTCACAAACAATCCACTCCATACTACTAAAATATCACAAAGACTTGATAATTTCAAATGTTTTCATCCAATTCATGTTCGCTCCAAAATTCCCATTCTGACCAGAAACTTTTATGGCCAAATCGGACAGTTTAGAAAATTCAAATTAAAAATCCGACTTCACCGCTGCGTCCGGAACGCATCAATTATCTTGGGTACCAAATTTCATAATTTCTAGCATCCGATTACTATTTTTAATTATTTTAAGCGTTTTAACGAGGTTTAAAAACACATCGGTTAAATAAAACCACAACGGAACACACCCGATACCCGGATCGGGGCGCCACTACCGAGGCAGCAGCTGCTGTCCGGAATCCCCTTTTACTTTAATTATTATTTTTTTATTATTTTATTATTCGAATTATTAAATCCTTTCTTTTTTTCTTTTTTTTAAATCTCATAACCTACATACCAACCGAAACCGAATTTTCATTCTACTAAAATAAAACAAACAAGACCAATTTCCTATCACACAACCACTTGATATTTCCACACATTTGGCAATACACAGTCCCATCAACAATCTAAGCCATCATCAAAACATAAGGCTAACAACTTAAGACATACTCATCATCAAGATCTTCAAAAACATTTAAAATTTCATAACCATGATAAGTAAATTAAATATTTGATCCTCTTATCAAATTTAAATTTTGTAGAGAATCATAAACCAACATTTTTTTTTTTTTAAAATCGAACATATATATATATAAGGACAATCCTTTAAACAAATCAAATTTTGTTAAAGGATTTATAAACTCATGGATAATTACATCACTTAATCCACACACTTAAAATTTCATCTAACAAACTAAAATCTCGTTAGAGAAATATAAATCGTAAAATAAATTCAATTTAACATTTGAATAGACTTTATTCTTATAACAAATTTAAACTTTGTTAAAGAATGTAAATCAAGGAAAATTTGCATAACAGAAATATGATTTAACCCTTTTAACAAATCAATTTTATCAAAGGATTATTAAAGAAAACTTATATAAAATACTCAATCCTCCTAATAAGTCATAGGATGTCATCATATTGAAAGAAATATTATATAATCTCATACTAGAATTTCTTATAAATAAAATTTATAAATAACAACTCAACTTACTTACCCTTTGATTTGAAGATTGGATTGAACAAAGTTTTTTTTTTTTTTTTTCTTCTTGAGTACCGAAACAAGAACAAGAAAAGAGGAAAATTTTCTGAATTTTGTTCACTTTGAAAGCTTAGGAAATGTGAGGAAATTCAAATGATGCTTAAGAATTAATAGGCACTTAAGAGGTGAGCTTAATGTGCCATAATACTCACTTATGAGAGGAGTTACAAACTCCTCCCATTCCTCCTCACAATAACCGGCCACCCCTTCCAAATTCCCCCTTATTATTTTTTTTTTAATTAATCATTTAATTAATTGAGTAATTATTGTGTTATTATTACAATTGAAACAAAACGTCATGCGATTAAACTCGTTACCGTTAAAAATACCCCACTTTGTTACTTATAATTAACTACGTAAAATAATATAATTTAATATCACTTATTTATTTTATTTTGTTATATTTTATTTTATTATATTATATTTTATTTTTAAACCCGATAAATGACGGGGTGTTACATCTTTTAACAAACATTTAGCAAAGAAGCATGGAATCACAAAATAAACTCATGCAGCAAGCGGCAGCGGGACCACAAGTGGAAGCCGACAGTGGGACATTCCCAGCACAAGTATGCCTTTTAAATATAATTGTAATGATATGATTGATGAATTTTCTAAGTATGTAATTTGTGATGAATTGCCTTTTAACCACGGGGAAAGTAGGGCACACGAGCGTTTCACTAGAAAAACTTTGCAACCACAATATAGAGCAATCCCTAGGAGCACTCTTAAAAGACGCACAATTAAATTATATGAATCAATGCGCTATGAATTAGTTGAAATGTTTAAATCTTTTAATGGTAGGGTTAGCATAACAACTGATATTTGGTCTGCTCCCCCACATTTAGAATCTTATATGTGTGTAACAGCACATTGGATAGATCAAAATTGGATTATTCAAAAAAGAATAATTGCTTTTGAGACAATGCTAGAAAGACATACGGGTGAAAAGATAAAATATGGATTAGTAGAGATATGTAGAGAATGGAACTTATTAGATAAGATATTTTGTTGTTCTACCGATAATGCAACCGCTAACATTAAATGTATGGAAATTTTGTATAACGAGCCTGCTTTTAGTTTTATCCTTGGGGGTAACTTATTACACATACGTTGTTGTGCTCATATAGTTAACTTATCTTGCTAAGCAGGTATAAAACAATTAAGCGATTTATTAAATCCAATTAGAGACATAGTGAAGTGGCTTAGAATTGAAAAGATAAAGAGACGATATAAGCAATTATGTGACCAACATCAACTAAAAAAAGTATATTGGTCATTAGATACTCCTACACGTTGGGGCTCAACCAACGATTTATTAAGAAAAACGATTGCTTATCGTCCAGTTATAACACAACTGTATAGTTAGTGTACAGATAGCTATATAACTGATGACACATGGGAACTAGCTATAGGTGTACATAAAATATTAGAAGCGTATGACCACGCAACTAAGATTTTTTCATATGTTTATGAACCGAACGTCCACTTAGTATTAAGTGAGTGTATTACTATTTTTTATCTTCTTAAACATACGCATGATGATACTAACCCATATTTAAAGCCGATTATTGCAGATATGATGGATAAGTGGAAGACATATTTTACCGATTTTCCTTATATTTATGGAATTGCAACCATTTTAGACCCATGTTTTAAAACAGAAGTCCTTACTAAAGTAATTGGATTTTACTACCAATCATTAGATCGTTCGCCTAGTGATGTACATAATTATGTTGGAACATGTAAAAAACTTTTAGCTGAACTTTATGATTATTATGCTAGTGTATATAACCCAAAACGCGATACGTCTAGTCGTGCTAGCGTTTCGGCACGTCCCTCTTATTATAATTCCGTAATAGCTAATATAATGAGCCAAGATGATAATTTTGTAGGATCATCTTCTTCTTCACCCTCCACCTCATATTTAGAATTAGATAGTTATCTTAAACACCACTTTGAAATTGACCAAGGTAGCTATAATATTTTAGAGTGGTGGAAAGAAAAATCTGTAAAATTTTCCATATTATCGAGGATTGCAAAGGATATCCTTGCAATTCCTGCTTCTACAATGGCGTCGGAGTCTGGTTTTAGTGCAGGTAGAAGAGTTTTAGATGAAAAGAGATCTCGTCTTGCTCCACATAGTATTCAAATATGTGTTTCCAAGAAAGATTGGGATCAAGTGGAGATTCGAACACAAGGACTAAGGAATGATGATGATCCATGGATGATGATGGATACATCTGCACCATCGTCAGGAGGAGAGTCAGCGGAAGCATCTAACCAACCAGATGATGATGACGAAGACGAATAGGATCCATCAGACAACAATAAATCAACATTCAACAACTATAAATAAAAGGTATGACAAAGAACTACGTGGGCTTTGATTCCTTCGGGATACGTAGGCAGTTTAGTATTCCTTTGGGTACTAGGTTCAAGTCCATTTTCTCCCTCTTTTTTTATTAATCATCTTTATCGACATTATCATTGATTCGTTTCTTATTAATTTATTTTTTTCATTCTTTTTAGTAAATATTTTAATAACGATGACAACTTGACAAGCAATGAATTTCGCTAATAATCAAGTAATCATCATAGGTACATCCGCAATAATATAGTATTTTTATATTATAAATATTTAAAGAAAAAATAAAAATGGAACCGATGGTCCGACCCGCCCATCCCGTGAGTTGGAACCGTCGGAACCGCCTCATGAACCTCCAAGGAACCGTTTGGAACCGCCTGGAACCGGTCCCGACAGGTTCCAAATGGAACCGGAACCGGGTGGAACCGGAACGGAACCGGCCCAACCCGGACCGTGGCCATGCCTACCTACTGGCTACCACTATTTACATTATATTGGTTTGCAATAAATCATAGCAAGACATTAAACTATTTTTTGACAGTTAAGAAATATGGATTAAGTTAAAATGGGCAAATGAATTGAAATTGCAAGTTATACTGAAATTGCGGTTTATGGTGAAAAATAGAAATTGAAGATATATAATGTGATATGTTAAAAAGGAAAGTAAAGTAAATTAAGTGCTTTAAAATGGTTTTCGGACCAGCAAGTTTTGAGCATTCTACCTCATCCTACTTCGAATGTTCGTAGCTTTTTAGGAAATAAGTTTGAGTAAACCAAATAAGGAGAAGAAAAGATAACTCATTTACATGTTTAAAGAAGGTTTACTTATAAAACCAATTAGTTTTAGTAGCGTATCTCCTTTGGCTAATAAGTGAGTTGCCTTTTCTTCCCGGTTACACACTTATTTAAGAAATTGAGTGTGTAACCGTAAGTGAATCTTCATTACAAGCTCAAAGAAGGTTCACTTACGGTTACATACTTATTTTCTAAACTCTATTAAGGTATCAGAATCTGATTTATTGTTGTGCCTTTATGATTGGATATTAAATTAAAAATCACTAGTGGAAAAAAAGTATTGCTGCTTATCATTTGCTGCGGTTTTTGTATATTCGCAGCAATAAATAGGAAAAAGAATTGAAAAAAAAATTAATTGCTGCGGTTTTAAGGTGTGACCGCAGCAAATACTCCGGAGCAATATTAATTGCTGCGGTTTTTTAGTGCCCGCAGCAAATAACCCTTACAAGTTTAGTTTAATTGCTGCGGTTTTGGTGTTTGCCCGCAGCAAATACACATTTGGCATTAGTAAGTGCTGCGATTTTCTTGGGCCCGGAGCAAATAACTGTTTCACAAATATAATATAACCCGCCATTTCAATGTTTCTCTTTTTTTAACAAAACTCGACTACACACTTAATTTGCTGTTACGTTAACCTCTCAAACCCATTGAAAAAACACTTCTTCTTCATCTTCATCTACTTCGTTCCTCTTCTTCATCTTCACAAACGTAACGTACAACAGTTTCTTCAAAGTCGTTCTTCATCTTCATTTGCAAACTCGAAAAACGCTGTGTGTTAACAGTTTCTTCAAAGTTCTTCATCTTCTTGGTTCATAAACCCACGAAATTTAATACTTTGGTCTTGTTCATCTTCAAAACCCACGACATTAAGGTATTTATTCTCCTTTTAATCTGTTAAGCATTTAAGTTTTGCAAGATATTCATGAAAAAACTCGATTATGGCAACCGTTTGTATACTAATTTTGTTTCTCTGTTTTTCGTTGTAGATAACATAACCCACGAAATCAAGGTAATTATATTTATTTTACTAATTTGCAAGTTCATATCTTTATTGTTTAACATGTAATTTAGTAATTTAGTGAATTTTTGTTTGAATTGTTATTTGCAAATGATATGTTTTGCTTTTGCTTGTATGCTAGTATGCCAAATCTGGATACTATTTGAGCAAAATTTTACTTTTTATGAATTTTACATTATTCAAGTTTATGTTATTAGTTTGTTAAATATTTGTGTAATTTGTTAAAAATGTGGTTTGTTGTTATAGTTATGCCTTTAACTATTAGAATTAGAATATGATTTTATTTACAATGTAGTGCTTAATATTGAAGTATGAAGTATATTATTAGAATATGAAGTATGTATATTTAGGGTTAAATAGATTTGGTATAAATAAGTATATATTTTTTTAGGGTTAAATATGTTTGTTAGAAATAAGTATATATGTTTAAAAATTGTGTATTAATTTTGTTTTGAATCAATTAATCACACTAATTAGGATGACAAAAGATCGTTCTTGGATGTATGGAAGCATTGAATCGTCGGAATTTATTGATGGCGTATTAGAATTTTGTAGTATTGCGGTTGAACATCAAGTTAGGACGGGGGAGTTGGTTTTTATTGCCCATGTGTCAGTTGTGGCAATGTATCAAATGTAGATAGTGTTGATATCCTTAGGGAGCACATACTTCGACGTGGGTTTAGGCCTCAATATCATGTTTGGGTTTGGCATGGTGAGGAGGGAGTTTACAAAGAGAAAAGTGTTGTTGAGGACGTCAATAATGTGGCCGATGTCAATGAGGATGTAGTAGATCATGTTGATGGGTATGAGACAGATGAACAGAATGTCAATGAGGATGTGGATTGTGTTGATGAGATGATGGAGGGAGTCGAGGATGAGTTAGGAAAACGTCCTCGTGTTTTTGACTTGTTGACAGAGGCTTCTCAAAAGCCTTTGTACCTTGGATGTACAAAGTTCACCAAACTATCAGCAGTGTTGACAATTTTCAACATTAAGTCAAAGTTCAATTGGAGTGACGCTAGTTTCACAATGTTATTAGAAGCGTTAGGTGAGATGCTTCCTGAGGGAAATGAACTTCCAAAGTCGACATATTATGCCAAAAAGCTCATGTGTCCTTTCGGCTTAGAGTACTAGAAGATTCATGCGTGTCCGAATGATTGTGTGTTGTATCGGAATGAAAACGAGAACTTAGAAGAGTGTCTTAGGTGTGGGTTATCGCGCTACAAGCGTAAAGGGGCTCGGGATGCTAAAGGGCCCCCGACTAAGGTATTGTGGTATCTTCCAATAATACCAAGATTCAAGCGCTTGTTTTCTTTAAAGAAAGATGCGTTAAATTTGAGGTGGCATGCAGATAAGGTGAAGAAAGGTCACTTGCTCACACATCCATCTGATTCTCCGGAGTGGAAGAGTATTGATAGGTTGCATAAGACTTTTGGGGATGAGGTTCGTAATTTAAGGCTCGAACTGTGTACGGATGGAATGAACCCATTCGGCAATCTTAGTTCTCAACATAGTACTTGGCCGGTACTGTTAGTGATCTATAATTTGCCACCTTGGTTGTGTATGAAGCATAAGTACATTATGCTTTTGCTTCTTATCTCGGGTCCTAAACAACCTGGCAATGACATAGATGTATATCTTGCACCTCTCGTTGAGGATTTGAGAAAGATGAGGGATGAAGGCGTTTCAGTGTTTGATGCATATGCTAATGAGAAGTTCACCTTGCGTGCAATGCTTTTATGCACCGTTAATGATTTTCCAGCATATGACAACTTATCGGGGTATAAGAACAAAGGGAAGAAAACATGCCCAATATGTATCGATGACATGGAATTTACGTGGATTCCTAATTAATTATTGGTTAAAAGTTCTTTAATTGGATGTTTTATTTCCAATGAGATGTTGTAAGTAAAAATATTAATTTTGTAATTGGATTAATAAAGGAGAGAAAAAAAAAAAGATGGGATGGAGAAATCATTAATGGGTAACAATTTAGAACCCTAATCTGATACACATCTATATACTGAAGAAACTTAAAAAATCTGAGTTTGATGATTTATATTTAAGCTATTACTAACTTGTAAATAACAGCGTAGGTAATTATATTATTTGTTTTCTAAGTAGTTGTTATGTGTGCGTGCTCAGTCTTGTAAAAATAAACTTTAATAATGCGTTTGGTAATGAGTAATAATTAATGGTGTGAAAATGGTATTGGAAAATCATTCCGTACTAATATCTCTTGACAAATTTAATAATTATGCTTATTTTCTTTTAATAATTTTAATTTTTTCACTATATTCATTCAAACACATTATCATTTAAAATTTGGTATTAGGTGATAATTGAAAATTAAAAAACTATTTTATATTACAGTTAGTCTCTTGAGAGACCGTCTCGTTGAGAGACGTATCTTAAACCCAGCTCATTAAAGATTAATGTCTACTTACCGTATTCTTAATGTCTACTTACATTATTCTTAATGCTTACTTATAGTATCCTTATTGCCCACATTCAATATCTTAAATGTCTACTTACATCATTCCTAATGCCTACTTATAATATTTTAAATAATATATAATATGCCGGTCCAATTAGAAATAGTCTCTCGACGAGACCGTCTCTTACAAGAATTTGTGTTTATATTATAATCAAACTTTTATTATCATATGAATGACATGATAAATATTTATAAGCGTAATTCTTAGTATGATGAAATCTGAACAATTTATTTATTGTACTAATAAATAAATAAATATAATAATAAAATATTAAAAATTGCAAAAAAAAAAATTTTAATTTTAAAACAAATAACACAATAATGTTATACAACACCCAGTTAACCACATTGAACAGTAGTACAACGTAGAATACTTGACTTGGATTATCATAAACAGAACTAAAATTAAGTTGTAACATCTCCGATCCCAACTTTATATTTAAATAGCTAGCTACGCCTACATGCATTTTGATATTCAGCTAGCACAACATATATATTTAATTTGTTTATTGTTGAATATGGATCGGAATTTGGAAATATAAAATAATAATAATTGGTTGCAAATAAATATAATTATATTTATTGTTAGATCATAAACATATATATTAATTCAAAGGATTATTTGCAAAGAAACACCTTTTAAAACCCTTTTTTGTAAAGAAACACCATTTATAATTTTTTTTGTAAAAAAACATCTTTTAAGAGACTTTTTTTTTAAAAAAAAACACCTTAAATCAGTTTTCGGTGACTTTTGTAAACTTTCCGGCGTTGACTTTTATTTTTATTTTTCTTTTTATTTTTATTTTTATTTTTATTATTAATATTATTTTTTTAAAAAAATTTATTTTTATTATTATTTAAAAAAAATAAATAAATAATGATAATAATAATAATAATAATAATAATAACAAAAATAAAAAAATAATAATTTTTTTTAAATTTAAAAAAAAAAATTTATTATTTTTTTTTATTATTATTTTATTATTTTTCCTTTTGTTTTTATTTTTATTTTGTTTTTATTTTTATTTTATTTTTAATTTTTATTATTATTATTAATTTTTTTTTATTTTATTATTATTATTATTATTATTATTATTATTATTATTATTTTTTATTATTATTGTTATTTTTTATTTTTTATACTTTTTATTATTATTATTATTATTAATTTATTTTAAATTTTTTTAAATTTTTTTTATTTTTGTTTTTATTTTTATTTTTTTATTATTAATATTAATTTTTTTAATTTTAATTTTTATTATTATTTTAAAAAAAATTTAAAAAAAATTAATAATAATAATAATAATAATAATAATAATAATAATAATAATAATAAATAAAAACAAAAATAAAAAACATAATAATAATAAAAATAAAAATTAAAAATAAAATAAAAATTAAAACAAAAGGAAAATAAAAAAATAATAATAAAAAAAATAATAAAAAATATTTTTCTAAAAAATTTTAAAAAAAATTATTATTTTTTTTGTTTTTGTTTTTATTTTTATTATTATTATTATTATTATTATTATTATTATTTATTTTTTTTTATTTTTTATTTTTTATTTTTTTAAATAATAATAAAAATAAAAATTTTTATAAAAAATAATATTAATAATAAAAATAAAAGTCAACGCCGAAAAGTTGACAAATGGCATAGTCAACGCCGGAAAGTTGATAAAAGTCACCGGAAACTGATTTAAGGTGTTTTTTTAAAAAAAAAGTCTCTTAAAAGGTGTTTTTTTACAAAAAAAATTATAAAAGGTGTTTCTTTACAAAAAAGGGGTTTTAAAAGGTGTTTCTTTGCAAATATTCCTAATTCAAAACCAGGATCATAATTGGAACAATATGGTGGACAACAGGGCGGCGCACCACTAGGGCGCCAGCCGCACCAAACCCCACATTTTAGACCTTCTTGCCCAACATTATTATTATTATTATTATTATTATTGTTGTTGTATTCCATAGACTTTTACAAGAAGTTGTTGGGGAGTCGAGCAATAGGTTAACCGTCCATATCTTTTTTATACAAAAGCTAGTCTTTGAAAAATGTATGTCTTAGACTTGGTGCTATTAGAATTACCCAAAAAAAACAAAGCAATTCTAGATTACAAGTCGAGCGCGTCCTCCCCTGGCTCTCCAATGATGGAGAAAGCAAAAGGGATGAATTTGTAGTTATGCTCCTCACACTTGGTAGTGTATTTCTTCCTCTTTCTTACTGCAGCATTGGCTAAAGAAGCCCCAGAAGCCCATGAAAAGAGTCCGATCCCAGCAAAGGGCGAGCCTCTAATGACATCTGTTATGAATGGTATCATGTGTGACTTGAGTGCACAATTGAAGTGTGTATTCATGTGTGTGACTCTTGAGTTGTGGAATATAAAAGGGTGTAATTATGTGGAAGAGTATTCATGGAATTATTGGTGTTAATGAAGGTTAATGAAGAAGTAGAAAGGACTTGGTTTATGATTGCTCGATCAGAATTCTGGCAGAGGAAGTAGAATGGTCGCTCGACCTACCCGCTCGACCGAGCGAGCCTTATTGGTTGGTCAAGCGGTCAGACAGAATGTATCCAGAAGGTATATACTGCTCGCTCGACCGAGCGAGCTCTCTGTTCCAGTCGAGCGGTTTCTCTGATGTGCATGGAATGCTGTTTTCGACCTTTCAAGTTCTTGGAGTTATTTTATATTACTCATTACTCTATATTAACTCTGTATTCAAGTGAGCTATTGACATTCATGTACCTAGTACTATATATAGAGCTCTCATACTCACTCAAATAACACATCAAACACAACCCCTAAGCCAAACACATAGCTTTTTGTTTTTATCTCTTACACAATTGTAATACTTCATTTGTAAGTGTTGTTTATACTCTTTTGATATAATATAAACAGAAACTACACACCACAGAGGACGTAGCTATCATTGGGTGAACCTCCTTAAATCTTTGTGTCTCTTTTGCTTAGTTTACATTACAAACATTGTTTTGTTCATTGTTGTTTGTATCGTTCTTAACATCGTAACGATTTTGGCAAACATTTCAACATCCATACAAACATTTTTGCCGTAAATTCAACTTTATTATTATTATTAATATTACTATTATTATTAAGGTTAAGGTTAAGTGATGCAGCAAGCTCTTCAAACATAATAGTATCTAAAACTGGAAGCTACAACTTACGGTGAACTTGAACGACCATGATCACAAACATAATAACTATGCCTTTTTGCTTCATCATTTTTATTACTACTATCTTTAATATTATTTAATTTGGAGTTTTTTTAATTATATTTTCAAATAATAATAATATAATAATAATGTTAGAGGTTTTATTCCTTTGCATTGTCGGTTCTTATGGCTTTAAATTTCATAGACATTTGATTTTCAATAAACTTGACAAAATGCATGAAAATTTGTGGGAATTCAGATTTATTTCTGATAAAAAATATCCAGCACATTCTACTGAAGTCATCCACTATTGTGATGAACATGCTACAATTTTTTCTAGTCACATACCTAAAAGGTCCCCATATATCTATATGGAGGAGCTCTAGGGGTGCTATTGTTTTCCTATTAGATGTAGGATATGTATTCCTCCTTTGCTTTGCAAGGGGACAAATAGTACAAAACACTTTATTCTTGGCTCTTTTGTGCTTCAATCCTGGAATGAGGAGCTCCAATCTCTGTATAGTCATGTGTCCCATTCTAAGATGCCATAATTTGGCTTTATTTGTCAAAGCATCTAAATTATAAGGTTAAACCCGATTCTTATTTGTCGCCACCTTTTTCATTTTATCGCCACCCCTTTAAATGAAATTACGAATTTACCCCTGGAATTTAAAAAATTACAACTTTGCCATTGGACTTAAAATTTCTTATTTTTATACTAATAATAATAATAATAATAATAATAATAATAATAACATTTAAAAATATAAATTAAATATAATAATTAAAACAAAAATAAAAATTTAATAATAATAATAATAACAACCACAATATTAATAATAATAATAATAATAATAATAATAATAATAATAATAATAATAATAATAATAATAATAACAAAAATAATAATTATTATAATAACAATAATAATAATAATAATAATACTAATATTAAAAAAATAAATAAATAAAATGAAATACCAGTCGCACAAAACGTGCGACTGTACCTAGGTCGAGTCGCACAAAACGTGCGACTCGACCTAGGTACAATCGCACGTTTTGTGCGACTGGTATTTTATTTTATTTTATTTTATTTTATTTATTTATTTTTTCTGAATTTCGACTTATAAAATTTCTTTTGTTTAATTAATTTATTTTTTAAGTTACTTTTGTTTAAATAATAATAATAATAATAATAATAATAATAATAACAATAATAACATTTAAAAATATAAATTAAATATAATAATTAAAACAAAAATAATAATTTAATAATAATAATAATAACCACCACAATAATAATAATAATAATAATAATAATAATAACAATAATAATAATAATAATAATAATAATAATAATAATAATAATAATAATAATAATAATAATAATAACAATAATAATAATAATTATAATAACAATAATAATAATAATAACAATAATAATAAAAAAAATAGCAGTCGCACAAAACGTGCGACTGTACCTAGGTCGAGTCGCACTTTTTGTGCGACTCGACCTAGGTACAGTCGCACGTTTTGTGCGACTGCTATTTTTTTTTATTTTTTGAATTTCGACTTATAAAATTTCTTTTGTTTAATTAATTTATTTTGTAAGTTACTTCTATTTAAATAATAATAATAATAATAATACTAATAATAATAATAATAATAATAATAATAAAAATAATAATTATAATAACAATAATAATAATAATAATAACAATAATAATATAAATAAAAATAATAAAAAAAAATTAAAAAAAAATAGTAATGCCCTATTATTAACTCCAATGGCAAATTTGTAAATTTTTAAAGTTCAGGGGCAAATTTGCAATTTCATTAGGAGGGGGTGGCGATAAAATGAAAAGAGTGGCGACAAATAGTAATGCCCTAAAATAATAAGTAATAATGTTAGTTTAAGGAAGAAAGTTAAAACGTAACGTTTTACAACACCGTGAATATAATAATAAAATTTTACTTTTCGTACTATAAAATAATAAAATAATATTTTAGTGCTTATAAAAAGATTTTAAACAAAATAATATTTTTTTTAGTTTAATATATGAAAGAAATTACAAAATTGGAAAATGTTTAGGAATTAAAGATAGTTTGAAATGGATAACCAAAGGATTATAGATTTGAATTGAAAATTCGAAATAATTAATCAGAAGATTATGATTAAGAATTGTGAGTCTGTTACACTCTCAAAGCAAAGATTGAACCTTTGATGTCAATCTCTCACAAACATGCATATACAAGGGGGAAGTACTCTTATGGTGTAAACCTTAGCTTTCACTCTTGTATGTGCCTCTCTTTATACCCTGATGATGTTTTAACACTCCTTATATAGCCCTAAAACATATTAGAAAAACCTAGGACAAAAGGGCTTAAAGCCCACAAAAAACAGCAACAAAACAGGAAACTGGTGAAGCAAGCCGCTGCTGGCTGCTCGATCGGTCGAGCCTTAGATCAGAATCTTCTGTCCTCCTCCTGGTTAGCAGCTCGATCGTGCCTCATATGCTCGACCACTCGAGCAGCCTTCATTGGCACTTCATTGTGATCATCAATACACACCAATTCATCCACCTTGATCACTTCATCAAGTGATCTAAAGCGTATCACTCCGTGCTTTAATTCATACTCATCATCATTCTCAATAGTGCAAGCCATTGAGTAAGCAACGAGGTGATCAAACTTACCTCCACCAAAGTGTGATTTGGAGCCTCACTCAACATATATACTGTAACATTTGTTTGATTGTTTCAATTGGTTTGCTACATTTTTGTAGGGATTGAAACAATTCGCACCAGTCTCTTTAATTTCATCCACGCATTGCTTGATAGTTTTAATACCATCAACAAAATTTATTTTTTATATTATTATCCCAACAATTAAATTACTTGGTTCTTAATCTAAATATGAAGTACAATACATCAATACATTTCTTTTATAATATACTTGCAACAATTTAATTATAACATTATTTACAAGTTGTGTTTTGATGATACTCCCTCCGTTCTTTTTTGATCTTCCACGTTACTATAACGGGTAGTTTCAAAAGTTCTTCTACTTTAGAATACTTTCTATTTTTAGAAAGTTTTTATCTCACTTTTACCCCCTAAACCCCCCATTTTCTTTTAATGTACCCCTTTTCTTTTATTTATAATTATTTTCTCTCTTATATTTTCAATACAATCATTACTTCACACTACTATTTAATTAAAATAATACCCACTACAACCTCATACTTTCAATACAATCATTACTTCACACTACTATTTAATTAAAATAATATCCACTACAACCCAAAGATTCTATCTTTCTTAATATGTGTGAAAAACCCAAAGTGGAAGATCAAAAAAGAACGGAGGGAGTATCTGTTAGTGAATATCTTAACTAAAAATATATAGTCACATGAAATTTTATAAAATTATCAAAATATATTGTTTCAATAAATCAATTTTTATATTTATTCTTTAGTACTTGTTTTTTTTAAAGATATTAACATTACAATTAAAATTATTAAATAGTTAAAATTTGTATTGAATGTCACATCATTTGTATTTTAAAATGTTCGTTTCTTAAAAAAATTCCCATAATGAATGTTTACGAAAATTATAAAAAATAAAATCTTTCAAACAGTGAATATAATATTTAATTAAATGATAAATTTGATAGGAAAAAAGTGAGGACAATAGACATTAAAAAATATTAAAAAAAAAAAGTTAGTAGAAAAAATATAAGAACCACAAGTCCACAACTATCTACTCTATAAAAACTACCAAAGAAGAAACAGTCTTGACACGTGTCAGACTGTAGGCAAAAAATTTTCCGCCGATTCTTCAAGCTAATGTGGTAGAAAAAGATTGACTTTTATAATTTATTTCTTAATATAGTAAATATGAAACCACACTTTTCTTATTTCCATGATAAACGTAGGTAAATATGTTTATACATCTCTTAATTAATTATTCATTTCTTATTGAAGCAATGTAACAGTTTTCTATAAAAAAAGATCTGCCAATTTTTAAAGAACACAAAATAAAGTAAATCATTTAATAATTAAATACAATTTTTTTATCAATTTATGAGAACTCATAATATTTGCAGAAAATATCTTAAATTCTTTGAGTCAACAATAAAAATTATTTCAATAATGTTAAAATCTTTACATAAAAGGTTTTCCGCCTTTGAAATAACTTCAATATAAAAGTAAGTCAATAACACTAAATAAACTCAACTGCATAATAAGACGTTAAAATCATTACAAATTCAATATCTAATAAAATAATTAGCAAATTTCTAATGTTCTTTCACAAAATATCTTTCAATAACAAAATATTGGTCTCATTGAATGCTTGGTTCAATATGTTATGAACATATATCTTTTTATTAATTTATTTTCTTCTTTCTAGAAAAAAGATATAAATATTAAAAAAACACCTTTATTTATATAACTAGCTTTAAATTTAAAATGGGACAAATATAAAGAAAAAGTTAGTAAAAATAATAAAAAGATATATTTAGTTGGGAAATAGTAAAAAGTTAGTAAAAAGATAGTGAGCTGCATAATTAATCAATCATTGACATATTTTCATTATGTATTTTTATTATATATAGGGTTTTCAAAGTAGTCGTCGGCTTGTGTGTGTTTGCTTTCGAATTAATGGCTTCACTAAATAGGAGTTTCATGGTGGGTCTTCTACATTTTTGGATTGTAAATGGGTGGAATAAATTTAAGACAGATATGTATAACAACTAGCAAGGCTAACATTTCTAATTTCACGTGCTAAATATTTGTCCCTCTTATTTTGCATAAGTCGTAAAATAAATAAAATTTAGTGAAAATTAGAATTTAGTTAGAGAATAAGACAAAAGATTAATGGATAGAAATAAGTAGTTAAGATGTAAAAAACGTATAAGTTTATGGATTAGATTAAAAGAAAGAGAGTGAAACAATTGCAAAAAAGGTTCAAAATAACTGGGACAAACTAAAATGAAAAATGTTACAAATTAAGAGGAATAGAGAGAGTATTATGTCAACCACGCGTTTGGTTGTTGATACTAAATAGTGGTAATGAAAATGATTTATAGTGTAAATTTTCATAAAATGTATTATGTCATTCCTATAGTAATAAAAAGTTGATAATAAAAAAGTTCTTTTGTTTATAACTTTTCATTATCACTTAATACCACACCTCTGCAATTGATATTGCGCATTGAAATGAATTATTTGTTTTTGTATAAAGAATTTTTCTATTTATATCATAAATTTTGGACAAAGATAACCTTATTCATCCTCATTTTAATATTTTTATAATCGTATGGTCCGACATATCTCCTATTAACTTTATTTTAATATTTTTATATTTCTTATGGTCTCCGCATGTTTTTCACTAATTTTGTAACAATATTTTTTTATTAGTTGTGGTTCTCATATTTTTTCACTAACTTTTTTTTAATATTTTTTAAATGTTTATGGTCTCTACTTTTCTTCCATCAACTTTATTTTTCAATTAAATAATATATCCAATATCTAAAAATTCTATTTTTCTTAATTTCGTAAACACTATGGGAACTTCATTAGGGAACAAAGGGAGTACATATTAATTGTTATACATGTATACGTCGCAATGGAATATATAAGATTTCTTAGAGTTACAATAACTAACTTTAATTTTTGATTGAATTGATTTATTGAAATGATATCAGAAGTCAACATTAATAAAAAATCACAACTTTAATTCTTATCCACCTTTTTTGAAATGAAAGATTTAACACTTTGCATAAGTTGCAAGTTGCATACATACTTGTTATCGAAAAATCTTATAGTAAATAATATTTATTTGTAAGTTGCAAGTTGCATACATACTTGTTATCGAAAAAGTCTTATAGTAAATAATATTTATTTGTAAGGTCAACAAATTGTCCTTATGTGGTAGTATTTGATAGGGTGAGAGTTTTGTTGTTTTACTTTATTTTTTTTGGTTTTGTATATTTTATTATTTTTTTTGTCTTTTTGTGGTGATTTACAAATAACGGTGATTGATTAGAAATTTGTGCTTCTTACCTAATGATTAATCTTATAACTTATGAGAGATCGTCTCTTAGCAAGAAAACTTCAAAATAAAGAGCTCATATTTTCATAGTTTGTATTAGTTGGACTATGTGGTTCGTGTATGGAGCAGGTCTCATTGTGAAATCGCTTCATATACAAATTTATGTTTGACTAAAAGGCTTTCATATGAAGAGATGATAGAAAATATAACATAAGTTGATGATTATAGGTCAAACTTCATCCTTGGGGCAGACACATATTCAATCGATGGAGCTTTTGGTTGCTCGGTTAAGCAGCCTTCCAACAAATTAATGTCTCTGACTTTTGGTCTTTGCTTATTTAAGCAATATCCCACTTGATTGAGTGCTTCAGCAAGAGAAAACTTTTGCTTTTGCACGATCCTACAATTTTAATCCAAAATATTCAGCTCTTTATATAAAGGCAAAAAAAAAAAAAAACTTTTGAAAATTGGAAAACTACTTCATAACGTTCACCATTTAAACTCCCTTTTTCATGCATGTCAAAAGACTTTGATTATTCCCAAGTCTTAGCTCAACTTAACATAGAAAAACCGCCGTGAATCAATCTGTTCCTCCTGCTCCATATCTTCTAGAAGATGATTACAAAACATAATAAAGCTAAGTCAAACCTTGGCTAAACCAAATCACAACAATCTTGTATAGTTGTATACTAGTAGATTTTTAAGCCAAGTTTAAATGAGTTTCATTTATTTATTTTTTTTTTTAATTTTGGGTAAGCTAGAGTCTATCTACATGCAAGGGACAATTATTTTTTTATATAAATGGTGAGAGTCTAACCAGTGTCATAAAAAGTAAAAAAAAAAAAAATTAAAAAACTCTTAGGTAGTATTTGGTCAAGCTTTTACAACAACTTTTGCAACAGAAAAGTCAAAATTTGGCCAAATATTATATTTGTAACAAGTTGAAATAATTTTGAAAAAAGCTAAAAACGACTTCTACAAGGGTCAAGAGGAGAAGCTACAAATTGTAACTTCTCCTCCCAACTTCTCAAAGAGCTACATACTTTTCTTATTTTATGTTAAAAAAATTCTTATATTCTCTCCAACTAATTATGAAAATCTTTTTCATTACTTCTTTTTCCCCTATATCTTCCTTCAAAATTCAAAATTTCTACTTCATTGCATAATTATTCATTTGTTATTACAACCAACATCCCAATTATTTTAAGTAATTCTACGGTTATTGAATATTATCCGATCAAAT
Source organism: Amaranthus tricolor (assembly GCF_026212465.1). Classification (NCBI taxonomy): domain Eukaryota; kingdom Viridiplantae; phylum Streptophyta; class Magnoliopsida; order Caryophyllales; family Amaranthaceae; genus Amaranthus; species Amaranthus tricolor. The sequence goes on along the minus strand of NC_080051.1, from coordinate 30,141,086 downwards.
TACATCAAATTTTCATATATGTTTTATCTTTAAATTTATTAACATATATGTTTTTCCATATAGTAAATTGTCAAATTTGGTATTTATTTTTATTTTCAATTACTTTAGTGTATTTGAATTTTCTTTTTCTAACATTGTAGTGATTATTTTTTTACTATATGTTATATGTTTTTTGGGTGTTTCTCTTAAAATCAATGCTTCCTGACTTAACTCATCAACTATTTTTAGTGTATGCTATATGTTTTTCCGTCATATAACACTAACTTTAAGTAAACATAGGAAAAAAAAGGCCAAACACACAAATTGTTTTTGTTTTCCAAAAACTCTTTTTAAAAATATGAAGCTAAACATATCCGTTTCTAAAAAATGTTTCTCTAAAAACAGTTTCTACAGAATTACTTTTAGGAAAAAAAAGTTTATTTCCAAAAGCTAGGCCAAACATACCCTTAACCGCTTGACTAATGTATAATTCTTAAGTTTAATGTGTTGGGATGGTTAATCCGACGAATTAAAAATTTTGTGCACACTTTATAGGTTATTGGATGCCATTTTCCCATTACCTTATGATTTTGGGTGGTGTAGATCTCTTTGGTTATGAAATGTGTGCACTTCGTGTTTTTCCGTTAATATGCTGGCATTCACAATAAGTCCAGCTTAATTAAACATGATATCCAACCCGATGGTCCTATTAAAAATCAAAATGGTAGATCCGAAAAGAATTGCGTTCCTGTCCTAATTGATTACTCTCACATGCAAATTTGATGGGGATTCATGTTGCTATGGTTTATCGCACATCGACAAATTAAAAATGATGTGCACAATTTATTAGTTATTGGAGTCTCTTTTCCATTACCAATATAGTTTTGAAATGATATACATCTCTTTGGCTTATAAAGTATGTGCACTTTTTTTCAGTAATATTCTGATATTCACAATATGTTCAACTCATATCAAGTCTATTCAAATCGACTAAATTAAGTTTTGACCGAGCTCGAGCGTCTCGTGCCTCTCAAACTGACGCTCGTTAGCACCTAGTAGGTTAACCCTAACCGACGATTCGGGAAATACCCGCGTTCAAAGATGTCAACTTGATTTTCTTGCGAGCAGCAGAAGGAAGGAGGAAAGAAAAACTTCCATAATTTTTTCTGACGTCTTTCTCTCTTCTCTTTCAATCTCTATCTATTTTCCCATTTCAAAATATTATCTTCCATTTTTTCAATCTATATTTATTAATTAATCAATCAATTCTTAATTAATTATTGATTATCAACAAATAATTCTTAATTACGATCGTTGTGTTGTGTTGTGTTGTGGATATGTCATACGCATACCTTTTCAAATACATTATCATCGGAGATACCGGTAATCATTTCTAAATCTCATTGCTATTTATGTTAATTTTGTTTTATGAATGATTATATAATCGCTTAGTTTTGATCATCATCCTTTTATTGATTGGTATGCCGTAGCTTGTTGATTATTAAAGAAAATTATGTAAATGTATTTTTATTTAGGGATTTGATTAAGTTGAATACTTGAATTGTAGCAGAGAAATTATTTGAAATAATTGACGACATCATAATTCATAACTTATATGCTTTGAATCATGTTGCTCCACCCTGAATGAATTTAAACCCTTCAATCTGTGGTTTCATCCCTAGAGATTATCAATCTGTGGCTTCATAAACTACCCTTGGTGCTAAGAATGGAAGGTTGCGAATATTAAGGCGTTGCACGTGCTCAAACCATTGTAAAATATTATCTTTCATCTTTTTCTCAATATCTGTGACGCTGAACCTTTTCTTGTGCCTTCGTTCGAATTCCATCTCTCAGAGTATGTCCATTTATCCATTTAATCATCCACATTTTCCGCAACCCTCATCTTCCTACAACGATCTTTTCTAAAATTCTGACATTTAGATCCATATATAGTGGTAATGGTAAAAAAAAATTGGTGTAAATTTTAAGATAAGTAGTATGTCATCCTCGTGAAAATGGAACTCTATCCCGAGACCTTTTTTTCTTCATAAATTTTCATTACCACTTAATACCACTCCTTCAAATGGTATTGGATGGGAATGAATTTTGTGAAGAACAAGATAACTTTGAAGTTGGATAAGCATGAGCATGAAGATTGTCCAAGCAAAAGTACACTAAAATTTCATTACCATTGCCATTTTCAACTCCTTATACCAAACTGGCTGTTACCTTTTAGGAAAGTTTAAAGAAGAAATTAGTTGGACGCAGATGCCCAGTTCCTTTTGTCATGTGCTTATGATTGCCACACAACATGAAGTTGACAAGTGATAGCTATCCCACTCAAGGATGTTAATTGAATCCACTGAGACTGGTGAAAGATTTTAGCTGAAATCTGTATAATAACATAATATTACGTATTTTCAAAGGAATTATTCGTGTATGATTGTATGTAAAGAAAAGTAAATTGGTGATACTGATAGTACTAAAAATCGTTAAGTATTTGACATCACAGTCAAGAAGCTTTTAAATTAAAACATTTTTTGGAGTTTGGCCTTGAGGTTTCTGGGAAGAATGGTTGCACAAGGGATCGAAAATGTATATAGGCTAACCAGAGTGAGTTTTATCTTTTCCATGAATATGTTGTCCAATTGCTTATATATAGTCATCATAATATCTTGTATAGATTACTGTTGAACTCATTTAAAATAGATGGTCAAAACTAAGACATGCATGTTTTATTCACAGGAGTGGGGAAATCATGTCTTCTTCTGCAGTTTACAGACAAGAGGTTTCAGCCTGTGCACGACTTGACCATTGGTGTTGAATTTGGGGCCAGGATGGTTACAATTGATAACAAGCCTATAAAGTTGCAGATTTGGGATACGGTTGGTACCAAATATTAATGTTGTCAAATAATTGAATAATGTTGCAATTTTATGAATTTGACCGTCTGTCTTCTGCTATAGGCTGGTCAAGAATCATTTAGATCTATCACAAGGTCTTATTACCGAGGGGCTGCTGGCGCTCTTCTGGTTTATGACATTACCAGGTGATGGAGCCTGCAAAGAATATCATATCTCTGGTTATCATAAGCAAAAATTTAATTATTTGACATTTTCTTACCCCCCCCCCCCCCCCCCTGTTCAAATGAAAGAAATGAAGAGAAAAGGTCTTCAGACATCTTAACTCTTAAGTCATCAGAGCTTGTTGATTTGAATATATAGTTGTACTCAACTTGTACTTGTCAACGTCAATAATACTGTAAATTTTGAAAAAGAAATTCTGCTTTAAACAAATACTAGCTCTTGGAGTTCTTGTTGGAATTGGTTGGTCTATTTTTTATATTATAAAATAATCTATGGACCAACATATTATGTGTATTTCTTAAATGTGGGATGAATAGCCCCCCTTTTCGTAATTTGGACATCTGCCTGGATTATTAATCTTTTTGGTGTTTTGTACAGGAGGGAGACTTTTAATCACCTTGCAAGTTGGCTGGAAGATGCGAGGCAACATGCAAATGCAAACATGACAATCTTGCTTGTTGGTAACAAAAGTGATCTTGCTCATAGGAGAGCAGTAAGCACTGAGGAAGGCGAGCAGTTTGCAAAGGAACATGGATTGATATTTATGGAGTGTTCTGCAAAAACTTCTCAAAATGTTGAGGAGGTACTAAATTGCATTTCTTGAATGCTGCACTTCATATTGATATCTACGGATTTATTATGTAAAATTCTTTAAAAAGGCATCAATCATTTATAATGTATGATCTGATAACTCTTTTATTTGAAAGGCATTTATACAAACTGCTTCCACAATCTACAAGAAGATTCAGGATGGAGTTTTTGATATATCAAATGAGGTTAGCTGATTCTACCTTGTCCTTGTAGCATTGACACAAAAAGAATGTTTTCTTTTTATTTGAATATTAAGTGGCCTTAGAAGGTTTACTGGTACAGAGCTTGTGAGTTCGGGGAAGTACCAGTGGATGTCAACTCACGATGAGTTTCTAACCTTTTGGACTAGAGACTAGGTGTTCTATCCATGAGGAACAACCCACAATCATTGCCAAATTAGAAATGAGGATTTAGGTTAGTGAAAAATCAAACCCCAACCTATAAGTTGGAAGTGGGAGCGTTACCATGAAGCTTTCACTTTATTTCCACCGGAAAACCCTAAAGTCCACTTAAAGAAGTCCCTCCTCCTTCTTCTTTTGTTTGTTGCAGTTGCTCCTAGATTTTTTGCTGCGCATGTAGGCCGTTATTAAAGTTGGATCTTTGTGATTTTAAGATGAAGTGGAAATGTCTATTCTCACCACATAAATTTTGTAAGTTGAAGTGAAGGTGTCTAACAGATTTCTGTCTATATCAACATTATTATTATCTCACAATGTGATAGGGGGTTGTGATGTGGTTTAGAAGTCTAATTATTGGACTTTCAAACACGATCATATCCAATTTGTGTACTTTGCAACTAAGTCTTGTTGTCCATGTCCTTGAAACTTCATTTTTGTATGAACAGCAACATGTTAACATCTTGGATCTACTGCTCTTGTGCAATTTTATTTTTAAAATTTTGACCGCTTTTGCATCTCAAGAGTCAAGACGTTAGAAAATGGAATTCGAGAATGATTGTAAATTGAACAAGGGGATTTATTCTGTGCTTTCTGCTGCACGTAAAACATTGACATCGCTCTATTTACTTTGTAATATCTTTGGATTACTGAAAAAGTTTCCTCAGACATGTGTATATTCTGCTATTTGGCTACAAACAACATGGCCATTGGAGAATACAAAGAACATGGAAAACTACATTGAGAATTATAGAACTCCATTGAAATAAAGCGAATGTTGAGAAGATTAAAATGAAGGGAAATGTAGAACAATACAACTATTAGTTCTTCACATATCGTCCTTGTTACTGCTTTCGTCTACTTATAATGCGCTGTTAGAATTTTGCACAAGCTATATGTAACTATATACTCGGCTTCTTCAACAAGCTTCCACTTGGAGTCTTTTCTAACCACTTGTTGCAATTAAGCTAATCTCAGCTGAAATATTGTGTAGTACCAGTCATATCCCTTGCAAAGATGAGAACATTGCATACTTGGCCTAGCTTGTTTCGATAAACTTTTGTTTATGTACCCCGTGATAAATTTTGGTTTACTTTGATTGTCTATTACTGATAGTAGATATGTGTTCATATTTTTATACTAGGCATTTAAATTGTGTCAAGGGAGAGGCGTTAACCTAATAGAAGTTTGACGACCAAATAAGCTTTTACAATATGTCATTACCTCAACGTCAAGTCGCTCCTGCTGAGACGGAGTTTGGAGGATCGAATGTACGCAACTATATCCTTGTGTAATAACAAAGAGGGTTGCAAATTGACTCTTGCTTGCAAATATTATCTACAAGTTCACTTATATAAAACTTGAAATGTTTTAATGTCTCATTTTACTATAATCCATTGTGAATCTAAAGTCAGAGAATTACAACAGTGCATTATAAGTAGACACCAACCATATGAAAGCTAACATCAGTTTTCTCTTGCTTTTATCTCCGTGATTGGTACAACATTTCCCCAGTACTACCTCCATTTCTTTTTTAGGTTAGTTCTATTAGCTTACAGGTAAATGAATGGAATCTTCGAACAAGCTGCTAGAGAAAGTATCGAGTACACCATTGTCAGCATCCTTGTAGAAAATATTGTTTTTTAGATTTAAATACTACTTAATTTTAATTTGTGTTACTCATACGATTAACAGTTAGAGTTACCTACTAAAATTGTTCTTCTGTATGCAGTCTTACGGGATTAAAGTTGGATATGGAGGTACTCAAGGAAACGCTGCTGGAAGAGACGTGTCTACGCAGAGAGGACCATGTTGTAGTGGTTGACATGTTGCTGGTGCCTGGTAGAGTTCACTACAGTTCGCTGTTCGTCTTTAGATGTTTGATCGAATAGAGGGTCTTGTATGTAAAGTAATGTGATTTGTGCAAATATATGTTAAAATCATCAATCCTATGTAATTGACTGTGGAGACTACATTTGTTCATTTGCTCTTCCTTTGATTTATCCATGCAAGGCATGGGTTGTAAACTGTGAAATTCTTTCTTTTGCTCCCTGTAAATTCTATTGGAAGAATGAATAAAGTGACATTCTGATTACTAACCTTAAAAATGATTGAGATTAAACTCCCAAGTCACAAATTCTCACATGAGACGGAATTATTGGAGATCATCTCTAGGTTGACCTAATGCACACTTATAGTCTTAAATGATCACTTATTACCTTTTTAATCATTTATGATTTTAAAATGACCAATTGTAATCTTAAAGATTTACAAATTTAAATTGATTATTTTTAATAGTTTTAAATGATTACTTATAATCTCAAAGTGGTCACTTATAATTTTAAATTGCTAGTAGAGGTGAAGGAAATGAGAGTTTTGTTTTTTTATTTAATTTAGTTTTTTTAGTATAAATTGTCACCTATTTTATTAGATTCTAAAGCAAAAGATACTTGACCCTTCATTGTTAATTAAAAAATTCGTATTATTATAACAAAAAATTCTAAAGCAAAATATAGCCGATTATTATTTTTTATTTAAAATTCATATTATTATAACAAAAAAATTAAAAAGTTATATTATTTACTATCAGAAACATGGCAAGTTTTCATGTAAGAGTGGTCTTAGTGTTACCAAAAGTGACTTTGACTCCCAATTTATACTTCTTCCATACTTGAATGCTCAAAACACAGTGAGTTTATCTTCAAACCCAAATCCCCAAATTAATACACAAACCCTTTCTTGTCTCTTTCTCTACCTTCAATGGATTCTCCACCAATTCCCACTCCTACAACCTCTTCACAACCTTCAATGGAGACTCCTCCAATTGTTACTGAAACTCCACAACCACAGCCACAGCCACAACCACAGCCACAGCCACAGCCACAAGCACAGCCACAGCCACAGCCACAGCCACAAGCACAGCCACAGCCATTAGAGCCACCCTCTTCTTCCTCTCAAACTCCACAATCACAACCATTCCAAACACCTCATACCATTTCATCATCTTCTTCCCCAATTCCAACCCCTAACCCTAACCCTAATCCTAATCCTAATCCTAATCCTAATCCTAATCCGATCCCCACAAATTTCCCTCAACAGCCACCTGCTAACAACAACATTAGTACTAGGCCTCCATTTAATAGACCTTGGTCTCAACCCACTTCTCAATTCTCTCATTTCCCTTCTCAATTTCATTCTTCATCTTCTTCTTCCTCAACTTCTACTCCTACTTCTACTTCATCTCCAGGTGTTCCTCCTCCACAAAGAGTTGGCATTGCTATTGGTGTCCCAGCTTCTTCCGTTTCTTCTCAACCTTCTTCGTTTTCTTCCTCTTTTGGTGCTCACTTTGTTGGTCCACCTGCTTCGTCTCCCTCTCCGGTTAGTCTCTTCTTGCTGTTTCGTCATTTTTCGTTGTGTGATTCTGTGAATTAATGATTTCATTTTGATGGGTTTATGAGGAACTTGTCCAATTTCAAGCCTTTTGGGGTTAAGATTAATTTTGAATTCTTATGTACTGGTTTAATTTAGATGGATTGATGTTGATTTTGTCATTCAGGTTTTGAGCTTAAGAGTGATCATAATTTTTCTAAAAAAGATTGGTTCTTGAAAACGACTCTATATTAGAGTTCAAACCACGTGTTTCAAACTCCAACATCACCAAGATTGAGTGTATGAAGTCTTGTGACGAACAAATTACACTTTCAATGAAATGAATGTTTGTAAGAGAAAACAATGTAATAAAATGACACAAAGATTTAACGAGGTTCACCAATTAAGGCTACGTCCTTCGGTGTGTAGTATCTCACTTATATTATCACAAAGGAGTTCAAAGAACTCTCAAATGGAGAATAGAGAAAGAGATATAGGCTATGTGTTTAAACTTGGGGTGTTTTTGTGGATAGGTTACAATGGCATATGAGACCTCTATTTATAGAGGTTTGTACATTAATGAGTATTACATAATTAAGGCTAAGGATTAATGCACAACAAGCAACTTTAAGGAACTTTAAGAGTCAAAAACGGAATCCAATGCTTGATCAAGGCAATGCTTCATTACTTGGATGCCTCGTACAAGAATCTTCACCATTTAGTCTTTTCATTAACTATCATTCATCATGCCAACTTAATATCCATGTTTAAGACACCTATTAATACACTCATAACTTAATGCATTAACACACTTTTAAACACCACCATAAACTTTCCTCTTAATGTGCATACTTAATGCACACACTTAACACACATTAATCCGCCCATGGGATTCCATCTCTATGCTCACATAATGCATAGACTTTATTTGGTGCACTCAAGTCACCATTAAAACTAACGGTTGACTTTATTTGGTGCACTCAAGTCACCATTAAAACTAACGGTTCTTGATCATTCTGTATTGATTTATCACCTTTTTGGCATTGAATGTTTTGTGGAAATGCTTTGTAGGCACGTCCATCTATTCATGGAATGCCGAGTATGGGGATGATAGGCTCTCAATTACGTCCCGGTGGGGTTCCACCTTCTGCTCTTCTTCAGCAAAGACCAGTCCAAGCAGCATCAGGCATTAGACCTCAGCCTGCATCCAATAGTTTGCCTTCTGCTTCCCAGGTTAATGTCTAGTTACATTGTAACATTATGAGCAGATATATGTGTAGGATGTTGATGGTGATTTAGGGAAGGGAAAAAATGATTACTTCTCTGATAATGATCTGATGGTTTTAATTTTCTTTTATCAATATGTGATTTTTGCAATATGACTATGAGGGCTTAGTAAATCATTTGTTTTAAAATCAAAGGAAGTGTGTTTAGTGCTCTTTTAGGTCCTTATAGGAGGATTCATATAATTGTACAAGTTTTCTATCATTTCCAGAAGATGTTTTATCAGGAAATTTTTTAGGAACTCCTTCCTTAAAAATGGTTATAGGTTTTCTTGAATTATGTTGAAGATTTAATTTTTATGTGTGGAGAATTTTTTAGGTAATATGATGATTGGTTATTGTTGCAACTAGGTTTATTGCTTATCTTAGTTGAAGTGTTCGTTCACGATTTAAGACTTATTCTTAACCCTTGGAGCATTGCTTGTGATCATCCCACAAAGATACCCATATGAATAGACAATTCCCATAGCGGAGGTTTATATGAGACATCGGCAATGACCCGTTTTGACACATCCTTTACACAAACATAATACTAAGCGAGTTGGAGGGGCAAACAAAATCCTACGGCCACAATATATTTTGTATGGGGTTCTTTAGGATCTAAGGAACTTCGTGACATCATCTTGTTTCAGTAATATTTGGGATTGTTGAGATTTTCCTTGAGAAATGTGCCATTGGGACTCGTTGTTATTGAACTCTAGTACATTGTAACACTAGAGCACTAAAATTTTGAAACACTCTGGAGTGAGTAAAAGCCATTTTGAACTATGTAAATTTTTCTTGTATGCCGTTAATGAATTTGAAGGATTCTTAGGACTCATTTCTCAATAGGTAACTAGAGCTGTGCAAGAAAATATATTTGTAAAATATTATAAGAAAATTCTAGACTATGGACAAGTGGCATTTAGCGAGTCATATCTCAAGGAGCTTATAATACTCTAGAATTTTAGGGATGTGGCCGAAAGGGGTGTATATTGAAAGTTAGATTTCTATGAAACTTTAGGGATTGTAAACTTTATGTTTTCTTGTGTTTTTAAGTGATCTAGGACCAAAAACATTATGCGTGCAACTGTTATAGCTGTGGAGGATTATCGCTTGAGTAATCATGTTCTATTGCACTTGGTCAGTTTCTTATTTGTGTTTATGAGTGATCCAAAACTATGAAGAAATTTACCGGAGTGGTTCTGGTCACCTTGCCCATGTATTCGGGCTACAATAGGCAATTTTTTGTTTCTTTTCTTCCTCAATTTAGTCTCAAATGTTCTATGTGTCCAGGGTTTAGCAGGCATCATCCTTAGTATTTGTTAAGGGCCAGAAAATAGGGAAATATCTTTAAAAACATACTCCCTCTTATTCTAATCAAATGTCCGCTTTCCGCTATTGGCATGTTAAAAGCAAGTGTTCCATTTTCCAATTTAGTAACCTTTTTTCCCTATTTATGCTTTAATGAGATCCCACTATTTACTCAACTGATATTTCATGATATACCACTGAGTTTCTTCGAAATTCACCATATACCACACAAAATGTTTTAATTCACCATATACTATTGATTTTTCGTCCGTTAGCACAGAATACCATTAATGGCAACTGCTGTTAGTGTGCCGTTTGTGGTAAATTATTAATTCATCATATACCATTAATTTTATTTTTTTTGCGTCAAATACCATTTTTTGCGTCAAATCTGACAATAGTTGAAAACCTAGTTGCTGAATTTTTGGAATACGAGTCTGTGATGGGGTTGAACGTGATCCATTTTGGTTGATTTCTTTGTTGTTTTCCTTTCTTCTACTATCTTTTTAATAAGGCTTTTAGTATAATAGGGCATCTCTGTAGGATAAATGAGTGCTTTACGAGCAATTGACTTGAATGAGCTTTAATCTTGGTTCATATCTTGATAAAACATGACATCTGCTGCCCATTTTTACAAAGGACCACATGTTCCGTAATCCTTAATGTGCCCATGGTTGCAGCGTTTCTCAATATGCTTCATCTTAAATTCTTAATAAAGATAACTTAATCAATAATAAGATTGTAAACTTTAAAGCTGCTTGTCACGACTCTTTTAAGTTTGCGGCTAAAGAGGCATGCTGCATGTTCTCTGATGACTTGTGGGCTGAACTAGTTTTTCAAATTTGGTGAGGGATAGGCATGATCTGTAGACGAACTCATCCATGGTTGCACACCTTAAAACTTGCGTTTCATATGCTGGGCATAGAGACTAAATTTTTCTAATCATCTTTATTGCTTGTAAACTACCAACTTATCTAGGGTTTTCCTGCTTGAAGTGATGTCTTCTTTTGAATTTGCTTGTAAACGTAGCCTATTTTAGCCACGCGATGTCACAAACATGTATACTTGCGTGTGCCTTGATGAGTTATGATGAGTTAGAAACATTCATATAGTAGTTTCGGATATCTCTGCCTTTTTCTATAGCATAGCTATTGTTACCAATGCAATTTTAGTGTGTCGTTTCTTGATACATACGGATATCAGCTATCATCAGATTTGACGCAAAAAATGGTATTTGACGCAAAAAAAATAAAATTAATGGTATATGGTGAATTAATAATTTACCACAAACGACACACTAACGACAGTTGCCATTAATGGTATTCTGTTCTAACGAACGAAAACTCAATGGTATATGGTGAATTAAAACATTTTGTGTGGTATATGGTGAATTTCGAAGAAACTCAGTGGTATATCATGAAATATCCGTTTACTCAAATGCCATCAAATAATCACTCTTTCCCTCTTTTTTTCATACTTACGTATTAACATAACATTATCTTACAAAGGGCGTAATATCCAAAAAAATCAAAAACAAATCACACGAAACCAAGTAAAAGCACTATATAATGTAGTCTGCAGGTGAATGCAATGAGAAATTGTTCGAAGAATTTTTTTCAGGCTTTATATAATGTAGAAAATTGAAGAATTTTTTTCAAGCTTTTGGCACTCTGGCTCCATTCATACTTAAACATCTTGCGTTTTTATTATGTCAAATTTTTGATTTATGTCTTTTAGTTCTTAGCACGACATTGTAATAATTTAATAACAATTAATGGCAGAAAATTATATCGAGTGGCTAGTTAGGGCTTGATATAAGGCTTTTCCTGAACTATAGGATTACATAGAACTACTGAATATTCCAATTTGTTAAACCACTTTTCTTTTAACACCTTCAATCGATTCTTGTTGACTGTGAATCTATGTTTACTGTTGTTTGCAACTTGGAAGAAATTTATTGCGAAGAGCAGCATTATCAAGGGAAGAAATTGCTGAATGTTAAGGGTGGGTTGGATTTTTATAATAATTCTAGGATTTGATTGATGGAACTGCTCAAATAAGAAGTGTCTTTGATTTACCTATATCATGAAATCTTGCACTGAATAGTTTCAACTTTCATCTTCGAATGCCTCACTCATTCCTACTAAAGGGTGATTTTCATGCTAATAGTTTTTTTTTTTTTTTTAAATTCTTTTTGGCTGTTAAACTCACCTCACTTCGCTTCTCAACTAGCCTCCCATTTAGCCTTTGTTGATTATTTTTCTATTCTTGGATGTATCCTTCACTGTTAGAACTGATTTTGGTTTGAGATCCTCAAAAGATTTTCCTTTTCCTAGACATTGTAAGTTCACTTGTTTGACCTAACTTTGCAGAATTTTCAAGGACATGGCATGTTGAGAGCTTCCTCTGTTTCTGCCTCGAGTACATCAACACCCAGTACATCACAAAACCAGCAGTCTCCACACCAGCCGTGGTTATCTGCTCAACATGGGCGCCCTCCTTTGCCATCCCAATCTATCAGAACCCAAGTGAATCCTCAATCGTTACAGCAGAGATCTCATATCCCTCAGCAATCACCTCAGCTGTTGCAAGAAGCTTCACTGCCACATCAATTATTGCCTTCTTCCCAACAGCCGCAACAGATTCCAGCATCAAATCAATCCCAAGACAATCATGGACAGCAGCTCTCGTCAGCTAGAGTTCCACAACCTTTAGCTAACCAACAACTCATCAGGGTTCAGGGATCAACGAATCAGAAACCTCCTTCCCCAGCAATTGGGCAAGCAAGCATCGCCCCCTCTGGCCGCCCCACTGAAAATTCAAATGCTACTGAGATATCTGAAGCTTGTAGCACGATCCTAAGCAAGAGAAACATCCAGGAAATCGTGAATCAGGTGGATTCTTTTTTCTGCCTTCAATCTTTGGCTCCTTGCTTCCTGTAATATTCCCTCCACCCCCTTAAGAATTGGAATTTACGTTTGCTATATCATCAGATTGATCCATCTGAGAAACTTGATCCTGAAGTTGAAGATGTTTTAGTTGATATTGCTGAAGAATTTATCGACTCGGTGAGTTTGAACTTCTACTTTCGTGACGAGTGATAACTTAATTTTGAATGCACCTCATCACAGAGTTTGTGAATGTTCTTATGTAGCCATTATTAGATGCTGTTATAATACCTTAAAATTTTTTCCAAACCACATACAAGTATGAAACATGTTCACCATTGCCTCATTAAAATTATATTACATCCCATTAAGAAACTAACTCTTGTGTGTTTTTATTGAGCAGATAACGACATTTGGCTGTTCATTGGCCAAACATAGGAAGTCGAGTACACTGGAAGCAAAGGACATACTGCTGCATATAGGTCAATGATAGGCAATGTTTAAATTTCATATTCTAGCATGTCAATTAATCATCAAAATATGTTTGTTCTTCTGCTAATTTGAATAGTTGTTTATGTGAACGCAGATAGAACTTGGAACATGACGCTTCCTGGATTTAGTGGAGATGAAATCAGGACCTATAAGAAACCAGTGAGTATCAGATTTTGAATGAGATATAGAACTTATTGTATAGGAAAATTTGACCTTGAAAATGCCAAGTTATCCCATCCCAGACGAATCACACCTTTTTCATTGAAATTAAGATTACTCCCATGTTTGAAGCCCAACACCAGACTTGAAAAGCCCAACACGAAATCAACACTTTGCAATAATGTTCGATGGTGTCCCCCTCAACACACACAAACACCCACCCTCGTATAAAAATACATGTTGAGATCAATTTAAGGGTCAGTTCAAAACAACTTCTTTTCTATTACTGGAGTAAGGTAGTGTACATCTACTCTCTAAATCCAGACTAAGGAGCCCTCTTACTGGCATTAGGGTAATCCAATCTTGGTATTGTTGTAGCGCTCGGGATGATTCATGTCAATTTATGTTCGTTTCATGTCGGTTTCATGTTGAGTTCATAATGGTGATTCATTTTTGTTTTTACAGGTTGCTAATGACATACACAAAGAGCGCCTAGCTCTGGTACCCGATCTTTTTTCTTCTTTGTAGATACGCGTTACCTGATATTTTACTTTTTATGTGTACTGTAATTGGTTTCTAATGTTTTATATTGTGTAACGGTTTGTTTTGCACCATTCTCTTCCTCAATTTTGGCAGATAAAGAAATCTCATACTGGAGCTGAGACAGGAACGAATAAAACCTCTGCCGGACCAGCTACAGGAAATGTGAAAGGAAATTTCACTAAAGCAGCTACCAATGTTGTGGGATCTTGATTTCGGTACCTCCAAAATGACAATCCAACTCTTCAAGCTCATCGGTTTTGGTCATCAAATGTATCGGTGATCAAAGTTATATGTCAAGCACTAACGAAAGCTTATAAATGTGTTTTTCTTTGAAGTACAGATTACAGAATCTGTTGTACAAATGTTGTATTTGTAGTCGCCCATTATTCTGACCGCTATAGCTAATAGCCATCTCATATGCACTCAACGGTGAAATCGTAAAGGAAAAGACGCTAATTGACAAATAAAAGCGAGAAATTTGTCAAGTTCGAGATTACTTGGCCCGATAGAATGATAATCTGGGGAGGAAAACGAAGAATTCGATGATGTATTTTGTAGCGAGTAAATGGTGGGGGAGTTGGGAATTTTTTTTAGATGATTCCTATTAGTGTACTTGTTAACATGTGATGAACTTGTACCCATTGTTGTGCTCTTTGTATTTTGAGTAAATTCTCTTCTGATAGTGTTTCAAACTTACAAAATTCACTGAAATCTTTGTACTTTTCTTACATTACATGTTCTTTTTGGTAGTCTTTCATAGATATAATCTAAGTAACGGTAATCGTGATATTAGTAAATCACCCTGATGTGGAACAATGTAATAAGTTGGGGGTTTTATGATTTTAATATATCTTTTTTATTTTATTTATTTTATTAATATTTATTTTGTCTTTTTATGATAATTTACAAATCACAGCGATTGATTCTTTCAGCTTCAATCAAAATGCTACAACGTTCGCATATTTTGGTATGTTTCTTTTACTTGAGATAATGTCATTTAAATAATATTATTTTCTTAATTCTTGTTTACACAGTTTCATTTATTTTAACCCTATTTATACTATTTTAATATTTAAGATAAAATAATTATGAGATGAAAGCGGTGAGTCGGTGACATAATACAAATACTAAATACTAATTGGAGTGATGCCAATTTGATGTGTACTACTACACAAGTATATCCTTAATTATTTAAGGCACATGTTGATTGTAATGGAACTTTTCATCAAAGTGGATTAGGTAATTAGACAAAAAAAATTTATACTTCTATATTATTTCGTGACTTTAAATATATACTTTCTCTGTCTCACTCAATTTACATTAATTTGTCTTATTTAATTTGCTTATTTCTATTTTTGGACAATTGATCTATCATTTTTTTTAATCTCATTTATATATTTTACACCCTGTATTTTGTTTTTTTTTTCTATTTATTTTTTGAACAGATCCCAATATAAACTTAAATGTCAAATAATTTGAATTGTGAGTTTTTAAGAATTTTAAAAAGTTAATATTTAGAAAATTTATATTGAGACAAATCTATCAAAATTCTACATAAATATGTTTTGCCATGTAGATCGATGAGAAATCATAATCAAAGTTTGACATTAAAACTCGTAAATCCTATTTAAAAAGAACATATGAAAATAAAAGAAGTATTTTCTCTTTTAATTTCATCTATGCAATTCATCTTCTCTATTCATTATCATTATTTACTTTCTTTTTTCCTCGCACTTTCTCTTTAATTCTTTTATTATGTTTTTTATTTTTTTCTCAAAGATTGAATCCTATCCACAAGTTGTATCATGTATGATGCATCATGCATGTCTGTAAATGAGTCATCGTTACGTACACTTGTATTCTTCTTATTGCTTTTCTCCCAAGGCTTCTTACCCAACTCCATTTTAGACTTCTACTTTTATTCTATGAAGTACTAATCTACACCAATACCTACTCTTGATTTGTTACTATTGCCAGCGATATAATAATTTAATAAGTAAAATATCATATAATATTTTCAATTAAAACATTTAGTGTTGATTTATTAATTTTATTTACGGATATAAATTTATATTTTAGCTCCACTCATACATAAACTAGTTTTTTCTTATCATTTTATTCTAATATTTATTTTAGTAGCTATTTTTTTGCATCTTAATCAAAATGAAAACTACCATCTTATGAGATATAAAAGATGCTTGACAATTTGATTATTGGTGACTGATTTGGTTAACTTGTTTGACTTAATCGTAACAATTACTTCCTTTTTAATATTGTTAAACCACCTATTTAAGCACGTTGTTATCAATTAGTTTGGTTAAAATAGTCATTGATTATTTATTAGAAAAAAAAAACATGTTAAAAGACCAAAAATTAATGAAAAAGATATACATTGCATTCAACAAGTCTTCTATGAGACCGTCTCACCGTAAGACGGATTCATACAAGCAGTTCAAAGTTAAACTTACATAGCAGTTAACTATATAAAAACAGTTTTTTCATTAAAATTTTAAGAAATAAAAAATTAGATCAGCCCATATTAAGCCGTCTCACGATGAAACGGTCTTAATAAAAAATTTATCAAAATTAAAAAGTAAAAAAAAAACAAAAACCTTTACGTCAGAGTCGGAGTATTTCCAAATAAAACTCTTCCAAAAGTATTAAAAAATTAGTTCCAAATAAATTACTTTTATAATTTATTGAAAAAAAAAACAAGTGGTGGGATCAGCTAGGTGACGTTTAGAGGAGAAGATCCAATTTCACTTTGGGATTTCCCTTCTTCTTTCTCCTTTTTTGTGTTCTATTGACTGACACTTTTCTTATAAATCCCAAAAGTTTTTCTTTTTTCCTGCATTCATCTAAAGTTTTTAACTTGAATTTCTCTTTATGGGCACAATTTTGGAAACTGATTCTCACGTTGGAGAAAGCATCTCCAATGGCATAATTTATGATTCTTCTAATAAGCCTGAAAAGCTTATTATTGATACTGATCCTGGCATTGGTAATTTGCATTTTTTCTTTTTCCCATTACTTTAGATTCCTGTTTGTTACATTCTATTCTAGGTTTATCTTTATTTTTCTTAGATTATACTTGATAATTTAAGCAATTGATTTACAAGACTGAAAGTGAAAGAATTTTGATCATTCAATCAATGGGTTTTAGGGACAATACATGATCTATGGTCTAATCATCAATGCTTGATGACATTATTTATTGGGTTTTTGCTAATTTCATGATTTTAATTTGTTCTTGTGTTTATTGATTTTTTATAGAATGAATTTAATGTTTGTTGTTAGTTTATTTGATCACAAGTATTAGTAAAGCTTCCAATTTACCTTAATTTCCAGGATTATAGTTCAAATCACAAGTAAATTGAAATCTTTGACATGATCACCGCTTTGATTGCATTTTTTTTAGAGAAAGGGTAAATTTTTGTGATGAATTTTATTGAAGAATGATGATTGGGCTCTCTCCTGAAATGGCTATTAGAATGATTAATCCTCATTCTGGAATCTTCAAAGGTTATCTCCTAAGGATTGGGAATTTTCCAGTTACCCTTTTGCCAAAAAATAAAAAGAATAGCAAATTCAGAACCTTTCTCATCACCATCAATTAGATGTTTTCATTCGTGTCATCGGGTTGGTTTCGGGTTAGGTTTTTCGGGTCGGATTGAAATTGGGTTTTGTATCCATATAGTTTATTACATAATTGTAAATCATTTTTGAAGTCGAGTCAAATCGGGTTCGGTTACAAGATCGTGTAAATTTCGGATTGTCGTGTCTGTTTGGAACATCTCTACCACCAATAGGGGTGTCCATTTGGGTCAATTGTGTGGTTTTGTTTCATGTTTTCTGGGTCGGGTCATTTTCGGATATGGTGTATATGATTTAATGTGTTAATATGGTTTCATTTTTACGCTCGGGTCTAAACAAACTGCTTTTCTTTTAGCACTATTGATATGAATGTGTAATTCGACATTGGGGAGTACTTAAATGAAGTTTCTTAAGTGTTGTTTTGCTATTATTTGGAATTTTAATGATTGATCAAATAATCAAGTGTCAATTCATACCCAAGTTGAAGTGATAACGATTCGATATAGATATCTAATTTGAAGGCGAAATAAAAAGTACGATCAACATGGTGTAGTAGTGGTTCAAGCAGCTTTTATGTTGTAATTCGATATTGGTTCGGAAACCGTCTCTATGTTATTAGGATATAAAGGCTGCCTGCATTCGATCTTCTTGCTCCATCGACGTGAGAGACTGAGTGCTCCTTACTAGAGTTGGCGTAATGCCATGTTATGATGTTTCAATTTTGGCATTTGGATAAACTTCTTTGGTTGTCATTCATGCCTTACGATATATATTGAGCGTAAAATTTATCGAGGTATTTTGGAAGCGTTTTTGAATCTCAAGTATGAATTATCATAACCGTTTAAATGTGAGATACCGGACATCAAAGTTATGTGAAGCTAGGCCAGTAGTTTCTCTTCCTTGTCTTAGTTTTGTTCTTATAATCAGCCATTCATTTTCATTTTTCGGATTCTTTATTTTCCTTTTGGAAACCTGAGGCAAGCTTCATGTGATCTTTCTGCTTCTTATGGTGCTAATTTGGAAGCTATCTTTTGAGGGAAAACATTTTTCATCTTCTGACTTTGCATGTTTACTTTCTGACCAATTATTGTTTTGATGTGTATTTTTACACTTACGTATATTGGTTTTTCTAAATGCGCTTCACGATATACTTACATGAAAATGATTGTAGATGATAGCATGGCAATCCTAATGGCCTTTCAAACTCGAGAAGTAGAAATCATCGGGTTGACAACGATATTTGGAAATGTCATGACTGAAAATGCAAGTAGGAATGCTTTGCTCCTGGTATGTGGTTGCTTTCTCACTTCTTTTCTATGTTTGTTCTCTTATTATACTTCGTAACCCACGTAGATATCTGATTTCTCTCATATTTATGAGCACTCACTGGTTTTAATGTGCAAAAGGATAGTGTGAGATTGCTGAACGTCCTGATATTCCGGTCGCAGAGGGAAGCCCTGGGCCTTTGAAGGTATTTCTTCTAAATTGATTGTTCATGACAATTTCTTCTCTTCTGTTTTAGTCAAAGACTGTTGAAACTCGATTCATTGTTTGTCAATGACTCACCTGTTTTACATTCTTATGAAAATGAACTTATGTGTTAAATGGTATTATCTGTTTGACGGAATCTGATTTACTGCTGCCTTTTGGGACAAATAGTCCTTTTGTTGCTTTTGCTTTCGAGCTATGTTACTCAGACTCTTCATTTTGCTTTACGTACCGGTGTCCGATCCTTGATGCTCGGACATTGGTATGGCACTTAGACACTTCATTTTAGGCTTAAAACTGAATATTTAGACGTATCTAACACCTGGATACGTACCGATATCCGGCATAATTACCCGAGTCCAATAACATAGCTTTCGAGCATATAGTTGTCTTGTTTTGAGCTTTGAAGTTTTATGATTCAGTGAATCACCCATGTTATGTTTCCATACAAAATTGCTCATGTTGGTTTCGGCATGTTGAAACAAGTTTTAAGATTTCTGACCTTGGAATCGTTTTGTTGGTTGCGCCACATCTCACATAGGCTATATAGTTATTTATCGAAGTTCTATGAGAAACGGGCACATTAGTTTTCAGTCCCGGCCAACATCTCGAGGAAGAAATACTTTTGTACACTTATTGTATCAGTTTTTTCATTATAAACAGGGTGGCATACCACGTGTTGCTGACTTTGTTCATGGTTCTGATGGATTGGGCAACATACATCTATCACCTCCCAACGCGAAAAAAATTGAGAAAAATGCTGCAGAATTTTTGGTGGATAAGGTTTCTGAATACCCTGGTGAAATATCGATACTTGCGTTGGGGCCATTGACAAACTTAGCCCTGGTTAGTCTGCTTACTTTTCTCGGTTATTTTAATGCTCTCGAAGTATAGCTGTATCTGACATCTTATACTGCAGGCAATCAAGAAGGATTCAACCTTCGCAAGCAAAGTGAAAAGAATTGTGGTTCTCGGGGGCGCATTCTTTTGTGTTGGAAATGTTAATCCTGCCGCTGAAGCAAATGTAATTTCTTGCTCTTTTTGCCCTTGTCAAATGTTGTCGGTTTCTTATGATACCGCAACATGTATCTTATACTTCTACTAGTTTTTAATATTTAACGCTAACATTTATGCTTAAATTCAGATCTACGGAGACCCTGAGGCGGCTGACGTAGTTTTTACTTCAGGGGCAAATATAACAGTTGTTGGCATTAACATCACAACCCAAGTCAAATTTACAGGTGCAGTTCAACTTCGTTGCGATTTTCATGTTAATACGACGTTATATTATGCCCTCTGTTATCAACTTGAACTGCTATTATCGACTAATATTACTATGGTGGCAGACTCTGAACTTCTTGAGCTAAGGGAATCAAAAGGAAGACATACACAAGTACTCACTGATATGTGCAAATTTTACCGTGATTGGCATGTGAAGTCCGATGGTGTACATGGTATGCAACTACCGTTTTCTATCACACCTTTGCTAGTTGGTTAATAAAAATTACATTGCTTATACCTAAAATCTATGTTACTCGGAATCTAGATCTCATATTTGACATGGGCTTGTGCCTAAGCATTAAATTTGGTTATTTACTTATTTATTTATGAAATTAGAAACAACCTTTGTTATTACTAACAAGGGTAAGGTAACGTACATTCGAGCCTCCAAACCTCCCATAGGCAGGGCTTGCCCGGAGTTTTGAGAGGCCTAGGGCAAGATAACAATTATGGGCCCCTAATTATTACTATTTACATGTGAAATAATAAAAGTATCAAGATTAGATAAATATGAATTTTTGGGTAAACTTGTTCTAGTTTTTCAGGATGGGCGCGGGGCGAAGACCCTTCTTGCCCCTTAATAGGGCCGGCCCTGCTCATAGGTGGGAGCTATTTATGGCATTGGCCATTGAATGATTGAAAATAGAATTTACTTTTTCACGAAAATTTTTTATAGCTGTTGGTTCAACATGAATTGTTGACTTGGACAATGACAAGTTAAATAAAGACCCAAATAACATCATCTAAAATTTGGTTGATCAACGTTCCATTACCCTATAAGTGGCTCCTACCTAGCTAGGCTCTCACTTAAGAAGGGTTTGAGGGGTCAGATGTAAGCCATCTTACCCTTGTAATGACAAAGAGGTTACGTGTTTCTTAAAATTGATTGATCTGCAGTTTAGTCTACATTTAACATTCCAACACATGAAAACTATGGCCATAGGTGTATTCCTTCATGATCCGGTTAGCTTTGTAGCACTTGTGAGGCCAGATCTTTTCACGTACAAGAAAGGGGTCGTGAGAGTTGAGACGCAGGGCATCTGTGTGGGACATACATTGATGGATCAAGGGCTTAAAAAGTTAGTTAAATTCATTTTCTATCTAGTCATATATACTCAGACCTCTCTAAATCCCGCCTCTTACATAAACTTGACTGATTATGCGTAACAGGTGGAATTCGGAAAATCCATGGACAGGATATTCTCCGATTTCTGTAGCGTGGACAGTTGACGTCGAAGAAGTTAAAATGTACATAAAGAACCAACTAATGCAGATTTGAAGATTGAATGAATGTGTTGTTAATATTGTAAATCTCTATGTTCACCCACATAATCTGGGCTGATTAATTTGCTTCAGCTTTTATGCTAGCAATGCATTTGTTTATTCAAACACTCTCTTCTTTGTTAATCCCTTCAATGCAATCTTATTAACTTGTTCTCGTTGATCGTTGTTGTTATCAAGTTATTCCTATATTGGGTTGTGAATGAGTTGATGTACTCGTGCGCAGCTCGAGAATAAGCTCGGTTAAACTCGTTTATCATCGATAGACATTTAAGCAAAATTTCAAGCCTTGTTTGGTTAAACTAAAAAGCCTAACTTGAACACTTTGATGTTCGATTGGTTTATTCTCGTGAACGTTTTTGTTTGTATTTCTTTATGAACTTGATCTGGATAATATGTTTAAAGATGATAAGGTCTCTTTCACAACATATTAAATCAGTTAAAGTATATTTTAAACTTTGTTATTTTAGCGAATATGAATATTGCAGTAATGATTATGGGTTACGGTCTTCCTTCTCTTTCCAGATTATATTTCTTATGAGCTTTATATATTAAGTACGATAATGGTGATGAAGTGATGATTTTCACCTTGCTGATGATCTTACCTCATATCATCTAACTTTCTTATTTTATTTTATTTTTTTTGTTTTATATTATAGGGTAGGCTTAGAAAAGAAGAAAGTTAAGTGTAAATCGAATTCATAATCTTACCTGAAAAAAGTAGTAATTGATCCTACTGAGATAAAACTCAATTTGATCTACAATCATCCTCTATTTTTTTTTTTTTTCAATCATCCTCTTTAGTAAGACATCATTAATTGTTATTATTAAGTTTTTCATTATTATTAGTTATTATTATTTATATAATGAAGAATGAAGATTAGGAGGCAACGACTTTTGTAAGTATAGCTTATAATAGAACAATAAGAGTTGGATAAAAATACACGTGATTTGTATAATTATAGACATAATCATGTGATTAGAAATTCACAATATATGATTCTCTTAAGTAATTAAAAACAAAAATGTCTCCATTCCTCCAACCATCCTATTTAATTTAAACTTAAATAATTATTATTATAATTAGGCTACAATACGTTGAACCTTCCATCGAATATAAGCAGCTACACCAACTTTCTCATCATTATTCACCCATCATCATCACGTATTGTACAATATAATTAAGATAACTATTTAAAACCTTAACCTCTTCGTTATATTAATTTTACGGCCCGTTTGGTACATGGTATTAGAGGGCGGTAATGGTAATAAAATTAAGTAATGAAAATTTTGGTTGTTTGGATGCCTTCAATGGTAATGGATGGTAATAAAATAAGGTAATGAAATTACCAAAAAGGGTCATTTTCATTACCATCAAACAACATGGTATTAGGCGGTAATGGTAATGAAGTATTACTGTGGTAATAAAATAAGGTAATGTTGTTTCGAGCTGAAGAAAAAAAATAATGAAGAAAAAAAAGGTAATATATGTAATTATCCAAAAAAATATTATTATTAAAAAAAGAATCATTAGATAGAATAATTTAGATACAATAATGCTTTTAGATACAAATATATAATAATGAAACTAAGAGTCATTATCATTTTTTATTACTAACAACCAAATGCAATCAATGGAATATTATCTTTCATTACCATTCTTTAGTCATGCACACCAAACAAAAGAATCTTCATTACCAATTCTCATATCCATTCCTTCATTACTATTGCCATTACAACATTTCATTCCCATTACTTCATTACCATCAACCAAACGAGCCGTTAATGGTATCACTAATAGCTATTCACGTAGTAATTTTTAAATATATACAGT
The DNA here is from genome assembly GCF_026212465.1 of Amaranthus tricolor. NCBI lineage: Eukaryota > Viridiplantae > Streptophyta > Magnoliopsida > Caryophyllales > Amaranthaceae > Amaranthus > Amaranthus tricolor. The sequence continues at coordinate 30,117,530 of NC_080051.1, read as the reverse complement.
TAACAATTATAATTATACATCTATCTCTACCTTATAAATAATTATCTTGCGTAAGACATGCTCATAATTCATAATGTATTTATACATTTATATAATTAAATAACTTGAATTATAATATATATGAATCTAATTAATAATTGTAATCATAACGTAAATAGATGAGTATCAATAATTGTAATCATAAATGTAATTATTGAGGTATATATTATAATTTATAACTAAAATAACAAATTATCATTGAATCTTAAATAATTGAAATAAAATAGGTAAGTGATAGAAAATGAGACGTGGGCAAATGTTGATTATTATACAAGAAAAATATAAAACAAGTGACCAAACCAACCACTTCTCAATTGACCCACAACTTATACATGACCAACCTTACTTGAACAAGAAACGGAATAAAACATTAAAACACATTAACATTTATTAATTATTACAGCTCGTTTTGTTGGATCGTCTCACAGATGAGTCTAATTAGCCCAATTTTTTTTTTAATAATTAATCACTTTAAAATTATAAGTAATCACATTAAAATTATAAAAGACGAACATTTTAAGATTGTAACTAATTAGTTTAAAACATTATATATACATTAGATTTATCGAATATAAATAGTCTCATCATGAAAATGTTTAATATGAGAATTTGTGTAATTATTATTGTTTATATTATTTTTTTTGATTATTGAATTTAAAATTAATTCATCTAATTCTGATAAAATACAATTCTCTTTTTTTTTTTTGAGTTAAATCAATTCTCTATTTTTTTTTCTTTTAAAAAGTAGTTGAACTGATCTTTTCAAACACACGTTTTATTAGAAGAAACTTCCCATAAATACCACGTAGTACACGAATATTCAACGTCCATGAAAGCAACCAGCAGGCAGCAGCAGCCATATTACAAGACTTTCTTTTGGAATCCACATTATTTTTTTTATATACTTTTTTAATATTTTACATATTTATATATATATATATAGATGCCAGGATTGAGAAAATAAATATTCATAATTCATAATAATTCTTATTCAACTCCAAAAATGGGACAGAAAAATATCTGGTGGTGGTATTTAGCTTTGTGTATGACTTTTTTCTTGGGCTTGAGCTTATGTGAGAATAATATCCAAGGCGTATCGGCGGCGGCGACGACGACGGAAAGCTGGAAATTAGTTACTGAAGATATGTTGAAACAACCATGTGATGAAATATATGTGGTTAAAGAAGGTGAAAGTGTTCATACAATTAGTGAAAAATGTGGGGACCCGTTTATTCTTGAAGAAAACCCACATATTAACGACCCGGATGATGTTTTTCCGGGTCTTATTATCAAGATTACTCCTTTTAGGAATCGGTAAATATTAATTCGGATTATATATACTACTGTTTAGTGTTAGATGTAAATCTGTTTTTTCATTTTTCTTTTTCACACAAAATTCAGATATAATATGGGAGAGGGAAAGCTGGTTTTGAATATTGATGTTCATGTATATATACATAATACATTTAGTATTTGTAGTTTTTAAGTTTCTTTTATTTTTAGGCATATAGTTTGGAATAATACGAAAGAAATTAATGATCTTCCTTCTTCAAATTTCATAGAAATTGATCAAAATTCCATTGTATTTTAGTCTTATATTTTCATATATGCTTCGAAATAAAGCAATAATTTTTTTCTGTTTTATAAGTGAATAGTAATCTTTTCTAATTTTGTTTTTAGTGAATTAATAATAATAATAATAATAATAATAATAATAATAATAATAATAATAATAATAACAATTATTATTATTATTATTATTATTATTATTATTATTATAAATTATTATTATCATTATTATTATTAATTTATTTTTTGATTTGGGCATACTACAAGCACGGGCTTGAGAAAATAATATAAATCTTTATTATAGGTGAGAATCAAAACTAATCGCTTGAGAGCAAATATTAATGGGAAAAATAAAAGTCAAACTAGAAAAAAAAGTTAATTAAATAAATGATTAAAAAAATTTAATTGTTAGAGAGGTAAAAGAATTAAATAGACGGTAATGAAAAATGGAGAACATAGCAATTAGTTCTATTATTTGGGTTACAAATTTACTCTATGAGAGGATGGGAAAATTCTTCACCTCCTAATAAGGAAAATCAACCTTTTTTTTATTCATCTGTAATACCCCAAATTTAGCTTAAAAAGGATTGATAGACTACTCATATCAACAAGGTGCTGTGGAGCAATCTTAGGATGGGTGACCTCCTGAAAAGTTTTCCCGGACGCACACGAGTGAAGCCAAAGAGCACTGGAAAGACTTGTGTTAGTTTGTGGGGCTAGTTTATAGTCTTTATGAGTAGCCACCGGTGGTCCGTTGGGCCGGGGTGTTACATCATCATTTTTTATCTTCTCTCATTTTACCTTTATCACAATTATTTCAATAACTTCATTTGCACTCCAATTAGCTAGCTTTGTTACATTAGTTTGACTTCTTTTATCCCCTTAAATATCCATTCTCAATCCAAGCGACCCCTTAATGGTGAAATCAAGATCCTCTCCCCATTGTTGTTGTTGTTATCATTGTTAATGGTGAAAGCAGATTCTCTCCCCATTGTTGTTGTTATTATTGTTATATCAGTGCTATTATATAAAACAAACTTACAAAATGACGTTGGTAGAAAGCCGAACAATAAGCTAATCACCCACTTATTATAATTATTATTATTGTTGTTGTTATTACAGAAAATGTTATTAATTCAAGCTCTAATAGTTACAAATGCAAAAACATCTAGTATTCATAAAGTTAAATTAAATGGCTTAAAGTTTTTCATAAACATAAAAATATGTAAATTATAGATTAAATACGTATACCTAAATTTAAAGCAATATATATGTTAATTCTAATAATATTGATTGTTGACTTGTTTATGAAGATACATGGTTTACATAGAGTTACATTCATTAAGATTTCGTAAATAAGCAAAAGAGTGGTTTTCAAAGGTTGCTATAGTGAAGATCTCTATAATGGTTGGTGTATCATCCCTTTCTGATTACCACCAATTGAATTGTCTACTTCTAGTCGTCCATTATATCATTCTCTTGCCATTACATTCTTGTCAAATTTCAGCACTTATGACTGTGGAACTAACATTTTGTATGTTTAAGATGTTGAACATTTAGCGTCTAATAATTCTAAATATATAATCACCAAAGTATTACAGAAATAGTGGGGCAATATGTATTAAAATACAAGGTCCAAAAGGAATTCATAGGATAAGACAAAAGAAAATCCAAAGACCGAGTCAGCAGGAAAAGTCGATTCGGCTTTCCTTAAAATGGGCCTAAAGCCGACTTAGCTTTAGGTTCTGGAAAAATCATTTTGTCCAGCAAGTAAAGCCGAGTCAGCTTTCCTGGGATTAGAGCAAAAGCCAACTCGGCTTTTTCTGACCGTTGTGTCTTTATGTTTCCTTTGACTTAATTGCATTGGATTCCTTCACTTATTCCATATCATTTCTATGTTACAAAGGAGTAATTGGGAGGTATAATGCTCATGAATACCTTGGTTAAAGGTATTGATTGGAGGCCATTAAGATTGGTCATCAATGGATGATTGAATGTGCCATGACCCTTAGCTATACTTGGGATAATATAAATAACGGCTCGGGGAAAGATGTTCACCACACTTAATTTCTAATTTCTGAATTCTCATTCTTGCTCTTTCTCTTTTACTTGTGTTCTTTCAAGAGAGTAATTAACTTTTGTTAGAACTTCCAAAGCTTATAATTCATTAAACACTTGTTGTTAAGTAACATACTCTAAGTACTAAGGGTGTGTTGTGTTGTTTGTATCTCGTTGTGAATTTTCAATTCAAAATCCAAGTACCTTTGTAAGGGAAATATCATAAAAGGAAAGTGATTACATGCCTAAAATAAATATCAAATTTTCGAATAACGGTTGTCGTTACAAAGATAATCTTCAAGTTAATTCTTAGTGTATTTTGTAAGTTTATTTAGCCATCAACAAAGGGAAAATACAAATTCCCATTTGTAATTTGTATTTTGCATTATTAATTTATAATACAAGAGTGGTATTTATAAAGAATTGAATCATTTTAGACGGATTTAGGATTTGAAAAATAAGGTTGCCCACACAATTTAATTATTTATTTTATGTACTGTTTAGATTGTCCTTATAAAATTGCTCTCTATTCAGTTTAAGTTAATCTCACTTTTTTTTCAGCAATGGTCACACTACTTATAAATATCATCCACATACTAATTCTAATCATTCATCATCTAATCTGGTTATATTTTCATTTATTTGTATTTTGTATTATTACAAATTGTTGTATGAGACGGTCTTATCTAGAGACGTGTCTTATTTATGGGTTAATTAGTCCATCTCATACATATTATGAGATTTAAGAATATAAAGTCCTTATTTGAGATCATTTCACCGAAAAACGATCTATTACAAAAGTAGTTTTTTTTTTTTAAAAGTGTCTTATTCTTTAATACAAAGTTAATAATTATATGAAAAAATCAGATGCATGCAATTCAATAGGGACAAGGGAGTATAAGACATACTTAAACTTTTTTATTTTTTATAATTTCATGGTAGAATTGTATAGTTTGTTGAGCTATTTATTTTGAAAAAAAAGACATATAAGCTTGGGATGAAACTAGTTTGATAAATTCCTTTCAAAAAAAAGAAAAAAAAAAACTAATTTGATAGGGGTGAAAATAATTTTTAACAATCACTTTAAACCCGTTTGAGCGAAGAAGTTGGGTTTTGAAGTCAATGCATTATTATCAATTACTCCCATCCTCATGTGAGAATGCACCCAAATTATTTACAGTGAAGTTTAATAAAATGTAAAATTGGATTGGAGAATAAGACAATAAATAAGTAGATGATAGAAATGAATGGTTAAGATGGAGAGAGAAAATAAGTTTGTAGATGAGATATAAAGAAAGAAAGTGGGGTTATTGTCAAAAAAAAAAACGATGCGAAATAAGAGAGACAAACTAAAATGAAAAGACGTATAATTGAAAGGGATAGAGAAAATATCAATTTGAATGAAATCAAGATCACTCATTACATGAACAAGACATATCCATATATAATAAAAACGGGTCATAGTTTCAAGTGGTATCAAACTAATGGGCTTTTTCAAAAGCATGTTAAGGAATTCATTAGGAAGCTATGGGCCTTAGAGTTTTCAAAGTTATTCAACAATTTCCATTGGAGAAGCACCCATGACCAATAAGTTGGTCCGGTATAGATTTAGTCAACACCCGCTTCAAAAAAATGGAGTATATAATGTGTATTAATTTTAAACATAAAAAATATAAATTAGAGATTATGAGTTAATGGAGTACAAAGAAAAAGAGTAGAATAGTTTTTTCCAAAATCATCACTATAAATAAAATTAGGAAGGGATCAAAGACAACATATCATACACTTATAATTAGGGCTGGCAAAAGCTGACCCGACCTGTCAACTTGATCTGAAACCGATCCGAAATTAGCGAATTTGGGTTTAGATTTTTGACCCAATTAATTAAATGGGTCAACCCGACCTGATCTGTTTATTAAATGGGTTTTAAACCCGGAAAAAACCCGTTTAACCCATTTATTAAATGGGTCATTCAGGTCAGGTCGACCCATATTAACCCACTTGGGAGTTGGGCCTGCGATATTAACCCATTCCTCTTCGCTCTGTTCCATTCAAAATCATAAACCCTAAAATTATTTCGTGGTTTCGCCTTCCTTTGTTCCTCATTCATTCCTCTTCAGTCTTCTCTGCGGAGCGCCTTCCTCATTCCTCTTCTCTCAGTTCTCTGTGCGCCTTCCTCATTCCTCTTCTCTCAGTTCTCTGTGCGCCTTCCTTATTCCTCTTCTCTGTGCGCCTTCCACTTCGTCTTCGAGTGATTCGAGTCTTCGACCTTCAGGCCTTCCTCTTCTCTGTTCTCATTCTTTTATTTTTATTGTCCGATTTTTCTGATTTTTTTGTTTGATTTTTTCTGATTTTAATGTTCATTGTTGTTAGTCCTGATATTGCTATTTTCATTGTTCTTAATGCTCGATTTTTTCGATTTTGTTTGTGTTCCATTCCACCAAATCCTGTTACTGCTATGTATATTGAGTTCTTTGTGTATTTTCCTTTGGAGTTTGCTTTTGTATTTCCATTTTGTTGTTCTTGGGAGTAATCATGTCAATTGATGTTGTTAAATTGATGATGAATCAATTGATGATGTTGTTAAATCAATTGATGATGAATCTGAAATTGGGTTAAGTGATGATCCCATGAAGATATCATTGCACAATGAGTCTGATTTGAGTAAAAATGTGAATAGAATATTTGGGTCAAATGGGTCAAATGACCTGAAATATATGGGTTTAATGACCTGAAAAAAAAAGCAGGTTAAATGGGTCATTAGCAGGTTAACCCGACCTGCTACAGATCAGGTCGGGGTTTCAATTTTTGACCCATTTAATTAAATGGGTCAGGTTCAGGTCAAGGGTCTATTGACCCATTTATATATGACCTGAACCTGAAAATGACCCAACCTGACCTGTTTGACACCTCTACTTATAATACTTTTACCTTATTGGACCCCAAGTCCCCAAGTCAATAAAACAAAAAAAAATAAAAAAAAATCCTTCATTTACTTAGAAACACAAAAAGATTAGTGTAGATATGATACATGAATATATTTTGTAAGAACAAAAACTCTAATTAGTGCCTATTAATAAAAGCTACCCTCAAAATCAGCTAAACCATACCATTTGTAGGACAATTGATTAATAATTTCTTCTGTGATTAAGAATTGCAAGTCTTGGCATTGCATAGAGAAATAAAGAAAAAAATAAAGAAAAAAATAAATAAAAAAAGAAAAATCAGAAGAGAAAAATGGAGAAGAAGGAGAATGATCTAGCCCCGCAAATGGCAGCGAAGGTTCATGGAGGATTAGGAGGAACATTCTACGCATGGTGTGACTCTGAGATTCCAATGTTACTTGAGGCTAATATTGGTGCTGCTAAACTTGCTCTTAATAAATTTGGCTTTGCTCTTCCTTCTTTTTCTGATTCTTCTAAGCTTGCCTATGTTCTTCAGGGTAACTTTTCTTTAATTCTTCTAAATTTATCACCCATATGTCCATTTTTTGATGATATTGTTTTTGTTTATAATGTTAATGATTATAGAATTAATGGCAGTGGGTAATTGAATGTATGTCATAATCATAGAGCTCATTGTCTTATTATTTATTTCTTGTTATTTAACAAAGTTGTTCTTACATTATTCTGCATGACGCAATCGTTTATTGATGGTTGTGTCGAGCAATCAGCTCAACAACAAGTTTAAGCTGGTTGATATAGGCTGATATATGTTATATATTCTATCACGCTTATTCAAATAAAACGGATATTTGAACTAAAAGCTTTGATGTAATACATGCCATCTTGAAAAAAGAGGCGAACAAGATTCAAATCTGTGATCTTTTATCTTACTTCAACTATAAACTTAAGTTAGAAAGTCACAGGCTAATTGAAACTCAAATATGTCATATACTCTTCTTCCTCAATTTTTCTATATATTGTGTAGATTGTCGAATGATCCTCTCAAAGATTAAATTTGGGTATTAATCATTTCTGAATTTGATTTTAATAGAGATAGTATGCAATAAAGCGGTGCTCTTGAACTAAGTAAAATTATATTTATCAAATTAAAAAATATATATTATGTCATTTCGACTATTATGTGCTAATCATAGTTTTCAATCCAATAACTCACTCGAAAGTCGTGGGCCTTTTCTTAGGTTCTTGTTCATCGAAATTCTGATCATTTTTTAAAACCGACCCTGCTTCAAAATGTTCATCAGTATTTGTTGATTGAAGATTTTGCCTTTTAATAAGTCTGAATTTTATTTTTTTTTTGTGTAATAATTTATCAGGAAGTGGAGTAGCTGGGATTGTTCTTCCAGAACAGCAAGAGAAAGTGATTCCAATAAAGAAAGGAGATGCAATAGCTCTCCCATTTGGAGTAGTAACATGGTGGTACAACAAAGAGGACACAGAGCTAGTCATGCTCTTCTTAGGTGACACCTCGAAATCTCATAAAGCAGGCCGATTCACAGACTTTTTCTTAACTGGCTCGAATGGCATTTTCACCGGATTCAGTACAGAATTTGTGTGCCGAGCATGGGATGTAGGCGAAAAAATTGCCAATTCATTAGTAGGAAGTCAAACTGGTCTAGAAATAATCCAACTTAATGGATCAACCCAAATGCCAGAACCCATCAATGAGCATAGGAAAGGAATGGTGTTTAATTGTGAAGAAGCTCCAAAGGATGTGGATGTGAAGAATGGCGGTAGGGTGGTTGTTTTGAACGATAAGAACTTGCCCTTGGTTGGCCAGGTTGGTTTCGGGGCAGATCTTGTGAAGTTGGATGGGAGCGCGATGTGTTCTCCTGGTTTTTCGTGTGATTCTGCCCTTCAAGTCACGTACATTGTTCGAGGGAGTGGCCGTGTTCAAGTTGTGGGGATAGATGGCCGAAGGATGTTGGAAGCTAATGTGAAGGCAGGGCAGTTGTTTATAGTTCCGAGATTCTTTGTTGTCTCAAAGATTGCTGATCCCATGGGAATGGAATGGTTTTCGATCATTACGACACCCAAGTAAGTCATTCTAGGAACCTAATCCTGCAGGCTGCATATCATGGTCTAAGCACAGAAAACAGCATTTCTGATGTCCTTAATCTTCACTTTTGCATTGAATCATGCTTGATTAGTTCATATGTTATGCATGTTTTCTCGAGCACTCTTAGTTCGCTGCTTCCTAAAACCAAATACTGATCTTTGTGTTGTTTGCAGCCCAACATTCACACACTTAGCAGGAAAGACCTCGGCATGGAAGGCACTATCGCCTGCAGTACTTCAAGCAGCTTTCAATGTAAGTGCAGAGATAGAGAATCAGTTCCGATCAAAGAGGACTTCAGATGCCATCTTTTTCCCTCCTAAATGAGCATCAACTAGCAGATCAAGTCGTTTAATTGCTTAGCTTTAAGTCATCACACTTCAGTATATGATCTAAATTTTGTCTCTTTTAGCATCATTTTTCAGTACTAGCTTCCGTAACTCAGACTTTTCGCTTTATCTCAAGTACCCTTGGGTCTCTAATACTCAAATATGGATAAGACACTTGGATACTTCAATTTTTGTTCAAAGTTTTGCGAGTTTTAAAGTATTCGTGTTGGCATGGGTATACGAATCCAAATAACATAGATACTAGCTAGCTAGTGTTTTCTAATGTAGTCTTAAGCTTCAATTGTGATTTGTGATATTCAAATCATATTATTTCTTGTACCAAAGACTAGCTTTCAAAATTGTACTTAATGTTTTAAGTTCCCATTGTTTATGTGATTATATATATCATCCTATCACGGCCGTCTCACTTATTTTTATCCCTAGAGTTAAAGATATAAAAGATCATCAAGTTGATAGTCCGACGGCCATGCATCCTGTAGAAATGCAATGAAGATTACAGATCTGTAATAAAGAACAGTTGAGTTGCACCATAGCTTTGAGCTCAAGTGATCGAGTTCAAGCTTTGTGAGTCATTAATATAATTAATTCTATTTGAGGGGGAGGTGTCCATAAAATCAATTAAACATTATGCGTTCTTGCTAGTGCGTTTGTTCATTACTTTAAGCTCAAGTGATCAGTTAGTCGGGTACTTTCTGTTTTAATGACCCATGTCCCGACTTGATTTATCCGGATACCTGAACAAATCGGATCAAGACACTAGATACTTATTATATTTGTGGCAGATAAAAATAATACAAAAATACTCTAACATTAATACTGAAAAGGAAATGAGATAGGGATGATGCATAGGCCCACAAAAGGAAAGCATGGAATAAAGTGATAGACAAGAGGCAAGTGCGTCTACACTTGGTAATACATACATAAAAAATAGTACAAAGTAACGCCATTGTGAATACTTCCTATTATAGCTTTTTATCTAGGCTTTGACAAAGAACAACACTAATTTCTATATATACAAACTTTTCTTTCTTATACCACTATAAAGATTCAAAGCACTATTTTTACGACCACAACATCTCATACATCCTTCATCCTCCATTGTCTACATCCCTTTACTTGTTATAATGGGGCATACACATAACCTCTTATTCACCTCCTCCTTCCTCATTTCCATTTTTATTCTCAATTTAGGTATGTAATCAACTTTTTTCTATCTTTTGTTACGGTGTTTTAAAGCTTAAACCTTTATGTTAAGAATTCGATTTTCATCTCTTATAATGACAGTTATTTAAGCTGATAATATATATTAAGGTCTCAATATATATTATCATACCTTAGCTTCTCATATATAATAGCTTCTCAATATATATTATCAGATCCCCATAAGGCTAAATCACAAAATGGATATGTATTCACATATGGAGGTACCGCAATATTTTGGAGATCCACGAAACAGACACTGACAGCTACATCATCAAACCATGCAGAATTGATCGCCCTTTATGAAACAAGTAGAGAATGCGTTTGGTTAAGGTCAGTAATTGGTCACATTCAAGAAAGATGTGGGATAAACTCGATAATAAATTCTCCAATTGTAATTTTTGAAGAAAATATCGGTTGTATTGAACAAGTTAGTGAAGGCTTCATAAAAGGGGATAGAACCAAACACATAACACCAAAACTTTTCTTTGCACATGACCTCCAGAAGTATAAAATAGTAAAAGTCAAACAAATTCAATCAAGTGAAAATCTTGCAGATCTGTTCACAAAGTCTCTTCTATCAAAGAGATTCGAGCAACTTGTATATAAAATTGGAATGTGTTATCTACGAGATATCTGTTGAACTTAGGGGGAGAATCATACTCACTGCACTCTTTTTCCCTTCGTTCAGGTTATTATCCCATTGGGTTTTCACTGACAAGGTTTTTAACGAGGCAGTATTAAATAGAAATATTGTAATAATATTTTTTTTTACATAATTAGAATGGATTCAAGGGGGAGTGTTGAAATATAGTGTGAAAGGTAATTATTAAATTTACCCTAATGTGAATGTATTCATGTAATTGTAGATGAACTTACCTATAAATATGGAAGTTAATAAAATCTCCATCTTCTAACTTTTACTCATTCTATTTCCTTCTTATCTCTCTAAGTTTTAACAAATATTAGAAACCAACCCATGTAATATTACAAACACATGGGCTACTTATATTATATACTACTTCCTATCACCTATGCAAAGTCGATATTAATGAGCCTTAATATTAATTTACGTTGCTCTATTTTAATTTAAATTATTAGTTTATTAAGTATTATAATTCATAGTTATGTTGCTCTGCTCCTGCATATGTCTACATGGACAAGGGCAAATTCAAGATCATTTAATAATGTTAACTGATTACTGATACATATATTGGTTAAGTTAACCGATAAGCCGATATATGTGTACATGAGTCGGATACAAGGCCTTCACCATGAATTTTTCCTTTTATGATAATAGTTATAATTTTTTTTAAAATTTTAATCTCTTGAACAAATGTAATCTTTTTTTTTTTTTTTATCTAACTTCACCTTAAATTCTCTTTCTTCGATATGAGATAATTTACATGTAAATGATAATAAACATTTCAATAGCACCATGGGCAAGCCACACTGGGGGCCGGTAGAGGCCCGACCCCCTTGCCGAAAATGCGATATTTTGTAATTGTGGCTTTGGCCCCCCTTATTAATATATTATATAATTTAAAGAGTGCATAATTGTACAGAAATTACTATAGGTCAATTGTTGAGATAATATATTTGTAATCTAAGGTTAATAAATCAAACCCAAATTTGAACTATTATTTTTTAGTAGACAAATAAATTTAATTAATACTATAATGTCATTACTATTTGTCTTTCATAATTTCACATTCATCCTTTTTTTTAGTATATGTGTTTATATTTTTGCTATTTTAATTTAAATAGTGCTTTTTTTTGGAGACTTAGAAGGCAAATATATGGAGTCAAAACACACTTGGTTTTTTCTAAAGGGGTAATTATAGGGAAGCTTCAACTATATTTGTTAAATATAATTTTTGCTATGATTCAAGTTTATTTCGGTCTATAAAATTTTAAAATTTTCACATTTTAACTAGTTTATATATAGTAAATAATTTGCTCGTATATCGACAATTTAGCCCCCTAACACGTAATCTGCACAATATATATAAAAAAAATAAATTAAACAATGAATATTACTAACCAAATACTTGAAAAATTCTCCCAACTCCCAAGTTTTCAAAACGAAGGAATCTAGGTCGTATACGGCTATGTATATCTACTTTTTTCACTAGGATGACATCCGTAAAAGATAGTCAAATTTTACTACTCTCTTGGTATCCGTAGCTGTACGGATACGAATAAAAGCACGTGAAGCATCGTCAGGTGAATCCTTCACAGGGACTAATTGCAATTCCATATGGACCATGATGCATCATTATTAATTTATTATTATTATTATGATCAGTAATTATTATAATAATAGTTAATTAAACATATACTTCTAGTACCCTCCTAAAGTTTAAACTTAAGATTTTTATTATTGGGTATTATATTTTGTTACTGTCCTCTTAAACCTTCTAAATTTTATAATTGCCTCCCACTAATAATTAAAGTAAAAAAAAAATAATAACATGTGATGATTCCACTATCTACTTATAATTGTCTAGTCACTCTATCATTCATATCCTCTCTGTATGTATGATTTAGTGAGGTCTGAAAGCTAAACGGATATTTCTAAATATGAAAAACTACTCTAAATAATCTAATCTATTTGCAAAAATAATTTATTATTTATTGTTAAATAAATCAACCTAATTTACTTAATTGGTCTAGTTTGTAGGTAAATCACCGATTGTATTGGGTAATTTTTTTATTTTTTTTTTCAATTTCTTCACATTTAAAAGTCATTCATCACCATTGTTAACCATTTTAGAAGCTTAATTCTTTTCTCCTTGTTTTCAATCCTACTCTTCTTTCCATATTTCTTCTCGCCATTTCTAATTTTAAATGCATAACAGTACTGTTTGTTGAAGTCTTTTATGGCATCCCACTATTCTTCATCGAATTCGATAAATTCAAATGTCAATAGATCTATTACTTGTGACCATGGTGCTGTAGCGGAGTTGAAAACAACGAAGAATGGTTCTAGGGCTGAAGAAAGGTATTATGATTAACCTAATCTCCGTTCTTTTGAAAACAACATGATACCACTATTTTAATGTGAAATCATCAAATACACTTTACCTACATAAAATCAATTGAACATACATTGAGAAAAAACCTAAAATCAAAATTCAATAGTTGATTATGGCGTACTTCTCTTCGATTCGTTGTTCTAGATTTAAAAACATTGAATTGTGAGAGGATATGAACATTGATCTAATAAAAAAATCAGAAGGAGGTGGAAGGGTCAATTGTGAAAGGACATAAACGTTAACTTTACTAACCTAAATAACCAATTGCATATCACTATGCTATGTTCTAAGAAATTAAATACATTAGATTGATTTATTTAAAAAATAAATAATAAGTTGATTTTTTTAAGCAGATCGCGAATAGATCAATTGATTTACAACAATTTTCCTTTCTTAATCTAAGCTCACTTTAATCTGCAATTGAAAAATATTGGAAAATTTCATGTGGTGATTTTAAGATTTAGGTTTTTCTATAAATGTTTTTTTAAATCCGCGTGGTGACCTTAAGCTTTCAACTTTTTCATGTGGTAGTCAAATTGTTAAGTTTGTGGTAAAATTTAGTATTTATTTCGACTGAATTTCGAAATATATGGTCAATTAGGCTGATCACGACATTTGTTTTTTTTAAAAAAAATGTCATTACGTTGGATAAAAATAGCATAAAATTAACAAAAAAACTTTCTTTTTGTCTACCATGTGAAAAAATTAAAAAGTCAAGGTTACTTTTTGTGAATTTAAAAAAAATGTTTTTCTACCATGTGTAAAAGTCGAAAATTCCAGATTACCAAATGAAATTTTCCCAAAATATATTTATATCTTGTAATTTATCGCACGTGGCCTGTATCTTGCTTTTAAAATTGTTAAGACGATCAATTTTTCATGGTTAGTGGAATCACCCTCATCAATTAATTAATTATAGTGATTGAAAATTAAAATCTGGTAATGAGTATTATAACACTATCATATCAAATATTGAACCAAATTATAGATCATGGATTAAGCTTTTCAAAACAGTATCAATCACTTATGTTTTATTTATTAAAGCCTATAATTGCTGTCATCTCTTCTATCCTTTTATTTTTCAACCTTTTCATTTCCATCTGTATTCAATGATTCTCTACATAGTGTATAAAAAATGTTACTATTGATTTTTTTAGGAATTTTTATAGGTGAAAAGTAACAATTTTTGATATAAAAGTAACAAATTTGAAAAAGAGTTATTTCTTAGCAAAAAAAATGTTACTTTTCAACCAAAAAATACAAAAAAAAAATAATAACTTTTTTACCAGAAAGTAATACGTTCACATACTCACACGATAAAAAACCATTATTATATTTTTATCAAGTATATAATATTCATAGAAGGTATGATGAGAGTCTTGACTAAAAAAACAACAAACAGCAAGAAAAGACAAGTCGATACATGCATCTATATATAGTTGTATGTATTTATTTGTCATTGGTATTATTCCCTTCATTTTCACAACTCTCTTTTACCCTCAAAAAAGAAAAACTATTTTCTTATACTAACAAATGGAATTGGTTGAACCTTCCTTGTGCTTATATGAATCAGTTCATGCATCTTATTTTTTCTTTATTTTTATCATCCTAATACTTTTCTTACTTCTGGGTTTGCTTAGTTTTACTACTTTGTTCATCTTTTTACTACTAAAAAGGAGTAAACTTAGTTGTAAGTGTGAAATATGCCATTGTTATGTGACTTCAAGCTGGTCTAAAAATTACCAAAATGTATGTGATTGGTATACTCATCTTCTCCAAAACTCCCCTTCAAAAACCATTCACATCCATGTATTGGATAACATAATAACTGCCAACCCAAAAAATGTTGAGTATATATTGAAGACTAATTTCAATAATTACCCAAAAGGAAAACACTTTTCAACAATCTTGGGTGATCTTTTAGGGCATGGAATCTTCAATGTTGATGGTGATGCATGGAGGTTTCAAAGGAAGATGGCTAGGGTTGAGCTAGATAGATTCTCAGTCCGCTCTTATTCCTTTCAGGTTAGAGAAGCTTTTTTGGATTACAGGTTAGGCTGACGGAAAGTAAAGGCTAAGTAAGAATTGAATTTAAAATTTCATCTCAAATATATGGTATTTGCTTTAATTGAGACAAGACTTAATTCTATTAGAGAAGTTTAAAAGTGTCTCTATCATTATATAACATGCTCTTTTAATTGTTGGTATTATTAAATAGTGGTATTAGAATACTTAATTTCTTTTTTCTCCAAAATATTAGACGCAATGAAATTTTTTTGAAGAAACTACATGTTTGAGGATAAGACCTTGAGATTAATTAATACTAAAATTCATTTTTATAGCCACCAATTAATATCATTAACAAAACGAAACGAAACAAATTTCCATATAATATTTTGGTAAAAAATATGTTATATAATCTATCAGTATTATAACACTAATATAGTAATAGTAATACTTAGTAAATTGAACTAGCTATAAAACAAGTCATGAATCTTAACAAAAGAGTTGGTAAAAGATTAAAGGTTTATTATTTTTAAATTTTGTGATTGTTTCAGGTTGTGAAAGAGGAAATAGACAAACAACTCATACTCTATCTTTATGCAAAAGTATCTAACCATGTAGTGGACTTACAAGAAATTTTCAGAGCATTTTCCCTCATCACAATCTCTAAAATCTCCTTTGGGGTAAATTTTGAATCATTACAAGAACTTGTTGGCTCTTCTAAAGATTTTTCAACCTCATTTGACCTAGCAACCAGGCTTTCAGCAGAACGAGCACTTGAGGTGTGCTCGTTCTCCTGGAAGCTGAAACGGTTGCTAGGTCTAGGAAAAGAACAAAAGCTAAGAAATGCTATAAAAGAAGTGAATCTTGTAGCCATGAAGATCATCAAACAAAGAAGAAACAAACTAAACTCAACCAATGATCATGATCTAATAGAAGATCAAAAAGACCTTCTTTCAAGATTTATGAAAAATGGGTATAATAACAATGATGGGTATCTTAGAGATATTATTGTTAGTTTCCTTTTAGCAGGAAGAGATACAGTTGCATCAGCCATAACAAGCCTAATCATGCTAATAGCCCATCATCCTAGAGTTGAGGAAAAGATCCTTCTAGAAGCAAATAAAGTTCTTGGAGAAGAACAAGGGATTTGTAAGTATGATCAAATTGTTGAACTAAATTATTTACAAGCAACAATATTTGAAAGTATGAGGCTATATCCTCCTGTTCAGTTTGACTCAAAATATGCTGAAAATGATGATATTTTGCCTGATATGAACACAAAAGTGATGAAAGGAAGTAGAGTTACATACCATCCTTATGCAATGGGAAGGATGGAAATGATATGGGGTAAAGATTGTTTAGAGTTTAAGCCTGAAAGATGGCTTAAAAATGGAGTGTTTTTTCAAGAAGATTGTTATAAGTATCCTGTGTTTCAAGCCGGTGTTAGGGTTTGTTTGGGTAAAGAAATGGCATTAATGGAGATTAAATGTGTAGCTATTTGTCTTCTAAGGGAGTTTCATTTTGAGTTAGTGGATAATAATGATTTTTGTAAAGTTCCAAAGTTTTCTCCTGGTTTGACTGCTACTTTTCTTGGTGGGTTACCTGTCTTGTTGCATGCAAGAAAAAAACAAACTAGTCATGGTTAGCTAGGTTATGATATATGATCGTAACTTATATCAGTGTATCTCGCTCATAAAAATTATAATTATAATCGGGTGTGTATCTCGCTCATAAAAATTATAATTATAATCAGGCGTGTATCTCGCTCATAAAAATTATAATTATAATTAGGATATCTGTCAAGTCCAAACCAGACTTAAGTCTTCCAAGAAATTAAGTGTTGTATTGTGGAATTTGATATTTGAATGATGCCAAATAAAAGATTCCTAGGATTGCCAAATCATGATTCCTAGGTAATGTATTTTGTGAAACTTTTATAAAATTAATTTGAATCATTCAAAGGTAGTACTCTTGGTTGTTAGTGCCATGTGATAAATGCAATTATTTATTTTATATTTCTAAGGGTTTCTTAGTTTTATTTAAATAGAAAGTAAATTTTTTTTTAAATTTAAATTTTAAAAATTTATTTATTATGTTAAATTTTAGGAATTTACTAATAGTATTGAGTATTGTTTGTTGGATATTAGAGAATTTTCAATATCATATGAATTTTATATAACTAAGGGACGGGTATAGTAAATAAAGTGCGTAAGAAGTTATAATTTTTGAAAATTCTAAATTCTTATGGTAAATTATAGTTTTGATGATACAAGCAAATTAAGAAATTGGTATTAAAAATTTGAAATTAGTCTTTAAAGTCTTAAAATTGACCGCCTTTAAAGTTTTGGAATCATTCTTTTAAAGATTGAAATTAGTACGTCATAATCTATTGGAGTATAAAAAATAAAAATTTGATTGGGTCTTGGGCCAGTCGCACGACTTAGACTGTTTCAAAAGTTTTTAGTTTAATTATCACCGAAAAATTGAATAAAATAAATTTTTTTAACAAAATTCCCAAAATAATTTTCTGGAAAATTTAAATTTTCAAAATAAACATCTTCATGTCTGAGCCTAAGGTTAGGTTTGTTCACTATTACCAATAGCGAGCAAAAGATTCTCTCGTTCAGTGTTAGTAACAGCGAACAAATCTTGACTTTAGTTTAAACACTTGCTTTGAAAATTAAAATTTTCCAAAACATTAAAAAAAAAATTTTTTATAAAAATTATATATTGTATTTTTCATTATCACCTTATCACTCTCACTCTTGTGCTTCTAAATAAGCCTAATTTTAATCTTAAAAAAAAAAGCCCTAATTTTTTATAGGCGGCAAAAATAAAGTACCCAGCCGAACCCTATTAGTAATTTAGTATTACCCATCACGCCGCATGTCCTCAGTACGATACCTACCATTAGCACCCCCATCTTCGATATCTCAAAACTTCAAATACTCCTTACAAAGACTCGAACGCTGGAACTTATTAGAAACTTATTCATCAATCAGATTCCCTTTACTCTGATTCGAACCTTCAACCTCAATTTGAAAACCCTAAACCCTAGAAAAATACAACAATGGAAGTCGAAATCATGCACAAAAAATCAACTGATAGGAATAAGAAAAAGAAGAATAAGAATCAAGACAAAAATTCAAGAACAGCATTGGATTCACGAGGTGTAGTAGAAGCAGTAGAAGTACCTTTGATCAAGTGTAGTACTACTACCACAACTACTGATAATGATAATACTAATGTGGAGGATAATTCGAAAATTAAATCATCGATGTTTGATTATTGTTATGAGAATCATTTAAAAGCAATGGATATGATTTATAAGATTTGTGGTGAAGAGGATGATTTAGATTTGGTTGATTGTGAAATTGAACGTTTAGCGTCGACTATCACTTTTCTTAGGTACTGATTTATTCCTGATTTTTTATGATTTTGTGAAAATTTTGATGCCTTTTGTTTTTCTGTTTTTTTTATAATTTGATAATGTTGGATTAGTACGAAAAAAGTGATTCTTTTGGTTAGCTTAAGAATTTCCTTGAATATAGAATTGTTGATGCTTTTAATTCATGTGGATGATTGCTGGAAAGTGGAATTGGGAATCCTGTATGTTCATTAATCTGCATGTGAATTTAGTGAATGATATTTGAAAGAAAAGAAGCGAGAAGATACAAGAATGTGATACTTTGTTATTGAAACATTCAATATTTTGTACAATGTATCAGGAGAAAACAACTCCTTATATAGGCATCAAGAAAATGCTAGGAGGGAGTTAGTTATACAATCTGTTATTCTAACAAACTCCCTAACAACCTATAACAAAACTGATTACATCATATAAAAGAAACAAACACTAAACAGAACAACTAAAATAAACGTGCTGCTGCTTGCTGATGTATCATCTGACGTGGAGATAGCTGCGCCTGTTGTTGATGTGTTATTGAATATTCCATACAGCTGCAATGTAAGGATTGTGAAGCAACTAAGAATAACCCATATGAAGGCTGCAGACAGTATACAATGTATAGCTCAATATCATATCTCAACAATATTATTGTAAGAGTTTGTGAGATTTGAAACAAATAGGTTTTAGAAATTTTGTACAAGAATGTGCATGTACTGTACTGAACTTAACTTGCTGGGATTTATTGAACTTGTTTGTGTTGAAGTGAATATATGTTATTCTGTCCTTCTATGTATTTTGACTATTTTGTGTTTCATATCAGATATTAGGCTGGAGTAAGAGACAGCTTCTACCTCATTTTTCCTCTCGATTGTTTTCCTATTTCATGTATACTGTGTGTGTGTGTGTGCAGTGAGTGGAGATATTTCAAATACAATTCAAGGAGTATTCGCTTTGTGTCTGAAACAGGACATCCCAATGAGATGGGAGAAATAGCTTTATCTCAATTCTCTGCTGCGATGGTGCCAAAGTATGATAAGGAGGTAATCTTTGCTCCAGAACACTTAATTGCTGCAAGGATAATAAACTATAACTCTAGTACATGTGCATGAAAAAATGACTTCTTGATGCTGATTCCTGTCCTTGCTTTTCAGACAGAGAAATTGGCTGATCCGATGTCTACGGATTCCTGGTATGCTGAAAATTATAATCTTGTAACTTGGTTTTATACCTGTTACCTATCAAGCTTCCTCAATGATCCTTTTGAAGATTGAAGTTACAGGCTTCTGTAATTTAAACATGAAATGATGGAAAAAAACTACCTTTGACATTTTTTATGTGACATTTGTTCCACAAGACACTACCTTAAGACACTTTTAGCTCCTTTGCCGTGTATTTTTGCTGTTGACTCTCAAAGAAAAGTGCATTGGAGTCTGCACCTCATTCGTTCACCTATTTTTGTTTCTCCATATCATGTTTATGATCTTGTGCTCCTTACATGGAAGAAATGCTTGGTCTATAATGTTTAGAGCACTTTAAGCGGGAAGTAAACGCCCTCAATAGACCTAAATATTGCCTCATTAATGTCAAGACGCCTGAACTGACCTCAGTACAATTTTCTAACATAGAGCCACATTGGTAATTCCACTGTGTGTTAGGCATGTCTATTCATATTTAATTTTCTATTTGTACTTATTTTTTCACCTATACTAGAGATGTACCTAATGTTAAGTTTGTTTCAGCAATGATTTTGTATTATATGTCGGAGGACTTGTGTGGTCACTGGATTGGTGTCCTAGGATGGATCAAGGAACAAACTCTGCTGCACAATGTGAGGTAATAGCATGGTGCCTCCATTTCTCATTTTCAATTTTACTTTTATATGTTCTTTATTTTTTCATCTGTTTATACACATGTCTAGAGTAGTGAGCATGTATGTAATGGTGTTGATACTTCAATATTATAATTAGTAGAATAGTAAAAGATTGATATTCCTATTCTCTTGCAAGTCCTATTATTTTCACCTTACTGGATTGAAATTATATTGTGATGAAAACTTATTTTTACAGATGAAAGCTGATTTGAGAGATTAAAACCGAATGATACTGATCAAAATGATTTGTTACTAATTACTGAAATGATTGTTACTGATTAGCCTGATAATTACTATTATCGTTTTCGAGTTTGAACTTATTCATCGTAACTGCTTTAGTACTTTTTAGAGATTACAACTTACTTTTTCTGATTAGAACTAATTTTTTATGATTATGAATTCTTTAAAGATAAGCAGAACATGACCTTTAGCCAAAAAAGATGAGGATTTTTGTTGCTTGTAGGTGGGACAAAGTTGTGCACTAGTTGTTACCCACTGCGATCCTCCTTGTTATCGAATGACTAGGAAAAGAGCACTCATTGGCATTGAGCCATTAAGTGTGGGTACTATTTTTAGAGAAAAATGATTTCCATCTATGTTGTGGAATGGAGACATATCTATTTCTTGGATTTGGAACATCTTTGGTACAAAGAGAGCGAATGAATAAGATATTAGTGATCACTTTTGCTTATAAATTTTCCCGATGTTGGAAAGATCAAGTTTCTTTTCCCTCTAATCATGCCCCTCTGTTATTTAGCTAAAAGATATATATATATATATATATATATATATATATATATATATATATATATATATATATATGTATATATATATATATATATATATATATATATATGTATATATATATATATATATATATATGTATATGTATATATATATATATGTATATATATATATATATATGTATGTATATATATATATATATATATATATATATATATATATATATATATATATATATATATATATAGCTTTTTTTTTTATTGTATAAATCTTAAAACTGCAATTGGTTTTTTCTTTTTTGTATTGCAATCCTCTTCGAGCATTATCTTTGTTAGCAACGATCTCTCACGTTAATTTATTTTTATGTATGTAGTTGACTCCATATTGTTGGGACTTGGGAATTGGGATTAAGACTTCGGCATTGTTGTAATCCTTTTTGATAAGGTTTCATATTTTTGCATTAATATTTAAAATAAATTACTGATTTTCTGGCATTTTATAAATGGATCCAAGACTTTGTACCATTGTGCAAAACATGGATGCAATTGCGGTAACAGTTGGAAAACGTGGTTAATGCATATGGTTTTGTTGTTGTCGTGACTTAATTTGCGGTCACAGTAACCCCAAAAAACTTTACAATGTGATCCTGGTGCCCTAATGCAGTCGATTTTTTGCACTATGCCTTGTACGAAATCTAAGTGCATGGTACCATTTTTTTGTTAGCCACAAGTACACTGTATGGTATTAAATTACAACATTGTATGTTGCAATGTTACCTTCAGACTTGCTCATTTATTCTTTTTGTCATGTTTCAGTTTATTGCTGTTGCTGCTCATCCCCCTGATTCAAAGCACCACAAAATAGGTGATCCTCTTAGTGGTCGAGGGATGATTCAGATTTGGTGTCTGTTAAACTCCACGACTAAGGAAGGTATGCTAGCTCCTGTAGAGAGCATAAAGCGGAGATACCAAAAAAATAAGGCTGCAAAAAATGACGAGAATAAACCTGTGAGGCCTAGGGGTAGACCTAAAAAGAATGTACTGAGAAAACCTCCTGCCTCAAATTCCGAAGGTCAGATAAGTCAAGCTCTTGTGCTTCGGCCTTCAGTAAATACATTAGAAGTGTCACTTGCTGATGAGTTCCAGGAACAAATAGCTCCTGAAGTTCAGATTGCTCACCATCTTGCTGTTAAGCTTCCAGTAAATACATCTGACATGCCACATGCCGCCCAGGAAATGTCATCTCCTGGTAGCAAAAATGATGAATTACATCAAAGTAAGAACCTTTCAAAGGAAGAAAGTAAACAAGAACAACCCAGAGGAAAGGCTAGAAAGAATCGAATAAATAATATTTCTGTTGAAGATCCTGAAGGCCAGTTCATTCCAGCCCTTGCAGTTCAGCTCCCAGGGCATACATTAGATGTGCTTCCCGTGGATGAAAATATAATAAGTGTCTCTGCTCCAAAAAAACGAAAAGAAAGAAAGAGAAAAGCTGCCAATAATGAAAAGAATGCAACAGCCCGAACGGCTGGTAGCTCTGAAGGGCAGTTTATTCAAGCTCTTGCCACTGAATTTCCAGAAGGTATGAAAAAATTTTCTCCAACTGGAGATAATTTGCTGAACACCTCTGGGCCTCTTGAAGAAACTAAGAAATGCCGTACCAGCGAAAGATTGCTTGCAGCCGACATGGATTGCACACTTGCAGTGTTGAAGAGAAGGTCGAGAAATAAGTCAAAAGCATTTAATGAATTGGATCGCGAAAACAATGGTTATCCGACTCAAATTTTGGATCCGGCACCCTCTCTTGCAACTGTGAGTCTGGAAAAAAATATTATGCATAAAAACAATTTGGTATCGGAAGAAGACATGCGTGAAAATACCTCAAATCTGGGATCTGACTGTGGTCATGTCCTAAACGATGTTCTCCCTAGAGTTGTCCTATGCCTGGGTCATGATGGGAAGGTTGCTTGGGATGTAAAATGGAGGCCTCTTATTGATACCGAGTCTGTTGCTAAGCATAGAATGGGCTATCTAGCTGTTGTTCTTGGCAATGGATCTGTGGAAGTGTAAGGTCCCGTTTTCTCTCTCTTTTCTGCATGTGCAATTTAATGATGTCTTTGAGATTCTTCAGCTTCATGGCTTTCATAACTTTAAATCTACTCTCTGGGCTTAATGTCACATCCATACTATCTTTCTTTCCATCAATCTTGAAAGCTGACATTCCCAATTCTTTACTTAAGCATCACTTTTTATATCAACTGCAGGTGGGAAATTCCTTCACCTAAAGTAATTAGTTCTATTTATGCATCTCGACGTGCAAAGGATACAGATCCTCGCTTTGCAAAATTGAAGCCAGTATTCCGATGCTCAATGTTAAAATACGGTGATAGGCAGAGGTAAACCACATCTTATGTTTCTACTTTTCACACAGTTGAATATTTGACATTACATGAATGATTTGCTCTTTTTATGATTGATCAATTATTTTTAGCCTTTGAGAATCATCTATTGGTGTCAGTATTATTATAGAATCATAGATGTATGTTCACAAATATATGGCATTGAACGCTAAATAAATTCATTGTCTAGTGTTGGTATTGCGACCCATCAAGAGTCTGAGATGCTCGTGCCTTGTTGTGGGACTGTAAAGTCTTATAGTCCTTACGCAACCCAATAAAAAGAAGCTCGTCTCCTATCTGACATGCTTCTGAATTTTTCAAAATAAATAATATGCTTATGTTAAGTATGAACTCAGAAACACGCCATCTGTTCATATCATGTATCATAAAAAAGGGAAGCAAGGGATAGATTGAATAAAACTCAAGTTAATTAGACTATTCGCATTCACCTATGTTAATTGGACTTGGGAACTCCGGTCCAAGAGTTGTACTTGGCTATTTCATGAAAAAATTCCATATTTTTGGCTCAAAATAAAGTGTTGAAGTGCCTTACCCATGTTTGAGTATCAAGGATCTGACGTGGATGATTCAGGTAAAATGAAGAGTTCAGGTAGCATAGTTCAGGTAAAAAGTGAATGAAAATCAGTTAGAAAGATGTTAATATAGAGTGCATTCTCTTCAACAAGAATGTCGGAATCTGCCATCTCAATTCTCAACACTATATTTACAAATTACTTTTTAATCATTCAATTCAAATGATGTTAATATAGAGTGCATTCTCTTCAACAACAAAGTCGGAATCTAAAACCCAAAAGGTTGGGGAGAATGCATATACATTCTCTTCACTTAAAAAAATGATATAAATTTCAAGTCTTCCAATAAGTTTCAATCAGTTTTGATATGCTTTTTTCTTAACCAAGTCTAATAAGTTTCAAATATGGTTGATGAGTTAGCAAATAACTTCATCCAGGTAGATCAGGCTCCAATCAGGTCTAATAAACTCTAACTAATTTTAGTTACGAGATATTTCATATACTTATTTTCAGTGATAGGAGATTAAAATCTCAGAGAAGTTCAATGTAGGGCTTATAAGATCAGATAATTATGATAAGAAACAACCCATGTATATATTATTCCTCTTCTCTTTGATTCTCGTCTATATCTAGCTCCAATACACATAGTTTATTGCTGCATTTCATACCATAATGTGACATTACGTACCAATTGTTTTTTTCTTTTGATTGGGGGGCAAGCTAGAAGTTAGAGAAACTTTTTGACATGCCCACGAGCATATTGTGACTCATTCCAGTACTCTTAGTGCATCTTAGTGGATAAAAACATTGTGTTGTTGCAATCTGCAAAATAGGCTATCTGGAAAGAAAGTTGACTACTTAAAGTTATACATAGATCATATTCCTGCTACACTCATTGGTGTCATGAATTCTTCATTATTTTGATAATAGTACATCTAATAACTGCTCTTGTGAGCATGGCTTTTTAGCTACTTGTAGCTTAAATTTGTCAATTTTGCAGTATGCCTCTCACGGTGGAATGGTCAACTACCCCCCCGCACGATTTGATATTGGCAGGATGTCATGATGGAGTGGTAGGTTTCATTCATCTTTTTTTTTAATGTCCATACCCAGCCGTGTTCATTTTGTTATAGAACCTTTTCCTTTTCCTTCTTATGTGGAGTTTCAATAGTTTGATTAATTGATGTTTCATGTTTGCAAAGTTATGATATTTTGCTATTAGTTATCCTTTCTAAAGAATTGAAGGTAAATATTTTTGATACTTATGTTTTTTTTTTTTCTACCGAACCACAAATTAATGCAGGTAGCTTTGTGGAAGTTCTCTGCAAATGCTTCTCCTGAAGGTACATAAGTGATTGACTTAGTCTACTTAATCTTTGTCACCCCGCCCTATCTCCTTGTTATTTTCAATCTAAAAGCAAGTATGCTTTAGAATTTTGTAATCTAGTTTTAGGGCACTTGATTCAAGTGTGCTTGGTCATTGAGCTCACATGTCATTCTTTCCTCTTTGCTTGATTGGTTAATCCTTAAAGTAAATTTGAAAAAAGAATTTTTAATAATATTATGCTTTGTATTTCCTGAATTTCAGTTGCTAACTTGTAGCATTTTTTGTCTACAGATTCCAGACCACTGTTGTGCTTTAGCGCAGAGACAGGTCCTATTAGAGCTCTTACTTGGGCCCCATATGAAGGGTAATTTATTTTGATTGAGAAATTGTTTTTTTTTTTTTTTTTTTTTCTGTCGAAGTTGTAGGATGAAAAAATGAATGTGTTTCAAGTTTTAGGCACTAGTCTCTGTAGAAAACACCTTTGGGAAATCGCATCTGATGAAAGTAGAGCTCACCGATTCAGAATTTATTCTTTGACTTCACTATCATTGCCTTTTTTCATTGCTCAGGTTTATTTTGTATGAAGGTTATTAGACTGTACAATGCTGTGTCTTGTAGTTAATGTGTGCGCATGAAAATTCATTGTTAGTACATTATGCATTTGATATTTACTGATATTATTATTGACTGTAGGAAATATTATAAAGATCTAACTCTTCTACTCCATTAGCTCCTTTTTATGTCCCGGTTTGACCTAATCTCAAATCTCTGAGAGTTTTTTTGATTAAACAAAGACGACCAAAAGGGGAAGGAGGTAGTATGTTGTTTAAACTAGGTAGTGAATGAGTGTCATTGACAATCTAGAATCCACGCACATATATTCACTCCTCTTAATATCATAATTTTTCTTGTACTGAAGTTTATGTAATATTAAGGGTCCTTTGAGGTCTCTTAAGAAATTAGACAACACTAAGTCCATAACGTTTTCCTTGACAATCAATCTCGCTATATTTCATTCAAAAAAGTAGTGTTGTACAAAAAGCCACGATTCGACTTAGTGTCTGAAGAGTAATGGAGAATGTAGAGACGGATGGTAGTAACTTTTGTTGAGTCAAGATGGTAAATCAGATTGCTCTTTTAGTTTGGGAGAAGTAATAATGGTAACTGTAGTCTTGAAAAGACCCAAAACTTAATATGTTTGCTATCAAGGGTCAATGAAAAACAACCTAAGGTTGCATCAATCTAAGCCCCCAAATCCTGCCTTGGTGGGAGACTGGAAACCACTAACATTGAGGTAATGGAATGTTATTGATGAGCAACAATGGTTTTCTTTTTCATTACACCCTAGATCAGTAAGGCAAAGAAACTGATGTCACGTACTAATAATAAGAAGTTATGAACCATCTTGTTCTTTTGAAAGTTCTTTCTATTGTATTATCAATTTATGATCCTGGAAAGAAATTTTCTTTTCCCACTTGGCATTGGGGTAATGGCGTGTTATTGTTTTTGTTGTTGCTTATAGACCTTTCAAGTTAACTTTCATTTTTAATTTTTAGAATTGTCTTTGAAGAAACCTAATATTTCTTCTTATTTTTCAGTGATCCTGAGAGTTCAAATATTATTGTCACCGCTGGACATGGAGGGTTGAAGTTCTGGGACTTGCGGTAATATAGCAGTGTTTTTTTTTTATTTGTTCACTTTATAAAACCTTGAATGATCACTTAAACTCATCAGTGTGAAATAGATTATCTTTTAGTGATAGGCTGTATGACAGACTCTGGACAAACCGACAGAGTAAGATTTGGGATAGTCTGTATATTTCAACTTTCTTGTTGCGCTTACCTTTCCCTAGTCGCTCACGGTCTCTCCCCATTTTTCCTCTTCCCACCCCCAAATAAATGAAGTTTGTTGGTTGTGTCTATATTTTGCTCTTGGGTTCATTTCTTAGCTATTGAATGTTTTGACCTGTAATGCATAATTTATAAACTGACTAGTGAATACTACTGTTACCTGCAGTGATCCATTCCGGCCTTTGTGGGATGCAATTCCTTCACAACGTTTCATATATGGTCTTGATTGGGCTCCTGATCCAAGGTAAAATAGCATTGTCTTTTGAAACTGTATAAAATTTTCGTGCTTCTAGCATACACATGCTTGATGCTACTAATGTGTTTTTTGTCAAGTTTTCTCCCTTACAAGAACATATTTATTGTTTTGTTTTATAAAATATTGTATGTGGGTCTGCCACATCTTTCTTTTTGCATGGACTATTGAAGGGTAAGCGTGTAAGACTAAAGGCCTATTGAACTGGACTTGACTTATTAGTACTGAAATGAAGTGAAAATGTGACAATAAAGTATTGAAGTCTTAACATTACTGAATTTAACTACTAATAGACCTCTTCAATCCTCGCTTGTGGTGGGATTCATATTAGGTTGCTGACATGGTGTATGTTATTATGTCTTAGCCGTTTATAATGCTCTAAACTTGTACGCTTGGTTTGGCTATCTCACGATCTCTCTGCCTTGATGATTATTTGCAAATCAAGTTTGCATGTTGTTCTTGTGAGATGGTATATTAACTTCAGAGGAGGTTATTTTCTGTATGAAGAGCCTTGATTTGGTGCAGAATCACTAACTGTGAATAATTTATATGTGGTGCCTGTGGTTCGAACTGAATTAGTGTCCTTTGAAATTTCTTTGTCTTGATTTGTAACTAATTTAGTCAGCGTCTCTGTTGTTATGGTTCAAACAGTGGAGCTTAGGGTAGTTATTTGATTGGAGAAATTTGAAGAAATTAGATGGCATCTTTTCCTCAATTTACTTGGTTCTTTTTCAACTTTTACATAATCCTTTTTATCTCATCTAAAAAATTAAAGACCTAGCTATTGAAAGGTCTTTTGGAGCTTGAATTTGGATAGTACTTAACATTGGCAATGTGCTGATTCCTGGAACCTAGGGAGAATTGTTTCCCACGAGACTACAGCCTAACAAATATTTGTCCACACTACCACCCATTGGCTATGATTGCCATACATTTTGACATTGTTAGCATGCATATTTGATATTTGATATGAAATTCTGAACATTATAAGAGAATAATAGCATTAAAGTTGTATTTGATACGAAATTAACAATAACATATTCTTCTTGTCTTTTTAAGCTTTTTAATTGTCTTTTTCCTTTTTTTTAAAAAAAAGTAGAGTAAAGTACAATCAATGACGGGAGAGAAAAAATGATACTTAATTGTGAATTGAAGATTTTAATATGGTAGTTATCATTACAAGAAAAAGAAGTTGAATCTGATAATAAGATGTTTAGGAAACTTCTCTGCTGCACTTACATGTTGGGTATTTTTTCTGTGAAGATGTGTCCTTGTAACCTATGATGATGGAACACTACGGATGCTTAGCTTATCAAGAGCTGCATGTGATGTTCCAGTTACTGGGCGACCTTTTAGTGGTACACAACAACAAGGAGTGCACAGTTATTATTTATCGTCATTTGCCGTATGGAGAATCCATGTTTCACGACTAACAGGTTGCATTAATATACTTTTATGGCATATATTTTTAATTTGATTTGATTGAACTTCTCTATTGAACCTATCTCATTTTAAATTTGACTTATTGAGATTATAAAGATCAGAATTCTAGACCTTGGAGTCAAAATGGATATATAAAATTTCTTACATTTCTGAGTCCTGACATCTGGGTTTTGAGATCTCTTCATGCCTGTTTTATTTCTGAAAAGGGTTCTTACCCGTCACTTCTCATACTTGAGTTAGCTAAAGAAAGCCAAATGTCATATTCATTTTTTCATTCATCTATGTAGTTTCTTTCGATATAGTTATCCTTTTTTAGCCTTTGATTGAAATTATGTTCTTGTATAGGTATGGTTGCATATTGCTGTACAGATGGAACTGTTCTCTATTTTCAGGTATGTTGCAACTTGCACCTTCAATTTCTGTTAGCATAAATAATGTCCTATTTTCTCCGTCAGTTACTTTTTTTGATATTCTTGGAATGGTATACGTGTTAGACATTGCATCACAAGCTTTTCATCAATGTTTATTCTCCATTCTCGTAAGTAGTGAAATCTAGCCTGATCCGTTCTTTCAAAGTTGTGGCATTAATTCCTTCGCCATAGATGACATGCTACTCATAAAATATGACTGATTGTACATATTTGTTTTTTCTTGACATAATTAGCTATTTTTCCTTCTTTAAAATCCAAAAGAAAACTACTGGCATGGGTTGAAATTGATTAAAAAGGAACAAAGGGAAGGCAAACCAAAACTCACAATAGAGACAAGCCTCTTTCTTCCTTCAATCTCCTTCATCCTTATATTGTCCATCGCCAAGCAGACAAATGCGGTAAAATATTTTAGAGAAAGTTCAGCATAATTTACACTTCACTTTTCTTTGATCACCTGAACAACTTTATTCCTTGATGCTGGGAAAGTAGAAGTGAGTTCTGAAAATTTTAGCAAGTGAAAAATAGATTGCAAGAAATACCTGGGAAGGGATCTACTTTTGAAATTGCCAGAACTGATTTAACGCTTGCTCAAACCTGGGAAAAAAGTAACAAGTGAATGGTTAGATCTATCATTATATTTTGTACTACTCTTCTAAATGGTTGCCGAGGCAGTTTTAAGTCGTGTTTAACTGTTACTTAACTACTTGTTTGCATGGATTAATTATTGCTGAAGTGAACTAAACTTAACTAAATGAACTGAACTTTACTTGGAATATATTAGAACTGAGTTGAGATGAACGTGTTGGAATTGAATTGAACTAAATTGGACCGAAACCTGAAAAAGAGTTTGAAGGTTTTAAGTTATAGTTAAAATAGATTTTGTATTCTATATTTCATAGGGGTTCTTTTTGGTTGGGTTAGAAGGAGACAGGATGCTATAGATAACCTGCTATACATGAGCTAGGTGTTTTTAGATTTATTTTTCAAGGAATTCATTTGGAAAAGCTTCTCGATTTGATTAAATTTGATTATGTTGTTACCAGCTAACACACAAACAAGTGGACAAAGATCCATTAAGAAATCGGGCTCCACATTTTCTCTGTGGTTCATTGGCAAGTGAAGATCCATTAAGAAAACGGGCTCCTGAATTTCTCAATGGTTCATTGGCAAATGACGAGCCGACGGTTATAATGAACACTCAACTACCAAGTTCTCCCCACAGAATAAAAAAGTCGGCAACAGAATGGACAAATGCACCCCGATCTGCACGAACTGTTGCATCTGATTTGAATCAAGCAAAAAGGGTTAGAAAAGGTACAGAAAAAACCCAAAAACCAGATGATCAGCTTCCTGGTAAGCTTCTATCAATCCTTTTTGCTACCTGTGTGATAATTAATGTCATTTTCACCAATTCAACAACTCCTTGAAATCTTGCAGCATTGTGCTATGGTGATGATACCAGAAATGCAGACACAAATGAGCTTCAGACAAGTGCAAAAGGTGGAAAAAATAAAACAAGCAAATCGGAAAAAACAAATGATGATCAAGCATTGATTTGTTCTGACGGAAATGAGGAGAATTCAAACAATAAAGCAGATCCTAAAGGAGAAGCAGGTAGGATAATAGAAGTTCCTCCTCCCAAAATCGTTTCGATGTACAGCGTGAGATGGAATATGAACAAAGGTAGTGAGAGATGGTTATGCTATGGCGGAGCAGCCGGAATTGTGCGTTGTCAAGAGATTGTTGCCCCAGTGTTTGATAAGAAACTGTTAAAGTGGTGATCTCAGAGACAACTGCTGTATTTTTGTACATACTGATAGTATTATTAGTGTAGTCTATATGGTTTTGTACGTAGTAATTTTATCATTAGTGTAGTCTAATGAGTTATGCCAGCACTCAGCAGAAATACTACTGTTGTACTGTTGCTACATACTACTGTACTGGTACTATTACTAGTACATACTAGTAGAGTAGTCGTATATAATGAATTATGATATTTATTGTCATTGTAGTCTTGTGCATATTGTCTTCACATCTACATTAGAATTTTTTCACTTCAATGCATTTCAAAATATTTTGAGATAATATCTTCTTGAAATATTCAATTAAGGATTAATGATCTTCCTTAAATATTCAAATAAATAATGAATTTTCAATATTTTCCTAATTATAATGACCTTTATTACTCCCTATAACATTATATTTTGATATTTAACTTATTAAATTCTGAATGTCAAATGTAACAAGATAAAACAAAAAAGAAACAACATTTAATTACCCTATGTCATCTAGTGGGTCCCACTTCCAGTGAAATTTAAATAATTAAATATATGTAATTTTATACTTATTAGTGATAATATTAGTACTAACAAAACAAAAGGTTGATTATGATTGATTATGGTAGACCAACATTATGTGACTATAATCCATTGTAATCAAAATAAAAAAAAAGGACTATGAATCTTCCACTCCATCGAACAAGAAAAAAAAAAACAAAAAAATACATGTCTAAATAGCCTATAGTAATCTATTTTAACAAAAAGTGAGATCCTTACAAATAGAACTAACTAAAAACAAGAGAAAATTGTTTAAAACAATAGTATTAATTAATAAATGAAATAATTAAAAATAGAAGGAAAAGCATATGAATAATTACAAGGAATTTGTTGTAAAACTGACATTGCGTTATGCATGGTATGCAGATCGATTTATTTACCCCAAATAGTAAACTTGTCTGTAAAACTCCTACAAATTCTATGGTTCTGTTTTTTTGTTAGTTAACATGGTCATAAACCCCCTTTTTTTACCCTACTAATACTGTTTATATATGTGCAGTGTTTAACTTTGAATCATTACTCAAACTCAGTGTTGAAACATCACAAATTATGAAGATTTCAGTAATTATTCTTGTATTTGTCATAAACATTACAATCACACTGATCCACGGTTCAAATCATGACAATCAAAGAAAGGTACATATGTCTTATTATCTCCGTTTTTAAATATTTGCAAATTGCAACTGATTGTGAAATATTTACAACTGATTGTGATATATTATGTGGAAAAATGTTACGATCAGTGAAGAAGGACTTTATTAAGTAGATGCACTCCAATCAACCATATTGTTACTAAAATATAGATCTTGTATGTGTTGCATATGTCATGTACTACTATGATTCGCATTAACTTGATTGTTATTTATTTGTATTTTATGTTACACAACTAATAGTATTAATAGATTTTTAATAAACGGCTAAGCGGGCTCCCCTTGGTCTATGTCATAGGCTTTCATGATATTCTGATCACCACATAATTATGTAGTATAGAACGTATTATTATTTACGAGCTTAAAAAATTTGTCATTTCAATATTCATTTAATTACATCTCATTCATATTATCACTAAAAAGCTTTTTTAAAAATTGGTTTCCATTATTTACTTCTAATACTATTAATTATTTTACAATAAACTTTTGTTTGAATGGAAATTTAATTTTAATATGGCAACCAAATAAGTCCATAACACAATTTAATTTAAGTTTGCCACAATGATTCAAGATATGAAAATTATTTAGTGCTATTTACCAAGTGCAGTTTAATGTTATGGTTAGTGAGAGAGTTTGCTTGGGTGTTCTATGTCCGTTTTGTTGGATAAGTTACATGTTTTTTTTTTTTTTTCTCATTATTTTGAGTTATGTGGATCTCTTTGATAAAAAAATTAGTATTTCTCTAATTTTAAATTATGGAGTAGGCTAGAAAAGGAAAAGATTGGATGAGAATTGTTGTTAGATTTTACAACATTTGATTTTTTAGAGAAAACATGTGAAAAATGCAAATTTTAAGGTGCACCATTGCATAGAACCTCAACTTAAAGTGTCTCATATATTAGTTTATATTATTTAATAATACCTTGTTTTAATTTCTTTAGACACTATAATTTTACAAAATTGTAAAATAATTAACGAGTAGAGTTGTTTAAAACAAATTCAACGGCTCGATATTTACCCGACTTTGTAACTGAATCTAATTTTCCCCACTTTAACTTTATACAATTATGTAAAAATCAAGATAAACAAACGATCCAATATTAAACCGACTCAAAATGTACACCTAGCCTGAAATCAAACCGATAACACCGAATGAACACCTATGAAGTCTGAATGAGGTCTCAAAAATTATTCATAATATATATATATATATATATATATATATATATATATATATATATATATATATATATATATAGAAATGAAATTGAGGAACTCATGTCGATTTTTATTTTTTTGAATTGGATTACATTTGAAATAATACAGCCATATATAGTTTACATGGGAGAATTATCGCAAGGGATTAAACAAGTAACAGTGCAAAAGCATCATCACAATTTGCTTGTTCAAACCATTGGAGAGTTAGTATTTTTCTTATTGTGCTTCTAATTACTCTAAATTATTTTATTTTTATTTTTTTTGCTAATTAAGTCAACAATAAATAATCCTCAATTTTTATTCTAAATAATAGTGCAAGTATAGCAACAAAAGCTAAGATACACAGCTACGGAAAGAGTTTTAATGGATTTGTTGCTAATTTATTGCCTAGTGAAGCAACTGCTTTATCAGGTATATTGGCATATACTTTCTCCGTCTTCTTAATTCCTTAATTAATATTTATGTATAAATTAAATATTTTTTTTACAAAATATATAGTAATAGAAAAAGTTTTATATGACAAAAGTGTCAAAATGTCAAAACTAACGTTACGACTTTGAAAATGTGATTAGAGTACAAGTTTGACAAATTAAAGAAATAATATGTCAAAAGTCAATGAAAAAGTTACAATAAATATTTTTGATTTTGGTTTAAATAGTCAGCTTTTCAGCTAACTTAAAAGTTATTTATTAATTTTTTTTTTGCCGTTTGACCAACAAAAAAAATTAAAACTAACTAAAGAAATCAAAAAGTTAATTGTTAAATACCCTCTGAGTATTTATTTCGATTAATAATGAAAATAAATAGATGTAAATTTGAAAATGCAGAGAAAAGCAACGTAGTATCAGTATTTCCAAATACAATACGTAAACTTGTGACAACAAGATCATGGGATTTGTTGGGAATGCCTATTGATTTGAAGCAACGTAATTCTCAAACCGAAAGCAATGTTATTATGGGACTCTTGGATACAGGTTTTTTTGGGACTCTTGTATTTTCTTCTTTATGTTTCTTTGTCCATGTTATTTGTATTTTGTTAACATATTTTATATGTTTAAAGTTTTTTCTTAAGAATTTAACATGAATTAATAGAATCGATTATATTATAATTCAAAAGAATTTATAGATTTTTAATTATTATTTTAAAATACAATTAAATTTATGTTTTATATACATTATAAATGTAGCTCATACGTATAGTTTTTATATGTGTGAAATTAAAATTATATTGTATACGTAGTACTAATAAGTTTTCAATATTAATTAGGTCTTGAATATGAATTTCTTCTAGTCTTATTATTTTCTCAGTCTATCATTTAATTGAAAAAAAGTGTGAAGTGTCTAATATTAGGTGAATTTATTTGTCTTATACTTGTATGTTAATAGGCATTTATGTTGATGCTCCAAGCTTCAATGACAAAGGATATGGTCCTCCTCCACTCAAATGGAAAGGCAAATGTGATAAAGGAGCAAATTTCACCGGATGTAACAGGTCTTTTTCTTTTTTTGTTTCTGTCTGATACAATGAAAAGTATTGTCATATTTTCAACTATTATGTTCCTCCAACTTGATGGGGTTGGAGTAGAGACTATTTTGGATCGACTCATAATAGTATATATTATTTGCAACTGCGCTTATAACAAGATTTCATAATCGCAATGCAATTAATTTGATGGCTTTCAATTCTCATCACCAAAGATTTTGGTCAGATGCACGTAATCTTACTTTTGTCGGTGATAATTAAAATGTTCTTTATAATTGTCTATTGATAGCAAACATCGCCTCTTTAAAAAAAATTACAATTACTAGATACTCTAGTTTGTACCTAGTTATTATATATGAAATGTTTAATGCTCTAACATGTCTGACCCTCCATATACTGTTATCCTACATTCACTCCTATTAATCAGACTTAATATGATTGAAAATTTAAGGATGACCCACAAATACAATTTACATTTGTATGCAGGAAGGTGATAGGAGCAAGATATTATGACTTAGGAGGAGAATACACAGGAATAGAGCCTACTCCCACAGATTACGACGGACATGGGACTCACACAGCATCAACAGCAGCAGGAAGAACTGTAAATGGTGCTAGCCTTTACGGGTTAGCCAAAGGAACTGCTCGCGGAGGGGTGCCTAAGGCTCGCTTAGCCACGTACAAAGTATGTGGCTCATTTGGGTGTTCCGATATGAACTTATTAGCCGGTTTTGATGATGCCATTGCTGATGGAGTGGACATTATATCCGTCTCGATTGGCGGTTATAGTAGAGATCTGATGGATGATGTGCTAGCCATAGGCTCATTTCACGCCATGAAAAGAGGGATACTTACAGTTTGTGCTGGGGGTAATGAAGGTCCTGATCTATGGACTGTTAATAATGTTTCTCCTTGGGTTTTAACTGTTGCTGCTACTACTTTGGATAGGAAGTTTAAGACCATGGTTCAGCTTGGGAATGGTAAAAAATTTAATGTAAGTTTTCCAATTACTATCCTCTGTTTCTTTATTTAGTTGGTGACAATTCGTCACCAAACTATCTCATGGGCCCACTTCTTTTGGCACATTTATGGGGCACATGTGGGCTCAAGCCCAGAAACTTACAGGTAATGAGTATTGACTTGCTTACATACGTAATAAGGTTTATTTTTTTCTAAAACTATATGATAGTAGAAGGATTGCCCACCAAACATATTATATGAAAATGAATTAAAGCGATTGATTTATGAATGATATTTGTGGATCAGGGGATATCAATCAATACATTTTCACCCAAGAAAACTATGTATCCTTTAACAACTGGTACTCTTGCATATAAAGGCAACCCAAATCCGTCAACAAATTTAAGGTATTGTGTTTTTTTTAGTTGGAGTTAATTCTAAATTTATTAAGAGTTTTTAGTTTGGGACTAATATTTTTCAAAAAATTGTTTTCTTCCATTTTTATTGTTTGATTTGACGAAAAATAGAAAATGGAAAAGAAAGTTGACAATTTCATCCACTTAGTTATTTTTGCAAAATAATATTTTTCGTGAAATCAGACATCGTGGATTTAAAAAAAATATATAATAAAGAGTAATAGAATTGTGTGGCAGCCTATGTGATAATGCAACAATATCAGAGAGTAATGTGAGAGGCAAAATAGTGTTGTGCTTTGGATCAACATTAGCTGATTATGTAATCAAAAGAAACAAAGGATTTGGTACGATCATGGCTGTTGATGAATTCACTGATATGACTTCCACCACTCTCATTCCTGCTTCTTTTGTTTCTTCCATTAGTGGACACCTTATTGATCTTTACATCAACACCACCAAGTAAGTCCTCGTTAAAATTCCCTCTTATTATTGGCTACAGTAAAATAACTCTTAAATAATTTGTATGAAAACCGGACCTTCTTATCTCCTTGATAAGTGTAATGGTCTGTTGTCTCTCTACCCTCTCCAGACCCAAATCATAGCTACAATGAGCTGGATATATTCGGTATAGAGGTTTCAACGGGTCAAGGGTTGGGTCTTTGACGGGCCTTGGTGTGAAGAGTTGGACCAGGCCAGATTGGATAATTAAAGGAATTCGATCGACCCATCAGGCCATAAAGTAATAAAAAAACTACTTTATGAACTTTTAAAAAATGGGTCATAGTGGATTGGATTTCAACGGGCTTTAACCCGCCCCGACCCATTTAACATTTGCCATGAACCACCCCAACCCGGCCCGTTGAACACCTCTAACCAGTATGATGATCATCATTTGTTCCTCTAAATCCCGCCTAGCATGACATTGGTCCGACTCTTGGACATACGTATTGTGCATTACGTGACTCAAGCAGTACCTGCAGGTCACCACAGGCAATTATACACAAAACTAGAACTGTAAATACAACAAAAACTCCTATGATTGCTTCATTTTCTTCAAGAGGTCCTCAATCAAAAGCTAGGAATATCCTCAAGGTAACAAATTCATGACCACTAGCATGGTTTCCGAAACTATAATTAATTCATTGATCAAAAAGTCATATGAAATCTATTTCCTCATTGGTTAAATACCAAATATGCAGCCAGATATAAGTGCACCTGGAGTTGATATTCTTGCTGGTTACTCAAAACTGGTGTCGATAACTAGCGAAGGCGTCGACAATCGATACAGCGTGTTCAACATCCTGTCGGGAACTTCCATGGCTTGCCCTCATGTCGCTGGTGCGGCTGCCTACGTCAAGTCCTTCCATCCTGACTGGTCAGCTGCAGCCATCAAATCCGCTCTCATGACCACTGGTTAGTACTGTGTCAAGTCTTTTGCAGCCATATATAAACTTCACCTAGTAGAAATGCTGATTTTTCAGCCTGTCCATGTAAAACAGCAAAACCGGTACTGAATAATGGCGCTGAGGACCCGTTAAGCTCAGGGGCTGGGTTTCTCAACCCTGTCGCAGCTGTCCACCCGGGCCTAGTATACAACATCTCCGCAAACGACTACATTCGGTACCTATGCAGGGAAGGCTACAACGGAACCACATTAGCCCTTCTCCGAGGTGGAAGAGGAAGTAACGCAAGGGGGCCGCCTCGCTATAATTGCTCGAAATTCAAGCCTGGCATAGGGGTAGATGGGCTCAACTACCCTTCAATGCATATCCATCTGCAATCGTCCGATACAAGAATTTCAAAAACGTTCTATCGTAGCGTGACATACGTTGCAAATGGAACCGCAGAGTACAAAGCTAAGGTTACATCAGTACCCAAAGGTTTCTCAATCAAAACCTTTCCCGATGTGTTGAAATTCACACGAACATACCAAAGAAGAACCTACAAAGTTGTGATAAATGGATCCATAACAAAGGATACACCTTACAATATCAATACATTCTTAGAATGGGTTGATCCAAAGCATAGAGTTAGAAGCCCAATTCAGATTTATAGGCCTATTGTTTGATTATTTCGAGTAATTAGTTTACATTTAAGCTTAATGATAATCCAAGATTTTAATTAGTCTTAATTTGGAATGATTGTCTGTTGTAAATTGAAGAAATGACGGTTGCTTCACCAGAATTTTATGCTTTATGTTAGAAACAGTTTCTTATCAACAAACATACCAGTAGAGTTGTGGTATACTAACGAACACAAGAACGTAATTTAAGGGGAAAATACATGACAAAAGCCGAAACCAATGCTAAATGAACAATAGTCACGCAGTGACATCGCAAACCCGTCAATTTTCTTCTTCGAGTGATCATAGCAGTCTTCCGTCTCCAGTTAAGTACGATGAATTGAAAAATGCAAGGAACAAAACAAGTCTGTTATTGCTCGGCTGTAGCTAAGCCACAGACGTGTTCAATCAACACCAGTGTCCTGTATTGCGCTTGAGTAAGGATGGCAGCTATTCCTTATTGTCATGTTTGAGAACGATATTTCATTTATAAATTTGAAATTGGCTCAAATTTATTGTTTGGTAACTTAAAAATTTTCAAATTCGAATTTGAATCAATTCCACCATTATTTATAAAGTACTAAAAGTTGAGAATTTGAGAATTACTTCCCAAACCATATCATTCTCAAATTCTATATTTATGATTTTATAATTGAAATCCATAATTTCAAATGAAATACTTGTTACCGAACACGAACATATAAGAAAAAAAAAGCAATCATCAGTAGTATTAGAGACATAATAAAACAGCTTCGGTTTTCATTTCTTAGCCATTTTCCCGTCCTAGTAAATGATAATGAAGGCGACTCTTGAGTTTCATAAGTTCTTTCCTCTTTCTCCTTGCTTCCGTCCCTGCGACTGAAATTTCTTTCTTTCTCAAACTCCGCTCTTTTCTATTTTCTGACGAAATACTTGCAATCTTCACTGATGATGCCGCTTTTGCTGAAGGAAAATCAGAGTTAAGATGTGGGTGTAACGAGATACAATCGTCTCGTTCTAGAGCAAGTCCACCCCCCGAAAAACATGAGGTTTGTGAACCTCCCGACAAAGTCTGATAGAAACTGTTCAAAGATTCACCTTGTGTTTGTATGGGACCTGTTTTCTTATCTGTTGTTATAACTAAAGGACAACTGTGAAGACAATGTATAACAGAAGACGGGCTATAAACATGTTTAGAATCAACAAAACCACCCTCGCCTATATTTTCAAACGATGAAAGTTGGTGAATACCGTTCATCGGAAGCACCACAGGGCAAGGCAATATACACCAAGGAAATTGTTGGCTTAAATGATCTGAAGGTGGCACACATGCAGGATGTACTAAAGGGCGGTTTGCCGATATATTCTTGTACATGTAATGTGACCAATTCGCAGGGTGCAGACTATGAGTTACAGTACCGGATGCTTCATTTCCGCCCTTGTTTTTGATGCCCGACATTTGAGCTAACTGCGCGCATTACACTATTGATAGTAAAATTTGTCGAATATCATGTCGAAGCATGCAACGAACTCGTGTGATATTTGATACAGTTGTGCATACGTACCTTTCCCTTCAGTTTTTGATTGGCAGTTTGAAGCGACTGAAACTCCTTAACCGCCGCCTCCTTACTCTGCTCGAAAGACAGAATTGCGGAAGTGAGTATGAAACATAGTATGTCATAATGCAATGCTTCAAAGCCAAAGGTTACATACCCTTTTTAATCTCTCATTTTCTGATGCTAAATCTGCAGCTTTCCTAGTTAGCTCTTCATGATATGCCTAAGCAAAATGTAAATTATTGAAGTCGGATATTAAAATCACAATCGTGTATCTTATCTTAGTGTATAAAACAAATCTTGGAGCCTCAACTATCAGCTTAACCTTTTGATTGAATTGATTATTTGACATGGTATCAGAGTATTAGGCAGAAATCACATTGTGTTAACATCTGCAAGAACCATCCACACTTCTAGCTCAAAGCTCAATGGGCTCTCATGTGAGGGAGCGTGCTTGAATATATAACATATCACGAGGATTCAACCATCAATTTAACATTTTGATTAAACTAGTTGTTAACATGATATCAAAGCCAACGTGACAAGATGTCAAAGGTTCTAATCTCATCCACCCCGCTTCCAAAATTGAATATCCAGCTTTAGGTATGAAGAGAGTATGTGTTGCATCCTTGAGTGTGTTAGAGTATATATCAATTCTTTGAGCCTCAACCATGAGCTTAAGCTTTAGCTGAGTTGATTCCTTAACAATGTAATATCAAATAAAATCGGTACAAGGATGATAGTACCTGTCTCCTACGAATAGTTTGTCTAGCACTCTCTCGATTAGCTAAAATCCTACGTATTCTTCGTGCTTCTTTCTCTTCCTGGATCATATGTTATGGACATAAAAATTAAGAACACGATCATAAAAGTGAAATTCAATTTAAACGTACGTCTTGAAGTATCATGTACCTCGGTTAGATTATGTCTCGACCTACTACAATTGTTTCGTAGCTTGTTAGCGAAACCAGGTTCAATTGATTCACAAACCTCCTCAACTTTCACATCACCATTCTGGCATTCCTCTTCAAATATAGAAGGCTGGTCCTATATCATCAAAATTAGGGTTAAAAACTACATTAATTAGTCATTTTTTTCATGAACAACTTTTTAATATACATTCCTATAATACAATTTACAATTTTGACTAATTATACTAATCCTTAGAATGAAGAAAATTTGAAATTCACATTAATAAATCCACAAATTAAATAACTACAAATTAATATAATTACATCAAATTCAATAGATTTGAAATAAAATGAACCAAACAAAGCAATTCTAAATTAAATATAAAAAGTTATTACCACTAAATTGACTACATTACTGAATATACATATTCATGTAAAACAAGAAAAAAAATACTAATAGTCTAATATACACTAAGTTATATATCAAACTAATTATTTTAATTAAATAAATTTATTAATTAAAACTTATATTTATACTTTATTACTTTACTACAGTAAACCAAAAATAAATTAGAAAAGAACATAAGTACCATTTATTGATTGAAGTTAACTATTGCGCTATTCTTCACGAAACTTTAAAATTTTTTTCACGGTTTCACCAAAATATATATATCCAAGTTATGTTAATCTGGCTATTTGATCTCAACAAAAATAGATAATACTCACAATCTAATATCTTTATCCATGATCTTTTAACTTGAAACCATTTTGTTGGGGGATTAAAAATCCCATATATATGAAACATCCAAAATACCCTAATTCAATGGATCAAAGGTTAAAACTATAAGTCAATGTCAATCGTTAAAAGTCAATATTATAATGGCCAAAATCGCATACTTATCCTAATCAGACATCACACAGCAACTTTCCACTATCACCATGATTAAAGACGCTTTTCAGGATAACCGCCCAGGTAACTGTTGTCCACTATGTCACTTCCATGTTCACGTTCTCCATAAAGCAGCACTACTGAAATAACCAACCAGCAGTTATGATTCCTATACTGAAACTCTTATAAATAGATTTTTTTTTAAATCTTACTCTCTTACCCATAAGTATACTTACACTCCTTACATTTACATTTTCTAATTTAACTTAAACATCAGAGAGGCTTTCCGGGACATCAACTCCCGATTTAGTCTTTCTTTGTGGTTGCAGGTACACCACTTGTGACAGTTAGATTATCTCACTCCCCTTAATTTGAAAGATACTTCTCACTTAAAATCCCCTTTAAAAATTCAGCCGTTTCTCAGCAAAACACATTTGTTCTAAAAATTTCAAAAGCACTACCAAAATTTTTTAAAAAAATAAAAAATAAAAAATAAAAAATAAAAAAAAAATCTATACTAAGAAGTAGTAATTAAATACATTATTCTTGATTACATATGTCACAATCATAAGAGTAAAACAGAAAATCCAAGTATCCAACAAAATCAACAAATATTTATTTTTATTAATATTAATATTAATAGTCATTTAAGCTATTTAAATATTCAATAATTTATAGGCTATAATAACTTTATCAACAAAACACATGAATCAAAATAATTTTTCATATTTTAATTTTTCACTTTTTTATTATCTTTCTGTTTATAAATAGTTGAATATCTAAAGAATCATCATTTGTCTATCTTTAATGATTTTGTTAAGAAAATATTTTTGCACATACAAAGTACTTAAAATTATATAAACTACATAATTAATAAAAAAACATAAGCAAGATAAAAAAAAAACAATATAAAATCATTTATACAACCAAAAATAAATTAAACTAAAAAGAAGCTAATAGAAAAGAATAAAGATAGCATACCAAGTTAAGATCAAAAGGAAACGGCGTAGGAGAAGGAGGACGAGAATCCTTGACACGTCTATTATTACTGTTACTATTACTGTTACTCCGACGTTTTCCTTTACTCCCCCAAGGCATACAATTTTTCTTCGTGGAGTCGTGATGGCTTTCGTTCTCCTCCTCCCCATCCACCACCACCCCCGCCACCGTCACAGCGTCGTGCTTAGTGTTAATATTATTGTTAACGTTGATATTATTTCCCAAACTAGCCAAAACTCTAGCAATTTCAAACTCTGGACATCCAATGATAGATGTTGCAGAAGAAGCACTAGACTCCCCACTAGACCTCATGATATGATAAACTTAAAAAAAAAAAATAGTAATATTATTATTATGTAACAAATTAAAATGAACGTATTATATTATTAGCATGAATTAATATTTAGAAGTATATATTATGTTTAGTTAGTATTGCATATTTGCATTGTACAATTGTTATTATTTTTAATACAAAGATATTTTTATAAATACATAAAGGATTTAAGTAGCCAAGTCTAAAATGACAAGGAAGATTAATAAGAGTGAAATAAGGGCGGCAGATCAGAGATGTAGAGGTAAGAGGGGCATGGATATGCGTACGTAGGTTAAGGATGCTAAAGCCCAGGTGTATTAGCTTGACACTTGCGGACTTATCACACTTTCAGGGTATCTACTTTTGCCACGTGTCCTTTCATCCTTGTTGGACACTTTCTAGTCTTCCTTTTTTGGCTTGGCTAACACCGGGAGTATTACAAGGCCGAGTATAGAATACTAGTATATACGTGCTGAAATCAATATTAATTTGTTTGTCATTTTTATATGTGAATTTTAATATATATTTGATCTTTGATTAATGATCGGAGTTATAGAATAGGCATGTCAAAACTTAGATTCCTCTTGGAGTATTGTATTTGTTGGGATGGTTTATTTTACATCGACAAATTAAAGATGATGTGCATACTTTAT
This sequence comes from Amaranthus tricolor, assembly GCF_026212465.1. Taxonomy (NCBI): domain Eukaryota; kingdom Viridiplantae; phylum Streptophyta; class Magnoliopsida; order Caryophyllales; family Amaranthaceae; genus Amaranthus; species Amaranthus tricolor. Next base: position 30,073,567 of record NC_080051.1, on the reverse strand, counting down.
AAGTTAATGGAGACATTCTTTCTATTGCCATATGATTTTGGGATAATATATATCTTTTTGGCTTATGAAGTGTGTGCACCTTGTATTTTCCCGTTAATATGCTGACATTTACAATAAGTTCAGCTCAATTTAATAGTATTAGAGTCAAGAGGTTAAAAACCGATTCGTGATTTATTCACGAGTAGGGAGTCAAAGACTAGACATGTCAAGATTTAGATTTCCTCTTGGAGTATTCTATTAGAGTCAAGAGGTTAGAATCCGATTCATGATCTATCCATAAATAAAAATGGCTATGAGTTTATGACCTGAATTTTGGGTTGAAACAACTAACTTCAAATCTAATTTGTATATTTGACCAAAATCAAATTTTATAACTTACAAAATTTGAAAATTTTAGACTCATACTCACCAAACCTAATCGATTTTTATTAACCTAGCTAATTATTTTAATCCACTATTATTTTCATTAGAGTGTCTAATAGTCTAATATGTGTCTATAAGTTTAATATTGGTCTTAATTGGGTTAATATGAATCTAAAATATGTAATATAATATATAGCTAATATTCTCATAATTTATATTAAATATTAATTATGCTTCTTAACTTGTATATCGAAATGTTGTATAGTGATCGAGACCATCTCATATAATCATTTTTGCTTAAATTAATAAAAAGAATAAAGTCAAAAAATTAGATATTGTAACTGAAGCAAAAGCGTTGGACCAACTTAATCATCATACAAACCTTATATTATATCGATTTCTGAACACTTTTATAATGAGTCTATAATACAAGTTATATCATTAAAACCTTTTATACATCTATTTATTTATGTTAATATTCAACTGAACTGAAATTAATTTCGTTAAGTTGGTGTGTATATGAAATGGATATGTCTAAATAAACCTTCACTCACTTGTCACTTCCTTTGGATGGGGTGGTTTCTTTATAATGGATGGTTGGCGGTACACAAAAATGACCTTTTGCCTCCTTGTGTATTGTCTCCTTCTACTCAATTGGCGGTGTCATTGTTTAGTGTGTAGAATAATAATAATAATAATAATAATAATAATAATAATAATAATAATAATAATAATAATGATAATATAGTTTTGGCTAAAAAATACTAACTTTATTTTATTTTCTCTAAAAGCCAATAGCTATTCTTTAAAAATATATGTCTATATAAGATTGGAAGAAAGGACTTTCATAGAGATTAAAAAGTGATAGGGATAATATAATTATGTAGAAGATATTAAAAGTGATGATAATTGTGTGTGAAAATTACTTTTTGTTTGTCCATTTTAAGAGACAAAAATTTAATTAGATTTTTGAAGTATATATTGAAGATAAAATATATTCATGTGAGAACTTGTTAGATTTGTCTTAACGTAAAGTTTTTTAATATATAATTTTTATAATTTTTTATGATATGTACTTAAAGATATTAAGATTTAAGATTTGTTAAAAAATATATATAAAAAGTAAAGTAGACAAATAAAAAGAAACTAAAAAATTGTAAGAACCCATAAAGTAAAAGTGATCAATTTAAAAGGTGTAATAATGTTAACAGAACACATAGACTAACTACTAGTATGCCCACTTAACTACTCTTTTTGTCCTTTTATATTTTGTCAGTTGTAAAAGGTAAATTTAATAGAAAGAAAAACTTAGTTGGAGAAAGATAAAAAAAATAAATGGAGATGAAAATAAGTAGTTAAGATGCGGTGAAAATATAAGTTTGTGAATAACATTAAAAAATGAAAGTGGACCATCGCCAAAGAAGAAAAGGTGCAAAATAGATTAAAATAGAATATGATGCAAAATAAGAAGGATAGAGAAAATATTTCTTAACATCGCAAATCCTTAAAATCAGTAAAATTTCCTCCTAATAATCTACTTATGTGTTAAAGTGATTATTATTGGGCGGGCTATATATTTAGAGGGTCAAAGTGATCAGTTATAATTTTAAAGCAATAAAATAATTAATTAGACTAAAAAACTAATTATATGGATCCATCTCAAAATTTGGTAGTGAATTATCAATAGGAATAAAAAGAGAAATTAAAAACGCTAACAATGGTCGAAAAGCAAGCGGTGAATCAGAAATGGCGGGCTCAGAAGGTAGAATGGTGGCGGCAATACAATTATAGTTTTGTGTGCCCCAAATTAAATTTTAATAAATTAATAGCAGATCTTTTCTAAACCAGATAATTTTTCATCTCATTTTATTTCCTGTTCTTGTTTTCAATCAAAAAGAAAAGATGATGCCCACAATTTGCTTCTGCGTAAACCCTTGCTCTAAGGAACCTCCCAAAGCAAACAAATTCTTTGATACTCCTCATTTGTCCCTTATAAGATTAATGCTTATAAGATTAATGGATATTTCATGAGTATTATTTTTGGATATCTAAGGTTCTAATTTTTAGGGTTAATGCCTTAATGGTTTGTTTAATTGTCAATATTAAATATGAGTAATAAATATTCACATATTAATATATGAGAGATAATTTTTTTTGAGACGCGTTTTATATATGTATTTAATAGTACATTTAATACATATTACTAGAATATGAGCTCCTCCATAGAATTAATGTTCAATAAAAAAAATTCATCATCTTATCCAGTGTATTCCGCCCATCAAAAACTATAAGCAGGAACTAGGGAGGAAAGTAAGACGGCAACTCATACCCATAACGAAGAGCGTGGTTAATAAGTTTCTCAACTCGAGAAAAGCATGAGTAATTCCTGCAAGGAATAAGATTCAATATAAAAATTATTGACAAAAAAAATTGAACATTAAATTTCTACAAAAATCCTACTTTTTGAGCTATAAAATTAATTTTTTAAAATATGAATTTTGCATGTTTATTGATGAATGATACGGCAAAATATATATTGACATTGAAGTTATGATCTGACCTTATTAACATTTTATGAGTTAGGAAAAAAAAATCCAAACTTAATAAGAATGATAATGGTATAGGGCACACATAACATGGATACAAAATGAGGTGAATAAAAGATTGGTGTAACTAGTGGGTGCGTCTAGTTAGATAGTACAAGATAGTGGGGAGGTGGCGAGTGGCGAGTGGCGAGTGGCGAATATAAAATTTGTTGATCTGTAATATAAGAGAAATAGTATCAAAATGAGTCCATCTAGTTTACGTCACCAGTCACCATACTACGGTCCAATGAAGCCAAGTCAAGGAACGTTGCTATGCTATCAAGCTACTCAACTTCAAAAATATAATTTTGTCTTGTATAAGATAATCTTACCATAAGACAATTTATTATATTTGTTTAATTTTTAGCACGTAATTTTAAATGTTTATATTGACACTGATTATGAAAACACACTTTTTATTTTTTTTGAATTTAAACTCTTTATATGGATCTGTCGAAACAATCTCATATAAGAGTTACTCATTTCGCATACAGCCTATAATTATGTTCATTTACTCTTTAGCCAAATTTTATAATTCTTTAATGAAATTGCTTATTAAAATCGTTTTCTTCTTATTTATATAAGATTGAATTTAATATTTACAAATTACTATCAAGAGTCTACCAGCAAAACAAATTCTTTATATTAAATAAAAAGTTAAAAGAGTAGAACCGTATATATTTGACTCTAAAATCCCTAAAATACTGTAACATGGAACAATGGTTTACAATATGTATACAGTATACACAATCAAAACAGTAACAGGAAAATTGAATATTGGATGCACTTAATCATCAAACCCAGAAAAGAAAGCAGGAATAATGAAACAACTACAAATTAAGTTGATTACCTTGAAATATGAAGGATTGCTAATGGTTCCAAGTCCAACCATATCATAGCAGAGAAGTTAACATCGCAAACTCACAATAGAGCAGAAACTGAAGCGTACGAAAGGGGTATATATAATGCCATCCTGAATCACTGTAATTTTCACGAGTTTAAGTAGCTATCGGGTCTTAATGATAGCACCGGAGGAACAGAAGGAGACGGAGAAATAAAATCCGCAGCACGTCTGAATGTTGATGATGGAGGTAGATTTTTGGGAGATAGTTCGGTGAACTCCAATGCTTGGAACCTGAGTTCTAAAGGGTAGTCAGCAACACATCCGATTCTGGGGCCAGCACCAGTTGACCATGAACTTGAGAGCTGATGTCCCAATTCATATGAATCTGCCATTTTCGAATTGATTCTTTGAATATCGCTTCTTTGGGCACCTCGGTTCTTGGACTTTGAAGACCACCAGACAAAGTCCTCTTGTATTCATTTCGGGATTCAGCCAGCTCGGAAAGAGAAGATTCTTCCATCACACAATCACTTGTTGCTACAAGGGATTTAGCACAGTAAGGTGTTTTGGAATCTGCTGATTTAGTTCGCGTCACAATACTAGATACTGTGTCCTCATAGCTAGAGTAGTCATCATTCGATCGGTTGACCTGCAAGTAACTTTTTCAGCCATCAGTTTAATTAGAGCCAGAAGTTGCCTGAGTTACCCCAAAATCATTATTCACATATTTGATGGAGTATTTATTTACTTAGTTGAAGCCAGGATGTAAGATAGCTCTCTACACAAGATGTAAGCTAATTACAAACACATGCAAGAATAGTATTGTGAAAGCTCACTGCAGCTTACCTCAACTTGGTTAAGGTCTACACCATTCTCGATCAAAAATAAAACAAAGTCATCTAGGCGATCATCAGTTGGGCGATAATGTCCACTATATGCAGAGATGGACTGCAAAATAGAATTGACAGAAAATTAGGTGTCAGAAAAGAACATGACCAAATACCACTGCAAAGTGAATATAACAATGCCGACACTGAAAGTCTGCTGCCAATTCAGGACTCCATAAGAATGCAGAAAGTAGCAGAATTAAAATGATTGAGATCCTCTACAGGACACCATCGTGATTCAGTAAGGATCAAATATGATCAGTAATAAGGGTTTTTCTGTCTCATTAAGTGGAAAGATCATATGTTTGTCTTTACAATTTGGTGCATTCCTCTCTAAGCTCAGGAAAAGCGTCAAGTGTTGAGCAAAATGACATAATTACTTTACAAATCAGGCAATTTTTATGACCAAGGCATCATGTGGTTACAAGCATAGTAGCAAAGCCTTCCAGCTGAAGTTTAGTTAAGATAACAAATAACCGACTGAAAATTCTGCTTCCTGACTGAAGATAGAAAAAATGTCCGGAGTACAAAATTATTTCTTTAATTTCCTTTGCTTTTTTCTTTAGCGTGGTGTAAAGCCCATGGTTTGATGCTTTGAGCATACATAACAAATACGTCAAAAATTTCCCAATTATCCATTAGAATGCTAAGCATATAACTCAAGACTTGAAAACCTCAGCTATCTGTTCCAGCATGAACTACACGCCGCAACAAGTTAAGGAAATATTGAAATCAACCACGAAAATCAACGGTACCTTGAGAGCACCATGTTCTACGTCAAGTCTTCCAGCAGCCAAGGTAGCTCCTCCAGCTAAGAAGCTCGAATGATGAAATTTTCCCTTCTTTTTCTGCATTAAACTTGGAAGGAATCAGTTACATCATCCATGATCGGGCACCACAAATGAGGGAATAAGATCCGATAAACAGACCCTTGCTATCAAGTTTTACCTCGCCAGCATACAATTTTTTGCAAGTACTCATGACAAATATCCATTTGGTTACTTCTGACGCATTCTTAGTATTGAGCAAATCCCCAGTTAGCTTATGTATAATTTTTCCCTCTGAAACAATGTATTCATAATGCTCTCTCTCTTGCTGCAAATACCAAGGGCACTAAATTGACATGAAAATTTGACACTAAAAGAAAATTGTAGATAAGTGATGAACTTTATAGGCAGATGTTCATACAGGGCCAAGATACTTAATGCATTGCTCGCGTAACTTTGATCTTGGACATACTTTGAGATCTAAATCTTTGCCATCTCCAACATCTAGCCTACAAAAACACACAGCCCATCATGATTCCTGATTAAACATCTTAAAGTTAACTGAAATCAATATAGTTTCAAACTAGTCATTAAAAATGAAGTACTCCTTTTCAAGGACGTAAAAAAAATTTGAAAAAAAAAACAACGTTCATCCCTAGCTTAGAGTAAGGTCACTCATGCAGTCATGCGTACTCTACTTCTGCAATTTTGAACAGATGATGGCAAAGCCATGTGACAAGAACAAGGTAGTATTAATAGGGTAACTTCTTGTTGCCAACAAAACCATGAAAATACTGATATTTAGCATTATGCAAAACAATAATGCCTATTTAACTATCAAATTCTATGTCCACAAGGATGATCGACCATTGACCCTGTCCCAACACAAGTACTCCAACCTAGACCTTCAAAAGACAATGTATGACTGAGTTCCTTAGACCCACTCAACAACAGTGCAAATGTCTTGAATTCCAACAATATGAGGTTCACAACTAACATAACCAACATGATAGACATTCACGGTGTCGACTTCCTTAGATCTAAGTTATTACAGATATAACACACACAGTAAGGTATTCTACCACATTGCATCCCAAATCTACAGCTCAAAAACAAAAAAATACTCCTCAAGAAACTCTTATATCCCAAAAACTAAAATATGCAATCACTTACCAGTAGAAAAAGGGTTCGCCAGAACTTGCTTGACACCATTCATCATAATAACAATGCAAGTTATGACCATAACGATGTCTTGGATCAATCTACAAACAGGTAGCAAACGCTAATCAGCTCAAAACAACGCCATACAAAAAAAATACATGCATATATTTAAAAGAATCCAATAAAAATTTAACAACCAAAAAAATTGAAAAAAGAGGGAAAAAGAGAACAGTACAGCCTCAATCCAATGCTGAAAAGCCAACTTCTGCGCTTTTGAGTCTTGAGAAAGACCTTTACCCACCTGTAGTGTACCAATAATAATCATCATAGATTCATTTCAAACACATATTTAATGGTACATATTCTCCCAAAAAAACAGTTTCTTCCATAAACAGAAAAATGAAAAACCTTGGAAGCAATTAAGCTGACTCTACTCCACCGAGACGCCACCGTTTCAGGAAAATTGAAAAAAGAAATAGTACTGCGATTTAGCCTAGCATAATCAATCGCTTGCCACCTAAAATACACCATCCACCATTAATAATTATTTGAATTCAAAAACCACAATTTATAAGAGGTTGTTGTCAGTGACAACATATAATCGGGAAAATATAGGTACACACCCCACATAAGCCAAGAAGTTGTCATGAAACCATATGACAATGAGAGGATCCCGTGAATTACAAAGTATGCACAACATCTTTAATTTATTAATGTGGTACAATTCATCTTAACACCCCTCACATGCAAACCATCTTCATTCAAAAATCATATATACAAACCAATGAACCATATATAATCCAACAAGGTGGGACAAAACATCCCAACAAGTATTGTTAAAACCTGGACTTATTGTAAAATATCATCATATAATTGAAAAAACACGAGTACACACTTCATAAAACAAAGAGATATCATCTCAAAACCATATAAAAGCGACTCCAATCACTTAAAAGTTAAATGGTATACACACACTCTTTAATTCTTTGATATGTGATAAACCCTTCAACACGGAATTACATAGTATATAGTTGTTTGGTTATACATCTTGTTAGGACGTGACAAGTCGTCACATAATCATCCCATGGGCCTACGGGGCATCCGTCGGCTCGGGTCTACAAACCCACGATGAATTGCATATAGGCATTTGTGGGCTCGGGTCTACAAACCCACGAATAATAAATGTTGGACTTGCATATAGACTTAATATATGAGATTACTCTTTCCCAAAACCATATGGTATTAAAAGGATTACCACCAAGCATTATGTGCAACTATATAACTCACTACTCTAGTGATGTAAGTTCTCCGCCCACACATGTGATGTATTTCCGACGTATCTTTGGCAAACATAGGAAAATAAAAAATTTCTTAGAATTAGTAGTTCACACAGAATGCAGGAAATCAATTACCAACGGTAGGTTTTTCAAAATCCAATATCATTTGCTAATTATATTCAACCTAAACAAGTGGAAGTATTTCCTAGGAGTATGACAAAGAGATTACTGCTTATATCAACCAAACGAGTTTTAAAAAATTCACACAAAAAAACACCATTAAACTCTCATACCAGAGTTCTTCAGAGACGACTGCAGTATCCGCTAACCTACGGCGAGTGCGGTAACTCCTGTACACTTTCTGAACTCGCAACGCGGCAACAGAACTCGGAATCTCCTGTAACTCATCACTCACTGAACTAAATCTGTACTGACTCGTCGGTGACTCGGTTGAAGCTTCTCCATTGCATTGTAAGAGGCCTGAAAATGAAGAGGAAAAAGCGTCGACCTCCATTGATTTCAAGGTTTAAGGATTAGAAGTTGAAGAAAGAGGAAGGCGAAGAAGTTGATCAGAAGATATGGAGGAACTTAAGAGAGAGAAAAGAAGAGAATTTATTGTCGAGTATTTTGCCGGGGCGGGAAGGCTTAGCTGGCAATTCTTTTTTATTTAATGCGTAAATGAGCAGTTAGACGACTTGACGTTCATATTACCGTAATAGGTAGTTATTTTCTAATTTCTATTAGTCGCATCAATTTTGAAATTCCATTTGTTTTTAAATTTTTTTTATATTTATTTTTTAGCAAATACTATTGCAAATTTTAAAATCAAATAATTTTAACTTTAAGTTTTTAAAAAATAATTTTAAAAAGTTAATATATAGATTTTTATAATCTAATAAGATCTCACATGAATATGTTTTTTCTTATAGATCGATGAAAAATCGTAGTCAAAGTTTGACACTAAAATTCGTAAATTTTATTTAAGAAGAACATATAAAAACGGAGAGAGTATATCAAATCATTTTAAAATTATAATAAATCGTTTTAGATATTAAGTCAGATCAAATCAAATCAACTTAATGTAATATATTATGGTGCAGCTTGCTTTTTCAATTTTCTTATCAAAATAATACTACATTTTGTCTTAAATACAAGAAACAAAAAATAAGACAAGATTAGTTGAAGAATAGTGTTTATTATTCTAATGTAACAACCTTAAGTAAAAAATATAAATTATCACTAAACACGTGTTTGGAGACAAAAAAATAAAAAAATATATGAATAAATCTCTTTAAAAAACTTATAAAGGCGCACCCTTGAAAAATTTGGGAAGTGATCATATATTATCCATTTGGAAAAATGCTTGGTAAAATATAAATAATCTCCAATCAACTAATCTGGTTGTTAGGCGTACTTGTGTAGTTTATTTAGAAACATTATGACCAAGGTTCATCCAATTATAGTATTCCTGAAAAAAGATACAAAACTTGTCTTTTTTTTTTGTTGGCTCTCTACAAAATTTGCCTCATATTTTATTTTTTGTTACAATTTGTTGTATTTTAAAATTTTTTATTTACACATTTAATTTATTTTTATCTCATTCACACTTTTTTCTTAGTTTTCCATTAAATACTAATTCATCACTTTTTTTTGTTTCTTTGTCAAATGTTGGTGGGGCAAGTGAGAGGACATAAAAAATATTATTTTTGTCTATTTTGTTAATGTTAATTGACCAAGTTATGGTGCAAGAGTCCATTTCAGAAAATGTCAGATTTGATGCATATGAAAATGAGATCTAAAAAGAGAAGCAAAAAGTGAAAAGAATTTAAGGTGGACAGTGAGTGTCCATCAAACTTGTCACAAAGGACGCTCATCATGAGTGTTTGTGGAGTTTAGTGCTTCGTCTTTGGATGGTAGATTAGACAATAGGCATTAGGCACCCACAAAACTACACTACAATTGTTATTTATTTATGCTATAAGTATTCGGGAATTATAGTGTTTATAATGTTTTAAATAAGCTAAAATATATATAAATTTTTTTGGATAAAAGGATTTATAGATAAACATGTTTTTGTCTTTTATAAGAATTTAGATGAGTTACTATAGAGTTGGCAAATAATATATAAGGAAAAAAGAAGAATTATTTTTGCAACTTTTTGTTTTCTTGAATTTCACTTGCAAGATTTATTTGTCTTGTTTGATAGACATGTCTAATAATACTTTAAGTAACAGATATTGGGTTTCAATCTCTATAAATAGAAGATAATGCACATAATTGTAAACGTAACAATCATTATTGTTTTAATATCAAAGTGATCTTACATGTATAAGTTAATTTATAATAAAAATTGTAGTTGTTTTCATTGATTTTCTTGGTCTTTCATAAAAATAAATATATCTTACAAAGTTATAATGAGCTAAGAATATTGTGCAATTTAGTTTCTCAACATGTATCTTAAGCTTGTTAAAACAAACACCGTAAAGATGAAATAACACATTAAGAATCCTTCCGTACATATTTGTTTGCATTAAGATTTCTAACTCGCTTGATAAATCTTTGCGTGAGAATTATGAGTTATGAGTTTGCACAATGATTAAAACCTTTCACTTTCAAACCTTGTGATAAAATATTCGATTATCACATTTTATAGAAATAATTAGTTTTCCTTTCCCATGTCAACTCATGAGCATAACATTAAGTTTTAACACTTTCTTTCACATATTAAGGATGTCATGGATTAGGTTGGGATAATGTCTAAAAAAACCCCCAAATCCCATATTCATTAGTTATGTGTGGGATTACACCTTAACATAGACCCACCTCCCAACAATTTTATACTTGATAAGTGCAAATATTTGCACTTATTTATATCATTTTATACTCCTTAATAATGGTCGTTGTTAGTAATTTCATGCTTATTTTTAAGATTTATGCTACATTACACATTTTGGTTATTCATGTTGATTTTGAGTGGTTTAGATTGTTTTAAGCATAATTCTTATGATTTTAATGATGACGGAGTTTACTAAGGGAATTTTAGCTCGGTTGAAGATGTTCTACAAAGAAAATGAGCAAAAGAGTAAAAAAGTGTTTATAATGCAAAAGTTTTAAGGTGAAATTTGATACATGTCTACTCTTTTGGTCATAACTTTTGATAGGAAGATCTCCTTAATGCAAGGTTTGCGACATTGTAAACTAAATTTCAAGAGTTTTCCAACGGTATATTATATGCCTAATTCTGACAACCAAACAAGAAGTGACAATCATTTTAAGTTTGCTGAAATTGTCAGCCAAAAATGCCGACTCAGCTTCCTTGTTCTGGATATGAACGCCGACTAGGCTTTTTCTTCTGGATTCTTGGTAGCGTTTTTCTTCATCACTTTAATTGTGTATTATTTTATTTTATCTTTATTTTCATTAACTTCTTAGGATTTATTTAGTGGTTAATAGGGGACAATTAGAGGAAGCCTCCTTGGAGGAGCACACGGAGGAAGACTAAAACACTCTTCTCCTTCATCTTCCTCTACATTTGAACATCATTTTAATTCTTGTAAACTTTTAATTTCTTATCTTTGATTTACTTTTTCATTATTAGTTTAATCTTTCTTTATTAAATTTCTATTAGTTTAATCTTTCCTTGTCAAATTTTAATTGTTTTTCCTAGAAATTGTCATTTATTAAAAGTAGTATTGTTCTTTATATTTTTGTCTCTTGAATCTTTAATTGCGTGTCTCATAGATTAATTATTTTTTTTCCTTGTAAATTTCAATATTATCATTTCATTTATGTTTAGTATCATCTTAGGGTTTGTGTTCATTGCTTCCACCATGAATAGTGAGTAGATTTATTTTTTAGGGTTAAAGTTTGAATCTATAATTCAAGTATGATTTAATTATCAAATGTGTCTATGAAATTATGATTCATGTGATTGAATTATGCCCTTAACCTAAATTAAACATGCTTTGTTGGACTAGTTAATAGAACTAGCGCGTGAGATTAGGATTGACTTTGCTTTAGGGTAAATTTTAGTTAAATTCTTATTAATTCGTTCAATAAAACTATCGTGTGAGAATTGAAAAGTAGGGCCTAAATCTAATAGTTAATCAACAGAGTGAGAGTTTGAGATTAATACGATCATATTTAATCACATAATTAATCCGACATTTCATAGACACTATAACAAGAGTTTGATCATACAAGAATTTAGGGGATTTCCAACACCCTAAATCTCTTCATCATATAGTTTAAACCCATTTCATATTGCATTTTTAGTTTGTTAGACAAAAATCAATAAAACATTTTTCTCTTTGAGCAATATAATTAGTAGAAATTAGCAAGTTTCTTGTCCTAACTTCCTTGTGTTCGACTCGCGACTATACGCACACTGTGCGCTTGCGGTTAAATAAAATTTCTACATCAATACTCAAAATTTAGCTATATATCTAAAGCATATAATATGTGTGGAATTTAGGTTAAAATGCATCCATAATGAATTAAAATTTTAAAATTGATAATTAGGGCATTTTTTGAGTTTAATATTACGCATTTTGGTCATGTTTAAATTTAAAAGCATTTGGCTCAATACATATCTAAATTGATTGTTCAGATCCATACTAAACTCATTCTGTCTTATAATTGATGTCTATCCCATGTTTGTAAATGGTTAAAACAATCAAAATTGAATTAACCTAAAACAATCAAAATCAATTAAAAGTTCATAAGACAACACTTGACCTTTTACAATGGTGATTAGTTTGTTCCCACATAAATGCTTAGTTTTTGGTGAACAAAATTTAGTCATGGATGAGTGAAGGGAAAAACCTATCCCATGAGTAACATTTCACAAAATTTCTATTTTGCTTTTCCACTTACAAAAATTTTTAAAAATATAAAATTATACCAAAATTTATAATGTTTTCTCCATTGTCAATAGAAACTTATTATGCATTTATTTAACACAAAAAATCACTAACTTTTCTAGAAGTAAGTTAATTATAAAATGTGAGTTTCTTTATGGATAAAAATGGTTTTTTTTTTTTTTTTTTTTTTTTTTTTTTTTTTTTTTTTTAATAATACGCTAAAAAGAATTGAGAATTTTAATGGGTAGTTTATTAATTTTACGGTTCGTTTGGTTAATGGTACCAAATTGTGATGATGGGATTGATTTATAGTGTAAAATTTTATCGAAACTTCTATGTTATTACCATGGTGATGAAACTTTGATCTCAAAAAGGTTTTTGTTTACAAATTTCCATTACCACCTAATACCACATTTCCTAATGGTAATGCACTGAAATTAATTTTATGATGAAAATAAGATGATTGAAGTTGGATAAGCATGGCCATAAAGGTAGCCAAGAGATTTTAAATCAAAATTACATGAATTTTCATTTTCATTATCACTATTTATTACCACCTACGAAACGGACAACTAGGATATGCTCTTATATATTTAGGATGTTCTTTTCTTCCAAAATTGCATATTAACAAAAATACTATAAGCTTTTGCCAATTATAGTAACTAACGTTAGTCAAAATGATTTTTACAGCCTTACTAATTTTTTAACTTTACTAATCCTTTCAAAAAAAAATTTTATGTTTCATAACCTTTTTTTAAACTTAGAGTGTGTTTGATATTCGACATTAAATGGTGATAATGATAATGGAAAGTTGTTGTAATTTTGGTGAAAATTTCTTTACAATTTTAATTATTATGCTTGTTCACGTCAATTATTTTATTTTTTTTGACAAAATTCATTTTAATACATTACCATTTAAATATGTGGTATTAGATGGTGATGAAAAATTATCAACAAAAAAAACTTTTTTATAATCACAATAAGAATGACAAGATATGTATCATGAAAATAAAAAATTATACTATAAATCATTCTCATTACTACTAATTAGTATCGCTGACCATATGAGCTGTCAATGTTTTCTAATAAAGTGCCTATTGTCCGATCCACTTCAAGGTTACAAAGACAATCAATTATATCAATAATAAATAAATTTTTATTCGATCTCCTGAAAATAATTGCTTTAATTATTATTTTTAAATAAATTTACTTTTTGACTATGTAATATAATTGCTAGAAGCAAACCTACATATAGTTTATCGTAATTGCTTTACTTACAACGAAGGTTTGAAGAAGGTCATAAACAACAATCAAATTTATTTTAAGTAGATTGATCAAAAATTGATTTATTATTAACAACTTCGCCTTGAAATTAACACAAATTCTCAATTAAGACGGCCTCATCAAGACCAATCGTAGCTTGGACAAAATTAAAGGCTAATTGATCATTTGTACTTGTACTTATACTCACTTTAATTATTTAATATTGAACATATCATATAAATTATACTTACAATATCATAACAAAACACTCATAAATTTTAAATATAGACCTCTTATATAGTTATCTAACTATGAGATGGTTTCTTACTAGAGGTGTTCAACAGGGCGGGTCGTCCCCACGGCTTAAGGTTCGAGTCACATTTTAATGGGCTATTAGCGGGTCCAGTCAATAACGGGCCGATTCATTAACGGGCCTTGTATAAAGGGTCGGGCTGAGTCGGATAATTATAGGAATTGGTTGTAAAAAATTATTTTACCACTTTTTTTTTATATATTTATATGATATTATTATATACATAGTTGGATTGACCAAACGGGCCATAAAGTATAATAAAAAACTATTTTATGAATTTTTAAAAAACGGGTTAAAGTGGGTCGTATTTAAACATACTTTGACCCACCCCGGCCCGTTAACATTTGACATGACCCCGCCCCACCCCATTTAAATTTCATTTGGTCTTGGACGAGACGGCCTCATAATGAGACCGTCAATTTGGGCCGGCCCAATTCGCGCGTGTAACAACCTAGGTATTTTTTTTATTTTTTAGGCATTTTTCAATTTTGATCTTAAAAGGTATCAATTTTGAAATTGATAAGGTCAAAATCGATAAATGCTCAAAAAATTAAAATTTTGTTACACGCACGTAAAATAGGCGGTTCACCTTTCGTCTTAACTTGCGACAATTTCGTCTAAATTTTTGTGTTTAAATTTTACCCCGACTCGCCCCAACCTGGCCCGTTAAACACCACTATTCCGTACCTAAGTTGCTTACTACTCACGCTTACATTTAAAATCGAT
Organism: Amaranthus tricolor; assembly: GCF_026212465.1. NCBI lineage: Eukaryota > Viridiplantae > Streptophyta > Magnoliopsida > Caryophyllales > Amaranthaceae > Amaranthus > Amaranthus tricolor. The sequence goes on along the minus strand of NC_080051.1, from coordinate 30,058,519 downwards.
AAAATTTTGTTAATCACATAAATTATGGAATTATTCACTTAATTTTAACCCCGAAAAGAAGTATAAGTCAAACCACTAGTTCCATCCTAGAATGTTTAGAATACAGTAGTTGTTCATCAAAAAAACCCCAAAAATTCAACAAATGGATGAGGGCTTGTGTAAGAGGGTGTAGTTTCTTCCTCTCGTCCTCCTTTACTCAAAGATCGATTTCTCCTACAGCCTCCTTTCCCCTTCCTTCTTCATCCCCATCTATCATCTTTTCTACCAGTCCCAGATTCTGGGTTTTTAAGAGAATCAGATTCTCTTCATCTGCTTCAGTTATGGGCCTTCAATCTGAAACTGTTGATGGGGTGAATGATAATGGGTTAGAGTGGTCTGCAACCAAGGTTAGAGATACTTTTGTCAAGTTTTTTCAAGGAAAAGATCACACCTTTTGGACATCTAGTCCTGTTGTTCCTGTAAATGATCCAACTTTGTTGTTTGCTAATGCTGGTTAGTGTTATATCTCCACTTTTTTTGATTGATTTAATCTTTTTTGTTCGTGAATCATTGATTTTGTGGATTTTATATTATTGCGAATGATTGAATCGCATCCTCTTTGCTTGATTATGTATGTTTTTAATAATTCATTTGGCATTCCTTATGTTTATGGAGTTTTATACTTCTATTAATTTGTTTTGTGATTTCCTTTGTTAGTGTTTTTTGATAATTAAATGTTAATTGATCTAAATTTGGAAGCTTTTGTCTAAATATGGTTATGAAATGTGTTCCAATGTTCCATGTTGAAGCTTTTGTCTGGTCAAGGTCTTATTTTCACATACTGAAATTTATAGGATTGCGAGTTGTTACGTTGGTAAAGGTAATAGCTCTATCGACCCGTTTGATAAATGGTATTAAATGGTGGAAATGATAATGGAAAGTTAGTGTAATTTTGGTAGGAATATGAGAAATTAGATGGTCATGCTTATTATCCTTCAACAATCTCATTTTCTTCATAAAGTTCATAAAGTTCATTCCGATGTATTATCATTTGAACATGTGTTATTAGGAAGTAATTGAAAATTGTGAACAAAATTTTTATTTTATGATAAAACTTTCATTACCATGGGAATGATACGATACATATCATCATCAATATCTATATTACAGATCATTCTCATTACTACAAATTATTACCATTAACCAAACGGGCTGATATATGTATTTGCAATGGCTTACCCTTTTATGGAGCCAAAGTAATGGGTAAGGCAAAAGGGGCACTAAGTCAAGGACATATGTTGTCAGTTTTGTCTTGATGAGAGGATGCCACTTATATCAAACTTCACTATTGATTGATTGAGCAGGTATGAATCAGTTCAAGCCGATCTTCCTCGGAAATGTTGATCCTAACAGTCCTTTGAATGAACTAAAGCGTGCTTGCAACACCCAAAAATGTATTCGAGCGGGTGGGAAGCACAATGATCTTGATGACGTCGGGAAAGACACTTACCATCATACATTCTTTGAGATGCTTGGAAATTGGTCTTTTGGAAATTACTTTAAGAAAGAGGCCATTGAATGGGCTTGGGAACTCTTGACCAAGGCAAGTGTGTCACATGACCAGTAGTCGGTCTTTTCTTTTATGCTTTTTTGATGTCTAATACCTTAGTGGGAAAATGTTTTGGTGATTTATGGGTTTCAAATTTTAATTTCACCCTTTCAAGCATATTTCTATGCTATGGGTTTTTGAACCCAATAAGCACTATGTTTTTGCTGACAGGTTTACCAGCTACCTGCTGATCGAATTTATGCCACCTATTTTGGCGGTGATGAGAAAGCTGGACTAGCTGCGGACACGGAGGCCAAGGATATTTGGCTCAACTTTTTGCCTCCGGAACGTGTATTACCATTTGGTTGCAAGGTGCCTTTTCTTTGCTGTATATTTTTACTGAATATGTAGCTTACTAGTTATAAGTGTCCAGCTTGTAGTTTTTCTTGTATAAGATGGCATGTGAGTATGTTACTGTTTCAAAATGGTCCAAATATCGCCTTCTGAATATCATGGAGTGTTGGGGTTTTGAGCCGTCAAAGGCTGGATATATCTCACTAATCATAGGTGTCAGGTGTGAAAGGTACCTCTTTATTCAATAATATAGCACTGACTGATTATGATTGGTTAAAATTTTTGATAGCAATATAATGTTCTGATGGTGAAGCTCATTTTTGACTTAAGTCAGTGTCTACAGGGAACAGTTTTCTAATTATGGTCAGACTTGCATGTTTTAAAGCTTAAATTCTGTGTAGTTCTGAATTTGGTCGATTGGTAGAACCAACTTTTCTTTGTGCGGGTCCTTTGCCACTTAGATTAGTGTTATAAAAAGAGACAAAAATTAGTTTTGCCACGTACCACATTTCAAATTGTTAATTTAAGTGTTTTGGAAACTTAGTATACAAGAATTGATCTTATCGAAGCTAAGGTAGGGTCATAATGTTTCTCCATATTCCTATCCGCCAAAAATGTTTGTGCAAGATCTCATATTCTCTCTCCATCCAATTATAGTGCAAAACACGAAACTTTGCCACGTACCACATTTCAAATTGTTCGTACCAAAACAGTTTCGTGTTGAACCCATAGTAGAAACGTAAGACTAATGTCAGACCTATGGTAATATTAAGAAACGTTAGACTAAAGTTGATGTATAAAAACTAGAAGGGGGAAGAGTGTCTAACTCGTTGTTAGCTGTCGCCTGCCAGCTCCCAGCTCTTAGCTGCTGTCTGCCATCTGCCATCTGCCATCTGCCATCTGCCAGCTGTCGTTTGCCTTAGGTTTTGTATTACTTATTTTAGGCACATTCATTTTTTATGACATTGTCACTTTTTCACAATGTATTCAACTGTAATTATACACTTTTCTAGTTGAGGAGTTATAAACTTTTACTTTTGAAGTGATTATGTTGCATTTTTCATTTAACTTAATACATTTGTGAGTAGAGATAATGCCACTGACATTGGGAAGGAGGGAGTTGAAGTTATAAAATATGAGGCATTTTCTTTATTATCATTTTCATTATTTTTGGTGTCTTGCTCTCGAGCTGATTATTCTATTAATTATTGTTGCTTACTTTCTTAATTTTTATTTTAACTTGTGGCATATTGTTTGCTTGTAATAGGATAACTTCTGGGAGATGGGTGATACTGGTCCTTGTGGACCATGTACCGAGATCCATTTTGATAGGATTGGGAATCGTGATGCTGCATCACTTGTTAATAATGATGACCCTACTTGTATAGAGATTTGGAATCTTGTTTTCATTCAGGTATGCTTTTGCTGATTCAATCTTATTGATACTTTTCCTTCTTAGCATTGCATAAGTGAAAGCTATAATATTCTTATACTTTGATACCCAATCTACTGCCTTTATGTGTAAAGTCTTCTAACTCTGTCTTCCAATGTTTAGTCCATTTGTTCCAGTTTGAGAGCTTTATTGGGGCAAACATTTTGTTTCTTTTGGGAGGGGGGATTGAGGGATTCTATGATTAAGCACAGAAGATTTTTTTTTCAATTTTTTGATAAATGATTTGCCGCTAATACAGGGTATCATTTTTTACTTTTACAGTTTAATCGGGAAAATGATGGTTCTTTAAGAACCCTCCCTGCCAAACATGTTGATACAGGAATGGGCTTTGAAAGGTTGACATCTATACTTCAGAATAAGATGAGTAATTATGATACAGATGTCTTCTTGCCCTTGTTCAATGCTATTCAGCAGGTAATCAGATGGCAAATTCTTTGTTATTGTACCTTTTCGTGATATTAGGACTTAAAGCATACAATCTATATGCCAATTATCTAGGTGGATCCAACTCTTTCAGTCTGCTTTGGTATATTGGAGTACATAGTTTACCGAGTTCTCTGCTATGATAGTGACACTCTAAGAATTAGTATTGAGTACAAGAGTATATCACGAAAACCCTTTGACTTTAGGATATCCGGATACAGTTGCAATTGTGTGGTGTTCCAATGTGGAAAGAGCACACCGATGAATCTCTGTTATACTATATATGTTTATACAAGCATTGAACTGTTCAAGCAACCAATTGCCCCTTTCATTTTTGGCCTTTAAGTATTTGAATAGGATAGCTGAGCTAAAATGAAGAGACACAACATCATAGGTCTCTGACCCACCTATAAGTGTGCATCTTCAAATGCGTGATGCGTGTAATATTCTTGTTTACACCTAACTTGCGAGGCCAAGAATTTTTGATACATGGTCAACGGCCCATAAGTTCTTTTAAGCAGGGAGAAATTTACTTTAGATTATTAGCTTCATGTCACACTTAAAATTTACTAAAACATACGTGGGTCTTATTTTATATATTTGGTTCATCCTTCTTCCTGTTCTTTTTTTTTTGACTTGTGACATTTTTAATGCATTTTCATTCACTTATGTTAATGAAGACCGTATTTGTGATTGTCTAAAAGTGAATGTGTGTGCTGTCCTCTATGTTTACACATTTGGTTTGACTTGTGGCATTGATGGACAATTCTTGTTTTCAGTTCTGCAAACTAGATGTGTAGACATATTCTTGATTGTTTGAAATTAAATCCATTCTGGGCAAGGTACGCAACGGTCTGATTTGTGTAAGAAATGAGCTCTAATTATGTCTTTAATGTTCACGTAGGCAACTGGAGCTCGCCCTTATTCTGGAAAAGTTGGAGCTGATGATGTAGACAATGTTGATATGGCCTATAGAGTTGTTGCTGATCATATAAGGACTCTATCTTTTGCAATTGCTGATGGTGCTTGTCCAGGTATAGTTTGAATACATGATGCTGATTGCTTACTTATTATGACTGTGGCTGATTTAGAAGCTCTTTTATCGCAGGCAATGAGGGTCGTGAATATGTTTTGAGGCGCATTCTTCGTCGAGCGGTTCGTTATGGAAGTGAAGTACTGAATGCCAAGGAAGGGTTTTTTAGTGGGTAAGAAAGTGTAGTTTTTGAGCAAAAGAATGTTTATTGCTACCATCTTAATCATCCTTCTCTCATTAATCGAACAATGTGTATTATCTTTCATGTGCGGTTTATGTCCATACTAAAAATGCATGACTTATTGCAGATTAGTACCTACACTGGTGAATTTGATGGGCGATGTTTTTCCGGAACTAAAGCAGCATGAGAAACATATTAAAGATATTATTGCAGCTGAGGAGACCAGTTTTGGGAAAACATTACTTAAGGTGATGATTTTTGCTTCCACAATTCGTATGTGAGTTCATAACAATGTGATGTGTAACATCCATTTGAATTTTCCTTCGGAGTTTCCGAGCTGTTTATCCTTGCTTGTTTTCTCTTGAATGACTAATTATGTTTTTAATCCTTTGGTCCTCACAGCCCTGTACTAAATAGGCCTCCCCTTGTCAAACTAGGCTAATTCGGCTCAACTGAATTCTGTTGTTAGTTTAGTTCGTTTATATTATGCAGTGCTTTGACTCATACATATGATCTTCAATCTATGACCAGGGAATCGAGAAATTTAAGAAGGCTGCTCAGGATGTTAAAGGGAAGACATTAAGTGGCCAGGTAGATTGCTTTTCTTTCATATTTTTAGCTGTTTCTTCTGTGTTTGGCTGTTTATTTTCTATTTGTTTCCTTTATGTTACTTTGTGTGAGGTTTACTGGCTTACTATACTTTTCCTACTACTTTAAACTCTCACATTTCAATTTTGTTAGTTCTTTCAATTCAGTTCAATTCAATTCGTCGGTTTAGTTTAGCTTAGTTCTGTTCAGTAGGCGAAAACGGGCCCCAAGTGTATGTAAAACTTGAACATTTTGGGCTTAATCAATGGTGAATTGTCATTGAGTTTTGATGTTCAAATCATATACATTGTATTTTTAATGCAAAGACCTTACATTTAGACGTGTTATATTACTGCATATACATGTAATGCTTTGTAATCTAACAATTCTACATCAACTTTGTCTAATAATGGGTTATTAGTAAATCATAGGGCATGATTGCTTTGCAACCAAATTCACTAAAATTTTCTCTTTGTGGGAGAGTAGAGAGCAGCCAGTTTTTTCTGTTCCCATAATGGTCAAATGGCCAAACAGTAAACCAAATGTCGTTCATTAGCCTGTATCTCGGGCAGTTGGCGGTTGGATTAGGACAAACCTTATGTACATTAGAGTATTTGTTTTTGACTTGAGCATATAATTTGTATGGTGAAGAAATTTGAGTTCGCTGGAAAATGAAACTCTTTGCTGAATGTATCGGTATTTTCTAATATCTTACTCTTTTAGTATCTTCTACATATATATAGTTTGTTAACTTCTGCAAATTTGTTGTTACAGGATGCATTTGTATTGTGGGATACATATGGCTTTCCATTAGACTTAACCCAGGTATTCAATGTGATTTTACTCCTATCACATGTAAACAAATGCAATCCTGTCTTTTTGCGTTCGTTGATTCCTGATCTTTGTGTGTTCATAGTTAATGGCGGAGGAAAGAGGATTGACAGTTGATACAAAAGGTTTTGCTGATGCTATGGAAGAGGCGAGAGAAAGATCAAGAAGTGCTCAGAACAAGGTATTTCTACTAATTTTAGCTTGTAGATTTGGAGTTACTTCTTTAAACTTCTAGCTTCTAGGAATGGAGATGTAACATCTTCATTCTTAAGAACAATTCAGAATTTCTCATCCCTATAATGCGCCATCGAAGTTTCTTCATTTATAAAAGAATAATTTGAGAATCACAACCTAAGTTCAGTAGTTTTCCGAATTATAGTCTCAATGTTTATTTTTTGCGAATTACAGCCACCAAAGTATCAAAGTTTGCACGTTCAGGCCAAAACACATAATTCCGACCATTTTGGTGGTTGAAATTTTAGGTTAAGTGGTTGGAGTTCTGTGTTTTTGGCTTGAACCTGTAAACTTTGATACTTTGGTGGTTGTTATTTGCAAAAACTAAACATTGAAGCTGTAATTCGCAAAAATGCTAAACTTTAAGGTGGTAATTCATAATTATTCTTAATAAAATATTTCTTTATCAATTTTTTTTGTTTGGTAAGAGGATCTGAGTTGAGACAGACATTTGCTTTACAATTATTCGCAGTCTAATGATTGGATCTATGTTGCCTTTAAGTCTTTTTACTTAAAATTCTTGTAGCAAAGTGGCGGTGCAATTACGATGGATGCTAATGCTACTGCATTACTGCACAACAAAGGAGTTCCAGCCACCGATGATTCCAGGAAGTATATCTGGAACAAGGTCTGTATGTTTGTCGTGCGTATTGAAGTAGAATTACATAAGCTGGAAATCTGCATTTTTGTAGTCTCAACTCTCAATTGACATTATTGTTATCTTCCTTCATATATTCTTTATTTCAGGACCACGATAGCACTGTAAGAGCTATATACACTGGATCTGACTTTTTGGATACTGCTGAAGCTGGTCAGGAAATTGGTGTTGTTCTTGAGTCTACAAGTTTCTATGCTGAGCAAGGTGGTCAGGTATCATTTTTTTACCATTAAGAAACAAATGCTGTATTTGTCAACGGATTATTGTTTTTTAAATAGATGATTCATGTCTGAATTATTTCTATGTCCAATCTAACATTGCATGATCTTACACTCATTCCTTATACTGTTACTTAGTTCAACTTTCTTTTAAAAACTAGTGATACTCTACGTGACCACAAATTTATTTAATATTTGGAGATTTTCAATGCTTCTTTGACGTGAAAAACTTCACCAATCAAAGTTTCTTCTTTTTTCTGCTACATTTTTGCGTATACCCCAAATTTGAGTGTTAGATTCATTGTCGTTGTAATGGTGTTGTATATAGTCAAATTTGACTGATTGCAACTTATAGGGTTTGATCTTTGAGGTTTCTTTTGAGGGGTGCATATTCAGAAAGCATATAGGAAAATGGTTGGCCTGCCACTCGGAATGTGGATGTCCTTTAGCAGTTTTTCCCTTTTGAATTCCTCTTCGATTCAATGAACCTAACATAGATGCTCAATAACTTTGAAGGTTTGGAATGTGCGTCTTGTACTTCTGTTGCCTACTATAGCGTTTGTTTCTATCCTGACTTTATATGCTATATGTTTTCGGAATGGCTTGTAAGGCTGTAACGTGTAGTCTTTTCGCTTATGGTCCTTGCTATCAGTGGTTTGATTGCACTATATGCATTAGGACACTTCTAAATTCATATGCTTAAACTCTGAACGACTTTTCTTGTTTCAGATCTTTGACACTGGATCTCTTGAAGGCCCTCATGGAAGTTTCGAAGTTTGTAATGTTCAAGTGTTTGGTGGGTTTGTTCTACATATAGGTTTCTTTACAAATGGAATTGGAAGATTCTCTGTCAGGGACAAAGTGACTTGCAAGGTAGCATTTCACTTCAATGTTTTTTTGCTAGGATGTGCTTCTCTACCAGTTTCCTTTGTGATTAATCTGTTTTTATTTCAGGTGGACTACAAGCGGCGTCAGCTGATTGCTCCCAACCATACTTGTACCCACATGTTAAATTTTGCTCTTAGGGTAGGCAACAACTTGGGTGGAAGGACTTTTTTTGCTCATATATATTTGTGGTTCGTATGATCACCATATATTGTGCTTTTGGAATTGCAGGAAGTTCTTGGAACTCATGTCGATCAGAAGGGATCTATTGTCCTTCCTGAAAAATTAAGATTCGACTTTTCTCATGGTAGGATTTTAAAGAGTTTAGATTGTTTACCTTCCTGCCAAGAGGTTTTTAGCTGAAAGCAATACTTATTACAGGCAAGCCTGTTCAAAGTGAAGAATTGCAGAAAATCGAAAGTATCGTTAATGAACAAATCAAAGCTGAACTAGATGTATATGCAAAAGAGGCAACACTAGCTGATGCCAAGCGTGTAAACGGTTTGAGGGCTGTGTTTGGGGAGGTAAGCTTCTAGTTCTGATATTCTTTGGCTAGGTGTTTCTTCTTGCTCTTTCATTCTCTTATCCGGTCAGCTCGTTGTTTCAGATATACCCAGATCCTGTAAGAATAGTGTCAATCGGAAAAAAAGTGGAAGATCTATTGGCAAGTCCAGACAAAGAAGAATGGTCACAATACTCCGCTGAGCTTTGTGGAGGTTTCATGTCTCCTTGATTTCGTATATTTTTATTTTGAATTATTTATGCATAAATTTGTACCAACACTTGTTCTGTGGATTTGCAGGAACACATATATCTAATACAAGAGAAGCTAAGTCGTTTGCGCTATTATCGGAGGAGGGAATTGCCAAAGGAATTCGTAGAGTGACGGCTGTTACAGCTGATCGTGCATTGGAAGCTGAGCAATTGGCATGCTCCCTTGAGCAAGAAGTGATTGATGCATCAAACATAGAAACAAGCTTGCTAGAGAAGGTTATTTGAGGGCGTTCTTTTCTTCTCTTTTTTTTTTGGGGGGGTGGGGTGGGGTTAATGCTGGCGTTTACAATAGTATACTATACGTGGCTGTTATGTCATAGTCTTTTGCTATATGGAACTGTACTTTAGTACTGATCTATGTACTTGGACTCGGGTATTGATGTCGGATACTGGTACATGTCCAAGTGTCGAATACGTCTAAATATTCAATTTTACGCCTAAAATGAAGTGTCTAAGTTCCATACCAATGTCCGAGCATCAAGGATTGGACACGGGTACGTGAAACAAAATGAAGAGTCCAAGTAACACAGGTACTGATGTGAATTTTTTTTGGTTTAGAAAGTTGCTTCTCTGAGAAGCCGGGTTGATGCAGCAGCGATCCCAGCAGCCAAGAAAAATGACATTAGGCTGAAGATTTCCTTGCTCCAGGTAGTATTCCTATCTTCTGATGGAAGTGTCCTCGCTCCCCTTGCTTTTATACCTTACATGACTCAAATATCTGTATGGGAAATTCATTCTGTATCTTCTTGACTGATGAAATTGACAGGATCTAGTGCGGAAGGCACAGAAAAAATTAGCTGAAGAGAATCTTAAAAAAGCAGTGAACACTGCCAGTGAGAAGGCAGAGACTGCTGTTTCTGAGGGAAAGACATTTTGCATTTGTCGGGTTGATGTTGGTTTAGATGCTGCTGCCGCCAGGGAAGCTGTGCAAAAAGTGATACAGCAAAAGGTTCTTGTCAATTTCTGTTCTTATTCTTCCGTGTGCTCTGGTTGCTTTTGTATTTTGTATTTTTCGCGAATGCTGTCTGAACAACTCTTTGTTTGGTGATCAGAAAGTATCAGTCATGGTTTTCAGCGTCGATGAAACTGCCAATAAGGCTATTGTGTATGCTGGAGTACCGGACAAGGGAAACACGTGGAAGGGCTTAGAAGTGTCCGAGTGGTTGACAGTTGCTTTGGGCCCTCTTAAGGGAAGGTGTGGCAAGGGAAAAGGAGGTCTTGCTCAAGGCCAGGTTAGTGATATTTTTTTCTTGAAAGATTATAGATGATTGCTTATCTGTGCATCTATTACATAGTTTTATTTCGTCTGTTTGGGATTTCCCGTTATAGTAAAGACTTGAAATTTTTGTAGCAATTACAATATAGAAGGGTTTGTTTTGTAGTTTGACGTCAAAAATGATCGTAGATGGGGGCACATTTGACCTTCCTATTATTGGCTATCTAAATGGGATTGCTCTACAGTCTACCCGAGACCTGGCCACAACCTAGCACTTGCTGATAGCATTTTTAAATACTAATCCTGATCTTAGATTAGGAAAAACATTTTAGTCATGTGAGATGATCATTCAAATTTCTCTTTATGCAAGGCTTTTACTTTTTAGGAGTAAAATTGACCACATTCCTCTAGTCCTCTCGTAGAAGGGAGTGCGTGTATAGATTGTCCGTCATCTTCCCTCATCCAGACCTTATTTTCGAGCGGGATATTGGGATGATGATGATGATTATGAGATGATCATTCTTGACATGGGCATGTTGCTTCATTTGATCTAGTTTAAGGAACACAATTAGGAAAAATGTACTGGTTACATTTTTTTAACCATTAATGACTCTTTAAATCACGTACACTTTTATATATGTGAAGTGACATACAATGTAGTATGATATTAAGTGTCAATCGGTAAGGTTGTGTACATGATCTAACCCTCAACTTTCGCCTAGGTGAGTCACTATAACTTTGGGAATATTTGGAATAATGAATTTTATTTTTTTTTTTTGTTTTTTGTTTTTGAGTTTTGAAGCATGTAAAAGACTAAAACCTTAGTGAATTGCTTTTTAATCTCAGCAGAATGTACATGAATACTCTTGTCTTTTTATATGGATTCGATTATAAAACATCTTTACATGAGAACTAAATTGATATGAATTGGTGACTTTCCACTTCAGGGCACAGATGCATCAAACGTCGAGGAGGCCATCAAACTCGCAATGGATTTCGCATCATTGAAACTGAACTGAGCATTATTGTCCCGTGTAGGCCGACCATAACTTGCTGCTGTGTTATCTTACCTTAATTTTGCCCTTGCAGTATAAGTTTGCAGGTTTTGGCCAAAGCGGGTTAAATTGGGCAACTAATTAGAAAAGGTGATGCACACATTCTTTTTTGGATTTTTTAGGGAAAAGTTTATGTGACATATTTATTTTTTATACAAAAGATTCCATCATTGTGTTACAGATTTTCTAGATCATGCATCTATTACCTTACACGGTTGTTGGTAGGGGGATGTTTGTTTAAGCATTACAATACAATAGTATTTTATTAATGAAACAAATGGTTGTATCCCATGTTTGTTCATCATTACATGCGTATATCATCATCATCCTACCCAATATATTCCGCTTATAGAAAATTATGATCAGGGTTTGGAAAGGGAAAAAAGGCGGCAACCTATACCCATAAAGAAAGATGCGGCTAAAGAAGCACTCGGCTCTGAAAAGATCCTCAAAAAGACAGGTTCTTGCAACGAAAAGGATTAAGTGAAACTGAATTCATAAGCTTACATCTTTACATGCGTATATAATCAACTCAATGATTATTTTGTTGTGCTGTAAGTTACATAATTTGATATTAGGATTTTTAATCAAATGGCTCGAGATGTGGCCTAAGCATGTTTGGGTGCAGATCTTCCTCAAAATTGATGTTAATGTGGTTGAACTTTAGTTCTTTATTGTTCAAACATAAAGTTGAAAGTGGGGGGTGGTGGTGGTGGTGGTTGACCATTGAATTGCAATGTACTTTACTTTTAGTTCCCTTTCTTGCAATAGATGTCTAATATTTCATTAATTCTAAAATTGATCCTTTTTTTAAAACTAATTCAAAAATTGATCTTGGTAATGAATGAAGTACATAGTTTTGTCTTCTATTCAAAAGTTTGATTTCAAGCATGTTTCATTAAAAGATTGTTTTTATTGTCGAGACTTCTGTGGTAATCTACGTATAGTCTATTGTTTTTTTTTCATTTCTCAAACTCTAATCACAACTTTTATAAGTTGAATATACTAGACATGATAATGTTATAATTGTTTTTTTTTATCCCTTATTTAAAGTTTATAAAAACTTTCAAATAATACTCATAAGTACCAACTATTTTTTAAATTATTATAATTGTAAATAATAAAAATATATTAATATATTATTATTGTTAATATTATCACATAAATTTTTATGTATGATGGTCTTATAATGAGATAATCTTAAATTAGGTTAAATAATTCTATTGTAATTCTAAAATGATCAATTATAACCTTAAAATGATTACTTGTGGTTAATTATTTTTATAGTCCTAAAGTAATCAAATATAACTTACAATTGTAAAGGAATCAATTAGGGAAATAGTGTAAGAGTTATCAAATGGTGAGACGTTCATTTACAAGACTTTCTGAATACTTAAATAATAATCAAAATGAATATTCTATTTAATTTAATTGGACTTCTAGTATAATCAAGCGGCAAGTCTGAGACCATTTCGCCATGAGACGGAATAATATAATCGCCCTATTTCTCTAATTGATCACTATAAGATTATACACTATTATTTTAAATCATAAGTGATCATTTTAAGAATTCAGGTGTTATTTTAAAATTATGAGTGATTACTTTATAAATGACTTATTTAAGACTGTAAATATACATTGCGCCAATTCAATAGAATTGGTTTCTTTGAGAGACCATCTCCAATTGGACCGGCCTATTATATATTTTTTTAAATATTGTAAGTAGGCATTAAGAATGATGTAAGTAGTCATTCACGATGTTGAAAGTAAACATTAAGGATGCAATTAATAAGCATTAAGGATAATATAAGTAAGCATTAAGAATACGATTAGTAGAAGTTAATCTTTAATGGGCTGGGCTTGAAATACGTTTCTCAAATAGACGGTCTCTCAAGAAAGTAGCTGAAAACTAGAAATTTTGAAAAAAATTAGATTATTTAACAACTCCAAAAACAAGTGAAAACTTTATTCCCAAAATAAGCGTCCGTACATCCAAACCTAGGCTTGGTGTAATGTCGCTGTTACTAACAGCGAATTAAAAAAAAATTAAAAAAAAAAATTAGTAAAGCCTCAAGTCGCTGTTCTTAATACATTTTAAGTTTCTTCTTCGTCATTTCAATTACTTCCTCATTCCAACCTACGAGATTAAGAAGTTGATCAGTCAACCTTAAAGTCGCTGTTACTAACAGCGACTTGAGACTTTACTAATTTTTTTTTTTTAATTTCGCTGTTAGTAACAACAACATTACACCAAGCCTAGGTTTGAATGTACGGACGCTTATTTTGGGAATAAAATTTTCACAAAGCTTATTTTTGGAATAAAGTTGTTAAATAAATCTTATTTTTTTCAAATTTTCCTGAAAACTATCTCGTTTGAAAATTTGTTTTTTTCTCATGGTCAAACCGTGCAGAAAAGAATGGAAAAGCCCATGGAATAACAAAAAGGAAGCCCAATTGTATAAAGTTACAAAGCCCAACACACGAACGACAAACCCTACTTACTATAAAATCGTCAATTAAGTACGCCTCTTCACTCCGTTAGGGTTTGCAAAAGCTCACAATTTTGAAGATACTTTCTTGTTTTCCTATTTCTCTCCAATTCGTTGAAGAAGAAGAAAATGAAGGTTGTCGCTGCCTACTTGCTTGCCTGTTTGGGTGGGAATGCCAACCCATCAGCCGACGATGTCAAATCCATCTTCAACTCAGGTTTATTTCCCATTCTATTTCATTCATCTTCCTGTTATACGATTAAAGATAATTTCTTTCGATGTTTTAGGGTATGTAAAGAGTAGGGTTTTGTGTTTGGAATGCTAAAATAATAGATGTATTGTTAATCTGTTATGGAATGTTAAAATCTGATTTTTGAATTTGTTTGATGTGCTGGTTTTGTGTACTTTGTTTGTTGCAGTTTGTAATTCCAGTTCTAGCGTTTTATATTTGGTAATCTGTTGTTGATTCTATGCAACTATATGATATTCTTGGATTGTGTAAAAAATTGTATACATGTTTTGTTTTAATTGATGACATGATATGTGAATTTGGTTTTTGGAGGGGTTTGATCTATGCAATTGTTTCATTTTAAGCAGCTTAAATTTGCCTAGCTTTAGTTCTGATTTCACTTATTTACTTACAACTACAATGCCAAAGCCTAGATCCGACATCTGGGGTTGGTTAAATGAACTAATACAAGTCTATGTAAGATCATGTAGTGCAAATATTATACTCTATCTGATCTAATGTTTTAAAAAGTTTTAATTAGGGTTATCTAATTCATCTAGATTACCAGTATCTAATTCATCTTCTGACATAACTAAGGAATATATGGATGTAAAACAAGGAGGAACAGAATAGTTTGAAATTGAATTCTAATAGACGCTCTGCTTCCGTGTGTATATTCCGTGTGGCCACATTGTCTGATCAAATTAAATTATCTGTAACGATAGCATGGTGTTTCCCAATGTGGCGCAGTTGGTGTCGAAGCTGATGATGACATGATTGAGCTGTTCATGTCGCAAGTTAGTGGCAAGGATATTACTGAGCTTATTGCTGCTGGTCGGGAAAAGTTAGCCTCTGTTCCTGCTGGTGGCGGTGCTGCTGTTGCTGTTTCTGGTGCTGCTGCCGGTGCCGGAGCTGCTCCAGCTGCTGCTGAGTCCAAGAAAGAGGAGAAAGTAGAAGAGAAAGAGGAATCAGATGATGTAATATTTCTATCTTTCGGCTCGATTACATTGAATTTGCCTAATTTTGTTCATTTCTCACTTGTCTATGTTAAAATCCACTGTATCAATGGGGTAAAATGTTGGCTTAACTATAGTCACCGTACATGCTCAACTGTTTTCTCTCGTACTTTATTCAAATTTTTAGTAGGACAGTCATTTTGCTTGATAATAGATGGGTGTGCGATGACTTCTTGTTTCTTATTAAAATTGACATCATTTCGAAGTATTGTCTTTGTGTCCCATATTTTACCTGTTTTGTAGAGCTTACACATTTTTTCTATATTTTTTGCAGGACATGGGATTCAGTCTATTTGACTGATTGTTTAAGAAGCACACCTTTTATGGAGTCGAAATTTTCTGGATTCAGAATTTTGCTGTTATTTCTATCTGTTTACCCAGAATCGTAGTTAGGGTTTGATATTAGTTGAGACGGTGGACATTTTTGTTAAACACACAGAACTAAAGAAGTTGAATTTCTCTACTTTTTGGATCCTGTAATGTAAGTTTCTGTTACTGGTGACTTTTTTTGATAGCTTCTGTCGTTCTCTTAATCTAGTTTTTGCAATTGCCATCCTTAATCCTTAGAGTATAATTTTATATTTACATTTGGAATTACTATTCCGAATGCACGCATTTCTCCTTGCCCTCTTCTTGGAGGAGACATGGGTATGATTTTCCCGCTACCCTACTCTTCCTCGGACCCTGACGTATGCGGAATATTGGGTTTGCTGACTTTGACTTTATATGGAATTACCAATGATTTCATTTGAGTTGGTTTGAGCTCAATTAGCAAAGTACTTTTTTGTTTTGAGTGAGGAGAATTTCCAACGGGCAGCTAGGGAAGGGAAAAATGATCTTGATTTAGGCAATGACGAGTGAGAAGGAAACTCCTATTATAAAGGTAAAAGAAAAAAAATTATCTACTAGGCCAATCCGATAGTTTGTATTGAATGGAAAGTTACCATTTTTAAGATTTAACTTATTTTTTATTTTTAATCCTTGTGCATACTTCAAAATTCAAATGACCTGTTTATGTCCTGTTTTTTCTGATATGAATATATATCCTACCTTCAAAAAAAGTTATATCTTACTATAACAAATGGTTTTTTCAGTTTACATTTTTAAATGAATTTCAAACTGTGCATGGATACTAATTTTAATATTGCTCTATGTCTTGTGACAAACTTTTGCGAACAAATACATTATTTATTTAGTAAATCTCATTCAGAAAACTCTTGTGTAGAAATAGTCTCACCGGCATAAGAGTATGGAGGTTTCAGTCCCATTAATAATTTCAGTAAAAACCGAAAAACTGTTGAGAGGTCGCGCATCGAGATGAACGCTTCATGGTAAACCTCTAATTTTGATTGTAATCTGTAGCCTGTAGGCGAGGGGTGTGTAAACTTATGATTCACTTGTTGATCTAACAAACTATTTGAATTCACTAATTTTTATCTGACACTGTCTTTATAAGAAATGCATTTTAAATGTGTCGGCTTATTATTTCTGTGAAAAAAAACCATTAAAAAAACGCGTGGTGTATAATTCTATTTGGAGTTGGTCTTATAACCTATTAAAATTGGTATTATAACCTATTAAAGTTGATATTATAACCTATTAAATTTAGTATATCCAAATAGGTTGTAATACCAACTTTAATAGACTATAACACCAACTCCAAATACCAAATTAATAAGTTATAATACTAATTTTAATAGGTTATAACACCAGCTCTAAATAGGCTCAAACGCGCGTCAGTTTTTAGGCTTTTTTTTTCTTTTTCTTTAAATTATTGGGCTTGAAAAGCCGTTTCTTATAAAGACGGTCTTTCAGAAGAGGCGTTGATTTGAGTCTATTACGAATTTATGATTGATAGTTCAGAATACCAAAAGACAACGATTTGCTATGAAACCTAGAGGCTAGAAGCACAAAATTGTGGAAAATAAAGAGAATACAATCATATACATTCATAAATTTATATTGTTTTGTGGGGGTAAAATAAGAATGTATTCATTCTCAAATCTCAAATATCAATAACTAGCTGGCAAAGTATATTTGAACCAAAAACTAGAAAACATGAAGTAAATCAAAAACTTATTAAACAGCACATCTCACAGTTTATCATTTCCTGGGAGTAAATATCGCAGAAGAAATGTTATTCTAAACAATATCTCCCTAGCAACGATATGAATACGATCACAACAATCGAGCTTAATTATTTGTAGCACGCCCTTCAGATCCTAGAGGCAAAGCCAAGTCCTTCCTTTGAAAGCTGATCCGTGCTCTCCACTGCAGGCTGCACTCTAGCAACTGAAGCAATAGCCTTGTTTTCCTCTGGAGTTCCACTCTCCAGGAATGCTCCTACAACTTTCCCATCTTTTATCCAGTATGTACCAAACTTGTGTGTTGATGATGTTGGGTCGTTGTCTCCAAATAGAACTGTTTCTCCCACATTATCGCCATAGAATTGCCAGGATAGATCAAATGATCTAGAATAGAAGTAGGGTAGATAATCATATTCTTCAATTGACTTTCCTTCCTCGCTGGCCTTGATGGCCTGTAAAAAGAATTAATTAAGTTAAATCAATGATTAATGTAAATTGAATAACTTTGATGGCCTTGCTAGCCTTACTAACCTACTCCGATAAAGCCGAGATCGGTAAAAATAACAATTTTAAACCCTTAATCTCAATAATGTATGGTCGGATAAGGAACAAATACTTGATACGGTATAATTGTGAATTGGCCATTGATAGGGGATGCGATAGGGAGGAGGTGGATTACGTGTTAGTTAACATCAACATCTATCTTCGGGGATTTTTTTGTGAAGGGTATAATGATCATTACCTTCACAGCCTGCTCAGCAGATTTACGGGCATGATCAACATGTTCAACTCTTCTTATATCGCCATATATTTTCATTGGAAAGGTGGCAACATCACCGACAGCGTACACATCAGCAACATTAGTTTTAAAGAATGCATCGGTCTGCAATCAAGAAAGTCAATCAGAATGCATACGCATAAACTATATAAGAATCATAGGTTAAAAAGGTCACATTGATCAACCCAAGTATATGTATAACGAAACCTACCTTAATCCCTCCTTTCTCCTCTTGAACTTGCCCCTTGAACAACGCAGTGAGAGGCCTTCCACCAACACCAACAATCACAATATCAGCTTCAAGCACCCTACCATCCTTTAGCTGCACCTGTTTCACCTGAATCGTCAAGAAAAAATATCATCAGTCGGAGATATTTTTTTGATTTGCAAATCTCAAGGGAGAAACCACCATATGAGACTCCAGGAATTCCTACCTCTCCCTTATCGTTGGAGCTGAATCCAGTAGCTACTGTTCCTTTTATAATTTTGATTCCTTTGTTAGCATAATAACCCTCATAGAACTTGGCTATATCAGCAGTAAAAAGACGAGGCACTACACAAAAGAAAAGATAGAGCACCACTCATCAGTCATCCATCGAGTCAGATCAAACTTCGAAGTTCAAACGACTGCCAAATAGATTACGTTACACATAAATGGAATCTCAAATTAAAATTCCAGCACCTAAATTCTAAAATGAGAAATAGTTGAGCATATAGACTTACTGCACCAGGGCTCTGGATAAACCATGGTGACATCCAGATTGTTGATTCTCAGTGCAGCACTAAGCTCCAGACCAATATAACCTCCACCAACAACTACAGCTGTACCATTCTTTTTTGCTTTAATTGCTTCTACAAGCTTGTCAGCATCATCAATTTCTCTGAGATAGAAGATGTTCTGTGCATCAGCTCCTTGAACTCCAAAATCTGTCAATCTAATGACCTAAAATAATGACAAGCAATAGCATTTTTTCAGTAGACATGTGTTAAAAAGATGCAACGAAATTAAATGAGCAGAGAAAACTTACTGTTGAACCGGTTGCAATGATCAAAATGTCAAATTTGAAAATATCTCCAGCAGCACTTGTGAGGGACTTGGAAAAAATATCGGCTTTTACAATTTCTGTGCTCAGGACCAACTCAATTCCTGCAGCCATCGCAAAATGTCCAACAAAGTTCAAGCAAATATTAGACAAAACATTAAAAAAAAAAAAATGATAGTTCAAGAAAAACTTCACAACTCTGGGCAATACTTATAGAACTAAACTAAAAGAACCAATTGTGCTCAGTGCTCACTTCATTACTTCAATTAATTAATTTTTAAAAGATGTTCAAATGAACTTTTTTGATCAAATAACCTTCAGTATGCTCAAACTTTGAAAAAAAGTTAGAGAAAAACAATTTCGTCTTGAAGAACGAAAAACTTCAACAGAAAAACCACAGTACCTTTTTCCTTGTACCAGTCAGGAAGAAGTCGCTCCCCTCCACTTCCAACACAGGTATGGAACCCAGGAAGTCTTGCAGTACCTTTTAACACATTCAACAAATCAAATAACATACTATGGACAAAGGTCAAAAAACAACGTATATGCACATATCACTCCGAGCTAATTCTAGTCATAATCATCAACTTATTGATTAACAACATCAATTCTTACGAAAGTTGCTAGTTTGAGAAGATGGGTAGTAAGAGAAGAGGACAAAGGATTTTTGAACCCGGATACTATAGAAAGAGGAGATAAAGAAGGAGAAATCATAGTGGAATATGTTTGTCACAGCTTGTAGCTCATTTGGAAGTGATTAGGCCTCTAGAACACCTACTAGCCAGAAATTGTATTACTATTTATTGTTTCCATTCTTTAATCTAGCCACTATTTTTCTTTTCTCGTCATCTTCATCATGCCTGCCATAGCGTTCAAAGAACCACCCTATAATGATACCAAGACTGACACTGCTTATGAGATACCTGAACTGCACTTTTGTGTCACCAAAGATATTCAAGCATGGCCAAAATAGTAAAAAATTTTAACATAGCGTATAAGTGTTACTTACCCTCTGGAAAGAGGTATGCTTTGCTGAGTGCTGGACGTTCATAAGGAGCCACCTAGAACAGAAAAGATAAACCATCAGAAGTTTCTCAAAAGATAAACTTTATGTAATATAATGCAAAACTAGAATAACATACCAACATTAGTTACAATATCAAGCATCCGTCACCTAGAACAATGCTTGTTGAAGTTAAGTGGTGTATAAACTTAAAGACTTAAGAGCATAAGAAAGATATAGAATCTATGCTTGATGCTTCTCCCGATAAGGTGACAAACAAGAAACATAGCTAACATACAATTGCAAGCCATAATTGTTTTTTGTATACTTGGGTGAGAGTGAGACCATTTGAAGGAACTACATAGCAAAAAGAAAAACCAAATGGGAGAATGAACAATCTATTTTCTTGTCATAGGCTATGGGAAGAAAATGGTAGGAATTCATTTTCCATCCCTGTTTTGAAAACCCAAATTCTTCTTATATGGAAAAGACTCTTGCTTCCCTCTTCATACTCCCTTACCTTTGTCCAAATGACCGCTAACCGAACACATTGCAAATAATTAATGAGACCTCACACAAAAAAAACTACAGAATAGAGTCTATAATCCTCCTTTAAAGTTTAAACCCATAGCAGAAAAGGTGATGATTAATTAACACATAAGCCCAAGATGAAAGTGCATAAAAAATCTGCATAAACTTTATTACATTGTCAGCAGAAAAATAAGAACATAAAATAGCAACAATATCCAAGCTCAGAGCTGAGCTACAACTTACCGCTTCTTTAGAAATGATTGCTAGTTCTCCAGGTTGAAGACCTTGTTTGACGAACTCTCTTGCAGCATAACCCTGCAAACAACAATCAGCCATCTAACTTCAGAAGAGCAAAAAGAATATAAACATCCCAAACCAAGAACAGCTAAATTCACAATCTCCTACATTCTCAAAAAGCGTAACAGCATATCAGATAATGATCTCAGTTACAGGATTCTTTACACTAATTCACTTCAATTATCATACTTCATCAGTTCAAAACATGGATTTAACATCATTTACACTCCTTTCATTCCTTATTCGTCAATAAACTTTCCATTTTGATCCGTTATTCCTCTCTCATAATGTTCTTTTAAACTTTCAATTCTTCTTCTCTATCTCCCCGTTTTCTTCCATACTATTTGCATGATTGCATTTTTTATATGGTTTACATAAACTTATACTAAATCAAAAATCAATTCCACTATCTCTCCATTGTTTGATTGTTTCATCAATAAACTACTCGTCAGTATCTTCTTGACTTTGTCAAATTTTTCAGTCGTACACAAATTGAAAAAATTACACGCTACTTCGATTATAACAACCTATATTTTAAGTCTTGAGTTGGCATCAATCAATAATATAAAAACGATATATTTAAAAAAAATTCCTCGATTTTTCATTGCATTTCTATCAAAATCCGGGTATCCTACTATTGTTAGGATTAAAAAAATCTATTAAACAACTAATAATAGTTAGATCCAGGATCATTCTTCATATCATTGAAGATGATGAAGTTTTTACTACCTACAACAAACATAAAACTTGATCAAATCAGCACCTTGAAAGAGCTCCAGGAGGAAAATCGGAAAAAAAAAAAACCAATTCAAACATACACAACGTTGATCGATTCTATTAAAATCAAACGACAGAAATAAAAAAAAAATCTGTAAGAAAATGGCAAAAGAAACAAAGTTGTATACCAGAAAAAAACATATAAAAAGAAAGAATAGATGACGACTTACAGCAGAAACACCACCACCAAGGATGACGTACTTAAAGTGCTTTTCCGCCATGGATATTTCTTCAATTGATTGGAGAACAACAATGAGCAGAAACAAAAAATCAGAAAATACAGAGAAAATAAAGAAGAAAGATAGAGATAAAGAATTTAGTGCGGAAAATGGAGATGTGGTTGGTTGAATATTTATAAATAGTTAAAGAGTATTATTAAAACAAATGCTCAGATGTTGACCGTCGATTAACTTGGCTGTATGGTAGAACGACACGTGGCTAGATGTTATCCGTCTGTAGTATTGATATCTAATTTGATGAAAGTTTGGATGGTCACGGATATCTTTTGCGAACTTCTAGAGACTATCCGTCCACTCAACATACACTTTTTTATCGAATTGATTTGGATTTTTCAAATATTCAAAACATTCGGAAATTCGTAGCACGGATTTGATATCGAGTATTTGAGTAGTTTGAAAATTAAATTATTTTTGGCTATATAAATGGATTTTTAAAAGCTTAAATTCATTACTAAATTAGTTATACAATTTATTTATAGTTGATAAGTAGCATAAATAGAATATTCATTTAAAAAAGTCTCAATAAAGTTTTCCTATTTTAAAGGAAATAAAAAAAAATTAGAAATTTCATTTCACAAAAGTTTTGATTGGATAATTAACAATCAGATAATTAGCAAAAATAAATTGTTTTTTGATTTGTCTTATTAATTTTTAATTTACTTAGCTCTTAATTTTATTTAATTTGCAATAATTCTTTTGATTATCTATCTATCTAATTAATTATATGAGATTTTTTTTATTCAGGGTAGGTTTTAAAATCTTAACAGACCTTGGTAGATCTTCAATAGGCCAAAAGCGCCCCCCCCCCCCAAAAAAATATTTTAGGCCACTCACGATATAAACGCAAAATGTTTTGAATTGTTACCAATAAAAAATTGTCGTTAACTGGTTAAAGGTCTTAACTTTGACCCCCTTTTACTTACAGTTCAAGATTAAGCATCGTCTACATATAAAAATGCAAGAATAAGGGGAAGAAACAAAATAAAAAAATATTCTGAAGAACTTTTCATTGATTTTTATCTTTTTGTTTACTCTTTCTCTAACATTTAGTCAAAATTACAAACTTATTTTTCCAAATATATCCTTAACAATAGATTTGAAATGATAATAAAAAAATTCAATGTTACCCTCAAATCAAACAAGTCAACTGAATTAATCAACAACTAATAGCCAAACAGCCTATAATCTTATCATCAAACTAAATGTCTCAAGGCCATCTTATCATTAGATTTGTTTATTATTTTTGAATGAGTTAAAATTCAAAGGGTTTTTTCTCAAATAATTAAGAAAAATATAAACAATTAAGAGTATAAATAAATCATCTGATCGAAGTTTTGTAAGTCATTTTTAAAATATACTCTTCAAATTGATTTATATTCTAAGTTTTAAATTATTCTTTTCAAGCTTAATTATTAAAATTATTGTTTTTCAAAAGAAAGTAATGTGGAGGTAATGAATATTCCATCCGTATTTGCATTTGCATTATTAATGATTGACTTGAAAAAGATGTGTTCATGACTTCATGTGTAGTATTAGAGTAGGTGTAGAAGTATAAGTATGAACACCATTGTGAGTTTGGAATCTATCGAATATTATGCCTAAATACAAGTGTTCACAAGTTAAGATGATGATGTCACTGCTGATCACATGTTTGTCTTAGTAATCCAACGGTTCCACCCCTGAAATATTACTTTAATATAAAATATATTTATTTAAGATCTTTTTAGATTTATTTGATATATATTTTTTTATTATATATTTTTTATAATTTTTTATGATGGTTATTAAGAGATATTAAGGCTTAATATTTACTTTGAAAACTGTGCAAAAAATAAATAGAAAAAACAAAAAAGAACGGCTAGAGTAATTCATTCCACATTTTTTGTTAAATTGAAATGTTTTTGTTAAATTATGAACCGATGAATAAATGAATTAAACGATTTTATTAGGAAAATATCAAAAAAAAATGTAAAATGTGAGTTAAATATTAGCAAATTATTTTTTATTGTCTTTTAAGTTATAATTAGTTAAACATTTAAAAAATTATGTTTATTAAGATTTTAAAAAGTTAATTTATAAGTCAAAACATAGAACTCCACAATATAATATGATGTTGATGTTCAAAATTTTGACCAATTTTTCTTTATCACTAATTTTACTAAATATATTCGACTAATATTAGTCCAAGCTATATTTCTATATCAATTAGTCTAATAAGAAATAAAATCTTAAATAATAACGTACGTACCAATGGTACCACAACCTGCTGTTGATTGTTGGGTCCCACACCATATAAATACTTGATACTTCCATGGCATCGCCGACGTGTTCATACTAGCTGGCAAAAACAAAATCCAATAAGAATTTGCCTAACTCCTAAAAGGAATAAGGATTGAATTTGATGCTGAATTTCGGATGCTGTTATTTTCGGTTTTCAACATTTATATGGTTTCTCCGACCGGAATAATTCCACGCAGCACTTTTCTAGTTTACCTCAATTACAAATTGTGAGATCTTATAATATAAAATTTATATATTAATAATTAATATAAATTGGGGTTAACTATTTAACTCGTGCATGTTAGTGCAAGTATTAATACTTATAATAATAACGTTAACTTTAATCATATTATCGAACATGCTTTATCATGTACATTGGAGGAGAATACTAAACATGTGTCGAATGGTGTTGGATTAAGGTTTGAAACGATGGATGAGGTGTTGAATGTGAAGTAAACGAGGCTTCACTAAAGGGTTGAACTATGCCTTGAACGAGTTAAGGCGTGAGATGGAGTGTTGCTTGAGCATGGCAACAACGTGAAACAAAACAGTAGCGTGCAACAGGTAGCTGCTCGTTCGAGCAAGTGGATGGCTCGTTCGAGCAGCTAAGACAGAAGACATCAGAAGGCAGTAGCACCTGCTGCTCGAACGAGTAACAGGTCATGGGGGCACTTGACGATCATTTTTCTACTGTTTTGTGTATTGATTATGCATTGTATTCCTTGGTTAATGTTGTGTTTATTGCCATGCTGATTGTAATGTTTATTGTGAATGTTAATTGGGGTGTTAAATGTGTTTTGATGGTGATTGAATGTGTGGTTCTAGAATGATGTATTCCACTATATAAATAGGATACATCATTCATTGAACAAATCACCACAAATATACATATTGTGAGTAGGCTAATTCAATTGTTAGAAATTTGAGAGTGTTCTTACTTTGTTCTAGTATTGTAATCTTGAGATTATGTTCTCAAGATAAGGGAGAGTTTATTCATACATTGTATTGTTGAATTAATTATAAATAAATTTTTATTTGAGGGGAATATTCAAGATACCTCATAAACACTTGTGTTTATTTTTGTTTATTATTTTCATCTTGTTTTTTTATTGTTGAACCTCTTAAAAACTTTCATTTCAATGCATAAGATACATCTTACGAAAATACTATTATATATGAGAATTTGTGAAAAATAAATACAAGTACAATAGTCTTCACTTACTTTTAATATAAAAGTGTATGGATATTAGTAGTCCTTAAATTTACATATAAATAGATAAGAACGTGAAATATAAATATTTTAATTAAATTGCTTGATTTATGTTTGTTAACATAAATGCAATTTAGTACTATTTAAGATAATATTATATAATCAATTCAATTAAATAGAGTGATATACGTAAGATTATAGTAGTAGTATTTATCATATCTATTTTTATATTTCACATTTTTGCATTTTAAACTTTAGTGCAACCTTGAGTCTCTTATTGTAAGGTTTTCAAATTAATTATTTTCTATTAAAATATTTGTGGACTAATTATAAATAAATAAAAAATAAATAATCCCTCCGTTCTTTTAAATTTGTCCACCTTACTATAACGGATAGTTTCAAAAGTTTGTCCACTTTAAAATACTTTTCATTTTTTTGAAATTTTTTTCCCCTAATATACCCTCATTTCTCTCTCTCACTCCCTTATTTCTCTAGTTCACTCCCTCACTCATTTTTTTGTTCTTTAAATTTTGTTTTATTTTAATTTTTCTCACCATACTTCCAATAAAATCATCACTTTATACCACTATCTAATTAAAATAATACCGACAATAATAAAAGATTCTGTTTTTCTTAATAAGTGTGAAAAACTCAAATTGGACAAACTTAAAAGAACAGAGGGAGTAATAATTACAACAATGCGAAAGAAATCTTTTAACTTTTATATTCACCAAACTTAACGAATACATAAAATAAATAAAAAAACAAAAATTCTTGCGAGAGATGGTTTTTTTTGAAAGACCATCTTTAATTGGGCCTGTCCACTATATATTTTTTAAAATATTGTAAGTATGCATTAAGAATTATGTAAGTACACATTTAACATATTGAATTAAAGAAATGTAAATAGTATTAAGGATAATATAAGTAGACATTAAAAATATGAAAAATAGACTTTAATCTTTTAATAAATTGGGTTTGAAATATATCTCTTAAAGAGACGATCTCTCAAGAGATGAGCTCAATAAAAAAAACATGTTAGAGTATGAATAAGGATAATGAACTTTCCTAAATTCAAAATTTACTACACGTTCCTTACAAGAAACAACTAGACCCATCAAAATGATGACACATCCTAACTATTTATTTCAACCCATTTAAGATTTATATTTAACCTATAAGCTAATTTAAAATCAAATTAGACTATAAATATGTAAAAAAAAAAACAAAAAAGATTTAAGCAGTTATACCTAGACTCATCGACCTGATCTGAAGGCCCCACAGGCTACAAGAATTGAATCTAGATTCATACAAAATTATTCGACTTTAATTAAAATATAATTAAACTCGATCCTAATCCGACCTATAAATATCCTCCATTTTAATTTTTACTCTAATATAAATATCTTCATCAACAAATTACATCTCATGTCTCATGCTTCCTTACTTGCAATATTACAATACAACGTACTATTCATTCATTACTCTTAATTTATTTGTAGATTTTAATCTATAAATTAAAACATAGTCAAGTGAGATCTTATTTTATTTGTCTCAATGCAAAAATTATTAATATTAATGTTTACAATTTTTTATCACAAATTCTTGTGAGAGACAAAGACCATCTCTAATTGAGCTGACCCAAAAAGAAAAAATAGAGTAAGTTTCTCGGTAGACATTAAGAATATTATAAGTACGTATTTAGAACATTGTAAGTACTTAAGTACTTGCTCGATGAGCATTAAATTTATTGTAAGTAGGCATTATGTGATACCCCATATTTAGCTTGAAAAAAAATTAATAGACTACTCATATCAACAAAATGCATCTTTTTTTCATGGGAGCCAATTTGCTAAGAACTTCACAGTTAAACGTGCTGGGTGGGCGGTAATCTTAGGATGAATGATCTCCTGGAAAGTTTTCTTGGGTGTGCACGAAAGGCCAAAGTGCGCTGAAAAGACTTGTATTGGTCTGTAGGGCCAGTCTACAACCTCCATGGGTACTAGCGGTCCGTTGGGTCAGGGTGTTACACATTAAAGATATAATAAGTATGCTAAGTTTCTCGGTATGCATTAAGAATATTGTAAGTATGCATATCAAATATTTTTCGGTGGACATTAAGTATATTATAAGTAAGCATTAAGAATAATGCAAGTACACATTAAATATACAGTAAGTGGACATTAACCTTTAATAGGTTAGACCTGAGAGACCGTCTTTCAAAAGACCGACTGATTTTTTATTATATATAGTTAAAAATATTAAAAATTAAAATAATATATTATAGTACATGAAAAGTGAAATATGCAACTACTTAACATGTTACATGTGTAGAGTATTTACTCTAAAATTAATAAGTTGTCTTCGTGATTCCTGGTGCTTGTAGTTCCCACCAACCAAGTACCAAACCATAGCATTATTTTCACTTTTGATCTCGCAGTCGCGGACTTTCCTAGAAAACTGCTCCCTCAACTTTTTATTCATCCCTCGCAACTTTTTCATTGCCAATTTGCTGTATCTCTTATTAAACCCTCTTCTATTCTGGTGGCTGCTCCTTTTCCGATCTCTCACTACCACAATTACACCACACACAAAGTACAAAAGCAGGCATTAATGGCGACTTCAAGCTTAGTCAAGTTAAACGCAGCGTCTTCACAATGGATCGGCCAACAATCGTTCACTCAACGCAACGCATTATCATCACCATCTTCCTCTGTCGCGTGTCCAATTCGTCGAGTTTCCCTTCCTGTTGTTCGAGCTTCCGCTTCTTCTTATGTCGATGAACTCGTCAAAACTGCTGTATTTCCTTTTCTTTTTGCTTCTATTTGGATCCGTATTTTTATTTGATTATTTGAATTTGGATTTTTTTTATTCTTGTTTTGGATGATCCGATAAATTTCACACGATTTTTATGGATTTATTATTTTCTTTGTTTTTTTGGAGTTTTATTTGATTAATTGTTACAGTGTGTTTTATGTGCGATGTTTTTGTGAAATTGAGATCCGCTGTTTTATTTGATTATTCAAATTTTGATTTTTTTCTTGCCATGGATGATCCGATCAATATATTTTTGATAGTTTTCGGCTTTACTTGTTGTCACCCTTGCAGTTTTGTTTGATTAATTGCCTTCAGTATTTTTTTATTTCGTGTAGTGCTATTAATTTGAAAAAGGTAGAGATTTTCGTTTTCAGTGGAATTCGGAGAAGTCACTTTCAATAAAGGAATTGCTTGTTTTACTAAAATGTCGTGATCTGCTTGTTGATGAGTGGTGGGCGCATTTTATGAGGGAATGTTTTAAGGTCAATTTATGACTATAAGTTCGAATTAGTTAAAGAGAAAGAGGCAGGTTTGGAGACGTAGATGTGGATAATAAAGGCGAAGTAAATTAAACTTTTTGTGGATATTTTGGTTCTTCTCATTGTCATATCTATTTTTATGTGGCTTTGGTTGGTTGTGGTGTGAGCACAAAATTGAACCTTTACTCTAACTCGTTCTACTTATCTGTGTTAAATGTGGGTTGATGATTTCGAATAAAAAAATTTGATCTTCGTACCTTGCTATAATCCAATGTAAGGAATGTTTCGAGATAAGAAGTAGGTTGGTAGTTTTATGTTATAATTATGAAAACAACAATATTGCATTTGTCCCAATGGTATTAAAGTAGCCTCCCGTCTAGCCAGGGTAAGGGGGTTAGATTCACACTTGACACAACCTACCTTTGCACAAGAAAAATGTTGCTTCTGGTTGCTTCCTTGATTGCATACAAATCTGCCACTTCACAAATATAACAATTTTACATGGTTTAATGGATCATTTTACTTGTCTATTATAATCTAAAACCCAGTAACCATGGCTGTTTACTCAATTGGAATTGGACAATGCTACTTTATTTATATAATAGTGGAATATGGTATGTTAACATGTTTGTATGTTGATGCTAAATGGAATTCATAGTATAAGAAATGCAGTAAATAGAGCTCCATGGAGGGTGATTAAGAGAATAGACGTAGTTGGTGAGATCATGTTTGCTGAAATTCGTAGCTTTAATCATAGCAATGATGCTGGTCCAACAAATTAGAGAAGGCTTTGATCTGATCTGAATTTCCTTTTTTTGGAAAAATTCTTATGATTTGTTGTGTGATCCTTGCTAAAACTATATGATGGTTTTTTGTGTAGCAGTCATGTCTTTGACTTTGATCCAACTGTTTTTGTTGCTTTCTTTTGGCACTGCAGAAAACCATTGCCTCCCCTGGACGTGGTATCCTTGCCATTGATGAATCTAATGCTACTTGTGGTAAGAGGTTGGCATCCATTGGCCTTGATAACACAGAAGCCAATCGCCAGGCATACAGGCAGCTTCTTCTTACAACTCCTGGCCTGGGCAAATATATTTCTGGTGCTATTCTTTTTGAGGAGACACTTTACCAGTCTACAAAAGATGGAAAGAAGTTTGTGGAGTGTCTACGTGATGCAAACATTGTACCTGGCATCAAAGTTGATAAGGTATGTAGACGGAAGAAATTGTTTTGTATGCAACATATTCCAGCTTCTCTTCTGTTGAATAGCTGGTGCTCAGCAATGTTTTTTTATTTTATTTATTTCATTTTTATGGTTCTCTTTCTTCTTCCTTGCAGGGTTTGTCTCCATTGCCTGGGTCAAATAACGAATCTTGGTGCCAAGGTTTAGATGGTTTGGCATCTAGATCTGCTGAGTACTATAAGCAGGGTGCTCGTTTTGCGAAATGGTGAGTCTCCATTGCCTGAGATCTTTTTATTATTTCCCTGGCTGTTTTTTTGCCTATCTTTCGTATCTATCTTGACATTTCTTGTTTGGGTGTACATATATAGGCGTACAGTTGTTAGTGTTCCATGCGGACCTTCTGCTTTGGCTGTCAAAGAAGCTGCATGGGGACTTGCTCGTTATGCTGCTATTTCCCAGGTATCAAAAATCTGCCTGTTGTGTTTTTGGTGTCTTTTAAGTAAGTTAAAACTATGTACGTTTTTCAATGCTGCATTAAATTTAATCTCAAAAAAAAAATGCTGCATTAATTTTATCAAATCAATTCAACATCCATAGAGAATTTTTTTTTTGTTGCTTTTCAAGTTTATGGCCTTTTCTTAATACAAGACTTTAACTGTGTTCCTTTGAGAAGTATTAATTATGCTTTATGCAGCTAAAGTTACAGTAGTTCTGCTCATTTAGGCAGTTTGAATTTCTTGCTTGTCAATCAGAACACGTTGGTTTTGGACTTTGGATGACACAAGGTTGCTTATTGTTAGAAAGTTTATACTCTGTAATTTAATTGTAGAATCGTTTAAAAGTTTGTACCTTTTATTCTAGTTATAGACTTTTATGATGATAATGGTACCAAGTTTATTTGTAGTGTTATATTACTTGTATATTGTATAGGCTCTCATTTTTTGTCGTTGGTAATGAACTTCCATTTCAAAAGTATTTGCCCATAAACTATTCTGTAAATCCATTATTGTGACCACCCTTATTACCAGTTACCAATTGGGCAGTTAAATTGGTGTATACAATTTCTCTCATTTTAAGGTGACAATGGGTTTTTATCTCACCCTGCAAGCCCGCCTTTCAGTAGTATATCAGCAGAGGTCTCACTTTCACACAAGTAAAATTTTGAGGTGATTTTATGAGTCTAATTTGGTTGTTATTGGGCTGTATTTTTCCCCATATTTTGACATTGCACCTTGGCCACACCCAGTGTGGAACATATAGCTACAGGGCTTTACCTTGAAAGGAAAGTTTTCTGATGGCAATATTTAAACCTGTGATTGATTTATTTACTTGTTGCATGGTGAAAGGCATAGACTAGAGATTTGATGAGTTATGTTAAAGACTGAATTTATGGTAATAAAATTAGCGAGTTTCTCAAAGTCAACAACCTTTTTTACATTTTTTCTTCTCAATTTTTTATTATTTGAATGAACAACTAAAAATTTTCATGTTATCAATGCAAGTTGCGGCAACAAATCAAGCTTTAAGAGTAGGTTGCGAATTGTGATAATGTCTGTGTTTGCATTTTGCAAGGGATGTGTATCGAACTTTTGAACAATGTTTTTTTTACAGTCATGAGTTGATTGCTGCATTCAAACTAAGGAGAAAAGGGCTCATGATTAGTCAAGACTGGTCTTTTTGTATGTCAATTGACTTTGTTTACTTCGATACTTGTTTGTTCTTCAGGACAATGGCCTAGTGCCCATAGTGGAACCAGAAATTCTTCTTGATGGTGACCATCCAATAGAGAGGACACTTGATGTAGCAGAGCGGGTGTGGGCTGAAGTCTTTTACTATTTGGCTCAAAACAATGTTGTTTTTGAAGGAATTCTTCTTAAGCCCAGTATGGTTACCCCAGGAGCTGAGCACAAAGAGAAGGCTTCTCCTGAAACCATTGCAAAACACACTCTTCAAATGCTTAAGAGGAGAGTACCTCCAGCTGTTCCTGGAATTATGGTATGCCTCCTTGCTATTTTCTTTTATAATTGGTTTCTAAAGTAGGCATGTCTCAAATATCTTGTTGCTGACTATTTTGAAGGAAAGGGTATGGACAGTAAGGGAAGGAGAGTTGGATATTGGTTGGGTGGGGGGGGGGGGGGGGGAGAGGATTGCTCACTTATTTAGTACAATAGAACAGAAAGAAAGTAGTTTAAGATTGTGAACCGAATAACGGGCAATTAGCAATTTGAAGCTTCTAAAAAATGACTACAAGGATGTCTGCGCACAGTAGGTTTGAGAACTCGATTTCAAATTTGTAAATATGTAGATGTTGATGTCTGAATAGGATGATTGAAGGGCTACAAGGTAAAACCCAACTTATGGAGTATTATTTTAGATGTTGAACAGTTGAAGTATAAGCGGTTTATATTATTCAAAAGAACCTGTGTTGACTATGGGTCCCATGTGATTGACCCAATTAATTTACGAATCTTTCCTTCATATTCACCCAAAGTGAATGGCTGAAGTGCAAGTATGTTAATCTGGTATTTAAATCATGAACTTGAGATGAAATGAAATATTCGACCACATATTTAAGTTTGTTGGAGGGTCTGGGGCTATAATTCTGAACATGCGAATGGGAAGAGAGCAAAATGAGTAGCCATAGAATAAATATTAAAGGTATGAGTAAACGAAAAATTAAGTGTACATTGAAAGGGTGAATTGTTTTCATAGTGGGAATTAATTGTTCATTATAGAAGGATCTAGCTGGGGAAAATTATATTACTTCGGTTTTACTCCATCCTCTTCTTTTAAAATTACAGTAGTCTTCATTTGTTTTATTTGTTTCATGCATCTTACCGTTCATATGATTTCTATTAAGAAAGTTTAGAGGATCCTTTATCTCGTTTCCCTATTTTAATCTAACTGTTTTCCAATTCTCTTTTCCCCTAATCCAAAACAAGCTGCCGGTTTTTAATTACTTCATGGAATCAACTATTAATTTACATCACATGTGTTCTTGATTTATAATACTTAATCAAATGCCAAGACTCTGTCGTGTGGTTAGTCGCGTAAAGTATGCAAATGGCATGATCTGTTTATGAGTTGCTGCTTGGTATTTCTGTTTCATGTGTCTACATTTGTTGTACTGGGAGTTATTAAACGGTTACTTTTTCATCCGCCTTTTTTTTTCCCATATATTCTTTTCCACTTCTTGGTCCAACTAAATAAGATTTCATGTATAACTGCAGAAGTAGAATATTTTGGCTATCCCATGATTGTGTTCCCAGTTTCTTCTATTACAATCTGGTTGATTCTTATCACGTGAAGTCCAAAGTATGACAATTGTTTTCCTGTGTTCTAGTTTTTGTCTGGCGGTCAATCAGAAGTAGAAGCGACCTTGAACCTCAATGCAATGAACCAAAGTCCCAACCCATGGCATGTGTCGTTCTCGTATGCTCGTGCACTACAAAACAGTGTTCTTAAGACATGGCAGGGACGTCCAGAGAATGTAGAAGCTGCCCAGAAAGCTCTTTTGGTGCGTGCCAAGGCAAATTCCCTTGCTCAACTTGGGAAGTACTCTGCCGAAGGGGAGAATGAAGAAGCAAAGAAGGATATGTTCGTGAAGGGTTACACTTACTAAGGCTAGACTCTAGAGCTTGCGGCACTTGTTATTGTTCCATTGTTTAAAGGTTTATGTTATTTCTCCCCAATAATATGATATGATTTTGGAGAGAAAGGGAGTCCCGTTTCAATCTAGTTGGTGAGTTGGTTTTCTTCTCTGTTTGTGATGTGTGGGAGCAAAAGGCTATTTGATGAACTTGTATAAGCTAAAGTTATCTTTGAGAATGTGGTAGTTACTAGTTAGCTTATGCGGAATAAAAATATAGACCGTACTTTTATTGACTATTTGAAGTTTTCGTTTCGATTAACAACAAACAATAACATAATGATATTTGCCGTTAAGGGTCAACTGAAAAATTTTTTTTTTTTTTTACGAGTTATAAAACTTAAAAGAGTGCTTACATCTATTCTCTCTAACCTAAATGTCACTACCTTGGCATCACCGGAATAATACGATGTTGTATGATCTTTGATTTTGGAAGGATAGTTTACTAACATTGAAAAGTTTCATGCCTTTACCATTTCATCATTTCGATTCAGGGTTTGGTATCTTCTGATCAAATAATAGACATTATTGGTAGAGAAAAGCAAATTTTTATCTTTAATTCTTGATCTATGACAAGTATAAATAACTTTTTCTGTTGGGATAAAGACTTTGATATTGATGTTGTGTTGCTAGCTTAAGGTGCACTGATATAGAATGATTAATGATCCATCTTGGAGTCAAGATTAACATAAAATCAAGGCAATGAGATCTCCAATTTGGTCTTTTTGAGGTTACACTGTTACACTAATGTTGTCACTTTTTATGATATTTTATACCACCGTTAGATCAAACCTTCTTAAGAATTTTGGAATCAAACAAGATAAATTTACACCCAATACTAGATAAGAAATGGCAATTCTAATTACTAATGAATATATGAAATACATATAAACATAAATTATGTAATTGAGTTCATTTTACTGCTAAATATTTATTTAATATGATGAATTTATTGTAGGACAATTGGGCTTACAAGGTTCAATATGAAGCACCCATACTTTATTAAATGACTATGTTTTATTCTATATTTTTGCTCTATAAAAATTTTGGAAAAATTATCTAGAATAATCTAATTTTTTTATGATTTTCCTATAATAATCTTACCTATTGATTAATCATGAATAATCCTAACTTTAGGGTATTTGACTAGGGTAAACTTAGGTAACCCGTTGACCAGCTATAACATGTTTTTTTTAAGAAAAAGATAAATTACAAATAAAATGTCAAAAAAAATATCAAAAAATGTTAAAAAAAATTTTAATTTTTTTTATCATTCAATTTTTTTTGTAAATTTTCAAAATTTGTCTCTAATTTTACATTATTTTCAATTTACTTTTTTGGTAAATTACCTATTATAGCAGGTCAATGGGTTACTTAAGTTTACTCTAGGAAAATATCCCTAAAGTTGGGATTATTCATGGTTAGTCAATAGGTGGGATTATTGTAGGAAAATCATAAAAATATTGGATTATTTTCCATAAACTTTTACATATAAAATTAATAAATAGCAAATCATATTATATAGAACAAAGAAAAAATCTCATAGACAATTGTATTAGAGTTTAACTAAAAATAAAATATGATTCAAAAATGTATTAGAATTTAATAAACAAAAAAAAATAAATAAAAATAAATATAAATATGAAAAATGTCAGAAGTGGGATTTGAACCCACGCCCTCGTTAGAGGACCAGAACTTGAGTCTGGCGCCTTAGACCACTCGGCCATCCTGACAGATTTGATATCTAGAATCCATCGCATTCATTTTATAATAGTAATAATTAGCTATATGAAATTTGAATAGGACAATTGAATAGGCCATAAATTGGCATACAGACAATGAAGTATATGGTTAAAATCTATGTACTATGTCATCCTCTGACACTTTTTTGTCTAATTAATCAACTTCACCTGACATTGCATTTATCTTATTCTCAACTTGTGAAAATTAATAATCAAATTTTATTTACTAGTATATCTTTTATTCTAAAATAATTAAATATATTTCATTTAATTCATCACTAATTTTAAGATAAAAGATAATACATTATATAGGCAAGAGAAAAATTAAAGAAAAGAATGATAATTTAATGGCAATTGTGAAAATAGTTGAATCTCATTAGAATATAAATAAGAAAAAAATTTACAAAATAAGAAAAAAAGATATTCGATATAAATATACCAAAAGAAAAAAATAAAATACTTCATATGAGTAAAATATGAGAGAGTATGTCTTTTCGCATTAAATTAGCAACAAATGTATAGCCCTCATTTTGTTTGATAAGATAAGATATTATTTCATCCGTTTCAATTTAATTGCAATATTGACAATACTTGTATTATTCACTTATCTCATTTAATTTGTAATTAATTTGTAATAAATAAGTTACAATATAGTCAAGTAAGATCTTGTTTGATTCGTCTCGATGAAAACATTATGAATATCAAAGTTTTATAATTTTCTATTATACATAATTATAAATTTTAAAGAGATGAAAATAATACTTTATTTATATAATATAGATGAAAGTCGAAACCAAGTAATTTAAGGGTGACCTAAAATATTTTTAATTTAGAAGTTTTTATATTACAACAATTAAGTGTATTTGATGATAATTTTTTCTTCTTTAATTTGTTTACAAAAATCATCTTGAAATATAAGTTTTTCTTATAGATTGATAAAAAAAAATAATAAAAATTAACACAGATTTTTCCTCTTAGGGTTGGAGCTAGTAGCTAGCATGTTAGGCAATAGGCACTATCTTTCTTTCCGTTGTTTCTAAATCCCCACATATATACCATTTTTATGCTAAATGTCATTTCTTGCACCCTTCGTATCCATTGCTAACCACAAATTGGTACATTACTTTTTATACCGACTGTTGTTTGCCCATTCTCATCAATTTTCTGGAGTTCATGACATCACATTCATTAAGAAGTTACTGTCTTGGTGTTTACTCTGTCTCTCCCTCTCAATTTGCATTTTCTTTTATTTTAGTTTGTTTTATTTATTTTACATTTTTTCTCTTTTCGGCAATACTTCAATTTCTTTTTTTAAATTCCATCGATAAACTTATTATCTATCTCTCTTCATTTTAGCCACTTATTTCTATCGTTCACTTGTTTTTTGTCTTATTTTCCAACCCAATTTCACTTTCCACTAAATTTCACCAAAAATGATTTAGGTGCATTCTCATAGGAAGAGAGAGAGTATAACTTTTAAGAGATAGAGCAAAATCAATGTGTATGTGGTGAGATAAATGTGTGGATAAGATTAAAAGATAACTTAAATGCGTACTGAAGATAATTAAAGTAGATCTGATCATGGGCGGCCCCGCCCGAAAAAGTGAGGGGTTTGGGTACCAAAATATGGCCCGATGGGCGGGTTTGGGCAGAAAATAAGTGGCCCGAAATTTTTTGGGACGGGTTTGGGATTGACGTTTGGCCCGCGGGCTGGCCCGACCCGACCCGCATCAAGTGGCGTCCATTTTCTTTGTGTTGAACATTAAAAGATTTCATGAATTTGCAGTCTCTCTTCTCTCATGAGTCATTTGAGAAAACAAAAACAGTGAAGGAGTATGTGATTGCTGGTTGGGCTCCAAAGCTGAATGCATGAATTCTTATAATCACTTGATAAGATGGTATTAATTAGTAAAAAAATAAAATGACAATACATTCTAATGGAAAGTATTTGACAAGGTTTATAATTATGCATATCATAATACTCTAATGGTTTCTTCAAAAAATTTAACCTATTAAAAACAACATTTTTTTAAAGATAATAATTTAGTTTTTATAATAATGTAATTCTCCTATTATATTTTTTGAAAATTAACACACAAATTTATTCTTATCAATATTTTAATTATGTATAAATAATATATAACATAGGCTCGCAAGTCTGCAAAAAAGCCCGCAAGCCCGCATATTACGGGTTTGGGCAGGAACTTTTAGGCCCGCACTTCGGCCCGGCACGACCCGCATCAATGGGCTGTTTTTTCCCACACGGCCCGGTGTTTGATCAGGTCTAAATTAAAGTATGAGTGTAGACAATACTCAAAAATAGATTTTTTTTATAAGTTAGCTAGTTATTACGGAAATATTTAATAAAAATTAATTATTAATTGTTGGCTATATATTAAAAAAAATAGTTAAAAGTCAAAAACCAATGAGATATTACTCGTATTGGAGTATTTTTTTTATTTTGGCTTGCATTTTCAACTAGTTAAAAGGCATGTACTGAATGCTTTTTGCTTGTTTGACCAATCAAACAGCCAAAAGACAATAGTCAGGCAAAATGTCATTTACCAAATACACTCGGCCACTACTAATATTTTTCTTCATCTCAACAAAAAAATAAAACTAACAGTCAAAGCTCTATTATATATTATATTCTCTATTACACCCCTCATATGAGAGCTCTTAAGGCTAAAAGTGTAGATGCAACACAAATCTTAATCAGACTTGGACTAATAATTATATTTGAAAAATAAGAGATAAATGAGATATATATATGACTTTAGTTTTTAATAGGATGTCTAAGAACAATACACAATAAAATACTTAAGTTAATTAATAGTCGAGGTCAATATATATGTTTTATATTTTTGATTTTTAACTTTTTTCTAATTAATCAATCAACAATCAACAACTAATTTTTATCCAACGCTTCATAATAATTGACTTATAATAAGTAACAACTAACAAATAGAATCAATCTCATAATTAATTAACAACCAACAACCAATGACCAACGAGCAAGTTTCAATCATTCACCCACAATGTCTTCTTCTTAAAGACTTGGCATGTTTGTAAGTAAGCAAAGTCAATATTTAAAAGAATCTAACATCTTATATTTTTCTCTTTGTAGGGGACTTGTATTTTATGATAGTACCTAGGATACCCCTATACGCCATATTTTTTTAAATTGTATCTTCGTGGTTGGGACTTAAGAATGCTATACTTAGGATCCCTTTTATTACACTCTTAAGTTTTCCTTTTTTTTTCTTTTAAAATAAAATAAGGTATAAAATGCAATTATGACAATGGCTAAAATAAGAACAGATCAGCGTATTCTGAAGATGGGGCTGAACCGCGCTGGTCGTGCCAACAAATTTACTTTACATTATGCACGTATGTACTTACTTATCCAATAATTATACTAATAATGCTCTCCCGTCTCAAAAGAAAAGTTAAAAAATGGTAGGTCTATTTTTTCAAAAATAAAAAAGAAAATATAAAAAAAAATAAAAAAAAAATAATAATACTCTCAGCCTTTAGGATTGTCTATAAAACTTAACAAATTCTCCTTGTAATTAATAATTTTAAAATTTTAAGAGAATCTAATATAGAAATTAAAAACCTATTAATATTTTATATGGTTATTTTAATTTTGCAGAAAGAATAAATAATAAATTAATAAAAAATATAATTAAATTCTTATGTTTTCAAAGTAAAAAAAAAATTACATTAAAAAATATAAGATTTTTTCTTACATACAACACTCAAAGCTGTATATATCATTTTCGAATAAAAGAGTAGCAATTTTTTAAAACACCAAGTATTATAAGTTCATCATGTTGCCAATATTGGTATAATCATAACACTAACACTATGTAGTTTGCTTCTGCACATATGATTGGTAGAATGCCACGAATTATTTTTTGAATAATTCTATTGTTCATATTTTGCAATCATTTTCACTAATTACACTTGTCATTTGAATATTTTTCTTAAAGTAAATATAATCGGTCAAATAAACCCTAATTTTATATGATAAAAAGGCATATAGGACATAAGTGGGACTAGAAAGGGTAATTATTTTGAATTTCTTAAAAAAAATGTTTTAAAGATCATAACAAACTCAATCAAAACTAGTTTGATGTAGAATTGAACGATGAGTTAGTTCTTATACTTCAATTTGATCTTGAATTGTATATGGATTTTCTGCAATATTTTGAAACAAAAGCTACTGTTGAAAAGTATTTATATTATATTGCTGGCTTTATAATTTGTATCCACCAAAATTTATATTTTGACTTTGAATTAATCACTTTTAAATTAAGATTTTAAAATTTTGCAATTTAGAAAAAAAGACTTACAAATTAAAAAATTCAGTGTCAACATGGTTTCCCACCACCATCGACTTTGACAACCAAACTTTTAAAAATTGAATAAATAAATTTACATGTCTATTTTTTGATAAAATAATATAATTAAATGCTAATTAAAGAGTAGAAGTTAATTATTGCTTTTTATATCCTTCCTAATTTGTCACTCCACCTTAAGAGCTTATACTTCAATTTGCATGATATAGTAAATTTAAAGGAACACACTTCTTTGTCTCGCTTATTTTACATAATTTTAAATTACAATACAATAACTTTATGGAAAAATTGAAATTAATGATTCAATATTTTACCTATCTATTGTAAATAACCATATGACTAATAATAGGGTATGCTGCTAGCAAACTAAAATAAAGGTTGGATTATTCAAGCGAATTAAGGGCAAATGTTGGATTATTAGAAAATAATCTAAAAATTGGATTATTCACAGCAAATAAGCAAAAGGTTGGATTATTAAAGTCAATTTTTTTAATTTTTTTTGATTAAAATAATGCAAAATAAGTAAAATAAAAAATGATAATGTTTATGAACTTTTTGTTTAACACTAACACAAGTAGATTGACTAAGTAATTAGAGAGTATAAGTTCCTACAAATTGTAATGACATATTTATAGATAATGACATAGAAGTACTTATGTTTTAATCAATCATGAGCTTAAAATACTTCATGAAACACTTTATTGACCAAAAAAAGTTGTAATCTTCTTCTCATGCAACCCTTTTTTACAACCTAATTAGAGGCAATCAAAGTATTTTTATATGTCTTTTTCATCAAAATTTTTTGTGCATTCAATAAGCTAAGAAAAATGGATAGAAAAACAAAAAAACAGTAAGCCAATTCAAAAATAGACCCTATAAAAAATGACATTTTTCTTGAAAAACTGATTAAATTGTTGTTTTCAGTCTTTATTATACTATTATGTGAGACCCACTAACATCATTTTTGTGTGGGACCCATATCTACAAAATAATCTGAGCCAGTATGGAAAGAGGAAACTCACTGAAATCTTAGTGCATCCCCATTAATCTCCTCTTCTTCTTCTTCAATTCATCATTTTCCCTCTCTTCAAATCCCTTCCTTTCTCTCTCTAAAAACTCTTATTTTGTTTTGGATTAGGGTTTTTTTTTTTTTTTTTTTTTTTAATTAATTTTCATTCTTTTTGTTTATTGCCCTTTTTCATTCAATACTATCATCAACATCTCAAGCTAGATTTTTCCTCATCTTTGTACTAATTCAGGTACTTACATTTTAATTTCTCTCGATGTTTAATTCTATTTTTTTGATTTTTTTGGTGGGTTTAAATGTTGAAACTTGAAAGTTATTAGCTTTACTGCTTGGATTATCATATTCATGTTTCTCTACAAAATTGAGGTTTTCATCTTTTAGTGATGAAAATTCTGATAACTGCTCTTTTCTTCAAGTTTTTTTCTGTTTCTTACCTTAATTTAATGTTTTCTTTGAATTAATTTGGTTTAATTTTATGGGAAATTAATGTGTATTAAGATCTGCAGATGGGTTTGTGTCTTTCAGTGCATTTTGAGTTTTCTAACCTAGTTTTCCAAGTTTGGAAGGAGTGAAGCTAGTATTTTTTTTTCTCTAGAACTTACTAATTACTAATTGGGCTTATTAGTTAGAATAGTGTTTCTAAAAAGACTACCATCTCTTACATCGATTTATTTATGGATTTATTTTGGTTCATGTATCCGACCCTATATGGTTGAGATTAAAGCTTTGTAGTGTTATTTGGCATTTGCACATTTGATCATCTTAAGTCTAGGAAATTTAGCTGCCTTTTTTTGGTTTAATTTTGCTTAGCACTTATACTTAAGATTGGTGGTTGAGGAGAATCAGTTGACTCTTTATATTTCTTACCTAAGCTTGTTATTGCTCAGTAATGTGCTTTACTTTTGAGAATTTGGTTGGTCACCACTCACCAATTATTGGCAGGATTGCCGTCCAAACTTTTCTTACATTAGGAGTATAACTTTTCTTGTATATTACCTTTAATTGAGATTCTTGAGACCTAAGGAGTGTTTTTGAAGCTGCATTTTGAATGAAAGGATGAATCTTGAAAGCCTCTGCATCCATCACCTTATTACTGCCTCCAATGAGACTCTTACGGCCCGTTTGGTAATTTGTACTAAATAGTATAGTACAACATTCCATTACCCCAATGCCGTCAAGCGGCTCCCATCTAGTGGGGTTTGAGAGTAGATGTACACAATCTTACCATTTTTAGTGATAAGAAAGAAGTTATTTTTGATTCACACTTGGTAACAAACATTATGAACAACTTCACATGAATTAGAAGTGCATATGATTAAATAAAGCTCATTTGATCCTTTTGATGTATCACCTTTGGTGTGAGGGGGCAGTTTAAGGGAAAGTTGAAGGAAGTGTTTACATGGATTTTGGGGTTGTTTTGGAGGATTGATTTCTCTTTTCGTGTTTTAAGAACATTTTGCTGTAACCCAAGGTCAGACATGCATATTTATGTTTGATTAGTTGGTATAAGTTGAAGTTGACACTGTTATTTATCAATGTGGTTGTGCGTTTTCGACAGGATTATCACGTGCTGAGAGAGCTAACTTGAAGAATATGCACTATTCGAATGTTTAGACTTTCGGATACTGCATTGGGTTTCAAATAGATCTCTATTTTAAGTTTTATGATGCTTCCTTTCAAGTAGATCGGTAGGCAACACCTCTTGTGCTCATTCCTGTGCCATACTTATCATTCAGTATGGCGCACATGAGTATGTTTTCTGGTAATTGCGAAATTGTCGAAATAGAGGAGGAATTGAACTCAGGAGAGAATTATAAAGGTAAAAACTATACAAAACTGGAATCTAAAAGAGAAGAAAAGGGCAGGAGATCTTTTTCCTCACATACCGGGAACATAAACTCGTTAGAGGATGACCTCAACCAGCTCTTTGAGATGTTTAATCGCAGAGCTTCATCTCATGAGTACTCTCGTCGAAGCCAAGGCAGCACATCGAAGAAGAATGCGTCAAAAAAGCCCATCAAAACAAGTGGATACTATTCACCTGGACACGGAATTTCAGAACGTGTTAATCTTAAGCAGGCACTTAGGGGGTTATGCCTTTCTCAGGCATCAGAGATGGCAGCACTGAAACGATCTTCAAAAGCAGCTGGCTCTTCAGAAGCTGGGCGGATAATGACTATGTACCAAAACGTTGTCGAAGACAGTGTCTCTGATCAATTTCAAGACGAGGGTCGAGGGGGCATGCTTGAAATATCGCTTGTCCCCAAGGAAAAAACTGTTGACGTTTTTGGCAACGTTTCTCAGAAATCTCCAG
Source organism: Amaranthus tricolor (assembly GCF_026212465.1). Taxonomy (NCBI): domain Eukaryota; kingdom Viridiplantae; phylum Streptophyta; class Magnoliopsida; order Caryophyllales; family Amaranthaceae; genus Amaranthus; species Amaranthus tricolor. The sequence goes on along the minus strand of NC_080051.1, from coordinate 30,015,534 downwards.
TGTCAGATATGTGGCTTTCTGACCGAAGTTCTTTTTCTGAAAGAGGTGCCGGGTTTTCCCCAATGTCTAATCAAAGAGGGTTTGCGTCAAAGGACGCTGACAATCGAGTACCAAAGCCTGAGAACCCTTCATCTAAATCGTCTCCATCTTATACGCATGTTGATGACAGCATTCCTGATGTGGGTCCTAGAAATTTGACTCAGAGAGGAAGTACTACACCATCAACTGTAATGAAGAATCAAACATCAGTCGCTGATATATTGCAGCAGAAGCCGAAGTTTACGCTTGCTTCATCCTCTCCAACTTCTAAACATAGCATACGAGAGGTGCCAATAAACTCATCGCACAAAGAAAAGTATGCATCTCCCAAGTCTTCATCGTGTTCTAGCTATGGAAGAAGCTCTCCGGAGCCTAACCAGAAATTTCCAGCAAATAAGGAGATGTTTACAGTGTCAGCAGGCACAGGGACTCAAATGTCAAAGTTTGATATGAGGCATAAGGAGGAAAATGCTTTTTTGTCGAGTCGATTTGATAATCATGACAAGTCCGAGGAGCATATCAATAGCACTACGACTGAGAAAGGAACATCCTCTGCCTCAGCTGAGCTTGCCAGTCAAACTTCTCCGACAGAGTCATTGAAAAAGCGGGACATCTTGAGGAAAATGGTAGAGGAAAAGTTGATGACTACTGTGTCGACAGGATCCGGGAATCAAAAGGTACTTGCAATGCATAAGGATGAGTATGCACCCACATGTTCTCCACGTCGTTCAGATCTTGGTGATAAAGGTGTGGGTGATGGCAATAGTAACATAACCTCTAATAAGTCGGCAAGCAAAGAGTCCGCTGGAAAGTTAGCAAAAGTAGAAGGTAAAGACTTAGGCTTGAAAATGGGAAAGAAAATGAGTTCAAAGACGGTGTCCTCAACCGGCTCTTCAAAGGGTAACAAATCAAGCAAATCTTATAGAAATGGCCAACATTTTGTGAAACCTCTTATCAAGACCAAGAATTTTGTTAAGAGGAAACACAAGAAGAAGATGAGTTCGGATAATAGCTCAAAAAATGTGCAAAGTGAATTTAACAACGACTTGTATTCAGGCCCAAATCCAATTGTGTGTCCAAGATGCCAGTGTGTAGTTACCGAAGCCTGGAGAGAAGCCAATGAAGAATCTTCTGTATCTCATCCGGAATCTCCGGTAACCCAACAAGAATCTCCTCCACCCCATCACGAGTCTCTTGGGTTGATTCAGGACTCGCCCATATCACCTTTTGCTAGTCTTAGCGCTGAGGTCAGCTCTGGCAATGTTATTTCAGATGTTAGCGTACTCGGACCGAGTTCTGATGGCTCGAACAATTCGAAAGCTGTCATTTTGGAGTCTAGTAGCAACTCAAAGTCGAAATACAAAGGGGAATTTACGCAGAGTTCAAAAGACAGCCCTGGTGAATGCAGTAGTAGCACAAGTATGAGTGAAGAAAGTAATATAAGCAGAACCAGCTTTTGTGATCGGCCGCACATGTCAAAGGATGTAAGATGGGAAGCGATTCGTCATGTGAGGTATCAGCATGGAACTCTTGGGTTGAGAAATTTCAATCTTTTGAAGAAGCTTGGTTGTGGAGACATTGGAACCGTATATCTCGCTGAGCTCATTGGTACAGACTGTCAATTCGCTATCAAGGTCATGGACAATGAATTCTTGGCTAGGAGGAATAAGATATCAAGGGCACAAACTGAGAAGCAGATACTGAGAATGCTGGATCATCCGTTTCTCCCTACGTTATACTGCCAGTTTACATCAGATAACTTGTCATGTTTGGTTATGGAGTATTGCCCTGGAGGTGATTTACATGTTCTCCGTCAGCGACAGCCTGGAAGATGTTTTACAGAACAAGCTGCAAGGTAAATTTTCATGTAGTTTTTCATGCGGTTCTTTTCTTGTTTAAATGCAAATTACCATATATGTTGATTACCTGGCTAAATGAAGCACCTGTTCAAAAAATTACTCTTTTCTTGTTCTATTTCACCTTTATTATTAACTTCTGTTGGACTAATGGTAGATATATACTTTTTCCGTTTTTAAGGGAACTAGTTCTCTTGGGCGTGCAAAATAATTTATGACAAGAGAGGGATCCCAAAATGCCTATGTGAATAGAAGAGTGTGTCATGTCTGGCTCTGCACTTCTCTTGCCTTCTCCCTTGTGGGTATATTGTGGGAACATGAGTAACATAATATTTTGTACTCTAAAAGGTGTCCTTATAAGATAACCCACTTATTATTTGTCGCCACCTATATCCTTGTGTCGCCACCTTGTTTACAACTTTGCCCTTTTGGTTCCAAAGTTGTGCTTTTTGCATTTTTAATAAAACTCAACGCTTGTTTAACGTAAGCGCAACACATGGATTTCTGTTTAGTTAAATTTGGTTAACGTACACACAAATCTAAAATGTTTTTTAATTAAAATGAAATGAATGTTTTTTTAATTTTTTAACATTAATTTATTCATAGTAATGATGTTATTAATTATTTTAGGTACGATGAGATCAAATAATAAATTGCATGAGTTGAGAGAGTTTATTTAGAGAGATACTTGAGAGATTAACACTTAGGGCAAAAAGGTCATAAAGGTGGCGACATAATGAAATAGGTGGCAACAAATGATAATGCCCACAAGGAAATGGTGCAATTAATTAGAAAATTCTCAATAAGGAATATAGTGAAATGCGAGGTTTTTTGGTCTATAGATCATTTTGAGGGGATATCCCTTAAAGTTGGAAACATTGTAGATTTGTAGTATAGCTCATAGTTGGCAGTTTAACTTTAGGCGCAGTTAGATTGATCAATAATTTAGAGCAGAAGCTTCCTGTCCTGTTGCTGCTCGAAGTTATGATAATCACATTTTTTCCCGGGGGACGGGTAGATGGTGGAACATTAGAATTTAGAAATGTGTTTCACATTCTTAAGTTTGAGACACATGCAGCATGCAAAATTTAGCCAAATAACTCGTGTCTGGCTTCATTTTACACTAGTACATTACTTAGCTTGTAACTAATAAGGCAAGTTTTTTGGCTGCAAAATCTGTTTGTTTTATATTTTCCATCAAGACTTTCAATTTTGTACCTTCACATTATTCAGTGACGGTAAGTTTTTTTTGACCTTTAAGAGCCATTTGTATTGCAGATTCTATGTTGCTGAAGTCCTCCTTGCACTGGAGTACCTCCACATGCTTGGAGTTGTCTATCGAGACTTGAAGCCTGAAAACATTCTAGTCCGAGAAGATGGGCATATCATGCTCTCCGACTTTGACCTCTCCCTTCAATGTGCTGTAAGTCCAACTCTTCTTGTCTCGGCAACGACGTCAGAGACAACCTCGAGAAAGGTCTCTGGTCCATGCTCGGATTCACGCTGTGCACAGCCTCTCTGCATTGAACCTTCCTGCCAAGTAACGTGCTTTACTCCTAGACTTCTAGCCTCTTCCAACAAATCTTCCAAATTACGGAAGATGAAATCCGATGTTGCTGCAGAGATGAGACCACTGCTGCAGTTAGTAGCAGAGCCCACCGCAGCAAGGTCCAATTCTTTCGTGGGTACCCACGAATATTTAGCCCCGGAAATCATCAAAGGAGAAGGTCATGGAAGTGCCGTTGATTGGTGGACTTTCGGTATTTTCCTTTACGAACTTCTGTATGGTAGAACACCGTTTAAGGGAGCTGGGAATGAAGAAACCCTGGCTAATGTAGTACTACACAGCCTGAAATTCCCTGATAGTCCACTGGTTAGCCTTCAAGCTAGAGATTTAATTGCTGCCCTTCTCGTGAAAGAGCCAGAAAACCGCTTGGGGACTGAAAGAGGTGCTGCCGAGATAAAACAGCACCCATTTTTTGAGGGACTGAACTGGGCGTTGATTCGATGTGCTATACCCCCAGAGCTTCCCGAATATCGAAGCTATGGGATTCCGAAAGTGACAGTTCATGAAAAGAACAACAAATACGCAGAGTATAGTTCTGGTTCCGGTTCTGCAGAGCATTTGGAGTTCGAGGTGTTTTAGCGAGACTCCATTCCACATAATGTTTGTATCCAAGTATAGCCCTCAATCCTCATAATGTAAATTCTGTTATATGGTACAGTCTTCTTTTTTACTGAGAAGAGGTGATTATGAGTCATCTTTTTGAGTCAAAAATTGACAAATTATTTGAGAAATTAGCAATAATATGTTGTTAAGCCGGCGAGTTATTGACCCTTGTTGAGGTCATACACAACCAATGTTGTCCAATTCTAAATATTATTAGTATCCTTTCCGCATTATATTTTTTATCTTATGTGTGGCCGAAACAGAAAAATTAGACCGTCTAGCTTGGTTTAGCGCTGAAATTTGATCCGAGATTATAGAATCAAAACTCCGTTAAAGGCTCTTAAGACAATTCTCGGTCTGGTAAGACATTTCTCGAACATGAGCTGTACTTGGACGAGCTAGCATCTGAGTTTTGTCACTGGAATCTGTAAAAACATGAGCTTATGAACCCTGCACTCTTGCCTTGTGCAGACCATGCTTATATATTGTTGTCTTGCTGGCATGCTGTCCTCCTTGTGCAGATTTTATAGTTTTTCAAAGAAGAGAAAAGGGTAATTGTACATAATAAGTACAAAAAATGTATTTATATTATTAATTTGTGTCCTATATACATTCCAAGTTCCGAATAATTTGTTGAAGAAATATATATTGAATAGAACAAATTAATGAAGATTAATTTGATGTGTGCATTTTTTGTTAGAGATAAGATAAACTTCAAGACCTTAAAAATTAAATTTTAAACGGTCTACACAAATTTAAATGACGGTATATATCTGTGAGATGATTTATATTATATTAGGCTAAATTGTATAGTTAAATTAATAAAAACATTCATTTACGTACTTAAAATTCACACTTTTAATTGTTTAATGTTTAACACAATAATTTTGGATTTAAAAATAATATTTTTAATATTGATACACACTTTTTTTAAAATTTGTGCACCTTGTACGTTTCCATCTCACTGCACCTTGAGACGATCTCTTACAAGAATTTCTCATTTATTTTTCTATTTTGGTAATATTCATCCAATTTGCATGATGAAGAGATTAGATCAGATGGATAACCCGTTGGCTCTAAATTCTCAATGCATTTTGTATGAGATCATTTCACTATGAAATGAGTCCATACAAGCAGTTTAATTTATTAATATTTAATATAAAATTAATTAAAATAAACTTAATAAAAATTATTTTTTCATTTCGTTAATTTTTAAGAAAATAAAAATTGGAACATAAAATCAAGTCATGTGAGAGGGTCTTAATAAAAAATAACAATAAACAATTAAACATCATAAAACCCAGACCCGGTTGTCCAACTTCCCAACTCTCTCCATCATTCCAAATCAATCGAATTACGATCTGGGCGTTATTTGATTCTTAAATCTTCTTCGCTGTAAGTCTTCTTTGATTTTATCTTCAATTTCTCAGCGAAATTCTTTTTCATTGATTCAAAGTTTAATTTTCTTAATTAGACATCGAGAAATTTCTGAAAATGATTTTGAGTGCGTTAGTGGTTGAATATGTTTGTCTGGATTTTACAACGGCCTTAAAAATCGAGTTTTTCCCAGTCTTTGAGTCGTAAAGTGTGCTTTATCTAGGGTAGCAATCCGGTTTTGGATTGGGGAACACACCGAACGTCAAAACCCTTTAATTAATGAATTAATTGATGATTCTGTGTTACCTAATATGAAGGATGAGATAACTCATACTTGCACTGCGAATCAAGCATATTGGTATAGGCTTGCCCGAACGCCCACATCTGCATGTGTTACCAACTTGGTTACCATTCTCTTGTGTTTCTATTAAAGGACCTGGGCAATGGCCTAGCCCAGGCCTAGGTTTCCCCCATTGCAACAATATTGCTGTCATTGGTGGTGTTGTTAAGAATGTCCAATCAAGCCATAGACCAGTGTTGTCTGTTGCTAGGAGTAGTAGCTAGGTCTTTTACCTTAGTGTGGTCATCTTGGGTCAGCTTCGATAAAACAACAGCCCTAATTGTCGAGTTTTGTCGTTAAATATGCTTTTTTTTTTTCTTTTTTCTTTTTTTTTTTTGTAATAGCAGTTTTATTTTGGATAGGGGAACGCCTTGTGAACGTGAAAACCCTTGGATTTCTGAATAACTTGATGATTGATAAACTCTATTGGATTTACAACATCTTTTTAGCTAGTTTTTGGTATTAATAAGATTAAGACGTGCAATGGGTTAAATAATGAATGAGATATGTCACAAAGCTTGCCCTATAAATATAACCGATAAGGACTAATCATTTTGTTATTCTTTGGGTAAGGCCAAAGAGAATAAATGAATCATGGGAGATTTATTAAATGATGAAACCAAATGGTTTCAGTTGTCTTGTCTTCCTATACGATACCATGTTCTCTTCTACTTGTACAAATTCAAAGAAAGAGTATACTCTTGTGTTACTTGAAAATGTGGAGGAGAAATCTTGTAAACCTAGTCTTTATACTGTATGGCATTACTGAATATCTGTTGTGTGAAGAAGAGAAAGGAGAGGCTCAAGTAGTTGCTAGATGACATGTTTATGAAAATTGTTTATGTTCAATTTTCAGCTTTTCATATATGGTCCTCTGGTGAGGTGACTATTAGACTATGAATATGCCTATCCCTTCTTTGATCTAGTGGTGTTAAAGGGAATATATATGAGAGATAACACATACGAATGTGTTAAATAATTTTGTTGTTTGAACTTTCTATTCTCTCTTTAGCCTAACAAACTGTTGTGGAAGACTTTTAGAAGTACATATCTTTAGTTTTTTCTTCAATGTTACTTTTCACATGTTCAGTTTATTGTCGGTACCAGAAAATATTATCATTTTCAATTTTTTCACGACGAAGCCCTTTGGCTTTTTTCTCAGAAAAAATCCCTGTCTCATCATCCCCGAGGGCATTGTGAGAAATAGATCAAAATAAACTTGTTATTTCTTTTGCATTTTATTTTTCTCTGGTGATTATGTCTTAGCCATAGTTTTATTTATTATAAATATAGAAACAAGATCTACTCATCTACTAAATATATTACTGAAAATTTTTTTCTCCTTTCTTCTATTTTCTTAAAGAATTTTGAAGAAAAAATTAGAAGGAACAAAAATGATTTACAGAAAGTGGAGTCTGCTCAGCAGTACTGCTGTTATCACTGGTGGGATCATAGGAGCTGTTGTGGTTGGCAACCTACTGTTTGTTCAAGAGGTAGGTCTTTCTATGTAGATCCCAACATTTGTTTGTTTAACTCAATTTTGGAATTCAAATATCATATTGGTTTCCCACTTGAATCATATAATTTTATGGTATATCATGATTAATTTTGGAATTATTGGAAATGCTTTGAATCTTATATGGATTAATATCTATGGTTTATAATTTTATTGCATGTTCACCTTTTGTTCTAAGTACTTCCAGTTTGATTGGTGCTATTAAGATTTCATATTTTCATTGAGCAAGATATCATCATAATTTGACATTGATGGGTAGGTTATTTCAAAAAAAGCAAAAAACTCAAAAATGCCCTTCCCCCTTTCTTCCCTCTTCTTCTCTCTGCTTATCTCCGTTTTTATAGTCTTATTTCACGACCATTATGATGAGAAAATTATTTTCCCCATCAGAACAACAAACACAACTGAAAGTTCTTAAACCCAACATGAACAATAGTAATCTTGCTTCTATGATGTTTTTTTATATTGCTTTTACGTCCATCGCTACGGCCACGACCACTACCACTACCACCACCACCCTTGCTACAAAATATTCCCTATACAATAGCAGGTTTGCACGGAAATGGCTCATAACATGTACCAAAATGGAGACTTACAGTTCATGGGATAATGCAGTAGTTAATTTAACATACTTTCAAACAAGTCTTGTGGAAGCTTAGCCGTTGATCCCAATTTATCATATACAGGAACTTTTAAGTTTGCCAAGTAATGCCTGTATGAGTTCCATGAATAACAATTAATTTTGCAAACAGAAAAAATAGTCTTATACTAATCTGTAAGACAAGAAAGCAAGCTTTGCATTTCAATTGTTACTCTAAATTTGATGGTCCAATATCATCAAAAATCCATTCCTCCGGAGAATCTGATGGTTCTGATTGCGTTGTCGGGGTTGGGGTTGGGGTTGGGGTTGGGGTTTCAAGTGGGGAGGGCTGATACTGAGGTGGTTTTGCGGGAAGGATTGGATGTTTGATGTAATGGAACCATCAAATTTGGATTGAAGTTAGATTCAAAGCTTGTTTCCTTGTGTTACTAGTTTAGGTTAGTTTTTTCTGTTTGCAAAATTAGTTATTGTTCATGGAACTGATATAGTGTGTTGTTACATGCATTACTTAGCAAACTTAAAAATTCCATAAATGATAGATTAAGATCAGTAGCTAAGATGTCCACAAAATTTGTTTGAGAGTTTGTTAAATTAATCTCAAGTTAATATGTGCCTTATCCTCATGTACAAGCTGTAAGAAGCCTCTATTTTACCACTTGTTAAGAGCCATTTCAATGCAATCTTTTGGAATAACATAAAAATTGGTCGGTTTTTCAAAAGACAAAAGAGATGTAAACGTGGAATCGCTGAAGTAAATAAAATGTAAGACCCTTAAAGGACAACCACCTAAAGCCTAAAGGTAGAACTTTTAGAATGAAATATGTTAAAAGTTTTAACTACTATATATACTAGTTTTGATTGTGTTAGTGTTCGTTATTGTCAAAATCTTTTGCTAGTGCTTATGATTTGCTCCTTGTCAAATTAATATTCGATTTATCAATGATTGATACAGAATCCCTTTATGAAGCCTGATTTGAAGAAGGAAAATAATTCATCCTCAAAATAGAACTGTTTCATAAGAGATGCGATGAGAAAGTTTAGCAGTCAGTTTATAATGTAAGTTGCAGGTGAGGGATACAAGTCACGTTTCCAACATTTGGTTTATTTTGTCAAATAAAGACTTGCCTAAGCCTACTGAGTTGTGATTATGGCCTTCATTTGCTCACATTTAGCTCTTGTTTTTTCTGTATACCTCCAGCTTATGGTTAATTGATGTGCCGGTTTTGAGGCACTACCATACCTCTGTTTGATTTATCACTAAACTCTTAAATTTATGTATGAGTTGATTTGCGCAAAATGATGCATCTTTGAAGACATAATTGACTGGACTGGCTCGAATCTTAACTTGACATCAACATGTGCCGACTCTAAACTAGAATTTGCTTTGAAGTCATTTGCAAATGATGCCTTTGACAAATTATTAATGTGGATTGTGATTTATGAGCATATTTAAGTTTAGATTATACCCTAACTTCAAAACCGAGATATCGAGACAATTTTATAGTGTAATGTGAATTGTGGCACTTCAAATAAACAACTTTGGTTGGAAATTGAGAGACGCCAATTGATCCATTTTTAGACAAAGTATTAATATTATTGGAGTAGAAAAGGTTTTTCCGAATCAACACAAATAATTGACATACAAATGATCCATTTGTATGAAGTTATAATCACTAATAACATAGCAGTCGAGGGTGACTACCAGTCTTTACTTGACTTGCGGTCCCAAGTGTAATTAACATACAAATGCAAATTTGAGGGTGAAACACTCACTCAAATTACTCCAACCATCATTTGATTGTAGATTTTAAATGGTGGTAATGAGAATTATTTGTAGAGTAAATTTTCATAAAATGTACTATGTTATTTTCATGGTAATGAAAATTTTATCATAGAAAAAAAAAATTGTTCGTAATACTTCATTATATCTTAATACTATTTTCTATATGTTAATGCTTTGGAATGAAAATTGTAAAGAAAAAAATGAGATCATTGAAGTAGAAATATATAACCATTAAACTTATTCATGGACATTTTAATCAAATATATACTAACTTTTCATTACCATTCTTAACATTTGATACAAAAACCAAATGCACTTCTTTATTATTGAAATTTATAAGCCAAGATTTGATGATAATTAGCTAACTGAAAGCAGAAGACACAACACAGTAGCCAAATTTCCAGACAAACTATCCAACATAATGGTATGTAAATAGTCAGGTTTATGAAAAATTCAATAAAATGAGCTTTTTTTAGAAAAAAAAATTCAAAATAAGTTTCGTAAAATTTTAATTCTCACAATAAGCGCCTTTGTGTCCGAAATCAAGGCTTGTTAACAACGAACAAGAGAAAAACAGAATTAGCTCGCTATTAGTAATGGCGAACAAATTCGTGCTAAATTTTTTTGACTTTTAATGTTTTTCTCTTGTTTGTTATTACTAATAGTGAACATGTCCTAACCTTAGGCAAAGACACGAGGACGTTTATTTTGGTAATTAAAAATTTCCAAAGTTATTTTGGTATTTAAAAAAAAAACTCAATTTTTTCAAATTTACCAGGTTCATTTACCTGAGCCACTCTTGGCTTACAAACCCTGTTACTGAAACTGATGTTAGTCTTTCATCAATCATAACAATGGCAGTCACTCACTTTTCAGAATTTTTTGGTTGCCAAAAAATTAACAAACTTCTCAGTCCCTACAAAAACATCTTGAAATATGGAACATGTGTCACATAAGCCTTCTCTAATTCCCGCTGATCCCGAAATAAACAGTGTCCTTCCTTCAGCTTCTTCCATTTCTACTCCCTTTAAGCTTCTTTCGGTTTATTCTGCAGAAGCCCCTGCTGTTCTTCTGTATCATTTGCAACAAGAAAATTCAATACTATGAAGGTCGAAGAGTGTAGGGTACAAAGAACACAAGACAAGAAATATGTAGATCACATATAGTTAGCTTCTTCCAAATCAGGAAATCTTAACGGTGACTTTGACTTATGAGATGTCGAAAACTACAAATTAGAACAGCTAATGCACCGAAACATAGAAAGTACTCTTACACAAGAAAATTAAAGGAACTAACCTTTTCTACCAACATTATTCTGCAATTTAGAAGGTCCATCTTTTTTAGGCAGGTGGTCTGCTCTCAAGTGAGAGTAGGCCTCAATTGTTCTCTCAATACCCTCCTGTGTCATCAAAAGATGAATATGAATACATGAAAAAATCAATGCAATGCCACCATTTAACTATTAGGACTTGAAAATTCATCACATAATCTCACAGTGGCCCATTCGTGTGGACACGGAAAACCCGTGGGCTTGAGCCTACAAACCCACGGGTCAAAAGTGTTTACTTGCATATACACTTGGCGAGGTTCATTGTTTCCAAGACCGTTTAGTAGTAGGAAAATTAGCTCACCCAATATATGCAATTCCACAACTTACTATTATATCGATGTGGGATCTTGTGTCAGATGTGAAGTATTTTCAACATTAACTCCCACTTAGGGAGGGTTCAGAGGTCGGATGTACGCAACTTTTCCCTTGTAATAACAAAGAGGTTGTTTCTGATTGAGCCTTGATAGCAACCATCATTTGTAGTTGCACATAAATAAGAAACGTAAAGGATTAATGAGCCATTTTCACAAAATATATGCAAGTCCACAACCCACTATTTTATCAATGTAGGATCTTGTGTCACATGTGAAGTATTTCTATTATTAACTCCCACTTAGGGAGGGTTCAGGGGTTGAATGTACACAACCTTTCTCTTGTAATAACAAAGAGGTTGTTTCTGATTGAGCCTTGATAGCAACCATCATTTGTAGTTGCACATAAATAAGAAATGTAAATGATTAATGAGCAATTTTCACAAAATGTAACTCGTCAAACAAAAAAAATAAGAAAACCTGAAGTGACACAATGGGAATGTAGCCTAGCCGATCCTTTGCTTTGGAGCAATTGAAAGTTCTGCTGCGAGAAAGAAGTCTGACTCTTGAAGGTGTGAGTTGGGGAACTTTCATACCAAAAGGTGCCAGTAGAGTATAAATAAACAAAACCAAATACGCAATGGGCATCATAACAAAAGCAGGAATCTTTATTCTTGGCCTGAGAGAAAGAGGGAAAAAACACAAGACAGGTAAAGTTAGTTCCACCAAAGAAATACAGAAGCAGCATCACAATCTTAGTCTTCATTATCCAAATCAGATATGTCGCAAGTCGCAACAATATTAGAACTACCTTTGCAGGTTGTATCAAAACAAAGAAACACAAAAGTCAGATTCTCTTCAATCTTAACTATCAGAACTTTTGCAGTAGCCCGAATAGAGTCAATCCACAAAATCAAGATAACTGTAAATCCCCATTTGAAGCAATTGAGTTTCACATATCTGTATATATTCTACAAGTTGACAAATAAATGGTATCTAACCTCAGAACTAGGGCATATACAAGGTTTTTTTAACTTAAATTTGGAAATCCCAATAAGAATTTCTTTGTTCAGATCATTTTTCACAAGTGCACATAATAGATGTGCTCATCACTTGGCTAATGATACTCAGATAATAAAGCTTCTCCACTATTTATATTGCAAAGAAAGAAAACAAAAACATTAAGCATTTAAGATATAAAGCTCTGTTTCCAATTGCAGTAAAACTACGATTTTTGGAAATGAAATTTTAGAGAATAATTTTAGTTCCTCCCATTTTCTCATGTCATCTGATCCTTTTGTACGCACTTTTGGTTATCTTCATGACCCTTCTGTATTATAGTAGCTCATACGTGCACCATAACACTCTCTTCAGTCATAACTCATTAAGAAGAAGGATACCACCATTGGCGGAACTTCACTTCAAAAATTAGTTGTCCCACATCCAAGATAAGAAACTTTAACATTGAGACTTCCCTTCTCGTGTTGTACTTTTACTTCAACTTATTGATCTAATTTCTAATAGATTTGAAAGTATTGTGCGATTTGGGCTAGCTGCAAGGTCACAAAAAATCCTACTTGAGATTGATAAAAAGGATACATTTGACCATCAATTTGTCTCGAGAAGTGAAGAAAGGGCAATACATGTTCATTTTTTCATTTGAACAAACTCTTGTAAGCATTTGTTTCCACTCAAAATATTACTAGGCAGGCACCTAATCCGCATTAGATTGGTAGTTTTTATGGATTTCTTTACACTTTTATTGTCCCATCAAAGTAAAAATGTTTCATTCTTAGAAGATTTCCTGGAACAAACTCCAAGCACATACACTGGAAAAAAAACTAAAACAAAAATGACATATTTCCCACATAGCTAAGACAAAACCATTTGTGCTTAGTAAATTTCATTATCTGTTTTTTAGATGTGAAATAGAAAACAAATGAAAAAGATGAGATACCTTAAATAACCTAGACCTTCAAGAATGAGTGACATAAACTCCCAAAACTTGATTGGCTCCATATTTGTAATGAAATATGCCTGCAATCAACCAATTCAAATAAAAAATGCCCATGGAGTCAAACTGCAGAGAGTAATTCCTACTTAACAAGACAAAGGAAAAAAGAAAGAAGAGAAGAATCAAACAGAAAGGATAGTTGATTAAAAATACCCATCATAATTGTCCAATTAGTTTTAAAATCAAAAAAGGAATGAAGTGATACAATACATTGCCCATGTTAAGAAATTTGATTGCAAACATATGACTGGAAACAAGAGATGATATCAAGTCATCAATGGGTGGAAAAAAAGGGATATGATAACTATAATATCCAAGTTGGTCTGAAAAGATTGACATCTTCAGCTTTGAAAGTCAAATAATACTAATATACAGCAGGGTTTTCCTTCTTTTCTAGCATATGAGTAGAAAACTCTTAATTAAGGATAGTTGTGAACTCAAATGTTAAATACCTGCCCTGCTGCTTCCTCTGCAACTGTCCCTTCAGACGAAAGAGCTCGCTCAGCACATATGTGGGCATGAGCAACATTTTCAACATAGGTAACATCATACATATTATTGCCATCTCCGATGAGGAACTGTTCATTTACAACATAAACAATTCGGTCAAAAGGGGCTGAAGTGCTTTATCTATGGAATTATCATATAAAGAAGAGGGTAAAGTGAGGTAACAAAAAAGGGCTTGCTTTACTGAGGGGAGGGATGGGAAAGACCCTATCAAGAATACAATGCATGGAACGGAATCATAACTGAATAGATGACAAAGACAGATAGAGTCAAGAATATTGGAGGATGACAGTACTCTTCAAAATGTGTTTTATTCAATCAATGCAATTTTTTTTTTATCAGACTGTAAAAAGAAAAGCGCATTAATATAATGGACTATCATAAAGCCCGTTGAATCTAAGACAAGGCTACAATGTAACAGTATCCATATATGCTAAGTATTTCCCACCTGAATGTAGATTTACTATTCACTAACCCACTGCAAGTCAAACCATACGTCACAAGAATTCAAAAGTAATTTTATAAGGATTATAAGCACGGATACCTTGGATTTTCCAGCCCTTGCAGCATCAACTAGAGATGGAACAAATAACTTGTCACCAGGGCCAAAGATAGTGCTTGGACGTATGCAGCAAGTTAGAAGTCCCTTTTCACCGTTGGCCTTCAGGACTAACGCTTCTCCTTCAGCTTTGGTGGCTGAATAGACATCATTATGCTAGGCGAACCAATGACACAACTCAATAAGTTAGTACTTCAAATTTCAAACTAGGAAAATAGACATGAAAATAAAAAAATCAAATTAAAGTGTTTACAACAGCAACAGTTACAAATAAATGTAATTACAGACATTACTCAACTACATGACAAATTGACGATACGTTAATCACCTTATCAGTTATATGAACATAAAAGAATGTTCCTAGAAAATTCTGGATTGATAGAAAATAAAAGAATGTTCGTAGAAAATTAAGGTATTCCAAGGTCGAGAAAATATACTTGTGCTTTGATGACTGAAGCGTTCCTTTACCCAAGGCCTTACAGAAAGTGAAAAAAAAAATAATTAAATCTCAAAAAATTGTCGATTTTAGATGCAACCAATGATTTATAGCTCTTTGATTTTAGATTATAATGAACTACAATAAAATAAACTGGTTAAAAGTTGCAGATGATGATTGGGTCAATTGGAAACAACCTCTTAGTGGTATGGTGTGTTTGCGTACATCCAACTGCCAATCTTGCCCAACCTAGTGGAAGTCACTTAATGACATTGAAGTATAAACTGTTCTTACTGTTGATTCTGTCTTAAAAAAATCACCAACAACATCAGCCCCCTAGAAAACATGCCAAGGAAAGCATAGGAAACAACCTAATTGCAAAGGAGAATATCGAAGAAGAAAAGCGAAGACAAGTTGCAACACAGTGTTCAAAAAATGATTTTCTATGGCATTTATACCTTCATTGGATAGGGTAAAGATTCATCACCATTGAGAATTTCATGAACCCCATCAAAGACTACACTAGGAGAACTAGTATAGATTAATTTTTTTACTTGCAAGTCAATGCATGCCTCAATCACATTCTTTGTTCCTGCCATTGAAAAAATAGAATTCAAAGTTAAAGCATATTAGAGATCATCCAACAAGTAGGCAGCCATGATTACCAATTTGAATATTTCTAATCAAGTTCACCTTGAACATTGACAGAGTAGTGGAGATTGTAGTTGTTAATTGATGAATCAGGTGCAGCCATATGAAAGACAACATGAGCTCCTTGACAGGCTGAAAAAATAAAAATTACATCATACAAACATTAACCAGTGTAACATGATTCGCACGTTAATTTCTTTTTTGAATTCACGATTCGCTCAAAATGACCCTGAAATAGCCCAAAACCGACCATAATTTTTTTTGATTCGCAATTCGCAGGGAGATTAGTGTATCATGTGACAGTGACATTAACATCAATTATAAACAGAGCTAACATAGATAGCGTATTTAAAAGCCGCTTGTCCACACAAAGTCAACAATCTATTGAAGATAATGTGAGGGGGATTAAAAAAGAGATAACCGACCTTTAAGTACTGTTGCTTTATCTCTAAGATCAATCGATACATATTGAGCACGGCCAGACTGCAAAGCTTTGCCAAGGGTTCCCTCCTCATAAGAGTCAAGCTTAATGGAGGGACCTAAGTCAGCTATTCGGACACAAAATATTTCATCACGAATCAGCCGTGCAACCAAATGCCTAGCTGCAAATCCTCTTCCTCCAATAACTACACAACACTTCTCTTGGCTTGCCATTAGAAATTTAACTACACCCATTTACAACAATATATTAGCAACTCTAGTACAATGTTTTTTATATGAACTCTAGCACTATGTTTGGATAGGAAGTGTTGTGCGACAGCGGAAGCAAAGACCGAAAACAATAACGGAAAGCAATAAAAATTCAAACAAACAATAAAGAAAATCACACCGAGAATTTAAAGTGGTTCACTACCAATGTGATAGCTACACCCACCGGCACCGAGAATAAACTTTTCACTATAAATCGAAAAGTTACAAGATGAACGAGAAGCCACAAAAATGACTCTCAAAGTTTTTTCTCTCATAGTTTTCCTCACTTTGTGTTTTGCATTGCATCCTCTAATTCTAATTACATGGGACCTTTATATAATATAGTAATATACCTAATAAAATTAGGGTTAAGAAAATACAAAGAAACCGTCAAAAACTAAGAGTAACCGGCCAAAAACGTGTCAAAACCAACTTCCCCGCGTAGATCTACGCGCCTGCACAAGTAGAATCTGGGTGACATAATGTACGGCTCTTTGAGTCTCTATACTCCTTCAAGACAGTTACTCATACAACTCTAGATTACATTTTAAAGGCAGAAGTAGGCCAATACCCATTGACCAACAAACAAGTAATATAACAAAAACTCCATACTAATACGGTAATACCCCACAAAAGAATGAATAGCAGTTTTCTAAACAATACAATACCCAAATGTGCAATTTCTCAATAATCACAAGCTCAAAAATACATTAAATTTTACCTAATAATTTATGATTTAAAAACCCAAATCTTAAAAAGCAAATTTAGAATTCAAGTCAACAGGAACTCTAGATGTAGAATGTAGTAATACCGCATAACAGATACCCAAATAAATTGGCAATCCATTCAAATCAAAATAGTTGAATAATCAAAAAAGGTAGAGAATATAATCAAAGAAAATGAGCAATACCCAGTTAGAAGAACAGATGAGATGTAGAAATACCGTAAAAATTAATGGTTTGTATGCGAGCATTTGCCTAACGAATAATTATAGCATCGACAGAAATCTGTCACATGGTGTCCATTCACGTGTCTCAAAGAAGGAGAGAGAAGATGAGAAAGATGAACAGATGAGATGTAGAAATAAGTAAAAATTAAAATGAATAAGATAAATTATAAAAAAAATACACGAAATAAGATAAGTTTTAACTTATTAAAAAAAATAAGTATGTAATTTTTAAATCTGTGATTTGGAGCCGTTGTCGGTTAGTACAAAAAACAAAATAGTTTTCGCAGGTGTTGACTTTTGTTTGACCATGTGAGGGAGATTACTTAGAGTAAACTTGAGAGGGCTTACAATGGGGCAGAAAAGGAGTGAAGACTAAAAGGTGTTGCGGTGGTGCTATGGCTTTACAGCAGGCCACTGCTGTTAGCGGACGAAGGAGGCAGCCGTGGCTGCTGCTAGGAGAGAGAGGAGTGGCTGCTGCTAGGAGAGAGAGGAGTGGCTGCTGCTAGGAGAGAGAGGAGCGGCTGCTGCTGTCGGCCGTTTGTTGGTGGCTGTTTCGCAGCTCAGCTGCCGTGGGTGGGTGAGAAGGGACGCAGCCTTATGCTGCTGCTGTGAGGGTGCAACGTAACCTGCTGCTGGCTGCTCGTGGAGGGGAGGCACGCCTGCTGCTGCTGCTCGTGGGAGGGGAGGCACGCCTGCTGCTGCTGCTCGTGGAGGCTGCCGGCTGCTCACAGTAAGGGAGGAGGGAGTGAGAGAAAGAGAGAAGGGGAATGAGGGAGGAGGGTAACGGCTACGTTTTGAGCATTTAAGTTTTCATGGTTTTTATTGTTGTTATTACTGTTAACATTATTATTATTATTATTATTAGGTTTATTTATTTATTTTTTTATCTCGATTTATTTTCTTGCGAGACCTAACTAAGAGATTCACCTTTGTGGGCTCAATAATAATTTTAATTCGAACCTCTTTAGAAATCGTAACTATATTTTCAATATAAGTATGTTAATGTTTAAATTCGTATATGAATGAAATTTATGAAACTAATTCAAAAATAATTAAATATAATTGTAAAATCTTTAAAAACTATTAAAATATTAAATAATTACGTCATTAAAATCTCGGAGTGTTACAAAGGTGGGGGAATAGTCCCGGGTAACACAAATTCTTGTCAATTATAATTAGCTAGCCCAAAAAGGAGCAAGTTGTTTTTTTACACGTATTAAAAATATTATAAGCATGCATTTGGAATATTGTAAGTACTTAAGTACTAATTTGGTGGGTATTACGTATATTTATTAGTACGCATTAAAGATATTACAAGTAGGCATTAAAGATATGATAAGTAGACTAAAAGGTTAAGTTTCTCGGTAGGCATTAAAAATATTATAAGTATGCATTTTAAGTAATTTTTCGGTGGGTATTAAGTATATTATAAGTAGACGTTAAGAATAATGTTAGTAGACATTAATAGGCCATGACAATTCATCACATAATCTCACAGTGGCCCACTGTGTGGACATGGGACACCCGTGGGGTTCTGGCCCACAAACCCACGGTTTCAAGAGCGCTGACTTGCACATACACTTGATTCGGTTCATTGTTTCCCAAAATCATATGGTAGTAGGCAATATATATGCAAGTCAACAACCCACTATTTTATTAATGTGGGATCTTGTCTCACATGTGAATTATTTTCAACAGGCATTAAGGATACAGTAGGTGGATATAAAGATTTAATAGGTTAGGCCCGAGAGACATCCTGCCAAGCTAATTGGGTCTGTAAGGTCAAAAGTAGAGCCGATAATCACTAAATAGGAAAAATTACCTAGAATAATCCAATTTTTTCATGATATTCCTACAATAATCTTAACTATTGATTAACCATGAATAATCCCAACTTTTGAAGGTATTTTCCTAGAGTAAACTGTGATAACCCAATGACCTGCTACAGTAGATGATTCACCAAAAAAGTAAACTAAAAATTAATGTAAAATCAGAGAAAGTTTCTGAAAATTTACATAAAAATTTCTAAATAATAAAAACAAATTAGAGTTTTTGTCAATATGTTTTTAACATTGTTTTCGACATTTTATTTTAATTTATCTTTTTAAAAAAAATTAAAATTTGCTATAACAAGTTATCAGTTTATCGAATTTACTCTAGAAAAATACGACCAATGTTGGGATTATTCATGGTTAATGAATATGTGGGATTATTGTACGAAAATCATGAAAATATTGGATTGTTCAAGGTAATTTTTTCCACTAAATAATCATGTTAATGGATTGCCATTATAAAAAAAAAAATTGTGATTGTAATTAATAAATGAGTTAAAGTATATGGCTATAATTTTAAATAATTGCAAAATTTTGTTTAGAATTCTCTAAACACCCAAGTCCCAACAAAAAATTTTTTCTAACAGTAAATAGTTATTGTTTGCGATTTTCCTTAATGCGTAAGTACTACTCTTCCGTGTCCTGAATCTTGAGTTTGCTATCACAAAATTTTCTCAGATCTACTCCTATGTCGTAGTGAGAATTCAACATTTTAATTCTCCATATGAGATTTTTTCGATATAATATAGAAAACGCAACGCAACAAAGAGAACATATTTTATTTAGAAAAAATTAACATTAATAAGCCAATTTTTTACTCATCCACTGTAATTAATCGAAATTTTAAATATTTTTTACTAAACCAACTTTACCCAATCGTCCATATTTCTTAGACATAAGCATCTTGCTATGAGCCTTAACATAGAACTCAATGATTAATTAGAGTTTTCCCTCTTATTTTGTACTCATTTAAAATAGATGAAATTTAAAGAAAATAAAAATTAAGTTGGGAAATAAAATAAATAAGTGAATAATAGAAATAAGTAATTAAAACCCATAAATCACATGTACTTTGATAAATATAATGTCTACAATTCATTTGTTTTGCAGAGGTTATTTCACTTCCAATTTTGAGGTACAAGAGTTTAGATGATGTAATTATGTATATACTATCTTTTTCTGAAATTAAAAGCATTTCTTATAACTAAAAGCTACTCCATCTATCCATGTAAATTAGGTACAACACATATAATAATTGTTTTGTCACTCTAAATTGAGATTAGGTTAAAAGGAACTCTACATGAAATAAAGAAGATTTGAGTTTGTGAATAAGATGAAGAGTAAATAAATACAACAAATTGAGTAAAGTGGAGATTAGGTACAAATCCACTACGCCACTCTTAATAGAACTTTTGAAACAAAGACGACAAGTATTGATATGTTTTTGTCTGCCAATAGAGACGTCTGGTTAATATAATATGTTATCGATTTTTTATGTATACAATTTAATTTGGGCAAACAGAATAGAGAACATGGAGTATTATATTAGCAAGTCATCTTAAACAACTAAAACATAAGGGATAAGGAGAGAGTGCAAGTGTAGAAGAAAAGAAAATATGGTTATTGTATTGTCTAATATGATTGTAGCATTGAATTTTTTTGTTAACCACTCCATTATACCAGTTGTTATGGAAATATTTGATAAAAATTTATTGGTTAGTTATTTAATAAAGAAAGGAGTCAAAAAACAGCACTTAGTTTCAAATTTTTCAAAAGGAGAACATGGTGTTTTCATGTCAGATCCTTAGACCTTGTGGGGCATTGGCATGTTGTAAACTTGTAATAGTACAATACCAGTTTAGGGATAGCCGGATAGGCATGGTGAATCTAATGAAAACGATTGCTTGCTTGTTTCATAAGTCTCAACCAGTATAATTTCACATAGTATAGTATTAAATTCTATTACATTAGCTACAATATTACAATACAGTAAAGAGTAAACTTATATCGGAAAATTTACCACGGTTCTAAGCTAAACTCCCAACCAAAATCCCCAAATCAATATCTTTGTCCTCAAACTTTTTGATGAATGGGTGTTTCTGCAGCCAAAAGAAAGGGAATTAGAAGACATTATAGTACAGAATTTAAGTCAATATTTACTGACAGATACCAACCAGAAGATCTGATGATGTCCATCTATCCTTCGGGTCCTTCTGTATGCTACAAAGAGAACCAACATGTTAGATGCAGAAAAATGTGGTATATTACTACTCATGGATGAATGGAATTCCATGATCACATATAAATGCATCAAAGTGAAGATGGTTATTTTTTTGTGATCTCTGAGGTTCTCTAGTTCTCTACCTAATAAAATGTCCTATTCCCTAACAAAGACCTAGCCCTCCAAAGATATAGGAACTGATAATATTATGAGTTCATAATGCTACAATCCCCACAGAAAGAGATAGCATCGTCACCCACCCCCCCTCTTTTCCAACCTCCATTCTCACAATACGAGTAAAAAAGCATTTAGAAAGGAAAGTAGTTGCATCTCTACCAAAAGCACAAAGATCAAGTAACATATCAGAGTCCAATGTTGAAAACCAGCAAGAGCAATCGAGAAAAGTAAACCTTAATAAGGCATTTGATCTCCAAAATGGAGTCGGAGTAAAGTTCACAAAGATAAAAAATTCTGGGACCACTTGCACAAAATCAATTACCCACAAGAGCACCAAACCATATACATCATATCGACCAGGTATTGAGCTACAAAGACTATAACAGAGTCGATATATTTGTTCTTACCAAGCAGATATGAAGCAACAGAACTCTGGAGAAAACTGATCAGATGGAGCACAAGGTGCTGGGTTTCCCACAATTGCTGCCAAAAGCTCAAAATAACTCGGTGCACCAACCTCATCTTCAGATTGAATGTAGGGAAACCGCCCAATGGCACACTCCAACATGACCATACCCAAACTCCAAATGTCGCAGCTGTAGTCATAAGAGCTTCCACTAATTCTTTCAGGCTGCGCAGAACAATTAAGCGACCATTCATGTATCAACTCAAAAGTGAGAATATGAACAACACATATATTTCATGTTAATGGGTTAAATAGAGGAAGGATTTTTGAACTTACCGACATGTAGTTGTAGGTCCCAACAAACGTGTCACGCTGGCCCATCGAACTGGCAACCACCGCACTAACACCGAAGTCAGTAATCTTGACTTCTCCTTTGTGATTTACCAAAAGATTGGAAGGCTTTATGTCCCGATGTATGACACGCCTTTCATTATGCAAGTATACAAGACCTTGTAATACCTGCAAACGGTTAAAATATGTCATCTTGCACAAAGAAAAAAGGTTCTTATGCGAAGCATTGAAAAGACGCACCAAAATATTGATACCTGTTTGCAAACAACTGCAAGATAAGGTTCAAGGATCGTCTTGATTTGTTTAATGATATCTCCCAAAGAACCACGGTCCATATACTCTAGAACAAGTGAGAAAGCTCCATTATGATAATAGGAATGGTAGCATATAACAACATTTGGACACTGAGATGACTGGTTGATTTTTAACTCTTGCACAATTTGTTTACGAATCTCCTCTTGTACGTTCATTTGGATGACCTGTTACATGTAAAATAAGTTCTTAGAGATCCAACGCAAATGATCTTGTCTTCTCGTATTACTATAGCAGCCAAATATAAATTGTGAAACACAATAATATGAAATGTATTCATATTAATTTCTGCATACAACAGTAAATAACACCTGATCAATTAAAGCCATTGATTTTGGGTCTCATATGAACTAGGGCACATGCCAAAATAACCCAACTACAAGATTAGCATAATAGACAAATGTGCACGGAGATGTTAGGAACTTGATATTCTATCATGAATTTCAAATTACGAAGAAGCGTTGTGTCTTACAACAATAACAATATAATGATAAAAGCTAAAGCTTAGTTACATTGCTGATGATGCATAGGGAGAAAGGCAGTTGCACCTTGTTAAGAAGCTGAATTGAACAACCATAAATACCTTCAAAGCAAACAATTTCCCATTCCACTTATGCCGAACAAGCTGAACTACTCCACCGCTTCCTTTGCCAATGACCTTGATAGACTCAAGATCTTCAGGTGAAACTTGAAAGTCAAGCTCTTTAACATCAGAAAGCTGTTCAAGCAAACATGACCAGGCTAGTTCAGAAAACTTCCAAGTCAAAATTCCAATCACAACATTGGTTAGGCAATTATAATGCTGAACCTGAAGTCCTGAACAGCATTAACTTCTACTTGTTGAGGCTAATAATGGGTTACATAAATCCCATGAGAGTTAGAACAATAGAGTCATTAATTTGTTGCTCTTAGCGAAAATATGTCAAATAGTAGAATACACCCATATTAGCATAAGAATAGGTGCCAATAACCCAATTCAAACAATTTACCTGAGGATTTCACACTATCATTAAGCAACTTAAGCTACAATATGTCATTTGATTGAGCTAATATCATACACAAATAATTGATTTTGAATTTGATACACCCATAAAGCCAAGTTGCAATATATATAGATCTTAAGCTACAATGTTATTTGATTTAGCTATACACAAATAATTGATTTTGAATTTGATACACCCATAAAGCCAAGTTGCAATATATTATACATGCATTTATTTTGAATTCAATTTATTGTTAGATTTATTTCAAGTATTTTATTTTAATTGTAATTTCAGTTTCTAGAATTTGGTAGTAGTTAAGATTTGTAATATCTTTTTCGGTGCTGGTAATCTCTTCAAGTTTTCCTATCAATACAAAATTTGTACTGGTTTTAGATATTACAATCTAAAAGCGTCAACGTTAGATCTCACAAAGAGCAAGGTTGCATGCATCTGACTCTCAAACCCCACCCTATATGAGAACCATTTAACGGCAATGGAACAGTGAATTGTTGTTATTGTTGTTGTTGTTATGGTAACCTAAGATACCCAAAATACTTGTCTTCCTCCCCTATTTCTCTATTTTGATGTATGCTCCAGACACGGTAGCCATTGTCCGTCTTTTTTAAGTTTTTCCTCTCATTTGTCTGTTTGTGTGTCTCCAACAACAAAAAATACCTTTTCTAGCTTTCTTTATATTCAATGTATTACGCTTTCTACGCAGAACACTTAAATACTGAGTAAATGTTTAACAAAGATATCAAAACCAATAGAACTTCAATTTCAATTTGTAACAAATAAATAGAAATTCCAACTAATTTTAGTGCTGAAGCATAAACAAATATAAATAAAAAAATCAAAGTCAGAAAAAATAAACATTACACGAGGTTCCTTGTCATCAGATTTAAGCAGCAATCCTTTCTGATTTAGCAGCAAATCACCATCTTGAAATGTGCCGCTCGCACTCCTAAAACAATTACCATTATTAATTTCAAATAAAACGGCAATCAAAAAAGAAGCAAATGACGATACAAATGGAAACGAATAGGAAAATAAACTTACAAAAAGCTAGTAATGGGAGTTTCTTGAGCAGGAAGAGAGAGCTTAATTAATGGAGTCTTCGTCTTCATTTGTTATTAAGATTTTTAGGGTTTAATCATAAAAATGATTAGAAAATCCTAGAGCCGTTAGAATTAGCAGTGAGAGAGAAGCGAGAACAAAAAAAATACTCCAAGTGAAGATTGAAGAAGATGGATAATCGAAAAAAATTAAAATGTGAAACGGAAAAAGCAAATTGGCAAGGAAGGAATTTGAATTTTGAACCCGCGATGATGAAAGATTGAAAGTATTCCAATTTTTAATTGCGACTTGCTAGCAATCAACCAAACAGTCGGGAGTACGGACTACTCGAATATACTTTCTCTTTTCTTTAACTTTTAATTAAATATGATAATTTTCCTTAGTCAAAAATTTAAAGTATTGCATTAAATAAAAAAAAATGAAAATTTTAAGGTTTGAGGGAGTAATAAATTTTGGTCAAAAATAACAATTAATAAGTTTTTTGAAATTTTGTCATTTGTAATTATTTGATTGGACTAGAAGTTTATGTGTACATTTATACTTCACATGTGTCGAATTCGATATTAAAAAATATTTGTTAATCAAACAATTGCTATAGTAAATAAGAATATTGGTATTACTTGTATTGTTGTTGATTTTAGCCGGACTATTATTTAATAAATTATAAAGTATTACAATTAATTATATTTACCTTGATTATATCACACAATAATAGAAAAGTTGTTTACCTAAACTAATGTATATTTGTCAATGAAAATTATTGTTCTAATAATTTGGTTAACAGTTGTAACATTTTGGAATATATTAGTTGCACCACTAAAACTGCTTAAATTCTTACTTTACTTAACAATGACATCTTCTACGAAGTATTATTTTAACTCAATTTATTAAATTATAAAACATCTAATTAAAATATTACGCCAATACACCTTAACTAAATAAATAAAGACTTAAACGCCAATAAACCTTAATGAAATAAATAAAAGAAACAGTTGTCCAGTCGAAATTCAAAATCACTGCACGGAATATGAGATTTAGCCTAAATCATTTAGAGCTTTAAGTTATGTCTTTTATTCTATTTTATTACTCCCTGCAAATCACTCGTAGTGTTCCAAATGGGTTTTGTACAAATATTAAGAAAAAGGTCATGGGGACCACTAGAAGGATAGTGAGTAGATATAATTAGGCAAAAGTAAACCAAAAGTAAAAAAAAAATGGACTTTAGTAACGATAAAATGGAAAAAAAACCATTACTAAAATAGAAAATAAGACATTAATAGTGAACTGACCATTAGCACTAAATTGGAGGAAGTATTATTATTATTATCACCTTAGAGAAACAAGGGATCAATTTGAAATTTATTATTATTATATATTTGTCTAAATATTTGGTTGAATATGTGGAGTAGGAGTAGTATATAAGCATATGGATTAATGTATACAACAATTCCTCTCAAAAAAAAATCTTTACAATTAGTCCAACTAATAGTATTATGACGCGGCTCCAGTACAACTAATACATATAAAACTAGATGATGTACATATATCATATATGGTTATACTTGTACAAAATGAAACCATAAAATATTAAATAGTCATCATCTACATGTGAGACAATTATTATAATCTCTATAGTGAGGGTCTCCAAGTCCATTATAAATTTATAATAAGTCGTCAATAAATATTACCATAGCAAATACTTACTCAGTTTATGTGTCTCATTTTTTTATGGTCAAATCACTTTAATTGTCTCATTTCTATCTTGGTATGAGTTTTTGATTTTTATGCTCTTAGTAATTTTATCCTATTTTCAATTATACCCTCAATTACTCATATTAATTTTTCTCCCTTACATTAAAAAACTCATACTACCACTTTCTTTCCTACCCTTGGGGTAAACTTTTGACTCTCTTTAAAATTCGTAAAAGTCAAATGGGACTCTTAAGGTGAATAGGAGGGACTATATTATATAATAATTTAAAAAACTTTGTTTAAAGTTTGACTTTAATTAAAATTAATAGTTGATTTGACCAAAGTTGATGTTAATGGCAACAACTTTGACCAAATCACTGTTCTTGACAGCAACTTTAACTTGTTATCCCAGCCCCCAAACACCCAACTTTCAATTGCAACGAGTTTATAGTTGTTGTCTACATCATCGGTTTTGATGGAAGTTTATTTTATTTAATTATTTTCACTCCAAATTTATTTATCTATTTTTTTCATAAAAAATAAAAATAAAAATAAATAATGTGCATGAAAAAACTACACAAAGAATTAGAGGATAAACACCAAGAGTAGAGTATAATGAGACATTATAGATACGCTGTTGTTGACTAAAGCAGTCCAAAATAGATGCTTCATATTTTTGATACGCTATCTATTGTTGACCATGCATTTTATTAAAACTCTATATGATCCAGCCACGTACAGCTTCAGCCGAATCTACAAGCAGTATGTAGCTCCCAGCTCAACCACACCACTCCTTATCAGCTCAAGATTCAGTTAGCAACTGATAGATTTTCCTTTTTATTACTTTGCTCCAAGTTAGATTCTGCAACAATATTAATCGGGACAATTAAATCATGCAGTGAGTGTGATAAATTTTAAAGTTTCTAATATTACCCATGCATTAGTGCGGAAATAAAATTAATTCGGATTTTGAATACTTGGTTTGTATTGATTTATTAATGAGAGAGACACCTCTATTTATACATGAGATTAGGACTAAAAAAAAAAACAAAATATTAACCTAAACATCAATAATAGAAAACAAAATAACCTTAATATCCTAAATATTAAAAAAGATCTTAACTTCCTAAATATATAATATTCTGAAATAATAATTTTTTTTTTCTTTTTCTATAAGTAGCGAATCTAAAATTTGGGATTGATAAAAGAAATACTTAAAAAAAGCGTTTAATTATGTACCACCATGAACCAAACTTGAATCAGAAAATACTAGTTTGTCTAAATATTTGGTTGAATATGTGGAGTAGGAGTAGTATGTAAGCATATGGATTAATCTATACAACAATCAGTGTGACCCAATGAATTTGAATAAATGGATGAACGTGTAAAAATTATTTCTTGCCGAAAGAAAATCTAAAAATTGTTGCATTAATTTGCACATTGTAAAATAATTAAAAAGATAAAGTAAGTATAATCTTTGTCCCTCAAAGCTGTACCATATGATTCAAAAGTTTATCACTTCTAAGTCTTATGATACAAACTTAAAAGGATCGAAAATATACAAACTATTTATTGTTTATAAAATTTTAAATGCATTGATTTCTTTATATTTTAGATTTTAATTTGTACTACGTATATTCACTTTAAATTAGACTTTATTTTAACTTTTTAACCCCACTTGATATATAACTCCAAAATCTACTATTGATTCAATGTTATATAATTGTATTTTTATAAATAGCATCACATTTATATTAGTATACTATTGGTTCATTGTTGTATAATTGTATTTTAATAATTAGCATCACATTTATATTAGTATGTAATATGTACGTATTCACCTAATTAACATTACTTTCATTTAATATGTCAATGCTTTATGCATAGCTTAGAAAACTAATTAAGATCAATAATATATAATTCCATTCTAACTACTTAATATTCCTTCCATCATTTGTGATTTGCCTTCAACTTTTCTTCTTTATGAATGAATAAAAATTAGAAGAATTAAAAAAAGATATCCGAATTCGCACGTGCATTGTGTGAGCAAAGAAATCTATTCAATATATAAATTTTGGAGACGTTCCCTACTATCCTAATGCTACTTTGAGAAAGTTTAATTGATATTTGACATTGCCCGTTTGATACGTTGTATAAGAAATTAGTTCATCCAAAATCGATAAGAAAGATAAAAAATCAAAATTTAAAAAATTAAAAAAAATTAGAAAGAAAGATAAAATATAACTTAAATAATAAGAATGTAATTCGATATGAAGAATCTATAGAATGTTTAACAAACAGAGAAACCAAAAGTGTTTGTGGCTCAATGAATAAAGCATCTGCATGTTGAGCAGAAGGTTTGGGGTTTGACCTCAACTGGACGCAGGTATCAGTTAGGGGTTTCTTGACTGCGCGTATCTTCTTCACTCCCTCCTTGAGGGGAACAATATGATTTGTCCGCATTTTTCAGAAAAAAACTCTCTGCTTGAATCCTGCCTTATGCGAGATACTAGGAGTATCCTTTACCTCTACCTTTATAAACAAACAGTGAAGTATGAAATTCAAGATCACTAAAGTTAATAATCTAGTTTATGCAATTGATTTTAATTTTGTAGAATTAAGACTTTTTTTTTTTTTAAGAAAAAACAATTTTGTCTCAATATAAAAGACTTTTATATTTGAGGTTTGAAAACGTAATGCGACCATTAACATATTTTATATCATAATGAATAATGATTTATTATTGTTATATTATAAATGAGAACATATCCTTTTGGCCTCACATGAAGCTTAATTGAATATATCAAATTTATTTAATTAATGTATTAGCATATATTTTGCTTTACATTCATACCTTGGAAAATAACCCGTTCATTTTGAGCCCTTCCTAGAACGTACCCACATCTAACTAGTAGAGTACACTATAAATAGTTCCCGTCTCTTATTTCCCCCTTTTCCTACAAGATTATAAGAAACTTTTTGTTATTTCTAATCCTTTCATATATATATATATATATATATATATTATATAAATTCTACTTTTAAAATTTCGTTCATTTATTCATAATTTCCTACAATGGGCCCCGATGACTTGGGTAGGACGGGCAGTAATCGAATAAGCTGGTCTGATGTGCCTGCCCAAAGCTTACGGGACATTATGTCAACTGGTCATACTGATATATTTAGTAGTCAAAGAGTGGAAGAGGAGGAGGAGGAGCTAAGGTGGGCCGCTATCGAACGGTTGCCAACATATGATAGATTAAGAAAAGGAGTGTTAAGAATAGCAACTGAAGATGGGAAGATTGTGGAGAATGACATTAATCTTACTAAAATGGATAGGCAAGATAAAAAAATTTTACTTGAAAATATTTTTAAAGTTGTTGATGAAGATAATGAAGTGTTCCTTAGAAGATTAAGAGATCGGATTGATACGTAAGTTTTTTATTAACTTACTATTTTTTTTAGATATAGCAAACTTTTTTTTTTCACTTTGTTGATTGTCTTTAAATAATTTTTTTTTCAGTTTTTTATTTGAAAAATGACTTTAAAATTAACAAAAAAGCTAATTTTTAAATCAATGGATTTTAGCTTTTGGTATACTTTTTTTTAATAAATAACTTACAGCTAACAAATAATTTTTATTAAATATCTCCATAGCATTTGGCTTAAGCAGCTAGCTTAATAACTAATTTATTAACAAGTCAAACCAATTAATAATTTCAACTAACAACTCCAACTAACAGTCATTTGTTGAACAAAATATAACGACATTTGTGAATTAGGATTTGATTAATCAATGAATTAATAATGTGGGTGATTAATTTAGAGTGGGGATTGACATACCAAAGATTGAAGTAAGATACGAGCATCTGGCCGTGGAAGGGAATGTGCGTGTGGGAAGTAGAGCTTTGCCAACTTTGCTTAATTCTACATTGAACTCTTTGGAGGTATATTTATTTTATCTTATTCTTAACCTTTGATTAAAAATTGCACCCTCTCCAGACTCCATCAAATAAATGTACAATAATTACTAAGAAAACTATATATTTAGTTAAAAAATTTCATTTAAATTTGTAGTCTAGCTTTAACTTGAAATGAGTTTGCTAAAAATGATAAAAGTATATCAAATTTTTCATTTTAGGTTGTTCCATTTATTTTGCTCGATTTTCTTATTTTATAATTGGACTTGCTCCAATTAGGGATGGTCATAGAGCGGGTCTGGAGCGCGTCTGGCCAAACCCGGACCCGGACCCTTTTATTTTTTATGGATCCAGACCCCTAGGGTCCAAAATTTTCAGACCCAGACCCAGACCCTACGGATCTGACAGGTCTAGGGTCCTTAATGGGTCCTTAATGGATCTTACACAAAGCCTCTTTAATTTGTCAAAATTATACCTTTTGCGAGTCTTTTTGTATTTTTGTAAGCAACTTATTATCATATTACAAACACTTGTTCGAGTCCATAAAATTCAAATACAAAATAATTACTAAAACGTAAAAATACTTGTCTAAATACATGATTAAAACTCAAATATAAAAGACTAAATGAGAAATATAGTGAATCAGGTGAATGAGAATGAGAATGAGAACTTGAGAAAGCAATCAAGTGAATCAAGTAATCAACTGATCAAGGGCCCAAGACATTATATTATTATTTATTAATAATAAAAAAATTAATATTAGAATTTAAAAATCATAAATTCATAATATAAAATTTAAAAGTTTAGGGTCTGGGTCTGGGTCTGGGTCCGGGTCTTCACCGCTCGGACCCGTCAAATATTTTTTGGATCCAGATTCGATCCGGATCCGATGGGTCTCAAAAATTTAGATCCAGACCCTTAAAAAAAGGCGGATCCGAAGCGGGTCCAACAGGGTCCTGAACTCATGACCATCCCTAGCCCCAATCTTTTAGTCTCACCCCCATGTTTTAACACCATTTAAAACTATTTTCCATGTTTCTTTTAATTTGTACCTAATTTACATGTTCCTTTTAGATTTTTATATTACACCATTTTCTCTTTTTGTAATGATTTCTACGTCTTTCTTTTAATCTCTTACACACATTTATTGTTTCGTTTAATCTTATCCATTCATTTGTTACCCCACCTAATAGACCAATTAAAACTTCAATATATTTTGCAAATTAAATGGGACCAGAAATGCCCGTAATTACAATATAGAACCGAGTAGTAATCTGAAATTGGAGCCTGGAGGTTCTATTTAAGTGTCAATTTGTTTTACCTTCCTCACAACCAAAGTTCTCAGTATTGGTCTGATAATGGCAGGCGATAGTAGGAATGGTGGGATTAGCCCCATCAAAGAAGAGGACCCTCAAGATACTCCAAGATGTCAGCGGCATTGTCAAACCATCCAGGTACTCTTTCTTACCATCTTTTGTTTTTCTACATTTGTTTTCAATCATTCTTTGATTGTGGCTAATTGTTTAGGGTTTAGGTTATAAACCTTCAAAGCATAAAGAATGGAGAAGTTAGCGAACACGATAAACTTATGAAATCGAAGAATAGAGAAGAGAAGCAAAAGAAAATCACGTTAATTTGAGAGGATTATAAAACTCACTTAAACAAGGAAACTTCGATTGTATTTATGAATCATGATACGTTAAGAATTGTGCATTTCACCCACAAAACCTTAATAATTTCCTGTTTTTAATCACATTCAAACCCTTTTTTTGAATGGTTCTTAATCCTCATATAGAATGCTCTCCGAATCTTAAGTTTTGAGAATTAAATCAAGCAAAGTGGAATACAGCTTGTCTTGTACGAGTCTGTCTCAATAAACTAGTTCATTTTCTCTTATTACTTTAATAGACTAAATATACATGAACCAAACCAACCCAACAAAGATATTACGTCTCATATAAGAATTTTGCGAAGTAACACAGGGTATAAGTACTCGGACGAGCAAGGGCTAAATGCTAGCCTATAACTGAATGTGAATCGATCTAGTAGCTTGCCAAGGCAGGCGCTTGCCAGAGCAAGCAGACAGCGTCCAAGCAAACACATGCTTGCCCAAGCAAAGGTGGCATGCTTGTCCGAGCAGCTGCAACACCATGATCCAGAAGCTCTTTTCATATGGTGGGGTCTGAGCCTAGGTCCCTTTATGCGTCCGCCACTGCTCCTATATACCTCTAAATACTGCATACATCAACTAAGGTTTACCAATGCTGGTACAATGCATTCAAGCCAACATTCCTGATAATTGAGTCACACCCAACATCTTTTTTGCTTGTTCCAGAAACCACTTCTAACCAGCATCTGCCTAGTTGCTTGCTACATACTTGCTTGAGCCAACCTCATGCTCGTTCGAGCACGAGCACTTAGAAAGACACTACTTGCCTCACCATCATACGCTAGTCCTGTGACTTGCCCTTGCTTGTCCAAGCACCGCTCTGCATAAATGGTGCTTGGAGCTAGAACTTCTTCGAATAATTTACAATGTATGCATTACATGATCATATCCTCATCCCTGTTGTGTTGTTGTAGTGCAAGACATTGCATGGCATATTAGAGGTCAAAAATGGAAACGAAATATAAATAAGAAATTTATGTTCTCTTTCCATGGATGTTTTATATATTGTTGTTGAAAAATTGTCCTTCACTACTCAATTCAATTGTATGTTGATTGTCAGGATGACATTACTTCTAGGGCCTCCAGGTGCAGGAAAAACAACATTTTTACAGGCACTTGCTGGAAAGTTGGATAAAGACTTGAAGGTAACCTTTTTTTACAGAAGTATAAGTCAAAAACTTCTTTTTTGTTAGAAGTTTGGATTAACAAATGGGCGAGGAACTTCACCAGCTTACTAGTTTATTGTTTTATCGGTTAGCACTTTAGCCAATTAGTTTCATCACTTGTAGCATGTTTGCAACAAAGAAAGTTGGATGTTTGAATGTTTAGTGTTATTTTATGTTATTTGAACTTACAATTTCGTCTTATGTAGCCAATTTGGATCCTTGACTATTCCACGTAATTACGAGTCTAAATTTTTATTCTTGGACGTATTTACGATAACTTTTCACAAAATAATTGACCAAGACATTTACACACATACCTGATTGGCTGATTCCAACACAAGTACCATAACCACGTAACTTTGTTTGTTTTAATAATTTTGGCGGAAAAATAATTGCATATCAGACGGATATGTAGGCTTTGGCTTATGCATAATACATATCACAATGCCAAGGCTTACTTCCTGGGGACCAGGGCCTTCATTGGGTGTTTTTTGTTTGTTGTATCATATGTTTCCTTTTGCTTTTGGAGAATGCTAATCATCTTTTATCAAGAGAGATTGAATTTTGAGCTGAAGAGCAAGCTTAATGTACAGTGCAATAATTTGATTTTGTTGTCTTTTTGTGGGTTTTAAACAGGTAGCTGGGAAGATAACATACTGTGGACATGAGTTGACAGAATTTGTTCCACAGCGGACCTGTGCGTATATTAGTCAAAATGATCTTCATAATGGGGAAATGACTGTAAGAGAGACATTAAATTTTTCAGGACGATGTTTAGGAGTTGGAACTCGGTATGAGTTGTTGGCAGAGCTCTCTAGAAGAGAGAAGCAAGCAGGAATTAAGCCAGACCCTGAGATTGATGCTTTCATGAAAGCCATAGCAATGCCAGGGCAAGAAGCTAGTCTGGTCACAGACTATGTTCTCAAGGTCTGTCATCAATCAAAGTGGTTGATATTTTACTGCTAAGTAGCTGAGAAAGGAAGAACTAATATTATTAACTTTTGGTAGATACTTGGATTGGATATATGTGCTGATATTATTGTGGGAAATGAATTTGCAAGAGGTATCTCTGGTGGCCAAAAGAAGCGTGTAACTACTGGTATTTCCCTTGGTTTTGATGTTGCTAGATATATATTTTTCGAAGTACCTTTTAATAATTTTTCTATATGTTTATTCTAGTGCTATGTAGTTCATTTGACTGCAATGCAGGTGAAATGTTGGTTGGTCCAGCAACAGTTCTGCTGATGGATGAAATTTCAATAGGGTTGGATAGTTCAACTACCTTCCAAATATGCAAGTATATGAGGCAAATGGTTCATGTAATGGATGTGACAATGGTTGTTTCGCTCTTACAGCCAGCTCCTGAGACATATGAACTCTTTGACGATATTATCCTTCTTTCTGAAGGAAAAATTGTTTATCAAGGTCCACGAGAGGAGGTTGCTGAATTTTTTGAATACATGGGCTTTAAATGCCCAAAAAGGAAAGGAATAGCGGATTTTCTCCAAGAAGTTACTTCTAAGAAAGATCAAGAACAGTATTGGTCTTGGAATGATCAGCCTTATAGCTATATATCGGTTTCTGAATTTTCCAGGGGATTCCAATCTTTCCGGACTGGGCAAAAGCTAGCATCAGATCTTGCTATTCCTTTTGATGAATCAAAAGCTCACCCTGCTGCTTTGGTGAAAGAAAAGTTCGGAATTTCCAACTGGGAACTTTTTAAGGCGTGCTTTTGGAGGGAATGGTTACTAATGAAGCGGAATTCTTTTCTTTACATCTTCAAGACAACACAGATAACAATTATGTCATTACTCACAATGACTGTATTCTTTAGAACGACAATGCATCATAAAACGGTCACTGATGGTGGAAAATACTTGGGGGCCTTATTTTTTAGTATCATAAATGTTATGTTCAATGGTTTTGCTGAGCTCGCCATGACTGTTCTTCGCCTCCCAATTTTCTACAAACAGAGGGACTTTCTGTTCTACCCTGCATGGGCTTATGCACTACCAGTTTGGGTTTTAAGAATTCCACTATCGTTCATGGAGTCCGCAATTTGGACCATTCTAACATACTACACTGTTGGATTTGCTCCATCTGCTAGTAGGTGAGTCTGGCATTAGATGTTTTACCTGTTTTGATAAGCATCTTGAAAGCAGACACACTGATGTTACTGAAAATGTGATCAATTTGTTTTTAATATTTCATCTTTTCTTATCTCTTTGTTGATTAATTTATTTCATTCAATTAGGTTTTTCTGTCAGTTGTTAGCGTACTTCTCTATACATCAGATGTCTTTGTCCCTATTTTGGTTCCTTGGAGCTGCTGGAAGGACCCTTGTGGTTGCTAACAATGTTGGTATTTTTGCATTGCTAATAGTATTTATCCTCGGTGGTTTTATCATTGCAAAAGGTTTGCATTTTTTCCTCTATTATGCATTTTGATATCTACCAACTACCATGATATATGATATCAACATTTTGCATCAATTTGTGCTAACACATTTTCTAATTGCTTGTTGTGTGATTTTGTTTAGATGATATTGGTCCATGGATGATATGGGGGTACTACCTTTCACCTATGATGTATGGACAAAATGCTTTAGTCATCAATGAGTTTCTTGACGAACGGTGGAGCACTGTAATTTTACTTACTGTTTTGCTTCTCATTTCATCCTTCCTTTACTACAAATGCACGTTTTAATTTTTTTTTTGTTTCTTATTTGTTTCTTATTTTAATTGTTTATGATGTTATGTACTAATGCAGCCTAATACAGACCCCAGAATTCCTGAACCTACCATTGGAAAAGTCATCCTTGCTTCAAGAGGCTTCTTTAAGGAACAGTCTTGGTTTTGGATCTGTATTGGAGCTCTTATGGGGTTCACTCTCATCTTCAACCTATTGTATATCCTGTCCTTGACATTCTTAAATCGTAAGGCATCCACTGAGTTCTTTTGGTGGCAGAGTTTTTAGATGGAAACTAACAACACTTTATCTTCTTTTTAATTGATTTGTGTCATCAATACAGCTTTTAGTGATTCAAGAACTGTAGTACTAAACGATGAGGATGAGAATGAGGATGAAAAGAAAAGGAAGACATCCGTGGAGAGACTTAACAATTTAGAGACATCCTTAAATCTACATTCAGGGAATACCCATATGGATGTCAATGCTCCTGGGAAGGGAATGGTTTTGCCATTCCAACCCCTTTCACTTGCATTCAACCATGTTAGTTACTATGTGGATATGCCTGCTGTAAGTTTCTGCCTTCTAAAACAACTTGTATATTCTCAATGAAAGTAGATGACACAGTAAAAATTGTTTCAATGTGAGCGTTGTATGATGAGTTGGGCTTTTCTTCACCAGGAAATGAAAATCCGAGGTTATGAAGAAGATTGCCTTCAACTACTACGAGATGTCAGTGGAGCATGCAGGCCTGGGATATTGACAGCACTAGTGGGTGTGAGTGGTGCTGGTAAGACCACACTAATGGATGTTCTGGCAGGAAGAAAGACCGGTGGCTATATTGAAGGCAGCATAAGCATATCTGGCTACCCAAAGAACCAATCAACCTTTGCTCGGATTAGTGGTTACTGTGAACAAACCGACATTCACTCACCACATGTAACTGTCTATGAGTCCCTCATGTATTCTGCCTGGCTTCGTCTATCTTCTGATGTGGACACAAACACACGAAAGGTCTGTTATGCTCCTATTAAATCACAACACTAATTGTTAAAATTTCCAGTGACTCATTTTATTCAATTGCCTGGTAGATGTTTGTTGAAGAAGTAATGGAGTTGATTGAGCTTAACCCATTAAGAGATGCTTTGGTCGGCCTTCCTGACATTAATGGTCTTTCAACAGAACAAAGGAAGAGATTGACGATTGCTGTAGAATTAGTTTCTAATCCTTCCATTATCTTTATGGATGAGCCAACATCAGGGCTTGATGCGAGAGCGGCTGCCATAGTCATGCGCACTGTGAGAAATACGGTAGACACTGGTAGAACAGTCGTCTGCACCATTCACCAGCCAAGCATAGATATCTTTGAGGCTTTTGATGAGGTACAGCAAAAAGATATAATACCCTTTTTATCGCTCATTTAACTCTTTCTATATCTTCTATTCTCTCCATCTGAATAATGCTGTGATATTTATCTCAGCTCATGCTAATGAAGAGAGGAGGTCAAGTTATTTATGCAGGCCCCCTTGGCCGCCATTCCCAAGAACTGATTGAATACTTTGAAGTAAGTAACTTCTCATGACTTAATTGTCTATAATCTATATTTTTGGCACATAATAAAAAACTAAAACTCGCTGCATGTAGTAAAAGACCTTCTGCCACTCACAGAAACAAAAGGTAG
Source organism: Amaranthus tricolor (assembly GCF_026212465.1). Classification (NCBI taxonomy): domain Eukaryota; kingdom Viridiplantae; phylum Streptophyta; class Magnoliopsida; order Caryophyllales; family Amaranthaceae; genus Amaranthus; species Amaranthus tricolor. The sequence goes on along the minus strand of NC_080051.1, from coordinate 29,978,230 downwards.
AAACATAAATTTATGCTAGAGAACGATAAAGAAATAGCTATGGGAAATAATAATTCAATAAATGATTATTAAACAGCGTGTTAACTGGACCTTGTATTGGCATTTGATTGTATGGGCTCTCGGATTAAATTATTACCACTTTTAGTACTTCATCCTACAGCTTATGTATGACTTTTGTGTTTATTATCACATTGAAAAGCAAAAATCTTCAATCTATGAATGGCATGGGTACATGATTTTGGAAAGGGTGAGAGTTTCTACCACGACCCATAATCAAAAAGAGAGAAGGATGGAAAAACATGCACCATGTAGGTTCCCTTTGTAGTTTTGAGACATACCTTCCGAAGATGGTAATTGTATTGGTGAACTTCCAGGCGTTTTATGAAGTTTAATCATCCCTACTAATGTATTTAGCATTGTGAGATTACAGAACACAGGCTTTCCTTGTTATTTTATTTCCATTTAACATGGAGTGGAGTCCTATTTGGTAATGAATTGAAGCTTTGCAGGCTATTCCTAGAGTCCCAAGGATCAAGGATGGTAATAATCCTGCTACATAGATGCTAGAAATTTCTAGTCCTCAAGCTGAGTCTCAACTGAATATGGATTTTGCAGAATATTATGCTAATTCCTCTCTTTACCTGTATGTACAACCTTATTCACAATCTAGATTCTTCATCCAAAGTCATTTCGTAATAATTTCATTGAAATTTATTTATATTTTTATGGCACACTAGGAGGAATCAAGATCTCATCAAAGAGCTCAGTACTCCAGCACCAGGTTCTAGTGATCTCCACTTTCCAACTGAATACTCCCAGTCATTCCTTGTTCAATTTAAGGCTTGTTTCTGGAAGCAGTATTGGTCTTATTGGCGGAATCCTCAATATAATGTTGTCCGATTCTTTTTGACCATAGCCGTTGGCATTATCTTTGGTGTTATATTCTGGGACAAGGGGCGTAAAGTGTAAGTTTGATTGCATTACTTTAGACGACGTTAACAATAAACTCGTAACCATCTTTCTCATCATTTTGCCAACAGATCGAAAGTACAAGACCTTATGAACTTCTTAGGAGCTATGTATTCTGCTGTCCTTTTCCTTGGAGCCACTAATGCTTCAGCTGTTCAAGCTGTTGTTGCCATCGAGAGAACTGTATTCTACCGCGAAAAAGCAGCAGGAATGTACTCAGCATTTCCTTATGCATTGGCTCAGGTAACGAACTGGAAAATTCTATTAGCTTTTTAATATGTTCATTCACTTATCCTTGTAGAGTTTAAACTTATGACATATATCCAATACTCTACAGGTGGCAATAGAAACAATCTATACCGTGATTCAAACATTGCTCTACGCTCTAATCCTCTATTCCATGATTGGATTTGAGTGGAAGATCGGAAAATTTCTATATTTCTGCTACTTCATAACAACATGCTTCGTATACTTCGTTATGTATGGAATGATGCTCATCTCTCTTACACCAGGCCATCAAGTTGCAGGCATTTTCATGGCTTTCTTCCTTAGTCTGTGGAATCTATTCGCTGGCTTTATGATTCCTCGACCGGTATAACCTTTTGATGCTCATAATGATGCCCGACTAAAATATTTTTTTTTAAAATTTTTGTACTCATTGTTACATGGTAAAAAACATCGAAATTAATTTGGGACGTAGAGAATATTATGTCATTGATGTACCAACATTTGAACCATTTTTTTGTCGATTGCAGCAATTACCGATATGGTGGAGATGGTATTTTTGGGCTTCTCCAGTGTCTTGGACATTGTACGGCCTCGTGACTTCGCAAGTAGGCGATAAGAGTTCCCTTCTAGAAATACCTGGTTCAAGCAGTCAGTCTGTGAAGGATTACCTGAAAGAATACTTGGGTTATGACTATGACTTTCTGCCTGTTATTGTGGTTGGACATCTTGGTTGGATCCTGCTCTTTTTTGTCATCTTTGCCTTTGGCATTAAGTCCCTTAACTTCCAGAAGAGATAGAAATCATAGGCTTTTTTATGCTCTTTTTCATCCACAAGGGTGTTGTAAGGTACAAATTAAAGTGTATAGGAAGTAAATTGTGTGATACTATAATCATATATACACTTCAAATGAGGTTCTAAGTTTTGAAGCATTTTTTTTGGTTATCAATAGGTTGTGCATGTTCCAATCCTGTACAAATTAATTGGAAGAAGTATGTTTATGTGCATATTTTAGAGTATGATTCTTTTACTTATTGGTATTATTAAGGTAATTGTGTGCACCTTTTATTTTAATGAATTTGTTACATTTCTTAGTTTGTATAACTGAATTTACTAAATTTTTTTTAATCTTTCACTTTGGGTTTTTCACACATATTAAGAAAGATAAAATCTTTAGGTTGTAGTGGGTATTAGTTTAATTAAATAGTAGTGTGAAGTAATGATTGTATTGGAAGTATGAGATTGTATTGAAAGTATGAGAGAGAAAATAATTATAAATAAAAGAAAAAGGGTATATTAAAAGAAAAGGGGGGGTTTTAAGAGGTAAAAATGGGATAAAAACTTTCTAAAAATAGAAAGTATTCTAAACTGAAAGAATTTTTAAAACTACTCATTATAGTAATGTGGAAGATCAAAAAAGAACGGAGGGCGTATTAAATATCTTGTTAATAATGAATTGTGTAGTGTATAAGAATACTAGTTAGGTCAATTCTGTGGACAATAAAAAAATGTATGTCAATGTTTGAATTTATTCATGCGACATGCAATATTTTATAATCCCATACTTCTGTCAGATACTTCATCCCTTCCATATAAATTGCTTTATCGGAGGTTCAATACACTAATTCAATTCTTAATATTTATAATTATGCATAATAAAAATTATAAAAATTTGATGTTAATAATTTTTTTATCGAGACAAATCAAATAAGATTACTTATAGATTACAAATTAATTACAAATTAAGAGAGAAAAATAAATAGTGTTTGTATTTTCAACGTTGCGACTATATTGAAACGGAGGAAGTAGTAAACTGCAAGATCGAACTGTATCAAAAAACTACATGATTCTATTGATTGAAGGAAAATATATTTAATTATAATGAAATTGAATGTTATATATATTGATGAAACGTAGGGATGTGGACGAAATAGCTACACGAGACTATCGGTAATGTCCCATACTATTAATTACTAATGAATTCAAGAATATCTATTTCGATGAATCAATTATAATAATTATAATTGATCATAATATATAAAATTAAATTTAATCAAATTATGGTGCACGATTGATGAGCTATATAAACAATTACATTAACATAAATTAGTCCTCAGTTGGTATTTGTTTAAATGCTACACACAAATTTTTAATTAGAAAGTTTGCATGATTAAATAAATATTTTATTTTAAAATTATCATAAAAATGATTTAGCATATAGTAATATCCTTGTAATAGGTTTTGTTATTTAGATTTTCTATATGTAAATTGGGAGAGTTGTCTTTATTTATTATTCGAATTTTATTGAATCTCGCACAATATCAAAGACGAGCAAAATTCGACAAATTAAACCATAAAGAAAAGATTTACAGGATAAAAAGTATAGTTTTAATTTTCTCGTATTGATGACATTGAATGAAACTAATTTAAAATCATGCAAAAAATATAAAAACCTATATTCTTAAATATTTTATTAAGAATTATAGGAATATATATTATTCCATATAGAAATGATTTTATATTATACATTCTATGAAAAGATTAATTACGTTACATTTTTATTTTCATAGTTTTATTTTGAACTAAAAATTATACTTAAACAAGCCCACTTTTACTCCTTTAAGCAATTTATTGGACCCCTTAGCTTTTGGGTTGGAGCTTGGGCAATTAGCTAGCAATTTCTTTTCTTCTACGTATGTGCACGTATCTTTAACCATTTTCTAAATATCAATAATATATATTTATATTTATTTATTATATACACGCAATTATACTAGTAAGATCTACTTCATTTATTCTGCTACATCATTCCTCACTAAATTAAATATTAATAAATATTAAATATTAAAATAATATTATGCCATTCATTTACCATATATCATTGACTTTTGAATGCAAATGATTTCCTTTTTCCTTTCTTCTCCCGAAAATTCGTTCAATTAATGCTTTACCAATCCATTTCATAATTTCACGTTAGTAATCCTACTTTCCTATCCTTACTAAATGTTTCGTTTTAAATTTTATATACTATTCATCACTTTTTTAGTTTGTATATTATTTTTAATTAATGTATAATTTAAAATATAATAAATTTTATTAATATCAATTTTTTATAATTTTTAATTCTTTATAATAAGAGATATTAAAAATTATATCAGTGTATAATGACTAACGTACAATCTCAAATGAGACCTTTAATAAGGATAGACGGGAATATTATTTTATCGAAAATTGGTCATTAATAATCCTTATTTTCAATTTGTTAAAAATAAATTCACGTTTAAATTGATCTGAAGTAATCCAACTCTGTGCATTTGATTTTCATCCTTTTTCAAACAAAGCTTCCCAAATCCCAACCATTTAAACACCAATTTTTATATAGGTACGGTGTATTTTTCAGCTAATCTCTTGAGAGACCGTCTCTTAGAAAGATGTATTTCAAGTCCAACCCATTAAAGATTAATGCCTACTTGTCGTATTCTTAATGCTTACTTACCGTATCCTTAATGCTTACTTTCTATATCTTAAATGTCTGCTTACATCATTCTTAATGCCTACTTACAATATATTAAAATATATATAATGGGTCCGTCCAATTAAAGATGTTCTATTAAAGGGACGTCTCTCATAAGAATTTGTGTATTTCTATGTACACATGTAATAGGTGAAATTATTAAAATTGGATTATTAATGTGAAGAGTTTCTTAAAATTGAGTATTTAAGAAAAACTAAAGTTTCTTTATTGAAGATCAAGTTATATAAATGCATAATAAGTAAAAGACTCCCTACTGTACGCCTAACTACCACTCATTTGACCAAACAAATTTACTATATAGGGTGTATCTTTTTAAATAATTTATATGATAATAAATAAATAAATAATAAAATAAATAAATATTATATTTGTGCAATAAAAAATATATATTGCTACGTAACATGATGTGATCTAGCAGTTGAACTTAGGGCTTGTTCTTCATTCTTCAATAATGGAAACAAAGATGAATGAATGTGATAGCTTAGACTCTCCTACAAGATGGAAAATGAAGAAGGAAGATGAAGATAGGAAGCTCAAATTAAATGGAAATATGGAAATTGATTTTCAAAAGATGGGAGGACAAGAAAGAAAGATGTTGATTGATAATTTACTTGCTAGGGATGATCACGAGAACTTCCTTAGACGAATTCGACAGCGTTTCGATATGTAAGTTAGCATGATCTTTCTCTTATTTTGTATGTATATATGTGCGTGTATGTGTATTTAATAGTGCAGTTGTATACTAAACATACACACCAAATAATGTTGTTCATTTAACGAAACATATAAAATACTACTTACTACTTACTAGATGAGGAATTTACCTTTCAAAATAATTTTAAGTTAGAGATTTAATTTCCTATGTTCAGAGGTGATTTTAAACACTGTTTGATCATATAAGTAGGTGTTGGAATTATAATCAAGGGATTATGTAGGAGTATTAAATTTAAATATTATGTGATCCATAATATACATACATATTAACCCATTTCCTACTTGCATTGTATATTTGGTTCAAGCCATTAAGTATTTAATTACTCTTTTTTTTTTTTTTTTTTTTTTTTTTTTTTTTTTGTCTTCTTTTGAATCTATTTGATACATTTGTAATACGTATAAAAGTTGCAAACCACTACTCTTTTTCATTGGATCAAATGTTTTATTTATTTTTTGACATTATTATTTCATTTATCACTTTTACTTTGTATTCTATACTTAATTTATAAGTTAAAACATTGTGAAATGAAATCTTAATTAATTTGTCTCAATGTAAATATTATTAATATCAACTTTTTATAATTTATTTATAATCAAGCACTATAAGATATTTAGAATAAAAAAATGTTTGGTGTAGGGCAGGAGTTGAAGTACCAGCAATTGAAGTGAGATTTGAACATCTATCGGTGAAAGGTGATGTGCATGTTGGAAGCAGAGCTCTACCCAACCTGCTTAATACAACCCTAAACTTTTTAGAGGTATACTATTTTACTCTTGTATTTCCTTGCCCCTGATTGATCGCTTGATTGATATGGTATCAGAGCCAATTTTAAAAAGAGGTCTCATATGAGGATATGTGATTGAATATACATATCATAGAATCTCAAATATCAATATAAGTTTCTTATTGAATTAGCTTCTTGACTATTAATGTCCATGATCAACATAGTTTGGGTTATGCTTGAGTTTGGTGAACCCTTTATTAACAATATTCAATGGTAGCATAGTCAGCGATGCCATATTTAATTAAATAATTAATAATTAATAAAATTTGATACGATATCACTAATTAGAAATTATATGAAATTATATTACTGAATTGTATAGAGGCACACAAAACCACGTACAATAATCAAAGAATGAAGTTAGTTTGTACAACAATCATACACAAGTGGAGAAGAAGATTATATAATAATTATTAGTTCAATTATTCTCTAGCTCAAAATTTAAGCCTTATTTTTTTCCTTGGGTGTTTTGCAAAACAGCTTATTCGACAAGTTTAACTTGTTTTGATACAAGTAGTGGATTAAATAGTTAAATCAGTTAATGCTAATATTTAGTAAATTAGCTGGTTGAAACAGCTTATTTTTATGAATAAGCTATTTTTGAACAAGTTGTTCATTGCAGCGGGTTCAAATTTTTATTTTTAGCTACTTTAATTAATTATCAGTTACCATCTATCAGCTGTTTGCCAAACACCCCAGACTTATATTTTTATTTTTAGTTATGGCTCACTCTTTTTAAATTTTCATCTACACATTTAATTTATATTTTTATATCATTTACATATTTTTTCAATTTTTCATAAAATATATGTTTTTACGACTTTACTTAATTTTTTTAATTATGATTTACTTGATCAATTATGAATTTGTTTTCTATACCCAAATGAGCATAGAATCTTGTTACACACAAGATCATATGAATGACTTATTGGATCTCGAAAGAACTGATATATTTAATTAATTTGAGTTGTCAAAATAAATGAAATGTATTGGCAATTGACATATATTAATTAATGTGCAATTGACGATAACAGGCAATTTTGGGGATTGTACGGCTGGCTCCATCGAAGAAAAGGACCCTCCACATACTTAATAATGTTAGCGGCATTATTAAACCCTCCAAGTATTACTCTTCTATTTTTATTTGAAATATACACTAAAATACTTTCAATTAATTACAGAACATCATTTCAAAAAAAATTACATAACATTAATATTTTAATTGACTAATAATTAAAGATTTTTCTTTTCACCTTCCATTCTTATCGGTAGGGAATTATTTTTAAACATAAAAAAGAATAATAGTTTTTAGAGTTTGTCATTTTTAAATTTTATATTATTTTAATAAAAAGTTTGGTTTTGATTTTATTCTAATTACTCCTATATTATTATTATTTGGGAAAAATTACTCAAAATAATTAAACCTTTATTAAATTTTAGAGTCATTTACCCAAAAACATTATTGTTTAAATGGTAATCAATTTTTGCAGATTGATTGCAAAATAATGAAAAATAAAAAAATCCAAAAGTTTTGGAAATTAAAAGTAAAAAATTAAAAATAAACTTAATTAGCTTTTTTTAATTATTTAATTTTTACTTTTTTATAAATTAATTTGGATTTTATTTTTTTATTTTTTTATGCAAAATAACTTATTTTGTAGATTAATGGTTACCTTATTACATTCTTAACAACCATCCCATATAGTTAAAATTCTTCATGTTAAATTAAAAGTTAAGATTATTATGAAAAAAGCATTAAAAAATTAAATTATTCTATAATTTATACTAATAATTGCACTACCGCCACTAGCTATTTTCAATAAATTATAAGTTCACTAACAATTTAATTAATAAGTAATATTTGGACTAAATTATCGCTAAAATATTACTCCAGAACCAATAATAGGTATCTTAGACTATTTTTCGGTGTTAGATGTTAATTGGGTTTTAAATTAAATAACTCGAACAATGACTATAACTTAAAGTAGATTTGAGTTTAGATTTTGCTGAGTATTATAATCATGAAACTGATAATTGCAATGTTCTGGTGATTCTATGTGTTGAACGATATAAGGATGACATTACTCCTCGGACCACCAAGTTCAGGGAAAACGACATTGTTACTAGCGCTTGCAGGGAAACTCGATCCTGATCTAGAGGTATTGCATAAGCTTATTGTAGTCCCGTCATTTTAGTTTGTTGGTTCCACTTTGATCAAAATTGTTGAGAAGCTCAGATTTTTTGGTCAAAGTGTGACAAACAGATTGAAACGACAGTCTATATAGTATGTATATCTCGGGTTTGTTTCACTTCGTTCGACACATAACAAAAAAGACTAACAGGTATCTGGGAAGATAACATATTGCGGCCATGAACTAAAAGAATTTGTTCCCAGGAGAACTTGCGCATTTATTAGGCAAAATGACATACATCTTGGTGAAATAACTGTAAGGGAGACAGTAGATTTTTCAGGGAGATGTTTAGGTGTTGGAAATAGGAGAGTTTTGCTGAATCAAGTATTGAAAAAAGAAAAAGAAGCAGGAATTAAACCAGATCCAGAGATTGATGCATTCATGAAGGCCACGGCAATTCAAGGCCAAGAATCAAGTCTTAACACTGATTATGTGCTTAAGGTTTGTGATTATCTTAATCAAGCTAAATGGGGTTATAATCATCGATTTTGGTATTCTAACTTCAGAATATGTTATATACTCTATCACTAAAACAAGTCGTTTGACAGATACTTAGCTTGGAAATGTGTGCTGATACCATAGTGGGTGATGATATGCGAAGGGGTATCTCTGGTGGTGAAAAGAAGCGTCTAACTATTGGTAAAATATAATCCTTTTATATAAACGGGCGCTTTAAAATATATTATATACCTATCACGTCTCTTCATAGAAATTATGGATATATTATAGTAACATATTACAAATGGCGAAACTACAGGGGAAATGTTGGTTGGACCTTCCAAAGTTCTATTAATGGATGAAATATCAACAGGATTAGATAGCACAACAGCATTTCAAGTATGCAAGTATCTAAGTGAAATGACTCGTGTCATGGAGATGACAACAACATTTATTTCTCTCTTACAACCAACCCCAGAGACATATGAACTCTTCGACAACATCATTCTCCTATCCGAAGGCCAAATTGTGTACCAAGGTCCACGCCACAATGTCCTTAACTTCTTCGAATATGTTGGATTCAAATGTCCCGAAAGAAAAGCAGTAGCAGATTTTCTCCAAGAAGTAACCTCAAAAAACGACCAGCAACAATACTGGTCTAAAACCCAACCTTACAGATACGTTTCTGTTCCTGAATTTGTCGAAAATTTCTGGTCGTTTCAAATTGGATCAATGCTCGTATCAGATCTAAGTTTACCTTACGACAAATCGAATACTCATCCTAGTGCCTTGGTGAAACAAAAGTATGGTTTGTCGAAAATGGAGCTACTTAGAGCTTGTTTTTCAAGGGAATGGTTGTTAATGAGACGAAATGGGTTTCTGTACATTTTTAAGAGTGTGCAGATTACAGTTATGTCAGTTGCCACAATGACAGCATATTTTAGAACAACAATGCACCATAAGACAGTTGCAGATGGTGAAAAATACTTGGGTGCTATATTTTTTGGTCTAACAAATTTTGTTTTTAATGGAATGGCAGAAACTACTTTAACTGTTATGGGACTTCCAATATTCTATAAACAGAGGGATTTCTTGTTTTACCCTGCTTGGGCTTATGGCTTACCAGTTTGGGTGCTTCGAATTCCTATATCATTTATAGAATCTGCATTGTGGACTGTTCTTACTTATTACACTATTGGGTTTGCTCCAGCTGCTAGTAGGTAAGACATTTTTTAGAACAAACACGTGGACGTGGTCGTCCATTATATTTTTAACCTCGCCTCTTGTATAATTTTATAATATATGATATAAGGACTAATTAAATATTACAAAGTTAGGTAACGTTTAATGGTTAGAGTCGAATAAATGAAATATGATATGAATCTTCATACAAGAAACAATATTGTAGAATTTTAATTTGTTTTTATATAATTATTGTTAATATATTGGTCATTCGATTTTAAAATTTTTCAGGTTTTTCAGCCAGTGGCTAGCTTACTTCTGTATACATCAAATGGCGTTATCATTCTTTCGGCTTGTTGGTGCTTTAGGGAGAACAATTGTCATTGCTAATGCTATGAATATGCTTATAATGGTAGTTGTTTTTGTACTAGGTGGTTTTATCATAGCAAAAGGTATTATACTTCTAGATCACATTTCATCATCTCTATGCCATAGTGACTGAGTGTTATCACACAACTCTCATGGATCTCTATACAGCTGATGTTGGTCCGTGGATGATATGGGCGTACTACCTTTCTCCTATGATGTATGGACAACATGCTTTGGTAATCAATGAATTTCTTGATAAAAGATGGACTACTGTAAGCATTCTTTCTCCTTAATTCCTTGTGTTATTTAGATTGTTCTCTCTAATTGCATACTTGATACTACATAATCAATTATATTACTCCGTGTTTGTATTATTAATTATTCCTTAATCTTGATAAATACAGCCAAATCCAGATCGTAGGATAAAAGAACCAACTATTGGTAGAGTTATTCTTGCATCAAGAGGTTTCTTTAAGCACCAGTATTGGTTTTGGATAAGCATTGGAGCTCTCATTGGGTTTTCTCTTCTCTTCAACCTCTTATACATCTTGGCATTGACATATTTAAATCGTATGCCATCTTAGTTACATTAATTTTTACTTTCCAACATCTTCAAGATGACATTAAAGTTCACATTTCATTCATTACCCTAATGCCGTTAAGTGGCTCTCACTAACACAATCTTACCGTTGTTAACAAAGAGACTAACAAAGAGGTTGTTTCCGATTGACCCTTGATAGCAAACGTCATGTGCAACTTCACATAAATAACAAGTGCACATGATAGTGAGCTATTTGACTTAGTCTATTATAATCCGTAACCAAAGTACGAATAGCTGATATTAGCTTTAATCTTTAATTCGATTTTCAGCTCTGAAGGATTCAAAAGGAGCTGTACAAGACGAGACTGAGAAGGACAAAAAGATATCTTCTGGGGAGGAACTTAATGACATTAATGAGGAGGATGAATTAGGCCCTTCAATGAAAAATTATTCATCTAAGGGCACACTTAATAGAGGAATGGTTTTGCCCTTTCAACCTCTTTCCTTAGCTTTCAACCATATCAATTACTATGTAGATACACCATCTGTAAGTCTCTTTTCCTTGACAAAAATTTTCAATTTGACCTCCATTCCTAGTATTCCCTACTAATGGCTTAGTCTTGCGGTCTAAGAATAACTGTAGTATAAGATTTTTAATCAGGTAACCCAGATTATAGCCTAGGCAGGTACAGGCCTAATTTCCTTGACTCCTAAAACTGCTTCAATTTGCTTTAACATCAGGAAATGAAAAGTCTAGGATATGAAGAAGATCGCTTACAATTGCTACGAGATGTAAGTGGAGCTTTTAAGCCAGGGGTACTAACAGCACTTGTAGGCGTAACCGGTGCTGGAAAAACCACTTTGATGGATGTTTTGGCTGGAAGAAAAACCAGTGGATATATACAAGGTGAAATCACTGTTTCTGGTTATCCGAAAAAACAAGAAACATTTGCAAGAATCAGTGGTTATTGTGAACAGATTGACATCCATTCCCCACATGTTACTGTTTATGAATCCCTTCTATACTCAGCTTGGCTTCGTTTATCTTCTCAGATCGACCCAAAGACTCAAAAGGTTTATTCCCATCATAATTATTCATGAAACATAAATTTTGTTTGACATCTCTAAGTGAGTTTTGTTTGTTGTTGCAAAGATGTTCATTGAAGAAGTCATGGGATTGATAGAGCTTGAGCCAATTAAGGATGCACTGGTTGGATTACCAGGAATGAATGGGCTTTCAACGGAGCAAAGAAAGAGATTAACAATAGCAGTAGAGTTGGTTGCAAACCCATCAATTATATTCATGGATGAACCAACCTCAGGGCTTGATGCTAGAGCTGCTGCCATTGTTATGCGTACAGTAAGAAACACAGTTAATACAGGAAGAACTGTTCTTTGCACAATCCATCAGCCAAGTATTGATATCTTTGAATCTTTTGATGAGGTATATGTCTCAACTACTGTATTTGTTTTAGCAGATAGCAAGGCAGAGGTGAAAGTTCAATTTGTGATTATTGTTTTTAAAATCAAACAAAATTAATTTTTTGTATATTTGTAGTCTAAATACAAACGATCAACAAAAACATTAAAGCCTTAACACCAAAAATTAAGGCTGATTATTTCCGATGATTGTCTACAATATGGATTCTTCTTCAACATTCATTTTAATTTTTTTATCATTTCAACCTCTAAGTTTAAATATTTTAAATCTCTTTCACCGCACTCTTGTTCATCTCTGATCTTCAACATCCTCATTTTTAAGTTCTACGAGTTTTAAATTTTTTATCTTCCTCAATGATTCCCTAGTACCCCGTATTTACACACACCACGACCATCTTAAACGATTCTCTCATTTTTCCTCAATTTACGATCCCTAGGCCCTAAATGATTCACTAAATCAAAACCATATTAAGTACAAAACAAACAGAAATAAACAAAAAAAAAAAAAAGAAAAATTCAAACCCTAACCTAAACAATGAAACACATTTAACCAATTTCCAATTGAATAAAGAAACAATTGCAAACAAAAAAAAAATGTTCCTTCATATTTATGCATTAAACAACATCAAATATGTGTGCATAACTAGTTTACTAACTCTAAAAATACCGAATAACAGAGTTCAATATCAACAAAAATCAACTCCATAAATCAATCAAATCGTAAAATATTGAAAATTTTGGAGTCACACGAATTTAATTTCAATCAACGCAACATTATAACTTCTAGCAACGTTACAAAAAATTTATACTATTAAAAAAGACTTGTTACCTCTATTTGGCGCTAGACAATTTAGCTGCTTTTTAGACCAGCGAGGCAGCGAGCGGGAATAAATTACGAATACAACAAAATCTTGACGATGTTTCTTGCTTAGAGATAGGACGACTTAGAAGTGGTGAATTAGGGTTATACTTTTATGATTTTCATTCTTTTTTCCGAATATCGTGATGAATAATTTTTGTTTTTCGATCATGTTTTATTTAAAAAACAAACTATCTAATTTGTTATTAAAAAAATTATATTTCTAATCAAAATACAAATTATATTTATAACTCTTTAGCATAAAATTGTGTGAGAATAGTTGTTAGTTCTGTAATTAGTTGTTATTTTTTACAACTTAACTATTTAATTATCCAATGTTACTTAACTTTAGAATGCTAAAAGTTGTAACATTATGTATACATTCACACAATTTTTTGTACAACTAAACGTTATTTAAACTACTATTTTCCAAGTTATAATTATTTTTAAAATAATATTTTAATGACGTCAAATCTCTAACTATTAGTGCAAGTGTCAATTTTCCTACTTTGTGCATTGCAGCTCCTACTAATGAAAAGAGGGGGTCAAATTGTATATGCTGGGCCCCTTGGGGACAATTCCCTAAAGCTAATTGAATACTTTGAAGTAAGTATTTTGCTTATATGCAATTAATCCAATTAATCTAAGTGATTTGATTGTCCAATGAATCTATGATGCGTTGCAGGCAATCCCAGGAATTCCAAAGATAAAAGAGGGTTATAATCCTGCTACATGGATGCTTGATATTACTACTCTTCAAGTTGAGTCTCATTTGGGAGTAGATTTTGCACTACTTTATGCCAATTCCCAGCTTTACCGGTATGTTCTAAATAATTATAATAATTAATTTTTATTTATTACATAGTTGCTAGAGAATCTCTATAAATAAGAAGAAAACACTCAATTACAAGCTAGCCTAATTTATGATTTTCCAAACTTTTAAAAATTTATTAATAATAGTTAATTTCTTATCCAATTTAAGTATGACAGACAGATAAAATCATTTTGTGATGGGTGTTTTTATTTAAGGAGGAACCAAGAAATGATAAAAGAGCTGAGTACTCCATCACATAATTCAGAGGATCTACATTTCCCAACAAAATATTCCCAGCCATTTATAACTCAATTTAGAGCGTGTTTTTGGAAACAATATAGATCGTATTGGCAAAATTCATCATATAATGCTGTCAGATTCTTCATGACCACCCTCATGGGTGTTTTGCTTGGTCTCATGTTTTGGAACAAAGGAACTAAACTGTAAGTATACTTTCACTTAATTATAAATACAACTTACCATATTAGTAATACTTATCATTTAAGCTTATTTTAAATGTTGCAGCTAATTGTAAGCAAAAAATAGTTGTTTGAACTGTGTAATCTTATATTTTCATAACATTAGAACAATTTCTAAAAGATTTACATAATGTAATTATTAATTAATAATGTTTACATTATTGTTCATGATGTCTAAATAGCATCTATATATATATTACAACTAGGTTTATTCATCAACTTTAATTTTGACTTAGATAATTGTTTGACGTAGTATTATAAGTCAACATATAATAATTACTTAATTAGGTCATATGTTCAAATTGAAAGCTTAATTAGATAATTAGAATTTCAAAATATTTTATTCTATAAGTATTTACACTACAAAAAATATGGTTCACTCTTAATACCACTTTTTAGTAACATTAACGAGATTTAATATATAAAGTTTTTTATTGACAATATTTATGTATTTTCTCATAGAAGTATTATTTTTCATGGATGAATATATAATAATTATGTTGTTAACTTCATATATGGTTTTTAACAGAGACAAACAACAAGACTTGATGAACTTATTAGGAATATTATTTTCTGCAATACTTTTTCTTGGAGGAAGTAACGCATTAAACGTCCAAGTAGTTGTTGCAAGTGAAAGAACTGTATTTTACCGTGAAAGAGCTGCAGGGATGTATTCTGCTCTACCTTTTGCATTAGCACAGGTAAAATGTGTTGGATTTTAATATTTTAATATTTCATATTTTTTTTATATTTTTAATATTTTAATATCTTTTAATATAATTTTATACATATACTTCCTTCGTTCTGAAATACAAGCTACACGATGATTTTTGACACTATTTGTCGATCAAGCTTATTTTATATATTGTGGCTGATGTGTTAGAAAAAATATAGGCAAGTAGGATCTTGTTTGAATTGTCTAATCGCATACTTTCATAATATTAAGTTATTATAATTGTTAGATGTGTATAGTTTAATATATAAATAATCAAAATAATACATTAAATAATGTAAAAAGCCAAATGTAAGAACGGACCAAGTATATTTCATATTTTTTGTGTTGGATTTTTTGTATATTTACTAGTAAGATGTGTTTTTACCGACTTTTTCCCTGGATTTGCCGCTACAGCTAGCAATAGAGATAATATACATTGCAAGTATAAATATGGGTTACGCTCTTCTGCTGTATTCTATGATCGGATTCGAGTGGACTGTTGGAAAGTTCTTCTATTTCTACTACTTCATATTCATGTGCTTTGCGTATTACACTGTATATGGAATGATGCTTGTTTCATTGACACCACGTCCTGAAATCTCCGCCATCTTGATGACATTTTTTGTTACCTTGTGGAATCTCTTTGCTGGTTTCCTTCTTCCTAAACCGGTATGTCACTTTCACTTGTAAATCGATATGGAACAGAGATGAATCTTATTTAAAAGTTTTACTCTAAAATTTAAATATTTCAAGCGATAATAACAAAATTATAGAATATATTAGTATATTTTAGAGTTTCAACCATCATTCTAACTTTTTAGTTAAATTAATTTTTAGGATTTGATACCAACATGTTTAGAAACCAACTCAACCTGAAGCTTAAGCTTAATAATAGTTGAAGACTCATGATATTTATTACTCTATCACTAAAAGAAACAAAAGAAGTTTCATTTTGATCCGTCCCACTTAATTTGCCTATCACTTTTTTTTTAATCTCATTCGTATATTTTAACTCTCTTTTAATTTCATCCACACAATTCATTCTTTCTCTTTATTTATTACTACTTTCTTAAAAATAATAAACGCATTCCTCTTCAAAGAGGAGAGAGTAGTATTGTTTAAGCTTTTTATAGTTTATTTGTTCAACTTAGAAATTCATAGCCAAAGGTTGAATCTCACTTGCATAATTGAAATATATAACTTTTGTTAAAAGCTTTTTACCTAGATAATTTATGATTATTGCTATGATATATATCTTAGGGTTTCAATCATCGACTTAAGTTTTTGATTGAATTAGTTTTTTGACATGGTATCAGAAGCCTACATTAAGACTTAATTGACTAAAATATATTATATACTCTAACAATTATAAATAAAGTTATTAAAAAAAATTACTAATAATAATTTTTTATGATTTTTTTTTAATGAGACTAACTGAGATATTGTTTGACTTTATAAAATAATAAAATGTAGCAAATTCCGATATGGTGGAGATGGTACTATTGGGCATCCCCGGTAGCATGGACAATGTATGGTTTAGTGACTTCACAAGTTGGAGACAAGACTTCTGTTATTGATGTACCTGAAGCTGGTAGCGTACCATTAAACAACTTCTTAAAACAACTCTTAGGTTTTGACTATGATTTTTTACCTTATGTTGTGATTGCCCATCTTGCATGGGTGATTCTTTTCTTCTTCGTTTTTGCCTACGCTATCAAATTCCTCAACTTTCAAAAACGATGATCCAAATAAAATCATAAAAGTTTTCCCTTTCACTCTCATAATAATGTAAACAAATTGATAAATAGATTTTTAATCATTTTTAATTTCACACTAATTTTCTTTTTTTTTTTCCTCTAGTCATTCTACTACATTTTTAGCCCTACAAATTAGCTCAGTGCGAAAATCTCTGCTATTACCTATTTACTCTCTGCAATGGTACATTTGCAAAGTTACGCTTGGAAACTAATGGCATGACACATGGCATACAATAATTGGTTAATTTATATATTTTTTTGTTTATTATACTGTCTATTTGCTTTTTGGACGTTATTCATCTCTTACTCTTAATTTGTATTTTATTGTCAATCTATAAGTTAAAACATAGTCAAGTAAGATCTTGTTTGATTCATCTCAATGCAAACAATATTCATATCAACTTTCATAATTTTTTATTATGCACAATTTGAAGTATTAACGATTGAATAAGTGCATTGAATAGAGTACGTAAAGCAAATGGGACATTTGTGATGAATAGGAGGGAGTATTAAACTATACACATTTATATATTATAAATAATTAATATTGTAAAAACATGTTATTAGACATTCAAAACTAGATGTTACTTTACTACTCCCTCCATTCTTTTTTATTCTTTTCGTTTATTTTTTGCACATTTTTCAAAGTAAATTTTGAGCCTTAATATCTCTAAATACGCATCATATTATAAAAAATATATAATGAAAAAGTATCCATAAAGACGAATCTAACGAGATCTCACACTGATATATTTTGTCATTTTACTCATCAAAAAGTAACTCATAAATTTTTTTTCAAAAAGTACCTAATAAAAAAAGTTTTGTCAAAAATACCTAATAAAATTTTTTCTTTTCCAAAGAGTATCGATTGATGTATTCCTTCAGTTAACAATTAAATATAAAGGTTAACCGGTCAAAATCGAAAATTTTCGTCCTCATCTTCAATTTCTTTTTCAATTCAATTTCCTCAATGCTTTCTTCCTTTACTTTTAACTCAAAATCGAAATTAAATTGGAAAAGAAATTGAAGATGAGGAAGAAAAATTTTCGATTTTAACCAGTCAACCGTTATATTTGACGGTCAACTGAAGGAAAATGTTACTTGGTACTCTTTGGAAAAAAAAATTTGTTAGGTATTTTTTAGCAAAATTTTTTTTATTAGGTACTTTTTGGACAAAATTTATTATATACTTTTTGAAAATTTTTTCTTTTTAATATATAATATTTATAATTTTTCATTTTGTGAAAATAAAAATATTTAATATTAAAATATATATTAAATTACATCAAAAACAAAAAATAGCAAGTATTGGACAGCAAAGCAACTATAATAAAGCAGCTAGCCAAGTTGCGTGCATTGCAATGTTGCAGGCACATCTTAACATCATTGCACGGTGTATCTATTGGCTATATACCAGTAGATCCTTTATTGTATATTTAATGTTAATTCATCCACACTTAATGTTTAAACTGACTTTTACAAGTAGAGTACCAATCCCTGCCATTGAATTAATAGCAAAAGAATTATTAAAAAAATTAATCAGAATAATTCAATCTTCACAAAAAGGTTAGATTATTATGAGTAATTTTTCCAAAATTATATAACTATTTGATTTATTTTGCATTATTTATTTGACAAAGTTGTTATATTGTTATTTGAAATGATGCAAAATGAGCGAGATAAAGTAGTATGGTATTTTTGATTAAAAATGGCGGATACTCTTATTTAAAATTAAGAGAAAGTAAACTGTGTGGATGAAATTAAAAGAAAGTTAAAAGGTATTAAGATTAAAAGAAATTAAGTAATAGATCATTGTCCAAAAATAAATTTAATTAAAGCAAAATATGTGGAAAAAAACCCCAAATAACAAATGATACTAAATAAATGGGGACAAATGTAATTGATCTAGTTTATAAGATACATACATTATTGGGTGAGGTTCCACGTTTTCTTTAAAACCATAAAAGTAAACTAGAGATGTTTTAAATAGATTTGACGATTTAATATCAACTCAAATCTGTAATCGAATTTGATTTTAACCCAACTTTAAAATAAATTTACAATTATGTAAAAATAAATATGGACACTAACTTGATTTTAAATCGACTCAAAACAATTAACCTAAAATCGACCCATGACCTGAAATAACACCTATCTTGTGTTTACTGCTTATATATTCAGTTTGGAAAACAATGCAAACAACAAAAAAAAAGTGAATTCATTACCACTTATCAGAATGAGTGGTAAGAACGTTGAGAAACTGGGAAGAAAAAATAAAAAAGAAATGGTGGATAAGTTGCTTGCAAATGCGAATGATCATGAGATTCTGCTACGTACACAAAGGCAGCGCTTCGAACAGTAAGTTTCCCTTTATATTACACTATTTCTTTTGATCTCTATATGTAAATATTTAGTTTCTCTTATGGATTAAAAGCTGAATTATGGGAGGTGACGGATTCAAAACTCATTTTTTTTCTAAGGGAAGATTTTGAGCATGTTCAATATGTCCGATTGCAAAGGCCCTGAAAAAATTGAAAGTCTTATGTACTATATGTTAAATGTTTAAAGATACAAAGTTATTAGAAAAAAATCATAAATTTTAAATTTGTATAAGACCTTTATAATATTTATCAATATTTACGTCGCCTATAAAGAGAGTATAGTGTTGCATTCATATATCTAGACCATTTGAAGAGTTATTGTGTAAAATAGCTATAAAGGATATGACATATTTTCTTGTATTTTTTATATGGTTTTGCTTCATAGAAGAAATTTTCTCGCTTGACTCGAGTCCCTTTCCTTTTTCCTATCCCTCATCTCTTCTATGCGGGTAATAATAATCATTATTATAAAATTAATAAAAAATTTATAAATTATATATAATAAGTTTGAGGTAATTGGGGATTACTTAATAATATTTATTAATTTGTGTCAAATATATGTTTATTTAAAAGTCATTTACTTTTGATTATATTATTTGCATATAATCATTTTTTAAAACTAAGAAAAATCAATGAATGAGATTTTAGTGTGAAAAAACGTTGAGATTATGTTTTTTTAATGGTTGACTTAAAAGCCAATCACTATAAATTTACGCCTTCTATGTATCGTTCTTTGTCTATTGTTAATTATTTTGTTTATTTTTATTAAGTGCTTTTTTTCTCTATCAGCTATAAAATAGATATTTTAGTTGGCTTTGAAATAATTATTACTAAATTAGTATATTGTAAAATTATGAAACACTAATTATGCACGTATGTAAATATTGTCGGTTCCTGGAAAATATTTATGTTTGTGTTATATGACTTTTGCTCTTATATTGCGAGAAATTATCTCTCAGAGAAATACCCTTAAAATAAGAAATTTATATTTTCTTATAATTTATATATGTTAGCGTCTTAATGAAACCGCCTCATACAACGATTTGTTTAAATTTTATTATGTATGTTTACTAAAAAATTTTTTATTGGCTTTTAAAATCGTATTAATTTGATTAGTAAAATTTTTAAAATATTATTGAATTGACTAAAGTAATTTAGTTTCTCTTAACCCTAAAAAAATTTATTATGATTTAAAGATGTTATCATACTCTAGTATGACCTGGCACAACTTAAAAATGAACTAGATTGTTAATATAAGTCGATTTAATTGAATTGACTCATATGTGCATCTTTCTCAAGCCGAGAGACATTTTGGCTGCACTCTTCTTTATGAGTATGAATTGCCGACTTGCTTCTTTTTCTAGACCTTAATTATAATTCCTATTAGCGAGATATACTTAATATGATGATAATGATGATTATTTAATAAATTAATTAAATATGCACAAATCTAAACATTTATATATATATATGAACCCAAAATATATCAATATATTCAATTGATATGAACCACATAAACCAACTGGAGCATAATATTTTTCGACCGGAAATCAATCTAAACACCAAATATCCTAATTAATTCAAAATAATTGTAGACTCAGATCAACCGAAGCATAACAAAATTGAGCTTGGACCATACATATTAACCTAGTATGCTTGGATCCAAACTCAAGATCACTTATATATGATCCATCTGTCTCAGATTATTAATTGATCTGACAATTTGCTCGGATTCAAGTTATTTAATTTATCCTAGGTAGGAGTGGCGGGAACTGACCCTATCATTTTTAATAAAAATTTAACCCAAATTCTTAAATGAGGCGGTCATATGTTTAGGCTATTTCTATTCAACTGACACATGTACATTCAATGTTGAAGTAATAACCTAGAATTTTAAAGTGATTAGTACAGAATTAGGCTAATCATATGGACCTGTCTCATGGTGCAACGATTTCATATAACAAGAGCTGAAAGTTTAATTGTAAAAAGTGTTGCAAGTCTTTCACTAGACCGTATCACCGCGAAATGAGCCCATACAAGCAGCGCATTAGTAAAAAACATTAAAAAAAAATAATGAAATTTAAACTGACACTTGTACATAAACTAATTTTTCTAAAATAATTTGGACTAATTCGATTAAGGTCCTCGGTCCTCTTACAGCAAGGCGACCTCAACAAAAAATTAGTGAAAATTAATATTGAGTTTTGTTTGACTATTAGTCGTACTAAAAATTTTGGTTTGAATTTGTCTTGATCATATATTCATATATAATCCAATAGGAGTATTTTATTTAAAATATCAAATTCAAATAGGACTATTTATACTTTCGTAAAAATATATTAGAATATACCATCTTTGATCTTTTATATATATGCTAAAAAATGTTTATGTTATCATTTGCATGTCGAACACTAATCTTGGTCATTGCACATTTGTAATATGTAACTTGCATAATTTAGGGTTGGAATCGAATTACCAAAGATTGAAGTTAGATACGAACATTTATGTGTGGAAGGAGAAGCATATGTTGCAAAAAGAGCACTACCCACCTTGCTTAATGTTAGGAAAAAATTTCTAGAGGTAAAATCTTTCTTAGGACTATTATTCTTTATCCAACCCACTTTCAAATTTTTTCAATCTAATACTCACCCGATTCACTGTAAGTGTCCCAATTGCTTTATAAACTCTATTCAATGCACTTATTTAATTTTTAATATCTCTAATTGTGCATAATTAAAAATTATGAAAAGTTAATATTGAAAATCCTTGCATTGATTTGAATCAAAAAAAATCTCACTTGACTATGTATTAACTTATAGATTAATAATAAAACATAAATTAGAGTAAGAGATAAATAGTATCCAAAGAGTAAATAAGAAACTTGTGTTGAATAGGAAGGAGTAACATATATGCAGAGAATTGTGATAAGGATTTAATTTTTACTATCACTGAAAGTTTAATTTGCTCTTCCTCTTATCTATGTGTAAAGATGGTCATGGGTCCAAAATTTTATTAGACTTGCACCCTAATTTTAGGAATCGATCCAATTTTGTTAGACCCTACAATTTGAGTTTGAATTCGAATCCAAAAAAAAAACGGTTATGGGTCTAGTTCTAAGTTCTTTCGACCCAGCCTGACTCTCGACCCTTTTCTTTGGAACCATTTAAGACTCAAATCTGTTACTACCCATCTCACTCCCGTCAGACTCACTTTATACCAAAAATGTTATATAACCCAATATTAATTTAAAATCATTCTAAACCTATTTATATATTTATTTGGACTTAAATTAGACTTATATCCAGCCTAATGAAACCTTTAAAATGTAAAAAGTTAAGTATAAATCAAATTAAGGCTTGTTTCGGATCATAGAGTACCTAGACCCATCAAATTTGGCGTATCTGGGTTTGAGTCTAAACATTTCTGATCCATAGAATTTAAAGTCGTATATGGATCCACTAAAAATTATTAGCTCTGAGTTCAAATTTACAGATTGGACCTGATCCTATATAGATATTGTTGTACTCTAAAAAATATAATAGTAGGAAAAAGATAACAACTTATAACTAAAAAAGACATGAATTATTTATTTAGGTATCTATAACTATAACACTTAACATATGTGAAAAATGCCTTACGAACGATTCCATAATACTTATAATTTACCATTGGAATTAATCCACCAATTAAAAGTAGGTTTGTTGATGATATCATATTGTACAATATTATATCATACAATATTATAAAAAGATTTAAAAATTTCAAATGATGTTTTTATAGAGCTTTGTCAAATGGAGCATTTTTACAATTTAAAATGTGATTGTGTGACATTTAAAAAGTTTTTATTAAATTAATTGTGATTTTAAGTATTAAAGGTAAGTTTTTATCAAATACGTAATTTTTTTTGAAAACTTTACATAGTGATGCATGATTTTGTTGCCACTATTTTATATTTAGTTATAAACTATAAACTATTTTATATAACAATGCATATCTTTTACAATATAAACTATTTTATCGAATTTAAAAATTTTCGACACTATTCATATTATTAATTTTTTTTGGAAAATGACAAATGATATGTTCTAAAAGCTCTATGCATTTTAAGTTTGTTGAAAATGAATGAATTATTGGATTATGTGGAATCAAAACTTACATTTTATTAAAATTATAATTTGATAACTCTAAGTGCAATTGCGTCTTTCTTTATAATTTATATTTATATGTTTCCATGCTAATAAACTTCGTACATTGTATGATTTTGTATATACTGATAAATTATAAAAACATATATGAATTTGGGAGTTGGAATTAATTATAAATACACCATTAAATTTACTTGTTTTGGGTTTGTCTTTCTCGACAATTTTCCACAATGTCTCATTATGGCAGGCAACTATTGGGCTGTTACAACTTGTTTCTTCAAATAAAAGGAAGTGCAGGATAATCAAGAATGTTAGTGGCATTGTTAGACCTTCGAGGTAAATATTTAACTTAATTATTCATTTAAAAATATTAATTTTCGTATGCTTGAATTTGCTATGTTTTATAATATGAATTTATTGTATACTTTTGCTTTTTTCTTATCTATAAACTTAATCTACATTATTATTTCATTTATACATACTTGTAACTAAAATAATTGACAATAAAAACTCTGATACCAGGTTAAAATACCCAAAAAATCAATTTTTAATCATTAACACGTAAAATACAAGTGTGGTATGCACCTTAATAGGTAGGTTACAAGAATAACTAACAAATTAGGCGGTCAATGAAAAAGTTATATATTTATGGACAATAACATAATACTAACAAACTAACTTGGTAATTAACATTACACGAATGAAGGAGGAAAGAACTATTACTAGGCTGAGGAAGGGAGGAGAACGGATGGGAAAGAATGAAGAAAGAGATTAATGAGCTTAAAGCATCGTTGAAATTAAAAAAAAAAAAAATTCCGGATATTTTATGATATACCACTGAACTTCTTCGAAATTCACCATATACCACATAAAATGTTTTAATTCATCATATACCATTTAGTTTTCGTCCGTTAGCACAGAATACCACTAACAACAACTGTCGTTAGTGTGCCGTTTGTGGTAAATTATTAATTCACCATATACCATTAATTTTATTTTTTTTGCATCAAATACCATTTTTTGCGTCAAATCTGACGATAGCTGAAAACTCAGTTGCTGAATTTTCGGAACATGAGTCTGTAATAGGGTTGAACGTGATCCATTTTGGTTGATTTCTTGCCTTCAATCACGTTCTAAATTGAAAGAAATTAAGGTGATATATGATTTCATTTTGAAGAGTAAAATGAAAGTATATGTGTTTGTAGATAATAATTTGATTAATGGGTAGTTGAGATTTGGGAAGTTAGAGGAAGCCCGTAAGGTGTTCGATGAAATCTTTGAACGAAGTGTTGCTTTTTGGACTGCAATGCAAAATGGGTATTTAAAATTTGGTTTTTTAAGAGTTTATAAAGTCGGATATTGAAGCAAATGGGACGATATATGTGTGTGTGTGTTGATTTTGTGTGGAAAGAGGCTGAATTATGAGCTAGACAAGCAAGTTCATGCTTGTATTATCAAAAGTAGATGGAACAATTTGATTGTAGAAAGTGGTATTTTTTGTATTTCTAGGCACAATCTGGTGAATTTCAAAGTGCTTTACGAATCTTTGATAGGATAAACAAGCGGGATATAGTTGCTTGGACTACGATGATCACTTCTTGCTCGCAACAGGGTTACAGTGAGAAAGCGCTCTCACTGCTATCACGAATGCTGGTCAACATATATTTTCTGAATGAACGTACTATATGTAGTGTTATGAAGGCGTGTGGAGAAGAAACGACACTGAAATTTGGAAGACAATTGCATGGTATTGCAGTTAAGAAACTGATCAGAAACAATGTTTATATTGGTATTTTTTTGGTGAACAGTGTTTAGTGTCAAGTTGTTTTTGAACAAAATGTTAACTACTTAGTTTGTATGACACTTCTTTTGTTTATTACAATTCCAACGACTATATTTTAAAGAAAATGGTATTTGACGCAAAAAAAAATAATAATGGTATATGGTGAATTAATAATTTACTACTAACGGCACACTAACGACGGTTGTCATTAATGATATTTTGTGCTAACAGACGAAAACTCAATGGTATATGGAGAATTAAAACATTTTGTGTGGTATATGGTGAATTTCGAAGAAACTCAGTGTTATATTATAAAATATCCGGAGAAAAAAAAAACATTCTTAGAGTCTCAGGGTTTGAGATAGGCATAGGTTAGATTCTTAAAGAGAACAAATGGAAAAATAAGTTAGATTAACTACATTGAAATAAGGATCAAAAAATAATTGTTTGGTCAAAAAATATTTTATTTTCGTTGACTAAAACTCATTGAGATGATTACAATATTTACAAAATTTAATTTGGAATAACCACAATTCATACCCATTAAACTTTACTAAAAAACATTTTGAATAAAAATTTACTAAGAAGAGGAAAAAAACAATAACCACTTCACACTGGAGTGGGATCATCATCGATCAACTTCCTTTTTTCCCTAAAAGCTCAGTCGTGGGCTCTGCTCTCCGGCGACCACCTCGACCGCCATGACAAAGAAGGACGGTCACCATTCCGAAGAAGGCCAGGAACCACATGACCAATCTTATCCTTTCAACCCAAGAAAACTAAATCAATGGCAGACATTCAAGGAATTCCCTCCCAATTCCTTTCATATAATCCTTCCGAATTAATTTAGATGTACCATTTGCTTGGGCACGGTTATTAAGGATGGTGTGGGGTCCATTAAAAAGGTAAGTAGTAAAGGGTAAGTAGTAAAGGATAAGTAGTGAAGGATAGTTAGATAAGTAAGATATATGGGGGTATATTCGTAATTACTTGTGTGAATTAAGGATATTTACGTAAAAAAAGATTGGTTCGGAGGGAGTATGATACAAACTCGAATCCCATCCTCAACGAAAATATTTGGAAGCTCTTCAAAGATCGAACCCCAACAAACAACTCTTTCAGTTGATCGCAATTATTTACAGCACAGGTAAGATTTCTAACCCCCATGCACGTCGGGCGCCTGGCTTTGGAATACGGCTCGTGGGTTTGAGCGCCCCCGCCCCGGAAAACCCTAGGGAAATCGCGGGTCTGACCACCCTTTGTGGGGCTTCTATTTCTGGAAAATCCGTATCCCCAAAACCCCGATTAAATGCAATCTCCTAATTTTATTTTGGTGCTAAAACCCGCAATTTAGAACCGTAATGTTGAATCTATTAACTAAAAAGTCGAAAACCCTCAGCCTCAAAATCTGTTTATGGGAGAATTGTGTTGCTTATTGGAAAAATTATGTTATTTGCTACATCTTTGGACTAAACCCTCCATTTATTGTTATTGAAGGGTTTGTTTGAAGGATTTGGGCATACCTTCAAATAGGCAAAGTTGGCCAAATTGGCAAGGGAGTTGATATTGTTCAATTCTTAAGCGTAGACTGCTGAGCATTGGGAAATAAGCTAGCTATGATTTTCAAGTGAAGTTTAAGAGTGATGGAGTTAGGGTTAAATTTATCGCTAAGTTGGCTTGCTTGCTTGTAAAGTTCATATTGGTGGATTCACCCATCCTAAATAGGTTGAAATTGACTTTCGCGAGATTGCTCATTGAAATGGATTTGACATACTAGTAATCACCATAAGGTGATCTAGTGTCTAGTGTTGAAAATCTATAATCTGTAACAAATGTAACCAATATGGACGTTGTCTTTGTGACTAATGGAGAACGGTAATCCAATACATATGCTGATTAAAATCAAAAGCCCCAGTGCCCTACTACATGCTCACAGTAAAGGGTTTCAAATGGTGACACACCATGGAAAAGCACTACGATTTTCCACTGCCACTACAATGCGAACCTTTGATGCTTTAAAAGACTTTAACATGTACAATACAATGATGAATGTGAAGCCACCATTCATAATGATAGCAATGATGATATGGGAGAAGGTTACAATGATCTAGTGGCTGTTGTAGAAAACCCATACTCCCTACGAATAACATTGTTTTTTAGATTGTTAGGGGTCTGATGGCAGTTAGGTAAGTCTTATCTACTCTCAACATCAGCTTATTTGGACTCTTGAAAACAAAATTCAAAAGTTGTTCTCTAGGGAACTTGTGCTCGTCTTTGCTTTGGCTGGTGTGTCTCAAGCAATCTTTCTTAATTTATAGGAAGTAGGCGAAATTTAAATTGGATGGAAAGCCAAGGCATGGCACAAAAGATAGGCAAGTTAGTCAAAGAGGCGGAGGGGATGAATGTTGGTTTGTGGCTTGTTTGAGCTCTAATACAGTGGTAGATTTTATACTTGGAATAATAAACAAGATTGACCTAGAGTTTCGTCTAAGATTGATAGATTATCCAAGAGTGATGTCCAAGACTTACCCTTTGAACTATCCTATCTTATGCTCAGCCAAGTAAATCAATTTGATAGATTATAAAGTAATACTAATGCTTTGATTATAGCTTAAACTTTTAGTTGAGATGGTCATTTTACATGATATTAGACCAACTTGAAACAAGGTCTCAGAACTCGTACACCCCTCCTTTCAGTCGGAATATTTAGCTTCAAGTGTAAGGAGAGTTTGTGCTAAATTTACTTAAATGGCTGAAGGGATTTAGTGTGAAATAAGATGATAAATTATAAAATCAATCTTATTGCTTGAACCATCTGCATAACTTGTAAATTAATAACATTATATAGAAATTAGAATATAGTAAACTTCTCGTTATAATAAGTTATGTTATTGTTTAATTATATAAGGTTTTTCAACACAATTACGACTAACTTATAGCCCTAACTGCATCTATGGATTAATGCAAAACACTCGAAGTTAGATATTCATTTATAATAAGACGACTGATTTACATTATGTTTGTGATGTGGTTTTTTTTGTCTCAGGATGACATTACTTCTGGGCCCTCCAAGTTCAGGAAAAACTACATTTCTGCGAGCACTTGCAGGGTTGCTGGATAGTGATCTAAAGGTTTATTTTCTTCTTCTAGCATTAATGGGTTTGAAATATACACCAGCTGCATCTTTTTATGATTTCATTTATGTGATTATGTCCCATAAATTTTTTTGAAGTTGCATGCATTATCTTGAACATGGGTGTCTTGCAATAATCACATTTGAACTGTTAGTAAAGATAATGCATTATCTACAACTGTTACAGCAGTTTTCTGACAAATTATATTTCATTTAATTGTTTTCCCGTTCATCCCTCCTTAGAAATGCTTTATATCTGTGTGTATATATAGGTAAGCGGAAGGATAACTTATTGTGGGCACGAGCTGAATGAATTTGTGCCTGGAAGAACTTGTGCGTATGTTAGTCAGAATGATCTTCATTATGGAGAAATGACAGTAAGAGAGACGCTAAAATTTTCAACGCAGTGCTTGGGGGTAGGCAGTAGGGATAATCTGCTACAAGAACTTTTAAAGCGTGAAAAACAACTAGGATTTTCACCATCTTCTGAAGTGGATTCATTCCTTGAAAGATTAGCTACCAAAGATGAAGAAATAAGCCTAGTCATAGAATACATGTTGAAGGTTAGTGATCATCTTTTTTAACGGTTAACTTATCAAGAATTCTTAACTATCCAATTGGAATGAAAATTTATCATTGCTTTACTTTGCTTTGATAGATACTCGGCTTGGATTTATGTGCTGATACTTTGGTGGGTGATGATTTGAGAAGAGGTATTTCCGGTGGTGAAAAGAAGCGTCTCACCATTGGTAAGTTCCATGTACTTGGTAGAATAATAAATGATCTATGCACCCCCTATGTGCTCTATTTAGTTGTTCCATTTGACTTGTTGGATGGGTATGTAGACTCCTCATTTGGAATATTCTAAAACATAAACTAATGTATAAAATGCTAAAGAGTGCAATTGGGGTACATTTGTTAACAAAAATTATCCGTTAGTTTTTATGATATATAAAAATACAACAATGTCATTATTGCTGTGTATACATAATTTAAGGGTCAAATGTACGCATTCATAATAACAAAAAAGTTATTTCTTTATGTCCTTTGAGTGTAAATATCATCTAAAATTTTGCAAAAATAAGAAATGCAATTGATTAAGTCATCTTACTATCGTATCTAAAACCAAAGAACTACTCATCTGTCCTTTTTGATTTGCATAAAAGAGAAAGATGATAAATTTTAAGAAAGTGGTAATAAATGAAGAGAGAGAATGAATTATGTGGATGAAATTAAAAGAGTGTTAAAATGTATGGATGAGATTAAAAGAAAGTTGTGAGCCATTGTCCAAAATTAGAAATGATGCAAATCAAGTGGGACGGACCATTGTCACATGATTCACTAATCTCCTTGCGAATTACGAATAAAAAAAAGCGAATTATAGTTGGTTTTGGGCTATTTTAGGGTCATTTTAAGCGAATTGCAAATTCAAAAAGCGGATTAACCGGCGAAACATGTTACACTGGGACAGATCAAAATGGAAAACGCTGCAGATTGAATAGGACAGAGGGAGTATAAAGCTTTAATTCCAATTTAAAATATGAGCTAATAATAACTTTTATAAAATATAGTTGAAGCACGAAACGCTAAACTTTATCCCTTTACCGCTTTTCGAGCCTGTCTGGAAATGCGATTTGAAACACTAAATTAATGTTCCTCGTCTCTCATTTGTATCACGATAGGAAAACTTCTCTTTTTTCTCTTTTAATATTATGGTAATATTATATTCTACTAATTTGATTTATGATTAGTGCTCTGGTTATATTTCGTACTTATATCAATGTATTTGGACAGCATCATAACCCTATTATAAATTCTATTGAATCAAAGTTCACTTCCTAAGTTTCCGAAACACTAAATTAACGTTTCTTGTATTGGATCGAATTTTGTTTCGTGTAACATTGATATATACTAATTTACTAATAATAAAAGTTATATATTGGTAATTGGTTACACAAAACTCATAGTAGAATGAGTGATTGAAAAAATTCTGAACTAATGACACTTTTTTGATTGTTTATACAGGTGAAATGTTGGTTGCACCTGCAAAATTATTGTTATTGGATGAAATATCAACAGGACTAGATAGCTCAACGGCTTTCCAAATATGCAAGTGTATAAGAGAAATGGTTCAGATAATGGACATGACAACTATAATCTCTTTGTTACAACCTACACCAGAAATCTTTGAACTTTTTGATGATGTAATACTACTTTCAGATGGACAAATAGTGTACCAAGGTCCATGCGATCAGGTTCTAGAATTCTTTGAAAATGTGGGCTTTAAGTGCCCAGCAAGGAAAGGAGTAGCAGATTTTCTTCAAGAAGTAACCTCTAAAACAGATCAACAGCAATACTGGTTCAAGAACCAAATTTCCTATCAATATATTTCTGTTGCTGAACTTGCTGAGAAGTTTCAATCTTTCCATGTTGGACAGAAGCTAGGACATGATCTTAAGACATTATATGCCAAGGATGAAGTTCATCCTCTTGCTTTGGTTAAAGAAAAGTATGGCATCACCAACAAGGAACTTCTTAAGACATGTTTCTCAAGGGAATGGTTATTAATGAAGCGGAATTGTTTGCTTTACATTTTTAAAAGTGTCCAAGTAATGATCATCGCAATCGTGACTATGAGTGCATTCTATAGAACTAGGATGCACCATAACTCAGTGATCGATGGTGAAAAGTATATTGCTGCTCTATTTTTCGGTCTTGCAAATTTTGTGCTGAATGGAATGACAGAAACTAATTTAGCAATAATGAGGCTCCCAATTTATTTTAAACAAAGGGATCTCCTATTTTATCCTGGATGGGCTTATGTGCTTCCTGTTTGGATCCTTAGTATCCCTTCATCACTCATTGAATCAGGATTGTGGACTATTATTACGTATTTCACAATTGGCTACTCTCCTGTTGCCACCAGGTAAATGCATTTATTCTATCCATTTCTCCTCATAGCACTAATGCTAGATATGTAATTATTTGACTAAAAAAAATTAACTAGCATATATATTAAGGTTACACATCTAACGTACATGGTTTGCAACAACAACAAGAAGAAGTCAACTGCATTCTATTACCCCAATGACATTCAGTGGCTTCCACCTAGGGTAGGGTTTGGGAAGGTCGAATGTACGCAACCTTAACCTTGTTAATGATAAAATTAACAAAAAGGTTATTTCCTATTAACCCTTGGTAGCAAACGTCATGTGTAACTTCATATGAAGTGTATGTGATTTAATGAACCATTTTACTTTAGCCCATTATAATTTGAAACCAACGAAGTATAAATCTAGGGCCCAATCGAAATAATAGACATGGTTTGCAATGATATTCAAATCTTGTCCAAATTGAAGCCACAAAATGATATTTGGGTGATAGAATGTTAATGAAATGCTTTATAAAATAAGTTTTATTGAGATATTCAAGAAATT
Organism: Amaranthus tricolor; assembly: GCF_026212465.1. NCBI lineage: Eukaryota > Viridiplantae > Streptophyta > Magnoliopsida > Caryophyllales > Amaranthaceae > Amaranthus > Amaranthus tricolor. Next base: position 29,946,336 of record NC_080051.1, on the reverse strand, counting down.
TTGAAAATAATCAGGATTATTTATACATATTGGAAATTATCTTTTTTTTCTTCTAATGTTTCCATACAACTTCTATAATTTTTATCATACTAATATTTAATGCTTGTTCCATTCATCTTATTTCTTACTTTGTCCATCTAGTTGGACTTATTTTTTCATACCAAATTTATTTTTACCAAGCCGATGAATCAACTTATGTTTATTGAATACTATTTCAAGTAAAATTTGAACAGGACTAAGTAGTCCAAACTACAAATTTGATATCATGGTTACTTAAGACAAAATAATTGCATGCTAAGCCTTTTTTATTATAAAAAGAGAGGAACAACTAATTGATTAACCAAAAGTCTAAGATCATAAAGTTGTTTCTGAATACCAGATTTAGCAATTAGGAAGATTTATGTTGTGTTTTGTGTTATCTGACTTGTATTTTTGATTAGGTTTGCCTATCAGTGGCTTACTTTCTTCTGCATCCATCAAGTGGCTCTATCACTTTTTAGATGTGTTAGTGCCTTGGGAAGAACCCTTGTTATTGCCAACACTATGGGAATGATTTTATTGCTACTTACTTTTGTCCTAAGTGGTTTCATCATTGAAAAAGGTGTGTTCCAAAAAACATTTGATCCATTAGCTTTGCTTCTTAATTGACAATGGTAAAATCGTGTGTATCCTTGATCTTCTAAATCTCATTTAGGGTATTGACATGTAACTATGTCTTCCGATATAAGTAGGCTGTTCGACTATTAATAAGGGGGTAAGAGGATAAAGTGCTAAAGAAATGTAAATGAGATAGTTTGTATAATTTTCTCCTTTAACGTCTATAATAGATGCTATTGCTCCATGGATGATGTGGGCATACTACCTTTCGCCTATAATGTATGGACAGCATGCTTTGGTCATTAATGAATTTCTTGACAAAAGGTGGAGCATTGTAAGTTCCCTCTCACAAACCAATTTTTTTATTTCAACTATATCAATTTGCTAAGTTAGTGATTGATTGTGAATGGTTTGCTACTGAAGCCTAATACAGATCCCAGAATTAAAGAAAAAACTATTGGTGAAGTCGTCATAGTATCAAGAGGCCTTTTCAATCATCAGTATTGGTTTTGGATAAGCATTGGAGCGTTGCTTGGGTTTTCTCTTATCTTCAATGTCATTTATACAATAGCATTGACATACTTGAATCGTATGAATTCTTTAGCTTAACTCTTATCGCCTATTACTTTTTATGGTACATCCAAATGTGTCACTAAATGGTTATTTTACTAAATAGTATACATAGTAAGAGGTAGAGTTCCAAATGTCTATAAAATGGCCTTGGATACACCATAAGTATGGTTTACTGCACACTAGCGAGTGATTTATAAATTGCTATTAATGTTTATCTTGTTTAGCATTTCTTCAGCTATTAGTGATTCAAAGTCTATAGTGGAAGATGATCATAACATATCACCAGGAAATGTTTTTAGCTGTGATGACTCTTCCACACTAAGCCATTCAACTATGCAAGATGCTCCACTTTGTTTGCCTTTTCGACCTCTTTCTGTCACCTTTAACCACATTAACTATTACGTTGATACACCACATGTAAGTGTTCGTTTTTTAACCACCATTTACTTTTTGAGTTCTCTGTTATTTTTTTCCCCTGTTATATGTAATATACAGCTGTAGGCTTGTAGGTGCTCTTTCTATGAGAGAATTATAGTATGGCTAGATCTAGACTATACCTACTCAATGGGGTGAGTTAGGATCAGGGTGGGTGGCTTCTTAACAAGTCAAACTGGACTATGTTGGGCAAAGTTTTAACAGGTCAGCCTAGTCAACAGCTTGTTTGACCAGATCTGACTTGGCCCGTTATTTTCTTTGTTCTTTTGTAAGATAGATTGAACCATTAAAATTCAATGTATTTTTTAAAAAACTATCTGGCACGCCAAAGCCCATTGCCCTATTAAAAGTCGGCTCCTTTGTCGAAGATGGCAGAATTGACCCATTTTAAATTGGGCGAATTCATGGTTTTTACCGAATACCCATCCTAGTGGACTCGAAGTCCGACTTCCATACTTGTTAAAAAGTTTATTAAAAAAGCTATAAAAACTTTTTCATATATATAAATACTGTAAAACCGAAACAGATAGAGAAAGAGTATCTCTAAGGACGACCATTGGAACTGATACATATAGATTTATTTTTCTATGCTACAGGAAATGAAAACGTTGGGTTTTAAAGAAGATCACTTAAAGTTATTAAAAGATGTGAGTGGTGCTTTTCGCCCAGGAGTATTGACTGCATTGTTAGGTATAACTGGTGCTGGAAAAACCACTCTATTGGATGTTTTGGCTGGTAAAAAGACAAGTGGATATATTGAAGGTAGCATCAAGGTATCCGGTTATCCAAAGGACCAAGTAACTTTTGCCAGAATATGCGGATATTGTGAACAAGTTGATATCCACTCTCCTTATGTAACTGTTTATGATTCTCTTCTATACTCAGCTTGGCTGCGTCTTCCTCCAAACATTGGCTTCAAAACACGAAATGTTTGTTTCTTACATGCATTCTTATTGTATAACAATTGATGACAATCATTTACATTGATCTGTTATCGACTTATGGTTCAAAACGTCAAGTAGTTGATCGCAACTCTTGAAATTAAAAAGGTGTTTGGTTTGAAAGAACAGATTTTTCATGCAAAATAATTATCTTAAAACTATTTCTAATCGAAAATCCATTTAGTAGTTTTTTTTTCATTTCATTTGATTGGAGTATTATGAAGTAGGTAGAAAGGAAGATGTTCGCAATTAGTGGCGGAGGAAACTTAGGTTCCTTCGAATTTTGGGGTGAAATAGTTATCAAATGAAGAATTGTAAACACTTTTCTTCTCTAGTTTTTTCATTTTAAATCCATTTTCAAAACAATAGAACTTTAGAACAATCGTTTTTTAAAATGTTTATTCGAAAACCAAACACCTCCTAAAGCTTTCATGACTTTGTTATTGTTGTTTGTTTTTGACTTTTGTTATCAAGTCAATCAATTGAGTATGCTATTGTGAATTATTGTTATTCATAGATGTTTGTGGAAGAAGTAATGAATTTAATGGAACTTCAGCCAATAAGGGATAGAATTGTTGGCTTACCAAGGGTGAATGGGCTTTCAACTGAACAAAGGAAGAGATTGACCATAGCAGTTGAGTTGGTAGCTAACCCATCGATTATATTCATGGATGAGCCAACATCTGGACTTGATGCTAGAGCTGCAGCCATTGTCATGCGTACTATTCGAAATGCTGTAAACTCTGGTAAAACTGTTGTATGCACTATTCATCAGCCCAGCATTCAAATTTTTGAGGCTTTTGATGAGGTTAGTCTCAAGCTTCGCCTTTCTAGTTGTTAAAAATGACCGTTATCAATTAATTATTTATTATTAAGTGTTTCTTTTTAGAAATAAAATTAGAATAAGATAATTTTTGGCGAATTCTAATATAATAATTGTGCATTTTATGGTTGTCTTTCATGTTGCAGCTCCTATTAATGAAGAGGGGAGGAGAAATCATTTATGCAGGATCACTTGGTAATAATTGTCATACGCTCATTCAATACTTTGAAGTAAGTGGTTCAATTTAGAGTTGTTTTAGACACTCAAATTCGAATAGAGTGCACAACTGCGCATATATATATATATATATATATATATATATATATATATATATATATATATATATATATATATATATATATATAATTTACATTTTTACTGGACTTACTAGATTTATTTGCATTCCCAACTCATGTAGAAATTTAGAAAATATAGAGGTAAGATATAGAAAATCCAAAAATTAATATTGAATGTGATTTTCTATCTTAGGCCATTCCTGGAGTTCCAAAAATCAAAGATGGTTACAATCCTGCTACATGGATACTTGATATTACAGATCCTATGATGGAGTCTCAGTTGAATGTGGATTTTGCTAACATTTATGTTGATTCTGAACTCTATCGGTACATTTCTGTAACTTATACCATGTTCATTTCTGTAATTTCTTTACATAACTTACTACCTCTGATTTTTTAGTCCATGGTATTGTAGTTTCAAATATTAAGGGGTGTTTGGTATTGTTTGTTGTTTGGTTTGGTCGATTTGTTTGCCCACGTGCTAGCATTGGCCTTTTTTGTTAGATGTTTGGTAAAATTAGTTTTGGTTTTTGGCTATTTTGTAAAGTAAAAGTGGGCCACAAACGATGAATGAAGCTATTTGTTGTAGCTTTTTATGTTGACTTAAAAAACATTTACCATATAAGTCTATTTTATTGTTTGTCCAATCAATAAGCCAAAAGTCAACCAACAAACTGACCTATAAGACATTTATGAAACACCAAGAAAAGTATATAAGGCTGATACTATTTTCATTTAGAGTTTTAAATAGGAAAAGTGTCGGAAGAATTAAAAAATAGAAAGAATTTGGGCAAAAACATGAAACAAAAGTTTTAAAGAAATTATGAAGTGGACCGAACAAATGTATAAAATAAAAATATTGACTTACAAAAAATTGGAGGTTGTAATTTATAATTTGGGTAGAAGTAAGAGATATTTATTCATGAAATGTTTTTGGCAGGAAAAATCAAGAAATTATAAAAGAGCTAAGCATTCCATCCCTTGACTCTGAGGATCTTTGCTTCTCAACAAAATACTCTCAACCATTCATCATTCAATTCAAAGCATGTTTTTGGAAGCAATACAAATCTTATTGGAAAAATCGATCATATAGTCTTGTGCGATTCTTCTTGACAATAGCTCTTGGAGTTCTCCTTGGCCTTATATTCTGGAACAAAGGAAGTAAACTGTAAGTATACATTCATGTTTCTTCATTTTATATATTAAAGTTTATCATTATATTTTCTTAATTATGAAAATGTATATCATTCTTCTATAAAAATATTTATCGACAGAGCCAACCAACAAGAATTGCTGAACCAATTCGGGATTTTATTTTCCGCTCTACTATTTCTTGGAGGATGTAATGCTTTTAATGTTCAAATGATTGCTGCAAATGAAAGAACAACTTATTACCGTGAAAAGGCAGCAATGATGTACTCGGCTTTACCTTTTGCATTGGCTCAGGTAATACTATTGAACTTTGCTTTTCGTTCTTCAATGTCTCCTTGCAAGTATTAGGCTATTATATATATTTTTAGTCTTAAAATTTAACCATTATCTTAATATAATTATATAAAGTATAAAAAAGGTTACTAAAGTAAAAGGAGTAAATGCAACGAAATAATTAAAATAATGTCATTTAAGTAAAACAGAATTGACGAGAATTGATTCTTAAACAGTTGCAAAATATACACAAAACATTCAGAAAAACCTTTGATATTTACTAGCTTAATCATACATACAAATTATGATATTATTGGTAAAAGTAGGAAATGAAGTATTTTTCAAGCTTTATACAAAACCCTAAAGATGGTATATATCAAGATCCTAGATCTAACCCACAGTTTCTCCGATTTCCGTTCCTCAAATCTTACTATTGTGTATCAAAAAGTTATTGTTTAGATATGACTGATAACTCTATTTGGTGTTAATGTCTATTTGACGATGTACGTATTACTAAATACTCCCTCCACACTGCTCTTTTTGCTACATTCTATCGTTAGAATGTAACAAAATGAGTGGGATACTGTAGTATACTATAACAATAAGATGTAAATTATGGGACTTGACTTGTGTTTTTGTCATGCAGTTGGCTATAGAGGCAATGTACCTTGCAATAGTGAATGTAGTGTATTGTGTACTCTTATACTCGATGATTGGATACGAGTGGACAATTGGGAAATTCTTGCTCTTCTACTACTTCATATTTATGTGCTTCACCTATTATACTACATTCGGGATGATGCTTGTTTCATTGACACCACGTCCTGAATTTTCTTCCATTTTAATGTGTTTCTTTCTTACCTTATGGAATCTATTTGCCGGATTTTTTCTTCCGAAAACGGTATGTTCCTCTTTATTTTGGGCTTCCATTTATTTGCTATTAACTATTGTGATAAAATGGTCGATAAATTGATTCATATTCCTAAAAAAATACGCCCCATTAAATGTTTGCAAATGCAGCAAATTCCGATATGGTGGAGGTGGTACTATTGGGCTTCACCGGTTTCATGGACTATGCACGGTTTGGTGTGTTCTCAAGTATGTGACAAGGATTCTTTACTCGAAGTACCAGAAGTGGGTAATGTACCTTTGAAGTTCTTTTTGAAACAAGTATTTGATTATGACGATAACTTTCTGCCCTTTGTAGTTATTGCACATGTTTTTTGGGTTTTTCTCTTTTCCTTTGTTTTTGTCTGTGGTATCAACTTCCTCAATTTCCAAAAAAGGTAATATCGCCTTGGTGGGAGCCTCTAAAAATCTTCTTGGTGTTGGCCGCTAAATTGGCATTGGCTAATAAAATGTAGTAAATCGTAGAAGTAGTATACATTATTCCTACAACTGTATAAATAAATGTGTAATGGGTGCTCAAATGCTTTGTTGATTGATTCTTATCAAATTGCTTACTCCTATTTTCCCTTTTATTTCAACAATATTACTCTTGCACATATTATTCACCTTATATTTTACTTTTTGTAATTTTTTAATTACTAACTGGTACCTCCTCCTATTCAGCCTAATTGTCCATTTATTTTTAGCACTATTCACTTATGACTCTTTATTTGTATTTTACTCTTAATCTATATGTTAAAACATAGTCATGTGGGATCTTGTTTGATCCGTCTTAATACAAGAATTATTAATATTAATTTTTTAAATTTTTAATTAAGAATAATTTGAGATGTTAAGGGTTAAAATGTTATCTCGATAAATATGAAAAATTAAATGGGACGCTTAGACTGAATAGAAAGTAGTATATTATTTTTATTTAAAAGCTCTCATGCAAAAATTGAAATGATGCAATAGAACAAACAAAGGTTCTACTATGGATTTAGCTTTAAAATGCTATGGCGTGATGCCTGATGCGTGAATGAAGGAAAACTCAAACTTTATTTAAATTATATATTTTTTCTTCATTATATTGAATTTACTAGTTTTTGTTTCCGAGCCGTTTCTAATCATAGGCAAGGTATACATTTGCCTAGGGTCTAGAATTAAAAATGGCCCTAAAATTAAAAAATGCTAGTTAATGGAAGTACATACTTAAAAATTTGTAATTTATGAGTAGTTCTTTTATCATAAGAATTATATAATACGTTTACGTTTTTAATGCTAATTATAATATATAGGATCTATCTTTATTATTTTTCCAAACATCCGTTTAAATTCAGAATCGACTCTTCACCTCTTTCAATTTGTCTAGGGCCTATACAATTCCTGGAATGACACTGTCCCCATAGAAGTTGTATTTATCTCTAAAAGTCATTAATAAATAACTTGCTTTATTAAATTTACTACTTTATATTTTTAGATTGTATTTTTGGCTTGCTCTTTCCAAATTACAATATTAATTTTAAAAAGAAATATTTTACATGTTAGGCACAAATTTTTGCAAAAGGCCAGTGGTAGAAAATCTTTAAAAAGTTTCCACAAAATAGCATTGTACTTTTGGAATTTGTGCTGTTGTAACATTAATGGTCAAAAAATATTAAATTTAACGTTAAATTCTATTTTTACCCTATTCTAAACCTTATTTCCTTAAATTTTCACAAAATAGCATTGTACTTTTGGAATTTAAGTTGTCATACGTTAAGTTGTGAAATTCCAAAAGTAAATTCCAAAAGTAAAATGCTATTTTGTGGAATTCTTTTTAAGATTTGCTACCACTGGCTTTTTGCAAAAGTTCGTATTTACCATGTACAATATCTTTTTAAAAAATATTCATCGAGTATGCTTTTCCTATCACATTTAATGTATTAATATTTACACCTCTTTAACAGAGGCGCAAATCAAATAGAATGAAGGAAGTACATCCCAAGCCCCATATGAAAGTAACAAGAAAGAGTTACACGAAGTCTTTTGAGAAAATTTGAAATGATTAAGACAAATTATCAATAAAATAAAACAAAATCGAAACCCTAGCGCTCATGACCCTCATCTACCCTATCCAACTGAGTTGGTCTCCTATGCCTCCTACGGTAGTAAGAGGCGTTCATGTGTCGCTCTGGCAGAGGAGGGGACTGGTACTGTGATGGCTGCGATGGCCCAGCCTGCGAGGTCCCCACAACATCAACGGGGTATGAAAGGTCCATCTCCTCCAAATGATAGTCATAAACAGGAGATGAGACGTGCGCATCGGCGGTAGCCGGTGATGACTCCGCAGCGACTTTCGGTATGAAGTGCTGGAACTGTGTGCCGACGAGCATGCTTTGCGCAATCTCCCTCACCGGCTCCTCGTGGCTATACTGCATCACGACTGTCGCACCTTGTGCCTGCAATTAATATTTAGTTAATGTAATATTATATTATGTAATCGACAACTTAATCATTTAAATGCAAATGAAGACTTACAAATTGGGTCATTGTATGCGCAGCAGGAGCATAATGTGACGCTACGATGATGCCACATGGTGTCATCCATCGGCGAGTGATGGAGAGGAACCACGGCATGCAGTCAAGTGTAGTAGGTGCGCAATGAACATTGATCGGTGCACCTTGGGCTAGTAGCTCAAGTCTATGATCCCAACGAGCGATGTGGCGCCAGTTAATCTCCGTCTAGTTCGCCGTACCCTAATTCTTGCGCGAAATCAGGTGCAACTCGGGTTCAGTGTCGCAAGGCGATGGAATGCCCTGTACCAACCCATATTGGCGCAGTACGCGCTCCGGTAGATGTACTTCGACAATGTCGAAGCATATGAGTGGCACAGAAGCCCTCCACGCACCTGACTGAATCCCTGAATGCTCAGGCACAGCTGCGTAGGCTTTGACAAGGTACAGGTCCCACCAAAACTATAATATATGTTATGAAAATGTAAATGATGTGTTAATTAAATTGCAGTAACGTTAATGAGTACTGAAATATGTACCTGGTTTGGTCACAACAGATCTAACTGATCTCGGAAGAATCCTAGACCGGTCCCTGTGTGCTTGCGTGTTCGGCATGCAAAATTCCACAGTGAACCATACGCAACATCTGGTGGGGGTTGTTGCGGAGGAGCAGCATCACCACAGCCAAGGCTTCTATAGGGTTGGCCGATAAGAATATGCTCCCACGCCAACAGCTAAAAGATTGCAAATGTAGTTAGTATGTAATTCACCAAATATGGATTAGAATTAAATGTTATTATTATTATTTGTAACATGACTAGTGGTCCTGCAATCTCCTTGACGTTCTTATGGGCAGCACCGCATTGCCTCTTATACTAGTATCCTAGGGCTGCGGAGCCCCAGCTATACTCGGCGATGCGCTCCCAGGGGTCGTCAAGTAAAGTCAAGTATAGGAGCTATATTTGGTTGCTTATTTTATCAGCAAACAAGACAGCTCCTATCAAATATAGGAGGTACGCCTTGGCGTACCTCACAATAGTGCCCTCATCAACACCTTCGGGGAGATACGAGAAGGTCTGAACCAACCATGTGCACCGCAAACCGCTCCCCCTAATGACTTCCGCTAGAGGGCACTCTCCCAATATGCGGTGAACCATGTCACACCAGCTTGATAGTTGGCGTCCGGCAGTAGACGCAGCACGTCCCTCGATGGGAAGCCGTGTTAGGCTATATCATGCAGTGTGATGGTAGCCTCACCTAGAGGAAGATGAAAGGTGTGCGTCTCCTGACGCCATCTCTCCACCGGTGCTGCGATAATAGCATTGTCAACTCTACCGTATACAACGAGGTGAAAGTCATACAACCTCATGAGCTCAAGGTAAGGGATGATCCTCTTATCGGTCACCCACGGAACGAAATTTGGATGCCTAGTGCCTTAAGTGTCTGCATCGGATACCTATTAATATAGACATTTAAATAAGTCGTATGTTATCATTAGTAAAATGCAAATCATTACTATCGGACACCTAACCTGGGCATCCCAAAGAGGAGTGCTCCCGTGCTCCTGCTGCATAGTTAACACACTAGGGTCATGGAAACCTGGAGCTGCTGAATCCATCTCCTTTACTACTGTGTTCGCAGTATCTTTAGTTAATATTACTATTATGTAATTATGTATCATACATTTGTATTGTAAGTTTAACATTATATTTGGCATCTATATGTTATAGAGTATCATACTAGTATAATATAAATAGTATATTACTTTGAGTTACAGGTTCTAGTGTTGTGACCTTCACTCCGACAACGACGACAACTATTGTAACGATCCGGTTTAAGTGACCCAGAAATCCATATGAAAATACAAATTCCGGTTCACTCTTTGGACTCCAGAGAAGACTTTTCTCTATGACCGTCAACGTTCCGTCAATAAAGAAATATAGATAAAACAGAAAGCAATACTAGCGTGAATGATAATAAGTCAGCGGAAGCTCTAACGTACTACTCGAGAGCCTATAGGACTCTAGACAACTAATTAAAATAAGCGGAAGCGAAAAGAAAACTACACTATCTCCTGTTACATAAGTACAGAGTTTCTTTCTACTCATAATACAATACAAAAAGATAATAGTATAGTCTTGATGATTACGGGTTCTAAGTCGAGACCTCACTCCAGACCCCACCTGCAATCAACCTACTAGTCGTCGTATGACAACACACAGTAAGTTCCAAAGAAACAAACCAATACACGTCAGAGACTTCATACCAATATCAATCAGGTTGAATACAAGCAAAATGTTCATCCTAGCATGCATAGGCTCTAATACATTTATTATTAATTAATCCCAACTTGTAACGTTGCCCGTCCTGTTCGGGTCGTTCAAGTATAAACCATTCATTATTAGATAATTCCAACTTGTAACGTTGTCCGTCCTATTCGGGTCGTTCAAGTATAAATCCAAATATTTTTGGAGGAATACACTTGGGAGAGCTAATCCCAAAGCAACCACCGACCTAAGACGTTGCCCGTCCTGTTCGGGTCGTCAAAGGTTCCAAATTTCACATTTAATCCACTCCATACGATCACGTATTAGGACGTGTTTACACATTTAATCCACTCCATACGCTAAAATATCACTAAGACTTGATAATTTTTAATTGTTTACATCCAATTCCCAAAGGTTCCAAATTTTACATTCTGACCAGAAACTTTAAGGGCCATTTCGGACAGATTAGAAAATTCAAATGAAAAATCCGACTTCGCCATTGCGTTCAAAACGCGTCAATTACCTAAGGTACCAAATTTCATAATTTCTAACATCCATTTACTATTTTTAATTATTTTAAGCGTTTAACGAGTTTTTAACGCAACGGTACATAAAACAACGGAAAACGACTAACGTTTCCGGGTCGGCACCCTTAACGAGGCAGAACAGCTGCTTGCCCGAATACATATACATATACTTTTTTTAAAAAATTCATTATTATTATTATTTTATATATACATCATCAACCCTTTTTCTTTTAAATCTCATGACCAAAATAATTCTAGCAAGGTCACATTCACAAAATCCTTCAAGAGACTTGAAATTTCATAAATTATGATAACTAAATTAAATACTTAATTCTCTTAACAAATTAAATTTTGTAGAGAATTACAAAACCAAATCACCCTTTTAAATCAAGACACATATATATAAATATAACACAATCCTTCAAACAAATCAAATTTTGCTAAAGGATTATCAAACCCTTGGATGACTACATTACTTGACCCATGCCATCTAAATTTCTACTAACAAATTGAAATTTAGTTAGAGAAATTTAAACCATAAAAGAAATTTTATTCAAATATCACATAAACTCAATTCTTATAACAAATTTAAACTTTGTTAAAGAATATAAATCAAGAAACATAACTTAATCCTTTTAACAAAATTAAGGTTTATTAAAGGATTGTTAAAGAAAATTACATAAAAAATATATACTCAATCCTCCTCAAAGTTATAGGATATCATCATACATAAAATATAATTCATCTTAGAAAAGCTTGTATATAAAATCTATAACTAGCAATTTCAATTAAACTTACCCTTTGATCAAAAGATTGGATTGAATACAAAGATTGGATTGAACACAAAGATTTTTTTTTTTTTTTGTTTGTGAATGCCGAAAACAAGAAGCACAAGGAAGATTTTTTTTCTGATTTTTTTGTGTTTACTTGAGGTTTTGAAATGTGAGGAATACAAATGATGTTTAGGATTAATAGGGAAATTAAGGATCAACCTAATTAATCCTAATTACACCATCATGAGAGGAGTTACAAGACTCCTCCCATACTCTCAAAACCGGCTGCCCCCTTCACCTCCCTTCCATTATAATTTTATTTTATTTTTTTTAAAATTAATTAAGTAATTATTACACTTTTGTTAAAACAGCAAAGAACGTCACGCGACGGCATCGTACGCGATAAAATTCGTTACCGTTAAAATTAAACTTACTTTATTTCTTATAATTAACTATGTATAATAATATAATTCAATATTACTTATTTATTTTATTTTATTATACTTTATTTTATTATATTTTATTTATTTTTTTACACCCGATAATTTACGGGGTGTTACAACTATTTCGTTTCTTTTTTCCCTCATCCATTTCGTTAACAATTCTCTTAGACTTACGCCTTCCTTTACCACGAATTTGATCGGGATCATGTCTAAGTTCAAAACCCGTGTATTGAGGTCATAACCTCTTATCGATTATTGGCATAAAGTAATGTTTGTATGTACTTGGATAACTTTGAAGCCTTCAATGCAAGGTTTAAAGGCCCAAAAGACACGTTGGAAGGTCCTAATATTAGGTCGCACATATACACCCGTGTCATTGTCTTCCTTATTAAACCACTCAAGTACTAAGCCCGGGTTGGAATGTTGCGAAGCTTCTAAAAAGCGTGGAAGGAGTGAGTAAAAACCTTCTCAAGTTCCATATATGGACAACAAGACTTGTTGCTTAGCACACCACGCTCGCTTATAATTCACTTCTACAACAAAATGATCTTTAACCATCTGTCGTACGACATATATCTTAATGGATGGGTCTTTAGCAACACAATTTCTAATGACATTGTTAATAACAGAAGATGTCAAGTGAATGTGTCCAGCCGAAACAGTGTCACTACCCAAAACACAAGACCCATGCTTACCCTTATACGTAATAATACACCATGAAGATAAATATGAATCGAGCGTAGCCCTAAGTCTCCACGAACAGCCCCGCTTACACTTCAAGGTAAGAACAGCTTGGTTTGAGGTCTCTGTTCTATACTCCACATTTCTACGAATATGATACACTCTGATAGCTTTCCAACAACACTTCCTTACTATCAAACATCATATCCTTTTCCAACTCCCCTTCTTCAGTGTAAGTGGTATCACAAGCCCAAGTCCTCCAGGAGTTGTCCACCTCATACTCGTCTAAAGGTGGACATAGGGCATAAGGTGTAGGAGGAATGATTGTAGGAATGTTGCCTAGGGTCATGTCATTTGCTAGCGCATCCTTATCGACATCTACATCATCCTCAAAAGGATCGTCAATGAGCTCATTACTCTCATTTCCATCATCCCAAGGTCCCATTTCATCACTTTCTCCTAAGTTAACCATTGAATTAATTGGAACTTGATTCGTAGGGGTTGAGAAAAAGTACATGATGCGGAAGGAACAAAAGGATTTACAGTTTTCTGAGTTGATATAGGCATAGGGGTAGGAGTAAGATTAGAAGCAACTACATTCCCTAAGGGTACTTCTTCTACGTATAACTCCAAAGAGGGAATTTGGGTGGACTTTGAATGCTCCCACATAGCACCTATAGCCTCATCATCCTCAACAGGAAAGGCTAGCAATTCTTCATCCATGTCATATTTAAAGCTTATATTTACGGTACTTCTAGTAGGGTCCAATCCAATCTTAGAACATATAAAACGTTTAAACTGATTGAAATCCATGTTTGAGTTGCATGCAAACAACCTACGTCTCCCCCAACATAATGAACTTTGCCACTACTTTCTCGAATACAACCATTCCAAAAACATATTATAGTGACGCGAAATGATGCCATTTCTACATGAATACAAACAAAATCAACATCATCTTCAACTTCATGCCTATGCAAGTACATTATATTCATTTGATTATAATCTTTTTGGTCTAGAAATTAATAAAGTCCATAATGTAACTAAGTTCATACACATATAATGCACATAAAATTCAAATAATAAATCAATTAATAAGTTTATAAATGATATTTCTAATACCAACATCAACATTTCTAATAATATATAATGTACATCAAATTCAACTAATTCAATATGCTCATCAACAACAATACTTTAAAAAACAACATAAAGCTATGAAAACAATTAAACATTACCTTGAATACTTATGGATGATTAAGAAGAGTGTTGATTTAAGAACTAGTAACCTACATTTAAGAGAATAACCAAACTTCATCAAAACCCTAAAATACAATACATATACTCAAAAAAACGCATAAAAGTTTACCTTTGTGCAAGGTAGAGTATCCCAGACTAATTTTAAAGTGCCAAATTGAAAGAGGATTGCAAGAATTGATGGATTGAAGCTAGTCTAATATTGGTTTTGTAAGGAGAAAGTTGAGTAGTATAAGATAGGGTTTTGAGAATTAAGGAAAATGAGAACGAAGGGAGCTGCTGTGCGTATTTATGGAGCTAGCTGTTTGCAGTTACTAACTGCGAACAGGTCAAAAAAACTCAAACAGCTGTTCGCATACAGCTATTTTGTTTTTTTGACTAACTGCGAACAGCCCCAAACCACAAGTTTAGGAATTTGACGCTTACTTTTGAAAATAAGTTGAAACTTATCTTATTTCGTTCATTTTGTTGTTATTATGTCTTAATCATTTCAAATTTTCGTCTTTTGAGAACTTGATTCAAAGAGAACAATGTCATATTAGTGATGATCATTCAATCATGGCAGGTGAGCCTAAATTGGAACTAAAAATTTAAACTTTGGGTGATATTTCAATTATAAAAATCCCAATTTTAAGATATCATTAGTCTAAAAAGTTCAATTTTGAATTTTTTTTTTAAATCTTAACTTTAAAATTAAAGAAAAAAATACCTAAACTATAAAAGGATTATATATTTATTTTGCCTCTTTTAGTAATCATCAATACATTATGTGTTCTAAAATAAAATATCCCTAAGAAAAAACACAAAGTTAAAACTTTTAATTGGAGTAGAGTTTTTAAATGGATTTTTCTTATTTCTTAGATAGGAAATTCTTTAAAATAGAATGGATTATTAAGTTGCTATCACAAACCCTTTTGTTAGTTGCAACTTGCAGATCAGTGGCACATATCAAATTGAGTTACTTCAAGCTCTCTTCCTCTATAATTTGGTTGAAATTAGAGAACCCCTTTTTACAATGAGCGGCCAAAACCTTGACACTAGAGACCATAGATTGGTGATATGCATAGGTGATATCCATGGATTTTACTCAAAGCTCCAAAACTTATGGTCAAATCTGCAATCCCAAACAAACCCATCTGAATTTAACAATGCTATTATCATTTTTCTGGGAGATTATTGTGATAGAGGTCCAGATACCAAAAGGGTAATTGATTTCTTGATTTCTCTCCCTTCAAAATACCCAAATCAAAAGCATGTTTTCCTTGCTGGGAACCATGATTTTGCCTTTGCAGCATTCGTCGGAGTTCTTCCTCCCCCTTCGGATGGGTCTGAATTCAAAGATGGATGGAAAGAGTATGCGCAGAGTGAGGAAAGAGAAGGGTGGTATAATGGTGATGGGTATCAAAATATGCATTTACAAGGTAGAAGATGGGCCGGTTCAATCAAGGTTAAGTTTAATACTTCTAAAGGAACTGATTATCAGGGTTCTATTTATGATGCTGCTCCTACTTTTGAGTCTTATGAAGTTTCTCATGGGTCTAGTGGTATGATTATGAACTTAATCCTAGTCTAATTCTATTTAATTACTCAGTCCTATTTTGCTTTCTTATGCTTAGAGCTCCTTTGGTAGACATAGGAATTTTATTTTCATGGAAATTTTTATCAAGTTAATTTCTTTGCAAATTTCTAATGATGGGCGTTTTTGTTTGGTTGATCATAGGAAATTATAATTGACACATGAATTTTGATTCATCTACCCTCTTTATTGATAATTAAATAGAAATTAACTAAACAACTACTTAAAAAAAAAAAAAAAGCAATTCCTAAGAAATGAACTTGCAACCAAACACCCTCCTAATTTGTTGGAATTTGTGTTGATGATTTTTGTACTCCTATAATTATGCGTGTATAAATTCAAATAGTGTGGTTATTGAGGTGAATATATTTGAATATTAGTTATTCTTCTATTAATTGTGTGTGTGTGTGTTTGGAGGTGGGGTCAGATGTTAGCAAGAACAATACTTTGGCCTCAACTCTAGTTGGAGTTTCTAGATAATGGATACTATTTATCTTTGATGATTTCATCATGTATTTAAGCCTAAGTGCCTAATTTGGATCTGCTGGTGTTGTTAAGATCTAATCATGTTTTGGGACCCTGAATTTAGTAAGATTGTACCTACTTTGCAGAAATGTGATGATTCTAGGGGGTGTTTGGCAAATAGTTTTTTTTATTGATTTTTTGCCTCTTGGCTTTTTAATGGGTCAAATAGGCAAAAGAAGGGTTTTGTAGACAGCTTTTAAGCCATAACCAAGTAGCTTTTTTCGTTGGCTTTTGACTAACGACTTATTTTTTCTTTGCTAAATAGGCAACAATTAGCAAATAATTTTACCAAACATCTCCATAGCAGCTGACTTAAACAACTAGCTTAAACAGTTGTTCATCAGCCAATTCTTTGAGCTGGTCTAGATAGTCAACAACCATTTGCCAAGCCCTAAACCTAAGTGCCTATTTCGATCTTTTGATTTCACATGTGTACCCAACTACCTATCATTTAGGGGAAGGGGAGTATGTACTTAGCTTTAATAGCTTATGAAACATTATTAGCTAGAAGTTCCATTACTTCAATTGAATTTGTAGAATTTATTTTACCTACAATTTCAAACCTCTGAACATAGTTCCCTTTTTGTTCTGAAAAATTAGTTTTCCACACAAAATTAAAGTAAGTTTTGTAAAGCTGCTTCTATGAGCGGGATACACTGGTTATGATGATGATGTTGTTGTATAATTGCTTTATTGCTTTGCTACTCGGGTAGCTAATGAACGCACATATGGTTGCAGAACTTAAAATACAGATATTCGTTAATTGTGCAAAGTATGAAAAGCATCTAAATGTGTTTAACAAGTTCTGTGCAGGATTAGCTTTTATAGTTTGAGATTCTTTTTCACTCTAATATCAAATATTCAATAAACTGCAGCCTTTTTTGAGTTTTTTTGAAGTTTAAGTTTCAAATCCTATGCGTTGATTGCTCATTGCTGTGAGTTAACTGCATATTTTGATTAATCATTCTTTAGATTTGATGAAAGCAGTTCCAGATGATCACAAGAAGTTTCTTGCCGATTTGGTTTGGGTCCACGAAGAGGTTCAGCCTAAATATTTCTCATCCCACTATTTTCATTTCGAATGGTGTAGTTAAGTTTTGTGCGATTGCACACTGTTACAGTACTGTTCTTGATTCAGTAAGAAATTTCAACACTTACGATATGTCTTTTCTAGGACAATGTTTATGTAGCGACAGAAGAGGGGCTAAAGAAGTGTAGGCTAATAGCGGTGCATGGTGGACTTCAACAGGAAAAACCTGTCGACGAACAATTGAAGCTTCTCAAATCTAGGGGCACTGCAATACCGAAGGTTGAACATCTAAGTGGAAGAAAAACAATATGGGATATGCCAAAGGTATTCCGGCCAGGACCACATGAACTTTTATTTTCTCCTACCCCCCAACCAGCCACCCCCTTTCTTTTTCTTCTTTCCAGATCTTAGTTGTGTGGGTATTTTGATGTTGATTGGTCTTGGTCATCAGCCCAGTGTCCCGTACAAAGTCAGGGTTCGGGGGGAGAGGTAGCGGATAGATCATACTCGTACCCCCTCAAGGGAGAGAGCAAGAGAAATGCTCGTGATTATATTTTGATGCTGATTGATCCGGCAAATAATAGTTGATTTGATGAAATTCTGAAAGCTGTGTCTATTTTTTTTACAGGAGCTAAAACAAAGTCCAACGGTCGTGGTAAGTGGTCACCACGGTAAGCTTCATATTGATGGGTTGAGGCTGATAATTGACGAAGGTGGTGGTTATAAGCATAAGCCAGTGGCTGCTATCATCCTGCCGTCCATGAAAATTGTCCGTGACACTGATTCTGTATGAGCATGATTCCTTGGTTTGATCTGAGAAGCACGTAATGGACCGCTGATCACTGAGATAAGTCACTCTAATTTGGTGTTTTAGTAAACCATACAGCATACTGAAGCTAGTTTTTGTATAGTTTCCTTCTTCTCGACAAGCTTCAGTTTTTGATGCCTGAATTCGAATAGGCCTGTTTTAGATACCTATGTTTTTGATCTGATAGCTAATTCGTAGCGCTATTGATGGCTTGTCCTGAAGAGAATCAGGTGTGTTTTAGAACACACAACTTTGTTATTTTATTTAGATTATCTTAATATATAATTAGTGCGATCATAAAACCAATTATTTAGAAAGAAACTCACTAAAATTGTATAAAGCTGCATCGTCCTGCTAATTCTTCACCAATGAGAGTGCTCTAACATGTTTAATACTTTTTCCACATTCCTACGCGCACAAGTGAGTAGAATAGCTTACTACGACATCATGTCAACAAATTGGATTCGTTTTCATTCCCTTTCCTGTCAGTCTTTCCTCCTCTAAATATATCTCTAATATACATTTACGTCGTATTTTATTTGGATTCGACACGCAAAAAATTGACTTGTATGTGTTCTCCCTAACTATTTTTACTTGTCTTTAAAAAAAACTATTTTTACTTGTCTTGAGCATGTCAAGGAGCCATTTTTTATAAAAAACTATTTTTTGTTCGATTGTCAATATTAAATTGAAACTATTAATGTAAAGCTTGGGTATTTTTGATTGGAAAATCTTTTGGTAAGTTTAATAGTTATGCTTTATTTATTTCAATTATCTTTTTCTTTTAGAAATTCATTCTAATATATTATTATTTGAAGATTTGATATTAAATATTAATGTAAAATTATAAACAAATTAAATCACGGAATCTTAGCAGCGATCC
Organism: Amaranthus tricolor; assembly: GCF_026212465.1. Taxonomy (NCBI): domain Eukaryota; kingdom Viridiplantae; phylum Streptophyta; class Magnoliopsida; order Caryophyllales; family Amaranthaceae; genus Amaranthus; species Amaranthus tricolor. The sequence goes on along the minus strand of NC_080051.1, from coordinate 29,927,092 downwards.
ATCCCATTGTAAAAACCATCAAAATCAATAAGCATTCTAAAATGCTAAACAGCAGCAATGTCTCCCACTTAATCCTTGTAGTGATCTTATGCAACAACCCACAAAATGTCGAATTTCCTTATTGACACAGAACAATTGACGTTAATGTTGGGCAGATTCCACAATATAATGGAATATTCTTTGAAGAAGTAGTAGACACGAATTATATCAATAGGTACTTCAACATTGGTATCACTATCACCTGGTTCGTTGGTATGGACCACTGGTATATTTACTACTTTCTTTGTTCTACTATATTTGCTATATTTGACTTTTTACGCAATTTAATGTATTATTTTGCTTACACATCTAAAAGTTATTAAAAAAATAATAATATTATGAAAGTATAGGATTAGACGATTCAAATTTAATTATATTTTTTCTTACACATCAGCAGCAATATAAAAAGTAAGCTTAAACGATAAATAATGTCAATAATCGTTACGTAGCGACTAGTGAGTATTTCAGAATGGAGGAAGTACGTGTCATTCTTTTTCCATGATGTCTAGAAATTAAAAGTCTAATATTAAACAACTATTTTCATGAGAGATTGTTTCTAGGTGAGGTGACTACAAAATAAAGAGTCTATATGCTTATTAACAGAGGCGAAGCCAGGATTTCGAGTTAGGAGGGCCAAATTGTCGATATACTAGCAAATTATTTATTATATAAAACTAGTTAAACTATGAAAATTTTAAAATCATTTAGACTGAAATGAACTTGAATCATAACAAAAATTATATTTAACAAATAGAGTTGAAGCTTCCTATAATTACCCATTTCAAAAAAAAAACTAAGTGTTTTTTACTTCATATATTTGTTTCTAAGTCTCAAATAAACCTATTAAAATTAAGATAGCAAAAATATAAGCACTCATACTAAAAAAAGGATGAATGTGAAATTATGAATGATAAATAGTAATGACATTATAGTAATAATTAAATTTATTAGTCTATTAAAAAATAATAGTTCAAATTTGGGTTTGATCCATTAACCTTAGATTACAAATATATTATCTCAATCATTGATCTACAGTAATTTTTGTTATAATTATACACTCTTTAAATTATATAATATATTAGTAAGGGGGACCAAAACCAAATTTTCAAAGGACCAAAACTAAAAGTAAATTGACATTGGTATTAGTTGAGTTATTTACCTCATTTAGAATATGCGTCTCAATCAAAAATAGTTTGTGTCATACAATAAAATTATAAATATTAAAAGATTTAGTAGTTAAAATTTTACCAAGTGCATGCCTGGACCATCTCAGATTGTTAAGCTATAAAGTGATTTGACATAAATTTTAAGGAACACTTTAAATATAAGGAATACAAGAAAAAAATACCATCGAACAACTAAATAACTTGTTTAAGTGTCTTATATTTCAAAGTTTAACTAAATTAAAAATTTAAACTGATAGTTAAAGTCACATAATATATTGTATATATTTTAATATGTCCCTTCAAATTAGATTTTTTTGAGCTAGAACACATGTTTTCCTTGTACTATGCGCTATATATTCTACTTAAAATGAAGATTAGATGAGATTCAAACTCATGAAAACTCATGATCTTTGTTACTATAATTTTTTTATTTGTAGATAGGCTAGAGAATTTCTATCAACAATAGGAGATTTGTCGCACTAACTTTTAATATCATGTTAATAAATTATTAAGACTAAAAATTTAAAGCTCATGTTAAATACCGATAAAATATCTATATTATTGTATCTCAAAAATGCACCTAATTCATCTCTTTTACCTCAAACTTTCATTTTACTAGATCTCCAATAACTTACTCAATTAGCATTGGTAATGCCACTAAAATGCTCAATAGAATACTTTTTCCACATTTTGACGTATACAAGTGAGTTGGAATAGCTTTAAAATGAGCATTAAGTGTTTTAATCGGTTGGTGCACGAAAATCAGGAAAGACAAGTAAATAGAAAACAAGGTGAAACGGAAAAGATACCTTTTTAGGAAAGGACATACGACACCGATGGTGTACAAGTGTGATAATTGACACATGACACTCCAGCCTGAGCCGGCCTTTTCCCATCCCATCTCTTTCACTTACTCGTGATAATTGACTCCTTTGAGGGTCCCACTTAAATTATTGCATTTTCCAATGGGATCTTTACTTACTTTTTAAAATTTTTAAATTAATTAATAATATTTTATTCGTTTCTTTTTGTTTGTCCACTTTAAATTTTTTTATTTTATAAGGGAGAAATTTAAATTTTATTTTTTGAAGTATATATTCATAACAAAATATATTCATTTGAGATCTTGTTGGATTTGTCTTGATGCAAAGAATTTTAATAGAATATATAATTTTTATAATTTTTTATTATGGGTACTATAAAATATCGAGTCTCAAAATTTACCTTGAAATACGTAAAAAAGTAAAGTGGACAAACAAAAAGAAACAGAAGAAATAACTCATACACTTATTTCTAGATAATTTTACATTGAAATTATTTTATTAGACTAATCTAAATTTAATAGACTGTATAAAACATAAAATAAGTACCAAAATAAGTTTTAACACCATTAATATAGCCAACATACATAACTAATAACTACTCTTACCCCAAAAAACTAACAACTTCTCGTACATGAACAAATACTTAAGAAAATCAAATGAAATGAACAATGTCATAAAACAAATTTTCAATGTATTTTTTTTCTTAAATTTGCAATAATTTTTTGATCTTACTCTTAATTTGCAATGTGTCTTGGATATAATTTCTAGTAACATTTTTCCTCCCTAATCATACCCTATAATAAAAAAAAATAAAAAAATATTTCACAAAATAACTTATTGAACAATTTTAACTTATTTCGATTGAAACAAATTGTTGCGTGGTCAAAACATCTACTCCCTCCGTTCCTTTTTGTTTGTTCACTTTACTTTTTCACGTACTTTAACGCAAATTTTGAGCTTTGATATCTCATAATACGCATAATAAAAATTGTAAAAATGATATATTAAAATTCTTTGTAATCAAAACGAATTTAACAAGATCTCACATGAATATATTAAGTCTTGAATATATACTTTATAAATTAAATTTAAATGTTTGTCTTATGATGTAAAAAAACTTAAACTGAACAAATAAAAAAGAATGAAAAAAGTAATCTTAAAATTTTGTAAATCGGATATTACTATTCGTCAAACATGCCGAAAATTTAAAAAAACTCAAAAATTAGAGATCCAAAAAATCAAAAGAATGAACGATGGAGAATAAAGTGGGACCTGACTACTCAATCTCTAATGCACACGGTTCAATACAAATACAACGATTAAAAAAATCCCAAATAAAATCCTTGAATGTCTATGAATCTATGATCTTCTCTCCTTGGCAGTTTTCGATTCTCTCACCGTTCTCTCCCTCACACCTAAGCTCCTCCACTGTCATCTCTCTATTCATCCCCCCATTTTCTCTCTCCTCGAGATTTTTCTGAAAGCGAAACCCTAACAACGAAAAAGCTTGAAGGAACAACAATAAGAAGATATTAATGGCGTATACGATATCTGGTATTCGCTTTCCTTCTGCTCCTTCTGTATATGTTTCCAGCTTTAATGGCGACAATCGGAGAAATTCTCCTTTTTCTCTTTTCATCAAGAATAAGCCGTCTGCTCTTTTTTCTCGTAATATTCTTTTTCTTTGTTTCTTCAGCTTACCGTTTTCGCTGATTGCTTGATTAGTTGAATATTTTTAAATGTGCTCCCCTGCAACTCACTGCACGCATTTTAAGTTAGATACTGTATACGATGAAATGGAAATTTTATCAAAATAAATTAAATCAGGAGTAATGATTTAGCCTTTTTTATTAGTGAAAGTTTTTTTTAGCTAAATATGTTTAATTACATCCTCATTCTCTAACTGTGTGCCAGGAAAGTGATTTGCAAGAAAGTTAATAGTATATGTGATTGCTGGAAATGAATTTGTGTTTTTAGGTATTTTTTTCGTTTGGTATTGTTAATGCTTTTATTCATACATTGTTAATTTTTATATGATTTATCTTTATCAGTTTTGGATTGTGTGGGGTGTTACCTGCTATATGGTGAAATTGAGATTTTCTTGTGGTTTAACTTTGATGTTGATTATGAATGTATGAGTGTGCTGAAACTTTGCTGGATTCTTAAATGAGATTTTTTTGTCTGGTATTGAAAATGGATGAAGGTAGGAGCAAATCATGAGTGAGTAATCAAGAAGTATTGTTTTAATTTTAGGCGTTTGGTGGTTGATATGGAGAAACAAGAAATTGGGATTGTCATACTATATTAACTATGGGATTTGAAGACGTAACAAGTTTTTTGGAGAAAAACTGAATTACTCTGCATATTTGACAGTGTACTGGTTGGTTGAATTCACAGGAACAATTGGCTTACATGTTTGGCGGAATTAGAAATAGATGTATGAAGTTGGGAATAGGTTTTCTTCAGGTGCATTAGATTGGTTACACAAATTATTACCATGACGTAGACAAGGCAGTTGGAAGTAGTTTTCCATGTCTGATTTGTTTCGTGATGAGAAGATGGGTTGATTGGTGTTGGGAGTTTGGATTTGAGTTGCTGATTGGATGCTTTAGAATGGGACAATTGGATAGCTAGTCCACGTTTGATTTGTCCATGACAAGAAACTAGATGTTTGATAAAGGAAAATTTGGTTGCTTTATGGATTTGAGTTGCTTACACAGGTGATCACATTCTATAAGGCGTTAAAAGCACTTTCTCTAGGTGTAAATGTGACTTTGTTGCACCGTTTGTCCAACATGCTTACAAATGTTTTCTATGTTGCTCCGAAGACATAGGAATGAGAGATACACTGTCATGAATGCATGCAGTACCTATTTTCTGTGGGTACTTTTCCACATTGGTTTCTTTTGGTTTATGTAGCTGATCTCATATTGTTAAAGTTAAGGCTTTGACATTGGTGTTGTTGCCAAGATCATGCCAGAACTCAATCTTGTCTGCCAGTATGTCAGCACCCTTGTTTATACCTTTTTTTTTGCTGATTTTGGGTAAAAATTAATCAATAATGGCTAGTTTTTTGGTATTTCTGTTGTTCTTCCTAGTTTATTTAATTTGATGACCCTTTTTTGTATATTTAAATTATATTTGAGGTGCTTTTTGAGGGTCTCTAATCGAGTCTTTTCACATCTTTGGCTCATAATCTTTCATCTTATGGATTTTTTCTAGGCAAGCTGTTTGCTCACAAGTCCTCATATGATTCTGATTCTCCATCAGCAACAGTGACGGAATCACAAAAAGTGCTTATTCCTGGTGGTGAAATTGAAGATTCTCTGTCGGATGAAGGCTTGAGTTCTGATTCAAAACTGACTAACGATGAGGTGCTAAATTGGTTTGATTGTCATATGTTGTGTTTGCTTAATATATACACTGGGCAAGGGGGAGAGATGACTAGAATCATCAATTGCTACTAATATGGTTGATGTTGGTGAACTTGTATATGTAGTTATAATCAATGGAGGGAAAACAAGATTCGTTCCGTTTTATACTGTAAAATAGTTGGTAAAAAGTTTCCTTTAGTTGTTTGAATTTATAGGCAGTTATATAGCTTTTCTGCCTCAATGCGAAGCTTTTTATGTCTAATTGCTTGCTATCTAGTAGGCTACACAAAATTGGCCAAAAAGCACCCTCTTGAGCAGCCTTGCTTTGCGCCTTGTGTGCCTCAAGCTTAGGTCTGACTGAAAACGCCTTGGCTAGGTGAGGCAAAGCCCACTACAAAAGGCGTATGCCTTGGTGTGCCTCGATGCATTTTGCATCATGTTGTGTTGGGTAATTAAGTTAAGCTTGTTTATTTGAAAAAGAAATAAAGCTGGAAAACAAAATTTTATTTGAATATGGAGTTCGAGAAATTGTTGCTTCCATAACAAAAGAGAGCTGTAAAGCAAGTGAAGAAGAAGATAAATTTGGGTATTCTTCGCATTCTCATTATAATAGTTAAGCGCTAAACTATTATTTACCGCAATGATAATGAATGTTTTCAAGCTTGTTGCTAAAATCTAAATATAAATGTCATGTTGTCTATAGTGTTATATATGTTTTAAAATTGGATTTTAAGCTTTTTAATCGAAGTGTGCCTCGCCTACAAAAAGCCCGCACCTTCACCCTGCCCTTAGCGCGTAGGGTCTAAGGATCTTTTCCGCCTCGTTCCACACACGCTTTTTAAAACTAAGCTTGAGCATTCCATGTAGTTGCTTTCCAACACCTCTATTTTATTTGCATAGAGTGACTTACTTTCTAGAAAGCTATTTTCCTTTCTCTAGTAAAATAGAGTTTATCGTGGTTCAAGTACATCATACTTGTATCTATTAATCACCTAAGCATTCTTATTCCCTTTGAGGATGTTCTTGTTTGTTTTCTTGTAGGGTATCCAAGATTTAGATGTGAGGACCATGAAAGGAGGGAAAGAGATTGAAACGGAAGAAAAATTTATACAATCTGAAATTGCCATTCATGACAAGCTAGACTCTGTCACTTCAACACACGATCACAAAGATAAAGAAGTGCAAAATATTGTTACCAAGAGATCAATTCCTCCACCCGGTGATGGACAAAGAATATATGAGATTGATCCACTTTTGAGAAGTCATCGTGATCATCTTGATTATCGGTGAGATATTATTTTAGTCTTTTTATTATATTTTATGAGGTTGATCAAGGGTTTTCTATTCGTCACTCAAGAGAACATCACATAACATAAGAGGGAAATACTTGGTTTGTTTCTTTTTAGTATTTCTTTTCAAGTGTTTCGTAACAATGGTTGACCGATAATAAGGTTTAGATATAAGGTAGGGGCAAGAATAATTGTGGATCTTTTTGAGCTGTTTGCTTTTTCTGTGAGTGTTTGTCTAGATGGGGCCATCAAATTCTTCTTGAACATGGTACATCTAGTTAGTTTCATATGTTCATTTGATCGAAGAAGAAGTTTACTTTTAAATATGTCGTTCTTTGAATCTTTGATATTCAATGTTTTTTTATAAACTAATTATATGGTAGGACAAAATGGTTGACTGAAAATGTATTTTATTTCTTCAACTAGAAAGGTTTGCTCTTTTTTAACAATTGTCCTTCGGTATAATTTGTGTAATCCGTTTTTAGGAAGTTCACAAAAACTATTTGGTATCCTAAATAGAAAAATATTTGTAATCCTTTTTTTTGGAAAGTTCACAAAAACTATTTGGTATCATAAATAGCAAATTAAATCTATGCATCCTATATGTTCTTTGAGGCTATAGCACCCTACATAAACTCTAGTACTTGATGTTTGTAAGCAATCAAATGCCTTCAAGAATAATATCCAAGGATAGAAAAATCAAATGGAAACCTAAAAAAAGGAAATGTAATAAACTTTGTTTCCGTAACCATTGAAGAAGTTGACGAGGCAAGCATGGATCAAACTTGGTCAAAGATGAAGAATTGTATAAATCATGCGGGTAAGGGCATTCTAGGAGAAGCAAAGGGTGGTGTATTATTGTAAATATGAGGAAATAAAAGTTGCAATAAAATAAAAAGAAAGAAACTTAATCTGAAAATCTTAGAGTGATGAGAAAACCTAATATACAAGAAAGCTAAAACCAAGACAACAAAAATATGTGTCAAATTTAAAGTGTACAAAATTATACAACAAGTTGGATCAAAAGGAGATACACATGGAAAGGATCTTAACAAGATAACGTGTGTCAAGGATACTAAACATATTACTTGTTTCCAAATAACCGAGATCACGAAAAAACCACTTGAATAAATTGTTAATGGATGTCAAGGGGACACGACATGAGACAACTTGATGGAAGGTGGAAAGAGAACATGGAATTCATGAGATAATAAATAAAATTGAGGTTGATGAGACTTTGTAGAAAGTGAAATAAAAGAAAGCACTAGTCTTGATGACATTCCAACTGAAGCTTGGAAATGTTTAGGGAAGATAAGATTAAATTGGCTAAAAGCCTCTTTAATGATATATAAAGAAAAATAAGATGCAAAATACTAGTGGACAACTAACAAAACAAAGGAGATGCGAAATACTGTTCTAAGTATAGGGGAACCATGAAGTTATAGAGAGAGTGATAGAACACGCCAAAGATGCATAAGCAATGTCAAAAACCAATTTGGTTTTATGCTAAGACAAACCACATGAAAGCTATCCATCTAATGCAACAATAAATAAATGGAGTTTTACAAAGTATAGAAAAAAGATTTCAACATAGTTTTTTTTTTTTTAAATTGAAGAAGGCATATGACAAAAGATCACGAGAAGTACTTTAATGATTTATGATAAATAAATGTATATCACGTAAGTATATGAGTAAAGTCCAAGATGTATATGAGAAAATACAAATAACTTTAGGACATGTGGAGGAGTGATTGAAAATTTTCTAATCATGATTGGTCTACATCAAGGTTGTGCTTGAATTTGTTTCCTATTTGTGATCCTGATAACAAGTTTCTTTAGGAAGAAGTTTTATTGTGCTTGTTTGATGTACAAATGGTAAGAGCTTAAAATGTAGGCACACATTAAAATTTAAATAAGTGAAAGTAAGGCAAAGTACATGGAATTTCATTCTAGCATAAACAATTTTAATTGGGGTGTTGTAAGATTAGATACAAAAAAGCTTCCTCTAAGTAAGTGTTCCAAATATATTAACTCGGTTTTTCTTAAGAAAGGAATTAGTGTGCATAGGATTTAGAGTTGATGATTCAAACGGAGAGGCACGACACAATACTCTGTGCTCGAGGTGTGTCACTAATGTCAAAGGAAAGTTTTTGTCCCACTCTTATTAGACCAACAATACTATATGTATTAGAATGAACAATTAGCCTTTCAGAAGAGATCATTGTAGGAAGACGATGGTGCTTGAGATGCATTATGTTAATATAGGTGAGTGAACATACACTACATTGTAGAAATTTCTACTAAGAAAGAATCTTGAAGGTCGTAGACATTGAAGACAAAATGAGAGAAAATCGTGTATGTTTGTTTGTTCATGTGCAAAACGGTTGAAACTTTTAGAAGAGGAAGTGGTAAATCAAAGATAACATTGATAACAAAATTGAAAAAATAATATGAAGAATTGTGATTGCATAAGCATGTGATAATATCTAGAAAATGATTGGAGGGATGATCATTGCAATTGATTTTACTAGTTGTACATTAATATTAGATATAGTTATAATTATTAGTATTATATACGGTCGGGTAATCTTTATTAGATTTGATTTTCTTCATATAGCTGATCGCATATTGTCATGGAATTGTTGGAACGCATATGAGCGACACCTCCAACAACTTTTACTCTTACACCCTCTTTTCATATCATGACTTGTGGCTGCCTTCCCTCCAATAACGTACTGTCATTTGACTTTTTATTCTTACTTTTATACTACATACAAAAAAACCTCTCCCTACTAGAATTTGAGTATCCCTGCCAAAGACTTGGTGGAAGTTTATCCTTAGACAGGCAGTTTCATACAAAATCTATTGGCTGCAATTATGTCAACTCTTAATTGTTTGTTTGGAGTCACATTGTTTCTCTCTTGCTCTTTCATGAGCATAAGAGCCCAAGAGGATTAAGAGTTATATTGGATGTGATTAGGCTTTCGTGAACTAGGTGTTTCCCAATTCTAGGCATGTACTGAACTTAATGGGCTGTAACTGTGAGGTTTTTTTTTACTTTTAGGTTCCTTGCTCCCAAGTTCTTTCTTCTCTCATTATATTTCCCATTAAGTTCCATAGTATCTTATCTTTGACATTCTTATGGTTATATATTTGTTGCACAGGTCCACATAATAGTTGAAGCTTGTATGTTAATTGCATCTACTTTTGCAGTTATTCAATGTACAGGAGATTGCGTGAAGCTATTAATCAATGTGAAGGAGGCTTGGAGAACTTTTCTCGTGGGTATGAAAAAATGGGTTTCACACGCAGGTAAGATATATATGGGCTGTAATAGAGTAAAATATTGGTAATTAATGTAATTTGTATTCTTCGCTTATTGTTTACGAAATGTTTTTCACATATCTGCTTCCGTTTCTTAACAAGTCTCTTTCAGGCTTGTTCATACAGACTAAGAAGCTGTTAGTTGTTACCCACTTGCTCTTGTGTTCAAAGCAGACGAGCAAGGCCACAATGGTACTTTTAAATGATATAAACATTTGCGTAAGAATTATATGTGAAAAAGATTGCGGAAATAGAAAAGTCCAAAGCCCTAATAGTGAAGAATGGAGGGAGATGGAGTAATTTTGGTAGTATTACTTGAATAAAATTGATTCCAGTAATATGAATCTGTTATGGCTGATTTGTCTAAGTTAAATAAAAAAATTAAGGTAAATAGTTATAAGTTGTTTTAGATAAAATTATTATCCTATGATCCCCTTATCTGAAAGTCTATGTTCTGGCACATGTCTGGCTAACCTGCATCCTCTGATTGCTTCTACTTATCTTTGATTTTAATATTTGCAAAATTTTGATCTATGCTTCCGATGTCCAAAATTTTTTCTTAAATTTCTCACAGGGGTTCTAAACTTTTTACATTATATGATTGTAGTAGCTGAAAGCGGTCATAGTTTATTCTCTTCTTTCTACTTGGCTAAAAGATTTTCTATTTTCACTTTCCAGCTCTATGCCTCTTACAGTGTACTGAGTCAAATGGCTCATCAAAAGCTTTGTGCCTCTTATTTATGGTGATGTGTTAGATGGCTGTCTTGTGTTGGATCAAGTGTCTTATGTAAACAACACCTTTGCTGTTATAAGAGTAACCACGCTTTCCTCCACTGCTTGTTTTCTATTTAGATTTGTGGGGTGTCTTAACTGATGATAATCATAAAAGCTTATTACTGAGAAGTTAAGTATTAGAGGCAAATAGACTTTTCCAATTTACGCCCTTATGATTTTGTTAATGATGTGCAATTAGGTTCCATATTTTTGTGGTGGTTGGAGAAGAATGTTGAGTAATGTGCTTAGACTTGGTAGGTAAAATTTTTTTCACTGATCTTCCTCAAAAGAATTGGAATTGCCTAGAGCATGTGAAAACAAATATAAAATAATGGAGGAAAAGTATGGATGATTTTTAAAATTGAAGTTCTTAGTTTTAGATTAGTATTAAATACGGTTGACTAAAGTATAATCGTTGTCATCAATGATCTATTATGTTGACGCTGATTTGTTTTGGTTCATGTAGCCAATCCCATATGTTGGGGTTGAGGCTTTGGCATTTTTGATCTTGTTATGTAATTATTGTTGAATGGTCTTGACTTTGATTTCATGATGTATCCTGTCGTCCGCTCAGTTTATAGCTAACTTTGCTGCTATAAGGTCTGTTCTGAAGTTAATTTCATATAAATCTCTAGAGTTGATTATTAATGTTCAAAGCTGTCTTGTTGAAAGTAATTTTTGACATTATATTTGCAGATGTGTGTTTACTTCTGGATTGCATCTAATTTTCATGTAATAAACTTGCAGTGCTGCTGGAATAACTTACAGAGAATGGGCACCTGGAGCAACGGTGTGTTCTCCCTCAACTCTATTACTATTAGGATGTCTCTTAACACGCAGAAATGACGCAAAATGCAAAACAACTATGGTTCTATCATGTGAAAGTTACCTAATGTGAATTAAGTTGCTTGTTAGTCTTGAAAGTTTAGAGCTGGATGAGAGCACCTTGATTGTGTTTTGAAGGTTCATTTGTGATTGGTATTGTTAGGAGTCTTAGAAGAGGATAGTAGTCATATTATATGATGGCTTGGTGGTTGTTTTGGTGAATATCCTGTGAAGATATCATTGCAGTTTGAGTTGATAGCTTGTACAGAAAGAGCTTTACTTTATTTGAGAACAATGAAAAGCATTACAGCATGATAGGGTCAGGAACTCTGCATATTTTACTCATAGTTCTGTTGCAGTGATCTTGAATGGATATTATTGCTCATTAAGAGGGAGATAGAGAAAGAGAGAGATTCTCCATTATTTCAGTGCAACATTTCATGGTGACTTGACACACAAAATAGCGTAATAGGAAGTGGACCTAGCATGCCCATGCATTAGTTATGGGAGAAAAAAAAAATTTCCTGTTTCTTTTGAGTGAGAAAGTGGTCCAAACCATAACCTGGTTGTCAAAATAACTCCTTAAGAACTACCAAATATAGATAGCATACTAATGTGAAAATTTCCCAAAAGGCAATATGGTGCACTTTGAAGAAAAAAAAGAGGTATTTGAAAATTTGTTTTCTTTTTGGAAGTTACAGAATGCGTTTTTCTTTGTGGTTGTTTCCAAAAAGATGACCACTATGGGAAGTAATCTAGTTTTAGCTAGAAATATTGGCTAGAAAATGCCTGTGCGTTGAAGAAATATCTATTGACTATAAGAAGAAATATTATATGAAAATGTTGGTTAATAAATTGCTATTGGAGAACATTTGCCAACTATTAGCTGAAACATTTGAAGGATCAAGGATAGGAATTTTTTTAGCTTAAGTTTTGTCTTAAATCGCTAAGGGGAGTTAAGAAAGTTGTGTGTTTGAATTTAGTGTATGCTTGCCATTGCTTTTCGATGAGTGCTGCACTGGTGTTTTGGGAGAACATTAAATAAAAAAAGGGAAGTAAGCTAGTACACTTATGTTTAGTTACTCAGAGAAATTTAGGGTAGACAAGGTTAGTAAAGGGATGCTCATGATAATATTCAAACATTAGATAAGCTGAACTCAACTAGATCAAATTTAATCAGGCTAAGATCAGATGCAGTTCGGGTAAACCAAACAGTGTGATTTCGTACTGCCTATTGAAATTATGTCATTGCGTACCACCTAGTGAAATTACAAGCCAAGTAGTTGTGATGACATTTAAGTCTTGGCCTTTTCTAACAGCCAGGTATCATTAGCCTGATGCCAAACTATTTGTAAGTAGTTTTATTTGCTGTTTAAATATGTTTTGGATTTTCATAGAGGTTATCTTTTCTAATAAAATAAACTGCAATTCTAATTCTCTCATCTTATAGGTGTCTTATTAATATAGTGTGCTTATACTTCTCAAAACTTCCTTTGGGGACGACGAAAATCAATAGTAATTTATTGTCTAAAAGATGTTTTTTAATTCATTATCATATTTCTGAGTTGTGACCACAAATTTTGTTTGTAAATCTGCAGAACTGTATTGAATTATAGTGAGTAATTGACTTCTCTAAAGCTATAGCTTGATTGCAATGTAAATATGTAATGAGTAATTAAACTTTGTTTTCTATGTTCAAGCTATAGTTTGCAATCAAACAACCTCTTTGTTATTACAAGTGTAAGGTTGTGTACATCTAACTCCTCTAACCTTGCCTAGCCGGAGCCATGCTTGGTGTTGTATGTGACTGTTTTTACCTTTCTTTTCTTTTAGTGAACTTCAATTGATATCTTCCTATTTTAATAAGTTTATAATCAGTTTATTTATTGGTGACACATTGGCTTTTCTAGTTTTTTTATGTAGTGTTTCTTTGTCTCATTTTGTTGGGTAAGGTTGTGAGTTTTTGAAAGGCTGTGATTACTTCGGTAGCAGAAGTCTTGGATTTTCTATACTGCATCTACCCTTTCCTCTTTTGTTTGGATCTATTTATTGTTCATCATTAGTCAAGGAGAAGTTCTCAAGAAACCATGGGGAAACTTACCCTTTAACTTCATTTTTTTTTCATTTTAGTGTAAAAAATGATGATGTTTGTTGCACTGATGTTCTTTTTATGTGCTTATACATCATTTCATTGTCCTAATCATTCTCAGTGGGCATCATTGGTTGGTGACTTTAACAATTGGAATCCTAATGCTGACGTCATGACCCGGGTAAGCTATCCTCAATGACCTTCGTTGTATGTTGTAAGAAGTCTGAATGCTATTCATGCTTTTGACAATTTTGCCTAGTATTTTTTTCATGGCATTTATGAATTGACGCATATTTTATATTTTTAATACAATTTTTCTTCCAAGAGGAAGATAAGAAATGTGTTGAGCATCAATCTGCTGAACTACTGATTTTTGAGTGAGCTCCTCGGTGAGGGGCAATGACATATCAGATCACTGATGATTAACTTCATTAATCCTCATTCCTTACCCTCCCCTCCCTTTCTTTTCAACTAAAAAGATATTTAATAATTGGATAGAGATAATAATCGAGGAACTTGTTTTTTTTTTGTTTTGTTTTTCACCAGTGGAGGAACTTTTTGCTTAATTCATATCCAATCCTTATCTTTGTAATTAATTTTTTTAGTTCAATGATTTAGTAAATTAGTGCAGTGAGGCGTGAACTGCACCTATTTGAGTCATGTATTGCAAATTTATTTTTATTTAGTTTGCGTATTGATAGCCTATTTCGTGGACAAGGTTAGATTGTGAATCCTGATATAAGTTTCCTTCTCTCCTACCTCTTTTCGTATTTATAGTTTCTTGAAATGTATAAGTTGTTGCCTGTAATGATAAATATTCTTCTTTGAAGTTAGGATACAACTTTACCAATAGAGGAGTAAATAATTTTTAGTATGCAAATACTTGTATACAACGGGTATTCGTATTCAACAGGGTTAATCTCCGCATCTTTACCTTTTTAAAAAAAATTATATTTTTCACCCAAATTATGTGTTAGAAGCCACCACAATTTCAGGAAGGTGATCCGAGATTATATTAAAGTCAATATACTTAGAAGTCTCATCAAGTTTCCTGAGTGGCACTCCAGAATCCAGATTGAATTAATGATTTAAGTCACCGTAAATCACATAACATTATGTTCTGCCATTTAGTACCCAATGTTTAGTCTTGGTTAGTATCTAAGACTGAGCTTATGCTCTTTTGTTCCTCAATGTTATTCCCTTCAACTAACACAATTATGTCATTATGTGAATGCAGAATGAATTTGGTGTTTGGGAGATCTTTTTGCCCAATAATGCAGATGGCTCACCAGCAATTCCCCATGGATCTCGGGTGAAGGTAATATCTGAAATATGATATTGTACAAATTTTTCGTACCATATTGTGATCTTTCATAAGATCCCAATTCCTAGGATAAGAAAATTGATGAAACAACAATGTCTAGAAAAGCCATCAATTTTTTGAGTTCAGGTTGTACTTTTTATTGGAGTGATTTGCTTGTCCGACGAAAATAAGAAAACATTTTACGATGATGGCATTGATTTAGTCTATTGGTACTGGGACTTCGCTCCAAACTGTCAGACCAACTTTCTAGAAATTATACATCTTCTGGCACAGGCCCCCAGCTAAAGCCTAAGGGTTCATGAAGCATGAAAACCTTGTGCATATTTTCAGCCATTTGATTTTTTTTTAAATGACCTATGAAAGATCATCATACATAACTGAGTTTTACATTCATGGCATGTAAATGAATGCAACTTCCACAAAACCAAACAAATGCCACTGAGATTCATTAACAACTTGGAGATAAAGGACTCACGAAGCTTAGGAATTATGAGTATGGATGCCTGTGATTAGTTTTGATAATAAGGAAAATTCCATTGAACCAAAGATGACACACTGGTATACACTGACAACTTGGTGATAAAGCTGTTTCAGGGGTACTAGTTATCACTGTCCCTATCTCATTGGAAAAACTATTTAATAATCAACAGTATTTTGATTTTGTTATCATACAAATTGATACCTTGTAGTGAATTGCTAACCTGGAACTTTATATCAAGTATCATGTAGTGAAACAATTGTGTTCAGCATTTTGGAATTTATTTGGTTTTTGTCCAGTTTGAATGTTGAATCAATCTAAGAAAGTTAAAAATTCTGAAGGATTAGGGGATTTTTGTTTGCTTCTGAGTAATTTCCTTTGAAATTTGGATAACTTATGCAGTTATTCTTATAGCAGCAGTACGTTATCTTGTTTTATTATTTCAATATCTAGTTGGATAAATGTCTGTCTTCCAAGTCTGAGGCTTGAAACCATCAACAGTATTGATTCCTGGCCAGCGTTCTACTAGTATTTAAATCGACTCTGCCGAATGGTTGATTTGTTTTGGGGCAGAGGCTTTTTTAATGTTAAATACACTCTGTCCTTGAGCTATCTTTTCCTTTCTCCCTTTTCAATTTCATTTTCTTCTTTATATATTTATTTATGATAGATGGACGTATTTATGATCTTTATATTGCCCATTTATAACCATATCTTCCATGAGCGGGATATCCTTGGTATGATGATGATGATGTTACTCATTTTTAGTGGCAACCCAACATGTTTATGCTCATGTTTTTTGGTAAAATTTTTTTTGGCTTTTGTTTTTTGGTTTGGGGGGGGGGTTGTTTCTCATTTGATAATAGTTAGTGTGGAAACATTGGCTGTATGTTAACTCATTGTATTTTTTTTTCATTTTTAGATTCATATGGATACACCCTCTGGAATCAAAGATTCTATCCCTGCTTGGATCAAATTTTCTGTTCAGGCACCAGGTGAAATTCCATATAATGGGATTTACTATGATCCACCAGAAGAGGTAAGAAATGCTATATGGCATCAGATCTGGCAAAAAAATGTGACTTCTGTACTCGTGCATCTGATTTTGTTTTTTCATGTGTGGAGTAAAAATTACCGTATTGTGTTCTTGATAGGAAAAGTATTCTTTCAAGCATCCTCAACCAAAAAGGCCACAATCTCTAAGGATCTATGAGTCGCACGTTGGCATGAGTAGTATGGTGCGTCTTTTTCTTCCTATTCCATGGTTTGACTGCAAGAGTGCAGGTTACATCTACATTTAGTGTTGGTTTATTTTTAGATAACTATACATTGAACGAAATGTTGTAGTGAGTTGTTACCTTGCTATGAGAGTAAATAGTATTCTCTGTATGTTTAAGTGTTTATGCATATGGTGTCTTACATGTCATGTGCAATATCTTACTGATAGCTGTAGAGATAAACGTGTTAAATTTCACATTCATATATATAGATGTTTTACTAAGAATTATGGAAAACCTTTCAATACATGTAGGATATGATGGGCAGCCAACCAGTGCCCCTTGACTTAAATAATACATAATTTTGGAAGACATGGATGTGTGAGTTTAACCATCTGGGAAATATTCCAAGGAGGTGAAAGTGGTATTTGCGTATATAGAATTCTTTGTGGAGTGCTTGTTGTCCTTATGTTTTGCAATTAAATCAATATAGTTTTCTTTATCAAAAAATGTGTCTGTGTCAACTATTTATCTTCTTTGTAGTTGATGTACACTTTTGGTCAGTCAAGGATTTTGAAAAAGATGCTCCAGTCACCCAACATTGGACAAATAAAAAACTAAGAATGAAGAGGAACACTGTTAATATGTTTCCAACTACTTATTTGTCCTTTGTGCAATTATTTATCAGCTTTGTCAATTTTTGGATGACATCCTTGGTAGTCAGTACTCAATGATTGTCAGTTGAAAAATCTCGCATTTCAAGAATCATAAATATATATATCTACACACACACATACGTACATACATTCATAATCCCTCTACCCCCTAAAATTTGCTGAACTTTCCATTTGAGGTCGTTCTCTTTATTTTGTTGCATTTCTAAATTTGTTTACACTTTCTGTCGCTCAATTCTCATCCAAAAACTCTTGCTCTCTAATTATCTCATCTACACAGTACTTCTACTCGCTTGTTTTTGTCTTTTTCTCCAACGACCAAGTGGAAAAGAATGATCTTTGGATAAAAACATTGAGGCTATATTTCCGAGCTATGAACATGTTCATATTACTAAAAATGATGGAGCAAACTCAATAAAAATTGGCAATATAGTTATTCCATTCAGTATTTTGGTTGTTCAGTACTCTCTGTACCTTAGCTCTCTAATGATAAGTGTAGTCTGCTTGGGAGTGAATGGCCTTTGCCTCTGAAAAAATTCCCAAGAAGTTCTGCAGTTCCGCTTTCATAAAAATCCTTATGCTATTGTTTTCTCTTATTATTCATCAGTCATCAATTTCAAGCCATCTTTCTGTGTTTTCTTACACCGTTAGGGTCATAAATTATCATCTGAACCCTGTCTAATGCTGTATCATTTTTAAATTTTTGGAATTTCACTTGCAGGAACCTAAAATTAATACGTATGCGAGCTTTAGAGATGATGTCCTTCCTCGAATTAAAAAACTTGGTTATAATGCTGTTCAGATAATGGCTATTCAGGAACATTCATACTATGCAAGCTTTGGGTATAGTTTCACTTTTAATGACCTTTCTAGCTTTTGTGATAATTTGCATAAAAGTTTTTCTTTGTATTTTCACGGATTACTTTTTGTCTCGGTAGTTATCTCTCTTATTCACTACCGTGGTCATGGCTGAAAGGCTGAAATGTCATACTTTTCTGTCATAGGTATCACGTGACAAATTTTTTTGCACCAAGCAGCCGTTTTGGTAGTCCAGAAGATCTCAAATCCTTGATAGATAGAGCTCATGAGCTTGGGTTGCTCGTCCTTATGGATATCGTTCATAGGTAAAGTTGTATTTATCGATATTAGTTGAAGACTTAAAAATGAAAAGCGTGATATCATTTGTTTTGTTGATTCTTTTTGGGTGCATGTGTATCTTATAGAAGTATTTTGTTTTTACGTCAATATCTATATATTTACGGCATCAATAATGTCATTGTGGAAGAATTTCAAACTTTTCATTTCCAGTGGAGCCACAATTCATATTTCTTTGGTTTTGGATTATAACAAACTAGATTTAAATGACTCATTAAATCACAAGCGTTGCTTATTTATGTGAAGCCTTGTTATTATTGTTTGCAATCAAGGGTTAAATGGAAGTATGGAACACGACCTTAATGTTATTACAAGAGTAACTCCCGTTTCCCGCGTAAGTGGCTGGCTCTCTAGTGACATTGTGGGGTAATGTAATGTATTATGGAAGAATAGAATACGATTTTTCGTGTCTTCTTAGCAGTTTATTTTTAAATTGGTTTTTATTATTTCAAGGGCAAGGTTTCGTACATCCGAATCTCCCAAACCCAACCACTTGGCATTAGGGTAATGTAATGTTTTTGTGATTTTTCCTAGACATAATTGACTTCTATATGGTTTGGTTGATTGACCTCAACATTGTACCCAGATATATTTTTTTTTTTACATTCATTTGCTGTCATGATGAACTTCAACTTTTTTAACTTGAGTTTGATCAAGGCTTAAGCATATGTTGGGATTTAGGCTTTGGCGTATTTGTTGAGTTGTTTGATTGGGTTATATGTAAGTTTTTCTAATTTTCGATGAACTACAGCCATGCATCCAATAATGTTCTAGATGGGCTTAACATGTTTGACGGAACTGATAGCCACTATTTTCACTCTGGATCCCGTGGTTATCACTGGATGTGGGATTCTCGCCTATTCAATTATGGAAGTTGGGAAGTACGTATTCTTCTGCTTATTGATGTAATACACTTTCTGTTTTTGCAAATGTTCTATGTAATTTATGTGTCACCTTCAGTAGGTGCTCAGGTATCTTCTATCGAATGCAAGATGGTGGCTTGAAGAATATAAATTTGATGGATTTAGATTTGATGGTGTAACATCAATGATGTACACTCACCATGGTCTGCAGGTAGTATTTCCCTATCCTGTTTTGTGTCTTTCAGTTCGTTCTTTGCTGATTTGTTTTATCTTTAGATTGTTTTTAAATACGAACCTTTTCTCGAAGACCCAAGATAGTGTTCTTGATTTTAGTACCTCTGAAAACAACAGATAGTTTGCTTTACATAGTATTGGTGATTGGGCTAACTCAAATTTATACTAAAGCATTTTTTGGTGCCATGTCCTTAAAAAATATTGAATATAGTATCATCCTTCGACAGTTTGAGTAGAAATTACTTAGCATTGTTTTCAAGATTGACCACACCTTTCTCTTTGATTGTCTGTAATGTTTGTGCGTTGTGAAGTGTAGACAATATATGATGAAAATTAATTTCAATCATCAAATGCAAAAATAACAATAAAAAAATGTTTTGGGGCATACTTAGTTGTTTTATTTTTATTATGTGTATTTTTTTGCTAAATATAAGAACAATTGATGAAGAATCACCCTAGAGAACTAACATACATTGCAGCTTAAGCACAAGATGCTCTAATGAAACATATTCAATAAGTTTGAACTCGCTTCTTAATGTAGTATCTTCGAACAACAGGTAACAAATCGAAAGATTCTAATTCTGTTGAAATGCCATGAACCTTCAACATCTGTTTTGTGTACCCAGGAGTACAATTATCTTTATAGATTAGCGTTCCTTCTCCAACCAAATGACCATATATTGGAAACCAAATTCTTCTTAGGAATGCCCATTTATTTTGCCACTGAAAATGAAACAAGATTTGGTGTAAATCTATAATATACTCCCTCTAATTCTTTTTAGTTGTTCCATTTCCTTATTTGGGCAGTTCACCTCAATTGTCCCATTTCCATTTTAAGACATACATTTTATAGGTCCCCCTCATTTTCTTAATTTTAAGGTACCCAATATTGCACATGGGTAACTATTTTAGGTGGTCTTCTCCAATTTTAAATATTAAAAAATACTCAATATTGCACATGAATCTATTATTTTAGGTGGTCCCCTCATTTTCTTAATATTTATGCTCAAACCAAATGGGACAACTAAATTGAATTAGAGGGAGTGTATAGCAAAGATAGCGCAAAAAAGTACAGCCTCTGGATTAGGAATCCTTAACAACAGATCTAGACACTGAACTGTCTGAATTGCAAGTGATATATACTAAAATGGTGAAAACTGAAATTCAGACTGAGATATACATATTGTAATAAAAAGTGTACATACTATCTTATAGAGTGTACATATTTTTGTGAAGGAAAAAGTTCATATTACTTAGAGAATTACCATCCTAATATGTACAACTTTTAAATATGTATGTACACCTTTTAGAAAATCTCCAACATTTACATAATTTCCATCAGAATATGTACACCATTTAAGCTTTTATGTACATTTGTTTTTACTTTTCACCATTTTAATTGGTTTTCACATGACCCAAAACCTACATATATATATATATATATATATATATATATATGAAGAAGTTCAAGTGAGAACCAATCTGCCTGACAAAAAAAGTGTTACTTTTTACTAAAAAGGTGTTACTTTTAGGCAAAAAAGTGTTACTCTTTTTTATGATACTATTAGGGTAAAAAGTGTTACTTTAAGAAAAATATTCTGAAAAAAACTCACAAAAAGGTGTTACTTTTTACATAAAAAATGTTACTTTTTGCAAAAAATGTGTTACTTTATATTATATTTGTTTTTTGGAAAAATATATATTTTTTTCTGAAAGTAACACTTTTTGCTAAAAAGTACCAACTTTTTTTTAAAACAAAAGTAACATTTTTTTGTCCAAAAGTAACACATTTGCTGTAGTAAAGTAACACATTTTTATTAGGGAGATTGGTTCTCATGGTTCTCATTATATATATATATATATATATATATATATATATATATATATGCTCAGTTTGTACATTACCATCTTAGTGAACAAATCAAAGGGTTATAGACAATAAATTAAATATCTTCAAACAAGTCATTACTTTGAAAAAGGAGTTTCAATAATGGAAAAGGGATGAAGAGCGATGTATTATCAGTGCATAATCTTACATAAGCAATCAGTGGTATGGTACATGGACTTGTTAACTTGTTTCATTTGTCTATTTTCTTCCTCTACATTTCATGTTGAGTTACTGCAATGTTAATTTAATTTTTTTATCTATTGACAGGTAGAGTTTACAGGAAATTATAATGAATATTTTGGTTTTGCAACCGATGTTGACGCTGTCGTTTACCTCATGCTGGTGAATGACATGATACATGGGTTATACCCTGAGGCTGTAACTATTGGTGAAGATGTATGCTACTTAACTTCTCTGAGATCTTTTCTTGGTATTTTATTTGTGTTTCAACATTTTTTGTGGGTCACTTAGATCTGAGGTGATTCAATGCACTTCTTATGGTCAATTAGTTAAGTTTTACTCGTCGGGCAATGGTTCTTAACTTCTTATCGCTCTCTTACATCTTAGAATATGGAGATTGCACTTTTATAAATAATATTACTCATTTTACAACATTTTAGTATTGTGTAATCATGTTTATATTACGTCTCATTTTAAAATTACTGAATACGCTATCTACCAATCATCTACTATGTATATGTGATCAAATGAAATGTTTATTTTCAAATATAGTAATTTTTTCTATTTTAGTCTCCTTTGTTGCTTGCTGAGAATTTTCATATATTCATGATTCTACCTATCAGCTACTATGTATATGTGTTCAATTGAAATGTACATCAATTTTGCTGCTTGCTTAGTTAGTATGGCTTTGGTCAGGAAATAGAGGGTAGTTAAGAGCTGCTACTTTTGTTAAGCTTGTACTATAGGTGTTATTATCTCACAATATACTATTTATGCTTTCAAGATGTTCACTTTTTGTTGCTTACAGGTTAGTGGAATGCCAACTTTCTGTCTTCCTACACACGATGGTGGTATTGGTTTCGATTATCGTCTCCATATGGCTATTGCTGATAAATGGATAGAGATTCTCAAGTAAGTCACCTTAATTGACCTGTATCGTTCATGTTGTCTGTCCATGTGATGCTCAATCAACGTGATTAATTTCCTTGAGAACCGCACTTAAATGGATTTTTTTCATTTTATTTCATGTGAGTGTCAGCCTTTCAGGAATGTGCTTGGATGCATCCACTTGAAATAAACTTTAATCTAAATTTACAAAAGGGATTAATGTGATGGGAAAGGGGTTAACTTGTCAACTTGATCTGTTGAGAAAAAATACAAATTTACAACTTGAATTAAGCCATATTCTAAAGTTGTAGATCAATGGATCCAGTCTTCAGTTATTAACTCACTCTTTCTTTTATCAAGGAACATGAGAGAGATGGGAAGTTGCGGAAACCTTTCTATTTCAGAATAGAAGATGGTATGAACCTGTATAGATAACCTTCGTACACATTTTCCAATTTTTTTATACTACCAATTACCAACATAGAAAGTGTTTTTTCTTGTGGAACTATTTAGTTTTTTACTCCCCCATCCAAATTTATTGGAAATGTGGAGGTTGACACACTTTTTAGGGGGATCAATGTAATCAAATAGAGGGAAAAAGCTAAAGAATTTCTTGTACTAAGCTGACGAGAGAGACCAAAAAGGTTACCTTGGAACTTTTTCAAAACATTCCAATCCCAAAAAGGCAATTACGAGTATAGAGATCAGATGAAGTTTTACTTTCTCTGTCCCATAAAATTGCACCCCTTTCTTTTGGGTGTAATATTAATTTGAAGTTTGCGAATAAGACAAAATACAAGTAGATGTAAGAAATGAGTAGATGAGATGAAGTGATAGAATAAGTTTGTGGACGATTAAAAGAAAAAAAGTGGACATTTGGTACGCTTACGCTCTCATCATTTGTTATTTTGCATGCCCATACCAAATGGTGCAACTCCAGCCCTAAAGGAAATCCGACTTCGAATTTGACTTTTACCCCAATATTTTGTTTCCTTTAAAACTCTAGACGTGACTAATTCAAGTCTTTCTCTTACTAATTGTAATTTTCAATTCTGAAAAACTACTTGGTATTTTTATTTAGATTAATGAATCAAAATACGACAAATCAGATCAAGAGAAATAAAATATGCCAAATCAAAATGCGAGAAAATTTTGTTAAATTGTAGTAGGACTATTTCTCTTGTTAAACTTGAATTCAAAGTACATATTTTTTTGTTAAATTGTATTTGAAAAATATATTTTGCTAATTTTGTATGCTTTAAAATCATTAGTACAATATCACAACGGTAAAGTTTGATTATAATCCGACTCCGTTGGAGGTCCGAGAGTCCGAGTTGGGGCAAACTTGGAGTATGTATAATCAGACTCCGAGTAGAGGTGGATTGAAAAATAAAGTTTAACTATTATCCGGAGCAAAGTCGGACTATGTATAATCCGAGCCGAGTCTAACCCATTGCCATCCCTAGTTGTGTATTTGATGTACTTCCTTCTCACTCATTAGTCCTCTTCAAAGTACAATATATTTTTAGATTTTGTTAGTCCTTTAGTGTGCTTTATTATATCTAGATATTTTATAAGAAAAAAAATCAAGAAACGGTATGTAGTTTCAATTTAGCTGACATGTAGACATTTTCTATTGAGAGGAAATATTATGAAAGGTGCAAAGTTGCCACAAATGTCTTTTGGTAATCCAGTGTATAATTGTGCAATGATAATTTACCTTTATCTCATAACTCTGTCTGCAGGTTACGTGATGAAGACTGGAGAATGGGTGACATTGTTCACACACTCACCAACAGAAGATGGGCCGAGAAATGTGTAGCGTATGCTGAAAGTCATGATCAAGCGCTTGTTGGTGATAAAACAATTGCATTTTGGTTGATGGACAAGGTTTGATTAGTCCGAATTTCAAATTACGTACAGTTTCTTTTTGTTTTCTCGAATATTTGTAGTACAGATCTGAATTTACAGTTACAGAAGCTAGATTAGCAATAATATAGGTAAAGGGACTTTATGCCAAGTAAGTTTTTTTCATGTTTAGCCACTTCTGCCTCTCTCCCCTCATTTTTTTTCAGTATGCTCTTGATTAGACTTTTAAGGGTAAAGAAAAAATAGGCTACTTCTGAAACTAGTGATAAAAAACAATCTGGATGACAGTAGGCTACGCTGGCGAGTGCTAACTGAACTCTATACAAGAATTTGACATGAAAAAGAGGGGGACTGGGAGTGGATTGGTTGAGTTTGCATTTTGTAGTGTTGTTGATGTGATGAGGGAGGAATGTTTGAGCTTATGTGGTTGAAGAGAGTGATAGGACCACATTTGAAGGGGTATAATTTCAATAACGGACAAATGAAAGTGCATAAAGAGGAAGGAATATGTTGGAAATTTTGGTAGCCTTGCAACATTTATTAATTTTAAACTAGATATTCTAGATGTGAGATAATCCGACTTTTTGCTTTGAGATGGAGATTCTTTAGTTAGATATGGTGCTTTACATAGTCACATGTTTTTCTAGGACTATGTTTGCGGACTACTTTCATCTCTTTTGCCAATAACATATTCAGAGTAGTTTGCTTTGAGCTTGTTCAATTAACGACCAAAGTTCTGAACTTATTTTCATTTGGGAGATTTAATCATATTCATCAATGCATTATGCTAGCTTATTATTACCTTTGTAATTTCTCATAATAATTTAAGATGAAGGAACTATAGTAGCATTGTGATTTGTGACAGACTTCTTTCAGGAAAAAAATGAATGCTAACTTTTCTTGCCAATTAAAATGACCATTTTTTTTTTGGTAAAAGCCTCGTTTTATATATATCTTTTTTTGGAATGGTAATCGCCTAGTTCTGAATTTCTGATATTCGAAAACTATATAAATCAACTCAGTTTAACAATTTCTGTCGAGAAAACTTATGCAATGTTATACCTGTGACAGAATTTGTTTGAAACTTGTCTTTTTGCCGAATAATGTCATACTTACGTCCATCACCCATTCAATCTTCTTTCCTTTGCTATCTCAAGATTTATACTCAAAAAACCTTGTGAAACCCAAAATTTCCATTTCATATTTTCATAACAAATAACTCTCCAAGCCTTGCATTAGCTGTAACTTCTCATTGTTACAAAAACTAGATTACTAGCATATACACACAACAATCTGGAAGATTAAAGAATTAAACAACTACCATCAATCCTAATCAATCAATGCCCTAAATGCCTAAGGCTATTTGCTTAATTCCAAAAATGAACCCCTTTCGGTTTATATTAGAGGCCAAAGTCATCTATGTATGTATAATAATGGGTCTCCTGTTCTGCCACGAGTTTATTTCACTTTAAGTTTGAACTGTGGACCTTTAACTTACCATTGGAGTTGCACATTTTATGTGTGATTCCATGCTCTCCCTATTTTTGGTGTAATGCTTTTTACCCCACTTATGGTTATTGAGTCCCTGGCTCCCTTTTTAGTTTGGTTTAAATATTTGGATTTCTGGAAATTGACGTATCCTTATTAATTTTGAATTTAACTTCCAATGGTTTCAGGATATGTATGATTTTATGGCTTTGGATAGGCCATCAACTCCACGCATAGATCGCGGAATTGCATTGCATAAAATGATCAGACTAATTACCATGGGATTGGGTGGAGAAGGATATCTTAATTTCATGGGAAATGAATTTGGCCACCCAGGTAAAACTTGTCAACATCTATTGACTATTTAACTGTTTTTAGTGATTTTCTTCCTTGAATACTGATCCTTGTATAGTTGTATTATGTATTTGTACTGATGATTGATTGACAAATGCCAGAATGGATAGATTTTCCCCGAGGTGATCAGCATCTTCCAAATGGTAAAGTTGTCCCAGGAAATAATAACAGTTATGATAAATGCCGGCGCAGGTTCGACTTGGTATGTGATTGATTTACTGTATATTCCTATTGAGATAATGTGAGTTCACATTTTTAAAAATACCTAGGTATTGGCTACATCTGTGTTGTAAGGCTTTTGTT
The DNA here is from genome assembly GCF_026212465.1 of Amaranthus tricolor. Lineage (NCBI taxonomy): Eukaryota > Viridiplantae > Streptophyta > Magnoliopsida > Caryophyllales > Amaranthaceae > Amaranthus > Amaranthus tricolor. The sequence goes on along the minus strand of NC_080051.1, from coordinate 29,900,473 downwards.
GATACCACAAATGAGATATCGCGCTGCACCTATGACAGCTGCAAACCATTCAAATAGTCCGTGAAAGTAGTTCCATGATTGTGATCGCTCTGAGAAATAATACCATAAATTGATTGTCTGAGTAACGGTTTTCCAAAGTGATTGTGGATAAGAATACTGAAACTTCTACCGGCACTAATTCTTGGTTCTTATGTTTGCTAAAACTGAAAAGTATTGTGTTATCTTTGGTTTGAAATGGTTTCGAAATGTTGTATTTGCTTAATTGGCTGAATATATATCAGCATTTTTGTATTTTAACTGCATGTATTAGCGACGATCACTCGTTGCTTTGTTTTGGTTCATGCAGCCAACCTCTTTTGGGGATTTAAGTTTTGGAATTGTTGTTGTATTGTTATTAAAGTGATACAATTCAGTTTAAAAAGGGAAACCAACTTGCAAATTTTGTCTCAGTTGGGGCAGGTGGTGGAGGGTAAATGACTGAATTTTTTGTCTTCAGATAAAATGGAAAGGTAAATTTGACTGATTTCTGATGTTCTCAAATCTCATTGGATTCTTCTCGAAGGGGCAAGCTTTTCTTTGACTGGAAAGGAAAGTGATTAAAGATAAAGTGAACATAGCTTGACATGATTTATGATAACATTTCAATCAATTTGTCTGTTTGAAATAGGTAGAGGAGTGGGAGAAAGGGTAATGATTTTTGGGCAAGTCTTTGAACAAGTGGAAAGTCAGGTTTTCCTGTGATGCAGTTAAGGAATGAACATTGATAACATTTGATTTTAGTGTGAAGTATCTCATTGATGATATCCATAATTTTTTTAACTTGGGCTGAATTTATTACATGGTGAAGTGCTCCCATTCGGTAACACACTTAGATAGTATTACTTTATACGCTCTTTTAAGAACCTGAAATTGTACTAGAATTATCCATCATGTTTGTCTTATTTTTTATGTCTTTAGGGAGATGCGGATTATCTAAGATACCGTGGATTGCAAGAGTTTGATCAGGCAATGCAGCATCTAGAAGAAAATTTTGGTGTATGTTTTCTTTTAATATCTTAAGATGTGATATTTCTGACATAATGATCATGTTATAGTAAGCATTGAATTTGTATTTGTTTCAACCATGGGGAACTTTTGGTGGTTCGGGGGGAGCCAGTCTCATCTAGTTGATGACTGGACAAAGGAACAGTTGGAGTATGGTAGTAACATTCCCAAAGGCTACAAATATTGTTCGAGCACCCAGATTGCGTGTTCGAGGCTTTTATACACAAAATGTTCCGTTGGTTCATTGAATGGACATAATGTGTCACAACTATGTGTGGTTTTGTACATAATAAGTGGGAATGAAACATTGCAATTTATCTATAAATCGAGAGTATGGGTTGAGATATTTAACTCATCATTTTAGGGATACATTTGCTCTACATAATCTATAATCAATGTTTCTAGCAAACTCTTATGGCATTATAGTTTCTGGTTTCGTATTCATCCTAAACGCAATTCATTAGTGTACATTATTCTGGGATTTTAGTGAAGTTATTGGTATCTCATCATGTATTTCTACATTCATCCAAGTATCTTTGTGCGAGAAAGGACACAGTACAGTGGGACTGTTCCTATGAATTAGTTAATATTTCTTTTTTGGTTCCTCTCTTTTACTTTGTACCATTTCTATTTTTGGTAATGTTCCCACAACTTTCTTTAATTTTTATCCACACACACCTCCTATTTTCTCTCACTTTTAATCCAATCCAGACATTTTAATTGTTCCCACCATTTTCTTAATTATTGTGCAATAGTGTGTTGTGCAAACTCTTGGGACAAAGGAGTAAATGCCTGTAACTTGTTTCTATTTTTCGGACTTAAGTGCCTTAAACATATCTTCAAACACACTAAAGTTTTTTCTAAGTGAAGATTGTGAAGATTCATTCGCCAAAGATAAGAGTGCTTTCAACAAATCATCACTTAGTACATATTTGTTGTTAATATATTATTGTATAATAACAAGACGCTGCTTTACCAAAGGCCTCAGCGTTGGTGATGCAACATACATCTATTGTCTATATGGAAGGGAGGAAAAAGAAGGATTTTGTTATACCCATAAATTGATAGGTATTAGGTAGAGGACTGTGAAAGGTAATCCAACCTAAGGTCCTAAACCCTTATTGGCATAAGCAAGTTGATTGTGTTTTTCAACTCAATAAACTAAATGGGTTGACTCAATCTATCTGTGTATCAACATAACCTGCTTTGACTCATTTGTATATGCTTTGACTCATTTAATAAAGCTCCCCAAAGACTAATGGGATGAATAATGATATCAGACAAAAAAATTAGTTAAAAGATAGATCGTAATTATAATTATCATAATAATTTAGAGAAAAAATCATGATATTTTCATGTTATGGTGACATTTTTTTTTTATTAATTTTGAAATATTGTTGTTCAGGATAAAATCATGGCTATGGCTGTGAGTCGGACATTGGTGTGTTAAGAGTCTGTAGAGAATTCCTTGAAAGGATGGGTGTCTTGTCATTATGCCACCTATTTCCTCTTAATTTAAAGTTATTCATATGTGTCCTTAGTCATACTCTCCTGTTTTGTTGTATATATCAACATGAAGAAAAATTGGCAATATCAAAGATTTTCTTTATATCTTTTGCAGTTCATGACTTCAGACCACCAGTATATATCCCGTAAAGATGAAGGTGATAGGATCATAGTCTTTGAAAGAGGGAACTTGGTGTTTGTTTTCAATTTTCATTGGTCAAATAGCTACTTTGATTATCGTGTTGGTTGCTTGAAGCCTGGAAAGTACAAGGTATGCTTCTTAATTTTAGACCTTGGCAAGACGCCCCTCCCTCGTCTTTTTTTTTTTGGGGGGGGGGGGGGAGCATAATATCGTATCTATGTAAAATGTATGTCACTGGAAAGAAAACGAATATGGTATTCTCCAAATTGAATTTTGAAATGCAGATTTTAATGGAAGAATTTTGTATAGTCATCTCATCTATCTGCATCAGATGCCACTTTCTAGTTACCTCGTCTCATCACCATCGAATTATCTTATTTCATTCTGAAAAAAATATTCTTTCTTCAGAGCATGAATGGTTTACTTTAGTGGCAGTGAAGTTAGCAATGTTAATGGGACAAAGGATTATATAATATACTCTGAAGAAGAATATTTTGTCAAATTCCCATAAAACTTCCGATGTTATGAGCTAGAATGATATCACTTGCATTTCACTAAAGACAAGGTTAAGGTAATTTCAAGCAAAATGTTTCGTAAACATTTCAGTGGACTTTGGAAGTCAAAGTGATTTAAAACTCCAATGTCGCGATTTTTAATCCACACGTGTAAAGGATTGATATTCAATAAGCTATTGGAATTCAAGTTTTGATATGATGGGAAGAAGTTGATACAGCATGGAATAATTTCTTATTAGAATTTTTCTAACATTTAGCTAGATTAGATATGAACTAATTATTGTACAGCAGTATCCTTGTGACTTTTCTCTTAAAAAAATTGAGTAAAACAGTAGAAAACTTGTAATTTCCTGCATTTTTTCCTGGATGACAAAAAACAAGGTGGTTTAACTTTTGTTTTCCTCTTGCAGATTGTTTTGGATTCAGATGCTGCATTGTTTGGCGGATTCAACAGAATTGACCACAATGCGGAACACTTCACCTTTGTAAGTGTGTGTGTGTGTGTGCGTGTGTGCATGCATATATTTTCCTGTATAACCATACCACCTTTTTTATGGGGGAGGTCAAGGAAGTGATGCCCATCCCAAAATGGTTTCAGATATCTATCGTTGAATTTCGCACAAACTGTTTTGCATGTTGTCTAATAGCTCATAAAAACTTGATCTGCAGGAGGGATCTTATGATAATCGACCTCGTTCCTTCTTGGTTTATGCTCCTAGCCGGGCAGCAGTGGTGTATGCCTTAGTAGAAGATGAAGCAGAACAAATAGTTAATGCTCCAGTAGAAGATGCAATACAACCAGATGCACTAGTAGATGTATCAGAACTTGCTTTAGAAGAAGATGAAGCAGAATTAGCTTTGCCGACTGAGGAATGACCATTGCAGATAATTCTTGCAGTGTAATGTGTCGAAACAGGGAAGAAGCTTCTTGTTTCTGTTGTGGGCATATTTTGGGCAGCATGGGCTCGTTTCTATGTTGAGCGCGTTCCAATTGCTGTGTGTCTGCTGATAGACTGCTTCATAAACACGACATTCGAAAATGAAGAAATTCGGTTACTTAGGGAAAGCATGAGCAAAATAACAAACCATTCCAGGATGGCCAAATTTTAGTAAATTAATTCACACACCTTTACCCGGCCTCTGTAAATGTTTATAGTATCTCTGTATATTGTGTTGGAGATAACTTAATAAATAGGCCTTAAAATTAACAGTTAATGGTACTCCGAGTCTGGGAGCTTTTATGGTATATTATTATTATTATTATTATTATTATTATTATTATTATTATTATTATTATGCAAGGTGTTTTCTTATGCTTCAGATTGCACTTACATGCGCAGTTTTATTGAACTTGTTATGGTTTGAATTTTGTGTCTATTTATTTGTTATATTTTGACAATAATTTTTACTCTTTCCCCTAATCTCGTTAAACATTCATTCTAATTCGGTCTTTATTTCATCCTCCTCCTCTCTTCATCTATTTGTTTATTTTCTTTATTCTTAAACAATTTATTTCTTTTGTTTTTGGACTTGAAAACAATTTGTTTTATTCTTCACAAATAACCACAGTAAAAAAATAACGTTAAAAATCCGTTATAATTCATTCCGTTGAGGAGTAAAATGTAGCAAAGTAGTTGTACCAATTCAATTATTTTACTTATATTCCAGTTCGTATTTGATTATATGGTCACAACACGCAATGCACTCTCATTTTATGTTACCTCGTCGACAGAAATTACAGAGTCAACCAATAAATCACATATTACACTAAAGTGTCCGAAAAATGTACCACATTAGCATTAGGAAAATCATCACATATTATGGTCTGCTTCTGCTATAAGGATCCATTCTTGTGGCAAAGCTAAAACAACGCCCCTGCAATTTTCAGTTGCAACATCCTAAAATATCAGTGTTGTACAGTTACAAACTTACATTACAAACATTTCTCAAAATATAAAAGAAATCTTTATTTTTATCCTTTAGTAGAAAGAACAAAGAAAAAAAAACATCTGGGCCATTTCAAACACTGACAAAGTTAGTGTCAGGAGCAGAGCAACGACGTAACTGATGCAAGACACTAGTAGGCGATGAGTTGCTTGATGATCTCAATGCTTCGGCTAATGGTCCTCCCATTGAACTCACTTGATTTGCTCCCCACCCACCTGCGTTCCAACTCAACTGTTGGTGCCCTCTTTCTGTCCCTGCATTCCCTTCTGTTCGACCCAGTTCATTGTCATTCCCGGTTGACAACCTCAAGAAATCCGAAGACGAGTTTCCTGATGTTGACATCGATAGATTCGTAGATGATGGAAGAGTGCTGCCATTAGAGTTCTCGGATCGCGGCCAGTCATCAAATAAGTGCATTAACACCTTGTTGCTGTTACTAGATTTCCCACCATCTCCTAATGCTGATGATTCATGTTGAGGTCCAAACAAGGTTTTCCTATCAGATGACCTAAACAATAAAGAAAAGAACAAAACATGTGAAAAATATTCATTCATATACTCCATGTTAAAGCAAGGAACAAAACAAAACAAAAAACATACAGGAATCTAATAATGTAGTACAAGTAAAGCAAAAATGTCAGTACTTCCTGAAAGAGAGTGGTTTAGGTCAGGTTTCTTCAGAATCAAAATTTGTTGTCCAATAGATTAGATTTTAGCTTAGATTTCTACAGCCTTGCTAGTTGCTACACCCCCTTTTCCCCTACCATCCCTTTATAAGATACAGAATCAGTCTCCCCTTTGTAAGATCATTGATCTGACAAAGCTTTTAACCAAACAAAGCATCCCTCTTTCACCATATCTTCTGTTTTCACTCTGATTTTACCTTCTTTCAAAAATAACGATTCCAATTTTTATAATAAATTACTTGATAGATTAATTTTTACAATTTAGGATTGCCTTCAACTTTATTCGGTGTAATCCCTAGAGGTGTTCATTCGGGCTATCTGGTTGGTCGTTTTCGAACGGGTGTCATTCGCTTCGATCAGATTTCAAATCGGTTAACTTTTGGTTAAATACCGCAACAGGTCATACTCACAAATATTGAGTTAATAGGACAATCACTAAGGAAACGGAGAGAAGATTTAACATTTGCTCGTGTGTAGACGTATCAAATTTTAACCTGACCTGAAACCTTTACAACTGACTGTTTTGACACATATTTGTGTTGTGCATCTTTTTTATTCTAAAACAAATCTAGATAGTGTTAATTGCATAAATTATGATAAGTCCTTATAATCACACGAAAATTTAATTGCAAAATTACACATAAACTCAAATTATCCGTACAATATATTGTTGTCCATAAAGGTGGTATGAATAAAGTGGTCCTCCACTGGTGCCCAAGTTTTCCACAGTATAACGTCTCAAACCGTAACAACAATTAATGCATAGTCATAAATTTCAACTGGAACATAAATAAATATAAAGTACCATCTACAAGTGTATTATTCGCACGCTACTCCCTGTGAGGGACCAAAAAGGTGAACCAAATGGACAGGAAAGTGGATAAACACAACAACATCAATAGAGACATTACAATGAATTTCATCATATACCAATTTATGGGCTGAGTACGCCTATTCAAAACAAGTCTTAACAAGGTTAATAATTAATAAATTTCTAGTATAAAAAATGTTCATGTATATTATCATATTGTTCTCGTAAAACGTAAAAAATCTTTGAAGTTTGATGAATATGAGCATATAAACATTTAAGTTTGAGTTTGTATGTATCATACAAATGTAGTAGTGTAATAAATCACAGTTGTTGGTTGGTTTGAACAGCTTAAAAAATTAATTAAATTTAGTTAGCTGCTACATAAATATTGGTCGGCTTGACAAGCCTATTCTTCTCCTAATATGCTAAGCACTTATAATAACACATCATCACCAATAAATCCCGCCCAAGACATGACCTGGGGAGGGTGCAAAAGAAGGCAGACCAATGCACTTATCATAAAGACGTTGCATTTATAATAACTCATCTAAGCATTTTAACGAATGATATGAACACATAAGTTGAACTAAAATCAACAAAAAGAAAATTTCTTACCCAGGATTCAACTGGAAAGCATCAAGTGAAGGAGTGCCTGATCTAGAGAGGGAAAAATGGGTATCTGCAGCCACAGATTCAGATACAAAGCTTGAAGGCTTATTTAGTGAACTGCTAACAAGAGAATTATCAGCAGAAACAGCAACAGAAACAGAAGCAGCAGGAAATTCCACAGGCTTTCTTGAACGGTTGCGGCCACGGTGCATGTGGCGCTCGCAATACTTATGTCCAGCCACTACATCCCTTGAACACCTCCACTTCTTCCCATCTGTTCTTCTACACCTTCCTGGTTCTGGATCCATGGATCCTTTTCCCCAATACCCTGCTTGCAACCCTTTTTATTGCATTCAAAAACATACACATTGTCAATAAATTTAGCAAGATCAAATCATAACCGATAGTATATAATATAACATCATGGGGCTACAATTTGAGGCGAATCCTAGATACTAATATAGAATGGACTAGACATTATCTCTTCATGTGTGTTTGAACCAAATAGGCTACCATTACTGTATTATATATTATACAATTTAATATTATACTAGGGTTCTGAATCAAATGGCCCCGTTATACAAGTTCAAGCTTAATTCCCCCTAGATCTTTTTGTTAAGTTGACTACTAGACATGGTATAGAAGCCAAAGTGACAAAATCATCATGAAACATACTTCCTCCGTTCCATTTTAGTTGCTACATTTGCATGGGCACGGGTATTAAAAAAAGTGATTGACTTACACTGTAGCTGATTGTTTACTGCTGATTGTTTACTTTATAGAGTATAGTATTTTATTATTGTTAATTGAAAAAGAAAAAGGAAAAATAGGTTGTTAAGTTACTTTATAGAGTATAATATAGTTTTTATTATAGAGTATATAGAGTATAGAGTAGGATAAAAATAGGAGTAGGTAGAACTTTAAATGATTGTTTTATTAAAAAAAAAAAGGAAATGTAACAAGTAATATGAAATTGACAAAAATAGAAAATAGAGCAAGTATTATGGAACGGAGGAAGTATAAAAAGAACAAGTTATGTTTTGAACATAGTCATGATTTATTTGTTATGTTATGATTCTATATGAGAATATTGGGACTTGGATTGGATTAGATACTAACTTTTTAGCAACAATCATGCACTTAAATCCAAAAGAATATGATGAAATTAAGACTACCCATGAATGAAATGAGTTAAATTTGACAATTTTAAGGCCAGAGTCATGATTTGTTTAGTTAATTGTAATAAAACTCACAAGCAGCAGCAGGTTGGAAATGAGAAGAGTAATGATGAAGATAATATGAAGCAGCAGAGGAAGTTATGAGACTCTTCTTCACCAACTGAAGTAGCTCAGGAGGGACAGATGCACCAGCCACCATGTGCCTGTATATTAGAGCTTGTAGCTCTAGTTCCTGCCATTGTGCTATGCTGAACGAATACCTTCCACCTACCCCTATTTTCACAATCAAACAACAAAAGATTAATACCCAGAAAACATATTATTTTACAAACTATGAGAACAACAATAATAATAACATAAAGATAATAGGGGAAGAAAAAACAAAGGAAAATAAAGGTCAACATTATCGCTAGAACTGATAAGTTGATTCATATAGCGTCTACCCTAATCTTTTGGGTTATAGTTTGGCATTGTTTTTGACAAGAAAATGTTGATTCATCTTAGAAATAAAATGTTCCAAATGATCAATATGGCTTTAGCACATTCTCTTGTCATTTGTCAGGATATATCAATGAAGTAACCAAATCCAGGAAGAGATTTAAAACCATGAATACATCATTCAGAAAAATCAGCAAAACCCAAAGTTGATTTTTTGATACATTTCATTTCCTTAGTCAAACTAAAAACAAAAAAACAGAGGAAAATAAACCCATGAAAGTTGAGAAGATTTACTTGGAAATGTGGGTGTAGAAGTGGGAATAGCAGTAGGAGTAGAAGAATGATCTAAGAAAGAAGACAAATGGGTAGTAATTTTGGTGGGTTGGGATTGCTCGGCAGAAACAAACAAAGGAAGGGCAGAAATTTGTTGATGATGATGATGATGATGATGATGATGTTGGGGAGAATCAAGAATAAGTTGTCTTGGGATTTTAGCAGAAGGTTGTTGTTGTTCATCCTCTGACTCATGCTGCTCATCTCTCCATTGCTTCAGATTGAAGTCCATTTAGAGAGAAATAAATCAGAGAAAAGGGAGAAGATTTGAGAGTATAATCAGGTTGGCTTTTATGCTAATTGGTGGGGTGTTGAGGGTTTGTTTTGTTCTTTTCTTTTCAAATGGGTGTTTTTTTTTTGGGTGTGGCAGATTAATTATGTGTGTGGGTAGTTTTATAAGTTTGGCAGGTACTACTAATAACTTTGGCAGAAGGAAATGGGTAGAAAAGAGAAAGTTTGCAGGGTTTGTTTGGAGAGGCAGTGGGTAGGGGAGAGGCTTGAGTCAGAAAAGACAGTTGAGAAAAAAGAGCGAGTAAAAGTATTAATAAAAGAAACTTATTATGGGAACAAGTTTTGATTCAGAGAAGATAACTCCTGCAGGCTGCTCAGTGCTTCCTTCCTTCCTCTCTTTCTATGCTTTGGGACATGTGACAAACAAAGCCATAAAAACAAGACAAGGGAAAGACTACTACTTTTACTAATTTTGAGTTATTGGGTCCATTCTGAATGAGTTGTTTGAAGTTCATTTAAAATTAGATTATGTATTTATATTGGTTTTTCTATGATTTTAAATTTATTTTTAAGTTGAGTTAAAGTTAAATTTAATTACAAAATTAGATAAATATCATATTATTAAATCGATTTTGACTAAATATAGAGAGGTAGTTTAGTGCATTTAAATGCTTGTGAAATACCTATCTAAATTCTCAAAATTAGTGATTTGTAATTTGTGATAAGTAAATATAAAATTGGTTTTTTTATGGTGGTGGAAATTTTTTGAAAAAAAATTGAATGATAGAAGTATAATTGAAAACAATACTTATAAATTTTGTGGAAAATAATTTTCTCGTGGATCGAGATAGAAAAAATACTCATGAAATGAATATGTTACAATTTACTTATTTCGTAGGCAAGTTTTGCTCACCATTAAAATAATGAACGTCCAGTATTTTTATTTTGATCATTTGGTGAGCAATTTGCTCACCATTGGCATAGCTCTTAGATTAGTGATATTAGTGATATTTTCTTTTAAAAGTACTCCTATAACTTCATGCTCCATCTATTTTTCAAATTTGTAAGAATGATTTATTTAATAGCTTCTAAAAATTAAAGGCCTCAATGTTAAATTATTTAGTATTTTTATATTAAAATTATTAAAAAAATATCATAATTTTAAAAATTACATAGGACTTTTATAAAATTTGTCAATTTTTTCACAGTCATATCCATGATTATACTATAGGCCTATAGCACATTTTTCATAAATATTAAGAGAGGAGATAATCATATTTAAATTGTGTAGATATAGGGGTGATTGGTTTATGTCTTTTGTCTTAACTTTTTGGTTGACTTTTGACTTATTGGTTGATCAAACAGCCAAAAAAAGTTTAGTAAATACATTTTAAAGCAACTAAAAAGCTGGCTTTTAAGTCAAAATGAAAAAGTTGTTTTAGCTATCTTTTTTGGTTGGATTTTGGCTTGCTGGCCCACCTATTCTCTAGTAAACAGCCAACAGTCAATACTTAAATTTATCAAACATCGTTACAAACAGTTAGCTTTTTCAAATTCCAGCTAGCTTAAAAGCCAACAAAAACATTCAACACTTCTAACTGGTTAAACAAGTCAATCAAAAAAAGCCAACCACCAACAGCCAGTTTTGGCTTATGGCTTTTCGCTTATGGCTTTTGGCTTTGCTTTTTGGTTGGCTTTTGGCTTATTCGTTGGTCAAACAGCCAAAAAAGTGTTTGGTAAATGACTTTTACAGCAGCTGAAAAGTTATCTTTTAAGCAAAACGAAAAGGCTGCTCCAGCTAGCTTTTTTATCGACTTTTGGCTTGTTGGCCGACTTTTTCTCTAAAAACAGCCAACAAATTTACCCAAAAACTCCACAAAGAGCTAATAATTTTAAAAGCTAACAGAAACAGTCAACAATTTCAACTGGTCAAACATGCCAACAAACAACAGCCAATAACTAATTGCCAAACACCCCAATAATAATATTCTCGTTGTTTTCATATATCTTTTTAATAATTTTTTATGTTTAACCAAAAGTTTAATTCAAAAGACAAATAAAATATAGCAATTTAAAATCTTTATCACTATCTTACTTTTTAAAAAAGAAAATCTCAAACCTCACTCCTGGTTAGTGTGTATTTACTATTCATGTCCATCTTGAATGACAGTACGGATTTGCGTGTACTTGTGAAACACTTACAAAATCAAGAGTATGCTCTTCACAACGAGAAACAACATTCTACTATACACTCTTGACTAATGTGCATTGCACCATTTTTGGTAATTACAACTCCTTCCGATTTAGGCCAAGATTGTGCATCCACCGTATTAGACTGTGTTATGGAAATTTATTGTACACTTGTAGTAAAGTTTGTTATAGCTTGACTTCGAAGTATTCATAAATATTATAAAAATATCATACGACTTAGTCAAAACGTAACGGTTAAAGTCTTACGTTATACTAATATACTTTAATGCCCTTCTTTACACGAGAGCGTCTTTTCTAGTTTCTTGTACTTGATTTAAATATTTTGTTTGAATACGAAGTAACTGAGATTCTGAACCGGTAACATTTTTAGTATGTTGGCTTTGATACCATATTAGAGAATCAACTTGGCGAAACTAAAGTTGTTGATTGTAACTTTAAGAAATGCTATATACTCTATTCAATATAACTCAATTAAGTATTTATTTAAAGTTATAAGTAAATTTAATATAGATTGTAAAATTACAACTAAATATTTATAGTAATTTATACTTATAAGAAGTAATGAACAAACAAATAAAAGTAATTTCAAACTTGTTTGTGTTCAGTAAATTATTCAAACTTATACGGAGGAGAAAAGGTCATTTTTCTTTTCTCACGTGACCATTTGTTTAAAATTTCCAAAGAGAGCGCCCTTAGTTGTAATTGTACATGGTGGCATCATGAACAACTTGACCAAAAAGAGGACTATTTACCAAAAAGTCATTCTCCAACTTGCCTCATGTGCGGTAGAACTCGAGTTTTTGTCTTGTGAGGACACTCTTGAGATATTTTTATATTCAATATAAAATATATATAGGAACAAATTTCAAGATTCAAAGAATGAGATTGTGTAATTAAGTTGAATATAAACAATAAGATATACTCCTACTTCTTAGGGCTATCTGTCTTTTAAATCGTGTTATGGCGGGTCATGCATATAATGAATTGTATTGTGGCCAATCATATTGTGTCAATCACCCTTGTGTGGGACACGAGCATGCGTTGTGTGTGGGACGTATCTGATCGTGCTATTAACGAATCAAATTTCTAATTATGATGCATAATTAAAAATTACAAAAATTTTAAAAAAATCCACCTTGACTATATTTAACTTTTAGATTAAGGATAAAATATAGATTAAAAATAATTGATAAATAGAGTTAAATCTCAAATGAGACATAAAGCAAGAATAGGAGATTAGGAGGAGGTATTTATTGTTTTGACAATTATTACAACGTTTTCATATTAGTGAATTGAAATTTTACTTAATTTGTTACAAAATTTAATTTGTATGATAAAAATTTTTTATCAGTTAAAATAGTATATATATTAGATAACGTGAAACCAGAAAATAAAACCATGGCAATTATTCCCTCCTAGTTCGAGTCATATGAGGCAAACAAGAAACACAAAGGAATGGAGAGAGTAACCGTAAATCCCAAGAATGAAGTTGAAGCTCACATAACACCTAGAACTAATAATGGCATGAGAAAATCCAAAGCAAGCCGCCTGAAACAAGCAGCATTTACAGAACAGTGAGTTGGTCTAGGTTCTGGTGCTGGTGCTGGTGCTGTAAATATGATGATTACAACTACAGTCTTACAAAAACGAGCAGTATTCTGAGCATCCAATGATGGGGAATAACTAAATAGCCCCCATTTCAATACATACTTCATCAAAATGCCCTTAATTTTTTCACATACACACAAAAACATGGGTAGCTTCAAAAACTGGTCAAATTACAAAGTATTAGATTGATTAAAAAAAGGGAACAAGTAGGAGTAATTAAGAGTAGTTGGCAATCTAAGAGTGTAGCAGAATAGTTTATTGAAATCGAGATATTCCCAACATATTGATAGTTAAGCAAGTGCGTAAGTGTTGGCTTTCTGTCACCAAAACATAGAAAGCACATGGCCTATGCAGGCTTATTCTAATTTTAGCACACCTTCGCATGACCCATGACTCATGACCTCCCGGCAAGTGTGCTCTTTTTTAAGGCTTCCAATTCCAAACCAAAGCAAAGCATATTTAGTTTTGCTTCCTTTTTTGTTTCAGATTTGGGAAAGGGATATTTCAACTCTCTTTCTTTTCATAAGTGGAGCTATGGATGAAAAGGTTTTGCTTTTCTTATACTTTTCTTTGCTCCTACTTTGAGCTAGAACTATCTTAGGAACTATAAATACATGTTTTAAACAATTTCTGTAACAACGAATAAATATGTTTTAATTTTTTTCCTTCTAATATCATAAATATTGTCTCCTTTTTATTCGCTGTTAGTGCGAATATATCTAATTTTAAACTCAGAGACGTAGACGGTTATTTTGGAAATTAAAATTGTCAAAAAGACTTATTTTATAAGCTTATTTTTTTCAATTTTTCAAAAATGTTCACCTTATGAGTTGATGTTGGGTTGAAAAAGAGGTCATCTCACGACCTGTCGGTCTTTTAGGATGATAACCTATTTATTGCTATTTCTTCCGTTCTAAAGCACTTACAATGTTTGACTTTTCACGCAGTTTAATATATTAATTTAATTCTTAATATCTCTAATTATATATAACAAAAAATATAAAACTTTGATATTAATAATTTTTACATTGAGACGAATCAAATAAGATTCTACTTAACTACATTTTAACTTATAAATTAAAAACTAATCACAAATTAAAAATAATAAATAAATAATGATGTATTTGCGCAATATTACAAATAATTTGTATGGAAGAAGAAAGTATTTGTTAAGATTTTTTAAGAATTGTTAGATAGACTTTATCAATAGATCATTATTAATAGTGGCCTACTGGCCTAAAATCCTCCTACCAACGAGAGAGTCGAGATTTTGGGAAAATTTGAAACAATTAAGTAATTTAACCAAAGAAATAAAAAAAAAATAAATAAATTTTGGGTAAATTTAATTTTAAAAATAAGCGTCTTTTTATTTACGAGTCTAAAACTAGGTATGTTCATAGTTATTAATAGCGAGCAAAAAAATTGATCAAAATTGTTTCTTTACAGTTATTAACTGCGAACAAAACAGATAGAATGTCATAACGTTAGATGGGATCAAAAAAATTGGAAAACATATTGTTCACGGTTACTAGCAAACAAAACATGACTTTCATTTTTTTTCCATCTAATGTATGATATTGTCTCCCTTTTGTTCACAGTTAATAACTGCGAACGAACAATTTTGACTTTTTTTACCAATTTTTTTGTTCGCTGTTAGTAACTGTGGACATATCCGACCTTAGACTCGGACATGAAAACGCTTATTTTTGGAATTAAGTTTACCTGAAGTTTAATTTTTTTTTTTTTTTTTTTTTTGTTAAAATTACTTATATGTTTCAAATTTTCAGATGTTGGCTCAAGTGTACTTATGGTTGGGCCCAAAGAGAGTTCGAATCCGACCTTTATACGCGTGGGCTTTAAACGGATGGGTTTTAGATGGGCGTGACTTTGAATTAAACGGACTCTTCTTTATATAAACATGATGGGCCTATAATATTTTTTTTATGCATTACTAAATACTTCCTCCATTTCAATATACTTGCTACATTTAATTTTTTACACAATCAAATATATTATTATGATCATTTATATATTGAATTATACACATAAAAAAAATTATATAAATTTAATATTATGAAAGTATGCGATTAGAAGATTCAAACAAGATTCCACTTGACTGTATTTTTCTTACACATTATTCCTAATATATATAATAAGCTTGAATGATAAATAGTGTCAAAAATCATTATGTAGCGAGTATTTTAGAATTGAGAAAATATTTAATTATTTATAATATTCAATAGTATAATTATAATAATAATATATTCGTTATAAAAATCGTCTCACCGTGAGACAGCTTAATATGGGTTGGTCCAATTGTAATTTATTAAAAAAATATAAAAAAAACATTTTAAATTTCGTTTTAACAGCCTTTCTTGTATGAGATTGTTTTACTGTGAGATGAGTCCATACAAAAGGTCTATTATGGTAAAAGTTTCTATTATTGGGTTATTTTACCCAACTATGGGGCATGTCTCACGGTGAGACCATCTCATACAAGAATTTCTGTAGTTTTACATTAAATTTTTTTAAATATAAATGATTTAGGCTGTTTCTATGGGTTCGCCTCACTATGAGACAATCTCATACAAGACATGCTGATTTATAATTGTCAAAAATAATTAATTAAAATTATAAGACATTTTACACAACCTTACAATCTTATTTCAATGAAAATTTATAACAAAACTATAAATAGGACAGGTCAGATTGGGCAGGCTGAGTTGGGTGAGTCAAGAGTGCCGACCCGTTTGAACCCATTTTACTTTTGAGTCCGGACCATTTTATTTGAGTCTGGTCTAATCTTTAATTGGTCCATTGTACAGGTTAATGGATATGTTCGTGAAATCCATTCAAGCCCACTTTTACAAGTGGCTAGGGTGATGGGTTAGGTTGTTTAACTTTGTAGGCTTAACCTTAGAAAGGGAGCTTACTTAAGGGCCTGATTAGGTAAGCTGTCCAACAAGAACGTCTTTGTTAAAAGTGTCCGCGTCAAGAAGCTATTGCATTACAAGCAAATCACTCTATCTTTGTATAAGAATAAACTAAATCGAATGAGATATTTTTGTACGAAACGGTATCACTGTGAGACGAGTTCGTACAAAAGGTTCATTATGCTATAAGTTTTTATTATTGGGCTAATTAACCCGAGTATGAGGCGCGTCTCACGATGAGACCGTCTCATACAAGAATTAGTGATCGAATATATACATTAGTAAAAATTACCCAGAATAATTTAATCTTTTACTGATTTCCCTACAATAATTTTAACTTTTGATTAAAAATGAATAATCCCAACTATATGCGATGTTTACCAAAAATGCACCAAATAACCTCTTACATATATAACAAGTCATTTTGCATAAAAAATAAACAAGTAAATACAAAATTAAATTATAAACAAATAGAAAAAATTATAAAAAAAAAAAAATTAAATCAGTCAAGATTATTTTCTGATTTTAACTTTTAATTTTTAAGCATTTTGATTTTTTTTATTTTTCTCTTCGATTTTGTAGCAATTAATCGTTAAAAACCGATCACTACTTGGGCAATAATGTTCTTGGTGAAGTGATCCTAAAGTTGAAATTATTATAGTTAATCAAAAGTTGAGATTATTGTAGGAAAATCAATAAAAAAATTTGAATTATTCTAGAATTTTTCTTTATATTAATCATCAATAATTTTTCCTATTGTTTTGCGAAAATGTCAAAATGCATTATACTGATACTTTTCCTATAGCATTATTAATACCAGCACTAAACTCAATGAAATCAAGTTGTTATGTTGATATCATTTTCATTGGACTGTCTTTATGTATACTTACTGTATTAAAGTGATTATTTGCTATTTTAACGTAATAACATTTTATAGTCTTAGAATTATCATTATAACCTTAAAATAATTACTTACAATTTTTAAGTCATTAATTATAAAAATAAGCTATGTACTATAATATGGCTTATATCTATAATAAGGCGTTTCGAGACTTGTTTGAGATTTATGAACAAGAATATATTTGATGTTAAGTGCACAGCTAATTATTTTGGGCCCTTATAATATTATTGTGGGCCTTTGACACATTTCTTCTAAGAAAGAAGCCCATTACTTTTCAGTTATCAACTTACTAAGTCCTACCAAATCAGACTTCAAATGAATAAGAAATGTTTCAAAAATCAAACTTTATAATGTTTCAAAAATAAATATGAAGACAATACATATACTTTTATCAGAAATAATTTTAATTAATTTTCCCACTTTAGTAATAAGACTTTTATTACATTGATAATTTGACTTATACTATGATTACTATTGAGAAAATTGGATATTAAAAAGGATGAAGGATAATATAAAGTGGATATATAAAGCTAGTTTCAATCCAGCCAAAGATGACAAGGGAAACAACAAAGGAGACGGCGACTTTGAGTGCTTTTGCTAAACTATGTGATTAATTATATTAATTTAAACAGTTTGTCTATGAAAATCCACGATTACTTTGTTTCTGCTTTAATGTTTGGACTGTAATTATATGATTAGTCACCCATGCGAATGGCATCACGCATAGAGATGCCACGGATCTGTTAGGCCGTGACATTTTATCACATCATCACCGTGTGGGTTCACTCGTGTGGACATACCAACAATGCAGCCATGGGCTCGGGCCTACAAACCGACGGATCATGAGCGTTTACTTGCATACAACACATAGTGTATTCCACTCTTTTCCAAAGCCATATAGTATTAGGAAAACTCATCAAGCATTATATAAAAGTCTACAATTCAATATTTTAACACATATGAAGTATTTCCAACAAAATCTTCCACCTCATGAGTTTATTGAGTAATGATTTTGGATCTCTAGAGTTAGGGCTCGTTCAATACTATTATGATTGTCTGTTTTTTATTTTTTATTTTTACGCTATATGATATATATGTTCTAATGAATGAAAAGTTAGTCAAATTTTATTTTGAATATTGATAAATAAAATATTGAATTTGGTTTTGTATTTTAATTTTAATTTTTCAAAAAAATTGAAAATTGAAAAAAATAATGATAACAAATGTGTCTTTTAATCTAACTTTTTTGAGTCAATAAATTCTTATTTAATTTAAATTTTCAAAAGTAATACGGAGGAAATCCATATCTATATAACAGGAGTATAACTTATAATGTGATCACATAATGAGAAATAAATTACAATTAAAATAATTCTTGTCACTTTTTTGTAACATGATGATAAATAAAAACAAACTCATCATATATATTTTTTTATGTCTCTTTCATTTTGCACAAGTTGAAAAATAAAAAAAATTTAGAGGAAAGTAGAATTTGATTACAGAATATAAATGAGATAAAAAGAGGAGATTAGACTATTTTAAGCAGAGAAAAAAAATTTAAAATCAGTAAAACAAACTAATATAAAAAATAGCACAAATAAAGAGGGAGAGATAAACTACTAGTACATCCTAAGATTTCTTGTTACGGAATGCCACTAGGGGCAAACCGAAGATTTTGGAGGCCTTAATTATTTTTGCGATGTCTTTATTTCGGAGGCTCTTCCTTATATCAAGATATAAAATTTTTCCACTTTAAGAAAACTAATGAGACTCTAGACGGTCAGCTACTTAAAATGACCTCAAAACTGGCCCTTGATACCATGGTAATTAAGAAAAATAAATGAAATTTGAATAAACATATGAGTAGGATATTAAATGGGACTATATTTTTAGTGGGTAATAATAGATTTTAATATAGAAAATAAAATAAATTGTAGATTTTAATTGGTTATGTTTAAATATAATATTTAAATAAATTTATTATGACAAACTAAAATAATGGGAGAAAATAAAAAGATTGAAAAAAATTTGAAATAGAAATACTTATGTAGATGAAAGATGGCAGGAGCACTATGTCTGGTTTTTCATGATTAACAAAGATACAAAATTCAAACAGTAGTTGATAGTAAGTAGTAGGGTCTTACTAAAATCCTCAAAATTTCAAAATAGAGTGGCTCTATTTCGTTTTCATTTTTTAATTATCTTACTCTTACTCCTACTCCTACTCCTACTCCATGAAATTGGTTGTATTATATTGTGGCCTTGTGGGGTTAATGAATTGGACGTAAAGATTATACTACTATTCTATTTTGTTATATCCAAAATTTCTTTTTTCGTTTATGGAGTATTTTACAAGGCCTTCCAAATACTTTGACATCAAAGTTTACATGTACTTTACATTTTCACATTACATTTATAAAGACATATTCGATCCTATTCTATATATATATATATATATATATATATATATATATATATATATATATATATATATATATATATATATATATATATATATATATATCACAATATATATATATATATATATATATATATATATATATATATATATATATATATATATATATATATTACAATAAATAGAGAAGAAGTTAAACAAAGGTACAGCGTTGCCGGCCCGTAACGTCTAAAAGAACTTATTTTTGCAGATTTGGACTCAATTGAATTGATTAATATCTCTAGTAAATAAACTAAATAAATAAACTCTAACAGTTCATTTAGTAATCGATATTAAATGGTATAAATATAATAGAAAATAAGTCTATTTTTTGTAGGAACATTTCTTGATAAGTTTAATAGTCATGCTTATTCAACAATCTTATTTTCTTTACAAAAATGATTACAATGCATTATCATTTGAAAATGTGATGTTAAATGGTAATGAAAAATTGTGAAAAAAAAAAACCTTTTAAAATCTAACTTTCATTACTATAAAATTAACATGATAAAAATCACATATCATTTTCATTTTTTCCATTTACCAACTAATGCATGTACTAAATAGATACTGCTATAGCATAAATATCTTACCAACCAAGCTCCCACTTCTCAAATTGTATATGGGCATTGTTATATATCATCATACTTTTTATTTTATTGCCACCCCTTTAATAAAATTATAAATTTGTCCCTGGACTTAAAATTTGTTTAACAAATGTAAATCGCACTGAATAACGCTATTATCACTTTAAAAACATTAAATTTAAAGTTTAAACTTGTTTACTAGTAAATGAATTGGACCGAAAATGACAAAGGAAGAAGAAAGGGATAGTTTCAAGGCTTTACAAGACCCGATAGCATCATTTCGCCTTCAAGAATCCGATTCATGAGGCAAACAGAGAGATGAGCCGCCATTGTTGTACTGCAAATCTTAGAGAAAGAAGGAAAGGAAGGTTTGTACTGCAAATCACGTGACTGTCACGTGAGGGTCAACGGTTATACTTAACGGTCAAAGGCCAAAAATCGTTATAAGTTGGTGTTTTGCAAAGAATTGTATTGTATAAGGTAGTTTTTTGCAAAAATTTGTACATAAGGTAGGTTTTTACAAAATGGGATATAAATTAGGTAGTTTTTTGTAATTTACTCTAAAATTAACTACATTTCTCTAGTCCTCTCTTTGAAGAGAATACAAGTATGAATTGTCCGTCATCTTATCTCATCTAAATTCTGTTTTCGAGCGAGATATTGACCAGATCATTTTTATTTTCACAAATTTTTCAATGCGACATTCTTGTGATAATACCATCTCTTTTGGGATGACTTGTGTGCATTTAATGTATTAATTAAAGTGATTAATTATATGCATTTAATGTATTAAAGTGATTAAATGGGCTAATTATATGAACTCGTCTTATAATGAAACAGTCTCATACAAGACGAGCTGTTATTTTTCAAAAAAAAAAAATCATCCATATAGAAATACTTCCTTAACTATTTCTATCCTTAAAAATTTTTTAAAAAAATATATATCATATTTAATCTTGCTTTTTAGAAATAATTTTATATTAAAGGATCAATATTTAAAGTTTAGGGCTACAATAAAAAATGTTGAATTAAATTTTTTGAAAATTGACTATAAATATAGTGTGTCTCGACTAAAAATAATAACGTAGAACTAAAATGCTGATTTGAAATTAAAAATGCATCAAAACAATCAATTTGAATTTTTAGCCAGATTTTACCTAGTTTTTTCCCAATTTTTTAGGCAATATCATTTTTCAGTTCAAGTCGAAAATTCAGACTTATAATTTAGTAATTTTTGGTCAAATCTTAGTCAATTTGGGATTGAGTTAAACTTTGGTTGGCTTCCCATGTTATCATGTGAAATGCGTTTAATGAACATAGCAAGTTAAGTAAGGAGTGCTAATGTCCTACAATAAACATACTGAATTAAAGAAGTTTGTAGCATAGCGCACTTCATACTAACTGCAAAGGGTTGGACAAACACAGACACCCATTGTGCGAACTGTAAATCGCTGGCAGTTGGGTCATTTTTTATTTTTATTTCTATGTATTCTTTTTTGTTGCTTAAAAAAAATTATATACTCTACAAAACTAACGTCTAACAGTATATCTGTCACAATAACGTCTTTTTAATGAAGTAGAGTATTTAAACAAAATCACTTAAATAAAAATACATACTACTATACTATATGAAACTTTTCTCTCATGGGCTTGTAATGACAACTCTATTCTTACCATATGTTTAAAAGTTTTCAAAAATTATTTTTTTATCTTTTGTAAATTGTGAGGATTTTCTAATCCACTCTCAAATCAAAAAATATAATAGAGATGCAATACCTATCTAAACAATTTTTTATTTTTCGGTAACTGTTGTTTTGATTTAAAGATCTTTTATTATCTGAAATATAATATAATACAGTTATAGGACTTAGGGGTATTAATTAAATATTTAATCTTTTAAATTAACTCTACCATTAATTTAGTATTAATATATACATTAAATATATAAACATATAAATATATAAATTCAATCTACGTATAATACTATTAAAGTATTAATATATATATTTAAAAAATATATATTGAAATAAAAATAACAAAATCCCACATAAATATGTTTTTTTCTGATAGATCAATGAGATTTCGTAGTGAATGGATTTATAATATGAGACTATATTCTTAAGACTAAGCAAACGTAGAGAGAAGCTACAAATTATGCATAGAAGTATAAATTAATTCTCCATATAATATTAATATTAATACATAAATATTTAAAACCAAAAACACACACACAAATAGCATTGTTTAAATCATCAAAAGTGGTTGATCACAAATCACAATGATATGATATGAAATCCCACCTCAAAAATTAGAGTTAGCATAGGTAAATAATAGTTATTTAAGAAAGAAATCACTTTTATGTATTTTTATTTTATAGGAGGGGTTTTAAGATTTTTATTTTATCTTTTTTGTTTATTTTATGATTATGTATTTTGTTATTTTGTGGTTATTTGCAAATAACTGTTATTAATTAGGATTTTCTTAATTTCTATCCTATCACCCTTTTAATTTGCACCAACTTTCATTTTAATTTATCATATTTTCATTATTTTTTTAAATAGTCACAATTTATTGTTTTTAATTTTTTTTACAAACTTAAATTTTTTTCTCCATTTTGATCATTTAGTTTTTTATCTTATTCTTCAATTCAATTTTTCTTTTCACTAAATTTCACGTATATTACAACATGTGCAAATTAAGTGGGATGAAGGAGTATATACAAGTAGTAGCAATAAATAAACTTGTATTTTATTGTTAATCTATAAGTTAAAACATAGTTAAGTAAGATCTTATTTGATTCGTCTCAATGTAAGGATTATTCATATCAACTTTTTATAACTTTTAATTGTGCACAATTAGAAATATTAGAATTAAATAAATGTATTGGACAGAGTGTATAAAGTAAATAAGACATTAGGAGTGAATTGGATGAGTATATTGAAAGCGAAGGGGGCAATCACAAATCATTTTCTTTTATTTTTAGTTGAAAACTTTTAGGCTTTAAGATCCCATTTATATCTTCATCGTTACCCATTTGTACATCACTATTTGCCAACTTTTCTTTAAACGCATCACCAAACAGGGCACATACCAAAGCAAAGCAAAGAAAAGCCAAACCAAAAACCCCTCAAATTCTCTAACTTTTCTTTCCCTGTTTCTCTCTCTAAAAAACAAAAGTAAAAGGTGACCACCCCAAAAGATAAAGTGGAGAATTCAAGGACAGAAGGAGGGTTACTTTGTTATCTCTGTTTAGGAGAGAGAAAGAAAAACAAGAGAGAGAAAAGTGCCGTTGTTAAGAAACAAACGGAAATACAAGAAATAAAGATGCAGAATACTAACAGTAATAATAGTAATACTAATATTAGTACCCAGAAATCGGAGCCAACGCTTCAAACAGTAGCAAATTCAGGAAGTTTAAGCTTTAATAGTAGTATAACTTCAAATACTGGAATGGGTATGGCTGATGAAGAAATTACTCGATCTGCTTTGTCCAATTTTAGGGCTAAAGAAGAAGAGATTGAAAGGAAGAAGATGGAAGTTAGAGAACGTGTTCAAGCTCAACTTGGTCGTGTTGAAGAAGAGACTAAACGTTTAGCCATGATTCGTGAGGTTTACCCTCTTTCCCTTTATTTTGTCAGCTTTTGCTTATTTATTTATTTTTTTTGTTTTTTTTGAAGTGCTTGTAATTTGTAAATCTACTTATTTCGCTTGATTTTTCTGTTTTTTCCACTAAATTGAGATTTCATCTTCATAGTTTTTCTGCGAATTTTTTTTTTATTTTTAATATCTGCTATGTGAAGTGTTAAATCTACAAACCCATGTTTGAAATTTTCATTTTATCATTTTTTTGTACGGATTTTTAAAAATTGTTTTCTTGTCCTAATAAAAGGATTATCTAACCAAATCTGCTTAATTTTCTTGATTTTTCCCTTTTTTTAACTAATTTGAGGTATCATTTTCTAAGTTTCTCTGAATTTCTTCTGTTTTTTCCCGTTAATTTCTGGTATGTGAAGTGCTAAATCTTACAAACCCTTTGAAATTTCCATTTTTATGACTTTTTGGGTTGAATTTTTTTTTTGTTCTATTTTTTATAAAAGGGCTTTTTTTTTTCTTATCATATTAAAAGGATAATATAATAACGGCTATTATAGAAATATCTAAAATAATTTATTTCTAATAAATTTTCTAGTGCTAAATCTACTAACCCATGTTAGAAATTTTCAATTTTTTTACACTTTTGGAGTTATTTTAATTTTAGGGTTTGTTCTTGTCTTAAAAAAATGGATGATCTTACCAACGGCTATTTTATAAAAATTTTAACGGAAATTATTTAAAATATCTTACATCTAGTAATTTATGAAGTGCTAAAACTACTAACTAATTGTTTTCATTTTTTTGTAGGTTAATTTAAATTTTTGTATGAAAGTTGTTGTTTCTAATCCAAAGAAAAATGGGTAGTTTCACTAGCGGCTCTCTTTATAAAAATCTTTTTAAAGAAATAATACATTCAGTAAATTTATTTCTTCGAATTTCTCTTAAATGAAAAAAATTAAATACTCTACCAACGGCTAGTGCATCTAGTAATTTTTTCAAGTTGGGGCATGATTTTTTCATTTATTACTTGAAATAAAGTATATTGCCGACAAAATTCAAACCCTTTTCAGATCTCTGCAAACCTTTTCCCCTATTTTTGGGTTTTAATTTTTAATTTTAATTTTTCTAGTTATTCTTATTCCTTCCCGCAAACAATTTATGGTTTTTGTTAAAAACTGAAAAATGGGTTAAATTTTCCATTTTTTGCTTGTGGGTTTGTGAATAAATAAAATTAAAAAGCTAATTCCTTGATCTGTTGAATTTATACAGAATTAGTACATGTTTTTGTCTGATGATATTCTTGTTATAATTGTTAGATTGTATTAAGTAGGAAATTAACTAATTATTCTGGGATTTAATCTTGTTTTTTTGGCATAATTTAAAAAGGGAAATTCTGTTTGCTTTTGTACCTAATGAGAGCAGGTATAATTAGGTGGAAAGGTTCAACTTCCCTCTAATATTATTGGGATTTTCCGTTTTGATTCATATATCTCCGCTACTTGTGACCGTTGGAGAGAATTGACATGTTGTCCTTTAGCAAATCTCTACGTCAAACGGACAAATATAAAAGTTTATTTTTATTATTTGTAATTGTTTTTTTGTTTGGAATCCGAGGAAAAATACTTGGACGTTTGTTGTTAGAGTAGTTTCATGTGATTAGTTGAGATACAAATTGATCTTGGATACCTTCTCTATTAACGTAATCCCAACAATATAGGATCGACTACTTGAACCAAAACGAAATTTGCAATTCAAATAAAATCAAAAAAAATTAAATTAAATAAAACCGCTCTATTGCCTTATAAAAGCACTGAATCTTGAAGTGTGTTAATCAAGTTTTCGATCGATCTTTGGACATGTTTGCATAATTTGACCTTTTCTATTCTCATTTACAGATATTGTGCAATATACCTTAAGAATAATAGCCTAATAATAAGAGCATGTGATTTATCATTTATATTACTCATTAGCTCAAGAACGATTATCATATACCAATTATCGTCGATAGGATTCGCTGATCATATTGAGACGTGTTGTTTTGAAGTTTTTTCTTTTGCTTACCCAATTGTGAGGTTGTATTTCTAGAAGGTTCAAAGTTGAAGTTGAAATGCGTCCAATGAGAAATTGTTTTGTAATTTGTGTCTCGTGTTACTTGTTACTCGAGTTTATGGGCTCTCTTCGATCGCGACTTTCTTGTGATGAGGGTATTGATCTGTCTTCTTTCCCACCCTCCCCAGACGTGCCTCGGGCGGAACTCATTGGTATAATGATGATGACAACGATGTCTCTTGTTAGTTGTTACGTTTGTTTCACTTCTCGTGTTACTTGCTAAGTTTTTGTTTTGCGTTAGTGTATACACTTACATGCTTTTCAATTGTAAATTTGCAGGAGCTTGAAGCATTGGCAGATCCCATGAGGAAGGAAGTGTCTCTAGTGCGTAAAAGGATTGATACCGTTAACAAGGAGCTAAAACCACTTGGAACAACCGTCCAGAAGAAGGTAACTATTCGACCACCTCTAACTGTGATACCCCAAATATGTTATGAATCAGCAAAAACACTTCAGTTAGATCAATTCCTTAAGATATGTGCATAAAAGAAGATAACTCGTCTCGAGTTCAAATTTTTGAGTCGTTCTGTGTTGACCGTTTGACAGGAAAAAGAATACAAAGAAGCATTGGATGCATTCAATGACAAGAACAAAGAGAAAGTACAGCTGATAAACAAACTAGTTGAGGTAAATCATCCAACCTAATGAGCCGAGTTAGTCATTGAAATCCTGATATCTTTTGAACATGGTATAGATAGTACATAGTACTGACTTGAGCTTTCTCGTGTTTGTGGCTTTTCCTTGCTCGAACGTTGTTATTTGAGCTTGATCAGCTGGTAGGTGAAAGCGAAAGGTTGAGGATGAAGAAATTGGAAGAGTTGAGCAAGAGTATCGAATCGATGCGCTAAAATGACTTGAAACAGATGATGTTGTCCAATGTCCATAGATAATTAGGTTTGTGTGATGTAATTTAATTCCTACTGCTTAATTTGTTTTTAATCATGTGTTTATATAGTAATATGGGTGGGTGCCTGGGGTTTGGTGTTATTCTAAGTACCCTTAATTTTCTTTATTTTTGTTTTATTTTTTTTGCTTTGGCCCCAATTTGATGCAATATCTGCTGATCTAGGTAAAGGGTAATATCTACCCTAAATAGACAGGTTTGTAACTGATTACATTTTTCAGACTTGAATTCCTTCTCACCTTTTATTTACTTATTATTATTATTATTATATTATTATTATCCCATTTTATGCCTATTATTATTTATATTAATTATTATATTACTCCTATATTGTATGTATTGTCATAATTAGTGTCATAATTGCTTTATTATGGAGCATTTTATTGTGGATTGTGACTGTTCTCACTTTCTATGGAAGGTCCATGGCCTGCAAAAGTGATCATTTTATTCACTAGTGCCTCATTTTTAATGGGGGAAAAGCAATTCGATCCAAACATTTTGAGTATCATTTTTCTCATATAATTTGATCTACAATCCTAGGTCTTGTTTGGTTAATGGTTTTCTAGTTGATTTTAGTCTACTTTTGGCTTTGGTTTAGCTTTTATAATATTTTATTGGTTGAACATCAACAACACAAATTTTGCCTTTTTTTTGGCAATGGTTTGTAATTCGCATTCTTTTCATTTCATTCGTTAATTTATTTTCTTTTAACTACTTTTTATCCAAAAAAAAGGTGTTGAACAAGAGGAATAGAGCGAGTAATACTTAATTTTACCAAACACGTTTATAAATACTTGATTTAATCATAAAAGGTAAAGTTAAAGGACTATTTCAGTATCCTGCACAAAGTGGAGTTCGGATGGAAGATTTTCTTTTCTTGAAAGAGGCGGATATACCATATCTGGTACCCTCAAGAAAAGAGTAAAGAGGGATGCGCAAACCCCCTAGGTGATATTTGTGTCCAATAGGAGTCAAATTCCAAACCTTCTACTTTACATGCAGATGTTTTATTTATTGAGCCACAAACGCTTTAGATTTGTTGTTACCACAAATTTTCATCGGTTACATCAAAAGCCATCAACAAAACCAAGTTTTCTAGTTGGTCAAATAAACTAATAACTATTTACAAAAAAATTTCAAAATATTATCTTATTGGTACATCCATTACATTTCTTTTAAATTTGTTTTTTATCTTACTTTTTAACTCTAAAACTAAATAAATATACACACATTCAAGCGAATTTTACTGGCTTTATCATTTTGCAATAGTATTATTTGATTCAAATATATGAGATTTGTTGTAGATAATAGAAAGACTAGTGCTTTAGACTTTTAGAAAGATGGAATAATGCTTGTTAGTCACTCTAGTTGTAAAATTCCTTACACATTGAGAAACTTGAAAAAAGCAAAGCCATATTGGCAAATGGCAAGTTCTTTATAAGACCAAATAATTGGAATGTGTCATGTGCACATCAATTACATATTAGTATAATAACTAATAAGGGTAAAAAGGCTTCATTTCATTTATGACTTCCAACGGTGTCAAAGGTTGATCAATCAATTTCAGTCCCTCTTTTACAATCCAAATGAGTTGGCTACCTTCCCTTCTTTTTATTTTTTGGTGTCTTTTCAACTTGTGCTGTACTCTTTAGTGTTACTCTTTAGCTTGGAGTGAACAGTGAAGTCTTTTATACTCTTACAGTCTTTCATTATATGATTTCTTGCAACTTTTTTTATTTTTTTATTTTTTTATTCTAGAAAATTTTTAAATGTGATGAAGATCTCACGTTAATTAAAATAGTAGTTTGTAGACTTGTATATATTGTTTGGTGGATAATCTTTTTATTATCATATGATTCCGAGAAAGAGTAAAGCTCGTCAAATGTCTATGCAAGATGTCTATGCAAGTCAACAATCATTATCCGTGGTTTTGTATGCTCGAGCACAAGGGTGCTCTGTAGGTGTGTCCACACGAGTGGACTCATGGGATGATTATGTAACTAATTATGATGGACTATTAAGATGAACTTAATTATTCATGTAGATGCTGAAAAACAAATTCAAGATGAAAGAAAAAGTCATAATGAACTGGACTATTCCATATTTGCATTTCTTGCATTCTTAATAACCTTATTCAAATTTAATTTTAGTTTTGGACGGTTTTTCTTTTTTTTTTTTTTTGTCTAGACTTAGAAAATTAAGTTTGGATGGGGATTGGGGGACATGACATACCAACTACCTTATACATATTTCAGTTTGGGGTCGTTTTTTGTGGTGGAAAAGTGGGAGACTATCCCAAGGGACTAGGGGACTTGACAATGCAACAACCTTGGGCAATTTTCAGTTTGGGATTTGTTTTTTAAATTATAAGTGTATTATTTTGCTGAAATTTAATCGGTGACAATATGATCTCGGATCAAATTAAAGCTAAAACTATTGTGGAAAAACATGTAGGATGTGTATGGTAATTGATTATTTTTTAATTGATTTGTTTGACTAGCTGAAATTATTGAGTGATTTTGTTAGTTAGTTTTAAGTCAACTGAAAAATCAACTTTTTACGGAGGTGTTTAATAAAATAAACTATTTGCTATTGGCTATTTATTAGAGAAAAATTGAGCCAACAAATCAAACCTAATAAAAAAGCTAACTAAATTGAATTTTGATTTAAAAATCAGTTTTTAAACTCATTAAAAAGTTATTTATTAGTTTTTACAAGTCAAAATAAAAAACAGAAAAGTCAACCTCAAAGCCGATTGACCAATACCTCAATACAGACCATGTTTGCTTCATTTTCAAACCAAGGGATTTAGTTGAAGTTTAATTTTGAAACTACAAATGCTTCAAATTCACTATTCCCAAATGCTTTTTCTAATTTTTTAATTACATTTATCTGTACTTTTTTTTTGAATTAGTTTGTCTACAAGAACGTTTGAAGGCGACATTTTTGACTATTGGTAATATATCTAATGCTTAGTCCTCTCTTTAGATTTTTGTGTTAGTGATCGCTTGGACAATATTACTTATATCGGTATCAAATATAAGTAAATATTTTTGGTTTTTAGGAGTAGAATATATTGCTTGGACAATTTTGTGATGATGCACTTGTTGGTGCAATAATAAATTATTATAGGTCATTTATTAAAGTATATGAAAATTTTTTAGGATTTTAAACAATCATTAATAACACTTCATATATTACAAATTTATAATTTAATCTTGACTTTAGAGATAAGTTTTTAATGGGAAAAACTTATTTGATTGAATAGGTAAACTATACACTATTGATAGATAAATAAAATATATTTGTTATTAACGAGTAAAATTGCATTACATTTTAATATAGTAATGAGTAGGTTATTCGGTAGGTAGATATGACTAAACTATTTTTATCGAGAACTTCCTATTAAAAAAGAAGAACATTCGCCCGTGATGAGCAACCACTACAATTTGCAAATACAATGTAAAAACAGAGGTATATCCGTCAGTGCATCTATTACATAAACGAATTTTGCGTGTTTTTATTGGAATGGATGTAACTAGCAGTCACTAGTCCTTAGGATTATGCACTTGTAAACCCTTAGTTTGTGATTGTAAAAGACTATAGTCAGCAAAGGGCATGAACGGTTAAACTAGTCGACATATAATCGACTCGACCTGAACATGAGGTGCCATTCCCAAATTATCCAAGGGTTCATACACAAGAACCAAGGAATAAGGTAAATGTCTTTCCCTTGATTCAAATAAAAAAAAATATTTTCAAATGAGTTTCCATTGTTAGCTCAATTTTCTATGTTATACTCCTACTTTAATTTTTTAGTTACAAATTGCTATGTGTAACTATGGAGTATGGAAAATGGTTATTGCCTTATTGGAATTATAAATGCTTATCGCTTTCTTTATTGCAATGACAAACAGGGCACCATATCAAGTACTAGTACACATTTACTTTAATTCAAAGGTTTAACACTTTCTATATAACTATTTGCGCTATATCAAGAAATCATCTCAACCAAAAGTTTAAACCGATAGTTAAGGCCTCAGAATAAATTATATACTCTAATACGCCCTCTCACTCAAAAGCCTATTGGGCTAGAAGTGTGGATACGCATAGGCGCTGAGTTTTCCACTTTAAATAAGAGGTGGTTGAGATTCGAACTCGTGACCTGTTATTACGTTGACTCTGATACCATGTCAAGGAATCATGTCAACCAAAAACTTAAGCTAATGGTTAAGATCCTAGAATATGTTATATACTCTAACATACTATAATACTCATACTCAATATTTTTTTTTTGAAGGACATACTCCATAAATTAAGCATTGAATCTCTACCGCCAATTCACTTGTAAAGGCTATAAACTTCCTATTTTGCCGCTGAGAGTATATGAAGTATTTACTTGTTTAACCCAAGAATAGAACATCATTAAACGTCTACCAAATTTTAGTCAAATTTATTATTTATAAGTATTTTTTTTTATAATTGAGTTTTGTTTCAGTTGGAATAAATACCATCTTTTCATATAAAGTCTTAAAATCCAATTTCATTTAGTCTCACTTTTACTCAATCTATCCTAAAAAAAATTTAAAATATAAATATGGGCATTTCTCTTTACAAATTCAAAAGAATGATACTCCTATTCCAAAACAAACTCAGTATATACTCTTCAACTTATATACAGATAAAATACATTTGATGTTGGTGAGTTGAATTTCACAATGATTATTTATCTGATTAATAGATGATGTAATGTCTCTCCCACTCCTACTATTCTTCATTTCTTTATACTTAAACTCATTATTTAGGCTTACACTCGACTTTCCATTTCTTTATACTTGAAACTCATTATTTAGGCTTACAGTTGACTTTTTAACATATTTTCAAGTACTCTATCCGTCCCTTTGAGATTGTTAACGACAGTGATATATTCTGAGGAGAAATATAACAATCAGTAGCAATCTCAAATTGACAGATTTATTCTATATATTGGTATCAAATATATCAAAACATTGTTTTTAGCTTTAAGTTTTAACTTTTGGGTGTTTGGCAATTGGATATTAGTTTTTAGCTGTTTTCTTTTTGTAGTTAGCCTGTTGGACCAGCAGAAAATATTGACTATTGTAAATTTAGGTATTGGTTGTTGCTGTTTATTAGAGAAAAAGCAGGTCAATAACTGAAAAGCCAATAAAAAAACTAATTGAAATAGTTTTTATTTTGGCTTAAATATTAGTTTTTTAGTTGATTTAAATTATTATTTATCAAACACTTTTTAAACTATTTAACTAACCAACAAACCAAAAACTAAGTTAAAAGCTATAAACAAAACACCCTTATACCAAAATTAAGATCATTCATGTAGTCATTAGAAGTATCTAGCTTAGTCTTAGAAGTAAAATTTAATACAATAATGAATGGTATAATTAACTTCGACAATCTGTAGTGTTGGCAGATATTTGCGTCAAATCAGTACGCTGCTCAAACCTAACCAAGGTATGCATTTAAAGAGCTTGCGGTTACCATATAGAAGTACTTCTAAAAAAGTGAGAGTATGTGACCAGAGTGACGTTGTGTTATTGACTTCCGGTGATGATTACTTTCACTTTATCAAAAATCTGCAACAAATACTCGATGCTATATTCCTATATTTCAACCAAATAGAAGTATGTATTAAACTTTGAATATGATTTTTTTTCGGAATTTGATGTTCAAAACAGATTTGATTATTCGAAATGATATTAGATTATAGTAAGTTGGGATTAGAATATTGTAAGTGATATTTTAATCTGTACAGATTGAAATTAGGTTATTGTAAGTTGAGTTTAGGTTATCTGTGCAAAATGACATTAGATTATAGTAAGTTGGGATTAGGTTATCAGTGTAAATGGCATTAGATTATTGGAATTAAGTAATAAAGATAGGATTAGGTTATTGTAAATTGAGATTAGGTTATTGTAAATTGGCATTAGATTATGTTATTCTAAGTGATGTTTTAATCTGTGTAAGTTGGCATTTAATATGTATTATTTGGCATGTAATACAATATAAGTGACATTTTATACAAAATAAATTGGCATTAGTTTGATGTAAATTGATATTTATTATATTATAAATACATGTTAAGTATACTATAATTGTATGGTATATATTGTTACAAATATACTGTAAATGCATGTTTAGCGTGATATAAGTTGGCATTAGATCAGTGTAAATTGCCGTCATCTCCATCATGGTTGATGACTTGTAGTTGCTTGTCAAAATTACCTTTTATCACAAATATATATAAGCACCAAAAGCCAACTTATAAAAATGCCAATTTGAAAATATCTAATGCCAATTATACCATATCACCAATTTGAAAACTATTTAATGCCACTTTGAATACTATCTAATGTCAATTTGTAAAATATCTAATGCCAATTTAACTAACATATAATGCCAATTTAAAACTATCTAATGCCAATTTCAAACTATCCTTACTACTAATTTAAAACTATCTAATGTCAATTTGAAGCTATCCTTAATGCCAATTTAACTAGCATATAGTGCCAATTTAACACTATCTAATGCTAATTTAAAAATATCCTTACTACCAATTTAAAACTATCTAATGCAAATTTGAAATTATCGTAAATGCCAATTTAAATAGCATTTAATGTCTATTTAACACTACTTAATGCCAATTTAAAACTATCTAATGCCAATTTGAAAACTATTTAATGTCAATTTGAATATTATCTAATGCAAATTTGAAAATTATGTAATGCCAATTTAAATAGCATCTAATGTCAATTTGAATACTATCTATTACCAATTTAAAACTATCTAATGCCTATTTGAAGCTATCCTTAATGCCAATTTAAATAGCATCTAATGTCAATTTAAAACTATCTAATGTCAGTTTGAAAACAATCTAACGCCAATTTGAAAACTATCTAATGCCAATTTGAAAACTATCTAGCGCCAATTTAGGATAGCATCTAATGCCAATTTAGGATAGTATCTAATGCCAATTTAAAACTATTTGATGCCAAATTGTAAACTATCTAATGTCAATTTAAAAACAATCTAATACCAATTTCAAAACCATAACGAATAATATCTAATACTAACTTGTAAGTATTAAATATCACCTTGAATATTATTTACATCCAATTTATAGTAACCAACTTGAATAATATGTTATCAAATGCAAAACTAACCTTCGTGTTCACTAGCTTTACTTCTATCGCCATGCTCGAACTGAATATGCTCATCATTTAATGAAACTACAAAAACATTTGTGAGAAACATCAGATTTTTTTACTTGATTATAATTTATTGAATTCGTGAAGGAAAATAGAACCAAACTTACTTATACTGTCTCTAAAAGACGAATCTCGTTGAGTTTGTGTCACGAAATCTTCGAATTCTTGCATGAACTCATCCATGTTGTTGAAGATGAAGAAAAACGAAATGGAGGGAGAATACCCATTTGAATCTGATATTTTTACTTTTAATGTATGAG
The DNA here is from genome assembly GCF_026212465.1 of Amaranthus tricolor. NCBI lineage: Eukaryota > Viridiplantae > Streptophyta > Magnoliopsida > Caryophyllales > Amaranthaceae > Amaranthus > Amaranthus tricolor. The sequence goes on along the minus strand of NC_080051.1, from coordinate 29,866,224 downwards.
AAATTAGAAAAGTTTTGTTAATGATTACATTACCTCAGTTTCCAATGAGTTTTCCATTTATGGCCCTGGAATATGTAAGGTTACCTTGGGGAATGTTTGACTGTTGAGGCTACCGGCTTTTTTTATATTAATTGCATAAAGCTGATGGGCCTGGACTTGAGGGACCGTCTTTCACAAAGATGGTCTCTCAAGAGAGTTATTGTCAATGTAGCTCCCTAACAGTTATGGGCCCATTTAAATACGAAAAATACAAAATTGGGCCAAGTCTTCTGTGGATGATGTTGTACCATGGATAACTGTTTAGTAACAGACCCTAGTATCTAATTGGGCTATTATGGTTGTTAATAGGTTATTTCCGATCCCTATTTGTTTCTTTGGTGACTCACCTTTCCAAGCTCACAACTATTTTTATAAGATGGTCTCACCATGAGATATTTTTTATATTTGTATTGAATAGTTTAACTAATATAATTATTAGCATATTGACTCCTATTTTAAGATTATTTAACCGAGAAACAGTCTATCATAAGAATAACTATTCAAAGCTTAAGAGTTGCAATTCTGACCATTTTTTGGTTTGATATTATTCAATGGCTTATTTATGGTGTTGCATAATATATTTGGATAACATATCTCGTTTCGACGACGTTAAAATTAAAGTATATTTTAATAATCTATACTGGTTGGTTAGCTATTTTGCCAATAAATAATTAAATATGATATGTTTTGCATTGAGACTGTGTAACATATATTAGATTAATATTTGTTGTAACACTTATCACGAATAATTATTTAGGTATAAAAAAAAATAATAACTTTTTAAGTAGATATCTTTTAAATAAAGTGAATCTAATCTCTCTAAATCGAGCGCATATTTAAATTCAAGCAAGTCCTATCCAAATTCAACTATTATGACCATGTTCATTCTCAACTAAGGATGGACATGGTTGTTGGACTTCAAGGTTTTAGATCTAGTTTGACTCTAATTTAAGAGTTTGGATTCAATTATTTTTGGAGCTTATGGGTCAGGGTTGAATCTGAATCCATGACTTTAGGATTCGGGTTCGACTCCACACGTTTGAGATCCAAATCCAACTCATAGACCCATTTACATCTATTTTAAAAAATTATATATAAGCTATTATGTGTATTTAAATGTTTGATTTGCAACTTTATTATATTTTGGAATATCACATGATTTGGAACTTTATTGGTTCATGTAATTTGAAATGTGGTTGTTATATCTATAGTTTAAGAATCGAATAATTTGATGCATATTTCATTTTAAGAACTTAAACGTTAAAAAACTTCATATATTTGGTAACTTAATTAGTATAAAGTATTAGAAGATCCAAGTGAATCGAAAATGTTTAATTATCTTATACAAATGGAAGAAAATGGTATAATATATTTTTATATAATTTTCAGGAAAAAATTATTGTTTTAGACCCAGATCTAAACCTTAGACCCACCAAACCCTAGGGCTTTGGGTTTGGGTCAAAATTTTATAGACGTTACGGATTTGGGTTCGATCTAGTTCCACAAAAAAAAGGGTTTGGATCTGGATTGAACTAGACCAAACTCAGATTCAACCCATGCCCATCCTTATTCTCAATCGAATAGTTTTTTCGATGCTGCCTAGGTTCGTGATAAGTGTTTTAAGTGAATTGTTTAACTTTTTTTTTTGCTACAAAGTAGATTGAAGTAAAGAAAGAGTTAAGTGAAAATCGATCATTATACCTTGTCTATAAAAAGTACTACTTACTCCAACTTTAACATAATTGTATAAACTTAATAAACGATAAACATCATGTATTGAGACCCATGTCAAAAACGGTTATTTTCTATTTTAATTCATAAATTAACACTATAATATTAATCACTTGCCACAAAATATTCATAGCTTCGCTTTTTTTTTTTTGTCATAATATGCACGTAAGACAAACCAGAGTAAACGACCATTAAGTCTGGACTCATATATATAATCAACAAATCAATGCAAGATATTAATCACTTGTCATAATGCGTGTAATGAAGGATATACTTGATGCTTCCATGTCATTTCTCTAATCAGTATCACTAATTGAAATACAAATAAACGCATTAACCATAATTAATGAGGATCAATTAACAATTTAATATAAGCTTAGATTAAGTTGAACATAAACATCTTTGTCGGAAATACGCATGACATGAAAGATTATTAACTTGATTTATGTATTATTCCACTTGGTAGGTGCTTAACAATCTCATTACTCTACTTAAGAGAAAACATATCGTTGTCTTTTCCTTGCTAATTGGGAGTTAGTATTATTTTTTTATATTAAAGAGGAGAAATCAGAAAGTATTGTGAGCTATATATAGATTTATATTATATTATATTATATTATATATATATATATATAGGGCATAGTTAACCTTTGCCCACTAAAAGCTCTACTAGACGGACTAGTATATAAAGTGTCATCATCATCAAATCAATTGTATTTTATTCATGGAAAAACTATAATCAGGGTCCGGGAAGGAAAAGAAGACGACAACTTATACCCATAAAGGATAGTGCGGTCAAAGAGTCCATCGACTCAAAAACGTGCAACTAGTAACTAGTAAGAATAAAACTCAAATTAAGTAAAACCATTACAATTGATTGAAAACTTCCCCCTTCATCCCTTTCAGTCTAACGACCAACAAGAAGGATTAATTTCCTAATCCTTTGCTTGTAGGGTTCTTTAATTTAATTTTACCCTCGAATAATAATAAAACTAGTACAACTTCTAAAATTAAAAATTATTAAAATGGAGTAATAATTATAGACGGAGCTAGGAGTGTTAGAATCGACCACTACCTCTCTCAATTTTTAAAAATTCCTTTATGATAAAAACTACGATTTTAACCAGTCAAATAACTATATTATAATCTTTGACCCAATCGCACCTTAAGTTTTATCTTGTTAATAGTGGAGGCATCTTCAAATATTACTCCTATACAAAGTTGAAAAGAAGCATTAGACAATCGCCACCAACGAATCTAACACAATACAATTGTCCATATTGGGTCAACATAAAAGGGGACAAATAAATATGTATAAACTAGACTTTTATTTTGTTTTGCAGTCTATACATACTAAAATCTCTATAAGAAAATATGGAGCATTTATAAAAAAAAATGAAAACAAACAAATACTAAAACAAAATGCAGCCCCATGCATGCACAAGGTGCAAATAAATACCCCTCAAAGATCTGTTTCTAAATTTGTTGTTTGAACGACAAAAATATAAGAGAATAAGAATAATACGACAATTCATATTATTATTTTTGGGTGCGCAAAAGACAATTTAAATATAAATGCACCGTCAAAATGGTGCAATTCATAAGGCCAAAATTTGTATTTTAATTTTTAATTTGTTGGTTCCTTCCTATTTCTTTTTGCATTTTTTGTTCAAAAGATTACCACGTTTTGTTGAGGTTACACCACCCACGTCTATGATTCATCAAACGTGGTCGGAGATTTGTGGGTCTCTCTTTTTGTTTTTCATTTTGACTTCTATTTTTACGTATTTTGTCCTTATTCAGTATGTCCAAAATCCTCTTTATATATTTCATCTCAAAAACCAAAAAAAAATGTACATATTATTTGGCTTATGTTTTTTAATAATAATTTTTTAATATTTTGTGTACAGGATAAAAAAAAGTTTGTGATTACAAAGTTCAACTTAGATAATTTTACTATAACAACTTATTATATACTAAAATAAAGTATTATATGTGTATATATGTAAGTTGTATAAACTTGTTAAATATATTTGATGACATTATATACTTCAACAGTTGGTTACACCTTAGGTTTTCATTTTTTTCCTATAATTTTTTATACGGTGTAGTGTGTTAAATTTATAATTCATGATAATATTGTAGTAATTTTTATATATACGGTATAGTTTTTGAATATGAATTTAGCTTTATATCTATCTCAAGAAGAAATTCCAACCATTGAAAAATCAAAAAATTTACCACTATAATATAATTAAGTTATGTAAGTATTGTTTTGAGTGCTAAGTAAAAAAATTCATAAAGTGTCTTTTATTTGTTTTAGTTTATTAATTGAATAAAATGTAACAAAAAAAAAAGAGAATAGTAAATAGTAATTAAATAGTGAATTAAGTATTACTATTTAGTATTTACTACCCTATTGAAAATAGTAAAGTAATAAGAGTGAATAAGGTGAAGATGGTAGCGTGCCTAGGATTCTATTATGGATAATTGAGCGTTTAGGGCCTGTACGTTGTCTGTAGTGTACGTGTTTTGTTTAATGCGCAATGTTTGGTTGGTTCCTCAATTATTTGATTCCTTCTTTGCTTCTCGTATTCTCCTTTCTCGATTTCTATCTTCACCAACTTGTATTGCTTTCTTGGATTGTGCAATTTCAACACACTTATTTGCAACCAATTGGTGGTTGTGTATTTTAGATATCATTTTATATCATCACTTCCATAAGCTTAAACACTTGCCTTGCCCTTCATCATTTATGTGAATGTATTAAGATCACATTGAATTTAATATATTTACTATAATTTTCATTACTAAACAATTAAAATAAGAGCTTTTTGATTATAACATATATAAAATACTACGTACAAAGTTTAAATTAAGGTACAAAGGGAGTATTGTTCACTATAGTGGCAAACTTACTTGTATAACCCGTGAGCACTAGTCATGTTGGCTACTGATCGATAGCATGTCACGGAACCAATTCAACCAAAAGTTTAAGCTTATGGTTGAGGGCCCAAAATATTTTATATACTATAAACGGAATCAATTCAACCAAAAGTTTAAGCTTATGATTCATGCCCCAAAATATTTTATATACTCTAACATGATTATGGATGAAATATAGCTATTTAAATGAGACAAATGGAGTATTAGGGGTCGCTTGGATTGAGGGTGAATATTTAAGGGGTAAATAAAAGTCAAAGTAGGTAAATAAAGTTAATTAGATAAAAGTTTAAAGGAATTTGATGGTTCAAAAGGTGGAAAAATTGGTTAGAAAGTAATAAAAATGGAAAAAACAACAATTATTTTCCTCATATTGGGGATATAAATTTACCATAGTGGAGTGTGGGGAAATACTTTACTCCAAATGAAGGAAATCATCATCCTTTTTTATTCATCTTTTTCACTTTATTCTCATTTTACATTTTTCACAAGTATTTCAATTACTTCATTTACACCTTCAGTTACCTTTATTTCACTAGTTTGACTTTTTTTACCCCCTTAAATATATATACTCAATTTAAGCGACCCCTAAATATAATATATTTTAGGAGCTCAATCATCATCTTAAACTCATGATTAAATTGATTTCTAAACGCAAAAAATTATTGTTTTTTGTTGTATACAGTTGATGGCAAAATTCGAAAATCCAAAAAACCAATTATCTAAAAATAATTGAGAAACTAAATTAGTAAAAAACGAAGTTAAGAAAACAAATAAATAAAAATTTTAAATATTTCGGCACCCTTAAATGTTGGCACTTGGCAGTATTCCATAACAAACACCACCTGTAAAAGTAATTGTAAAAGTAAATTTATTAAACTCATAGCTACCAAACTTTCACAATATTATCTTACATGAACATTTTGTCATTTGTTTATGTTATGTTTAACCTTATTATCATCCAGCTGTAGTGTTAAGGATATTGTTAAATTAATTAGCTACTTAATTATACGTTTGTAATAATACTTAATAATGTGAGAGTAGTATTGATGATAATAAACTCTATTTTCTAGGTCATGTATACTTCTTTTATTGTGTTCTTCGTTTGAAGCTTAAAATGGTTTTTTTTATAACTATTTCAACCAGCATAATAAATACGTAGAATTGAATATTTAATTTTTCAAAAAAGATTCCCTTGATCACATTTAGATCCTTTATTTTCTAGTCTCTTTTTCTATACAACTAGTAAACTAGCTACTAAGCTAGTATTTTTACCAAAGTATTTTCCTCGTTTTCCATTTTATATATGAAATATATCCGCAATGTTTAGATTCAGTTTACGTATTCGTTCTTTTTTCTGTTCGAGTGTTAGGGTGTCTTAGGCAACAATGTATTTTGTTAATGTGTTGTAGTGTCGATTTCATATACCAATAATAGTGCACTTCTAAACCCTAAATTCCAACTTTAAGGAGTAGGACTAGCTACTTATAATTCATTCATAACATTCCTTCAGCTTTTCATTCTGTAAATTGTACTACTATTCCTATATCTTTTTAACTTCCCTCCTTTTTCAAATTAAAGGTAGTGGGAATTTTTATGAAATTCCTGATTTTGACTTTACAGATTATATTCCATTATAAGTATTTTATACGTACACTACTGTTGGGGTTACGTGCATTAATCTAAAGCATGGATTTATATGCATGAAGTATTACTATACTATTACTAGTATAAATAAAATCATGTGATGTACTAATATTTTCAGATAATTTGAGGATCCGACGGCTTAAAAGTAAAGTTGATGATCTCTATTTTCGATATTTAAACGAGTTGGTTCTGTAGCACTGTCAAAATTTAGCACGCCCGGTTTCCTTTACTCCACTTTTATAGCTTGCTTGTCCTTTTCTAACTTCTCTTCTTCTTGTTCACTAACTTTCTTGCACACTTGCACTTGCCAATTCTTTATCTTAATTACTTCATCGAGTAACAACTAAAATACCAAAAGGTTGGACTAGTAAAGTTTTAATATTATAGTATATTAAATAGATTAAGAAAATTATTTATATTAATTTGAAATATCATTAGAATATATAATATATTATGGGCCTCAACTAAATATATATGTTTTTGGTTTAGTTGATTCATTGACATGGTATCAGAGCCAACGTGATAAAAAGTCACTCGTTCGAATCTCAATCACCCCTCATTTAAAATTAGATTATAAAGCATTAGATATGAGTGAACATATGTTGCATCCACAATTTTAGCCTAAAGGGCCCTTGTGTAAGGATTCGTGTTAGAGTATATATAACATATTTTGATACCTAAATCATCATATTAAGTTTTTGATTGAGTTGGTTCCTTGATAAATAACTATTATTTGTGTGCTACATCGGAGAAGAAGAGAACATGGTGCTTTATAAACGTGGAATATAACTTCTACATCCAACAATTCATTTAATGATGAACTCCTTGTAAATGGGTTACATGTTTTCCTTCTTATTGGAGTTGATAGGTGTTAAAGTAATTATTGTTGTCCATATGAATTGTGCATATCGGATAAAGAAGAAGAATAAACATAAAGAGTATTTCCTACTCACTATTATCAAACAACTCATAAAGTTACTTTTATAAATTATAGGAGACTTAATTATTTTATCAGTGCAAACAACTGATAAAGTTACTTTTATAAATTATAGGAGTACTTAATTATTTTTATCGGTGTAAGTTAACTAAACAAGATCATGGTAACTATAATTACTCATTCGTACTAGATATAACATACTTTACCAACCATTTGCTCAAAGAAAAAACCAATTCAAATGAGTAAAAAAAAATTAATTCTTTGAATTCAGAACTTGTGGGCTCTTTCCTTCAAGATCCATTTGAATTTTGTCAATTGTAAAGATTTAAAGGTACATTATTCATTCCGCTATTGAAGGATAAAAGTGGGCACCTTTTACTGAAATGGCACATTTACAATGCTCAAGTCTTTTTAAATTATACTTCAAAATTATTTTTTTTTAAATATAGAATAAATATATTTGTTTAAAATGAGATAAAACATAATTTTAAGATGCTGAGTCTCTTGTGTTGAGCCACAAGCCCACAAGGTTATCACCTTGAGTAATCTTATTATCATATTGCAAATCACCAAATTATAAAGTTATACTCATTAGTTATTACTCATAGCACAACATCATTATCCGGTTATTTTTTACTTTGAATCATCAGCCTATATTATTATTATTATTATTATTATTATTATTATATTTTATTTCATAAAAAGAAACTTTTTAAGTAGTTGATAGGGAGTCAAATAACAAACTGAACACCCACTCTAATTTTTAAATACAAAAAGCTAGTCTGTGGAAAATATATGCCCTAAACTTGATGATACTTGAGTTGCTCATAGTAACCGATACAATCCTTGATAATAGGTCGAGGGCGTCTCCACTTAGCTCTCTAAAGGTTGAAAAAGCAAAAGAAATAAATTAGTTGTTAGAATTGAAGGAGTAATTTTTTAGTTTTGTTTTACATGAGCTATATTATTTTCTTTTTAGTTATGTTCTATTAAAATGGGAAGATATAGAAAACTTTTGTGGAGAGCTCAAATTAATAATTATTTCTTGAAGTAATGTTAATAAAAAAACTTCTTTAGGGAAAAGTTATTCTGTAATAATGTTGGCATTGAAAAAAATGATTACAAAATTTTTTATTAGTCCAAATAACAGTCTTAGAATTTTAAATATCGTTAATCTAATAACAATTTAATTAATAGATACGCTGATTGGATAAGAAGACTAGCTTGTAAAACAAATAAAAAAATCATTTTTTAGAAGACATATATATATATATATATATATATATATATATATATATATATATATATATATAGAGTACTTCATAAACGCCTAACTCAACCTAATCTGACCTGATCAGACTTAACTCAATAAGCCATGTATGTGGATTAAGGTCTTTCTAACTTTCACAAAAGCAAATTATATCTTACACTACACTCCAAGTATATTAACCAAATGAAGTATAAAATACAAAAAATACATAGTGGTTTTTACATTCATCGATGTGTTAGATTTAAATATGTTATATTTATTTATTTTCATTAAAAAAATGAGGTAAAATTCAAATTGTTAAATTTCAATTTTACTCCCTAGCCCTAAATAACAGGCCCACAGCAGTGGCACACAGTTACCTTCTATTGACAAGTCAAGCCCTTGGCTGGTATCCCCCCCTTAAGCTTTGGCTTTGATAACCCCAGATTTTCCCACAGTCCCACCCTCTCTTGGCTCTTACTTTACTGCCAATTATTCAGACTCTTCTTTTCACACACCTCTAACTTAAAACACTGCCATCCATTAATCCTTTTCTTCCAAATAATTGTATTATTCATTATCATCAATCATATTCAGTGTATTCTGTTGATACAGAAAAGAAAAAAATATTATAAGCCATACACATAAAAAAATTGCTTAGAATAATTCAGTATTTTACTGATTCCCTATAATTATCTCAAATTTTAATTAATCATGAATAATACTAACTATAAAGGGTGATTACTAAAAAGGCACCATGCTAGGTAACTCTTAAAAAAATAAATTATAAAAAAATTAAAAAATTTTAAAAATCAAAAATAGAAATACAAGTTTATTTTTGATTTTAACTTTTATTTAACATTTTTAATTTTTAATTTTTTTTAGCAATTAACCTGTAAATATAGGTTACTATTTGAGCAATAATATTCTTAGATATGTGATTCTAAAATTAAAATTATTCATAGTTAATTAAAAGTTTAAATTACTATATGAAAATAAAAAAATTAAATTTGTTGTAAGTAATTTTTTCTTAAAGAAATACAGCCAAAAATCTCGCGGCTCGAAAATATAATAATTATATCAATCACATAAATTTTACACAACAGTAAACTGAAATTAAAAAAAATATTAAGCGGTAATAATAAAATAGTAACCACTACTTATTCTCGATTTCTTAAATTGTCCAGATTTGAATCAGGAACTCTCCTCATTCCTTCCTCCTTTTCTTTCTCTCTTTCTAATTTCTATCCTCCCCTTCATTCTCTATTTGTAGCAAATCTACCCAATTGGTCTAATCAAAGCTCCAAACTTTTTCTTTTTCAAAAAGCGGAACTAAATAGGGAAAAATTCTTGATTGCCCATCTTAAATTTGGGAAGTAAAATGGCTCAAAAGCATTTGAAAGAACTACTAAAAGAAGATCAAGAACCCTTTTATCTAAAGGATTATATTGCAGATAGGAAATGTCAATTAACAAAACAAGCACCAAAAACTAAACTTCAAATCAAAAAATCAAAACCCACTTCAATTTTATGCAAAAATGCTTGTTTTTTCTCTATTCAAAACTCCCCTGATTTTAGAAAATCTCCTAAATTTTTTGAATTTCCACCTTCCCCTGTTCCTAATAAGAGCCCTAGCAGAGTATTCCTTCATGTTCCTGCTAAAACTGCTGCTCTTCTCCTTGATGCTGCTATTCGGATCCAAAAACACAAATCCAAACCCAAAACCCAGATTAAAAATTCGGGTTTTGGGTTATTTGGGTCCATGTTAAAACGATTGAATCTTCGAAATCGAACCCAGAAACTCAAATCGAATGAAATTAAAACAGAGGATGAAAACATAAAAGAAGAAAAAGTTGCGAGTATTTCGTCTTCAGTTTCATCGTCTAATTCTTCGTATTGTAATGGAAGATCAAGTAGTATGGATTTAGAAAGTTCTAGTAGTGGAAGATCATTTGAAGATGAAGAAGAAAATGATGAATTTGAATTTACAAATGTTTTGAAAGAAAGTAATAGCAATAATGGAGATTATTTCAATGGAGTTTGCTTAAGTCCTTTGAGCCCTTTTCGTTTTGCATTGCATAAAAGCCCTTCTCCTGAACGACGTTCTCCGGTTTTTTCTTCTCCTGCTAAATCCCCTGTCCGCTGCAGATTTGAGGTTTGTCTCTTAACCACTTTTTTTAAACCCAAGTTAATAATACTCCATTATTTATTGTTCTATTTGTTTATTAATTTTTATAATAATCATTTTAATTTCTGTAATATTATGTTTGAAAACGATAATTTTATTTGAAAATTTGTAATTGTATTAAACTCTACCATTGTTTTTTAAACTAGTTAAAGTTGAAACTTTGAGAATGACTATTCAAATCTTGTCATTTTTAAATTCTTCATTTATAATTTCATAATTGAAATCTAAAATTTAAAATGAAATATTTCTTATCAGACACTACATAAGCTAATTTTGTGTCATAGTAACTAATAATGAACTTACAACCGATTGGAATCATTTACTTCTTATACATATGCTTTTTAAGCAATCTAATGTATTGTTCTAATTAATTATAATTTTATACATTGAACTATCTTTATCTAAAAATTATAAAAAATCAATGTTGTCATTACATGATTCAAACAAGATTCCAATTAACTATATTTTTCTTACGTATTAGTCGTAATATATAAAAAGCTTAAACAATTAATAATGTCAATTAGTATAACTAAAAATATAGTCAAATAAAGTATTTTTTAATATTATTTCATTTGAGTAGACTGAATGTATATTTTATAATATAACTTTTATAATTTTTAATTATGCATAAATATCTTTAAAACAAGTGTTATAACAATCAATTTGAGTTAGATGAAGTATTTAATGATTTTCCTTAATAATTATTATTAACCATATGTAGCTATTTAACTGTAATTTTTAAATGTATATTACTTTTATTTTATTATACGATAGTAATATTTATTTAATTTTTTTATAATTGTTGGATAATTGATTGCTCATATCATGATTGGTTGATGGACTCATCATGAATGGATACATAAACAAATGTAGATAGGTAAATGGAGTAAAAATGAAGCACCAATGGTATATGTTTTTTTTTACAGTTATTTTGGTGTTTTGGTGATTGATGTTACATTATTCTCGACCAATCGAATAAGAAATGAAATTAATGGGATTTGTTGAGGTGGACATTTCAATGTTCAACACTTCAAGTTATTCAATAAAATAATTTTACCTATTAGCTATAATCCTTATATGAATATATAATCAATAAATAAAATTATTTAAAAATAAATAATATTTAAATATATTTTAGTTAGATCGGGTAAATATTAAGTTGATATAAACATCGTGGCAAATTCATTTATTTGAAGGAAATTTAGAAAAGAATCAAATGAAAGAGTAAAAAATTACATCTATAAAATGAAGGGAGGGAATCAATGCAATCTGATTTCTACACAAATTCTTATTTGAGACCGTCTTTATAAGAGACGCGTTTCAAATGGGCCGGCTCGTTATTAGTTATAAAAAAAACTTTTAAAAAATGAACGTTGTGTAATCCTATTTGGAGTTGGTGTTATAACCTATGAAGTTGGTATTATAAGCTGCTAGAGTTGGTATTATAACCTATTAAAGTTGGTATCTCTAAATACGTTATAATACCAACATTAATTGGTTATAACACCAACTCTAATACCAACTTCAATAAGTTATAACACCAACTCCAAATAGGCTCAACCGCTTGCGTCAATTTTAAATTTTTTTTTATTGTTGGACCTGGACATGAAGAGCCGTCTTTTATAAAGACAATATCTTATGAGAGACGCTGTAATTTTTAACCTGACTCAAAATCTAATTGAATTGAACTGTAATTTATTTTACTATTTAAAATGATAATATTTTTTGTTTTGATTAGTATTTTAGTTGGACATATTATTTCTATTAGATTTTTTTAAAATCAAATCGGTAAGATTTTAAAACACTTTATGAGCCAAGTTTACAATTTACAAATGAAAGTTAATCCTCAAATTTTAAATAAAAAATTTAGACAATGTTTTAAAATGCTTATTGTAATACGGATAATAACATAACCTAAAATTATTGAAAGATCGGTTTAAGATTTATCCTATTAATTGTAATTGTGTCAAATTTAGGTCACATCATACTTCACTTCTTGGCTACTTAAAACGGATTATGTAAAAGTTTGTGGGAAGTCAAAGTATATTGAGTCATAGTCAAATTATGTAAAAGGGCTATCCAATTCAACCGAAAAGAATCACTGTGGTATAGACTATAGAGTATAGAGTAAACTAAAAGTAGAGTAGTAATTTAATTATTAAATTTTTTACTATAAACGAGATTATTTTCTCATTTTCAAATATTTTAATTGTAAGATAAAATATTATACAACTTGACATCCCCTTGTCTTGACTAGATTAGTAAAATATTTTACTAAAATATTTGACATCCCTTTAAATTAGCATTAAGAGAAAAATCAAATGTTTATTTTAAAATACAAATATTTGGTAATAATTAACATTTAAATTAAATTGTACAAATAAATTTAAAATAAAACTAAAATTTATTAGTATAGATGAGATTAGAAGAGAGTCATAAATTATTGTTTAAAAATAAAAATAATACAAAATAAATATAACAGATCAAAATGACAAATAATGTTGAATAAGTTGAACACAAAAATTATTAATTGATTATTAGTTGATTACTCACAAAATGTTATTAATTATTATAAATTATAAATTATAAATGAAGTATTTATATTAACCTAGTTAAAAATGGTGGAGTATAATAAGAGTGTAAGTAACAAAACAACAAAGTTAGTCCATAAAACAAAAAAAGTGTAATAGTTTTAGAAGTGAGTGTAGTCGTGACTCAGCAAGCTGACTGAATTGAGCTGTCGGTAATAGAATCTGTAGCCAGCTTCTTTTGCCGGGGTGTTTTGTTTAGTGGAAAAGACGAAATTACCCTTTAATAGGGACATAATCTGCCCAAGACCAAGGGCATGCATGTCAAGAAGTCCTATTAATGCACCTTGAAGTTGGTGGTTCAACAAAATTGTACTTTTTTTGATCACGTCTTCGCCAATTACTAGTAATATCTTTTCTTTTAAGACATTGTCAGTTTATGGGCATACATTTAAATAATTATTTTATTTTTTGTTTCTATTTTTTCTAATCGGACAAATTATGTTTTTGGATTATCTAACCATCTCATTAGCAATTAAAATACTCTATTGGTATCACCCTTTTAATATTATTTGTTTCTTTGGGTTGTTTTACTTGTTTTGAATTATTTTCATTTTTTATTAATGATCTATTATTTTATTTAAGAAAAATGTCTTATTTCTCTATACTACTAAATTGAAAGGAGGGAGTTATATTTTTTAATTAAAAGTATTCTGTTAATTGATTTTCGTAATAAAATAAATAAATCTGAAAAGAATAGTAAAAATAATTTTATTTTAAAAATCTCATTTATAAAGTTATTATCAAGAGTATTTTAGTTTAAAATAAAGTTGTATTATTGTAGTGATTGAATTTAGACTTCTAATTTGGCTTATCATATTTATAGGTTCATTTCATTGAGTCAATTCTTTATCTTATCAACAATGTTTTTGGTGGATCAATTATTGTTTTAAGCTAATAAAGCATCATAATACTAGTTTGGCGTATTTCTCTTGGAGAATATTAGTTAGGTTAGTCGTGTACATTTCAAATTATTAAACATATAGGGAAAAAACAATATATAATATAACAAGAATCATATGCCAAAAATTTAAACTACCAAAAACATCTAATCTATATATCTCATCTAGATAAATATTTTAAAACTATTTTAAGTTGGTTAAAAAGTAAGTAAAAATCTTAAGTTGTCCAAAATTTATTGTCAATATCAGTATATAATCGAAGTGTAATTCATAATCAACGAAAATATCATTTAAAAATTATATGACAATGGGAAAAACGTGTACACTATCTTTAATTCACTGATGTGAGACAAATTATTCCAACAAAAACATAATGGTTCAACTTATGTTCAATAATTTGATCATTGTGGGTTGGGTCTAAATCATTTTTTAATTATATGCCAAATAAAAGCTTAATTAAAAGTTTAAATTGATAAAACTTTTTTACATTGATATTAAAATTATCGACAAAAATCGATCTAATGTGATATGTTATATACTCTGACATTGCAGGAGAAGGCAATGTATAAACACGAAAGCTTAGTGAAGTTGGACGAAGAAGAAGACGAAGACAAAGAACAGAACAGCCCAGTTTCCGTGCTGGATCCTCCTTTCGAAGACGATTACGATGGGAATGAAGATGAAGACAATTACGATATTGATTGCAGCTACGCTTTTGTACAAAGTAAGTATTAACCAATTTCAATATTCCTTTTTTAACATTTTTAAATTAATTCCAAACAAAATATTATTCATATACTTTAATTTGGTTGTCCTTGATTTTTGTTGTCTGGTCTTTTTCCTTTACAAAAGGGCATTTATTAGCCCATTTTGTTTTTCTTTTGTAGTAAGCTTTAACTTTGTTTATTTGTTTAAACGGTACTCCTTTCGTTCCTCAATGAAGTTTCCATAAGAAATGTTAACGGAAAATAAGAAAAATAGAATCTTTTTTATAGTGGAGATATTATTTAAGTAAATACTCCCTCCACACCAATATAAATGTTTCATTTGTTTGGGCACGGATATTAAGAGTGGTGTGGGGTCCATTAAAAAGGTGGTAGTTGGGTAAGTAGTGAAGGGTAGTTGGGTAAGTAAGGTATATGAGGGTATATTCATAATTATTTGTGTGAACTAAGGATATTTAGGTAAAAAAAAATTGACAAAAATAAAAATGTGACAATTGATATGGTTTTGCCAAATAAGGAAATGTGAGAATTATATTGGTGTGGAGGGAGTAACAAATTTGATAGAAAAAAAGTGAGGACCATATATATTAAAAAATATTATAAGGAAGTTAGTGGAAAAAATATGAGGATCACAACTAATAAAAAAAAATATTTTTATAAAGTTAGTAGAAAACATGTAAGATCATAAAGAATATAAAAATGTTAAAATGAAGTTAATGAAAAATATGTGGGGTTCATAAGCATTATTAAAATATTAAAATAAAGATAAGTAAAGTTATTTTTATCTAAAATTTATAATATAAATAAAAAAATTTCTTATAAAAATAATAAATAAAACACCCAAAAATAAAAAAAAAAAAAAAAAAACTTAAACGGGGGATTACAATATAGTGATGAGGACATGACATTAATGTGTAGGTACTACTAATGTAGTAGTATGTTTCAACATTGCTTTGTAGTTTGCACCATACAATCTTTTTGTGGGTTCCATTTTTGGATTTTGCTCGATTGCATGTGTGGTTTTTGTGTTTCATTTGCTCGATATTAAGCTTTGTACTTTGTTTTTCACATTTGGACCTTTCTTTTTACATGACTAGCTACCTACTATTTCTTCTGCTCTATTATACTTTCAATTGATATTGACAATGAGACTTTCAATTGATATTGACAGTTTCTCACACTATATGTCACAATCAGCTGTAATTATTTTAAAACAGAGTTAATATTTTTTTGATTGTAAAAATTTTGGGTAGTGTTTTCGTTGTTTTGATGAATGACTTTTTGATTGTTCTTTTTTTTTTCTAGTTTTTCAAAATAGATGAAAGACGTATTTTGTAAATAACTTCTAAAGGAAAATAATAAGTAGCTTTGATGGCCTTTAACCCACATCTTTTGAAAAACAACCGGCAACATGGAACTAATTGTTAGCAATCATTTTCTATAGAGCTGATTTAAAAAACTGGCTTAACAGCTAGCAAACTAGTTAATATTTTCATTTGGTTAAATCAGCCAACAACTAGCCAATCAGTTATTGGAATTTGGAACATATAACTTATAACTATGTTACATCAATTTGAGTACTTGTATCGGACTCGTGTACATATTCAAGTATCCAACTCGAATATTTTATGAAATTTTTTTTAGCTTAATTACAAAGTTGGATTTTAACCTTATGTAATAATTTTACAGGAGCCAAGCAAGAGCTGTTGCACAAGCTAAACAGGTTTGAAAAATTAGCTGAATTGGACCCAATTGAGTTAGAGAAAAGAATGAGTGAAGCAGAAGAAGAGTATGCTCTAAACCAATCAAATGATGAGTTCCAAGAATATGATTGTCACTTCCTTACATATGATGAACTAACACAACAAAACCATCAATTTATGCAAGAAGTCATAACAAAATCAGGCTTTCAAGATGTGAAAAAACCCGGGATCAAGAGACTCATTTCGGATCTTATCATCGAGGAAAATTGCGAAGAATATACATATGACGAGCAAGTAATTAAAAGGATTTGCAAGAGATTAGAGTCATGGAAAGAGGTTGAATCAAACACTATTGATATGATGGTAGAAATGGATCTCAAAACTGATATCAACTGGAAAAATCCTCAACAGGAGATCCATGGATCTGGATTGGACATTGAAGTTGCAATTTTCGCGGTGCTGGTTGATGAGCTTGTACGAGATTTGGTATGATCTCGTTTGCTTCATCGAGTTCAGAAATCGTGTCCTTGGAGATCCATTAATTTTCTGTTTATCACGGGGTTTATTGGTTCATTATTTTATCCACTTATTAGGCTACTTAAAACATGGAACTTAATCTAACACGAGAGAGGTTAATTAGAGTAATTAGAGAAGTAACCCGAGGATGATGATGATAATGATTCGGGTTTAGTACTAGTTTAGTATCAATGTATGATGTATGTATGGGAAAGAGGGGGCAAATCACTTGTATAATGAATATATTTTGAGTAGCTTAAACATTAGCTAGCATCATCTTGATGCTTGCCCTTTTATGAATAATGATCACAAAATTGAACACTTTCTTTCAGAACTGTTGGTGCATAACAAATATTAATTAGGCTGAAGTTGTTGACTGGTTTAATCACCTAATTTGCTAACTGTTACGAGCAAGTTTGTTATAAATTAGTAGTTAGTTGTTGACTATCGTGTATCAGAGAAAAAAGTGATAAAAAGCTAACGGTCAATGAAAAATACTTCATAGTAGTTTTTACCAAATATTTTTTATTTTTGAGCTGCCAAAAGTCAAAGTTAATTTAAAAATCAATTACTAATTGCTAGTAGTGTTAGTTGGCAACCGTCCTATAAGATTAATTTGGTAAAAATTGAAATCATCAACATTGATTTAATTAATAATTGAATGTCAAAATATATGAAGTTTAATATTGATTGTCCGAGATTACACGCTTTGCTGATTAAGTTGGATGAGGACATTCTATGTGAGACGCTTGCTCTTTGCTGGAGTGAAGGGAAGTCTAAGTGCTACTAGTACTTTTTCTTCAAATTAAACAGTTGGATTGTGATTTGTGAATAATCAATATTTTAAATTTAGTTATTCAAACTATTTTCAATTAGAATTTGTTCTGTTGTATTGTTTAAGGTTTGATTTATTTTAGGTCAATTTAAAGGTTGAATTAGGATGGAGTCGGGTTCTAGATTGTATGTTAAGTCTTCTAAAGTTCAGGTCTACATAAAATCATTTCGAAGTTGAGACTCGAATTGAGACCTGATCAAGCTTGTGTTCCTCAACTTAACTAGATTAATGTCAAACTTATAAAACATATGTTGAACCCCATTTCGACTTAACACAAGTATTAAGGAAATGGAGTAATTGATAAATAGCAATTAGAGATGTTCAACGGGGCGGCTAGGAGCGGTTGGGTCAAAAATTAAACAGGTCGGGGAGGTGCGGGTCTTTTCAAATGTTAAACGGGGCAGGGCGGGTCAAAGGCCGTTTAATCCGACCCTCTTTGACAATATTTTTAAAAGTTCATAAAATAGATTTTTTTTATTATACTTTATGACCCGTTGGATCGATCTACTTATGTATATAATAATATCACTTAAAAAAATAAAAAAAAAGTGGTAAATTTATTTTTTCGCAATTAATTCTTTTAATTATCCGGCCTGACCCTTTACACCAAGGCCTATTAATAACCCGCCCATTATTAACCCGAACCGCTCATGACCCAATAAAATGTAATAACAATGTAAGATTTAAAGAGATATGAAGTGAGAATAAGATATGGGTAAATAGGACAATATATAAATTATTATATGAACATATAGCAAATATTGTGTAGATATTATGGAACGAAGTGCTTTAGAAATCGCAATACTTTTCTTTATTATCTGTCTCTGTTATTTTGCTACAATCTATTAATGAAAAAAATTATATTGTTGCAATTTATTTGGGACTAAGAGAGCACACTCATGTATTCATTAGAAATTAATTTTTCATTTTTACTTGCTGAAATAATGAATATCAGTTAATCAATTATCAATGTTTTAAAAGTGAATTATTATAATATGATTTTTTATTTTTTAATCAGCTACTCTTTTGAGAGAAAGAGACGATCTTAAATCAAAAAACCCATATTTTTATTTTCTTTTTAATTTGCATAAAGTGGTCTATTTAACCTATATATCTAACGCATCACTTGAACCATTTGTGCTTTTTTAATAGATCCATGGTACAAGTCATAAGCACCAATTATTTTATCACTCATGATACAAGTTCGATAATTAATTAGTATGGTCATAAAAAGAGTGATGTCCAAGACATAAATCAAATTCAATATACAAACGATTAGGAATATATATAAGCATTAATGATACAGTCTATGAACAAACTAATTTATTTATTTATTTTGTAATTATATAATAGACTAAAAAAAATTGATGAAATTTTTTATCAAAATTTAATCTGAAAAAGAGAATACTAAATTTAATTAAAATAATACTTAATTCTTTATAATTAACTTTTAAAATAGCTAGAAAAACAAAGAAAAATTTAAATTTACAATCAAATATTTTTTGACAAATAGGAGCTAGAAAAACAAATACTTCTATGCCCTACACTTTATAAAACCCTTTCTGACCATATTAATTTCGTCGTCCCGGGCCACTACATTATTATGGAGTAATCTCTCTGCTCTTTATATTTAAAGTATTTTATTTTAAGTAGAGAGGAATTTGATTAAGTATTTTTGAGACATATTTTTTCCGTTTCGTTTTAGTTGCTACATTTGAATGGGTACGAGAATTAAGAAAAATGATTGACCTACACTATAGCTGATTGGTTACTTTATAGAGTATAGTATTTTATTATTGTTAACTGAAAAAGAAAAAAGAAAAATAGGTTGTTATGTTACTTTATAGAGTATTGTATAGTAGTATTTTATTATAGAGTATAGAGTAGGATAAAAATAGGGGTAGGTAGAACTTTAAATGATTGTTTTATTACTAAAAACGAAAATATAGCAAGTAATATGAAATTGCCAAAAATAGAAAATGTAGCGGATATTATGGAACGGAGGAAGTATTTAGAAAACAAAATATATTCATGTGAGATTTCGTTAAATTCGTCTTAATATATATATAATTTTTATTATATATTTTTTATAATTTTTTATTATGTTTATTTAAAGATATTGAAATTTAAAACTTAATTTAAAAAATACACAAAGAATAAACGAGAAGAACAAAAATTAACAGAGAAAGTATTATTTTATTATGAAACAACAAAGCACCTAAAGAAATTGCAATAGGCTGGAAAAACTTTTACCTTTCCGCTTAAGGGAAATTGTTCCACTTTTGAGAATTAGTTAATGTCGTGGTTGAGAATAATAGGAGTATTTTAATTTGAATTTAAAATTAGTTTATAGATGGTGTCGGGAAATTGTTTAATTCAAATTTGAGTTGAAGGTAATTTTTTATAAGAAAAATAGTAAAATTGAGAATAACTATCCAAATTTTATTATTTTTAAATTTTTTATTTATAAATTTATAATCAAAATCTACAATTTAAAATAAAGTACTTATTTTCAAATAAAATTTAAAAAAAGCTTAAAACCAACATGAATGATTAGACAATTTATTTTATTTTATTTTATTTTTTCAAAATAAATAAAGGCAAATATTTTGCTCCTCTTATGTTATGGAAGTATTATTATATTATTCAAGTCATATATCACTCATTTACTCCTATAAATTTATAAGAAAGTACTCGTACTAATAATTGGTAATGCTATTTGCCATCCACTTTCAAATGATTAAGGTTAGTTAGAAATCATTGTTTTAAGTCCCAATTATGGAGGATAAAGCAAATTATCCGGCTTAAGAGCTTACACTAAATTGTTTTAGTCATGAGTCATGATGGGATTAGCCAACTAATCTCTGTCATCTTATCAATATCATCTATGGAAAAGGCAAAGCTAGCAATTTTAAAACATTATATTATATATTGTACACTTTGCTTTTTCACGTATTTCAAAGCAAATTGTTAACCTCGATATCTTATAGTACGCATAATAAAAAATTATAAAAATTAAATATTAAAATTCTTTGCATCAAGACAAATATACATGAATATATTTTGTCTTGAATATATACTTTAAAAATCAAATTTAAATTTCTCTCTCATAAACTCATAAAATAAAAAAAACTTAAAATGAATAAACAAAAAGGAATGAAGAGAGTATTTTCTTACATTATTCATTCATTATTTTTATATTTTTTATTATTAATTATAAAGTTATTTGATGTTTAGCTTCTTTGCCGTTGGATAGCTAGTTTTGGTTGGTTAAGGGTCCTCTCTGTTTAAATGCACAACA
The DNA here is from genome assembly GCF_026212465.1 of Amaranthus tricolor. Classification (NCBI taxonomy): domain Eukaryota; kingdom Viridiplantae; phylum Streptophyta; class Magnoliopsida; order Caryophyllales; family Amaranthaceae; genus Amaranthus; species Amaranthus tricolor. The sequence goes on along the minus strand of NC_080051.1, from coordinate 29,844,920 downwards.
AGAGTAAGGTGAGAAAATTCTTAATAGAAGATGGGCCCATTTTATATACTGATGCAATCAAGCGGAGTTGGACTTCATATTTGGTTGTATAGACCTGAAAAAATTTATTTGCCAAAAAAATATATAATCAAATAAAATAATATTAATCTAATCTATCTAATATTATACTTCTACTTATTTATTTATTTAATCTATCTATCTAATATTATACTTCAACTTAAATATTCACATCTATAAATTCCACTATTAATTCACATATTTTCTCATCCTTGATTTATTTTTCATCTAAATAAAAATAAAACTATATCTTTAGTCATTAGGAATATGTATAAGGAGAAAAAAAATATTAATTACTCAAATATTAATTAATTTAAAATTTTTTAATTAATGGGGATGTTTGGGAAAATATATCTTGTTCAACAATTTTAACTTATTTAGATATAAATAGATGGTCGGGTGATCAATTCATCTAATGCCAACTAACATTTAGTAAATTAGATGGTTGATATATATCTTGGTATTATGAATCAACTAATTTGAAACAAATTTCTTTGAATACCATGTTTAATATCAACTGATTAAATCAATTGATAAAAGTATTTGATTAAATTAATTATTTCAATCAGCTATCAACTAGCTAAACTATTAGCTTTTTGTCAAACACCTTCAATATAACTATAGTTTATCAAATCCAATAGTCTACAAACTCTTAACTTGTATCTATAAGTTTTAGTCTACTTACTTAAAATAACATAAAATTAGTATTTATAAAATTAATAACGCTTAGGAATATAAAAGTATAATTCGGTTCTCCCTCCATTTCAGTTTGTTGGTAATTCCTTAACCCGAAAAATATTACCTAAAAATTTTAGTTAACAAAAACAACAAATGGAATTATCCTTCATTACAATCTTTTTGAAACTTTTATCATGCATCATTCAAAACTCATCATAATTAATACTTCCTTTCGTGAGAACATAAATTAATTCAAAAAAGGGAACATTTATAGGACAATATAAAGATAGTTGTTAATTGTAATGTACTTAGCCGTGGCCCTCTCTTAAAAGCTAAAACTGTTCAACTTTATTCTAAGCAGTGGATGTTATATTTCTATATTATCATCTTAATTTGTGGGGTGCTCCGTAAGCTGTAAAGTCATTCAAATTTTTATTTGTCCGACTTCATTTAAAAAGCCCGAGTGCTTTAAATAATTAAACGTTACATTTACTTTTTAAGAGTATTAAATACAGCATCCTCTTATATATTCCTTCGGTTTCTTTTTATTTGTGCATTTTCTTTCGCATCTTTTAAAGCACAATTTAAATCTGAATATATCTAAGTATGTATCATAAAAAATTATAAAAATTATATATTAAAAACTTAACATCAAGACAAATTTAACAAGATTCCACATAAATATATTTTACCTTTAATATATACTTTAAAAATTGAATTTAAATTTTTCTCTACAAAACTGGACAAACAAAAAGGAACGGAGAAGTACTTCCTTCGTTCCACTATATTTGCTAGTTTCTACGGTTAACTATACTAATCTAAAAATTATAAAAAAAATATTATAAGTATGTGATTAGACGATTCAAATAAGATCCTAATTGACTATATTTTTTCTTACACATTAGCGACAATAATATATTAAATAAGCTTGAACGAAGAATAGTGTAAATAATCACAATGTAGCGAATATTTTAGAACAGAGGAATTATATCTATCTCTTCTTATGTTTGTCTTATATGTCCATTTATATACTTTTGTTAGGTGGTTGTCAAGTTACATGATTTTATTTTTTTAAAAATTTCTAGTATTATTCTCAAGTAATATTTTCAAAAAGAAAATAAATGATTTTGATAGTCAACTTCTTATTTCTCTTTTCTCAGCTTATGAGGTAATAAAATGAATTTTTTCACATAATATGCGTAAGTTTTCAAGAAAAGTATTACAACTTTAAATAAAGTAAGTATTAATTTAAGATTAAGATTCATAAGAACTTAAAGAGTAAAGTGACTCTAATTACTAGTGATCAGTAGCGATTGTCCCATACTTTCTTGAACCGTTATTGTATAAGACTGTCACATCGTGAGATAAGTTCATATAAAAGGTCTATTATGATAAATGTTTTTATTATTAAGCTATTTAACTCAAGTATAAGACACATCTTATAATGAGACCGTTTCATACAAGAATTTGTGTATTTTCTTAGATATTCTCAAATTAGTGAAACTTTCTAATATGTGAAATTTGGAGGATAGATATGTCAATTTATGAGTCATGACCCAATTTTAAAACCCAATAAAAATTGATCGATCAGAACTCAAAATTTTTTAAATTTAATTCGAAAAAGATCTAACTTAAGATACCTGAAAAAAAAATAGTTGATTAATTGTAAACCATATTCAATCATTTTGACCCAAAATCTACATTTTGTCAAATTTTCAGTTACACATCGTTTTTTTTAGTTGAAATCTACTATATTTTTAGTTAAATTTGTAATTTGAGTCAAAATTTTTTTGTTCAAGCATTAAAAGAGATATATTAGTCATTTTCATAAAATTATAATTTATAAAACACAAAAATCATTAAGTTTTTTTGAAAAGTTATTTGTTTTTTTTTAAATATAACCCATTGGATCAATCCAAACCTGACCCAATCAGATAAAATGATCCTATACTGGCCAATAACGTAGAACCACAACAAGTCGTGTATGAGACTATCTCATTATGAGACAAACTTATATAATCAATTAATTTTTCTGATTGATCACTTAAAATTGTAAATTATCAATTTAAGGTTGTACGTAATCAGTTTAAGATTGCAATTTATGGTTACAATTAATCATTTTAAAAGTATAAGTGATTACTTTGAAGTTGTAAGTGGTTATTTGGGACTTTAATGTACATTGACCAAAGCTAATAAAGTTGTTCTCACCGTGACTCTGTGAGGAAAATGCAGAAACATTCTTTTGTAGTAAAGAAAAAGTTCAATATGAACCCATCTTTTTGAAAGAGATGTTTGTCTACTTGTTATCCTTTTGATTATATATTTTTTAATACCACATTTTTCTTTTTTTAGTTGATTTCTATTTTATTTATCTTTTTATTTTATGTTTTTATATAATTATGTTTATAAGATTGCTTCATTCACATAAATAAATAAATATAGGTGAATATATACTCAAACAAGAGGTTGCATACAAAATGCGGATCTTTCCTTATGGAGACCGGGGAGGACCCCTCAAACAAGCTTTTTAACAATAAGTATTGTTTTAAGATTGTCTCATTGTAAGATTAATTTGTATAAATAATAAATTATCTTTATTTGATATTATAATTGATCACTTTATGATTATAAGTGATTTCTCTAATCTAAGACTATAAAAAGTGATCAATTTACTGTAAGTGATCACTTTAAACCAATAATAACCCATTAGGTAATCAATACTAAATGGTGTGAATGATAATGAAAAAGTTAGTATAATTTTGGTAGGAATATCTCTTGGTAAATTAATAATCATGCTTATTCTCTTTCAACAATCTCAATGTCTTCTCAAAATTCATTCAAATGCACTACCATTTGAAAATGTGGTATTATGTGGTAATGAAAAATTGTGAACAAAAGAACTTTTTTATGATCCAACTTTCAAACATGATACGAATCATGAAAATTTACTCTACAAATCACTTTCATTCCCACCATTTGGTATCGCTTACTAAATAGGTCGTAAGTATACATTAGATAAGTCCAAAAGAGATGATCTCATCATAAAGACATCTCATTTGAAAATTTTAGAACATTCAATCGTTAAAATTCTATATGACCCTCCTAAGATTTGCTTGAACTATTTGGTTTTATATTAAATTGGTGGCCCTATAAAAGTTTTTAAGATTATAATTTTATGGCGTTTTAAGAAAAAAAAACTAGTACTCAACCACTAAGTTATAGAAGTAGTAAATAAACAATATCTTTAAATACGGGTAGATTTAGGCCCAATCCATAAATCAACTCAACACACTAGCCCAAAACTTCCGCACTTGACCATGGATCCTCAACTGAACTTTTCATATTGGCCATCAAATCATAAACTAATGTGGCCCACATTACTTGAAATTAGCTCGATTTTTTTGACCTAAAAGTAGTCAAGCAATAAAACATGCCAAGTAAGTATAAAATCTTCAAAGAAATAACTCGACCACAAAGATATCTATTAACTAAAGAAAGAAGTAGATAATAATCATCATCATATCTAATGTATCCCGCTTATAGGAATTATGATCAGCGTCTGAAGAGAGAAAGAATGAGGCAACTCATGCTCATAAAAAATAGTGTAGCCAAAGAGGCCTTCGACTTGAGAAAGATCCACAAATAAAGTAGATTAATAATGGGCTTTTAAAAAAAATTAGGTTAAGGTGAATCTCCAACGAGCAAGAGGTCAAAGGGAGAATTAATCTTCCTATATACAGTGAGAATCAAACTTATATCACAATATATGAAAGAAATACTTTTAATTAGTAAGCCAACTCTTAGTATAATATGTTCGTATCATCGTATGTGTTTTGTTTAATACTTCAAATGTGATCTTCGCATCCATTTGTGATTGAAAAAATCATTGAGAAGAATAATTAAGCGTTATGATCACAATAGTGTATAAGGGGCATTTTGAACATAAGTCTCAAAGCCCCACATACAAAGCATAACCACCTATAAAGAAAAGGAAAATTTAATTTTAAAAATTTCACCTTTAGATGGTTCTCTTTTAAAAATTTCATCTTTTGATTATTTTTAAAAATCTGATCTTTGCACTACATTTTCTTTTAAAGGACTTGCCTGTTTTCATCACCTCTTATAGCCGGTTTTTCTGCAAAAAATAAAAGAAAAAATTTAAATATGCCATATGTCAAACTTTAAATGGTCCTTATCTTTTTTAATTAAAACATAGAGTAAATACCCAAACAAATTATATGAAAACAAAACCTTCTAAAAATTAAAAATGAATTAAAAAAAAACCCCTCTCTCACCAGCATACCACCAACCACCCTCCCCATAGCCACCCACTCACCCTGAAACCATTACCCTACAACCCCTATTCGGCAACCCTCCTCCCACGACCCCACTTCTCGCGACCTTCCCCCCCCCTAAAATCCCCTTTGTGCAAAACCTTTCTCCCCTAAAACCCTTTTCTGCAACAATTATCACCTCAAGCACAACCATAACCACCGTGTTTGGAGTAAATTTATCAAGGGGGTTGCAATCTCCATTAGCGCAGGAGAGAAATCTTCCCCACAACAATTTTCAGTTTCATCAAGGTAAAATTAAGTAAGACCCATATCTCATAAAAAATAAACAAGAAAAAAAGTTCTAATTGTAGAGTTTTGAGATGAAACATTAGTACAATTTTGAGACCTAAATTGAACATTGTCATTGGAGATGAGAGGAAGGTTGTACATATGTCAATGGTGGTGGTATTTCTCAAATGGATAATGAATATGTGATGGAGAAGGTGGTCGGAGGAATTCATGGAAGGGGGACTCCAAGAAGGAGATTGCAGGGTAGGATGGTGCTAGGTAGAGCCTGTCAGTCCGGTGGTAGTGGCTAGCCTAAGAACCGAGTTGTCAAAATACCTTCGGCCTCAAACAACAAGTTTTTGCTTCGTTTTTACAACCCAAGCCTTGCCGAATACATACTCTTTACACCATATACTTGAAGCTTGGTCATACAAGAACCGAACCGGAACCATGATTAAAGACACATATAAAATTAACCTTTACATGTAATTTTACATATGAAAAATAAAATTTAATATTCCTTAGAGAAAAGATTCAACATACCCAGTCACTATTTTTTGTAGTATGGTACAACAGTATACAATGTTTGCAAAATTGTCAATACCAACAAAACACAAGCAGCAACAACAGATATGAATGACCAAGGAGTATTGAAATAAGTATACTTAAGAGTGGCCAAATAAACATGCCAATTATTTTTATGATACGCATAAACATCATCAAATAAATTAGCTAAATAACATTGATGAACATCAAATGCAACTTCTTTACCCAAATTGTTAATAAATGTAGCAATTTCAGCCTCAGTTCCAAAATAATTCTCGATTATGTTCTTGTCACAAAGATACTCAACATCTTTAGCCGTGTTTATAAGGCAATCTATGAATGTTGCGTACGTGGTGAAGTATGAGGAATGACCCTTGTGACATTGTTCGTATGCGACACAATTAGCTAATAATGAGCTTAAAAAATCGTCCATCGTTATCCTTGGCATTTCGATCACCCCTCGTTTGAACTTGATTGCTAGGAAGCTTTCTGATTTGCCCGGCCTTAGATGGATTCCGGCTTGTCGAAGCTTTGAAACTGAAGGAACCACATGGCCCGAAGGAGCTTTGTTTTGGTTTGAAAGGTCCTTTGGGTCTAACTCTTGGGTGATGAAACTTGATCGTAAGAGATCTAATAAATGTTTGGGTTGTACATCCTATAGCATACCACAACACCATGAGTCCACATTATAATTTAGATAATACTAACAAAGACTTGTAAATAGTCAAATTTTAATGGTGGCATTTACTTCTTTATTTTTCTGTTTTTCTATGTACCTTAAGGTATTAATTGTTTTTTATTAGGAGTTTTTTTTGTATATATTTTAAAATTAGAAGGTAGGGCGAGAGAAAAAGAAAACTAAATAAGAATCGAATAAAATCTTACTTGAAAAAGTAATACTTGTTCTATAACTAAAAGAAAACATATAAACTCTCTAAAGTACTATGTTGACATTTTTCTGTACAATACTGTTTCAGATAGGATTATTTTGTTGAGTTCGTATAATTAGAGGATCCTTAAACGAATAATTACATAATGATTGAATTTTAAAGTCAACCAAATTTTAATCATTGATTATTTTAATATAAAATTTGATTTATTTTTTTAATAATTAAAATACAAATAAAATAGTAAAAAAATAACAATGACTTCTAATAATGTTATTTTTTTGACATATATTAACATACAAATTTTAATGTATTGTCGATTTCAAATCTAATCTTAGTTTTGTATATATTTTAATTTGAAAGTTAATCTTAATTTTTTAATATATTTTTATTTAATTAAATTTATCAATTGACTATAAAGCCTTGTGTTAATGGATTGGACTTTAGATTAGCAAAAAGTATATATTTTTTACTATTTATATGTATCTATCAATTAAAAATGGAGGATAATATATTTTCATTCACAATATGATAATTTTTTTTTGTTTTTGCGGACAAAGTTTGACATTATTCATTGATACTTTCTTCGTTCCATTATACTTATTACGTTTCACTTTTTATAATTTTGATTATGGAATATTCTACATGGTAGTCACGAACTTTTGCAAAAGGTGAGTGGTAGCAAATCTTAAAAAAATTACACAAATTAAGATTATATTTTTAGAATTTCACAAATTAACATATAACCTAAGATTTTTTCGGCATTAATGGTATGACAGCTTAAATTCCAAAAGTACAATGCTATTTTGTGGAATTTCAAAAAAAGAAGGTTACTGTATTTTAATGAAAAAAGATAAGGGTAAAAACGAAATTTCACAACTTAACATGATTTAACGTTTTTTGGGCATTAATGTTAAGGCAACTTAAATTTCCAAAAGTACAATGCTATTTTGTACAAATTTCTTTTAAGATTTTGTACCACTGACTTTTTACAAAAATTCGTGTCTATCATATAGAATATCCATTTGATTATTTATATCTTAAATGATGCTTAATGACAAATTAAAATATTTTGATATTATAAAATTATTTGATTAGACAATTCAAAAAAGAACTCACTTGATTATATATTTTTTTACAAATTAATCACAATATATAACATAAATTTCAAAGATAAATAGTATTACAAAGTCTATAAAGCAAATATTTCCAAACAGAAAAATTGATCATCATCGTGATTATGGTCATCAACCCCATCAACATATCATACCGGAGGAAGTAATTGATTAACAAGCATATATATATTCTAAATAACTTTTAAATTAAAAATAGGAAGGGGGAAGGGTAGGAAAGCACAAAGGAAAACTGACCTTATATTGCAAGATAATATCAGTGGGCCTCTGAATAATAAAATTGAAAAATTCCAACGAAAGAGTAGCCAAACTAACTTTGCTATCAACAAATTCCCCACAAGTTAAATCATACAAACACTGTAAAACAAAGAACGGAATCTGATTCTCCAACCTATGTAAATCCCTCAAAAGAGCCGGAAATATCCAAGACATAGACGCAATTGGATCATCACTTTCATTCATGGCTTCCCATCTTGCAACTTTCCTAAACAATTCAATCACAAAACACCCATCAACAACCAACATCTCCAGAAACTCTTGATCATCATAATCAATCTCTTCCGAGTAACACTCTCGAACCTTCCCCACCAGCGGAGCTACGGCTGTCAGCAGTTGCGGGAGACTGACGGATGTGCTTGCTATGAGTTGACCCAAGTACTGGTATTTGTGTTCTTCCATCATTTGGAATTGTGGGCGGTTATGGTGGAATGGGCCTATACTTATGATTTTGGGTTGGTAAAGATCGCCATGGACATCTGTGAAGCTTTTGGGGACTTTGAAGATGGAACAGGTTGCTCGGCCGGCTGTTTTGCTTAGGATTTTTGGGGGTGTGTTTATTTTTTGTTGGATGGATTGTAATCGGTTTTCGTCCATCGTTATGATGCTGATCGTTTCGTGATCGTGGTCTGGGTTTTGGGTTTCACTTGGGGTGTTACTGCCCATGGCGGAACTTTAATTTTATCAGATGGGGAATTAAGGAGATTAGATAGATAGCAGATCAATATACGCATTCTACCCCGATCCTCTATTTTCTAATATAGTTTAAGGACAAAGAAATTTAATTATGATTTTTGAAATTTATATAAAAGATAAAATATATTAATGTAAGATCTCTTTAAATTCGTCTTAATGTATATTTTTAATTATATATGTCATGGTACTACTTACTCAATTAATTTATTTATTTAGTAATTTGCATCATATTACCAAAATACCCCTTGACCTTTACAGTGGACTTTGACTGTTGGTCAAATGGGCTTTTGAATCTCCCATTATTCCTGAATGACCCATAGGGTTTCTATTTTCAGGAAACCTTAACTTCCTTTCTTGGAAGTAACTACCTGTTGGACCTAACTTCCCACTCACCCACATTCTTTGATCATCCTTCTTCCACGGTGGATAACTGCCCACTATCTTCCACTCTCCATCATAACCACCAGCTGCTGCCCATTACTCCCATGATCATCCACTCCTCCTCAACAATAACTTCCTTTCCATCATTATAAATAGGGGCAGCTACCAAGAAGAAAAGGATCATCTGAAAATAATCTTCTTAAGCATCCTCGCTCATACTCCACTTCATTAGCCTACCAACATTCCAATAGCATCACCCACTGCATTTTATGGTATTCATTCTGTAATCGCTAATTCCATATTCTCACATCCACATTCTAACTTGAGCGTCGGAGGGGTTTTCCGGGAGATCACCCCCGGACAAGGCTAACGTTGTTTTGCAGGAATTCAAGTCGCTTCCTCCCACAAGTCGTTCCTCTTGATCACACTCCCACCTATCTCCAGGTATTTTAAGTGTCTTTTACACTTCCTCGTTTCACAATCGAAACAATATATTTTTTATAATTTTTTATGATGTATATTTAGAGATATTAAGGCTTAAAATTTTGAGCTCTTTATTTATATTTATCTACTATATAGTTTCTCCGTTCCAAATTATTTGCACCATTACAAGATAATTTACTATTCATTTATCATCCATAATTTGTGATTAGATTTTCATCCATAAGTTAATACACGGTTAAGTGGAATCTTATTTGATTCGTTTCAATACAAAGATTATTAATATCAGTTTTTTACAATTTTCTATTAATTATATATAATCAAAGATATTAAGAATTGAATTAACACACACTATAAAATTTAATTTACTTTTAGTGGAATATATTGAGTGACATTTAATTTAAATGTTACTACTTCGAATTTCTAATAGTATATATAGTGAATTTAGTGACATATATTAGCTCCTTTATCAGCATAATAAAAAATCATACTATAGTGACATTTAGTGACATTTCTCATAAATAAAAATAGGGAAATTATCAATGGTGCCCTTGTACTATTGAAAAATTACAATGGTACCCAATTGCATTTCAGTGGTACCCCCCAATTATATGCTAATTACAACCGTGACAATATTAATCAATTTTCCGTTAAGTTGCCGTTAAATCTCGAATGACTTAACCATGGTTAGGTTCTTCTTTTTCTTCCTCCCTTTTCCTGCTCTCCTTCCATGGCAGCTTAGTATGGAATCTAAGAGACGGATACTCTATTCTTCAAACCTTTAAGATGAGCTTCCAGTATTAAACCCCCAATTATCTCACCCAAAAACTTTATAGTTCAAGAAAAAATTAAGAAAAAGCTTCCAAATTACAAGACAAGACAACTCCAGCATAAATTGAAAAATTCAATAATCTAACTGGGTATATTATAACATCAAGACAATTTGACAACAGGACAATACCAGCATTCTTAACTTTAACAGCAACAATTTGAACTCTGAAATCAACACAATCACTTCTTCATTACAAAAATGTACGAATTGAGAGTAAAATCAAACAAAATGCAACATTGATTCCTAAAATAAACCTTGATGAAACTAATTTCGAACGAGTAAAGAGAGATGAAGAAGAAGAAGAGAGAGAAGATGAGGCTGTTAAGTGGTAATTGGAGACCGCCATCGTTGATTAACAAGAAAAAATGTGGAACTCGAATCAAAAATGTGAAAAAAATACAGATTAAAAGAGAGACAAAGAATTTACCCAAAAATGGCATGAACTAAATTAGGGTTCATGTTTTACAATTTCACATTTTTTTTGAGGAATTAGCAACCCCAATTTACACAACCCCAACCTTAATTGTGATAAATATTTTCTTTTTTATACACAAATGGAGTCTGCGATCAGGTTGAATTTGTAATTGAGGCATTGTTCTGTTTGTTTTTTTTTTTTTTATTTTTTTTTGGGAAATATTATTATTGTGGTTTTACTATTTAGTGTTGTTGTTTGAGTGGAATTAGTCCTGAATTGATTGCTGATTATAGAGTGTGTTTCTATATGCAGCAGCATGAAGCTAATTTCCAGAAATTTAATGCCGAGAAAGAGCTTGTACTGGAATTAGGATTACACTGAATTAGAAGGAATTGTGGGGTTTTGTAAGTGTATTTCTAATGCAAAGATTCAAAGACTAATTCCATACTAACCATGGAAGAAGAGCTGCCATGGAAGAAGAGCAGCCATGAAAGAGAAAAGGGAAGAAGAAGAAGAAACTAACCATAGTTAGGTTTTAACGGCAACTTAACGGAAAATTGATTAATAGTGTCACGGTTGTAATTAGCATATACTTGGGGGGTACCACCGAAATGCAGTGGGGTACCATTGTAATTTTTCAATAGTACAAGGGTACCATTGATAATAACCCATAAAAATATAAATTAATGGCATTTTTTAATGCTACTAAATCTAATGTTGTGGAAAGTCAAATTTGTTGTAGTGACATTAAATTGCTTTAAAAAAAAATTGCTAGTATTTTTGGAAATGAGGAAGTATAAAAATTTTTGAAATGAAAAATTTATATAGAAAAGTAAAAGAAATATATATATATATATATATATATATATATATATATATATATATATATATATATATATATATATATATATATGTGAAATAAAAAAATTTAGAAAAAATTATCTAAAATAATTTAATTTTTTACTGATTTTTCTACAATAATTCCAACTATTGGTTAATTATAAATAATACTAAATATAGGGTCATTTAACTTTTAACATTGTTATTATTGTTTTAACCGGTTCCAGCAGGTCATTTTACCATTGAAAATTCAATCTTCCTTTTCACTTTTATTTCTCCATTTAAACCAGTATAGAGCTCCATTAAAATCACTTTTATCCCATTTGTTCTCTCTTTCATATTTCGTTTAAACATGTGTCTCTCCTACCATGAAAAAAATATACTTCATTTCTTTTAAACACCCCACGATACCACCATTTTAATTTAAAAGAATTAGAAAATTAGCCTACAACACAAAATAAATAGAGAAAATTAACAAGCAAATTTAGAAAAGAATAAGGGTTTATTGAAACCGAAAATTACAGAAACTTTTTTTGTTAACTTACCAATAATAGATATTAACTATGCGAGTTAATCTTCATTGCTTAAATGTCAATTGCATCTACAGATCTACCTTCTGTATTTATTTTCAGTGGTGGATTTTGCCATTAGAGTGAAAGTTCCAGTTTTAGCTTGAAATTGAAAAAAAGAAGAGACAGTGATATTAGGTGGGAGGATGGTAAAAAGTTTAATTAATGTAAAATAAAAAAAGGCAATCAAATTTATAAAATCCAAACCGGTAGCAGGTAGACTAATAATGCTACATGCTAGATGAGATTATTTATGGTTAATTAATAGTTGAAATTATTATAGAAAAATCAGTTAAAGGTTAAATTATTCTGAATAATTTTTTCAAAAAGTTAAATATGAGAATGATTATATATATGAATTAAAAACACAAAAAATTACCCTAACACATGAGATTAAAAGATAATTAAAAAATACAAAATTCATAATTTATATGACAGACTGAAAGGTAAATGTTGCAAAATATATAAAAAGAGTAAAAAATACAAAATTCATAATTGATATGAGAGACTGAAAGGTAAATATTGCAAAATATAAAGAAAGAGTAAGTACACAATAATATTATATGTTCTTTTTATTTTACAATTTTGCAAGTGTAATGTATAACCTAAACACATATAAACACATATAGTAATAATTAAACCAAAACAAAATTAATATTATCTTTATATTGAAATATTTACAAATAATTGTAATATATTATACCGTAAAATAAAATTAATATTATCTTTATGCTGAAATATTTATAACTAATTATAATATATTATACCGTAGAATGTTATAGTATGTTGTAGTTGTAACTTGTAAGTATAATGGAACAAGAAAATAGAAGTATTTGATGCACTTTCAATTATTGATCATGCACATACAGCTAAGCTAAGTGCCCACGTTGATATAGACTTTTCTGAATTTATTTTATTGGTTGTGGTTGATAATGATATTTTCTCCGTTGGATCTTTCATCTAAAAGAATATAAATGTTTCATTCTTTTGTAATCTGTTTATAAAGTTAAGTTTTAAAGATAATTTTATTTCCTCTATCTTACATAATTTATTTATTTTTTAATCTATTTTATTAAATTTATTATTTTTTTGCCCTGATTTATATTCTTTTATTAATTTTTATCTAAATATTTAATTTAACTTTTTATTTCTTCTACACATTTCACTTAATTTTTCATAAACTATAAATGTACTTGCTTTTTTTTTAAAAATTTTTCATTAGATAATTTATAAGGCAAATTTTGTGAGAAAAATTGACTTATTATAATCTTTCCCATGTTATGATGAAATGCCAGGTGTTTTCGTTTTGTAAGTCAACAAAATAAACTAATTATTAAGATTATCGTTAATAAGACTCCACGTTGTTCATGTCTACGACTCTACGCACAAGATGTGTGCGATGAACTCGACGTGGAATGATAATGGTCTAATGGTTGTGTACTTGTGGCGTGGGTTGTTTAGGCAATTGCAAGTAGGATACGTTTAAAATAGAATTAGGCTGTTCTCTTTATCTAATCTGATCGCATGTTCTCTTCATCTGATCTGATCAGATCAGATCTGATTGAACTTATTAAGATAATCTTATTTTGGTATGATCTGATATGATTCAGTTTAATTTGATTTGGTTGGTCTTATCTGATATGGTATAGTCTGATCTAGTTTGATTCAGTCTGATCAAGATGTGAGAGAGAGGTTAGGTTGCCCTATTATGGGCAAAATTACGCAAAAATAGATCACTGATGTGGTTTTGACATATGAAGAGAATGACTGATGATGCACCCGTGAGAATGGTGAAAAGCCTCATAGTAAAGTGCAAGAGAAGATGGGGTAGACTTAAGAGTTAATGGAAGGAGCAGTTAAAAATCGACTTGAGTGAGCAGTACATCTCGAATGATCGATATAAGTAGTTATAGGTGTCGAATTCATGTCCCAGACTTCTGATAGTTCCTTTCATTTACCCTTTCTGCTTTATGTAAATCTGCTTATTTATTTAATTCTTTCCTAGCGGCCCAATCCTAATACAACTTAATTTGTGCTTTATAGGTGATTTGTTCTACGTTATTTTGGTGCTAGCCGTCTCTCATTTAACAGGGCGCTCACTACTTGGTGGTTTAATTTGATTGTGCGCATTTCTCTCACTATCTCCCTTGAGGGGGCATGGGTATGATATGTATTGTTCACTACCTCTCTCCCAAACCTTAACTTTGTGCGGAACACTAAACTGATGACCAAGACCAAGTACTCTTTTCTTGTTATTTGTTTTTTTTTTTTTAATTTCTCTTCAAATGCAAAAATTTTACAAAGTTCTTTCATGAATCTTTCTATAATGGGACCATAGATGAACCTATGGTTTGGGGTGGTGGGGCCTTGGCCCTACCATTTTTAATAAAAATTAATTTTCATAGTTAGTGTTTTCTTAAAATTAAAATTAATATTAGTTAGTTTTGTTAGGAAATGTTGCCTTACCAATGATTTTGGTCTGATTTCAGCTAATATTGCGATATTTTTTACGATAAGAATAATTCATTAGTCTAGCACATTTTGCTGAAAAGGATATCACATATTTCTTATTTTAATTCTTAAATTTTACTTTACTCTCTCCAATTGATGGTATCCCGATCCTCATTAATAATTCCCTTATCTATTTGTTAAACTATTTACTCCTTTTTATAATTTCAAACAACAATAATCATTATCATTATAGATTCTAATCAATGATCATTTTTATTAGAATCATGTCCCTTAACGTTACTCTTCTTGATTTCTTCTATTATTCCAAATAAAAATAAATAAATAAGTTGGGAGAAAGTAATATTTTTTACAATATTTATGGAATGAAATAATTAGCCTTATTTAGGCAACCAAACATATCAAATAGGCCATGAAAAGATATAGAGAAAGCTTGTGAATTTGTGATCCCAACTTCTGATTCCAATAATACAAAGACATAGTGGGCTGTTGAAGAGACATTGGAAAAGCTTGTGATCCAACTGATGAATCAAGTCCAACGTTAATTCCTCCGTTTCACTGACGCAGTGACGGCTACTCCTTTATTTTTTTCAATATATTATTATTATATTCATTCAATTATTCCACTTATTTTCCTCGGCTGTAATAATTCATATTATTGATTATTTTTTAATAGTCCAATCTTTGTATATGTTTTGCAGACAACACTTCTTATCGTATTTTAATTGGTTGTTGCAGGTACCCACTAGCCGTTACACTCACTTCTTCTTCCTCTTTATGCTTCTTCGTTGGTTTATACCTACTCCCTTTTGGTGGTAAGTATCTACAGTAGCTAGTTAAAATGTACCAAGGGGTGCTATCAGCAAAAAAATATACAAAGATTGGATTATTTAAAAATAATCAATACTAGGAATCATTCGCAACAGATAAACAATAAATGAGATTATTCAGAACAATATTTCTTATTTTTGTTTGTATATAATTTAAAAATTATAAAAAATTATATTGATTGACGAGTAGTGTCAACGACAAGTGGAAGGTTATTAAAAAGAAAGGGTCAAGGCCCGAGTAATAAATAAGCAAAAATTTCTAATCAATAACTGTGATTTGTAATTCGCAAAAAAGATAAAAAGAATAATAATAAAATAAATAAAATTTAAAAAGATAAATTAAAATAACAAAACACTAACCCCATAAAATTCTACTATATAAGAGTTATTTGCTAACCTAACTCACAATACCGTTATGTACTAAGATTTTCTCGATAAATAAGAAAGGCTCATCAAGTATAATCCATCCCTCCGACGTATTTTTCATTTTTTAAGATGAGAAATATAAATATTTAATAGCCAGTGGCTCTCTACAAAGCATTTATCTTTAGAGATTGGAAATACATGATTTTGCTCAATGTTTCTAAACAAGCCAGAATTTGAAACACTTAAATTACGTCAACACATTTGAATTTATGAGATAATTAAAGTAAATATTCCTCTGTCAATAATGAGATAATTACATTTGAGTACAAAAGCATCTTAATGTGACAGAAAGATTAATAGATTGGGTCTCAAAAGGAAAATTTAAAATTAATTTAAAAAATTTAACAGTGTTATTATATTTTAGTCCATATAAAATTATGTTTTTTCCTAATTTAAAGTCGAGCGTCAGCATGAGAATTAAAAAATATAAATTTTTATTAATAAATTAACCTTTGCTTGATTCACTGAAAATAAATTGACCTATTAATTAATTTAAATAAACTTATTTATTAGGTATATTTGCTAAAAGTAAACTCATATATTATTTATAAATATTTTTAAAGCTTCTTTGTAAGTCAAAAATAAGGAATAAACAATAGTTGAGTTTATTTTTAACAATTATATCGAATAAGTAAATATATTTAATAGTAAACAATAGTTAAGTTTATTTTCAGCGGATCCAACAATAGATTAATTTATTTTTAACATTTCCCCTTTAAAAAAATATCTATAATAAAAAAACTAAAACTAAAAAGTTACTACAATGAATTTAAAATTCAATTCATCTTGTATGAGATAAGAAACCGTCTCATTTTAAATATACATGAACCAATACACAATAAATATAGTGTCACCATAATATCGTCTCATTTAAAAATTTATATTTCAAACTCGAAAATAATCGTGAAATCGGGTGGACCGTGGTCCATGAAAAGTCTACTTCTAGGGTCAAGCAAAATCATATACTTCTTTGTAGAACAGTACAAGCAATTTGTAGATTTTCCAAGGCTGCTAAGGGAATGAGTCCAAGTTTAGGTTGCTTCCACATATAAAAATCTCAAATCTACATGTAACCGAGAAGTTTCCAAGCTAATACAATTATTAAGCATGACTTCAAAACTTTTGTCAAAACTGCACGCTACAAGTTTGATTTGTCAGCTTTGTGGATTAACTAACTCAATTTGTCTTATTTTTCATTTTTATCTATTCTAATTTCTAATAAATTTGTCTTATTTTATTATTTGGACATGACTCGCATAAAGGTTCAAAATAAGCCCGATGATCCGATATTTATCCAACCTTAGAATTAAATCTGACTTATTCAAAATGAATTTAAAATAATGTAAAAATCAAGTGGACACAAAACTCGATTTTGAACCGAACTAAAACACGTGACTCGAAATTAACCCGATGACTCGATTGAACACCTCTAGTCACTCGCTAATCAATCTTTATATAATTCATTTCTCTCTAAATATTATATTACTTAAACTCATTATATCAAATTTTTAATCTTTGTACCAAAAGCAAAATAGGATAAAATGACAGAAATATAGGAGGACTTACTATCAATATATGAACGTTATTTGTAGCCTCAACCTTCAATCAATGTCATTATTTCCGTTTACTCATTGTTGAAATCAAGAATTATAGTCATTTTTCTTGCCCCGTGATTTATTCTTATCTTAAGTATTCAAGCTTATTAGGTTAATTAGAGATAATATTTTTTCTCTTTCTAACTTAGCTATATAAACACTTATAACCTTTATTCTTTCATTAACTAGAAATAAGAAATTCTACTATTTATTTTCATTAGCTTTATCTGTCTGTGTCCATATTCTTTCACCCATTTACCAACAAAAAATATTCAAAGCAAAAAAAGATTAGGTTATCATGGCAAATGATAATGAATACAATAATGAGCCATTAGAAAGGAAAAATGAAGAACATGATCATCTAAAACACGATATTCCAAAGGGGATTTGGGAAGAATTCAGCTTGGAGTTCCATGAATTATTAGAAAATCTGATTTCTAAGTTTCATGGTAAGGAGCATGTAGAGAATTTATTACAAGAAAAACCTACTAACTCAGAAGATAAGAAGGCAATTTCGAAGTGGTTAGATAAGCTGATCAATCTTTTTAAATCATCAAAAGGGGATGACACTAATTATTTAATTGAATCAAGAGGCCTTGATGTTTCTAAACAGGAAGTTGTAGGAAAACTTGAAAGATTTAAAGTGAAGAATTTGGGTACTGGTTCTACTACTGTCAACAAAGATAATAATAAGAACTGAAATTCTGGTGATCAGTACGCTAGAAAAACACTTCATTATCATCATATCCAGTGTATTCCGCTCATGGAAACTATAATTAGGGTCTGATCGTATGAAAATAGTTTTTAAAAAGTTGTTAAATTTTGCCTAATTCTTTTATAAACTTATTTGTATATGTTTGAATTGATGTTTGCTTATGAATTATTGGAGTACTACTAGCTAAACAAGCACATTTTGCTTGCCACAAATTTTTTCTTTTATTTTTGTTTTCATCTTTGCATGTAGATCTATTAGAGGGCAAAGATTGGTAAAGATTTACACTGAAAGATTTGTAAATTTATACATGTATAAGGTATTTAATTTATAATTTTTTAATTTTATAATTGTAGCAATTTTCAATCTCCTTATCCCAATTTTTTTTAGGTTATATTGAAAATTTCGGCTCCAAGCCTCCAACAATTGATGGGTTTCGGACTTGGTTATATGTTACGGGCCATTAGTAGGGCGGGAAGTTAACTGGGACTTAATAAAATGGATTATTAGCGGTTCACTAGCGGGGGGCCTGGCCGCCTGGGAAAGGACCCGATGCAATTCCTGACAACAGAATTACTTTGTTTATTCTAACCATGCTTTCATAGTTTCATTTAAAGTACCAGAAAGTCATATTTAGGATTAGATTGTCATAAATTTTTGTGAAAGACGGTCTCTTTGAGATCATTTCTAATTGGGTCGGCTATTATATGTCTTTTAAAATATTATAAGTAGGCATTAAAAATGATATAAGTAGAAATTTTAGATATTGAAAGTAGACATTAAGAATATAATTAGTAAGCATTAAGAATACGGTAAGTAGGCATTAATCTTTGATGGTTGGGCTTGAGATACGTCTCTCAAGAGACTAGTTGTTATATTGTGGATTAGGGGTGTTCAAAAATATCTGTATCCGAAAACCGCTTTCCGATTTTTAAAAGCGGATAAATTACCCGGTTTCCAAAATTCGGATAAACCGGGTCGGGTACCCGGTTTTAAAACCGGGTATTCGGGTCGGATACGGATCGCGAATTTTGGAAAACCGGGTACCCGGTATCCGGGTTTTTTTTTTTTTTTTTATAATAAATTTTAATAGTTTATGGAATTGTGGTTGTATTTTAATTAACTAATGTTTGTATTTTAATAGTTTATGACTAAGTTAGTTAAGTATTTTAATATCTATTTCGAAAACCATAATGTTTTAGTTTTGCAATCATTTGATCTTTGTTCAATTTAACCATTCTCTTTGCGGAACAGTTTATTTTTTTAGATGCAATGCTTTGTTGTTTGATTGCTGTTAACTAAGTTAATAGATGATTTGAAAAAGAAACTTCAAATCTTGTTTAAGGATGAAGAGGAAAAGTCTGCTGTTAACTAAGTCAACAAAGATCAAATTGTTAAAAAAATTAAGAAAAAAAAAAAAAAAACAAAACCGAGTACCCGGTTTAAACCGGGTCGGATCCGGAATACAATTTTAGCTATCCGGAAAACCGGGTACCCGGTTTTTCGGAACCGGGTCGACCCGGTATTCGGTTTTGAACACCCCTATTGTGGATTAGCAATTAAGTTTCATCTACAACTTAGTCCAACGCTGTAGGTGATCATATTTCAAGGCTAAAAACGTACGACGATTAAATAAAAATAGTCTCACTATGATACTATCTCATTTAAAATTAGTAAATGATCTAAAACTAAGTTGCAATAAAAGTTTCTTAGGCTAAATACTAGTACAACGAATTAAAGTATTTTGACCCACATTTAACCTGTCCCATGACCCGTAAGACTCAACTTCATTCAATCATTCCTATAAAAATTCGACTAGCCCACATCCAATCTGTCCTGCTTGTTTACTTGGTTTGTCTAAATAAGACTGTCAAGATAAGACAGTTTTATACAAAAACCAACAATTTTAAGTATAAAATGAATATTTTAATTAATTTAGTTCGACTATTTAAATTATTTTAAAATAGTTTCACACTAAAATCATCTTAAATGAGAATTTGTGCGAATTTTGAGGTTGGATATTCAATTCGATGGACATTTTTGGAGTGGGTATTCGTTGTCAAACTAGTTAGCATCCTGTATTCTAAACACTTTTTTTTTTGGAGATGTATTCTAAACACTCTTGGTGACTTCGGTGTCCTCATTTGTTTGTTCTTCTAATTAAATTCATAACAGCAAACGAAATGAATAATCCTACATCGAGAAGGCCCAATAAATCAGCCCAAAGGGGAAAGAAGAGGCCCTAGGAAAAGAAAAATTGAATAAAATAATTTTTTATAAGAAGTTTCAAAATAAGCTTTAGGATATTTCTCAAAATAAGTGTCTATGTGTCCGAGCCTAAGGTCTGAGTATGTTTACTATTACTAACAACGAATAATAAAAAAATTTACGATAATAAAAAAAGAAAGACAATGACATAACGTTTGAAAAGATAAAGACAGTGTCATAACGTTAGTAACTGAGCACAAATTTGACTTTCGGCTCGGACGCAAAGACGCTTATTTTTAAAATTAACCTTTTTCCGAAGCTTATTTTAAGAATTTATTTTAAAAAATTTATTTTATTCAATTTTTACTGATAAATTGGTAATAAGTATTTATTTGGGTCTTCGTATTTTCAAACTTTGCAAAGCAAATTGTGTTAAAGTTCAAGTAATTTTGGGGAAAACGGCCCGGGACTTGTACTCTCAATTCCAAAGTTTTTATTTTTATTTTGCTAATCTCTATATTTGAAAATTGATCATATCACTTTTTTTTTTCTGATCAATAATTTTTAAGTCTCTTTTAACATTATCCATACAATTTAATTTCTCATTTTATATAATTGCCAATTCTATACTTGCACAACGATGCAATTTCTTGTGTGTTACAAATGGTAGCAAAAAGAAAAAAGATTTTCTTTATTAATTGTCAAAGAATGAACAACTAAGAAGAAGAGTACAAGACTCCTTTTATAGAACAAGAAGGGAAAAAGACAATATACAAACATTAAGTTATAACAAACTTCTTGTTATAGTAAACTTTCTAACTAACTAACAATATGCCTATCTTAGTAATTCCTTAATAACTAACTCAGCTATATAACACATATCTTTATTAGATGCTGAATTAGGATCTCTTGCACACGTGGCTTGATCGGCATATTGGTGGTCATCATCTTCTGCTTCTCTCTGCTTTAGCTGTTGCTCCTTAGTATAATATTGTAGTTTCTGTTCCTTCATATGTTGATCATACTCAGTATTAGGACGTTGTACATGTTTAGCATCATTATATTCAATATCCCCCGGAAACTAGGAGTAGGTTGCCTAACAACGCTTAGTTTGGATAATAATTTGTTGAACTGATAAGAAGGTAAAATCTTGGTGAGGATGTCATCTAACTGCTGTGAAGTAGGAAGATGAGAAAGTTCGAGCAGGCCTTCTAGAACTTTATCTCGAGTATAGTGACAATCAATTTCTATATGGTTAGTGGGATCATGAAACACAAGATTTTTTGCGATATGGATTGCGGATTGATTGTCACAAAACAAAGTTACTCGACTTAGATCATGTACACCAAGCTCTTGTAACAATCTAATAACCCAGGTAACCTCTGAAGTTGCATTTGACATAGCTCGATATTCAGCTTCAGAACTAAATTTGGAAACAGTATGTTGTTTCTTTGACTTCTAACTTATGGGAGTCATACCAAGTAATAACAAATATCCTGAAACAAAACTCCTAGTATCTGGGCAAGCTCCCCAGTCTGAATCACTATATGCTCTAAGAGTGAGTTTGTATGATCTTTGAATAACACTCCCTTGACCGCATGTATGATGCACATTGTTTAAAGTGTGCATTGGAGCCTTCCAATGAGAATCTCTTGGGGATTGCATAAATTGACTCAAATTTTGGACTATGTAAGATAAGTCTGGTCTCGTATGAGTCAAAAAATTCAAATTTCCAATAAGACTCCTATAAATGTAAGGATCTTTAAGTAAAGTGCCTCCATAAGCAGAAAGTTTTATATTTAAAGGGAGAGGAGTGACTGCCTTCTTGAAGGTAGTAACACCTGAATCTTGAAGAAGATCTTTAATGAATTTTCTTTGAGTTAAAACTATACCTTCGGGTATATAGCTAACTTCTAATCCCAGAAAATAATGAAGTCTCCCCAAGTCTTTAATAGTGATGGTTTTGTGGAGATGTCTTTTTAGAGTCTCAATTTCTCCATTGCTATTACCAATAATTAGCACATCATCAACATATACTGCAATAACAGTGAAGGTATTTTTTTATGATTTTGTAAACAAAGAATAATCATTCTTTGACTGATCGTACCCTAAATTCCTCAATTCTGTTAATAGCTTGGCATGTCATTGTCTTGATGCCTGCTTAAGTCCATATAATGATTTTTTAAACAAAACTTTGTTCTTTGGATTTTAGATGCCTTCTGGCATAGTCATCTATACTTCCTCATGTAAGTCTCCATAAAGGAAAACATTGTTCACATCCAATTGATGCACAATCCACTTATTGCTAGCTGTAATAGCCAATAAATATCTAACCGTGGTCATCTTGACCATAGGGGAAAAGGTTTCTTCAAAGTCAATGCCATATTTTTGGTTATATCCCTTTGTTACTAATCTGGCCTTGAATCTCTCAAGTGTTCAATTAGCTTTCAATTTGACTTTGTACACCCATCTACATCCTATGGCTTTTTTGCCTTTAGGAAAAGGGACAACAACCCAAGTGTTGTTCTTTTGTAGGGCTTTTAATTCTTTTTGGATAGCCTCTTTCCACATGGGATTTGTGCATGCTTCTTGATAACATTTGGGTTCAACAAACTTTGAATGTTCTTGAGCAATTTAATGATGTTCTTTTGAGAGTTGTTCATAGTCTACAAGGTTACACCAATGACTAATAAGAACGTAGTCTTTCAAATGATTTGGATTTTTGCCAGCTCAAATAGGTCTAGGAGATTTTTTCAGAATATCATATACTATCATCAGTAGGCTCAACAGAGTTCAAATGAATATTCTGACCTATAGGTTCATTTTCAGCTAAAGGATTTGATCTGCAATGTTGATCTGTGCTTGATACAGGTAAAAAGAAAGGATTCACGCTTTCGTTTAATCTATACTCATATGGAAAGAATTTCTCATAAAACAAAACATCTCTGGATACAAACATCATTTTTGATTGTAGATCATACAACTTGTAACCTTTTTGGTTTTGAGCATATCCAAGGAATATGGATGTGCTCTTGGATCAAGTTTAGATCTATCTCTTTTTAGTGTTAAAGCATAGGCTAGGCAACCAAAAGATTTAAGCATGTCATATGAAGGTGCGTTAGAATATAGTATTTCAAAAGGCGTCCTCTTGTTTAAAACAGTGAGGGGCCTTTTATTGATCAAGTGTGCAGCACATTGCACTACATCACCCCAAAAGGACATAGGTACTTTTGATTGAAAAAACAATGTCCTTTTGACCTCTAGAAGGTGTCTATGCTTTTTTTCGACAACCCCATTTTGTTGGGGAGTGTTAACAGAAGTATTTTGGTGTTCAATGCCTTTTGCATTGTAAAAGGATAGGGTTTCCCCTTCACTTAACTCTCTTGCATTGTCTGTTCTCACAATTTTGATTTTCTTACTAAATTGTGTGAGAACAAACTCATAAAATTGTGCAAAGAGGGTTGGAAATTCAGATTTTTGTTTGATCAATATGATTTATGTAAATTTGAAAAAATCATCAACAATTATAATAAAGCTATTACAATTTTTTTTAATTGGGGTTTTCATTGGTCCCCAAATATCAATATGCAACATTTGAAAAGTTTCACAAGTTTTTATTGAACTTGGAGTAGAGCTACATCTAGTCATTTTTGCTAGAGGGCATATAGTGCAAAGTATTTTATTCTTTACATCAATTTTTCTAAACTCAAGAAACAAGTATAAACTAGAAAAGGGAGTCGTCCAAGTCTAAGATGCCACACTTTAATGTGATTAAGAAGATCATCATCTTTAATATTCTTGGCAGCAACCTAGCACACAACATCAGTAAATTGTGTAGAAGTATGCACACCAACAACAGGTTGTGCATTTTGTTTAATAGGATATGTTTGTTGCACAGGAAATCTAACTGTACAGACTGCGTTGCTTCATCCTTAGGCAAGGTGTAATAAAAGCCATTGTTTTCCTTATCAAGAAGCAAAAGCTTCTTCGTCAAAGACCCTTGCAAAAAACAATGGTCAATAGAAAATCAAATCTTACAATTAAGATCTTTCACCAATTTATGCACTGACAGTGAGTTGAATAGTAAATTTGGCACAAACAATACATTTTTAGCACAAGACTATTGGGTAAAATGACATTCCCTATAATATCTATCTTGGTTTTTCTCCCATCAGGCACAGTGATATAATGTGATTTTCCTTGCAAAGTTTTATAGCTAATAAAAGAACTTAACTCACAACAATATATGATTGGATGCTCCACTGTCTATGATCCAACTACTATGAAAATATGCACTAAAACAGGAGTTACCTGCAATATGTGGAGTGTTCGTAGTGGAAGAATCTTTATTATCATTCATGGATGGTTACTTGAGCAAAGTCAAGATTTGGTCATATTGTTCCTTGGTGAATCTAACTTCAACAATGTTGGGTTCTTGATTTGAATTTTCATTCAATGCTGTGTTTGCCTTGCTTGTTGTGGCATCCTCCTTTACCCATGTATTGTTTTTTAAATTGGAGGGATACCCATGTATTTTCCAACACCTTTCAATATTATTCCCATGAATCTTGCAATGCTCACAAAAAAATTGACTATTTGTTTTCTTGTTCCTGATGTTCTTGCTCTTGTTTTCAACATACTTTCTTTTTTCAGTTCTATAAGCAATGGTTATTTCTTGGGTGTCCACATAGCTTGCTCTATTGATTTCTTGATGATTTGTTCTTGAGTAAGGATTCTATGACCTTCATAATTGTGGGCATTTCCTTCATCATGAGAATGTTGCTTCTACTATGTTGATACTTTGCATCTAGCTTCATCAAGAATTGAATGAGCCTTCTCCCTTGCTGACTTTTTAATGTCTTTTGTGAAAGTTCACATGTGCATCCAGTCCATGAACAAACAGCAACAGGATCTACAGCATCTACTTCGTCCCACAAACTCTTCATTTTTGTAAAAAACTCCTCAATGGACATGTTGGGTGTTTGTGCTGCTTTGTTAATAGCCTCATAAACAGTGACTAATTGGGCTGAGGAAGATTGGCCAAAACGTTGTTCAAGATTGTCCCAAACCTCCTTTGTAGTCTTAAACCACAACACACTTTGATAAATCCTTTCATCTACAGCATTAAGAAGCCACCCTAAGACCACATTATTCACCTTATCCCATGCCCTTCCATAAGCACTACTTGTTGTTAATCTTTTAATCGTACCATCCATGAATCCCATTTTGTTTTTTCCTGATAACCCAATGGAAATCGCCCTCTTCCAGCTTTTAAAACCCACCCCTGAAAATATAGTAGACACAAGTTTAAGCCTTGTGTCTGTGTGATGCAGGAAGTATGGGCTGGATGGATTCATTGTGGGATCACTTGGCTTCGAAATTTTATCCCGACTGTTTCTCATCCTTGAAGGTTTATGAATATTGAACAGAAAGAATCAAGAATGGAAGTAAAAAATACACTTAAAAGTGCACGAAAGAAACAGAAACACAGAAGGAAAAGATAATGCACAGATCAGAACAGAACAAAACTGTTCTTCTGTTCTTCCTTCAAAACTTCTGATTGACCAAAGAATTCAAGGCCTGATTGGCTCTGATACCATGTTACAAATGGTAGCAAAAAGAAAAAAAATATTTTCTTTATTAATCGTCAAAGAATAAACAACTAAGAAGAAGAGTACAAGACTCCTTTTATAGAACAAGGAGGGAAAAAGACAGAAATACAAATATTCTGTTATAAATGATCGGGATTTTACGTCCTTCAATAGTAATACCGCAAGTACACGGCGTAGCGTAGTACGTCGGCAAGTGCGGGTCGAATCCACAAGGAATGGGGGTTAAGTTAATAGTTTCTCGATCGATTAGTGTGTTCGAAAACGTATAATTAAAACAAGCAATTAAAAGTACTTAAAGCATAAAAGTAAATAAGGATACAATGAACTAAAAGTAAGGATGAAATGATCAATAAGCTAAGAGGCATAGGCTAGGCTTTCTCACAAAACTAGTGTTTACTAAATGTTAACCTAAGGTCATAGATATTTTGTTATGGGGAAGAACGTATCATAAGTACTAATGTTCTCTCTTGAGCAACAAAAGCTTCCTAAACATACTCAACTACCTATTCTCATGGAGCTAAGCATAATTTAAGACATGAAGCACACATTCAACATTTCCAATCAAAGCATCTACCTATTCTCATGGAGATGTCTTAACTTTTAAGCATCGATTATCGTTAAAAATTGACTCTCGCCCTCAATTCAACGACACTACAACATGATAGCAAAATCCATCTTAAACCATAAACAACACAACCACGCTAAAGGTAAAGAAAGCAATTCAAACTACATACATGGTGATGATGCGTAGCCTAAGCCAAAACAAACTACTCACTCATACTCATATTGAAATTGTAGATTGCAAATAAGCCAAGAATCATAGATGAATAAATTAAACTAGAGTATCCTAAAGAGATGAGTACAATATAAGTTGAAGAACTACAAGCATGAATATATGAAACTAAAGGCAAACAATCAAAGATAACTAAATGACATGAATTGAAAACAATATAAGTAAGGATAGAAGTTACTCTTTTAAGTTCAATCTAAGGATGAACAAGATGAGTTGATGATTCAAAGAAATACCTTCCAAAAGCTTCAATAATAATACATGAATGGTTGAAGAATTTCAAGTTGCAACATATTACAATAAAGGATATAGTTAAGATTGTATTTAGAAAGTGAAAATACTTAATTGAATTGAAAGGAAAATTATGCTAACACTAATTCTTAATTGAAATGAAAGCAAAGCTATAAAGAATACATAGAAATTACTCAAAATAAAAGGTGAAAACCGAGATGATAGCTCCCTCTTCCACTTCTCTATTTATAGGCTTTAAGAACAAGTGGGGGGGTGGTGGTTTCATGATTGCTTCACCACCCCTAGGTTGTAGGAGGGGGGGGGGGGGGGGGGTGCCACCCCTAGTGGATAGGGTAGGGTGGCTGGCAGTCTTAGCAGTAACAATTAGAAGCAACAAATGTAATTGGACCTCGAATGATGCTTTAAAAAGATTGCACATGCTGCTGCCGCCCATTTCACTCGACTCGAGCAAATCCCGCTCGACTAGTCGAGCCACCATCAGAAACTTAAAAAATTGGACAGAATGTGAAATTTAGCTCCGCTCGACCCGAGCCATCTTGCTCGACCAGTCGAGCGGATGTACTGTAACCTGGATTAAATCTTGCTGATGGTTAGAAGCTCTGGAAGTTTGAATGCACTTCGCTCGACCGGTTGAGCGAGCTTCAGATATGTCATACTCAGCTTCTAGCTTGAGCAATGCTGCTCGAGCCACCTTAGCTTGAGCCTATTTTGGTCGAGTGGATCTATTTTGGCTTCTTTTTGTGGCTTGGCTCATGATGTTTCACTTCTTTGAGCCCTCGGTGTTTAGGTGAGCAATGTATGCAACCAAAGGGGCTAGTTTATGCTCGGTGTTGATGATTAGATCCTAAAAAGAAATAAAAAACCAAAGCAACAAAACAAGCGTCAAATCCAAAATCCAATGAACGAATGCAATAACATGTTGTTTCCTCACCCTAAACAAGCCACTTATAGAGGTAAAAATAAAGATAAAATGTAGCTAACAATAACAAACTTCTAACTAACTGACAATTTGCCTATCTTAGTAATTCCTTAATAACTAACTTAGATATGTAACACATATCTTTATTAGATGCTGAACTAGGATCTCTTGCACACGTGGCTTGATGGGCATATTGGTGATCATCATCTTCTGCTTCTCTTTGCTTTAGTTGCTGCCCCTTAGTATGATATCGTTGTTGTTGTTCCTTCATATGTTGATCACACTGAGTATTAGGATGTTGTATATGTTTAGCATCATTATATTCAATAAAGTGGGATAGAGTAGGGTTATAGACAAAAAAGATCAAAGAGGACATAGGAGAGAAATAACTAGACTTTTTAATTTTTAATATGATTTATTGTAGTAGTTAACTCAAAATACCACTTATCATGATAAAAAGATCTTACCTGTGAATTGTAGTATGAAAAAAATTCATTTTTCAAATATTGAAAATATTGGGTCAAACTAATTCGTAATTGAACCCAAATTGCTTTTGATTTTTTTCTCAAAATTTATCAATAATTTTACTTTGGTCGTCATCATCATATTGTGTATATTATGCTCATATAAAGCTATGATTAGGATTTAAGAAGAGTTGAAGACGACATATTATACTAATTCAAAGGAGATTAAAGTAAAAAGACACTTGACTCGAGAAATCGTGCAATTAAAACCAATAGAAACACAAAACAAGTTGCAAAATAAGATGAACTAACAACACAAGACAAATATTAAGGCTAAAAAAAACCATAAAAGGCAGCAAAATCATGCGATAGTAATTAATGGTTGATGGTTAAGAACTTGAATATATCAAATGTCCAACTAATTTTATTTCTACCGTAATTCTTAAAGAGATGCAATTTGCTCATATTCCTAAATTGTAACGAGGTCTTTCCAATTTTTTTACGCCTTCTACGACTTTATTTTTCATCATCCACTTCTTTAGTAAATACAGTAGTTGCAATAGCAAATAGCATTTGGCCGACAAATAGTAGAAACAAATTGCGGCTTGGCGGCACCATTTCCAACTTCAGTAGTAGTTCAAAGGAGGCTGAAGCCTTCAATTAATTTTTTAAAAGGCGTATATGTTTTTGGTAATTTTATGCGACTGTAATCCGTTTTCATTGATGTTTTCAAAACAAATATTCTATACTTTATTTTTCAACCATATTTAGATGTTATACTCTCTCTAATTCTTTTCAGTTCTTTTATACTATTCATCGATCACTTTTAATTTGTATTTTATTCTTAATTTAGACGTCAAAATATAGTCATGTGAGATCTTGTTTTATTAGTCTCAATGTAAATTTTATTAATATCAAATTTTTATAATTTTTAATTATGCACAATTAGAGATATTTAGAATTGAATTAGTACATTGTATAGTGTGCCAAAATTAAATGGAACAATTGAAAAGAATTGAAGGGAGTATATCTAAATAAAATCTTGTTAAATGTATCTCAACATATCAAATTTCATTATTTACTTTTTAGATTTTTTTTTGAAATATAGTTATATATCATCATCATATCCTATATATCCGGCTCATAAAAATCTACGATTAGGGTCTGAGGAAGGAAAAAAGGCGGCAACTCATACCTATAAAGGAGAGTGCGTTTAAAGAGTCCATCAACTCAGAAAAATTCACAGACGAATCCTCAGATTAAATAGTTATATATTTTGAGCCTAAAACACATACATTGAAATTTGCAAAAAGCAAATAAAAATATCAAATCGGAACTAGAGAGTATGGGGTATTTGACAAAGAGCTTATAACTGATTACAGTGGCCGATTTGATCAGCTGATTAATTAACTGATTTGACCAGCTGATTTTGAACCCGTTGTGATGAACAGATTGTTTAAAAACAACTTATTTATATCAATAAGCTATTTCAATCAACTAGTTTACCAAATATTAGTATTGGCTGGTTCGACCACTCAACTCTCTATTTGTATCATAATAAACTAAAATTGTCTAATAAGTTATTTTGACAAACACCTCCTGTACCTTGGAAGAGATGCTAGTAATAAAATAATTGGAAAATAAGTAGACTAATCCATGTACTTTACCACAATATTGGTATCAACTCATTAGAAAAGTTAAGTGGTTTTAGAAGGTAATGATAGTGATTATGACGGCCCAATTTGGTTAAACAGCGACGTGTTAACTTTTGAAATAACCATCAAATGTTAAGTCCTTAGATCAGCTCCTTTTTTTACGCGGGTGCCGCAAATCTACGACTGCCTACAGGCCTTAGCTAGTCAATATGTCATTTGGGCCTCTTGTTACGCGGGTGATGAAGATCTCCGCGCTGCTAATCGTGTTTACATTAATCTTGTCTTGTCGCCTATGTGCTATGTTAATTTGTGTCTAAAAACATCACTCATAGTTTTTTTTTTATTATTTTTTATTTTACAAATTTTTAAATGAGATGGTCTTATGGTGATATCATTTCCATTGAGCTGACTCATATATATTTAGTGTGTTAAAATGATTACTTATAATTTTAAAGTGATTGATTAAAAAATAAGTTAATTATATGGGACAATCTTATGGTGCGACAGTCTCATATAAAACGAAGCTATTTTTTATGGCGTAGGATTGAATTTGGATGATGGGAGTTCTATAACAGATTTTTTTGTTGTAGTTCTTATACTTGGGTCACTAACATCTACCTTTAAATTACATTATTAACAACTCAATATTGAGTCATATATGCTTATCAATCATATCTCTACTATTCCTATTTTGCAAGCTCTCTGAAGGATAGTTTTTCAACTCGTGTCTTCTTTACTCCCTCTTACACCATTCCAAACACCCTTCCCACATCCTTTTTTTGAGACCTCTATCAGGAACATATATGCTTTACTATGTAATTATTACATGGGTCTCCTAAGTTGGAACCCGAAGAAGGAAGTACTTCATATACCCATCCAAAAGGTTCACTTTGTTGATTGCCTCTTCCACCAAGCTCAGAATGAGATTTCCCAACATATTAACTTGGTTAGAGTATCTGATAGACCCTTTGTAGATGAGGCTATTATCTTTAACTTAAGACACTTATTGGTTTGTAATGATGTTAACTTTGACTTTATGTTTGCTTATGTGGTTTTTCCTCCTCTCCCTTCTTTAGAGGAGCACAAAAACCCTTTTTTCTATGATGTAGCTTAACTTTATTCCGTTGTTATTATATTATTATATGTTGCTTATTAAAAAAATATTGTGCGACAGCGAAAACAAAGATCGAAAACCATAACGGAAAGCAATAAAGATTCAAACAACAATAAAGAAAATCACACTGAGTATTTAACGTGGTTCACTATTAACATGATAGTTACATCCATCGGCACCGAGAATAAACTTTTCACTATAAACCGGGAGATTACAAGATGAACGAGAAGCCACAACAATGGCTCTCCAAGCTTTTTCTCTCTTTGTTTTCCTCACTCTGTGTTTCATGCATCATCCCCTAATTCTAATTACAAGAGAGGTTTATATAATATGCCACTTAATAAATAGAAATTAGGTTAACAATTATAAAGAAATCGGCCCAAATACTAAGTAACCGTCAAAAGAACATGCGAAAACTGAAAACCCGCAAAACTGCACAAGTCGCGGCTCGCGACCTGCCTGTTTTCCAAAACAGTAGCTTTTCCTTCAGAAACTCGCGATGTGCGACAAAACGTACGACCCGTGACCTGGGCGTCTTCCAATCCAGTAGCTACTCCGCGCACTTCGACCTATCTCTTGATTTCATTTTAAAACCCGATCTTAGACTCGGTTCGAGTCACAAAATCTCAACCAAAAATGTCTCGGAGGAATACAGTTTTAGACGTGCGAGCTCATGGGCACCAATTTCTGTTGGAAAAATAACCCCATGTAATCTCACATCGAAAATTTAGAGAAAAGTTCCAATCAATATTAGAATGGAACCACATTAGACTTATATACAATCAATTCTTTTATTATTCGGGTCTTATAATATACAACCCCAATAGCAAACTCATGATTTTGTACGTGTTTTATTGTGTCTAGCTAGCCATTTCAAATATGACATGACACAAAATCTCCATATAGAAAACCTAACAACTAACCACCCTCGCTCTCGTACTGAACAAATATTCTGCATCAAAATCATCCTCACAACCACACGTTTTTGGAAGACAAGATACTGTTTTATCCCATTAACTACTTCTCACCCCACGATATCACACACTTACACTCACTCTCAAGAGTTCTCCTACTGGCCACTATTTCTCTTATAGTGATGGAAGCCCTTTTTTCTCTTAATCTTTGCACTTACATATTCATTTTAACCTTCATTTCCAACACTTAAAAAGCTGTCTTACACCATTATTCCCCATTTAGCTTCTTCTTCTCTTCTAATTACCAGCTAATAACTGCAAGAAATCAAGGCAGTTCATCTTCTTCTGGTATGCACTTTCCACTTCTTCTAATCACCCTCTTTAAAATGGCTTCCTTTACTCCTCGAATCTTCCATGGAAATTACCTTTCTAAATATAGTAATCATTATGCACCATCGCAATCAAGAAAGTCTAGAATGTTCCAAACTTGGAGGATGTTCTCGTCCTTCCTATAAAGGGGTAAGAAGAAGGAAGAGTGGTAAATGGGTTTCTGAGATCCGTGAGCCTAAAAAACCGACCCGTATTTGGTTAGGTTCTTACCCTACCCAAGAGATGGCTGCCGTGGCCTATGATGTAGCAGCTCTTGCTTTAAAAGGCCCCGGCACCCAACTCAACTTCCCGGAATCAGCCCGGTCATTGCCGGTCCCACAGTCTTCATCCCCCCGGGATATTCAGACCGCTGCTGCCTCAGCGGCCGCGGCCGCTGGGGCGGCTGCTGATTCAATGAATTTGGAGAAAAGGGAATGTGTCTTAGTGGGGCCAAATGATAATGATGAGAAGGCTGAAAGTAGTAAAAAGGGAAAAAAGATTGAAGAAAGTTTTGTTGATGAAGATTTGATATTTGATATGCCTAATGTGTTGGTAAATATGGCTCATGGGATGCTCCTTAGTCCTCCTCGTTTGGATATTACCCCTACTTATGTTGATGATCAAGAAGATTCTATTGATCCTTCTGGCGATCAAAATCTTTGGAATCATTTTTAAAAAAAATTATATGCATGAATTAAAATTATTAATTAATGCATAATATCCTTTTTTTGATTTTGCATTATTAGCCGTTATATTACGTCAGTATTTTTTTAACGGTGACTGCAAACTCAAAGAAAAAAAAGAATACTACTTATAAACATAAATTTAAAGAAACAGAGAAATATAAAAAAATACGTACATACATATAAATAATAATGAATAACGTACACTATATGTATAAATATATAGTAGAGTATAAAGTGTACGTATAGATAGTTTTGTACAAATAGTATTACTAAAATGAAACCTATATGGACATATAGGGATTAAGTGTTCCCTTTAAATGGGTTTGTTATTTTAATTTTTTTATCCACTTGAGGATAATTTTGAACCCACTTTTTTAGGAGTAATGTCACATAAAGTGTAAGTTTTAAGTAGCAAGTTGCAAACTAAAGTGATAGTCTGTTGAAAGATGCAGTGTATTTGTTCCCTTTGGGTCATAAATATATATGAGTGAAATTACGTAAGAATTTAGCGAGATGTAATTGTTTATTATTTATTTGCTTGGTAGTTGGTAACTGTTAAGTCATATATAGTTTTCGCATTATTACCATTGCATGATTGATTTATATTACATATATATCAATGCTTTATTTGAATTTCAGTTGTTTAAATAAAATAAGGGTAGCCTTCACTTCTGTTATTACAGTTACAATAATAAAAACATACGGTTGCTGCTTTTCATAATGTGATTTGTAGTTTGTTGTGTGTACATATATTATTCATTAATTGCCTGATCAAAACATATTTAATTATTTATCAACTGATTATTAATTGCCACTTTATGTAAATAAACTACTTATTGAATATTAACGATTTTTCAAACGATAAAATATATTCATATGAGATCTCGTTAAATTCGTATAAATGTATACTTTTTTATTATATATTTTTTATAATTTTTTATCATACGTATTTAGAGATATTAAAGTTTAAAAGTTTCTTTAAAAACTGTGCAAAAAGTAAAAAAAAAACACAAAAAAGAATGAAGGGAGTATCAATTAATAATTATAAATCATTATCATATTTTATTCATATAAGCTATGATTAGAGTTTGAGATAAATAGAAGACGACAAATCATACCCTTATAAAGGAGGTTGCTACTAATGAGTAACTCTACATGCTCGATGACAACCAACAATTGAAAATACAGACAAGATAAATAACAATAAAAGACAAAACACGATAAACAACAAGAAAAGTTAAGACAATACAATTATAAAAACTAATAACAAACTAAAAAGGAGTATATTATCATTATCATCATACCGAATGTATCCCGCTTATAAAATATTATTATCAGGGTCAAACTAAAAAGAAGTATAGATAACAATTATAAAAGAACAAACAATAATCATGGCAAAGATGAATATAATTTTGTAAAAGGAACATACTTCTATAAAATGTTGATATTTTTCAAAATTACGTATATATCATATATTAATATAAAACATATAATTAAATACACATGCATGTCATAATTTATAAAATAAAGCATATAAGAAAAAGGATTATGACATGCATGTGTATTTATATGAATACACACGCATGTCATAGTTTATATGTTATTCTCAAATAGAATTTACGAATTTTAGTGTGAAACTTTGACTATAATTTTTCATTGATCTACATGAAAAACATATTCATGTAGGATTTTGATAGATACGTCTTAATATATATTTTCTAAAATATCAACTTTTTAGAATTTTTAAAAAACTGACAATTAAAATTATTTGACTTTTAAGTTTGCATTAGGATCTTCGCAAAAAGTAAATGAGAATAACAAATAGAAAAAAGTCATTCATGACAATCTCCATGAAAAAAACAACAATTAGGACTAGAAGTTTGATTTTCGATTTAGTATTTACTGAAAACCAAATTTAATTCGAACTTTCATTTTTCAATCCAAAGTCAAGTTAAATTTTATCAAGATTTAAATCAAACCAAAACAAAGTAATTCGATTGAACTTTTTCAGTCTAATCCAAACCAAATTTACAACTCTAAAACAAATTTAAACTGCAAATCGAATTTAATAACCAAAATAAGAGTAGCAAAAAAAAATTAAATGTCATACTATCAAAAGTAAGGGATGTATGGCAAAATGAAACTTAAGTATTTGACTAAAACTTGTTTTTTTCAAGAGTGATTAAGATTTGTTAGTATCGCCTACTAAAATTAAAGTGAATTACTATTTAAATTCAGTTTAAAAGTTTAATTTACGATTTTTAGTGGACTCTAATATAATATGAACTATAATATTTTTGATTTAGAAATTTTTGATGGAACTCCGAACCAAACTATAAAAAAGTCTAATCCATACTATTCCTTATATATTTCCCAATTCTTACTCTTCGTCATCTTTTTCATTTTATCGCCACCCCATCCCTAATGAAATTACGAATTTGCCCCTAAATTTTAAAAAATTACAACTTTGCCATTAAATTTAAAATTTCTTATTTATAATAATAATAATAATAATAATAATAATAATAATAATAATAATAACAATAATAATAAAAATAATAATAACAATAATAATAATAATAATAATAATAATAATAATAATAATAATAATAATAATAATATAAATAAAATTAATAAAAATCAAAAAAAAAAAATAATACAAGTCGCACAAAAAGTGCGACTGTACCTAGGTTGAGTCGCACTTTTTGTGCTACTCGACCTAGGTACAGTCGCACTTTTTGTGCTACTGGTATTAATTTTTTTTAAAATTTTTTTTTTGAATTTCGTATTATACAATTTCTTATTTTTAATTAATTATTTTTTAAGTTATTGTTATTTAAATAATAATAATAATAATAAAATATTTTAAAAAATAAATTAAATATAATAATTAAAACAAAAATAAAAATTTAATAATAATAATAGCAATGACAATAATAATAATGATAATAATAATAATAATAATAATAATAATAATAATAATAATAATAATAATAATAATAACAATAATAATAATAATAATAATAATAATAATAATAATAATAATAATAATGACAATAATAATATAAATAAAATTAATAAAAATATTTTTAAAAAAATTAATATCAGTCGTACAAAAAGTGCGACTGTACCTAGGTCGAGTCGCACTTTTTGTGCGTACAGTCGCACTTTTTGTGCGTACAGTCGCACTTTTTGTGCGACTGATATTATTATTATTATTATTTTAATTATTACTCCTTAATTATTATTATTATGTTTATTATGTTTATTATTATTATTGTTATTATTATTATTATTATTATTATTATTATTATTATTATTATTAATATAAATAAGAAAATTTAAGTCCAATGGCATAATTCGTAATTATTAAAATATAAAGGCAAATTCATAATTTAATTAGAAGAGGTGGCGATAAAATAAAAAGGGTTAAACTTTACTAATGCCCATATATTTTTGGCTTTAGCGGTTTTCAGGGACACGGGAGACTTGAGTAACGAAAAATGGAAAATCGTTGCCGACTACAAACTTATACAGCGACCGACATATCAACGACGACAATTACGAAAATTTTAATCTCAAAGTACAGATAGTCGGACTTATTGAAATTCAGTGAAGAAACAGAAAGGAAATAAAAATTTATGGAAGCCAATGAAGAATTCATGATGAAAGGGAAGGAGACCTCCATTCTCGATCGCTAATAGCGTATTTTGGGATAATTCTTAAAGATCGATAGTTTGTGGCTATTTATCGCCATCATCTTCACACTTTAAGGTTTATCAATTGAACTTATTTGACTTTCACATTTCAAATTTACTTAATCCTAATTTGATTTTTATTGGTCAATGTGTATTGAACTGCGCATTCGAAAGTAATCAGTATTCAAATGGTTAAAGCGGTTTATTAATTGTTGATAATATGAATTACTTATTGCCCTTATGTGAATAGGGTCGGATTGTTTATTCAATAATTTGATTCCCAAATACCAATGCATGAACTCAAGTTTTATCGCAAGTGAAACAATTTCTGCAATAATGAAGGATGTTTTAAAGTAATTCAATGCTGGGGTCATAAACTTGTGTTATATCTATGTCCCAATAATGTATGTAATAGGCCTTACTTGTGTATGATTTAGATAGTCAAATTTACTGATGGGCAAATTTTTTGTTAGCTTGTGGTTGTGGAGTTAATTCTTTGTTATTACATGGGTAATGTTGCGCACATTTGTCACCAAATCCTTCATAAGTGTGAGCGTAGATGGAACCTTAGTAGCATTAGGGTATTGGAATGTTAGTTGGTGGAGATGGCACTCGAGTATTGGGACTTGGGTTTCTACTAGTTTATTTGCGGATGTCCAAAATGAACTATTTTACTTGGTGCTGGAAGATTATTCTTTAAATTTGTAGCCTAGGATTGGTTTGTACTATGTTGGGATGGTTTATCCCAAATCGACATATTAAACATGGTGTGCACGCTTTATAAGCTATTGGAGACTTTCTTCCTATTGCCATATGGTTTTGGGATGGTACATACTCCTTGGCTTATGAAGTGTGTGCATCTTGTGTTTTCCCCACGCTGGCGTTCACAATAAGTCCAGCTTAATTTAACATACTATGATGTATTCTATGTTCATTTTTTACATTAAAGTATTAGTTAAGGTCATTTAGAACTTTTCTTTGTCCTATCATATCCATAACAATATGGCCTTTCTTCTCAGATTTGTAATTGTTGTTTGTAGTGATGGGTGCAAGTATTGTAATTTATTTGGATATCTTGGAGTTCAACCCAATTTTTACATGATGAAAGTTTCCATTGTCATGTATGGTACTAAGGTTATTGAGTTGATTTTTACTTGATTTGTATCCGGATGGAACTTCTAAGACAAAAATTGAAGGTGATTAGAGACAAAGGAATGAATGCAGTGAGATTTAAGAGAAAAGGTAAAAAAAAATTGTATAGAAAATGTTACTGGTCAAGTTTGGGGATAATTTTACTGTGTTCTAATGCTGTTGTGGTTGGTGATGATCGATGGTTCCTCTAGCAGTTGGTGCTTGTGGTGGTGCTTATGTAGTAGAAGCGGCCAAGCGGGTGTTGTTTTTACGTAATAATTTCTGGTAGTCTAGAATGGTGATGTGTTGTTATTGCAGTTTCTTCGTGTAGCATAGGCAGAAGTCATAAGTGTCAGGCTTCTATAGGTAGTACCTGTTTGTGAGGGTGAGTTTAAAGTTTGAGATAGAATATATTTTAGGATCTGTTTTAGGCTGTTTGATTTGTAGTTGGGTTGTGGTTAGTCTTGAGTCTTGATCAGATTCTTGCCACTCATTTACTATAAAGATCAGTTGGTCTTAATTAATTTTTGAGTTTCATTTGCTTGCTACATTTTGTTCACTCAGGTGGATCAATAATGCTTTTGGTCTCAGGAAAGAGTTCTGTTGTTGATAGGCAAAGATTAGAAGATCTTTGAATTCTCTTGTACTTGGTCTATTTAGACCGTCTTTGTGTGGAGCTCAGTCCTTTTTTGTTTGCGCCTGCGATAGGTATGTTGGGTATATGATGACCAATTTTTTAGAATAGTAGTAGTCAGTAAATACTCTATAAAGTAATTTTTGATGGTCCCTGTTTTCTTAGGGATTCATGTTTTCCATTCTTATTGTTGCGTTTTCCAGGTACCTTGATTATTGCAACTAACGTTCTGATGATGTGCTTGCAATAGGTATCTAACAAGTAACAACGGGTCAACGGCAGATAAAAATATTTATACCTTTCTTACAACTCTTACGTTCTGATGATGTGCTTGCAATAGGTACCTTGATTGTTGCGTTTTACATCCCATTTTATCCCTCCACATTTCATCAAGTTGCCATGAAAGGTATTGTTTTTCTATAATTGCTCATTTTATATCATTCGATACATGATTGGCTGTTGTTTACTGATCATTACTGTCACATATTAATCTTAAATTAGAACCAACTGAGTCATTTTTCAGTTGGGATTCTAGCACGAGAAATGAATTTATGGAACACGAACGCTCTCAACTTTAAGGTCAATTAAATAGATTAATCCCTAGCTAAATCAATAAAAGTCCAAAAGCAGAGATGCAAATGCAATCAACCTAGCTTAGTCAATGACTTCACATTAGGTGGTGACACACATTCTTTAGTGATGGTCTATAATCCCCCATCAAGCTATGTTTTTACCTTTCCATACGTAATAAACCATTGCAAAGAGGGATACAAAGTAAAACACCATTCTAAATTGAAAGTTACCTTTGGACTTGTTAAATCTACACCACCAAGTATGTGTACTAAGGACATCCATCTCTTGATGAGAAATAGTTTCAGAGTTAACCCCATGCTCATAAAAGACAAGATTTAGATGAAATAAATCTTAGCGTGAACATTGTATCACCGGTAAGCAGCCCGTTGTGGGCAGCTAACCCTTAATAAATACTTGTCTAGGAAGATTCAGTCTATCCTAGACCTATCTAGCCCAGTGTGCCTTAGGTCTAACCAGTTAAGAACTTAACACTTGCTAATAGTAAAACTACAACAAGTTTTGATGATCAGTTACCACGCAGGAAGCGGTTTTCCAGCATATCTTTTAGAACAACACATCATAAGGGACATCTATAGGGACCTCATCATTCGTGAATTCCCTTGTCTCTTTAGTGATGTGTGCATCAGGATTCTGGGCATCCCATTCGTCCTCAACTTCAGTTACACCTTGCAATGCCTCAAATGCTGATTATGAGTGAGTGCTAAATTATTTAAGCTGCTGTAATTTACCCGGTGACTTTGGGTAAATCCATTCCATTCTATTACCCCAATACCATTAAGTGGTTTCCACCTAAGCACGATGAGTTTGAGGAGTTGGATTTACGCAACCTTACCTAGTTTGTTAGTGATAACAAAGAGTTTGTTAGTGTTCAGCATAATTTTCTTCCGAGATTACAAATCAGTTTGTCTTCAGCAAGTAAAACAAAGTATGTTTTAAGTAACAAAAGATGTTAAAACTAGCAGTGTTTAATGTTCATTATAATCACCCGTGTATATATATTGGATTGGAATTAAGGAAAAGCTCTAGATCAGGGTTAACGTAAGATCAGTCAACTACTCTTCACTCTCCTCCATTCTCTCTTATAATGCAGGCACCAAAGCTATTTAAAGAGCGGGTACTGGGTTTTTTCTTCCGCACCTCACAAGTGATGCAAGTAGAGTATGCTGTATGTTCAACTGTCGTTTAAGCTGTGCAGGTAATTCTTTTAATCGTTAC
Organism: Amaranthus tricolor; assembly: GCF_026212465.1. Taxonomy (NCBI): domain Eukaryota; kingdom Viridiplantae; phylum Streptophyta; class Magnoliopsida; order Caryophyllales; family Amaranthaceae; genus Amaranthus; species Amaranthus tricolor. The sequence continues at coordinate 29,804,320 of NC_080051.1, read as the reverse complement.
ATTTTCACATGCCTTTCAATGTATGATGTGTTCTGATATGGTTTCAGATATCATCTTAAACACACAAAACAAGGCACTGACAATGCATGCTCGACCGAACACTATTCTGCTCATCAAGCAGTTCCTAATCTGATGCTACTGCTCCTACAGTTTTGCTAGCCCGAGCAATCTTCCCTAGCTAGCTTCGGACTTCTTCTAGTAGCTTGCACGGGCTAGTCCCTTGGTTTCTTTTGCATGCACTCAAGACAGACTTCTGCCCTTCACACCGTCACTTACCATGCTCCGCTTGGCTCACATTACCCTTGCTAGCTCATCCATGACTCCAACTAAGCCATCGTGTAGACCACTTCGCATCATCCTTTCTTGTCCATGTTCTTGGGAAATAACCTCGTTATTAGAGGATTTAGTTTTCGAACTAACAGAAGTTGGTGCAAGATTAGACCCAATTTTAATTTAGGAGGAAGAGGCTTAATTAATTTAAGTCTTGAATATTTTCTACAAAACCTTTGAGTAGCTTTCGAGCAAGAGCAAGAGCAAGAGAGCACTAAAGAGAGCAATCCTGGATATTTATCAATAGAGTTCTTATCGATAGATAGCATTTCAGTATCAATACTTGACACTTTCTTCCTTTTTACACATTTGAAATCACCTACTTCGAGTTTATAATATATTTGAAACCCGAATATATAATCTGTGTTCTATTATAAACACAAAAAGTACATACATGACGACTCTTAAAATTCTATTGATCAGATTTATAACTCAAGAAGCCTTAACTCTACTATTATTAGCTCTTATATAACAAAATATATATGACACATAAAGTTTATAACAATTAAATTCTTTGGCATACTTAAAATTTTTGAACACCCATCGCACAATAAAGAAGTTGAAGTTATTGTCTTTTTTAAAAGGTTACGCGTCCTCCAAAAAATTTGCATTTGATATTCCTAATCATATAAAAAGATACTTTCGGTAATGTAAGAAATAGATTGAAAACCCTAAATCAAACTTCATTTTTCATCATAAATCTCTACATTTTGTTTTTATTACAACTATTTTTCTGTAGATTATTTGCTGTTTTACTTTACTTGGGAGTAGGGACCATCCTTGATTAAACATCATCTTTAACATAATTATTAACTCTAATATTCTTATTCTTATATAGAGTTTGTAAAGAAAAGTGACTTGAAAGGACGGCACTTATATTGGCTCATACTTGCTCCATTTTCTAATACTTACAAAGTTAGGATGTGATATATATATATATATATATATATATATATATATATATATATATATGTATATATATATATATATTTTTTCATATTCATTATATTCAGGGCCGTCTTAAACATATATGAGACCCTGTTCTAATTTTTAAATTGTCCCCTAATAATAAATTTACAATTTCAATAATGCCAAATACTTTATAAAAAATAACCCAAAACTCATTACTTTATTATAATAGTAAATCATGTTTCAATACAATTCAAGTTATTACTAATATTTTACTTAAAAAGTCTCATTCTTCTAACACTCTTTAAAACAAATCTCTAAAAGGCAAATTATAATAAAAATTTGAAAACCTGCAATCATAAGAAAAATTAATCAAATAAATTAAAGACAATTAAAATTAAAACAATAGAAAAATTACCCATTTCTTGTCATTATCCACAACAATAAATTGATGTGCAACTACTAAAAATCAATTCTCCAATTACATCAGCAATTAAAGGCAAAAAAAAAAAATCAAAGTAAATAAACCATTAAACCTACAGGAGGTAATTTAAAAGACAAAAAGTAAATTCTAAAACCCAATTACCCATTTCCCAAATGAAAGTTTGATGTCAATTGCCATTGCCATGAATATTCTTATTTCTTATACCCAATATATGCCAATTATACGGTATACCCAGCAAATTTCAACAATAATTTGAAATACCCAGCAAATCTGAAGAAACGAATAATTTATCAATTTATGTCATTGTTAGTGTGAAATAATTGTAACTGTAATTTTCTTTGAAATTGAGATTTTAGAATTATATTAAAAAAAAAAAAAATTGATATGATTTACTTACTTGAAACAAGAAAGAACCTTTGGCCTTTGGTAATCACCAAAATAATGAGAATAATCTTAAGGAAGAAGACAACCAAAAATAGAAAGAGTCAATTTTGAAAACAAAAATTAATTATTCTAATGGCATAACTTTGAAAACATAAATTATCATTATTATACCAGTATAATAAGCGTATATTATAAACTTATAATGAGACTGATATGAATGCCAATTTATGAAGTAATTTACAAAAGTAAAATTTATACAATATAATAGAAATTTTGGGCCCCCAAATTTTTGTTGGCCCTGTGCTAAAGCCCAGATTATATTTCTTATAAATTTATCTAAATGTATTAGACATTATCTAAATAGTGTTTGTAAAAATATATTCATGTATTTGATTGATTGTTATTCTATTGTAAATGCCGTATGACATTTTTATCAATAAGTTATTAGGTTCCAATGATTCAAGGTTCCGTTATTTTAAGGGTTTTGTTTATTAATATAATTGAAAATTTTAATTAATAGCTTATCAATGATCATTATTTATAAGAAAATAAATATGAACATTTGTATTTTAATATCATATTTATATTTTAGCTTTTGCGTCAAGCCCTTTAAATGTCCAAACCGCCCTGCTCTTAACATATTTGAACTAATAAGTAGTTTATTTATATGCAAATAATTATAAAAGGTGTTGCATCACATGTTTTAATTTTTGTCGTAATGATTTATTTAGATCTAATAATTGCCTAATTGGGAAATTCCTATTTGGAACTTTAAAATGTCCATGCAATAACATGCACAGGGCCAGGGGTATATTTGTGTCCCAAGATCAAGTTGGCCCGACAAATGGATCTCGATAAAAAATTCAATGCGTACAAAATATGATTTGTACTACCTTTTATTAATAATACTAACACTTTCTTTTTGCTGATTCATGATGCTTGGAATTATTTCTTTCAAGTAGCTTTTGTTTTTTGCCTGCAACTTTTATCATCAATGCTGTAAATTTGATCTTCTACTTAGAAAAAGGGTGAATTGATGGTGTAAATTTTATCTAGGTTAAATAAATTTTCCTTTAATTTTATTTATTTTGTTGAATTTTACTAACCATAAGCTAGTGATCTGTTCAACCTAATGGTATACAGAAAATTATATTTTTGTTTTTTTTAGTTAAGTCACATTGATTTTTTTTTTCCTAAGTTAAGTTTATAAAAGTACTAAGGGTATGTTTAACATTGTAGAAAATAACGGTTAATATTTAGGTTTTTACTAATAACTTCCTATTATTAAGGAAGCTTATTAGGTTATTTTTTCGGTTAGATTATTTTTAGGATTAGACTATTTTTAGGAAAGTTAGTTTTTTTCTTTCATTTTTTTTTTGTATAAATAGAGTTTGTTATTCTATTTTTCATGGTATCAAAAAAAAAAACATAAAAAAAAATTAAAATCTCTCTTAAGTTCTATTTTTCATGGTATCAAAGCCTATGGTTCAAAATTGATCAAGACAATTCAAAAACCCAGACCATAGTTTCATCACATACCAAAAAATGAGTGCAGAAAATAGTTCTGGAGACAATCAAGAAAATCAACAATCAAATCCAATGGATCAATTGTTGCAAATCTTACAATAATTAAACAAACCAAATCAAAATTCCAACGAGTCCTCTAGTCAGAACGTGATTCTTACCGAAAAACTTAACAACCTAAATTATATGAAATGGTCAAAATTGATGTATTTGGCTATAATGGAAGAGGACGACTTAGTCATATCACTGCCGAATCCTCCTTACATAATTGATCTGGAGTATACCAAGTGGATACAAAAAGATTCTTTGGTATTTTCTTGGATTATAAAAAATATTCATTCGGATCTCGTAAATCAATTTCTGGATTATACAAAAGCTAAAGATTTATGAAAAGGCATAGAGGCCTTATATAGTAGTAGAAGAGATGGTTTTCAGATTTTTGATTTTATAGTCAAAGCTACAACTATAAAACAAGGGAAAGATTCCATTGAAGTATTTTATGGAAAAATGATATCGATCTGGAATGCGATATATAGAAGGATCCCAAATCCAATGACTTGTGATAAGGATAGAACTACATATAATGTGTTTTTCAACAAAATCGTTTATATTAATTCTAGGCATGGTACTGAAATAGGTGGCTTATACTATGTTGACGACATTGCTCAACACGGTAGTGCTATGCTTACATACACATCTGATGCACAAAAGATTCGCATGTGTCATAAGCGTTTGGGTCACCCCACTTTAGGATATTTGAAACGTCTTTTTCCTTTTATTAGTTCTAAAAATTTCTCATTAGATTGTGAATCGTGTGTGCTTGCTAAAAGTCATAGACACACTTATACATATAGTTCATCTCATTTTGATAAGTCTTTTATGTTGATACATTTTGATGTTTGGGGCCTAGTGCCAAATGCTACTATACATGAATATTCTTACTTTGTGTCGTTTATTCATGACTGCATACGTATGAGTTAGGTTGTTTTTTGAAACGAAAATCTGAGGTGTTTAATATTTTTGTAAAGTTCTACAAATTCATACACAATTTAACAAACAAATTCATAGTCTACGATCTAATAACGGAGAGGAATATATGAAACTTGATATGAAATAGTTTATAACTTCTAATGGTCTTATTCATCAAACATCGTGTTGTGGCACCCCACAACAAAATTGAGTTGCCGAGAGGAAAAATTGTACTATTCTTGAAATGGGAAGAGCCTTGATGTTTGAATCCCACGTCCCTGCGTATTTTTGGCCTGAAGCCATTGCGACATCAAATTATTTAACAAATCGTCTCCTAACAAAAAAGTTAGACTTCAAGACACCTCTTAAGACCTTAAATTCTTTTACAGCTATACCACCTTCCCATAATCTTCCTCCATGGGTATTTGGATGTGTTGTTGATGTTCATCTTAAGAAAGGAGATAGAATAAATTGCAACCTAGAGCTGCCTAGTGTGTGTTTGTTGGATATGGTGTTCTTCAAAAGGGTTATAGATGTTTTTATCCAGTTCATAACAAGATGTATACTATAATGGACTGTGAAATTTTTGAAGATTCTTTTTATTATACCCAACTAACATCTTAGGGGGAGAGTACATGTGGAGATCTTAGTTGGTTAACATATTTAGAAATGACACAAGAGGCACAAGAGAATCAAAATTCGTCTTCTATTACTAATAATCGAGACACTTATCAAGACACACTACTTAATCTTCCGATTAATCTTCAGATTCCTATTACTATACCGGAAGATTCAACTCGTGTCACTACACAAGAAGATTCGTTTCCGACTCAGTCAATAAATAATGATTCACCCGCATTATCTTCATCCACGCCTAGTGAGAATGTTGATACTCCTTCTATTGAAGCACCTATTTTATCTTCACCTGTGCCTAATGAGAATGTCGGTATTGAAGAGGTAGTGGGAACAAGGAAAGTATTAATCAAACTTTTAATACAATTCCAACTAATACGTATGTATAACCTCCTAGAAGTACAAGAGGAGTTCCGCCAAGGAGATATGATCTAGAGTTTGAATCTAGAAGATCTAAGTATCCTATTAGTAACATTGTTGAGAGTAAATTATCAAAGAAGGCGATTTCTTTCCATAATGCAGTTTATTCTGACAATATTCCTCGTAATGTTGATGAAGCTTTAAAAAATAAAGAATAGAAGATAGAAATGGAGGAGGAAATTAATGCCTTACGGAAGAATAACACATGGTAAAAGTGCATCAATCAGAGTGATAAAAAAGCAGTTGGATGCAAATCGGTCTTTACTATTAAACGTCTTGCTGATGGTACAATTGAAAGATATAAGGCCCGACTTGTAGCCAAGGGGTACACATAAACCTATGTGATTGATTACTCTGAAACTTTTTCTCTTGTTGCTAAAATTGATACGATTCGAGTTTTATTTTCTATTGTTCTAATCTAGATTGGCCTCTCAATCAGTTTGATGCTAAAAATGTTTTTCTTCATGGAGAAGTTGAGGAAGAAATCTACGTGGAAGCTCCTCCCGGCTTCACTCACAAATTTAAGAAGGGGGAAGGGTGTAAACTTAAGAAGGCCTTATATGGATTAAAAGAATTTGCAAGAGCATGGTTTGGGAGATTCACTCTTGCTATGAGGAGATTTGGGTATAGACAAAACAATGCAGACCATACTTTATTCTTGAAGACACGTGAAAAGAAAATTACATGTCTAATAATATGTGTTGATGATATGATAATAACAGGAGATGATTTAGAAGAGATAGCAAAGTTGAAGGGTAAACTATTTGAAGAGTTTGAAATGAAAGATCATGAAAATCTTAAATACTTCCTTGGAATTGGGGTTCTTAGATCAAAGCTTGGAATATTCATAAACCAAAAGAAATATATTCTTAATCTACTCGCTAGTACAAGGATGATTGATTGCAAGCCCGCGGAAACTCCAATAGTAGCTAATCATGGTTTACAGATTGTTGAGGGAGCTAAGTTGGCTAATAAAGAGCAATATCAGAGACTAGTTGGTAAACTTAAATATCTTTCTCATGCCATACCAGACCAGACATAGCATACACGGTAGGAATTGTTAGTAGATTTATGCATCTTCCTCAAACTGTTCATCTCGAAGTTGTCATGAGAATAATTAGATATCTCAAAGGAACGTGTGGCCGAGGGATTTTGTTTAAAAAGAATGGTAATGTTGATTTATTAGCCTATACTGATTCTGATTGGGCAGGAGATAGAGATGAAAGAAAGTCAACCTCTGGATATTTTACTTTTGTTTGAGGTAATCTGATGACCTAGAAAAGTAAGAAGCAAAAGGTTGTAGCTTTGTCTAGTGCTGAAGCAGAATTCAAAGGTATCGCCAAAGGGATAACTGGAATTTTATGGCTTAGAAAGTTGTTAGATGAAATAAGTTTTTCTCAAACTAAACCGTGTAAGCTTTATTGTGATAATGAAGCTTCAACTAGGATTTCAGAGAACCCGGTTCAACATGATCGTACAAAACATGTAGAAGTATATTGCCACTTCATAAAAGAGAATCTTGAAAAGAAAGTTATTAGTCTTCCATCTGTCACATCCAAGAACCAGATTGCGGACATTCTTACGAAAGCAGTAAGAACAAAAGTATTTGAACAGACACTTTGCAAGTTGGGTGTTCAAGACCTACCATTCAACTTAAGGGGGAGTGTAGAAAATAACAGTTAATATTTAGGTTTTTACTAATAACTTCCTATTATTAAGGAAGGTTATTAGGTTATTTTTAGGATTAGGATATTTTTAGAAAAATTAGTTTTTTTCTTTGAGTTACTTTTTGTATAAATATAACTTGTTATTCTTTTTCTTGGTAATGAGAATATATTTCAAAAAAAAATTAAAATATCTCTTAAGTTCTATTTTTCAAACATTGTTCTATTCCGATTAAGCTTAACCACTTATTCGTATTGCTCAATATGCTAATGATTAAAGCTCAACTAACGCTTGCTCATTTGCAAGCCAAGTGCAAACAAATTCGTTTAAAAAAAAGACCTATTTTAACCATAGTTAACAAAATAAATGATTGGTCAAGAATTTTTTAGTATATTTACTAATAGGTTTAAGTAATTCAAATAAAAGAAGTTAACTCATTGTAAGGGAAAATGAGAGTTTTACTTTTTTTTTTCTTTTTGACGTAAAGAGATTTTTTCTTTTACCTACAAAATTTATTGGTAGAAGTTGGATGTTCAGTTTTATCTTATTAAGTGGTATAATTGTTTTCTTTATATGTTCGATATAGAAAAACTCACATATGAACAATTTAGTAATATAAAATTGTAATTCATAAAAAAAAACATTAATACAAAATTATGAGAATAATTTAATATATTTACTAATAGGTCTAAGTAATACAAAATTATGAAGAATAATTTGCAAATTACAGCCTTAAAGTTTTGCAGTTTTGCAAATTATAGGCACAATGTTATTTTTTGCGAATTACAACCATCACAGATTCAAGCTAAAAACACAAAACTCTGACCACTTAATCTAAAATGTTTTATCACCAAAATGGTCGAAAATCTGCATTTTGACCTGAACATGAAAGCTTTGATACTTTGGTGGCTGTAATTCATAAAAAAAAACATTAAGACTGTAATTCGTAAAAGTGCTAAATTTTAAAATTATAATTCGCAAATTATTCATAAACAAATACCGAGATTAAGTAATATGGCAAACCCGGGGGATGGGGGCTTCATGGCCCACTCTTGCGGCTTATTGTCTTAGTTTGGGCCCTATAAATTTTCTGTTTGTATACTTTTAATATCGTTATAAGAGTAGTAGGTTAATGATAAATGAAGACAAAAAACTGACTCCTAAATTTTTATTTTCTTGCTTCATTCTAATACCTATGATTTTCAAATTTAGCTTATATACAATATTAGACGTTTGAACTTTTGAAATACGAGAGTGATTTTATTAATAAATAATCCCAAGTTTATTGAATTATAAATAAAAAGGAGAAAAAGGAAGTGTATGGGTCCACTCCTAGTGCAGAAGGTAAGAAAGGTCCATAGACAATAGGAGATGAAGAGCAGCACCTGATCAGCGAAGATAATGGGCCGCTTGTACAGTGTCGACAACACATAAGAAAAAGGCAGGGGAATCTCAATAATCTGACGGTACGTGAATTCAAGAGAAATACCATTAGCAATTGCATTGACGTAACGTTGGTTGGCTTTTTGTTGGATAAATCGTAACATACCCGATGATTTGATATTTAGCCGATTTTTTTAATACCTAATTGGACTCGGTTTTAAAAATGAATTTACAATTAGGTAAAAATCAACATAAACGTTAAACTCGATTTTAATCCGACATAAAACATATGACTCTAAATCAACCCGAAAACCCGAATAAACATTTCACTCTTGTATACGTAATCTTCATAATAAAATTGAGTACGAATCATTCTGATTTTGATAAATGCAAACCCATTTTTACAATCTGTCAGCACTCCGATCAGCGTTAACTCTTACATTTTCTTTTGACTATCTTCAACCTCTACTAGTATTCTTTTCTTTTCTTTTTTTTTTTTTAATTTTGTTTTTCTAAAATTTTACACTTTTTCTTGTCTATTCCTCTTTAATGTTCTAAAATGTTTACTGAATAAGTTGGCGTCATATTAGGATACAGTTTCCATTATTAATTTTGTAGTTAAGTAAAAATTAGGCCGCTAGTTAGAAAAAACTCAATAAGTTGAGGTCAGTTACAACTTATATAAATAGTACTCAACTTATGTGATTATTCAATTCAAATCTTTTTCCTTGTGTTTTAGTATTCTACATTAATAGGTTGTTCCAAATAATATGATTGTTGGGAGGATGAGATAATAAAATTATAATTGTGTATATGATTTAAAAAGAAAGAATAAAAATGGGGATTGTTGGTGATCATCATTATCCTCTTAAAAGAAAGGAAAAATTATAAAAAAATAATGTTAATTATAACTCATTTAGCTTGAAATATTTTTCGTTGTAGATTAACTCAAAATAATCCGTATTGTTGGGTAATCTTCTCAAATAATTTAAAATATTACTTGTTTTCGCAAAATATATCCAATAATAGAAATATTAGTAGAACACATGCTTTGGTTTATTTTGAGAAGCTATTTATTATGAGTTTTTAGTTGGGATTTTTTGAATGGAATAATTGATATTATTTTTTGATAAATTTCTCAAGATTTGATGGAATATATTTGTAATATCATATCAATCTTTAGGCCATTGCACTTTAGCATATATGATCTTCGCTTACAAGAAGCTAAAGTCATTAAAGTTTTACGTCTCAAATATATTATTTTGAGGGAAATTGTTATGGAAGATATCTGAGGGTATTTGGGATAAGTCGGATTAATTTAATAGTCAACATCAAGCGGCTATTCTTAAACAATAGACTCTATGTGGAAAATAAGAAGCTAAAGCAAAAATTCACCTTTAATTAATCTTATTAATTAATTTGTAAATGCTATTATTAAATTAGATGATGGGAATATTGCAATTTATTTGTTAAGCTCTGCTACCTTCGTATATAAAACTTTCATAAAATTTTATTATATGTTAGAGAAATGATGTGAAAAATGTTTTGACACTAAGAAATTTAATGGTTCACAATGGGCACAGAAATCATCTATTGGCTATTTTGCATAACTTTTTTTTTTATCTGATGGCAAATCTGAGAATCTCAACATATAAGGAGAAATAAAAAATAAATTATTCTTGTGGATGAGGAGGGTCGAAACCTTTTCAAAAATGTAAGAGAAAATCCTCGATTACTAATTTAACTCATGATTCTCGCTCAATTCTTTAATTTTAGTCATAAATATAGCTAATAAAGTAAATTCAATTTCTACTAGTATTTGGAACTTTTATTACTTGTGAATTGTGTATATAGAATAGAAGAGTTTAGAGAAGTATTTATAATAATAAATTATTCTAAAAAATACATAAAAATAATAATATAAAAAATACATGACATATTATCTATAAAATAATTATAAGATAATATATTATAATATTTACAAGACAATTAATACATCAATCAAAAATTATCTTAATTAATTTCTTGATCTTATTTATTTGAATTATTATCTCTAGCTAGACAATCCAATTAAAAACTACTGAACCTTAATGTGATGTGCATTTGGTCATAATATGGATTCATCAGTTACATAAGAAAATTTGCCATACTTATAAAAGCAGACTATGAAACAAGAATTGATAATAGGTAGCTCATTCAACCAATAAGAGGTCTTTTTGGTCATTTCAAGAATGACCCTTTTATTTGTCATCTAGCAATTCTTGATTAGGATTTAGGAGACATAATCCAAATTAGTCGGCCCAGCTGATAAGCACTCAAGAAGGCCATAAATTGTGTAAATTGATGTCATCATTTCGTTCATGTTAAATAATCTCAACTATAAATGAGATCAAAATTAAGAAATAAATAGAGGAAAATGTGAAATATTTTTTATAGGAGAGTAGGAGAGATGTATGAATGAAATAAGTAATTATATTAAATGTGTGGATGAGAATTAAATAAAAAGTAAGTCATTAACAAAAATAAAATAAGACGAATTTAAAGGAACGAAATAAAAGGAAAAATCTAATTCGTTTTGGAATAGAATGAGTAGTCTAGTACTCTAGTACTCCAATAATAACATAAAATTGGAATATTCTTAACTTCTTTAATAAAAGTATAATCTGCCGTGATTTAACTTTTTTTTCAACCCGAATTATATATTTTATGAGTTAGACGATGAAAAGGGATTTTGTTTTAATCATAGTGTATTATTTATTATGGTTTTCCAAATCAAACAAAAATTGTATAATAACTACAGTGGTAGACATTTTGAAGCTTACGATTCTATGGTTTACAAAATGAACATCTATATGATAGTACACTATCTTGTTCAATAGGAAAGTCTTCCTTAGGATCCAGCAGCAGAATTATACAAATTTTGGCATGGGCCCAATCACAATGATACCATCCATAAGAAATAATGGCAACTAACAAGATAAAGTTTACTCTAACTACGCCTGTCTTTTATCTATATATATATATATATATATATATATATATATATATATATATATATATATATATATATATATATATATCAAAACATTCAAACAGAAGTTAAGATAAAACGAAACATGTTAGTTTAGCAGTCGGCATATCTAGGATGTTAGTGTAAAATGAGCCGAACAATACGTAGCTTTATATACGTGCTAGACTAACTATCAATCTCTTGTGTTATATGTTATACGATTTAATATTAATAAGGTTATATATGACCCATGTCAATCCATTACCTAGTTGGACATGCTCGAGTCTATATTCGTCATCCTATATAATATTCATATAAGTTGTAAAATCAAACACATGTGTAAAATGAGCTGTTGATAATTCTATTAGATGCATTTTGTATATAATTCATAAAGGGTAGTTTTGTAATTCAAACTCTAGGGATATTGTATAAATAGATGTTTCATTAATGAAAGAAGGCAAGGATCATTTTATCTTTCATGGTATCAGTTGTCTGGGTTTATATTTGCAATCTCTCTCTTCCACTCTTCCTTGCGTTGCAGCCTGTGTTTCTTGGCTTTTTTCTTGCATGATCTTCCACGGCAGACAAGGAAAAACTTTCTTTTCATCCTTCTCTCACTGTTACAAACATTAAAACACATGATCCTATTCAACTTGATTTTGAAAATGGTCTTTATTCTACGTGGACACACTTATTTCAAACCCATTGCAAGGCATATCGAGTCTTGGATCATATCATTCCCTCACCATCTTCTTCTATGTCGTCTGCCAGAGATTTGGATCAAGAAGAGTGGGATTATGTTGATGCACATGTTTTCACATGGATTTACGGCACGATTTCTCGTGATCTCATGACTATGGTAGTATCACCAGGGGACTCTGCTAAGACAACACGGAACAAGATTTGGGATATTTTTCAGGATAATAAGGCTACTCAGGCCATTTATTTGGAAGTTCGTTTTTCACATACTAATATGGCTAATTTTATGATGTTAATGCCTATTGTCTTCATCTCAAAAATCTTGCTGATCAACTTGCTAATGTGGATGCCAAAGGCTCGGATAATCGCCTAGTTTTGCAACTCATTAAAGGTCTTACTCCTGAGTTTAATGAGGTTGCTACCTATCTTGAACAATTGGAGCCTTTTCCTTATTTTTACCAGGCTCGTTCTCGTCTCATCCTCCATGAGACACGACGTAATCATCAACAACTCCAGGAATCCAATAGTACTGATGCTACGACTCTTGTGGTGAGTCCAACTTTGGATAAGGAGTAAGAAAAGTTAACGGGTCAGCCCACCTCTTGAGGGTCTATTGTCTCTTCCAATCGTGGTGGCAAGAAACCATACAAGGGTGGTCGTGGTGGAAGGAAATGTCATGGATAACAGTCTCGTAGTACCGGCACCCGCAACAATTCTTCTTCTTGGGCCTCTACCCAGTCTTTCCTGTTTCCTCATTCTCCTTGGGTCTCTAATCCTTATGGGACTTCTTCTGTACAATGGCCACATACGGGTGTTCCTTCATGGGCTTACCCTTCCTGTCCTTTTCCAACAGCTCCACAATCTCCATGGTCACGCCCCTTATCTTCCATAGGTGCTCCTAGTCTTCTTAGACCTTGGCCTCACTCGTTGGTCCATACTGCTGTTTCTCCAAGCTATGCTTCTTCTTCTTGCCCCACTGATATTAATGTTGTTTTTCATACAATGTCTCGTAATCCGCCTGATACAAATTGGTACATGGACACCGGTGCTACTAATCATATGACTTCTTTCTCAGGTGATCTCTCCTCGTATTTTAATTTGAGCAGTAGAACTTATATAGTCGTTGGTAGTGAAGATCAGGTTCTCATTCATGGTCATGGTCATACCCCTCTTAACCCTCTTTTTTCTGTCATAAAACAAATTCTGATGGCTCTTTTGCGAGGTATAAGGCTCGTCTTGTAGGTGATGGTAGCTCGCAGCAGGTTGGTGTTGATTGTCTCGATACTTTCAGCTCGGTGGTCAAACCTGCTACTATTCAGTTGGTTTTGAGTCTAGCATTGTCTAAATCCTGGTCTATTCACCAATTGGATGTCAAATATGCTTTTTACATGGTGATTTACATGAAACTGTGTACATGCATCAACCTATGAGTTTTCGAGATCATCAACACCCTGATTATGTGTGTCGTCTTAAGAAGTCTTTATATGGCTTGAAGCAGACTCCTAGGGTGTGGTATTAGCACTTTTCGGACTATGTTCGCTCTATTAGTTTTGTAAACAGTCATTGTGATAATTCATTATTTCTATACTGAGATGGTCGGGATACTGCTTATCTTCTATATGTACGTGGATCATATTATCTTAATTGCCTCTTCGGATTATCTGCGTTGCACCATCATATCCTTGTTAGCTTCTGAGTTTGCTATGAAGGATTTGGGAGAGTTGCATTATTATTTGGGTATTCCGGTGCGTCGTCAGTCCGGTGGCTTATTTCTCTCTCAACAAAAATATGCTACTACAATTATTGAACGTTTTGGTATGTCATCTTGTAAGTCATCTCTTACTCCAGTTTACACCGAGGGTTAGTTGAGTGCCACATCTAGTTCTCCTATTGCCGATCCGACCTTGTATCGTAGTTTGACTAGTGCTCTCCAATATCTTGCTTTTACCTGCACAAATATTTCTTATGCTGTGCATCAGGTTTTGTGCTCTCCAGTATCTTGCTTTTACCTGCACAGATATTTCTTATGTTGTGCATCAGGTTTTTCTACATATGCATGACCCACGTGAGTCTCATATGCTTGCCCTTAAGCGCATCACTTGATATGTTCAGGGCACCCTTCAGTTTGGTCTTCATCTAACAGCATCCTCTTCACGTTCCTTGGTCAGTTATACTGATGCTGATTGGGTGGGCTGCCTTGATACTCGACGGTCTACATCAGGCTATTGTGTTTATTTTGGTGACAACTTAATATCTTGGTCTGCCAATCGTCAATCTACCATTTCTCGTTCTAGTGCTGAGACAGAGTATCGCGCTATTGCTGAAACATGTTGGCTTCGCAATTTGCTTCTTGAACTTCATTGCCCTATTTCCAAAGCCTCTTTGGTATACTGTGATAATGTTAGTGCCATTTACTTATTTGGAAATTCAGTTCAACACCAACGCACTAAACACATTGAATTGGATATACATTTTATTCACGAGCGCGTTGCCTGTGGCCACATTCGTGTGTTACATGTTCCATCCAGGTTTAAGATTGCAGATAAGCTACGCGTTCTTTTTGATGAGTTTTGTTACAATCTAAGTGTTCGTGATTCTCCCGCTTACATTGAGGGGGTGTATTACATGTATTATGTAACTAATTCTTAAAGGGTAGTTTTGTAATTCAAACTCTAGGAATATTGTATAAATAGATGTTTCATTAATGAAAAGGATATGATCATTTTATCTTTCAAATTCCAATATTGGAAGTAATGATAGACAAAATAGTCAATAGACGCATATGGTCTTGCAGTTGAGCTATTAATTAACGATCAAGCTCGCTTATAAGATATAATGATTTATTGACTAATACTCTTTAATTCCTTTAAATTTGTATCATATAATTCAAAAAATTTGAAAAAGAATCAAGCAAGTAATATTTGGATTTTACAAAATGTAGTAAAACCAAACGTATGGTTTGGTTTTGGTGTGCATGAAATATGGAGTAATGATCAGTGACCCATGTGAGAATGAGCAAGTAGTGAATTGGGTGATCATGCGTGTGTGCATTCCCTGACAAATAAATTGTAGTGTATTATTATTATTATTATTGTTGTTGTGTCCTGATTTCATACCGTGTTGTAAACGACTAGTGTCTACTGCTGCTAGCTCTTTTAACATCTTGTTAATGCATGCAGCATGCTTTTAAAAACGTACTGAAATTGATAGCTATTAACCACCGCTCCTGCTGTTTTGCCTGTTCATGTTGTACCCCTTCTCTTCTTCTCTTTTCTTCTTTGTCCCACCCTTTTTTCTATCATTTTTGGCCCCACCACCTCTTCCTCACTCTTTTATCACTACTCTATTCATCACATCTGATGTTAAGTTGCACAGTACTTGTATTTTGGATTTACAATTGAATTAGTTGACATATGGAAGCTAGTGTTAGTCGGACATGTCAATGAATCATTTCAACCCAAAGACTACACGCTAATAGAAGGAGCTCCTTAAGATGTTTTGTACATGATATTGTACTCCGTAATACGTAATATTTATGTTGTGGGATCCAAACATAAGTTGAAATTTTTGGTTGAGATGAATCTAATTGACATACATTGAGAAACCAACATACTTGACTAAATGTTTAGGCTAAAAGATAAAGTCTCATGATATATCATGCCTTCTCAGTACTCTTACAAAGTACTCTTTTGGGCTAGAAGTTTTAAAATGTAGATGCAGTATAAACACTTCTCATACTTGGCAATAAATATTGTATTTGACGGCAGGTGGATGAAATTTCAAGTAGTGATTTATTGTCACATTGGCTTCTAATATGATGTCAGGGAACCAACTCAACCAAATGCATAATTAACCTAATAATTAAAGTTTTAAAATTTTTTATATACTTTATATCAATATGATATATGAAGGGGGGTCATGAGTTTAAATCTCATCTACAGCTAATTTCAAATTGAATATTTTGCATAATGTATGATAAGTGGTTGTGTTGCATTCATAATTATATCAAAAAAAGTTTTTTGATGTAGATATGCTTAAAGAACTCACTTAACAAAAAAACTTAAATTATTGGTTAAATTCTCGAGATATATTGATTGCTTTATCACTCTTCCTTACACGAGAGTTCTTTTAGTTAAAAGTGTGGATGCAACACATGTCCTTTTCATATACAGTGCTATATATTGCAATTGAATCAAGGGCTGTATGAATTCGAACCCTTGTTTCTTATTTCATGTTGACTTTTGATATTATATTAAGGAATCAATTTAATTAAAAATTAAAGTTAATGTTTAATTCTTAATAATATCATGTATATATAATATGCTGTTCTAATACATGATTAAAAATTTTACAAAAAAAAAATTAGATGATTAAAAATTAAATATATATTAAAATTTTAACAATCAGCTTAAAATTTTGATTTAGATAGTCATCGAACAATACTGCAAAAGAAAATCGACCAAACTAGATTTAGAAACCAGTACAAGCTAAATAGTGTGGTTCATTAGTTAGAAAGTTAAACTTTAAGGCTGTTCCACTAACGGTACAAGGACTTCTTTAGGGAAAACTATACATTTACCTTGTTTTAGTAAGTTAAGATACTGTGGTAGGGAACTTGGGTTTCAGCTTGGTTGGAAACTTGGAATGGGAAGCATAATTGTGGTAAGGTGTACAGTGAAAGAGAAGTTAGGAGCCGTTTGGTTCGTACAAAGAAATTGGAATGGAATGAGGAAAGAAAATGAAGAAGAAAGGAATGGATTCCACTAATTTAGCCTAGTCGTTTGACTATATTCAGGAAACGGAATGAAATGCTCATTGATTTCCTTTGTGACTGTTTGGTTCAAGTTAAGGAATCAAATTATAAGTTTTTAAATTCTTTTATATTTTTTCCAAAAATAACTAGTTATTATATGATAAACTTGAAAAACTTATTTTTTAAAAAATATCATTAACATGTATCATCTTTTCCTGTAATATGAAAAAAACATAACTCTAAATAATACAGTATCTTTCTAGCTCCATTGATTATAAATAATAATAATAATAACAACAACAACAACAACAACAACAACAAGAACAACAATAATAATAATAATAATAATAATAGCAATAATAATATAAATAAAATTAATAACAATTTTAAAAATAAAAAGAGTGGCGATAATAGTGTTATTAAGTCCAATGGCAAATTCGTAATTTTTTAAAATCCAGGGGCAAATTCGTAATTTAATTAGGGGGTGACGATAAAATGAAAAGAGTGGCGAATTATAACAATACCCATGAATCAAAGTTCAAATTTTAAGTGATGGGTAATGAAGTGGGGAATGGGAATAGAAAAGTCTTGGAGGGTAGGGATTGAGTGTGGAATACTTTTGGGTAAACACAAAAATAAAAAAGGAAAAGGGGAATGATAGAAAGTGGCAAATAAACAATAACAAAGAAAATTGGATTTGCCATTCTCTTTCCCTTTAATTATTACATCCAACCAAACAGCCCTTAGTGTTTTAATGTTTCATTAATTTTATCAATCTCCTAAGCATTCTCAATAAAAACTTTAAAAATTAATGTTACCTCCACCATTCACAATCAGCAATTGGTACTAATTTATCGGTATAACTACTCATACCGCTAATAACTATACACCGGTTTTAGGCTAGCTGCATGAGACAAACCAGCTAGCTAGCTAGCTATAGTCAAAGACTATTTGTTATTTTGTTGAGAAGGCTGATGGAGAATGAGGTATGAAACTTAGTTTTGTGACATGTAATGCAAGCTAGAGTGGTGACTATGTGCTTGAAGGACTGTTGTCCATGCATGGTGGAGAGCAAGTAGCACAAGCCATGCATGAAAACCAACTCATAGGTGAAGCTAGAGTTTAATTTGGATTTACTTAGATATGTTTTACAAAAGTGTTATTTGTTAGAGTTTTAACAGTTGTATCTTGATAAAATATAGTCAGCTTGATAGTAAATATAGGGCCTTGTTTTGAATGCTTGATTCGTGGCTCTTAGGTTTGTCTGTAGACGCATATGGGACGAAAAATAAAATAAAGAAAATTTTTTAGTCACGTGCTATCAAGTGTTCTTATTTAAATTTTTTTATTTTTTTTTAGTTTTGAGTTTTAATGGATTATATATATTAAATTATGTGTACTTTTAATTTATGTAAAGTTGTAATTCATATTTTAAGTTAATAAATTAGAAATTTACGTTACCACTAAGAAAGAGAAGATTGCTTCATCTAATACTCTAGATTTTCACTTAAAGCTACTAAATGATATTGGTGGGGTAATATCATAACTGAAGTAGGAAATTTAAAGTCTGAAGAGTTGCATTTGGCTTATTAAGCTTGGTACTATTATAAGAAACCATACCATTTAGAATCTGTTTAAGATATAGCTTAAATTATTAATATCTTCGTTTGGATGCCGTTTAATAATTTTTTCATCTGTTACAAAGAACTAGTCTAATTTTTTTTAGTTTGTTTTATTGATCTTGCAGTCTTGCTCTATTTTTATTTTTTGTTATGATTAAATTTATGTAATAGGTTGGATCTTAATTGGGACTCCTGATTCAGCACTTATTATAAGGGTTGTACATGAGGGAGGATTAAACTTACAAAAATTAAAAAATAAGGATTGAATAAGGGTTTAAAAAGGATTGTAAATAGTTCCTGATTTAAAGTCCATTTCCTTCCTTTTTTTACCACTTAATTATATATAAATTAATATATAACTAGAGTGGAACTCCGGCCACATAATCTACTGCATGAAAATTGAAACTTATTGAATCTTCCATTGTATATTTTAGCACTAATTTATCTTCCATAATCGTTATTAGCCAATATCTACTGCTTATATCTTCCATAATCCTTATTACATTCACAAATTCGTTACAATTTGCTCTATGGCACTAAATATCTACTACTTCAAATTTATTGAAGCTCTTTATTAGCCAAAATAATAATAATAATAATAATAATCATAATAATAATAATAATAATAATAATTATTATTATTATTATTATTATTATTATTATTATTATTATTATTATTATTTTCAAATTGTGGCATGTATTTGAATGTACAATAAGATAAATGGGCCAGGCTGGGTCGAGCATTATGGCCTTCGCCCATTTAAAGCCCATCTTCTATTTTTGCAAGGCCCGATCCGGCCTGTCTCATTTTTATTAGAGTTTTACCCGGCCTGTATTTGATCCATTGCATAGTCATGACATGCTTTTACTTTATTTTCTATCTACGTATTTTTCTTATTTTTTTAATCTTATCTAGCATTATCTTGCTATTTTTACCAAATTACTCACTTTCCCAAATTTTTTAATTCATTTATATTTGTGGCTTTTACTTTGAAACAAGAGAGTATTTTCTAACAAGTGAGGAATGTTTTGTCTTTGGGGAGCATAGATGCAATGACATTATCGGCGGTTCTCCGTACTTTTCAAAAAAAAAATGTTGATAGAGACTTAAAGTGGTATATTTTAAGTGTTTTATGTAAGATTTTTTAAATTAAGATTCGAAAATAAGGATTGAATTATGGAACAATAAATATATATTGTGAGATATTATTAATATTATATTTTTATAATTTTACTTATTCGTGTTAATGTAAAATTTACTAATATTATATTTTTTTTAATTAAAATTAATTAAAAATATTTAAAATATAAATAATGTATCGTAAATATGTAAATTAAATAGTACATTTAATTTAATTAGAATATAGGGATTGATTTGTCTACAAGGATAGAGTTAGGACTTAGGAGTCAAAAAGACAGGATCCTAGGCACTGTACACGCGTCATTCCTCCACTTACTCACTCTCCTCATTTCTTCGCCCCTTTCCTCTCCATCTTTTGTCCACTCATTTGCTCTTTCGCTTCTTATATTCTTCTGTTTTGCCCCTTCTCTCCTCCACCAATATCATAAACCTACGTAGTACAGCTTTTCCTCCTATATACTTGTCCTCATAAAGTCACAATGATAAAACTTAAAATAATATTAAGAATAATATGTGAATTATAATTTTAATATTTTTTTTAATTTCAACACTAAATTATTAACACAAATTTTTATATGAGACGGTTTCACGGTAAGATCATCTTAATTGGGTCGGCTCAATGTATATTTATTTTTAAAGTGATGACTATTTATAGTCTTAAAGTATTAGGCCGTGACAATTCGTCACATAATCTCACGTGGCCCACTCGTGTGGACACGGGACACCCGTGGGCTCAGGCCCACAAACCCACGGATCAAGAGCATTGACTTGCACATACACATGGTAAGGTTCAATGTTTCCCAAAATCATATGTTAGTAGGAAGGTTAGCTTGCTCACCCAATGTATATGCAAATCAACAATCCACTATTTTATCGATGTGGGATCTTGTCTCACACGTGAAGTATTTCCGACATAAAGTTATCACTTATAACTTTAAAGTGATTACTTACAATTTCAAAGTGATCACCTAGAGAAATGAGCTTACTTGTATGGACTCGTCTCATGGTGAGACGGTCTCATATAAGACGAGCTGAATTATTAATTGAACTCGATTTATTAGTGGATTTATAATTATGTAAAATTTAATATAGACGCAAAATCCAATTCTAAACCGACTTAAAACACCTTATCTGAAATCGATTTAATGATCCAAACACACACTTTGATTACAAATGTTCTAATTGTTGATTTGTATTATTCATCAATAACTCGTAGTTTGTATTTATTATTAATCTATAAGTCAATATATAATCAAGCGGAATATTATTAGATTCGTCTCAATGTAAATTTTAATTATGTAACTACTTTTTATAATTTTTAATTATGCATTATTAGAGGCATTAACAATTGAATTTATGCATGGTTAAGAATGCATAAGAAATCGGACATTTAAAGTGACTAGGATGGGGCATTTTTGTATGTTATCTAATTCAATATTTAAATTTTAATATCTTCAATTATATATTATGGAAAATTACCAAAGTTGATATTATGAAAATGTGTATAAAGATAAATCAAATAAGACCTTACTTGAGTATGTTTATTCTTATACATATATAAAATAAGAAGAAAATAAATATTATTTGATGAATAATAATTGTTATGCAAGCAACTAATAAGACCTCACTTATTATTCGTTATACTTAAAAACTCTTATTTTGCCTTGCTAGCTTGCTTAGATTTAGTTATTTGTTTTCTTTTGCAACTTTTTTTTATTTTGAGATGAGGGTCTTATCAACATAATTTATTTATCTAAATTGATAAGAATATAGTAATTCGTCTTTTATCTCTATAAAGCTTAACCATATCAAAATTATACAGTTTTAATGAGTAAAATACATAAAGTATGAAAACAATAATAATATAACACAGACTAATATAATAATCAAGTTCGTATATGAGACATTCAAATATAAATATTTAACACTTAATATAATAATCATTTATCCTATACGAGTATCTTGAATTCACCCATAATACCGGAAGTATTTTATTTTGAAAAAAAAAACAAGAAGTATTTAAAAAAGTGTTTGTGTGAAAGGGTCCACAGCCCTTAATTTCTCAGTCATCCACAGGATAATAAGTCCCACCATCATAAACCTCCCTCCATTCACTTCCCTTCCCTTAGCTTCCTTCATCTCTCTAATAACCTTGTTGCAAAGGACACGATCCGCTACTCTCGCTCTTTTTCCCTTCAATCTCTCTCTTGAAATTCCATGGAAATGGAAGACCAATACGGCAGTATATCAGATCTACGCCAATTCATAAGCAGAGCATCAGTCACCCATCAATTCCCTTCTTACCCACAACAACCATCCCAACTTCCTTCCTCCTCCGACATATTCTCCCCCCACCAGCATCACCACCAGCGTGGGCTTTCATCACCCACAGCCCAACCACATGCGCAGCCGTATGAGATGGTAGTGTTGGGGAGGCCCATGTCTTCTGCTGGACATGGTGCATCTATAGACAATATTCTGCATCATAATTCAGCAGGGTTTCATAATAAAGATCATCTAAATCATAATTTCAATTCAGAATCAACAACAACAACAGCTAATATAGATTCTGGTGGGTTTGATGCTGCTGATGCTGGGGCTGCAAGATGGCCTAGACAAGAAACTCTTACTCTTCTTGAAATCAGATCTAAACTTGACCATAAGTTTAAAGAAGCTAATCAAAAAGGCCCTCTTTGGGATGAACTTGCTAGGTATTATACTAATTAACTCCCTTTTTAATTTTTATTTCATTCTTTCTTATTTTCTACATAGAAGTATATTCATAAAATAATTATACATATAATACATATTTATATATATACACAAAACAAGAAATTACTATAGACTTTACTATGCAAATTATATATACAACTATACTTCTATTTATGCAAGGCAGCTGTCTTTTTACTCCAAAATTATAAAACACAGCAGTTTACTCACTTTTTATATTAGCTCAATTTTCCCTTTTTTTCTTTTAAAAAAAAAAAAATCTTTGAATT
The DNA here is from genome assembly GCF_026212465.1 of Amaranthus tricolor. Lineage (NCBI taxonomy): Eukaryota > Viridiplantae > Streptophyta > Magnoliopsida > Caryophyllales > Amaranthaceae > Amaranthus > Amaranthus tricolor. The sequence continues at coordinate 29,781,434 of NC_080051.1, read as the reverse complement.
GTTCTTAATGTTCGATCATTAGCATTTTGGTAGAATTTTTGTTTCAATTTTTCTTTTTTTAAAAAATGATGATTGGAAATTATGATGAACTAAAAAAGAATATTTAAAATGTGGTTTTTAATAGCTGATTTTGATACTGTTGAGTAGATTTCTTAAGCCAAATATGAGTATTAAGTTCATTTCCAATGCTTTTTAAATTTTCCTCACATTTTTTAATTTTAAGCCTATTGGATAATTTATTACGAAATTAAGCTAGCTAGGGTTTTCCATATTCCCCAAATTATTATATATTCTTCACATTTCACTAGAACATTCCCAAGGGTAAGATATTGAATTCATAAATTAATACGCTTGTAAATTGCAATTCTTCTATTTTTGATAAATAAAGAGTATAAGATTACAATGTAAATTACGGAAAATATTATGCACTCTTTAATTAATATGATTAAGTTTATTGTTCACCTTACTTTCAAAAATAAAAATTATTGTTTACGAAAGCGTTAGTCTATTAGTCTAGTCTAGTGATTGAGAGTCAGGGGGCGGAGCAAAATTTGAACAATTCTTTGCGGGCTTTGTACAATTTTTTAAAAATTATAATATTTTTTTTTAATTTTTGTATCTTTTAACATTTTTGAGGCCTTCAATTTTTTTGAGTTATGTGCAGTCGAGAACATGTTGAACATACTCAGAACCTCGCCATTGAGAGTTTTTTCAAAGCCTTGATTAATAATCTCTTTCCCTCAGTTATGGTTTTTCTAGTCAACCTCAAAGGCTCAAATAAAAAAAAAGTTATTATTCAAATTTTTTATTTAAATTTCTTTTAATTGATTTGTTATAGGATCATGTCGGAAGAACATGGATATCAAAGAACGGGGAAAAAATGCAGGGAGAAATTCGAGAATTTATACAAATACTACAAGAAAACCAAAGAAGGGAAAGCAGGAAGACAAGATGGAAAACACTACAGATTTTTCAGACAACTTGAAGCACTCTATGGAGAACGTCATCACAATCATACTCATTCACATAATCAAAATCATCCCATAGCTTCAGACACCCACCAAAATGTGCCTTCTTTTCACAACAATCATCTCTCAGTCCCAACTAACTTGGGAACATCTAATAACCACTGTCCTAATTCAAGTTTAAGTCTCTCAAACTCATCTGACGACGACCATGATACATCATCATCTGAAAATGATGCTGTGGGGTCCATTGAGACCCATGAAAGCAAGAAGAAGAAGAGAGGTAAGCGTAGTTGGAAGGCCAAAATTAAGGAGTTTATTGACCATCAAATGAGAAAGATCATGGAAAAGCAAGAAGCTTGGCTTGACAAAATGATGAAAACTTTGGAAAATAGGGAAAAGGAAAGGATTCTAAGGGAAGAAGAATGGAGGAAACAAGAAACTGAAAGGATGGAAAGAGAGCATAAGTTTTGGGCTTCTGAACGGGCTTGGATTGAAGCCCGAGATTCAGCCCTTATGAATGCTTTAGAAAAGATAACTAGTAGTAAGGAGAAAGATCATCACCACCGTCATCATCATAATCATCATGATCATAATCAATGGTTAGAAACTGAGGTCACACGACTTATCCAACTCCGGACTAGTATGGAATCAAGGTTTCAACAATGTGGGTTTTCTGAAGAAGTTTTATGGGATGATATTGCTGCAAAAATGGCTTATTTGGGATATTCTAGAAGTGCAAGTGCATGCAAGGAAAAATGGGATAATATTAACAAGTTTTTTCAAGGAAAAGACAATATTAACCTTATCATTAGGGATAATGATCATATTGAGGGGAATAAGAAGAGAAAGGAGAATTATGGAGAGGTTAGTAATAATACTAATAATAATCATAATCATAATCATAATCATCATAATAATAGTAATTACAATGAGGGTTATGGTGGAATTAATGGAGGATTATACATGAATAATCATCAATTAATGGGAAGTTATAGTACTAATTGTGAGATTAATGAACCAAGGCTTCAACTTAATGAAGGATCATCTTCACCATCATCTCATAATTCAAATGCAAATGTTAATGTTAATGTTAATGTTAATGTTAATGCTGCTGGTGCAAGTAATAGTGTGATGAATGACAGTTGCTTAAGGTTTTATCTTGGAGAGTAATTATGGGATGAAAATCTACAAGGGTTATTAATTAGAAATCATTAAGCTTAATCTTTTCTGTTAATTGAGTGAGTAGCTAGCTTAATTAGCTTTGCTAGGCAGAGTTTGGTGGTGATGACTACTGTTTCTATTTTTAGTAACTTTTTTTTTTCTTTTTTATTTTGAAGTTTCTAATTTTATTTGTAGGGTGGTAGCTAGAAGCTAATTAAGCATATGGGGTATGAACCATGAAGCTATCTAGTTTCAATGGCAGTTACTATTGGAAGAACATGAACATGATGATGATCATCAGTATGGGTATGCAAGTAATTAGCCTAACTTTTCATATTTAAATTATATTAATTAATTAATAGTGTAATTAGTATTTGAATGATCTACCTTGTTGGTTGTTTATAATGTGCTTAATGATTACTGAAAGGTCATCATTTTTAGCAAGAAAATTATTGGGCATATTAGACTTTCTGCCCTGTGCATACTTAATTTTTTCCCCTTATATATGGCTTTGATTTAGGCTTAGCCTCAATGATTTCACCATGGTAGTTGTGATTTTGAAAACTTTTGATTAAAATGCTGAAAAGATATGTAAGCTTATCTTATTATGTTATTATTGGAAAAAATTACCATAAATAATACAAATTTTTATTGATTTAAGATAATTTAATAGTTTAACAAAAGTTGGTATTATTTTAGGAAAACAAACCCCTAAATTGATATTATTCATGGTTAATTAAAAGTTTACATTATTTTAAAGAAATAAACAATAGTTAGCAATATTCACGATAATTTTTCCTTATTTTTCGTCAAAGTCTTAATACATATAAAAGATTAAAGTAAACTGCATACTTAAATCAAAAGATTAATTCAAAACTTTTAATAATCGTTCGTATACATTATTCTTCTCTTTTCATGTCGATTTTAATATTTCATGTATTTAAGTCAATTTAACTAGAGGATATAATTATGGCCAAGTAATTGTTGGCTGCATATTTAGTTACTCCATCTGGAAAAGTATTGAATGGTTTAGACAAACAAAAGAGTTTTACTTTGTCCAACACATGATGTTGACAAGTGATAAACTCAAAATTTGACTGTTTTTATTTGTTTGTATTTAAGCTTTAGAGCATGCATGAAATGTAGCTTTGATAACTTACTAAAATACTGACTCTATTAAGTACTCATATTTAGTCATCTGAAACTTTACTTGAAATGGAATACCAAATGCCCATGTTTTAGCAAAACCTTCATTCTTAATTAATTGTCACTTTCACTTTTATAAATCCAAACTTTAAGAAATTCTACCTTTTAGTCTTTTAAAAGAGAATTTAAATTTTAAATCCATTTTATTTTTAAATTTTTATGTGCTGAAAATTTATAAAGTATTTATTTAAATACGAGACAATATTTCAAAATAAAATATGCAATCATATTGTTTCAAAAATATACTATGCTTTAATGTATTTTTGGGCCTAAAATTGAAGGACATAGATATTAGTAACAGGTTAATTAAATGATCAATGCATTCCAAAAAAAAAATGAAAGGCTCGATGCTCAATCAAAATAGAAGTAAAATAATTGATGTTATTTTTTTTTTTTAATTTGAAGAAAGTGATTAGTTGTGAATAGATTAAATATAGTTGCCAATTGGTGTATTTATCGAAAATTTATACTAAGGAAATGAAAAATATTGTATGAATTTGTTAAAAACCCTTTTAATCTTTTATTTCCTATGCTTTAAATCATAAACCGTTTAATTAAAAATAATTGCACTATATCACTATATCATATCATCGTATCATATTATCATACAATATTACTACCAATTTATTGAAAGATTTCAAATGGCAAAGTCATAAATGATGAATATTTGTCATACTGTTATTGGTTCTAAAATTGGATGTGTCATTACTTAAAAACCAAATTTAAAAATTCACATATATATATATATATATATATGGAGAAATTTCAGTGTGAACTTTGCTTAAGTGTGCGAACCTTGTTATTTTTTAGAAAAACGTTATCTTTTAAAAGTCTTGACGAATAGAATTATTTTGGTGGATTTATTAAACTACAATTCTATTTAATTATTTTCAAATCTTTTTCTATTAATTATAATTATAGGTATTTATATGATTTTACATAAAAAAAAATATCTTTACCTATGTTGGAATTTATATATTTGTGGAGCTGCATGATTTGTTTGGAATAGTTTTGTCAATAATAAGATAATAACTATTCATAGATTTGAAGTTAATATTTATTCATTTATAAAAGAGTCATATGCATTAACATCTAATTAACAAAAACCAAATATATAAAAATTCATATCAAATAGTAACAATTTAAATAAAAACTATTGTTGTTAAAGATAATATATATCTGATGTTTTGCATACTCTCTTTTAAATCGTGATGTAATGGAATTTCAATAAGGATGTAGTTTGATCTAATGTGATTTTTTGGAATATGATAACTCTTCACTACAAAAAAAATGTACGTACATCGACTGAATATTCATACGGTGTTAAAATATTAGAAAAGTCCGACTAAATTTCCTATAAATTTGTGTTAAGTCGAAATTTTTGAATATTAGTAGAAATTTTGATTGCTAATCCTCATGTACAATCAAATAGTCAGACTTCTTCCAAATACATTTTCGACCAACATAATGATATTCAGAAATTTTGCGCAATTTAAAGTTAGATAGGGAGCGAAATTGCTTGCCCTTTATTTTCGATTATTTTTCTAATTTTCTATTTTTCTCACTATTTTTCGACCGTTATCTGAATGCGACTAACACTACTAATAAGAAAAAACAAAATTTATATAACTAATAATATATTAATATGAAAATAGTATCCTATTCTAATATTATATTAATATATTAATATTACGTGCACTAATTTGTTAGCGTGCGAATGATACTACCCTACTAAGACGACTAATACGACTAATAAGACTATTTATATACCAGTGATACACTAATACGACTAATAATATATCAATAATATACTAATATGACTAATATTTTACTAATACAATACTCATATACAACTAATAATATACTAATACTACACTGATATGATTAATAATGTATCAATGCAATACTAATACGACTGATGATATACTAATTTTACACTAATACGACTAATACTAATAATAACACTAATACGACATATATAATAATAATAATAATAATAATAATAATAATAAATATTAAATAAAATTATAGAAAATATATATTTACTACATTTAAATATTTGCCACAAAATAAATAAATATGAGTTAATAACTATAAAAACAACACAACAATAATCACGAAATTATTAGGATCATATGTCTTAATGGTTGGAATATTGTTTAAAACCCTTGTAGTTAAGTTCATGTGTGATATGTTTTGGAGTCAAATATAAGTTTCAAAACGGGTTTCAGATACAGGTTGGTGAAACTTTCTTAATATAATTTAAAAAAAAGTTTTTTTTTTCAACCAACATTTTAGTCGAATATTTATAAAAAACATTGTGGGAATTTTTTTTTTTAAATGAAACTTTTAGGAATGAAATTTTAACACTACAACATAATTTACTTTTAGTAAGATATATTTAGCGACATTTAATTTAAATGTCGCTACTTCAAATTTCTAATAGTATATATAGAGGATCTATAGACATTTATTATACTCTTTAGTTACATAATAAAAACTCACACTAAAGCTTTTTGCAACATAGGATCTAGTGACATCTCTCATGAATGACACTATAGACTATAGAAACAATTACATATGCTATTAAAGACCAAATAAAATGTCGCTAAATCAATTATAGTTGAACTTAATTTAAAAATCAATAATTATTACACTAAAACTATAAATCAATAGCATTTTTTTAATACCACTAAATCCAATGTCGCAAAAATAAAATTTATTATAGTGTAAAAAGGCTTTTCAATTATTTAATAGGAGTAGTAGGAAAATTTCTGATTTTTGACCAACTTGGAATTTGGTCTGAAATTGAGACTAATTTTTTCATTGTTAGATATTCGTTAGAAATTTCGAATGATTCTTACTAAAGTGAAATATCGACTATACTTATTCGATTGTTTAAAATAATTAAAAATTAGTCAAGTATAAATCTGTATCAACTGATTTACCACTGGATAATCCGTAGAGTGATTTTTTTAAATGTTTGAGATCTTCGTATAAATAGCTTTCTTTAACCCGTAAGAAATATAGGATCCTAACATTTATACTCTCTTTGAAATGTACAAATCGGCGACTAACATGAAACTCTCCCAATTCGCCATTGATAAAGCTTAAACACTCTCTTCCAAAAAGCCTATGAGTATCATAAAAAGTACGTCCTCAAATCCATCTAAACACGTAATTATTGCTTATGCATCAGTAGAGGTTCTTTGAAGTTATTTGTTCTTCTCATTCACTTTTTGTTCAAATCACAATGGATACTTAAAAGTCAAAATTTATTGTGAAATTTTAAGAATTCTAAAAGTTTGATATGTTGAAAGTATATATTAAGACCAATCTATCAAAATCTCACATGAATAGGTTTTATCATATATCGATAAGAAATCATAATCAAAGTTTACACCAAAACTTGTAAATTCTATTGGAGAAAAACATATGGAAACGGAGGAAGCATAACGCTTTACCATACAGTATTACTCAGACATCGGAGGAGATTTTGGGATATTTCAGTCTAACTTTGTTCATTCACGGACAATACTCCATTGAATATGGCTTAAGCATCTACTTTGGAGCTAAAAGTTGTACGTCATGAGTGGTGGTTGAAAGTGGAACCCGTAATCACTTATCACGTTGACTTCTGATACAGCTAGTCTCTTGAGAGACGTATCTTAAGCCCAACCCATTAAAAATTAATGTCTACTTACTGTATTCTTAATCTCTATTTACATTATCCTTAATGCTTACTTATCGTATTTTTAATGCTTACATTCAATATCTTAAATGTCTACTTAAATTATTCTTAATGTCTACTTACAATATTTTAACAAATATATAATGAGTCAGCCTAACTAGAGACCGTCTCTCACAAGAATTTGTATTTCTGATATTAACTATCATGTCAAGAAACCAACTCTACTATTTAAACTTATGGTTAAGGCCCAAAATAAATTATAAACTCTCATATAAAACACTCATTTCCATGAAAAATTTCTTTAAAATTTTCCTAAATTTCAGTTGTTTTCGTCCATCAGTAGAGGAACAAATGGGTAAGCTTAACAGTTTATTGTTTAATTTTACATGTTTTTGTAGTTAATTATCCTGGGATCAATTTTGAGGCCAAAATTAGAATAGCTGAAAATAAGAATAGTTTTAATCAAGTACTGTGTTACTCTGGTCAAAAGACGAGAGCAAGCACTTGCTGACAAAGTTTGATCAAAACTATGTATATGACAATGAAATTACAAGTGCAATTCCCTAGATCTATCATTTTTATTAATGAGGATTAATTCTCTGTAAGACAAAGAATTAAGATCACTAAAAAACCCTAGATTTTTTTTTAGAATAGGTTAAGTTGAGGAAAAGGGGAGGAATTAGTAGTGGAGCTAACCTGATGTCATTGAGGTCAGTTGACATTACTTAAATCTAAAATAAAATAAAATATTATATATAAATATACTTTAGATGAGTTAGTTAGTGCATTGTCTTCTAAATAGGCGTGTTTTACTTAAATTAACTTCACTTGTTTTATTTTCTAAATCAGTCATTGGGAGGAATAGTTGAAAATCGATTTTAAACCTTATTTGAAAAAAGTGGAACATATTTTCCAACTTAGATAAAATCTGATTCAGAAGCCACAAAATGTGTTTTCATGACAAATAGAGTTATTTTAGCATGTCATTTACTCAAACTTCTTAATTACATTTGCGTTTGCTTAGGTCATAATCTTAGTTATTAGATTAAGACTCTATTATTTTATATTTAATTGTATAATATATAACAAAGAAGATCAAAAATAACCAAATTGGTTAAGATAAAATGGAGATGGTAGATTGGCTCCACAAACCAAAACAATTCTCTTCAACGTATTTTGGCCTCATTTGTATACACGCAGGAAAATTTCACAGGAGGTCACCTATCCTAACATTTCTCCCCACCAAGCACACTTAATTGTAGAATTCTTAGCAAATAGGCTCCCTTGAAAAGAAAATGTACCTTGTTGATATGGGTAGTCTAGTAATCATTTTTTAAGCTCAACTTAGAGTATCACATTCTCCCTCACTTAGAAATGTAACGTGCTCGTTGTACCTTCATTTCGGGATATTTTCCTCACTAGGTACACTAAACACATGATCAACTACGGTGGCAGAGTTGCTCTAATATCATTTGTAACACCTGACCCCCTGGACCACCGGTGACTATCTGTAGGGACTGTAGACTAACCCTATAGATCAACACAATTATTTTCAGCACACTTTATAGCCACACTCGTGTGCACCCAAGAAAACTTCATGGGAGGTTACTCATTCTCAGATTGCTCCCACCAAGCAGGCAACCACACTTAACTATAAAATTCTTAGCAAATGAGTTTCATTAAAAAGAAAATGTACCTTGTTAATATAGGTAGTCTAGCAATACCTTTTAAGTTCAACCCGAGGCATTGCAATGTATAGCTAGGATGTTATATTAACCTGATTTAATGTATATATAATAAAATTAGTAGTTGATCCAAATTAAATGTTCGATACCTTTCAAACTAAAAATCTAGCTCGTTACTAGTGAAGTATCGCCTTCATCTCTCTCAATTTGTCTTGTTTTCTATTTTGAGATATCTTATTTAGTTCTTTATTTAGAATAGACCTTAATGTTTTCTTTTGATCAGATTTGCACATTTTAACTTTTTTTTTTAATATTATTTATACCATACTAATTCTTTTTTCATATATTTTAAATTTTTTCTTTTTAAAAAACACCTTTAATTTATAAAATGATGTAAAACGAATGTTGTGAGTGATAATTCTTTTTCTTAGGAGTAGTTACCAAAGTTTTGAAAAGGCTATATGATGATGCTATATTAATAGAATAATTTAAGAGTGAAAAAGCCCTAGCTAGTTAAAATGTGAATGTAATAAATAGCATAATGAATTGATAATAATGAGAGAGCATTGACTCGAGTAAGACATAAAAGAAGGTATTCTGGGTTGTATATGAGTGAGATAAATTCTGCAGTTTCTCAATTAGTAGAAGTATAATGCATTTGTTGGGAAAACAAAGGCAGGAGAGAGTAAAGGAAACTGCAGTGTTTTCATGTACTCATTCATGGACGAGACACATCATTCAGAAACTCTAATCCCAACTAGCCCTACAACCTACCTAGACATGCTCAATTTAATTTCAACCCATCCATTTTAACTAGAGCCGCTCATTCGAATTATTACGGTAGTTTCAAGTTAAAAATTTCAAATCGAATAAATATTAAATTATCAGATTTGTTTTGATCCTCTTGAATTTTAAATAAGTAACTAAAAAAATGGTAAGATTTTTCTATTTTATATTTGATTTATTTGTTACACTTTGATAACAAAACCACATAGCTAGTTGAAAATAAGCAATAGTATGTAAAGAAAAGAACTTGTTTTCATTTAATCTTTGATATTGTAGTAAAAATATATTATTTTAAGTTCACATAAATAAAAAAATAAATAATATAATTGAATTAGTCATTTTACTATTATTTATTATAATTTAAAATCAAAAAATAAGTTTTATTGAAATAAACACATTAACAAACAAAAGAGCATATAAAAATTAAATATTTATATTAAAAATTTATTAGAAAATTATGCAAGTGATCTCATATCAAAAAATTATAAAAATATAATCACTATATTAGCAAGTAGAATACTCCATATCAAACACTATAAATTGATTTTATATTGAAAACTCACCATAGCAAACTCATACTTCTATTTGGTCGTATTACTCCAAGAACAAATCTAATAAAATAAATATCCTCCCTTATCTTCGTCTTTTTCATTTTAATTTGTCTCATTTAATACTTTTCATTTTCGGTAATGGTTTCACTTTCTTTTTTATCACATTCCTATATCCATAATATTTTTTCATTTTAATTATTCGTTTCTACTGTCTACTTATATTTTGTTTTATTCTTCAACCTATTTTCATGGAAGGTTTTAACTTTTAAGCATGTTTAACATGTTCGACCGCACAGGGCCCTAATAAATTAGGAACCTCAATATTAAATTACTTAGTATATATTAAGTGTTTAAAGATACAAAATTATTAGAAAAATATCAATATAATTTTTTAAATTACAAAAAAACCTCCATAAAATTTGTCAAATTTTTGTTCGGCCCCGCGTGTTTTCCCTGAATATAGTGTTAATTTATAGGGACAATTAATTTATAGGGACAGATGTTGTAATATAGAGTTAGAGGCAAAATAATGATAGAGCAATTGAATGAACAAAGAGGATAAGAAGATTCTTTAGTGGAATCAGAACTAAGTGTTGGTTATGTTAAGTCAATCAAGCAAAATCAATTAAGTAAGCTGATGTACTTCGGCCTATTCCTAGCTGGCTAGCTCTGTGCATGCTAATTTCTGATACATCATCTGCATAACATTCAATAGAGGCAAGAGAGAGAATGCATTATAATCCTAATCCATGCATGCATCCATGGATCGGAAGGATGGATGGATGACGATAATGTCATGCACCCATCATCACTCATCAATGCTGCAAACTAACAAAAGGGTACCTATTCAACTTCTAGTTGAGTCTGAAGCTTTCTAACACTTTAATGGCCGGTGATTCAAGCTGGGTTAGGAAACATCTTGTCATCATGCTTATATTAGCTCTGTTCTAAAATATTTGCAATTGATATATAGTCACATGTTCAGTGGAAAAACATCATATATTAGTAGCAAGCATAATGAAACTGATTAAGTACTACTCAGTCACTAGCTTTAACATTGAACAGCGATATTTTTTCTCATAATATATCAATATACTGGTACAATTTTACGTCTAAAATAAAGCGTTTAAGTGTCATATCAATATATAAGTACCAAGAATCGGATAGAGATACGACAAAATAAAAACTCCCGATAACATTGATAATGTGTATCGGTAGCAATTTAAAATAACAGACAAAGCAACTATCTTTTATTTTCCTTTTGTTTTTGTTGTGTATCATCTTTATAATTCTGACGATAAAAACAAAAAAAGCGCTGCAAAAAGGACAGTAAGTATCAGTTTCAGTATGAGTAAGAGTCTGAGTGTGAGTACAGTGGCTGTCTTGGGAAGCAAGTCAAGCTAAGCTAAGAGTGAAAAATTGAACTTTAGTTTCCCTCTTTGCCAATCTGAATTTTTAGGAGACATCAACAGTAAGTACACACAGATCCCTATGTCTTTTTATTTTGTGTTTTCTATTTTTTAGACTAAATATTTTTGTAAAATGAATAATCCTTCATGATGTGTAGCTAGGGCTGCACACGGTCCGATCTGGTCTGGTTTGACAGAAAAATCAGACCAGACCAGAAATTCCGGTTTGGAAATTTTCCAGACCAGACCAGACCAGTCAAGAGACCAGACCAGACCAGACCAGACCGTTCTAGAACGGTCTGGTCTGGTCTGGTCTACGGTTTTTTTTTTTTTTTGTATTTTTTTAATTGAGTGAGAATCTAAGATAAACGATAATCTGTAAACAAAATACATCATCAACATATTAACATTCAACATATCAAACGAGTAATACCAACATATTAACATTCAACATATCAAACGAGTAATACCAACATATTAACATTCAACATTCAACATAATTAGCAATTTAACATTCAGAATTTCAGAATGTTGATTCTTCCAATACTAGAAATCTACAATCAAACAAAATGGTGATTCTTCCAAATTCCAATCAAACCCTAAAACTGAAAATTAAGCAATTACACATGTTAAACATAAAACAGAAGTCAACAAACGGTTAGATTTAATATCAGTTGCTATATCATGTTCACGGGAATTGACTGTGAAATATATGTGAATTATATTCTTGTATGATTGCTTAGTAATTGTCAAGATTGCTTAGATTTAATATCAGTAATACCAACATAGTCAAGATTGCTTAGTCAAGTTGTAACACAGGCCACCAATTATTAACATAAAATGCCAAATTGTCAATGGAGGATGAAATGGAGGATGCCAAACAAAAACCCTAAAAATCAAAAACTGATAAAAAAACCCTAAAAATCAAAAAAATCAACCAATATACTTACATTACGAGATTCTACACTTGATTCCGTGGTGAATGGTGAGATTGGAGAATGAAGATTGGAGGACTGTCGACTTTGAAGCTTGAAGGAGGCGTCTTTGAAGGAAGCAGAGGCGTCTGGCGTCTTTGAAGAGAGGTCGATGGGTTGAAGCTTGAAGAGTTGAAGGAAGCGAGGCGTCTTTGAAGGAGGTCGATGGGTTGAAGCTTGAAGAGTTGAAGGAAGCGAGGCGAGGCTGTGCAGGAGGCGAGGTCGAGGAAGAGAGGAGAATGGGAAAAGGCGAGGAATGAGAGAGGAGGCGAGGAATGGGAGAGGCAGCCAGCAGGAATCACGACTAGTTGCCCTAATCCCCTAAAATTTGATTTTATTACGGTTTTCCGGTCCGGTCTGGTCTGAAAATTTTAAAACCGGGACCGGACCGTTTTGGATTACGGTCTGAAAAAAAAAAAACCAGACCAGACCATTTAGACCGTAGACCAGACCAAATATTAAATTTACGGTTTGGTCCGGTTTGGTTTACGGTTTAGACCAAATCGTGTTCAGCCCTATGTGTAGCTTTGTTTTTCATCTCATTTATTATGATACATGTGAATATTCAAACGAGATTATGGTAAAATTTGTAGAGCAGGTTTTGTACAATCTAGGTTAATATAAGGTAAAACTTTAATCAATGTTATTGATATCAATTTCCTATTCTAACAAACAAAAAATTTTTCTAAATATTTTTACTTATTGAGCTAACTTAACTCATAAATTTTTGCCTTAATTAAAACACTTCTTAAAAAAGTTTATAAATTCAAATTATTATCTTTTCTAGACCTACTTTGTAATATGTAAACTTTTCAATCGGTCAAACAAATTAAACCAACTAAAACAAACATTTCCCAAACAAACTCTTTAGTATTTTTTACAATTTTCTTACGACCTTTTGTTCTTTTTAATATCCTTAAAAGCTATGATGCTAGAAAGTCTTAATAAGGATTTTATTCACACTATTTTAATATGCACCAATGGTATTAGAATAATAAGTACTTTTACTAGGCAAGTATAATAAGGTAAATTATTGAAAAATACTTCTTATTATTAGGTTGGTGGATGCTAAAATATTGTAAACCAAATCTATACAAGAATTTTTATCTATAATGCACTAGTAGAACTCCTATTAACTATTTTTAAAGAATATAAAGGTGGGATCGCTTTTATTGAATGTAAATAATTAAGGGGGTAAAAAAAGGTAAAATTAATGAAATAAATGTAACTAGAGTTGCAAATCAAGTAATTGAAATAATTGTGAAAGAGATATGATAAGAGTAAACTAAAAAGATAATAAAAAAAAGGTAATTTTAACATACTATTCTTTCCTAAATGCAGGTTTAATATAATACAATAGTAAGTAATGCTAAAGTGGAAGTCTATTGAGCTGTTATTATTGCACAAAAAAAATATTTTCAAAAAAAAAAAAACAAAACTTAAAACATTAAAATATAATTTTACATATTACATATTGCTTTAATACATAATTCTCGTTATTACATACCCATTATATAAATTACATACATACTATATTCTAATATCACATAGATGATACAATAGCTTCTTAATAATCTCATATAAAGTCACCGGCAGCATCTGCTCCCATTATAAGGGAACAACCGATGGGAATCGGTCAGCTAATAAGCTAAGTTTAAAAACTTGTCAGCATAATACAATTATACAAATATGTGCATTTCAACAAGTAATATGCAAAATAATTTATGCAATATAGAGGATTCATTTTTTTTTTTTGTTAATTTTATATATATAACTTTTGATCTTTCTGCTTGAGTACCATGACGTGATTTACAAACACTTCTGCTTGAGCGTTAAGGCATGAAATCCAATTACTTATTTAATGATGCAACGCATATGATTTTTATTTGATATATGTAAAGGCCTGTTAGGGTGAAGTAAACCAAAATTCTTAATTTAGTGGGAGTCGTCACTCCTCCAGTACAATATTGTTCGAGTCACACGTCAGTTAAATAACCTTACTGTGTTCGCCATATTTTACGTGCCGGAAACACGTCCCATGTCTTTTTATGCCGGAAGCATGGTTCGACATTTCCTTACTATCAAGCCTTTTTAGTATCATGTTACTGTATTCATATAAATGCAACATTACAATAACATATAATAAAAATAAATTTATAACAATTTAAATATAAATAGTCATTTATTATAAGACTAAACCAAAACTTAAATGGGTCTTTAGTATTTATTTATAGATTAATTTTCAATTAGCTTTATTAATTTCTTAATATTCAATTTCTTAAATGTCTATTTATTATAAATGATAAATAAATGGTTCCATCATAATAAATACTAAAAATACCTTAAAAAGGACATATTGGTTTTATTATAGATCCTAGCCCATTTATCCAAATTTTTAGAAAATAAAATTTTATTTTATTTAATTAATTTCTTAATAGCTTAGTTTTAGATTTTGTACATGAATAATTAATTTCCTTAAGACTAAAATCCAAAAAAATATTTTAAAAATTAAATTATTATTAAATGAGTTGTTGTATATTTTTATTCACCAAAATAAAATTATTTTAATGATTTTTTTCACTTTTCTTTCTTTTCGCCTATTATAACAATTTAGATTATTAATTTATTTCTTTAAAATTTAAATATCAAAAAGTTTCACAAAAATTATTTTAATGAAAAAAATAAATGTGCAGTAACAATAAAATAAATTATTTTTTCAGATGAAAGCGCAAGCCTCAAAGAGGTTTAACAAAGAAAAACAAATGAAAAATTATAATGCAAAATGAACACAAGTGTTTATGAGGTGTCTTGAATACCCCCCTCAAATATAGTTTATTATAATGAATTCAACAATTACAAGTATAATAAACTTTCCTTATCTTGAGAACAATCTCTCAAGATCACAAATACTAATGCAAAGTAAGAACACTCTCAAGTTTCTAACAATGCAATATCCCTCTCAACAAAATGTGTGTTTTTTGGTGTGTGTTACTATGAGTGATGAATCCTATTTATAGCCAAGATATTCATCACTCTTAGTATTCTCTCATAAATCACCATAAACTCACATGTAACAACCTAATTAACTATGACAATAAACATTACAATAAACAATAGAGTAATGCACGAAATAATTGCATAGTCACTTCACATTCTGACCAAAACAGAATCCAAAGTAGTCTGCTGAACTTCCGCTCGACCCGAGCCACTACCTCGCTCGGTCGAGCGAGCTTCCAGAGAAGCTACTAACCTGTTCTGCACACTTCGCTCGACATGTTGCTCGACCGAGCCACTCCCCCTCGACCGGTCGAGCCACTCTTTGCTCGACCGAGCGTCTGGTCGAGCTGCTCACAGTTTGTTCCTCTTCTTGTTGCTTTGATCAAACAACTCTCATCAACCGTTCCAAACCTTAAACCACCCATATTCGACACATCTTTATCGACCCTCTCTAAAGTACAAGACAAAGCATGTTCGACTATATGTTTAAAGTTAACGTCATTATTAAGATTATTGGCACTTGCTTTAACATCAGAATTATATATTTTTAACCCAAATTAAGAATTTTCTAATTTTATGCGTTTTTTTAGCAAAAATTAATAATAATATTTATTCTCAAGTATATTTCACGAAATTAATACAAAAATTATATCTCATATATATTTTATACAGAAAAATGTTCGTTTTAAAATTATAATATTTACTATTTTAATTAAAATTATTTCAGATTATGCGGTTATAGGAAATTAAAATAAATAAATTATATAAATTAATTTACAATGAATTAAATCATCAAAATTTACAGAAAATTTAATTTATATATTATTAACACATATAAAATTTATGGGCATAATTTTATGTAAATAAATATATGTAAGAATTTATACCTTAATAATTTCACTATTAATCGATTTCCTTATTTGTAGAATTTCTAGCCACAAAATTAGCTTCCTCCCCTTGAATTTTTATAATTAATACTAAATGCTATTATTAGGAAATTTTTGAGGATTTTTAGGAAATTTTCTAGCGTTTTTAGAGATTTTTAAGGAATTAGTTTTTAATTTTTGATTTCTTCCTTTTTTTTCTTTTTTTTTTCATTACTATTTTATCATTTTTATTACTTTCTAACCAATTCTTCCACCTCTCTAACAATTAAATTTATTTAGTCTGCTATCTAATTAACTCCGTTTTCGTAATTTAACTTTTATTTACCCCTTAAATATTTACATCCAATCTAAGCGAACCCTAATACATATAATATAGCACGTAATATTGAGGAAAACTTTAATTAGGTCAAAATGTAACTATAGACAATTAACCAAACTAGTGGTGTTCAAAACCGGATATCGGGTCGACCCGGATTCAGAAAACCGGATACCCGATTTTTCGGATATCTAAAACGGTGACCCGTTTTCAACCCGATTTAAATTGGGTATTCCAAAATCCGGATACCCGGTTTAAACCGGGTAATATTTGCCTTATTTCTTTTAGAATTCTTTTTATAAAATTCAAATACTAATTTTCTAGAAATATTTAATTTAATTAGTCATAAAAGATAAATTATGAGGTAAGAAATAAAGAGAGTATAGAAATTAAAATACAATCATAAGTGAATTGAAATACACCATAAAGCAAGTAATAAACGTAAAAATATAAGTGAATTTATCTAATTAAGCGAAACACAAAATACAATTCACCTCCCAAATCGAACAAGCTGGGACATTTGTTAAATGTTATTCTATTTGATATAATTCTTTAAAGAAGTATCCCAATTCTTCAACAAAACCAGTATCCCAATTCTTTAAAGCAAAACCCATGATTTTTCAATTTGATATTTTTCAATTCTTTAAAGCAAAACCAGTATTCCAGTTTTTTAAAACAAAACCCAAATGGTACTACTGTACTAGGCTACTACATATATACCGAAATGCCATATCAATTATTCTGCTTTACTACTTGTTTTTCCATCACAAAAAGGGGAAAAAAACTTCACCAATATTTTACTACCACTCTACCAGGCTAATCTGCCCCTAAGTTGCATTAAAACGGACACGGATACGGACACGACACGGATATGGAAAAACGCCAACTTAAAAATGGCGGACACGGGAACACGAAAATGGTAATATAATAAATATATCAAATTAAAGATAATTTTACAATCTTTTATTTGATATATGTAAATAAACACTTTAAAAACATAAAACTCACATAAAATAAAAATAAAAATGACAAAAATAAAGCGTAAAAGGGTAAAAAAGAATAACAAAAATAAAAATGGGACATAATCAATGAATTGAACCAATAAGAAAATGTCCATAAATCAATAAATAGGAGGGAGTATTAATTTGTGATGAGTTCGTTTGTGAAAATTTTAAAAGTAAAGAATAATCTTTTTTAGAGGAAATTAAAAAGGCAAAACTCTTTATTTTCATTTTGGTAATTGATCACGTCAAATAAGAATTAAATCTAATTTACACTAAAGCTTAATTATTCTAATCTCAATCATCAATCAACCCACAAAATAAAGCTAACGAATGAGAATCAAAAGTAACATTCTTTAATTGGGATAGATTGCGTCTAAGATAATATTAAGAAAACCAAAAAAAAAAAAAAAAAAAAAAAAAAAAAAAAAAAAAAAACAAAGAAGAAGACTTCTAAAGTAAAGAGAGAAGAATTTGCGAAATAATATTGGACTTATGAGTAATATATGATATATCTTCTATCTCCCAAAAATATTCGGTTATGAACCGAGTGTTCTGGCTGCTGTACACGTTCAATAAGCCCAGCCCATTCTCAATAAGCCCAGAAGCTTAAGAGGGTTTTGTTGGGTTAAGCACCAGTAAACACGAAAGTAAGTCTAACAGCTAGTCTCTTGAGAGTCCGTCCCTTTGAGAGACTTATCTCAATCACAACTCATTAAAGATTAATGCCTACGTACCGTATTCTTAATTCCTACTTTCAATATTTTAAATGTCTACTTATACCATTTTAAATGCCTAATTACAATAATTTAAATAATATATAATGGGTCGGCCCAATTAAAGATGATCTCTCAAAGAAACCATCTCTCACAAGAATTTGTGAAAGTCTAATATGACAATGACTCATTTTCATAGTGAGACAAATCTATATAAAAAGTCTAATTCAAATAAATGGTATTTAAAATTTTTAATACTTGAGAGTTAAGATGTTAATTTTAGGGTTCAAATATTATGTTGGTTCCTATAAAGGTTCAAGTTTGCAAACTGCGGCCGGATCACTTATGCAAATTACAGAGCGAATAACAAAAATATTGGCTTGACTTGAAACATGCCAATCCTTCAACCAAGATCAAGTGTATAACTCTAATAAGAACAGAAATATTAAAATAGTTGGCTTTTAAGGTGGATAAGAGTAGTTCCAAACATAAACGAGATATCCAATTGCACAAAGTCTTCTAAAAGTAAAGAACATTAAGTATCATTTCTCATCAATTCATATTACTCTTATTTATTTATTTCTCATTGATTTATATTACTTTTATTTATTTATTTACATGTTTTAGGTTCTAAAATAAATTCAAAATAATAAAACACACCATTTTAGATGTTTATCCTTTCCCTGAAATGAACCTCACAAGTCACTCATAACTCTTAAATATTAAAGCCTTGTTTTTAACATTTTAAAATCTTAAAACATCAATTCAATTCTTATTACTGCATTAGAGAGAAATTTAAAAAATTAAAAAATAGAGTTGAAAATTTAAAACATAAAATTTTGAAAAGAAAATTATAATCCTTTAAAACATCAAACTTGATATTAAGAATTGAAAACATTACCTAGAATAATATAATTTTTTCATGTTTTTCCTACAATAATCTCACCTATTGATTAACCATGAATAATTCTAACTTTAAGGGAGATTTGCCTAGAGTACTTAAGTAATCTAATGAGCTGCTATAGTAGATAATTAGCCAAAAAAATAAATTGAAGATTAATTTAAAATTAGAGAAAAATTTTAAAATTTTACTTAATAAAAAGTCTAAATAATAAAAAAATCATTAATTTTTTTTAATGTTTTTTAACATTTTTTCGACATTTTATTATAATTTATCTATTTTTAAAAAGTAAAATTTACTATAACAAGTCATCTGATTACCAAATTTACTCTGGACAAAACCTATCAAAGTTGGAATTATAATATGTTAGATAATTTTAGATTATCTTTCCTTAAAAATTTATAAACATAAAATTTTAGCTCTTTTGGGATCTAATAACCGTAAGTAAATTTACCTCTAACAAAGGGAGCAATCAACATCCAAATAGGCATTTACCTTGAAGCTTCCAGATCATTTTACTCTTGAAGGAATCCACATTCAACTGGTCTGTAGAACTCAGCTGATCAGTTTTGATGTGCTACGAAGTCAAGATTCTAGAAGAAAGCAAGAAAATACAAATGCTTCTAGAGTTCTAGGGGCTAAACTTTGAATTACACATATTTGAACAGCATTTTGGTTTACAAAATAGGATAACCCATTTTGAATACTGAAGCTCACTGGAATGACAAAGCATATTCAGGGGATAACCCACAGCATACGAAACCAAAACACCAAGAACACTTCCAACTCTGAAACTATCGCTTAACAGCAGCAAAATAAATAACAAACGTCGCAATGACTTTATATTATATTAAAATGGACACTTTCCGTGAATATCAAAACCAATAACACCCTCTGTTCACAAGGGCAAATCTAACTCATAAAGCTTTTATTTAGTTTTTTTAGTCATCAAATCTAAGAAACAAGTAAAATGAAAAATAACAGGTCTAAAGAAAACACACACCGCTTCTAAGATTAGGGCGCACTTCCCACTTCACAGTGGACAAAAAAACTCGCAAATTTACTGCATACACGAAGGCGGGAAGTGAAGGTGGGAAGACGAACAAAACTTGGCTTAGTACTTGTAGTCCTTGACATGAAGGCTCTCAGATGCATCAGCTCCTCCAGCTCCACCTTGGTACTTACCAAGAGTAGCTTCAGAGTTGGCCTTAGCCCTAGCAAGGAAGACTCCTTGAGCCTTAGCAACATTCTCTTCTTTGCCTTGCCATGCCTTGAGGGTACTCGACTGAAGGGCACGTCCGTAAGAGAAGGACAGGGTCCATGGCTTCTTGGTCTGGAGCTTGTTCATGGCGTTTAGGTTAAGAGTAGCCTCTTCCTCACTCTGACCACCGGACAAGAACATTATACCGGGAACAGCTGGAGGAACGGTCCTCTGCAGGGTGCGGACAGTGTACTCTGCAATAACATCGGGGGAGACCTTTGTGGACTCTGACCCAGGGGTAACCATGTTAGGTTTCAAGAGGGTACCCTCGAGGAGAACATGGTGGTCATTGAGGGCCTTGTAGCAAGCTGCAAGCACACGCTCAGAAACCTCAGCACATCTGTCAATGTCGTGGGAACCATCAACCAAGATCTCGGGCTCAACAATAGGAACCAACCCGTTCTCTTGGCAGATGATGGCATAGCGAGCAAGACCATTGGCATTTTCCAAAATAGCAAGAGGAGAAGGCTCCTTTGGACCAATCTTAAGGACAGCACGCCATTTGGCAAAACGAGCTCCAGCAGCATAGTACTGAGCACAACGCTTACCAAGATCATCAAGACCTTGAGTAGTTGTCTCGCCATCGGTTCCAGCAAGTGCAACTACACCCTTGTCAACCTTGATACCAGGAAGGACACCACCTTCCTTCATGACATCAACAAAAGGTTTACCTGGATTACAAATATATGTCAGCATTGATAAACAGGGAAGAAAAGTGCATTAATCAGAAAACAGAAAACACTTGGTCACATTATAGAGCACAAAATTTACCTGAGGCAGTCTTTTGGTAAAGAGTTTCCTCAAAGAGGATTACTCCACTGAGGTATGGGAGAGCACCAGGAGTGGTGAAGAGAAGCTCACGAAGAGCCCTCCTGTTAGACTCTACATTCTCAACATTGATGCTAGCAAAACGCTTTCCAATGGTTCCAGTGGACTCATCAGCAGCAAGAATTCCCTTTCCAGGGGTAGCAATGTAGGCAGCATTGGCAATGAGCTCATCTGAAAATGCAAGTAAGGTTGCACAGCTTAAAGAGATTTTTCTTCTTGCTTACAAATACACAAAAGGTGCTAAATCAAGCAACAGGATAGGCAACAAATGAAGGCCCAAACAAGAGAATAAAGACATTATACGATAACAAAAAACAAACAGAAAGACAGTCTAATGCACAGATGTAGATAGTGTGGGCACATGAACTTTGATCTTCCTAGAACTGCTCTTCAATTATTACCAATTACAAATGACTCAAAAATTAAATAACTACATACACTTTCTTTCACATTCCCAACCTTACATTATTCATCACCATGTAATGTTAAGAGTCAAATATGACAACCAACATGCATTGCTCAAGAGATCAAATAAAAATAAGCATTCAAACTTGTCTTCCTGAAAAGGCTCACTAAATTCTGTAAACGTTTTGTTTACGTGAAATTGCGAATGATGTTTGCAATCAATAGTCTAAAACAACCCTTTATGTGAAGTTGCACATGATTTATACAATCAATAGTCTAAAACAAGCCCTTTTTATATTAAGAATAAGATTACATACATCCAACACCAAACGAGAGCCAATTGATTAATCAAGCCCCAAATGATCTTAATAAGCACAAAACCAATTACATTTAATCAAATAGTAACACTCCAATTTTTCAGAAGAGATTCATTATATTAGCATCATAACATACCTATTTAGCATAATACCAATACAACGCAGACAGCTGACTATCCTTACATATGCAGAAGACCATTCACTCAATCAATCAAAAGAAAGCTAGTAAAACCATCAATTAAATTTTCAACTTAGATGTGTGCATTTCAGGCCATCCTTACTCTAACCCTCTTTCATTTCGGATCTAATGTAAATATGCTTATCCTGCTTTGGGGGTGTTTGGTAGGTGAAAAATGGTTTCTTTGGAAATCTGATTCCCAGTCTTCCATTATTTAGGTTTGACAAGCGATTTAAGAAAAAAAAATACTACCCATTATAAATATTTTTCTCCAAAGGTGTTAGCAAATCAATTGTCTTGCACCCACAATTTCCAACATCTCTAATTCTCACTTCGTAGCTTAAGGGTTTTTGCACAACCAAATAAAAAGAAAATCAAAAGGTAGTATTTTTCTTCCAAACCAGACACTTCCTAGATCTAAATATCTAAAAGGCATACTGTAATACGCAAATCCTATAAAAATTTTACAGAAACTAACGCCAATCAAAAATTCTTCACGTAAGCTGAAACAACGCCACACCAAATAATTAAAATCACGCAGATCAAATACCAAAAAAGTACCAATATATCCATTACCATACCGTCAGTACTCGTAAAAGATACCGAATAAAACAAGGCAAAAACATAAACAATGGTAATAATCAAAGATTTGATCTGAGCAGAAAACATCAAAAGTTTATATTTCCAAATAAACACAGATCTAAAAAAACAACAAATCATAAATAAGAACAGATCTGAAAAGAAGAAAAGAGAGAAGGAGAGAGAAACTATACCAGCGTACTTTCCTCGGTAAGCAGTCATGGTTGCGAGATATTCGAGAGAGAGAAAACGGTAGAGAGAGGTTTTTGAAATATAGAGAGAAAGACGAATGTGAAAAAAATGAGGGAGGGATTTATATAAGAGAGAGATATTGGGCTAATGACAGATGTACGCGTCGTCAATATCGGTTAGACCCGAGTATTTGACCCGTATTTGGATTCTTCCCCACGAAATGCCCTTTTTCTAGACGGCTCTTATTTTACCAACCCACATTACCCATGTTATAGCTAGGCACCCTCTTTGTCTTTTGGATTATTTAAGTAGTATTTATTTTTAATTTATTTAATTTTTCTAAATTTAGAGTGTTGCAATTTGCAAATCTATGGATTGGATCCTATTTCAATCTTTAATTCTTAATATATCTAGAAATCTTGAATTTTTTTTCCTATAATTTATATCATCATTATCATCCTATCTAATATATTCTGTTCACAGAAAAATTATGAACAAGATCTGAGGAGGGAAGAGCGGCGACAACTCAAACCCATAAAGAAGAGCGCAATTTATATAGAACACCATATTTATGATTTATTATTAGCTCGACTTATATCCAAAATAAATTAGTCAAACCTAATTTGAAGATTAAGGTTGAAAAATAAAATTATATCCAGATATACTACTTTGTTTAAGTTAAAAAAAACCACATCATATGTTATTGATGAAAAAAAAGGCCACTATTTTTTTTTGGCAATTAACCTCAGAACATTTATATTATTATATATTATAATATCATGTTTGGATTTTTAATATATTGCGTAGTATGTAAAATTATGAGAATAAACTTTCATAATGCTAAATAAATTAGCAACAAATTGCGTAGTATTGTTGGATTTTAATAAATTATGAGAACACATACAATTATAATCAGCCAAATTCATTTCATTTCATATCCTTTTAAAAAAGTAATTTTTTGAATTTACTTATAAAAACATAAGTACCCTTATGCATAATCCAAATAGTTTGAAGCCATAAAAAAATAATAATAAAAAAAAAAATCATATTATCTTGTAAGACTCAAGTTCAAACCACTAATGCAGAAACGTAGGGGGTAGGATATTAGCTTTGCAGTTTGCATATTACCAAGTGTTTGAATAATAGACACTACTTCCTCCGTACCATAATACTAGCTACATTTTCTATTTTTGGTAATTTCATATTACTTGCTATATTTCTGTTTTTAGTAATAAAATAATCATTTAAAGTTCTACCTACCCCTATTTTTATCCTACTCTATACTCTATACTGTATAATAAAATACTATACTATACTCTATAAAGTAACCTAACAATTTATTTTTCCTTTTTATTTTTTAATTAATAATAATAAAATACAATATTCTATAAAGTAAACAATCAGCTACAGTGTAAGTCAATCACTTTTCTTAATTCTCGTGCCCATACAAATGTAGCAACAATTATGGAACGGAGCAACTACAATATAATGTTAGATCGATATATCGTATAGAAGAAGTAATCCTAATACTGTGGGAGGAAAAGTGTATCCAAATCCTGAGGGACAGCATAGTGACACTAGTGGTTACCGTTAGCAAATCCAATACCCGTAAACGTCTCTTGAAAATGATTGAAAACGGTGGGTTTAATTACTTTTGCTGGTATTAATATTACTCCTCTATGGCCGTAGTATATCTTTGCATTTGTCCCTTTGCTTTTTTTTTTTTTCATCAATTTGATTTTCATATGCTTAGCTCATCGGCTACGGTGTCAACAATGCTAATCTTACGATAAATTTTGTTAATAAGAATCAAATTAAAAAAAGTTAATGAGTTTTACATTTGGTTTTTATAAATAAAACTCATTAGTCATTATAAGATTGATAAATAAAACTCATTAATACTCTTAACACTACAAGAAAACTTGTTTTTAGCAATAACTATATTTTTTCGTTGCGAAAAATACAAGTTGTTGCGAAATCCGTTGTTGTTGCTAAATAATCGTTGCCATAAAAAAAAATGAGCGCGGGCTTTGAAATAATTAATATTTGTTTTTTGCAACGATACCAGTCATTGCTATAAAGCATTATTAGGTAACGCAACAACACGAGTCGTTGCGAAAAAATGTTTTATGTATTGCAACAACAATGTCATTGCAAAATATCTGAGGTATATCTTAATAAAATGTGAAAACACACTAAACCTAATTTCATTTCACACGACGTCCTTGAACATATGCCCGCCATTCACTGCTGCAAATCACTTCCTCTACCGTCATCCACCACGCATTCCGCTTCATTTTAGTTTTCCTCCACCGTCATCCACCACGCGTTCCACTTCAGTTCGCCTCTGCCTTCAGTTCACCGGCTCTCCTCCTCTTTTTAAGGTAAATTTCAACCTAATTTTAGTGAAAGTTTGGGTTTTAGTGATTGATATTAGTACTGGGATTGATATTTTAGTGATTGATATTAGTGTTGGAATTGATATTTTAACCTAATTGTAATCAATAATTGATATTTCGGTGATTGAAATTAGTGCTGGGGTTGAAATTGTGATTGATAATAGTGTTGGGTTTTAGTGATTGAAATTGCTTTGTTTTTTAGGCAGAATTTTTAAGTGAGTTTTTACTTTTAAGCTTTTTAAATGCCTTTAATAGTTATTATCTTTAGTTCAGATTGTTTAGTACTTTAGTCAGTTGATTATTTGATGCCTTACAAAGAAGAAATCCGCCATTTTCAAGTCCCTTGATTTATAATATGCTCGTGGGTCTTTTTTGTTGTTGTTTTATTGTTCAATTTTGAATGTTAGTTATTCTGCAAGTATATCTTTTTATTGGTCACTGCCATTTTGTTCAATTTCAATTTTAAATATATATATATTTATATATATATATATATGTCTATTTGTAGTGGTTTACAGTCACTTCTGATGGTTCTGCACTTGGATCTGCATTAATTCCATCATCCATGAATCATGATGATTTTAATTCAAGCCAAGACAGCCAAGGAAGTGATGAATTAATTATAAAAAACCAGTCACGAAGGTTTAAGGCAGCAAACAACCAAGGAAAGCCAGCAGCAACGTCAGAACAAGAGAAATCAGACACTCAGCAAAAAATCTGCTGACCAGCCCACATTGCAGCATGACCCAAGCCTCGACCATGGAGATCTTGACCTAACCAATCATGGGGACGTCATCTCTATACATGGGCCTAGCCATAAAGGTCCAAGAACCATGCTGGAAGTGCACACAATCACCTAGAACAGAAGCACAAGGGAACCCAGTCGCAGATGAGAACCATCAGCTGCTGATCGAACCCACTGACCAGGGGACCTTGCAGGGATTGGCTAGATTAGACCCGAGTATATTAGGGGACACTAAGGGTAGAATTGGAATCTTGGCACATGGACCTAGCCATCAAGGGCCAAGAACCCTGTTAATAACTCACACAGCTCTCTGAAATCTGCGTGCAAGGTCGTGTAGTCAGCAACCTTTCTGACGGTACTTATATTAGTTTCTGTTTTGTTCTTTAATGAGCACATGTAATTCACTTTGATTTTCATTGTCTTTACCCTTGTATGATTTTTTTTTATTATAATATGCAATTATATATATCTTGTTTATGTAATAGGTGAAGTTGAAAGATGTTGTTGCATCAGCTGGGGATTCAATGACACAAGATGTAATTCACTTTTTCAATGACTTCCCATGCTTGGCTGTGGACACTTAGAGTCTTGATGGAGAGATCCTTGTGCGAAGATTCCATTTATACCCTTTATTCTTCCTAGCATACGAGTATCGGCTCTGGACAACTCATGAAAGGAGGGCTGGTCAGCTGTCTTCAGGTCAGAATTCTGACAGTTCATCTTGCAACTGTGTGACCTTCAACCTCTTTTCTTGGTGTCTTCCTGTGATTGTTAGGAAGAGTTTATGGTCTTGATAGAAAGGCCCATGTAGTGAGATTCTATTTCTATCTTCCACGTCTTCCAAGATACAAGGGTTAGCTCTGGATAGTCCTTGCAAGGTCACCTGGTCGAAGGTTTTCAAGGGCTGTCTGTTTGCTCTGTTTCTGTTCTCTGTTGTTGTTTGCTGTTCTCTGTTGTTTCAGTTCTAGTCTTTGGCATATGCTTCATGCTATGTTTGAGTTGGAATTGTGATGGTTTGATTGTGAATTTGATGCTAAATTCTAAATGCTTTCCCTATACACGTAATGCTTTTGTTAGTGAATATCATGCTAAATGCTTTGCTTATTATGTCTCAACAAAAAGTGTAGGGATGGTTTGATTGTGAATACTCAATATTGGGGCTCAATTGATTCTTAATTACTAACAAAATTATTTGGTGTAGGCAAACATATCTTCGTTGGAAATTTTTGGTACTCAATGACAAAGTTGGTGATAGCTACAAGCATTTTGGATGCGCGATGTTTTGGGTTATGAAGTAGCTATATGTGCACTTGTAAATTTTTGGACTTTTTCAAAGTGCCTATCACTTGTAAATTTTTGCATGAAAACTTGTATATGGTAGGAGAATTATTTTGGAAAATTGGTTATCCGATCCGTTACATGTATATGAATTACGTATATTTTTGACACACGATAATATTTGGGACGTGTGATATTTTGGGATACGAATTAATATATAATGATAATCGGTGATATTAGTTTAGTTGGTTATAAATTATTTATTATTTTAATTGTCTAGTTTATATATAGATTGTAGGTTGTTTCAAAAGATAACAAAGTCGTTGCGAAAAATGTGTATATTTTTTGCAACGGTAATAGTTGTTGCTAAAAACATTAATAAAAAATTTTACTTAATTGTTTTCCCTACAGTAAAGTCGTTGCAAAAGATTGACTATCATGTATTGCAACAACTTGAACTGTTGTGAAAAACAGAAATTTAACAACGAAAACATTTGTAGCTAAAAATGCAGAAAATTTGGCAACAAGCTTTTTCGTTGCTAAAAACGTTGGAAGGAATTGCAACGATACTTCTTTTGCAACAATAGATCTCGTTGCAAAAAACAGATACCTTTTGCAACCACCATAATCGTTGCTAAAACTTTTAGCTGCGGCTGTACCCGCAACAACGGAATTCGTTGCAAAAAACATTTTTAGCAACGACTTTTTCTGTTGCTAAAAACAAGTTTTCTTGTAGTGTAATAAATAAAAATAAGTTTAAAGTTAATTTACGGATAAAATGTAAATTTAAGAGTATTCTTTTATGAGTGTCAATAATTAAAAAGCATATTAAAATTAGTGAAAATTAATTTTATATAATAGAATTTAAAGATTGAAATTTAAGTTAAAAGATATTTTACACCCTGTAAATTGAAATTTTCCTATTAAATCATTTCTTTTTTTTGCTTCTAAAATTGTGATTACGCTTTCCTATTTAGTATTTATAAAATTATATACTCTACATTGACTTCTCATATTATGAAACGAACTTAATATCATAAATCTTAAAATGAATTAAGTTTAAACAAAATTATTTTTCATAGATTATAACTTCTATATACACATTGACTACTCATATCATTAAACCACCATAACATGTTGATAATTACACATTTACACTAGTTTATATCAAAGTGATATAGTCCCTTTATGAAGCTAGTGTCATTTGACTCCCACTAAAACTCAAAACTTTGAAATTTTCTTTTAGCGTATATTTGAAATATTTGTGTATTTTTTAATTATGTTTGAATATTTAACTAGATTATATTTTTACGGTTATATTTTAATGCTATTGAGCATAATTTTTAAATTCAACAATAATTTATCATTTATGATTCCTAACTTAAGTAATTAGGTTTAAAAGTAGGGAACAGTTTTTCCAATCATTTTCTTTTATACATATTAAATAATGAAATAATATAATAAAATGGTGGACTGTTACTTCATTACAATGACTTATAGAATAAACTAAAGTTATTATTCTATAAATAAATGAGAATAACTTGTGAGTGTAACTGAAGGTCCAAAAATGCTTAGAACATATGCATTAAAAGGGTAAAAAAATATCATACAATAATGGAACTTGAAAGGTCTAAGAAATGGTATTATGCCCTTCAATTATTGCATAAATATAATTCAAATAATAATGTTAAATTAAAAAGTTATTTGACACGAATAATTAGACTAAATTAAGTAGTTTTAGAGTCAAATGGAAAAATAATAAGGGCGGTGATGTGGAGTCAGCTAAGCATTTGGCTCTTGCCTGGAATGGTGCATGCTTCTTTGCTTGTTGCTGACCTATTTATGCTTAATTAATGGGGCCTAAACAATGATCGTCATATACCAGACGCTTCTGACTCTTTCTGTTATTATTTTATCCAATGACAAAATTAATGAAAAAAAGTTAGATCATAACCATTAGATTTAGGATAAAGTTATTGGGAAAAATATAAAGACCACAAATATTATAAATGTTTGAATAAAATTAGTGGGAATAATACAAAACCATAATATTATAAAAATGTTAAAATAAAGTTCACAAAAATAAATAAGATCCGTAAATATTAAAAATATTAAAACTAAAATAACTACAATTAATTATGTCTAAAAAATAATAAGAATATAAGTTTTTTATAAAAATAAGGGAAATTTGCAAAGAAACACCTTTTAAAACCCCTTTTTTGTAAAGAAACACCTTTTATAATTTTTTTTGTAAAAAAACACCTTTTAAGAGACTTTTTTTTAAAAAAAACACCTTAAATCAATTTCCGGTGACTTTTATCAACTTTCTGGCGTTGACTATGCCATTTGAGCTCAAAAGTCAACGCCGAAAAGTTGACAAATGGCATAGTCAACGCCAAAAAGTTGACAAAAGTCACCGGAAACTGATTTAAGGTGTTTTTTTAATAAAAAGTCTCTTAAAATGTGTTTTTTTACAAAAAAAATTATAAAAAGTGTTTCTTTACAAAAAAGGGGTTTTAAAAGGTGTTTCTTTGCAAATTTCCCTAAAAATAATAAATAAAAGAAACAAAATGAAAAATGAAAATATCAACAATTGGAGAGAGGGAGACTACTTTATAAGAGTTTTTGACTTTTAAATATTGCTCTAGCCAAATCCGGCATGTGCATACACGTAATAGTGTTGGACACTTTTATTTGTATTTTCTTTCCATTTTGTGGTCAAGTTTGTTGAATTGAACACTTCATTGTTGTCCATATGGAAGAAATAAATTGGAGTAATATCACTTTATATATTTGAGGAGTAGGTTGTATTTAAAAATGGTTATGAATTTAAGATGCTATTGGATTTGTTCTGAATTTGGCTTTATTTTTAGGGAATAAGTCTAATCTTTGTGATTCAGCAAATTTGAGTTTTATTTTAAGTCCAAAAATGAGTATAGGTTTGGGTTTAAGGTCTACAAACCCACATTCGACCTAGACTTTCTCTAGACCCATTTAAGACTCTGAGTCACTAGATTCGACCTAGACCCGTCAAACCTGCTATAGACTCTACCTATCATAAAACCCAAAATCAATAAAGGTTCATTCTAAACTTATTTCTATATTTATTAATTTGGACTCGATTTAGACTTATGTACAATTATAGACCCATTTTAATACGAATAAAACCTTTAAAATGTAAAAAAGTTTAAAAGTTTGGATAATTAATTAAATCAACAATCGTGACTCGAAGAGCCTAATTAAGTTTGGATCTAAATTGACATACCCTGAAGATCTGAGTTCAGGTATGAGTCCCCAAAAATTATAGAATCTAGGTTTGTGTCCGGAATTACCCATTGAAGGTCACTATGCTCTTTGTCTCGCATAGTCTTTAGTCACTTTTTGCATCTCCACCTACATGCAAAAATAATAATCCATACTACGATCAATTATAAGACTAGGATTAGTTTTTTGTACTATAGTCAAAATTGGAGTGTTGCGTAATTGCTAGTTAGGGACAAATTGAAGCAAAAATTTAATTTGATAGTTGAGTTTTTAAAATTAACTCTATATACTATATATATAAGACCCCCTTGACCTAGATTTCGTGTAACCAATTCAACCTAATAGATATCAACGAGCAGCACACTATATATATGGCATCGTAAAGAAAAGCAAGAAAGTAGCGATACCTCAAATTGTAACGTTTTGTTATATGGGTACATCCGTATATAGGGGTAAATCCAGAAAAGAAAAGAAGGGATAATAATTTTTTAAAAAATTACATTTATGATTATATGGTACGAACAAGCTGAAAACAATGTATTAGGTGGAGGAGTATCACAATACTCACTTATAAATGATAGCATATAGGGAAGGATAGAGCACGTCAAACCACACCATTATGATATTATCAAATGAGCTAATGAGATGGGCCAATGAAAAATACCACTTTTCGTGAAATTTTTAAAGTTTTACCCTTCTGCTAGATTTTCCAGTAATATAGCCTATGTTACTACTAAATACTGACTCGATCATAGTAGGTTTGCCCCTTTTATAAATGTTACGGAGAATAAGGAGTTAAATATAATGTGTTAAAGTAGTGGAGGTATTTAGAATTAAAGTAGATAATATAAGAGTAAAAGTGATGAGTCATGATTAAAACAAACTAAAAGAATAATAGAATATTCATTTAAAACGAACGAAGTAAAAACACAAAAATAAAATCATTTTAAGGCTTAAGCTATCACTTTGTATGAAACATAAGTAATGTAAAGATAATACATGTGTAATTCAGATATGTACTCTTCTGCCCAACCATTTAGTCTTATTTATTTTTGACACTTTGATTAATTAAGTAAATGGGTTAAAGTAGTGAAATATTTAGATTTAAGAGAGAGAATGCAAATTGTAAAAGTGATAAAGTCATTTAAAAATAAAAATGGGACAAATTATTAAAACATCTTAAAATTTAAAAATAGGGTAAATTGATGGAGGAACTTATACCCTATTTTGGTTTCTTTTATTTTGTTTTAAGCTAAATATTTATTGGAATGTAAGTTGATTGATGTTTGCCAAAGGAAATGCAGGTCATTTTATATAGAAATGAAGAATGCATAATGAAAGAATTAATAGATTGAGTTGGGATGATGATGATTAATTAGGTGTTCATGTGAGACATGAATGGACCTTTCGACCAAACCCAGCGTTAAGCCAGTTAGTTGTTCTATTGCTGGTTGATTTTCCTTTGGAAGTGTGAAGAGTTTAGTGGGATGTCCAACTCAATTTGGGAATGTACCTGATTTTGTTTTGTAATAGTAGTCAGCGTTTGGATTAAGAAATACTGTTAAATGTTGGTAGCATTATTAGTTAAGTTTATGAATCAAAGAAAAAAAAAATTAAAATTAGTTATCTTTAACGTAAAAAAGAAAAAAACAAGGTGAAAGAAATTAGATGAGTAAGAGATGACGTTTGTTTTGATAAATGGTTAGAATTTGAATCCATATTGCAAAATGAAAGGGAGAGTCTTTAATTATTGGATCAATTCATAATTTTCATAAAACCTATGAAGTATAAATTGGATGTAAAGTAAAGAACATTACTATCACTATGTTTAGATATTAAATTAGAAAAGAAAAAAAAGAAATGAAAGGGAAAGGGAATAAATAAAAGCATGAAAAATGCATCTTATTTGTTTAAACAAAACAAAAAGAAAAAAAAGGAAAATAAGTATTTTCCCACTAAATGTGCGGATGAGTAAGTTAAATGAATGAATAATAATTAAAGAAAAAGTGTGGGTTATGACCAAAATTAAAAATGAACAAAAGAGAAACTTAAAAAAAATTAGGCTAATTAAAACATAGGGAATAATAAGTTTGCTTATTAATTCTGATAAAGTGATTTTTCTTAATTCTTAATTCTTAATTCTTAATTCTTAATTCTTAATTCTTCCTTTAAAATAGCTCAATTTATTATATTAAAGGATTAATGTTAGCATTTGGGGTTAAAATAGGAGATATAATTCATCTATTGTTTGTCCATATATAAGTGGAATAATTATTGTTTTTGTGATACTTAATTATGTCCTTTAATATATTATGAACAA
Source organism: Amaranthus tricolor (assembly GCF_026212465.1). Lineage (NCBI taxonomy): Eukaryota > Viridiplantae > Streptophyta > Magnoliopsida > Caryophyllales > Amaranthaceae > Amaranthus > Amaranthus tricolor. The sequence continues at coordinate 29,748,419 of NC_080051.1, read as the reverse complement.
CAAGGCATTACCCTTTAGGGTGAAAAATGTTTCCATTTAAAATACTTCATTCAACTACCTTTCATTCTTGTTCTTACCCAAACCTTTTTTTGCCTCTTGAGCTTTCTTTGTGATATTCAATTCTAAGTAGGAGTAACTTTTTTTCTTCTAACTTTTTCTTTAATTTGTGATTTGTGGTAGGATGTGTTTATTTGGCGGAAAATATATTTTTATTAAGTAGTTTTCTTTTGTTTGATTTAATATAATACTCTTACAAAAAATGAAAATGTTGAATAGGATAGGGAAAATTGATTTCTTCTAATGTTGAAGAAAATGTTTGCAAAGAAATAAAGTAGTCCCTCCTATTCATCTTAAGTGTCTCATTTCCTTATTTGGTCAAGTCATCTTAAATGTTTCATTTCTATTTTGGGTATGTTAACTTTACCATTTTATCCTTATTAAACTTAACGTTTTCACACCTTTGCACCTACTAACCCCATTTACCCCTATTAATAAAAACACTACACTTTTTTTTTTTACATGTGGTCCCATTTGACCACCTAAAAAATGATGAAAAAGCAAATGGGACATATTAGGTAAATAGGAGGGAGTAATAAACATATACTTTTCATCCAAATTATATTTTCTACTTTTATTATTTAAATCCAATCACAAAACAAACAATAAAAAATATTCAAAAAAACTTTTTTTTTTTAATTTTTTTTTTTACAAATCAAACACTCCATATCTGAATTCTACGCTCCTCAAAGAGAAGGAGTTATGTAAGTCTAGAGCTAGAGACTTCTGGTTACATAGTGGGGATCGCAACACAGCCTTCTTTCACCAATTTGTTCTTATTAGGAGAAAAAGAAATAGAATAGAGTCAATCCTCGATGCCCAGGGCATCCCCACCTTTGACCCTTCCCATATAGCTGACATCTTTCGCTCGTATTTTCTTTCTCTTTTTTCATCCCAAGCCCTAAACTGTCCTCTCCTCCCCTCCTCTTCTCCTAACCCCTCCATCTCGGTTTCCTTTATCCCCTCTTTAGTTGAGATAAAGAGAGTCGTTTTCTCCCTCCCAACCTTAAAATCCCCTGGTCTTGATCGCTTCTATAGCCTTTTCTATCATAGGCATTGGTCAACCATTGAATCATCCCTTGTCTCCTTTGTCCAACATACCTTCTCCGTAGGCTTTATCAACCCGAAAATAAATCTCCCGGCCAACCCTAGCCAATTCCACCCGATTAGCCTATGTAACTCTATTTACAAGATCAACTCTAGAATTTTAGTCTCTAAGATTCGTCCTCCTCTCAACTCCCTTATTTCTCCCTACCAAAACAGCTTCCTGCCAGGAAGGGGGACGGAGGTTAACTTCCTTATCGCATCTGAAATCCTTCATTCCATGCAAGTCAAGAAGGTAGGAGGAGCTTTATAAGATCTTCTCTTATCCACCATGGGTTTGATGAGCCATCATGCAAACTCATTATGAGTTGTGTGTCCACCTCTTCCATTTCTGTCTTAACCAACGGCTCTCCATCGGCCCCTTTTTCTCCTTCTAAAGGAATTCGCCAAGGTGATCCTATCTCTCCCTACCTGTTTATCCTATGTATGGAAGCCTTGTCCAGGAAAATCGAGCATTTTGTTCATCAAGGTCTTTGAAAACCCTTTTCTTTGAAAGGTAACAAAGCAATTATTTCGCACCATATGTTTGCCGATGACCTCCTCCTATTTGGAAAAGCTAACATGGATACCATCTCTTCTGTTAAAGAGGTCCTCTAAGATTTTAGCTCAAAATCTGGTTTGTCAGCAAACCCTAAAAAATGCACCCTTTGCTTCTCAAGAAATGCTCCTGAGGCTACGCAGAAAGCCTTATTTGACCTCCATTCCATTCCTGTCTCCGGTTGCCTCGGTACTTACCTAGGATTCCCCCTCCTAGATAAGTGTCCTTCCCTTTCCACCTTGCATGAAATCACTCGCAAAATCTCTGCTAGACTGGCCTCTTGGAAATCCAAGCTCTTTTCCAAAGCAGGACCCCTTGTCCTCATTAATTCAACCCTTAACTCCATCTCTTCCTACACTTCTTCCTGCCTTAGGTTCCCTAAAGCTCTAAGCTCAAAAATCGATCAAATAATTAGAAATTTCTTTTGGGGATCCTCTAATTCTACCACCAACAAACTCCATCTGGTTGCTTGGAAATTCATCTCTGCTCCTAAAAGCCTTGGTGGTTTGGGCATTAGACAAAATGACCTAGCTAACCAAATTACACAACTTAAACTTTGCTGGAAACTCCATTCCGAAAGATCTCTGGCATCCTCTTTCTTTCAGGCCAAATACCAAAAAAAGGATTCTTCCTCCCGACCCTTTAATTGGGGTTCCCATATCTGGAAAAATTTACGCAAAGTTTAGGGCCTCTTCGAACATACTGCCACTTGGAATATGAATTCATCCTCTGATCTCTCCCTTTGGTTTGATAATTGGTCTCAGATAAGTTTCCTTAGATCAATCCTTATTGGCCTTTTATGCCCTAACGATCACATCTTAACCCTAAGAGACCTCTTGGCTAATAACCGATGGAACTTGTCTTGCATTTTCTACCCCCTTCCGCCCTGGCTTATTAATCATATCTCGGCTTTACCCATTTCTAAATCAGGTCCTAACCTGATGGTTTGTAACCTTTCTTTAGGGAAGTTTTTCAACTCTCATGATCTCTAATCCTTCCTCCCCTAATTTAAAACACCACCGCCCACCCTCTTTAGCTAGAAATGATCTGGAAAACAAATGTCCCCCTAAAATCTCTATCTTTCTTTGGTAAACTCTTTGCCACCGCTCCATCCTCCATACTTCCGACTACCCCTCCTGCCCTTCTCCTGCAGAAACTTCTATCCACTGCCTCAGAGACTGCTTAGTGGCTTAAGATTTTTGGATACTTTTCCGCATTGTCTAAAATTTTTTTCACCCTTAAGCTTTCTACTTGGTAAGAGTTAAACCTCAAGTTCTCATCTTACTTCAACTCTATTCCTTGGCCAACTTGGTTCAGCTTTTCCATGTGGACCTTGTGGACTAGACGGAATAACATGGTCTTTTTCAAACCCAATCCCCCAATTTCCTTTTCTTTCAACCACACAAAAGCCTCCGCTCTAAACTTCTTCTTTTCCCAACCTCTCCAAGGGTACTCTGCCTCTAACCCTCTTGCACCTCCTAACACTGCCCCTACCCAGGGTTTGCTTATTCAAGTATATGCTTCCTTTCTGCCAACCTCCAACCTTTGCACCATTGGGGTTGTCTACTTCTCTCCTACAGGGTCTTGGCACTCTTCTTTTGTCCTCTTTGCTACGGCTCTTGATGCTAATATGGCGGAAATCCTTGCTATTATTACTGGTTTTATGGTGGCTGATCTTCTCTCTTGGACCGAGTTTTCTATCATTTCAGACTCTAAAGTAGCAGCGGACAATTTGACAAGTTTTTCTCCTATCAAGGACAAATGTTCCTTACTTGGCACATTTTATAGGGATCTCCCAAGCTGGAATCTGAAGAAGGAAGCGTGTCATGTTCCCAGACAGGAAGTTCACATTGCAGATTGTCTTTCTCACCAAGCGCGAACAGAGATTCCCCAGCTGCTTAGGCTCTTTAGGCTCATCGCCTCCCTGATCTTTAGAGACAATTCTACTATTTTTTATTTCAGTCAGATGTATCTGTATCATGATGTATTTTTAGACTGTTTATTTGCTCCTGTAGTCTCTCCTCCCCCACCTACTACGGAGGATAATGAGAACTGTTATTTCCCTTTTGATGTACCCTAACTATTTTTAGCTTTATAATATGTTGCTTTATTTCCAAAAGAATACACTTCATATTCCCTAATTGCTAACTCCTAACATCCCCTCCAAATCCTCCTTAAAAGAGCAAATTTAGAAGTATAATTCACATTAATTTGTCCATTCATGATACTCCTTCCGTTTCATACATTTTTCTCAATTACAAATTTATGAATTTTAGTGTCAAACTTTGACTACGATTTTTCATCGATCTATAAGAAAAAACATATTTATGTAGAATCTTATTAGATTCAACTCAATATATACTCTCTTTTTAATTATTAACTTTTTAGAATTTTTCAAAACTCATAGTTAAAAGAGTTTTTTTTATCAAAATGTTGTTCATTGATTGCAAAATTCCCAAAATAATGTTATATAAGTTTAAATTTCCAAATTAATGTCCACCTAAAATGTAGTTTTCCACCAAATTAATATCCACCTAAGGTGTTGGTAAAAAACTCGATTAAAGCAAATTTTGGGTTTATTAATCCTTTGACCAAAATTTTCACTATTGGATCATTTTTCTTGTCTTCTATAATAAGGGAATATTTTGAACTCACCAAAATTATGATGTAAAATGCTCTGATTGGTTTTTGCCCGGCTTCAAAATCTGCGTTTGAAAGATCCCAATGAACTGAAAAATCTTGAAAAATTTGATTTCAAGGGTACTAACTTTGTCTCTTTTGCTTTTAACTTTGTCTCTTTTGCTTTTAAATCGTTCGAACTTTCATTTATTTTTTAAAGTTTTGAATTTTGAGGTGCCTCCGCTTTTAAAGGTTTGATTTATCTTTTACCAGTTGAAATGGTATTTTTCATCCTTTTTTTTCCCTTCTTTCTTCTTCCATCTTGTACTGGTGATCCCCTCCTTCATTTTTCACCATTTTCAATCCTTAAACTCTCTATTTCTTCACCATTTTAAGAAACTAATGAAGAAATTCAGGTATTGGTGATGCCATCTTTCTTCAATTATGGTTCCTTTGAAGAAGAATTTGAAGAAACTAACGAAGAAATCCAAGACACTGTAAATGTAGTTTTGAAGATTTTTATTGGGTATTTGTTAATTTTGAAGGTTTTTCTTTTCGAAAATATTAATTGTTAGTCATCTTTCTTCAATTGGGTATTTGTTTGTCATTTTTCTTCAATTGGGTATTTGTTAATTTTAAAGATTGTTCTTTTATGGAGTTTTTTTTTTAACCATGGTTTGTTCATCATCTTTCTTTCCATTCCTTTCCTTTCCTTTCTTTTATAACTTCAATTGGGTATTTATTTGTCATCTTTCTTTCCTTTCTTTTTCTCTTTTATACCTTCAAGATTTTAAAGATTGCTGTTTTAGAATTGGATTTTTACTGATTTTAAGTCCATTTAAGGTTCTTTACTTTCTGGGTTGTTCTTAAGTTCTCCCATCTTTTCCCCAGATTTGCTCAATTTCTGTTCCTATTCTTTAGTTTTGAATAATCTTGAGCTTCAAAAGGTCTATTTCTCGGAATTGTTGTTGCTTGCTACTGTTACTGATTGTTTATTCATCCTTTTTTTGTGGGTGTTGTTGCAATTTCATGTTTTTGAAGAATTCGTTTTAAAGATTTATAATTTGTTATTTATTGGGTTGTTTTTAAGATCAAAAACAAGAAAATCTCATTCTTATGGTGAAGATGTCATTGTTGAGGGATGGAGAAGATTTGGCTGAGCATAAAAATCAGATGCAGAAAACAAAGAGAAGAAGGTAACCTTATTTCAGGTTATCAAAACCGGAGGAACCTTTAAAAGCGGAGAACACAAAGTTCATACCTTTGAAATCAAATTTTCCAAAAATCTTGTATCATTGGGTACCATTAATTTTGGGTAATTGATAAAAGATTTAAACCTGAATTTTTTTTCACTAATTCTGATGAAAAAACCTTGACAGAATAGCTTGTTACACCATGTGATTGTAATATACAGAAATTTCTGGTTGGAAATCTGGGTTTTGTATGTACAAGAGACAATATTATGAATAGAGAGTCCTGAATTTGGAGAAATGTACGACATTTTTTATGGTCCTGAACAATATGAATCTGAAACTCTTACGGCACGTTCGCTGTAACAAGTCATTATACTTCTCATTTTTACTCAAAACCCAGAATTTAAATTGTGTGTTTAATTGAATTTCAGACGTTTTGAATCGAAACAGAGGGATTGGAAGAAGAAAACTAGGGTTTTGGATTTGAGACTTTTTTTTTTTTTTTGAATAATCCCTGATTCATTAATAAATAGTTATACGATATCTACACGAGCTAAAAATTAGCAAGTACATAACAACTTTAATAAAATAATTCAAAATTAACAAAATTATGATCGTTATGTATGAGATCTGATAATTCTGAATATTCTCTTTTACATCGCTGTTTGACACAGCTTTCTACGAGGGGGTCTTTCGATCTGTTGTAATCTTGAGATAGAATTGAATTTGATGTAGTTGATGGTAATTACAATTTTAGTGTCTGCTGCATTATCGCACTAATCTCTACCAACAAATCAATTAGAAACCAAACTTCATAATTCTAAACTCTCACAAAGAGAGAGATCAAAACCCAATATATGGGTTGAATCAACCCAATATATGGGTTGAATCAACCCAATGAATAAGTAGCACAACTCTAATATAGAGAGAGGACAAATATTTATTCTAATTATAGCCCCAAATCAATTATGGGGATTAAGATTTTTTTTAGAAAGAGAAGAGAGAAAAGGAGGGAGAGGCATTTTGGGTTTGAGACTTAAAGTATTTAGAAAGAGAAGAGAGAAAAGGGGAGAGAGGCATTTTGGGTTTGAGACTTAAGAGTATGGGCAAAGAAGAAAACAAGGGTTAAAGGGGAATTTTGGAGGTTATGCAATTGGAAGGTTTCAAAAATGTGTATTTTGTATATATATTTTTAAAATCTTGTAAATGCCAAATGGGGTATGAAGGATAATAATGTGTTATAAAGTCACTTAATATTCACAAATTGTTGTGAAAGACGGTGTTTTCGAGAGACGCATTAAATATATAAGTTAAATAGTCAAATTTATACAAATTAAAGAGAAAATAAGAATGTGGGCTTTTTGTTTTGAGGTCGTCTCTTTGAAAGACGGTCTTTCACAAAAGTAACTGCTTAATATTTTATTTTGTTGTAGATATCGTATGACATTTTTATTAAATGAATTATTAGAGTTCTTAAAAAAATTTAAAAATAAAAAATTGCGTAATACAAAATGCTCAAACATCAATTAAATGATACTTCTACAAATTATGACTACGTATTTTCATTTTATGAAGTTTTATTTGTTAATCCTAAAAAGCTTTCTATTAATATAGTATCTTTTAACATAATTAATTTTAGTCACATTAATTTTAATACTTCTTGATAGTTATGATCTTCATATATTTTTTTGTTAATTTAATTTTTTATTTTTATTTTTATAATGCTAATGGTCACTATATGCTTTCCATAAAATTTAAATTATCTTTATTATTCAATAAAATAATGTCTTCATTATTTATCTTATTATTATTGTTTTCATCTAAAAGATTATAGTTATTTAAGTGTAAAATATAAACATAAAACATGAAATGAGAGAGTATTTTTTAAATTAAGATGATTGAGATAATAGAAATCAAATTCATACACTAGGAATTGGGATGGATTTTAAAAGCTCCTATACTCTTCTATTCTATCTAATGTATCTTATTTTTTTAATTTAATTCATCCTGATAGATTTTTCTCATTTTTATTTTTAATTATAATATTATTATTTTTACTCTTTTTATATTCTTTTTTGATTTTTTTTTTGATATCAAAAACAAATGAGGCTATTGATTGAAACAGTGGAGTACTCAAAATCTATCATATTTTCGTTATGGATATACAAATCATGTCCTATCCTTGTCCCTTTGTACGCAATAATTCCTATTTATCATAAAAAATAAAAAGAATAATAATAAAATAAATAAAATAAAAAAAAGTAAATTAAAATCACAAAACTCTCAATCTATTGATTCCAACCACATAAAAATAATTTGTTATTTCACAAACAACTGTTATTTACTAAAACATAAAAATAACTGTTATTTATAAATATCACCTTTGGTACGAGCCTATATTAAAATTTTTTTGAAATTTTAAGTAAATCAAATTTAATGTCTAAATTAATGTGTTGAAAGTAATTAACTAATATAGTGAGTGTTTAAAGAAATAGGATGATTTAATTAATTAATTTAATTTGGTCATTTAGCTTCATTTAAGGTTGTTTGAAAATAAGACCATTTTTATTGAGAATTTATGAAGTACAAATGTTTTAGGAAAATTCAGCATAATAATTTTGTGTTATTAACTTTTCTACACAGTAAAATAAGGATTTATTTTTTATGTGGTAAATTTTTACTTCATAATAACAAATTGACATGATCATATATAATAGCAAATGTTAAATTTTCCCTTAGATAACTAAAAAAAAAAAAAATTTTATCCATCACATGTTGACAAGGGTTACCATGTTGGTTTTTCTAAAAGCTACATTTATCATTTTTAGGTGATAATCTTCTGCAAAATTATTGTTTTAAATAAAAAATGGTAGAATTTTTTAATAATAATTCCATATTGTTTAAAAACTTTGTTTCCTTAGTTATGCAATAAAAAGTGTTTACCAAACAATTAAGTACCTTAAAGTGGCGCTAACAAAACTTGTTCGATCAAAATCAGAAGATCAAAATCAAAACTTACTTAACATAACATGAATTGGACATCTTACTAAACAAAAAAACTCAACCATAAGCTGGTGGGTTCTTTTAATCTTTCATATATTTTCATCTAATCACCTAACTAATGTTTATTCAAACATATATCCCCTACTTCTAATCATAGTCACCAACTATATATATATATATATATGAATTTATAGCCCATCTATTTCATCATTCAATCAAAACAACTTAATTCCAAATATTGTTCCAAGACATTGTCTACATTTAGAGCAAAAAAAAAAAAAACAGAGATAGATGGAATTTAATGTCGGTTTTAAACAATTATTAGGTTACTTGCACCTTATGTTCTTCCTAATAGTTTCTACTTTATGGGTTAATATGTCGAATGTCAATGCTAAACATACAGGCATAATTCGGCGTTACAATTTTGAAGTACGTAGCAAGATATTGTTTCTTTATCTTGGTTAAATTGTTATTTTTTCATTTTTTTATGGTATTTATAATATGCATGTATGTTATTTGTTGACGTGTACATGAATTATATAGGTGAAGATGCAAAATGTGACAAGGTTATGTCAAACAAAGAGTATTGTCACGGTGAATGGAAAATTCCCAGGACCTAGAATTATAGCAAGGGAAGGTGATACGCTTGAGATTAGAGTGGTTAACCATGTCAAATACAATGTTACTATTCACTGGTAAGTACTTTAGGGTGTACTACTACGACTTTTTATTACATTTTATTTGAATCCATCACTTTGATTCTTATTATATTTTCTTAGACATAAGGAAATCTTTGAAGTAAACATTAGAAAAGATTTCAATTAACTATTAACAGTTATCTTAAATATAAAATTTAACAACTAGCAAATTTGTCAATATTTTTTACTGGTCAAGTCAATTACTCATTGTTTTGGTCAACAACCATTTATCACTACGACCATAAGTCTTTTTTATATAGAACTTGCATGATATGTAATACTAATGGGTGAATATAATTACTAGTAGAGTTGCAATTTAAAAAAAAAGATCCAAGAAAGTATTTGTCAATTCATGAGATTTGTCTAATGTTTCAAGTATATTCTTAACAGGCATGGTATTAGACAATTAAGATCTGGATGGGCTGATGGGCCAGCATACATAACCCAATGCCCGATTCAAGCAGGACAAAGCTACATTTACAATTACACCATCAAAGGCCAAAGAGGAACCTTATTTTGGCACGCTCACATCTCATGGCTTAGGGCCACTGTGTATGGCCCTATTGTGATTTTACCAAAGCGTGGAGTTCCTTATCCTTTTCCCCACCCTTTTAAGGAAGTTCCCATCATTTTTGGTAAGCATCTACCTAAAAAAAAAAAGGTTATTTTCGCCAAAAGTTTACGCAGATGGCTGAAGTTTACTCCTAAAATTAACCAACTTTTATACAATAGTAACTAAGTCAAAGCCTTAATCCCAAACAATTAGGGTTAGCTACAAAAACTAATAATAAATCTGTTCTAGCTTTCGGTGATCAACAATTTACTCCTAAACTTATTCTCTTAACAGGGGAATGGTGGAAAGCAGACACAGAATTAGTGATAAACCAAGCAATGAAAACAGGATCAGCCCCTAATCTTTCTGATGCCTTTACCATAAATGGTCTTCCTGGGCCCTTTTACAATTGCTCAAAGAAAGGTACATGAACTAATTACTAATAACTGATCATTAATTACTATGAATTTCTAATTATCTGCTCTAATCACTGATTAATCAAATTGTGTAGATACATTCAAACTGAAGGTGAAGCCAGGCAAAACATACCTTCTAAGATTAATCAATGCAGCACTCAATGATGAGCTTTTCTTCAGCATTGCTAACCATTCACTAACAGTAGTTGAAGCAGATGCAATCTATACAAAACCTTTTAAAGCCAACACTATTCTTATTACTCCTGGACAAACTACTAATGTTCTTCTTAAGACCAAAAACCATCACCCTAATGCATCATTTGTTATGGCAGCTCGAGCATACGCTACCGGCCCGGCAGCATTTGACAATACTACTGCTGCCGGGATACTTGCGTATGCTCATGAACCATCAGAAAAGCCCAAAATCGATAAACTTCCTTTGATTAAACCTAAACTACCATTCTTTAATGACACTTCATTTGCAGCAAAGTTTACAAACAAATTAAGAAGCTTAGCAAACAATAAATTCCCAGCAAAAGTACCTAAAAAGATTGATAGACATTTCTTCTTCACTGTTGGGCTTGGGCTACTACCATGTTCTAAAAACCAATCATGTCCTGGGCCCAATAATACTATGGTTGGGGCTGGTATCAACAATGTGTCTTTTGTACAGCCCAAAATTGCTATGCTTCAAACCCATTTTTTGAGACAATCAAATGGGGTGTTTACAACTAATTTCCCTAAAAACCCACCATTTAAATTTAATTATACTGGTAATCCTCCCAATAATATTATGCTCAGTAAAGGGACTAAAGCAGTGGTACTACCATATAATGCAACTGTAGAACTAGTTATGCAGGATACAAGCATAATAGGGGCTGAAAGTCATCCTCTTCATCTTCATGGATTTAATTTCTTTGTGGTTGGTCAAGGATTTGGTAACTTTGATTCCAAGAAAGATCCTGCTAAGTTCAATCTTGTTGATCCTATTGAGAGAAATACAGTTGGTGTACCTTCGGGTGGTTGGGTTGCGATTAGATTTCGAGCTGATAATCCAGGTAAATGCCTTAAATGGGTCTTTATGGAGTATTATTTATTGCTGGAACTATTACACATTACTATAAATTTATAATAGTCAATAATCTAATTATAATTAACAAAAGCGAGTATTGAAATTATAAGACATTTAACTCAAAATGCATGTTTATGCAGATGGAAATTTAAAAGAAAAAAATTAATTGATTGGGTCTAGGGGTGCATACAGTCCGATCTGATCTGGTTTGGCACTAAAATAAGACCAGACCAGTATAAATATCAGACCGGACCGAACCGGACCAGATTATTTAGAATGATCTGTATGGTATGGTCTTCGGTTTTTTTCTTTTTAAATTAATGTTTTTAGTAAGCTAATGTATTCATCAAATAGAATTTAGATGAAAGAAAATTGAGAAGCGAAGAGTTGCTCGCCAACAGTTAGAAAATAATGGCATACGAACACCAAGATGAATTCTTATTATATCTCTCCGATTAGCAACAATTAGAAAATAATGGCATAGGATCAGTTAGAAAATGAGAGTTAGATGAAAGAAAAATATGAACTTTGAACTTGGAGAAAAAGAAATGTGTATGCGGCTGTGCACTATGGTATAGGTAATAATGGCATCAAACATCAATGTTTAGAAAATAATTAGGCATACAAACAGCCAGTCAATGCCGCATACTTGTTTCAAAATTCTTTAAGAACTCAAGCCTATTATTACTAGGGTTTATGGTCTTCGATTTATGGTTTACATTAGACTATGGTTTACATCAGACCAAAAAGTATTACGGTTTACGGTTTGGTTCGATTTAAAAATTATAAAAACGAAGACTAGACCGAAAACTGTAATTTTTTCAAAAAAAAAAAAACTAGACCAGACCATTTAGATCGTAAACCAGACCAAATATTTAAATTACGGTTTGGTCCGATTTGGTTTGCAGTTTTGACCAAACTTTGTTCTGTTCTAATTGGGTCAGGTTGAGCAAGCCGAGAAGGCCCAACCCATTTGAGCCTGCTAAAGCTCAGTGTCAGACCGGCCCTTATTGGACTCATTGTAAAAGGCTTGCGATCACTAATAGAATTATACGGTGTTTGGATAACGTAATTATAGAGCATGTAGATGGTGTTTTTAAAAGCATAATACTAAATTATGTGGTGAATATTTAGGGGTGTGGTTCATGCATTGCCACTTGGAAGTACACACGAGCTGGGGATTGAAGATGGCATGGATTGTAAATGATGGAAACAAGAAGAACGAAAAACTGCCGCCACCACCAGCTGATCTTCCAAAATGTTAGGAGTACTTCTACCGTTCTACGTTTGAGGGTGTTTTGTCTTTCATGTTATTACTTTCTTGTTTATTTGCATTATTCTTTTTGTGCCTAGTTGGCTGGGTAGTGGTCTATAGATGACTATATGTTTCTTGATTTTTTTGTCATAAATAATTTAGATAAATTTGTAAATCTAGAAACAATTTTCGTGTACTTTACTTTTTTAATTAACATGTATGCTAAGGAAAGTCAGTTTGTAAGACAATTCCGTTTCTTTTAATTAGTTGAATGAAATGCAAAATATGTTCTCGATTTGCTCCGCAATTGGAATAACTTTAGGTCAAAATGGTGCTTCAACATACATTATCATTATGATGCTACTTAATATAACTTGCTCATAAAAATTATGATAACGTTCTAAAAAGAATAAAAAAGGGCAAATCATACCATAAAAAAGGGTGCAGCCAAGAATCTCTCAAATCGAAAATTGTCTGAAAAAAAAAAGCAAAGCAAGAAAAGACAAAACTAAGAAATTCAACAAGACAGAAAAAATTAAGGCACATAACCCAAAAATAAAAAAGAATCATGAAGGTTAGAGCAAATATCTATCCCTACACCCTAGTCAAGTCCATAAAAAGGTAAAATTCGCTCGTGTTATTACTAATTTGCTCATCTCACATTTTATTAGATCTACTACGACTTTTTTTACATCAATCATAATGCTTTTCATTCTTCCCCTGGAGCGTCGCTAGACCTCTATTGCACGTGTCTAAATCATTTTAATTTACATAGGCCTACAGAGATGGGTGCAATCATCGGCCTCTCCAAACTAGTTGACTATTGAAAGTTGAAACGAGGGAAGAGCAGATCTAGTACTAGTTTAAAGTTTAGATCAACATGAAGAGAAGTTAGGTAGCGAGCGGCTAACAGCAACTGGTGCATCAACTTTTCGTTTGTCATTTACTGCATAACTCAGGCCCACTCACTCAAGTAATTTTCGTCATTCCTTGCGTCACCATACGCATTGGAGAAGAAAGTAGCCACTACCCCATCATTCTTTAATTCATTCTCCGACTTTTTTACTTTGCACGATAAGTTAATCAATTGCAGATAAAGTAATTCGGCCTTACATATCTTTCATTTTAAAGGCCTAAAGTTCAATTTAAATTAAGATTATTTCTGTATAGATGACATGGAGAAGAGAATGAGAAGTATAGACTCAGTGCATGAAATATTAAGAAATGGTGTACGATAAAATTAGTATGAGCTAAATTTATTTTAGATTTATTTTAATATTTAATATTGATTTTTACCGTTCAAAGGACTACTTTTAATAAGCCAATTAAAATTCTGAATGTCTGATAATATTTACACTTTCTAGAATGAATTAGGGCTTTAGCTCATTATTTGTTTATTAAACAAGTAGTAGATTAGTACCTTGTCGTCAACCAATTCAAGCGTGGTATTACCTAATTTTCAACAATGAATTTATGCACTTGTGATCTCAATATACAGCAACTTGCAACAAAGTCAAACACACTTTTTTCCTTCTATAATATTTATTACATTGAGTATGAAGATTTGATCTAACAAGGAATTACTAGGCCAATAGCTAGGGCATTGTGTTTGAAACAAATTTGATGATTTGATATTTATCCAACTTTGTATTCAAATTCAATTTGATCCGACTTTAAAATAAATTTAAAATTATATAAAAATCAATATGGACATAAAATCCGATTTTAAATCGACCCAAAATATTTAACTTGAAATCGGCCCAATAACCCGAATAAACACCAATAGCTAAATCCAAGAGTACATTATTTTACATTCAGTGGTCACAAAACAGCCACATTATCTCATGATCCAATGTAAATACAAGTATACAACTAGCACTATTTGTAATCTCAGTCAACTCCTAACTTGTGGAAAATCACACACAACGCAAATCAATTGATAGTATAACCATAATACAGTTGAAAAATAGGGATATACTCTGAAATTCTAGTATTAATTGCACTCAATTATATTTCAAAAGAACTTAAGAGTACTTACTCTCCCTATTCCTTCTAATTGTAAAGTCAATGGAAGCACAAATTTCTATTTATATAAAAAAAAAGTTCAATTTTAAAACACATATACAAAAATCATAAAAATATATTAAAAATTTTAACATTTTTTTTAATTTAGTGTCCTAATGTGCAGACGCCAAAAGGCAATTGAATCTGCCCTGTTTGTAGGCATTCACACACATCCGATGAAGTTGACTTCTATATTGTACTATTATCATCTATTGCTTAATTCAACTGATCCGAAACTAGAGGATCTCAAATCTTTATATGGCCCAGGAGCATTAATATCCTCTTTCTCTAAAATACTATTATGATTATTGACCATCTTGTTCCTCTTCCAAAATTTGTACACTCCAAATCCAATAACTAATCCAAGCACAATGATGGCCCCACTTAAAAGTCCAATCCCAATTCCTAATCTTTCATCTCTTTTCTTCTTTCCACCTTCCCACATCTTAAAATAACCCATCTTACTTTCATGTCCTACAACTTCTAGGATTGTTTGTATAGGGTAATCAACATTGTAACAAAACTTTGAACCATTGTTGTACAATACACCCCAACACGTGCAATTTTGTTTACATGACTTCTCACATTCCTCAAACGACGTCATTTCAATGTAAGACATAAGCTCTTTGTATGGCAACTCAACTCCTATCCTCCTAATCTCCGAAATTTTGTTCTTTTTATTTGTACTTTCTTCGCAAAGGTCCTTAATCTCTTGTGTTTGGTAACACTGATCGACTTTAGCAAGGGTTCGATTATCTAAACAAGAACAACCAAACCCGGGCCTACAAAGCCCATATAGCCCACAAGCGCTAGGTAACTCACATGTTTCCGATATTGCCTCATAATCTAAGACCCAACTCGAGCTAGACCAGTAATAACCTTTTAAATTACCATCATTTTCTAATCGAACGCGTCTTGGTCCAGGTACAGACCTTTGATAGCTATTAAATGATTCAATATCAACCGGAGTAGACCCATTTTGGTAAAGTCCCATGAACCCATCTGAGCTTATACGAGCCAAAATTGGACCATGACCTATTATTATATTGGCCTTGGCTTGCATGGCTCGATGTCGATAGTATATTTGGTCTGAACCCGAACCTAAAGACTTGAATTTAGCGTACAAGCCAATAAAATCAGGACCTAAACGCATCGTATAAAGCCCATTCATAGAAATAAGTGACATGGTAGAAGTGAAATTTTGATTTTCCAAAAGGGTATCAGAAGGAGACTCAAAACTTTGCCATAAAACAGATGGAGATTTCTCACCCTTAAGGATTTGCAAATTAGAACTACCAGCAAGCACAACAAGATCCCCATCCGTATTCGTGGACCAAACTACCCTTGAATGATGGTTTGTAACTACAATACTCCCATTGAAGATGAGCTGAGTATGTTTGTCCCACTGGGTCGGCTCAGTAAAGTTAGCCTGCCAAAGGGACTCACCAGAAGGAACATGGAGTACAGCAAGCGCGAGTTGATCCTGGTTAACTCGGAGGAAAGTGAGTGAAAAGTTTCCGGTGGAATCGCTCAAAAGGGGCTGAAAATTTGGTGTAGTTGGATTTGGAGATGCTGTAAAGCCTTTGAATAGCTGTTGAGGAGCAGCAGCTAATTCAGTAAAAAGGGTAATTATGATTGCAGAAAATAGAAGAAATGGATAAAGGAGTGTTTTTGCTTTAACATTTATGATGGGTTTCTTCATTTTTGTTGATGAAGACATTATTATTTTGAGTGTGGAAATAAAATGGAGCCAAAACAAAATACAGCCATGTGAGGATAGAACAAATATCAAAGTATTTGCGTTTGAACTTTAGTGCTAGTGATTACTTATATTCTGATTACTTATATTCCTATGTAATATAAGCAGGAGTTGATGGATATATAAGATAATTGAGCTTCATAGGGTTGGTTGAATTGGTTTCTTGACACGAGTAAGAAGTAGACTATTATAAGAGTATTTATTTGTATTTTTGTTGAGAAACAGACAGGTTGGATTTGTAACTTATTGCATCTCCATTCACAGAAATATAAATGCATATTTAATATTAAAGTGGCATGACTATGATATTTGACTTTACAGAAAAGCTCATAGACTATGGTAGGTCGCACATTACAAGATTAGTATTAATCAAGAGTCAGGGTTTGAATTTGGTATAACTAAAACCAAACTCAAACCCATTTAATTTATAAGGACCCACAAACTCATAATCGTACCACAAGGTTTGAAAATTATGAATCCGAACAAAGACTTAACTGACTTGTGACTTCAAGATTTAAAATGAGTCTTAATCTGATTGTTCTTACCAGATTATTTTTTTAAACTCTAAGGTGAGCTCTAACTAGGTATCAAATGTTTTTATCGATCGAGTTTGGGTCTAAAAGAAAGCCTAATAAATTAAAAATTGGTCTAGAGTCTATTTTATCTTGGGTCATGGTTGAGTTTGGATCTAGTGCAGGCTTAAATGGGTTTGGATCAAGGCAGGCTTACATGGGTTAGGATATAAAAATATAAGACCCATACTTGGACCTTATATCCATCTATTTTTGGACTTCAATCCCACTCATGCGTTATGTCTCATAAAATTAATCCCCAAATCTAAGGTCAAGTTAGGGCAAGTCCAATAAAATATTGGACCCTCAAAATATAGGGATGCACAAAGTATGATCAAAGTTGCAAATCCAAGCGAACCAAATAGCGCAATCACAAATCAGTTCAATTAACGATTTCAAATTTTCGATTTGATCTTTTATTATTTAGGTATACAGTCTATCATTTTATCTATCATTGAAAATTGTAAACTGAACCAAACAGTTAAGTTTTTACAAATTGGGTTCAAAACAGCAAACCACAACCAAAAAATGGTTTTTTTTTTTTTAATACATAGCTTCAATATTAATAATAAAAAAAGTTATTCACACATAATACACTAAATTTTGAAAATAAAATTGAATTTTTGATGTAATACAATTACTTTATTTAGTAAGAAATTAGTTTTCAATTTAAAGATGGCTATTTAGGAAAATGTTGAAAACCGCAAATCAAATCAATTTTAGGGCTAAAACAGTTTAGATAGGTTTATAAAACTTTCATTCAAGATTTTCTGATTTGATTCAATCTAGGTATCAAGTCAAAATATTTTCACCCATATCAAACTGTCAAACATATGGCTCACTCTAGTCACAACAGCCCGGCCCAACACAAATGTGAAAAGTCATAACGCTTTGCGTGGATTGAAGATATTGGATAGGTAGAAAAGGGAGTAATTTGAAAGGATATGTTTGGATAACAAATTTGAAGAAAAGGGATTAAAAAGAAAGAGATTTGGAGATATTAGTTCTATTAATTTTATTGATGACAAAATCTCTCTACAAATGGAAAGATTTTAAATGGTTTTACTATTCTTTTCCCTCTTAAACTAACAAACGAAGCTTTGCTTATCATTCCATTCTCTTTCTTCCTCTTCGCTCTCTTCTCCTTTTGTTCTATTCCTTTCCTCCTTAACTTTATCCAAATGTAGTTTAAAAGAAACTTTAGTTTAGTGAATAGCAACTTCAGATGAATAAAAAGCACACAGATGAATAAAAGGCACAAATGGACACTATTTTGAAATGTACATAAGCAAGTTATTGATGGCCGGGCACTCAAAAGTACATGTAGTGATGAAGATGAAATTCCCCCAGCCATGAATAGATGTCCATGAAGAACCAAGACTCTTCTTATCCATCATCTCAAACATGTTTTTTACAAATACAACATTCTCATTGAAAGTATTAGACCTGATCCCCCAAAACCCGTTCAGGCGGAAGTCATTTGGCTCTGTGGGCTATGGTAATGGCATGTTGTTGATCAATTCTTTTAATTGCCAAATTACACTAAGTGCCTGAACTTGACCATTAACTACAAAACATTAAGCCACAAGGTGTAGATAGATTGCTGAACATTGTCTTTCGCCTTCAACAATATAAGCAAATGACTGCATGATTATTGACGGTGCCAAATAAACATGTCATAGTACTAATAGTGCCAACATTCCCATTCACTTCAATCGATTCCATCCTCTACATATATTTAAGGCTGCAAGGCATTATCAAAAAGGAAAATTGCTTGGTAACTACCTAGAAAAACATCACTTTTGTGAAAAATTACTTACAATAAATTTTTTTGTCAAAAAATACCTAAAAAATTTATTTTGTTTGTAAAAAAATACCTACTAACAGAACCATTTGAATTTCCGTTAGATCTTCGAATTTTAACAAAAAAATAAAATAAATGCAAATGTTAGAATAAGCACGTGGGTTTCCAATACCCACTTTCCCAAAATCAAATTGAGAAAAGAAAGATTAGCTTAATCTTAGGGTTTCAAAATGTTGAAGAAACCCATTGTTCTTCATCTTCCCAACGCTGCCATGAACACTATTCTCCTTCCATTCCATAAATCTTCTTTAGGCATTATCAAAAAGGGAAATTGCTTGGTAACTACCTAGAAAAACATCACTTTTGTGAAAAATTACTTACAATAAATTTTTTTGTCAAAAAATACCTAAAAAATTTATTTTGTTTGTAAAAAAATACCTACTAACAGAACCATTTGAATTTCCGTTAGATCTTCGAATTTTAACAAAAAAATAAAATAAATGCAAATGTTAGAATAAGCACGTGGGTTTCCAATACCCACTTTCCCAAAATCAAATTGAGAAAAGAAAGATTAGCTTAATCTTAGGGTTTCAAAATGTTGAAGAAACCCATTGTTCTTCATCTTCCCAACGTTGCCATGAACACTATTCTCCTTCCATTCCATAAATCTTCTTTTCTCAGGTAAGTTTTAATTTGTTTCATTCACCCTCTTTGAACTGCTATGGAATTTTCAAACAGCAATTGAAAAAGGAGGAGAAGTAATTCCGAAACCTATTGTTTGTGTTGAAGCTGGATTTTAAGGCTTGATTTTCAAAAACCAAAATAATAATGGCGTCCTTTAATGGTGAAGAACCTAGAGTTTTTATTGGTTGAATGAGAAAGAGGATGAGAAAGCCGCTTTAATGGAGCTTTTTAATGGCCACGTAACTTGCACATGGAAAGCTAACGAAAATCCTAACTATTCTGTTAGTAGGTATCTTTTGACAAACAAAATAAATTTTTTAGGTATTTTTTGACATAAAAAATTTATTCTAGGTAATTTTGCACAAAAATGATGTTTTTCTAGTTCCTTTTCTAACAATTTTCTCTTTATGGAAATGTCCTTTTGCGTGTACCCAGCAACCATGAGTTCTAAGATACAACATCTATAAGTGACATTTGATCAATAACTCTAAGCATTCATCAAAAACCACACATTCCATACATAGCAATTAATCCATTCCCAACAAACAATTAAAATTACGTCAAATTATACCCTGCAGCATAAATATACATACAACCCACAACATCTTTCAACTTGAAGAAAACTTTCAACGCACACTGGAAAATGATCACGTCTCACTCCTACTATAAACATACCCTAAAAGGCTAAAACAATCTAATGCGTGAATAAATATGTGAGAATACTAAACTAAACATCCAGCATGAGTTAGATCAAATAGAACAAGGCCATCTAGTAAGTGATGATCTAAGCTTGATGTCTAACATAAAGAGGATAACCAATGTTCCAAACCAAATTCGACAATTGGTTATTACAAATTTGGACGGAGAATCGACAAATGAAGCTCCCTAGGTAGAACAAAAAAAAGGGAAAAAGGAAGGTAGGATTTCATCTTCAAACGGCAGTAAAAGGGTAAATGAAACATTTGAATTGACAAAACAGAGAAAGGCTTCATCAACTACAATAATCGCATTTTACAATGGTGTCTAATAGATTAAATAAACAATTTACCATCATCATCAAAATTAGAATAATTTAGGCAGTAAGATGAGTTGAAGGGGGGAAATTAGAAAGAAAGAGTACCAAGGTGAGATGAAGAGCCACGAAGACGTCAAATAAAGAATGCTGATCTTATTCTCGTCATTCTGAAACCCAAATCGCACACCACAAGTTCTGATATCAAAAATTACCACAATTTCTCATTTCTGGTCAAATTCGCGTCTGATATCCAACCATAATATCTTCATCCTTCTTTCGACCCTCAATCTTGTTGTCAGTGACCAAAACCAGCCAAATTAGGTTTTCTATCTGTGTATTTCCCCAAATGCATAGGTTTTAATCAAACTACGTCGAGAAAACCCTAATTATATTTTTCACTTCGAATGTTGATTTCTTCCTCTTGCTCTGCAGTGATGAAAACAAGAGAATATGGAAGGAGAAGTTTTGAGCGATAATGGAGAGCAAATAAGGAGGAACACGAAGAGTTGGATACGTTGATGAGCGCCGATAACGAGACAATTTTACTAATCTTTGTATTTTTTTGAAGTCGACTATTTCTTTTATATTTATTAAACGAAAAAAAATTAGAAGCCTATAATTTCATATAGTGCCCCTTTATTATGTGAATATTTACCCTTAATCTAAATAAATTTAAACAGCCGGTTTTTTGAGAGACTTTCTATTAAAGTTTAATGTCTACGTTTACTCTATACTTTTTTTATGGGCCGACCCAATTAGACATGGTCTCTCAAAGAGACTGTCTCTCACAAGAATTTATGTACTCTGAAAAATAATATGTATTGTTTCAACTACGACATGGTCTCACCTTGATATATGCCTTACTCTTTCAACTATGAGACAGTCTCACTTTGAGTGATATCTCATATTTTGGTTAAATAAACCAATAATATAAACTTTTAACTTATGGATTTCTTGTAGCAATTACTGTTCATCAACTGATCTTATTGTATATTTCTCCATGTATAATGTATAATATAGTCAAGTGGGATCTTGTTTGATTCGTCTTAATGCATATTTTCATAATATTAAATTTTTTAGAATTTTTTATCATATGAGATTAAAGATGTTAATGATTATAATTCTGTATTGGATATCATGAAAAATAAAAGTGTAACAACTATTAAAAACTAGAGAAAATAGTTGTAAGTTCAAGAACCAAATAGCATAGCCATTGGGCGGAGGTATTGAGATTATCATGCGCTTTATGTACTTCATTGTGTATATTTAGTTTTGGGCTTGTACTTGTGATTTGTGTAGTTTTAGCTAAGCCCATTTATAGATGTAAACACATTAGTTATGTATTTCCATGTTCATTCAAATTAGAGCAAGAAGCATATATTCATATAAAATATTACATGGTATTCACAAATTATTCTATAAGATAATTTTATTATTGGACGTGTCTCATGTATTGGTTAATGCAAATTATGAGATGAGCTATGAGGTCATTGTTTTGCTATCTAGCTTATTGAGAAACAATTTCCTACAAAAGTACTTGTCATTCCTTTGGTTGGCTTAAGGCATGATTTAGTTTTGGGCTTATGGTTGTGTTTGGTGCAGTTTTAGCTTATTCCTTATATGATGCTACAATTTATATAACACTCAATAAAATTCCATGTTCATATAATATAATTGTGTGATTAAAGCTTATTCACGTTTACATGTTATCAGGCCTATGTGTGGCTAGTAGCCTGGGACATCATCTTCAAAAATCAACGTAAATTTAAATATTTTTAAAGCAATATTTTGAAATGGACTAATGATACCAATTGCTTGATTGAGCTGTATTGATGTTAAAAAGGGTGAAATTGCAACAATTCACAAAAAATAAAAAATAAATAAAAATTAATATTACTCCTATTATCTATGAATGTACTTTTATCTCTTTATTTTATACAATTTAATTTAGAGAAATATATCTGCTAAAGATAGATAATATATATTGAATAAAAATAAACCTAAAATAAACATATTATAAAATTCAGAGAGAACTACAGTTGTTTACGGTCAAATATTTCAGATTGGATCAAAATCAAATTTTGTGTTTATATTAATTTTTACTTCATTGAAAATCTATTTTAAAATCCGTTCAAAGTAGAATTAGTTATACAATTTTGAAAAATGTGATGTTTATGAACATTTATAGAAAAACATCACAAGCATGCAATCGTAATGAGTAGGACAACTTTAGTTTTTCTTCATGAATAGTACAAAACAGTGTTAGATAATAGCTTTTCTCAGTGCAATGGTAATTAGCTAATAGTTTTACAAACAACCAAATCATAAAGTTCAATGTGATAAGTTATAGTATATGATCGATCAAGTCCGTTAAACAGTGGAAATACAGTCAATAATCTTTTTTTTGCCACAAGTGATAATCTTAAGTCTCATATAATAATAATTAGTAAATGCGTTGTGCATTAAGAAGGAACTAATTACTTTTAATTGCTAGATTAACTATAGACTAAATAAAGTTACCATCTTAAGTGGGGCGTTATGCTCTTAATTTTTTTTTACACCCCACTATCCTTGTGAGACGATAATGCCATCCACTAACAAGGCCAGTCATGAAGATGGCGTGCGGTTCAACTTTCCGCCAATTGTGAAGACCTTGTTAAATTTATAGCCATCTTAATTAGAGGACAGATAAAGGGTAAAAGTAGATCATTTGTATAAAACGAACCTAATCCATTTGATTGTCATTCTTCAATGTTAGAACTTTTATATATATATATATATATATATATATATATATATATATAATTGAGATTTTGATCATATAATTTGAACCATAACTTAAATAGATAGATTCAAATTTACGTTGAATAGATATATGTATTGGGTTTTCTAATTAATCAATTAGGACTCTTTTCAAAGTTTATGATTTATATTTTAAAATATTCTTGCCATGACTATTAATAGATTTAGTACAATATAATTTAGAGATACCAAAAAGTAGGTGTAATAAAATGAAATAGGCGTACAGGTGTAGATATGATGATGGATGTAATTTTCATACTACTCATGCTAATGAATGTCTAAAAGTATCCTTACGGAACTCATCGAGACATCTACTATCTAATTAAGAATGCACATCACAACTTCATTCTTTTTATAGCCGCCTCATCACTGCGAATAAATAGAAGTACATTACTTGTCAAATTTATTACTTTTTTTTCGACAGAAAATAACTCGCATATGAGAAATAAATAATAGGTACTTCAACAGATGGGGGTCTAGAGGCCTAGGTCAGGTAGGAAGAGAATCAGAGATGGAATTGGATAGATGAGTAAAATGAAACACGAGTGAAATGTGGAAATGGTAGTCAATGTCATCGGTGCAAAAGCAGATCTACAACAAATAAGAATGGTGTGCAATTGTGCATGTAGTTAGGTTTTACTGCTTGGACTCGTGTAAGACCAGGACTCCCATTCTTATAATTCTTTTCAGACCACCACCTTACAATTATTAAGTCTAAAAAATATCAAAGTATTTATAAAGCATCGATGATCTGTCTTGGTTTTGTCTTGAAACGAGAATTGAGTACTCAAATGTCACCAAAATCAAACCTCGAATCTATTTAGATGATTATTCGAATCATTTTATTAAAATTTCAAATAATATTAAATTGGATAACGAATTAAATAATATGGAGTAGAAAAATAATAGCAAGTTCTATTTACACATGTTTGATTCATTCTAAACTAATATTTTAGATCGCCCTCATAATATGAATAGGATACAAGAGTTTTAAATTTATAAAACCTCCTAAAATGAATCTGAATTCAAAATAGCATTTTAAATCAATCCAATACTTATCAAACTTAAACATCAGCTATAAGAATCCGATGTATTTTATATCGACTTCATCTAGATTTAAATTGGACCTAGTTTGATATTTACTATGCCTAAACCCAAATAAAAAGAATACAAATTTTGGATAATTTTATAATGGTTGGCTATTAAAATAACCACTATAATAAATTTAAATCAATATTAAAGGGAAATTTCAAGTGGTGATCCTGAATTTTTAGCTTTACTACAAATGTTTTTTTAATCTGCCTAGTGACCTTTATCTTTCAACTTTTGCATGTGGTGGACAAAAGTTAAGTTTTTGGTTAAGTTAATTATTTACTTCGACTAAATTTCAAAATATCTGGTCAATTAGGGTGATTCAACGTTTGTTTTTTAAAAAAATATCATTACGTTGGATAACAATAGCATAAAGTTAACAAAAAAAGCTTTCATTTTGTCTACCACGTGGAAAAATTAAAAGGTCAAGTTCACCACGTGGATTAAAAAAAGGTTTGTCTACTATGTGAAAAAACCGAAAATTCAAGATTACGACATGGAATTTCCCAACAATAAAATATAAAATCTTTAATTAAGTTAGATTTTTGATTATAACTGAAAGATATTTGTTTTAATTATTTTAATTTATATGTTTATTAAATAAAAATTTATTTTTTCTGAATTTTCATAAAAGTTCCGTATAGAAACATCAAATTGGAATATAAGAAATATTTAGGAGGAGCATAAGTTTTTTTTTTTTTTTTTTTAGTAAAGTACGACCATAAGTTAGATAGGAGAGACTATTATGTTGTTATGGTCAAAACACGGATCTTACAAGTCGCACAAGTGTGGACTAATCATAGGAAGTATAGAAACCATAAAAGAGGTCGACAAAATTCATTATTATTTTATAGGAATAGTTGAACATTGAATATGTTTGACTAAAAATAGAATGTGCAGCCCTACTAATAAGTAATACTCCTCTATTCTGTTTGATTTGCATCAATATGAAATTGAGTAAATATTAAAAAGTGGTAAGAGAGAATGAACTGTGTAAATGAAATAATTAAAAGAGAGTTAAAAAGTATAGATGAAATTTAAAAAATAATAGGTTATTATCCAAAAATAAAAATAATGCAAATTAAGAACGAACTACAATGGAAAATATTGCAAATTTAACAATCTGTAATAATAATAGGAGTATTAATATTGGCAGAAGAGAATCGGGTTTCGATAATACTAATATTTTTCCGTTAGATTTTAGATTTGATTTTCACATAATTATTTTTTTCTTCGTTTACTATACTTTCTTCTATTAGTCCAATTTCTAAATAGGATTAGATCACCCTATTAATCTCATTTTTATTTATAGTATGTATGTTTGACTTTATTACCCTTACTCACATTACCTTATCGCGATAAATTTAATGAAAAATCATTAACAATTTATTTATTAGCCTTTCTCTCTCCTTTTTGAGTGGTCTCATTTGACAAACCTAAAAATTGGTAAAAAGTAAAATGGGACTAACTAAAAAAATAGAATGGACTATAAAATAATACATAGTTCTTTTGGTTGACGCTAATTATCTTATTTAGTTTTCTGACTATGTCTAATTTATTAATTCAAAATTAAATATCTCTAGACTCAAATGTGCAATAAAAAGTTATATTCAAACAAACAAATAAAATTCTACTTAACTATATTTTAATATTTAAATTAAGAATGAAATTAAATTAATAGTGTTGGGAGTATATAAAAAATAGACGTTTGAAATTAGTAATGAATCCAAGTGTGAAGTGTGTGAAGCGCACCAACCATGTGTCATTTGAAGAGCAGTATTTATATTACCGCAACCATGCACTGATTCACACCATTCTAAATCTAATTTCTAATTCTAAATTCTGAATTCTGATTCTTCTTTTGAAAATAATTAATTAAACTATTTTTGAAAATGAAGAAATCCTTCCAAAATTTAATCGTTGTGTTTTTGTTGTTTTGTCTTCTTTTTCTTTCCTGTTCAACATCTGCTCGTGTCCTACATCTTCATCAACCTCCTGTTCTCCAAGGTATTTCATTTTTAATACTTGTAACAATTCATTTCCACACATAGAGTTTTATTATATACAATTTAATTCTGAATAAATAAATCCCAATCGGATTTTAAAGGGTTTATAACTCAACTAAAAGCTTAA
Organism: Amaranthus tricolor; assembly: GCF_026212465.1. Lineage (NCBI taxonomy): Eukaryota > Viridiplantae > Streptophyta > Magnoliopsida > Caryophyllales > Amaranthaceae > Amaranthus > Amaranthus tricolor. The sequence goes on along the minus strand of NC_080051.1, from coordinate 29,721,986 downwards.
CTCATGGGCGGAGCACAAATTTGAAAATTCTTTGAGGCCTACATAATTTTTAAAATTATGTTATTTTTTTAATTATCTTTAAATACGTAACATATACTATATAATACAATATTAAGACTTTTCCAATTTTGGGACCTATGCCTTCGAGCATGCTGTTATTGTTTGATTTTTTTTTCAATATAAATTTTAATACTGGACAATTTTATAATTTGTAACTATACGAGATATTTACGATTCAATTAATAGTGAATTTAATAGAACTTAAAAAATAAGACTATGACGGTGAATTGGAATTTAATTTATCACGAATCCTTGCGTGAGAGTGATTTGGCTAATTCGTCTTTGTTTGAATGACACAGATAACTTAGAATTGAAGGTGAAGGATAGTGATAGTAGTGTTGCTACAAACTCTGAGGATATATCCAATGTAAGCTTCATCCGCCCATCCAAATTCTTTTCGTTAAAGTAGTCTTGACTCTTGAAATTATATCCCACCTGAAACCGTGTTTTGCTAGAGAAGATGACAAATAATTCATATCTGTAGCCTTTAAAAAAGAGGATCAGAAGAATGCGGTCAATTTTACTCTTCAATTTAGATATTCGCCTTAAAACCCTTAAAGACAAATTTTTTATTAGGATCGTTTCATCGTAAGACAGTTTAATATATTGGCTTGCCCCAATATTTTATTTTTTATTAAAAAATAACAAAATTTTCATTTACTTAATCTTTTAACAAATATTAATAAGCTAGTTGTGTTTCTTGTGAGAACCCTACAAGACCTGCTCAAACCTATAAAAATAACTCAAAACAAATTTAATTCTCACTTTCTTGTAATTTGTGAGACGGTCTTTTTGAGAAATCATTTTTAATTAGGTCGATCTATAAAGGAAAACGTAGAATGTGAATATGCATTAAATGTTAATGGAATTGAGATACGATCTCTCAGGACATCTACTGAATTTAATTTCATATTTTCTATAAGTTGAGGAAAATGCCTTTCAGCCGGATTTGTCTAAGTTGTTAGATACGTTATATAATAATTACTTCAAAAGTTTTCCGTTATTGATGCCATACGTTAACAAACGATACTAAGTTGATAGTGGAAAGTTTTTTTACTTAAATTACATCCACCCTTTAAAATATTATTTTCTATCCCGTTTTTTAGTCTCAATATTTATAAATATATATTAAAAAATTATTAAAAAGCGTAATCTCTTTAAAATTACCATGTATAAATTATCTCTCAATGGAATATTTCAAATAGAAAAATAAAAAAGATGGGATGATATTAAATTTTGCAATGTCTAATTTAATTATTTAGTAACTTTTATTTCTTTACATATATTTATTTAATAATACAGCTGATGGGATTAGAGGAGAATGAAGCATGTGGAAATAAAGGAGAGGAATGCAATTCTGAAAGGAAACTTCTTGCAGAGGCTCACTTGGATTACATATACACCCAAAATCTGGGTAGCCCTTGAAATTAATTAATTTTTTTTAATTACTTAATGCAAATTAAAGTGGTGGCAAGCCTGAATGTAACTTAATATATATGAGTTGCTTAATGCAAACTGGAAGATATGATAATTTACGATATTTGACCTTTATATACAAAACATGTATTAGAATTTTGTAGCCAAAATATAAGACAAAAAAATGCCATCTAAACTCGATGGCATTTTATGTAACCTTCATAATACAACTATATATTTATTAGTAGTAATTTTTCGAAAAACATGCGTCTCAAAAAGATTATTCAGAGAGTATGTATATAGTTGATTTTAATCTATCTTTTGGGGGGAATGGGGAAGAATCCATATGAACAAACTGTTAAAATAACGTTTCCTCCTATTCTCTTTACTTTTCTCATTTGGTTTTGGCATATTTACTAGTACACTTTTTCAATCTTAAATATTTCTGATTGCACTTGAGTAAAAATTATAAAAAGTTGATACTAATAAAATTTACAATAAGACGAATTAAACAAGATCTCACATGACTATGTATAGAATTGAAAAATCAAATGAAACAAGTAAAGCGAATAAAAATGAGTACATTAGTTTATACGGTCTATTAATTTTTTAGAATTAAGGTTCTGATATTGTTATAATAATTATGTATAATTCAAAGAAGACAATTGATCGATTTCAAGTCAACTGATTTTTAAGTAACGTTTGGGTAGAGCCGTAGAGCTAGTGATTCCACCTTTTCTGTTCTAATGAATGCGTCAAAACACATAAATGGGAGGATGCAGACATGCAGTCATGGAGATAATAATGTTATTGTTAGCTCTAAAATATATAATTGGTCACGAAGCATCTAAATATAGATAATTTACAAAAGCAGAAGTATTTGTTGGTGTAGAGTTGGTCAACATTTGCAATTTTATATACCAACGTTAGAGGAATTTTAGACAACGAGACCCACCAAAATGGAGTATCATTTATACTGATGTATTGTTTCAGCAATTTTACTACTTACATGAGAAACATTGATTTAATGGACAGAAAAATCAGATTTATATAAAAAATACAAATGATTGGTAGAGCGGAGTCGTTAAAATGAATAGATTAAAATAAATTGTGAATGAAATTATTAAGAAATAAGAAGATGCAAATTAAGTAGAAAGAAATCAAATAAAAAGTAGAGTATTTCATGTACACAAAAAAGAACAAAATTAGTGTAAATTCAAGACTTGAATCCACAGCCAATATATTCTCAATCACTTTTAACAAATTACTCTAAAATTAATTAGTATATAAAAAAATTGAAACAATTGAACATTGTTTCGGTGATGAAACGAGGAAGTGCAAAAGACACTTAAAATACCTGGAGATAGGTGTAATCGGGTACAACCATCAATATGCTGATAATGTTTATGATCCTTCCGCTGATGAGACCTCAAATCCTGCAATACAACGTTAGCCTTGTCCGGGGGTTATTTCCCGGAAAACCCCTCCGACGCTCAAGTCAGATCGGGAGACAGAAAGTAATGAATATATGATAATGAATGAATACAAGATTAACGGATTGTAGGATGAGTTCAGATCAATTGAAGGAATATTTGGTTCAGTATAGATTGTACGTAGAAAGGTGAATATTTATTGTGGTGTTAACGATAGCAATATAAAAGCTTTCTTTCTAATTAAATGATTGAAGGAAGTATTTTTGGTAAAATAAATTGAATGTAGAAGAGTAGAATTGTCTGCCATTTTATGTAGTTTCATGACATATTTATAGCAATTTCTTATAAGGACTCTAAATGTGGTTACTTGATCATGGGATGATCAAGGACATAATGTTTGTAGATGTGGGAATAATGGGGAGGATGGGTGAGTGGTAGATTATGGTGAGTAATGGGTAGTTATTTTAAGAAGTTATTGGACCGAGTTGGCTGGTTAGGGTTTGACTAAATAAATTACGGGTTTATTTATTTGACCCCATAACATTAGCCCCACGCATGAAGAGTGATAGATGAGGGAATTTAATGTAGCGAGGGTATCAGTCTTTATGCGGAAAAAATTATACCTGTGATGCAGATCAAATAAATATTCGGAAGAAACCATGCAATAAGGTCCGAATAAGGTAAACTTCGAATTCTTGCCTCGATGGGCCCATGATGGTGGAAGCCCCATGAATTATAAATGTTTGGCCTTTGGGCCACTTTTGATGATTCGACTTTTAAAGCCTGATATGATGATTCGGCATTTGAGCCTGATATGATGATTCGACATTTGAGCTTGATATGATGATATGGCCTGGCAGTCAAACACCTGTGACTTAGATAAGGAATCATATTAGATGAATCCTTCGAAAGCATTGATGAATATTCGGATCAGACATAAGTCTGCATTTATGGATATTTGGATCGGACGTAGGTCCGCATTGCCCAGCCGTCAACCACCCGGGACTTAGATAAGGAATCATACTAGGTGAATCCTTCGAAAACATTGATGAATATACTGATCGGACATAGGTCCGCTGAATAAGTGATCGAGTTATCAAGCTAGGAGATACTCACTAGAATATTTTGATGATCGGACGTAGGTCTGCATTGCCCAGCCGTCAATCACCCGGGACTTAGATAAGGAATCATACTAGGTGAATCCTTCGAAAACATTGATGAATATACTGATCGGACATAGGTCCGCTGAATAAGTGATCGAGTTATCAAGCTAGGTGATACTCGCTATGAATACATTGACAAATAACGCCCAAAATCACTCGTTTTGGGGCTTAACAAGAGTCCGAGTTACCAAGCTAGGTGACACTCGCAAGGATTTCACTTTCAAACTAGGTGAAAGTTTGATAATTAAGATAAATACTTTGAATATATCGCCCAAAATCAATCATTTTGGGACTTCAATAATAATATGACTTTCAAACTAGGTGAAAGCTTAGATGATTCCATAATATGACGAATAATGCCCACATGTTGGGACTTTAATAATAATATGACTTCCGACTAGTTGAAAGCTCAGATGATTCCATAATGTGACAAATAACGCCCACGTGTTGGAACTTCAATAATAATATGACTTTTAAACTAGGTGAAAGCTCAGATGACTTTATACACTCATCATTGAAAACCACATATAAGTAAGACCCAATATATTAAGAATAATAATGGTGAAGTATTAAATTTCCACGCATAAATAATAAATAATTCTTTTAATATGTGTCAATATCATACTTGATCACTTTCCACATCGACCCATGAATACAACAAATACGGAACACCCGATATACGTTGATGAATAAAAGTAAGAATAACCATATGATCATCATTAGATTAATACAATATATTCTTCACTTGGCAATACTAGTCAAAGATTTGCATCCTTTATGTAGCATTTCATTAGATGGCTATGGTGATGATTTTGCTTTATGTATCAAGTTACCTGAGATTGTTCTCTCACGGGCGGATGGTTCGAACCACTGTCAGATCATACCCGGATCTAGCCATTACAATCAATATAAGTAGTTTTTCGGGGATCTGATTAAGATAGTTTGAACCACTGTCAGATCGTACCCGAATCCAACTAATACATTGAATTGGGCAATATTTGGAGTAATTTTTTCGACGGAAAGCATTTGGTTGCAGCTAGTTTGAAAATGTTCTTCGGATCATTTAATCCTCTAGATAGTGCATTAAATCGAACTTCAACATTGGGACTAAATTTTTTTAGTCATTTGAAGTTGGTTTTGAAATGTTCTACGGATTTAATAACCTATTAGAAGGTGAATCAAACCGAACTTGGGTCCGACTTTATGATAATACATCATGACAATTACTCAACTGGATCTTTGATGATTCGGTCATAGCATAACTCAGCTACTCTCAATACTCAGACAATTTTGCGAAATTATTGGAGGCCCTTGGGGGGTCCGAGTTTTTAATATTTCGGACAAATTGATGATACTGCAAAAGACAAAACTTGTATAATAACCTTACACCAGAGAATCCCGCTATTCGATGGTACAGAATGACTCATCGCATCCGAATCGCTTATGATATATAGCTTATTAATTAGACGGTCACATAGTTGGAGTTGACAAAAAATGGTGAAATTAAAGAGCTGGAGATAATATATCACATAATTAGACGGTCACACACGAGTGGGAACCTTCTTTTCCTCATAGCAAAATGATCTTCAAATCAAATCTTCATCATTAACAAATAATTTCCGAATCCCCAAAAATAATGGGTGCCGAGAAAAATTCAGAAAATATTCACATACGGCACAGTAAAGATAAGATGATGGTCCTTTAGACCGAAACCACTTAGTTTAAGCTAGTTTGGAAACGTTCTATGGGTCATCTAATCCTTTAGAATGTGCATCAAACCGAACTTCAACATTAGGACTGAAATTTTTAGTCGATTGAAGTTGGTTTGGAAACGTTCTACGGATCTAATAACCCTTTAGAAGGTGCATCAAACTGAACTCAACATTGAAACGGTATACATTGATGAATAAGAGCAATAAGATCCAACTTTATATCCTTGAATAATGACAAACACTTGAAATGATTTGGCCCAAATATTCTCGATCAAGTTTTTCTCACAAAAGTGAAGAGTTAATAGTATCTAAAAACAGAGAAAAAAAATGTTTTCTTTTTTTGCTTGTTACATTCCTCATCATAAAATAAAAACCGTGCGGAAAAACGGTTATTAAAGCAGGACCGGACCGGGTTTCTGGAAGACCGGACCGGGTCCGTATGTTGAGAGTTTCCAGAAAGCAGAAATCGCAGGACCCGACTGGGTTTAGGCAAGACCGGACCGGGTCCGTAAGCTGAAAGGAAATCTGATGATTTGGTTTGTTGAGTGGTGATAGCCGAATGAATTTGGTGATATACAAAATATAATCATGATTGGAAAGTACATGTTAATGGGAATTAATTACTGATAGGAATTAATAATTGCATCCAATTCTCAGTATAAAAGAAGTTGGATTAAGCTTCTTCTCCATTGGATTGTTAACTCAATTGATTGAGTTGAATATGAATCCTGATCTTGCAGTGAAAAATCTAATAACTTTCAGCCCTAATAATGTTATTATGAATATAAAGAATAATAGCTGAACTTTAATAAAGTTTTAATGTATATTAAAAATATAATAATACCCCAAGACGGTTATTTCACTTCGTTAGCTTGTGATGCAAGAAGATTTTAAAGGACGATCCAAATATTAACTTGGACGTTTTTTTTTTTTATAAATCCAACCAGCAAAAGATATAGCAAATACTCCCAAACATTACTCCATTACAGTTCCTGACTTATACCCACCGAAGAAAAAATGATGAGATAGTTATACGCCATAAAATTGGGTATCTGCGGAGTTGTTCGAAAAAGGCGGCAGTGAGGTTTCGTGCTAGCATGTCAAGATCACGGCGAGTCACGGCTTGATTGTTAGCGTGACCCGCTGAAGTGTCTGTATCTATGCTATGCACGGTAGCGGTTTGTGTTGAATTTCTTTTGGAAGCCATGACTTTTCGTTCAGTCCCCACAGACGACGCCAAACTGTTTCGGTAATGAAATGATGAATTGTAAAAGACATTTAAATACCTGGATAAAAGGTGTGGTCGGGGATAACTGTCAGTATGCTGAAAGTGTTTATGATCCTTCCGCTGATGAGACCTCAAATCCTGCAATACAACGTTAGCCTTGTCCGGGGGGTGATTTCCCGGAAAACCCCTCCGACGCTCAAGTCAGATCGGGAGACAGAAAGTAATGAATATATGATAATGAATGAATACAAGATTAACGGATTGTAGGATGAGTTCAGATCAATTGAAGGAATATTTGGTTCAGTATAGATTGTACGTAGAAGGGTGAATATTTATTGTGGTGTTAACGATAGCAATATAAAAGCTTTCTTTCTAATTAAATGATTGAAGGAAGTATTTTTGGTAAAATAAATTGAATGTAGAAGAGTAGAATTGTCTGCCATTTTATGTAGTTTCATGACATATTTATAGCAATTTCTTATAAGGACTCTAAATGTGGTTACTTGATCATGGGATGATCATGAACATAATGTTTGTAGATGTGGGAATAATGGGGAGGATGGGTGAGTGGTAGATTATGGTGAGTAATGGGTAGTTATTTTAAGAAGTTATTGGACCGAGTTGGCTGGTTAGGGTTTGACTAAATAAATTACGGGTTTATTTATTTGACCCCATAACAAACATGTTGTAGAAGTGTTTTACTTATAGTTCTTGATAATTGATATACTTGTCATTAATTATACACTTCTTATTAATCTTTAATATTTTTAATTATATGTAATTACAATTAAAAAACCAACATAGATATTATAAGCACATGTATTGATTCTGTAAATTAATACTATTCAATTAATTTGTTTAATATACATTTATAGCAAAATCAAACGTAATAGAATAGTGCGCACATACATTTATAGCAACTGCAATTTTCTAATTCATGTCTTAATAGATTCTTTTTACCTTAACTGCCCATCTAATAAGTAGTATCAAACAGTGGTAATAAGAATGAAAACTAATGTAATTTTAGTTGAAAAATCTTTTGCTATCTTGATGGGTATTCTTGTTCAACTTTAAGTATCTCATTTTACTCGTAAACTTCATTCCAATGCATTATCAATGGGAAAGGTGGTATTAGATGGTAATAAAAATTTAAAAAACTTTTATGTGATCAAAATTTCATCATCACGGGAATGACATAGAACTTTTCAGAAAATTTTACACCATAAATCATTCCTATTGCACCATTTATTACCACCAACTAAACGGACCGTAAGGGCAAAGCCAAAGCAAGAAAACTAAAGCGTGCATCAACTAAAAAAATTCATTTCATAGTTGAATGAGCTTTTCTCCGCTTCATTTCCCTTTTTTACAATTTTTTTTGGTCGAATGTGACATGTTGATTGTAAAAGACTACATTATCCAAAAATTCTCCTCCAAGCTGAGAAAGCAAAAACATGGAGTACTCAGATAGTCCATCAGATTTCAGCCCAATTGCAAACGCTCACCCTAACCCTCAACCGGACCACGTCCCCCTTCTAAAAAAAGGAAAAGCGTAAAATAACAAATAAAAAACAACAAATTGTAACTTGTATGGTGGAATCAATGAACAAAACAACATGTACGACCTAAAAAGTTCAAATGAGCAACTTTCAAATAGCTTTACAAGTGCTGGACTGTGTGTGCTGGCGGTGATGAAGGTAGCAAATTCACTTCAACTGTGCCGAAATATCCATGGAAACAACACAACTCAATCCAAGTGGATAAAATGCAACTCATCTTCCCACATTACTATCATTGAAAATAAAAATAAGTGTGCAAGGGCAACTGGCAAGACGGCTGAAGCTCTAACAAATCCTACATTACATCACCTAGATTTCTCTGTAATGATAGAGAAAGAAGATACATTGACCTGAGCCATAAAGAAGGTTGACTGTACCTTTAGCACCAGCTTTCAAAAACAATGATCGCAACCCTCTTCCTTGGTCCACTGCTACCATCAGTGGTTAGTACCGGTTGCTTTACAAAATCATGTACACTTATCCTGTAGCATACAGATCACAGATAATCCGATTAGGGCAGAAGAGACTGTAAATAATCAACAAACATAAGCCTAACCAATTCGATGACAGTTTACTGATTGCTCCTGAAAACCAACAAATAGAAGCTTGCAGTTAAACCATTTCTCCTATAGACAATAATGCAAACAGAGGCAGCAAAACAATAGAACTAGATAAACGCAGAAAAAAATATATCAACCTAGTAAGCAAGCCCTTTGAGAGAATAAATCAAAGCAATAAATCATACTTAACTAACGAGGCAGAAATCAACAATAAAGAAATCTATGTTAAACATTCTAGAGATAAAAATTTACCACTTTACTGCCCTTAATAAGGCTCAAGTCATGACCTGAGTCACCTGACATACAGTTGGCATGAACAATCAACTTGTGTGAACCGTCATCATTGCAAGATCCTTCTCCGTTACTTTCTGACATAGTAGAAAAGTAAGCCGCTCCTTTGAACATCCACTGTTCCCTCTCTTGACAGTAAAAATCTTCCAAAAGCTCACCACATAAAAGACATACACATTGACTTTCATCTGCAGGAACTATTTTCTCATTCTCTTCTCTCGTCCGGATGGGTCCATCCATGAGACAAGTTGAGTTATAACCAAAAGGAAATCCAACCTTCCCCGAAATCCAATCACAAGATTTTGAATACCATCTCCTGGTTGGCTTATTCAAGCAATTACGCATCGAATTTTTCAAAGCATGCCACTCTGAATGTCTGGCTAGCCTTTCTTGCAGTTTGAAATGAAGACCACACTCAGCACAAGTATACGGCAGCTTGTCAGAGAGTCTATCAATCACGTCAGGATGCAGATCTCGTAATACACACGGCTTAAACTCGAGTCCTATGAGATCTCCATCCTCTTCTTTTGCGCTTTTAATTGTATCCAATGTCTTCCCTTTAAAATCCAAGGAAGAAGCCTTCTTGCTAAAGGATTCAGGTAGAGAATCAGAGAGTTTGGAAGTTAAATCTGTAACGGCAGATACTAGTTCAACAGCATGGCTTTGCTCTGGAAGCTGGTCCTCGGATTTCACAGAAACAGCAGCAGTTGCTACAGCTTTTGGTGCAGTAATCAACCCCTTTGATAACAATGTACCCAAAATTGAAAGTGGGTTGGACTTGGCAGCCTCAGCATTCAAAGATGGTGCTGATGTATTGCTCGCAGGAGGTGAAGAGACTGCAGACGCCAGAGGAGGCTTTTCTGGTTTACTTTGAGAGACATTAGCAATTGAACCACATGGACCTGATGAAATGAAAGAAGCAGATGAAGAAGATTGAACCCCAGCTTGTCTGGAATTAGAATTACCAGCAAGAAGCCCACTTTTCATAACAGCAGCCAATAAAGTACTCACATTCAACTGGCCTTGTATATTACCATCAATGTGATTTTGGTTATCTGATGAGGCACCTCTCTTTAAAAAGGAACCAACCAGCTTCTGAGCTTTCTGGCCAACACCCAAAAGCTCAGTCTCTGAACTGGAGTGCTGCTCAGATGGCGATATATGCTTTTGCGGAAACGAACTTGTAGGCGAAGGTGGTTTCTGCAAAGCCTGTCCTTGTGGTTTCGGCACATTAAGACTTTGATGTTTAGTAGGCATAGTATCCTGAAAACATTTATCACGAACCCCTGCACTTGATGGCCCAGATAATGAAGCTATCCTGTGATCAGATCGAAGCAAGGGATGAGATCTCACGTGTTCTTTCTCAACAAGAAGTTGACGAGGATCTCTTTTAGAGAATGAAGAGGAAGGAACACGCTGGTTTGAAACAGATTGCCCTGGAGATGGATGACGCCCAGTAGACGCTGAAACAGAAGTTGTAGGGAAACCAAAACTAGAGACACCGACAGGAGATGGATGAGAAGACCTCGAAAATCCATATGGCAGTTGTTCTTTCTGTTCAGAGGAAAGCCTCTCAGCCGAATGTTCTCTCTCAAAGTTGGACCTGACCTCAGTCTGGTTTTGCCATTTAGAAAGGTGGCTACTTAGCTCCTGCAGATTTGTTATACAATATCCGTTAGCAGGATCTGTGTATTTTGCACAAAAACAACTTAAACAAGGAATAATTATGACAATAGCAGATCAATTTAAAGAGAAGCATTATAAGGGCATGCCGGGAAAAAACAGCTGTGAGAAAGAGTTCCTGTTACATTAACTATTTACACATGATAATTAGATAAAATCAGAGGCTCCCTCCTACTATCATGATTATATCACAACCCACAAGGGTGTGTCATTTGAAACCAAAAGATACAGCTCAATCATAGTAAGACATGCACATATAATCTGTTAGAAGGCAGGGTCAAACTAGAATAATGGATTCATCGTGCAAGGGCATAATGTGAAAGATTCAAAGTCCATTTTTTAAAGTTTTGTAAAATGACCAAGAAGCAGGAAGAATGCAAGATCATTGCAGCCATCACATACATATTTCAATACAAATGGACACACATTGAAATATGTGAACATAAATATGTTGACTCATGCATGAAAAAATATCAAAAATTTGCTGACATGCATATTCCATTTGTCCCAAGTACTTTCCATAGTTAAGCACAAAGCTCATCCCGCAAAAAGTCACTGTAAAGCTATAGGTAACTAATCCTAGGAAATCTTACCACTCTCTCTGGATCATCGAACAAATTTTTTTTCTTTATCGTAGCTGTAGTACCAGGATCCATAGGCTTGGTTCCCAAATCATCCCACAGGTACTCCTCTTGTTCAGAATTTTTCCAGTTCCTAGACATCTCAGCAGCAGTGTTTGGATCATTCTGCACATAAAGAATATTACTTGCTGGTCTGACAGCTACATCGTCAGGAATCCCATGTTTACTATCGTATACATTCTTTTGGCCAGAAATTGACTCTCCCCCCTCTTTGCCATCACGAAGCCATTTCTGTCCAACAATCCTCTCCATAGGTTTAGCACTAGATGTAATTACAGGTCTTGAAAGCCCAGGTGCAAAATCATAATCACCATATGCTCCACCACCCTGTTTCTGAAGACTGGCTTCTCTCACTGGTTCTCTTTGAGGACGAATATTCTAAAGAAAAAAAATGGAATTATAAAGTAGACAATTAAAGCCAATATAGCAATCAGATAACAGGATATCTCAAAAAATCAGATGGAAAACAGTAACAGATACATGCAACTTCATTGAAGGATCCATCCATGACCCTTCGTGTCCAAAACCAACAATTCTCTCTGGCCTCTCCACATCTTCGGATGACCCAACATCTGTGAGCCCAATATCTGTAATCTTCACCTGAATAATTTGACACAAGAATAAGAACTCAACCCTTGACGTAAAATCTTTCGAGTCCTCCCAAAGGATTTTTTCTAACAACAATACCAAGATAACCAAATAACATCATTCAAGTCAGCCCCAGATGTAAGACCTTTCAAGTCCTCTCTAAAAATAATTTAAGAACAAAATAATAGCCTATCCAAATTTGCAGAAGCTTTCCATTGAATCACACAAAAGCAATTTGATTAATCAAGTTAAGTGTTTGGGAAACAACAATACAAATGATACAGCACTGTACTACCACCATGAATCAAGTTAAACTCTTTGATGGTTATCAATGTCTGTAACTAACTAATTAGATATATCATAATTGTAGTTCAGATCAACAATAATGTAAATGGTGATGAAAAATTCTCCAGCAGACTACAAGCAGCAAATACAAACCAAAAAAAGTAGCATCCACATGAGATGTAACCAACTACTCATATGGTTACATTTCAGACATTGCTTTTGGTAATGGATCAGTCCACTATACATCGAAGATCAAAAAAAACTATCCAATTTTACACGATTAGTAAATTTGAATGTCTTAGAAATCATTGCTTTCTTCTCCACCCTTTTCTTATTGACAAGAAAAGTTTTTCAATAGTCTCCATATCAAATTCTGTAACTTTTCTAAACAGTAGAAATGTAACACCTCGTCAGTATAACGCACACAACGCAATCAAAGAATGTAAAAAGTATAAGACCAGAGATAAATCTTACCTTACTAGACTGCTGAAGACGCTGTCTTGCTTCCAGATATCTAGGATTCACATGAATACTATGTGACTGACGCTGATACTGTGAATCAGACTTGGACACGGTAGTTCCAGACAATTGGCCAGTGGTAGCTGTTGGAAATCCAAGTTCTTTCTCAACGATCTGCAGTGGCTGAGGAGGGAAAACACCTTTCCAGGTCCCAAAAAGATGTCGCATACCAGAATGGACTGATAGATCTACTAGCCTATATGCCTTGCAAAACACCTAAACATTCCAAGGGAAAGGAAGTGAAATGCTTAACAAATACAGACAAGATAATTGAAAAAATAATAAGGATAAGAAATACACATCACAACAGGGGAAAATATAATGTTACTTATTTAATTTTTGTTGGGCGTGAAGGCAATATACATGATGATACTGCATATGTATAGGAAAGGAACGTGATGACCTAATATAAGAGAATTAAGTTTCTAATAACTTTTATTTCAAGAACACTTGTCATTCTTGCTTGGAACAAACTTTTTCGAGGGACCTTTTATTCAGAGAGGACAGTGGTGATTATCTACTTAGAAAAAAAAAACTGTAAATATAATTTCAGAGAATTTGAACACTTGTTAGACCCCCATCAAAAGGAAAGATATATACAAAATTCAACCGCAACCAATATAAAAAAAATAATATTTTCCAGTCAAATGCATAGAGCAAAATAAAACAAGCACAAGTTGCTTATCTCATCCTAAATTTTCAATTAAACTTGACTCTGGAAGGAGAGGAAAAGATGTCCAATTGTCCAACACAAAACTTTAGAACTTCAAGCAATCACCAGAGTCACACTGAAAAATATTCAAATTCTAACCTCAGGTAATCTTGCTGCAAAATACTTGATGTAATCTCTACCAATATTCTTCACAATGCTATCCAGTAGATAAAGTGAGGGCAGTTTCTGGTCACTAGGAACCTACAGATTATATATCAATATCAAATTACAAAATAAATTACGTCGAAAAAAAAGAAATAACCAATAAGATGATTATTAAAGTACAGAGAAAAATTTGATCTAAGAAAACAGCAAGCTACTGACGAATGTAGAACATATCAAAAAATCTAAAGTCGCCCAAATGCGCACAAGTGTTTAATGCACTTCTGACCCCCAACAATTTATGAAATACAACATGTCTTAAGAATACAAATATCAGCACCACAAAGCAACTTCCTTGGGAGTCAATCAGCTCCCAGTTATTAAGCAATTATCCGATTTCTCCAAACTATGAATCCAATAGCATTTAACTGAGTTTAAAGATTCTCTACACTACAACAATAGTTTTCATTACCTGCTTTCAGTAGAGAAAACAGCTCAATGTAAATCCACCAATTCATGCTTTTAAATGCAAATAGGCATCCATGAAATCAAGGCAAATCCCCTCAAAGCAATCTCAGGAACAATTGCTTCATCGAAAATCCTATATTACATAATTGAAAAAGAAAAAGAAAAAAAACTGGATTCCCTATAATGCACGAAGACAGCAAAGCGACAAAGAAAAAAACTTAGGGCAGCAATTCATTCAACACTTTAACAATGGTGAGATACAAGAAATGTCTCTAAACAAAACCCAAGTAATAATACTTCCACCATTGATTATTTATCTTTCAGATACATGTTGCATGATGGTGCAATATACGTTACACTAGGATTCCCTGCTCAAGCTTTTAACTGTAAAATAAATACTTAAATTTCCACTGTCAAAACAGCTAGAAATGACATCAACTACACAACTTCTGAGTTCTAAAAGACAAATGCAACACCATCTTCATTCTGATTAGAACAATTGATGTCCAGTTAAACAAAATAAACACTCCAGACATACTAGATAGCCAAATTGTAGTTAACAGTGTTTAGTCCCATAGCCGCCATGACAATACACTTCTAATAGAAATTACTCCCACGGGTACTAGAGCAATATTGAATAAGTGTATAGAGACGTATGTCAATAAGATTTGATAAGATACAACAAAGTTCAAGAGTAATTCTTGGATTCAGCAAGTTACATATTAGACTATTGAGAAAAACAAAAGAAATGGATTGCTCCAAATTCAACCACATAAACTTAATTGTTTGATATAGATTCGCTCTGCATCACAAAAAACTATTAGCATCTAGAACTTGCGCATACAGGACAATTTCGGAAGTCCAGACACCATTTTTCGTACTTAAGATAACAAGATGTGCTTAACTAAATAACTAAAATCAATTGCTTGTAATTGAATTGTTCATGTAGATTCAAAGGACACACATATAATCCTGAAACACTTCCAATTCATTAATTCCATCTTTTACAATAATAATTGAATTGAATTGAATTTGCAAGGACTGATAAAAATTAAGGCGAATGGCTCATTATGATTACCGACTTGCCGCGGCTGTACAAAGAAATTTACCTGCCTAGCCATGCAGCAAATTTAACACTACATTATATATAAAACTATTACATATTTACAATTATAACTAATGCAACTAAACCATTTATATTAAGCCGAATTCAAATTCACCTCAATAATGTTAGCACATATGGTGTCCGCAATGGCTTTTGCAGCCTGCAAATTCTCGCCTGCAATAATCGTCAAATTCGTAATGATAGGCTTTGAATTGAATGTCAATTCAGCCAAAGCTGTCTTATATCGATTAACCAGTTCCTGATGCTGCTGAAATTGCTCTAAAGAGCCGCAACTAGAATCTTCGGAACCTCTATGTTTTTCATTATTATTTGTCCGATATCGAGTAGCTCCTGAGCCTGAACCAATCACCGATCGCTGTTGTTGCAATGGTTGTTGGAATTGTCTGCTATTGGGAGTCGTTGAGTCTTCTGTTAATCGTGCCTTTTTGGCAATCAAATCTCTCGATCTATCAAATGGTGGTCTACGTGAACTCTCCATCTCCATTTACAAAAATGATAAGAAACAAGAAATTAACTGAGATATCAAAACCCCTAACCCTACCCCTAATTTGAAGTATAAACAACCTTCTTCATTATTATAATACAATGTCAAATATTCCTTATATATTAAGAAATTGAAAACAAAAACAATGTTACAATAATCAAATTGCAATTTGCAATCTAAAACGAAAAGGAACAAAAGATACAAAGAGAATGAGAAACTAAACCCTAAACGTAACCCTAACCCTAATTTTTAAAGAAGTAATTCCCAAATATAGCTTCAACCTTCAAGCTTGTAAAAGAAGATCCAAGAAGCAAAAACTTGAATAATGAAACAAAGTGGAAAGTGGATTGATGGGAATCAAGATGGAGGTGAGAGAGAAAGGGATATGAAAGAAGGGGGAGAATGGGAAGCTCGATGATGTTGGAATGAAGCAGCTCGTTTTTCTTTTTCCCAGATTAAGATTATCTTCTAGTTTTTCACTAAGTAATTCAATAATGGTTTTTAGAATTTGATTTGATCTACCATTTCATTTTATTATCCAAGTGAGCTCGAGTTTTCAAGTATGATTTTAATAATGGTAAATTAGTCTCAAACATTAAAAAATTATTATATTTTAATTTTGACTTAAAAATAAATATTTATTATCTATTACATACTTCCTCCGTTCCATAATTGTTGCTACCTTTGCATGAGCACGGGAATTAACAAAAGTGATTGACCTACACTGTAGCTGATAGTTTACTTTATAGAGTATAGTATTTTATTATTATTAATTGAAAAAAATAAGGAAAAATAGATTGTTAGGTTACTTTATAGGGTATAGTATATATTTTATTATAAAGTATAGAGTATAGAGTAAGATAAAAATAGGGGTAGATAGAACTTTAAATGATTGTTTTATTACTAAAAACGAAAATGTAGCAAGTAATATGAAATTGCCAAAAATAAAAAATGTAGTAAGTATTATAGAACGGAGTAAGTATAAGAAGAGAGGAATTTTTAACTATTTATTTTTGCATCTAATGAATAGTTAGATTCAAGCTTTTGACACGTGTTTGCAAGTATCCAGATTATTACACGTGGCAACTTTCACCTGTTTATTCATCATCCTTTTCAATCTATTCTACTGATCTTCTTTCTTGCATCTAACTTTCACCTTTCATTTCTGAATTTTCATCTTCCTTCACCTTCGCTCACCTTCCCTCTTTGAATTTTCATCTACCTTCATCTCTTCTTGAATTGTCCGTTTCTTCATGTCATCTGTTGCTTTATTTTAGGTGACTTGTTGAGCTTCTTCGGTCCTTAATTTGTCCATTTCTTGGCTGCATTTCAGGTAATTGAGAGCTTTCAGATTATATTTTCATTTGGAGTTAAGGATGAAAAAATTAGGGTTATATTTTTGAATTAATTCAGGGTTTTTGTTTATTTTTGAATGAAAAATCAGTTTATTTTTGGATTTCATGAAGTTCTTCTCTCCTCTTTCTCCATATTCAGTTTTTATCAAAATCACACGCCATTTCTTCTATCCTCTTTCCCAATCTTCAATTTGTTAACTTTGATTTTCATTGTAGTTTGTGGTTGATTTTGATTTTTCTGATTTTTTTTAGGGTTCTCAACAGCAGAGGTGCCGTTAGTAGTCAGCTTATATCACGATAGTTTTGGTTATTCTTCTATCCATTAATTTGTTGATTAGACTGATTTTATATGCTTGAGATTGTAGCCAAGAGTGTTGACTTTTATTTTTACTTAGATTAGTTTGATTTTGAATGATCTTTTATAATGTTGATGATGATGACTGCTTGTTGGATTTACCCCCAATTTCAATTTGTTGCAATGCAGGCTATGGTGCAGCCTGAAATGGCATTTGTTGTGAATGGGCTAATGCAATGGTGAAGAAACAAGAAACAAACTAAACTAATGCAAAGTAAACCACAAAACAGAGCACAACAATGCAAGAAGCAAAAGACACAATATATGAGGTCTAAGGATACCTTCCCCTCAAACAATGCTTACTATCATTAATATATCAACATACATCAATGAGAAGCCTCGCATAAGCTTTGAAAACACACTCACAAAGCAAAGACCTCACCTTTAATGGTGGTCTCTCACAAACAACCTAATATAAAGATGAAGGAACTCTAATGGAGTAAACCCTAGTTGCCTCACTTGTATTAGTCTCTCAGCTTAACCCTAACACACTCCTAAGACCCCTTATATTTATATAGTACTGTTAGTTGTTTGTGATTTTAGTATTGAAATATAAGTTTTCTTGGTTTGAGTTGGAATTAGGTTTTATTAGAAGTGTTTTTGTTAATGATGATGATAAGGTTGATTGGTGATTGAATTGAAGAATAGGATGAGAAAATTATACGAGGTCTTTTTAAGTATTTGGAAATCGCGAGTGTATCAACTGTAATATTGTGGTATGCGCTATTGTGGTATGCGCTGATATCTATATTTGTATGTTTATTTGAAATCCTTGGTAATTGGAATTAAGCTTCGTTGTAAATTAATGTTGACTTTCTTTAATTAGTGCATATGGAAGTTGAAGTTTGCATTTTTCTGAGCAATTAGGAGTGTAAGTTTTGTTACTTGCTTCTAATTATTGATGAAATTCAAGTATGTGAGGTTTCTTATGTATTTAGGAGCTTCCGTTATGAATATGTAGCTATTGTATCTACTTGCCTCTAATAGTGAATTGTGCACAATCACTCCCTTATTATATGATGATTTTTCGTCATTTTTGCATCATATTTATCAGCTTTATATATTGTATTGTATTCACTGCTTTCCTATTGTTTTTTTTATATATATAATAGATTTTATTGCATTTTTCTGGGTTGTTTTTTTATTTTTATTTCGAGTGTTTGAAAATTATTGTTGGCTGCATTTTTGTGCTTAATTTACTTGCATCGACGTATCTGATGAAGACATTTGATTCTACTCTAGCTGTTTACGAAGGTTTTTGTCATTTGAAGCATGTAATGATATATTTTTGTTACATTTTTGTTTTGATTGAATTTTCTTGAATTGTGGTGACATGGAGCACAAGTTAATTATTAATTACCAGTGAAATTTGTTACTTTTTTTGGGGGGAATTTCTCATTTAATTCCTTTATATATGACTTGATTTGTTTATTAGAACAATAATTATTATGTATTTTTATTTGTAGGTTTTGTTTAATTTGTATGTTGTTACTGTTTGCTAATGATTCAATTGGGGGCTGATTTTTCACACTATGGTTGTGATTCAGCCTTGAAAATTTTTAAAAAGTGGAGTGAGGATATGATTCATGGAAGGAAGATTTCAACTCTGATTAAATTGGGGTGAACTTTACCGAAAAGTACGTGACTCACAGCTTGTAGGACTTTCAGGTTAGTCAAAGGAGGTAATAGTGCTACCTTTGATTCTACTCTGGTTGCATTCTTCATAAAAAATGGCATTGTTTTCTAATGTTTGTGTTTGATCTCATATGAATTTCTTTTCGTTCATAATTTTAATAAAAATAATACATAATAAGTTATTCATGTTTATGGCTATTTGGTGTTTGGTTGTGTTAAAACACCCAGCTCCATTCCTATGGATAAGAACACATGTATTGATTTATATGAAACTGGTTAAATTGAGTCGGATGTGATAGAAAAGGAAAAAAATTGATTAGAGAGCTAAATCAAACAGAGACATTGAGAAATCACTGTAGAATGCTTTTTCTAGGCATTTTCGCATTTTTTTGCCT
The DNA here is from genome assembly GCF_026212465.1 of Amaranthus tricolor. Taxonomy (NCBI): domain Eukaryota; kingdom Viridiplantae; phylum Streptophyta; class Magnoliopsida; order Caryophyllales; family Amaranthaceae; genus Amaranthus; species Amaranthus tricolor. The sequence goes on along the minus strand of NC_080051.1, from coordinate 29,702,216 downwards.
GCTTTTCCCATCTTATTGCTTTTCCCCATCTTCTAACATCTCTAAAAGCCTGCTTTTCGCCTTCATTCGATTCTTATACTCGATCATCTCTCTATTTTGGATGCAAATTAAATCAGATCTGCAAGGTAATTTCTTCAATCTAATAAATGTTTTCTTTGCGAATTCTATAGTATAATTTTCAGAAATGAAACACAATGAAAAAATTTGTGTTGTGTAGAATTTTAATATGGGTTTTGGACGGTTTTTGGATTATATCAGATCATCTCTCCATTTTGGATGCAAATTATATCAGATCTGGAAGGTAATTTCTTCAATCTAATAGATGTTTTCTTTCCGGGAAAGTTGACAATGGCGTGGTATGAGCGGAAGTGAAAAGCAACAAAGAAAGATGAGCAAAAGGTGGCGAAGAAAGATGAGCAGAAGATGGAACTCGTGGAATAATCTCAGGCAATGGGTCAGTCATTTTCATCTTATTCCTCATTTTTTCTATTCTGTATTTTTTATTTCATGTTTTCTCAAAAATTTTCTTCATATCAGAGCAGTAATGATGTTCAGGGATCTGTGTGCGTTGTCAAAAGGTATAAATTGAAAATTGTAGATTTTAGTTTTAATTTGATCTTGGTTTCAGAGTGAGGATTTTATATTTCCCTGAAAATGTCGAGTTAAAAATTAAGAATGCATTGATCCTTGCATTGTGTTGCTACAATCTCAGTAAGTGGCAGCCCGGAATTGTTATCTTCTACTGTCATGCCTACAACATTTGTCATTAGTTTAATTTAACTAAGTGGTCCTAAACCTTAAAGTGTATCACCCATTTGAAGTTATTTAGGACTAGAGCATGTTAAAATGTCACCCCCAAATTCAAGGCTTTAGTTATTGATGGTTCAATCAATCTCACACGGTTAGAATCTCAACCACCTTTCATTTAAAATGTCACCCCTAATTATCTTTTACCAAATTGTTTAGCTTAGCAAATTGCTTTGAAGAGATCAGTGTTGGGTATTAACTACAACTATGAACTCTTAAATTGATTTTGGTGAAAAATATTGTGGGCTACATGGCTAACGTGTTGACATTGGTAAATGAGTCTGGTTGTTGAAGTAAACATGAACTTAACTTTCCTAGAAGTAGGTGTTCGGAATATGGGACTATATCGCTGAACCATTTGCACAAATATTATTGTAGCTCATATCATTAGATTGCTTCCCATTTCTTTGTAACTCACTTGAAGATTGAGAAACTTTAGACTCGGTCAATCTCATCTAACAACTCATACATCCTTGGTATCAATTCTTTGTCATGAATGAAATTAGTACAGGTAAGTCATTAATGTTGATCATTTGAATTCTTTAATTACTTTAAAAAATCCTTTAATCTTGATGATTGTTATTATAGTTGGATCTGCAATCTAGGCTTTTATGTGCAACAGAATAGGATTCATCATAATCTAAAACATAATAGGATTCAGCATAAAAGTAATCCCATTTATGAACAAGAAAAGATCAATAGACATGTCTTTGGGGTTATTTGAGCTCTTTATTTTGTTAGGTTTTGTGCAGCAAGTTGATGATTTTTGGCTCAAATTGTAGGATTCCGTATTTGGAATGTCGTACTGTTACATCGCACTTTTTGATGTCATTAAAGTCAGGCTTTCATGTAATATACATACACTTAATTAGGTGCATTTTCATTTATTGATATGTTGATAGCATCGTTTTACTCTTTTTATGCTTCCATTTCTTTCGATCCGTTCTACAACAATTTTGAAGGAATGAATTTTAATAATTTCAGGAAAATCTTGGATAAAATTTAAATAGTTTTAATGGTTATTGGTGCATCGTGCATATAACAGATTTGATGCAGTAATTCACTTTGCCGGACTTAGGCTGTGGGTGAAAGTGCTGCTCATCCATTTCGTTATTTTGATGATAGTTTGATTGGATCAATCAATTAGTACCAAACAATGGCCAAATATAATTGTAAAAAGGTCAGATTTCTGGTCAATTTTATGCACAATTGTCTAATTTCTTATTACTTTTTATGATTGTGTATGTAAGAAATATTGAGTCTTCGACCATGAGCTTGAGTTTTAAAGCCAACGTGAGAAAAAAGTCGCGAATTCGAATCACTTGAATATTAAACGACAAGTATAAAGAGAGACTACATCCACATTTCTTGTCCCAAATCATTCTCGTGTAAAAGGGCTTAGAGTCTTTAACACATCATGAGTTTCAACCGTCAGTTGAGCTTTTGTTTCCTTCGACCTTTTATACATAAGATTTTTTCATTTAATTTGTGATTGTCCGCTATCACTTTGTTGATTGAATTACTGGTTCAAATTTTTAATTTGGAAATTTGATGTTGGGCTATGTTATTTCCTTATTGATTATTAACTAATTTCGATTGATTTATTAATTTTTTATTAGAAGAATATATTGATGAATATTTCTCTTGGAATATTTTTCGTTAAGATATTCTCTTGGATTTGATAGATGATTTATTTGATTATTTGCTTCATGAAATCAAGTGTATCTACATCATGAAAGAGGGTTTTGAACCGGTGTAATATAATTCGCCAGTTAATTTGCTTTATGAATTTACAATATGACCCTAAAATATCTCAAAACCGACCATAATTCGCTTTTTTTATTCGCGACTTGCTAGGAGATTAGTGTATCATGTAATAGTGTTCTGAACAATTATTAGATTTTGGAAATAATGACATATTCATCTTTGTTGATTTGTATTAGCTCTTATGATAATTTATTTTCATGCAAATAATGATAATTGGAATTTGGATCATCAGATGTATAATTGTTTTTTTCACCTTCAGCTACAATTTATGGACAACCTAAGAAAACTCCATGTGTAGAAGATTTTGAATTAAAGGGCTATGAATCCATAGAGCCGCACCAAGGTATCCTTTTGAAAAGCTCTTGATGTTTGTCATCTTGAATAACCCCAGTGATGAAAATGATTGGCTCATTTTGCCTATTTTTCCTTTTTGTGATTTCCAGCTTTTCCTTGAAGAAATTGCCCGAGAAATATCAAATGCAGACAAAGAATGGAGCATAATATGGCGAAGGTACTTCAGCCTCGTTGGGGCACACGAGAGTGTTGAATTATTACTTGAATGGCGTTGATATTGAGACTTGAAGATCAGATCAATCTCATGCCTCAGCTTTTATTTGCAGAAGAATGTATGGATTGACCATGTGAATTGCTTTTTATCTTTTCCTTGCGCTTTTGCCTTTTGGTTCACATGATTTGATCTTTGGGTCACTAATTTTATCTTGGTGTTCCCTGAGGAAAAAGATGGCAATATAAGTCGAAAAGAGTGCATATATACTTTTAGATAGTGTTGAATTACAGGAAATTGTCATTGAAAATATGGGCATGTAGATAACTGATATATACCTCCATAGACATTTCAAATGTTTGAAATTTCGACGAGTGAGTGAGAGTGACAACTTGAGGTTTGTTTGAAGCAAAATGGTGCAATTTTTCAACATTAGCCTCTTAAACGATCACTATTCTATTTAAGAGCAAGAGTGACAACTTTAGGTTTGTTTGAAGCAAAATCGTTGGATGTTTCTGAACACCTTTTAGCATAACACCTTAAAACCTTTTTTTTAATTTAAGAGCAATAATACACAAAATGATTTTGAGCACAACTTCCCCCCTCGCTCTAGATCAATTACATGATAATAGAATGGGATGTATTCACCTTACATAACACTTAAATTTTATTTTTACTATGTTCTAAAGTTAAATTTAAGCCATAAATCTTATTTTTTAAGAGATGCTCTTACATAATATAAAAATTTATCTTATTACATTTTCACTCCTTTCATCCTTTATATCTTTGTAACACATACTCATATTGTTAATAGAAGTATATAAAATAGTATTATTAAATTTAATAGGGTAACTTGGGAGACCGCGTGCATAGCCTGCGGCCCCACAACTAGCTAGTAAAAATATTATTTAAAAGTATTTCTTTTAATAAAATTAAAGATAAAGTCAAATAATTTTTTTACTATGGTTTAACACTTTAAAGATAAATAAAAAAATAAATATAACAGATGATTAATTATCTTATAGCATATCAAAACATATTTGTGAGATCTTACGAGCCTACATTTCGATTCTACCCCTTTGATCCTTATCGATCTTAGGTAGGATCTCAATTTTAACAACCTTGAATACAATCGAACAATTTTTATTATTTGCTACACTTGTATAATAGTCACGTCCCAATGAGTTTGACTCAAGTAGGCAAGGCAAATAGGCAGTGTATGCCCTCTCCATACCCCCTATCCATGGCGAGTAAACTTTTCATATCCATATTAGCCCACCTGACTATGCATTTAAACTCATCCTCACCCAATATAAGTACCGTTTTATACAATATACAAAATTAAAAACAATGTAAATTGAAATAAGACATTAACAAATGTGCGAAATATAACCCAATTTATATGTTGCCTTGTTCTAATTACTTATACTTCACTATTTTTATATCCCGCAAATATGTTTTATTCTCATTTGCAAATTCAATATTTACTAAATCTTAACATACGTATTTAAGGAACTTACTATTTATCTATTTAATCAACTACAAATTAATACACTTACTATTTATCTATTTAATCAACTACAAATTAATATTGACATGTAAATTTTTTTCTGATATACGGTAGATTGGGAATAAAGAAGGATTAGATGTGGAGCATCCAAAACAGAATCCAAATTTATCCTAAAAAACGAATGTAATTTTCTACATATTCCTTATAAGTCCCATAGAGTACTATTTTGTGGTTGATCAGTTTTCTTTTGAAAGAAATCTAATAATTAATTGATAAAGATGGCATACTACATCTAAAACGAGTAACAATCAATCAAATACATAACAATTTTAATCAAACAAAATTTTATATAGAAAAGGTCGCGATCATTATAAAAGAAATTTAACATTGAAGCATTCCCTCTATCACATCGTTGTTTGAAATAGTCTCTTCCGAGGGGTTTTTAGATTTGGTGTGGCTTTGAAAGAGAAATAAGTTTGATTCTATATTAGCAGAATTGACACTCAAGATGATGTTATATACCTTTTACCATCGATAACAAGACTTCAAACTCTCACCATAGGAGACTTTAAAACCCAGTATATGAATAGATCGAATGAACTTTATTTGTAGCATAAAACAAAAAGTCAAAAATAAAAAATTTGGGTCTTAACATCAACCATATGGTTTGATACTTGATAGTAGCCCCAAAGTAAAAAGTGAAGGCTAGGGTTTTATTGAGAGAAAAAAAGGAGATTGCAGTTGATCAACCTGAATTATTTATATGCTTGTTAATTATTTTAAATTTTTGAAAAGTAGATATTTTAAAATAAATAAAAATAGAGAATTAATCGTGTGATGTAATTAAAATGTTTGAAATATTGTTAAAAAATAAAAAATATATAAATATAAATGGGATAAAAAATGTTGGAAATATTGTTAAAAAATAAAAATAATTTTAAATATATGGCAAAATGTTAAAAAACTACCTAGTATATACTTCATTTTGCAAAAAACTACCTTAAATAAAATTTTTTGCAAAAAACTACCTTATATAATACAATTGTTTGCAAAACACTACCTTATAACGGATTGCCGCTATCTTTAACCGTTGACCCGCATGTGAGACGCACGTGATGCATTACTGTATTTAATTATTATTATTATTATTATTATTATTATTATTATTATTATTAATTTTTTTAAAAAAATAAAAATAATGATAATAATAAAAATTTTAAATAAAATAAAAATAAAAACAAAAGTAAAATAATAATAATAATAATAATAAAATAAATAAAATAAAAATTTTAAAAGAAATTTAAAATAAAATTAATTTTTATTTTTTTACTTTTGTTTTTATTTTTATTTTATTTAAAATTTTTATTATTATTATTTTTTTTATTTTTAAAAAAATTTAAAATAATAATAATAATAATAATAATAATAATAATAAATAAAAATAAAAACAAAAATTTTAAAAAATAATAATAATTAAAATTTAAAAAAATAAAATAATAATAATAATAATAATAATAAAAAAATTCAAAATAAAATTCAAAATAAAAATAAAAATAAAAAAATAATTATAATAATAATAAAAAAATATAAAAAAATTATTTTTTTAAAATTTTTTTATTTTTATATTTATTATTATTTTTTTTATTTTTACTTTTCTTTATATTTTTATTTATTTTAAATTTTTATTATTATTATTTTTTTTATTTTTTAAAAAAAAAATAATAATAATAATATTAATAATAATAATAATAATAATAAAATAATAATAATAAATATAAAATATAAAAAAAATAATTTTATTTTAAATTTTTTTAAAAATTTTTATTTTATTTATTTTATTATTATTATTTTTTTCTTTTGTTTTTATTTTTATTTTTTTAAAATTTTTATTATTATTATTTTTTGTATTTAAAAATAATAATAATAATAATAATAATAATAATAATAATAATAATAATAATAATAAAAATAAAAACAAAAATTAAAAAAAATAAAAATAAAAATTAAATACAGTAATGCATCACGTGCGTCTCACATGCGGGTCAACGGTTAAAGATAGCGGTCAAAGGCCACAATCCGTTATAAGGTAGTGTTTTGCAAACAATTGTATTATATAAGGTAGTTTTTTGCAAAAATTTTTATTTAAGGTAGTTTTTTGCAAAATGGGGTATATACTAGGTAGTTTTTTAACATTTTGCCTAAATATATAAAGGAATCAAAATTGCAATGTAAGTGCAATCGCACCGAATAATCGTGAGTCAATCACCCCATATCGTTAATTTTTCAAGAGAAAAACAAATAAATTGAAATAGTTGAACACTCCAATTATGACTTATCTCTGAAAAATGGGTCAACATTCTTACAATTACTCCACCCATTAAGAGTATATCAACAAGGACAAAAATTGTGGTTTCAGGTATGGACCCAAAAACCTAAAATTTTTTACATTTTCATATATTTCATCATTGTTATCATATTTGAGAATTTTTAAATCTATGATGTTAGTTACTCTAAAAGATACATCATATAATTGTACATTCATCATTAAACACAAGCTTAGAAAGAAACAAACCAACTTGGAATAGTAACTATTCTTAACTCTTATTAACCGTCATTGCAAAACACAAAGATAAAGAAAATTGTTTTTTCGAAGAATTACTAAAAATTTAGAGCTATCTGAAAGTACGAGTATAATATTTGAAATGAAAACCTTATAATCATTGTTAGATCTAGATATGATAGTTGATTGTAAAATCCGATTGCCAATATGATAAAATAATAGATGTGTGTCATTGCATAAGTTGGCTGACTTATCCATATTTCTAAACATTATAATTTGAGCATAACTTTAACACTAACTTATGATTTTGAACTCTAGATGCACATATTGCGTTAAGATACTCAATTGAAAATGCATCATTATTGCTACCTTAGTTACCGACAGATTTGTCGATTGAATTTGAACTCAAATAGAACATTTATTTTCCTCGAAAAAGTTGCAATACATGTTCGTTAACTTATCAACAAACTCATTTATTGGTGCAAGTATTGCCCTATTGTGAAAGTACAAATAATCATGCCTTGGTGAATTCCAAAATAAATGCAATAGACAATTACAAACATTGGATCAGATGCATCATTTATTAATAGATCTTCAATTATATCGATAATAACATCTCCATCGTTACGTCCTTCAAGCTTTTCATCTCCAAATTTAAGAATTTAATTTGTAAATTCTCGTAGTCGGTGGCGAAACTTGAATAAAATTTTAGGAAGGGTAGAGTTAATAAAAATATTGAATTCAATAATATATATAGCCAATCAATACACCAAAAATTATTACGTAAATTTTGAATTAAAGTAAAGCTCGACGCTCTTTTAGCACTTTAAACTTGTTTGTATTCTCATTGACACTATATGATTTTGCTATTTGTCTCTAAACATATATTACTAAACTATCGGCAAGAAAATCGTTACCCATTTTGTTACGAAGTCATGTCTTCACTATCTTCATAATTAGTTGTTTTATTTTATGGGTTTTCAGCGATAAAAGTATTCACTTATTCAAACTAATTATTAAATAAAGAAAAGAAAATTAAATTAAAAATATAAAACAAACCTTTGTCCTTTAGTTGTGGATGATAAGCTTAATTTTTGATTTTGCCGATATCTCCTAATTGCTTTCTTCTTTTTTTCATTTTTTTTTCAGTTGTTAAATGATAATTTCATTCCTAATTTGATACTCTATTATTACTTGTAAGATTTTATTTTATTTTATTTTAGTTATTCATTCTCTTCCTTTATTGTGTTGTTTTTATTTATTGGCTTGAAATTTTCAAAAAATATAAAATGACGATTTCATATTAAAAAAATTTTCCGAAAATCTCAGAGGTGCGAAGCCCCTACCCGCCTCAACTAAGTTCCGCCCCTGCTCGTAGTTCATCGACATTGTTGATGTTATTCATTATATTGTAAATTCTATAAATATCGATTTATATTTATAATCATTTTAATTAGATCATATTAATTAGAAATAATAAAAATTAAATTAACATATGAATGTAAAGCAAATGGAACTGTTTTTTGAAAGCAAATTTCAATTTTTAGGAAAAAAAATTTTGATTCTCACGTAATTCTCTCACCCTCACAAACATATTTAAAAAAATATTGTTATTAATAATAGCTCTTCTGTTATAAGATCGTCTCACTATTAAACAAATATATCATTTTTATAATTGATCACTTGAACATATTTGTACTATGATACTGTTTCATTTAAGATTTTCAATATATAAAATGATATTCCTACCTCCGAGCAAACCGACGGCTCTAACAAAACGGTACAGCTCCAAACTTCCAATAGATCTGTTGACGGTGACGATAATAATAAATAGTAATACTTTTTAAAATAAATAAAAAAAGAGTGGGGTGGGGGGAAGATGGTAACATGAGACGTGGAGCCCACAGGTAGATCTGCTTCCAATGTTTATGAGTTGGGAGTAAAACCTCCCCCATTTTTTATTCAGAGTGGAACACTACTAATGCTAATTATGAAAAATCAAAGATTATATAAATTTATTGAATTTCAGAGACTTCAACATCAAGACAACAAGATCAAGAGAAGGCAATGAAATTGTAATAAATACAGCCATAGCTCCCAATTATATGCTCTTATTAGGCCTTAGCGTACAAACAAATTCTCACAACTACCTTCCTTTTTCCTCTTCCTCCATTACTACTGTTTTGGTGCTTCTATTCTTCCATTTTTGTTCTCTATCTTCTCTGCAGTACCAGAATCAAGGTTTGTTATAATTTCTATTTACATTTCATTAATTTATTAGAATTCGGAAATTCAACGCTATTTTTCGGTGGAATTTCTTTGCTTTGGCGCCCATTGTTTTATCAATATTCGAATTTCGAGCTATTTAGTTTGTGAATTAAGGTTTGTTATAATTTCTATTTACATTTCAATAATTTATTAGAATTCGCAAATTCAACGCTATTTTTCTGTGGAATTTCTTCGTTTGGTGCCCATTGTTTTTGTCAATATTCGAATTTCGAGCTATTTGGTATATTTGTTTGTTTCTCTGAAATTTCAAAGTTATTCTCCAATTTCGGCACATCTTTCCAAAAATAGTTTTTCAAGTCTATTCTTTTGACATTTTTATATCACTTTAACTTTTTTGAATTTTCAACTTTAATTTCAATAACGCATTTGCATCTGTTTTTACAGGTACTCAATTAACAATTGTAGCTAATTCAGCTCCATTTTTCAAAGAAGAAAACCAAAGCAGGTTAGCTTTTTCACTCACTTTATTTTAATATTTTTATATTTTTTATGGTCTTTATATAATTCTCACTAATTTTTTAAAAATAATTATTTTATAAGTTGATGTCTTCATATTTTTTCCATTAAATTTCTTTTAATATTTTTTTAATATTTATAATATTTATTTTTTTCATCAAATTTATTATTTAATGGTATATTATATTTACTATTAAAGAAATTTTATTTTTCTTAATTCCCTAGATATTCATTCTAGGAAAATTGCATTAGGTAAGAAAGAGAATAAAAGGTAAGTTAATCCAAATGACATTTACAACCACCAAATAATGATTAGCAAGTCTTGCATGAGGGTTGTGGCCGTCTCACTGTGAAATTGATTCATATAAACAGTTTAAAATTATACTTAAACAGTAGTTAATAAATCAAAACAGTTTTTATCATTAAATTTTAAGAAATTAAAAATAAGACCAATTCATATTAAGTCGTTACACGGTGAAACTTTCTTAATAAAGAACTTGTCGGTACATTTGGGAGACTTTTTATGGACACCAGCTTGCAATTTGGTTGCCGCTTCGTTTTTTTGCTCACGTCAGTTGTCTTTGTTTACTTTTAAAATTATCTACTCCTCCAAAAAAGTAATTTCTAGATTAGTTTTAAATGTTTTATTTAACTTACAATTTTTTGAAATTTTATGTAATTAAATATAATGTGTGAGATCGTTTTATCGTGAGATGAGTCTATTATTGAAAAACATTAGAATACATGGAAAACTAAATTTTCACTTTTATACAAAACGTTTGTTTTAATAGTTTAGACTAACTCAATTAGAGTCGTCTTATGATTAGACGGATCAATAGAAAATTAGTGAAGTTCAACTTAAAATTGAAATACCACCTTTTTTTAAGATATGCAATTTGAACAAAAGAAAGAAAAAGAAATTAAGGAGTTTTTTTCTTCCATCATCATCATCATACTCAATGTATCCCGCTCACATAAACTTATAATCACGATCTAAAGAGAAAAGAACGACGACAGCTTAACAGAAGAATGCAACTTTTTTCTTCCCTTAATTTTCCTTAAAAAAAAAAAGAAAAGAAAGAAAATAATCTAACACAGTAAGTAACGTGCGCCACTCGCGTGAACACGCTGGACTACATGATTGAGTATTGATACGTCACAGCGCCCAATCACAATGCTTCTCTTTTAACGCGTAAGGCGCACTTTAGTATAACTCCACTTTAAATTTCAGAACCTTTAAATTACAACTTTTAAAACTTCTTCGTTGTTTCCGTTTCACTAGTACAAATTTTGTGACTTCCTGTAAAATAATAATAGGGATAAAATTAATAATAATTTCAGTTTTATTTATTTTTTCTTTGAATTCACAGAGAGTACGGACAGAGGCTGTAGGATAGAGAAATAAAATGAGTTTGATGGAGGAGATTGATTGTGGGAATTTTTTTGACCAAATTGATGACCTTCTTGAAGTTCCAAACGACGTTGAAAAAGGATTGGTTGATAATAGAGTTACCGGAGAATACAATGATTTTCCGCCGGTTTTTTGGTCGGGAAACTCGCCGGTCTTTTCAGCCGCTTCTAATAACAGTGCCTCGGACCTCTCTGCTGAACTCTCTGTTCCTGTGAGTACCTTCATCTTCTTCACCCACAAAACGTTACATTATAATTACAATTGTTATAATTAAGTTTAAAGCATTAGAAACAAAAAATATTCTTTTTGCTGGAAATGGGAAATTTTGTACCAGGTTACCTACTTAATTAATTAATATATTTGAATATATTACTGGTTTATGTTAACGGACATGATACTCCATGTATTTTTTACTCATATACTCCTACTACTCTACTTCATATTAGTGCAAATAGGATTATAAACATTTGAAATTATACAACTCAAACTCATAAGCTAAAATAACTTTTTTGATTTTATTTGTTCTTATTTTAAGGCCAATATAGAAATCCAAGTTTGGTAGAGGAATTGTAATTGATAAGCTGTGTTATACTCTTTAAAATAAATAAAATAGGATGAATGTATAATCTCCATAAATGCTTGATTTTGTCTGAATTATTACCATTATTTAGAGCAAATACCTTTTTTCACTTACTGCAAATGAAAAAAAGTAAACCGCTACCTTGTTGAAACTGAAAATTAATTGTTAAAACTGAATATTAAGAAAAATGGTTGTTTATTTGTTGGATTATTACAGTTAATAAAATCATAGGAATAAGCTGAAAGGAAATTATGTTAAAATCACTCAATAAAATTGGTAGCTGTTTGTAATTGTATAGCATCAAATTTTCATGAAATACTAGTGGTCTTACTTTTGTAAGTTCTTTTCACATAGTAGTGCTTAATTCACCATGGTAGTACTTTTGTGAATTTTTCACGTGAAAAAATCTTACAAAAGTTACAAAAGTGCTATAAGTTCGATGTTATTACGTGAATTTTCCCTTTGAATACTGATTTTTAGAAGATATTAAATTGAATTCATAATAAATAAATTTATTATTTAAATTTATACACTTAGTACATAAGCTGATATACTTCTATTAAGTAAAATTCTAACCACTACTTAATTTTATTACTACTCAATACTTACATAGTATTTTATTATGATTTTTTGACCTTTTAGTTTTGAGTCATGTGGAGTTGGACGTTCCTTAGTTAATTTTAAACTGAAGTATTAAGTAAGGTCACGTGGTAGGAGGATATTTTGGAAGATTAATATAGTACTATCATGTGAGGATGCTATTCCACAGACGGCATTATGTGCAATGTAGCTGTCATGTAATGATGCTGTTTTTGTTAAACATTTTGAGATCAATAGGCTTGTGTAGTTATGTTGCCAGCTAGCACATAGTATCTTTTATGTTTAACTAATAATACTTATGATTAATTTTAAACTAAAGTATGAGGTCCAGTTAGTCACTCTTGTCACATCTTTGCCGCTATGATAGGTAGTAAAGACGTGGGTGGGGTCTATACATGTTAAAATTAACACGGAGTAGAATCATTTCTTGTACTTGGCTTAACATGTACGGTAGACCATCGTTCAAAAAAAACGAATCAGTAAAAGGAAGATGTTCTGTTTGGATGTGGCTGAAGAATCAACCTTAGTTGAGACTTTAAAGTCTTAAATATGAGGGAGTTGATCTAGAATCGTGGATGTGCTAAGCAATTCCTCGTGTATGACATTAAAAAATCTACCTAAAAAGGTGGATGAGATTAAATTGCGATCTAGATTTTGTATATTATAAAACTAACATCATCAAAAGGTTAAATTGATAACACTGATGTTCTTATATTGTTTTACTCCTAATATTTAATATTAAGTAAACGGTAGACCTAATTATGTTGTCCATGCATCGGAGATTGCTTATTTCAGCAAAAAATATGTGACGTTTTGGTAGTCAATGGGCAGTGGACAAAGGCTTTATGGAGTAATAGAAGATTGTATCTTACTAGTGTTTATGTGATTGTATATGCTAGAGTACGGAGAATAGCTCTATGATCGACTTTACAGTTACTTTATTACTTGAAACGTAAAGTGATTAATTCAGTGCAGAAGTTGGTATAATAGAAGTTCAAAAAAATTCGTGAGTTTTCATCTAAATTTTGATATGCGTACCGCCATTCACTTAAATTTAATGTCGATTTTTATTTGTTCTAAAACCTTATTTCGGTTGTGTAATTTCCTAATGGATCACTTTTATTATGCTTGCAGTATGCGGACATTCTTCAGCTCGAGTGGCTATCGACATTTGTGGAAGACTCCTTTGCTAGTAGAGGCTTGACGCTTGAGAAAAGTCAGTCAACGTCTTTCGATAAGGACTCCCCCCGAAATCAGTTTCAGACTTCCAGTCCTATATCAGTCCTTGAGAGCAGCAGTGCTTGCATAACATCATTCTCATCCGGTCATGAAAAACGTGCTCGCAGCAAACGCCCTCGTCCAGCTACATTCAATCCTCTTGCTCACCTAATTTCCCCAACATCTTCCATCACCAAAACATCTCACCATGCTTTGCTCGGTTCCAAACCTTCATCGGCTGATTCAGGGAATTTTTCTGAGTCTCGTCCATTGAAGAAAAAGAAGATCAAGATTCTACTTCCCTCGGTTAGAATAAGCCAGAATCAAAATGAGAATCCAAATGCAAACCCCACATCACAGCCATTACGAAAGTGCATGCATTGTGCAATTACTAAGACCCCACAATGGAGGGCAGGCCCTATGGGTCCCAAAACCCTTTGCAATGCATGTGGTGTCCGATACAAGTCTGGCCGTCTCTATCCTGAGTATCGGCCAGCTGCAAGCCCTACTTTCGTGCCATCGTTGCACTCCAATTCTCACAAGAAAGTCCTCGAGATGAGAACCAAGAACACCGAGGAGAAACCCGACCTCATCCCAATATGTGGCCTTCCCCCGGCATGTATGTGATCTCAAAGAACAGCCTCCTCTGAACACATGAAATCGAGGAGGCTAGGGATGCGCTGAGGTCATTGTATCATTATTTCCTTCCTGTAGTGGTTGCGTTCGGCCGTCAGCCCTGCATTTTAGAGTCATTTGTTGTTGTTTCTCCATTTATATTGCTACATATATCTTGGTTCATTGTTTTTTTTTGTACAAAGAAGGGGGCAATGTTATAAATTAGCATCAATAGTTGACTATATTTAGCTTAAAGTAGAGAGGAATTAAGGAAAATGAGATTGATAAAGCAGGAAGAGTTGAGAGAGCAAATACAAAGTTTGTAGCCCTAAAGATTTAGGTGTAGGTTAAACTTTAATTAGTTGTCATGGTCACTAGGTATGAAGTCTTGTTTGTTTAAATTCCCATATTTTGTTCGTCTTTTTCTTTTTCATTCTTTTTATAAATTTTTTTATTTATCATCCTCTTGTATGGTATTCTTTTTGCACTTATATAGTGTCGGTCATGAGATTTTCGTTTATGATGCCTTTCTTTAGAGAAGTATAGTTTTGACCAATTGTTTTAGCTTTTCATTTAACTTTTACTTGTTATGAATTTTGGGGTTTAGAGGAACACCAATCAATCACAATTTATATAATTAATTATGAGCCACTCTTGTAATAGACCTTTTTCGGTAAAAGAGTATTAAATAAAGAGTCCATCTTCTTATAATATACATATAAATTAAAAAAATTGTAGTGAAACAACAAATAAAACAACATAAAATAATGAATGAAACATCATTTAGCAATTGAGAAAATATCATTTTACTTTTTTGATTAAATTAGATTACGACGTCTTTCCACGTAAACTGTCGGTTATGGTGGCCTATTCTTTCATGAGAGTGCATCCAAGTGATATATCTTTTCTTTAAAGGCAATAGTGTTTACTGCTGTCTGCTCATAATGAGGCACATTTTTGAAGGGGGGCATTTGATGCCTCTACTTCACCATAATTATTTAACTTGTACTTATGTTAAAACTTATAAAAAGTTGGGAGGGTTATGTGTATCATCATGTCAGCTATTGAAAGATAATAGTACCTCCAATTCACTACTTGTAATGATCCATTTGTTTTTTTATACTATTCATCTTTTACATTTAATTTGTATTTTATTATTAATCTATAAGTTAAAACATATCCTCCTTTTGCATGGGCTCTTACTGTTTTGGGTAAAATCAATTGCTTTCCTCTAGTCCTCCCTGTGAAGGAAGTACGGGTATGGATTTTCTCTCACCCAAACCCTGCTTTCGGCCGGAATATTGGATATGATGATAATGATGATGATGAAGTTAAAAGATAGTCAAGTGAGATCTTGTTTGATTCGTCTCAATTCAAGAATTATTTATATCAACTTTTAATAATTTTTAATCATGCACAATATTAAAGATTGAATAAGTGCATTGATAGAGTGTATAAAACAAATGAGACATTACTAGTAAATTGGAGGGAGTATGTCTTTTAAAAAAAAGAAAGATAATATGTCAATGTCGCATTTACTGAGTACCGACGGTATAATCAAGCCTTTCTCTTTCGGACAGTTATACCACACTGTCGGTGATACATGCTAAGGCCTATATATGGGGCTTGTATTGGACTCACTTCTATTGATTGTTGTCGGGTGTATGATGTATTGAATAATTTTATAACAAAAGAAATTTGATTTGATGCGAAACATGAAATATAAAACTATATTATTAATTTAGTGTTTTGAGAATTTGTGAAACTATATTTAGTTCATCACATAATAATGTAAAGAGTATAATGAGTTTGATTGATATGGTACGAGGATGTTAGCGTTAACATGACGGAAGTTATGGATTCAAATCTCGTTTACCCTTTTTATTTGAAGGAAAATATTTAATGTTATATATGACGAGAACGTATCATTCAGAATAATGCAAAATTGATGAAAATGTAATGCATCGAAGTTATATTGGATGACTTAAAAATAGAGCAATCATTGCCTCCTTGGGGTATTGTGTGATACAAATTTCCCGACTTGAAGTAAAACGTAAACTCTACTGAGTTACAGTTCGACCCGTCTTGTCGTATGAGATAGAGCGTCGGCCAATTAAACAACTATATAAGCATAAAATGGATATAGAAGAGATGTGTATGTTAAGGTGAATGTGTGGACACACCATAAGAAAAATATTTTTGTATACACATTTTAACAAAATTTCAGTTATTCACTGTACTAACAGCAAACAGATGTCTAATCTCAGGCCTTGAAAAAAAAAACTCTCATTTTGAGAATTAATTTTGCCGAACTTAGTTAAAGTTTTTTTAAAACACTGATTTATTTATTTATTTATAATTTCAGCTACTATTGTGAGAGACCATCTCTCGAAGAGACGGTGTAACACCCGAATTTTCTTCCATTCTTTACGGTTTTGGTTTAGTACAAGGGATCGGAAATTCAGGTAGATGCTGACGAAATTTCCGCACGGTTTTGTTTGGAAGTTTTTATAATCCCTTTAATTAAATCAATCAAACTTTACCCTTTTTTTCTTTTCCTTTTCTTTATTTTATTTTCTATATTTTATTTTTAATGTAACACTCGAATTTCCTCCGTTCCCTTGCGGTTTTGGTTCCGTTTAGAGTGTCGGAAATACAGGGGTGTTACAGACGGCCTCAAATTAAAAAGCCCACATTTTTATTTTCTCTTTAATTTGTAATAATTGAGCTATTTAATCCATATATCTAATGCGTTTTTCGAAGAGACCGTGTCTCACAACAATTTGTGTATAATTTTCATTCTGCCGCTGGGTTGTTCATCTAGGCTGAAAGAATATAAGCCCAAATGATCAAGCTTATGTTGTTGGGTTGAAAATGCAAGCCCAAAACACTTTCATTATTAACCGGGTCTTCCGCGGCTGGGTTAGTCCATCGGCTAGGCTAGCAGTTTGTTCGGTTGGCTTATCTTTATTCTTTAACTAGATCGGCCATGGAAAAAAAATCAACAAAATAAAACCAATTTTATTTTCTATATTTTCAGCCCATCTTGCATAAGATTGACTCAGTGCGAGACGAGTCCATACAAAAGAGTCATCAGTAAAAAATTCAGTAGAAAAAACAATAAAAGCTGAACTCCCACTTGTATAAAAAACAATATTTTTTAATAATTTGAACCGATCAAATAAAAATTGTTTCAGGAATAAATTAGTGTTTTTGAAATATTGTTTATTTACGCATAAATTATAAGTCCTCCTATGAATCAAAAAGACTAAATCACACAATCTTCTGCTGCATAATCGTTATAATAAGTAAATTAATACTAGATCTTGTTTTCTTCATTTCAAATTTCAAAGTGTATATTTATATAATATAATAATTTTTAATTTTTAATCATGCACCTTTTACCTCTCTATTGTTAGATTTGTATTACTCATCTCAATTTTTGCATTTTTTATATTGGTTCGTTTCATTTATTTTGCACTCTTTCCTTTTTATTATGATTATACTCTCTTTTTCTTTTTTTAATGTCATTCACAAACATATTATTTCTTTCCATTTTAATCACTCATTTTGCATTTCTATTATCAACTTGTTCTTTTGTCTTATTTCCGAACCCAATTTCCCATTTTAGTAAACAACAGTAAGATTAAATGCCCAATTATAAAGGCCAAAAAACAATCAGACTCTGATACCATGATAAATACAGATGTACAAACTATCAATATTAACATTTCACTAATCAGGTTAATAGAAATTGTACACATTTTATGAGCCAAAGAAATATTATCTAAAAACCATATGACAATGAAGGAGCGCTCTAATGACTTATAAATTGCATACACTTTTTTTAATTCATCAATATAGGACAAACCATTATCCTAAACAAGAAGTCGGATACAATCCAAACATATTATAATTTTTGAAAGAAAATAACAACACCAACATCATTTCATCATCATCATAGCCAGTGTATCCCGCTTATAGGAAAACTATGATAGGATCTGGGGAGGGAAGAAAGACATCAACTCATATCCATAAGGAGAATGCAGTCAAAGAGTCCCTCGGCTCAAGAAAGATCTTCAATGGGAGTGATACCTGCAACTACCCGAAAGCCCGCAACATTATTTCATTATCTCAAAAGCCATCTAATCCATTTAGCATGCTAGATAGGGTTAGGAATTGAATTTTCGCAACATTGCGAACTCCCGTAATAACAAAGCTATTGTCTTTTATTGACTAATAATTAACCCTTCATAAAACAAAAAAAGATACACATAATTTAACGAACCATTACACAATAGTTCATCAACATATGAAAACAAACAACAATAAATCTTTTAATTCCATCGAGAACATAGAAGAAAATAACATACTTGAAAGTTGAAAAAAAGGACATCGGTTTTATTTAGAAGTAAAGGATACAAGAAACATCGATAGAGGCAGATGGAATTAGGATGCAATATAATAGCATGATTAGAATTTAGGCGTTAGGCTTGCATTTACCAGCAATAATACTGTCGCAAGAGAATCCTTTGCAACACTTATTAAACATATTGCATTTTTGGCCTTCAATAGGGCATGGCTCGCAGATTTTATACGGACCAACACTTGATAAATGCCATACACAACGCCCTCCTGGGCAATACTCTTGCTCAGTACAGGACAGTCCAATTGCTGAACATTTCCTAAGTCGTCCAGCCGTAGCCTTGCCAAGAATGATGTTCTAAAGGGGCAGGGCTGGTATTATTATCATCCCTTCATCTTGCTGCTCCAGAATCGATTCATCACTAATGGCAGAAACTACATTAGTAGGGCCCTTCATGGCAATGATGAGCAGGAGCAAGAGAAGCTTCACATAGTTACTGTTAGACTTTTTCATCTCTGCAGCCATTATTCACAAATCACACACTAGGGTTTTTGGTTGGTATGTATGAGTATTGAATACTAGTATACTACTGATCTTTTGTACCACTTGGTCTTCATCAGTTTTCCATTTATATAATGCATAATTCACACGTTTTGTCATATATACATTGTTTAATTTTGGCAAATAACAAATTGTTGTTGGACGGTTTTCTTTTTGTTATTATTATTTGGGGTAGGTTGGAGTAATCGGTCTAGAGATTTAGAGGTCTAGGGCGAAATAATAATCTACGGGCTCTTAACTATTACATACTTTATATCTTATAAAATCGATATTTATATTTAAGGGTCCTTGAGATTTTGGTTTGTTACTTAATGTGTTTCTAATATTTGATAATAATATGACATACCACTAAATTATACTCTTATACACAATGTTATTAAAATCAAGATCAGATTGAAATTGATAGAATTGGATCGTAGGATTGTAAGATTATATAAATATGTTTTGATATTATATATGATAATTGATTATCAGTCACACTTGTTCATTTTTTAATCTTTGAGCCATAAATAATAAGAGTAGTTATTCAACTTTATTTTTTAATTAATTAATATGTATACTTTTGATAATTATTTATGAACTGTGAATTAGTAAGTACATGTACTTTCATAATCCTAATGATGATATATTTTTAACTTATATAATTTATATGAAAATAAAAGCTCGAATATAATATTTTTTTGTAATTGAGATTCCCTTTGTAGGATTTAATTGTAGAAGCTTATTATGATACTATCAATTCTATTCATGAACTTGGTAGGATCTTATGATCCTACATTATTAAGATCCTAATTTTAATCAAGATTGCTCGTCTATATTTGCAACATAGAGTCGTATAATAATAGATTAAAATCATGATTTTGATAACTATGTTCCAATGTTCTTTTCAACTTGCTATTAAAAGTGAAATGTTATGAGAAAAACATTGCAAATTAAAAATAAAGAGTATGGATCTTGGGCAAGAAATTGGAGTAGTTAATTAAATATGAATAAACAAATATACTTATTTGTTTCTTTCAATTGGCAACTTTTTTTAATGTTTGTGTGTGAAAAGGAGTAACTCAATTTAAATTGTTGATTTTAAATATTTTGCTTTACGGAACCTAAATAATAATAAATCGCCTCATTTTGGTCCTAATCTACCCCATCGAACATCTCTAATCTACATCAAAACCATGTAGCCCTAATTGTGGTAGGGGTCGTTTGGGCACATTACTTGAGCAAGAAAACGGTGCAAAAGGGTCTTGGGAAGAGTGCTTGAACAAGCACTATAGCAGCTTGAACAAATCAAATGTAACTACATCTTAGGTTTATATAACATGATCTCAACTATCGACTTAAACTTTTTGGTTGAGTTGGTTCTTTGATGGTATCACAAGCCCGTAAAACAAGAGGTCACGGGTTCGAAGCTCACCTTCATTTAAAGTGAAATATTCAGCATCAGGTATGAGGAGGCCTGTGTCGCATCCACACTTTAAACCCAAAGGGATCTCGTGTGAGGGGCATGTTAGAATACCTAACATATCTTGGGGCCTCAACCATATACTATACACTCTAACACAACATAGATAGCAGCTACGGGTGAATTGTTGCTCTTGCGAGCGAGCAATTACTATAGCAAGAAATTTTTAATCCGAAAGTATAATCAAACACAACTTCATTTTCGGCAAGCCATATGTCATTGTCATAAGCACAAAGAACAATTTTCAATTGTGTTTTGCTTGGTCTTTTTCAGAATAGTTATAGGAGTGCTCGGACAAGCACATGTTGGAATCTTGTAAGAACGATCTTCGAATGCAAACAAAAGTGAATGAGTGCAAACACAAGTGAGCAAACATCATTGAAGGTGTTTGAGGTTAAGTGAGCAAACATAAAGTGAGTGTTTCTATGTGTTGTATTTATTTGTAATTGTACATATTACTTAGTTATAAGAATGAAAAGCAGCTTACCGGATCATATGCTAGTTGTGCTAAGTACACACCAATAGCCTGGTTGCAGTGCTGCACCTGCACATTCCAACCCGAGACATTCTAACCCGAAATTTTTAGCTATTAGCAAAGATATCTCCTGCAGAAAATACATTAACCAGGCAGCGGCTCCTCCGATTGTCACTGGAACATTAGGTAATTTGAGGCCTCGAGCCACATTCAGATTTCAGATCAAACATGGATAAAAACGCTAAGATTGAGATCAGGGCGAGGAACTGAAGCTCATATTCGATCAAATAAATTTATCGATTAAATGATCAAGTCAATAGTTTAATCAATTATATACTTATCTAGGCTAAAATCTACATATGGGCTGCACTTACTTCAAGCTCATGAGCTATGATAGTGCAGCCTATTAATTAGTACTCTTAGGAACAAAATCTTTCGAGTCGGGGTGACCAAAAGTAGAATCATCACCCGGCCATATTTCAACTTCTGAACTTCCTACCTGAAGCGAACTTAAGTGCAATACATCTGAAAACTCGTTTGGGCAAGAAGTTCCCATCTCGGATAGCCCATAGCTTGCAACATTGCCCCATAATGGAGGACTCGAATTTGAGATATCATTGCTCAGATCAAAACCCGTACTCCAAACACCCTCCTGCTTGATCATATTTCCAATTCCAGAAGAAAACTCAGAAAAAGTTCTCTCTTTAGTCAGCTCCTCAGGAAATGAGACAAAATAGTCGGAATCAGCTTCTGCTGTAGAAGCTGTCGCATGTGTACTCTTCGAGAAGGGATCTCCTATCCCATAATTCGAAGGATAAGCTCCAACTGGTCCTGGGATGTCTCTGTATTCCCGTGCTGCTGCTAATTCATTCATCGAAACATTTCCAATTTGAGAAGGCAGAGCTTGAGCACCACTCCGCACCTTCCTTAACACATCTTGGTAATCAGGGGCGCTTGATATTGGCATTTCTGAAGATGGGAATTGCCTTAAGTCCTCGAAATCTGGCCTGTATCGAACTATTTCTCCCTCGGTACTAGAACTAGTCAATCCTTGTTGCGGCATTTGCTTGAGAAACCTCCTCTTTCTTCTAGGAGAAACAAGTGTGTTTCGTTCATTCATTTCCTTCACACGGTCTACAAATACAGGGTTTTGGATAACTTGAGCCAAGAATGACACCATTTGCTTCTGTCTTTGCTCGGAAGCATGGAGTCGATCCTTCACCTTTTCTACGCGTTGTGCTGTTCCACGCTGCTGTTGCTGCAGTTCGACTACTTCATGCATTAACGTGCTCTTCTCTGTCTTCAACTTCTCTATCTCGCTTCCTATATCAGATTCAGAAGTAGACCCTCCAAAGAATGTCAGCTGTTGAGTATGATGTGATTTGCGCCTGCGAATGTTCTTCAACAAATGTCTGTTTCCTCGTAAAAAACCCTCATTCGCAAACTCCCACTTATCAGGATCTACCTTACGAAAACCCTGAATATAGAACAAAAGAAGTCTCACAATTAATCCAAACTCAAAGAGCTCTCATAACTTGCAAAACAGCACAGAACAATGCAAAATTACAACTAAGCTACATAAGAAATTGCAATAAGCTGCAATTCTAATGCTAAAATATAGAACTCAAGCAACCATGATGCAACACATGCATAATCCAATATGAATTAAGCTCAAAATCAATGCTATCTTCATACCCATTAAATCTCGCTCATAAAAACTATTATCAAGGTCTAATAGGATTGGACGACAGCAGACTATACACTTATCAAAAGTAAGGGGCAGAGCAAAAATCGATAAATATTTTAAAGGCTATGTGCAATTTCATATTATTCTAACAACTTTGTATCATTTAACACTTGATATATACTACGTAATTTAATATTAAAGCCGACAATTTTTCTGGGCCCTGTGCGATCGAACATGATCATAACCTCCCCTGATTCTAAAGAAAGAACCAAATTAAGCAGCAAAAAATCATATGCAGGATTGAAAGCAACTCAAATTCTACCTTGTGAACTGATGAAACTCTGATACTCCAAACAATCAAACCACAAAATTCATTGATTAATCCGGAAATGTGAAGAACATGATCCAATCTCAATCATCTCAGAAGCATTCCCTCCTCATCATATACCAACAAAATTATGGTGGAAGCAAAAAAATACATGTATACATTTATTTCATCATGTACAACTTCAATATCCCACCACCCAATATTGTAGTTACAACAAAATTATTCCCTTTTACAACCTAAATTAAATTACAACTCTATGATTATAAATACAAGGTGATAGATACAGAGAAAAAAGCAGAGTTTTAAAAATTTTTAAAAAAAATAAAGCAGCAAAAAAGGGAAGTACCCACGTAAGTATTAAGCTGACGAACAAAACTGGAAAAGTTATTGTGCTTGAAATTCCTTGGAAGAATAAGACGAGCAAACTCCACAGGATCCCAAACCACAAAGCTTTGACCTTTAGAACCCCAAGAAATTATAGGGTCTAAATTCGGGTCTTCAACAAGTTCATAAGTTTTAGACAAAAATGGAGGAATTGGGTTTTCTTGTAAACACTCTAATGGTTGAGGAACATGGGTTTTTTCAGGAAATTCTCCATGAAAATTCTCAGAAAAATTCGGGAAGTTCAAAGAAGGTTCAATTGAGGAAAACCCAGTTGGAATTGAAGCAGAAGAAGTGGGTATTAATGGTGGGAAAAATAATCCATCATCAGAATCCATAATTGTTGAATTGAGAAAATAATAAGCAAAATGGAGGGAAAATGAGGGAGAAGAGGAAATATATAGATGAACATTATGACTTGTTGGTTAAGAAATTGAAGAAAAATATCTGAGTTAAGGCGGTGGAAGGAAAGAAAGGTTTTATCTGGGTTATGTAAATTTGGGATTTTCTTCTTCAAAATTCAATTTTTATGAAAAGGAAAGTGAAAGAGTAAGAAAGGCACCGACTTTTCTGCTTCAGGGAATGTTCCTAAACCAGTAAAACCAAAAAAAAAAAAAAAAAAAAAAAGGAAGAAGTGGGTTCATTTAACAATCAACTTCAAACTGTTGATGTTACTACTGTTGTTGTTAGTTTCTGATAATCTGGGAATTTTTTTTTTCTTTTTTGGTTTCTGGGTTTTTTTCTTGTGAAGGGAATAGGAGTACAGTACAGAGATGAAGGTGTGGGACCCATGATCAAATAACCGAGTTTTCATGGAAAAGGTCATATTTGAGAAAATCTAGCTTTGGTGTTTAATGGAGATTTGTTGGGGATTATGATGAAAAGAAGAAAACCAATGGGGTTGATCCATATATGAAAAATGTTGGGTGGGGCTTACCATTGACAATGGTGTTCATCCAATGAAAGGTTTGGACTTGCAAGTTGCGACAAAAGGGAACACTATGACTCACTTAGGCCGACATATTTTGGCAAGCTTTTGTAAGTGTGGAAGTGGAACTGTCAATTGTTAAACTGTAGCCTCTAGGTGTCTAAATTGACCAAATCTCCCGGGTAAAAAAATATAGGAGTAATAATTGTTAGGAGTATAATTTTATTTTTAAAAAGCTTAAAAGGGGCTTAAATAACTTACTTCTTTCATTGTGAAATAAAAAATATAGATAATGTAAAATTTTATTTAAATCGTCTAATTATATATTTTTATAATATTTAATTTTATAATTTTTAAATGTGCATAGTTAAATATATATTAATCAAAATAACATATTAAATTAAGTAAAAATTGAGATGTAACAAGTACAATGAAACGGAGAAAATATTAAATTAACACAATATTAATATAATTCAATTTATAAAATATCTAAGATCAGATAAATTACACATGATCAAAATCATTCTTGCTATTTATTGATATATAATTCAGCTTAATATTGTCTTTAATTAATCTGCAAGTGTGATATGAAAATTACATATATATAGGAAAAAGAATATTTTTGATACAAGAGAAATAAAATCCTTCTTTTAGATGTTTTTAATTAAAAACAGAAATATTAAACTTTCATAATAATCAATATAGCGACGGAAGATTTTCTCTTACATTTTTATCATAAAAGTTTAATTTTCACTACCAACAAAAAAAAAATTTCACCTCATCTTGCCTACATAATTATTCTTGTCCATTATCATCTTATATGTTGTTATGATAAACACCAATTTTCGCATATTTTCTTGGAAAAAAACATTAATTATACGCTTCTACCCATACTTTACATGCTTACCTTACCTACATATTATCTTCTATGTTCTTTTAAAGTCATCACATAGAATAATTTAACATATTTTAATTGCCTTTATAAGCAATTTCATAAGAACGCATATTGTTTCCATGTGATTCCTTTGAAGAACATACAAAAAGACATTGAACTTAATTCTCGAAAATTGCCATAAAACCCATAATCTTATAATTAAATTTCTGCCATAAAATAGTAGTGTTACATTTGCTAACGATCTCTTATTATATGTATATAAAATAAAATGTAATAGGAGCAATGTTTATTTAATTATTTGTTAGCTTTCTAAGAAATTCGACTATGGTAGATCTTGACCATCACATATGATAATCTTTGTTATTTCACAATTAAGGAATGATCAGGCAATTCCCATTGAGAAGGAAACTGATATGGATTGAAACATGATTTACATCGACATTCCCACTAATTTCTTAATCAATAAAAATAAGTGAGAGTGATAATACAAATATAAGTGAATGCCAAAATCAGCTGAAAATGAAAGAGAAAGAATGTTTTGATTCATCTAGCTCCTATGTCAAGATATGCACAGTTTCACTCGGATGCTATTTTCTGGAAACTAACCCGCACCAGTGCTTAGCTTAAATTAAATACAAAATTATGACATGCTATGATCAGGATAGACGGTTGCTGGAAGACTATTTGGCATCCATAATGATCTAGTATAGTAGTATGGGTAATGTATAGTTTTATTGTCAAAAAATCATCTCTCAATCGGCAAGGTAAAAAAGATGTACAGCATTTCACCTGCATCAACAAAGACAGGTTCAGGAGAACATTAACATATATTCATCAGCAGATCACAAACAAAGAGAACGACAATTTATAACTAGGAATAGGAACTCTATTCTCTTCTCCACTGAACCCCGACTCTTGAGCGGAGTTTCTTTACAGTATAAATCTAGTTAAATGACAGTCGGTCAAGTACCAGAAAGTTATCTCTCTCACCAGCGAAACAGCATCAGTGCTACAAAAGGACTCGGATACATCTAGTCAACAGCCAGACACAACAATGTCAAATGTAGGTGACATTCTAATATTCTAGATCTACAATGAAGGCAACAAGTGATGGACAAAAAAAAAACCAGGTATGGTTCGTTTACCCACTACTTGAAATCAGGTGGAATGATCGCAAACAAAAGGGGAGGGGGAAGAGATATGACCCAGTAGATGAGCCTCAAGAATGTTGGTGTAATGTCATTTCACTATCTCCTGATGCTCTTTTAGCAGTACAGAATTCCTTCTTTTTAAGTGGGTGGGATGACGGGGCACAGAAAAAGTGAAGTTTTTACCACATAATAAACAACACCTCACCTATAACTAAAATACAAAATCCGACAATCAACATCAGAACCACCATCTAGCTATGCAAAAAAGTCTAGGATATTGATTATTAAACAAAATTTTAACCCTAGTTATTGACTATGATTCAAATGCCAAGACCCTCGGTACATAATTCTTTGATCGTAGTATCTATTCACGAAATAGTATAAACGTATAATCTTTGTTAGTGACAATTAAATATGTTGATTTGTTTTCATTTATGTAGCATTCCCATATTGTTGGGATAAGGTTTTGGCAATAGTTGTGGAAAGTTCCTTCAAAAATCTCAGGCCACATAGCCAACATAACATAAGTAATAAGTCTAATAACGTTGAAGATATTTCCTTGCTCTAGCTCCAAAGTTAATCTTGAGTTGGAGTAAAGTTTTGATGCGGAAATGAAACAATACACAAGGATGAAGATGGACCCACCTGTGTATAGGACGATTAATCCCTTCTTCTGAGGATCAAACCAGGAAAAGAATCTTGCAAATTGAACAAAGACAAAACAGCACAATCCATCTCCCAATATTCACGTAATTAGGTGTGTATCTCCACGAACCGATTGAGGTGCAGGAGGTTTAAGAAGTGACCTCAAAGAATCCATAATGTTGGCAAAGGATGGACGCTTCCAAGGCTCACTAAAGAAACCAAAAAAAAATAAACAAATAAGCATAAGGACATGCTGAACTCTAGCATATGTGCAGCAAAAATGGATTTTCTACCCACTTTTCCCAGCATGCCTCAATAATAGCAGCTACTTGAGGATTTACATCTCGTGGAATTTCAAGTCTCATTCGCTTAAAACCTACGGCTGCAACAACCTGTATAAGAGTATACCACAACCTTAATAACATTATACAGCGACGCCCAAGCCTTATTACCACTAATATGAGGAATATAAATCATGCGTGGAAACAGAAATAGGAGTATAAAAAGCTGGGTAGTTTAAGCATTTCCAAAGCTCCAATATAAACCAAGGAGCATAGTTAATAAAACCAACGTATATTATGTACCTGGGACCATTACAAAGTATTAAGCAAAAGGTCATAAAACCTTGACGCAATATGAGCAGTTGATTACAAGTTTCGCGATTACTTACAAAATATTGTTGTCCATTCTCGACAAAGTGAAAAAACTTGTATATTGGTTTCATATTGTGATGTTCCACATGATGTTTGAAATCAAAAATCAACAAAACCACTGCTTTATTATTACAAGAGTAATGTCATGTAAATACAACCCAAAATCCCGGAGGGAGCCACTTCGCATTTAAGGTTATGGCATCTTTTTTGTTGTACTTGTAAAATATTTAGCATTATACTAATCTACAACTAGAATAATCAATTGCAATGAAGCATTTCATCAATTAACACTCACCTCCTCATCTATGGGTGCTTAGGTATCCACCGTATGGCTATCCTTGTATGAACCTCGCTCTTGTGATCATCCAATATAGCCACCTCTTCCATTAATTTTTATTTATCTATTGTCATATGCTCTCGCAAATCTCAAACATTACTGTCATTCTTTACTTTTGTGATCTTCGTCATTATACGCCTCCTCTTTAAAACTACTAAACTTCCGAACTTTAACTTTTCTAAATGCATTTTGGTTCTATTTTGCACGTGATAAAATCAACATAATTTTTTTTTTCTCAATTTGTCTTTAATATCTACGACTTCAAAGACCCTTTCTAGTGTCATTATTTCAGCTTTATTCTTTAAGATATGCCCCCCCCCCCCCCCCCCCAAAAAAAAAAAAAAACACCACATCTACTTTAGGGTGTGTTAATACAAAGTCTTAAGTTAAGTCTTAAATTAGTAGACTTTTGGATGATGGGAATAGTCTTAAACAGTCTAATCACGAAACTTTAATTTTCAAAATTGAATTATGACACTTGTGGACCCAAGATTGTTGCACAACAAATCATGTACTACAAATTGAATTAAGAGTCTTGTGTAATCTTTCCCCCCCTCCCCTCACCACAAAACCTCAAAATAATCTCCAAAGACCTTTCAGCTCCCCATCAACTCAATAAAGGAGCAACAATTTAATAAGATCAAAAATATGATTCAAGCAGAAGAGACACAAACCTGAGCTGGATTTAAGCTGCTCCATGGTTGTTGCAACGTCGCAAGCTCCCACAATATTACCCCAAAGCTGTAGACATCTGACTTCTCATTCGAAGGTTCATCACGAAGAACTTCAGGTGCCATCCACTCAGGCTGTTCAAGTCACTTATACAATTAATAATTTCATCCCAACTAAAGCATATAGCAAAAGAAAAATAACTATTAGATTCAATTAACTCCTTCAAGAAAAACTTACTGTTCCAGCTGCTGATTTTGATGACAAGAATGTGTTGGCCTTTAGACGCGAAAGGCCAAAATCACAAACCTAAATACATAAAAGAAACTATAAGCAACTCGGTGTGCTTAATAAAAGACAAATGTGACAATGCGTACAAAAACACAGTAAGAAATTGTGAGAGGAAAAAACATATGGTAAACAGAAGGCACTACTGCAGTCACCCATATTCAACGCAAAGCAACCCTCAGAAATTCAAGTGTGCCAACTAAACGGAGAATCAAGCTAGATATAGATAACTTGAAGTGATTGGCGTAAGTAGAAAAAACTGGAACGAAGACATTCTCTATGCAGAGTCACCCATACTAAATAACTTTATTAGCAAACATGCTAACTGATAACATAGCTTCTAGATCCTAATTGAAAACCAATCTGAAAGCAAAAGTAACATAGAACCACCCTTAAATGCCAAACATCATTCAATTGACTATGTGACTGTCAATTGTTTCTCCAAGAAACGAAATAGATATTGCAAATACCCAAAAATGCCTCAACTTTTTGTCCCTTCCCCTATATCTCTGTCATTGCACAAGAAGAATCAATTAAGAAAAATAGTAATTTGCAAAATGGGGAATGCTGAAGAGCTCATTTTTAGAGTAAATTCAACATATCTTGCAAAGGTAAATGTAGCAAGCATTGGTCTGTATAGCAGACATAAGTTAGCACTTGACGATGGTTATTTTCCGCATGTAGAAGCTTTTATAATCAGAAGAATTAACTAGAGGTGTGGGGACTGTTGGCATCAGCTTACAGTCCAGAAAACTATACCTTTACAGTGTACTTTTTATCCACCAAAAGGTTAGGAGACTTGAGATCCCGATGAACGATGGGAGGATTACGCTTATGAAGATAATTCATTCCCTTTGCCTGCACAACATAGGCTGCTTAATCAATCATCAGAAATCAAGAAGAAGAAGAAGAAGAAGAAAATCTAATTCTGCATGTTCGAGAAAATAGAGGGAAGCAAGGGAAACTAAGCATGCGTACAACATCATAGGCCATACTAAGACGCCGCCTCTCATCTAACACTTCTCTGCCACCTGATTTATGTAAAAGTCTGTATAAACTTCCTCTGCAGTAGATATCAAACATATTGTTAATTCACTAAAATACAGAAACGACTTCAAGCAAATAAAATGCAGTGAAATAAATCCAAGGGTGCAGACCTGCATAAATATTCAGTAACTATGGCGAGATTAGGTGGCTCGGTGACTGCCCCCATGAAGAGAACTATATTTGGATGTCGTAATCGTTTCATTATTGCAACCTAATCAAAAAAATAAATTTCAATTAGAAGGGGCCACAAGAATGTAAAGTTGTAAATAGTTAACAGTATTAGTTCTTACCTCCCTCAAGAATTCATTACAGCGCTCTGGATGGAAATCTTGTTCCATGAGGATCTTGACCGCAACCTCCTACAAATGGAACCATTCAAGACTCAAAAGGTCATCATCAATGCTTCATCTAAAGCATTCAAAGCAAATATATCAAAAGCTAATGCACATGAATCAATTCTTAAGCCAAATCGTAAAACAGAACAGCCATTCAACAAAGGGAGTTTTGCGAAGATAACAAGGTATGCAGTATGGGCACGTGATATACACTACACCATACCAAAAATCCAATTTTTTACAACTTATGTACATTAGTTTTTTACTCACTCTCACCCCTAAAATCAAAAGTCTCAACTCCAAAATTAGCTTTAAAAGGCAGGAAGAGCACCAAGGTGCAAACTGGTGTCGGAGCCTAAATGTGGGGGCAAGGTAAAAGGACGAGCTTTTGGTAGGTGCGCACTTTGCGCGGTTTTTGTGCAATGAGAAAAGAAAAAGAGACAAAGGAAAATTAAAAGAATCAAAGCGTAAAGTTAAAAGAATAAGAAGCAAAAAGAAATAAATATAAAATTGAAGAAAAGGAAAATGAAAATGAAAATGAAAAAAATACCAGTACAAAGAAGCCGATAAATCAAAGCATTAAATATAAGTAGACATCTATCTCAGTAACTCCTTAGTAGCACAAGGTGCACATAGACGATTCCTCGAACCTAGAGGCAAAGTGCAAGGCTAAAGCGCGAATTTCCGTAGGCAAGGCGTTTTTGTTGGCTCAAAAATTTTAGAACACATTTGATACTTAAAAAAATGTGATGTGTATTATAATTGCATGAAGATGTAAAATATTTGTTCACATAATGTCAAGCAACTAATATAACATAAAATAAAACAAAAGGGTACGTAAAACCTACATTCTGATTTCTAAAGCCTTATTCTAAGTCTAATTGTCATCAAAGAAGAGAAGAGAAGAAAACGAAGAACACAGAAGAGATAAATAATAAAGAATATTGGGTTAACAAGAGTTCAATTCTCACGTACAGGAAGGATTAAGCTTCCCCCTTGTTGTGTAAGGATTTTCTAGACTACTCATGAATCGAAAAGAATGAAATATCTAGAAGAAAAATTAAGATGGATTGAAGAAGAGAAATTTTGATAGATGAAAAAACTAGAAGATCGAAAATTGAAGAATCCATAGGAAGAGAAGAGGGATGATGAATCCAAAGGAATAAAAGAAAATACATAAAGATCCACACGAAACACAATAGCAGAAGACAAAAGAAGATATCTAGCAATGGAGGCATGTTTAAGAACACTAAATAAACCATTATCTCTCCAGATTCTTGTTTTTTGTTTTCTCAAAGACAAGAGCAAATTCTTTTTCCTTTTCTTTTTCTTTCTTCAAAGAAGACAAATTTTAAAACTTAATTGTGTTGTGATAAATTATTCAAAAAATTCTCTCAACAAAAAACCAAAAGCGCATAAGGAGCACAAGACATAAGACGAAAAAAGCGAAAGAGTGCCTGTGTGTTTGATAAGCCCAGACTAGGAAAAGAAACTTTTTGGAGCCTACCTTTGAGGAGCGCCTAGGCACGCTTTATAAAACTAAGACTCTAAACCTTGCTTAACCTGACATTCCACCCCACCCCACCCCCTTTGCCCGATATCAACAATATGAAGACATTCAACACTTACTCACAATCACATCATGGAGCATTCCATTCAAATTTTCTTTTTATATCTTAACGTGTGAAAGAAAAGAGGAAAAGAGGAACATGGCAGATTGGAACATAAAGAACATTTTGGAGATCAACTGATCAAGTAATTTAGTAGTGAATAGTGAGAGGTAGCTAGAGGTACGAATTCTACATAGGAGAGGACTGACATGGAAACAACTTGTATGAAGGGGAAGGGGGAGAGTCTCTCAAACATAAGCATTGGGTTTCAAGGGAAGACAACAAGGACATTCACAGAAGAGAAACGCAATTCCTAGGGGAAAAACACATTCCTCTCCTTAAATATGCAAGGCGTTTCTGGATGTGCCAAAACATAAATTCTGGTTCTGAGCATCAGAATCCAGCACTAACAAAATAGAACAGATATTAATATCCAGAACATTCCTAGTAATGGGAGATAGGACTATTTAGAATCAAAATCAAACACAAAAGTAGATAAAACATTCCAATTCTTCATCCTGGAGTATCATATCCTAGCAAATTCAAAGTAGAAAACGTTGAGATGCTTACGGATCCATTCCATTCAGCTCGATGGACAGTTCCAAATGAACCTGCAGGAAAAAGTAGGCAATTTAACAACAAAAGATCACAAATACCAGAGAGAAAAATAATATATAACTAAACCATATATTAACTAGCAAGCTAATCAAGAATGAAGAAAGCCATTTGCATGTGAAAAATCAAATCAAAAGCATAAATGATTCATTATGTAAAACCTGCTCCAATCCTATCCCTCACGACAAGATCGCTCCATGAAATGACCAAATCTTCCATGTCCAAAGAAGCTTCGCTTCTGTTTGAAACTAATTGGCTAGAATCAAAACGCATATCATTGGATACAACTCTTGTTGAATCGGTAAAAGTCTGGGTTCCCCTTTGCCGACTAGGAGGCAAGAATCTAGATGGAAGGAACTCTTTTAAGGGATTAGGTGCTCTTGCATTATTTAGTGGAGGACCAACGGATTCAGTAAACTGGGAATCTCTATCATGGCCAACATACTGAGGATGTTCTTGGTCATTTGGTAGAGGATTATTGTCTACCGGTTTACGAACATTATGCTTATGATACATAGAGTCCCCTGCATCTTGTTCTACTGTACCTGCCATATAAATTCAACATTTAAGATGTTCGCATAAACCAAATGGTACATAGAAAACGAAAAAGATGTCCTGAAAAAGATATCTTCACTTTTCTCAAAACTTCCAAGTATCTTAAAATTCGTCCAAGAGGTTCAAACAATATTCGACCTTTCAGTACATTAATTAATACTACATGCCGTATTCATTTATAAAGTTTTTGTACCATCTTCATTTATGCTCCAAAAAAAGGTATAAGTGAGAACGTTATAAAAGCATTCAAAACTATGATCAAAGAACTATCAACTATGCTATGCAAAGAATGCTTTTCATAAGCATATCATATTTTGTTAGAAATCGAACTTCATTAAAACTTCCAGCTCTTTCTACAAAATGCTAATTTATATCTCTTTTTTTCTATCCAAGAATTTAGATGAATTGAAAAATTAATTAAAACTAAGTGGGTGTTCATTTGTAAGAAAACGTTATCCAACAAAAAAAAAATTCATGTTCCATTGTTAGGTTTGACAAAAGAGTTTTACATCCCGATATAAATATTTGCCACCAATATCGAAAGGAAACTAATTTTTATCCACTCCCCTTCACAAAAATTCTAGTCCGCTCTTCTTAGCTTAATAGTTATCCATTAAACCAAACAAAATATAATAATCAATTCATTTTTCAATGAAACTTATTTCCAC
Organism: Amaranthus tricolor; assembly: GCF_026212465.1. Taxonomy (NCBI): domain Eukaryota; kingdom Viridiplantae; phylum Streptophyta; class Magnoliopsida; order Caryophyllales; family Amaranthaceae; genus Amaranthus; species Amaranthus tricolor. The sequence goes on along the minus strand of NC_080051.1, from coordinate 29,668,242 downwards.
GAGAGATGTATTTGTCGAACCAAACACCCCTTAAACGACAAGTAGATGATTCAATATGAGCAAAAGCTCCTTTAATGATAAAATTGAGAATAGCGTTCCCCTATTAGAACAATCAAACAAGAATACACTTAAGCCTATTGTCACACAGCTTCTTTTGCCCCATTGACATAAGGTACTAAAGGCTTTCTAGTATAACCAAACTCATTTTTTTTATTCAAGAAATGGAAAGAAAAAATAAGCGGATGAGATTCCTCATGCGAGAATTATAAAGCACACAACATATACAAGGCAATATCAACAATGACGAAGTTAAACAACATTATTCAAATTATAAAAACCAGTTGGGTCATCTCACTAGTAATAACCTAATAAGGTTGAGAGTCCAAAGCATTCTATACTAGAAAGCGAAAATCACTTAGTCAATGAAAAGCGCAAATATAGAAAAATATCAGTGGCCTCTGGAAATATCCTGAATCCTAGTTTTTCGGATTCTTGATTCACGCCTGCATAAATAGTTCATATAATGAGCATATCTACTTATTCCAAGTACTACATGAGAACAAAAGAATGTACCTGTAGAAGGTCTGTCAAATACAAGATTCAGAGATTGACAATCTGAAAAATATTGTTTGGCCAGTGAACTAAAATCAATGGCAGGCTCAACTGATCTAAATTGTGGAAAGCGCAATGGTGAACAAATTGAGATGGAAGATGGACCATTAAGTAAGGAATCAGGCTCACATAAGCAACCTGGCTTCCCAACTAGATCAACCAAATACTCTCTGCAACATAAAAAGAACGGATTTATCAGGCAGTTACAAACTGTACAAAATACTTGTAATACATATGTAGCACATTAGCCGACTAAATTAATCAAACCAAGCAGACTCCATCAAGAATAAGACACAGATAACAAAAGAACAAACTACTCATTTCCATATACAAAATAACTTAGATGTCTTGTATGTGCAAGTGTATGTGTGTGCGCCAATCTTTTCCCACACACCATAATGCTTTGGTAATTCATAAAGTTTTTATTACTTCTTTCTTCCACTGCCAATAACCAGTCCCCAAATCTTACCTCCTTTAAAGCTCACCAACAAAAAATTTAATAATAATTACTGCCCCAAAGATCCTTAACATCAAAAATGCGGAGAGGAGATACAGTAAGATGCAAAACAATTTAGTGAGTTGACAAAAATTGGGTTTTTTGACAAAGCTCAACCTAGAAGACCAGCTGCTTTGTATGGAAGATTGACGATTGAATGGAAATTAGCAACTAGCAAAACGATTATGAGTGAGCACACAACATTGACAAGTAGCTAAATCAAAAGAGTTTTGTTAATAAAAATGACCAAAATAAAGCTTAACAAAAAAATATTGAGAAACAAGACTGGTTGTTTTGCAACAATTCTCTTTATGAAATAATACTCGATCAACCTCCCGGATTGAACCGGCAAAGACGTGAGGTCATTTGGCCTTAACTAGTTTACAAAAAGTAAGCTTTGCCAGTATTTTGATTTTTTTTAAGATTCCAACATTTTCAAACAGCCCAGAGCTTGGAAATACTATGACATACCAACCCCAATATTAACGGAATTTCAATGCCTTTAGAGTCTTGACTCCCATATTAATACTAAAGTAAAGGATCAAGTGCACAAAACCTCTCTTTGATACTCCCTCTATCTCTCCACGAATTTGAACTCATTTCTACTTAAGGTTGTGACTTGTCCTACTTACTTCGGACCCTTTCCTTTTTTTGGCAATGGTAAAACTCCTTTTTTCTTTAATCTCGTCCACAACTTATTCAATCACTTCATCTCACCCACTTATTTCTTCCACCCATATGTGCCTAGCCTTATTATAAACTAAATTAGTATCCATGGTGATAACATTTCGGAAAATAAAACAAATGATATTTTATAAATCAATCGTTAATCACTATTATTATAATCAATATATAACTCTTATGATTTTTAACAAAGGTCTAATGTTTATAATTAATATGTATATAATGTATTGTTATAATTTTTTTAATAAAACTAATCTAGCACATAAAAAATTAATGAATTTAATAACATTTATATGCACATTTGATTGAAATAAATTGAGATTATTTTATAAATAATTGAAAAAAAATAATCGAATGAATTTGTAATTTTTCTAATACTTTTAATACTATAATATTAAAAGTCAAAATCAATTAACATGGATAACAGTGTTGTCATGAATGATAGTGAAGTAAATGAAATACAATATATGGTAATAATAATGACATCAGCATTGAGTTTTTTGAGGGAAAATTATTAATGAGAAAGTGCAATCTTAGAAGGAGATGATGTCATTGAGGGTTTTGTTTAGTAATAATTATAGAATATAAATTGATATTACACCTAATAAAAAGAGATGTTAGAGCATATTGCTAAGTAAGTCATGAATAAAAGTTTATATTATACAATGATTGAAATAAGTAAGGAATTGCAAATGTGAAGATCTATTAGAAATGAATTTGAAATTATGTTGCACTAAAATTTTAGCAGACCTGTTATGTCCAAATCGTACTAGACAAGATGTACCATCATTTCTATTGCAATATTTACATCCCTTGGCTATTCGACATGGCAATTCAATTGAATCGGCAAGGACCTGTGAAGCAGGATATTAAAAATGTTTACAATCACTTCAGTAGAAAGGATATTAATCAATAGAAGTTCAATAACAGTGGGCAAAAAGAATGTCACGTGTAGCAAGTAAATTGATCAATAATTTTAGTAATAAAGGTTGAATGCTTTCACATCATAATACAAGATAAGGTTAGCATGTTATGGTCATCAGATGAAGCAGAACTGAGCTCAATAGGGCATAGCAACTGTCTTAGAACAAGATTTTGGATTTGAAAAAACGAAGAAGCCTTCCAACCATGTGGAATGTGGATCAAGAAGGCAACTTATGCCAAAGAAAATGACGTTACAACTTACAATAATAGGAATGCAGATAAACAGCCGCATTGACTCATCCAGAGACATAACTCCCCCCCTCCTCTTCTTTTTACTGTATAACCTCAAATTAAAAACAGCAATTCTTATCAAGCTAAACTTCAACGTATATTTGGTAGGTACAAAGTGACTCATGATTGCATAATAAAAGAATCACCAAATGATTCTACATAAGAAAGAGGGAAAAGAAGTCACAACTATTTCCATGCAACTTTCAATTATGAAGTTAATATCTACATGCGTCAAAAAATAACATTGTTTACATACTTTGAACAGCAGAGCACGATGTCTGCATAAGCCAATAGATAAGCTACCAATAGGAAGCACAACAGACCCTAGGCAATCCTTGAGACCATTGCTGAACTTCTCCCAGATGGGAAGTAATTCCTCCTCTGTGGTTAAAGCTGCACCCCTTGTGGAGGACCAAAAAATGTCACAGAAAAGGTTAAATTTGCAGACTATGGGCATTATTCCATCAAGTGAAGGATACACTGACAACTCACCCCAGTAGGCTACATGTCAACTTTGCCAGCTGGTCAACAACATCGTCAGAAGTCGCACACAATCTGGAAATTTCATGAGCCCGACTCTGCAATTCCTTCAAGTTGGAATCACTGCGACGATCAATCAAAATTACCTCAAGTGAAGAATCATTTACAGGATCTACCAACTTTAGTGATTCAATAGAAGGAATACGTCCATTTTCTTGTATATCAACACACACTGTCCAAACATAAGGATTCATCCCATTTATGAGATAAAATCCATCAGGAATTTTGTCGGAGTATGAGAGGCAGCCATTCACCTGATGAAAGATAAAAGAACTAAGAGCTCAAACAACATGAAAAATCTCAGTTGCTACGCGTGGTAACGGTGCTATGTGCTAAAGACACATCCAATTCGACAATCAAACAGTTCATAAGCTATTAACCACATAATTAACATACCATCGTGTTTTCTTTAGAAATTCTCAGGAAATGGGGTGGTGCAAGAGGAGAATAATCAAAGAGGACTTCCAGTTGAGCCCACCCCGACCTTGCAAGGCAAGCTCCAATTGCACCACCACAACAAAATCTAGGAATCATCAACGACCCAACGAATTTCCAAGAAAATCCCAAACATGCCAACCAAAGCTCAACGCCATTAAATCTTGTGTTTGCAAACTAACTAGATTAAAATTGGAAAAAAAATATATGAAACCGATTTCTCAACTCATTTCACTAGGAAAGTTCATTGCGGTATCAACAAACCCATGGGACTCTACACCTCAAATCAACAATTAGACTATATGATACTAAAGACGACATGGCACATGAGTCCTAACTCTCCTACTAGAATGTCGTGTAACAGAGATGAAGTAAATGGGTAACAATAATGTTTTGCAAGGTTTGAAGATTTTAGAGGACCAAGATGGGTGAGTTTCATTTCCAAATATACTTAAGATTAAAATAAGGTTTATAATAAAGGAAATTGGATGTAAAATCTCCTTAGATACTAAACTAAATGCTGAGAAAGATAATGGTTAGCCAAAATCACCAACAACTATGTTAAGATAGAGCCTGGCAAGATCTTAGTAACGCTTTTAAAGAAACCTGATTGATGCATGTTTGCACCCGGATTGAATGAAACACAGATACTCTGAAAAGAAACCATAGAATGGAAGCATAAGTCAAATGGAGTTCCAAAATATAGAAGTTGTTTGTAAACTTACATGCTACATTTGAATAAATCTTAAGGTTATACTCAAAACCCTAACCACAACAAAAATCTATAAACAACCCAATTACCATTGCCTCGTTTCAGGAGCATAGCAAACATTCAATTCAAAAACCAAATAGAGACATATTCTCCTCAAATTTAATGGCATTATAAGTGCAACAGAAAATTGAAGCTAAAAAAAGATAAATGTGAGAAAAGTGAAGCATTACCCAAAATCGATGAGAAATGGATTCAGCAGAAGCAGAAGAAGACAATCTAGAAGATCCATCGGGTACTGAATTCAAGAAATTAGGATCATCAGCACAAGCAGCTTCTGTAGATAACCTCAAAGCCAAAGCCAATTGCAACTGATAACTCTCTTCTGTTTGCTGCGCCCAACTCTTCGATGATGAAGACCCTCCCCCGCCACCGCCAACACCAACTCCATCAATCGCTGCTACTCTCATCCTCGAATCTCTCTCCTCTTGCACATAACTAAAGCCATCAAGATCGCTTGCTGGCAAAGAGATCGACGGCACATAATGATCTGACAACGAACTTTCCCCAAAACTACTTCCGCTACTTTGCCTTTGCAATCCGATCGAAGATGGAAATAAGCTTCTCTCCCCTCCTCCGACGGCAGAAAATTTCGCTGGAGTTGCAATCTGATCATCCACTTGACTTAACAGTGAGTAATTTGATCTTCTACCAGGCATTTCCATGGAAAAATTTGATTCAAAAATCTAGATTTTGATTGATATGGTCAAAACCCTAGAAAAATTTAAGGTGAATGAACAACCGCCATTTTCGTCAATCTCCTATCCTTTAGATTTCCCCCTGAATTTTTGTCTCTCTCCTACTTACTTTCTCTCTCTAATAAACTGCTATCTTATACTTGTAAGAGTAGCATTTAGCTGCCTTCATTTTTGTTTTCTTCTTTTCTTATTGTCGGGAAAGAGGTGAGAGAATATTTTAATTTGCCTCATTTTTTCAAGAAGAAAATTATAAGGAAAAAAAATAATAATAATTCTCTTCAAATTTTCCTTTCTATTGAATATGTATTCTTGAAAAAATTTATCATGTTTTCCTTCAAATTTCCCCCTTCTTTTTCTTTTCTAAATAAGAGGTTCTTAATCAAATTATTTTTTTCTTTTTATTTTTTTCTCTTTCCTACACAATGATAATCATTTAAATTGTACTTTTAAATTATTTGTTAATAATTCAACCTAAATTATACATGTGCTGCCAAGCTTGACTCTTAACTTATTTAATACTAACATATTATATCAGGTAAATTTATTTAAAACAAAAAAATAAAAGGCGTACTTTTTCCTCTCCCTCCCTCTTCCATAATACCACCGGATCAACCCCCATAATAACCCTCTCCACTACCCCCAACTTTTTTAAGATGACATTAACAATGTTTTAATATTTAATTTTTAGGTTGACTTTTGACTTTTTAATCAAACAGTCAATAAAAATGTCTGATTTATGGGATTGAGTCAACTAAGCCAAAATAAAATTACTTTTTATAGTTAATCTCATTGGTCTTTTGGCTTTTAGCAAAAAAAATTAACAAACTAATAGTTAAACAAATACTTTATATGTGCCTTTAAAATGACACAATTTTGATATAAATAAACGGTAATTTTTACTAAATATATTTATAATAACTAACTTAAATAGCTCACTTATTATTCTAACAATTTTATCCAATCAAATCAGCTAAAAATTGCACCTAATAATCATTTGCAACATAAGCCAAAGACTAATTGTTATTTATTTTAATTGGTCATAGCAAGATGGCGTAATCAAAATATTCTGAAATAAGTAATAAATTAAAAAAAGTTGGAATGAAGTGTATTGTATCAATGGTGGGGCCAGCATTTATCTGTTCAGCGCCGCAAGTGAGTCTCCATTCTCTGCATTGAACTCAAATTGGGATTTAATAAGGAGTAATCAAAGAGTGCCTACTGCCTACTTGAAAAGGTTTTCCTATTTGAGAAGGAAGATTGACCAAACTTCTCTATCGTCCCCTTTTCAGATGCCCTGTGCTTTTAATAACATTATCGCCGGTCCTTTTTAATTTTATTATCACCCTTTCTATAAAATTATGATTTTACCTCTGCATTTAAAATTTGTTTAACAGACGTAAATCTTACTTAATAATATTATTATCACTTTAAAAACATTAAATTTAAAATTTAAACGTAATCCCGAACATTCTTAACGCGGCCTTATATATATTGAATTTTCAGTAGCACCCTTGCATGATATACGAATTCAAACACGGTACTATCTCTCTAAAAACGTTCTTTGATTTTAAACAAACTGATTGCTGGAATCGATTTACTATGGCTAACGAAAGCGACTATGAATCCGATCGGGTACGTACTTAAACCAATCTAAATGGGTATTTTTAAAAAAAAACGGAGGAGTCGCACAAAACGTGCGACTGGACCGCGGTTCAGTCGCACAAAACAATGTAGAGTAGCCAGCCGAGGGGAGTGGCAGATAGAACATCATAAAGCGCATTAGACATATCCCGCAGTCCGATGATCGCCTCCAACGACTTCTTTCTACTACGGTACTCCAGAACAAGAGGCGTAGGCTAAGAGCCGACAAAAATAACTTTAGCTATGTGCCCGCCATAGCTGGGTATTAGGTGCGTATCTGTGGGCCCCCGGACTGGGGCGATGTGACCAACTAGTCCGTTCCAGCGGATTGTGAGCGCCTGCTCCCCCGTGACGGCTCATCATCAACGTGACTACGTCCGGCATGCTTTGATGCGCCTGCAGAACTACGGGCGGGGCGTGTGAATTTACCGTCGACCCCACGGACAACAGTCCAATCCACTGGGCGACCAACAACGCCTTGGTACTCAACATCATCATCATCATCACTAGAAACTCCCCAACTACTCTAGACACTAGCCTGGTCATCAAACCGAGGGCGCATTTGGTGCAGCGTACTCGACCGTTGGGCCTCACTGTGTCTGGCAGCCTCTTCCTGCTTAGACCTGCTAGCAGAACCCGTTACCCTCCTCTCATGAGGGTCCCCTCTGTGTAGGGTAAGCCTAGAACTATTTCCGCTCAACAAGTGTCTAAAAAAACACTTTCATTTCCCTTGACTACCAGTCATTTACTACAATTTTGATAATTTAATGAACTATTAATAATAAATAAAAATAATCAAACGTTACGTTAAATTAACCATACAAAAGACAATAATTAATTAACATATTAAACTACTCATTATCAACAAATATAATTTAACAACAACAATATTTAACTAATCATTATCAACAAATATAATTTAACAAAATATTAATTAATTTTCTAAATTAACAATAATCATAATAATAATAATAATAATAATAATAATAATAATAATAATAATAATAATAACAATAATAATAATAATAATAATAATAATAATAATAATAATAATAATAATAATAATAATAATAATAATAATCATAACAATAATAATAAAAACAATAATAATAATCATAACACTCATAACAAAAACAATAATAATAATCATAACACTAATAACAAAAACAATATTTAAAAATAACATTAAAGAAAAATTTACTAACAATAACAATAATAACAACAACATCATCAAAAATAATAATATTTAAAGCAAAAATAAAAAGTTAATAATAATAATAATAATATAATAATAATAATAATAATAATAATAATAATAATAATCACAATAATAATAATAATAATAATAATAATAATAATAATAATAATTAAAAAAATAAATTAAAAATAATATTTAAAAGAAAAATAAAAATTTGATGATAATAATAATAATAATAATAATAATAATAATAATAATAATAATAATAATAATAATCAAAATAAAAAATTTAAAACAATAATAATAATAATAATATCAATATTTTAAAAAAAATAAAAACAATAATAATAATAACATCAATAATAATAATAATAAATAACAATAATAATAATAATAATAATAATAATAATAATAATAATAATAATAATCACAATAAAAAATGAAAAACAATAATATTAATAATAATAATAATAATAATAATAATAATATCAATATTTAAAAAAAATTTAAAAACAATAATAATAATAACATCAACAATAATAATAATAAATAACAACAACAACAACAACAGTAATAATAATAAGAGAAAATTACATAAAACTACCTTTTCTATACACTCATTTGCAAAAAACTACCTTTTATAAATTTTTTTTCAAAAAACTACCTTTTCTAATACTTTCATTTGCAAAACACTACCACTTAACGTTTTTTAGGGCATTGACCGTTTATTGAAACGGTTGACCATCACGTGACTTGCACGTGATGATCTAAGCCTTATAAACCCTTCTTCTTCACTGTATCAATTGAAACCCTAAGTCCTGAAATGCCGTTTTGTTCTTCGAAATCCCATAATCGCTGTTCTTCATCCTCGCTTCTCCCTTCTTTCATTTCTCCTTGATGTTGAATAATTAATTCAGTAAAGCACGCCAATTTATTTTGAAATTAATTTGGAATGACTTCTTCTTCTTCTAGCCATAATTCGAAATCTGAGAATTGTCGATGTGGAGTTCCATTTGCAAGAAGGGTTTCTTGGACCAAGGAAAATCCAGGAAGAAGGTTTAAGAGTTGCGTTTTCTATGATCCTGATACAAATTGGAGGGGATGCAAAAAGTTTGAATGGGTTGATCAACCTGAAATGGCTGTTTGGCAAAGAGAAGTGACGAACAAGCTTTTGGAGGAGAAGCGACAATTGGCAATGGAAATCAAGATCTTGACTTCAAGGGTTTGTTGCTTGGAACATGAAAAGGATCTAGTGATTTCAGATATATCAAGGATGAAGAAGAAATCGACGAATCAGTGTGCAAGCTTTGCGTTAGGGTTTTTTGTTTGTTTTTTGTTAGTGTTTGTTGTACTTATGAAGATTAGTATTTGAATTTTAGGACCTTAATCACAACAATTGTAACAATGTTTTAGGTATTTGTAACTTGAGAATGTTGAATCAATGAATTAAGGTTGTTTCTTTTCCACTTCTTTTCTTTGCAGGTACTGTGTGTGATTTGTTTGGTGTGTATGAGCTGGTATGTTAGCTGTTAATGTTGTGTATGAATTAGTGTGTGATTTGTTTGCTGGTTTTGTGTTCAAGATTGATTCATTGTTTGCTGAAGTGCTTTGGTTTGGTGGTATGTTAGCTGGTATCATGAATACTGATGCACATAGCAATTGATGCATTATATGAGCTGGTATGTTTGGATTTGCAGGTTTTGATGCACGTAGCAATTGCTGCACATTGTTGATGCACATACAGCAATCCATGCACAATATTGATGCACATACAGCAATTGATGTTGAATATTGATGCACATAGCAATTGCTGCACATTGTTGATGCACATACAGCAATCCATGCACAATATTGATGCACATACAGCAATTGATGTTGAATATTGATGCACATAGCAATTGCTGCACATTGTTGATGCACATACAGCAATCCATGCACAATATTGATGCACATACAGCAATTGATGTTGAATATTGATGCACATAGCAATTGCTGCACATTGTTGATGCACATACAGCAATCCATGCACAATATTGATGCACATACAGCAATTGATGTTGAATATTGATGCACATAGCAATTGCTGCACATTGTTGATGCACTAAAACACATAAACACTTGATTTGCTGCACTTGAATATTGAATATTGATGTACAATTCAGTATGTGCACTTGAATACTGATTTGCTGCACTTGAATAGAAACAATAAAAGGAACAATTCAGTATGTGCACTTGAATACTGATTTGCTGCACTTGAATAGAAACAAAACTTTTCTATGAACATACGAGAACAAAACAAATGATAAGAAGAAATTACACCCATGAGAATTACATCTGGTATACAGAATACAGTAGCAACTAGCAAGATCAATCCAACTCAGCATCTACATATGGTGTTTCCAACTCATCCACTAACTCATGTGCCACATCAGATGTATTGACCTCCAACTCAGCTACCCTAACATTACCCAAATCATTTGCCAACTCAGAATCCATCTTTTTCGAAGTACTTGGTTTTTTCCAGATTTTCAATTTCTTCATGTTAGGTATTTATCAAATATATAGAACCCTAATCAATTAATCATAGACAACAACAATCAATTTACAAATTAAACAATAATTTACACGAAATTCAACATTAAAAAACGCAGTGACCAAAACGCAAATTTGAAGAAAAAATTTATATTTTATCGAAAAAAAAAAACTGAAATATACAACCATTAATGAAGAAGACATACCTTTAAATGATGAAATCTTCAAGAGGAAAATGGAGCAAGGAAATGAGAAGGGAATAGAAGAAAATTGCAGGCAGAGTATCACGTTCCTCCTGTTCTTCGTGTTTTGGAAAGAAATGAGTAAAGAAGATGGTTTCATAAGGCTAAGAATATCACGTGAAGGACACGTGATGGTCAACCGTGAAAACAAACGGTCAATGCCCTAAAAAACGTTAAGTGGTAGTGTTTTGCAAAAAAATCTATTATAAAAGGTAGTTTTTTGCAAAAAAAATTATAAAAGGTAGTTTTTTGCAAATGAGTGTATAGAAAAGGTAGTTTTATGTAATTTTCTCTAATAATAATAATAATAATAATAATAATAATAATATTAAGTATATTATTTCAAAAAAAAATTTTTAAAAATTGGTGAGTCGCACGACTCACTTTTTTTTCTTTTTTCTTATTTAAAATAATACGATTCGAATAAAAATTACCTCGATTATTTGTTTGCGGATTGAATTTCTTTAGCTTTTGCTTCAAAAATTTTTATGTTGTAATTTTTTTTAAAGTGTGATAAAGGTGTTATTTAGTGAGTTTAGAGTATATGTAAGAAATTTTAATTCCAGAGGCAAAATCGTAATTTCATTAGGGGGTGGCGATAAAATGAAAAGGGTGGCGATGTTTAAGGATTGTGTATTAATATACTACTCTCTCGGATATAAATTGAAGCAAAAAGAAAAGGATTGTTTTTTAAAAACAAGGTAGATAATGATAATAAATGAAGAGAGATAATGAATTGTATGGTTAAAATTAAAAGAGAGTTAAAATGTATAGATGAGATTAAAAGAAAGTGAAGGGTCATAGTCTAAAAATAGAAATAATGCAAATTCAGTGGAACGGACCAAACTAGAAAATGCTGCAAATTAAATAGCACGGAAGGAGTATTAGATATTAGATACTAGATAGTGCCTGTATGATGTACGACTTTATTAAATTTTTTGATATATTTATATCATTTAAGGATTTTAAATTTTAAGATATAAATTTATATTATAGTTATATTTCATTTCACTCTGAATAGTTGTATACATTACATATATAAATACATTGTAAGATTTGTATTATATTTTGCATCTTACGTGCAAATAATTGTGAAAATTTAGTTTATGACTAATAAATCACAACAAAAGACAAAAATAATTGATTATATATTTAATATAATTATGTGTATACTTTTATTTGTTTATTTTGAATAAAAGGATAAATGGTTTGTATCAGGAGTATACAATACAAAAATGATGAGTTTTTTGACAAAATATAACACGCCAATTTATGCTAACAAAAATAAATATTATATTAATTTTTATAAATTATTACAACTATTAACACGTCAAAATCAAATTTAACATAATAATATTTAAAAACTATTTTATTAAAGTTAAAGCAAAAAAATTATTTTTTGTCATAAAAAATATAAGTGACTTGTATAGATAGTGATAACCTAAATCTTATTAAAATTAAGCATGAGCACGGCATTTAAGTAACCAATAATATAAATAACCAAAAAAGTTCTAATAAAAGTATATTATGTTTTAACCATCTCAAAATATCCAATACACTAAATACTACTCATTTAATATATATATAATTATAAAAATTTATAAGTAATTGAAAAATAAAATAAAATACTTATTATGTTTTCTAATACATTAAATGATGTGAGCTGAAAAGTATAAAATTAATCAATATAAATAATACTCCCTCTATCATGAATAATTTACATCAAAGAAGAGTTGTTGAATTTTAAGAAAATGGTGGATAATGATAATAAATGAAGGAAGAAAATAAATTGTGTGATAAAATTAAAATAGAGTTTAAATTTATGGATGAGATTAAAAAGAAGTTGTGGGTCATAGTCAAAAAATATAAATAATGCAAATTAAGTTGGTCACAGTACAATAAATTTAACTTTTTGCGACATTTTTAGTGGCATTTAAAAATGTCAATGATTTATATTTTTATTGTAATAATTGTTGGTTTTTATTTTAAGTTTCACTGTAAAGTGATTTAGTAACACTTTATTTGGCCTTTAATGACTTATGTAATTATTACTATAGTCTATAATTACATTTATGAGAAATGTCACTAGATTTTATGTCACGAAAAAGCTTTAATATGATTTTTTATTTTACTGCTCAAGGGTCTAATAAATGCTATTATAATTAAAAATTTGAAGGATTGACGTTTAAATTAAATGTCGCTAAATATATCTCGCTAAAAGCAACTTATATTATAGTGGCGGATTGTTTAAGTAGTCTAATCACATATTTTCATAATATTAGTTTTTATAATTTTTAAATGTATATACTTCAATATATAAATAATTAAAATAACATATTAAATTGTGTAAAAAGGTCAAATATTAAGTATAATGTAATGGGAAAGACGGAAAGTATTAACCACTCTCAACAAACCGACCACTGTCGAACGTAATTTTTTTGAAGAGTCTTACGTTTTAGTTTTCCAATTCTATTTTCCTTTTCATCTTGTATTCGTTTTCAACTTATGGCATTAGATAAAAAAATCCCTTTTTTTTCAACTAAATTGTCATTTTTCTCAATTTCAGATGCAAACTATGTTAGCATTTTTTGAATTGTACTCTTTGCAAAATCACTTTATAAAATGTTCATAATTTCAAATGCAAAGTCTGATAACATTTTCATAATTTTCAATTTCATATCCAATTTTATTTTTTCTCATTTTTCATTTGCAAAGTTAAATATTCACTATTTGCAAAATCTTTTTTTTTCATTTGATTTGAGGTGAGTTTGGTTAAAAATGAATTGGGTTTCTTTTAAATGTAACACTCAGCCCCATCAGACCGTCGATGATTACCCATTGAAACTATAGATTGATTCCACATACAGGCCAGCACAAGTCTTTTCAGTACACTCTTGATCACCAATAATCACGAACTAATATATATACACTCTCGATCGTATATATAATAATATACATATACAAAAGTCCTAAATCTAAACTTATTACATTATTTACCAAAAACAAAAATTAGCAAGATACGCGGCAATCTTGTTTTTCAATTCGCGCATTTCCCCATCTCTCAAAGGGCGTGTTTCCCTTGGAGTGTCGTATAAAACCTATAATATAATATTAAATTAAATGATACATATACATTAGATTTTACGTACCAATAGTAAGTATATAATATTATAATTTAAGAATGTAACAAATACTTACGGCATCAATGTTTTCGACTCCAACCTCCTTCACGGATTGTAAGATATCGCCCATGTATTTGAGAGTGTAGTAGCTGCAATCAACGGTATTATAATCTTGTCGAAAGCACTAAGAGAAAATAGATGTTAGTGCCAAAAAAACTTAAAAAAACCTTTAAAATCGCAACTTAGCACGTAATTTCAAGCATATGACTATGATTTACAATTCTAACCACTTCAACACAATAATAATAACCAAATAGTGTTGTGTGTCATGTTTCGTGCAAAACAAACCAAGTTTGAGATACTTTATGCGCGAAAGTACCAAAAAAGCTTAAAAACACTTAAAATCGCAACTTAGCGACGTAATTTCTAACATATGACTATGATTGTCAATTCTAACCAATTCAACACAATAACATATACCAAATAGTGTTGTGTGCCAAGATTCGCAAAACAAACCAAGTTTGAGCTACTTTATGCGCGAAAGTGCCAAAAAAGCTTAAAAACCCATAAAATCGCAAGATATGATTATGATTTTCAATTCTAACCACTTCAACACAATAATATATATCAAAAAGTGTTGTGTGCCAAGTTTCGTGCAAAACAAACCAAGTTTGAGATATTTTATGCGCAAAAGTACCAAAAAAGCTTAAAAAACCTTTAAAATCGCAACTTAGCACGTAATTTCAAGCATATGACTATGATTTTTAATTCTACCTCTTCAACACAATAATATATACCAAATAGTGTTGTGTGCAAAGTTTCGTGCAAAACAAACCATATTTGAGCTACTCTATGCGCGAAAGTTCAAAAAACACTTAAAAAACCCTTAAAATCGAATAGTGTTGTGTGACTTTACTGCTGTCCATTTCGGAAATGTGGCTCTGCATATAGATCCCATTTCTCTACGCACTTTCTTCATTGTGCTGAAACGCAAGAGAAAAGTATAACTATTTATATATCAATGCATGTAATAATATTAATGTAATACTATATATATACATATATATATATATATATATATATATATATATATATATATATATATATATATATATATATATATATATATATATATATATATATAACACCTAATTAAATGACATTGGTAAAATTTATAAAATTACGTACGCATTCAACAAGGCTTTGAATTTTGTGTTGCGAGGCGGGCTTTGAGCTTTTTGTAATGAGTCGAAGACGTGCACAGTATTCGTCAAAGAACATATGACCAAAAGTATATCCAAATGCAAACTACAAACGCAAATTTTAAATCAACAAATTAAAGATTATGTGAACTTACAAATCAAAAGATAAGTTCAATTTCAAAAATAAAACTTACTCTTCCACATATGAAGCCAGAATGAATGTGTGTTAAGATGTAAGGGAATTATTCAAAGTAGTCTCAATGTATGCTTTGACGTCATCTGGATCATTTACGCTTTTAGTACCCGAAATCGACTCAGGACAAAACCATCCGATTTTTATTGGAGCTTCGCAAGAATTTAGCTCCTCGTAAGCCGCACTAAACTCACGAATAAGAAAATTTTGTCAGTAATTCGGTTATTTAAAATAATTAAACAATAATGCTTAAATTGTAAGATAATGAACGTCACCTCATGTAGACATGGATAAGAGCTACATTCAACATTTCTCCTCTCAAAAATTGCCCAATGTCACTAGGACCAATAATTACAAAAGAGCTCTCAACAAAGCATAATTATTCCTTCCGCAGGGTTAGAACGATTGGGTACTCCTCACGCATGCGAGATGCACATAGATGCAGCCATTTGCAATCTTGAGAGAGATCTTTTAGATCCGCATCAGCCAAAATTGGAGTGATTGCCATCAACTTTGACCCAGTCAACACCTTTAATGGGGAACCGATCTCTCTCCTAGAGCCCTTTGGACTCTTTTGCTATTTCAATTTATACAATTAAATTAGTGTAAGCATGAAATAAAAAAAATAAAAATAAATAAGATACAAAAGAATATTACCATGGTAGTGAATCGGACCCAAGCATATGGCCATGTGACAAACTACCTAGGGTGTCTGATAGTGTTTCAAGACTCCATTCCGGCATTGGAACCGGGAGAGAGAAATCTTCAAAACCCTTTAGAATAGTTTCTACGGTCACACTGATGTGGCCACTTGTAACAGGCATGGAATGCACTGTTTGGCCCTCTTTGGTTGGCTGTGTTACACCAAATGCAACCTCAGTTAAGTCGCCATCATTAACAACACCTAACTGAGGCAGCAAAAGAGAACAAGGAGTCGCCTCCTGAAAATTTTTTCATTTAGTATAATAAGCACCATAATAAAATATTAAAACACGTTGCAATTTAAATTAATAAGTGCTTATATATTTAAAAACTATGTACCTTTACCATTGGCTCGAGAGTTGGCTTCGGATTTTGAGCAACGGAGTTCATGGTCTCCGGTGTAGGATTTTGCCCTTCGGGGGTAGTAATGGGCTAGAGTGCTGCGGGGGTAATGGGCTCGGGTGTTAACTCGACCGAAGCGTTAGGATCCTCGACAATTAGATTTGCCAAGTCTACAGTGGGTGCTCCCATCTTCTGCAACACGAGTGCCACTTTGGCGAGAACGTCCTTCGTAATTTCTGCTCTGAGGGTTGCTAATTCATCAGGTGGTATCGTTCTAAATCGAGTAGCAACACACTCTTTGCCAAATGCCTTCTTTGACCCCACGCGGACGCCTCCGTTTCCGACTACCCGCCCTCTATGGTCTTTCCCTAAGACCATATGCAATGCATCAACATTGCCTCTTGGGGTAAAACTCCCCCATAGCTTCTTTTTTCTTCTAGCCCATCTGTTCAAATAAAAAGTAAATCAAAGCCAAAAAATACAAAACAAATCAAGAATATACTTAATAATTTCAAAACTCACCACAACATCAGCAACCTTCTTCGATCCCGGATCAGTAATGGTAAATTTACCACTTGCATCTCGGGAATGAAGTCCGCAATACCAATCTTATACCCAATCTCCAGCAGGAGTATTCACGGATGCGAGGTAGTCGTAGATGAGGTGGTGGCCGGACTTTGATTGAGGTATAAACCCGCATCCACCCACTCTTTTCGGGCCTCATCGTACGTTTTTGGGCTCAAGTGATGGTAAAACTTCTTTTTTTGCTTGCTGATTCTGAAGCTTTACCACGCTTTTCCTAATTAATCAATAGAAATCAAATGTTATATATTAGTTTAATGATTGAATCAAAAGAAGTAAATTTAAATCAAAAGCTATAATATAATATTAAATACTTACAACTTCAATGGGAGTTTTTCTTCTGGCAACAAAAGCCTCCCGTTCATTCTTCAATATGTGACCCCATATTTCATAGGGCATCTTTGAAGGTGATTTCTCTCCACCTTCGTTTCTCACTTTGACCTTTTTGGTCTTACAGGCACGCTTCTTGGTGATCTAGCCAGTTACTAGCTTGAATTTAAAATCTCTGAATTTTTCAGCAACAGTTGAAAGAAACACATTCTTATTCTCCTCATCGTAAATTAATTTAAAATGAAACTAAATGAATAAAAATAGTAAAGTTATTGCTTACCACAATATCCTCCCATATAGAGTTCTTCAAACCCTATGGAACCTCGTTCCATGCGTACAATATCGAAATCTTGCGGATACATAGGCCCACTTGTTTTCCATATTGCCTACGCCATTTTCCACAGGATTGACCCAATGCGTTGTATTCCAAATGCATAGGTTCTGTGACTTTGAGATTTTTCGTAGGACCTCGCCCTTTTCTTTTCTTAGTGGTAGTGGGAGCATCCGTTGGTGGGGCGTCTTCAGTGTCATAATCATTGTTAAGTGGTGGAGCGTCTTCAGCCATACGCTCGTATCTAACAATTTGGTCCTCTTCAGTGTCATAACTATGATGCTCATTATCCGAGGTCTCAATCTCAGGGACAATTTCGTCTCTAAAAAGATGCATTGTATATGAGTGCTTGAATGAGTATGAACAGAAATATATTAGAAAATAGGCACGTAAATTCAATTCTAACCACTTCAACACAATAATGTATACCAAATAGTGTTGTGTGCAAAGTTTCATGCAAAACAAACCAAGTTTGAGCTACTTTATGCGCAAAAGTGCCAAAAAAGCTTAAAGAACCTTAAAATTCATACCTTGTGAATCACTTAATTCAAATGTATTCATTCCGTGTTATCTATACACATATAACCAACATCTACATCATCTTGATCTACTAATTTTGGATTGATAAAGGGTGGGGAATCTTCAAAAGCTTCATATTCTTCCTCATCCTCAACATCACCTATAACAAGGATACTTCTTTTTCTCGGTACAACAATAAACCATTTTTTATCAGACGGCTCTACAATGTAGAATACTTATTTGGCTTGTGTGGCTAGTATGAATGGCTCCTCACTATCATGCAAACAAGCTAAGTCTACAAGAGTGAATCCACAAGGGTCGTCATTTATTATGCATCGTCGATTATTATCTATCCACTTACATTTGAAAAGACCAATAGTGAAAGTAGAGTAGTCAAGCTCCCATATTTCATGTACTCGCCCTTAGTATACCAATTTAGCATCAACCGGCGCTTGATCCTTGGCACTCGCGTAAAATGTAGAACGATGATGCCAAAATAGAAACCCCGCTATTCTGTAGATAAGATTATTCTGTAGATAAGATGACTTCTTATCTTGACCCTTAGTATAAAATGTGAAGCCATTGACATCGTAACCCTCATATTTGTTGACATCATCACGAGGACCAACAGCTAACCATTTAACAATTTCAGATACACCCTTGAGTTCTTCACTTATTACTCAATTATGAAACCAATCAATAAACGTGTTGTTATGCAACTGCATCAATCCTCTATCCTCTTTACAAGGATATTTTGCGCACAATGTATCTAAATGCTCATTCAAAAAAGGATGGACTTCGAGAATATGATGCAACACATACAAGTGTGCTTGTAGAAGACTGTCTCGAGGAGGTGTGATCGATTTGGAGCCAATTGTTCCTTTTCCCTCAAGCCTTCCTTCATGTCGAGAGGTGGAAAGTCGAATAGGCTTTTCTATTGCCAAATACTCGGCTATAAAGTTATTAATCTCATCGCTCACAATGCCTTGAATCATACTCCCCTCTGTTTGTGCTGGATTCCTCACCTTATTTTGTAAAACAACCATGTGTCTTTCAAAAGGATAACACCACCTTACAAAAACTGGATCCAAAAGCTTGATCTCACAAACGAGATGGACAATAAGATGAACCATTATGTCAAAGAAAGGCGGAAAATAATCTCAAACTTGCATAAAGTTACAATCACGTCGATTTGAAGAGCATCAAGTTTAAAGGGATCAAGAACTTTACTACAAGTTGTGTTGAAGAACAAACATAGCTCGGTAATAGCATATCTCACATTTTTTGGCAATATTCCACGGATTGCAATTGGTAAGAACACTTGCATCATTACATGGCAATCGTGAGATTTCATGCTTTTCAACTTCAACTCACCATTTAGGGTCACAAATCTCTTCATGTTGGCTGAGTACCCAGACGGAACCTTAATGCCACACAAAGACTCACAAAATGCCCGCTTCTCTGCTTTGGACAATGTGTAGCAAGCTGAAGGCAAACAAAATTTGTCATTACTCATCTTCTTCTTACCGCCCTTTCCCTTGTTACTGCCACCAACTTCATCAGCTTGATTTATTTTCTTACTTACCTTAACATGTGCCCACAACTCCGGACGAACACCCTTACATTCAAACCAATCACACACGGCCTTAACATCCTTTGTCTTACCCGGAATGTTCATGAGAGTCCCGAGTATGACATCGCATACATTTTTCTCTATATGCATAACGTCAAGACAATGCCTAACCTATAGATCGCTCCAATATGGAAGCTTCCAAAAGATTGATTCTTTTTTCCATAATCGGTCTTCACTCCTTGCACGTGACCTGTTTTACCAAATACAGTCTCAACTCCCTTAACCTGTTCATAAACCTCATAACCGGTCAACGGTCGATGAGCTACACGGTTCTCAACCTCTCCGTTGAACATCTTCTTCTTCTTACGATATTGGTGATCTCGTGGGAGGAATTTTCGATGGTGCATGAATATGTGTTTGCACTTAGGAATCCACATAGATTCCATGTCCTCGATACATATTGGGCATGCTTTCTTCCCTTTGTTCTTATACCCCGATAAATTGCCATATGCCAGAAAATCATTAACGGTGCATAAAAGCATTACACGCAAGATGAACTCCTTATTTGCATATTCATCAAACACGGAAACACCTTCATCCCACATCTTTCTCAAATCCTCAACGAGAGGTGCAAGATATACATCTATGTCATTGCCAGGTTGTTTAGGACCCGAGATAAGAAGCAAAAGCATAATGTACTTACGCTTCATACACAACCAAGGTGGAAAATTATAGATCACTAACAGTACCGGCCAAGTACTATGTTGAGAACTAAGACTGCCGAGTGGGTTCATTCTATCCGTACATAGTCCGAGCCTTAAATTACGAACTTCATCCCCAAAAGTCTTATGCAACCTATCAATACTTTTCCACTCCGGATAATCCGATGGATGTGTGAGCAAGTGACCTTTCTTCACCCTATCTGCATGCCACCTCAAATATAACGCATCTTTCTTTATAGAAAACAAGCGCTTGAATCTAGGTATTATTGGAAGATACCACAATACCTTAGCTGGGGGCCCTTTAGCATCCCAAGCCCCTTTACGCTTGTAGCGCGATAACCCGCACCTAGGACACTCTTCTAAGTTCTCGTTTTCATTCCGATACAATACACAATCATTCGGACACGCATGAATCTTCTGGTACTCTAAGCCGAAAGGACACATGAACTTTTTGGCATAATATGTTGACTTTGGAAGTTCATTTCCTTCAGGAAGCATCTCACCTAACGCTTCTAATAACATTGTGAAACTAGCGTCACTCCAATTGAACTTTGACTTAATGTTAAAAATTGTCAACATTGCTGTTAGTTTGGTGAACTTTGTACATCCAGGGTACAAAGGCCTTTGAGAAGCCTCTGTCAACAAGTCAAAAACACGAGGACGTTTTCCTAACTCATCCTCGACTCCCCCATCATCTCATCAACACGATCCACATCCTCATCGACATTCTCTTCATCTGTCTCATACCCATCACCACGATTTACTACATTCTCATTGACATCGGCCACATTATTGACATCCTTAACAACACTTTTCTCTTTGTAAACTCCCTCCTCACCATGCCAAACCCAAACATGATATTGAGGCCTAAACCCACGTTGAAGTATGTGCTCCTTAAGGATATGAATACAATCTACCTTTGATACATTGCCACAAGTGACACATGGGTAATAAAAACCAACTACCCCCGTCCTAACTTGATGTTCAACCGCAATACTACAAAATTCTAATACGCCATCAATAAATTCTGACGATTCAATGCTTCCATATATCGAACGATCTTTTGTCATCCTAAGTGTGATTAATTAATTCAAAACAAAATTAATACACAACTTTTAACATATATACTTAACGAACTCTAATTAACCACATATTAAGTAATAATCATTCATTTAACCCTAATTTACAATATTAATAATAAACCATCATAATCTATAAATTGTTCAAAAAATATGTATATTCTAATAAGAAGATTGTTTTAACCAAATTAACCCTATAATAAATTTAACCATAAACAATCCTAATTAAACCTAATTTAAAAACTATAAAAAAATTATGATGAATTTAAAACTTAAAAACCACAACTACATACACATTCATAAATAAAATGAAAAAATTACTTAAAAATATAACATAACATGAAATGTATGATAAATTTGAAACTTAAAAACAACAACTACATACACATTGATAAATTATGATAAATTTAAACCTAATTTACAAAATCAAAATGAAAATTATACCTTGAATTTTCGTGGGTTTTGGGTTGTGTATAACCTATACAATTGAAAAAAAAATTAGTATAAAAAAAATTAAGCCCTAAAACGCAATTAATGAAGCTTGAACAACAATGGGTTTGAGAACTAAGCTTTAAAAAATTATACCTTGAAGAAGAGCAAGAACTAAGTCCAAATTTCGTAGGTTTTTCGTGGGCTTAAGAAGAGCAACAACAATGGGTTTTTCGTGGGGTATGTAAGCAGCAGATTATGAAGAAGAGCAAGAAAAGCAAGAATGATGAAGAAGAGCAAGAACTAAGATGATGAAGAAGAGCAAGAACTAAGATGATTATAGCTTGAAGAAATAGTCGTGCGTTTGAAGGTTTGAAGAAGACAGTAGGTTTAATGAAACAGAAGAAAGGTTTTGCATTGTAACGTTAAAAGGCGCGCTTTTAAAAGGGTTAAATGTTGCGGGCAACCTTAAAACCGCAGCATTTGATGTGTGCAAATGGTTATATGCTGCGGGCACCATAAAAACCGCAATATTTGTTGTCTATTATTTTTTTTCCTAATTTTTTTTCCTATTTATTGTTGCGTATATAAAAAGTCGCAGCAAATAATTAGTAGCAGATACGTTTTTTTTCACTAGTGAACAGACATAAAAGTTGTTCTATATATTACTTTTAATTGTTGAATAAAATTTTAAAATTATTAGAAGAAAATATAGATAAGATGTAAAGAATGCATTTATATATTAAGAGTCAATTTAAGAGATGAACACATGTTAAATTAACTAACATACATTTCAAATTTAAAAAGGATGAGCTATATGTATACTACTTTCGAGTTTATTAGTTCCTATTGCTCATCAACTAATTTTATTAGGTGTATATTTCTCTATGTATAATGTCAAATATAGTTAAATAAGATTTTATTGGATTCTTTTTAGGTTTGCTTAATGTACACTTACTATTTTATTGGATTGTTTTTAGAATTCACAAATTATCAAATAGGACGGTTTCATAGTGAAAGTATTTATATTAGATTTGCTTAATGTACACTTACTATTTGAAACAATCACATGTAACTTTAAAGTCATCAAATACAATTTAAAGTGATCACTCATAAAGTAATCAAATAGAAAAATGTGCTAACTATATGGATTATCATCATACAAAATTTAAAATATTAATGATTTAAATTAATACAATTAAATTGCGAAAAAATGTCACAAATTTTTAAAATTAGAAAATATTCAAATTTAAAAGGATAAAGAAAATAATAATCCTATTTTTTTAAAATAATCCTAAGTATTTCTATCTACTCAATCTGGTCCTTAATGAAGTTCCCATAAAAAATTCATGAGAATTATGAAAATAAAACATTTAGATTGTAGATATAATATTTTATTAAATATAACTTTGATAGAGAATATGAGAATCATAAACATTTGAAAAATATTAAAAGAAAGTTAGTGAAAAAAAATGAAACCCACAAATAATAAAAAAATATTATTATAAAATTCGTGAAAAATATATAAAGATTATAAAGAATATAAAATAGTTAAAATAAAGTTAATGCTAGGTAAAACCAAAAGTATTATTAATTATTAAAATATAAAAATAAAAATATATAAAATTATTTTTATCTAAAATTTATAATATAAATAAAAAAATTTATTATGAAAACAACAATAAAAGAACATACCAATTAACCGCCTCCACTACTCCACGAAACACAAATAAGTAATAACAATTTCATGGGGAATGGGGGATTTGTAAAAAGTGGAGACTTTTGTTGGAGGGAAGTTAAAAATAAAAGAGCGGCAATGGCGGCAAAATATTTTTCATCAAAAACACATAACCCTCTTTTTCTTCCCTCCAATTTTCATGTCGCTCCTCCTTTCATCTCAACCTCTCTAGTCTCTACTACGCTAACCACTTTCAAGTTTCATGGCGATTAGCGATGTACCCTATTCTTCCTTCAGAGTTTCAGTTCGATGAGAAGGTAACTGTAGCTTCGATTATTCTCCTTTTTTTACGGTATATTTATATATTTGTTCACCTATGAAATTTTTATTACCAGATCTATCGTTGCATTTCGTGCATCAGAATGCTTAAACCTTATGATTGTCTCTAAATTGATGCAAACCAGTTATTTTCTTAAGCAATTTGTATGTCTTGAATTGAAGCACTGGATTTTGATTTTGAACTGTTTAAGGTTTTCATTATGTTTTATGCGTACTTACAAATGATTCAGAAAGACGGCGATGGTAGATTTGAAATTGTACCAATGAGAGGTTTTTTTGAGAACCGAAGAGAGATATTTTGAGAAGAAGAATCGAGATGCATTAAGGAACACATAAAGTTTTTAATTTATGACTAGCAGTTTAATTTTACAATTGCTTGTTTGAAGGGTGGTATATTAGACGTTACGCAGACTATAACATCAATACAGTATTGCAATAGATGCAGATCTTTAATGCTGGAGCCAATTTTTTCATTCATTTTAGAAGCAAGAAAAAAAAACTGATGATCTGTCTATCATTTACTAGTTGATATAGACAATAGCTTGTACAGTTGTACTCTGTTTAGTTCTCAGTTGCTAGGCTGAAATCATTAGAAGTCATTTTTGTGGATCTAATTTTTTTTTTTTCCCTCCCTGTATATAATTCATGGCTGAAAGCTGTGTGTCCTTTTTGAATTGATAAAATGATGGTTTGTCCTTTTTGATTTTGTAGAATTTTTGTTACTTGGTTGTTGATTCCAGTGATGTTTCTGGCTGTTTTCTTACAGATTGAAGACTTGATTCTAGTGAAGGATAGTGTGGTCAAGTTTGAATCAATTTAGATGCAAGGTGAGAAGTTTTCCTACTTGTTTTTTTTGTTCTTGTTTTTATTTTTACCAAATAATATTTGGCTATTTGACTGCTTTAAAGCGTGGTCTTTAGTTAAATTTAGGTAAGGCAAATATGTGTCTGCAATACTTTCCATGCTCTTTTACCTTGAAATCCCTTATTTGAAGTTATTTTTGGTTTTGAAATTTGCCCCCGGGAGCCTCTAATCTTGCTTTGGAAATTATTCCTCCTGCTGTTGTAACTCGTAATTGTCTTGATACTCTTTTAAGCCAGTAGGCATAGTGATAATGCCCTCCTTTTCAGATCTCTTGACTTTATATCTTGTAATTTGCTTATGTAATGCCTGTTTTAGCCGTGTCAATTCATATTTGGTGCTTATAAAGTTTGTTCTTTCAGAAATAGTGGCAATAACCCAACTTGCATATGGAACTTTCTGGTAAGTTTTCTGTTCTACAGACTATAATCAATACATAACGCATATTGGAGAACTAGCCTGCTTAGCATAAATCGGTGAATTGGAACTTTTGAAGTTTGTAGGATCAACAACTAAGTTTCCCCCCTTTTTGGTTGTAAAATCACAGATGGTGAACATAATTTTGAAGCCATTTTAAATGATCCAATTTTTTAAAATCCTCTATTTTAAATATAAAAGATCTGCATTTTACATAAGTTATCTGCTAAACTTTTACCTAGGTTTGATCATTTATACACATTAAATCTTAAAAATTACAAGTGTACTTTTTTTCATCGTTAAGGATACTTCATAGAAGTTAGAACTGGTGGATAATGAAATTTCACTGAGAATATCTTTCATATCTCCTTAACCGCAATGTATTCACCTGTGGATCTCAATTCTATGCAATATTTTCCTGGCTTCAGAAAACTTGCTCAATTCGAGCATGAATAAAAATTTGCCTACAATCTTTGTAATTGATGTACACGGTCAATAATTTCATATTTCATACATTTCCTAATTTTAGAAGATACTACTTTTCTTCTATAATTCATTGCCATTTTAGAGATTTCAGAAACCAATACATGGTCACTTACTCATCATCATATGTCCTACCTTTTGCCCCTTTAGTCATCCTGCTAGCTGGAAAATGCAATCTGGCCATGAGTGGACGAGGTGCTCTTGTTTTTTGGTCGAATCCCCTTACACAAACAAATCCTGCATTGCAATTGGATACAGAGTATAAATTTTTTTTGCAATTAAAAGAATCTATCAACCAGAAAAAATATGCTGTGGAATGTCCTGAATAATTGAAATTTGCTGAACAAATTTTACAAAGCATAAAGAAGAGTTGACATTGGCTGTTTTAGTTTTCATTAATATTAAAAGGGGATAGATTGCGCGGAAGAGCAGATTTGATCCCCCAAGTTTTGACTTTGAGTTATTATATTACGTAACAGTGTTTGGTAAGTTATTAAATACCTGTTATTAGATTTAAGACCTGTTCTCTTCAACTTATTTTTTGAATTTATTAGTTCTTATAGAAATCAAATCAAACCAGATCAGATCATATCAGATCAAATCATTATTACTTATTATTATTATTATTATTATTATTATTATTATAATTATTATTATTATCTCCATTATTATTATTATTAGTATTATTATAAGTATTATTATTATTATTGTAGGTGTTATAATAATAATAATAATTAATAATAATTAATTGATTAACAAAATTATTTAATTAATTATTAATTAAATAATAATAATAATATTAACTACTTAATTTAATTAATTAATGAACTAATAATAATGTTAATTAATTACTTAATCAATAAATAAATAAATAAAAATTCTAATTCTAATAATAATAATAATAGTAATTAAATATTAATATTAATTTATTATTAACATAATCAATTAAATTAAATTTAAAAAATAAAAAACAAATAAATTATAATTCTGATTAATTTATTATATTAATTAATTAAATAATAATAATAATAATAATAATAATAATAATAATAATAATAATAATAATAATAATAATAATAATAATTCAGATCAGAGCAAAGCAAACGGGACTAGATCAGAAAGGTTCAAATCAGACTGAATTAGATCAGACCAGATAAAATCAGACCTTAGTAAGTTCAAATCAAATTCAATCAGATTAGATAAAGAGAACATGCCCTTAATAATTATTTTTCAGTATAATTTGGATCTATGGTATGCTGATAGAAAAATATTTAGTATCAGGTGTCCATCACAAACAATTGTTTCGTGAAACATCAACTTTTTTATGATATGGATGGATTCATGCCCTGACCAAAATTATGTGACAAGTAGATGGGTGTTCGCAGGGCCATTCATGGGGTAGGCAAGGAGTGCCGCCACCCAGGACCCAGCATACATAGGGGGCCTAATTTCAGAGTAATCCGTGAGTTTATAGTAGATATTTTTAGGAAGAGGCTATGTTTAAGAGAGGAGGAAGAAGATGATTTTTTTTTTTTAAAAATTTATTTCAATATAAGGCGATTTGTCTCCATTATTTTTTCAAGTACTTGTTAAAAATCAGAATTGATATCCTACAGGGAGGGCACATATTTATTATTTTGCCTAGGGCCTACACAATGTCAGGAACGACAGAATTAGGTGCAAGACTCCATCATTATAATCCATGGCAGTAGTTCAAAGAGAAACATTGATGAGTTGGCTAAACTAGTATTTATATAGGGAAAAAAATCAAGTTGCAAGAGCAATGAGATAAATGTAAATGACAAAAGAGTTAAAAAAGGGAACTATCTTGAGCTGTGGTTTGGGAAATAAATTTATGTTATTGAGTTGGTAGAAGATATGTATTATTAAACAGAGATTGATGTAGCGTTATTTCTCAAGCATTGGTGAAAATTAGAATAGTTGAAGATGGTGAGTGGGAGATGTTTTTGTTTACAAATATTGAGATGTGAACTTAGAATAGACATTTTTCATGTTGTTTTCCATATGCCTAAGGCAGTAAAGTGCATTTGCAAGGAAAGGACTGGTTACCAAAAAGAAATTTGAAAAATAGTGTAAATGAATTAGTGAAATGAGTGATAAAAGAACGCCTTTTTAGGGAAAATTGGAGAAGTATGAAAGGCCTAAAGAGTTCCTTAGTGAAAAATCTACCAAAACATTAAAGATGTAACGGTACAGTGGAAACCAAGAGTTTCAATCAGTTTTGATGTATCGTATTTTCGGAGAGGAAGGGTTTATTTCACTTTATGTTTAAAGCCTTTGAGGGTCATCTTGTTGGATGTGATATCAGTTGTGAAATTTCCCAAAGTTTACGGTTATGAAATGGCATAGGAGATTAGGATATTGCGAATATTCACATGTCATTTGGTTTCTCTGGCGTATACCTGTAATATACATAGTTCTATGTAGGTGGTATGAGGTTAAGTGCCCTTCTTTTGTCATTTGGTGGCATAAAAAGGAAAGTGCTATTCTGACTTAGAAGTTAGACATGCATAGGACTTTACTTGAACTGCTTGCTCCAGACTTTTTATGATCCTCACCAATGTAAAGGATTCATTTTGTAGCGAAATTTGAATTTTTGCTTCTCTTGCCTGCTGATGGTTTTTATTTATGTGGTGTAAGGGACAGTGGAGGGGGAGGGAACAAAGAACAGGACGTGAATGTCTTCCTTTAGTGTGAGGGAAAGGGAATATATAATTGCTTGTATTGCTAAGGATTCAAAGACATTGTGGTCTACCTCTCCAGAAGCAATGTTGAATATCTTCAGTGTTCAGACCTGAAAGAAATTTCTAGAGATTAGATTATTGAATAATATCGTCTCATATGTGAGATTGAAGCACCTTTTTTCTTAAATACCTCTAAATATGGTTGGTATTGAAGTTCCGAAGTAAACTGTTCGTCTTGGAAGGTTCCACAACCAAGATCTCGGAACTGCAATTGGGCTGAGGCTGGAGTTATGGTCAGCAAAGACCTGCATATATTATGAATGAAATTAACCATACAACTTACAAGAAAAAGGTAGCACAAAAAGCTTCAGATGTGTGCAGTCAACTTTTTACCTCATTAACTTGGAAATATGTTCCATTTAGTGGGAAGCTGCCTCTCATTGCAGTTCTGCATGGTATCTGAATAAGATAAATCAGGGCAAGAGTCAGCAAATATATCAAGTGAAGCTGTACTCCAAAATTTTGATTAAGGCTTTGAAAGTTTTATTGGATTATATGAAATTGAAACTCATCATCTAAAGGAAGAATTTCACTACTGTATTCAAATATTTCCATCTCTTACCAGCAGTGTTCCACGTACAATCTGAGAGTTTGCTTCCCGCAAACTGTTGCAATAAGAACATGTCTCATCATTGCAAAGCATGCTGGGGTCTTCGGAGTTGCATCTTCGCTCAGGAGGTTGAATAGATTCTGGGGTCTCACCTGTTTTAGACATCAATTATGATTCATATAGTAGGAAGAAAAACAAGAATCTGGAAGGGGACTAAACCCCAATCTGTGTTCTGTAGAATCATTGTGATCAAATAAGTATGAACATGCTTCTATGTGCCTACCTGGGGTCCATATTGCGAGCAGGTATGAGCACGGATCATCAGGTTCTCTTTTGTCCATCTGCATACAACTCCTGTTAGAAGGAAATCAAAGTAAATGGAAGACATAAACAATAAACCTCTAGTATATCTTACTCCTTTTAGCAATGGGTGTGTGTCTGGAAGTTCATAGCTGCATCATGAAATAGAAGATGGTTATTCCAAGTGGAAGATTATTGTTTAAATTTAACAGTAAAGTCAGATGAATGCACCAATTTATCTAGCACACAAATCATAGATGCAGTTCAATTTAGCTATGTGATTAGACTAAACGAACATTTGTTAGAATATGCTAAATGGTACAAGAAATACCAACTTACACATGATGTTCAGTTCTCAGCCTGCTTATGTTCTTGAGCTTTGGTGTTGGAAGGGAAGCGGCTTCAGGTGTCAAAGCCACCAAGGCATTTGACGTTCCATTCATATAATTCTGTAGAGTTTGAGAGAATTCTTTCATGTTGAGCTGGATTGTTGGGATCTCATCAGGATCCTCGTACAATGTATCTTCAATGTCACATAATGTTTGTTCCTGCTCTGGTTCTTGTTCTGGTGATGCTGGAACTTCCACAATTGGTTCACAGTTGATAACTTTATATTGCCCCTCCAAATGATTGATAGTCTGTGCCAAGGGGAGTGCCAGTGGGGAACATGGAGATTCTATTCTAGGCACATCAACACATGTAGGGTTTCTATGTGAATGCAAGTTGCTCAAAGGAGGAGGCAATGGCAAAAGATCGATCCTTGCTAGAGGGTCTGCATT
Source organism: Amaranthus tricolor (assembly GCF_026212465.1). NCBI lineage: Eukaryota > Viridiplantae > Streptophyta > Magnoliopsida > Caryophyllales > Amaranthaceae > Amaranthus > Amaranthus tricolor. Next base: position 29,637,882 of record NC_080051.1, on the reverse strand, counting down.
GGTTGAAGCTCCCCCATTTGAAGGCACAATGCCTTTTTCTTCTGTTCCTGGAAGGGCAAATCTAGCACTGCAGCCAACAAGAGCTGTTAATGGATCATCAAAATCATAGCAAAGTGCCACACACCCATCTTCCCTGTGTGTTTTTTCTGGATTCTGCTAAGCAGGAACTGACGAATGACATACTAAAATTATCAGCTCTTGCAAAATGTTTTTTCAATAGAGTGAATGGACTTGAAATGTGTTTAAAAAAGTAAAGAAGGTGAAATACTCTTCAAAGTTAAGTTGGTTGGCCAGATCAAGTACAAGGGTTTACTAGAGCAAGGCACATACTAACCTTGCAAATGCACTAGCAAAATGCCTGCATTCTCCTCTCAGGGGACAAGCATTGCAATTGGGCTGCCTTTTGGTGCAAAACACCTGTGTAGAACTGATATTTAAGTCCCTATGATGGATAAGTGAACATAAGCTAAGAAGCGTTCAATTTCAACATACCTTCCCGAACGTGATCAAATGATAGTGCAACTCATACCTAATCAGATGAGCAATGAACTCAGTTAAACAGTTTTGTAGGATAACTTATTCAATTGTTCATGAATAGAACAATGGCGTGTAAGAGGTCATCAATATAAGTTTGTTCTTACAATGTCTTTTGATCAAGCTTGCATAACCGTGGCCACAAGTACTTTTGGATGGACTCCAATATTGGGTACCTGTGGTGGTAATTGATGTTAATTTTTTATGAAAAATAGCCAAGCAACAATAACTTAAAATTACTTTGAGCTCACATTTCTAAGAGATGCAGTTGAAGTGACTCTGGTAAGGGTTGAAGGGGAACCCATCCAAGGCGTACAGCAATACGTCCAACATTGGTGTCAACCTGATTGAATGTAACAAATTAAGTAATGAAATTGGTCTTGTACTAATCAATGCTGATGGAAATTGACGTGTAAACTTACTGGAAATGCAAGATGGTGCAGTGTCAAAAGCCTCACACATTCGACACTCTTCAATCCCAACCCTCTGAAGCTTAATAGGTATTCTCTGAAATATTAACAAAATGTGTAAAGTGATTTTTAATTTATCTCATATGGCTCAAGGTGTTTGGAATAAACATCTACTAGCATGAAATAAAAGGATGTTTATTTATTTCATTTAATTTGTGCTTACTTTGCTTTGTCCGGTGGAATATCCCTCAACCACTCCATGTTAATACTGCCATGCTCCTTGACCAGTCTGTCCAGTAGGGCCTGTATTTTTGCTTGAATATATTAATATGTAAAGTAATTTAAGGAATTATTTTGCTCTGATAGAACGTCCACGTGCAGAATGTTTGTGATGAAAAATCTCACCTTTATTCGTTCTGCGAGCATGTTGTTCATGCCTCTCTCTTTAATGGTTTCAGCAATCTGGCTCACATGAGCATGTCTTACCGCCTCCCAGTCTAGTGAGTCCCTTGTATTGGCAGTATTTTCTCTAATTTTACCATTGGCTTGTGCCTCTCTTCGCAAACTGTCCCAGTCGAATGCATCAGCCTTTCCCTTTCCAGCTTTTCCTTTCTTTGTTTTGTTGGCATTTGCATCTATTAAATCTGAAATGCCATCTGATGTATGGACTTGTGCTGATATTTTCTCAACTTCTTTTCTGTCATGGCTTTCCCTTTTCAATTCTACAGTACTTTCTGTCACATCAGCAGTTACATGGGACAAACTATAATTTGTCAAATTTGGACTTTTCCAATCGGAACTCATTTGTCTATTGACAGATGAAGCGACAGTGCCTGATGGTCCTTGCACTGATTGTGAGTGCATAATCATTTTCTCACCGTCGAGCACATAGCAGGAGGATGTATTGCCAGCAATGCTATCTGAACTTTTCTCCTGCACATGATTTTGCAATGTTGATTGAATAGTGATATTGCTTTGTTCTGTTGGTGTGCAATTCTCATCTTTTTTTGAAGTATCAGAAGTCTTGCTGTCTACTTCTAGCATTTCAATGCCCTTGATATCCGGCAGTTGACAATCTAGATTAAACAAGTAGTTGCTTGAGTACACTCCTTTTGATTCTGGAGAACCTGCTGTTACATGATTCGTGCAATCCAGTGGATCATTTTGAGTTTGACCGTAAGATTCATGTGACAAGAGATTCTCTGCCATCTTAAGCAGTCCCAGAAAAGAGTTGGAATCAAAATAACTGGACTGGGTACTAGTTGTCAATAGCTGTGTTCTTGAGTCACTCTCCGAAAAAAGGTTTGACATCCCAATTTGCTGCAGATTTGGAGAGTTCGTAGAATTTTGGGATGATATTATTGGTTGCTGAGACAAAGTTGTATCATCTTTTGCTCTATCGTCTCCTAAAACGCTTGCTGCTTCTGACTCTGTAGTCTGACTATTTGCATTACTAACTACCGAGTTATTGGAGGCTTTTTGACTGCTTTCACTAAAGTCATCCTTCAGGCTACCCAAACCAGGTGCTCTTGCAGCTAGTTCTTTACTATTGACTACTTCCTTTTCTTCACTATGGTCAATGTCATTGATTCTCCTAGAATTCCTACTCAATACTTGTTGATCTACAGGCTTCTCATTCCAAAAAATGCTTTCTGCACGTTCAATTATACAAATATCGGGTTCTACTACCAGAGCCGTTGTTGATTCTTCTGAGAGTGTACTTTCACTGCCTTCTGACTTGAGAGGAAAACGAGCAGCGAGTGACATGAAAGCAGAACTGCAAAAAAAGAGCTTACAATCCAAGTTTTTCATAGATTAGAACTTGAGAGTATCTGTGTATGATTTTACCTCGAGAGATGGTCCGACACATTCTGAGTAAGGAAAACTCCAATAACAGAGTCCAGAACAGATCCTTTCCATGGGGTGAACCGCCTATCTCCTGAAGGAAGCAACAACTATTGTTAGTGCCGACTATTACTCTGGCTGAAGGTAAACTCAAGTAAACAATAGTTGCTTCTATTCATTATTATACATTGTAGTTTCATGAAAGTTTTTGTCTGAGGTTCCAAATATGTGACATGCCATCTTAGTTTATTCTGTTTGAAAATGTTAACAAGTGATCCTAGAAATGTCAGAGCTTTTACTTCAATCAAGTTTCCACTATATAATAGGAGTAGTATAAATGATACCTTATGCTACTTTGGGACATTTTGAATAAAAGGGAATAGTTCCTTTACCAAAGGAAGAAAAACAGAGGGAATGTAGACATTTTTATGGTACCTTGAACGAGACGCATGCGTGCTATGAACGAATCCACACGACCACGAAAGACACATCGTTCATTTTCCCACCATTTTGCCTTTTCCTCGTCAGTTCCATCAACACCTTTATTATCAATATTCTCAAGCAGCAGTCTCCACACCTTATTGGTCTCATCATCAAGGTCGACCTTGGCTCTTTCACGGCGCTTCCTTAAAGGTTTAAAAGGGCCTTCAAATGGTACTATAGAACCATCTCTTTCATAAAGAACAAGGGCATTCTGCTCTTGGTTATTTGCATGATAAGGGACAATTGCATTCTTTTTACGCCTAGTTTTGCCGCTTTTTCTATCGACAATGCACAGTTGCTTCATTTTTCTGGTTATTTCTTCAACAGAGCTTGGTTTTGTCCATGGTAGTGCTGGAAAAGAACCTGCAACATATTGCACAATAAATCCTTTTTCCCGCCTTCCGTGAAAAGATGCATATTGTTCAAGTAGTTAAAGTTATTACCTGTTGCTTTCTTGGTGCCTCTGTTGGCATCATATAGAACAAGACCCCATTGCTCGTTCTCAGAACTGTCTTTTCTAGATCTCCTTTTTGGTTTTGGTTTTGCAGTGCTGTCAACCGCAAATACCTCTCCGTCAGCATGCCCTGAGATATCAATCTTCTTGCGAGGACCCTTGGGCCCTGGTTTGGCACGCACAGGTGCAATTCCCATCAGTTGAGCCACATCACGTACACGACTGGTGCCTTTTGATCTTTTTTTCTTTAACCTTGTCAAATCAGTCCAAGCACTAGAAAGCTGGAAATTGTTCTGGATGTTATCCATAAGGACATTTGTATGATTATTATTAATTCCAGCATTAACAGCAAATGGGCCAGGGTTTCCGCAGTAGTACGCCAATGTGGAGGGATCAACTCTTGGAAGATTTTGGGTGTCAGCTACCTGATTGACATCTGCAGTTGGAGCAACAGTAAATGATGTGCTTGTTACATGTGACTTTTGTACCTTTTCAGTTCTCTTTTTCTTGCAAATTTCTGGAAGAAGGTATTTCGGAAGTTCTCCTGTATTGACATTTACAGATAATGTCTGGTTTGGCTGCCAAAACTGACATAGACCAGCAGCCACAACTCCAGCTTCAACATTTGTTATGCTAGCATTACTCCTCTTTTTCCCTCTCTGCTGTTGCTCACTGGAACTTGCACAAGGACTTGAGTTGGGACTTTGTGCCAGATGAGCAATGAATTCTGCAGTGTTTCCCGACAAAGTGTGAGGATCATTTTCTTTTCTTTTCGAGAGGCTATTTTGGTCAGGCTGTGAATGGGCAAGGTTATCTTTTGTGGGAAGCGAAAGATAATTTTCGAGTTGCTGAGTAAGGTTACGGTTTAGGTCATAAGCCATACCCACTCTTGTTTCAACCGTTAATTCTTCTCCAAGATGAATGTTGTTGCTGTACTGGTTTCCTGCAGTGTGACTATTCGGAGGCTCTGCACATGGACCTTCTTTTATTGTAGGAGCAAAATTGTTTTCTGCTGATACTCCATTCAAATCAAAGTTTAAAGATCTTTTGCATGATTTGGCAGCAGCTTTTGCTGGTTCTACATTATTAGCTTCAGTTGCTTCAATTGTATCTCCTGTCTCAGCTGCTCCTGATGATTTAGTTTCTGCTGCTTCAGTTGTTTCCGCTGGAGGAGTTGCTGGAGTTTCATCAGTGCTCACCTTGCTCTTCCGAGCATACTTTCTTTTAGCTCCTGTACTTTCTTTGGGTTCATTGGGCTTGGGGGTCTTAGGTTTTGGAGTTTTTCTAGGCTTTTTTTCGCTCAAGACCTTTGGTTGGTACCTTCTTCGTCGTGTTTTCTTTTGTGGTGTCTTGTTCAGGTCAATAATTTGGTCGCCTCCCTTGTCTGAGATGTGATTCTCTACTACCATGGAGACTTTACCAGATGACGAGTCTGTAAATGGAACTGGGACTTCCTCAATACCATTCTGAAGGTTGACCATTGCGGCCGCAACATCTTGTTCCTGAAACTCATTCTGTTCTGTTTGCCCATGATGTTGTGTGCCGTGAGGTGTGTTTTGTGGAACCACATCACTGTCGATTCTCCACCGTGAATCAGGAGTTGCAGGCACAAACGTTGAATTTGTTGCAATCGAATGCTTGGTGGTTGGAAGAGAGTTGGTATCACTCACAATCTGCTGGTATGGATGAAGAGAAGCACCTGCAACAATCTACCGTTGATTACTGATCAAGACAAAGTTTTACAATTAATGCAATAGAAGACAGCCAGTTAAGGGTGATAATTTTATAAAAGGTATTAGAAAGTTAAATGTTCCGTCTCATTGAATTTGCTACAAATTTAATCTCTTTCTTCCTTGTTTGACCATGGCTTCATATTCTTTTGACTAATCTCATATACAAACTTAATTTCTTCCTTCCTCTCATCTAAACGTGTTTTTCATTCCTTCGTGTTTTTAATCTTCTTCTGTCACTAACAACCAACAAAACTTAAACAAGAATGTAGCATTACATTGAATCCGATTCAATAATAAAAATATAGATTTTGATGTTATAATTATTTTAAATATAAAATTGAGATATTCATCATATTGTTGTTGATGACTTTTATTATCACCTCGAATACTCATGTCACATTGCGTTAAGAGTCCAAAATGGGTACAAACACCCGCATCATATTTTGTACCAAATTGCAGTAGAAACTTTTTATTAGCAATTAGAAGTCTGACTTGTACATGTACCTGTGTTTCACACAATAACCAAGTTCGAGTAACGTAGCAGTTAGGCGGAAATCCTTTTCATCTCCTTTTCTCTTTTCCCAAAATCAATAAAATTATCACCTCGATTTCTTTCATATAAGTTACCTATTTACCTAATGATAAAATCTATTCATTTTTTCACTCTGTACCCAAAATCAAAGAGTTATTCTTGTTAATTCTAATTAGAGAGTTATTTTAAGTCTTCATGATTAAAAATAACTCGACTTTGCACTAAGGTTAGATATTATCTCAAATTATGAAGTCGTTCAGTCTTGTGTCAGAGTGATTTGAGCATGTTTAGAATGACAATGCATTGAATATTTTTAATATTGTAAGTGATCACTTTAAAACAACAATAAATATAAGTTGGGCCAACTCAATAGATATCGCATCATGAGATTATTTCATTTGTGAATTTGTGAATTTGTGAATTTAATTTACCTTTATGTAAACTTCAATATTCTGCCTCAGACCAAATAGACAAGAAACTAAAAAGGTTCTACCTTTAACTGCTTAAGCAATTAAGCATCTCCTTTTCTCGTCTGAGCAGTTAGTTTTCTAAATGGATGATTAGTTTGAGAAAATGACCCATAAATCTCCATTCTCTACAGACTTCCTAAGACATTAAAATCATTTTAAAAGTCCAAATCTTGCAAATTTTATGTTGAAATAAAAATCTCAAAACCAAAAGAACTTACAATTTTGCATTTCTCTTCCAAAAATATCCCTAATCTGTTGATCACTAATCTGCTGATTGAATCGATGCGAATCGTTCTGATTACAATACATAGAGCTCCCATTCAAGCTGCTAACATCACCAAGATTAGGATTCCAAGCTGGATAAATTGAGCCATTACCCATTCCACCCAAAAGCTCACCAAATGATAGACTATTCAATGGATCATTCTCCATCAAATTCCCACAATTTTTCCAGTTCGACGATTCCCATGAACTAAGGTAAGGATAATCATTCTGCTGTGCAGCTGATGTTGAAGGAATCTGTTGAGGGTTTGATGGAGGATAATAAACCTTAGTTCTTCTACCTTGACTATTCCAATTAGGCAGATAATTCTCTAAACCCCTTTTCTGCATTTCTATATCATCTCTTTGTAAATTTATTCTACCTTCATCCCAAAGGTAATTCTGATTAGGGATTAAAGGTATACAATTATTATTTTTTGCAGAGGTTATTGTATAAGATACAAGATTTTGGGGGTTTTGATTTTGGTGTGCATATCTGGTGAAAAATGCCTCTAATTCTGCATTTTCATTTATGGGTTGAAATTGACTATTTGGTGCTTTTACTGGGGTTTCTGGTACCCAAGAACCTTGTATCTGGTAATCTTTTACACTTGGAACTGATTTTTCTTTGTGAGTTTCCATCATTCAACTCTTGGAAAACTCACCTCCCCCCAAATAAATAAAGGAAAATTTTATTTTATAAATAAAACCCACTATTTATTCTCTAATTTTGTTGTGTTTCTGTTTTGTTGTGGGTTGTTGGAGGAGACATTGACCAAATTATTTCTCCCCAAAAACCTAAATCTGCTTTAAAGTAAACCCATTACCCTTAATTTACCTGAAAAATTGTAAAACAAATAATTAGATTTAGGAAATAAATATATAAATTTGGAAAAAACCATCTGAATTTGAAAATTTGGTGAGAAATCCAGATTTCCTTGTAGGGAAATCATATACAGACAGAGCTGGAAATAAAGGGTCATAGCTTAATTAACCCAGATTCAGTGAATCATGTAATTGGGAGTAATTAAGTGGCAGATCTTTCAGATCAGGCATTCTTTGATTATCCACAGCTGAAGAATGAAATAAATTTATTTATTTATTACATTAAAAATTAGGAAAAAATCCCAGAAAATTTTTCTTTTTTTTCATTGCCTCAAACATCAAGATTTAAGAACAACCCATCAAAGAAAAATATTCTTTTGCTGATTTAAAACTCACTTGCCCAATTTGCAATAAATCGGAATTAGAAACCCAAAATGGATATTGAAAATCAGGTAATAAATACTTTAAATAACAAAAAAAAAGTAAAAATAGAGAAATTAATGAAGGATTAAATTAAGATGAATAATTACCAGAAAATTATGTCAATGCCTGAGATCTGTTCCTGATTAAGCAGTATAGAAAGAAGAATTGGGAGTGAGAAAACCAGTTTGGTCATTCATAAAAGAGAGAGAATAGGAGAAAGAAAAGATAGAGAGATAAATAATAAAAATGGAAAACAAGAAAAAGGCTTGGGTTTGGTCTTTTTATTCACGTATGCGTAGGGTATAAACTCACTCTGAAACTGATAAAACATCTTTTCCCGGTAAACAATTAATAAAATGTGTTCCTACTTTTCCTGAATGGATTATTATAACTTTAATCATTAATATCTTAAATTATAAAAGGTGTTGTTTGTCATGTTCTATAGTTGTTTCGTTTTTAAGAGAATAATTAATAGTCAAAGTTATTTTTAAATATGCCGCGATCACTTGAAAAGCATTTAAAAGATGAGAAGACCTTAAACTATTCTAAGATGGGTCCCACACTGTCTTTAAGTGATTTTTCTCTTTAGTATGTGTTTGAAACTTCTTTCAGTGCATACTATATTTGAAGTTTTGCTATCTCCTATTTTGATTAAATAATTTATTTGTTTTTAGTATTGTGTATTAATTATTTTAATTTATATTTTATTTTTATTTTATAAATTAAAATACAATTTAGTGAAATTTATTTGATTTTAGTTTGAAAATGACGCAATGTCATTTTTAATATTTTATGAACATAAGACAAAATGAAAAGAAATAGGTCTTACTATTGAGGGTTGATTTTGATTTTTAATGGGTGTTTGAAAAATTTATAGAGATGAATTCATATATAGTATAATTATGATTATTATTACATATTTAGACGTGACTTATGCTTATTAATTGATAAAAGAACAAATTATTAAATGTCTATTTTATTGACCAGAAGTTTTAAATTATACTCCCTCCTATTCATAACTAGTGTTCTATTTGCTTTATGTACTTTATTTAATGTACTTGTAATTTTTAATATCTTTTATTGTGCGTAATTAATAATTATGAAAAGTTGATATGAATAATCCTTGTATTGAGACGAATTAATCAAGATTTCACTTGATTATGTTTTAACTTATAGATTAATAATAAAATACAAATTAGAAGTAAACGAAGAATAGTGTCCAAAAAATAAATTGGACACTTATGATACATAGGAGAGAGTATTAAGATAAACAAAATATCATGTAAATGTCATAAAATTATGTATAAATAGTTTATGCTTATGGCATATAGTTACCATAAATTGAATACACATCTTATTCTTAGCTTATTTTTACTTTAATGATATTCATATATATTTCTTTAATAAATAATAAATGGGGTAAAATGTAGATATGGTTTTAACATAACAAAATAGATAAAATTTAAAGGGATTACTTTTCTTGGAGTACTAAGTTAGGTTTTATTTTAATTTGGTAAATTGAGGAACGATTTTTGAACAATTTTCGTAATAGTAGTGGGCTTATAAAAAGGATGACTTTAAAAGTGGAGTCAACTATATTGATTTACAAATTCTCACATGAAACAATCTCCCGATGAGATAATTTTTATTTGACTAGCCTAATATGCAATCATTGTCTTAAAACATTTACTTATAATTTTAAAACAAACAATTGCTGTTTTAACTCAATATCTGTCCACCTCTGTTGAGATTGCAATTCTAATAAAACTAATCCATTCTTTCCAAATTCATTTTCCTTTATGATATCCAAGTAAGAAATCTAGCATTACTCAAAATTTTCCCCCTTCATTTCTCTCCATTTACTTTTGTCCAAATAGAATTTTAACTGTTAAGTATGAAAGGTAAAGTGATTTTTAGTATCTTTGTTTACAATTATGATATATATATATAATTTAAAATATTTACTCTAGTGAATAACAGAGTTAATATAGTGTATTGAGAAGATACTTCATATATTGTTGTTCAATATATAACAATAATCTTTAAGTGATCATGCTCATATTCGTATATAACTTTTTACTCAAAGTTGATTCTATATTGTTGAATAAAAACTACTATTTCCTTTTTAACTCCATTAAATGTCAAAAAAAAAAAAAAAGGTTTTAAGTGATTTATTATGAAATTGAATTAATATATTTTATTTTGATAACTTTTTATAGAATTCTCACTTATGATTCAAGATGGTCATATTTGAAATTGAGTGTTATAAAAATCTAACTCATTATATATTTAAATTTAAATGAATAAAAAAAAGTTGATAAATTAAGAAAAGTGGTATCTATTGTCGGATCATGTGTAGGGACTATTTATTTTCGAATATAGACAAAGTAAAGATAACATAAATACAGAAACATAAAAGTCGAAATTGAAAAAAAAATGAAAGACTACCGATTCATACTATTAACACAACTAACTCTCATAAAACGCCTATCAAATAATATTTTTGTTTCAAAGTCACACATGAGAATCATCACCCTTGCTAAATCACATGTTTTTGGTCTTAGCTATCGACCTTTCACACCATACTCGTTTCATCCTAATCATATTTTGGGAGTACCATTACATGATATATTTGATTACTTAATTTGTCTCAATAGTTTAATTAATAATTAGTAATTTTGATTTAAAAAATTTTCGTTGAGTTTTGAAATTATTTTTAGGGGTGAATTTAGTGTATAGTATTTCCTCTGATACCGAAAGGAGAATAAATTTATATTTATACTTAAATCAAAAAGGTTTTTTGATAGATTAAATTGATGGAAATATTAAACATGTTATATATACTTTTTTATTTTACGTTGTTTGAAATTATACATATCTATAAAATAGAAATAAGAAGATGAGAGTTAGGACATTAAAAACATATTAGATATATGTGATCAAAAACCTATTTACTAGCTATATCAATTTTTTTGTTTCAAGTCATTGTCTTTATCATTATCTTACCCAGTGTATCCCGCTCATAAAAATTATAGTCAGGGTCTAGGGAGAGAAGAAAGGTGAGAACTCATATCCGTAAAAGAGAGTGCTGCTAAAAAGTCTCTCAGCTCAAAACATATAATTTTTTAAATTTTTTTTGCTTCAAGTATTGGTAAAATTTTAAAAGGTTATAAATTCAAAATAGATTTTTCTTAAGCAATTGAACATAATATTTTTTGAATACCTTAAGGAAAAATTAGGAGCTTGATAGATGATTACATTTTTTTGAATATCTTATTCAAAGATTATAAATCAAAATTTTATTCTCTAATGCAAATATTTATTTCATCTTAAAGTAAATAGATTGTTAAATTTTTTAGAAGTTATGTACATGTGAATAATTATGTAATAATATTTAGAATGCTATTTACAAATAGATTTGGAAAATAAATTATTATGAATAATACAATATTTTATCTTTATTTCTACAATAATGCAACATAAAGAGGTGTTTTCCTCTATCATCCAAAAATCATTTAGTAATGGCGTGAAGGATGGAGGACGGAGGGTTTTGTAGGCTGATGATGAGGGTGTCCTATTGGTATTAATGGTGGTGAGCTGAAAACGTTGGGTGGTGCTCAGGGTGAGAGCAGTTTTTATGGGATGTACAACCAGGTGGGGGAGGGGAAGGGGATGTCCACGCTGAGCAAGGGGTGGTCAAGAGGATGAGGTGGTCGGGGAGGGGGTGGCGATGGGACATAAGTGGTTACTTTTTAAAAATCTATTTTAATTTTTTTTTTAAATTAGCTATTATGACAAGTATGATGACCTGATGGGGATGTTAGAGAAAACCATTCCCTTAATTAGTATTACTATAGAAAAAAATTTAAAATGTTATATTATTTATGTTAATTTTTTTACTAAAATTTGATATCAAAAGAGGTATGTACTAGAAAAATAAATAAATGGAAGGACACATTAGTTTCGAACAAGGCATCAACAACACTTTGTTATTTGTTCCAAGTGGTGACTTGATTCACCAAAATATATAATTTGAGTTGGCTATTTTGCGCTATTCATACTTTATGATTTGAAATATTAAGCATTGAGTTGAAGTAATATCGCCATGTTTGGTAGATAGTAATAAACGGTGGTAATGAGAATGAAAAATTAGTATAATTTTAGTTGAAAAATCTCTTTGCTATCTTGATGATCATGCTTCTCCAACTTCAATCATCTCATTTTATTCATAAAATTCATTCTAATGCATTACCATTGAGAGAGGTGGTATTAGGTGGTAATGAAAATTTGTAAATAAAAAAATTATTTGTGATCAAAGTTTTATTATCATGGGAATGAAATGAAATTTTTGATGAAATTTTATAGTATAATTCATTTCCATTACCACTATTTAGAATCACTAACCAAACGGACCATATGTACTATGGAGAAGGGTATTTCAATATGATGGACTTCAAGGTGTTTGAGAAGTTTTTGTGAAGCTTTTGGATCTTGGAATTTAAAGTGTTATATTTATTCAGTATTAGAAAATAAATGGAATGAATCACTCACGTGAAGAATAACTATGGATATTGACCGGTCGAATAAGTGAAAAATGAAAAGTTGATATTTAGAAAGTAATCCACTTGTCCATTTTGTGCCTCATTTATTTAGTTTGTTTTTTAAACTCTTTCGGTTACCTGATGTAGTGTTTATAATTAAAATAAAATACCTGTAAAATTGAGATTTTTAGATAAAGATAACAAATTGAAATTTTTTATAATTTAAGCATTTAAAATTAAGAATTTTAAAATCAATCATTTTAAAATATGTTATTTTAAAAAAAATTATATACCAGAGATTAAATTTCTGATCAACAAATATGAAAAATGAACGGTAGGAAACTCGGAACCTAATAGGAGTAGATGGATTCAAAGTTCAAACTTAAAAAATAGTACTCCAAATAGATTTAATTAAGCGGCAAAAACTAATTTACCAGTCATTCCGTCAGATTAACGGATTCACCGTACATCTTTGTCGGTCGTCTCACGTGACTTAGTTACTCCCTCATCGAATCTTATCTTCACTTTATTAGCATTTGATATTTTCACTGACTGTCATACAATAATGCACAAATACATAACCTCTTCTCGTTGGATTATTTCCTCAGCCCATTTTATTTAGTAGTCAATCATTTCTTATTTTAATCGGTTCTATTTTTTTATATATTTGTATTTTGGATACTATATTCTTTAATTCACTATACTTGTTATTTTTGACTTTTTATATAATTTAATGTGTTATTTTGATTATTTATATGTTGAACTATACACATCTAATTAAAAAATTCATATTATAAAAGTATGCGATTAAATAATTCAAACAAGATCCTACTCGATTATATTTTTTCTTATACATTAACTGCAATATATAAAATAAGCTTGAACGATAAATAGTATTGTTAACCATAGTGTTGTGAGTATTTTAGAACGGAGGAAGTATATTTTAAAGATGTACTCTTTTTTGGTCCATCCCATTTAATTTGCATCATTTTTATATTTGGACAATGACACACAACACACTACTCTCTTTTAATCACGTCTATACATTTTAACTATTTTTAATTTTATCTACATAATTCATTATCATTCTTTATTTATTAACATTATCTACCTTTTTCTTAGAAAACAACTAATATTCTTATATTGTTTTCAATGCAAATTATACACAACAGATGGAGTACTCCATTATCCAACTTTTCTAGGGAGCCTGGGGCTATTCTGTCAATTTCAGTGCCCATGGAATAAAGTAATTGCCATTTGCCACTTTTTTTTCTCTTTTTTCTTTTGTTTATATTTTTATCAGTCTACCAATGAGCTTTAAATGTGCATCTATTGTTTTAGACATCTGATAAAATTAAAACGACATATAAAAAATAGCAAAAAGTTGCTCTTTATCTGCAGTTGGTTTTAGTTTGGATAAAGTAGTTCTATCAATTATTTATATTACTCTCTTTGTCTCGTCATTTGTCATTTTATTGAAAAAATGAATAGAGTTGACTTTTCTTTCATATGGAGTAGTTTTGACTATTTTTGTTATAATAAATTGCTACATTTTCCTTTAAAAGTTTACATATATATTTTTATCGTGTCACTAGATTTTTATGTTTTTAATATTGGTTTACATATGCACACTTTTTAGTATCATATTATTTATGTGGTTTGATTTTTTGTCTTATTTGCTCAGAATTTACTTTTTTTCCATAAACTTTACTATATGTTTTATTTTTATCTCTTATTATTTTTGCTATATTTTTTAATTCGGACTAAGACCTCACACTTTTAATTTCTTATGCATACGTGTAACTTTTATTTTTAATCTCAACGACACATTTTAGATATTTTACCGATTCTTCTATAATTTTTAGAAACCTACAATTAAAGTTACATTAGTGTGTGCAAAAAATGAATGGGAAAATAAAAAAATAATAAAGGTTTAATTATTAAATGGAAAGAACAAAAATTCCAACTTTTTGTTCGATGACAAGTTTTGCATTTTGAAACATGAAAAATCGTAAAATGATTCAAACTACTTATTTTGTGATATTTAATTTTAATTAGCATTTATATACTATATATCACAAATTAGTATGAGGTCAAATTGATATTTTAATAGAGCATGTATATCGATCGAGCTTCCCTCGACCCTCATGTACCGAGCTATTGTTGTCACTATTGGTTGCTACTCCTTCCACCTCTTATAAATCGACCTAAATAAATATGGTAGTTGTATGTATTGGGTTGAGTTAGATTAGATATAATCGTATCGTATTGTAACTCAAGTAGATTTGTTTTAAACTGTGCGCATATCAACTTAATCTACTTTTTCACAGTTACTATCTTTAAACACGGTAAAACTTATATACCTCAACAATCAACAAGACAACAAACTTTACTTTACGTTTTAAAATTATTAATATTAATTTAATATTAAATTAATAAAAAGGAAAATCTTTCACCTAGGAGCCTAACCTTGCTGTAATCATAGCATGTTCTCCGCGTACAAGGAACCAGCAAGCAATATTATTCCTATAGGAGTATTAGACTTTGGAGTTGAGAGTTCTACAGTCAAGATTCACTGGTCTCTAGCTAGTCTCACTAGTTGTCTAGCAAAAGCTAACGTTGACTAGCTAAGTCAATTTAAACTTAATTAATAAATGAGTTGATTTGACTTGAATTGTTTATTAAGTATGTTAAATTCAAACTCTAACTTGATAAAAATCACTTAATAAATTAAAATCAAATATAATCAAATAAAATTTATTAAATTTTCCTTAAGTAATACTCTCTCTTATTCTTCTTACTTGTCTCATTTATTACTTTTTCTGTTATTATTCACTTATTATTTTATTACTTTTTTAATTTATATTTTATTCTTAATTTATAAGTCAAAATATAGTTGAGCGACATCATATTTTATTTATCTCAATGCAAAGATTATTAACATTAATTTTCATAATTTTTAATCACGCACAATTTAAGATATTAAGGATTAAAGTATTGTCTGCGCAAATATAATGAAGTTAATTAAGATAAGTAGATTGAATAAGAGTATTAATCATAAAATTTCAATTTTTATAATTAAAAATATATAAAAAAAAGATAAATAAAAAATTGAGAATTTTTTAATTGAAACAAATATCTTTTTCTCTGATAAATTAACATATAACCATCGCCTCCATCGGCCTCGAATGTAAATTTTTTTAAAAAAAAGGTAAATAATATCCAACGGCCAAATTGGATCGTATGTTGATTGAAATGGTTTCATTAGAGCTCTAATTGGGTTTGGGAAACTGAGATTGCAGCGGAATTGTAGGCATGTGTCCCTCTTGTTGTTATCTTCAAAATTAAAAAGAGTATCATAAAATTACAGCTCAACCATTTTTTTGTTTATGGTTAAGTTACTGTTTGGCTCTACTAAACCTTTATTTACACTACTCTCTTTGTACCTTTTTTAATATACTATTTCTCTACCCATTTACAACATAACAATATTTTTTTCCTTTGACTTTGCAATAAGTACTAATTGTCGCTTTTTTTAATTTTTAATTAGTTATAGGCATAGACAAAGTCAGGCTTTAGATGGGAAAATGTCAAAAATAGACTTTATTTGAAATTTACGCGTTAACATCGTAAAAAAGAATTTTAGGTGATAGGGTTGAAAGTTGTGAAGACTCTAGGATATTTGATCAACTTCTTATGATGACAATGACATCAACAAATATTTGTCCTATTTACTTTTTTCATATTTGTTGATACACATATTCAATTTGAAAATTTCTAACGCGCATAATTAAAAATTTAAAAATATTGATATTAATACAATTTACATCGAGATGAATTAAATAATATCCTACTTGATAATATTATAACTTATAAATTAAGAATAACGTACAAATAAAGAGTCATTGATAAAAAAAATATTAGAAAAACAAATGGAACAATAATAGTACTATAGTAGTAACTAGAAGGTAGTATAATAAGTATCCAAATATTCTAAGAGGTTGCTTGGTAAATTAAGTTATTAGATAATTTTAACTTATTTTAGCATAAATAAATGGTTGAAACTACTTTAGATCTAGTACAAATTACCTATAATTTCTTTAATAATTAATATTTTTCAATAATAATCTATTTTTAATTGTTTACGGTTGCAGTCTTTTTAAACAATAAGAAAAACAATTATTTTCAGTAGAAACTCTTTACCTAAATTTTAAATAATCCCAATCCAAATCATATGAAAAAACCGTTGGAATCATATCTCTTATTTAATTTAAATTTGTTATCTAAATTAATTTTACTCTATTTAGTTAATTAAATTAACTCATATTCAATCTAATTCATCTCTATTAAATTATAAATTTAAAAAAAGTATATTCCTAATTTCAAATGTAATATTGGTAAGGAAATATTTATCCCTACCGTGATGGCTGCGAATACGAATTATTTGGGGCATCAAAATTCGATTCAAACTTATCTTGACAATATTCAACTTTTAGCGTTGATGGGAAATGGGAGTGGGGTCTACTTTTGGAGACCAAGTATGCAGAGACTTATGTTGGTCTTTTATTTGCTAACACAAAATCCAACATTATAAACGACATTTAGACATCTGATAAAATTGAAACATTTAGACAAAATTAAATTATATTGTATTCTCTTTCAGAAATCTATAACCATGACGGTGGCCATTGGCAAAGATCAACTTTTCCCTCTTAGGACATGTTCTCTTCGTCTGATCTGATTGGATCTGATTTGAATTTACTAAGGTCTGATCTGATCTGATCTGATCTGGTCTGATTCAGTCTGATTTGATCTGAATCTTTCTGATCTGATCTGATCTGATCTGATCTGGTCTGGTCTGGTCTGATCTGAAACTTTATGATCTGATCTGAATAGTTATAATGATTATTATTATTTATTTTTACTATTATTTTTACTATTATTATTATTGTTATTATTATTATTATTATTATTATTATTATTATTATTATTATTATTATTATTATTATTATCATTATCATTATTATTATTATTATTATTATTATTATTATTATTATTAATATTACATACTACATAGTTATAATGATTAATAATAATAATAATAATAATAATAATAATAATATAATAATAATAATAATAATAATAATAATATTATAATAATAATAATAATAATAATAATAATAATAATAATAATAATATAATAATAATAATAATAATAATAATAATGGTTTGATCTGATCTGATCTGGTCTGGTCTGGTCTGATCTGGTCTGGTCTGATTTGATCTGGTCTGGTCTTATCTGGTCTGATCTGGTCTGGTCTGATCTGAAACTTTCTGATCTGATCTGAATAGTTCTGATCTGATCTGTTCTGATCTGATCTGATTCCAATAAAAATAAGTAATAAGTCAAAAAAATAAGTTGAAGAGAACACCTTCTTAGTCGTCATATATTTTAGTTGTCATATATTTCAGAAAATTTTTATAATAGAGTTAAAATATATTAGTGGGTAAGAATATACTTTTTCCATTTGAATTTACTGGTAATATTTACTTTTTCATACAGTCTAATGCAGTAATTCAATCCTTAATATCTTTAATAATGTAAAATAAAAAATTATAAAAATTTGATATTAATAATTTTTGCAATGAGACGAATCAAACAAGATTTCACTTGACTATATCTTAACCTATATATTAAAAACTAATCACAAATTAAGAGTGATAAATAAATAATGTCACTTTTGTAAATGTTGCAAGTAGGAAGTATGGAGGAAGTATGCAATTCTTAGATAGAGTCTTACTAATTCTCACAAAGACTAACAATGATGATATAGAATTGAAATGATTTTTTTATGAAATATATTTTTTTTAAATTGCCGTTTACATATTTATGTTTTGTTTTATTTATATATTTACTTATTTTTTTCATAAAATATACTTCTTCTAATTTAGAGTTTATAATCTCATTTACTTAGTAACTATTCACATTTCACTCTTAATTTGGATATAATTTTTAATCTATGTGTTTAAGTAGTCAAGTGAGATCATGTTTAATCCGTTTTAATGTGAAGTTTATCAATATCAACTTTTTATAATTTTTAATTATATAAAATTAAATATATTATGAATTAAATTAGTGTATTGACAAACATATAAAAAGTAAATAAAATAATATTAACTGGAGTATCTTTTTACTCCGAACTTTAAAGCACTCATATTGAACTAGTTGCAAATCTTATGTGAAAAAAAGAGTTAATTAATAATTCCTCCGTTCCATATTACTTGCATCAAATTAATTTTACACTATTTATTATTTTATGTTAATTTACTTATTTTGGCTATTATACGAAAAAAAATATAATCATGTGAGATCTTATTTTAGTCGTCTCATTGTATATTTTTATAATATCAAAGTTTTATAATCTTTAATTATATATAACTATGGGTATAAATGATTTGAAAAACGCATTAAAATTGCGCATAAGTTTGTTTAGTGTGGAAGAGAAGAAGTAGTTTGTTGGTAGCCAATGATAGGTGCGTCAAATCATTGAGTACTCAAGGCTCTCAAGATTTTTAAGGAGGAGGTGACAATTATTGCGCGTTTTAGAGATTTGGGCTTAGTCCTTAAATTCATACATGTAGTGGTGGATCTTGGTATAAAAATTATAGGAGACCAAAGTAATTAATTAAACATAAAAATTCGAGTGGCCAAAATTTGAATCTTCAATATATAATATCTTTAATACCAATTTATCATATTTTTAATATCCACTAAGTAAATACTTAAGTACTTGCAATATTCTAAATGCCTACTTATAATATTCTTAATGTCTATCGAAAAACTTATTTTATATTTGGTCTTTCATAAGAATTTGTGAAAAAGCGAACCTATTAATTGAACAAAAAAATAAAATAACCAAGATTTAAACTCCTAACCTATATATGTTAAAACCTATACTCTTAATCACAAATTTATATTTTTTTATTATAATAATTATACAACATTTTGTTTTTATATACGTTTTTTAAACGTTTAAAGGTGGGCTCCTTTGAGTTGAGTCTCAATAAAGATCAACCTCTATCATTAAAAACAAAAATATTAAAATATTATAAATAAAAAGAAACGAAGGAAGTACATTAAAATATCTATCAGTTATTCCGTACAGAGTAATTGTAACTAATTTGGTACGGAAGAAGTACTAAAATCGTTAAATTGATAGAGTAGAATAGATAGGGACAAAAATAAAAAGCTTATAGAGGCCCCACAAATGGTGGCCTAAAATATCCAAGTGTCAGAATGCATGCGTGGCTACTTGCTTACTATTAGTAATAATAGCTGGTTGGCTATAAAGATGAACAGATAAGTGTCAATATTAAGGGACAAACACTCTTCTATTTTAACAGCTTGGGAGGCGTTACTTTTAGATTAAAGCACCATTACATTGGCTACTCTTTATTAATCCACTTGCACGATTTATTTGAACAGTTTATCCGTACTATTTGTTTGGTTGTTAGTACTTTCTCTTCTCTCATTTGTTCTTTTCATTTAACTTTTATTTAGATCTCAATGTAAATTTAAAAGTCTAATAATTTTTATTGTGAATTTTTAAAAAATTTTGAAAAGTTGATATTTAAAAAATATATTAAGTTTGACACTAAAATTTATAAATTCTATTTGAGAAGAACATATGAAAACAGTGAAAATAAACAACACTAGTGAGGATGATTTGTAGTGGTGATAATGCTTTTAATCGTAAAAATTATTTTTTTTTCACAATTTTTTATTACCACTTACAATCTACTGATCAAATGAGTATGCAATAGAATGAATTTTAAGGGTAAATTAAGATGACTGAAAGAGAAAAAACATAAACATTAAACTAACTAAGAAATTTTACTATCAAAATTCAAAACCACACTATCTTTTCATTTTTATTCTCACCATTTAATATCAATCACCAAATGGATCGATAACGTAAAATTTTGGTGCTAGGGTTGGTATCGCTATAACGGTCGTGTACGTAATCACTTTTAAGTAGTTATTTTCTTTGACGTGAAGTGTTGCAATAGTATTATACTTTTCTAGTACTATACTATACTTTAAAATTACCAAGTATACACATGAAAGTTTGATAAAAATCAAATTACTAGTCTTTTATACATTTAATTTACATCTTATTTTAATTTTTAATTTTTCAATTTACCTTACGC
Source organism: Amaranthus tricolor (assembly GCF_026212465.1). Taxonomy (NCBI): domain Eukaryota; kingdom Viridiplantae; phylum Streptophyta; class Magnoliopsida; order Caryophyllales; family Amaranthaceae; genus Amaranthus; species Amaranthus tricolor. Next base: position 29,617,160 of record NC_080051.1, on the reverse strand, counting down.
CCTTTTCACTTTTGATGATAATTCTTATAAATTTTTTTTAATCTCATTTACAAATTTTTTACTTTTTAAATCTTAAACACTCATTACTGAACCCGACTTAATATACCAACTACATATTAATATTTGATTGTTCACACTTCTTTAAAAGTGGTACAAATAAAATGATAATCAATTGTTTAGCCAGTCTCTTAAGAGACCATCTTTCTACGAGACATCTTTTAGGCCCAATCCGTTAAAGCTTATTGTACATTTTATTCTACATTTTATTCTACATCTTTTAGGCCCAATCCGTTAAATCTTAAACACTCATTACTTTTATTCTACATTTTCCTTTGTGGGCCTACTCAGTCAGAGATGTCTTTCAAAAAGATTGTCTCTCACAAGAATGTGATTTTTAATAGTAAGGACAAGATCTAGAGTTGGACTGACTCACTGACACCAACTAACCAAGCAACTTTGGACCATTTTCATGAAGAACAGATTTAGGTTGGTTAGTTACCAAGATGATCATCAGGAAGAATAAGAGCAAAGTTTCATTTCTATTTGTTTGTTTATACTTCTATATGGTATATGGGAAGTGCACAAGACTTCAACTCAGGAAGAGGCCATAAGATGACGGAACCCTTGGCAGTTCCGATTTGATCTCAGGCTTCTGTGGCTCAGCCACGAAAACTGGATTTCTGACTAACTGAGCTTAGACATCAATTGTGCCTTCTAAAAGCCACTGTTTTGCACCCTCTTATGTGTTTTAGATCAGTAACGACTACCCAGGATGAACATGACTCATGTCAAACACAGTCATTCATACAAGTATTTTTTTTCAATGTTTTACAAGTAATCGATTCCAGAAAGTCTTGTACAGACATAAGAATTCAAACTAGTCTACTGATAGGGCAATAGAACAGAAATTTCTTAACACAGTAAAATCGATATTGGCACAGAAGATTCAGCAGAGGTAAATTCTTCAATGCTTCCATGACTTTGTAAAAGATCATACAAAACAGCGTACTCTGATAACAGCCAACCTGTATGGAAATTTCACAAAAAGATGGTATGAAAGAAGAGTCACTGCCCTCTAGCAGGATAAAAACTTGAACCTGCACACCTTGAGAAACTATGTGAGTAAAATAAATAAAATTATGCCTCTAAAATTGTAAGCAAAACCTGATCGGCTGAGACTAATTCATGAACGGATCTCAAGCAGACAAGATAATAAACGAAGGTATTTGGTTCAGAAAAATAACAGAAGATTGTGCGAGTGAAACGGGAAATAATGCGCATTAAAGATTGTAAGGTGCAGCATAACAAGAAAACCAGCTGTTTAACTAGCAGGATCATTTTTTCTAGAGATCTTTGAAACACTATCATAACAAGGTCACAATAAGAATAGATCAATGCACTTGACGTGATACATTTGTCTTTTGACTCCAAAACAAATCATATGAAAAACAGTACAAAAGGCGGTACGTGAGACAATGAAGAAAATTGAGAAGTCTTTGGCATGACTCAATGCTAAGGTCTTTCTACGGCTAGTTTAACTGACAAGCTAGGCGGAAATCTGTCAAATACATGAATAAACTCTAAAAAAGACATGGCATACTTCAATTGAGAGCCTAAATTAATCCAATAGTTTCAACGCAGAGAGTGAAAGACCACAATGACAAGCACAAAAGTTCTGTTCAATGTAACATATTCGCCAGCCAAACAGCTGTAATGCCCGAAAGAAGTAAATAAATTGACAAAAGTGCAATGTCAGGTTGACTGCATATCCTAAAAGAATTTACAAGGGAAGACTGTGGGCTGTGAAGTGATATGTCATTCCTAGGCCAATTGATCGGCTATCCCACCTTGCAAGGCAGCTATTAATTCACTAAGATTCTAGAAAAGATTGGGCAAGACTGTAAAATTGAATATATAAGTTGAAAGATTCAAAAATCATTTGAAGATCAGATGGTGTTCACTCTGCTTTATTTTTGTAACGGACATATAACAAATTTCCTTTACCATTTCAAAAGTTGTCAATATTTACTTTCAATATCATTAGGGGATGAGGGGATGAACCTGTACACCACCTGCACAGTGGGAAATGGGTGGTAAGCTATGTGGTATTAAAGAGAGTAAGATAAATTTTTTCTAGTCTTTTGAAATGAGATACTTTAATCATTCAAATCACGGAAGATTTCATACCAAAAGTTTTGGTGGATGTCTGCTGATTCTCTTCCATCTACTGGTTAGGATGGCCAAAATAATCCTCCCCATTGTCAGCAAGGTCCTTTGCATGGTTGTCAATGACATCATGACTAACATCATTATTCCCGGTTTCTGCCTTTTCTCTTTCCCTGTTCCACTGCTCAATTTTTGCTCTTCTCTCTTCACTGTTCTCCCTTACTGGACTCCTATCTCTCCTGCTGCCTGCAGGACTTGTACTTCTCCCTCTCCGTCTTGGGCTACGGCTTCTAGCCCTTCTTTCCTTATCAACATTCCGCCGACTTCTATCATCATCTCTTCCACCACCGTAGCCATGGCCACTACGGGAACGGTCTCCATGCCCATGTCTGTAAGGACTCATACTTCTACTACGGCTACGCCTCCTCCTGTACCTTCCAAACAGCTGCCGTCTGAGCTCCCTGAGATAGAAGTAAACAAGAACAACAAAATTGTCACTTATTGAATTTAACACTTAACTTATTTTAAGTAGATGGCACGAACATTATACTTCACCTGCTAATTTTTTTCAAATGCATAAAGTTGCAGTAACCTCCACGGTTGCACACATTTTCCTCATATTGCCTACATGTTGCTTCTCTAAAATCCGTTACAGGAGAGAAATCAACAATTATTGGACGGCCTAAAAAATATACGAAGCTGTCAGAGTTTATAGTTATATAAGAGATGACAAATCATTTTACGTGCAGAAATATAAACCCACAAAGATTTGTTTCATTACTATTCAACAAATATTTCATGTCTATCTAGTCTCTACTCAAAGCAGATTCGATCAAAATTGCAACAAGACTGACAATGCAAAGCACCATCATACACATGATGACCCTTGTTCCACCAGCATTGGGTAATATTGTCATACCTAGACCCAAATATATATTCAATGGAAAAACCTAACCTAAAAGATGCAAGAGATATTACTAGGAGGCCAAATACACCCAGAATGAAACATAAACGGTCCTACTTAAAATCAAGTGCAGTTTAGAAGTTTGCAAGATCAAGGCCGGATGCAACCAAAACGGTTCATGTTTATCCCGTGATCTAGTCCCTACTATTTTCTTTGGGACAGGCAAATCAAACCACTGAATACACAAGATGACCCTTTTTCTATCAGCATCAAAAAAAGCTGTACCTAGTATAGATTTTATAGAACCCCCTGAACTAACAGACAGAAGAGATAGTACTAGAACTAGTTTTTCCTTGGATTTCAGAACTATCAAAAGTCATTAGTTACTTCACTAAAAAAAAAAGACGCACAAGTTTACGAGACAAACCAGCATAAAATCTTCCAGTCAAATTTTTAAAAGCCTCAGAAGCATGTTCTTCCTCTCTAAACTGCACATAAACATTGCCCACCTACAAATCCAAGGGATCTGAGATTAGAGCTTTCTTAGAAACAAAACAACAAATTAACAAATTGCTAACAGTCCTACTATGGTCTATGTGGTAACTGATAAAAAGAGGTACCATATGGTCAGCCAAATTGTCACAGATGTTGAGACTCTCAATCTCCCCATACTTGCTTAGTTCCTCAAACAAATCCTCATAGAAATCCTGCAGACAAGTACAAAATTTCAAACATGAAACAATCAGTAATCTCATGACATCAAAAACAACACCTGATAACAATAAATTGAAGGAGCAGCAGCAGCTATAGAAACAATAAAACAAAGTCATAATCCCCAAAGATTAGGTTCGACAGCATAAACTAATGAATAAGTCCAATTCACATGAATTCTCCTCTTTCGTTCATTTTGATATTCTATCATCTAAACCAGTAAATTTAAATCCCTAACCTTTACAACTATTGCACTCAAGGTCATCTTTGGATCTTCCTCTGCCTCTTTCATCCTAATCCAAAAACCCCAGATTCACTCCCTATAAAACTAACGAAATCTCAAAAACTGAATTGACCACTAAAATTACAACAAAACAGGATCATGAAGTCGAAAACCCTAAACATTATATCACAACACATAATAACTAGGAGTAATTAAATTGAATTGAACCCCAATTTACAAAATAAAGGCCTAAAAATCGAAAACCCTAAACATCACTTCACATTATAGCTAGTTTAAAATTGAATTCAATCCTGATTTACAGCCAAATAGGATTTTGAAATCGAAAAAACTAAAAATCACATCTCATCACATATTAACTAATTAAAAATTGAATTAAACCTCAAAGTGTTGTTGAGTTTTGCGAGGATCAGATGGGGGTTGAACTTGAGGATCAACAGAAACAGCAGGAGTAATCATATCAGGGCGTTGATACATATTAGCGAGGACCAAAGTAGGGCTAATACTGGGCTTAGTATGAAGCCTTGAGCAACGATCGCCATGCCTGCAAGCTCCAATCTTAAAATAGAAAGGACAATTAACTCTATCCTTCTCTGTTCCAAAAATGGAAGCCAAATGACCTGCTCCTGCAGTCTCGTTATCCCTTTCTCTCTTTCTCTTATCCGCCATTGTCGGTTAATTTTCAAGATGAAATTCCCAAATGTTTGTTAACCTAACTTGGGTTCCTAAATTAGCACAAGTACGTAACCTAAATTATTTTTAAATCCATTAATAAGATTTTAATTTTTCATTCAAGCAGGTTTGTCTGAGTGGTTAAGGGGGGAAGACCTAAGATCTTCTGCACACAAGTGCGCGTGGGTTCGAACCCCACGGCCTGCATTTAGGGTTTTTTTTTTATTTTTTTATTTTAATTTATAAATAACATTCAACACACCATTATTTCGAAACCACCTTCTTATTAATTTTTTTATCTAAAATATCGGTGAAAATTTTGAAATATATATATTTTGTTAGAGCAAATATTAATAATTAAGTGTAAAAAGTTTGAATATGACTTAAATATAAAAAATTTGAATATTGGATAAGAGATCATGAATTGATACCCATAAAAACAATTCAATAATATTGCATCTAAATCTAGAATTTAAATTTGATTGCACTAGCTTAGATGAATTAAAATAAGTTAAAAATGTCATTTGTAAATTATAAGAACTAACCTAACTTCAAATAGTGAATGTGACTTTATTACAACATCTATTGTAGAAGAGTGTGTACTGTTGTTTCTATCTAAAACTTTACCAATTTAATGTACTTCAATTATTTTCTGTAGCTAAAGATCTACCAAAGTATGGAAGTTGAGCATTCTCATATAAAACGTATGCTCCCTCTGTTTCAAAGGGTTTGTGTAGAGTTAACAAATAGAAGTATAAGCATAGGTTCTTTTTTTTCAGAGATCTAGCAACACATGAGATGCTTCACCTTTCAAATGAGATGCTTCACCCTAAAGCTATATAAGATTGAAAAAAATAAGATTATAGGGTGACAATTAGCTTTTTTATTGACAGCTTCAACTAAGGCAAATAGGCCTTACGAAACAAATTCTACAAAAATTTTGAAACTTGATTGATGTAGCAATGTCAATGACACACCTCCGATATAAAGCTGTCAGCACTTTGCATCCTGATCAAGAAAATGCTACTGCATATAGTTGTAGGAATCCTAGAGAACTCCGAGGAGTCTCTCCATCATAGTACCCAGTATATTCCGCACATGATATGATCAGGGACTGGAAAGGGTTGGATGACGACAAACCATACCCTTATCAATGAGATAAAAGAAGTTTGCATTAGTGACATGCCATAGACAAGACATGTAGAGAAGACAAACAAGACGAAGTAGCAAGGCTAGAACTCAGGAGACTCTCGAACACTCAGTATCGACAATATTCTCTGGAGGTTACACTGTTTATCCAACTAGATGCTCGTTCCTTTCTAATATTGTTTATTTCCATCATATTTTTGACTTTTTCTGCATCCTCCCATTGTTGCACATCAACAAACATGTTGTGAAGCAGAGCATAAGGTGCAGAGTTTTCTGGTTCAAGCTTTGATAGAGATACTGAAGCAACTCGAGCCAGCTCTACGTTGTTATGCATCCTACAAGCTGCGAGCAAAGCACCCCATATGGTCTTATCTGGCCGGTAAGGCATGTGATAAATCAAATCCAAGGCCTCTTTCAGGTGGCCATGACGACCCACAATATTTACAAGTGCAGCATAATGTTCACTCCTAGGTTTAATTCCAAAATCTAAATGCATTGATTCAAAATACTTGCGACCTTCATTCAATAAGCCAGCATGGGCACAAGCATTCAAGACCGATACAAATGTAATAACTGTGGGTTTCACTTTGACCCTCTTCATTTCTTCAAAAAGCTCCAACGCTGTTTCTGCGTATCCATGAGATGCATATCCGCCTATAATTGCATTCCAAGATATTACATCTTTCTTGATTCCCATCTCATCAAACACGATCCTTGACTCGGTTATCGCCCCACACCTTGAGTACATTGTAATAAGTGAATTATTGATAGGTGTGTCTGCAGTATGTGTTTTGCTGATAAGCTGATGGATCTGCCAACCTAATTCCAAGGCAGCAAGTGCAGTACAAACACTTAGAATTGATGATAGAGTGTGCATATCAGGCTTCACCTCTTCATGCTGCATTTGCATGAACAACTTGATTGCGCTTTCATAATCTCCATTCTTATCGCATCCTGCAATAACAGTGTTCCAAGACACCAGATTTTTCTGTGGAGTCCTGCTGAAGAAATCGATGGCAAATTTCAAATTTCCACTTTCAGCATAACCAGAAACCATCATATTCCATGACATTATATCACGATCCTGCATTTGTGAAAAAAGTTGTGCCGCTTGCTCCATGTTCAATGTTTGAACATAGCCGCTAATCATTGTATTCCATGAAAATGTATCACGGTCTACCATTTGATCAAAGAGTTTTCTTGCAGACATAACATCACCCACTTTGATATAAGACATTATCATTACATTCCATGACACCAAATTCCTCTCAAATCCCATACTCTCCAAAAAATTTCCATGTGGACAATAAGGAATTTGATCAAAAAGATTTCTAGCTTCGTCTACTCTCCCTTTTTGCCCATATCCTGCAATCAAAGTATTATAAGCCTGGACAAGATCTTGTTTCTTTACGTCAACTCCTTTTCTACATTCAAGCAAAATTTCCTTTGCCTTGACCCACTCATCAATCTGAATTAACCCCGATATAAGTACACTCAATGAACAGGCATCCCTTTTGGGCATTTTCCTATACCACTCAATAGCTCTACCAGCATCACCGTTCTGTAGAAAACCAGTCACAATTGCATTCCAAGTGATAACATCTCTCTCACGCATACTTTTAAAGAGGCACAACGCTTCATCCATTCTCCCAACCCGAGCATAACCACTGATCATAGTGTTCCAAGAAACCATATCTCTCTTAGGCATCTGATCAAACAAATGTCTCCCTTCCTCAACATGTCTCATTCCACCCCCACGAAGTGAAACATAACCTGAGATCATCAAGTTCCAAGAGACAACATCTTTATCTCTTTCGGGCATTTCATCAAACAACTTACGTGCTTTCCAAATCTCTCCATTCTTAGCATATCCACTCATCATAGCATTCCATGTTCTTGTGTTTCTTATATACATTCTATCAAATAATGATCGTGCTTCGTTTAATTGACCATTTCTATTTAGCTGAATAATGCGCTTGTTCCATGTACGAATATCAACATATTGAGCACTATTATATCTCATCACAAAATAACACATGGGTCTCTTCCTATAGAGCAATAGATTGCCAAACGAGGAGGGCAACATATAATTCTTCCTGATAATGAAAAAACACATTGCATTTCTTCTGAAAATTAGAATTTGCTCAAACAAATCAATTTAGTGACCATCTCTAAAAAGTCTTGAAATTGAACAATGTATTCACATGTTCCATCTTATGAAACATACATGAACGGTGAAATGAGCCATTCTCCTTTGACGACCAGATCATGCCAACTTGCCAATCCATAACAGATACTAGATACTGTTTGAAAGGAAAAATACAACTTAAAAATAGTTCAAAACAGATGAACAAAACCAAAAGTAAACAACATGAGTGGTTTTGGGCATGTGCAATTGCCATAAATTACTTCATCTTTAGTTTAATTACTAGGATTTTAAGCCCCAAATTTGTAAAAGAAATGTAAAAATATCCGGCCTCGAAAGTTATTGTGAGTTTTTGCTCTCTCCACTATCAAACAACATTTTCTATGTACAAATTCCAAAATTCACAGCCATTTACAACCATATACAACACCAAAAGCATTTGAATCACAGCATTAGCAAACCCATGAATTATGATACAGTATACGGCGGATCTGTATCTATGTTGAACTAATTCGACTAATACAAAAACAATTCAATATTAATAGGTTTATAATCAAAGGATCCAAGACCATATTCTCAGACAAAAATTAGCACTATGCACTAAACATACCGCAGCATTCAAGTAGTGACTAGTGAGTAATAAGTTAAAAGATGAAGCAAAAAATAAATTGAAATTAAGTAACAAGCAGATGATCAAAAGTTTTTCATTGACAAATAGCAAAAGAATAATCCAAAAGAAGAGCCTAGAACACTATACAGAGTACAGATATGAGAAATACCTGAAGATGAAGCAGTGAAGAAGAGCGAGCGATACGCAACTTGCTGCGGATAGGTGATTCTCGTCAAGACTCAAGAGGGAGAGATGAAGACATGAACAGAATGAGAAATTTGGACCTGAATCCTGACCTGACCTTGAGGTCCCAAATTGTCCTAATAAGCGATGGCTCAACGGTTAAGATGACTCCGTTTAATTGAAAAACACAAATTGTTGGAAGACTTTTTTTTTTGGATCGATCCAAATAAAAAATAAATAATAATAATAATAATAATAATAATATCCCTTCTAGGTGGATGGTACCATCCATCATGAAAAATAAGTTTTTCATGAATACAAAGTGAGACATATATTCCCAAATTGCAATATTGCAGGAAGAAGTTGAACAATAATAAAGTAGCTTAATTTTGGCTAGGGAGTATTTTATCAATTTCATAATAATTTCTCTATTTCAAATTACTTACAACATTAGAAATTATTATCATTCTTTATTTGTGATTAATTTTTAATTTATAAGTTAAAACATTGTCAAGTGACATTTTATTTGATTCGTCTCAATGCGACGATTATTAGCATCAATTTTTATAATGTTTTATCATACATAGTTAAAGATATTGAGTATTAAATTAGTGTATTAAAACAAATGTTGCAACTAATTTGAAAAGAAGGAAATACATGTTATTTTTAATTTTTTTTACGCAATCTAATCCACTCTCTTGATCATTTATATTTTTTATCACTAAAAATTATAAAAATTAACATTGTATAAGTATGCGCTTGATTGATTCAAACAAAATCACGATACCTTCATAAATTAGCTCTAGTATATATCATAAAAAAATTTATAGGATGATAAACAATAATAGCCATAAGCTTATAACATATCAAGTACTTCTTTCATTTTTAAATACTCACATTTAATTAAAAATTTATAATAATAGGCGTAACTTATAAGTACTTCTTTCGTTTTGAAATATACTAATGTGTAGTATTTTGAAATTAATGAAATAGAAGTATTTTGAAAGAGTTGGGTTGGAGGTGGCAGGATTGCGTTGAATTGAAATTAACCCCATTTATTGAACTTATCTCCCTACAAGGCTACAACCACATAAACCCCAATCTCTTCCTCAAATTTCTGGATCTCTAGCTTACAAAAACCATCAATGGCGTCCTTAACATCATCCACCGCCATAACTCGCCTTTTTGCTCTCTCCTCCGCCATTAACACCCCCAAAACCTTTCTTTTCCACCCCAACAAAACCTCCCATTTTCTCTCCTCCACTTTCACCCCTTCCTTTTCATTCAAACCCAAATCCCCAAAACCCTTATTCTTTTCCACAACCGCCAAACCCAAAATTACGTCCTCCATTTCAGTCGGATCCAAACTACCCGAATCCACATTCTCTTACCTTGATGCCGACGACCAAGTCCAAACCATCACCGTTTCCGACCTCACTTCCTCCAAAAAAGCCATCTTATTCGCTGTTCCCGGCGCTTTTACTCCTACCTGTTCACAAAAACACGTCCCTGGTTTCGTCGAAAAATCCGCTGAATTGAAATCCAAAGGCGTCGATGTAATCGCTTGTATATCAGTCAATGATGCTTTTGTTATGAAAGCTTGGAAAGAGAATTTGAATGTTAACGATGAAGTACTACTATTGAGTGATGGAAATGGAGATTTTACTAGAGCAATTGGGGCTGAACTTGATTTGAGGGATAAACCTGTTGGATTAGGGGTTCGATCTAAGAGGTATGCTATGCTGGTTGAAGATGGTGTTGTTAAAGTTCTTAATATGGAAGATGGTGGTGCTTTTACCTACAGTGGTGCTGATGACATGCTTAAGGTCCTTTAAATTTTGTTATTTGATTTAGAGTTGAGTTTAAATCTCATGTAAGGGTTTTAGTTTATGTTTTGTAGGGTGAATAAATTATGTATTAAATTATACCCTTTTGTTTAATTTTATGGAAATTGAATTCTTGCATTTTGATGGAAATTGTTTGTTGGGTTTTGCAATTGAGGATATATTTCTGTTGTTGACTTTTATATACTATGAGATATATGATATTCTAACAGGTAACTTAGTGGCGAATTGAGGATTGAGGATACTAACTGTGTTGAACCAATTCGGCTATTATTATAGCCCCCTATGTGTTGCACAATCTTATTATAATTAATAAAACTATAAAGCAAGGTAGACCGGGGCCTAAAATTCTACGTTATTGCTCTAAATTATTTCTTATATTTATAGAGTTTTAATGGAATGATCTGGCCTAAGTAGACTCGGGTATAGTTTTATCCGTTATCACTTAGTTTTTTATTACATTATCAACACAATATCATTACATGTACTTGAATTTTGGCGCCCTTTTTACATGGGCTGAATTGCACAACTGATATAATTATTAGCATATGAACTTGTTTTGAGACCATCTCACCGAAAGATGATCTCTCACAAGAATAGTTCATATATCTATGTCGGACATAAATGTTTAAGAGTTCGCTTTGCCTATTTTATGCAAGAAAGTTGAGAATTTGTGCCAAATTGAAGTGTTACAAGTGCACTGTTCATGCCCGAGTGTCAAGAGTCCAAGAGTCCCACACGGGCACACACATGGGACAAAGGTCGGAAGCATGTGGCCTTACATACACCCTATTGCTGATATATGATTTCAATGAGAGCTGTATTGACTTTTTTGAGCTGTTATGATCGATTTCTTTGATTACCCTTTTGAGATGTGTCATCATTTTAGTTTTTGTAGAACATATGATGGAGACCTGGCAAATTTAACGGTGGTGTTGGTCTATTGTTCTTTTTCTGAGTGCTTGCTTTATGGATATGGTGACTTATATGCTTTTTGTCAGTCCAGATTTGGTACTTTTAGATGACAATGATGCCTGTCTTCTGGAGTAAATATTAGTGTCCGCAATTTGAGGTTTTTTGATGATCGAGCTGTGTGCTTGGTTACTTCATCATGTCTTTTGGTTTAGTAAATGTATGGATAAGTAATTAATGTGTTCTTCTTCATCTATTCTTGTAATTACAAGTGTTTGCATTGAGCTTAGCGTGCACTAATCTATTCGAATGAAATCTTTACACTTTTTTTAAAAAACTCGTATAGGAGAGAAAATGTAGGAGTATGAATGTAAGATTTTCATGTTTATGTGTTTAAGGAACATGTACTAATCTATTCCTGCCCATCCTTGAACTCTGTTCATTTGCTGATAGTCAATTTTAGTGCAACTGTATCTACTACAACAAATCTAAAAAAATGTTGGCTTTGTAGCAAGCTGAAAAAATTAACCAGCTTTTACTCTATATTCAATTATTCACCCTTAAGCTTACAAAATTGATACAACTAGATTACGAGGGAGTTGCCGTAGGCACCATACTCTTTATCGTATAAGGATACGATTGCGTACATCTGATTGTAAAACCCTGCTTATGTGGTAACCCCTAATGACATAGGAGTAATGAAATGTTGATGCTACTAGATTACCAGGGCGTTGCTGCTAAAGCATCGTTCCCTCGCACCCATGTTTTAAGAAAAGAACCAGAACCTGCAAGCCATTTCTGAATTAAGAGCTTTGAACAAAGGTGCCCACATATCCAAATCCTACCACAAAGAAGGCACATGCTTGAAAGAAAAGGTAAAGAAAGAAGTGGCTCTTCCCATATAGGAGATCGTAGTAGCCACAAACGAGAAGATAAACTCCAAGAAGCAGCTCTGTTATGTGCAGCCTGTTCGATGGGTGAAAAACAGTGGATATTAGACATAAGAACATGCTAACAGGGAAAGGAGGGAAATTCTGCCTCTATTCTATACAGTCTACCTTTCACAAAACCTAAAACGAGGTTTCTTAGATCCTTTATCAGCCGATTTGAACTTGTGTGCATCACCGAGTTTTTCAGTAACAACCCATTCATTGGCTCGTGTACCTTCCATCAAGCCGATGAGGGTTGCTTTCGTGCGATGCAGGGACATGACATTTTCAAAGAGAATCCAGAAAACTAGCAGATGAAGTGATCTGCAATAAGACCAGCATATGGCATCAGCAGACAGGTCATTTAAAGGTCAACCTAAAAGAAAAAAAGAAAGGATTCAAGTAAACCTTGGTGTCCCAACTGCATTGAGGAAGGTAATGATGGTAGGGATATAAACCGCCCCCCATTTCGGAACCTCAACTTCAGGTGCTAATACAGTGGCCGGTAGAATGATGCAGTAGAAAGAGAAGGTAACAATATGAGCGATGACCTTCCGGACTAGGAAGAAGCTGTATAACACATATACCTTCTTCAACAGTGAAACTTTCTGCAAAATGTTTATAACTGTAGTCTTCTTAATGGAGAAATCGTATCATGGCATTTTACAAAGAAGATGTATACCTCATTTCTTATAATCTCCAAGGCCATTTTTCTAAACAGGTTAGCAGGACCGCAGGACCATCGGTGTTGCTGGAATCGGAATGCTTTGAAGGTACTTGGTAATTCATTCTTCACCTATTGTTCATCCATGTCAATGCAAAGTTTTGGTTAAACCAGTGTTCATTGGAATGTGATATGTTTTGGTGCTTAAAGTGAGCTCACTTTGCTAGATATTATGTCAAAAGTTCTAAATTGTAATGTACTTTACATTGTTCTTTCTAGGGGTGATCATGATTGGAACCAAGCTGAGTTAGAATAGTAAAGTGTGGCTTGGCTTGTACGAGATTGAGCTATCTTGTTGAGCTCAGAAGTTCAGCTTCACGATGATTTGAATCGTGAAGCGACTTCTGAGCCCAACAAGATAGCTTACCGAGAGCTACTTGAGCTCTCGCTGTATGATCATCACAGTTTGCAAACATAATGCACAAACGATTAGCAAGTTGTATAACAATTAAAATCAGACAAATTAAGAATTGGAAAAATACCTGAACAGAGCCGAGGTATAAAAACTTCCAGCCCTTGAGACTAGCTCGAACAGCAAGATCCATGTCCTCCACTGTTGTCCGATCTTTCCATCCTCCGGCTTCATTAATGGCCGCGATTCTCCATACGCCTGCTGTGCCTGCGTTCACCTCAGTTATGAATGAGCGTCAACCAAATCAGCACCGTACACACTGGTTTAGTTAACTTGAAAGTTAAGTTACCATTGAAGCCAAAGAAAGCATAAGTGGATGATCCAACTTCTTGTTCCACTGTGAAATGATAATCCAATGACATTTCTTGCATTCTTGTCATCAAACACTCGTCAGAATTCACTGCCGATACCCAATGATTAGGATGTTTAAATCATCAACTCGAATTTTTAATTGAGTTCTTGATAGTATGTTATTAAAACGCGAATAAATTTAATATTCGATAATGAAATGAGGATGGAAAAGAGAAATTACCGAACTTCCAACGAGCCTGAACGAGAGCGAGGTTGGGATTATGGACGAAAAAGGGGATGGTGCGACGGAGAAAATCAGATTGAGGTTGAAAATCGGCATCAAAAATAGCAACAAAATCACAATTCTTGACATAATCATGCTTCATCCCCTCCTTAAGAGCTCCTGCTTTGTATCCTTTTCTGTTGTCTCTTATTACGTACTTTATGTTTACTCCTTTATTTGACCATCTCTTGCATTCCACTGCCACTAGTTCCTGCCCAACATTTACACCATCCCAACAACATTCATCTCACACCTTTTTTTAATTATTATATTAAATTGTGTAATATATAATATTCGTTATACTATATTTATTATATTCGATTTTTTACGTAATTCAGTGTGTTATTTGATAATTTATAGAAGTATATTGAACTATGGAATCTAAAAATTATAAAAAGTTAATATTATGACAGTATGCAATTATGATTCAAATAAAATCTCACTTCACTATATTTTTTCTTACACATTAGCCGCAATAAATAAAATAAATTTAATAATAAATAGTATCAATAATTGTAATGTAGCAGATAATTCAAAATGAATAAAGGAATTAATTTCTGCATACATTTTGAATAAAAGTTCTTCTCACCGGTAAAATTTTTATTATGGATTTGCAAAATCTCCATACACCAATAAATTTAACTATTTAAAGCTTATTTTTCCTCATAAGAATCATATTTTTATAAACAAAATTTCAATCAAAAATACTAATTTTCTATTAAAAAAGCAGAGGTATTTTTTAACTACACTCTTGTTTATGGGTATGAGTTAACATCTTTCTTCCCTTCTCAAACCTTGACTATAATTTTTCCAATATTATTCAATTTAATTTAGTTAAACTATTTATTTTTAATATTATTATACTTATATAAATTATCATTACATTTAATGATGTTTTAGGGGATGATAAAGCTTAAAAAAGTGAACTAAATCTATTCCAACTACAGTATTGTATTACTATTACCTTCAATAAAAACTAATGTATTACCTTGATTGCTTCATCAGTTGAATCATCCAAAACTTGAATCATGATTCGATCAGACGGCCATGAAAGTCCGCATGCTGCTCCAATAGAGAGCTGGTAAACCTGCACATTTTCATTAAAATTTATTTATACTCCATTTTAGTTCAATGCAAAAACAGAGGATGCAGAATAAATAATAAAAAACAGAGGATCGAAAAATAGAAATGGAAATGTGACCTCTTTTTCATTGTACATAGGAATTTGTATAAGAACCATAGGATAAACAGAGGTACCAAGCTCTAAATCCTCTTTTATGGCTTCCCATTTATATCTTTTTTCTGGTTTTTTTCCAAATAATTTAACAAATGTTATCACAATTCCCATATAAACCCTTTCTATGAACAACATTAAGGACATTCCCAAACATATTATTACTCCTAATTTTAAAATCGGCACAATTATTGGTGCTTTCATTTGCTCCCATATTAACCCATTTTGCCCTTCTCTTGATAATGCCTCCATTTTTCCTTGAAAAACAGAGGAATTTTGAAGGAAAAAATCAGGAAGAAATTGAAGGAAATTTTATTAATTTTATTATTTTTTTTTAATCTTCTACAAGAAAAAAAGAAAAGAAAAGTAAGAGAAAAATGATTTTTGGTTGAAACAAAATGGAATCTGCTTCTGAAATCAAATGAAAAACATAAGCAGAACCTGAAAATTTTGAAAGTAATTTATGATATTAATTGAGAAAAGTTGATGAATGGCAATAGATTAGAGCCTATTTATAAGAAGTTCCCTTGGTTTTCCTTTTTTTTTTTTTTTTTTTTTTTTTACCAAAAACACTATTTTGTTTTTCATTAAAATTTAAAATGTCTTGATAAAATGCACAAAAACTTACATATATTTTTTTGGATAATAAGAGAGACCAACGAAAAGGTAAAACTAGATGAGCATATAACTCAGAATTTTAAACTTTTTCTGAATAATAATTATTTTTGGGTTCCGGGGGGAGTATGGTCGCAAGGCTGAAACTTAAAGGAATTGACGGAAGGGCACCACCAGGAGGGGAGCCTGCGGCTTAATTTGACTCAACACGGGGAAACTTACCAGGTCCAGACATAGTAAGGATTGACAGATTGAGAACCTCATTCTAAAAAATCAAAAAACTTTTACATACACGTGTTGATAATTATTAATTCAACTCAAAATTTTTTATTCAACTCAATTTGATTAAGAATCAAATTCATATAATATGATATTTTTATTGTGCGACCATAATATTTAAGTTAAAATATAGGAGTATTATTTTGCAAGTTATTTTTTAAATGTAAATTAATGTTCCTTAGTTTCACAAAAACCTTTTCAGTTCACCATTTTAAGAAATAAAATTTACAAATTGTCAAACAATTTACCTAATATATTCTAAGTATTTTTATTGTCTTGTCTTTGTTGTTTCATTAGCTGGTTTTTCTCAAATTTAGGGTATCACTAGCTGCAACCTCTTTCAATAAAGGTTTGAAAAATTATCTTCTTTTTCTCGCCAAATTCTAAGTATAGTATTTCTAAGCGAAATACACAATGTATGATGATGGTGCTTCTTGTAACTTTTTAACTATGCTTATAGCGGTAAGAATAAGATACTAGAGGTAAAATATTAAGAACTTTAACGATGACGACTGAGGTTCAAACACCATACTTTTAGGCAATATAAGTCGTATTATTATTCTAATAGTGCAAATTCTTGTATGAGACAATTTGACGCATCTTTTATATATATATATATATATATATATATATATATATATATATATATATATATATATGAATTAAATAGCCTATTTAAAACGTACCGAATATGAGTTGGGGCCACTGATTTTAAGTGTCTTACTTTTATGAAATGTGGGACTATTGCATATATATGTTTACCTAATATGAGTAGAATGTAACTTGTTTTGATGTTACACATTACCGCAAAAAATTCTATTAAGCCTCTATGTACTTTATATCTAAATCACTCACCTTGGTCTAATAACTTTTTAAAATAACTATTCACTACTCATCATAACCTATCAATTACCCGTCATGCCCATAATTTCTACATTAATTCATCATCTAACCTCCATTTTACATTATAAATACTTGTGCATCATTCATTTACTGGGAAGTTTTTATCTTCCTACCGTTACTCCATAAAATTATACTGTCTTCTAACTTATAATCTATACTTAATTAAATATTCCTTCAATCAATCTAAACTCATCTTATAATCCATTAATCTTATATTCATTTAAGATTTTCAAATCACGTGAATAAAATTATAAGTCAAATTTTATTTGTTAATAAATTAAGTTTTCTCCATACAATTACCAACAATTCAATTTCCTAAGTCAATTAGTAGGAAGTACAAAATCATAATTTCAATCATAGAACTCGAGCCCATTTCCCTGGTAATTATTAAAAAGTTTTATTATCTAATTAGATAGTGTCGTGCAATATACGATTTTTTAAAATTGTTTGACATATTTGTATAAACTAAAGAATTCAAATTTAAAGAAATAAATTGTACATTATAATTGTATTTCATTTCACTTTGAACGGTTGTATACATTACTTACATTACATGATATTTTGCATTGTGTGTGCAGGTAATTGTGAAAATCTAGTTCATGACAATTAAATCACAATAAAAGACAAAAAAAATTATGTCGTAATCATCTCAAAATATCAAATTCATTAAATAATACTTATTTAATAAATAAAGTTGAAAAGATTTTATAAACAATTGAAAAACATAAAATAAAATATATGATTCACTAATGCATTAAATGATGTGATCTAGAAAGTAAAAAATAATAATTAGATTTTAGTAAGTCAAATATATAAAATAAGTCATAATAACAATGACATGATCATTGAAATTTAGAGAGAAAACTTTTAATGAGAAGTGACACGTAAGTAATTCCTTAAAAAAATGATAATGTCTGTAGTGTTTTGTTTTAGTAATAGTTAAGATATATTTTTAATTTAATTTTATTTTAGAATGGAAGAAGCATAGGAGGTTCTATGGTGTAGTGGTTAGCACTCTGGACTTTGAATCCAGCGACCTGGGTTCGACTCCCGGTAGGACCTCATCATTTTTTGCTATTTACAAATGAAGTTTTTGAACTTGAATTGAAATATACACCGGAATGAACCATTTGTATTTTGTACAGAGCGTTATGTAGTAGTTATTTCAACGACTGAGAGTCTCATAGAGAGGACTGAGTAGTAGGAATAAGTGCACCAGATAATTTTACTCCGTTCATACTACAGTACTTATTATTATTATTTTTTTTGGCAATTAAAAAAAAATATATTAACTCCAAAAACCTTTTACAACCTAGACTATAAAAGGAAAAACATTTCCTAAACACGAGAGAAAGACATCAAAGAGACAAACTTTCCAACAAGAAAGAACAACCAAACAAGTCAATAGAAAAACAAACAAAAACAAATACATAGCCAAACTACATAACAAACTAAGCCAAAAAACCCAAACCCTTCAAAGCAACGAATACTCATGCATACTAATTACCATTATTTATTATTTTATTTTATTTTTTATTTTAAATCTGGATTATAACCTTTTATTTTCTTTTAATCTTATTATATATATATTTTAATTCTTTATTAATTTTACCAACACCATTTATATTCTTTTTATTTCAAATTCATCATCATAATTAGAGTTTGAAAAAAAATATATAACGACAAACACTAATCATAAAAAGGATGTATCTAAAGAATCCTTGGATTTGTGTATAGGTTTTAAGTTAAGGCATAATCCTAGATAAAATTTAGATGTGTGTCTTGTCATAATTGTTTACTTGGAGTTGGTGAATAGCAGCTTAAACAACATTTTCAAATCAGTTAATTGACTATTTAAGGAATGTCTAAGGTTTCTGTCTACCACTTAATGCAAGTTTACTGTTACATGGTTGCTTCGTTTGCTGCTTTAAGAATTGGAATTCGGAATATAACTACTTTATCAGCGATTGACCCTTGATGTTGATTACTCAACGATCTTATCTTATTTTTTTAGCAAACTTTGGATTGGATACGTAGGTTAATTTTGGAGGGGAAAAGAATATATATATCTAGTCTCTTAAGAGACCGTTTCTTTGATAAACATATCTCAAGTTCAGCCTACTAAAGATTAATGTTTACTTACCGTATTTTTAATGTCAACTTATATTATCCTAAATGCTTAATTATTGTATTCTTAATGTCTATTTTTAATTTTTTAAATGTCTACTTACATTAATCTTAGAGCTTACTTATAATATTTTAAAAAATATATATTGTGTAATAAATTATGTTTTTGTTAATGTTTTGATTATTTTTCTAATAATCAAATTGTCAAAAGATGTTTTGTATATGCCTTTTAAGATAAATAGACAATTAAAAAGCCAATTGTAAAAGCAAAAAAATATAATAAATAATACTCCTTCTGTATGAGTTATGCTTTTTTAAAAGGATTAAAAACTAATTTCTACCAAGATACAACAAACAATTAACTTATCCGACTTATTATCATACTTACGATTAAACTAATCAACATTTTCAATCATTAATCATTTAAATACCATAAATCATTAATTTCCTGGATTTAGATTTTTAATAAACAATGAATGTGGATACTTTCTTCCTCACGTACGATTTAACCTACTTTCATTACGACTAAGTGTTAAATAAAATTTTTATAGTCAACCAAACTTTTTGTCTAACACGCAGGGCATTTTTTATTTTTAAGCCTAAAATAAAAAATAAAAAAATATTATTAACTAAAAACGTAATAAATTAATTTGTATTATTAATAATATAATTATTTTATAGAAAATCCTAATAACTCATATATTTTATATAGCAAAAACTATAAATTATATATATTTTTTATCCTAATTATTTAAAATCCCAAGTAATTGCTCGTTTTGCCCTTGCTAATCGACATGCTAACACATTATATATTATTATTATTATTATTAATATAACACATACTTTATGTATACATGTAACAACTTCTAAGGTAAGCCGTTAATGACCCATAATATGTCCAATACTTTAACGGATTACACCGAGTTGAATTAAATTCTTAATTTAGCTAGGTTTATAAGAAACTCAAAATTGCATAAACACTTCAATTTACAATAGAAAATGATTTTCAGTTTATTAGCTCAAAGAAGAACCACTGTAATCAAACCATACATTGAACAAAACCAAGCACAAACAAAAAAGTTACAGCAATTCCATCATCAAATTCAACACAAATCAAACCACATTAAGTTGAGGATCAACATCAACTCTAGCAACCCCCTCTCGTTCTTCAACAACCTTAGGCACTTCAATTTCACCCTTCACCAAATCCTTACTTTCCTCCCCAATAACCTCTTCATCTTCTTCCACATAGTTCGGATCTCCCTTATCCAGCACCTCCACCGCTTCCAGCTCGTTTTCAGCTTCTGGGTTTGGCCCCTCCCAAGTGTACTTCCCACCATGTCCCTTTTTAGGAGGTGGTTTCTTCACAGATGCTCTGTAATCCGCTGAGTGTCGTTCCAGACGGTGTAAACCCGTGTCTACCAGTTTCTTCTCGATGTGTTTAAGGGTATCCATGTTGTGGGTGTTAACCTCTGTTTTCTCGGTTGTGATTTTGCCTTCTTCGTCTCGGTGTTTGATTCGGAGTATGACGGTGTCTTTGGTGTTGTCTACTGCGGAAGCCATGATTGATCTATCGATATAACTAGCTGAGAAATGAATAAAATTGATTGATGTAAATGGGTTTTTTACTGGTTGTGTAATGATCGATAGGTTGTTTGGTTTGAGAGTTAGTTGTTGTTTTGATGATGGAAAACGGGATGAGAGTAGGGTTTTAATAGAGTCGATCATAAGATAATTCGAGCGTAGGACGTGCTAGAACATTTGGAAATGGATGAGAACAAGACGGAAGGGGTGAGTTGTTGCTAGAAGATTCTAAGACCAACACGTAATATTTTGGTGCGAAAAACAACGGACAAAAAAAGATAATTGGGTGAAATATCTAGATTTAGATGAAAAATACTCCCTTTGTCCTTTTTTTTGATAAAGTTTTGCCAAAAAAATTTTCACAAGAGTTAAATAAAATAGATGTTTTAGATAGTGGTATATAATACTTTATTGAAAAATAAATCTAATGGAGAAAAAGTCGGATTTATAAACATTTAAAAAATATTAAAATAAAGTTAGTGGAAAAATATGAGGACCATAACTAATAAAAAAATGTGTTTAAAAAGTTATTGGGAAACATATAAGAAGCGTATTAAAATATTAAAATGGAGATGAACAATGTTATTTTTGTCTAAAATTTGTAAATCAAAAGATTCTTTATGGAATAATATTTATAACATTTATTAAGATCCACGTGAATATGTTTTTTCATATAAATCGATAAATAATCATAGTCAAATTTTGCACTAAAATTCAATCATATTTAAGAATAACCTATGAAAACAGAGAGAGTGTCCATAATTTTTTTTAATATATTTGGAGGAGCATCTCATAGGATTTGTTTTGCAATAGTAATTGTTGGTTTGATTAATTAAATTAAAGCATTAGCTGATTTGCTAAATATTGAAACAATTGTTAATTAAGAAGTTATTTGCTTAAAATCAAATATTGGTTCAGGGACATATTGGTTTCGCAATTCTAACTTCAATTAAATTTAGATGGCATTGTTATCAAATACCAATAAAACACTTATTTGTAATAAGAATGAAGATTAAGAATAAAAATTAGAACAATAAAATTAAAAATTTAAGATTAAGATTAAATTTAAAAATCAGAACATAAAAATTAAAAGTAAAAATACCTAAAAAATCAAAAATTTGAACATAAAAATTATAATTAAGATTAGAAAAAAAAAAATTACTTGCCCCGGGGGCCATACGTAGATTTGCCGCTGTACATTGTGTTTGTGGACAAAAAAAAATTAACATTATTATCCGTTGATTTTTCACAAAGGTACTCACCTTGTTTACATAAAATTGTTAATATATTTAGGAAAATGATATATTTTAATCTCGGCCTAAAGGCTATATATGAAAAAAAAATTGTATTTTAATTATTTTTTTATTTATGTACTTACTTCGTTCTCTATTGTTCTATCCATGTGGAATATTCCATCTTAAGAAGAAGAAATTTAATTAATGTTTTTGAGACATATTTAAAAGATAGAACATATCTATGTAAAATCTTGTTAGATTCGTATTAATGTATACTTTTATATTATATATTTTTTATAATTTTTTATTACCTGTATTTAGAAATATTTAAGCTTAAATTTACTTTAAAAATTATATAAAAAGTATTTTATTACTCCTATTCACACATTGATAGATGTATTAAATTTTATTAAATCAACATTTCTTTTTTCACCTTCTAAACTTGAGAATCAAAGACATTCACTTAGTCTTCTAGATTATTCCAGGAAGGATAAACTCATTGTTCTTGGCCTTAATGGTTTACTTATCCACCGTGCTCACTCCCAAGACCGCTCTCGTATTCCTCGCAATCGTTCTCCTGATGAAGTTTATAATCGAGGCACTAGAATGGATCCATCTTTTTTTATTCTATATGCGTGCTATTTTTTTTTTTTATTCATTTTAGTATAATTTTCACTACAACCAGAATGTAGAATACTGATATAAGACAGATCAAAACTCTACGTATAACATATATTAATGTATTATCTGCAGGGATAATGTTGATGATGTAATGCATTTTGTTTTGAATTTCAAGGGTTTCAAAACCAAATTCCTGTGTATCTGGGTCAGTTTCTATATATCCATCTCTTTTTTATATTCAAAAAGTGATATGTTATATATGAACTGATCGATATGGTGTATATTCTAACAAATTACGTATAGGACCAAGAATAATGCACAAACTCTGTATTCAAGTCCTTGGAAAAACAAGGAAAAGCCTTTGTTCTTCAAAGAATTGAGCAAATTTCATTCAAGTCTTGCTAAATCTAGCTGAGAATTGCGTTTTTCTGAATCGAACACTTTGCTCATTGATGATGAACCATAAGAAGGCCTTCTTAATTCGATGAGATAATGTTTAACTCATATATATATTAGATAAATTATTTAATTTATATATGAGACACGTATTTTCATGAGAACAACCTATTTAAAATTCTCTAATCATTATATTAATTTTCTTTCCATCAGAAACGATAAGTGTATGATAACAAATAAATATTTTACACAAATTAAATTATCGACAATTATATTTTTTCATCAATATTAAGTAAAATATTTTTCATTAAATATAATACCAATATTTTGTCTTAAATATACTATGATTAATATTTAATGATAAATAATTTACAATAATCACATCAATTCAAGATATGTATAAGAAGCGAATAATAGTGATGCATTAACTACATTATTATATGCATTTGAACAGAAAGTATGCAATAATATATTTATAACAAAATTGCAACTGTTGAAAAATAATTTTATCTTTAATTGCAAGAGTTTTATTTGGGTATGAAAAAATAATTATGTTTTTCGTTCTTTAAAGTTCAAAAACTAGCTATCTTATTATTCGAATTAAGTAGCTATTTAATTTTCCGATTTTCTTTTATCCTAAATGAAGATGTAATTCTTCAAAGTAGTATGCTAAATAAGTTTTTTACATGGCTCAATTTATGGCTTATTTTAGCATTAATTTGTACCATCTTTATTTCATATTGTTAGTTATTTCAATAATTTTTTTATTTTGTGATGTTATATATTTGGTAGAATTCATTTTAATGAGCTCACATGAAGCTATTGTGCTTGACAACTTATGATGTTACTTAGCTTTAATTAGAAGGTGTTTAAATCACAACTCTACTTAAGCGTTGATTTCTTAACTTTGATTACATGAGCTAATACAGATTAATTATTCAATTTTAAAGTGCATTTTTTTTACAAAATAAGATAAGATTTCTTAGTCTCATCAACTAGCTAATGAAAAATTGGGTAATAAGTTAAAAAGCCAATGAATAAGTCTTTTCATACTAATTACTCCTAAGTTTTTGGATTTCGCTTAAAAACTTGTTTTTTTATCTGATTAATTAAAAGCTATTAATAAACAACTGGTCTTGGACGAGATGGCCTTATAATGAGACCGTCAATTTGGGCCAACCCAATTTGCGCGTGTAACATGCTGAGCATTTTTTCACTTTTTAGGCATTTTTCAATTTTGATCTTAAAGGTATCAATTTTGACCTTAGGTATCAATTCTCAGAAAATTAAAATGCTGTTACACGCGCTTGAAATGGGCCGACCCACACTACATCTTAACTTGCGACGGTCTCGTCCAAATTTTTGTGATTAATAAAATATTTTTTTATTGTTTGATTAGCCTAAAACTAAATTTAAAAGGCCAACAAAAAAGTCAAATAAAAAATAAGTGGGTGTTTGATTTTTAGTTAATGGTAGTTGTTAGCTTATTTTTCATATTTGATTTCGTGACTTAGTTAAGCTATTTTTAGTGTTAGATAAAATAGCTTCTAATAGATAGCATTTTGAAGAAAAACATAGTTTTTGAATACAATTTTAAGAAGGTACAATACCAGCATTTCCAAAGTTGCTTATAATAACTTAACATGAAAAAGTGTTTGATTAGTTTTAAATATTTATACTTTATTCAACATCTAATTTTACCGAACAATTTAAACAAAAAACTGATTTGAAAATTAATCAACAGTTAAATTAAATCTTAACTAATTTCATAAGCTAAAAAGTTAGAAGTATAAACCAATTACCAGAAATAAAGCTAAAAATTATAAGCTAATTAGCAATTAGGACTGACCCAATATACATCTACATGTCAAAGTGGTCACTTTATAATCTTAACATGATCACTTATATTTTTAAAGTGATTTTTTTTTTTATAGTCTAAGGGGGCAGCAGTCATCAGGAGTAACACCAAATCTCATGAGATGATCCTTGGTTTTAAGCTTGTTGAGCATGGCCATCCAAAAAAATGAATCGGGATTTAGAAACTAAAGATCTATGCTAAACAAGCTTGCACCAATTAATACGAGGATTAGACCCAATCAACTCTTTGTAAACTGTATTGATGTTATATTTATCAGAGTTGATTCATTGAGTCATTGGCTCTTTAACCTTACACAATTTCCGAATGGACCTACTAGCAGTTATAGGTGGGTTAAAGAACATTATTATTATTATTATTATTATTAAAACATCAACTACGTAACATGGCAAATATTTCAATTCATAACGATAACGAAAAAGAGGAAGAAATAAACCAAATTAAGTTTCTACCTTTAAGAATTTATGTTATCAAAACTTCAAATCTTAGAAATAAATTGCTTGTTCTTGATCTCAATGGTTTGCTCATTCATCGTGCTCACAAATCTAACGATTCTGAAATTCGTCCAAATCGAAAACCTGATTCTATTTATTCTAGGTAATTAAAAAAAATAGGGTCACCATGTGAATTAAAAAAAAAATTATTCACCTTGTGAAAAAGCTTAAAATTTAGGATCACAACATAAAAATTTTCAATTAATTATTATTATACAATTAAATATTAAATGTAATTTTAAATTTCACCAAAAAATTATTTAAATCATAAAAAAAAATAATACTATTATACCCATGATTTTTGTATTATTTTTAAAAAAAAAATCAAACTATTGAGTCTATTTGAACCTTAATCTAAACCTTTGAAACTATTTTATTATTTTCGTTTTTAAAAGTATAACTGTAGACGTACTTTTTTAAGATTTAATATAAAAATTTGTATCTCATATTGACATAACAATTAATGCATATATGTAGGAGCAATGTTAATGGTATTGTTGAATGTGCTTTCAAGGGTTTAAAAAGCAGCTTCTTGTTTGTTTGGGTAAGTTATATGATTAGTTATGATTTATGAACCTATAAATATAATTAGATTCTTGCTTATTTGTATCATTAGCCATGGCAATCTAGTTCCACATATGTCTAGTCTATAGTCCGGATAATTTAATTTAAAAATCAATTAATATTAGATTGTGTAACAGAAGAGACAATATGGAAATATGATAGTCGAAATAGTTCATACGACATATAGAAGTGAATATTTGACTCACAGTGTATGTTAATATTGTAGGACCAAAAAAGCTGCTCTGATTTAGGGTTTAAGTCATTGGACAATAAACACAAGCCACTATTTTTTAAAGAGCTTAAGAAAGTTTGGAAAGTGTCTATTTTAAGAGGAGACCTTATTTTTTCTGAATCAAACACTTTGCTCATAGAATGCGCCTTACAAAGCCCTCCTTAATCCGGTAACATTATTTTTACTATTAATTTTAATTTTATTTATTCCATACTTTTTCTATCAAAAACACTATGATGACGCTAATATGTGAGAACTTTTCAATTCATTTGGTACTTTGTCATAAAATAGAGATAATTATATAAATTATTTTACTATTCAATGTAAATTGATTTTGCAACAATGTAAGTTTTTTTGTTGGCTATTATTAGTAAGAAAATTAGATAAAAAATTAATTTATATATTTCTTTAATTTATATTCTGATTTTGTCTTTAGTTGTAGGTAGAAGCAGATTTTTTTATTTAAAATTAATGAAAAAATTAAAAATTTAGACTTTTTTAATTATATATATATATATATATATATATATATATATATATATATATATATATATGTTAAATATTACTCTTATTTTCATTATCTTAAAAATAGAAATTTTATTTTTAATATCGATTACATATTAAATCCTGGTGATGATTTTGCCAATGATACAGGCAAACCGTGGCATATTTCCTAAAAATATGATGCAAGAAAATCAGAATGATGATTTTTTAGGTAAGAAAATAATAAAACATATTCCTATATCGCACTCATTTTGCATCATTAAGATGATATCGCACTCATTTTGCATCATTAAGATGATATCGCACTCATTTTGCATCATTAAGATGTATATCGCATTCATTTTGCATCATTAAGATGAAAAACCTCTGGAAAATAAGTGGGACAGAGGAATTTGTTTTAGTTTAATCTACTCGATCCTAATAAGAAAATAATAGTGATTAACTATTAATTATTTGTGTGCTGTTCAAACAAACAGATCCAAAAAAAATCAGGATTGTGTCGCTATCTAGAAGGCTTAGCAGATGCTGAAGATGGTCCAAGATATGTGGAGCAACATCCCTTTTTGTATGGACAGGCAGCCATTGATAAGAAACACCCGAACTGGGACTATTATTCTAGTATTCTTCTCCAACTATCTAGGATTTCTCCTCACTCTTTGATGTAGCAGCAGCTGGCTTCGTTCTGATACTCCATCTTAATGTACTTGCTGAGGTCAATTGTCATGTTGTGTACTGTTTTGTTGTGGTGTTGAATTTATACATTTGTTGAAATATTCATCTAATTGAGTTTTTTATGCCTTATTTAGTTGTGACTTTTTTGTAATAGGGTTTGAATGATGAAATAAAAATTCAATTCTAAATTTCCAAAGGACATAGATTATGGATTTTTCCTTCTTGAAGTGAAGAGATTATGGGTTTTATTAGTGCTTGACTATCAAAATGTATGATTTTTTATCCTATGGAGTAAATTATGGGTTTAAATATTTTCTATCTGTTTAAATTTTTAGTTGATATTAAAAGTCAAATGTTACAAAAGGTCACAAATTTAAACATCATTTATTTTTTATTTCGAATAAAGTTTTTTTACTAGGTATGGGAGTATATATATTGAAACGACATTTTTAGTCTGCAGGCCTTTTGTGTGAGAGATCGTGATAGAGTATATACCATATCAAAAATCTTCGAGCAAATCGATTTGAGCTTTTTGACATTTGACACTAAACTTCTAAATGTTGTGTAATGAATGCATAGAACAAGAAGCAAATTTGTTCCTCCTGGATTTCATTACACTCCCTTGCAAAGTCAATTCATAACCATTAACCAGTAACCACCTATATAAAACCATATTATTCTATTGTGAGAGTTTTTGAATCATATAATGCAAATTCAAAGAAATAGGAGTACTCTTTAAATAAATATGCTGAATAAAAAAATTGAAGCACTTAAAAAAACAAAAGTTAGAAAAAACAGATAAGTAAAGGTGAAACAGAATATAAATAGAGCTTACACTTTGAGCTACAAGAACTATAATGTCAATGTGAAGTTCATTTAACTCGGGTCATAGAATAGAACACACTCCAGAGCCATCAAATCAATACTGAGTTTTGTAAATCAGTCCTTTTTTCAACCTTTTCTAAAACCTACTACCATAAAAACTGTGGACACTACTAGACAAGGCAAAGAAACTAGGATCAACTCACTAATGAATACTTGAGGCCTCATACACCAGGCACAGACACGTTGATATCTGCGTAAAATCTCTGCTGCTGTGATGGCTGCGACCCATTGTTCCATTCCGGGGCATTATGTGATGATATCACATTTAGGTTATGCCCGTTTCCTATGCTGTCGTCTGCCTCACTATGACTTTGTGTTCCCATTGGGGGAACTTCTGGTGGGAACACTTCGGGTACAGTTTGCATATTTGGTATTTCAGCAGGTGTTGTATCGGGAAAAACAGGGATGGCAGCGGTTGCAGTTGGGGATTCACGCTGGTACTTCCTCTTTGGTGGCTTGTAACCGTATGGCACAAAGGTTCCGATCACCACCTAGTAGGAAACGAAAAATGTTCCTTAAATATGTCCAACATGGCGGTATGTACATGTCCAAGAATCTAACTTGGCTATTTAAGAGCGAGAATATAAAGAAGATTTACACTTACTTGGATGGGGTTTGCAGCGGTAATCCAGCCAGCAACACTGCCACCGACCACACGGCCATCAGGACCTACTAATGAGATGCTTAATCCACCGGTCTTAGTTGTCACTCCATTGGCTTCGTTAATTGTGTACGACCCCCTCAATAACAATATCTCAAAGCGGCCCTGCACCAAACTTCATGTTTAAGATCAACCAAGTAGGCAATAACCTTAAGATCAATGAGTCATAGTCTCCAACTAATAAACATAATATACCATAGAATGAAAAACAGGAAAAAAGGATCTTCTATAAACTATAAAATTTAGTTCATGTTTCAAGAACCTCATGTCTGCTGCTTAATTCTGATAAGGGGGATACAAACTCCAAATATTGCCGAGGTCATCAAAAGTCAGAAAATAACAGAATGGGTGATAAAGGGTTCAAAACACATGACACTTCCATTATCATAAACAAGGTATGGACCTAAGCAACCCAAACAAAGAGAAGAACTGGTAAGCTCACATATAAACCCAAATGAGATTCATGCAGTTAACAAACGGTACTTGTAAAGTTGGAAGTAAAACACACAAAAAATTTATCTCAAAAGGCAATAATGTTCTCGAATGCTATGTCACTTAGGAATCAGAATCTTCAATACATCTCAAAAATAACTTTGATAGACATATCATTAACTCTGAGCCTAAAACATGATTGGAAACATAGATATTCATGTCTGATCCAAATATCTGTGTACATGTAAGATAGCTCTAATAGCGACATTGAGATGCATCTAGAATTAAACTTAAAGAGTATGCTCATCACACTCTCATTTCTTAAAATGTACTCTCTTTGTCTGATATTATTAAGATCATCATTATCTTATATTGTGATCCATATGCACAATTTAAGTAGGAGCATCATATGCTTATTTCTTGAAATGCACTTTCATTGTCTGAATCATAAAAAAAGGATCAATTTGGCTGTCAATCCCAAATCATCAGGAGCACAATTTACAAAAGATAACAGTACAAAAAGCAGTATGGATAACTATTATTTCCAAACAAAGAAAGTACCTCATAAGTTAAAAGTCCACCAGAAGATCCTAATTGACGGATGGTAACATTGGAGACGACACCAGTAGCAGACAGAACACAAACTCCTCGGGGGCCTGACCCCTTTTGGCCTAACGAATGGATTTTGGCTGTAACATCCTGCAAAAGATTCATCCAACAAATAAAAAGTGATTAGTTCAGTTGCACCTAACAAATCTCGTTTATTATTACAAATTTCCCAAGCAGGGGAATCTAGGCCCATGTGCTTAGTCATGGATCGAAATATTTGATTAAAAACTATATAAATACTGAATTGCATTACATAGAACACAAAAAAGGTGACAATTTGGTTGAAAACCATGTAAAATGAGCATTCGGTCCCCATAGAACCATGGAAAAATTCTATTAATATAACAATGCAGCTGCCAAAATTAGAAATTTTCTCCCTAAATATTACTTAATGTCAACAGAATTTCCACGTTACGCCCGATTGGAATTGATTCCGTATAAACAGTGCAGTTCACATACAATGGTACCAAATATAACATTTTGACAATCACAAATCTTTGATCCAAATAGCGGTCTAACTAATAAACCATAGCGAATGGTATAAATAAAAAAACAATTTATTGTACTATAAACCACTATTACAAATGAAGGTTTATATGGTGTTTAAACAACTAATTGGATTAGCGGTTTATAATCAGCTTAAGTTGATGGTTAAAACTTTAACAGATAACAGAGTCGACTCAACCGCATGAGCTGCATGAGGGGCGGCTACGATTCCCATTATTTTAAGGGCCTAAAAAGTTAACATTTATCCGGAAATTAATATTTTTAGCAACACATGTAAATCATATAATTTATGTCAATGCTTTTTCATAATTAATGGTAATTCATTAGCTCAATAATAACAACTTAGTTAATTACTAATTTTGGGTTTTTGTCTAGTAGCTACTGATTGATTTTTTTTTATTGATCATTATTCAATCTAATTAACTAAGCAGTGCTAGTATTTCTATTAAAAATCGTACTTTTATTATTTTATTGTATTTTCTTTTTTGATTAAATTAATTGAAAAAATTAATTCTTTATTTAGAAAAAATAAAATAGAAGTTTATTGTCACTTAAAAAAATAAACATGTTTATAATAAAAAAGCTAATATTCAATTTTCGCTCAAGGCCCTTAAAAGTTTAGAGAAGGCACTAAGCATCAAGGTATGTTATTTACTCTAATATGGGTGGTTGAGATTCATCAGTAAATTCTTGTGACGCTGACTTTTAATATCATATCAAAGAACTAATTGATCCGGATTTTATATAGTCTAAGAAATACTCTATTACGAGTACACAAGTAGTTTTGAAACAGATATTCAGAAATACCTCTCCTCTTTGTACTGTTATGACATGAACAGTGAAGTCCGACCCTGCTGTCTCTGCAAAATTTCCACCTTCATTCACCCACATAATAACCCAAAATTAATAATTAAAAAAGTCAACCTTTCTTACATCATTAAGTTAATTAGGCATAAAAGCATCAAAATTAGTTGAAAAGCAATTTAATTTACTACTTTTTTTTTTATATTATTTGATATTTGATTATTTAATTATTTATTTATTTTTATTAATTTTTCTAGGGGTTCTAATTCTCAACAACCCAAGTTAAACAAGCACGAAATTTCCTTTTTCTAGGCTCTATTAGAAGCCACCGAAATCAGAAAAATAATAATATAAGAAATTCGCAATCAAAGACTGCAATTATAGCAGATTTCTAGGATTCGATTTTTTATTCAATATTAGAAATATTAATTAATTTAAACATTTATTAATTCAAACAAAAAATATTAATTTACCTTTTTTTTAGTAGAGAAATTATTAATTATTCCATCTTTAGTTTAAAGTTAAAAGGCATATTTGATTCAATTGGTCAAAATTTACTCATAGCATTTATACCTATGAAAGATAAGTCCAAATAATATTCAAAAATAATTTCAATTATCATTCTAATTTCTAAAGGACTATGTAAATTATTGGGATGTTTGACAATCAGCTGATAGCTGATAGCTAATTATATTGATTGATTTAATTACTTGATTTTATTAAATTGAGTTTGACAACTCGATCCGCTATTTGTATTAAAATAAATTAAAATTATCAAATAAATTATTTTACTAAACAACACCATTATATTTTTTAATCCAACATCATAGTTTAACCTAGTGAGCTATAATGGTTCACAATCTTTTCAATGGTATCATAGATTCTCACTTACTATAAGAATGATTAATTACATTTTTCATCACTAGGCATTCTCTAGAATACTTTGGATCAATAATAATAATAATAATAATAATAATAATAATAATAATAATAATAATAATAATAATAATAATTTCTAAAAGAAAATAAAGAAAAGAAGGGTTTAGATTTTAGATACAAAATTTAAGCATTAAAGTAAATGTAACCCATTACTTTAATCAGATGCAAAGAGCAAATAACTTTTCTCTTTTAAAAGATAAACGGAATAATTTAAAATTAAAAGGTCTGGATTTTTGCGTTCACGCTTAAAATTTTTTATTCTCAAATTACTTTCAAAACTCCAAGCATCAGAATCAGTCAAATAAACCAGACAAAAGTTGTAACTACAAGTCAAGATAATAGTAAAAATTACAAAAATAAAATAAAATTACAACTATTTTATTTTTTTAATCTAAACCCCAACCCAGAAAGTAGAAACAAATAGGTGAAACAACCATGATTATTACATTTATGAATTATTATACAACATTGAAAATGAAATGCGTAATTATTTTATCATCTATTTTATTTTATTTTTTTAATATTAGAATTTAGTCTAAATCATGGTCCTATATTAAAATAAAAATAAAAACTCTATTAATATTAAATTAAATATAATAAAAAAAATATGAATGTTTTCGATCTGCTACTGTTTGGTAAGAAAAAACTGACCTAAGGAAGGAGAAGAAGCAGAAACAGAAGGTGAAGCAGAAGCAGGAGACGGTTGATGCCAGTTAACAGGAACAGCATGTTTACCACGCCCTTTTTTCATCCCATACTCAGTCGGAAACGGCGTCGTTAATGTAAACCCAGGCGGAGGAGAAACCGGATTTTCCGGTTTCAAGATCTTTTTTCTGTTGACATACGCCGGATTTAAGTTTCCGTTGATATCATACTTCCTTGGTCTTCCCCTTTTCTTTTTGTTTGGGTCTGAACTTCCAGTAATTCCTAAAGCAACCACCGCGGTAGAAAATCCACCGGAGAGTTGCTCCGGCGGTGCAGAAATAACGCCGCCACTTACTGGGGTTGGTGACCCGCTTTCAGTGTTTTCGGGTGACCCGGAAATGGGACTTCCTCTTTCTTCCATTGATGGGTCTTTTGAGATTTGAAGTTTGAATAAAAATGGAAAAAGAATGGCGCCAGAACTATGAAAGTAGTAGAGCTATTTTATTACCGGAGAGAAAATAAGAGTAATTTGAAAGAAGAAAATAAATTAGAGGGAAATGAAAATTAGAGTGTTGAAATATTGGGATTTGATTAGCAATTTAAGGGGAAGCTAGGGTAAATTGAGATTTGGGATTTTATTTTTTTAATATATAACTTTTTATTTTTTTAATGTGCTTATTACCATCACAAGAAAATGCTTTTTTTGAATTTTGATGGGGTTTATATTCATTGATTTGGTTTGTTTATTTCTAAAAAACGGTTTTATGTGAGGAATAAAAAATTTGTGACAGATGATTTACATATTTAATATTTATTTCACTTTATTAGAAAATAGGATTCAAAAATATATGTTTACCAAATAATATAGTCAAAATACATGATTTTCAAGCGATGTAGAAATCAAAATTATTTAATATAAATATATATAATAATGATTGTACGTTACGTTTTATATTTTAAGAGATTCATTTCCTTTATTAATATAGTTTCTTTAGGAAAATATGTTTTTTTAATAATTTATAAGAACATTAATCACGTGTCTTTCAACTTACTTCTATTTTTAATAACTCGTTTACAACTTAATAAATTACTAATTATATGATATGAAAAAATATGATAACAAGCAAACTGAAGTTGACTGCATCTTATCATTTTTGTAAAAATTTCACCTTCTCAAAAAGTTTACCCTTGATGATTAAGAGTAATCTACTAATCTTAAAGAGTATTATGTACAAGGATATGACTAAAATTATTCAAGACCTTCGTAAAGGTATACCCTATATGATTAGGACTTAAGAGTCATTTGGAAGTTTGCTTTTAAGAGGTTAAACTGAAATTACGCATAATTTTATTCTTAAGGGTCTGCTCTTTATGATAGGAGTCATCTAGAGATTAAATATAAAATAATGATACTAATATTTCTCTACTATTAAGACGATTACATATGAATGTAGAGCCAAATAAAATGGAGATATATCTTAGAACATTGAACATTCAACATCATCCAAACAATAATCTAAGTTTATGATTCTTCTATCAATTAGGGGTATGAGGGGCAAGTTATCTCGGATAGTCTCAAACTCTAAGTGGAGGCCAACTTCCAATTAAGTAAACATACTTTGTGTTTACACATATGAGGATGACATGGTCAAGAAAGATGTTAGCACCCCCAAAACTTAATATGGGACTTACGCATATATACATACATATATATTATATACACATATATTAAAGAAAAAATTATTCATAATAATCTAATTGTTTTCTGATTTTCATACAATTTTTACAATTATTTCAAGTATTGATTAATCCTAAATAATCCCCAATAATTATTGTTTTTCCGAAACATTGTTATTATGTGTATGACTGATTATACCAAGTTATATATTCACTTTTTTTATATTGTATCATCTTCTCCCAATTAGTAGGCTAATATCTTTCTTGTCCTCCATTGATTCTCCTATTTCTCCTACATTAAAATCCGAAAAATTATTCTTCTTTTTTATATCTTCTTGTTCATTAAATATAAAATACTTTTTTTTTTCTCACTCCATTTTTCCATGAAAAACCATAATAATTTTTTAGACCTTAATTTGGAAAATAAATTTAATTACATTATGACAGTCTACACATGTTCTTAAATTTTTATGGACCTTGATTGGTGTCCAGATGATGTAAAAATAATCAAATGCAACAGTAAGTTCACTGTGGTTGATTGCTCCCAAA
The DNA here is from genome assembly GCF_026212465.1 of Amaranthus tricolor. Classification (NCBI taxonomy): domain Eukaryota; kingdom Viridiplantae; phylum Streptophyta; class Magnoliopsida; order Caryophyllales; family Amaranthaceae; genus Amaranthus; species Amaranthus tricolor. The sequence continues at coordinate 29,581,939 of NC_080051.1, read as the reverse complement.
TGGATCTTCCTCAAGAAGTGATCCTCATCATTTTGAAGATCAGCCTTCGAAAACCTAAAAAGATCTGTGCTTTAGACCCTCAGAAGCAATCTTGGTACCCTGAAGATGGAGGGTGCCTTAATGTCACACCAATCGTTCTTGGCAAATGGATCAACAACTTTTCTTGCCTTCCTTCTTACCCTTTCAATTTCTCTTGGTCTTTCCAAAGGCCATGGTTGATGAAGGAGAGTTTTGAGTTTTGATAAAATAAACAAAATAAAAAAAAAATAATATTGATTTATCTTTCCGGTAACAGGTAAAGCAAGTGTGCCACAGGAAAATAATATTAATGCTTGGGATTATTCACGATTAATCGATACTTAAGATTATTATAAGAAAATAAGAAAAAAGGGCAATTTTTCCTATATTAAAAATAAAACAGATCTCATAGATTCACAAATCAAATACCTTATTAAGATCTGAATCATACGTCAATTTGATATGATCTACACCCAGCTATAACTGATCGAAAAAACAGAACCTAAATCCACCAAAACAACTCCAAGTCCAAGGTCTATTGTCATCCATATTTCAAAGTGTCATTTCATTCTCCTAAACATGTTTTAATGAAAAAAACACGAATATGAATTACCTTTTAGGCACGAGAATGCACAAAAAATTATAGTCACCTAATCATCGCCTAAAATGGAAGCTGATGACTCATCGGTTATCCACCAAGTTTCATCTAACTGTCCAAAACCACCAAGACTTCGTCGATGTGTACCAACAACTCCAGTCAATGACCTTTCAAAATTTGGACACACTTTAATTTGGTTTGTCTATTGTCTTATACCTCGTATTTTGAGACTAAACATAAATGGAGTTATACAGTTGTATCTAATACTCCTCCATATACGGTATATCCTATAAATAAAAGCTTGTTTAGCATGCAACTCATTCTACACAAGCTAGCCACATAAGCAAACATCCCCGAGGAAAATGAATCAACACCAAAGATTTATTAAGATAACAATCAAAAAGTAGCCGAAGTATACAATTATAGTTAAATTTGCTCCAATTTACCTCAATTTTTGATGAGGGAAGTTTCAACCGAACATCCAAGCACATCTTTTACAAGTTAAAGACGGAAAATTTATCAACAGTCAATCGCCATAGGATATAAACTAACCAAAACAAATGTCATGATTGTACGCTTCAAATGAATCACCAATCAATATTTTGGCGTTTCGACCCCAATAATGCATTAGTGCCCTAGTAATATGAAGTATATTGTAAATTATATTCATTTCGATTCTGATTAGACTTCTATTGCCTGCTCCATCCAACAGTCTTGTTAACAGAAAAGCCAGTTTGTTGAGGTTGTGACTCAAATCGAGGGGGCGATCTAGGCTCCCTGGCTTTGGCAGGATCAACAAAGATAACCCAACCATCCAAGAACTTGGCGTTCATTTGTTCACGAGCCATCTGGGCTTGTTCTATAGTAGCATATGCTACAAAACCAAATCCTTTCGATATCCCTGTCGGTCTATCTACAATGACTTTGGCTGCATTCATCACAAAGATTGATCAGCTGGACTGTTGGACAGTATACCAATGACTAGAATTTGATTGAAATTAAGTGAGCAGTTCCAAAGATACCTTCAACTAGTTGTCCGAAGGGAGCAAATGCTTCTATGAGCTTTTCATCTGTAGTCCACTTTGAAAGACCTGTATCAGAGTTCGAAGACAATAAGTGAAGCTGCTGCGATTTGATCTAAATGCATCCAATTTACAGCATTTTTGGTGCTTGTTATCCTATTCCAATAATTTATTAAGAACTAGGACTTCCTAATTACGAGTTACTAAAACAGGCATAAGGAATACAGGTAAATTAACTACGGATACGTCAAACAACAATTAGGAGAATGAAAGTAAGGTTAATTGATCAAGACCATGTAGCACCTTGCTTGAGTGCACTGAAGGACAGCGGTCAGATAAATGCATCATCAAGTACCTCAAAGCTTATTACTCAACATTCACGAGTCCTTAAACCCAGGTAAGGAACTACTTGTATGATCAACATGGGAAATGCGAAACCAAAAGATTCATTTAATAAACCTAGTCCCTCGTCCAGTGACATACACATTTACAACTTTGACAAATGACTTGTCGAATAAAAATGATAGTACACTCAATAGCAATGTAATGACAGGACAAAAGTTTGAGAAGGTGGTGATACAGATTAATTTTATATGCACTAGAACATTACATCTGACAAAAAATTACAAAACTACTCATCTTAAGAATGTGATATGAAATACATACATAATTAGATATTTACAGAAACCATTGACAGCAAAATTTCCCTGTATTTTCTCATCAGATCTTCTTTTTAAACAGAATTAACTATCAAGGGGCTAACCCAGCAATTAGATACTAGAATACTATCAAATGTATTAAATAAAAGATGTGGTCTCTAATGTGGAAGACTTCTGAAATTTTAGAGCATTGCAATTTGCAATTTTATGTTTCTTCATAGCAATCGAAATCCAATAAAATCATTCTAAAAAATGGGAATTGAAGAAGAAACAATTCTAATTACTCACCACAAACGAAACCCTAAAACGCCCAAATAACAATGATCTTTTTTTGCAAATCAGTCCATTGATGATAAAAGCTCATCAAACAAAGTAGCACACTTTACATACTAATTCAATGATCCAATAAAATCATATGAGAAAAGAGAAATTGCAAAAGACATAATTTTTTCTAAACCCCAAAACGCCCAAATAACAATGATTTCTAACAAATCAGTCAATTGTGGCTATAAGCTCATCATAGAAATTAGTTCATTCTACATACAAAATCAATACTCCAACTAAATAGAAATATAGACAATGCGCAAAAAGATAGGAGCAGACGCAGTCAAATTACCGCTGATGAAGAGCTTGGGAGAAGTGAGAGTTGAATTGAGGCGAATAGAAGAGAGCTGCGACTGTAGAACAGGGAACGCAGAAGAAGATCCACTGAAAATCCCACGAAGATTGTGAGTAAATGCCATTGTCAAATGTTGGAATGATTGGATAAAAGCTATAGATAGGGATTGGATAGAAGTTAGAAATGAAATAGTAGTAATTGGGTATTTTAGGATTTAGGGTTTTAGGATTGTAATTTGTAAATTGTGTTTGGGGCCGGCTACTCCGGCTTGTCTATTGCAGTTAAGCATACCGCCGCTTGGTCAACAAGTGGATATAAAAGGAAAGTTCGAGAAAGCTACAATCATAAATAGGCTACAATTTTTCTAGAATCAAAGATGGATTTCCCTCGTGGGCGAATTTCGGACAGAGATTGAAAATTGATTGTTGAAAAGTGTTAAAATATAACTCAAATGCTATTTAAATTCGTTATGGAATAGTTGATTAAAGTTGTTGGTTAGTTTGATCATCTGTAAATATTTGTAAAATTTTACTAGTTGTTAACTCGGCTTATCAAACTAGTTATTATGAAGATGTTTGACGAAAATCAGATGTTATTTATTTGTTGTTTATTTGAAAAAAAAACTAAGTTAAAAAATCAAAATTCATTGAATTGCTCATACTAATTCTTTAATTTTTCAACCTTTCAACTTACATTAAAGTTATTTATCAAAAATTATTTAGACATTTGCTAAAATCGATAAAAAAAAAATTTGCGAAACACACCCAATACATCATCATCATCATATTTAATATCCAGCTCGAGAGTAGGGTCTGGATGAGGGAAGTTGACGGATGATCTATACCCGTACTCTCTTTATAAGGAGAATTAAAGGAAAGCGTCAATTTTGCCTCAAACAGAAGAATCCCTGCATAGAGGATATAAGAGAATATGAGTGATTTTATTTGAAGAATGTTTAAATTTTAAGAGAACTAGAGGAAAATTTATGCGATTATGTGCGGTTTTATTTGAACGATGTTGAGATTTTAAGTGATTTTTATCGGTTACAATCATAAACTGCTAACAAACTCAATTGCACTATTTGCTTTGTTTCGTCACAAACTCCTGCTCTCTATACTTCTCTATCCCGTTGAGTTAACTTATTATTTGCACAAACCAAAAAAGATGGATATTTTAGTGCCTAACTGAGTTGTTAATCTGTTTGGCATGCATTGACATAGATTATTAAAGTTTATCTCATTTATGGCGGAATTGTAGGATCAAAACATGTGAATTTACAAAAGAAAGCAAAAAAATTATTTGATATACTGATTAAAATTCATCCATAGTCAACTATATCATAAAATAAACCAAAGGTCTCATTTATGCTAGAAATCTTGCATCCATATAGATCGACTGGCCTTTCAGTTTTAAAATTTGGTCCATCCTACTCGTCTGCGTTCCAATTTTCGCCTTCTTCAGGCAACAAAAATGTCGCAGCACCAAGCAGCGGCTTCCACCAGGCCCACGTGGCTTTCCCATAGTTGGGAACACGTTCGATCTAGGGACAATGCCACACCGAATCTTAGCTGAACTAGGCACCAAGCACGGGCCACTCATATGGCTACGGCTAGGCAGTCAGAGAGTCCTGGTCATTCTCACAGAATGTGCAGCAGCCGAGTTTTTCAAGCACCATGACCTCTCTTTTGCTGACTGTAACATCAATGAGACGATGAGGGTGCTTGACTACGACAAGGGGTCGATGATTCCAGCCCCTTACGGACCCCACTGGCGAGTGATGAGGAAGATCAGTGTCGTTGAGATGTTGACTAGCAAACGCGTGCTTGAAACTGTCAAGGAACCAACTCAACCAAAAGCTTAAGCTGATGATTGAGGACCTAGTTAATGTTATATACTCTAACACGCCTCCTCACACTGGAGCCCTTTGGGCTAGAAGTGTGAATGCAACACAGGCACATCTTATACCTGACGCTAAATATTCCACTTTAAATGAGGAGTGGTTGAGATTTGAACCCGAGACCTCTTGTCATACTGGTTTTGATACCATGTCAAGAAACCAACTCAACTAAAAGCTTAAGCTAATGATTGAGCTCCCAGGATATCTTATATACTCTAACAGAAACAGCATCTATCGGAGAAAAGTGTGTAGGTGAAATGATCAAGTGGGTAGAAGATGCTGCAGGAGGTACACAGGAGATTCAGATTGGTCGATTCGTATTCCTTGCAGAGTTTAACTTGCTCGGAAACCTATTACTGTCAAAGAATCTCGTGGATCCAAGTTCAGCTGAGGGATCAGTTTTTTGCTGCTATGAATGGGCTGACTCAGTGGACTGGCCTTCCAAATGTTGCTGATTTTTTTCCTTGGCTAAAATGGTTGGATTTGCAGGGGCTAAAACGGAAGACTAAAAGAGATATGGGAAAAGTTTTTGAGATCGCGACACGGTTTGTGAGAGAACGAATCGAAGAGAACGAGATGGGCAGAGCGGGTGGGACAAAAGAGATGCTGGATGTGTTGCTGGAATTTGAGGGTGATGGAAATGAGGATCCTAAGAAGTTATCAGATCACCATATCAACATATTTATGTTGGTAAGTCTATGATTTTTTGTTTCTATGAAGTTAGTTTCAAATAGGGGTGGTTAACGGGTCTTGGTGCCGGGTCAGATAATTATAGGAATTAGTTGCGAAATTTTTTTTCCTTTTTTTAAAATATTTTTATATGATATTATTATATACATAGGTGGGCCGACCCAACGGGCCGTAAAGTAGAATAAAAACTATGGTCAAAGTGGGTCGGATTTAAACGGACTTTGAACCGCACCGGCTCGTTTAAATTTGACATGACCCGCCCAGACCCGTTGAACACCTATCAAAATAGAAAAATAAAACAACAACCTAGAGCATATTAAAGACGTCAAATTTCATGAGGGAAAAAACTGAGGTCGGCTATATGAACTAGTAGTCAGTAGATCAGTCCCAATGGTCATTCATATGAATGCCCCTTCTCCATTCATGTCAGTTTTCTGACTTAACACCAACAAGTGAAACAGGAGTTTTTCATGGCCGGTACAGAATCGACAACCAGCACTGGGCACTGACAGAGCTCCTTGCAAACCCTGATGCAATGTCTGAAGTCAAATGTGAGCTACATCAAGTTATAGGACAGCAAAGAGAGTTGCACAAGGCTGATATCGATGATCTCAAGTATTTACAAGCAGTGATCAAAGAAACACTTTGATTACATCAACCAGTCCCGTTTCTTGTGCCAAGAAAGGCGGTCGAAGATGTTAAATTAATGGGGTTTGACATACCGCGTGGCACACAAGTTTTTGTAAATGCATGGGCAATCGGAAGAGACCCAGAAAGGTGGGATGATCCATTGACATTCAAGCCTAAGAGATTTTTGGGGTCAAAAATTGATTATAAAGGACAACACTATGGACTAATTCCGTTTGGAGCAGGGAGAAGAATGTGTGCAGGGGTACCCCTAGCTCATAAAATGCTAGATCTCATATTAGGTGCATTGCTACATAATTTTGATTGGGAGCTTGAAAATCACATTACGCCTGAGACAATTGATTGGGAGCGTAGGATCGGATTGACAGCAAGAAAGTTAGTACCCTTAAAAGTGATACCAAAGAGAAGTATCAATCGTTCTAAGTAAACCTGAAAAAATGGTCGATCAGTCGTCTGTTGGCTCGGGTTAGTTTCGGGTCGGTTTCAAGTGAGTTTCATTTAGTGACTGCTCATTAAATCATGTGCACTTCTTATCAATGTGACGTTATAGATGATGTATGCTACCAAATAGAAAACAACATTTTTGTTATCACTAACAATGTTAAGGATGTGTACATTTAGCTCTCAAACTCCATAGACAGGAGGCGTTTAACGGCATTGAGGCAATGAAATGCTGTTGAAATTGATCTATGGAAGCTGCAATCCAAACAAATCCACGCTGTTGAAGAACCTGAATAATGTTTACTGGAGTTTGGTATAAGCCTATGTTGTATGCAAATGTTTCCTAATCTTCTATAAAGAAAAGCTTTAACTAATTAGCAATCAAAATAGGAAGCTCAATAAAAGGTTTGTCCTTTACTCCTTATTCATTGCACAATAACTCTAGGACCATATAGAAAGCACATTACATTTTCCTGGGTATATAAAAAAAAAATCAAATTTTACATCCCAAGTCTCTTGTGGAAAATATTAAATATGCTTTACCACAAGTTTTCGATGAGATAAGGAATATGCGTTAAGAGACTAACTCAAGCAAAAGTTTAATCTGATAGTTAACGCACTAACATATGTTATATATTCTATCACGCCCCCACACACGAAAGACCTTTGGGCTAACGTGTGAAGAAAATAATTAGCTGAAATTCAAATCTCATTCACCTCTCATTTTTTAGTGGACTATTTTAGCATCATATATGAAAAGTGCATGTATTACATCCACTTTACTAATATAAAGAGGCCTTATATAAATAAGTGTATTAGTAATTAGGGAAATTTCACATGGTAGCATCCAATTTTTATGAAACGTCAGTGGTAGCACTTTTGTAAGATTTTTCCACATGGTAGTATCCAGTTCATGCACTATCTGACTGTCGTAGCATTTTCTGTTAAATTCTTGTTAATTTTTGTTTAATTATCATTTTGTAAGATTTTTCTACATGGTAGCATTCAATTTTTGCTCTCAAATGTTTAACTCATCATTTACACGTTTTATTCATCGATTAATTTATCAACGCTCTTAAATGTTGTAACAATTTTATTTTCATTCAAATTATTGGTATTATAAAGTTCAAAGGTGTATTACAAACACTAATAAATAATTCAAAAGGTGCATTTCATAAGTTCAAAAGGTGCATTCCAAACACTAATACATATCTACTTAACTGTTACAATATTTAAAGGCGTTGATAAATTAATCAGTGAATTAAACATTAAAATGGTAAATTAAACATTTGATAGTAAAAACTGGATGCTACCATGTGAAAAAATCTTACAAAATGATAAATTAAACGAAAATTAACAAGAATTTAACGGAAAATGCTACGGTAGTTAGATAGTGCATAAACTGGATGCTACCATGTGGAAAAATCTTACAAAAGTGCTACCACTGGCATTTCATAAAAACTGGATGCTACCATGTGGAATTTCCCTTGTAATTATTATACATAACATATCCTAATACTTTAAATATCAACTTAAATTTTCGATTCAATTGATTTCTTTGGCACATTTACTTACTTTTTTTGTCATTTTATCGATAAGTATTGTAAACAATTATGATTTACCCTAAAGTAGCAAAACCATACCCTTGTTTTAAACAAAGACATAAGCAATCTCCTTTTCTAGATGAAAAATGCACTGGAAAAGTACGTAGGGATTAAATTTCACAATCTCTAACTTATGGGTTCAATTGCACACTTGGTAAAAGTTGAGGGATTAATTAACTATACCCACATTTTCATAATAAAGAAAAGCATGAAAAAAAGTATTTCTTTAATTGTTTCTTTAAAGAAGGGAAACTCAAATTTTAACTATAGTAGGACGACAATAATTATCCTTCATACATGGGTTGATTGTTAAGTACGTGTTTGACGTTTATATATATATAGTCTATAATTGTATTGGTGGGGCTTATCACTTTACTAGCTGATTTTAAGAGACAATGGCACCCTATGCACCTTTATAAGTCCACCACTGTAAGAAATATTCCATATTTCAATGCTTATATAATTCAAGATAGCATATGAAACGCTACAAAATGCTTTCTTTGAGGCTGTAAATTAATATAATATTACACTGTATGGAAACATCATGAATTATAGATAAAAATGTACTCAAATATGTTGACTAATTATAAGGTAAATGATCAAATTTTGTGGACTGTGGTTTATTCATATTTGTTTCTATACCCCCAAGCCCTATAGGAAGTTTGCCTTCTCCATATTTGTGAACAATAATAAAGGATCAAATTTGTTTCAAGCATATCCCTTTATGTCTAAACACCAGCAGTAATAGTCAGCTCTGGAAATCTTTAAGAGTTCTTCTGAAGTCATTCTCTGGAGTTCGGCTTCCCTCCATTGCCCGAAATTGTTACGATTCTGTGGATCACTAGCTAATGGATACTCTTCCGCTCTATGATTTTGAGATCTCATTCTCATGTAGAGTCTCATTGTTGAAACACAGTCTTCATAAGGGTCTTGAAATCCAGTTTGAATCTCATAACTGAAATATACAAGTATGAATGATCACTTATTTACTAGATTAAATAATATTGAACAATATAGTTCAATTAGTTAAGGATACTTGCCCCAAGTATGCTTGTGTTAGGTATTTAAGTGAGTTGCTAAGCTTGCTTGTTTTCATCAATGGAGGATATTTTGCCGTGTCCCTGTAACAATATTGAATAGTTCCATTATATTAAAGCCCCAGACTTCAAAAGAATAAGAAAAGAAAATTTAAGTGTGATAGAGTACATAACATATTATGGGGCTACAGCACATGGTTCCATAACATGGCATCCGAGCTAATGGTTGTGCCTCGTAATATTTTATATACTCTATTAGAGTGCATAGTACTACACTATGTTACTCGGACTCTTCATTTTGCTTTACATACCCGTGTCCGATCGACACTTTATTTTAGGGGTAAAATTGAATGTCTAGACGTATCCGACACTTGGATACGTACCAGTATCCGACATCAGTACCCGAGTCCAAGTAACATAGGTACTACATAACTATTTAGAAGTACAAAATTGCAAATTTGAAGATCTCTAAGAAAGAACTAAGATTTGTAAATGATAGGGGTTGTTGATAGAGTTGATGTGTACCTGATCATTATTGAAGGATATTCCATTCCTAAGCACTCAAGGTCATGATCTAGTCCATGCCCTACAAGAATCCTAGCTTTTCCTCCCCTAGACCGAATTTTCCATACAGGTTCTCCATTGCAAAGGAAATCTTGAATCTTCCTTTGAACTTGCTTCAGCGGCATAGCATCCCTCAAATACTCAGGCCTAATTCCTGTTGTTTCACACCTAATAGTATAACACAAGAAATAACAGCACAAAAGTAAGCATATTATCACCTTAAAAGTGGCAGTATAAAACCTTAGAAGTAAAATTTTAGTACCTGTAGTTAGTGACAGGAATTTGAGGGCTCACATATGTATGAAAAATGATGTTATCATATTCATCAGTTAAGCAAACCCTAGCGCATATGTCTAGTGATCCATCACTCCCACCACCTACCATTTTACAAGCAAGTGCAACTACTTTTAGAGTTCCTCCTCTAGCATTATCTATCTTCAATGCATCATGTATTCCTAAGTTTGTCATGCGAGAAACCAATGCCTGCAGAAAATTTTGAAGATGTTACTCCTCACAAAATTTGTTTGAACTCTATTTATAGTAATTACAGAAGGTTTTTCTCAATACATTTGGGCGAGGGAGTTGGCATGTCCCTCGGTGCATTCTTAGGGTGTTAGGGCTATCAAAGATGCTTAAGCATATGTTGCATCCTCGGGTGCTGAATATCTTTGCGCATTCAACCTTTGGCAATGGTCCTGTATGAATAATATAAAGTTTAAATTAATATTACAGAATATTATACAAGCATCTTGCTCCTCTATGATTAATACACAAGAAAAAAATCAAACAAAATGGTTCGTATGTTTTAAGGTTCAGCTAGTGAATGTATTCCAAATCAAAATTTTGAAGCACATGTTTTGGTTTCGAATTATAATGAATTATATTTCGAAAACAAACTTTTTGTTATCACTAATATAGGTTAGGTGGCGTACATCTAACCCCACAAACCCCACGTACATGGAAGGCAAAGCCATTTTATGGCATTGGGGAAATGGAATGGAATGGGATTGCAGATGTGCAACATACCAATAAGATGTTCTCTGAGTGATTCAAAGGATATACAATGCTTCTTGCATACACCGCACATGGGTTCATGAACTGAGTGGAAAGAAGTCCGCATATGATCCACAAGGTGCTCCATTTTGTTAAATTGTCTATAACATGCAGCACATTTGTTCCTGCTTCATGCAAAATTTTCAAAGGAAAAAAATCTGTCAATTTTAAGACATACATATGATTAAGCATGAATCATTAATACAAATATGTAAGCCAACTTTAACTAAAACCATTTCAAGGTGATAGCATAATTTAAGCCTTGAGTTATCAATGAACATGAGAACACGATAATAGACTAACACAAGAAGTAAATAATATTAATATCATTGTGCTAATTTATAAGACAGCATGGAAAGAGAGTTAATGCCTTGAAGTCTCGGATGATTTGGTTGATCTGTAGTCCATCATAGACCTTAAGGAGTTTTGTCCTTCACAAGTATTATAAATTGTGGTACAACTAAAATCTTGTGAGAAGAGCTTGAAGGAGGAGGCAGGACTGGCACGAAATTTATATCAGTTTGAAGGCAGCTAGCTAGCTAAAAAGATTGATAAAAGCAAAAGGTTTTTCAATTGGATGTTGAAATGATTCCTTAAGATTAAAGTCGCACATTTTGCTACTGAACTTTGGCAGCTTCTTTTTCTGCCTTGAGATAGCTATCCTAAACCCTTTTCTCGATTTGTCGTGACCCATTTTCTATGCCCTGGTCCCCCTATCATCAGTACCTGCAGAATATGTGCATTCGTGTGCATGTTCCGGTGTTAGAAAACTTGGGGCTACCACAATTTGTTCATGACTTTGAAATATTAGGAAAATTTACTCTTGTATGTGTCAATTCACCAACAGTCCTAGAGTAAGTAATTATGAATAAATAACATGAATTCTATATGAGCCTTTAACTTGCTGTTTGGCCTTTCACTAATGCTGGGGATTGGTCCCCGCCCCTCCCCCTCACCTTCTCCCTCTGGACCTCTAGAAAATGTGTGTTCATGTACATGTGCACTGCCATGATAAAGTGGAAACTATTTCTTTATGTATTGAAAAGAAACTTTATTGATTGCTCCAAGAATAGGTAATTGTGATTAAATGACACATAAAGAGGTACAAGTTCTAAAGCTTCCTCGTAGTTGTGCATCCTAGGAGCATAATGCTAACTCATATACACAGAATCTTCAAACAGTTTCTCAAAAATCTTTTGCATGTCTTTTCACCGTAATTATTACTTATATGGTTCTGATCCCTTGATATGCAAAGACAGAAAATTTATGTGGTTTGGATCCTTTGACAATGTAAACATTGACCCAAAATGACAGTGAAGGGGAAAAAAGTTTTGAGTCTCAAACCTTTTTAGTCACATAAAGCTAGGTCATAGTATATTTCTTATCAACTTCCCTTCTCACAGAGATTGTTATCTTTGATTCTTTGATTAGCCTGGTTGAGTTTCCTCCAGGTTTTGCTCGGAGTATTTCCCTAAGTTTGTGGCTACGAGCTTGATCGAGCCATATTGCTCAACCGGGTCGAGCAAGCACTCTGAAGCGGCTTTCTACAATAAAATACGTCTTTTTAGAGAAAGTATGCATGAATTAATGAAATGACGCATGTGTTAACTTAAGACGTGTTAATACACATTGATGACCCTCATTCTCAATATATATAAGGATCTTTACATGCAAACGGACAAAAAGAATTAGCTACTCATTTTGTTAATGAAATTTGTGCTATCTAATTGTTGTTCATAATGTTCATCTAAAGAATACAAGTGCTTCGTAGTTCTTGTGTTTATTGTGTATTTTAATGTAATTTCTATATCTTAACTGACCCCAAACCACACTGTTGTTGGGGATATATTACTTCAATAAAGCTTTCCACAACGACTATATCATATATCAAGTTTCAATTGAAGAGGCCACAAATCTTTTCTTCGTCATAATCATTTTCTGTAATTACTCGTGTACAAGATTGATGTTCAAAGAATTCTATGGTCATTTGGTATTGGTGCTTTGTGCAGTAAATTACTCATGTAGTTTTCATTAATATTCATAAAACAATGTTCTAGAATAATAAGAGGGTGTTTGGTAATTGGTTGTTGGATGTTGACTTTTGTAGTTGGCTTGTTTGATCAGTTGGCTGTTTATGTTGGTTTTTAAGCTAGCTGAAAAAGCCAAGCTGTTTATGTTTTCAGCTGTTTATGGAGATGTTTGGTAAATTTAAGTATTGGATGTTGGCTATTATTAGAGAAAAAATGGGTCAACAAGCCAAAAGCCAACAGAAAAATGCTAACTGGAGTAGCTTTTTTATTTTGGCTTAAAGGCCAGCTTTTCAGCTAGCTCAAAAACCTTTTACCAAATCTTTTTTTGGCTGTTTGACCAACCAACAAGCCAAAAGCCAACCAAAAAGCCAATGTAAAAGCCAATTACCAAACACCCCCTAAGGATTCATATGCAACAATTACATTTACACATTTCATGCTTAATTAAAACAAACTTCTTGTTATAGAAAGGATTCTAAATTAAATACTAAGTGGAGTTTCCTCAAGATTTTTGGTTAAAAGGAGTTTGGACTTTGGAGCATTCTGGACTGGAAGATTATTCTGGTAGATTTTCTGATAAGATTCCGGTTTTATCTGATTTCTTGTCGACAAGACTAGTACTTTAATTGTAATCTATGATCTGTATTCTGTACTATTATATTCTTCTTCATTTTGTAAGGTGTATTAATACAGCAAGCAACATAGCTAATCATAATGCCAACAATAGAATCACACTGATAAGATAACATGCTGAAAGATGAGCTTATGCATATAACTTTGATACAAAGTTGCATCAGATTATCGTCTTACAATCATCAGAAATGAAACAAAGATTATAATAAAAATATTTAGTTTTATGAAAAAATATGAAGTTATTGTCAAATAATCTCTTTGTTATAGTCTGTATATAATGTGCAAGTTCTACACATACTGGGAATGGGATACAGAGATGAGAAAGACATAAATTTTTGACATTGAAACTTTTATGTGCATGGTGGAATGTCAGTACTCAGTAAAGGGTTGTATACTTTTTGACTAAAGTGGGGTTTCAAAAGATTCCATCTTTGAATTCATTTTTGAATGATATCCATAAGCATAATCGAAGAGAAGGAAAAAGGATGTGCCAGAAGAATTTTTCCGGTCCCCTAGCTGCAATGATATACCATTGACATACATACATACATAATTTAGTAGTTTAGTATTGACCTTAATTTTCCGAGTTCCCTAAAATGTTATAAATAAGTGATTGTTAACTATATATGATAAAGATATCCTGTATTACACACCTTTCTAGGACTCCAATAGATAGACATCGGTTAAACTCGGTTTCTTGATGAAACTCTTCCGTAATTAGGTCATGAATCGACGTATACTTTTTAATATACAAATCTATAGAAGAGTGTTGAGTATCGGACACAAGTACTTGAAGTAAAGGAGGAGTTTGAATACTCAACCCATTTAGAAATAATTGTAATTACCCAGTCGCTACCTCACATAATTCGAATATGGTATGACTCGAAAAACATTAATAGTAGTTGGTATAATTTTCACCATCCTTGTTTTTAAATATTAGTAAGGTCATCCTAAGAGACAACCATACACAATTACTCCATATTTTAAGAAGATGAAAACTTTATCAAAATATAGAGAAGTAGTCTTAGGTTCCTGTTATTCTACCCTTAAGTCTTAGAAATTTTAAAGCAAATTCTTGAACTGGGAACAGAAAGAGGGGAGTCTACATTATACAAGACATACACCAAGTTCGGTTTCAGTTTGACTTTTACAGGTTGATATTTAGATTGACTTTAAAGATATCAAATTGGCATGCCTTCAGGTTGATTTTTGTTTAGGGAAATCAAGCACTTAGGTAAGCATATGTTCCCGCATCGACTGCCTTTTATGCCAATGACTGTTTGCTAGCTGAAAGTGCTGCAGACAATAATTTATTTTTCACCCTTTTTCGAATAAAGATGATTGATAATTTGTATGTATTGCGTTTGAAACTCCATCCTAAGTTAGTAGTCAGTGTCCAAACCCCTCATTAGTAAAGATCAATCTTACCTCAATTCACCAAAAAAAAAAAAAACGCTCTTCAGTATGTGCATGCATTTTTTGCATAAAGAGCAATACAAGGACAAATGCTATATAAAAGATCAGCTTCCATGTTGAGACTTGAGAGCAATTCCCATTCTACTTACCAATTAAGCTAGTGATTGGAGTAGTTCTGGGCATGTCTAAGGTGTCCGACCACATAGAGGTTTTCAAATTAAAGGGCCTAAAGTATTAGTTAACATTAGTTTTGCTTTAGTTTGGTTATTTGTGTTTAGACCCCAAAATTGCGAAAAGATGTAAAATTAACGGGTCTAAAGTGTATTTTTTTCTCCGCCTCTGCTAATTGACATTCACTTATATGAAGTACATGCATGTAACAGAGAAGCATATGTTTATGATGATCATTTTTTGCAGGAAATTTACATCTAATGGATCAAATTTTACCATCAAACAGCCTTTTGCAGAAATGCAGAATAAAGTTTGACTCCTTTTGGTGAGAACCTTCCAACTTCTCTGCGGAGACGCTTTGTGCATTGGGTTACCCTACAACAAATTAAAAAGGAGGGAATCTCAGAATTTACATAATCATACTCAAAATCAAGCATGTTTAGATTAATTAATATCTGTCATCAAAAAGATTAAACCTGTTTAGGAGCTTATTAAATACAATCATGATACACTGAAATTACAAGTGAAAATTTCAGAAAAGCATTTTCAACACATTATGGCAATTTAAATACTGAGTGAAAAAGATATATGTAGTATCATACTAATTGGTTCTATTTCCATTAATTATTGCATATATTGTCATTTTCAGAATTTAGGATGCAAAAGAACAAATTCATAAGATCTAAAATAGTGGTTTAAACCCTCACAACGAAATTCCCACAAATAAGGAGTATATTAAAAACATTGGACAGCAAACTTACCCTAGTAATTTGCATATACTTTATTAGGGTTTTTGTTTTCCTTATCTGCGAACATTGTGTTCAAAGAGAAAAACCCAGAATTTGCTTTTACACAAGGAGGAGAAGGGACGTCAAACCTCATCCTCATTTGATGATTTACAGGCTTGATTGTTTGATGATCAACTCGGGAACAATCATATACTCTTATTAATTGGACTGATTTTTTCTTGATCATAGTCGGATAAACACTGCCGTCACCGTGGATCTCAAAGGTTCTACCAACAGTGGTATATCGCTAGACAACATGTCAAATCATCCGTAGCAATTTCAATAGAGTATTCAATGTTGAATGGTACATAGTTCAGTTCATGTATGAGAGGCATCTCAATGTCTCGTAATAAAACTATTTTATACAAAAATTTGTGATCAACAAATAATATGCACATGTAGTCATGTTCAATTGGAATGCTAAGCATGTTCTAAAAAGGCTTTATTTGTTACAATTTATACCTTGAAAAATCGAGATACAACATAAATCCTACAAATTCTCCAATTTTCTGGATCAATCAACACTCATTTTCAAATTTTTATGAACACAACACAATAATTATTGCACATATATATTTGCATCTTCTATGTGTATGCCTTAGTTTCACCACCATCCTCCCTATTTTTGCATTACTTATAATCATATCAATAAAATTCAGATAAATGAAAAAATTTCTATATCTAGTACGTAATCACAATAATCAATACATGCATTTTGATATTTAATATAATATGCCCATATTCTATATGTTTTTATTTAACATGTCAATATTAACGACAATAATTTACAATTTATATTGATCAATATCAATATCATTATGCTAACAAAAATATTTAATCAATAAAATGAGTAACTATTAACATCAAATAATCAAAATTTCAATTATTTCAAAAATAACTTTTATCAAACAAAACTAACTTATGTCGCTTCGAAACCAATCTTAATCACTTCAAAACTTAACACAAATAACAAGCATAGCTTCATCATTTATAACATTGTTGAAATATAAGTTAAGAATAAACATTAATTTAACACTTAACCTCGAACATTAACATCCAAACTAAACATATGTAATTTACAAACTAATGACATGAATAGAGTTTAATCTCAAAACATAAAATGGCCGTACATATTAACAATATAGTAGTGACCACAAGTACCAACAAGTATATTGGAATCACTTAACATAGCCAATTTTAACAAAGATGGGATGCTATGCTATGGTCACAACTCATAAGCATGAAATAATATTCCTTTCTTGACAATGAGATAGGGTCAAAAGCTTTATCAATACCTCATCCTCCATACCTCAAAGATCGATGTGTGGATGCAATATGAGTCTTCCTCATAACTTGGTATAAAATAAAGGGTGAATGGAATATGTATTTGTGATCTTTCGTCATGCTAGTTTTTTTATGTTAAATAGTCTCTTTGATTTTCACTTTAGGTGAGGAAATTTAAATTAGATTTTTTTAAATATATATTGAAGATATAACATATTTACGTGAGATTTTATTAGATTCGTCTTGATGCAAAGATATTTATGTGTCTTATTAAATTCGTCTTAATGTAAAATTTAATTTAAAATGAGGTATAAAAAATAAAAATAAAAAGGTCAAAACTCAAAAGCAAAGCAACATACTAGTATTATATTAAGAATATGGAGGTGGTGAGAATATACTGCAGCTCTTTTATGGATATCATTTTCTCTTCTTGATAACACAAACTTATTCATGAACTTCAACACTTTGACTTTATTCAATGTTCTTGAAATTCAGAGAATGTGTAGTTTTTGTTTATGAATTAAAATATGTGGTCCTATGTTCTTTTACTTGATTACGTTTATAATTAAATTTCAAGTTAAGTGATTTATTTTTAAAAATTTATAATTTAAAAAAAAACACAGTTATTATACAGATTAAATCTAATTTTAAAATATTATTTATATTTATTATGATTTTGATCCCAACTTCAAAAATTCTTAACATTGAGGTGTCTATTGATCAAACTCTAATAGGTTGTGCAATTTCTTAGATGCTAACATAGGAATCATAGTACATGGCATAAATCTCTCTTATTTGCCAATTGCCACTAGACTCTAGAGTGTGGATAAAGATGCAAAAGTGCCTGACCATGGTCAAACTTTGACCAGAATATCTCATGCTCATGCATGTGCATGTGTAAATGTTTATTTACATGTTAGATGTCTGCCAAAGTTATCTTTTGTTTTTTAAGTTTTCCCAATGACATTTTGTAAAATATAAATTGTTGAGTAAGGCCATATTACCGTAAAATACGCATTTAAATACACATTTTTAATGGGTTAAATGACTCGATTAATACAAAATATGAGAATGTAAGATTTATTTGTATTTTTTATATTTAGCAAGGTTTAACATGAAAGTCTTGTATGAATTAGTTGATACTAATTATTACACATCATTCTGTAAGTGTAAATATATTCCAGCAACTACAGCTTTCAACATTCAATGAAGTTGACAATAAAACCGATCCTCCAGATAGTGAGTTCTCGATAGTTACAACTTACAAGGCAATCGATAAAAGCTTGTTATAATTGCCCGCAAAAAATCTACAGGATCAGGAGAAGAGGCAGAATTCTAAAGAGAGTAAAAATACATACAGCCGCTTAGCCTGCCATTGATGAGGCATTAGTTGCCATAACTTATAACTTATGTGGTTGATGAAGTAGTAGCCGCCTAGGCGACAACCTCCCACACCTCGAACCTCCAGTATCAGTCAAAATAATTGACAACAGAATTCTAAAAGCACTGTCTGCATCAAGATCACCCCAGCATAAATAGAGTGACCAGCAACTAATGGTTTGATCTTCCCTATCTTTATGTATTTACAACTTACAAGCTACAACATGTAATGAGGAAAAACTCATTTGTCATAGATGTTAGCTAATCATTCCCGTCTGATCAATTAATGTACCAATTTGCTCACCGCACAAGGCTCTTGATATGTTACCAGGTTCAAGAAGATTGAAAACCACAACTGCACAGAACAAACAGCAGAATTAGTTTATTATCACTGGTCGATGAATACAAATTCTCCGGTAACAACACAAATCGAGGCATTGCTGATGTAAAGTTCAAAACGTGGGAGATGCATACTCTAGAGATGTACATGTAATATCAGCTATGCATTCACGAGAATGTTTTGTGTCTAATGAACAAGAACCATATTATTTTCAACAAAACCAATCATCTTGTGCAGCGATGTTAATGTACTAGTCAGGTGGTTGAATTGAAGCTAATGAAGTTGTGTACACTAACCAGGAATAACATTCTCTTCGCAGAATGTCAATGCCATCATGTCCATAGGTGTATTACCTCTAGAAGCAGCCTCTCTGAAGGAAAGGTGCTCAAATGAGATGCCAGAATTTCTGGAATTACAGTCATAAAAAGCATCAACATTGGTTCCCTTGAGAACTGCCTGGGCATTTACTGAAAGAATGGAGACAAAAAAATTTACTCAGAGATGAAAACAGGTATTGAAGGAGGGTGAACCATAAACACCCCACTTCCAGAACCAAACACAATGCCCAATTTAAAATACTTCAAATATAATTATTTTTTACCAAAACTACAGGAGATAATCAGGACATACAGTCAGTTGCTCGTAGAGCTGCTGTTGTATCAGTTGAAAAGAGGGGATTTCCTGAACCACCACCAACTCCACCGAAAATCACCACCCTGCCTTTTTCTAGATGTCTGATTGCCCTTTGTCTATTGTATGGCTCACCGACTTCTGGCAACACAAAAGCAGTTTGCAATCGTGTTTGCACACCCATTTTCTCTAAGGCTGATTGGAGCAACACCGAGTTCATCATATTTGCCATCATACTGCCAATGGTGTGCACTCATTGTAAGATCATTGATAACCATTAAACAGATAGTATCTTAATATCTTCTAGCTGCTCCTTAAACTCTAACAACCAAACTCACTATGCCGTAATACATTTACAATATAAATATACACTGTGCCAAGAAATAATCAAGTAACAAAATCAACAGTTCTCAAGCTTAGACAGTAAAGCCAAATGTTGTTGCCTGGAAAAGATTCCACTGGACTTGAGCATGTATTCAGAAACATTTCTTGAAACCGGCTAAGCTAATCCATCAATGCAGAAAATTCTTGCCAACAAAATGATGCTCCAAAATATGGTTACTGTCCTTTGAAAAACATTGGAACAAAAAAAACACTAAAAGGGTCAAAATAGAAACTGCAGATAGAAAGCAAGTGCCATCCAGGTCCGAATATGCAACTAATACTTTGATTTAAGAGCATCTTAAATCTTTACTCAATAACAAGGGTAAATATGCAAGAATAAGAGCTTATAATGGCGGTAACTCAACAATTTTAAATCACAGATTACCTATCCAGGTTTTGCAAAGTGGTACGCGCAAATACTGTTATAAAGCGCCCGTTATTCCATGCCTCAGCGACATAACTCGATCACATAAACATAATATAACAGTCACATCACATCATTACATTTAAGCCACCGAATCCTAATCTATACATCTTGATTAATATCTTCGCTGAGTAAATTTAATCCAAGATACTAGGAAGTAGGAACACTCACTCAGAGAAAACTCCTTATCCAACTTTACAACAATGATCATCCGTGTCAGAATCACATTCCATAATCCATATACTAATGCCGTACTCCAACTTAGTTTAACCCCTTTTGATACTAACAACTGCCTCCACATCTCTAACTTAGTATGGACTCTATCTCTAGTTTCATGCACTAATAGGATGTCATACTTCATTAATGAAAATTAACGCAGAAAAACTAAATCAACATTCTTTTCAGCAGAAAGATGGCATACTTAAGCTGGTATGTTGTAGATCTATCTGCACCAGTCTCGGTCATCCATATATCCCCACAGAAAAAATTACGCCCGCCTATAACAATTGCTACCTGCAACACAACAGCCTTCCGCTTTTCACATTTTGTATAACATTTTCATTATGTAAACACTAAAGATGCTTCCAAAAAAATGGTGAACTTTTTTGGGTGGATGGGGGGGATAAAGATGTAAAATATACCTGCACCCCAAGGCGGTAAACTGTTTCAATCTCTCTAGCAACTAGGGTCACTACCTGAAAATTTTGACAGCTATTAAGAATTAATTGATATTTTAAACAAATAAATTAAATAAAAAGTTTACAAAGGCCACCAAAACTATACATTGATTCTCCACACAACCCACCTCCCAAATCACACACTGGAAAGTCCACTTAAATAGTTATTCACTTGCACCATTTGAGAGTAGAATGCAACCATGCTCTGAAACATGTAGTTGATACCAAAAGGCACAAACACAAAGGGATACTCATATATTCATAGCACAAATTTATCAAGTTTTGAGGAAAGGGGGTATTGGCAAATCCCACGTTCATAATTTTAGTAAGTCTAGCTCAAGATCAGAAACGGACAATAGGTGAGGATAATATTAGTGTTTCTTGTTATCTCACGTAATACAATTTTGACTAACATATTGAACTGTATGTTATTTTTTACCCCAATGCCTAAGTGGGTCCCACCTAGGCTCTTGACCTTACCCTTGTAATAACAGAGTTTTTGCAACTTCACATAAGTGCACAAGAATCAAAGAGTCATTTTACCATAGTCCACTATAATTCGAAACAAAAGAAACTTGATCAGTATTACAAAAGAAACTTGATGGAAATAGCAGTCCATTGAGAATTGACAAAATAAACTATTATAAAAGTTAATGAAAACCTTTTTTTAAATAACAAAAGAAACTAGATGAAAATACAACAATATGTTACGGAAAGAAACATGACAAGGCAGCACCAAGAAGAATAAGGCACTAGCAGCCTATAGACTACACAAAATAAAGGGGCCCTTGAGAGTAAAGCGCAAAGAGACCATTACAAACAAATTTATGTAGAGATTTGATCAATGATTCAAGTTAACTGAACTCCATACCTCAAAAAAGTTTTGAAGTCAAATATCATCAACTCTATAGGAATTAGCTCGGTAATTTAAGTCAAGTGAACTTTCAAACCCCAATAAACAATAAGATAAGATAAGCTCAGCTAAGCAAGTCCTAAAATACCGTCTCCCATGTCAAGCACTCTGCATTATGGTACAAGAGATTTTCACAAACAGAAGAATACACAAGGAGGGCATATCCTTGTGTGATGAACAAATTATTCCTTCATAAATCATGATGAAGAGCATAAATCAAATGTTAAGGTAAAACACTAAAAAAGCCAATCCAATAGCTACTATCAAAGACCCATTGACTCTATCACTCAACCAAGGCTCACAAAGGGGTGCTTGTCATGTCTGGTGTTAAAGGCCAACCATGCAAATAAGACGTAATATATATATACGCACTAGGCTCTACATCTTTACTAGAGAATAGGCTCACAAAAACAAGTATTTTCTAGATATTTAAACATTTTAACATTCTACCAGATCTGCCAGGCTAGCAACGAATCTAAAAATGATCTTGCAACCAACCTTAGGGTCAACGTTATGAGGACCATTGCCAGCTAAAGCAGCACCACTGATCTTAAAAACGACCCTCTGCCATTTTGAGTTAGGTATAGATTTGGACTTCATGCTATTGACCTGTCCAAGCGAACCAGAAGGCCCCGCAGAATATCTGTGCGACAGGTAGATTCAATTAAAAATAAAAAATGACACCTACTATCTCATGATAACCAGGACCATAAATAAATCAAAGACATCAATACGTTTTTCTAGCTACTGAAAAAGCGGCCAGGGGCATAAAATAGAAGTATACATGTGTGGAAGTCAAGAGAACAAGTCTATTATCCTTGTAGAAATTAGAAGATGGATAACTTGCATTTCACCCAGTTTCTTAGCCCCTCCTCTCTTGAAATAAAATTTTTATAACATCCTTCCCAAACCTCCCAACACTATCTATCCACTATAGAGAAGGAACAGTACATCAACTCCTATCCCT
Organism: Amaranthus tricolor; assembly: GCF_026212465.1. Lineage (NCBI taxonomy): Eukaryota > Viridiplantae > Streptophyta > Magnoliopsida > Caryophyllales > Amaranthaceae > Amaranthus > Amaranthus tricolor. The sequence goes on along the minus strand of NC_080051.1, from coordinate 29,559,052 downwards.
CATCTAAGCTAATCTCTCTGACAATCTCCTTAGAAAATCAAACATGCAATCTATGATTAGTGAACTTCACCATGTCGCATAGCTTTCTTCCAACATCCACATGGTGCTTTTGCGGCCTCAAAACCAAACAAAATTATGATCTTCACAATAAGGTAGCCAAATTTAACAAAAGTTCAATCCTTCTTACTTAAGGGGTAATACATCAACGAGTACTTTAGGTCCCAAGTGTCAAAATTAAGGGGTAAAAAGGGGGAAAGCGGAACGGAGCATTCATCAAAAATTTAAATGAAAATCCTAAACCATATCAATGTCAAAATCAAAAAGTATCAGAAGAGTTTAGCAAATAGTACGTAGCAAAAGATAAAGGACGGAGGGAATAATAATAATGATAGAACCCTCTATACCTCTCCATTTCCTTAACGAACAGTTGAAAATTTTAGTTCCCTGCAGCTCATAAAACCCATGCATGCATGGTGCTATTTTAATGAAAGCTAGTCTAACCTTTTCTTCACAATAGCTTCACATATGCTTTTTAATACCAACTTAAGCTAAAAAAAGATGCTATGATGTCTTCATATACTTATATGCCCTAATGTCCCTCATATACTTCTATGCTATAATGCTCTCCATAGCATATATGTATAGACACTGAAACAAGAGCATACTGACACTGACGAGTGCAAAACAAAGCCCCACATACATCACGCTACAAATAAGATGGTGCGTATTAATCGTAAGCCAACAGTGAGCCGAGGAGGAGCACCATGTGTTTTTATGCAACTAAAAACCTAGAGATCCTCACGTATTCACTGATGCATAACATTAGCCCTTATTTTATTTTCAACTCTTGGTTCTTCCTCTTGCATACTATTCATTCTAGTAGATATATTCTAACCATGGAGGAGATACTTTAAATAAATATATAATAACAAAACACTGATGAACATTCAAACAACAATGTTGAAGTATTAATCAGAATTGTTGGAAATAATCATTATTCCAAACACAATACAACACAACAACATTTCATTATCCCAAGTTGATTAAGTGTCTCCAACTTACAATGGGATTTGAAAGAATCGAATATAAGCAACCTTACGTTAATGATAAAACTAACAAATATGTTAAAACAGATGTTATGTGTAACTTTAAATAGATAAGAAGTCTACATAATTTAATGAAATTAAAAGAATATAGATTATTGATCCATGGAAATAATGGAGATACAATATCATGAATAACAACAAAAAAATAATATATACCTCTTTTGCTGCCTGCCAGAACTCCCACCTGAACCACTAATCTTATCCTCATCAGAAGCCGACTTAGCCGGTAAAGAATTACCAACAATGGCTTCCATCTTCTTAAACCAAGGCCAATGACTAACCGAAACACCGGCACTACTCATCCTATGCCTCTCTAACTTATACCTCTTCTTCAAATTATCAACCTTATTCTTACATTGTTCTACACTCTTATTCTGATTCTCACATCTCTCACTAACAATAGCAGCCACCTCCTCCCAATCTCTACCCCTCAAATTCCCCCTATTCAATTGCGTGTACTTCTCCGTATACGCATCCAATAAACACTCAATCGCCGTATCACTCCATTCTTCTCGATCTTTCCTATACTCGCACGCGCCTGGAACAATTATTCCTCCGGCACCGGAGATTGATTTCGTTTTTTTATAACTTCCGTTGGAGAGAGATAGATTCTCTCTTTCTCTCTCCTTCCGCTTTTCTGTTGCATCACCGCCGACCCTAGAACTTTTCGGATCTGACTCAGATTCAGGTACCGAGTCAAAATCGGCCGATTCATAAGGGTTAACCTCGTAAACAGCGCCATTTTCATGGCTCCCACATCCTCCTCCAGTAGATGATACCTTAACAACGTCGTTTGAGATCGCGTTACCGGCGCCGGAAGATATTTTTGGCTGTAAATAGCGGTGATGAGAAGTGAAATGGTGGAGGTGGTGGTGGTCATCGTTGAGGAGAGAGAAATCGTCGTCGCAGGAAGCCATTGCTGGCGAGGAGAGAGAAAAAGTGGGTTGTGGTTTGTGAGTGACGACGTGAAATGAGAGAAGACGACGTTAGTGTGGGGTGAGGAACGTTCGAACACCGTTTGTTTTGGTTAGAAGAAGGCGTTAAATAAGACGCGATGATGAGATAATTTGGAACTGTAACCGTTACGGCTTGTCACGGTTACCGTTAACGAAAATAGTAAAAACAGGACAGGCATGATGATTCGAACCGGGTGAGCCTAGGGCTCGGGTATGGGTGGTGCTACGTTGAGGTGAGGGATTGTCATTTGTCAGAAACATGCGGTTCATTTCTTGCATGACTCACCAGTCACTGATCAATGTGCAATTTGTTGTTTTTTATACCTTCTCCATCTGGGACTCGTGTGTTGTGACTCTTATCTACCTTTTTTTTTCGTATATTTTCTTAATACTCTCGTTCTTTTAGCGCCTTTATTCCCTTTGATTTGGATACTTCGTTAAGGCAAAAAAATTATTTAAAGTTTGATATTAATAATCTTTGCATTAAGTCGAATCAAATAAGTATTTACTTGACCCCGTTTTAATATATAAATCAAGAATAATATACAATTAATACAAATTAAGAGTGAATTGTGAATGTTATCAAAAAATCAAATGGGACAAAGTCATTTAAACGAAAGAATTACAATCTCTATTTTTTGTTATGCTACATGTGAATAGAAATCACTACTGGTTGATGAATTTTTTAAATTTATTTTTACAAATATATAAAAAAATATGGTTAACTGAAATCTTGTTTAGTACGTCTTAATGCATATTTCATTATACTCTTAGTAACTTTTTACTTCCTCCGTTCTAAATTAGTTGTAACATTAAGAAAAATAACACTATTCATTTATTATCTTAATTTGTGATTAGTTTTTAATTTATAGATTAATGATTCGTCTCATTGCAAAGATTATTAATATCAAATTTTTTTATTTTTTATTACACATAATTAAAGATATTATGGATTGAATTAGTACATTGGACTGCATGAAAAAACAAATATTGCAAGTAAATTGAAACAGAAGAAGTATATGTTTTTATTATACTTTAATAAATATATTAATGTTAAAATATTGTATTTGATAGCATGAAAACTGAAAATTTAGTCATTCAAAAAAACACGTGAAATATATGTTGGTCAAAAAAATTATAACGTAGGGCCAGTTTCATTCATTTTAAAAATTTAATACTAGGAAATAACAGTTTTAATTAGTAAAAATGAATTTTAATCAGCAACTATCGATTATAAATTAAAAAATATGTTTTTTTAGTAAACATCACTTAGAATCAGCACAACTCAATTATAGTTTATAATTAAACATCAATTACAATCAGTAAAAATTAGTTTTAATCAGTAAAAAATAATTTTGATAAATAAAAATCAATTACAATTAGTAAAAATTACTTTTGATTGGTAAAAATTAGTTTCAATTAGTTGAAATAGTAAATATCAAGTGAACTAACACATTTCCTTGGTAAAATAACTTTTTAGTTCAATGAAATTTACTACATAAATTACTTCATTTATTTTTTTTTTATCAATATCTTATCTGGAGCACTTCCTCTGTTCTCTAATATTCTTCTCATTTAGAATATTTCATTTTAAAAGAGAGAAATTTAATTAATGTTTTTGACACATAATTAGAAGATAAAATATATCCATGTGAGATATTATTAGAATCCTCTTAATTTTTTTTTTATTATGTATTTTTTAATAATGTTTTATTATGTGTATTTCAAGATATTGAGGTTTAAAATTTATACTGAAAACTGTGCAAAAATGAGAAAAACAAAAAGAAACCAAGGAAGTATTATATATTGAAGTCGTTATTTCCAATGATATGCATCATAAATATGTTTATTTATCTCGCCATAAATCCTAAGAGTAAATGGGTAATAAGAAAAATATTTAACAATCTATCTCTAATATTAAAATAGAGACTACCTAATGACACATGTTAATTTCTCATGAGTTTAATTTCTCCCTAATAACTAGAGTACTGAATACGCTATTACCTTAAATAGTCTTTAATACTAGATTATCTACTATAATAATCCCTACATTTAATGCATTAATTACTATAGCATTATTGACTTTCTCTATCTCATTAAACTAATTTTCACATTTTGGGAAGATCATTGCTGCTTGTGGTGGAATATTACGTCTATCTTTTTCTAATAAAATTTTTCTATCTTTCATCTATTTTCATATCTAAAAATTGAGTTTTTTTTATTTTTAATTATCTCTCTCTGTAGATTTTTTGGTTTAGTTAAATTGAACGAAAGAGAGAAGTAAAGCATGTAACCAATCTCGATGAATGAGTCATATCTCCTGCATTAGTACATTTTTATCTCTTTCATTTTCTTAAATATTTTTATTTATTGAATTTTGTTGTCATATTTTCTTCTATACATGTAAATAATTTATTTAGAAATTTAGATTCTAATTGCTTTTTATTGTTATTATTTTGATTGATCAAACATGGATCTCTTTTTTTTCTAATTTAGCAAATTTATTCAAGTTGATTACAAGATGTCAAGAAAGGAGACACTATTATTTGCCGGAGATATGAGATGTCTAATAAGTCTTTAAAAAATTTAGAACGCTTTTTCATTTAAATTGGAGTATTTTTGATATATTTTTAAATCTTTTTTTTTTTATTTATTTTAGGGTTTATGAGTGTGCTCTTTTAGTATAGAGTTCAATCTTTCGAAATTTTCCATAGAATATTTAGTGTGCTTATCTAATATCTGTATTGGTTGAGGTGAGGAAAGACATAGAATTGATATAATTGTGATATGTTTTCTAAATGTTACTTCCACTGTCATTAGAATGCATTTCTTATTATTATGGAAACTACAAAATTTTCGTACTATTACTCCCACTGTCATTATTTATTTAATTGCACCATATCAAATAATTTTATTTTCTTACAAAATGGTATAATTGCGTTACATTTGTAATGGTTTTTCTATTTTGTGATTTTCAAATAAGTGGATAATAATAAGATATGAAGACTAGGTGAAACCTGAGAATAAAGTTAATTAGATTAATATAGGTTAGTCATGTCCCAAATAGAACTTGGAGCAAAAGTTAGGTGATACCGTAGACAATATATTTTATTTTACAATATATACTCCTATATAAGCTTTTGTGTTTTTAGTATAAGTTTTGTGAAAGTAACTAGGGTTGGCCTTGAAATTTGAGAGGCTTGGTGTAAAATATTTATTATGGGACTCTAATTACTAAAAATACTATTATAGAACTCTAACTATTAAATATTAAAAGCATCGTTGTTCTAACTTTTTATGGGCCCGACACAGTCTCCTTATGCCCCCTTATAAGACCAATACTAGATGCAGATATATTGATATAAAAGGAGTGTCTTTGTTTATTATAATTTTCTTATATTAAATCTTTTGGAAAATTGATTGTTGTGGCAAATTTATTTAACTTTTACCATCATTTTATTACATTTATACATATATTGTATAATAAATAAATTATTGTCTTATTTACATCGAATAATAATATATACATGTAAGGAAATATAAAGTATCACATATGTTATATTCTTTACAAATATTAAATATCACTTTTTCTAATAAAAATTTTAAATTAATGCATTTTTTTAAAAAGTAAATTTTTTCCAATGCAAGTTAATTAAGTATGAATGAAGGACATTTTAGACGCTCAATTTCAAGTAACAACACCAAATATATTTAATTGATATTTTTGTATGGGTATTTTACTAAGTTTAAATTTTATTAATTGTTAATTAAATAATTAAATTTAAATTAATGGATAGGGAAAAGTGTCAAAAAATACCTAATAATTTTTTTTTCAAAAAGTACCTAATAAAAAATATTTTGTCAAAAAATACCTAACAAAATTTTTTCTTTTTCAAAGAGTACTAATTAACATTTTCCTTTAGTTGACCGTCAAATATAACGGTTGATTGGTCAAAATCAAAAATTCTTCTTCCTCATCTTCAATTTCTTTTATTAGATATTTTTTGACAAAACTTCTTTTATTAGTTTTGGAAAAAAAAATTATTAGTTACTTTATGACAATTTTCCCTTATGGATATGAATTGCTTGGATTTGATTTATTGAAGATTTTGATTGATATATGGAGTATTTTTTTTATTACTGGTGGTTTATTTATTAGGTAAAATTGATTTCTTTATTCAAATTGAGGTGAAATAAGTCATGCTTAAGGATGGGCGATATTTAATACGTATTAATGCATGATCAATCATATGTAGTTGTTTTATGGGTCAAAAGTAGGCATAAACTAAAGATTCTAATATGTGATGATTATAATAATATTTATAATTTAACATACAATATTTATATAAAAAAAGTGGTTCAATATTTATAGTTGATAAAAGTTCTTATAAATGTATCCATTTCACTAAATTTATATATCGTTTAACTTTATTTTCAGTTGTAATGTATATCATGGTACACTAACCTATATTTCAAATTATGTACCAATATTAATTTTTTCTATTTTATTCATCTCTTTTGATACTTTTTTATTTATCTGTGTAAAAAATATTAAATAACCCGTGCTTACCACGGACAATCACCTAATTTATTTATATATACATTATATTAAAGTTGTTAATATTAAGAATCTGCTCTTATCCCAATCGGAGATCAAATATCCCCTTTTCGAAAATGTCCTCTTTCTTTTGGTATACCAATACCATGTAATGATGTAATTAAATGAAAAAACTTGTTGTCCTAAACTCCCTATGAAACACGTCAAAATCATATATTTCCCCTTGAAAAATCACAAGGCTGATAAGTAAAACTAATTAGAATATATCATAGATATATAATCAAATATAATATTAATTTTGTTTATTTATACAAAGTTAATTATAATTATTGAATTAAGATATGTCACACATTTGCACAGAGAATTGAGCTAATTTTAAATTATCCAGTTTAGTTCAAACCATATTATATGTATTAGTATATATTAATTAGAATATGTTTTTACTGTTATTATTTACAGCACTAATTTTTAGTATTTAAAATATAAAATTTAGAAGTTGGAGTAGTATGTACATAATAATGTATTTTACTATCTACAATTGAAGGTAATATACTTTTTTAATGACATTTGTCAATTAAATTAAATGAGTATAAATGTATATATTATAATTTTTCATGTAGGGTTATGATATGTAGGTAAATATAAACTACTAATTATTCATAACAAGATTATAAATTTGGTCCAAATATAAATTGAAAATTTTGAGCTTTATAGATTTACCCTATTTATTTATTGTAGTTGAACATATATTGAGAAATTTAGTGATGTAGAAGTACATTGCTAATTGCAAAATTTTTGAATACTTTTACTTTTTAAATTCACTTAATATAATATCTAAATCAGCCATTAAATAAAGATAATATTGCGTACATTAACTCCTTAAAATTTAAGTAAATGTCATTAGAGCAATGAAATGTTACTATTGTTATACTTCCTTCGTTTCAAAATATTTATAACAAATACATTTTTGCGCAATCTAATACATTTGTCTGATCGTTTATATCTAGAGTTATACATAGTAAAAAGTTAAAAAAATTTAATACTATAAAAAGATGGAACGAGACGAATAAAATAAGATTTCACATGACTATGTTTTTTTCTCGTATAATAGCCAAAATATATAAATTATCATAAAATAATAAATATTGCAAAATTAATTTGGTGCAAGTAACATAAAAGAGAGGAAGTACAATTTTTTATTTGATGGGATATTTAGTTCACTTTCTTCCGGTATTTTTGCTTTGGATTTGGAAGATATTTTTTATGTTTTCTTTTTGCACCTAGTTTTTTTTTGGATGGGATAATTTTGTTGACCATTTGAATTATATTTGATTCATGTTTGTCTAGTAGAAAGCAAGGCGTGGAACGTGGTTCTTGAATCTTGACGTGTTGGTAAAGGCCCGATTCGCTGGTTGCCTGGCTGCATCGACAGTTCCCACATAGCAATATTAGTACGATATTTTTTGTTCATTTTATTGATTTTTACTTTTACTACGAAAATAACTTTCTTCTATTATTAATTTTTATTTATAAAAAATTATTTTTTAAAATTATTTTTTATATTTTTTTCACCCATCTAATATTTTATGAAATCGTCATTTTTTCAATAATTATGTATTTTTATTTTTCAATTAAAAAGTATTTTTATTTCTGCAAAACTCTATAATACAAGACGAAAATAATGAATAATTTTTTCTAAATATTCCAATGCTTCTACTAAGTCGTAGTATTTGACTATTTCTACTAACGATTCTTTTATAATTCAACCCTATAACAATGCTTGTAGTGTTTTAAATTTACCTTATTATTTATCACAAATTGTCGTGAGAAATGATCTTTTTGAAAGACGCATTAGATATATAGGCTAAATAATCCAATTAATACACATTAAAAAGGAAATAAGAATATAGACTTTTTATTTTGAGGTTGTCTCTTTGAGAGACAGTCTCTCACAAAAATAGTTCTAATAATAATAGTAATAATTAATTAGGAGTTGATGAAATGAAATAACAAAAATGACAACAATAAAAAATATTCAAAACAAGGGAAAATAAATATTAATAATTCAACCTTTCACCCATCCGCTATAAATGATCCACCTTTAAATTATTTTTTAATAATCCAACCTTTAACTTTAATTAGCTAGAAGCATAAATTTTTAGAGTATTTTATAATAATTCAACCTTTGCTTCTATTTTACTATCAGTATATGCTATTAGCATAAGAAATTAAGTGTAAAGATTAAATTATTAAAAAATAATCTAAAAATAAAATTATTCACAACAAATAAATAAAAAATTAAATTATTAATATTAATTTTTTCTTCAAATAACACCAAAAACTAAAAAAAAAAAAAAAGAAAAGTGTTAGACAAGGGGGAATCAAAAGTCGCATACCACTTCCAGTTGATTAACGTCACTTTGTTTTCTTTGAACAATAAATTAACCCCTACTTCTTTCTCTGGCTTCCTCCTCTTTAACTAACACATAGTAATTGCATTCCCTTCCTCCATTTTCTCTCTCCTCCATTAACACCCAGTCAAGAACTTCTTCAATCATCCATCATCAACAACAACCACATCCACAACCATGCCTTCCACTAATCTTCTCCTGGAAGAACCTATTCGCATGGCATCCATCCTTGAGCCTTCTAAATCTGTATGTTTTTTCTGTCCAAATCTGAATTCGATTTTCCAAACTTTTATAGCTATTTTTGTCGCATCTTTGATTTTTTATTCATTTTTTTTGTCTGGTTGTAGACCTTCTTCACTGCAATGACGAAGATCGTTGGAACTCTCGGTCCTCGTTCTGAATCTGTTGAAGTTATTTCTGGTTTGCTTAAAGCTGGAATGTCAGGTTTGTTTTTTTCTGCTATTTTTGATTATTTTTACAAATTCTAATTAAGAGTATGGATTTCACATTTAATGAAATTTGATACTATATTTTGACAACTTTGGTTTGATATAGTGGCTAGATTTGATTTTTCATGGGGAGATGCTGATACTCATTGCCAAACTCTTGAAAACTTAAAGACCGCAGTTAAAGCTACCAAGAAACTTTGCGCTGTATGTATTTTTTGGTTTTAAATTTTGTACATGACATTGATTTCTCGTCAATTCTGTAGCACTAAATACTGAAAAATCTGCGCTGTACATATTTTTCGTTTTCACTTCTATACTTGACATTGATTTCTCACTTACTCATACTAAATGTCGAATAATTGTATTGGCTTAGTTTGATGAGATATGAAATTAGTAAGATTAATAGTAACTGTAGTTTTGATTGGGACTTGATATCGTCAGTTCGTTACTATATTTATTACTCCTATCATGCAACTTTTGAGGGTTGAAGATGGTTTTTACTGCTTATTTAGCTGAAATTGGGCTGCTGTTACTTAGTGGAAAATGTAACGATGAAGATAATTTGAATAGTTGACTTTCCATCTGCGTAAAATATAGCTGAATATCATCTAAAATTCTGAAGTTTTGTTGATGTAATTAAAAGTTGTTATGCCTTCAATGCAAAATCAGAGTAATTGTGCAGATGGGACTGGAGTTTTTAGTACATCAAGTGCAGTGGACTAAGTTTTGGTTGTTTTGTGTCGTTGTCGAATGATGATTCTTATGTATGTTTGATGGGGAGCTTAGAAATAAGTTTTGCTTGTTTTGTGGCATTGTCGAATGATGATTGCTATGTGTGTTTGATGGGGAGCTTAAAAATTGTTTTTGTGTGTTACTAGTTGGTGCTTTATTTCGTTACTGAAATAATGAAATTCCTGTGCTAAAATTGAAGATCTCCCTACAGATATGATATTCTTACTCATTTCACTTGTTTAGAATCCTCAACACATTGATATGTTACTTAATTGTTGGACAATTTTATGATAAATTTTTCACCAAATAGCCAATTGAGATTTAAAACACTTTGTCAAATATGTGAGTCCAACACATTACTCAAGTACGCAAGTGTGAGTAGGGTTTCAATCAGTCGGTTACATTGAGTAGTTTACAATAGCCATCACGAGGGACATATTCAGATATTGGCTGTAATATTCTCTGTCTACTTTATATGTTTCAACTTGACCTCCCAATGTCATGATTACTCGAACGATCTTTTGAGGTGTTTTAGCGGTTAATATAGATATGGTATCCTTGGTGGTTGGTTTTGAATGAGATTCCTTGTTAGGGTAATTATTTGGAAACAAGTGATTTAGTTGGAAGCATACTTTTTGTGTAGGTCATGCTTGACACAGTTGGGCCTGAGTTGCAAGTTGTGAATAAGACTGGGAAGGAAATTACTCTCAAGGAAGATGAGATGGTTACTCTCACACCTAATCTAGAACAAGATGCTTCCTCAGATCTTTTGCCCATCAATTTCAGCGGACTTGCGAAGGTTAGTAAGTTCATGTCATTTCCTATAATTAATGCAAAGTGGTTTTCTTGGTCTATTTGGGGATTGTCACCATTTTAAGGTGTTCGTTTCGGTTTTTTCTAAGACCAGAATAAATCAAATTATATTGGATTTACATCTTTTTTATTCCAAATTCAAACTAGAGATGACGCATTATCAAACTAAACACAATTAATTTCTAATATTAAAACCTAACCCAAATCAAAAACTGAAATCTGTTTGGCATTTTGGCCACATTTCTTTAAGGGTGGTCTGGGCCTTAAGTTTTTTTGGGCCAGTTTGGTGTTTGGGTCTTTCAAGTAAATATAATTTTCTCTGTTTTGACAGTAAATCGGTTTGCATGTCAGTTTATGTTTTAAATTTGTCTGATCGAATCCAAACTCAAAAGGAATAGGTTTGGAATTTATCAATCCAAATCCGACTCCCAACGGTCTTGAATTTTCAAACCAAATTCAAACCATATTTTAAAATCAAAGTTTCTTTTTTTTTTTTTTTGATTTTATCCAAATGACTTTCATCCTTATTTGAAACTTCTAATGTTTTATTTTCTCATTCATGTTCATTACTCTCTGTGGGCTATGTCCCTAAGAGATTGCCACAATTTCCTTTTTAGTCCATTACTTTTATTTTGCTACAATTTCTTTTTGTGGAAATATCCCCACCACTCTCTTTTATTCCCGTCCACACATTTAACTCTCATTTGATATCATCTACACAATTCAAATGGTCCCACCATGTTTTAATCTTTGTGCAACATACAACCGTGACAATTTCTTAGGGCCGGAGGGAGTATTAAACAATTTTAGTGTTCTATGGTGCTGTGCTAATTGATTCCCTCAATCTGTTTCATTTGTCTCGATTGGAATCTTTCTCTATTTGTCATAACGGTTTCTCTATCATACCCCTATTCTCCGACACTTTGCTTTTGGTCCCGCCAACTTTCACTATATATTTCACCAACCTTTATTTTATTATTTTACTCTCTTGATCCATCTACCATATGAAAATTATTTTACTAAGAAAAACGGACGAATGTCGAAGAGAGTATGTATTTTTCTTTGTTAAAGAAAAGACTGTTTATTATGCTGACATAATATCAAATGTTTTTCAGGCTGTGAAGAAGGGAGACATGATATTTATGGGTAAATACTTGTTTACTGGAAGTGAAACTACATCTGTGTGGCTTGAGGTGAGATAAGAACCTTAGGATATAATTAGTTGGGTGGTTATAGTTTTTTCTTTTCCGAGGGCTATATATAATGCTTGTGTAAGGGTTTCTTCCAGGGGAATGAAAATTCGATGTTTAATGGACTACAATAACTTTTTGTCTGAGCATTTATGTACGTATATACTTGTGTAGGTATCTGAGGTAAAAGAAGATGATGTGGTTTGCGTGATCAAGAATTCCGCAACACTAGATGGAACACTATTTACTTTGCATGCTTCACAAGTTTGTATTGATATGCCCACTCTGTCAGAGAAAGACAAGGAGGCAAGTAATCCTTCTGTAGACCTCAAGTGTTTTTATGCATTTTATAGTTATGATACCTTATCTGTTCTCATTCATCTTTTGATTATTTTTTTCATGTTGAAAAATACTTTGTCTTTGGACACTAAGGGGGTGATTGTTTTCTGTTGATAGTTGATACTTCCATTGACTGCATTGATGTTAAAGTTTTCTATATTTATTATTTTTCTGTTGATAACATTTATAGTGCATAAACTAGGAAAGTGCTTTCATAGGGCTCTTTGGATCAATAAAGGCATTTATTATGGAAACTAATTGGTATTTCCAGCTCATTTTGCTTGTAAAAACTGTTAGCCATGTTCTACTTTACAGAATCCTCTTGATGTAAATTTGATGAACACTCCTATTTGAGCTTATGCATCATCCTTATCCATCAGAAAATTAAGTGGAAATTATTTAGATCAATAGAGTGCTAAAAAGGTCGAGGCGCACGTTCATAGTATTATGTGTATTTTGGTATGAGTTAGTTAGTATAGGGAAGGGGAAACAAGTATAAATAAGGATGGGGGAGTAGAAAAAGTGAAAAACACATCAGATATTTTGTATACACATTTAGTGGGTTTTACGCTCATGTCCTAGGCTAGGAGAGTGCAAGCCACTTGAAAGCTTGTCACCATCTTTGTAGTTCATGAATCACTATAATACGATTGCCATTTACATTTCCGTCTCTACAGTTCTACATTCACATGGCTTATCAATGGACTGTTCTAGTCCATTACACGCACTTTGGCAGAAATAGTTTATCCAAGGCAAAAAGATCTAGGCATGAGGTGATTGCCTCATTTGATTGAGGTGCATTTGATAGAATTGATGATCTTACGGGCAGAAGGAGGTTGGAGGCAGTAACATTTGAATATACCTTGCTAAGGTTGATTGAATTGCCGGGCAGCTGCCTTTTGGGCTTCAGTGCCTAGGAGGCAGTTTCCCCATTTAACCAGTTATATTGTGATGCCTGAATGGAGAGGAAAAGTTTAAGCGAGTTTAAGCTGCCATGTGCAAAAGTTGGATGCTAGAGGATTCATACATGGTATGTATTTGTTTCATAGATCATTAGCTTGTAAGAAAAACAAATTACATATACAAATTATTAAATTGAGTAGTTAAGAGAATTCAAGGTGGAAAAATAGGGAATTTATAGTTGGTACTTTTAATTGTGCTTCTAAACAATAACATACGGACATTGGGTTGGCATTGATTTTGAAGCAACACTTTTCACTTAATGCATCTGCTTTGGATTTTATTGCATATCAATATTGGTATTTCTGGTGGTCTCTGTTTCACATGTCACATTAAATTGATTAAACCACTTTTAGGAAATTATGGAAGATTAGGTTAGGACAATATATTATGATTGTTGGGTTATGTTAAAACAATAGTACTTTTCCTAGAGCAACTCTTTGGGAAAATATCCAGGATCAATTATAAAATTGTTGTCTACTATTGTTAATTTCTTTGCTTTTTGCAGATAAAAGCAAAATTACTTTTATACTAAAGGCTTTTTTTTTGGGTTTATTATAGAGATGCCATCTTAGTTTAGTTCTCTCTTTGCTTATCAAAAATAGTCCCTGTGTAGCTTTCTGCAGTATATGCCAATTTCAAAGTCAATTTGTGATGAACAATACTGATTTATGGATGAGAAGTGTTTAGATTTATCTTGAATCTGCAAGAGTTTATTTGTGTTATGTTAAGTACTTAAGTCATATGCTGTACAGAAAAGTAGTTTTCTTTTTTAATTTTCGGTTTCCTTTTTGCGTGGAAATGACCTAATATTTCAAGGAGCCAATACTTCAAATTTTATATGCCGAGAAAGTATGTTGCACTGTGGAATTGGGATATCTGGTGTCCAACTTATATATAGATCATTGCTAAGGTACTGCCTGTAGAGGGTTTCAACTTCAGTAACATTTGGAGCATCACTTTTTTCAGATCAGATGTTGTGTTGTTAATTTTTTGTTTGCTGGCGATGCATGTTCAATATTCTCCTTATTGCACTTGTATAACTATATGTATTGTTGCATATCTCTGAAATGACTGCATTAAGAATTGATTTAATTGATGACTTTGAAAAGGAAAATACTGTTCTATGTGGATGGTGATTAAGTTAGATGAGGAAGTAAGTTAACTTGTTTACGCGTTCTGCTTTCAGTTATTAGCTGTGTTATTCTTTACTGGATTGCTTTTATGCTTCATCTTTATTCTTTAGTGTTATTGTTCTTATCAGAGCAACTTTTTGTCATGTGAATCGTTCTTCAGGTTATAAGCACCTGGGGTGTTCAAAACAAAATTGACTTTCTTTCATTGTCATATACCCGTCATGCAGAAGATGTTCGCCAAGTAAGTGGTGTACTTTGGTTTTCTTTTCTCTGTTATTTCCTAAATATTATTTTATAAATACCTTTTTGCTCTTGCATAGGCGCGTGAACTGCTTTCGAGCTTAGGTGACCTTAGTCAAACTCAGATATTTGCAAAGATTGAGAATGTAGAGGTAATAGCCTCGGTGTTTTCAGTTAGAATGAATCTTCTTTAGAAAGTTACTTAACTAACCTCGGTTTGTAATTCATAATGGTTTACTTCTTTATTATCTAATGTATGAGGGTTCTGAATTACTCGATGTTTTAATTTGCTTAGGGTTTGACCCATTTTGATGAAATACTACAAGAAGCTGATGGGATCATTCTTTCACGTGGAAACTTGGGCATAGATCTCTCTCCTGAGAAGGTTCCGCACATCTGTTCTCCTCTCCAGTGCGACATGGCAGTTTCTGGGGCATATACATTGTTTTCTGCTTTACTGATCTTGTGCTGTTGTCTTGAAGGTTTTCTTGTTTCAAAAAGCTGCTTTACACAAATGTAACATGGTTGGAAAGCCTGCAGTTGTTACTCGTGTTGTTGATAGCATGACCAATAACCTAAGACCAACACGTGCTGAAGCAACTGATGTTGCTAATGCTGTACTGGATGGTGTGTATTCGTTATTGTTTCATCGTTCCATTTTGAATTTCATTGTTCTATCGTGGCTGTCATTTTTCATTTATTTTTTAAATGTGAACATTCTTCCTCAAAATTATCTCCATGATCTAAGGCATGATGTGCAACTCATAGCTGCTTTACGATTTTGTTGATTTCAGGAAGTGATGCAATTCTTCTTGGAGCTGAGACTCACAGAGGTTTATATCCTGTTGATACTGTTAGAACTGTTGATAGAATTTGTTTTGAGGTGAGCTAAAATTTCAGGGGAATAATTCATTAATTTGCTTACATGATCTCGGTCTCATTAAAAAATTTCATACGTGTTTGTCTGCATTATCATTATTGTGCCTTGCTAAATGAAATTGTAGGCTGAGAAGGTATTTAATCAAGATCTATACTTCAAGAAGGCTGTCAAGTATGTTGGAGAGCCAATGTCTCACCTGGAATCTATTGGTTCTTCTGCGGTAATTTTTATTTAAAGTATCCTTCAAATTGTTTATTGGATAGAGTTATCCTCCATAGTATTGAAAAGTTGGGCAACTGTCTTCTATAGGTGCGTGCTGCTCTGAAGGTGAAAGCATCTGTTATAATCTGCTTCACTTCCTCTGGGAGGGCTGCAAGGTATTTTGCAATATTGTACGGATTTAGGCTTTGGCATTGTTGTTGTGGCCACCCCCTCTCTACTAAAAAACTTCAGTAATCAAAATGTAAAAGCGTATAATTGTATACTTTACTTCATATTGACTTATAGTACTTGTTTGCTCCGCACTGATATTCGAGTACCAACTTTTTAAGTTTATGAGTAGTCGATTCCTGTCCTTCACCCCCTCCCCTGCGAGTGCTTTACCAGAAGAGTTTATTTGGAATGAAGGTTATGTATATGACAGTGAAGATGATAATGGGCTAGAAGCATAGAATGACTTGCATTATTTGTTGTTTACAGGTTGCTTGCTAAGTACAGGCCACCTATGCCAATTCTCTCAGTTGTGATCCCTCGTCTTAAAACAAATCAACTGAAATGGAGTTTCAGTGGTGCCTTTGAGGTAAGCAGGATGGACTGTTGTTGTGTTCTAGTTAGCTAATTATAGATATTGACTCGGTCACATTCCTTAATCCACAGCATACTAATATTCCTTATTTTACTCTAGTACTCTCTCCGCCCAAAAAAATTGATTATTCTTCAGAAATAAAAAGCAATCAGAGCAAACCAAATGTTCTTTTTACTGATCACTTATTGACGTTGTCTTCTGTTGGATGCAAATATTGACTAGTGAAAAAAGTTATGGATGACTAAACTAAAAGCTTCAACTTTAAACTTTTCTGGGATGGAGAGTTTTATGATGATTTTTCCACAGAATTCCCAGACTAGTAATTTTAAAGACAGCATTTTTTGACATTATCACTATTTATTGTGAATATTAGGAGCTGTTAGTTGATCAGTTGAATCATGAATGTCTCATGATCCAAATGGAACATTAAATTCTGTGAATTTTAGCTTTGGGGATGCAAGACTGTTGTACTGATTGAATAAGCTTGGAACCCTGGTCTTTTTTTGAGCGGTCTTTCTTTCTTCTCTCCATTGTTTTTGTTGGACAATTTCTTAAACACTTTTATATCCATATAAATGCTCACTTGTGGAATTCTGACATATCTTGTATGAAGTTAACATGACTCGTCTTTTGTATAGCTTCAGCTAATTTATGTATCCTTGGGCGCTATTTCTTTTATGTGGCTTTTTGATTGTTTTTCTCTAAAGAATTTTCTTTAATGAATTTTCAGGCTAGGCAGTCATTGATAGTTCGAGGCCTCTTTCCCATGCTTGCTGATCCTAGACATCCTGTAAGCCTCAATTCTATGGTTCTTATTAATGTCTAGTCTTTTGGTGGTCGAGTTTACTGAAATTTGCCAAGTGACGTTCCTTTATACACTACCCATTATGACAGTTTTTATGAAACTAAATATTCTTCATGCATGGAATTAATTTGAAATACATTGTCATGCAGGCTGAGTCTGCAAATGCAACAAATGAAACCGTATTGAAGGTTGCACTAGATCATGGAAAGGCATTAGGAATCATCAAATCACATGACCGTATTGTCGTTTGTCAAAAGGTTGGTGATGCATCCGTGGTCAAGATCATCGAGTTGGAAGATTAGACCTTATACTGCCCACAAGTGAAATCTTTTGTCGTTTATTAGCGTGTCTTCCATCTCCCTGGTTAAAGCTGGGAGCTGTTATGCAGATTACCATTCCATATTTAAGAAATTCGATAGTAGTTTGATCGCAGAATATTACAGCATAAAATTATCTGAACAATGTGACCGGATAAGTCATGGTTTTGACATGACTCCCATTTTTTGATAAATGGCACAAATGAATGTGTGTCAACGTGTGTGCAGATATTTTATTGCAATGAAATTCTATATATGTTGGAAATAAGTTTTGGGACAGTCCCACTCCCGTAAAGAGATAAGAGGGGAGAAAGGCCTGCATTAGATTATGGAGGTTCCCAATAGTTTTGGTTCAATAGTAAGAGTTTGTTTTATACTTTTGAATTGATAAGTATCTTTCAATCTCGTGCTTGAAATATTTATTTGTACTTTCAATTGTTTGGGCTTGTATGGTACTCTCTCCTAGTGAGATTGCTCCTAAGAAAAGTGGATGGATGGTATATTAGTTGCCATAGTTGGTAATATAGGTAGGATTATACTCCCTCTGTTTTCTAATGTTCTTTCCGTTTAAAATATTCTACTTTGAAAAAAGAAATTTAATTAACATTTTTATAACATATATTGATAATAAAATATATCATGTGAGATCTCATTAGATTCGTCTTTAACGTATACATTTTTAATATATAATGTGTATTTAGAGATGTTAAGGCTTAAAAATTTATTTTAAAAACTGTGCAAAAAAGTAAATGAGAAGATTTTTCACACCTTTTAATGTAAAACTTATAGATAGCCAATTATATAAAAATCAATTTGTTTAATGAATAGTGTTAAAGTCAATAACATTGCTAAGTAAAAAAGAAGGGAAGAAATATGTAATGTAATATGCATGATGCAATCTAAAAGTAGTTCTACATTCCTTCCATGTTTTCAATGTTTTTCACCAAGGTTTAATTACATTTTCTTAGTAATAACAATAATTATACATGGAAGAAGAATCCAATACCCCTCTAAACAACTAAACGAAATCCAAATACAAGTATATATAATTAATTAAACCAACTAAAACAAACAAAAAATAGCAAAAGGTTGAACTTGAAAGTAGCTACTCCTAAAAGTATTACCTCCCTTTCAAAACACTACATACATTACATGCAGTTAACTGTAACATATTACGTGAGAAAATGTCACAAGGAAGTACTAAACAATGTTCAAGCAGTAAGACATGATGGGTTTGTAGGAGGAGTATGTTGTAATTGCCTTTGGCTTTGGTGTTGTGGTTCATTAATCAACTCAATCTCCTTTTGTCTAAGCAACAGCACCATTCTTTCATTCTCAAGTCTTTTTCTTTCATTATCAATCTTCATTTTCTCCATTTCCCTTTCCTTCTTACTACTAAATCTAATCCATTTTAGTCTTTGTTTCTCCAATTCCAATGCTTGAAATTGAAATCTCAACCCTTGTTCTTCTAATTGTACTAATTGTGTCATCACCCATTGTTTCTTCTCCATTGAGCTTCTATTACCATCTTGTAACATCCCCATTACTTCTCTATTCAATTGTTGTAATGCCTCTAAATTCCCTCTTGCTTTCTTTCTTAATGGGCCTACTCTTTCTTCATGTTCTTGTTCTTCATCCTCAAATTCATCTTCATCTTCCTCATCTTCATCGTCGTCGTCGAGATCATCATCTTCATGATCCTCTGATCCTAACCCTAGTTTATGTGCTCCAATCTCCATTGAAGAAGGTTCAGAATGATGGCAAGATTGTTGCTGATTTTGCATGTTTTGATGGGAAATATTTTGTGGGTTTTGTTGTTGATCCCCAATTGAATTAGGGTTTGTACTTCCATGCCCACAACTATTATGATAAGCACACATTTCCCTAAAAAACAAATGCTTAGAATTAAGCAATTTTCTCACTTCTTCCTTCATTTTAGGTGATAAATCCATGGATTCAAGCAAAGTTTGATTCTCCACAACTCTACAAGCTGTTCCTTTCCCCAAAATATCATTCACCCTTTTATACCTTTTATTCAAATCATTGAATTTATCCTCACATTGTTGTGGAGATACATAAAAACCTTTCTCCATCATTGCTCTTGAAACGGACTTCCATTTTCCTTTCTTCTGTAACAACCCAGATCCACCAGGACCCGGTTTCTTCTTCTCGGGTCCAATCTCATTCCCAGCTTCATCTCCTATATAATAAACCGCCATAATCAACAATCTCACCATATTATCAGTCCATTTCATCCTTTGCCAAGGAGACATATTATCACTTCCTTTTCTCTTCCCTTCCATTGAGGTATTCTCATGATCATTTGCTGTAGCTTGTTCATCTTCATCACTATTTGTCATTTGGGTCAATTGGGTTTTGGGTTTATGACATGGGTTCGGATTTGGGTTTGGGTTTTGGGTATTGTAGGGTAAGTAGTTAGTGGGTTGCTTCATTGAGAGCTGAGTTTGCTGTTGTTGTTGTGCAAAAGCCATCATTTGTTGTTGTTGTTGTTGTTGGTTTAAGGGCATTTCTAAACCATGTATTCCAACACCTGTATTAGAATACATTCTACTTGATAACCCATTACCTTCCATTATTTGTAGTACTAAAATTTAAAGCACAAAAACCAAAAAAAATATAGAATTAAACAAAAATTTAGTCAAAGTATTTGTAAGAACCTAGCGAAACCCAGAAAAGAAGACAAAAGAAAGACTTAAATAATGAAATATGTAGACTTTTTAATGCAAGAAAGAAAGAAATCAGCTGGTTTTTGATTATGATTGAAATTTGGTTAGACCAAGGGAGTTTTGATGAGTGAGGAATGAATGATGGTGAAATTGAGTGGTGTTGCAGGAGATATACATACAAAAAATAATGGGGAACGGAAATACAGAGAGCGGTATTGCCTGTTTTTAGAGTTTGTGGTATTGTAATGTCAATCCTCAATTGACTACGAGGACCAGACATAGGAGTGGTCCTAAGTAAGTGCAAGTCGTGTCTACGTTTAGAGCGTTTAAAAAATTTTAGTTTTCAACTAGTGTTAAGATTCAAACTTTCTATATATATATAATGGTTTAGGGGCCCATAAATAATCTTTTGCCCTGGGCCCCTAAAAACCTAAAGTCGGCCCTGATTCTAGGCATGTCAAATTTTGATCGAATTCAAATTGGTCTGAAATCAGACCCGAATTGGTTACAATTCGAAAATATTAACCCGTGATAAAACTGACCTAACCCAAAAAAGGAAAAACTAGGTTAAGACCGACTGAAATTCGAAGTTGATCGTTTGACACGTTTTCAGTTTTTCATCAATATTATTAATTCTATGTTATTATTTTAGTCGGAACCTACTATAAAACAAAAGTATTATATGAAATATATATTTTCGAAATAAATGTGATGAGAGAAAATAAAAAATCATGACGCATTAGATTTGATTCATACTCATCTTGAACTCGATATGACCTTATTCGAAAATTTGACTCGAACTGATCACATCAAAAATGACCCAAAACCGAAGCAATTCACGGTTCTGACGGCTCTGGGTAGGACTGGGAGTAGGGAGTTAGGGGGATCGGTGTGTTTTGTTTGTTAAATTAAATTTGGTATTAGGGTGGCAACTCAAAACTGCCCATTGTTTCTCTATAAAAAATAGGAGGGAAAACAGATAGTCCCACGGGTTTCGTTTTTAGAAATACTGCCACCATCTCCCCCCGTTTTCATTCCTTTCTTTCAAAACCTGCCTTAAGTTGGCTGATTTATTATGTATAGACGTACGATATCCAGTTTTCTTTTAAATTGCAACATTAAAATTTGTTTGAAAAATATTTATTCTATTTACTTATCTTCTTTAATTTGTGATTAATTTGTAACTTATAAGTTAAAAATAGTTAAGTGAAATCTTATTTGATTCGTCTTGATGCAAAGATTATTAATATTAAAATTTTTTTATTTTTTATTATATATAATTATAGATATTAAGGATTGAATTAATGTATTGGACTGCATGAAAAAAAAACATAACAAGTATTTTTGGAACAGAGGAAGTAATTAATAGCAATCGTTAAATTAAATGTGTTAGATTAAACATAAAAGCAAAGGAGAAAAATAATTAAAATGTTGCAAAGTTAAAAAGGGTGATTACAATAAAAAGTGTAAGAATCTCTTTTGGGACCATACAGTCAACAATGAAGGTAGTATGTAACTGGAATAACAAATGTGTGATACACAATTTTAATATTTTTTGGAATATTTATAGAACTTATGAAAATGTATTTTGAAAAGTAAATTGTTAATACTATCATACAATACTATAAAAATATTAGAAATTTTTGAGTGTCATTCTCTAACGAGGCATGATAAACGAATAAATATTATTGGATGAGACATAACTACATGACATATTGATTAATTTTTATATAGTAATTGTATAACTAAAAGTGGTAAATAAATAAATTGAAAAATATAATAATAATTAAGAAAATAAATGTAGTAAAAATTTTAACTTTTACCTTTTGTAGCAAGATGAGAAATAAGATCAAAAGATTATATACACAAATATTTGACTTAAGTGGATCAACTTTTGAGAGAATATATTAACATAAAGATTATCATAAGTTCATATTATTTGATTATTATATAATACATAAATAATAAATTAAGTAATCAATATGAAAATCTGAATTAATATAAGAAAATCAATCATCAACTAAAAAAAATACGAAAATCAATCACAAATTAATTAATTCATATTTGAATTTATAACTGATTTGATATAAGAAGAATAAAATAAAAAGTAAAAACAGTAATTGATACATAGTCTAATAAAAAAATGAAAGTAATAACATTTTAACATATTACATCTATTTTTATATGTAATTTAATTTTAAAATGAAATAAATATTTTGATGCCAAGTAAAAAAACTATCTATGTGCTATTTTTCTTAAAAGAACTACTATTTTGAATTTTTATTACATAAAATTAAGGTGAAAAAAACAAGTATTTCATTAACAATATCAACTAAAACAAGTCTTACACATACTATTTTTGGAACCTAATTAGGCAACTATGACATAAGTTATTTTAATACACATTTCATAGATAAATGAATGAATATTAAATTGAATTAATTTTCTTGCAACGTTTGATTATTCATGCAGTCCAATGCACTAATTTAGTCCTTAATATCTCTAATTATATATGATAAAAAATTATAAAAATTTGATATTAATAATTTTTGCAATGAGACGAATCAAACAAGATTTCACTTAACTAAGTTTTAACCTATAAATTAAAAACTAATCACAAATTAAGAGTGATGAATAAATAGTATCTTTTTCTACTATTGCAACTATTTTTTGAAATGGAGGAAATATATTATTTTGGATGTGGATGTTGTAAGTAATGTTTTAATATTTGGGTAGTTGTAGAATTGCTAACCTTTCTATCACACTGATATTGTTGTACTTATATGTTTAAAATTAGGAATCGAGAGTTCAGGGACAAACTAAGAGTAATTCCTATTTCTGGAAAAATGCGAGAAAATAAATTGAAGTGATTTGTGTAGAGAAAGACTTTCGCTGCCCTGGTGAGAAGGGTAGAAAGTATTATAGTAGAGGGTAAGAGAAGTAGAGGAAGACCCAAGAGAACTTGAGATAAGCAAATAAGAGTTGACTTACATGAGTTAAACTTCTCTGAGGGCCTGACTAGGGATAGGGGTAGTTGGAGGCGCCATATCCATGTGTTTAGACTACTGATGTCCTCTTAGATTATCTTTGGATGTGCTTGTGACCAAGATGGTCAAGATACGAATGTCCAAGATGTCCAAGTCCAATCCAATGCAAGGGAATTAATTTTGTCTAAGTCCTATTATGATCTTAGTATGCATGGTCCGTATAGTTCCTCAAATGGTTGCACTTTGCTGAGCATGACTAATTACAGATTAAGTTAGTTGGATTCTTCCTTAAAGACTTCAATTACAAGGAATTAATTCCAAACAGCTTTGAATACAAAGGGCCATGTTTAAAGCTGGTTTTTAATCTCATTAACTTCCAATCAGCCTTGGAATACAAAGGGTCATGTTTAAAGCTGGTTTTTACTCTTATTGATGGGAATTAATTCCAATCAGTCTTGGAATTCAAAGGGTTTGTAATGGGGATTAAAGTGGACGGTTATGAGCCCTTTAATCACCTTTTTATTTTCAGCATTTTATTTTGTTTTGTTGCTATTAATTAGGGAAGTTGTAAAGGAAATTAGTGGGTGTACTAAGTCTATAAATAGCATGCTGATTATCAATGAAAATCCATCCAGAAATTTGCCAAAAAAACTTGTGTTTTGTTTATTGAACTTGACTTGTGTTTAGTCAATTTTAATTGTCCAAATTTGAGTGTTCCAAATTTGAAGAGTAGTAATTTTGGTGAGAGTTCCCAAAGTTAAGACTTGTAGTTTGTGATTTGGTGAGAGTTTCCTTATCTAAACTACCCCAAGCAATAGAGTGAGAGTTCCTCTTTGCTATACCTTTAGCTTAGGGTGAGAGTTCCCCTAACTAATCTGATCATACAAAAAAAATATATACCAAAAAAACGTGTGACCCCTTTAATTTATCATTTTGTAACAAGGTTTCTCATCTTGTTTACACATCAGCTTGCCATCTTGCTTCTCTCGTTTCGTTATTATTAGTTTTGTATTCTTTTTTGTTTTCTTTTTGTAGTTGGTTCTACTTATTTATTTTATTTATATGCATTTAATTTATCTTTCCGTACAGCTACGTCTTATCATCTTTCTCGAGCCAGGGGACTCTTTTGGTCGCGCTCTTTTTTATGGGTATGAGTTGCCGTCGTCCTTCCCTCCCTAGACTCTGTACATAATTTTTCTATAAGCGGGAGTTTTTATAGGTTTCTCATCTTGTTTACACATCATTTGGCGCGCCAGGTAGGGGGAGTTTTTTCATACACTTCCAAAGGGGTCGAATACCTACACACTATGGGAGAGAATCAAGATTTGAGGGTAGCTTTGGAAGCTCTAAATCGTTCCATTGCTAGTCAAGAAAGGTTGGCCGAAACTAATGCCAATCTACAAGGGAATCTTGCTGCCTTAATGGCAAGACTCCTGAACGAGCAAGATAGGAGAGATCAAAACGAGGAACCTCCACCTAGGAGGGAAGATAGGAGTCTCAAAGTAGACGTCCCTGCCTTTGATGGGTCACTTGATCCAGAGAAGTACTTGGATTGGGAGAAATCCTTGGAAAGGTACTTTGAGTACAAAGATATTCAAGAAGAAGTGCAGAAATATAAGATAGCCAAGGTGAAACTGAAGGGCTATGGTGACAGTTGGTTGCAAGGAGAGCAAAGGGGGCGTACCCTTAGGGGCAAAGCTTCCATTTCTACTTGGAGCAAGTTGAAGAAACGTATGAGGGATAGTTTTATTCCCCACAACTATAAGCAAAGCCAATATGTGAAGTGGAGTACTTTGCAACAAAATGGCGATTCAGTGGAAGACTACATCAAAGAGTTTGATAGGCTTGCCATTGTGTGTGAAGTAACTGAAAATGAAGAGCTCAAAATGGGGCATTTTGTAGCTGGGTTGGATTAAGAGTTGCAAGACAAGCTTGAAGGTTACACTAACCTTACTTTTGTGGAAGCTTGTAAACTTTTGACCAAGTTTGATGCTAGGAGGAAAAAGAAGAAAACGCCTACCACTACTCCAGTGGTGCGCAAACCACCCTTTACCTTGAAGGAGGGTTCTTCCTTTAGCAAGTCAAATGAAGCACCTAAGAAAGACAAGAAAGACTTCAAACTTAGCGACATTGTCTGTTACAAGTGTGGAGGTAGAGGACATTTCAAAAAGGATTGTCCTAATTCAAGGGCCTTAACCATGCAAGAGGTTAGGCTCATAGCCACCCAAAACATAAATTGGGGGGAATTTGAAACTGAAGAAGAGGAGACCGAAAGTCCTAAGGAAGAGGATGGGGAAGATGATTGCTTTCCGGAGATGGAGGACAAAACCAATCTGGTTGTTAGGAGGGCTTTGCAAGCACGTGTGGAGGAGCCTTTGGCACCACAAAGGCAACACATTTTCATCACCAAATGCAAGGTTGGTGGCGAGGTATGTGATTTAATTATAGATGGGGGTAGTGAGGCAAATACTGTGTCAAAAACTTTAGTGTCTAGACTTGGTCTTACAACCACTAACCATCCACATCCTTACAAGTTGAGTTGGTTAGATTCAAATTCTAGTACGGGGGTTAGAAAACAATGCATGGTTAATTTTTCTATTGGTTCCTATCATGATAGTCAATTGTGTGATGTTGTGTCAATGGATGCTTGTCATATTCTGCTTGGTAGGCCATGGCAAATGGATAGAAAATCATTTCATGATGGATACCATAATACATACACTATAACTCACCAAGGGAAACAAAAAAAATTACACCCTTTACCACCCCCACGGTTTTCACAAAAATCATCCAAAGAAATTTCCTTGTTGTCTTTTAAAGAATTTGAGAAGGAAATTGATGGTAAGGAAGAGTTGTTTTTGTTGTATTCAAAAGAAATTCATGAAAAATTTGTGAGTCAAAATCCCAAGTTGGCGCAATTGATTAAGGATTTTGAGGATGTCTTTCCAGATGAATTACCTATTGGGTTACCACCCTTGAGAGGAATTGAGCATCAAATTGATCTCATTCCAGGCGCACCTTTACCAAATAAACCTACCTATAGATGTAACCCTTTAGAAACTAAGGAGTTACAACGTCAAATAGAAGAGTTGATGGGTACGGGTTATGTGTAACAGACTCAAAATTCTTAATTTTAATCTTCCGATTAGTTATTCTGAATTTTCAAATCAAATCTCTAATCCTTTGATTATCCATTTCAAACCATCTTTAATTCCTAAATCTTTTTCGATTTTGTAATTTCTTTCAAATATTAAACTTTAAAATAGTATTTTGTTTAAAATCTTTTGATAAGCACTAAAATATTATTTTATTATTTTATAGTACAAAAAGTAAGTTTTTATTATTATATTCACGATTTTGTAAAACGTTACTTTTTAACTTTCCTCCTTAAATTAACATTAATACTTATTATTTAACCTTATAATTTTGATATAATTATTTTATAAATAAAAATGAGTCGTATTTTTATTATTAAGATTAAGTATAGTTTAAGCAAAATTTTAAATAAACTACATATTTTCATGATCAAATTTACCCATTATTTTAAAGTATATTCACTTGTACATATTAGAACAAAATTTTGATGAACCAAAATCCTTTCTATGGTAACCCATGATGTTCATCACTTACACAAGCTATCACCATTTCTTTACACAAGCTAACCTTCTTCTACACTCCAAACTCTTACACATTCACTTACACACTCCAACTCTTACACATTCACTTACACACTCTAAATCACTTACACAAGTTAACCTTCTTCTATACTCCTAACACTCTTTTTCATACAATCTAATGACTACAAAGTTGCCCAAACCCATTATAAATACCCCCCTTAGCCATGAGATCACTTACACCACCATCATCAAATCTTTTTAACATTCTTTCTTATATTTTCACTTCCTTAAAATCTTACTACATTAATACCTTTATTAATTGAAGAAATTAAAGAACATGGAGCTTAGAACACTCTTTACTTATTAGTACTTAGTACTAATCCTTGGTGTTAGTATGGTATAACTTCTTACCCTACTCTTTTTGTGGAATTTTACATTATATTTACTTTATAATATGCAAAGTATGAAATATGTTGATATATTTTAGTGGAAGTTAGTTTAATGAAATTATGATCAAGATTATATTAAGTATGTGTATGCTAAAAGTATATTTAGTATGTTAATCTAATAGTCTTTGAACAAGTTTAGGAAGTTGAGTGCAAAATTATATTTTAGTGATATTAAGCAATTACTATTTATCGAGAACTTAGCTTCTTTTTGTATCTTTATTGATCACTTGATGATGATGTATTTTTTTTTTCTTTTTGAGCAAACAATATTTCTTATCAGAGGTAATATTTTACTTTTGTTTTAAACAATTTTAGTTTTATGATTTAAAGTTTTTAACAATTCGGCATTTTGAGACTTCCGCAATATTTTTTTATATTAAACATTATTATTAAATGTTAATTATGTATCGAGATTGCCTCTCTTGTTACATTATGTGCGAGAGTCTATGAGTCCGTGTGCTGTTCCTGCTCTTTTGGTTCCAAAAAAGGATGGTACTTGGCGTATGTGAATTGATAGTAGAGCTGTTAACAATATTACTATCAAGTACAGGTTTCCTATTCCTAGACTCGATGACATGCTTGATGAGTTAAGTGGTTCGAACGTGTTCTCAAAAGTTGATTTGAGAAGTGGTTACCATCAGATTTGAATGAGGGAAGGGGATGAATGGAAGACCGCCTTCAAAACGAAGCATTGGTTGTATGAATGGCTCGTGATGCCGTTTGGTCTTACTAATGCACCTAGCACTTTCATGAGATTGATGAACGAAGTGTTAAGGCCATTTCTTGGCAAGTTCGTGGTGGTGTACCTTGATGATATCCTTATTTACAGTCGAGATGAGGATGAACATTTGAAACATTTGTTTCAAGTTTTTACTGTTTTGAGAAAGCAAAAATTGTATGGAAAACTTGAAAAATGTGATTTTATGTTATATGAGGTCACTTTTCTTGGTTACATAGTTTCAGGTGATGGCGTGAAGGTTGATCCAAGCAAGGTTGAAGCAATTCAATCATGGCCTAGTCCTAAAACACTCACGGAGGTCCGTTCTTTCCATGGGCTAGCTTCCTTTTATAGGAGGTTCATTCGGCATTTTAGCACTCTCATGGCTCCCATAACCGAGTGCACAAAGAAGGGTTCGTTTGAATGGACTCCACAAGCTCAAAAGGCATTTGAAGAAATCAAAGAGAAGATGTGCAACACACCTATCCTAGCACTCCCAGATTTTTCAAAGCCATTTGAAGTTGAATGTGACGCAAGTGGGAAAGCGATTGGTGCTGTGTTGATTCAAGAGGGGCGTCCAATTGCTTACTTTAGTGAGAAGTTGAGTCAAGGCAAGCTGAATTATTCCACCTATGATAAAGAGTTCTATGCAATGGTAAGAGCTCTAGATCATTGGTCACATTATTTGAGACCACAACCGTTCACACTTCATTCTGATCATGAGTCCTTGAGGTTTATTCATGGGCAAAAGAAGTTGAATTCAAGGCATGCAAAATGGGTAGAATTTCTTCAAACATTTAACTTTTCATCCAAATACAAGAGTGGAAAGGCAAATGTTGTTGCGGATGCCTTATCTAGAAGGCATAATTTACTTGGTGTTGTTGAAGCCAAGATTCTTGGGTTTGAGTTGGTCAAAGAATACTACAAAGAAGATGAAGATTTCAAGACCATTTTGAAGAAATGTGTCAATGGAGTCTATGATTTATTTTCCTTACACGATGGTTTTCTTTTTAAGGGAAATAGATTATGCATTCCTAAGTGTCCGATTCGAAGTTTGTTGATCCATGAAATGCATGAGGGAGGTCTAGATGGTCACTTTGGTGTTCAAAAGACATTGGAGCTTCTTCAAGCTCATTTCTATTGGCCTAAGATGTTATCTACGGTCCATCATGTTATCACTCGTTGCTCTACTTGTCAAAGGGCAAAAATGGTGTTTCATAAAGGTCTATACAAGCCACTTCCAGTTCCCGAGAGACCTTGGGAAGATGTTAGCATGGATTTTATTGTGGCTTTACCTAGAACTCAAAGGGGTAAAGACTCAATCATGGTGGTTGTTGATAGGTTCTCAAAGATGGCTCATTTCATTCCTTGTCATAAAACCGAGGATGCTATGAAAGTGGCTAAGTTGTACTTTGAAGAAGTGGTTCGTTTTCATGGGGTGCCAAGCACCATTGTGTCCGATCGTGATACTAAGTTCCTAAGTCATTTTTGGAAGTCATTATGGCGTCTCATGGGAACTAAGTTGCTGTTTTCTACATCACATCATCCACAAACCGATGGTCAAACCGAGGTGGTGAATAGAGTTCTTGGTTCTTTACTTAGAACATTGGTTAGTAAGAGCACCAAGGATTGGGATGTTAAGCTTTTTCATGCCGAGTTTGCTTACAATAGGACTCTTAGTGCTACTACAAAGTATTCACCTTTTGAAGTAGTCTACGGGGTTAATCCCTATGTTCCTATTGATCTTATTGCTCTACCTCAAGATAAGTTTGTGCATGGAGGTGCTAAGGAACAAGCTGAGTTCATGGTCAAAATTCACAAGGAAGTGAGGAAGAATATTGAAAAGGCCAATGAGATTTACAAGAAGCAAGCCAACAAGAGGGTTAGAAACGTGAAGAATTTTGAAGTTGGTGACTTAGTGTGGATTTACATGAGGAAAGAAAGGTTTCCTAGTCAAAGGAAAAACAAGCTCATGCCAAGAGCTGAAGGTCCATTTGAAGTAGTGGAAAAGATCAATGACAATGCATACAAGCTTGATTTGGGTGGAAGGCATGGCGTCTCTAGCACGTTCAATGTGGGAGATCTTGCACCATACTATGATGATGAAGAATTGAGGGCAATTCCCTTTGAAGAAGAGGAGGATGACCAAGATGGTCAAGATACGAATGTCCAAGATGTCCAAGTCCAATCCAATGCAAGGGAATTAATTTTGTCTAAGTCCTATTATGATCTTAGTATGCATGGTCCGTATAGTTCCTCAAATGGTTGCACTTTGCTGAGCATGACTAATTACAGATTAAGTTAGTTGGATTCTTCCTTAAAGACTTCAATTACAAGGAATTAATTCCAAACAGCTTTGAATACAAAGGGCCATGTTTAAAGCTGGTTTTTAATCTCATTAACTTCCAATCAGCCTTGGAATACAAAGGGTCATGTTTAAAGCTGGTTTTTACTCTTATTGATGGGAATTAATTCCAATCAGTCTTGGAATTCAAAGGGTTTGTAATGGGGATTAAAGTGGACGGTTATGAGCCCTTTAATCACCTTTTTATTTTCAGCATTTTATTTTGTTTTGTTGCTATTAATTAGGGAAGTTGTAAAGGAAATTAGTGGGTGTACTAAGTCTATAAATAGCATGCTGATTATCAATGAAAATCCATCCAGAAATTTGCCAAAAAAACTTGTGTTTTGTTTATTGAACTTGACTTGTGTTTAGTCAATTTTAATTGTCCAAATTTGAGTGTTCCAAATTTGAAGAGTAGTAATTTTGGTGAGAGTTCCCAAAGTTAAGACTTGTAGTTTGTGATTTGGTGAGAGTTTCCTTATCTAAACTACCCCAAGCAATAGAGTGAGAGTTCCTCTTTGCTATACCTTTAGCTTAGGGTGAGAGTTCCCCTAACTAATCTGATCATACAAAAAAAATATATACCAAAAAAACGTGTGACCCCTTTAATTTATCATTTTGTAACAAGGTTTCTCATCTTGTTTACACATCAGCTTGCCATCTTGCTTCTCTCGTTTCGTTATTATTAGTTTTGTATTCTTTTTTGTTTTCTTTTTGTAGTTGGTTCTACTTATTTATTTTATTTATATGCATTTAATTTATCTTTCCGTACAGCTACGTCTTATCATCTTTCTCGAGCCAGGGGACTCTTTTGGTCGCGCTCTTTTTTATGGGTATGAGTTGCCGTCGTCCTTCCCTCCCTAGACTCTGTACATAATTTTTCTATAAGCGGGATACAGTGGGTAAGATGATGATAATCCCTACATGCAAAAGGATGAGAAAAAAAATTTCTTGTTATTGAAGAGAAAAGAGTGGAATAAAAAACATTTAATTATTAAATTAATGTCGCTAATTTAATAATGTTTTATATCACATTTTCGTGATTTATTAGTTTGGGAATAAAAAAACAAAGGTTATATATGTTACTCCCTCCGTTCCTTTTTGATCTTCCACATTACTATAACGGGTAGTTTCAAAAGTTCTTCCACTTTAGAATACTTTCTATTTTTAGAAAGTTTTTATCTCACTTTTACCCCTTAAAATCCCATTTTCTTTTAATGTACCCATTTTCTTTTATTTATAATTATTTTCTCTCTCATACTTCCAATACAATCATTACTTCACACTACTATTTAATTAAAATAATACCCACTACAACCTCATACTTCCAATACAATCATTACTTCCCACTATTATATAATTAAAATAATACCTATTACCACCAAAGATTCTCTTTTTCTTAATCTTTGTGAAATACCCAAATAGGAAAAACAAATAGGAACGGAGGGAGTAGTTATAATTGTATTATATATTATATACAATATTACATACTCTCATATGAAAATTGTTTGGACAAAAAGTATGCAAGTACGTAACTAGTCCTTTTTATATCCAATGGTGTTAATGCTTTCACTTAATTTGATAGACAAATAAAATTCGAAATAGTTAACTTCCTTTATATTGACTTCTAATATTATATGTAGATGTCAAAAAACTAATCCAATAAAATATTATAACTAATAATAAATATATTTAAAAATAATGAATTTCACTTGAAAGGCTATTATTAATTATCAATAATCAATAATGAATATGAAGTACTTTAAAATATGAAATATACTTCTACTTCACATCTAAGAACATTTTAATAGCTCTTTTACAAATAAAAATAATTTAATAGATTTTTTACAAAGCAAATTTGTTCTTTCTGAAAAAAGAGAAAGCGAAATTTATTTTTTACAAAAAAAAAAATAAAATAAATCTAAAAGCGTGTTCTGGGTTTGGCTGGGGCAACATTCCTTTCCACCACGTCCACGAACACCAAACATTCTCACCTTCCCAATTTACAGAAAATCCAACATCCCAAAAATCACAATTAGAAACCCTAATTGTAATCAAAACATGCAAACCCCTAATTTCTCCCTTTCCTTCTCACTTTAACATTCCACTTTCTTCAATGGCACCCAAATAATTCTTCAACTTGTTTCCCCATTTGACCGATACAGAGAATTTCACCCAAATTTCAAATGGGTGCGTCGCTCTCCAATTTAACAGAGGGTGGCATTAATGGGGCATCGAAAAATGGTCCTGGGCTTGGTGATATACCGGAGGCATGTGTAGCTTGTGTTTTTCTTTACCTTACTCCGCCAGAGATATGCAATCTTGCACGCCTTAATCGTGCATTTCGTGGTGCTGCTTCGTCGGATGGTGTTTGGGAAACTAAGTTACCCCCTAATTACCAAGATCTGCTTCAACTTTTACCTCCTGAACGGTACCAGGATCTTACTAAGAAAGACATTTTCGCTCTTTTGGCAAGATCTGTCTCGTTTGATGATGACAGCAAGGTTTATTCTTTCTATTGTTTTTTCTTTTGGGATTTTTTTTCATTAGGTTTATATTTTGTCTGAAGTTCATTGGGATTGATCGTGCTTATTTAGTGGGCACTTTGGTATTTTGCATTTTGTGGATTCTTGATTTTGAGTTTTGGGTATTGATTGGAAAATTGTTTTGTTAAGGGTTAATTCTGATTGATTGTGCTCATTTGGTAGGTACTTTGGTGTTTTGCATATTGGGAATTCTTAAATTTGAGTTTTCCTTCATGATTAAAGATTTGGGGTTTTTTTTTTATTTAAAATTTGAGTGTTTGGTATTCCAAATTTTGGGGTTGCTAGGGTTTTCATCTGCCCCCAAATAAGGTGTGTTTATCTGCAATATGAATCTTATGTTATTAATGTTTTTCTTTTTACTGTTGGATT
Organism: Amaranthus tricolor; assembly: GCF_026212465.1. Lineage (NCBI taxonomy): Eukaryota > Viridiplantae > Streptophyta > Magnoliopsida > Caryophyllales > Amaranthaceae > Amaranthus > Amaranthus tricolor. The sequence continues at coordinate 29,525,638 of NC_080051.1, read as the reverse complement.
GAGGGGTATTTGTCATGTTGAAGAAACTTAGTATTCGGCAGTTTGTGTATGCTTACTTTTATTGTTCTTTATTGGGTATGATTGTGCTGGAATTGATTTTGTTGTAATTGTAATTGTTGGGCAGCAAGTGTGGGTGGATAAAATGACAGGTAGGGTGTGCTTTTCCATCTCGGCTAAAGCAATGGAGATCACTGGGATTGAAGATAGGAGATATTGGACTTGGATGCCGACTGAAGAATCCAGGTATTGACGGGATTCCATTTTATCTACTGTTTTGTGTTTTTTTGGGACTGTCATTGAACCTTTTGGTGGGATTCTCTTGTGGACTTCTGCTTGAAAATCAAGAACGAGTAAAATTGGTGCCTTGGTGGCAATGGATTGGTAGCTGTCATTCATGATGTGAAAATAGTAAGATAGTGTTGTTAGGGTTGAGACTATCTTGTCTTTAGAAATCATTTAGTTGGGTGAATTTAAATTGCTTGAAGGCCCACTTATAAATTTGTTGCTATATTGGAGCTAGCCTGCACATATGTGCAACTGTGTAAGAATTGAGCCTCATCTCATCATTGCTGCTCTTTAACACTCATCACATTCTATATAATTGGGATTTCTTCAAGCTTTTAATTTTAAAATTTGGTCCAATTTGTCCGTTATAGTGTATGCTTGACTGTTTCTGTGTTCAACATGAAGTTTGTAGGATGATGGTAAGATTACTGAACAAGGGCTACAATATTGAAATTTTTCCTGATCTAAGTTTGGTAGACGGATGCATTTAAAAAATGTGATTGGGTTCTTAATTAATTACGTGGAAATGGTGGGATCTTGGACAACATTCTCCGATCTGGGTACTTGATTATTAAAATTTTTCTGTACTTTTTACATCTGTATCCAAAGATAGTAACCATAGCTAAAGTGTTTAGACTCTACCATAACATGTCTACTGTGCTTCAGTTTTTATTTTTATACGTGGTCATGTACAATCTTTTTTTCAAGTCTGTTTCACACCTTCAATATGTATGAAGGATAGGGAGTTCATGTGCAATGTGCCTATATAGTTGTGGCTTTTAGGCTTTTCACTGGATATCAACTTTATTATATTTACAGGACTGTTTTATTGCTGCATATTTTGCTCACCTCTTTTATTGTCTTTGTCTCGTTAGCTTGAAACCATGAACATAAAGGTGATTATATGCAAATGGAAAGACATTACATCAAATAAATTATACTTTTTGGTTTATGGTTGATGTAGCTCAAGTACTTATGCTATGTTAGTGCTACAGAGACAAAAGGTAAAGTCTCTTGGGTTAGACTTAGATGCAGTATAGGCAGGTTTTAATGTGGAGACAATAGTTAAATCATGCAGAAAATAAGTAGAGTTTAAATAATCAAACGATGGAGGCATTAGAGGGTAGCAGGCATGTGTTTTGAGTTCCTGGTTCAACATTCCAAAGGAATGGAGAGATAGACTAAGATGTGATTGATAGAATTTAATGTGGGTGGGTGGATCAAGTAGAGAGGAGCAACACAAGATTATGCAATTTTAGAAAATATGTGTCGATCACGACCATCAAAGTAGCTTTTATTATACACTCTCAAAGTTAAGCGTGTAAGAACTTACGAACACAACAAAAAGAAAAGTAGCCGAATGAGTTGGATGTGTACGCAGTTGCTTAGAGATAATTTGAAATAAAGACATGATTGAATGTATAGGTTTGATTGATTTTTTGTTTATGGAAATGGCCCCACACTCTATGATCATTTCTCAACCACACACTTAATCTCCCATTTCATTTCATTATATAAATTCAAATACTTTGTCTTATTCGATCTAAAATTTAACAAGTTAATAAAGCAACAAAAGGTACTTGTTGCAAATTAGAGGGGATGGAGGAGTGTTCTTGAGTTTCATTCTGTATTAGATGTTTACTTTTATAGTGTACTAAAGCTTCGTAAATTTCTATATGTTTAAGTTAATCGTTTGAAAATGTGACAATACTCAATACTTAGTATCATATTGCATTAACCCATTTGTTAATTATTCTAACCCGTGTTGGCTTAATAAAATAACATGTCAAAGTAACTCAACATTAACCACCTATTTTGTGTCTAGTTAGTGTCGTGTTACTGTCGATTTTTTTCCTGCTTCAGCAACAAGTTGGTATTTTGTCTCTCGAGAACATGACATATCAATTGTATAGGAACATCAGCTTTGGTTTTGAGAATTGAAATTCTGTACTGGACTCAGCTACTCAGATATTTTGACAGCTATTCTGAGTATTTTGACTTAATCTAGGTGTGGGTTAGTGGCGGTACATAGAAGGGGATGTAGGGCGTGGAGCCCCTCTGAACTTTTTTTCTTATATGACACCTTAAAAATTCATATAATATTAGTTGGCTTAGTAGTTAGTGATAAAATTTTATATGACAAAGGTCAATAGTTTAAATTTTTGCCCCCCCCCCTTCAAATTTTCACCCAAGTTTCGTCACTTGGTGTAGTTGCAGCCTGCAGGAATAAGATGGAGATCGCACGAAATAATTCAGTTATAGTTGGCAGAGTTGTTCAGAGGTCTGAATTGCAGGGTAGAGACTTCGATAGAAGGGGATGGGAAGAGAGAGAAAGTCATTGTGAAAAGAGGGATATAGTGTTGGAATTGGGAGTGTGCTCGCTACTCTAATGCTGCATATAAGCTTGCTTCTCAAGCAACTGCCAATTCGACGATCTGTCTTCTATCCTTCTATGTTCTATTTCTCAAAGAATTCTCTTTTTCCTTCATCCTATTTTCTCTTTTCATTTCTTTACAGAATAATTATTGCTTTCGTTCCCCTTGTAGTACAGGAAAACTAAAATGCCATCGCAAAATTCAACCGCTCTTTTCAGCAGTTCTTTATATTCATCGTTTTTAATCTTTAGTAGCGAACATCTTGATGGCTAAAACCATGCTTTCGTGAGCTGCAAATTTGCTTTTAATTACCTTACTGTTCTGTAGAGTGTATATTCATGACTCGGGTCAAAATGTCTAAGGGCATTATCGACATTTCATATTAATTAGTCTTTGTACTTTGTAATTAGAATAGTTGTTACCTTTTAGTTGTCTTTTGGGGGCTTAGACTATATATAGAGCCACCGTTGTAATAGTTGTTTTAGCTTTTGATTAATTTAATAATAAGGAAAGTCCTTTGGGAGTTAGTGGGTAGACTCGAAGTGTCCATTCTATCCAATTTCGGTAACGGGTCCGGCTGATTTGTTACAATAGTGTATCGTTTTCTTTGTTTCATTGGTTGTATTGGGGGCATTCCTTCTTAAACGTGTAATTCTATTCTAGCCTAAAGTTCTGGTGAATTAGAGTGATATACTAATTAATTAGAAAGGTTGAGATCCAAAAAAAGAGTGAAATTTCTTACTAGCAGGACCTTCAGAATTTGAGCCATGTCTTTGCAAGGACACCAATTATACTGGGTTATCTTTCTGTTTGCTATGCAATAATTCATAATCAATAACCGTGATTTGTAACATCACCACTAAAAGACAAAATTATAATTATAATAATAAAATAAACAGAATCAAAAAAGTAAATTAAAATAACAAAACTCTCACCTTATCAAATCTTACCATGTAAAGGTGATTTGTTAACTTCACAAATAACCGTTATCTACTAAGACTTCATCGTTTGCTATGCTCTGAGTTTTAACTATTTTATGTTTTTTGCAGGTTCCAGGTGGTGGCTTATTTGCAGCAAATATGGTGGTTTGAGGTTGATGGTGCTGTAATGCTTCCTCTTCCTCCTGATATCTACACTGTTTCCTTTCGGCTACATCTGGGGAAGTTCTCCAAGGGCATGAGGCGTCGTGTGACTAACTTTGAACACACACATGGGTGGGATATAAAGCCAGTCCGATTCGAATTTACGACTTCGGATAATCAGCATTCAAGTACCGAGTGTTGTTTGGATGATACAGAGCCGGATGATGTAAAAGAAAGCCTTAAGCGTGGCTGTTGGATAGAGTACAACGTGGGTGAATTTATTGTGACAGATTCAGAGACAACAACTGAAGTCAAATTCTCCATGAAACAGATTGATTGCACACATTCCAAAGGCGGGCTCTGTGTAGATTCGGTTTCTATAATTCCTAGTGATCTAAGAAAGCGAAGAAGACGATTGGTTTCAAATTAGCCGTAGAATCGACAATCATCATCATCATATCTAATAATATAGTAAAGCTATTAGCTGTTTGGAACATCACGGCAAAGCAGCAAAGGTTCATGATGCCGCCTATACTAGAATAACTGTGGCGCGAGATTAAGGTATACCGTCTTTTTATGGTTCTGTAATATTCATTGAAGTAGGTCATTCAGTTTTGCTTTATTTCACCTACCAATTGGAGACATAGGGAATATATACTTTTTTTTTCTCTTCACTGATATTTGTTGATGAGCTTGTGATTACCTTAGTTTTGCTGTGATATGCATTTTGGGAATGTAAATTGTTGCATTTGTTTTATTGATCACCAAATTTTTTATTTTGTTTCCGTGAACGATTTCGATGACTACAAATTTTCAAAGACTGATTTGGAAGCTTTGTGCTCGACTATTCTTTATCGACGCAGCTACTTGTACGTTCTATGATATCTGCTCGTTTTTGTGTATGTCTAACATGTATGATAACGATTTGAAGGGCACCCTGTTTTTTCTTAATATCTTTTTCCTTTTAAGTTGATTTTTTTATAAGCTTCCGGGAAATCACTCATTCACTATACTTCTCTGTTTCCTTAAATTGCGCTACATTACAAAAATTAAAGTAATAAATTTATATAATATAGAAAATTTGAAAGGACATAGATATTAGATACCACCCTCTCAAGTTTCATTGTTCAATGTTTAAGCTTACTGCTAGTTTGTTAGAAGTATATTTAGCCGAGCTGTTGCAAAGGATTTATTAACTCGTAGATGGAAGAAATAAGTGGATGAGATGCTGAAAGATTTAAATATAATTGTATATTTGATTCATTGTTTTATTCACTATATTGACTTAACATTATTTTCAATTTTTAGTTATTTTTAGCAATATTTAGAGGTTATTTCTGACTGATCTCTAGTAGTATGTACTATTTGTAACTTTATACAATTAAAAATAATCTTATTTTACTTTATAATTTGAAATAAAAAAAAAAACTGGAAATCTTTTGGCCATAAGCGAACATTAGCACAATCACAAATAAGTTTATTGCAATCTTTGACATTTGGAGAGATAAAGATAATCTCAAGCTATTTTTATCATAATATTATTTCAACAATCCAACAAATCAATCCAACCAATATTAATATGCGATTTTATAAGTGAATACTAAAATATAGATGATCTAGCTAAATTTTAGATAAATTCTTGTTAGATTAATGTGATATAATTATGAGCGGGATACACCGACGTATGATGATGAGTTAATCTAAAATAATTGCTTTCTCTGTTTTTTTTAAATTGTTCACTTTAAATTTTTCTACTTTATGAGAGATAAATTTAAATTTGATTTTTAAAGTATATATTTAAGACAAAACATATTCATGTGGGATCTTGTTAGATTCGTCTTGATGCAAAGAAGTATAATATATAATTTTTACAATTTTTATTATGCGTATTATAAGATATCGAGGCTCAAAATTTACGTTGAAACATGTAAAAAAGTAAAATGCACAAACAAAAGGCAGTAAAAATCTAACATGAAAAAAATTTGAAATTACTTGTGTAGTTGTGTTTAAATAATCTTTATAATTAATGTGGAGACAGAGAGATTACTCCAGCTTCATTTAAATTTAATATTCTCTTCGTTTTTTTTTTTCTTCCCGTTTATTTTTGCATAGTTTTTAAAGTAAATTTTAAATTTTGATACCTCTAAATACGCATCATAAAAAATTATAAAAAATATATAATAATAAAGTATACATTAAGATGAATCTAACGAGATCTCACATGAATATATTTTATCATCTATATATGTCTTAAAAATACTTCATTAATTAAATATCTCTCTTCAAAATAAAATATTTTAAATAAAAAAAAATATAAGAAAACAGAAGAAATAACATCCTTTAAAAAAAGTCCGACAATGTAGGGAATTCAAATGGAGGGAGGGTATTAATTGAGGAATGTATCCCAAAATTGAAACCCAATTCCAACCATGAAAGAGTAAAAGAGCAAAGACCAATAAAATGGACAGCTACGAGTATGTCTGATAACACTGCATTCTGCAATTGAGTTAAGTAAAACACTGTGTTGTCTGCATAAATAGAAGCAGAAACTCATAGCCATTGGGATTGATGAATATTTCAAAACCCACACACTATTTGTTCTACTCACATTTCATAATCACAAATTCATACTCGTATTTGGCAAATGACTAATAGTTGATAACTGGTAACTGATTGGAGTAACTTATTTGATCAACTGATTTCAATAGCCGATTTAACCGGCAAATTTACAAACACTAGAATTTGGGGGAATAAAATTGCCAATAAACTATTTTGTTAATGAGACCGATAATCTTTCTCTTTCTCTAACTTTACTCCGAATACAAAAATAAAAAAAAGGGTGGGCATATTACAAATTAGAATACATGCACTCATTATGTGCATCCCTGAGTAATAACCAAACGCTTCCACTGTCTTTTCCTCTGTTTCCATTTGTTCTTGCTTCTAACAGTGTGCTGTTTGTCAATGCAAAGGGAGAAGACAAATAGAGAAGGCGTGAGAAGGGGAATGCGTATGTTGTCTCTTCTACTCAATACCATATTTTCGGGACCAGATTGTGACTTTTGATTCCTTCCAAACACACCCTCTAATCTTGAAACTATCCAACCAAAAAAAAACTATTTATCATTCTAAATTAAACACTTTCAATAGGTATTTATTTTTAATGAATAATATTTTTCGTCAAATCGAACGTTGTATTGGGTTCGATAATTTTTGTTTTTTGCCAATCAATACGTTGAATTTAAAAGCTTCGAGGTCAGAAAAATTCATGTTTAGAACATCATTTATGGTGATATATTAAAAAGGCCATCCCACTATTTCATAATATTTCTGTTTCCTAAAAGTTTATCTTTCAACCTAATTTTATTTACAATGACCTTTTTTATAAAGTCTTCATTCTCTCTCTATCTCTCTTACTTTTTATCTATCCTACCATACTTTCTCTCTCTTAATTTATCTAACATTTATTTTTATTTTTTCATAATAATATTTTCATGTATAAAGTTAATATAATTTTTTATTTATTTAATTAAAATAGATCTAGTTTTTTATTAATTATAATTAAAGAAAAATTTGTTAAATTCAAATAAAAATTACAATCCGCATACATAAAATAAATATACAAATTAAAAAACTAAACTTTTAAATGACACATTAATTGCGATTCATTCCAAACTTTTGCCAAATATATTCAACCAAGTCATCTTTTTAGGATAAATGTGTTTGTCGATCTTCAATATCATCCTTATTTGCCAAGTATCGGTTGATATCAACAATTTTATCTGTGTAATACTTAAACTCATTATTTAATCCACTTGTACCTTCCGATTGACCTTGTGGGCGATCTCCCATCAACTCTCTATCATCAACATAGTGCGTATATGTATTTCTTTCATCTTCCACTATCATATTATGCATAATTATACAAGAACTAATGCATGCCAAAAGGTGATGGAAAGGAAAAGACTAATGCATGAAAACATTACATAATTAAACCATCATTTTAAAACATTACATAATTAAACCATCATTTTAAAAACAATACATAATTAAAACATAATAACAATGAAGTTGAACCATCTACTAATGATTGTAATTCTGAAAGTATTGTTCAAGTTGAACCATCATATCAGCTTTCCAAGGCTGAAGAGTTTCCTTTTTGCTTAATGTTTGATATATATCCCAATTCATTCGATATTCTTCCATTTGATGTTGTTTTTGTTTTTTTGACTTCTTTTTGTTTTTAAAGTTCTGTCTTCTCCTTTATTATTTCTGAATTAAGTTGAAGACTCTCTCCAAATGTACTCAAAGCTTGAATTGATTATTCTGCAATCATTTTCCCAGTTATGCGAGCCTTAGCCTTCTTCACTCGGAACGAGTAGATGATCCTTCTTGAGGTTCACTTGTTGGAGTTTCAGAATCTCCTTCCGTCCTTGATCTTTTCCCACTACTTTCACTACTAACACCGCCAGTTGGTTGTTGATCCAAAGTTTTTTTTGATTACTTTCTACCACTTGTTATAGTTTCCTAAAATTTTCCATTGCTCAATCAAGTTAAAGTTACCGTGTTTTATTTGATGGATTAAATGCGCTTCTTTAAGGACATCTTCGTCTCTCGTGCCATTCTTCTTCCTCCTAAGAGCCTCGTCATAACTTCCAGACCACTTCAAACATGCTGGAGCAACTCTACTCCAACGAAATTTAAGCATGTCGGCGGTTCTTCGTGGGATCAAATGTGGCCGTTCCATCCTCACTACTTCATAAGCTTCCTTAACTTTTGGCCACCTCACTCTTATCTTTTAGTTGGTGCTTACAATTGGATCCGTACTTATGTTCAACCAATTGAGTGAAGCTCTGTGGTGAACCAAATTGTGAAAGTAGATCTTAAAATGATGGTTGGATGTAAATACTAGCATCAACATCTTCTTGATGAACATTATTTCCTGTATATTCACCATATTGATCATCTTGATCATTTTCTTCATTTTCATCATCATCATCATTATACACCATCTTATTTTCGTCTAAACTTTCACCCCTTATCGGAGTTGAATAGTTATTAATATTAGAGTTGATATTGTGAGATTGTTGATGGCAATGAAACATAGTTTAAGAATTTTGGGTATTTGGAGAAACATAATAAGATGAATTTGGAATATTTTGAGGAATATAGTAAGAATAATTTGGAGTATTTTGAGAAAATGGAGGATTTTGATATTGAATTTGAACACTTTGATTGTTAGAAGATTTTTTTTCTTGATTTTTTTTACTTGGATTTCTTCCATAATTTGGATTATTTGAATCCATTTTTTTTTGGGATTTTTGGCATGATTATTTTGGTGTTTTTTAACAAAAAAAAATAAGTAGAAAAATAAGAAGAAAATAGGTAAATTTAAAATTATGTCAAAAATATCAAAATTGGACTCATTTTATAGATCTCAAAAAAATATGACCGTTGGTATAATTCTTTTTTTTATTTAATTAAAATAAACGGCTATTTTTTTTACATCCAATCCGAAGACACCAAGTGGAAAGGGGCAGCAACAAGGTGTCAGGCGGCTGGTGCAGTTATTTTCACCAGCCAATTGCTTTGCGACACATGGTATAATTTTTTGAAAAAAAATTAGGCGACCGTTCTGCTGAACGGGTCACATGATAACCTAGTAACTTAATTTTTTCTCCAACCCACCCCAATTTAGATCACCATTAAAAGGAAAATTTCTATATTGTTGGTCATGTAATCTAAAATTAGATCATCATATAGATGTTCTTATATCAATAGACTAGAACAAAAGGTGTAACTTTTTTATCAATTATCTTATTTATTATTATAATCAAACTCATCTTTAAATCATAAATGAATGGTATCTACGTTCTTTAAGAAAAGAAAACAAACCATTATCATGAGTAAAATAAATTTAGTTCGGACAAAATAAAGTGAGCAAAATACGGTCTTTCTTAAATATTATAAGTAGGCATTTTAAGTACTTTTTTGTGAGCGTTAAATATATTATATGTAGGCATTAAGGATAATGCAAATAGACATTAAAAATACAATAAATATACATTAAAATTTAATGAGCTGAACCTGAAAACGGTCTCACAATATAAATTTGAAAAGTTTAGTAGCACATAAAAGGAATTTTTTGTGATGCTGCAGCTCCAATCCCAAGGTAAAAGTATGAGTGAGCTAGTGACTACTGATTAATTACAAATGCAATATTAACCATGAATCCCTTTTTCAAGTTGTCCTTTCACTTTCTAACCTGCTGATTTCTGAACATCTACCCAACATTTCTTGAAGTAATGACAGTCAAGTCTCTTTCAAAATTTATCATCTTTCTATTCTGCTAAATGCTTATAAAATGAACAACAGGAAGTTGATATCATGTTACCCAAATGTTTTGGGATAGTGTACGTTAAAAAAGAAGACAACTAGACAAGCAAGAATACCCAAAATGGAGTGGAATAACAGTAAAATCCTAAGGAATAATCCTACATTTGCTTCTCACCCTCTAGCTGAGATCTCCTCCAGCATCTTACACTGCCATTCTAACAACTTGTTTGATCATTTTCCTGGTAAGTGATTATCATCACATACTACTATACTCACCACATTCATATTTTCATGATCATGAAAATATGCATATATTATTAATATATATGCATGTGAATGTGGTTTCAAATATAGCTCTGAAAATTCCATGGGTAGTTTTGAATTTTTGACATTTTTACTTGGTACACAAATATGATTTTAGTTCAAGTGGTGATCTTGATCTTTTAACTTTTTCACGTGGTAGACATATGAGAATTTTTTTTGTTAACTTTTACTATTTGTATCCAATGCAATGATATTTAAAAAATACGTCATGATCACCCTAATTAACCACATATTTTAAAATTCAATCGATATAAGTACTTAATTTAACACAAAACTTAACATTTTGTCTACCGCATGGAAAAGTTGGAAGCTTAAGGTGATTACCACGTGGATTTAAAAAAATTTAATTTGTCTATAACGTGGAAAAATAAAAAACTCAGGGTCACCATATAAAATTTTCCAGTAAGTTATAGAAGTGTGTGATAAATGACTGTTGATCGTTGGTTTTTTTAGCTGACTTGTTTGACTAGTTAATAGTTTTAAGTGTTGCATTGGCTTTTAAAGCTAATTGAATATGCAAGCTAACTGTTTTGTTTAATTAGATATTTGATAAAATTATATATTAATTGTGACTGTTTATTAAAGAAAAAATGAGTCTAACAACATTTTGATTGATGAGTTTGTTAATAACTTTTCTAGGGTTAGAGGCAATAAAGCAACATGGTATACCCATAGAAATGAGGGCATCATCAACTGTAATTCCATGCAATAACAGCAATCATCAGGAGAAGATAAAAAGACGGCTAACGACGAATCAGATAGAATTACTGGAGAACAGTTTTGAGGAAGAGAAGAAGTTAGATCCAGATAGAAAAATGAAGCTTGCTAGAGAGTTAGGGCTTCATCATAGACAAGTTGCTGTTTGGTTTCAGAATAGGAGAGCTAGGTGGAAGGCTAAGAAGCTTCAGCATTTGTATGATGTCCTTAAACTTCAATTTGATGTTGTCTCTGAAGAGAAGCACAAGCTCCAAGAGGAGGTAATTATATTATATACCACTATTTGTTCTTGAATGTTTAACTTTTTTTTATTTAATAATATCATCATCTTCCCAATGAGTCGCGCCCAAAACAGTGTCTAGAGAAAAACAGAGAACATAAGATACACAAAACATACAAACACAGATGAAGGTGGAAACCTTTTCACTGAACGAGAATACCCTTAACCACTATATTACACATCATTCTCACGCAAAAAGGTCTTAATTTTAAGTTAAAGCAACGGAAATGTATTTCAACTCAACTTCAAGGGACGTGTTAGGTGTAGGTGTTTACGAATTAAGATGTTAGTGGTATATAACCATGGTTGTTTTAGGGTTTTAAAAATTTGTGACATTCCAAAATTAAAAATCGTAATTTAAAATTTTTTTAAGATCATTTTCAATAAATTATAATTTAACTGTATTTTAATTGTTAGCTGTCTTAATACTTGTGGGTAAATGTAGCTGTAAAATTGTTGTTACACATTTAGTTGTTTACATAGATTTGTTAATTGAAAGCAACACTTTTATAGCTATATATTTACCTACAAGTATTTAAACAGCTAACAACTATTTAAATATCTAAATCACTTATTACTCCATATCAAAGAGTTCAAGTAAATAATTTATATCTTAAATACATGAAATAAGTAATTATTATATAGCCTTCATGGAAAAGTATTATACTATAATCATGTGCTTTTAAAATCAAAAATTCTTAATCAATCACCGTGATTTGTAAATCACCAAAATAATAATAATAATAATAATAATAATAATAAAATAAACAAAACAAAAAAAATAAATTATAACAATAAAACTCTCATACTATCAAATCCTACCATATAAAAGTGATTTGTTAACCTCACAAATAACTGTTATTTACTAAGACCATCTCAAATTAAACTAGTGTTTCATAGAGTTTGTTGGAATCATATGAATTGGTGGATTGATGAACAGGTAGAAAGATTGAAGTGTATGGTTATGGAACAAGACACAAGAAGAAAACAAGTCTGCAACAGCAACACAGAAGCCTCATGTGAGGAGACTGTAGAAAGCACATCCGCTGCAGCCCAATATTCTGATCATAACAAACCTAACTTTAGTGCACTTTCTGATGATTACAATTACAATTACAATTACAATTACAATGTAGTCACACCATCTTATTGGGGTCCTCTTTCTCATGAAAATTACCTTATGTCTCTAGACTAAGTTTGCTACATAAAATATTAGCAAAATCATAATTCTAGTAATTTAATATGTACGATTACTACTCTATTTGAATTAGATCATAAGGGATATTATATATTATGTTTGTTACAAAGTATTCAATTGTGTACTAGTTTAGTGTTTGATTTTGGCCCGTGTATTAATGGGGGCTAAAGTTAGTATTAACTCTTACGGCTCGTTTGGTTAGTGATATTGAACGGTGATAATAAGAATAAACATTAGTGTAATTTTAGTTGAAAAATTTCTTGGCTACCTTGATGGCTATGCATTGTTCAATTTCCATCATCTCATTTTCTTCATAAAGTTCATTCCAATGCATAACCATTGGGAAATATGGTATTAGACGGTAATAGAAATTTGTAAACAAAATTTTTTTTTGTGATCAAAGCTTCATCACCATGAGAATGACATGGAACTTTTGATAAAAATTTAAACTCTAAATCATTTCTATTACTATCATTTGACACTAATCAAACGAGCAGTTATAAGTAAACTAGCCGAGTTTTGGCTATGAAACAAGTGAAAGACATAGGAAGTATCTAGCATTTCGAAAATTGTGGATCAATCTGATGAGTGGCTAGATATGGTGGGGGTGTGGCTACCACTTTTCCCGGACAAGATTTTAAGTTTGATTCTTAACTATTTCTCTTATTTTCTTAACGTACATTGTAATCCAAAAAAAAATTATTTATTTTGTATTAGAGGTGTAAGTCATAAGAATGTGTTTAAATACTGATATCCTCCTAATTTTGAACTAATTTAAGGCAAAGAAACCATTTGCTACTAGTACTACTCAATCATACGAAGGAGTGGTATAAAATAGATTGGGCGGGGTTTTGTGCGCCTAGGACTTCAAAATGAAAATTATTACAGCTCGTTATCGCCTTTTTATGCGACGGATTTATATATTAGCCTAATTTTTTAATTGATTACTTTAAGATCGTAAGTGATCGTTTTAAGGTTATAAGTAATCACTCTAAAACTATAAAAAATGATTCTCTTAAAATTATAAGTGATCACTTTAACATTGTAAGTAATCACTTTAAGACCGAAAAAGCATATTTGGCCAACCCAATAAAAATGGTCTCACCGTGATACCTTCTCATTTAAAAATTAGGGAAATCATTAATTCTGAAAAATAAGTTTATGCGTAAATATTAAGAAATTTAAATAAAATTATTAGTACTAGTCAATGAAATTCAACCTATTTAAAGCTAAGCATTGAACTGTAGAATGTCTTAACGTTATGGTGTTTAATATTTTTTTATTTGTTATTAAGGGTTTTGTATAGGCGGAAGTTGCACTTAACGACATTATGATAATTAAAGTTATTTTTATGTATTAAAGTTTGACATTAGCCTTAGGCGATGCAAATTTCATAAACGAACATGCATGAAACAACATACTCAACGCTATTTCTTATGGTTATTGAACCTAAAAGCAACATATTTTGAGCTTAAAAATTTTAGAGAGGATACTGTTAAAAATAAATCAATTTTTGTTTGATCCACTAAATATAAACTTAAATATTAGTTTTTTTTATAAGTAAATGCACTTATTGTGTATAATTGATGAAAATAAACTCAATTATTATTTATTCTTAATTGTTTGATTTACAAAGAAGGTTTGAAGATGATTAATAGTAATATATGAGTTTATTTCAACAAATATACTTAATAATTGGGTTGATTTAAAAAAATAATAGTTTCATTAATTTTCAGTCGATCGAGCAAAGTTTGGTGTTTTATTGACATTTTTCCTTTTTATTCAAAAACACATTTAACTTTGCTATATAAAATCACAGATCACTTACGTAGACCCTGTTTAGTCCACTTTTTTGTACTGGTTTTATTGTTTTTTCTAATTGAAACTGTTTTTTAGTTTTATTGATGTTTACTGATTGATACTGGTTTTTAGTGATCGCTAGTAATTTTACTGATTGTAACTAATTTTTAGCTATAAAATCATAAAGGAGTTTCACTGATTAAAATTAATTTGTACTGATGTCTGAATGTAATTGATTTCTCTTAATTGTAATTGACTTTTACTGATCGTAATTGATTTATACTATTTGTAATTGATTTTTTACTGATTCAAACTGATTTTTACTAATTAAATTTAGTTTACTAATTACTTAATTTTTTTAGGGTAACTAAACATGTCCTTAGTCGTTTATATATATATATATATATATATATATATATATATATATATATATATATAATCCCGATAATAAAATATTGTGTCGTTGGAGTTTAAATTTTAATATCAAATAGTTGGGTCTATTTTAAACACCTCTTTAATTGAGTATGATAAGTGAATTTTAAAGTTACCGACTTATTCAAAATCATGATATTTTTTTGGTCAAAATTAATTAAAATGAATTGAATATAGTATTTAAACTACTTGAATTACAAATTTTCTATCGAGTAGACTAAACCGAACGAAACAAAGCTAAATAGAATTTGAAAAATTTAATTAAACTGATAATACGAAATAATAAAAGTACTTTAAGGAGGCTTCACTAAGCAAACACTAGGAACATATAACTATAAGCTAGATTGAACAGAGCTAAATTGAATTGAATTGAACTAAAATGAAACTCAATTGTGGAAAGTTGAACTTATATTATATCATATTACTTCCTTCGTTTTTTGGTGTTCTTCTTATTTACTTTTTGCGTGGTTTTCAAAGCAGATTTTGAGTCTCAATATATGTTCCAAATAATAAAATTTATAAAAAATACACAATAAAAAGATATATATTGAGACGAATCTAATAAGATATCACATTGATATATTTAGTCTTCTAAATATGTCTCAAAAACATTAATAAAATTTTTTTTCTCGTTAATGTAATATTCAAAACCAAAACAACATGAGAAAACAAAGAAAATTATTATTAATATTTTATAAAATATACTAATAAGAAATTGTAAGGTGGAGGCCCTCAATAGACAAAACGACGAGAGATATTACAAAAAGAAAACCACTCTTAAATTACAACATTAGAGGTTGGAAACAGTGAAACACAATCAATCTAACCCAAACAACAAAAAAAACCCAATCTTCAAAAAGGGTTAATATTCACCTAATTCTGTCTGCAGAAGAAATACTTGACCTTTTGTAGATCGGAAAATTCACCGCAGATGGAAGCCCGGCGAAAATCTACGGTGGCGACAACGGCGGAGAAGAGAGAGAAAGAGGTTTTGTCGGTGGAGGAGGAAGAAGATGAAGAAGTGAACGAAAGTGGAAGCGATTACACGTCCGAAGATGAAGGGAAAGATGATTACAGAAGAGGAGGTTATCATGCTGTGAGAATCGGCGATTCCTTCAAAAATGGAACTTATGTTGTTCAGAGTAAGCTTGGTTGGGGACATTTCTCCACTGTATGGCTTGCATGGGATACTAAACATTCGGTATTTGATTTTTTTATTTCGTTTTGATCTGGACTATTTTGTTTCATTTTTGACATTTTTTTTGGATTAATCGTTGTTGATTTATTTTGTTTGTGGAAGCTTGCATTGTTTTATTGAATATCTTAGTTGAATGAGCATGTTGATTGAAATCTTCAATGGTGCTTTCAGTTTTTTCATGTAGAAACTTCTCAGTGAAAAGGTTTACCATTCTTCGTTAGCAATAGATGTATTTTAGAAATTCGTGTAGAAATAGATGCATTTTTGAATTTGGAGCGATAAGTGTGAAGAAAAATGGATTGCACCTTTTCTGTTTGACCTAATTTTGTATTTGGGATTCATTGTTATAGATTTGTTTGTGGAAGCGTGCATTGTTTTATCAAATATTTAAGTTGAATGAGCATGTTGTTTTAAATTTTGATTTTTTCTCCATATAGAAACTTTTCAGTTTGGAGGTTCACCTCGTTGTTAACTGTTCTTAAGTAAGGTGTTGAGTAACTCCCGGTTCAAATTGTGTAGCAATAAAAACATTTTAGAAATTCAAGGCTTCAAGCTGTAGATGTGGATTGCACTTTATATGTTTGACTTAATTTGGTTTTTTCGGATTGATTTTTATTGATTTTATATGTTTGTGGAAGCTTGCATGTTATATGTTATTTGAATGAGCATGTTGATTGAAATCCTTAATTGTGTGTTGGTTTTTTCTTTCAATTAGAAACTTTTTTAGTGAGGTTGTTTGTAATTCTTTGTAAGCTGCGAGTAACTTTTCAATTCATTTTGTGTAGTAATAGAAGCATTTTATAAATTGAGCAATGAGTGTAGAGAGAAATGATTGCACTTTTTTGTTGATATTTTTTGTGGTTTTTTTTTTTTTTTTGTTGAAATGCTTATGAATGCATTTTTCGTATGTGATTAGAATTACAAGGAATCTAAGTCATAGAAGGAGGAGAGAAGGATAAACTCGGCACCATAAATTTTTTTTTGATTTGTTGCTATAAGTTTCTGTGAATGTTTTTCATGTAATACTTTCCATTCTCCTGTGTTAGCAGGTTTCTGTTTTCTGATTAATTTTTTTGATCTGCTAATTTATTTTATTTGTGTTATTGTTAGTATTAAGGCTTTGATATTTTTTATTTTGTGTTGTAGCGATATGTGGCTCTAAAAGTGCAAAAAAGTGCGCAACATTACACTGAAGCTGCAATGGACGAGATTACGATATTGAAACAACTAGCTGATGGTGATCCAGATGATAAAAATTGTGTTGTGAAGCTTTTGGATCATTTTAAACATTCTGGTCCTAATGGGCAGCATGTGTGTATGGTGTTTGAGTATTTGGGGGACAATCTTTTGACGTTAATAAAGTATTCCGACTATCGTGGGTTGCCTCTGGCGAAGGTGAAGGAGATATGTTACCATATTTTGGTTGGGTTGGATTATTTGCACCGGCAGCTGTCTATCATACACACTGATTTGAAGCCGGAAAACATTTTGCTATGGTCAGTGATAGACCCGTCCAAGGACCCTAGAAAATCTGGCGCTTCTCTTATTCTTCCTAATAGCAAGGATAAAACCATTTATGAGTCTGGGAGTACAAAAGACAGCAAAGTTTCAAATGGTGATTTGACTAAAAATCAGAAGAAGAAAATTCGAAGAAAGGCAAAACGTGCAGCCCAAGGGTGTGCGGGGAAAGAAGCTACTGACCCTGAGCAAGATCCTGAAGCATCAGGTTGAGTACAGTTTTTATCATAGTAGAAGTTTCAAAATATGTTTTGCTTAGAAGTCCAAATGATTTTTTCTAATTTGTGAATACATCAGCAGATGCTGATGGTGTGAAGGGGACAAGTGTAGGAAGTTCAGTCCATAAGAGAGGGAGCCGATCAACGAGGCGGAAACTTTTGGAGTCTGTGGACCTCAAATGCAAACTAGTTGACTTTGGAAATGCTTGCTGGACTTACAAACAGTTTACAAACGATATTCAAACGAGGCAGTATAGGTGTCCTGAAGTGATCCTTGGATCAAAATATTCAACCTCTGCTGACATGTGGTCTTTTGCTTGCATTTGTTTTGAGCTTGCAACCGGTGATGTTTTGTTCGATCCTCATAGTGGTGACAATTATGACAGGGATGAGGTATATTGGCTTTCTGGTTCGTTTTATTTGATCATTGATGTTTTGCTATTAGTCTATTTCTTGGACTTAGTAGGTAATTTTGAGATAAGAACCTCTTTAATCTAGTTCAGCTGATGACCAAGAACATTATGTCATGGAAAAACATTATGAACAACAACAGCATATCCTTAAGCCCAAAAGATTGAGGTTGCTATATGAACTAATATATTAGTTCAAATGGTCGTACAAATGGACTCTTCTTCTCCATTCATTCTTATTTCTACCATCTCAATTTGTAACTTTACGTCATTCATATCTTTTTCCACTCTTGTCCTCCATGTTATCTTCGGTCAATTTGTAACTTCACGTCATTCATATCTTTTTCCACTCTTGTCTTCCATGTTATCTTCGGTCTTCCTAACCCTCTTAAGTCTCTCGAACTTCAGCTTTCTATCTTCTTTACCGGTTTGCTAATGCCCCGTCTTTGCACATGCCCAAACCACCTAAACGATTCTCTTTCATTTTTTTCTCGTTTTTAAAAATTCCTAAACCCTTTCTTATATCTTTGTTTTGAATTCTATCTCTCAAGGTATGCGTTCTCATCCATCAAAGCATTTGCATTTCTGCTACTCTCATCTTTCTACTATGATCCTTTCTAAAAGCCTAACATTTTGATCCATATAGTAGGTCGGTCTAATGGTCATTCTATAAACTTATCCTTTAACTTTAAGGAGGACACCTCGATCACGTAATATTCCAGTTGCCGCTCTCTATTTATGAAAAAATATTGTGATGATTGATGATGGAAAATAATATACAATGTAGTCTTCTGGTGAGCTGTTTATCAAAGTAGTAAATGGGAACTATAATAGAGATCAAATGTTAACATTTGTTGGTGTTTAGTGAAGGGCTACCACATTGTGTTCAGTTTATGTCATACCACCTTGAACTTTTAGTCTTAAATCTTTTTGCCAAAACACGTGGACATAGAGGAAAATACTACAGATGTAAAACTTCATTTTGAATTTGACTTATCAGCATACTATGAGGCATGTTTATGCATAATTTGTACACTTTTCTTTGCTTTCCTTCTTCAATAACATGATCTTTATAACACGGTGCTTCCTAATATTTGATTAACTGCATATTTATCTGTATTTTTTTGATTTCTCCAAGGCCCTTCTTTGGTTAAATGCTCATTGCATCTTGTTTATCATAATTCTTGCTTATGGGTTGTATCCTTAGTTACTCTTGTAACGTGTACTTATCATTTTGGAAAATATGGTGGTTCCATGTTACAAGCAGAACATACACGTGACTTAATTTTTCCTACTCTTGTCCTTGATTTGCCAAAGCCTTGATCCCAACGGTATGGGCTCGGCTGCATGAACCAAAATAAACTGATAAGATTGCTTTAGGAAATTTTATCTAATTATGTTTAGAGTATTCAAACAACGATGAGTCCGTTGAAGTTGGGGAGAGGTAATGAAGGATTTTTCTAAGAGCATTTTAAGATTTTTATTTGGGATTGAGCTGCAACGCTAAAGTTTTGATGCTAGCATACTGGCCCAGCGTTCTACCTCATTCTCTTTTTTAATCTTTTTTCACCTCGTTTCTTTCTACCTTCCATTTTCTTCTCTATTACAGGTCATCACATGCACCGATTATGGATGATAATAATAACCAAAACCCACTTTTCATCTCCTTAATTCCATCTATCTATTTGTGGATCCAAGTGCTCATTGGTCAAAATCCTTCCTCAATTTTTAGTTGCTTGTATGATCTGTAAAATTTTGTGTATGGTAAATTTCCTATTTTCCTTTTATGAGACTTCGCTTCTTTGTCTTACTTTTCTGGATTAAAACTATTTTCTAATAAAAGATTGTGATTTCTTATTACTTCTGTCTCAATGAATCCGGTATACGGGGAAAATGTTTATGGAAGTTTTTTGCTATTTGTGGAAAAATGAGACTAAGATAAGAAAAATTGAGTTTGTAGATGAGATCAAAAGAGAGAATGTGGGGCCAATGCTAACATGATATGTGGGGATACGCTAGGATAGCCTTGGAGGTTGGCATATGACTGTCCTTTGGTATCATTTAGTACTGCTACTGCCTACCAAAAGGGGCATTGAGTTCTACTTCTCGGTCTAGCAACAAGATTTTCAATTTTATATTACTATCTCATTGGAACATTTCTTGAGTTAGGATTTCAATTGCAATTTTTGTACACTCTACAATTACACTTGATTGAATTACTTGAGACACTTCTAGTTTATCTGTATATGTTCCTCTGATGCATCCAACTCCAGTTAGGAGTTTTATGGACCCCTTATCTATTCATTCCACTTTCTGTTGAGAGTAAAAAATAAACACACAAATAACAAAAAGAAGATCTAGTTCCTATAGTTTTTTTTTGCAGAGAAGATAGAATTAGTGTCTTAGAAATACATAACAGCTATTTACTTTTTTAGAGAAGGTATAAGAAGAGATTATATGGGTATTGAAGGTAAAAAGTTACATTAAATTGAGTTGGATTCTTAGTGAATAAAGAGTGAGAGTCCTATAATCTAAAACAGAATATTTGCTTAAATGAGGTCTTCCAAGTTCCAACCAAGTAAATGGGATAGTAAACCAACCTATGTATGATTTATACTCTGCCTTGTGGCATAGGATCGAAAACTAATTTTATAATGTAAACTATTTTTAGTTCTAGCATGACTGGAAGTAGTATTTATGTTTTTAGCATTAAAAAGGGCCTATCACTACATTTATCTCATTTTTTCTGCATAAAATGATATCAATGGTTGAGTTTGTGAGTATTGTGATTTGTGACCCACATTCAAGTTTACTTCAAAATGACCGAAGTTTGACCCTTCTACCAAAACTATTAGTCACCCAAGTCTGTTGAAGAGAGGTGTCTTATCATCTTCTTTGACTGGTGCAGACAATTTTGGTAGCTGGTTATGATTGCTTAGCTACTACTCCCAGGTAATTTTGTTGCAATATGTTTCTTTGCACCTGAAGTCCTTGTACCGTTGGTCCCTTTAAGGTTGGTAATGCCATGTGGTACCCATCTTCATCCTTTATTTCTCTATATTTATCTGAATATTCTCTTGGAAAATACAAGTCTCAATATTGATGTCTGGGCCCCGGTCTAATCTTAAAATTGGGCCGCAACAAAAAAAATAAAAAAAATTTATTTCAAAAACCTATATTACTTTATTATAATTTTATAGTATGCTTCTATACAATTCAAGTTAATACTAAGCTTCTAATTTAAAACGGATAAATAAACCATATACAACAACAACCCGTCTTGTATGAGACCGTCTCACGGTGAGACGATCTCAAAACATGAAGCCCATAAGCTGAAAACTTCTATTATTGGGTTATTTGACCCAAGCATGAGGTATGTCTAACGATGAGACCGTCTCACACGAGAATTTGTGATACAATATTTAGTTTACAAAATTAAATGTAAAAAATGCAAGATTATTGTATTACATAAGAAATAATAGAAAATTCATGTAAAAAATTATAAACAAAAACAAAATTTGACTTACTTGAAGAGATAATGGGTACTCAAAGAAAATTGTCAACCAAATAAAAGAGCTCTTGTTTTTTTGTTTGAGAAGGTAAGTATAAATTATACCCCATTTACCCACGTAAATGACGCCATTTTATAGGCTTTTTTTTAATTTGTTTAATTGAGAAGAGTAAAAGTCAAAGATGTTTTTTTTAATTGGAATGTGTTATTGCATTAGTTGGGAAAGTTTACTCTAACGGGTCATTTGCAAATTGCAAGAAAAGAATCATTTGTTGTTTGGGCTTTATGTTTATACATTTTTGGGCCCCCAATATTTTCAGAAATATTTGGGCCTTGTGCTGAGGACCTGGTTGCTCAGGTAAATAACCGGGCCTGATTGATGTGAAACTCAGGGTACTTAAAAAGAGGGTGTGGAAGACCGAACATGATCTGGTGAGCAGTCGTGGAATGGGATATTTAAACTTATAGATTGAGATGATAGAAAATTGACATCAATGGAGAAGAATACAAGTGATTGACCAGTGGAAATGATCTATTGGTTCATGTACTAGCCGACCCTTAGGATTAAGGCTATAACATTGTTGTTAATACTTGATGTGAAATAATTTGGTGAATAATGAGATGTTAGTAGTTAATAGTTTATGTATGGAGTGTGCATGAACACTTACTAATTACTATTGGGTATTTTTTATGATGACGGTTTAGCTTTTTCTGACTGATTTATAAGTGATGGGAATAATTTGATCTTGATTCATTGCCTGGTGGCTTATTATTCCTTTAATTCATGTAATTAGTAGCTCCATGAGCGGGATCTAATGAGTTTCACTCGTTTGTTTCACAGGATCATTTGGCCTTGATGATGGAGCTTTTGGGAATGATGCCACGTAAGGTACTAAGATATTTTCGCTGATTTAAAGAAAATTTACATTTTCTATTGAGGCATTTGCTTCTAAGTTGTGAAGTTTATCATTTCTCAGACTGCATTAGGGGGACGTTATTCCCGGGACTTCTTCAACAGATATGGAGACTTGAGACACATTCGTCGGCTTCGTTTCTGGCCACTTAGCAAGGTTCTTGTTGAGAAGTATGAGTTTAGTGAACAAGATGCAAATGACTTGTCAGACTTTCTAGTTCCCATTCTTGATTTTGTCCCTGACAAACGTCCTACTGCTGCTCAATGCCTTTCTCATCCATGGATTGCTGGATGCCCCCGCTCTCTGGAGCCTGCTCCACCTGAGAGTCAACCGGTGGATGCTACTGCTTCTGATGAAAAAAAGAGTACAGAAAAGGATGAAAGAGAAGAGATGGAAAAAAGTATGGAGAGCATTACTATAAGTATAGAATCGAAACCCAGCAAACATTTTGTTTCTTCTCCCAAACCTTCAAAAACAGCTGTAACTGGTTCATCAAGGTAGGAAACGACACTGCTTAAGCAAAACTTTCCTCCAAAGCCTAACCCATAACTTTCTTCGTACCTTGTTGCTTTTACTCGACACAGTTTTGTCTGTTGTTCAATCCGTTGTTGGGTGTAATGCTGTGAGATTGGATGCATTCATTTGTTGTGCAGGCAAAATCTTGATCGGAGCCACAGCTCCAGAGGAAAGATCCTCGAACGATTCTGAACTTGGCTGGAAATCTTAAAAGACAGTTGATGGGAATTATGTTGTACGGTGAACTCTAGCCTGTGCTACTGCGGCCTTGTTGATACCTTGTCGATTCTGAAAAGGTTAAATGTACTATATATTGCAACATACCTTATTGATTTATTAAATTGCACTGAACTAAATTTTGTCTCGTATTACTTTGTTTCTAAGTTGATGCTTTTTTGCGCAAGAGTACATGATTGACTCATAATGCTATATTGGTTTTTATCACTTTACTCTCTAATGGCATCTTCAGATGCCTACTCTCTACACCTAACTTCCAAAACAAAAATCTGTGGGATAATAGCTAGCCACCATCACACTATGGCTCTCCGCTGGCTTTGATTTTTTAAGTGTGATTTTGGCTCATGTAACAATCTCATATTGATTTGGTTTATGTAACAATCACATTGTTGAGATTATCTCATCATTGTACCCAATGTACAATTTCTAAGAGTCATTAGTTGATTATGTCACCATGATTATACTCATAGTATTCTGTTCATAAAAGCCATAATTAGGATTTAAGAAGAAATATGAAATAAGGAGTTTATGATTAGTGAAACTTTTGGCTCGAGAAAGACCAACAAATAAAAACTAAATCAAAAAAAAGACATATAGTAAGAGAAGACAAGACATGTAAGCCAAATATATATATATATATATATATATATATATATATATATATATATATATATATATATATATATATATAATGGCACAAACAATTAATAAACAAAGATAAACTACTAATGGCTTGGTATACAAATTCAACCTTTCAACTATTTTTGTCTCTATACTCTAATCAAGCCTCTTAATAATAATAATAATAACAATGATTATTATTAGGAAAAATTATCGTGAATAATACAACATTTTGTTAATTTTTATAATAATATCAACTATTAATTAATCATGAATAATATTAATTTAGAGGATATTTTTCTTAAATAATATCAACTTTAGTTTATTAACTAATTTACCAATATTTTTTGTCTTATAATTACCTATAATTTGATTTTTAACATGTTAGGGATTTTTTAGGAAAACACATTTATAAGTTTATATTATTCATGGTTAATCAAAAGTTGGTATTATTGTAGAAAAAAAAGCAAAATATTGTATTATTCTTGATAAATTTTTCATTATAATAATAATAATAATAATAATAATAATAATAATAATAATAATAATAGGATTAAGAAGAAATAAAAAAGAGAAGGAAAAATGTAAAAAAAAACCTATAAATACAAAGGGGAGTGTCATACTTCCATATTCACTCCCAGCCAAGAAACGAAAAGCGGCACGAGAAGAAAAGCGATTCTTAAGAGAATAAAGCAAGACGGAAAAGGAGAAGGAACAAGGAAGTGAGCGTTGCGTCGGCCCGTTCCGCCGTCCATCTGTGAAAAGGTAACTGGTGGTCCGTTAGGGCTGCCGCCAACACGTAGAAGGAAAAGTCGGTGAGAAATTTGCGTTCTTTTCGAGTAATTTCCCGCGATATCCCGGCGACATTTTCGGCTAAATGTTACGAAAATTTCCTTGTAATTTTGTAATTTACTATATCCCGAACTATTATTAGTTTTTTAATTTCCTCTTTCAGAGATCAGGATTCTGAGTTCTGGCTTGCGATGGAAATAGGATCCATAGTAGTGAAAAAAGTCGCCGGGAAGTCAACTGTCATCCGGTGTTTCTCCAAGTACCCTCTCAGATTTATTGTACCCAATAAGGTGAATATCTCTCGACAATACCAAATTCAATAACTTTCCAGTTTAATTGTTGGGTTTTTGATTTCTCATACTTTTTTGGTAAATTTTCGTCTTCCATCGCAGGTGGGAAATCGTAATGCTGATTGTGTATGGATTTACTCCGTCAGTTACGGGGGAGGAATTGTCTCTGTAAGCTTCTTTTTTTCTTAGTTCTTCCCTATTCTAAGCACCCTTTGTCCAATTTTTAGTGGGTATTTTATTGATAAGATGAATATTTTAGTGGGTATCACAGGTGGGATTAAAGAATGAGACGGTTTAAAGTAGTATATGTATTTCTTAACCTTTCATTGGCCTGAATTTGTTGAAAACATTGGTATAGGGCGACTCTATAAGATGTAATTTCACTATTGAAGATGGATGCACTGCAGTCTTGACAACACAGGCTTCAACTAAGGTAAGTTCTTCATTTTTGTTGGAGTTTTGAACTTGCATTGGGATGTACTACCTGTAAACTTATTAATTTATTCATGATATCGAATATTGACATTTCTAGTACTACCTCTTTTGTTAAGATACATTTTTATCATGTTAACATTTTATGTTTTGCTATGATCTAATTGGTTTTTCTATTCTATTCCATACACTAATGTCTAATTATCCTTATCCACTACAGAAAATTCGTCTTATTTGGAAAACTCAATCAACCTCTTTTAGTGGAAAGAGACTCCCCAAACTAATAGTTATCCCACCATCTCTTTTTAATGCAAATGTAAAGTATATACAAGTCAAATTGAGTAGACTATTGATGTGGACTGTTGGAGCTAGGTGTAGTAAGCATTACTAAATTTCTAGCCGAGCTTCTTTACACTAGAAGCTTGACTTGAACTTTACTAATATTGATCCTTATTCTATTCTCATGGTGAATATAATTGTGAAACTGTTACTATTGTAATATATTGGAAAGAATTACAAGTACACAAATGCTTGCTCCGTTTTTCTATAGTTATGTAAATAGTGTAGCCTGTAAAACAAGAGCATGAGTAGCATTACCAGTTAGATATATATAGCCATTTTGTGTCAAGAGATTTGGGAGGGAGGTGGAAAATACTTTTGTGAGAGAGCACAAAAATGAGGCGAAAGCTCAAGGTGGAATGTAGTTATGATCTCGGCCTTACAGTTTTGTCAGGAATCATGTTGTTTGATTGTCAATTCAAGGTTGTTGATGAACTAATTTACTACTTAATATGAGTACTATCTTTAACAAGAATGGTTGCTCTTTCTTTGCTTGACATGCATTTGATCTTGGTCAAAAAAGTTGTTTTAAAGAAATAAAAGAAATCGTCATGAACAAAGTTTGTTTAAGATAATTGGTAAGAGAATAAAAATGATAACCCAAGATTCTTAATACCATACAAAAATGATAACCCAGGAGAATAAAAAAGTTTGTTTGTGATTTTTAAGGTATACAAATCTGTGGGATCAAAAGGTTCGGAGCAACTTTTGGAGGTAAAAATTCTTCTCTTTTCAACTTTCCGTTTGAGTGATTAGAAAGATAGCAAATTCCTGGCATATTAGTTGGAGTTGTAGTTTATATCAATTTACCGGTTCCTTCCATTTTGTTAAAACAGAGACAATAACTTCTGCACTTTTTTTTTTATAAAATATCTTCAAAAAGTTGTAGTTTCCTGCTTAAGCAGTTAGTTTGATTTTTAATGCAAATCTTTGCGTTGCTTAAATTTCCACCAATTCCCAAAAATAGTAGACATTTGCATTTACCACTTGACTTCTTGTCATTGTCCTTGGTAACATACAAAATTGTGCTTGCAAATGTAGTTTTTTTCCTACTATTTATCAGTTGACTTTTGAATGTTCTTCAGAACTATTTTGCATTGTGATTTAGACTTTTGAATGTTTCTTTAGTATTTATCCGTAGACAAAGTAGACAATTGGTGTTTCTAGCAAGTAGCTATTTCTTAATCATGGATTAAGTCTTACAAAAACAGAATCCTTTTAAACATTGGAGTTCTGCTGGTTCCATCTGTCTCTGGATTATTCATGAATACATGATTTAAAGTACAAATATTTTTGGGGTTTCAGGAGTCGAGGAGTGGATGCTTGTGGATCAATTTTCTTTTATTAACTATGGTCAATTTTTGGTGCAGTAGGCAAGTGTTGGACATGAAGCACTGTTGGCTGTAATTCCAGATCCGGTGACTTGTTTTGCCACTGCTAGATATACTCAAAAGCAAGTGTTCAGGGTGTCATCAGACTCAAATTTGGTGTTGGTTGATTGGTTTACAAGTGGACGCTATGAAAGTGGAGAAAGATGGGAATTTGGCTTATATAAGAGTACCAACAATATCTTCTATGAAGATGGCCAGCCTTTGTTTCTTGATACGGTTAGTTCTTTTCTATTTGTGACCAACTACTATTTATCCCCCTGTTTTGATTCCTTAAATCCCTTATATTTTGGCCTGGTTTCTTTGCTTGATTTTCCAGAGGCAGGTTTTAAAGTGATTCTCAGAGCTTTGTGTAAAATTGTCTGCACTTACCATGGTAGTGTTATGTCAATAATTTCATAGTCCCAAAGTCTGCTTAAGTAAATCTATGTAAACATGCCAATGTCATGGTATATATTTGTTATCACAAATCATTGGCTTAGAGATTATAAGGTGGAAAAATGTCATTTTATTACAAAAGTACCAATTTGTGGTTATTATTTGCATTCCTAGATCTTGTAATGTTGTACAACTACGAAGACGTCGAGAATTGACATCTAGTAACTCAGAGGGCACAAAGAAAAAGTGTAAATGTTTTTGTTTTTTTATTTCTTTTGTTGTTTAAGCTGTAAACTGTGATTGAAGGATTTTTTTATTTGAAAAATCATACATTTTTGGTGTGATGCCCCCTCGTTTTTGCACATACCTTTAAACTAATTTTGTTTCAATTATATATGGCTGTATGAGGTGATTATGGACACGATTCTTGTCTCCAATGTCCTTCCTACCATTCTAGAAGAAATATGTTGCTGATCTTCTGATGCACATGCACCTACTGAACTAGTCGTAAATCAGCCCTTTTGAGTATGACCAACTAGTCATAGGCTATTGAAACTCTTTTTTACTTCAATATCTATACTGTTATTTCCTCAATTTCAACAACTGAACTTTGTTCTAAATGGTTTTATGGAAACGTGTAATGGATATACCATGTGGGGAAGATGTCATACATACAAATTATATGATACTGCTCAATAAATATCTTAGCTTATGCTGTTCGTTAATGTGAAATGTCTTAAACATTCCTGCTGCAGATGCTGCTGGAGCAAGGAGCCATTAGCAGTGTTTCTGCTTGCATGCAGGATTACCAAGTTACAGCAATGATCATAGTATATGGGTATGGGTTTCTGGATCTACGAATTACTTTTGGTTCTTCATTATTTAATCTATAATTAATCAACAATTTCTTGGAAAACTATGTTGAAAATGTTTTATTGATATAATTAGTTACCAAAGCCATGTTGTAAGAACTAAGAAGACACCTTCAAATTTTGGCAAAACACTTATTAGGAAAAGTAATCGACAACCACCGTATATATTTCAAGTTTTACGTGTGACTAAATTTTTTTATGCAAGCTTAGGTTAGGGTAACACCATCTTAGGTCATTTTTTGGCCAACTTGCCATATTTGTAGTTAGGTTTTCACTTCATCTGTTAATTGAACCCTAGTATGGACTCTGGTGGAGATTTTTTTATAGTGGCTTGAGTAAAGCTAAAGGACATAATTGATAATTAATGTTTAAGAGAAAATGAGGAGGTGAAATCAAGGGAAGTCAAGTAGGAAAATTAACTACAGTAATGAATTGAGGCCTACATGCTTTTTTTTTTTTGCCGAAAATTAACTAGTTTTGTACGGTGGTTGCTTTAATAACAAAATTGATCTGGTGGTTGTGCACAAAACTTGATACATATAAGGTGTTTGTTAAATTTCTAGTATACTTCTGTTTAACTTTTGAAGGTGTACCTTTCTCCCATAATGACCTCATGTATTTGGGAGAAAGAATAAATATAAAAATCACTCTATGTTTGTCTAAATGTAACCATAACAACAAAAAGTGTGGTAATAAGGGCGTGTTTTGGACATTCGGAAGAAATGATTTTGAAACATGAATGGATCGAGCAATCATAATTTCTCTCTCTCTCTCTCTCTCCTCTCTCTCTTTCTTCACAAGTTCACTTACTATCATAGACACACCTGGCTGGTAAGCTTTTTTATGATGAGCTCCTTGTTCTCTAGTTGAGTGATGTTAGATGTGCTTCCAAGACGAAGATCTGTTTGGGTATACAAACACCAACATTTCAATGGAGTAATACAAGGATTAAAATTTAGAAACTCAAAAGATCTATCCTATGTTTTTGAGGTTTTATTTTTTGCTTATAATTGAAAATCATCGAACAGAAATAGATTGAGAGTATGATCAGGAATATTTGATGCAGGATTGATGAGTGAACTTGGGCCTTATAATTTTATAACAGTAAGACATTTTGTTATTAATGGTCAATCGGAATTGACCTCTTTGTTTTTATGACGACGAGGTTGCGTATATCGGACCTCCGAATTTCTGGTTAGGTGGAAACCACGTAATGGAAGTAATGGAGTGTTTTACTGCTAACCAAACGACCTTAAATTTTATACGGCTGCAGGTCAATAAAAGAAAAAATAATTAATTAGTTCAGTGTTTAATGTGCATTTTTTTCTGCTAATGTTTGATCTGAAATGAACAATATGACTATCATGTGCCACTAAGTTTGGTCCTTGAACTTCAAGGTTGCCCCGCTCCTTTTATGGACTTGAGTTTATCTTCTTTTTGAGTTTGGATTTATCATTACACCTGCTAATCCTCAGCTGCTTTCTGTGGGCTTTACTCATTATTTCAGAATTCAGCCCTTCATAAGCAAGCTCCTTCTCTAAAATATCTGCTATATCATTTTAAACCTTGACCTTTCTGTATGTCTATATCCAGTTTTCCTCTATTTAAAACATATTTCATCAACAACAAAATGCTGTAGTTCTAGAATCAAATTGCTGTAGTTTTAGGTTTCCGTCGAGAATATAATAAAACGTTTTCTTTTGTTCTTTTTTTCCAGATTGCTTTGTTATTGGGTGCTGCCTTGAGACTGTTTAGTGTTTACTCTATGCTATTATTTCTTGATGTGATTAACCATGTCTCATTGATTCCTCTCTTCTGTTAGGAAGTTCATGGTACTTCCCGCTCCCTACTCTTTTTCTCTTGGTCATTGAGTCTCCTTGGTCCAAATTTGGAGTGAAGACTGAGGAGGTTCAGAGCAAGCAATATATGTGCATGTCCCATGAGTCATCACCTATTTCTGTTCTTGTTTACCCTTCTTCCTCAATATCGCTTACATAATTTGTGATTGCCTCTGGCTTTTTTAGTGCTTATTTTTAGCTGCACAAGTGAAATCTTGTTGATGTCATAAAAAAGTTGTGATTGTATCGCCATGATTTGATGATGTACCTTTAGTAGTAGGTCACACTTAGAAAATACTCCTTGTCAACTTGATACTTTGTTGGTCTACATAATCGACACTCCAACAGTTTGTATATTTTTGACTTAAATTGAAGAACTTTTGTATATTTTAAAAATTCAAATTTCACAGAATAATGGCTATACTTATGGAATAAAGATGAGGCCATTCAGTAAAATAATGACCTCTTTGTAAGATTTATAGCTTACCGTTCCCCAAATCCCCATCATTTAACCTATGATTTAAAATTATGGAGTAACAGCCATTTTAAGTAATAACATATTAGCCATTAACTTTTTTTAAAATATATATATATATATATATATATATATATATATATATATATATATATATATATATATATATATATATATATATATATATATATAAGGCTCTAAAAGGTCTATAGTAAGTGTAGTGAAAAAAATATGGTAATGTACACGGTAATACGAGGGGATGCAGTTATCGTGTCGCCAAATTTTGGCCTAAATTATGAAATATTGCTTAAAACGGCCTAAAATGCGGTTTTTTATACCTTTACAATATGGATAACGATAATATCAGAATGGTAAATTTGAAAACCTTTACGATATGGCCAATATGATACAATACGACCTTGTTTTTGCACTATGATGGTAAGCTTTCATTTAAATTTATGTCCTATAAAACTTGAATTACTAGGATAATATGAATATTTTCCATGTTAGCAATTCACATTGCAATGTCCCCCGAACGAGCCGCAACATCTTGTGTTTGCAATTTTTTTCTATGGTTATATTAGCTAGCTGGACTAGCAATTTGTTGGTGGATGAAGTAATCTGTTATTGCATGGTGCAAACTTGAAGTTGGTTTAATGGTCTTTGTATGGCTTACCTATATAGGTCTGTTTCTTTTTGTTTTAAAACTAACTACAAATTAAGTGCCTTCTTGGTTGTAGACCAAAGATGAAGCAATTGCAGAACCAGGTTCAAGAAAATGTGAAAAATACAATGTCCAGTTATTTTCAAGTAAAAGCCAACGTCTCAGGATTCAGTGCAAGGACAAGTTCTGAGTTGTGCTTAACAAAACCAAATTTTATTGCGTCGTGCAGTTTTTTTGGCTCCAAGGTATGATTTTATTGTCTTGTTCCGTGATGTTAATAATTCTCTCTACATTTTTATTGATTCATGCCGTCATCATAGTCTTTGCTTGTTGATAAAAAAGAAGCAATCCAGTCGCAAATCCATATCACAACACGTTTTTTCTATGCACAAGCAAGTTAACATAATCTTCTCCATGAGAAGAAATAGTCCACATGAACAAAATTTTAGATAACCTTCAGCCGAAAATCGTAAATGCCAGGAAGTATAGAGAACATTTCAATTAACATCGCATTATCAATTTAATTTCCCGTAGTAGCACCAAAAGTTTAAATATAGTTAAAATGCATCAAATTTTTTGAGCCTAAAAAAAGCAGTGAAGAAGCCTATAATTACTTGAGCAGAGATGTCTTGAATAAATAGCTCACCAATTGTGAGGTATTCAAGTTTGGCATTATCATTTTTATCTCTCACGCTTAGTTTTAAAAAGCTCGTCTAGGCACGCATAAAGCGAGTGTTTTGGGCAGGGGATGGGTTGGGCTCCTTGATAGGGTTGGGAGAGGTGATTAATTTTTTAAGACTAGCGCCTTAAAGATAGTTTTGCTATCAAGGTCAATCGGAAACAACCTCCTTGTTATTACAAGTGTAAGGTTACATACGTTCAATCAATATAAACAAAATCGCATGTCATTGCAATTGTGATAATGGTCGTGACATAATATACATTGCATCTCAATGTGAATTGTTAACCTTAAAGAAATTGTAATATAATCTAAATTAAGACGTTTCCATTTCCCATGTGAGAAATTTTTAAGGAGCATGTAACAATTTTATTGGACGGAGGAGTATCTTGTGACACCTGGTCATTTAACCTGTTTAGGAGGTTAACAATCAAATGAAACTGTTTTGAAAATGAGTCATCACATGAATGGCATTATTTTGGTGAAAACATAGTCGAGATTATTTTGATTAATAGTTTAGATCATTCATGTGAATATTTACTCAAAAAAGAGTTTTCCATTTGCCGTTTGCCATGTCAAAATCATCGTACTGTCACACTATAATTTACATCGTGCATTTTCGTGTAAGCGGAATTTGAAAACACGGCTAAATAAGGGTAATTGTTGCACATACTCCCTGTATCTCTTTATAATTGCTCCATTTAACCCATGAAGCTCTCTTATATTTGAATGGGACAAATCTATGAGGAACAAAGGTCTAATCGAAAACATTGACGCATGTGGGTGTATGAGGAATTTTATCAATACTTGTATATGAGCCAAAACCAATAAGCTAAATGTCCAGTCCCCAATGGCTTATTTTTTAGGGAGTTTGATTAGTATATTTACGAGAAAGAGGATATAACTTCTCCATTTCCAGCATGTGGATATGGCCATATGGGGAAGATTCAGGTAAGCTGATTTGATGTCTTATTTGTCTTTTTACAATAATTTCGTCACCGTCAGGCGTCATGTGTCTTTTAGCACTGAGGACTAGTAGAGCCCATATACTTTGAATCTTGCAGTAGTGGTTCAATTTTTCTTTTGTTTCTTCCTCTTCATCTTCAAAAAGCGTAATTATATCAACAAATTATAAGCTAATGACAATTAGTATTCACTGTGCCTGATTAAGCTAGTGATTAGAAAATTTCAATTCAAGCATCCCATGTCCCAACTCTGTAAAAGTATTCTACATCATTCATTATGTTTTGCCGTAGGCCCAAGCTTGAAAGTTGAAACCCGAAGCTACTCTGTTTTTTATTGCAATTTGGTAGTTCCGAAAATGTGTAATTTGAAGTTTTGATACTTGTGTATGGATAGCATTGAACTCACCTAAACTTAACTTTTTGCACATACATTTATTACAATTTAGAAGCAGTATTTTTTGATTTTCTTTTAGTGATATGTATTTATATATGCTTATGCTGTGAATGTGTTGTCCATTGTCATTAAAACTAGTATTAAATATATGATTCCATACTTTAGACAATGTACTACTATAACAAAAGAGAAAGGACTGTACTGCTGTTCTTAGAGTGTTTCCAACAGGTTTTTTTATGATGTTCAATACACTACTTATTTATTGGTCTAAAATCAAATGGCTTGTTATGTGTTTGACAGGGTGCGGGTCTTATTATCCGTGTATGTGCTCTATCAACAGAACCCGTGTATCAGTTTTTACGCCTTCAATTCGCGTGCTTAGAGCCAGTTCTCGGAGTTGTGCCGTATAGCACATGAATGCCGAGGGAGCATTAACATATTGGAGTCGACTAGGAGATCGCGAGTTAGATGTTTGCATCCATGTTTAGTTCAACTGCTTTCAAGATTTTTATTTTTATTTTTTGGTTGCCTTCCTTGCATCCTGAGAACACCTTTTCGGTTTTTGAAAATGCAAAGAAGCCCAATAATACAATCCTGATATTTTTTTTTTTTTGAGTTGATGCTGATAATTTAATTTAATTGATGCTAAATGTGAATACGATTTTTATATAATACTCCTATTTCTTATTTTTAATTAAGTATGAATAATACCTATTAAGAGGGTATTTTCTCTAGCATTTAAAATTATTTGATATCACATGTCGTTTAGGCAAAAAAAAGAAAAAAAAAAAAAAAAGTCCGCTTCTCCCTCTACCACCCCACTGTCAACCACCATTGAGCATTCCCATCGAAACCCCCACCATGATCACCACCCTCACTTCTTTTTAGGCACCCTTACTCTTTGCCCTGCTTACCAATTGAAAACCTTTGCTCGAGATAGTTTGAATTGCAATTTAATCTTGTTGAAATCTTTAGAACTAAAAATTATGAAAGAAATTATGATGTTGTGTAAAGGTAAAGAATTACTTATTAAAATAAAAATAATAGTAAGATTAATTTAAATCAGTTTAAATCAAATATATTACAATGATGTCAAGTTCTATTACTAAAAAATTAATCAATAATTTTAACTTCTCACCTATAATCCAAATCAAAGGATGGTAAAGACTACCAACTAAGTTGAAGTCTTGGATATATTGTGCTAATTCTGGTATCCCACTTTGTATTGAATGTTCATCCACATATTCACACTACAATATGCTCAGTTTAGTTAGTTATGATTTTTTTACCTCCAAAATAATCCTACCTATTGTCTATTTGTTGTGAATAATCCCTACTATTGATTATTTTTAAAATTCAATCTTTGTATATTATTTGCTGACAACACCCCTTTTCATGTTTTAACCGGTTAATGTAGGTACCTACTAGCTGTTACGCTCACTTTTTTTTTCCCTTTATGCTTCTTCGTTGGTTTTACCTTACTCTTCTTTAATTTTAGGTGTCTATAGTAATCGGTAAAAATGTGAAAAAGGGGTGCTATCAGCAAATAATATACAAAGGTTGAATTATTTAAAAATAATTAATAGTAGGGATTATTCATAACAGATGGACAATAAATAAAATTATTTTGGACAATTTTTGCTATAGATATAACTATATATGTATATATATCATCTATATTTAGTTGATTCCAACCAAAAACACATCAAACTCTCAAAATTCACCACCTCTTCTAAAACCTTATCTAAATCCCCTATCTAAACCTTCAATCTTGATATCTAATGTCTAAAAATATTAACCTTTTTTTTTTAAATTAGCTTTATAGTTTAATATTTTCTTTTTCACTCTTAATACTTTAAATCATAATTAAATACTAATGTAATAAAATCTTTTTAAATACCAAATAATTAAAATTTTAAAATACATCATATTACAAAGTATTAATGTATTATAAAGTCGCTATTTGTCCTTTCGTAGCAAAATTAATTAATGTAGTGTTTGGAATCAAGTATTTCATTTCAAATTATAAATTTTAATTATGAAATCATTAATGAAGAATTTGAGAATGACAAGGTTTGGGTAGTCATTTTCAAATTTTCAATTTTAACTACTTTAAAAGCAATGATGGAATTTGATTTAAATCTAAATTTAAAATTTTTAATTTGTCAAATAATAGATTTGATCAAATTCCAAATTTTCAAATGAAATTATTGTTTCCGAACATAGCATAATATTATTAATTGTGATGATGATTGATTAGCTACCCAAATACTGTATCAAACTGTTGGGTTGGGGTTTTAGAGGAGGAGGTTTAGGATGTATTTTTAACAAAAAAAAAATTGAAACGGAAGAGCTATGTATTGTCTATTAATATACTCGTCTGTTTCTTTTTGTTTGTTAGTCCAATTAAAATTTTTTGCACTTTATAAATGAGAAATTTAAATTTAATTTTTAAAGTATATATTTAAGACAAAATATATATTCATGTGGAATCTAGTTAGATTCGTTTTGATGTACAGATTTTAATATATAATTTTTACAATTTTTTATTATGTGTAATATGTGATATTGAGGCTCATTATTTGCGTTGAAATACGTGAAAAATAAAGTAGATAAACAAAAAATAATGGAGGGAGTATTCAATAATTATTAATAATATTATTATTATGATTTCTCATTGTGACCGCCTTATTCAAAAATTTACGCTTTAGAGAAGGCAGAAAAACGAGTTATTACACATTTAATTTCGATACTTATTAATGTTTTTTTTTATATCCTTAATTGAAATTTACAAAGCAATGCAACCCAAAAATAAAAATATCAGTATTGAAGTAATCAATTGAAGATTATTGAAAAATACCACTCCATTTATGTAATACAGTTATTTGCAGAATTCTTTTTTAAAGGAAATGTTTCCAAACATGTTAAATGAATTATTTCCAAAATCTTTTCCAGGAAAATATATATTATCAAAAATGTGTAATTGAATTAATCCTATTCCTAAGGAGGTATATCCAAGATATTAAAATAATAACAGAAATATATAGTTTCCTTTCCCAAAAAAAGAAAAATATTGTTTCCTAAAATTAATTTTCTTGGATAAAACTATTGATGTTCAAAACAAACTCGACAATTTGATATATGATTGACTTTGTAACGAAACTTGATTTTGATCCTATTGTAAAATGAAATTTAAAATCACGTAAAAACAATATAAAAACAAAATTCGATTTTAAACCAATTTGAAATATTTAATCTAAAATCGATCAAATAATTTGAATAAATTAGTCGTAGTTATTGTATGAGACAGTCCTATTGAAAGACGTGTCTCATAAGAGGTGATTTAATCAGATGATCATCCTTAAGAATAACTAATAGCCTCTAACATGATAGTTTTTTGACCACATTTAAAGATTTTCACGATAGTAGTCAATGACAATTAGTATACCTCGTTAAAGGCATGTGGCTCCCAAACTTTCAATAGTCTTATTATATAAATCTTCTCTTCTCTTCTGTTTTAGTCCATTACTAAACAACACCAAGAGCGTAACGCCTCCTCCTTTTTTCCTTCTCTTCCTCATACAACACTCTTAAATTCAGAATTCTGCACTGTGTACAACAAGCTTGTACAGCATCAATAAAACTGTATTTTTTTTTTCAAAAAAAACCCAAAAAAGTGAAAAAAAAAACTAACTAGAATATGATGGGTACAAGAGGGTTGGTTTTTTATCTGCTGTCAGGCTTTTCTGTGGCTGTTTTTTCACTATTTTTAGTCACTGATTACCAGAAAACTCATCAGAAATTTGAAAGTATTCATCTTTTTTCTGTTAATTCTGCTGTTTCTGGGACTGAGAAAGTTTGGCCTGTAAGTTTTCTTCATGTTTAACCATTTTATGCTTTTTTGATGTATATCTTTGATGGGTTTAATTCAAAAACCAAAAAAAATTGCAGAAACTGGAGTTTGGATGGAGAATTGGTGTGGCAACAATCATTGGGTTCTTGGGTTCAGCATTCGGAACCGTTGGAGGAGTTGGTGGTGGTGGTATTTTTGTTCCAATGCTTACTTTAATTGTTGGGTTTGATACCAAATCTGCTGCTGCTCTTTCTAAATGTATAAATTTCTTTTTCTTTTGCAAATTAACTGTTTGATTCAGTGCTTCAAAGTAAAAAAGATTTTGTCTTTGCATGTTAGTATTAATGGGTGTAAATTTTGGTTGGTAGGTATGATAATGGCTGCTTCAGCATCATCATTTTGGTACAATCTTAGAGTGCAACACCCATGTAGAGATGTACCAATTTTGGACTATGATTTGGCTCTTCTTTTTCAACCCATGCTTATGCTTGGTATCACTCTTGGTGTTGCTCTTAGTGTTGTCTTTCCTTACTGGCTAATTACTGTTCTTATCATAATTCTTTTCTTAGGTTTGTACCTTACTATCTCAATCTTTCTTTATCATCAATTCCCTCTTTGCTTTTGGATTATAATTGACTATATCAACATTACTCATGCGCACTTCTTATTTACGTCTCAAGTTGAGGGGAAATAACCTCTTTGTTAAAAGGTTGTGTATTCTGAAACCAAACACCGCCCAGGTGGGACCCACTTATAACTTATAAGCATATACCATTGGGGTAATGGATTGAATGGATGGAATTAAAGAATTGAATTACTAATCATGATTTATGTTCTTAATATTGATTTATTGTTTGATTAATTAAATGATTAGATTGTTGGTCATTGTTGGGTTTGCCATTGGTAGATTACTTGTTTGATCCATTGTTGCGCTTTACAGGCACGTCATCCAGGTCTTTCTCTAGAGGGATCATGATGTGGAAGGAAGAGACTCTGTTGAATGTAATAATAATTAAATTAACAGATCACCTTAATTATTGCTTATTATTTATTTCTATTTCTTAGTTTATTATTGCAATAAGATTCCTATGACAATTCATTTGTATGGAAAATCTGTTGAATAAGTTGATCTTTTTTTTTTTTTTTTTAAAATTTTGCAGACAGAATTGGTTAAACAACAAGATACCTTTAGTAATTCTCATGGCGAACGTGAGTAATTTGAGGATTAATAGTAATTTCATGTTTAAGATTTAATAATTTCCTAATTTTTGGTTCAAGAAATGTGTTTTTGCTTGTTGATCTACTTGCAGTTCTTATAAACACAGAGTATGAGCCTTTAAGTCTAAAGGAAGAAAAATCAGCCATGGTAGGTAAACTTGTTTTTGCTTTGTGTTGATAGATTGTGTTTGGTTATTAGTATTAAATAGCAATAATAGGAATGACTTTCAATTTCGGGTTTTTTGAAATGTGTTACGTCATTCTCATGAAAGTGACGCTCTTACCCTTAAACTATGTGTTCTTTATAATTTTACATTATTACCTAATATTACGATTTTAAATGATAATGAATGAGAATTAATGAAGAAAATGAATCATTAGAGTAGGACAAGCATGATCATAAACCTTGTCAAGTATTTTTTTTTCACTAAATTACATTATCTGTTATTATCATTTTCACCATTTAACACTAAACATCCATAGGGCCCGAACATGATGGGAAAATCCAACTTCATAAATTACAAAAAGTCGAAATTTCTTGGGTTGTTAATTGGTAAAGATCATTAGAATTTGTTGGAAATACTTCACATGTGAGGAAAGATTCCACGTCACTAAAATAGTGGATTGTGGACTTGCATATAATGCTTGGTGGTAATTTTTTAATACCATATAGTTTTTGGAAAGAGTGAACCTCATCAGTGTGTATGCAAGTCCAACGCTTATTAACCGTGGGTTTGTGGGCCTGAGCCCACGGGTGTCTCGTGGGTGTGTCCACACAAGTGGGCCACGGGTGATTATGTGAGGAATTGTCACAGCCTAATAGAATTTGCATAAGTTGTACCTTTTACAAACATATGAGGAATTGGCAATTTAAAAAAAAAAATTTCTTCATTATGTATAGCCAAATGACCAATTACTATCTTGGTGTTGTTAATAAACACTTTATCCATTAATGACAAGAGTCTTAAAATTGGATGACTGAATTGTGTAATCCTGATTTTATCTTGTTATGTGCAGCAAATTATGTCCTTTAATCTAAAATGGAAAAGATTACTATTGCTTCTTATTGTCTGGGTTTCCTTTGTGCTCCTTCAAGTCTTGAAGGTAATTAGCTTCTATTTTTTTGTCGCGCTTACTTATTTTAGTAACAATTTATGTGACTAATAGCTAATATTACAATATGATGTATTGTTCAACAGAATGATATTGCTGCCTGTACTTCATGGTATTGGGTGCTGAACCTTCTTCAGGTACTCAATTCTACCGTTTATTTGATTGAGCATGTATTTTTATCGTTTGCTGCTTGCAGGGCCAAAATAACTAGTTGGAACAGGCCGACCATTGCCCATCCTTAAATATAAGTTAAAATATTATACTCCTTCCTATTCAGCCTAAATGTCCCATTTGATTTTTCACACTTGCCGAGGCAACATTTTAAACCTTAATATCTTAAATTATTCTTAATTAAAAATTATAAAAAGTTGATATTAATAATCCTTGTATTGAGACGAATCAAACAAGATCTCACATGACTATGTTTTAACTTATAGATTAAGAGTAAAATACAAATTAAGAGGGATAAGTGAATAGTGATAAGTGAATAGTACCAAAAATCAAATGGGACATTTAGGCTGAATAGGAGGTAGTATTTATGTTTGAGTCACAAGTCTCACTCTCAACATGATCGAAATGTTCAAATACCTTAAACTCTTACAATTTTTAGACCTCCACCCGTAAAATCCTGGCTTTGCCTCTGGGTGTTTGGCTAAAGATTATTTACACTCTATGTTTGAGTCACAAGTCTCACTATCAACATGATAAAATGTTCAAACACCGCAAACTCTTGACAACTTTAGATCCCCACATCAAAAATTCTGACTTCGCCTCTAATTGTTTGTCTAAACCTTCATGTTTTTTGATACTATTAATTTGTTATCTTTTGATGTGACTTTTTGTAATTACTTTCTCTTTTATCGTGGTTTCGTAGTTTCCCGTAGCCTTTGGAGTTTTCGGGTATGAAGCAGTAAAGTTGTATGAAGAAGGGAGGAAGAGGAAGATAGCTGGGAATACACAATCAGTTTGTGAAGCTTCAATTGAGTTTACACCCATAATGCTCTCCTTTTGTGCACTTTGTGGTTTACTAGGAGGTACTGTTGGTGGTCTTCTAGGATCTGGTGGTGGGTTTATCTTGGGCCCATTGCTTCTTGAGATTGGTGTAATTCCTCAGGTATAAATCTGTGAATTCTATCATATCTTCTATCATTAATGTCTTAGGGGTAACAGTTAACAGTTCAAATCATTGTAGTATCTATCATGATCTCTTATGACATTTTTTTTGTGATTCCGGATAACGATAACCCCTACAGGCAAGAGGGGAGGAGGAATTGATCTTCCTATACCACAACAACAATGCTAGACCCTTGATCCCAAAAGATTGGGATCGTCTACATGAATAAATATTTTAGTTCCGACCTCTAAATTTGAATTTTTCATATCATTTTTCCCTCCTGCCCTCTAAATCATCTTTGGGCTTCCTCATCCTCGTATAAATATCCCAAATCCAAATTTTCTTGTTAAAATCTCCCTATACACGGTGAAAATTAAACCCCTATCACCCGGATGGAAGGGAAATCCTTTAACCGATAGGCCAACCCATAATTTTCTCGAACATAATTAGCAACCAAAATCACGTGGGCACAAAAT
The DNA here is from genome assembly GCF_026212465.1 of Amaranthus tricolor. Classification (NCBI taxonomy): domain Eukaryota; kingdom Viridiplantae; phylum Streptophyta; class Magnoliopsida; order Caryophyllales; family Amaranthaceae; genus Amaranthus; species Amaranthus tricolor. Next base: position 29,484,386 of record NC_080051.1, on the reverse strand, counting down.
TGAAAATATCTAACATCATTGTGGAAAAAACCTTTTAAATTTGCTGACATGATTCTCCTTAACTCTGAAGTAGCCATGAGAGGCCATGTGGGGTGTAGCATTAAGTGGTTTAGATAGGACAAGTTGTCAACATTGTCCTCTTTAATTTCTCTAATTTTTCTTGTACCTCTACACCTCCAAGCTTGCATTATTTTTTGTGGTGATATTTTCACCACATGTATTTGCAAAATTTCTATCTCATTCTTTACACTTCATGCATTTCCTATTCATAAATTTCAATTTATAAGCATTCCATCAATCCCATGTTATGATCGGGACAAAACCTTATTTCAATATAGGAGAAAACTTTTAAATGTTTTTGGTGTGTTGAAAATTACAAGCTTTTCATGCGATTTCAATGATTTTTCATGAGAAAATATATGAACTGAACTTATTTATATTGTACATGTTTTTCTTTGCTCAACTAAATTTTACCGAATTGAATTTATTTTTACCCAACTAAACTTAAATTTGCAAATTAAACTCGGCGTATTTTTATCAAACTAAATTTGTTTTTGTTAAATAAACTTAGTTTTACCAAAGTTTGTCGGTTTGAGTTGAACTATACAGAGCCTTACCATTTAAAACAATAATAGGATTAGCTGGGGTCAAGAATCCTTGTCTTAAGCCGCACCTTGATTCAAATCTCTATTCATGTTCAGTTAACATTTCCATTAATGTGTTGAGTTTCTCATTTACCGCATAGATCCGGTAGGTTGGCCTGTTGGGTCTCAACACTCGGGTTGATGAAATCATTCTTACGATGTTACAGTTTTTGTCTTCTTGATCTATGGACTGATCATTAGAATCTATCTTCTACTTTACATCTTTGTAGTCCTTAAACCTTAAACAAGTTTTCTTTTAGTCATTCTCAAAAATATTAATGTGGAAGTTCTTGTTGCATAACATTAGTTAAAGTACTAGAATGCTTAAATGTTATCAAATGGACAATACAAACATAAGTCGAGGTAAAGAAAACTTTCCAAGTTGGCCGAATACTCACTTCTATAGGCGTGTTGAACTCGGCCACCAATATTTAGTTTTATATTCAATATTAATAGGGTTTTAAATTGAATGACCCGTCTCACAGCCTAGGTAGACTCGGGCCTAGATTTCCCCATGAAACAGTTGGCTAATTCTTGTTTGATCCGGTTTTGCTTTATCTCAAATGTAGTTTTTTGTTTGAGCGTACAGGTGGCGAGCGCAACCGCAACTTTTGTCATGCTGTTCTCATCCTCCTTGTCTGTGGTGGAGTTCTACTTTCTCAAAAGGTTCCCAATTACATATGGTAGGTCTTCATTCTTTTGTCTCATATTATGTTTCACCTACTGGTCTTTACCATTATTGGGAAAGAGCAGGAAAATGATGCTATCAAATGTGTCCAATGATAATCCGAATAATAATAGTAAGCAAAATTCTCTACGACCTTCTATGGCTTGATGTAGACTTCTATCGAATCAAACCCATTCACAACTTGATCGTTTTATTACCCTAATGTCACTAAGTAACTCCGACCTAGGTGGGATTCTTTTACCGTTTGTAAATGAAGAACTTGAGCATGTCTAATGATACGAAAATATTTGCAGCCTTGTACCTTATGTCGGTTTCACTTCTAGCTGGGTTTTGGGGACAATATTTTGTAAGAAAACTCGTTGCGTTCCTTAGACGCGCTTCCCTCATTGTCTTCATCCTCTCTGCCGTCATTTTTGCTAGTGCTCTCACAATGGGTAATTTCTTTGCATTTTACAGTTTTGTTCTATACTACGAGTGTATTTTAACAATCTATTTTCTTCATCGGCAAGTTTTAAGGTTCATTGCTTGATTGTATTGTTCAGGAGTAATTGGGATCGAGAAGACCATTCATATGATCAACAATCACGAGTTCATGGGTTTCTTGGACTTCTGCTCGAACCAATAGCAACCTCGATTTTGTTCATCGGTTTTCGATTCTTAAATTCTTGTATGCTAAATTTTAAAAATTGTTGGTCAATGTCGTATTGACCAACTACTAAGATCATCATTGTGAAAAAAAATAAAGGGTAATTCTTAATTTGATTTGGGTCAGCCATGGTTGACACCATTAGTATAGTCTTTAGTCTGAAGATGTTCAAGTTTAAGAAACAGTTTAAAAAATTACATGTTAATAACTAATAGTGTTCATAGTATATTGCTAATTGATTCATCATTTGCTCCTCTCCCCTTCTAAAATTGTACTTTCTCCACCCTTCTTATTTTATATTATATATTATATGTTGAATTATTTATGCTATTTTACATTATTTTTATTTTTGGATAATGGTCTAATTTTTTTAAATCTCATCTATACATTTAATTATTTTTTATTTGTATAATTTATTTTTTCTCTTTATTTATTATTAAATATTCATCTTTTGCTTCTGTATAGAAAAAACCATATTTTTTTTGTTATTATCTTACTGGGAGTACTTATCATTCGGTTTTTTTATTATTAAATATTAATTTATAGTTGATAGAATAAAATAATAAACAATTGAATAAAAACTACATTGCTATTTTGAACTTTAATATTATTGACTGAATTTTAGTTTATTATTGTTAAAACTATTATTAATAATTATATGTATAATATGTTGTAAAATGTTACGTCAAAAGATTAGATTTTACTTTCTCTATTTCTATTTATATATGCAACTTTAGAGTTTTTACACAACAGAATAAAACACTTTAATTATTAGTAACCGTAATTATTGTACAATTAGAATTTTTATAAATTAGACATTTGAAAATTTAATTAGCAAGAAAATTAGGACAAAGTCAGCCTATTAATAATTTCTTACCAAGTAGTGACTAGTGAGAAGTATTAGTTTAAAAGTAACATAGTATTAGTCAAATAATACTTTTTATAACCTTGCTTATTTCATAAGTAAACTCCAAAAGATTCCCTCAATCTATTCATGACAACCGGGGATCTAATAATATGAGTACACGAGAACAGAGAGGGGATTCATGACCCGACTTTGATATAAATTTAAAATTATGTAAAAGTTTAAAATGAACAAGATTTAATTTTAAATCAATCTGATATAAAATCAACTTATTAATTCGAATTTACACACGTAACAATCTTGCCCAAACACCTCAATAATTTTTCAAAAAAGAAAATATTACCTACCACTAATTTGATCTCTAATTTAACACCTTGGCATGCCAATCGCCAGCTATAAACGATGCAAAGTTTTTCATGTTCCCCGATGAGCAATCATATGTTCATACTTCGCATTTGGACTCTATGTAAATAATTGCTACACATTTATACATTGTTTATCATGTTAAAAAATTATATAATTAGACCCGTTAAAATTAATTTGATTATTCTTGGTTAAATATTTGATTATATAATTTAGTATGCTTTCCCATTTGAATTTAATCTAATTTGATATTATTATCAAATTAGGCTAACAGGACCGAGTGCCGATCTGAATTTAATCTAATTAAATATTGCAAATTTGGCAAAACAGGACCGAATGCATGTCTATATGTGCAATATTCCCACCACCCTTTAACCTATGGAGATTTATCCTTGCCCAAAATCCAAAATGATGTGTACTTGAATGAATACTAAGATTATAGAAAGAAAAGCAAAAACGTACACAATTTCCTGCCCCCTCAAAATCAACATACACAAAAGGATTATAACCAAAAACAATATGCAAACACAAAACCTGATAAACTACAACATATAAAACGACCAAAATATAAAACTATTTCAGTTCAAACCAACCAAAATAACATCATGTTCATACTGCTAATGTGTAGCCTTCCCCTGATCTTTATCGCCCATCTGTCCGGTTGTGCGTCCGGTTGTGCGTCGCGCATCCTTCAGAATATCAGCTGCTGCACCTGGTGGGTATTCCTCCACCGTCACTGTCACCGTCTTATCTTCAACGCTCTTGCCTTGGCCCCTTCCCACCGTGTCGCTTGGCATTGTTAGTTTGTCCTTCATAGTGTCCGCTACGTTCCCTACGACCCCCAGTATGTTTTCAGTTTCCGCTTTTCCCCTGATTCAAGTACAAGGGAAACATTCATCAACATTCAACACATTTATACACCCATAAATTCATGATCGATACTACTAGAATAGAATAGGCCGAATACCCATCTAAGTGTGTTGAACCAACTCGATCGTTGCAAATTTGAATTCACAATCTGACTCAATTGGAGAAAAGCCAAGAAAATTATACCTTAGTGCAGCAGCCTGACGATCAGCTCTAGCTCTTTCTGAAGAAGCTTTATCTTGTACACTGTAGCCTTTCTCTCTGAGCTCTTCCTGTGTGCCCTTGTAAACATCCTGTACCATTCATTTTTCACCAATTATTCTTTTGTACTACACATCCAACATCCCACATTAATATCACAAATTCACAAGTTCATTTTACTTATTACATGCTATATGATCGTTTACTTGGCAGGGCTCTAGCTTTGTAGGGTCTACTTGGCCATATTCCTCTGCACTCTCCTACAATGGAGTAGGCCCCGGAACCTAGCTTTATAAACAGCTTTATAAACGGGATTTACTGGATATGATGCTATGATATGGTGCATTGTATATTCAAAAGCCCATGATGAATTATTTGCTACATGTTCTAGCTCTATAGAGAAAGTTTCTTGAATCATTAAAGAGACGGTTTATATAGCTAGTTACTATATTGTAACTAATCATAATTTTCAGCATGTCAAACAAACCAACCCAGTTTAGGAAAACAGCAATCCAAACTCCACCTATTAGAGCCAATTGCCAAAGAGACCCATAATGTATACTAGAGTAGAAACACAACTTAGAAGTTTTGCTAGTAGTCATACAAAAACATCAAGTATATATTATAAACACTTTATTTATCTTTGAGAAGCTACAAACAACTTACATTACAAAGGATGTATCAATCAATTACAAAAACACACATGACACACATCAAATTTTAGAGAGAAGAGATCTGAATTCTAACCTTAACCTCCTCTTTCTTCTCCAAAGTCTTGTTCTTGGCAGCATCTCCAGTCTCCTTTGCATAATCCATAGCTCCTCTCCCTTTCTCTTTCGCCGCCTCAGCCGTCTCATTAACCACCTCCTTAGCCTCCTCTTTCTTCCCAGACAAATAACCCATTGCCCTATTAGCCACATCTGCAGCAGAATCCTTCAACTCACCCAACTTACTCACAGTCACATCCTTCCCTTCTATAGTCTTATCAACAGTGTAATCCTTCGTCTTCTTCGCCTTATCCGCTGTGTAATCCTTATACTCCCCTGCTTTCTCCATTGTTACATCCTTAGCTTGCTTAGCCTTATCAACAGTATAATCCATGTATTCCCCTGTTTTCTCCATTGTTACATCCTTAGCTTGCTTAGCCTTATCAACAGTATAATCCTTATACTCCCCAGCTTTCTCCATTGTTACATCTTTAGCCCCTTTAGCCTTATCAGCAGTATAATCTATATACTCCCCTGCTTTCTCCATTGTTACATCCTTAACCCCTTTAGCTTTATCACCCACATAACCAGCTGCATCCTTGGTCTTCCCAACAGTATAATCCTTATACTCCCCTGCTTTCTCCATTGTTGTATCTTTAGCTTGCTTAGTCTTATCAGCAACATACCCAGCTGCATCCATAGTCTTCCCAACAGTATAATCCTTATACTCCCCTGCTTTCTCCAAGGTAATATCTTTAGCTTGTTTAGTCTTATCAGCCACATACCCAGCAGCATCCATAGTTTTATCAGCAGTATAATCCTTAGTCTGCTTTAAACTCTGGATGGTATTATCCCTACCCTCCCTAGCACGGTCAGCCGCCTCTCGAGCACGAACAGCAGCAGCATCATGAGATTGTTTCATGTTCTCAGATGTAACTGCAGCTGATTGCTTAGTCTTCTCTGCTGCATCATGGGTTTTACCAGTGACAACCTCTTTAGCATGTTCATAGGTGCTCTCTAAAGCATTATACACAGAAGAGAATATCCCAGGCTTGGTGTTTTGTTGATGGGTATAAGTTTGATCTTCAGTAAATGTAGTTTTTTGTTGTTGTTGTTGTTGTTGGGGTTGTTGTTCTTCCCTAGCAGATTGGATTTGGTCAGCAGCATATCTTGCTGCTTCTTCTGCTTTTTCTTCCTTTCTTGAAGCCATTTTTTGTTTGTAAATTTGGGTTATGTTTGTTGTAATAAAATGATGATATTGTTTCCTTTTTGGGTTTGTTTGATTTGGTTTGATGGATTATGATTGTATAATGTGTAGTGTTGGAGGGAAGAAATATAGAAAGAGGTCAGAGATGGGAGAACATGACGCGTGGCAGGAGAATAACGATGGTGGCATATCAAGGAAAGTGTAATACGAGGAGATGACACGACGCCAAAAGCCATGCATAAAAATACGTAAATTGGATTATGTTAGTGATGAATTTTTTTTATTTTTTTATTTTTTTATTTATTTTTATTTTTTTTATAGATGATGTTGTGATGAAGTTGAAGAAACATTTAATGGATTTACAATGTGAGATATTCTCTATCGTTATATAGAGTTTGCCCTGTTTATTAAAAAAAAATATTGTTACCTCTATTTTTTATTATGTCTTATTTATTTTTTAATTATTATTCATTAATTACTACAAACATCTTGTTTGCTTTTTAGTATTATTCATCAGTCACACTTGTTTTGTAATTTATTCTTAAACTATGAATTAAAACATAGTCTAATGGAATTTTGTTTGATACATTTCAATATAAGGTGTATTAATATCTATTTTTTATAATTCTTAATTATGCTCATTTAGAAATATTAAAGATCGAATTAGTACGTCCCTATGAGCGGGATACATTGGTTATGATGATGATGATAAAAAATTGAATTAGTACATTGGCAAACAGACAAAAAGCAAAGGAGACATTTGAAAAGAAACGGAGGGAGTATTAATTTGTATTTTATTTTTAATCTACGTGTTAAAATATAATCAAATGATATAAGAGTATATTGTTTGATCACAAATTCTTGTGAGAGACTCTCAAAGAGACCATCTCCGATTGGGCCGGCCCATTATATATCTTTTAGAATACGGTAAGTAGGCATTAAGGATACCGTAAGTAAGCATTAAGGATAGTGTAAGTAAGCATTAAGAATACGGTAAATAGGCATTAATCTTTAATGGGCTGGGCTTGAGATAAAGAGACGGTCTCTCATGAGACTAACTGTTATTTGATTCGTCTCAATATAAGGTTTATTAATATATTTTTTGTATAATTTTAGTTACATATAATTATCACTGTTAAGTATTAAAATACAAAAAATAAATGAGACACTAAATATCACAAAAGATGTTAAAATAATTCTTAATTCAATACCTTTCTATGATACTAATATGTTTCTTAAAATTTGCTATTAATAGTAACATTTTTCCTTACATTGTACGTAATAATACTATTATTAATAACAATTTCAAAAGGAAATATACACCGATAATTGCATGTACAAACAAGTGACAAGTACATAGTTCATAGTTCTTTTTATCTTAGTGAATTTGCTACAACTATATTTGAAATTATCCGATTACTATTTTTTAGCAACGTTGCTGCATTTTCCTTTTAGATTTCATCCACAAATTTACTTTACTTTTATCATATCTACTACTATTTTTTTCATCTACTACTTCTATTTCCTTACTCTTGACCAGAGGTGTTCAACGGGCTGGATCGAGACTGGTCGGGTCAAAATTTAAATGGGTCGGGTCAGGGCAGGTCATGTCAAATGTTAAATGGGTTGAAACGGATCAAAGCCCGTTTAAATCCGACCCACTTTGACCCGTTTTTAACAGTTCATAAAATAAGTTTTTTATTTTACTTTGTGGCTCATTGGATCGACTCACCTATGTATATAATAATACTCATAAAAATATAAAAAAAGTGGTAAAATATTTTTTGTAACTGGCCCAGACCAATCCAATCCTTTACACCAAGGCCACGTTACTGACCCAATCCGCTAATGACCCACTAAAATGTGACCCGACTCTTAACCCGTTGGATCAACCCGCCCCGTCAAACACCTCTACTCTTGGCCCAAAAGTAACATTTCTGCAATATAGCAAATTCATAAGAACAAACGGTAAATCGAACCAAAAGTGTAGTACCCATGTTCAGTGAGCTATTGAATACCAATGTTGGTAGAGTTGTAGTTCATCCAGAAATAAGAATGATATGCCCCTTCGAAAGTGAATTAAGATGTGATACAACTTGAAACAGCTTGACCAGAAGTGAAAAAATGGAAAATAGCAGCTGATAAATGGATGATATTCAGATCTGCTCTTCATATTTACAACACATCATAATGTATGTTAATGAAATATAGTATACAGTTTAAAAACGTCAAAATTAAACAATGCCCAAAAATTTTGACGTCGAATTTGGAAAACATTTGGTTCGTGGAATCGGGTTATTTATACTTGGAATGGTTTTCTTGGCGTGGGATTTCGATTCTCTAATGATTGCAGTCTCTGCTTCAAATGAAAAACTTCAACCTGTAAATCGTGCAAGAGAACCGAATTAATGCACCAACACGTTTTTCCAAACAGTTACCAGCTAGACAAATTGTAAATGTCAACATACAATCAGGGAAATACGAGGTGCACACTTCATAAGCCAAGGAGATCCATCCCAAAACTATATGGCTATGGGAGGAAGGGTTAGTGTGCACACCATTTTCGTGGCTCTGATACCAATATACCATGTTAAATTGGGATGCACTTTATGTGAATGTCGGTATACAATCGGGGAAATACAAGGTTTAAGTTTTAACAAGGGTGTTTCCTTTTCCAAATGAAAGTTGCATCGTAATATAAAAATACAACTTAAACATGAAATCCAGACTTCATACCTGCAACTGGAAAGCTCTTGCTCGTTCATTAGCTAGCATCCCCCTTGTCGAATGTAGCTCCTACATGCACATTATAAGGGAAAAAGATACAAAAGAGATGGAAATAAGAAAGTGTGCGATTGACTGATGCATTACGGAAATACTCGAAATCCCGATTTGTCAAGTTAAACGAATGTCGAAGAAAGCTATATACCTTTTGGGTGTCATCCAAGACAGCTTTCAAGAAAGCTACATCATGTTCGAGCCTTACATTGTCTGAATGTACAATATTTGACAAGTTGTTAGCCTCTTCCTGTGCAAGCTCCATACCCGATAACTTCTCTTTCAGCAACTCCAATTCCTTCACTGTATCTGCCAGCTTTTTCTCCGCCTCTTGCCTACTTTTTAGAGTCGCTGACGCGTTTTTCTCAGCGGCTTCACGACTTGCTAAAGCCGCTGCCAGTTGACCTTCAAGCATCCCATTTTTCCTTATCAAGGCAGCCATTCTTGTTTCATACAATTGATATACGCTTGAGGGGGCAGAAAAAACTCCACATTTCTCCTCACTTTCTGGGAAAAGCATCTCCTCATTATCGAGGGGAAACTTTTCACATACCGAACTGGGGACACTAAGGTTTCCAGACTCTGACAAAGATGCTACGTCTTCCATGATAAATCTGCCTGAGGTCTCAGCTGGAGCTGTTTCTGGGGGCCTTCTTTGTTCTAAGAACTGAAATTCATTGACTTTGTTAATTTCTAATGTACAGTTTGTTAAAAATACTTCACATGTGAGGATCCTACATCGCCAAAATAGTGGGTTGTAGACTTGTATATTATACTTTATGAGTAATCCTCCTAATACCATATGGTTTTGGGATAGAGTTAAACTCATCATGTGTTGTATACAAGTCAACGCTCATTACTCGTGGGTTTGTGGGCCTGAACCCACGGGTCCCCCGTGGGTGCGTCCACACAAGTGGGCCCATGGGCCTATCATGTGACGAATTGTCACGGCCTAACAATCTTCTTACCTCTAGACTCTAGTTAGTCAAGATTAGTGGGAAGATTGTTTTGAAAGAAACACAATCAGATACAAACACGAGGAGGGAGATAGTCATGAAGAAAAGTAGTAGGCATTAAAATTATTCTCGAATCAGATCATGTTATATTTGACAGGAAACCACACAGTTAAGCATTCATCAAATTTTACTTAAATGTCACAAGAGCCAAAACAACCAGGAGTCAACATGATTGAACTCCCGAAGAAAATGCAACGGGTCTAGTCTTGCATATCAAGTAGAAATTGTGATAATATTAACAAGGGTGAAAGTAAGATGCATGGACCCACCTGTGCATATGAATTCTCATCGTCCGAACATTTTGTCGGTTTACGTGTTTTTTCCTCCTCGTTGTGAAACTGCTTCCTGAGAGACACACTTCCTAAGGCATTTGCTGAATCGGCAAGAACAGCCTCTGACAAAGATCTCCTAGAAGAGCCGTGTTCTTCTATGATGGATGATAAATTTTGTCTAAGGGAATCAACTGGACAGGATGAAGCACCGTAGAGTTGAGATGCAAATTCATTAGATGAAGAGCGTTTATGCGATGGCAATTGCCCAGGATTTTTTATTGGGGCCAACCTTCTCCCAGAAGAGGTTCCACTCTTGTCCAAAATCAGCACTTCCACCTGTAAAATAACAAAAATAATAATAATAAATTAAAACTTCAATAGATTTGTTAAACCAGCAAAGGGAGAGATTTTATCCAACCTGATTTGATGGTTCTTTCCTATATCCTCCAAATGCAACAAGGAAGTCCCTCTCCTTGTGTTGTACCAACACAAGACTAAATCCCTGCAAATTACATCAAGTAATATTAAAGTGGAGTATATATATTGTATGACATAATCCTAAAGATGCCACGGGCCACACAACAAGTGCAACACTTAATTTTTAAGCACATTGGAAACAGATGAAACTGTAAGCAATCTATTCAAATCAGTTTTTTCAGATGCATAGGGATTATACAGCACATAAAAGGTTCTTACAAGGGGTTGAGTATGGGTGGAACTGGGGATGGGTTGGGACCGTGGGAGGGAGAGAAAGAGATAGAAGATAGCTCACTTTATTGGTTGTGATGGATGATGGAGGTGACAAAGTCGCAACCAACCATTCAACTTTTACGACATCAAAAACTAAGGTCTCCGAATGTCCTGCACAAGGCACAAAAAATAACGTAAAAAGGTAAGCCATGAGTATTTTGAATCAGTTTGTCGATATGGCAGTTTTATTGCTATAGACCTTCCATCCATAACAAAAAGGAGATGCCCAACTGGGCAACTCTATCTAATGTTGTGCATTAAAGTTGTACATTCCCAATGGACTAGAAAGCTTGACCATGTTTTTGGTGGGTCTCACCAGTGTCACATGATTCACTAATCTCCTCGCGGATCGCAAATCAAAAAAACGAATTATGGTCGGTTTTGGACTATTCTAGGAAAATTTGAGCGAATCACGAATTCAAAAAGCGAATTATGTTACACAATGATGGACTATATAACACTGCATAGGATCGTATGTTCTTTTTGATTGTTTCTAAACGTTAGAAAGATTTTTTCTTCGACAAAACTAGGATATATCATCCCAGCAATACAACTCAGAAGCATATGCAAAGAGAGTAAAACCGAAATCAAGCAGAAACTTATGCTTACTTTTCTTCCGGCTTCCACCACCAGTGATATACCATTTAGTTCCACACAGCACGCCACAACAACCGGCTCTTGGTGAAGGATGGAAACCTCGGATCTTGATTCTTGACCACATCATCTAAGACATAACGTAATATTTTACATCTTAAATCAATCAATTGAACATTTAAGGAACGAGAAACATCTCAACATCGGATTGAAAACTTAGTATGGAAATATAAGTTAAAATGTTTTAACTTACCGTCTCAAAATCTAATGAGTACAAGTCGTTAAAAGTTTTAGACCTTGAAGAACCACCAAAGATATAGAGTATCCTGTCATCGTATAGTGCTGCAACATGATTGGACCTAGGAGATGGTCCTGTTCCCCTGCCCATCCATAGTAACGACAGTGTTATGTCCCATGTCAATATCAATTCTATAAGATTTCCATCATAATTTCTTTTTGAAATAATAAATAATTATAAAGAAAAATACGTGTTTTGGGGCGGAAAAACATTACCATGGACTTTCCTTACAAAAACACACATATCAACTAGCATTTAATCTTTTATTACTACGTAAGAATATAACAAAGAGACCAAAAAGATTTGAGGGAAAGTTTAATGGAACAAGCAGAAAGTGAGAGCCACTTACGTGCATTGAAGAGGTAGCCACGTCATTGACTTCAAATCAAACATGTGAAGATCATTTAACTTCCTTCGTTTAGAATCCTCACCTCCAAAAAGGATTAAAACCGAACTCGATTTGACCACTGTATGGCCACTGCGAGCAACCTACATAGTCACAAGCATCCATTCAGAATCACTGCTATCAAAATAACAGCTCCAACATAAAAACATATTCTTGTATGAGACGGTCTCACCAAGAGACGGTCCTTATATATGGATTAAATAGTCCATCTAGTACATACTATGAGAATATGAACTCTTTATTTGAGGTCGTCTAACCGAGAGACGGTCTCTCACAAGAGTTTTTTTTTTCCTAATGAAATTGATTAGTGTCCTCCAATGTCATTTTCATTCTACCTTTGATTGGTTGGTGCTGGGTAGAATTGTAGAACTTAGGAGGCACATAATAACTCACATTTATTTATACCTCAAGGAGAACTCTAAGTGAGTTTTTTTTTATTTCTATTCCAATTTTAACTTTATGAAACCAATAATAAACTATTAAAAGTATGCAAAGTAGAGAGGCTTGTAAATTTAAACCAAGCCAATAGTACATCATTGATCCTTTTTCTTTTCTTTCAAACCAAGACAACGTCTATTAAAATATGCAACCTCTTCTTAATCCTTTTTCTTCCTCTTCTCTTCTTTACTCAACTTTTGTTTAACTTCTATTCTCACTCCTTTCTTACAACTTCATAGTAGCTTGTGTAATGTTTAGTGGTACTGTGATGGGTACTGAAAACAATTGATGGAAAAAACAGAAATAAAATATGTGGCCTTTATGCATGCGTCTACAATAGATATCTTAGTCAACTCCCGGAATCCAACAATACGGTATCTTCTCAAAAAAATTTCATAAAAGGTAGTTTTGTGCCACTTCATTTTATAGGACCATTTCTTGAAGAAAAAAAAAAAAAAGCAAAACCTTCCTCAAGAAAAAGAGAAACATGGTCAAAAGGATTAGGGACACTGAACACGCAACGCTTTGTCAGTCTCACATATTTAGGATACTTGTGGTCTGAAAACCATTGAAAGCGTGTTAAATACAAATACAAGACAATTGCCATGCCCAATACATTCAGAAGCACAGATTATACATACAAAGACCAATAAGTATTTTTTTCATGCATGAATCTCAGTTGTCTCATAATTTATGTTTTAACTACTACTTTCTGCCAAAGCCTCAACCCAACAATATTATAGACAGAGAGGCATCGTGAATTTACAGGACTCCAAAACCTATAAATTTTCCTTCTTCCACAGAACATTAAAGAAGTTAGACATGTTCAGTTGCCGTGTTCCATAATCATCTTTCTACTTTCCACTTTCCACTTTCCACGAAATATTAAAGAAGTTAGACATGTTCAGTTACCGTGTTCCATGATGATCCTATCAAAACACAAGCTTTAGGAGAAAAGCAGCAAACACAGTCATGTTTCTTCAACAAAAAGGGTCATTTGTAAAAGGATATCAATTAGTTAATCTCAATATCCTAAAGAAAGTCTCAGTTTTGATATCGATTACTACAGCTAGATATGGGTCAGTTTTTGTTATGAACGTGAGAAATGAGTAAGCTTAGTGATAGAAGTTCGATGCAAATAAACATGGAAATGTCTGCGAACCCCATACTATAAGGATTAAGGTTTTGGCAATGTTACTGTTAGAAGCCATGAAGAGAGCGTACCGGTGCATCGCCCTTTGCTTCCATTAGTGACCAGCATTCTGTTTCTGTATCAAATGCCCATACTGCAGAACATGAACACAAAACAACTCTTTAACTCATCACAAGCAATAGAGTTTAGCAAGAAGAGCAATAGTCAGTAATAGTGCTCAAGATGCAAACCTGACATCTTTTCACTGCCAGGATCAGTCTTTCCTCCAATCAAGAGAGCTTTCTTACCACAGGAAACCTAATCAAGAGAACAAGGAATAAATATATAGTTTTGATGAATAAATGGAATTCCACGGCACAACACCTGCAAACTTGCGAATAAATAAAAGTTACATTCAAACACCAAAACATACAGCAAGCCATCTAGCAGGATAAACTTTTGGGGAATTAATCTTAAAACGAGTATGCTTTGCTTGCGATGTAAGTATAGTGCAAGCCACCTATATAGATGTCCGTTATGCAGTGTAACTGTGTAAGACATTACCAAATCAAGACCTTGAAGACAGGAAGATTCTCACAATCTTATAAACTGTATTTAGAATGACAATGATGGTAAGGGCCAGAAAAATACAGTCTTTGGACAAATGGCTCAAAAAATATACACATTAATCACATTAAATTACGATCATTTATTGATATATTACGTTGAATTTTTAACAACAAAAGCAATTTTCAAAAATTGAATCCTTGCCACTTCCTCCTTTCTCCCGAAAAACATACTGTTGGGAATTAAGACTTGGCATTGCTGTTGTTGAAGGATTAATCAAGTATATCGTAAACAATCATCAGTCTAGAGCCATAATCCAGATATTGGTAGTTAGAAGGATTAACACCAGTATCCTACCTGCTAGCATGTTTGCCGTCACTATGGCACATAGAGAAAATAAGTATCTTAAATAGAAAGTTTCACCTTAAGGTATATGAAAGACAAGAGTTGCCGTCAGATGAATATGATCTTGAGATGGTAACCACTATGTTCTCACCACCCCACCTCATACCCACAATTCTAACTGCATATGACAATCATAAGAACCATATGATATTCTTGGTGCAAAGTAGTTATGAATACTCGAATTTGGAGTATGAGGCTTTCAAAAAGGTGGTGACTTGATTCACATTGGTACGGTGGGTATTAGGTTACAGAGACCAAACTCTTTACTGCAACAAGTACATCCAACCCCTCTTTACTTTACCTAGGTGAAAGCCAATTTAGTGGCAAATAGTGCATGTTGTGTGTATTGTGGGTAACAGATATCAAATTTTGGTTGAGCCGCCTCCGGCCTCCTTATTGGCATCCTAACAGATAATTCATTAACCTTCCCAAGTCTTAGCAGTAAGATGCACAACGCACAGGCCACTGGAATATGCAACACCTTCATGAACCTCATGTGGGCACCTCCAGCATGGGAAGCATAGAGATTTTTTCATAAAGAAAACAGAAACTGTCCAATTGTGTCAATCTGTGCACCTCAGGCACCTGCCCTGCACTTTACAACATCACCTTGCGCTGCCTTGTTTGAGGTGCTCTCCAGCATAAGCTCCTAGCGCCTAAGTGCACCCTATGTTGCAGGTCATACTAAAGTATTTTTAGTAACGGATCCGTTTATCTATACATGAAATAATCATGGAAGTTAAAATATGCATGACGACTCATCAATTCATCCTTTTTGTTGTTAGAATCTAATCATCTTCACACAAATCCATATAGTAAGGTCCAACTTTCCCATCCAATCAATCAACACACAAGATCCTTTCTTCACTTTAGACATGGAATAAGCTAATCCCTCGTATAACATTAAAAGACTTCTATAGTTTTCAATGTTGAACTTTGATTGTTCACTTCTAAACCAAGTTGACAATAAAACATAATTTACCTAAAAATGTATTTTCATTATCCTCATACATATTGAAACAATATTTGTTAAGGGTAAGATTGCATTCACCAATTGGCATTGGAGTAATGGCATGTCGTTGTGGATATTAATATAAATTGTGAAAACAATAGCATTAGACATGTAATCAAAGTAAACTCATTACACTAATTATTGAACCTTAATATGCACAAATGCCTCATATCTCAAAGGGAGAACCATTTTTTGGTCTATGACACCAAAATATCTTATGGGCTTATAATAGTCAATCAAAATCTAACACAATAAGTACTGGGAATCATACCAAGCTATGCCCTCGGCAAGATGGGATCTTCAAAGGTAAACTAGTGGGAGACAAGTATATTTTCGAAGAGGCTGACGTCCATGAAAATTGATCAAAACTAAGCACCTGCAAAGGGGAATCAATTATCAAACACCCAAACAAATCATGCACAAATTGTTCAAGGAAACACCAAGGATACAATTTACTTTAAGAAACTCTTTACAACAAACATCTATTAGACAGATTAGATTAAAAAGAGCAAACCTGCACATCATCTAACATTCCATGTATGGATTCTCCACCAACCACCACCATCTTGTTTCCTACCACCGTTGCAGCATGCTGCTCAGAAATACACGAAAAAACTCAACTTATGTAGCTTGGTTCAAATTCCAAATAGGTCAAAGCCTGAGTGATTAAAGTGAAATAAGAACTTTACATTGAAGCGAGGTTTTGGCTTGTCCCCCGCAATTGACAAAACCATCCAACTCTCACAGCTTCCAGATGTGCAATTGTTGATATCACGAGCAGCACTATCAGTTTCGCCTGCACGGTCAACAGTAACCACGACACTTTCACCCTGTCAAGTGTCAAGTAAAAACATTATCCTTACATAGTCAAATTCCTCATCCAGACCCGGTGCTACACAAAGCCAGGTAAGTCTGATGTTTTACATTGGAATGTGTACTCCGCTTGAGAGGTCTTAAAGGACTTTTAGTTCCTTGGGCAGGGTCAGAGAGATGCATCTTCATCCTGAGGCAAAAAAGAAGGTTGGCATCATTAGAACTCTGAAAAACAAAAGCCTGAATAAGAGAAAACTAAATTTATATTCAGTCATCAATCATCATCATGATCATCATATCCAGTGTATCCCGCATAGGAACTAAATTTATAGTCAGTCTATAGTTTTATTATAACCCCAAAAAACCCCAAAATACATGTAGAAGGGAACTTAACACGACCAAAAGAAATAAGTCAATAACTACCTAAAAACTGAAGAACCATGAACTTTCATGTACAAGTGATCAACAGGTATCAATCAAGCAAACTTTGAATAGCAGCAAAATGATGTATTTTAATGTTTAAACATGCGCTGCATGCTCGATAACAGCATTGTAACTTCTAGTTCTCAATGATTAGTATACATGCAGAGCATAATTGCATTATCAGTACCAAAATTGCTTAAAAGGGATGAAATCATGAAATGTTAAAAACTCAGAACAAGCAATTCCTAGAATTGGACATGATACATCCATAATTTATTAGCATTGAATGAAGGTTCCTTGAACACCAAATTACTTTAAAAGATTTTCAAATCTACCAAAGCAATTTTACTAGCATCGTAAAGGTTAAAATTCATATTTAGGCCAGCATAATTTTGGCTGATATTTGATGATAACAACCACATCAATCAAGACCGAAACCACATTTTTGCAGTATGTCTAAAATCCAATAAACAACAACAGCTACTAGTTACTACACAAAAACATAAGTCTAATATAGACTTAGGGCACGATATTCATTCCTAAATTGCCTCTTCACCTCTCTATACTCATTGCTCTCCACCCCACTAAATGACCCTTTCTAACTATACTTTTAAAGATTAAGATTGTTGCACATCCTTTTAGTGAGCACTAACGGTCCGTTTGATTGTTATACTAAAAGGTGATAATGGAAATAAATAGTAGTTTAAATTTTAGCATGTCATTCTTATAATAATGAAGAGTTGACAATAAAAGAAGTTGTTTTGTTTAACTTTTCATTACCACTTAATTCCACGTCTCCAAATGCTAATGCATTGAAATAAAATTTATGAAGAAATTGAGATGATTAGAGTACAATTAATATGAGCATAAACTTGTTAAGAGATTTTCACAATAAAATTATACTAAATTTTCATTACCATTTCAACCATTTAATAACGACTGCCAAACGAACCGTAAGTCCACACTAAGATCTACTCCCACCTAGAGTGGTCACTGTAATCGTACATTATTTGGGCCAAAAAAAGCAACTAGTTTATGAAAAGAGAGAGAGAACTGAACCTTCCAACTTTGGTCCGCCTCCGAGAAAACCCAAACATTTTCATTTGACAAGCTCTTCAATCTCCTAATAGCAAGTAAACAGGAAAAAAATTGTAAATTAGGATACTCATTCATTAGTGTAGGTATATACTACATACTACTAATATATTTAGTACTAATTCAAAAGCACAAAACTCCACCCTTTATACAAAAAGTAGCATTATTTAAAAAAAGAAATCACCTTTATTAACTATCTAATTCACCAACTAAAAAGGAAGGATATTTTATTTTATTCTTTAAAAACCCACAAAATTTAGGGAGTATAAAGCAATAAAATGCAGATGGTATTTCGATTTTACCTTCACTTCCTACTCACTAACCCAATTGAACAATTCACCAAACAGTATAATATAAACACAAAACACTCAGTTTTATGACACCCTTAATAGATAACATCCGGAATCAATTTCTTGTAAACTTGAGATTAATCTGCTTGTGAGTCTGACCTATAAAAATCCCAATTTCATGAATAATCAATTCAAACAAATTTAAAAACAACCCAGAGATTAGAAATGCATTTCACCTAATTTGTAAGTAGATGTAGTAATACTGAATAAACACATCCCCATCATGGGTTTCAGATAACTTAAGCTAAAACGACGGCGTTTTCAGGTGAGTAAATGCCCGAAAGGGAGAGAGAAAGAAAAAGGATAATGAGATAGGGTAAGGGTTGATGCTAAAGTGCGCAGGGGAGAGTGAGAAGTAGGAGTAGACGGTTGGAGTATTGGAAATGATGCAAAAAGAAAGGAAGAAAGAGATATGGACAAAAAGTAACAGCGAGAAATGGGTGCCATTGACAGTACAGTTTTTACTTCGAATGAGAAGCCATGCATTTATTACGTGCGGCAATATTGCAATGTTTGCGGGACCATGTTCTCTATGGTAGTTCCTTTTTTACTCACTTCATCACCCCCTCCATCGCACGTGACTTCTCATTATCCATATTATACTACTAAATCAATTTTTGCAATATTTATCATTATATGGGTTTTTACATATTTCGACTATTATATGAGAAAAAAATATAATTATGTGGGATTTTATTTTATTTGTCTCGGCGTATATTTTTATAATATCAAATTTTTTAAACTTTTAGTTATGTATAATTCTAGATATAAACGATTCGACAATCGCATTAGATTGCGCAAAAGTTTTATTTGGTGCAAGTAATATAGAATAGAGTTAGTACAATTTATGATCATCAACTTCTTTGCAATGGTTTAAAATTGGTTTTTGCTTTAGTTATAGTGTAACAAGTATCATTTTTTCCGAATAAGGTCATAGTTTCGATTTTCACATAGTATTACCTCTTTCTAAGCTAAAAAAAAAACATATTTACCATATTTTTAAATTTTTCTATAATATCACTTGAAATGTTGTTATTTGGAGTTTTAAGGGTTAGTCATTAACTTATTATTGGGATTAAAGGTGGTCATAGAAGGATTATAATATGCTTTGAGATTGTGAATCGGTTCTCTTCTATCATTATTGAACTCTACATATATAACTCAAATTAGTAATGTGCATAAGGAGGCCAATAGAGATGAAACTCAATCTTGTAAACAACAGTAATATAACCTTGAACAAACAAAAAGTCTCCCGTGCCACCAACCACAGGATGATCCGAAGGCTTTGTATTGTGAGTCACTCCAAGAATCGAGATTGAGCCTTTACGATGTTTGAAATTGAGAGTGATCTTAGCCATGGATATACTTTGTAGCCCATCAAGGCTCAACGTTATAGAAGTCCCTTAGGCAGTGCCAAGGACCATGGACGACGAGTTATAAGATGGTGTGGTAGTAAGTGGATCTTGGAAGGCAAATATGGTTCCAAATGGAGTAGTTGTTTGACTAACATTAGGTCCTGTTACTCCATCTAATATAATGTAAGCAGTTTTGTTGATCGTTTCGTGTTGATAGAGTGAAAAATGTAAGGATTTTAGGCTCGAGTTGTCGTGGTGGTGCTAGTCATGATGGTTAGATGTTGATTTGGTAAAGGCCGGAAGAAGGAAAAGGAGTAGAACATGAATCAATGAGAAAAACATGATGCAGGGTGCAGAGAGTGTAATACTGGTGTAGTATAGGAAATTTGAGATCATTTGGGCATTATAATTTGAAACGGAAGGATGAATTTTCAAACTTAACTTAGCTTGATATGTTAGAATTGTCTCTTTGATATGTGATGTAGTAGAATTTAATACATATTTTTGTGGAAAGTTCAAAGGGTTGAAAATGGTAAGTTTAGGACACTAGAATAAAGTATATGGTGGACCGAATATTTGTCTCTGGCTCTCTGCATGTATATTGAAACAATGTCTACCATTTTCTGTTGTTAAATGTCACACAATTCAATATTAATATATTTTTATATCAAATTACCAGAATTATAGTCTAGACAGTCCTAAAGTCTCTATAAAAATGAAATTTATTTTCCTCTTCTTCTGAAAGGTGGTATCATAATTTTCTTTTTTCATATGAACATGTAGGAGATGTGTTTGATTTATTCAATTTGTTGAACTAGTATTCAAATCTAAACAAGACTATTAAGTTTCAATAAGATCGTCAAAGTGTAATTATAAATTCAAGCTAAGATTGATTAGGATTTTTATAAGGGAAATACACTAGATATAATGAAAATGAGTATTAGAAGTTAACGTATTAATATGTAGTGACTCAAAATGTTCATATCTAGCACTAATAGTGGGTAAACTTATACTCCAATATACACGTTTACTCACGCGGGTATGTCTCTAAGATCATCACCACCACTATCTAAGTCGGTACATCCATCATACCCGTATACTCGTCTTGTACTCAACCAATCCTCGTCCCATTCACATCTTATACTCTGTCCAAGCCTACCCCAAACTCACCACCAATAATGAGCAAGAGAAGGAAGATCAGAATATGTGAGGAACACAAGAAGGAATGAAGCCATCAAAAAAATATATCAAGCTGCGTATTGGTGAGACTAGGTACTTATATGGGGAGACCATACTAAATGTTACACATCTAACAAAATTGTAAAAAATTTAACCATAATAATTACGTAAATGAGAGTTGCGTTATTATTAATATGAATACATAAAAATAAACTTTGTAAAAAAAATAATAAAAATGTGGTAAGTTCAGATTTTAAATTAAATGAATTCAAAAGTGAGAATCAAAATTATAAGAATATACTCCACCACTTACAATTTTAGATATTTGTTTAGTTATTTAAATGTCAAGTGAATTTAGTGCAATAGTCTTTTTTTCTTTATTTTTTCTTATTATATATATATATATATATATATATATATATAGCAAATATAACTAATTTTAATAGTCGAAAAATTCAAATGGGGTCAAATGATCAATGGGTTTATATTTGTCTCGAGATAATCTAAATATTGGTAAATCACTCTTACGTGGAAGAATTTAATAGGCTGAAACTTACGTATTTATTTTTTCTTTTATTAATCAGTAATTTTTTGTATTTGCCTCTACCCATGAGAAGAAGACACCAAGTATGATTTTTAATTGTTATCAACAGAAATAAATCATAATTGTTATCAACAGAAATAAATCATATCCATCTAATTGTACGTCTTAAATTTTTTTTTTTTCTGTTGGAGATTATTGAGGACAGAGGGCATAAGGAAACTATTACAACGGCTATATTTTTTTACAATATATCTGACTTATGTTGCTCATTATTGCAGAAGAACAAAGATTTCAGGCATATAGCTAGCTTTATTATATTAGTCGAACCATAATTAGTAAATAGTAATTACTAGGGAGTTAAGTACATTTAGCTATATAAGCCCATACCCAATGGATTAGTACACTGAAATCTCATCCTTCTCTACATGATACAATATCCTTTCAACTCCTCGATAGGCCTTACGATTCTTGGTGACCATTAATATGAACATTCAATCGTCGTAGCCAAACGGAATGAAGTATCATGTGGAAGAAATCATACCGTTTGGGAGGCGAATGCACCTCAAAATGCCTTCTTACTTGAAGCACTCGTCTATACATTTTCAAATATTTCTTCGTTGAAATGCTCAATAAGATGGTCTTCAAGTTCGGTATGTCCTTGACCGAGACCTCGATAGCGAAGGACTTCCAATTTAATACGTCGCTAAATGGTGGAACGTAGTGATCCGAGACAAGAACCGGGACACATCCGGTGTAGATCGCCTCCACCACCCGAGGGCTTGCGACTTCATAACCACTAGGGCAAACACAAAATTTGCTATTCCTTAGCATGGCATAGTAGGAAACACCCTTAGGGAGGTAATTGTAGATTTTTAAATCCGGATCGTTCTTGTTCCCCCAATGCTCTAATAGGATTGGCCTAATGGGTCCGTGAAGGCCACCCGCAAAGAAAGCCAATATAGAGCGGCTTGATGGAGATGGTCCACCAACGAAGCCCTTGATGAAGCCCGTTCGAAGATTGATCTCGGGAAGAGATATGTCTTTTCGAGGCTTAAACCCTTCGGAGGTATTGGCATTGCATAATACCCGAATAGAGTTCTTTGCTAGATATGGAACTGAAAATGATGCTTCCGGACCCTTCAAGAACAAACAAGAGGCAATTCAACATTAGTAACCAAAAAATGTCAATGTAAGTACCAAACGTATTGGTTAACTAGAGAATTGATACTAATCGTCAATAAACATACCCAATCATGACAAGAGAGCATAAAATGATCGGCTCCAAGGCTGCGATTCCAGTAAGGATATTTACTAGATATGACTTTAACGTAATCTCTCATAGTGTGTCGAATGGGACCAAAGTCATGTGAATCTCGTCGATAAACATAATGAACCATCATGACGACACTGAGGGGGAGGAAGAAAACATGAGCCTTCTCTGGTTTCTTGGTTCGAAACTGATTATTGATCTCCAGTAGGTGTATGAAGTTCCCTTCGGTTGAGTATATACTTTTGCAAGGACCATTATGAAACAATGGAGGTTCTCCTTCTTCGTAAACGTACACCTTGAACCGTTTCTCCATTTCAAGGTAGCTCCTGCAATATTGTTTCGTTTGAGTTAAAATTTTACAACTCGGAGGATATAATACAATGTGGTCTCGTTTTTGCACTATAAGACAGAACAATGTCAAGCAACCAACTCAACCAAAAGCTTAAGTTCGTGATTGAGTCCCTAGGATATATTTTATACTCTAACACGCCCCCTCACACAAAAGCCACTTGAACTAGAAGTGTGGATGCATCATAGGTCCCCCATACCTAACGCTGAATATTCCAATTTGAATACGGGTGGTTGAGATTCGAACCCGTGACCTCTTGTCACGTTGGCTTCTGATGGAACCAACTCAACCAAAAGCTTAAATTCATGGGTATGTTATACACTCTAACAGACAAAGATTGAAATGTACAATCCCTTATACAAGCACTAAATTGTCAGTCCTTCCTCTGGTTTCCAAATATAGAAAGGGTACTAAAATGAAAGGAGTAGAGAACATAAATGGATTACTTATTAGGAAAAAAGTCAGTGAACAGATACCATTAATGTGAAATTCATACACATCCCAACAAGAATAATAATTAATGAAGTATAACCTTCAGAGGATCAGCAGTAAATTTCTCAATCAACTACTCAATTTGAACATGCACCACAAATTTGGTAATTAGACTAAATCATACCTTTAGTTTATGTACCACTTTTAATAATTCAGTACAAATATAGTAAGTATACCATTTCTATTATTAGAATGTAGTACCTGTGAAAGGCATTGGCATTCCAATACATGGGACCAAGAGGCCGAAAGTCCGGATCGTCATACGTATGATTTGAGTATTTAGACTCCTTGATTGCGGCCCGAGCCATTTGAAGCCCTATTTCAAGGTTATCTAAATCCGTGGCCTCCTTCTCTATTACTTTGTTCTTTATGGGAAGAGCACGTGTTTCATTTGAGGTCGTGACGACAATATCGGTGGGATTTGAAGGGATATCTTTCGGCATTAATATTGAACTCCCAATCGCGACCTGTCAACATAAGCTAATCAGTCTTTTTGTGTAACAACTCGCGGAAATTGATTACAACAATAACCGAAATGACATAAGTCGAAAATCTATCACAAAATCAAGCAACACATCAATTGGTGTAAATAATATTTGATAGTCGAAAATCTATCCCGAAAAATGTGATTATTAGTAGCGTTTACGATACGACTATCCCATCACATAATTGAGATATAAGTTGTACAAAACCAAATTATAAAAACTGAAGATCTAAATAATTAGCCAAATTTAACCCAGACAACCAGTTTATTAATTGCCAAGTTGAATGTATATCATCCTACATTATAGTTGATCAATTCTTTATGTATTTTTGTACAAAAGAAAATTAAAACAGAAACTTTTAATTTAAGTGCATAAGACAAAAAATTATTTGATAATTTTTGGATTATGTTTTCAAGTTGATTCTCTTTCCAGCATCAAGAGATTTTTACTAATTTGATTTTGAAAAATACTCCACTATTTATAGATTCGTTAAATTATGTATATTTATAATGATTTTGGGTTGTTGGTTGCGAGTTTTTTCCTTTCCACGAGGATGGAAGGAGTTTGACACTCACCACCTACAGATAGGTATTATTCCCTTGCTTATAGGGATTTTCTAAAGTAAATGAAGATTGCGTATATCTAAGCCTTGCTTAATAGTAGTATTATGATAATAAGATAGGTGATTAGAGAAATAAACATTTCTACCATTTAGTATACAATATACATTATACATTATACATTATACATCATACATTATACATTATACATTATACTCCTAATTTGCTCTATACCCATTTTCCTTTTCTTGCAAATTAGTACAACTTTGGGATCGAAAATACATACTTCATTTGAGCTCACCACCTTTTTCCTTTACAAGATAATGGTTATATTTTTTTTTAACCTATTTATTAATTACTTTTAATTTATATTTTATTTATATAGTCAAATGAGATTATGTTTAATTTGTTTACTTTTAATTTTATTAATATTAAGTTTTTATAGATTTTAATGATGCACAATTATACAATTATATATATATATAGAATTAAAATTAAATAAGTGCATGACAAACATGAAAAACCAAAAGGAACAATAATAAGGAACATTAATAGTGAAGAATGGGAAATTCATTGGGTTAAGCACCATCTTTCATGGCTTTATTTTTTCGTGCAAATGAAAACAAGTGTGATATTGTTGAGAATGGGAAAGTAAAAAGATTGAAAAAACATCTTCCTTTCAATTATAGGAAAAGAGGAATCTAAATTCGAGTCTGCTTAAGCCATACATTTGATTAAAATTCAATTAATATTTTAGCTATGTATATATAAATTGATGATACTTAGTATCTATCTAATAAAGAAAAATATTGGTAAAGAGATGAAAAACTCTTTCATTTATTGTTTCCATTATTATAATTTCATTGTAAACCAAATAATGAAAAATGAGCTAGAAAAACATAATTTGTAGATATATAATTAAAATAAATGTAATTACATTAATTAAATCTATAATAAATATAATTAAATGTATTCTAGTATTCAACGAAAGTATAAAGTAATGATTATTTTGATAAAAAAAAAAAGAAAATAAAAGAGAAGGAAGTATTCTACTAATAGTTCCAAAGTGTATAGAGAAGGTAAGTATATTCACAATCACATCCACCAAACACAACCACATAATCCCATTTATAAACATGTAATTATAACATCATTAAGAATACAAATTCAAAGTTATTTACATGCAATGAAAGAGACATCTTTTGTGGGCTACAAGATTGGCCGAGAAAAGGGGATGACTAAGTGATGCGCAGCCAGAATCAAACCGAAAATGATACATAAAATGATACATATATAGTCCAATTGAAATAAGACACCCAATTTTCACAGTGAAGATACATAATCCCATTTATAAACATGCAATTATAACATCATTAAGAATACAAATTTAAAAATATTTACATGCAATGAAAGACATTTTTTGTGAGGGAATAGAATGTGTGAGAAAGCGTATTAAGGGGGACGGAGCAGATTATTTAAAAACCCTGTGTAATTTTTAAAAATTATGATATTTTTAAACAACTTTGTATCTTAAAATAATTTAAATATACTATGTAAATTATTAATATTAAGGCCTTCAACTTTTTAAAGCCTTATGCAGCTGAACATATTAAACATTAAACATATTTTATCTTGAATTTTTTATTGAGTTGATTTTATAAAAATTGGCTAAAAAGGTGGCTAACATTCTAACTAAAATAAGACTCCATTCTGGCCACAAATGATACACAAAAATTAAGAATTAGCAATCTTACTGGTGCAAAAACAGGGGAGTCAACTTCAATAGAAAATGGAGGTTTAGAAAAAACAGAGTACTCTGTTTCAGTAGCTTCTTTTGGTATAATAACTTCATCAATCTTTGACCTCAATTCCATGGCTAAAACCTGAGATTTATGATCATTTTCTGATGTTAATTCATCTGAGTTAAAAACCCATTTAGAAGGATTTGAAATCGGATAGAAAGAAACAAAAACAGAGACAAAAATTAATGGGATCATGAAGCATAAAATTAGCTTCATTAATGGTGTAAAAACAGAACCCATCTTTTGTTCATCTTCCTTCATTGTTTTCTTTAATTGGGTTTGTTTGTTTTTCAGTTTTTTTAGCTTTAATTGAACTTTTTTTATAATGAAATGAAGGAAAAAAGAGGTTAGTTTAAAGTCTGAATTAAATAAGTTGAAGTGTTCGGTTGGAGGAAGATAAAGAAAAGAGAAGAGATTAATGGATGGTTTGAACCGTTGAAAAACGGGTCGGTATTCAGTAACTCAGAAAGAAATGAACATCTGGTAATATATGGTTGCACCATAAAGCCAGGCGTCTGTTTTCTTAGGCCTCGTTTACACCCTTTCATGCAAAAAAAATGAAACATAAATATAAACACAAGAAAATTAAAAAGGGGGATATGCATTTTCTTGCATGCATTCAACATTTTAAGCATATCCTTAAGAGGAGTCGAGAAAGACTTAAAAGAACTTGGGATGAGCAAATAAAAGCTGACTTGCATGAGTTAAACCTCCCCGAGGGTCTGACTAGGGATACAGGTAGTTGGAGGCATCATATCCATGTTTTAGACTACTAATGTCCTCTTAGATTACCTTTGGTGTTCTTACCCTCTTGCTTCTCTCGTTTCTTTTTTATTAGTTTTTGTTTCCTTTATTTTGTTTATAGGCATGTAATTTATCTTTCCTATGTAGTTACGTCTCTTTATCTTTTTCGAACTGGGGGCTCCTTTGGCTGCGCTCTCCTTTATGGGTATGAGTTTTCGTCGTCCTTCCCACCCCAGACCCTGTCCATAGTTTTTCTTTGAGTGGGATACACTGGGTAGGATGATGATAATGATGATTTATGAAATATGCTATTTAACTTATGTATGAAACGCGTATTTTGATAAAACTGTTTTATATAACAACTTTTATTCTCTATAAATTTGTTGTAATATGTTTAGGGAGTAGGGCTTATGAATCTTAGGTCCGTAAATCGAATGACCTAAATCCAATAGAGTGGGTTAAGATTTAAATTCTCAACTTTTTGTAAAAAAAAGTATACTATTGTCTTAACCATAGAACTACACCATTTTATTATAAAAAATGTAATAGTAATATTTTGATAATATTTTTTGGACCTCTTATGGCCACAAAGAAAGTCCTTCCGCATTTAAGAGTGTTTTTAAGTTGGTCTTGTATGATCTTAGTGTATAACCTTAAATTTTATAATTACTAAGAATTAAAATAATTTTAATCAAATACTTACCAAAAAAAAATAAAATTAAATACTCCACTTACTAACATTTTTGTTTATAATAATTTTTTTTTTATAAAAAAATGTAAGTAAGCTAGTTAAATCTTTTATTTGAGATTGAATTGAGGCTTAGGTTAGAATTTAGATATATATTAGAGTTGTTTATGGTAGGGTTTGGTTGGGTAGTAGATTGGTATTAGGGTGATACATAGTGGTTGCCAGCTCACCTCTTCTTAAACAAACTTTCTGATATCTTCATTTTTATTTTTGTATAGCTTGTATATATACAAACTCTTGTTTTAGTTTTTAGAGAGATATTCTTTACATTCTTAATCAATAAAATTCTTCCCCTTAATCTTCTTTGAGAATCATCTTGTACAATCAAGATTATCTTGATTCTTCTACTGCAATTCTTGCAGTTTCTCATGGTATCAGAGCAAGTCTTGCTCTTACTGCTTCCGTTTTAATCTCTTTCTTCATCCTCTGATTTCTTCTTCATCTTTTTAATGGCTGCTTCAGAAACGCCATTTTCAAAACATGTAGAAACACCTATAACAATCAATGATGAAATCCCGATAACAAATAATGCTGAAATTCCAATTCAAAGTAATGTGAATTTCAATTTTGATGATCCTTATTTCCTTTCTTCTTCTGATATTTCACAACATTTAATTGTTGCTCTTGTTTTCTCGGGTTCTAACAATGTAAACTGGAGTAGATCTGTGAAAATGGCTTTATATGCAAGAAACAAGGAGAGTTTTATTGATGGAACTCTTCTCAAGCCATATGTATCTTCCACTAATTTCAAGAAATGGATCCGAAATGACTACATTGTGAGATCATGGATCATCAATTCCATGGAGAGAGGTATTGTAGAAACTTTCATGTTTGTTGATTCAGCTTGTCAATTATGAAAGGAAGTTAAAGATAGGTATGGCCAAAGCAATGTACCTCAATTATTTGATCTACATAGATCTCTTTTTCTTACTGAGCAGAATGAATCTTCCATTACTGAATATTATGCTAAAAAGAAGAGAATATGGGATGAAATTCATGACCTAGAAGGTTTTATTGATTGTTCTTGTGGAGTTCTTACTGATTGTACTTGTGGAATTTTTAAAAAAATCTTAGATGCTGATAATAGAATGAAGTTAATTCAATTTCTTTCTGGTATTAACCCTGCCTATGATCAAGTTAAGACAAACATTCTTAGTACTGATCCTTTACCTAACATCAATAAAGTCTATCACATTCTTCAATCCGTTGAGAGACAACATAAAAATAACCTTTATACAAGTCAATCCAGTGAGATCAGTGCTTTTGCTGCTCATCAATTCAAACCTGATAATTCTGCTGGTATGAGGAAGGATTCCAAGAAAACTAAGTTTGAAAGAGTATGTGAGCATCGTAAAGGCAAAGGTCACACAATTGATCAATGTTTCAAGCTTATAGGCTACCCTGAGTGGTATGCAAACAAGAAGTTTAAATCCGTTTCTACAACAGCTGCAAATGTTCATGTTGATAATACTGGCATTCTTGGATCTGTCCCTTGTTCTGGTTCTGGTTCCTCAAGAAAGGTGTCTTCTTCTGTTATTGATCCTCAAATGTTATTAGTAGTATGCAAGGAGGTCATTAAATGCATGAATCAATCTTCCATCTCTACTGATCCTCTTACTTCTTCTTATGAAAATGTGAATTTTGCAGGTATTTTTTTGTTTCTCATGTTGATTCTAATTCTCCAAATATTCCTGCCAATTCTTGGATTATAGACACTGGTGCTTCTGAACATATGTGCTCTAATTCTAAATTTTTTTCTTCTCTCCACTCTTTGCATTCTCCTATTCTTGTTGGATTACCCGATGGTTCAACAAACACTGTTACTCATTCTGGATCTATCAAACTTAATTCTGATATTACTCTGTATTGTTTGTTCCTTCTTTTAAACATAATCTTTTATCTGTTGGACAATTGCTTGATAATAACAATCTTCTTGCTAAGTTTACTGATCAGTCATGTATATTTCAGAACCTTACAACTAATGAGGTCAAAGCCACTGCTGTGAGAACATCAGGCTTATATCTTTTGTGTCCTTCAGCTTCTTCATATCATGTTCCGCCTAATAAGCTTGTTGTAAATACAACTTGTTCTTCTTCTAATCTTGGTTTACTTCATGCAAGATTAGGTCATGTTTCTTTTTCTACTATGAAACATATTCCTCATGTAATAATCAATAATAATAATAATAATGAGAATTTCCATTGTGAATCTTGCATTTTAGGGAAACATCATAAATTTTCTTTTCCTGTTTCATCCTCTCATGCTATTGCACCTTTTGAGTTGATTCATATTGATCTTTGGGGTCCATACAGATCACCTTCCTTATCAGGAGCCACATATTTTCTTACTATTCTTGATGATTTCACTAGAACCACTTGGACACATTTACTTCACAGCAAACACCAAGTGTTTCATATAATATCTACTTTCCTTGCCTATGTCTCAAATCAGTTTAACACCACTGTTAAAATCATATGAAGTGATAATGGTACTGAAATTTTCCAAGAATCTTGTAGTTCTCTTTTTGCTTTAAAAGGTATTATACATCAAAGGAGTCTTCCTGGTTTACCTCAACAAAATGGCAGAGTTGAGAGGAAACACAGGCACCTTTTAGAAGTTTCTAGAACACTAAGATTTCATGTTGGATTACCTATTAAATTTTGGGGTGATTGTTTATTGACTGCCACATATCTCATAAACCTCATGCCAACCTCTGTCTTGGATTGGAAAACTCCATATGAATTACTCATGAACAAACCTGTAAATTTTGATCATCTCAAAGTTTTTGGTTCATTATGCTATCCTGCTCACAAAACTACTGACGAATTTGCTCCTAGAGCTAAAAAATGCATCTTTCTAGGCTATCCTTATGCTCAGAAGGGATACAAATTGTATGATTTGGATCAACACAAAATTATTCTTAGCAGAGATGTTATTTTCAAAGAACATATTTTTCCTTATAAACAACAACACACATCTACTTTTACTTCTCAGCAAACTGAGCCTATTTTTCCTTCATCAGATATTTTTGATGATACTCCTCTTTTCCAGCATATTCCTCCAATTAATCCTCCTTTAAATTCTTCTTCCAGTTCTCCTCAATCCACTAATCCTTCTTCTACATATGTTTTTGATCAGTCCAATAACTTCATTGCTTCCCCTGATTGTTGTTCTTCTTCTTCTCCTCTCATTCCTGCTCCAAGAAAATCCTCCAGAATTCCAACATTCCCTTCCAAAAATCAAGATTTTGTTACCAATATTCCTATCATCAAACCTTTAACTACTCCACAAGATATACCTTCTCCCTCTTCCTTATCTTTTAATGTTCATACAGAACCTTCTCTTCAAAATATGTCTTCTGTAGATTTAGATAGTCTTTCTTCCATGCTATATGTTTATGAACCCAATTCTTACAATAAAGCTAAAAATGACCCTAGATGGATCAGTGCCATGAACAAAGAACTTGAAGCTTTAGAAAATAACCATACTTGGGAGTTAACCACTTTACCCCCTGATAAGACTGCTATTGGTTGCAAATGGGTTTACAAAATTAAATTTCAACCTAATGGATCTGTGGAGAGATGCAAGGCTAGGTTGGTAGCCAGGGGTGATAAACAGGTAAAAGGGAAAGACTATAAACACACTTTTAGTCCAGTTGCAAGGTTTCACCACAATGAGAACAATTATTGCCTTAGCTGCTGCTAAGAACTGGAGTATTCAACAGATTGATATTAACAATGCTTTTTTACATGGCTATATATATATATATATATATATATATATATATATATATATATATATATATATATATATATATATATATATATATATATATATATATATATATATATATATATATATATGCATCCTCCTCAAGGGTATTCTAAAGCTCTTCCTGGTCAAGTTTGCAAATTGAAAAGATCTCTTTATGGTCTTAAACAGACTTCCAGACAATGGAATATTGAACTTAAAAAGTTTCTGCTTCATTCTTTGGGTTTTGTTCAATCCAAGCAAGATTTTTCAATGTTTACTAAAAGAGATGGCAATGATTTTACTGTCATTGTTGCTTATGTTGATGATCTCTTGATTTCTGGTTCAAATAGGTTCATCATCTCTCATATTAAATCTCAACTTCACCAGGCTTTTACTATCAAGGACCTGGGTGATTTAAAGTTTTTTCTTGGTATTGAGGTCCATAGAACTTCAGAAGGGATTCTTTTGAATCAAAGAAAATACATTCTTGATTTTCTTCAGGACACAAAAATGGAAAATTGCAAAGTTTCTCCTTTTCCATTGCCCAAAGGTCTCAAACTTAGTACTTTGGTTGGTGGTTTATTGGCAAATCCTGAGATATACAAAAGACTTATTGGGAAACTCCTATATTTGAACATGACTAAGCCAGATATTTCCTATTCTGTACAGCAACTTAGTCAATTTTTGAGTGCTCCCAGGGCTCCTCATTTTGCTGCTGCTTTACATGTCCTGAAATATCTTAAGGGTTCTCTCAATACAGGTTTATCTTACAGTTTCAACATTGATTTTCAACTACAAGCTTATAGTGATGCTGATTGGGGAACTTGTGCCTACTCTGGCAAATCTCTCACAGGTTATTGTGTTTTTCTTGGTCAGTCCCTTATTTCCTGGAAGACAAAGAAGCAAAAGGTTACTTCCAAAAATTCTACAGAAGTTGAATATAGGTCTATGAGTCAGACAACTAGTGAATTAGTCTGGTTGGAAGGTTTATTACAAGATCTGGTTGTTTATGTTCCAAAACCTATATCTCCTTTCTGTGATAACAAATCAGCACAGTACATCGCTGAGAATGAAGTTTTCTTGGAAAGAACTAAGCATCTCAAACTCGATTGTCACTACATTAGGAATTATGTTGTCTCTGAATTTATATATTTATCTCATGTCACTTCCACTCTACAACTAGCCGATTTGATGACTAAACCATTAGGGGCTGCTCAGCATAATTTTCTTTGTTCCAAGATTGGACTTCTTCACTATCCCTCATGTCCATCTTGAGGGGAGGGTATTAGGGCGATACATAGTGGTTGCCAGCTCACCTCTTCTTAAACAAAATTTCTGATCTTTCTTCATTTTTATTTTTGTATAGCTTGTATATATACAGACTCTTGTTTTAGTTTTTAGAGAGATATTCTTTACATTCTTAATCAATAAAATTCTTCCCCTTAATCTTCTTTGAGAATCATCTTGTACAATCAAGATTATCTTGATTCTTCTACTGCAATTCTTGCAGTTTCTCAATTGGGTAGTGCCTAAAAAATCTACATACGGGTTCAAATATTCAAAAGCCCGCCCGCATTGTCGGCATATTTTTTTGTCGCTACCCGCTCATTTTAAAAGTGGGCAAGACCCGCGGGTAGGCAGGTATTTCTTATATAAAAATTAAAAATATAATACAAATTATAAAGTTATGTTTAAATAACAATTAAAATACAATACATTGTCCAAAATACTCCAAATACATATAAAGTATCAAAATACTCAAATTATATGAATACTCAATGTAGATGGCACAGTCGGCTACTTGTTTGAACTTTGATAGTCGACTGCTTTAGTGCTTTGAGGGTTAGAAATATTGATTGTAGACGATAGAATTAGAAATTTTAAAGTCTAAAAGAAGCAAACCTTAGGGCTAGTTAAGTAGTAATAAACTAAAATTGGGTATGGTACTAATTACTAAAGTTGGATATGAGTCATGTAGTAGTACTAGTTTAATAATTAATTGAATTAATTATTTAATAAATAATAATTAAACTAAGCGGGCGGGCGGGTATACTTGCAGGTATTTTTTGGTGTCGCTACCCGCCAATTTATCTTGGTGACTGGGAATTACCCGTCAAAATTTTAATTTTTTTAAAAGATGTTGTCCAAACCCGCCCATTTTTCGAGTCGGATGGGTCGAGCCTAATGAATAGCCGACCCATTTATCTATTGTATTTGGTTTGTCTGTTCATTTAAGGAGTACAATTAACATTATCGTTAATCAAATAAACTTGAATTTGTCAAATGTACAAATTATTCCTCATACAGTGATACTATGGATTATATTTTATCCATCAAATTATTTTATATACTCCATTACATATCCATCAAAAAAAAAAAAAAAAAAAAGCAAATAGATGGTTAATATATCAAGAAATTCTAAATTTCAAATGAAATATATAAGCAAAATTTACCACCATTGACAATATATCCTCATAAAAAGTTCATACAAGTGTCATGAATAAAAATAACAAAAATATTTTCAAAAAAGAAATAGATAAGGAAAATTTAGCACCATGAATAATTGAATTATTTTCTCTTGATTACCCTTCTCAGTTTATTTATTCTATTTCTAATAAAAATTATCTTTAGTTATTGCAAATAATAACAACGCTAATAAAATATGGGAGGAGGAAAAGAGCGTTCAAAAGAGCGTCGTGAAAAGAGGCTTCAAGAAATTTCTTTGCTTCGTACCATTCCTTATTCCGATCATCGCCGGTAATTATGTTTTGATAATATTGCTTTATATTTTTCTAATTTAAAAGAGTGATTAAATTATTCTTTTGTAGTCTTTTCTCGAGACTTAATTTTTGGTTTGAGATTTACAAATTTTTTTCCATTATATATTACTTCTATTTGATGTCTCGACCATTTAGTTTTTATTTTTTTTGCTTAAACTTTTAATAATTTTAATACTTGATATCATTTGACATTTACAACATTCAATATATTATTTTTTTTACCGATCTTAATTGAATTTATTGATTAACTTTTCTATGACTGGGTTTAGAATATGAAAAAACCAATGGTTAATTCATTTTTTTTACTAGAACAATTCAATCAATTAATTAATCTTAGGAAAAAAATTTAGAGATATTCTACATGATAAGCAAGTTTTTAAAAAATTTTCACAAAATAGCATTTTACTTTTAAACATTAAGCCACAGTAATATTATGAACAAAAAAAAAAATATATTTCCGTTATCTTGAAAAATTTCCTTTTTACCCTTGTGTTATTTCCTTAAAATATAATAATTCCTTCTCCTTAATGCATCTTCTTCTTCTTTCATCAATTTTCAAATTCCTTTAACTATATTTTCAAAAAAAAATTAATATTAAATTGTGTAACAGAAGGATCATAATTGTATATCTACATGATCATAGATGAATAATTATTGGATGACTCATCTTATACTGTTGTAAAATGTTACTTTATTTATTGAATAAACAATAAAATAAAGTTACAAGTTTGTAGAAGGAAACAAATTACATATGACTATTAAGAACCATACTTATGTACACCATCGAGAACTCCGAGAAACCGATCTTCAATCCTGAACCAAGTAACAAGAAGATTTTGTTTGAACTTGATATTAATTCTAGGCGAGATACTCTTTTATAAAACATCATTTCCTTCCTACTACGGTGCTTAGGAATAAACCGAAAATATGTTCTGAGATACAAAGAATTACACTAAATTCCTAGCACACGGAATATTAGAATGATGTAAGGAAAACTTAAATGGAAGAAGATACGGAAAATTACAATCGAGGATTGCAAGTTCTCTATGTAGAGTGCTCGAGAAGAAAAGAAATTCGAAATTGCACGTAGAAAATAACCACACAAGCTTACACCTTTTCACGATGCAACATGTTACTCCATGAAACACAAGATTAGTTCACGATCTAATGTCGTATTTCAATCAATCTATCCTAATATATCCGGTTAATATAACCATATTTAACCGTTGGTAGTTACATTATAACTAGCAAATGGATAAGCTAACGTTTCAAAGAAGAATCCGCAAAACAGTGTGAAACTCGCGGGGCGTGACCTGCTGTTTCCACAAAACAGTAGCTTTTCTTTTCTTTCTTGCGAGCCGTGAGTTGTTTCACTATCCGTGAACACTATTTTTTGCTAAAAACATAAACTTTGCAACCTTAGGACATTCTCAAATTAATTTATTTAATTTAATTTCCGATAACCATTATACGCTCTAAATGACAACATATACTAGCATCCTGTATTGATAGTGTATTTTGTTGCATTTTAGGTGGTGGACCACGGATACAATAGCAGTAGTGACAGGAGGAAATAGAGGAATTGGGTTTGAGGTATCAAGACAACTTGCTAATCATGGAATGACAGTGGTACTCACTTCAAGAGATACTGAAGTTGGTATTGAGGCTGTTAAAGTCTTACAAGAGGTTGGATTGCCTGTGGAATTCCATCAATTAGATATTGTTAATCCACAATCAATCAAGGATTTTGCTGATTGGATTCAACTTACTCATGGTGGTCTTGATATTTTGGTAATTAATCTTTTCATTTTTAATTTTATTATTACTCACTCTGTCCGTCCATCTGAGAATTGAATTTATTGTAAAACAGGTAAACAATGCAGGCGTTAATTTTAATGTTGGATCGGAAAATTCTGTTGAGCGTGCGGAGCAAGTTATTAACACAAACTATTATGGCACTAAACATGTTATTGATGCTATGATCCCTTTGATGAGGCCTTCTCCATCTGGTGCTCGTATTGTGAATGTTAGTTCAAGGCTTGGCAGGCTCAATGGGAAAAAAAGTGTAAGATGAATAATTTTCTTTTTAATTGAGGATGAATATTTGGTTTAAATTTTTTAAGAATCTTTGTGAAAAATAAAAGTATATTTCAAATGAAAAACGAAAAGAAAAATATCTTTGTGTGTTTTGATGGAAACTATGAAACAATAATGATATAGATGAGAAGTTTAAGATGAAAAGGAGCGGAGAAAATAATTTCAATCTAATTATCGTAGGATGTCGGTTATAAGAAACACAAAAACTTGGACGAGACAGTCTTATTATGAGACCGTCAATTTGAGCCGGCTTAATTTTTGCGTGTAACAACATTTTAATTTTTTGGGCATTTATCAATTTTGACCTTAAAGGTATTAAATTTGAAAATTGATACCTTTAAGATCAAAATTGAAAAATGCCCAGAAAATAAAAAAAAAACCCAAATTGTTACACGTGCGAATTAAACCGGCTCAAATAGATGGTCTAATTATGAGGCCGTTTCATCCGAGACGAGCTATATAAGAAAACCTCAATTTTATTTTAAATCTTGCATCGAACTAAACAATTGAAAAGTATGAAAATTATTTTCGAGGAAAATATTTAACTCCAAACCACATACGACTAAGTTTTTATTTCAATTTTTGCATTTACATAAAAATTTTGAATAATGATTTCAGAGAATTGACAATGATGCATTGAGAGAGCAATTATCTAATGACGAATTGTTGACAGAAGAGTTGATTGATGATACGTTAAAAACATTTCTTGAGCAAGTAAAAGATGGAACATGGACATCTGGTGGATGGCCCCAAACACAAACTGATTATTCAATGTCAAAAATTGCTATTAATTGTTACACAAGATTTTTAGCTAAAAAATTACCAGATAATCCCGAAGGTGAAAAGATTTGCATAAACTGTTTTTGTCCTGGTTGGGTTAAAACAGCAATGACAGGTTGGCATGGAAATATATCCGTTGAAGATGCTGCTGATACCGCTGTATGGCTAGCCTTGCTTCCTGGACAACCTGCAAGTGGAAAATTTTTTGCTGAAAGACGTGAAATAAGTTTTTAAATACTTTGATTTGATGTTAAAATTAATGGTCTTTTAATATTGATTGTAAAATTTATGTTAGAACAAATTTATCAAAAGAGATATAATAGTATTTGAGGTTTGCTATTGCATTTTGAAAAAATTATTTTAATTCATGTTATATTAACTTTATGAGTAATTTAATTTTCTTATTCTGTTAAGCGATTAATTTATTAAAGTGCTTTATTATTAGATTAATATAGACTTCATTTGGAGAAAAATCCTTATATCAAGTATAAATGCCTTGATCACATATTTTAAGTATATACTTATGATGACACTTGTTTTATGACAATTTTAAATAACAATTTAATTTTTGAAACAAGTTTCTTGATAAAACATATACTTCTATCATGAAATGCTTCGCTTGAAAATTTTCAATGCTAAATATAAATTTAAACTAAAATAAAATAAGATAACCTATAAAAATTTCAAATAAACAAGCGTAGTCGTGAGATGACACAATCTAATTCCTATCAAACTCAAAATAAACCATAAACCTAACTAAAGACAAACCAAATTCAAAATCATAAAAAACTTAACTCAAACTCATAATGCTAAAATCCATTTCAAATTCAACAAAATCCAATTTATTCTAAAATACTTATAAGTTATCTAAATCTAAAGGGTATCTAAGAATGATCGAATTAAATCCAAACTCATCGTAATTTTTTGGATTGTTTTAGACCTAGTTTTTTTTGCTTGTGCTGATTTTCTGCAAGTGTTACTCATAAGAGAACGTAATCATTCATATTTTTCTTTATGTAGGATTCTTACTTTTTGGATATATTTACCACAATACTCGAGTACTCTCTATGAAGAGAGCACGAATATAGATTGTCCATTATTTTCAACTATCCCGATCTTGTTTGCGAGTGAAATACTCCCTCCTATTCATAGATAAAGGGCTATTTGGGTTTTGCACCAAAACCTAGGAAGATTAGGAGACCACTTAAAAGTGGATGGAAATCTCTCTTTTTCTTTAAAGAGCAATGATTATATGTGTTGTTGTAGTGAGGATAAAATAATAAAAAAAAATAACAAAAATAAAAATGAGACATAATCAATAAATTGATCCAATAAAAAAATATCCAAAAATGAATAAATAGGTGGGAATATTTATGTATAATGATGATAGATCTTTGACTAATATAAGCAACCTAAATCAACCTCGATGGAGAATTACGAGTTAGACCTTAATAAATAATAGAAGGGCTTTAGACAAGATGCAAGATTAGACAAGATACAAGATACACCTCCGATAAATTCAATCTCCGAAACCTAACTTGTCAAATCCGAATTCAAACTCCTCCAAAACCAACCGAATTAACAACCCAATACGAAAGTTCGAAAGGGGAAGAAGTGACAGGTTTGATAATTGACATGATCGCATGATCCCGTTTCCATGGATGATCCCAGAAAACATCAGGTAAGATCTTTTGCGATCCTTTCTTGTGGCAGATACAATCATTCAAAGATTTCAAGATACATTCTGATCTGAATAATGGTGTTGAATGTTGACTAATCAGGTATCCTTGCGAGGAGCAAGTACCAAGGAAATTACAAGGGTTGAGCTACTTGAAAAAGTCTCCCATGAAAGGGAACTCCGAAATTTTGCCAGGCGAGCTAGTTCTGCTGCTCTCTTTATCCAGGTATTTCATCTACTTGACTCTATTGCAATGGCATTTAGGCAATTTAGTAATTGTTGATTGTTAATAGGTCTTGATTTGCTTCTACTTTGCATCAGTTTCTCGTCAAAATTATAGCTTAATTAGCCCAAATTATGAGTGGGGGTTTCTGGGTTTTGATTGGAAAATGAGGCCTCTGAGAGGGTTGATTATGCTTCATCTCAATTGTTTATGGATGAAAGCCTGATTGATTTTCGGTGCATTTTATAATTTGGAGCTTGATGGGATGCGCTTGTTAGTGGTCAATGTTGATGACATGTCGTGTGAGTAATAGATAGAGTAATTGAACAAGTGGGTGATGCGTGATTAACTACATTTGACTTTCCTTGCTTAGGTGAGAGACACTTATGGTCTGTTTGGTTGTCGGTGTCAATGGTGGAAATGGTGATGGTATTTATAATTTGGTAGCATAATCTCATGACAAGTTTAATAGTCATGTTTGTTCTACTTCAATGAATTCGTTCTTTACAAAATTCAATCTAATGCATTATCATTTGGAGAGGCAACAATGTAGTCAATTGTAGAAGACTGAACCTAGTTCAATTAAATTCTGGAAGAGATGCTGATAAGTAGTCAATTGTCTTCACACTTGCTGTAGCATTACCCGTAGTTATTGATAAACTGATATTTTACTGGCATTAATCTTAATTTTAGCAACTTTATTATCATATTATCTTTTGCTTATGTTGGGAATAGTGTTTGTCCTTATAAAAGATTTGGCCCCGAATGATGTATTCTCTAAAGGAATTCAGCATGAATAGAATATGTCGAAGAAGCTATGAGCCTATGAGGCTAGGGGCTTTGACTTTCTTGTGTTTTGACTTCTATCTGAAAATATTTTGATCTGCATATGTTGTGTCGTTGGTGAACGTAGTACTCGAGACATTTTGATTGATCTAACTTTTTCTTCAATGTTGTCAGAGGGTTTGGAGACGGTACATTGTGACGATGAAGGTGGCATTGGAGCTTCAAAAGGAATGGGACATTTCAATGCATGATGCTTCTGGGCTAATGAAGAAAACCTGGGTTTCATGCTCTTTATTGAGGCCATTCCTATTTTTCATCATTCACCGATATCTCAGAAAGCGCACTGTCCAAATTGAGACTGTGAACTCTATGCACGGATGCTTTGTAATATTATTGGAAAATTTAAATTCAACAGGTGATAACCTTATCTGTTAGACTTATTTTGGCATGTTTGTCATTTTTTTTATTTAAAGGGGTATACGAAAGTTTATAGATGTAGTTTTACAGTTTGGATAAGTTTGTGTCTGCATTGGGTGGTGGTAATCCATCTGAATTCTCAATTGAGGCGACACTTTGATGCTTTGTCATCTTGGTATATTGTCCTAACTCTTATTTGAGATGGTTATTCAATCTTAAAAAATTAGAACTGCATATCATGGGACAGCCCTGGTAGGGGAGTAATTTTATATTAGATATCTGAATTTCCTTTAGCCATGATCAAACATTAGAGTTGAGAAGTATTGACAAGAATGGCTATTCATCAACCGTAGAGCATGGGTCTTTGTCATCTCGTGAACACAATGGGAAAAGGATCCATTTCATCAACTTTTTATAGTAATTGTATTGTCCTGATTTCGCTATTCACAGCTATGTAAGGGTGCATTTTTGATTATTCTTAGTGTTTTGTGTTTTGAAGTTTAACATGTCTGAAATATATTTAAAAGCTTATGTGCTTAAGTTAAAGGAGTATTTAATGTCCATATATTAGTCTTTTTCCATTCATTTTTGGTACTATCACAACTTTATTCTCGTTTTTCTGGTCTTTCTGATTCAAACAAAGTAGTTTGTCGCTGAAATGTTATTGTTGTTTTAGTTTTCTCATACCATTTTGTTTCTGTGTAGACCTAGATACAAATTTCTGCTCATTGGCAATTGGTACAATTGAGGAGCAAAGAATGTGGAGTTACCAAGTAAAAAAGCTAGTATATTTATGCTCATTCATACTTGTGGACTATGATAGTTACTCTTTAGGGTGTCCTGAAGTTGTTGCAGTCACTGCATTATTGATGCGTTTGGTTATGACCCTTACTGACTCAAGGAGCTGGAAGTGCATATCTGATGAAAAACGCGAGGATGCAGACAGAACAGTGAAGGATTTGATTACGTTTATTGGCAGTAATAAAAGTGGTTTATTTAGGTCTATTGGCATATACATGACTAAATTGAAGGCTTCTTGTTCTCCACAAAGTGTTGTCCAGAAGGATGATAAATTCTTGATTACTGCTAGTGTTATAACTTTAGTGTTGCGACCGTTTTTAGTTTTCAGCACAAATGAACAGGATTCTTTTCCACTGGATCTGCAATGTGCTGCAGAGCAGTATTGCTTATTCATACTTACAGTACCCTGGCTGGTTCAACGTATCCCAGTTGTACTTCTGCGTGCTTTGAGGCATAAATCTACTCTAGAGCCATGCTTAGAGACTTTCCTGGTGAGTAACAGGGTCTGCTGATAATATAACTGGACACTCTTATAATCCTGCAATAGCTGTCTCAGCTTCACATTTTCGAAATTGCTAATATGTTCATCTTTTCCAAAAACACCAGTGGTGGATGAAACTTTGAGATATTCTTTCTATTCGTTTTTGTTTGCAACATTTGCTCTTATGATATTTCTCAAGTCAATATGTCAAATGAAAAGGTGGAGACAAAAAAAGTGGAAAAACTGTAGAGAAAAAGAAAACCGCAACAACAATGCCAAAGCCCAAAGCCTTATTCTAACAATATGTGGTTGACTACATGAACCAAAACAAATCAAAGAAAACTGTGGCAAATTGAAGGGGTTCAGAGTTAAGACTGTAGTCTTTGACCTGTGTAATGCACAGTCTTGTGCTTATAAATTGTTTGTGATTGTGGAAGAAAGTAGATGATTTAGAGAAGTGGTTGATGTTATTGAAGGTAGGTTTGAGGTGGTGTTGAAGTCATTGTCTTATATCGTAGAGGTTGTGGTGGGTGTCCTTGTGTTTTTCTTTTCTTTATTGCAGGATAAGTGAAGGTAATGGAGGTTTCCATTTTCTTTAAGTTTTCTTCTAAAACTAGGGTACCTTAACATAAAAAGCTGTTTCTTGCTAGAGGTGGAGATATTTTAAATTGTGTTTTTTTGGCTCACTTCTCTTGTCATTTCGAATGACAACTATGGTTTCATTTGCTCTACAGTAGGATTTTTGAGTTTTTTGCAGTTATGAATTACAAGTTTTCCTTTGAATTTTTGATGGGTTATCAAGACGACTTATTCTAACTTTCCTTACATTGATATATAGACTCCTTTCTTTTGGGTATGTTGTTAAACGCTCACAAGTGGGGGGTGCGGATAATAATTTTGGAGTTGTGAAGAATATGTTCACTTGAATGAAAATGATGTTCTGTTTACTGGTGTTTTGTTCATCATCCTATTGTGTACCTTTTTAATGTAGAGTGAAGTTTTTCTTGAGTATGAGAGACTTTCCATTTCCCTCTTTTTTTTTTGTAAATGGCATTTCTAAACTGAGAAAGAGGTTCACTTGAATTAACTATTGTCATATACTACCTTGTATTGCAAAACATCAGTAAGCTGATCATTTTATGGCAGGTGATGGCAGATCTTAAATGAAAAGATCTTGATTGAGTACTCAAAGATGGATGTATCTGGAGTATTACATTCTAATGGTATACCTTGTGTTGGGTGGGCTCTTTCAAACATTATAAGCCTTGTGACATGGAGCAAAAATGAGTCCATTGAATCGAGTAGTTTTATTGATGGCATAGACATTGTTGGATATGTTCGTACGCTCAATGTCCTCGCTGATAGGTTTCTTACTGAGATTGAGAACAATCAATTGGCACGAAAGGAAAGACAAGAACTGATGGATGATGGAAGTTCTGGTGCGGAGATGACCTCAGAATCCCTCAATTACATGGACCTGCTGAGACCAGTTTGTCAGCAATGGCATCTTGCGAAACTCATGGTCATAGCAAATAGCAAGTCTTCCACTGATGAGAGAAATTCCCCAAAATCAAAATCAGATTATAAACACATTAAAGTTTTGGAACTGGTTGATATTGCTCTTTGTTACTCTTATATGATCAGATTATATTCAGCCATGAATTTGAGGCATGGTCCATTGCCAGTCCTTAATATGCTGTCTTTTACTCCTGGATTTCTGGTCAGTATTTGGGGAGCACTGGAACATGCTCTATTTCCTGA
This sequence comes from Amaranthus tricolor, assembly GCF_026212465.1. NCBI lineage: Eukaryota > Viridiplantae > Streptophyta > Magnoliopsida > Caryophyllales > Amaranthaceae > Amaranthus > Amaranthus tricolor. The sequence continues at coordinate 29,440,764 of NC_080051.1, read as the reverse complement.
AGCAGGTCATGCTTTAAGAAATGAATTGTACCACGTTGCGAATGCGTATGGATATAAATCTTCTGGGACTTCAAAGAGAAAACAAAAACAGGTTAATAAAGATGGAGCTGGAAGATGGGTTAGCGTATTGAATAAATTCAGTGGTAAATCCAAGGCAGATGCAGATACAAGCACTGGTGGGATTGACTGTCAATCTGGGGACAGCATGCGAGACACCAAATTAGATGATACTTGGAATGTTGTGTCTTTAAGATGTGGTCTTGAAAGCTTTTCAAAGGAAAATTTATATTTAATTCATCTGTTTTGTGCTACATATGCTCACCTGTTATTGGTTCTTGATGATGTAGAATTCTATGAGAAACAGGTAACTGTTCTGTATAGTTTATTGAAGAGTTTACTTGCTACCAAATGTGTTCCCTACTAATTCTGGGCATCTTTTTGTAACAAGCCAGGTTCCTTTCTCCTTGAAGCAGCAGCGCAAGATTGCATCAATACTAAATACACTGGTCTACAATGGTTTGCTCCATAATACAGCTGATAGAAATAGACCGGTTATGGATGCAGCATCGAGATGTCTACAAATGCTATATGAAAGGGACTGCAGACATCAATTTTGCCCTCCTGCGTTGTGGCTTGCACCTGCTTGTAAGAGTAGACCTCCAATTTCCTTGGCTGCTAGGACACATGAAGTTCAGTCAGATGTTAGATCAGATGATGGTTTAACCTTTCCAAGCATGGGTTCATTTATAACTGTCACTCCGCATGTATACCCCTTTGAAGAAAGGTGAGCAGATCCTAATCTCTCTCTGCTTTTGGAAGCATTTGCTTCTTCGACGTTATTTATTTTTTGCTTCTTTCTCAACCTTGAATTAGGAGTTATATGAAAATGAGTCTAGGCATGAGATGTGTGCACTATTATAAACTTTTGAAAATGACCTTAAATTATTAGGCCTCTGATAGTCTTGTTGAACTCTTTCCTTTTCAGTCTTTTGTTTGTGTGCATTATTATAAACTGGTGTGCTTTAGTGGTTTCCCTGCCTTTTTTTGGTGTGTTACAAGGAAGAGAGAGAGAAAGGGTTTTGGGGGTGGGTGGGTTTGATTTTGGGATGAAAAATAGTTGGATCTCATAAGAACATTTGGTTGAGTCTTACTTACCTTAGATTTACATGCTAACCTTATGGGATTACATGCTGGCCTGCTAATTGATGACCTGATCTTTTGTGTGAATATGTTATATATTCACCTCATTGGCAGGGTTCAGATGTTTAGAGAGTTCATCAAAATGGACAAGACTTCTCGTAGGATGGCTGGGGAACTTAACGCACCTGGTGTACGATCCATTGCGGTTGTAATTCGTAGGGGTCATTTGATTGAGGATGGTTTCCAGCAATTGAATTCTCTGGGAACAAGGTTAAAATCATCCATACATGTTTCTTTTGTAAGTGAGTGTGGCCTTCCTGAGGCTGGCCTGGACTATGGTGGTTTATCCAAGGAATTCTTAACTGACATTTCAAAAGCAGCATTTGACCCACAGTAAGTTGTTTGCTTGCTTGTCTTTATTTGATGTAATTCTTTCTTTTCATTTAAGTTAACCCAAGGCTTTGGAATTTTGATCCAAAGGTATGGATTGTTTGCTCAGACCTCAACTTCTGAGAGACTGTTAATCCCTAATACCGCTGCAAGATTTCAAGATAATGGTATCCAGATGATTGAATTTGTTGGAAGAATTGTTGGAAAAGCTCTGTATGAAGGAATCTTGTTGGATTATTCTTTTTCACATGTTTTTGTCCAAAAGCTTTTAGGCCGGTATTGCTTTCTTGATGAACTCTCTTCACTTGATCCAGAGCTGTATCGGAATCTGTTGTACGTCAAGGTTAGATTAATTAGTTTTAATATTTATTCAAACTCCTTTTACTGCCTGATTTTCAACTAAATTACATCTGAAGTATTTATTTATATATAATACTTAAGTAGCACAATTATGAAGAGCATATAATAGACAAAAAGTGATAATGAACTGAATTTCACTTACCTAGAGTCTCCTAAGAATACTCTTTCCAATATCCCAAGATACGCTTCTTGGACTTCTTTGGACATAAATCCTTTACATGGCAGTCCAAAACCATGAGAGTCCTAAGGACTAGATAGGGTTGTTTTCCATTGAGGCAGTTTTCACATTTACCTTTGAGATGTTCTTGCACAATAGCACCACTCAGCTGGCATTTACGACTTACGAGTTAGGAGCTTGAACCTGCTGTTGTTAACTAACATGTCCCTGTACTGCAAGCTTGGAATGCACTTTTGTTCGCCATTTATTCCAATTTGTCATTGTGATAAGATCCATGATTATTGGCTTGAAGGTTTGTACTCTTAATATCATCTTAGTGTTGGTTATGTCTATAAGATCATTGAGTATAAGAAATAGGAGTTTAAATGGATGGTGGAGTTGGAAAATGTTTTTTTCCCTTGGGGTATATCTTTCATATGAAAGGTTCTACCTCAACATTTCCATTTTCTATGTAGAAGATGAAAATTGAATGGGTGAATGAAGGGGGCACTATTTGCAGAATCTGCTTAAGTAGTGAATGATTGACAATGAAGGCGATTATTGATGCTGGGGCTATCAGTTGGGATACTCGGTGCTTCAACTTTCAGGAGATTGTTTAAGGAAGAAGTGGGTAAATGTGCTAGAACTGATGTGAGTTGGTTTGTACTTTTGGTCAAGTGTGGCATTGTGGCTTTTTGTAGGTAAAAATAGAGAAATAATGGTTAGTGGTTAGCCGGCCAATTACTTTCTTTTTGTTTTTTGTCCATTTGTTTTGTGTTGACTTGCGATCATGGGATAGATGCTAACACCATTTAGGTTGATGATCCTACTTACAGTGAGACAGGTGATAAAGGAAGCTTTCTTTTATTTGTTGGATGTACTTAATTCAAACACAAAAGAATACCAAGTCTGTGGGTTCGTGACTTGTGATGTACCCTTGTGTGCAGAATTATGAAGGTGATGTTAAGGAACTTTCCCTTGATTTTACCATCACTGAGGAAACATTGGGGAAAAGGCACATAATTGAGCTTAGACCTGGTGGCAAGGATACTTTAGTAACCAATGAGAATAAGTTGCAATATATTCATGCTATGGCAGATTATAAACTCAATCGGCAGGTATGTAAAATTGGCTGCTATAAACTGATTGCAATTTTCAGGACCGATGGTTGATGGAAATGCATTTATTTAACTTATAGAACTTGATGTGATCTAAAATGCAGATGTTGCCACTATCAAATGCATTTTTCCGAGGATTAACAGATCTCATTTCACCTTCCTGGCTAAAGTTATTTAATGCCAGTGAATTCAATCAGGTACTATTCCATTTTATGCTTCTTGATGATTGAACATGTTTAAGTATATACTTTTGAAATGTGGCAGATTTATATTCTTTATTAACTGCCATGTGGTTTGCGAACAACCATGAACTGCAGCTTAGGACATCTTTCTTATGCTGGTTCTCTTTTCTATTTTAAGAGAGCTGGTTAACTGACATTTGGATTGACTTGTCAATAATGTTTGATGTAGGCAGATTCTGGTCTTGGAGTTGTGGTTTTTTTTTTGGGTTTGAGTAGGTTGCAATTCGGTTTGGTGGAACTTTTAGGTTTATTTTGGATTTAGATCTGGTCAAAGTTGGTTACGATTAAAGCAATGTAGCTTATGGTTGGATATAATTTTATTTGTTTGGAGTAGGCTTGGCTCATATCAAAATCATGTCGGTTTGGTTTTGGGTTTGCTTTTATTGTTTAGCGATCAATACAGATACTTTTGCGGTCAATGCGGTCTATATTTTAGTCGCGATCAACTCAAAAACCTATATGGTAGAGGTATGGTGATGCGGCCTTGTTTTTGCACTATATTTTAACTTAGGTTGTATATTGGGTAAAATCCAGTTTGATTAAGAATGAACTTGGTTGGTAGTCTGTTTTGAGCTGTACTTTCTCCGGGTTCAGATTAGATAGTCGAATTCTATACATGTAAAGGACACCTAAGTACTGGTTTGGTTCAATTTCAGAATAGATTACTTTTTGGTTTGCAGTGACTTGGATTGGATCCTATCATAGTATCAGTGGCAAATCTTGAGCCGAATGATATACGGGCCAACATTCGAACTCAACTTTTGATTAAAAATTATGCTTCTTACTGAAACCACATCTTTTAAAAGTAAAACTTGGGCAATATTTTGGTTTCTTACATTACCCAAAAATTTTAAGGGGGCCAAGCCTTGTTCGGCTGCCTTACAATAGATCCACCATTCCAAATAGTATACTAGTATATGATTTCATCTTGGTTACAATTCAGTTACATGTTCACACATTGGTTCAACTCGGGTTTTTAATTGAATTAGTATTGGTTTGGCACTTTGGGTGGATTAACTTTAGATATAGTTCGGATTTGAGTTAAAATAATTCAGATCACACATCGATTATCATTTTCCCGCAGCGTGAAATCAAGGACCACGGAATAAAAATTGACAACAATTTCAGGTTAAATCTGTATGGACATGCATTGCGTACTCCATGCATATATAATTGTTGCTTGTTGTGAGATTTGGATCCGTGGTGTGTTAGACCTTTATATAATCTCAGGTTTGTGGTTGTCATTTAAACAAGGAATTGATGGATTCTCCACAGCTGCTTTCAGGTGGCAACATTGATATTAATGTCGATGATCTGAGGAAGAATACAAGGTATACAGGTGGCTATTCTGAGGGAAGTCGGACTGTAAAACTCTTTTGGGAGGTACATTGAGCTTGCTTTTGTGTTTTTGTTGTTTCATTTTGTCCTCCCCGTGAATGATTCTGTTTCCGATTGCACTTTGGCTATACTTTCATTGGTTAATACTTAATAGTAAGGTAAGAATCAGAGGACTATCCGTGTTCTCATGCATCTTCTCAAAGTTTGATGTGCACTATGAATCTCTGACCTTGAACCAAAAACTATATCTTTTAGTGCAACTAGATACCGGAAAAATCTGCAGGTGCTCATCAACAAATACATACTCCTTGTGTTTAGTTGCGATTTGTTGCTTTTGAGTTGTCCCAAATTAGTTGCGACATTTACTTATATGATAAGTACTTATTAAACCTTTAAACCTAATCTAGTACATTTCATCCAACCCTACTTCAATGCATTCACTACATGCATTTGATTAATTGCCACTATTTCGTTGCATTCACGCTATTTAACCCCACCTTTATCTGCCCAACCCTAGAATCCAAACAAGATGAGCAAAAACCTTATATTGCAACTAATTTAGGATGGAGGAAATAAGTATGCATTTGTAGGGAGGGGGGGGGGGGGGTGTTTGGTGCATTTTTTATGGTAAACCAACAGAAACAACATTCCATAACCCAAAGCCATTAAGTGGCTCCCACCTACAAGGTTTTTTTTTTTTTTTTTTTTTTTTTGGTGGAGGGGGGAGGGGGGTGGTTCGCTTGTGTGAACAAATGACATTTACATGTACTGTTTATGTGAATCTGAAATATGGTGACCATACATTGTGCCCTTCCTTTTGCTAGCTGTTTGATGACTATAGGAAAAGGAACGGATCTAGTTCATCATTCAAGGAGCATTGAAAACATTGTGAGCTGTGAATGTTGATTGCTTAACCTTGATATGAAATGTTCTTATTCATGAATTGGAGAAATGAGTGTCATTTTCATCATGATTACTGATATAGGAAGGTAACTCCAAGATTGCATGTTTTCTGTATCTGCAATTAACTAATTTTTCGTATGATTTTTAAGTTGTGACTTTACGTGTGTAACTTGCATCATTTCTTCATAGCAGGTCATGACAGATTTTGAACCAACAGAACGGTGTATGCTTCTTAAGTTTGTTACAAGTTGTTCACGTGCTCCATTGCTTGGCTTCAAACATTTACATCCAACTTTTACCATTCATAAGGTATTCCAACAACATTTAATGAACACACTGGATTCATAAGTTGTAAATTAAGCATCAAAGCATTCCTTTTCGCTACATTGTACTGATGCATCAGAGTGGTAAATTGATGTTGAATAATTGGGTACACTATTTAATTATTTATCTATGCAAACGTTTTTCTTTTCTTCATAATATTTATACGTGATTAAGATACTTTTTGTGCTGTTCAATCTTAGGTTGCATGCGATGTGCCTCTTTGGGCAGCATTTGGAGGACAGGATGTGGAGCGTCTACCTTCAGCTTCTACTTGCTACAACACTCTAAAGGTGATTTACAAAGTCAAAACTCAAAAGTATACTGAAATTTTGCTATGTATATTTGATATTGCCAGTATTCATCTTGGTACCTAATTGATTCTTATTTATTCTTTTCTTTCCCCTCCTGTTGTTCTCTTTACATGTTATAGCTTCCTACGTATAAACGAGCTAGTACATTGAGGGCGAAGCTTCTGTATGCTATCAACTCAAATGCAGGGTTTGAACTTTCTTGAGTACTTCAATGGATTCAGGTGGGTTTAAGTTGCCTTCATATTTCTCCATACTGAAAATTTTCATTTCTGCAGCTGCTAGTGTATAAAAACTATTTTGGCAAATCCAAATGAATCCATCACTCAAGAAGATGAACATACTTGCTCAAGATTATGAAAATAAATTTATATGAAAATGTTTTACACTTATAAATTCTCATCCACATATATTTTTCTCTCTTTTAATACCATTCATTCAATTCAAATTTTTTGTCTTATTCTCCCAAACCAAAATTTGAAAAGTATGCTACATGTAAATGTAGCAAGTTCACTCGGACGTAGAAGTTTTTAATATCCAACTGTGTGTGTCAATGTCGTGTGGTCATCTTCCCTCCTGAACATAGCATAATCCTGATATTCTATCCAGGAAACCCATCTAAATGACTTTTATGGTGAGAATCATTATATATTAAAATGCTTAGATGGAACAGAGAAAATGAAAATAATAAATAGTAGATTGTAATAAATGGTAGTCAAAGGGCAAAGACTGAAGCTTAGATGAACAATTCTAAAGTCAAACACAGATATGAATTAACTAATCAGGGGAAATCGCTGAGCTAGAAGAGCACTGGCCAATACACTGTTGGCAGCTTCAGAGAGATAAAACCCGTCCTAAAAAACATATTATGTGGCGTTGGAGTATGTCCTACTGATGTCCCTGTTCTGCAGCAAGCTTTCCTTGCTTCGAAGAAGCCTACATGAAATAACTTGCATATATTATAGAGCATAGTAAAAGTTGGGACTCAATCCTATGATTTGATCACTGGAGGCTTTGTAATTTTCATCTTTTATTAGTAACTTCAAAATAATATAAAGAAAAGGTCACCCATGTTCAATTTATAACTAACCAAATTATCTTATGAATTTTCAATTTTCTGCATAGCCGTACTCGTAACAATCTTTGCTCATAGTGAACCAAATTTTCCTATGTTGAGGAAATTTACTATATGTTATCGTACTCCATGCAGGTTACTGAGAAATTACCATTTTCAATGAGATTTGCCATCATGTCTAGGAGAGGCTGATAAATGTCAAAGACCACGAATATCAAATCTGCAAGTTTTGCCTGTAAGAGCGTGTCACACCATTTTATTTACTGTTGAATGAAAGAGCATCCGGGTTCAGTCTTTCGTCGCATTGATTACTTCCTCCTCTCTCTATAGGGTAATGGCTGCTGGCAAACATCCCATTGGTGGTAAGCTGTACTCCTTACTCTGAGCCATATACTGTCTGTAAAAGTACATCGAAATTGCATTGGCTTAGATACATAAACAGAAAGATGGAAATTAAAGGAACATCCCACTATTTTCTTCATTGTTGTGAAACTGCTGCTTTATCTAAATATTGCGTATATATTTTAACACCGTTAGTTTGTTCTGTTATTCACATGATCATGGGGGTTCATTCACTTGCAAGTTACATTAGACATTAAAACTCGCTAGTTTGACTATTAGTTTATGAAGTTCTTTTTAAAAAATCATTAAGGCTAAATTTGGAGGAGGGAACGGAGAAAAACCTGAACAAATTTACTGAAAGAAGTCGTGAGAATATCAGCATTCTGATCATCTGTATACTGTCATCCTTTCGGTGTAACACTGGATTAATGTGTAGTATAGTAATTTTGAAGTTTCTTTCCGCTTGCTGCTCTGCTAAGTTAAGATGGTGGGTATGTGGAAAAGCCCAGATTCTCAGCTGCCAAAACAACAAAATGAGAAGAAATATCTATACTAGTACTAGTATATAAAACAGCCGGTCTTGTTACATAGACGTCCATTTTTTATGGAGCCGAAGATTTTTAAATCTTTGGTATCAAAGTGAAGCAATTCATTTTATCATTCACGCTTTTTATCAATGTGATTTTACGAATGATGTCTGCAAACAAGGACCAATTGAAAATAACCTTTGTGTCATTATAAAGATAAGTTTGAGTACATCCGGTCCCTTTAACCCGACTAGTTGTGACTGCACCAGTTTAACTGCGATCATAACCATCGACGTAGACTAGATAGTGAGTTGTTTTGAAAGTGTTGCTGCAATCACAACCACATTTAATTGGTTTGTTAAAAAAAAATACTTTTTACATACTTAAAGTTCACCTGATAATAATGACCACAAAACTCTAACAAACTATAGAAAATTATGATGTAGAAAAATTCAATTGGTTTGGGATGGCATTCATGCCTAATGTTGATATTCAGCAAATTATTTTTGATAATAGGAGAAATGTATCTAAACTATAAAGTATTAAGTATGTATGTTTGTAAAAAGTTTTTTTTTTCTCAGGCATAACAAACAACAAACTTGATAACATAATCTTATGATGCTAAAGAAAAATGGAAGACGATTGATCCACCTCCTCTAATCTTGGAGCTATCGATCTCCATATTGAAGAATCAGCCTAAAGGAAAATATAAAACGCAAGTTAAAAACTCGCGTAACATTTATTGCATAAAATAGGAGTTCTAGAGAAGTTTTGGCTCAACATAAACTTAGTAATGGAAACAGACTCGATATAGCTTACAGCCTTGCAGTGGTAAGAAATGACAATAAAAAGATGTTCGTGTAGCAAGGAATCATCAATCTCTAGATGATACACAATGGATTCTCTTTGCCACTACTACCTTCACTAATATGTTTGCAGTACCATTTATTGTCTTCTTTTCGTCACCAAATACTACTACCATTTATAAATAACGATACCACTTCCTTATGGGTCAGTGCATCAATACATCATACAACTCATTGTCACTCTCTATAGCATACATATACCCGAGGTTATCAGCTCGCTCTCGAAATTCGTCAATGTCTGACGAAGGTACTTGGACGCCGACTAATACGTTAGCACCGGCTTCACCCTGAAGCATTCAATGAAACATTAGTGTGAAACAATAAACCTGAAAAATGTAATATCTTTATGTGGCTTCCGCCTACACGGGTTAAGGAAGATCGGATGTACCGATGTATGCAACCTTACCCTTGAGATAACAAAAATATTCTTTTCAATATAAAAGGTAAGAAATATGAAGTGCAAAAACTCACTTGTGCACGGTAATGGAACAAACTAATATTCCATCGTGGGCTAAACACATCCAAAAAATTCATAAGAGCTCCTGGTCGTTCCGGAAAGACAAACCTACAAAGAACTTCATCTTGCAAATTTGATCGACCTCCCATCTGCAGAATAGTCAATCAAGGTTTTAGACTGAGGAAGCTTACCTTAAAGTATAACTATTACTGTCCAGGAACAATGTGAGGGAAAGATGATTGTCTTCACTATTGCATTTTGGCAATATGAACTATTTTCACTCTAAAGACCATAAAAGTCTTTTTAAGCGATCACCCTTCCTCATCCAATGGCTTGCAATCAGCTTAATACAAAAAATACACCATTATTGTTACATTTGTACTGAAACAGTTTGTGTCAGGTAAAAGACAGTGTCAATTACATGGGTCGGATCAGAAGACGTATCAAATTAATTGGTTGCCTCAGCCAAATGTATGGTGTATGGTGTACCTCTCCGGCTCTCCGAAGTCCCCACCCCTCCCAGTGGTTGGCTTTCAGAATGACAGCTAATTAACAATGTACAACTTACAATTGCAAAAAAATAGAGATTTCTTTGAGAAAGAGTATTATACAGAAGAAGAAACAAATGAACGGTGGCCAGACGGAAAACAATACTAAGAAAATTGAGCAAGAGTTAACAAGTTTCAATCCTGTACCACAACATCTTTTGACAGACTGCTAATGCATGTACAATGAGACATGAACACTACTCTCACCCGCACATTTCATCCGGCCCAATAACCCACAGACCAAGGGGATAAGGTACTTGGCTTGTTGGGATGAGCCTCAAATGGGCAGTGCAACTTCTTTTTGCCTTGAACAACGGATTTCCACAATTATGAAGGTCAATGATCACCAGGCTCAAAACAGGGAATACATAATACATGTAGTCAAAAGCATAATGCCGTAAATATGAAGAGACGCTTACCAAATGCCGTAAATGATCCTTAACCAGATCATTATTTGTCAAGTTAATAGTTTGAAGCTTAGAAGATTCCATGCGCTCCTTCATTGCTTCAAGTTCAGAAACAGTATGATGGCCAACACTGCATCAACATACAAAATTTACGACTTGTTCAGACAAGCTGACGCTTTGGGAATTTAGAGGAATTTTAAAGAAAAACTGAATGTCCCTTATTTCGATGGGGCCAAAGACTTATAGTTCTTTAGTTTCAGATTATAATGGACTAAAGTAAAAAAGTTCATTGCACTTCTTATTCATGTGAAGTTGCACATGATGTTTACTACTAAAGGTCAATCAGAAACAATCTCATTATTAGTTTTATCATTAATAAGAGTAAGGTTGCGTATATTCGACTCTCCCAAACTCTATCCTAGGTGGAAGTCACTTAATAGCATTGGGTAATGCAATGTTGTTAAAAGAAAAACTGAAAACAGAGAACAAGTGAACTGGTAATACTAAAAGACACAAAACTGAGAAAATTATTATAGCCGACTTCAGAAGGGCTTACCTGTAGAGAACTAAAGCCTCTTGTTTTGCAGAGTTAGATCTGTATTTAAATTCAGTAATATTCATTGGTCCTATCTGCAAAATTAAACTTATTAGATAATTTATTGGGCCAAAAGCTGAAATTCCAATAAGTGAACAAACTAATTACCATTTCAGTAAATATTTTGAAGCTACCAGGTTCTTCAGGCATAAAAGTTGCGAGCACGGCTTCCTGCTGCCGACCAACATCCGCAAGTTCAGTGACTAATCTCAACCTATCAAAGTTCATATTTGCACCACTGGTGATTACAACAACATTTTCATTCTTTATGCCATAGTATTTGCAATAGGCTTCAGCACCAGCGAGAGCAAGAGCCCCTGCAGGTTCCAGTATACTCCGTTTCTCCTCAAACATGTTCTAAAATTGAATAAATCAGATATTAGCTACTGTAGCTGCATCTGCCTTAAGAATAGTCAGACAGCCAATTGGCAATAGAATAGAGGATTGGCACAACTTTGATGACTGAATTTAGAATCATTGAAGTACATATCATCTCTTCTTTATATTTAGAGTACAAAAAGATGTTAATATATGCAGAAAATGGAATCACATCAAAATCAAGGCATAGAAGAGTAGAGATTTCAGCAATGGACAGCAGATATCCACAATGATTATGGAGTATGAGGGACCCTTATCAACCTACAAATGATGAAGTCCATATTCCACAAAGCATGTCATTAATGTAGGCTGTAGCTTGACAAAGTCACCCGAAAATTAGCAAGTAATCCAAGAGTAGTGAAATGGGTAAGTCTATTGCTCCCAAAGAAATGATCAGACACTAATTTCAGAAAGGCATGGATTCTAGAGTAACAAACAGAATGCAAAATATGAAGTCTAGTAAAACTATTAATCTAGAACTAACAGCTAGTGAACACAGATACCAAGGATTGTTATAAATAGTGTCATGAATGGTGTGACTTGAGTGCACAATTGATGTGTGCATTTATGCGTTGTGCACTCGTGTGACTCTTGGATGGAATCCAATGAGCGAGTTAATGTGGGTGTATTAAGTTGAGTCTTGATGATTGAGCTTTATGATGGTGATTAAAAGTATGGATTAATGAGGTAATGAAGTGTGAGTTAATCATAGGAGTTATGGGACTTAATGAAGAAGTGCAAAGGTTTAATTCAAGACGCTCTACTATGCAAGTCGAGCAATGCTATTAGAAACTCTCTGAAGTGCCGCTCGACCGAGCGAGCTCTAGGGCGGGTCGAGCAAGCAGACAGAATGCAACCAGAAATTTCCTGTAGCCCGCTCGACCGAGTGAGCTCCTGTTTTGGTTGAGCGAAGTCTCTGATGCTCCTACGATGCTGTTTATGACTCTTCAAGTACTTGGGGATGTTTCATTATCATTTAATCATAGTTTTAATGTACTTAATGTTACTTAGTGTGATCTGTCGTATAAATAGAGAGCTCTCATACACTTATTATATCATCAAACACAACCCCTAAGCCAAACACATAGCCTTTTGATTTTATCTCTTACTCAATTGTAATACTTCATTTGTAAGTGTTTTATACTCCTTTGATATAATATAAACAAGAAACTACACACGACGGAGGACGTAGCCATCATTGGGTGACCTCCTTAAATCTTTGTGTCTCTTTGCAAGTTTTACATTATCAAACATTTATTTAGTTCATTGTTATTATTATCATTCATCAAAATTCTTAGCCTCGTATCGATTTTGGTAATTATTTCAAAGGACGATTGAGGAAAGTTGCAATGTTAGATTTAGGTAATTACCTTTATGGAAGCACAAATGGCATCCCGATTAACAAGCACTACACCATCTATCAATTCCTTGCATATGCGAAAAGTTTCCTCCCCGACCACTTTAACAGCTACACCATCTGCAAATCCTCCAACTTTATCCAGCATAATTCTTTGTCCATGGTGTAATGACAGAGCCATTGCATTGGCATCAGATGGTTCCACCCCTATAATTTTGACCTGATAAAAAAAGCATCGCATATATTATTCAAACAGAAGGAAATAACCATCACTACAGCAAGACCTGCAGATATAAGTTGCAGACATCAGAATTAGGGAGCTCATTGAACCAGGCAGAATAGCAGGCAAATGAAATCTGCAAGCTTTATCACTTTTCTTAAAATAAATTCTAGACATAAGCAAAAGAAAATTTTCCTTAATGCTTTGTTTTTTTTTTATGTGCAGCATTTTTTCTTTTGGGCATTTTTCATTTTAGTGCACCATTTCTATAGAAAGTTTTTGAGTATGTTGACAACCTACCCCATCATTTTGACGATTTTCCACCCACAAGGAACCGCTCTTTATCTCTCTAAATGGGTATGTGATGCACTCACAAAAGCTGAGAAAGTAAAAGTAAATTGATGAAATGGTCCAGAAGAAAATGGGTCCATCATCTAGTTAAACCATCTATCATACAAAATAGCTATGATATTCTTTGTGGTCTGACTCATGTTTATGTATTATAACAGACTTTTGCAACAAAAGAATTTATCAATATACTCCGCTTCACTTGGCACATTATCCGCTCTCCTTAATGATTTCATCAGGAAACTAATCATTCAATGGTTGTCCCTGCGTAATCCCATTTTTCAGTTACTAAACTATTTGTACCAAGTAGCATTGTTGTTCTGTTGATAGGAAACCAACAAGAAATTACGTGGATATTGACAAAACCGAATATAATACATAAGCCCAGCACCACCACCCCCCACCCCCAAAAAAAAGTAAATGCAGTTTGGTAAGCAAAGGGTAGGCAGCAGATAAACAAATATTGTATACATAAAAACCAACCTCTGGTTTGACTCTTTTCACATAAGCAGCAATACCAGCTATGAGTCCACCACCACCTACTGGGACAAAGATTGCGTGCAATGGACGGCCTTTTGTTTGGCTCACAATCTCCATGCCTATGGTCCCTTGCCCCATAATGACATCTGGATGGTCAAATGGAGGTATAAATGTCCGTCCCTCCTCTTCAGCCCTATTCTTAGCATATGCTTGTGCCTCATCATAAGAGTCTCCCACAAGGACAACAGTGGCACCCAGCCTCTCAACAGATTTCCACTGGTTTGAACACAAATAACATTAGGATCAAAATTATCTGAGATAAGTTCTAATATATCCAACAAGGCATCATATTTAAAAAGTATCAAACCTTTATTTCTGGTGTAGTCACAGGCATAACAATCACAGCATTACACCCCAGTTTCTTAGCAGACAAAGCCACCCCCTGCGCATGATTTCCTGCTGATGAACATATAACCCCTCTTTCCAATTGCTCCTTTGGAAGCTTTACCATCATATTGTAAGCACCCCGCAACTTGAATGAGAAAACCTACAAAAGATAATGTATAATGCCTTCAAATTTCTAACCATTCATCGCAGAAAACACAAGATAGTTACAAGGTTCCGAGATACAGATCTCCAGTTATTATTCAAAAAGTTAAAAAATTTGTATTTTAGGAAAGAAACAATGTTTTACCTGAGCCATTGTAAGAACACATGGGAAACAATTGTTTTCAAATTGTTTCCAGACACCTACTTATACTTTATGTCATGAAATAAATGCCATTTATAATTAGTTCCTCCAAAAATGTATCATTCAAACTTAAAAAATATTACATTTTGCCAATCCACCCCTGGAGTAACTCTAAATTAAAAACAGAATCAATATCAAGAAACATGAATATGGTAAAACACTAAATCCAAGTGCTAATAGCTTAAGAACATTTTACGTATGTAGATCGTAGAAGTATTTTCAAATTACAAAATTTTAAATATAACCAAAAACTTCAAGGAGAAGTATTTTTTTGTGGTCCATTCAACCATACTCCACCTTTTTATCGTAGTTATCAATGGATCAAATCAAACAAATAATTGGATTGTTATCATCAAAGTGTAAATGTCAACCACGCATGAGACGGCAACAATAATATGTTCATATGCTCCAGATTGCTTATCAGCACAAAATTTTTAATAGGTTCACATCAATAGATTACTATCAAAATCAACTAAATTTAAAAGCATCTTCATTAAGACAGTTTAAGTGCAACCAAAGTTACCGCCAAGAAACTATTGTCAGACCCACTGATTTCCGACAAATTTGAACACTAGAATTCTCGAGTAATGTTTCTGAACGTCAAATTTCTCCCGCGCAATACACAATAAGAATCAATGGCAAACTTTTTAAAATAATAAAAAAAATCATATACGCTTAATCATACTATTAATCGTCACTTTCAATAACAAACAACACCATACAGAACCTTACCTAGAGATTAAAGAACTGATAATCTTCTGTAATCGTAAACAGTACGAGAACAATCAAATGGAAGACAGAAAAGAAAACAAAAGAAAAAAGAGAAATTGTAACTTACCGGTTGTAAATCCTCTCTTTTAAGCCAGAAATTAGTACCTAACCTATCAGAGAGCTTTTCAGCGAGTTGCAATGGCGACTCGACAGCAACATCATAAACTTTAGACAGCAATATATTCGTCAAATACTCCATAGCAACCGTAGAAACGGCTTCCGAATCAAGCGATGAAGAATCGGGAACAGCACCAAGGAAACCACTCTCATACTGAAGAGAATTGCTGGAAACGAGTTTCAACACCGGAGACGAAGAAGATAGAGACGGAAGAGGTTTCCTAGTGAAAGTTTCTTCGGGAGAGATAACACTAGCTTTAACAATGGTGGAACAATGACGGTTAAGCTTTGGGAGACGACGGAGAGAGAAATCAGGATAGAAATGGCGGCGGCCGGAGGGGATAGATTCGAATGTAGATGTTGCAGTGCCGGCGGCGGAATGGAGGAGAGAGAAAGACATCATTATTACTCCGTTTCTTCGGAGAGCAAAGAATTGAAATGTTGGACAAGTGACAACTTGACAAATTTGATCTTGTGTTTTATAAGAGACAAAAGGTTGTTTTAATCACGTTTTATGTTCCTACTAGTGAAAGCACGGGTATGTTGGGCGGAGTAATTTTCAATTTGTCATTTTAGATATTTTATTTGTTATTCTTATAATAAATTTTTCTTATTAACTTTATAAAAATATTTAGGGTTTTTTTATTTATACTGATGTACTTTTAAAAATTTTCAGCTGTATCCAATAAATTTATCAATTTTCAACTGTACTCAATAATTAGTAGGGTTTTTTTCACTTATACCCACATATTTTTAAAAATTCTCAGCTGTACCCAATAAATTTACCAATTCTCAATTATACGTAATAATTAGTATTAATTTAGCAACAATAATCATTTTTTAATGACAACTTAACAACAGTTAGTTAGATTTATTTAAGGAGTTAGTAATATTTTTTGATTTTTTTTTGAATTACCAGTAACATTATAATGTGAATATGGCTTATATCAACTCTTTTTTTTTTAGAATTACTCTTTGAACAGTAACCATTTTAGAATTGCTCAGTGAAGAAGATTATTGAAAATGATGAAGGAAGGTGGAAATGAAGTGTTCGGGATTATAGTCACGTGACATTTGGAGGGAAATGAGAGCTGATTGCACACAAGTGCGATGAATTTTCATCCTAAAATCAATTAGTAAAAGGAGTAGTCCATTAAGTTTATATGCTTGTCTAATCCTCTTTAATTCTTCGATATGAGATCATATGTGGTTATTATTTTCCCATAAATATTTTACTGAATTTTATAAAAAAAAATGATTACTAGAGTAAGACAAGTATGATCAATAGCCTTCACGTGTTTTTTTCTTGCAAATTTAGCTTAAATTTTCATTATTATTTACACGTTCTAATACCAATAATTAAACGAAACGTAAAAGTTATTAGTTCAAAAAATAAGCTTAATTACCTTTTGATGTAATAATAACAAAAGTCAGCCAAGATCAAAGTTTGAACAGCTTCAGCTACCAACATGAGTACGTGGGTATAGGTGAGAAAAACCCTACTAGTTATTGGGTACAATTGAGAATTGGTAAATTTATTGGGTACAACTGAGAATTTTTAAAAGTACGTGGGTATAAGTGAGAAAAACCCTACTAATTATTGGGTACAATTTAGAATTGGTAAATTTATTGGGTACAACTGAGAATTTTTTAAAGTACGTGGGTATAAATGAGAAAAATCCAAATATTTATTTTGAATTAGTTGTGGTTTTTATATTTTTTCACTAACTTTTTTAAATATTTTTTAATACTTATAGTCCTTACATTTTCTCATTAAATTTGTTATTCAATAAAATAATATGCCTACTATAATAAAAAAATCTTATTTTTTAATTCTCGTAAATATTTCTTGTGAAAATGTCATTAAGGAACAGAAGAAGTAATTATTAGTGATTTAATTCAGTTAAAAACCAAAAAGTCTAATCGCGAAGATATAACTTTCTAGACAACTAAAAATTATTCACGCAACTATTTTGTGCCAAAGGGGCCTTACGTTTTGTAGTTGGCGTTGGGTGTTGCTGGTTAATAAATGGTTTCTTTCGATGCAAAGTAGTTATGCGGATAATTGTTAGTTGTCTAAGTAGTAATAGTTATGGGTACGTAGTTGTAGACTTTAATTGTATGATTGTAACCGATAAATATTAGTTGTCTAATTAACTAGTAAATAGATATGGTCAAGGGTTGGTCTAATCAAACTTGGACTCAAACGCATAAGTTTTTATGAAATTAAATTCAAATATATTTTTAGAGTCGAAAAATTTTAGAGCCACACTCAAATCCATATAGTTTTTGTGAAATTAGATCCAACATAGATTTTTAGAGTTTAAAAATTTCAGACCCAGACTCAAACCCATAAGTTTAAATAGATCTTAATTTAATTAGTCATACATTATTTTTTTTACATTTTAGAAACTTAATTAGGTCTAAAATAGATCTTTAGGTTGTTTGTAAGTGTAATATGAGTCAAAATAAATTAAAATAAGTTCAGAATGAGTTTAAAATTAATTTTAACTTGTGTAATAAGTAAAACCTCAAATGAATCTGACGGATCTAAATCCCAATAAAGAAAATCCAAGGACTCCAATTTGAGTTTTGCTCATATCTCGAATGAGTTCAAGGACATATTCAATGAAATTTTGACCGCAAATGAAATAGTTGTGGACTTTGAACAACTATTGCAGGCTAGCAGCTAAACCTAATAAGATAACAAACACAATACAATCTAAGAAGTGATAAGTATGTGGTCATTTTATTTTTATTTTTACACACATAACTGAAGAATGGAAAAGATTCTTTACGAGTCTTAAGACCCATTAATGCATGATGAATAGTACCAAAATCTATTACTACAACCAATAAAATTAAGTGAAGTACTCTTAAGCTATAAAGCAGGTCTGGATATGAAGACCTTGGATCCAAAATCCATTGGTTAAAAAAAAAAAAATTAGACCTAAGCCCTTAAATTATGTTTTGAGACGAGATCAATAGGATCTTAAATTTTCTTTTGATGATATTATATTGAAAAGAAACGTATTATAATTAATAGAATTCGTATTATGGTGATGATTAAGCTCGACTCTCATACGTTTGTGATTTTAGAAAGTAAGGTTAATTACTGCACTTTTATCACTTTATCTACACTAGACGTGTTTAACGGGCCAGGCGGCAGGCGGGTCGGGTCAAAAATTAAATGGGTCGGATCGAGGCAGGTCATGTCAAATGTTAAATGAGGCAGGGCGGGTCAAAGCCCATTAAAACCCAATTCGCTTTGACCCTTTTTATAAAAATTCATAAAATAGTTATTTTTAATATACTTTATGGCCCGTTGGGTCGACACACTTATGTATATAATAATATCATCTAAAAATGTTAAAAAAAAAAGTGGTAAATTTTTTTTCGCAATAATACTTATAATTATCAGGCCCGACCCTTTACACCAAGGCCTGTTAATGACCCGCCCTATTATTAACCCGACCCACTAATGACCGTTAAAATATGACCCGACTCTTGACCCGTTGGATCGATCCGCCCCATTAAAAACCTCTAAAAATTCGTAGATGCATGTGATAATATATATATATATATATATATATATATATATATATATATATATATGTAACAAATTAAATAAAATTTCATTTAATTATATTTGTTTTTATACAAGAATGAGATATAGAACAACATATTTAATAAATCAATTGACTCCAAATAATTTTAAAAGACTTATAATACAAAACCCATGTGTTAATGTGAAGTATATATTTTACTCCATTTTGTTAATTATTCTAAATTCCATTCTCTTTTTCACTAGGGCACTACTACTACAATAGATAGTGGTTTGGTATCAACTTTGCAACTTTTTGACCTATCTACCCCACCAGCTCCCAAAGCAAAAGCTAAAATAGTGGATTACTGTTTTACCCCTCATTTGGATCACACAAAATTATTTTTTTAAAAATAGGAGATTTCGTTGAAAAGAATGTTAATAATTGAGAACCAAATATATCCTTATGAAAATCATTTCCATTACTTTTTCTCCATCATTTATGCTAAGATTTTGATATATATATGTTAGAATGAAAATTAAATTTTAAAATTTCACTAAACTTTCAAATATTAGATTATGTATTTGACTCTTCTTTTTTTAATAGAGAAGATTTTTATTCCAAATGTCTATCATCATTTATTTTTATTCTTATCAATTTGCTATAACAATCCCAGTATAAATAAAATTTTCAATATTATAATAGTTAATCGTAAATAGGTAATTGAATTTAAAAAGATTATTTTTGTAAAATTCTAGAAAAAAGATCAATTATTGTTTATTTAAAATTAAATTATGTAATAAATAAATTTTTAACAATAAAACAACTACTAGTACAAATTAATTAGCAAATATAATTTTGTTGTTCAAAATCAATTAGTCTAATTAGGTACCCACTTCATTATGAAACACTACTTTCTTTTTTTCTTTCAATGAAAGTAAATCATGAATAATTCTTAACATCTTATCTAAAAAAAGCTCTTCCACCTTATTGAAAGGTCACTCAAACATCAAATTTATAGGATTACTAGTGTCTTTAAAGAAAAAAGCAACAATATCCATTACTCCTACACCTAATTGAAGGGTCATTTAAGGTAATATCTAGCTAGAGATATCCTTATTAAATAAGTAGTTTTAATATTGATCATCAAAAGTTTTTTTTTTATTTTATTTTTTTATTTTATTTTTTTTTTTTTAGTAAAAATGAAATTTATTCAATAAGTCCTACAATAAGTGTTAAGGGACAAAAAGAGTAATTGATTAGCCACACAAATATGTTGAAGGTGGAAGTGGAAGTGAGTAGTGACAATTGTTTAAAGATGCGCTTATTCTCTTTTCAAGTGGTTCATGTTGATCAAATGGAAATGCCTTTTATACACCTAGCTAGGACTATTAAAGGTATCAAATATTCAAAAAAAAAATTTATTTTATGCTATAGTATTTTGTGTGGGTTAATTAATAAAATTTGTGTGTTTGTTAAAAGACGAGTTTATTTTAATTAATTTTAATTTATGTTAGTAAAGCTGAGTCATATTGATATTTAACATATACCCTCCCGTGAGACGGTTTTAGCCGTGCAACTGGCTCAGGCCCAATAATTTTTTAAAACTATTTTGACATGCTAATTTTAAGACTTAAAAGGATAATTTTAAGACTTAAAAACCCAATTTTAACACTTAAAGGTCAATTTTAAAGTTTTTAATATCAACTTTAATGTTTGAGTTATCCTATTTTAAAGTTGAAATGAGAATTTTAAGTCTAGCAATTGGTCTTTTAAATCTTAAAATTCGTTTTTTAAGTGTTAAAATGGACCTTTTAAGTCTTAAAGTTGTCAAATCCTATGATTTAAAATGTCAATTTCAAATCCTTAAAATTGGTCTTTTAAATTTTCAAATTGAATTTTTAACTCTTAAAATTGACATTTTAATTTGTAAAATTGATAAAAAAAATATATATAATTAGACCAGCCCAATAAAACGCATCTTACAAGTGAAACAGTCTCACCTAACTTTTTTTACAAAAATTTAAACGGTTTTAATTAGTATCGGCGCAGAGATAAAAAGGCAAAGGTCGGCTATTCTCACAAAAACTGTTGTCAAAATTTTATAAATCTTGACTGACCAATTACTCTTTTCATGAGTATTAATTTTAGGACATGTATGCGTATTTCCGCAAATAAATCCATTATAAAAATAGCTATTCTATTGAGAGATCGTCTTTTTGAGAGACGTATTTTAAGTCCAATTTATTAAAGATTAATACCTACTTATCGTATTCTTAATGTCTACTTAGTACTTACATTATTCTTAATGTTTACTTACCGTATTGTTAATGCTTATTCAATATCTTAAATGTCTACTTACATCATTCTTAATGCTTACTTATAATATTTTAAAAAATATATAATGGACTGGTCCAATTAAAAATGGTCTCTCAAATAGATTATTTCTCATATGAATCTGTGTTATAAAAATGTTTAATGTTTATATAGTCCAAGATCATACAACTATCAAATTCATCAAAAGTTAATTACCAAATTGGATAAAGCTTTTAACAAAAGTGGATAATTGCTTTGCTATAATGTGTTTGTTATATTTTTCGTAAATAGAAAAGAAACTCAAATAGATAAGTGAAGAAAAATAAGGTAAACTTTTATTTAATAGAAATGTTGCAAACCCATTAAGATAAATTGAAAGATAAATAAAGCAAACTAAGTATAAAAATAATAATGGTTAAAATACAAATGATTAAATCATCCCTTTGAAAGCTAAATGAACAATACTATATAGTATAACGTTTCTAGTCCAATAGATAAGATTAATGGAAATGTAATAGAGATGCAAAACTTTGGGTAACTCAACGTTCAATATATATCTACTCATAGGCTATTATACCTTCTCATATCCTCTCTTATCTATATTCATATTCATAATAATAACAATATTTTTCTTTCTAATTTAATTGTACAACCCTCGATCCCTCACCTGAATATCTAGCTTTGCCATTGATTGTAAGAATTAAGCGCATTTCCTATATATTAAGGTTTCTATATAAAGGTTTTTATATTAAACTATTTAACCTAAATATAAAACATATTTTACGGTGAGATTTTTATATTAAGCTATTTAACTCAAATATAAAATATATTTTACGGTGAGACTATATCGTACAGAAATTTGTGTTAATAATATCATGATCATGATCAATGGTGGAGTCTATTCTTATCAAAGATATAGTATTTGATTTCGCAAAAAAATTTCCGCTCATTAGTGGAAAATTTTAATATCATGATCAATAATAGATGTCATTTTTATATAACACTTTAATATCATAATTATTAATTAAACAACTAGTGGAAAATATTCTCCTTTAAATAATTTGATTACGGCCAGAAGCGATAGATAGATCTCCCAGATCTTTAAATTGTTACCACTAAATTTAATTTTCACCAAGATAATATATATTCTCATAGTCCCATCAAATTTATTCTATTTTTATTTTTAGTCGTATAATTTACGTCATTTCTTTAATATCATTTACACAGTAGTCAATAAACTTACATTTTTATTTCATCCATTTATTTATCTCACTTTCGCGTGTAATATCATGGAGTATGATATCAATTTACTCATTTTCTTAATTATTTTCCCGTCAAATACCTACTAGTCAAATTTAGTGCACGATCTAGTAATATTTTTTAGGTGTCAACCGTCACATATTTTAAAAAACTAGTATAGCTTTCATAGATTATGCAAATACTTGGGCAAAAATTTTCCGGTGTCAACAGTCAAATATTTTTAGAAAAAAAGTTTTAAGTTTATGAGCAATTATGATTCCTTAAATTTACTTCTATTCAGATCAATTATATATACCGTTTGTGCTTATTAACTGATTTACATTGATAATTGATGATGATATGATTTTTTATGAGTCAACCAATTACCAACTTAATATAGAAAAATAATTAAACTAATTTTGGAGCTATAAATTAAAAAAATTAGGAAAGCCAAAATCGGTTCACCATTGACTATGAGTAGCATCGAATACATATAGGCATGCATTGAGATAAGAGATGAACGGTGATATATATTAGATCGGATCAATTTAAAGTCTTATGTAATAAATAGCTAGTCAATTAATTTGATTTTTATATATCGATTATATTCAAGTTAATTCATACTTGAATATATATTAGATCGGATCAATTTTTATATATCGATTATATTCAATTAATTTAAAGTCTTATATAACCTTAAATAGCTAGTCAATTAATTTTAGTCATCATCTAACACACAGATCAAAAAAGTCACTGAAAAAGTAGGACAATGTGTTAGCAACCAACCCCAATCGTTGCCCATTTGTCGTCGCCTTTTTCAAAATTATTTGTAGTGGAAATTTGTCGATGATTAAAATGGGGACTAACGAGAGATCAAATTAAGCAAACAAAACAAATAAGATTGCGTTTAGAAAATAAATAATTTATTTTAAAATATGAATTTTAATTATGAATTTATTAATAAAAATTTTAATATGGACAAAGTGCGAGAGTCTTTTTAAATTCTCAACTTATCTATTTATTATACAACATTATAACCAACCTAAATTTAAAATTAAATGTTTTATTTATGAAGTACTAAATCTAGGTCAATTTTAAATTTTGAAATGATTGAAACCATAGTTTGCGAAGAAAAAAATAAGTAGAAAGCACGCACCGACTGTTTATCTTCTCTCTTAACCCAAACATTAGTCCCTAAATTGGAAGAGAGCTTCTCAGCCAATTGCAATGGCGAAACCACAGCAACATCATAAACCTTAGAAGTAAGTATACTCGCCAACTGCTCCAACGCCATTGATGCCGTCGAAAACCTCGACGACTGCGACCATCGCCTTTCAGTCGGCACAGCACCAAGGTATCCACTCTTGTACTGCAACGATACAGCCGACACTATTTTCAATGCTCTACTACTGTCACCTGATTGCTCTTGTTCTGGCCGTAAAACAGGGCGTACCGGTTTCTCATCTTCATAAACAAATGTTTCATGATCAGGAACCAAAATCGACGGCGGTGTCGTCGCCGCAGTTTTGATTATGAAGCTGGCCGCTCGGTGGCGGTCGGTGAGAAAGAATGCAGGTGGTTGATGAAATGCAAATGCAGAAGATTCCATGTTTATGGTTCGCACAGATATAGACATTTGAAATTGTGAAGGAATTTGTTGAGAATGTGATTTGAATATAAAGCTTAGGTAATCAGATTGTTGCGTGTTTGTGAAATCTGTCAGAAGATTGAATGTAGTGTACTAGTATTATTGTATTGTACTGCTATTTATGTAGTTTTGAACATATAAGGCAGTAACCTTCATTTCCCTATCTACTGTCCAGAAATAGTCTGTATTTATTGACACAATCAATTCTTGGATGATACCTCTTATGGTGAGACGCACAGTGTAAAAATGCGGTAATAGTCGCGATTGTGGTAATAGAACGCTGATGCGGAAATGAGAGTGATGCAATTATAATATCGCCTAAATATCGATTGAAATCATGAGATATTCCTTGGTACGACCCAAAACACGGGTTTTTTACACCTTTACAATGTACGAAAAATCGATTCATTAATTTTGAAAATCTTACAACGCGGGTTAAAAGTACGTGTTGATGCCTCATTATAATAGTTGCCGCTAAATATTTTGCTTTAAAAAATAAAACCAATACAAGAGATCATAATTTCAAATTTTACCCACTATATTTTTAAATTTTTATTTTTATTTTGAATTATTTTTGATATAAACTCATGTAAAACTCGTGCCTCATCATAACGTTACATAATTTGATCGCTATATTTATTGACACAATAATACTTGGATGAAGCTTCATTGACATATAGTAAAGCTTTAAAAAATTTAAAATAATTCACAGTAAAATCGTCTATAATGAGAATTATTTGTTTTATGTAAAAGTTTTACATAGACTCGGTTCACATTTTTTAAATATGCATCAGTCTAATAATTCTAAATTCTTATAGCGAGTATTTTTCAGTTATTGTACTTAATTGTACTTATTAATCAAAGATACTTATTATTAGTTTTAATATTTTTCTAAGGTTGGTGCACATGCATTTAGTCTATACAAGACTTTCTCTTTGTGTTATGCACATATACTGATGTGAGATATTTGGTTGACGATATATTGTTTGTCACATTGTATATATGAAAATTAATTTTAGTAATAATTTTATTTTTTGACTTTTGTTTTTGATTAATTTTTAAAAAGTAAATCATCTTTGCGCCAATTCTTTATATAGGTTTTGAATTTTTGGTAGAATCTAGATGTAAAATTAGTAATTTGTCATATTCTCATTGGTTAGTTTCTGATCATTTGAAATAGGAAATGGAATGGATCGAATATGCTCTTTTCTTCATAAAGGTGAATTATTATGTTAGTGTTAATTATAATTGCTAATTTACTACTTGAGGTAAGGGTTAATTATCTCAGTTCTCAGACGTATATTTTAGGCCTCCTAAGTAAAAGTTAAAATATACATACATGTCTATATTTTGTAACGTTAATTCATCATTATTGTACATAGTGTATTCCGGTCATAGAAAATTATGGTCATAGTCTAGGGAGGGAAAAAAGATGGCAGCTCATACCCATAAAAGAGACTGCGGTCAAAGAATCCCTCAGCTCGAGAAAGGCCTTCAAAGAGCGAGAATCCTGCAACTTACAAAAAGAATAAATAGAATACGTACAAATACTAAAAATAAAGATAAAAGTAAATAAGGTAATTAAAGGCAATAAACAATAACAAATGATGGGTAAAAGGGACAGGTTTAGTAATCTAAGACGTAGATAAGGCGCCGCCAACTGCCCCTATCCCTGGTCAGGTCCTTGGAGAGGTGAAGTTCGTGCATGTCACTTTTAATCTGTTCCTCCCACGTTCGCCTAGCTCTTCCTCGACTTCTCTTGCCCTCCACTATGATGCATTCGGTTTCGTCTTACTGGGGCGTCATGTGTCTTTCTTTGCATATGCCCAAACCATCTCAACCTGTTCTCCCGCATCTTTGCGGGGAGAGGTGCAACCCCTAACTTCTCCATAAACTCTTGGTTTCTTATCATATCCATCATAATATTACTACACATCCACCTCAGTATACGCATTTCTGTTACTTCCATCCTTTGTTCGAAAACCTTCTTTACGGGCCAACATTTTGTCCCATACAACAACGCTGGCTTAATTGCAATGCGGTAAAAGTTACCTTTTAATCTCTCTGGGAACTTTTTATCACAAAGCATTACTGCTCGCCACTTAAGCTAACCCGCTTGTATACGATTAATAACGTCTCCATCGATTTCCCCATTACTCTGAATCACCGATCCCAAATATTTGAACTTGGACGGTACATGCAACAGCTTCTCCCCCTATGGTCACCTATGACTCCCTCATCGATTATGTCTCATTGAAATTGCATCGCAAGCATTCTGTCTTCGTACGACTTATGCGCAACCCCTTACTCTCCAAGGCTTCCCTCCACTCTTTCAATTTACTATTAGCCTCCTCCTTTGTTTATGCGACCAAAACTATATCATCGGCGAAAAGCATGCACCATGGTACGGTCTCCCAGATGGATTTAAAGATTTCCTCTATAATGACCGTAAAGATGAAAGACTTAGTGCTGATCCCTGATGTAGTTTCACTTTAATTGGAAAAGACTCTGTCATACCCACCGGTGTATGTATGTTAGTCGACACTCTGTCATACATGTGCTGTATTATCTCAATGTACCTTCGTGAAATACCTCTATTCTTGAGGCTATCCCAAACGATGTTTTGTGGTATGCTATCATACGCTTTCTCCAAGTCAATGAACACCAGATGTAAATCCTTCTTTCGCTCCCTATACTTTTCCATCAATCTCCTCAAAAGATGAATTGCCTCGGTGGTTGATCTTCCCGGCATGAATCTGAATTGGTTCTCTTTAATTACCGTCTCTCGTCTAATTCTTTTTTCAATCACTCTTCCCCACAATTTCATAGTGTGGCTTAGACGTTTGATCCCTCTATAGTTCCTACATACTTGAGCATCACCCTTGTTTTTGAACAGTGGGATAAGTGTGCTAACCCTCCATTCTTCTGGTATCTTACTAGACCTCAAGATGACATTAAAATGGTTAGTAAGCCAATGAATTCCTTCCTCTCCTAAACCCCTCCACACCTCAATCGGAATGTTATTAGGTCCAACTGCCTTTGATCCCCCATTTTTTTGAGAGCTTCTCCTACTTCCGCCGTGGTAATATCAATAAGCGACCCATGATCTTGTGTTCTTTGGATGTCCGAAATTTTTCGAATTTCCTCCTTTGGACCCCTAGTCTCACTAAGCAGTTGGGAAAATATTGATGACATCTCATTTTGATGCCCTCTTGTCTAAGGAGTACTCGTCCACCTTCATCCTTATTGAATTTCACTGTCCCTAAATTCTTCTTCTGCCTAGATCTTCCTATCGCCAACTTAAAAATATACTTCTCCCCTTTTTGGTATCAAGCTTTTGATAATGTTAAATTTTTTTCTATTAGATAAAATACTGATCTACTCATTTAATCTAATCAAGCAATAAAATACAATATATTAACAATACCTTTACTTGGTTAGAAAGATTCAATGATTTTCTTTAAAGAAAACAATTACCAAATAATACCCACTTACTATTAAACCAAAAACTAATAATTCAAAAATCTATAGTCATTAATAAAAAATTGAATAGCCATTAATTATGAAATTATTGAAAAGAATTATACAATCGTTTGTGCGAGTTGCTATTCTAGATGAAAATATTATATATTGTAATATTTTATATTTTTCAACACTCAATAATAAAGAAGAGGGTTGAAAAATAACTTATATGATCCCATGTTGAAAAATTAAAGAGAGTTTTGACTAATATATAAGCATCATGAGCTGGTACTTTTATTACCAATCAGCTCGGCTTGTATGAGACCATTGCTTCAATTGATTATTTAAGATCATAAGTAATCGTTTTAGGGTTATAAGTAATCACTCTAAGACTATAAAATTTCATCATCATGATGACATTTTATAATCTTAGAGTAAGTACTTATAACTTTAAAACGATTACTTATGATCTTAAAGTAATCAATTAAAACAATGGGCTATTATAGTCTAAGGCTATAAAATGTAATTATATTAAAATTATAAGTGATCTCTTTAATGTTATAAGTGATCATTTTAAGACATAAAAATATATATGTTTGGTTAGCCCAATAGAAAAGGTCTCACTGCGCGACCGTTTCATTTAAGAATTAGCGATTACCAAATGATTTTAAAATGAAAATTTATCGAAAATATATGTAGTCAAACGGTCTTGTGAACATCAGGTCAGACTCCAGTACGTTATAAGTACACAGATTCTTGTGAGAGACAGTCTCTTTGAGAGATCATCTCTAATTAGGCTAACCCATTATATATTTTTAAAAATATTATAAGTAGGTATTAAGAATGATGTAAATAGACATTTAAAATATTGAAAGTAGATATTAGGGATACGTTAAGTAAGCATTAAAGATAATGTGAGTAGGCATTAAGAATACAGTAAAAATATTGATCTCAAAGAGAGAGTCTCTCAAAAAACTAGCTTTTATAAGTAATCAAATTCCACATAAGGTCAACCTTTGAGTAGGGTGAAATGATCTATTAGCTCTCTTTCAGGTAATTGTTTTTTAAATTTTAACGGATTAGATTTTGGCCCAGGAATTTCAATATTTGATTGGTTAGATGTGGAGGGTTTTATGGTTAATTGGTTATCATCTAAAGTATACACCCGTCCTATTTCAGATACGACCATATTTTAGATACCACCCGTCGTATTTCACATAAGTTTATTATAATTTTGGAAAAATTATATTTATAGATATTAGGACTCAAATTATATTTAAAAATATATTAAAAAATAAATGTACTCTATTTTGTGAAAAGATGGAGTAATAAGTATTAATTAAATCATTCTGATCTGATCCAGCCCGTTGTATTTTATAATTATTCATAGAAAAAAAAATATTGTAGAATGAAATTTTAAGTGAGAAAAATTCTAATTAATGAATTGAAATGACTTAATTAATGTTTGATTAAATTTGTAAACGTTTTTAAGCCATTCATTTAAGTGATTTGATGAGAAATCATATGCATCAGCCACTTTATTTTAGTTATTTTTTATTTATTTATCACATGATCAAATGCAAATATTTAAAGTTTTTTTTTTTTTAAATTTATCAGCCACTTTATTGGTAGAAAAGTCCTATAACATTTTTTTATGGAGCATATATGCTAAACTAATATAGAAACCGATTCGCATCTAGTAGTGGTAGAAACTAGTAGAAATTAAAAATGTCTTGCTTTGAACTTATATTATTATTATACTTCTCTAAGTAGCGGAATATAATCCAACTTTTTTTTTTAGAGTATAATCCTTTATTTATACTCCATAACCCAACAATGCTATGCATTAATTATTATAAATTTGAGAGAAAAAGACATCTTTTAAAATTCTCAATTTTTATAGATATATACCTTTCTATTTCGCGCTATTGGTTAAATTTGTCTATTTTATATATTTTTTTAAGTATATTTTAAGTCTTAATATATCTAATATCAAGACAAATTTATCAAAATTATACTACCTCCTATTCATCTAAAATGAGACATTTTCTTATTGGGTCAATTCACTGAAAATGTCTCATTTCTATTTTTGTTATTCTTTTTTACCCTTTTACGGTTATTACAACAATACAATAACACATAAATATCAATACCCTTTATGAAAAAAGAGAGTTTTTCCACCCCTTCTAGATTTTGGTGCAAAACCCAAATATGAATATATATTAATTTTTTTACATTTATGTAAAATTATATTTAAAATTTCTCTCTCCAGATATATATTCTAAAGGTAACCGACAATATGAAAAATTGAAAAATTAAATTCAATGATATAAGAAAAGATATTTGTGAATTAAAAGAGTTGATTCTAGTATGATTATTACTATGTTGAGTAAAATTCTAGGGGGTAAGTTGATCAACGTGACAATGTAATAAGCAACGAAATAAAATTAAAACAATTAACAAGTATGCAGTTGAGATTATAAAAATGTTTAATTGCAAGTCGTCTTCGCATTGTTGACTATCAAATTTTGGGCCTCTGCGGTTAGTCAGACTTGTTGGACAACGTGTTATTATAAGAAGAATTTATATAATTAATTAATTTTTTTAATTGATTATTTTTAAATTGTATGTAATCACTTTAAAATTGAATAATTACTATAAGATTATAAATATGATAATTTTAAAACTATAATTATTCTTGTAAGAGACCGTCTTTTAGAGAGAAGGCCTCAAAACAAGAAGTATGCATTCTAATTTCCTTTTTAAATTGTATTTATTGAGCTATTTAGCACATATATATAGTGCTTCTCTCGAAAAGACTGTCTCTCACAACAGTTTGTGTTGAAACTATAAGTGATCACTTTAAGACAGTAAGTATATATTGGGTCAGCCAAATAAAAATCGTCTCAATGTAAAACCGAATCATTTGAGAATTAATGCTATTAGTTTTATAACAATAAAGTATAGTAAAAGTTAATCATAAATTTTTATATGATACAGTCTTACTGTTAGCAAGGACGAGCATGTGATTTTGTTTTGTTTATGATTAGCTCTTAAATTTAGTGACTGATTATTTATAATAGAGCATGTATTCGGCATGTGCTTCGTATATATGGAAAATTTGAATTCAATAAGCGAAAAATTAAAAAAATGAACCAAATAATCTAAGTTTTAAAATTATTTAAAAAGTAAGCGTGAAAATCCTAAATCTTAGGTTTGGAGCTGTTCGCATTTAGAAACTGCGAACAGCTATGTAATTTTTTTTCCTAATTTATGAGTTGTTATTTGTTGTATTTGCATTAGAGACATTAGAATAAGTAATTAGAAGTCAATGCATGTTTCAGGCAGTATGATTTATCGCCAAAACTCCGATCATTCGTAAGTGAAAGCTTGGAGGTTATGATAAAGTAATTAAACATATATATACAACAAAATATATACAAATGTTTGAAATATACAACTATATATATATATATATATATATATATATATATATATATATATATATATATATATATATATATATATATGTACATATATATATATATACATATATATATATATACATATATATATATATATATATATATATATATATATATATATATATATATATATATATATATATATACATATATATATATATATACATATATATATATATATATATATATATATATATATATATATATACATATACATATATATATATATACATATATATATATATATATATATATATATATATATATATATATATATATACATATATATATATATATATATATATAAATATACATATATATATATATATATATATATATATTATGCAATATGAGATGGATCCAGCAGCTCCAGGACCCCTATATCCTAATGTCTTTACTATGCAACATGAGCACATGAGTACTCCTCTTCGGGATGCCCAGGTTAGGTGTACGATAGTTGTGATTTGCATTTTATTAATGCTAACATACAAGTAACTTATTTATATGTCAATATTCATAGGTGTCCGATGCAGAAACTCTATGCGCTAGGCACCAGGCATCCAGATTCTGTTCCATGGGTGATCAATGATAGGATCATCCTGTACTTAGAGCTAACGAGGTTATACGACTTTCACCTCGTTGCATACAGTAGAGTTGATTGTGCCATTATCGTAGCACTGGTCGAGAGATGGCGTCAAGAGACGCATACATTTCATCTCCCTCTAGGTGAGGCTACCATCACATTGCTTGATGTAGCCTTACTAACACGGCTTCCATCGAGGGACGTGCCGTGTGTACAGCCGAACGCCAGCTATCAGGCTGGCGTGACATGGTGCACCGCATATTGGTAGAGCGCCCTCCACCGGAAGTGATCAGGGGGAGCGGTTTGCACTACACGTGGTTAGTTCAGACCTTCTTGCATCTCCCAGAAGCTGCTGATGAAGGCACCATTTCGAGGTACGCTAAGGTGTACCTCTTATACTTGATAGGAGTTATGTTGTTTGCCGATAAAACAAACAACCAAATACAGCTCCTTTACTTAACTTTACTTGACGACCCATGGGAGCGCATCGCCGAGTATAGCTGGGACTCCGCAGCCCTTGGATACCTGTATAGGAGGCTATGTGGTGCTGCGCACAAGAACGTCAAGGAGATTGCGGGGCCAATAGTCATATTACAAGGTAATAAAAATAACATTTAACTCTAATCCGCTGTAGTTGAATTACATACTAATTACATTTCCAATGTTCAGCTGTGGCCGTGGGAGCATATTCTTATCGGCCAACCTTACAGAACCGTTGGTCGTGGTGATACTGCTCCTCCACCACAACCCCCACCAGATGTTGCATACGGTTCAAGGTGGAATTTTGCACGCTGGACGCGCAAGCACACCGGCAGCGGTCTCGGATTCTACCGAGATCAGTTAGACCTGCTACGACCCAACCAGGTAAATATTTCAGTACTTATTAACATTAGTACAATTTAATTAACATATTACTTAAATTTTCATAACATGTATTTTAGTTTTTGTGGGACCCATACCCTGCAAAAGCCTACGCAGCTATACCCGAACACTCGGGGATTCATTCAGGTGCGTGGAGGGCTTCTGTGCAACTCATATGCTTCGACATTGTAGAAGTACATCTACCAGAGTGCGTACTGCGCCAATATGGTTGGTACAGGGCATTTCACCACCTTGTGACACTGCACCCGAGCTGCACCAGATTTCGCGCAAAAATCAGAGTACGGCAAACTGGATGGACATCAACTGGCATCACATCGCTCGTTGGGATGGTTGACTGAAGCTGCTGGCACAAGGTGCGTCGATCGATGTTCATGGCGCACCTACTACACCAGACTACATGCCGTGGTTCTTCTCCATCACGCGCCGATGAATGACACTACGTGCCATCTTCGCAGCAGCACATTACGCACCTGCTGCGCCTACAATGACCCGATTTGTAAGTCTTCATTTGCATTTATATGATTAAGTTGCCGATTAAACAATATAATGTCACATTAACTAAATATTAATTGCAGACACAAGGTGCGGCAGTAGTGATGCGGTACAGCCACGAGGAACCGGTGAGGAAGATTGTGCATGACATGCTCGTCGGCTCGCAGTTCCAGCACTTCATACCGGAAGTCGCTGCAGAGTCCTCACCGACTCCCGCCCATACGCACGTCTCATCTCCTGCTTATGACTATCATTTGGAGGAGATGGACCATTCATACCCCGTTGACGTTGCGGGGACCTCGCAGGCTGGGCCATCACAGTACCAGTCCCCTCCACTGCCAGAGCGACACCCAAATGCCTCTTACTATCGTAGGAGGCGTAGGATACCAACTCAGTTGGATAAGATAGATGAGGGTCGTGAGCGTTAACGTTTAATTTTTGTGCATTTGGATCGACTGTATATGTATATATATATATATATATATATATATATATATATATATATATATATATATATATATATATATATATATATATATATATATATATATATATTTCAAACATTTGTATATATTTTGTTGTATATATATGTTTAATTACTTTATCATAGTCTCCAAGCTTTCACTTACGAATGATCGGAGTTTTGGCGATGAATCATGTCGCCTGAAACATATATTGACTTGTAATTACTTATAATGTTTCTAATGCAAATACAACAAATAACAACTCAAAAATTAGGAAAAAAAAAATATTACATAGCTGTTCGCAGTTACTAACTGCGAACAGCCAAACAGGACAAATTAGCTGTTCGCACTTACTAACTGCGAATAACTATTTTGTCCTATTTGGCTGTTCGCAATTAGTAACTGCAAACAGCTCCAAATTTAAGGTTTGGAATTTTTACACTTACTTTTGAAATAATTTTAAAACTTAGATTACTTGGTTCATTTTTTAAAATTTTTCGCTTATTGATTTCAAATTTTCTATATCATGTTGGACTAAGAAAATTATAGATGGGCCATGGCCCAAATATTAAATTAGATTGAGAAGGATGTAAGTCTTGTGTTACAGCAAAATAAAAGGACTAAGAAAATTACCGAAGAGCAATGGTCCAAATGTTAAATTTGATTGAGAAGGTTGTAAGTCTTGCGTTGCAGCAAAATAAAACAAAGATTATTAGAAAAATTTATCTAAAATAATCCAATTTTTTATGATTTACCTATAATAATTTCACCTATGAATAATCCCAACTTTGGAAGGTATTTTCCTAGAGTAAACTCTTAAACCTGATAACTTGCTATAGCAAATTATTTTTTAAAAAAAAACGATAAATTAAAATAAAATGTCAAAAAAAATGTTAAAAAAATATTTAAAAAATTATAATTTTTTAAATTATTCAAATATTTTTATGTAAATTTTTAAAATATTTCTCTAATTTTACATTAATTTTCAGTTTACTTTTTTGGTGAAATACCTACTACAGCAGCTAATCGGGTTACCCAAGTTTACTTTAGGAAAATACTCTTAAATTTGGGATTATTCATGGTTAATCAATAAGTGGGATTAATATAGGAAAATATGAAAAGGTTAAATTATTTTAGGTAATTTTTTCTTTATTTTATCCTTTAATATATTTAATTATTTATTTTGATTATAAAATAAGCTGAGAGAAGTAAAAAATTATGTGAGAATCAAACTTAAAATCTTCTTAGAAAAAAAAGATATATTCTTCAACTGAAGCAAAATACAATTCTCTAATCTTAAACGATATTACTCTTATGTTAAAGTGTATCTCAAATATCATAAATTCATTACAATATACTCTATTTAACACCTAAAAATCTATGTAATTAACAAAAATTGTTTTTAAAGGAATAACCAAATAATCTAACAAAAATCTATATTATTGCAATGTGTATAGTATCTGTTTCATAAATTTGCCAATATTTCTATTTTGCTTCGCCCCTTTTACTTTACAACATTTTTATTTTAGGTAATGTTCCAATCATTTTTTTTAATTTTATCTAAATATTTTTAAATTTTTTCTGTACTTTTTAATCTTATCCACACAATATTATGGTGGCCACCATTATTTATCATAGTATCATTTTGATGGTGACCTAGAGAGTAACTAATTATAGCATACATTTGAATATGAAAGAACCATTAATTAGTATAGTATAAACAAATTTCAAATCATATACAACTATATATAAATACAATAAAAAGTTTCTACAATAATTATTAACCTCTTATAATTTACTAATCTCTATTTTTTTAGTGTGTGCAAAATAAGAAAGTATAATGGGGTCAATTTGGTAATTACAAGATAGGACAAATTAATCTAATTTTTGAAATAAAACTTTATGAATGTGATAATCAATTTGTTGTGAAGAACAATGATTAATGTAGAAGTAAGCTTTGACTAAAGCTAAACATGTCTCCTTCACATTATGATTTATGATATTCATTGAGTTTGATAGAATCAATTCCGTCAATTTTTGCATGTCCATTTCTAATTCCACTGCTTTGATGTCGGTATATCCTCCACCACTAATTCTCACACAATGTACCTAATTTTGACAAGAAAGCTATTAAATAATAATATATACTTTAATATTACATGTTTTACTCCATTTCTAAAAATTTATCCACATTACAAAATACAACATTTACAGTGTGTTTGGATAAAAGGAAATAAAGAGAAATAAAAGACAAAAATTTTAAGGAATGAGAAATCTGCTGTTTAGATAAGAAAATAAAGGAAAGAAATTTGAAGGGGGAAAATTAGATGAATGATTTTTATTAAAATATTAATTTTTTCAAAATCAAAAATATTTAAAGTAAAAATTTTGAATCCCCTCCTTTTTCTTCCCTTCTTCCCTTCTATTTCCCTTTCATTTTCCTTCCTTTCTTTTATCTTTAAAATTACTATCCAAATATAATATTACTTTCATAATGTTTGTCAATAATAGAATCATTTCTAGGTAATATTTTTTGCCTAAATGCACTCATTTTGTAACACAATATCTTAGTTAAGTTTGTTTTTACTAATGAAAAATCATTACTTTTTAAAAATTCCTTGATTATAAATTACAACTACCACTTCAAGACTTTATTTCATAATGCTTTTGTTTTTTCCAAAACAAATTATTACTTCTTAAACATTTCTAAATTAAAAAACAATGAAAAGTTATCCAAAATAATCTGAGTTTTAACTAATTTTTTTATAATAATCCTAATTTATGATTAAACATGAATAATTCTAACTATAGGGGGTGTTTCCTACTACACAAATTCTTATGAAAGACGGTCTCACTGAAAGCCCATCCTTAATTTGGTTAGTCCATTATCATCTTTTAATTTAATAAAGTTTTAATGGGTTGGGCTTGAGAGACATCTTTCAAAGAAACGGTCTCTCAGGAGACCAGTTGTTTCTACGTAATCTCTTACCCATACAACAAGTCATTTTGCATAAAAAAAAAATATAAAATAAATATAAAATTTATTTATAAAAAAATAGAATAATAAAAAACAATTAAAAAGAGAAATCAAGTAAATTTTACTTTTTAATTTTAACTTTAAATTTCTAATATTTTTTACTTTTGATTTTATTTTTCTTTTTTTTAGTAATAAATCTGAAAAAAATTGGTCATTATTTAAATAATAATGTTTCTGTATAAGTGACTCTAAGAGTGAGATTATTCATAATTAACCAAAAGTTGAAATTATTGTAGAAAAATCAATAAAAGGTTAAATTATTTTAGGTAATTTTTCTTTTTTGAATTGTTACATTCGTATGGATTATTATTATTATTATTATTATTATTATTATTATTATTATTATTATTATTATTATTATTATTATTATTATTATTATTATTCAGTTAAAGATTATTCCATCATAGCACTAACAATTAGGAGTATATTTAATAAATCATTTTTAGATTTGTAACTTTTAAAATATTTACCAAAGAGTATTATGTAGTGTTTGGGAATAAGTATTTTATTTTAAATTATAGATTTCAATTATGAAATCATAAATGAAGAATTTGAGAAAGACAAAGTTTGAATATTCATTCTCAATTTCACAACTTTGACTACTTTAAAAATAATGTTGAAATTTGATTCAAATTCAAATTTGAAAAATTTTTGATTTGCCAAACAATGAATTTAAGTCAATTCTAAATTTTCAAATGTCAATCATGGCATTAAAGTATTCATAATTCTAAGATTTATACTGAAAAACCTATAAATATTGAATTAATTGAAATTAGTAAATATAGCACATTTATACTTAATTTATCCATTATTGATTAATATTAAAGTGCTATTAACATTAGAAATTTGAAATTTAAAATAGATAACATTATAAAAATATTATTATTAATATAATTTTTTATTTTCTTTAATTTTTAATTTTACCGAAAGTTCACATTATTCTAAAGGACACATAAATTATTAAAATTGTACATCAAATAAAGATAGATATGACTTTAATTTAATTAGCAATGATAAATAATTGAGTAAAATATGTAGAATTAGGTGATTGTAATATTTTCAATGTAAAAAGTAAAAATAAAAGTAAAAGATAAAAAAGATTAGAAAAGTAAAATTGAATACCTTATTGTTATCCCTTGGATGATGAAGAAGGTTGTGGCATAAACGACTTGTCATATTCAGGAGCGACAAAATTAATCTATCATCACTACAATTTGAAGTTATGTTTTCAGACATCCAACGGTTGGCACAGACTTCAATTATGATCCGGATTATAAATTCCACCTCGCCTTCATGTCTATCCTCTCTTTCCCACCTCTTTAACCATTTCTCCCACTAATCATATTACATAAAATATATCATTAAAAATCTAAATAAAACAACAGTTTAATAATACTAATACAAAAATAAGAAAAACCCAAAAAAAAAAATTAATAATAATAATAATATTGAGTTACATAAATTTATTTACGTTGGAATTTGATAATTGTACGTTTTGTAAAAGTTAAAATTTTGCATGAAGGGCATAATTCAGAAAAAGAATCAGAAAATTACAAAAGAAATGAATAATATTAAAGGGAGAAACTCACAGCTTGGAAAAGTTGGTTACGTATGTTAATTTCATGAGTCACAAATGCATCCATTGAAAGCTCATCAATAGTACTCAAAATAAGACCCACCAAAGTTTGTTTTTTTTTGACAGAAAGTAATTTCCTATATATAAAATTATTAGCCAGTAAGAACCATAAATATTATAATCAATAAGTATATACGTAAATATAATTGATTTTCACTTCTAGTAGCCACATCGTTTTTAAAGGAAGACGACAAAATAGAAGTTCACAACTACTTTTTTTTTTTTTTTAAAAAAAAAAAAAAAAAAAAATTGATGTAAGTAAGAAATTATAGTCTATTCTTAGGTTCTGATAATTGAATTTATGTCACATATATTGTTGAACTAATTTTCTCAAATTTACTCTAAAAATAAATTATTTACAAGTATTACCAGTATAATATATTTTTAGTGAGATATATTTAGTGACATCTAATTTAAATGTTACAATTTTGAATTTCTAATGGTATATATAGTAGATTTAGTGACATTTATTAAACCTTTTAGTAGCATAATAAGAAATCACTCAAAATCTTTTTGCAACATAGTTACTGGTGACATTTCTTATAAATGTCACTATAGACTATAATAACAATTACATATTTCATTAAAATGCAAATAAATTGTCACTAAATCACTTTATAGTAAGACTTCAAATAAAAATTAATAATTATTACACTAAATATATAAATTAATGATACTTTTTTAATATCACTAAATCTAGTATCGCGAAAAGTTAATTTTTTTTATAGTGTATAGAGAAAAGGAGGTAATTGATTAATTATAGGAGTATAGTTTAAATATTCAATTTATATTTAAATTTTAACAATTTTATAATTTTTTAAAAAATTATCATGAAGATTATTTTGAGTTTGAAGTAAGTACATACAAGACTTCCTTTGAGTTTTTATATTAGATTAATATATTTCATATACAAATTTACTATTATTACATTATTAGTTTTTAGACATGTTTATAGTACTTGCTACAAAAATTTACCATTAGTAAAATTATTTATTTTATATTTATGAAAATTATTAAATAATAATAGTAAGACAATATTATAAAGTAGTTATGTGCATATATATATATATATTTACCTTCCTCCATTGTTTAGATAGCCTTGACTTATGTAAGAATGCTGAAATTCAGTAACAAAACATTTTTTTTCTTCAAATAAATTAGAAGAATACTCCTTTGTGAACTCGAAATCAATGGCTTCTATCAAGGCAGCTGTCTTAGCCCATGCAATTCGCGCGTTCGATTTTTCGGGTTCGAATATGGTTGATGATGCAACAAAATACGTTACTAGAAGACTTCTTTGGCTCACACCCAACTCCTTTAGGTTGTAGTCTAAGTACCACCTAATTATATCAATAATAAAATTAATTACAAATGAAAGGTATTATTTAGTTCGCAGCAAAAACTTAGAATTGAGTCTTGTCACAGTTGGAACAACTACTAATTTTCTCAAGTAAGGTTTTGAGTTTAATTTTTACATGTCTAGTTTTCTTATCCTCTCAGCATAATATATAAGTAATCTAATAATAATAATAATAATAAGAAAAAATTATCTAAAATAATTCAATGTTTATATGATTTTTCCTACAATAATCTCACCTAGATCATGAATAATCTCAGTTTTAGTGGGTATTTGCTTAGAGTAAACTTGAATAACCCGATAACCAGCTAGCTATAGTAAGTATTCACCAAAACGTAAGCTGAAATTAATGTAAAATTAGAGAAAAATTTTAAAAATTTACCTAAAAAGTTCTGAATAATAAAAAAATCATAAAAATTTTAATATTTTTTTTGACATTTTATTTTAATTTATTTTTTTAAAAATAAACCTTGATATAGCAAGTCATTTGGTTACCGGGTTTACTCTAGAAAAATATCCTCCAAAGTTAGGATTATTCATGATTAATTAATAGGTGACATTATTGTAAAAAAATCATAAAAAGGTTGAATTATTCTAAGTAATTTTTCCTAATAATAATAACAACAACAATAACAACAGCGACAAAAACAACAATAATAATAATAATAATAATAATAATAATAATAATAATAATAATAATAATAATTGGAGTAAAATAGAAATAGAAACTTAAATTAATTAATAAACCTTAATAAGTTGTTCCACTCTTGTTTATGTAATGCTTGAATGTTGTTGTAGTCCAATTTTGCCAGTTCAAGATAAGCATTGTTGCTCACGTTAGGTATCCTACATGAATAATTATTTTAGGAAGAACAATTGTAAATAAGAAGGTTACCGATTAACTCATCAATTGTCAAGTTTTAATCCGGTAAGTGAGCTTACCTTTTTATTTTTTGTGATTGTAATTAATTTGCAAAAAAATTATTTGAAACTAATTTTTAAAAAAAAAATCAAACTTGAATGATTGAAATACCTGTAAAGAGTCTTCCCAATCCAAACATCACTTTCTCCACCATATTGCTCGATGTAGAACCTTGTCTCAAGACGAGGAAGATTGGCATACCAAGGTATATCTAATGCATATGTCACCTACGCATGTGTTAGATTATGTATTACGGTAACTCATGTAGGAGCAGTTATTTTATTAGTAGAGATTAGTGGAGCAGTTACTAGGTCAATTAGGAGCAGTTACCTTAAGTTTCTGTATATATTATCATCATCAGTTGTTGAATGAAAAACGAGAAATAAGAATCAGAAAAACAAAAAAGCTTGCTAGTTATCTAAAAATCATGGTATCAGAAATTAAAATTAGAAATTAAAAAAATAAAATTAGAGATATTATGCAGTAGAAACACCCAATTTTAACAATTATATGTATAAATTAACTCTGTAATTTTAGAAATTGCCAACAATATATTATGTAGTACATTATATTCTCTAATATACTCCGTCTAACTATAAATAAATGCTAGTCTAATTTATTTTAATGGTAGTAATATTGGTTAAGATCAAATGACATGTCATTTTTCTTTAGCCAATAAATAAGTTCTATTTGGCAAACCCTTTTTAATTATACCTGTAATTTTCCAAAATTTTTTGTATAATACATTAATTATTCGTCCCATTAATTAAAACAATAATAATAATAACAATAATAATAATAATAATAATAATAATAATAATAATAGATAATAAATATATACCTTTACACGATTTGTATAACGTACCCATGTTAGAATTTGATTTCATGATTTGTATAATAAAACACAAATATTGATAAGTAACTAAAATATAACAAGTTTTGTATGAGAGCGTTTCACCATGAAATAAGCTGATATAATTAATCACTTTAAGATTGTAAGTGATAATTAGCTTTAAGTTTATAATACGTGATCATTTTAAAACAATAATTATATATTGGGTCAGTCCAATAAATATAATTTCACCGTAAAACTGTCTCATTTGAGAATAATTTATAATATAATTTTGCATGTAACAATATATAGATATATACCTCTCCCTGTAGGTCTTTGGCTATACTCCATTTATCGAGTAGTTGATTAGAGAGTTGTTTCTCCTTCAAGTATTTAAAGGAGAAAAGTCTAGCTTTCTCAAGAATAGTCTCTCCAGGATACTGCAACTGAGAAGCCCTAAACAGGTTGTACATCCCACTCACTGCTTGTGTTGACTGTCCATAAAAGGCAAAGAACTTCCCTTCTTTCTCAAAATTCTTGAATACACCTGTTACCATTTCATCTAAACAATTTAATTTTTTATTTTAGTCTGTCTTTTTAATTTGTTAAAATTTTTTTAAATAAAAATGTTATCGCCACGCATTTCAACTTTTTTTTAATATCATTTACATAGATGATTATATTATTTCTTAATAATCCTTGTGCTT
This sequence comes from Amaranthus tricolor, assembly GCF_026212465.1. Classification (NCBI taxonomy): domain Eukaryota; kingdom Viridiplantae; phylum Streptophyta; class Magnoliopsida; order Caryophyllales; family Amaranthaceae; genus Amaranthus; species Amaranthus tricolor. Next base: position 29,398,638 of record NC_080051.1, on the reverse strand, counting down.
AATTCTTTTGTTGTAATCTTAAAGGCACTGATGAAGTACTCCATTTATATTAGGAGTACAATCTAATTCATTATACCCTTCTCTTTTTATTTATTCTTTCCATTTATTTTGTTTCGCAAATACCAATGCAAATTTAGACGTCAGATGATTTTATTTATGAGTTTTAAAAATTTTAAAAAGTTAATTTTTAGAAATTATATATTGAGACGAATCTATTAAGATTTTCTCACATGAATATAGTTTTCCATATAGATCAATGAGAAATCATAATCAAGATTTGACACTAAAATTCGTAAATTAATTTGAAAAGAATATACTTCATGAAAACTGATGGAGTATTAATTAAAGGTAAGGACTTAATGTGAAGTTAATTCTAAACATGTGTAAGGTGTTCAATCACACGAAACCCTTAATAAAAATTAAAATGCGTTAATTAAATAGGAGTATTATTATTTTAAATTGTAAGACAAATAAAATCTTAACAATTATCATGGAGTATTTTATAATCCGCCTCTGACCCTATGCATGAATTTTCTCAAGTTTTGGCCACAAAATTTACCTGCAGAAACCTGATAACCGTGTAACCTTAAAAGTCTGAATGCCATTGCTGTATCATCAATGTCTTGCACGTCAGAGTTTCTTGCCCAACATATTCCACGCTCTGTCCAATATCTGCACAAAATTACAATCCCTCTGTTCAGTCCAACTGTTTCATTTGACTTTTTACACTCTATTTAACTTTTTACACTTGACGAAGCAACGTTTTAACCTTTAACATCCCAAATTATTCTTAATTAAAAATTATAAAAAGTTGATATTAATAATTTTTATATTGAGACGAATCAAACAAGATATCACATAACTATGTTTTAACATATAGATTAAGAGTAAAATACAAATTAAAAAGATAAGAGAATAGCGTCAAAATTAGGACAATTAAGCCGAATTGAAGGTAGTATTAATTATTACTATTATTCCTTCATTTATTATAATAATAGTCTTTCACACACAATATATTTTACTGATTGTGTTTTTTATATTATTTAATAGGCCGGAAAAAAGGGAAAACTAGTATAAGAATCGAATTTAAGATTTTATCTAGAGAATATAATACTTGTTTCAACTGAGGCAAAATCTGATTTGTAAAAAAAACCCTTTTTACTAATTGGTTCTTTACATCCTCTGTCTATTATGAGTGCGCGATGATATATTATACCTAGTACGATTGTATTTTAGATTTGTCTCTACTTTATTATAAAACTTAAGTAAGTTATTGTATCTTAAATTCGTCTTTATTTCTTTACGGTTATAATTGTTAACTTAGTAAATACTTTCATAAAATTATCATTATCAAAATAATAAAATATGTCAAATTTCAAATGTATGAATAAATAATATTGTCTCAGACTCTCGGTTATTTAATAATTAATAGCTATTATTTCATCTTTTTATGTAAGAATTTTTTAAGTAAATTGTAGCTATTAATAAATAACGGAATAGTATGAAGTAAATATGTAACAAAAACATATGTACCTCTCAACATAACTCAGACATTCGTTAATCTCATGAGTAAAATATCGTGAAATTCCAAGCCTTTCCAAGCGATCAACAACCCATATGTGCTCGAACAAGTCAATTGGGTACACGTTAGGAGCTGAGGAGAACGGGATTAAAGACCAACCCCATTTGTTAGGTAACCAAATAATCATAATAAATAGAAATATTGGCATTAAAATGAAAATAAATATGCTCCACTTTTTTTTATCTTTACAATAATATATTTCATTTTTTACCATATTTTCATCCCTTTCTTTAAAGGTCATCCATTAACTTATTCTCTCTTCATCCAAATTACTTGATTATTGCATTGTATTCTTTCTTATTCTCAGACTTAATAAATATTTAACCTCTAAACAATTGAGTGTTATTTCAAGGAAATAAAAGAAAATTTCCGGAAGTTTATTTGAGTTTGTATTGGCCGCAAATAAGCCATTTGAATTAACGGTTATAGCAAACTCAAATAGACAGAAAAATTCATTTTTAATGATCAAAATTTTAAAAATATGTATGGATTATTTTCTATGCGTAGAAATACTTACACCATTTTAACTTTTTAATCTTAATATATTTCATACTCCCTCCTATTCACCTTAGGAATCCCATTTGACTTTTCACTCATTTTAAGGAGAGTCAAAAGTGTGACTCTAAGGGTAGGAAAGAGAGTTATATTATGAGTTTTTAATGTAAGGGAGGAAAATTAGTATGGGTAGTAGAAGGTATAATTGAAAATAGGATAAAGTTACTAAGGGCATAAAAGTCAAAAACCCATACCAAAAATAAAAATGGGACAATTAAGGTGACTTGACCATAAAAGAAAAAATAGGAGGGAGTATTAAATAATAAGATTCCAATTCTTCTTAAACGTTAGATCAAACTTTAACGAACAGTAACATGAATCAGAATGGTGCAAGTAAATTACTATTGTTGGGTCCATACGTATGATCCATAGTTTGAGTTAAAAGTCAAAAAAACTTTATTTGTAAATGAAATATGATTATTTAAATAATTACCTCCGCCATTAAACCTTTGGACAATATTGTTTAAGTAGTTAAAACAATTGAGATCCTTGGTTTGCATAAGTGCATAGGCAGTTGAAGAAGGGGAGAACAAAAAGGATCCATCTTTGCTTTGTAATTTAAGAAGCTTTTCCCAATCAAGGCCATCCATTCCTTCCAAGCTATGCAACAATGTGGTAGGCATTCTATGCATGATTTCTTTTGGTATCCTACCATACATTTTTAACAACAATTATTGCAAAAACATGTGAGCGTGAGGATATGACACCACATGCATTATTGGGGCCTTAAATCCTACTTTTTTTCTTCATCTAAAAAGAATTCCATTCTTTTTTTGCCAAACAGCTAATTGAAGACCCTCAACTTTTTTTCCATTCAACCATCAAGAAGATTTTGATCATTTATGTGTAAACGTCAAATCTCGTACGTTTAGGTGGGAGTCACTTAATAACTGACAAAGAAATAACTTGTTTTTTTGCGTAAAAAAGACGATGGAAGTCAATAAGAATACATATAATATATCTTGATCAGTTTGTTATTTTGAAGCCTCAAGCTTAAACTTAAAATTTGCTCATTGTTATTTTGGACAACTAAAACTACTCGCTTGTCATCATATATCAAAGTATTAAATAGATTATGTCCAATATTTAATTTAGTGGGCTATTGTATTTACTATTAAATAATTTTAGGATGAAAACTCATTAAATCTATGGCTGATGGAGAATGCAACTATATATGTAGGCTCAATAATTTTAATATGATATCAGAGTATTTCCTTTAAATCTTAAAAATTCTAATGTATAAGTAGCGGGTTCAAAAAAAAATTCATTAAATATTAAAAATATTAATGTATGTTTGGCGGGTTAAAAAAAATGACATTCTCATTCAATATATATATATTACGCATACCTTGTAAGCTTTAAGTCCCTTTTGGCATAGATATCTTGCATAGCTGGAGAGTCTTGTGCAACCTCAATTCCATAACTTTGAGCCAACTCGATAAGGGACGGAAAAGCAATTTCAAATCCAATTGGCATATGCTCCATACTCTCCTCTTGAAGCTTATTAATATTTTCTTTTAGAAATAAGATCCCTACCTCAAACAAAAACACAATAAACACATTAATATTCAACTATGTTGAATATTTGTCTTTTCACCCTTATAATTTTTGACAAAAAAATAAATATAATTACAACACGTTTCATTAAGGTTAATGGTTTTAGTATATAGAATAGATATATACTTTTTTCGAAAGAAGAAAAATAATGGACATCTCAATAATAGTAATAGTCGCCTCTTGTCCCTTATATGTTATATATTCTAATATGTCACCTCATAAACTTTTTGGATTAAAAGTGTTAAATACAATACAAACCTGACGCTATATTATAATATATACATTAATCTGCACGAAACTAAATTCATAATATACACCTAACTTTAAATAAATCAATAAAGTTAAATTAAATAAAAATTAATTACCTCTCAAAAAATTATTAATAATCTGATGATGTTTTTTATACTTATTTTATTAGAAGTTAACATGCTGAAAGTAGAATTGTCACCTAAGAATTTAATAACCAATAAAATTGTGAGTTATATCATTTGTCATTTAATAGCAAAAATATGTAAAATATCATAAAAAGATGAACAGTCATAAATTAAATTTTGGGTGCAAGTAATAAAAATCGGAGAAAGTATAATTTATTGAACATAAATAATATTTTCAGCAGTGCACTTTTCTATGAACATAAATAAATTATTAGATTTTAGTTAGACAACAATTTTAGCTTCCAAAAATTTTTGACAATGACAAATATGGCATAAAAAACAACGAACATTGACAAAGAAAAAAAATATAAGCCAATGATTTTTTTGAATTCGACCACTAAATTTGTGCTTGCTATTTGAGTAGACGACATGACTTAAAGTGAAAGATATAACTTATATTTTCTTCAATGAGTAATGTTAAAAGAAGAAATTACAAAGATATATATTTTGCTGCTCATTTTTCCTTATTGAGTATAATTACAAATTTGAATATTTTTAATTTATGCGTCTTATCCTTGCGTAGTAGATAATGTTACCTTTTATTTAAATTAGTTGCCACATTTACATAATCACTGTCGTTTCAATCAATAATATTTTACTGATTGTTCATTATGTATATATAAATAATAAAAAATATATTAGAGTCAATAGAAATTATCTTATTTGATTAATTTTAATAGATTTTTTCATAACATGAACCATATGTGTTTTCAGCTTATTTTGTATGAGACTGTCTCACCATAAAACGACTCATATAATTAGTCTATTTTTTTAATTGATCACTTTAAATTTATATGTGATCATTTTAATAGATTAAATGTACATGAGCCACCCCCATAAATAGTCCCACCATGATACCGTCTCATTTAAAAATTTCTGTTATGATTTTTCTTTTGCCATTTTACATAACTATATTATATAATGCATTGAATAGCGTGAAAAGAATAAGTGTAGCAATTAATTTAAAGTAGACCGGAAAATAAAATTACCTTTTTGGCACTTATCAAGATAAACATTCCAAGATTTAAGGGCAATAACGCAAGCTAAAGTGTTGATTATTCGATCATGAGGAGAAAAAAGAAGATGATCACCCCAAGAACCATCTTGATGTTGGTTATCAACGATCCATTGAAGACTTGATGGAAAAAGAGGACTTCCATTGTTGTCTTTCACAAGTGCAACCCAAGCGGTGTCGTATGGGGATATGCTAATGTCTCCGTCATTCAGACACTTCAATATTTCCCTTATTTTTTCCACATTTTCCTTAATCCCACTTGTTGTGTAAACCTATTTATGTTTGTACAAAAATAACAAATAAATTTTAAAAATTATTATAAAACATTTTGTTAAGAAAATGTAAGGCTTGTACAAAAATAGACCTGCCATTATTGATCGAAAGACTTTGATTAGGCATATATAGGGTTTGGTAAGATTTCAGAGGCATGTGCAAAATTAGCAGTTGTTTCTATATTTATAGTTTAATGGGTCTTTTTTTTCGTAACAATTCTGTATCAGATTATCTCACTATAAGATGAGCCCATATAAAAATCATAAATTATATATATATATATATATATATATATATATATATATATATATATATATATATATATATATAGAGGGTCGTATTCAAGTGCAAACCGCAAACCACAGTTATATGCGAACCGTGAGAACCAAAAAATGTGTTACCTTTTTTTAATAAAAAGGTGCTACTTTTGCACAAAAACTGTGTTACTTTTGTTTTTAAAAAAATCTTGTATTTTTTTACCAAAAAAGTGTAACTGTCAGAAAAAAATATATAAATGCAAAGTAACACATTTTTCTAGGAAAATAACACCTTTTTATGGTTCTCACAGTTCTCATATAAAGATGATTTTCACTTGAACTTTTCCATATATATATATATATATATATATATATATATATATATATATATATATATATATATATATATATATAATATTAATTAATTAAATTAAACTTTAATAGACAATGTAGTTTACAAAACAATTTGATTAGTTTTAAGAATTATAACCATTATTTTTTATTTTATTATTTTTTTGTTTTTCTATTATTTTTTAATAATAGGTCATCATCCCATCAATAAGAAGTCTCATCATGAGACCGTCAAAGTCAAAATCAAGAATTAGTTATTTTGCAAATTATATAAATTGATATATAATTGTGCATATTTTTTCATTCTAGACTCTAGAGTAAAGAAAAAGAGAATAAATTAACCTGTATGTGATAAAAATCAAACTCTCTCTTATGATAAGTATGAAAAAAAAAGTCTTAAGTCAATTTATAAGTCTTCCTAGCTATCTAATTCATATTACGTTGCGATCGATCATTAAAGAACTTGAGTGTAATTCAGAACTATGGTGGCAAAAAGGAGAAAAAACTTAATTGACTGGGTAGTAAACTACATATTACTAATTAAAAAAATAATATATATTTATTATTGGAGAGTTAAATTTCACTATTTCAATATCTATTAGAAGTGGTAGTTTACTCGATAGTAGGGATGGTCATGGGTTCAGGACCCTGTTGAACCCGCTCCGAATCCACCCCTTTTTTAAGGGTCTGGGTCTTAATTTTTGAGACCCATCGGATCCGCATCGAATCTGAATCCAAAAAATATTTGACATCCGGATCCTAAGGTGAAGACTCGGACTCGGACCCGGATCCTAAACTTTTAGATTTTATATTATGAATTTCTAATTTCTAAATTCTAATATTAATTTTTTTATTATTAATATATAATGCCTTGAATACTTAGACAAGTGTTTTTACATTTTAGTAATTATTTTGTATTTGAATTTTATGGACTCGAACAAGTGTTTGTAATACAATAATAAATTGCTTACAAAAATACAAAAAGACTCGCAAAAGGTTTAATTTTGACAAATCAAATAGGCTTTGCATAAGACCCATTAAGGACCCTAGACCCGTCAGATCCGTAGGGTCTGAAAATTTTAGACCCTAAGGATCCGCATCCGGGTCTGGATCCATAAAAAATAAAAGGATCCGGGTCCGGGTCTGGCCAAACCAGCCAGGTGACGATCCCTACCCGATAGTATAGCTAAGCTAAAAAAACAACTTAATGTTGGTCTATTTTCCATAAAATTCCATGAAATACAAAAGTAAAAGTAGCCGATAAACTTTATAATTAATTCCCCTGATTTTAAGACTTCGTATCAAATTAGCTGTTTAGAGCATTTACATGTGCCCCTCTCACATAAACCTTGTGAAATGTGAGCATTTACTGCGTAAGCTAACGATTTTCTTTTATAATTCAAAAATAAACTTATTGCATGTCTACAAAGAAATTACTAATTAGTCATCACTCTTATTATCTTCTAAGAAATATATCCCCATTTTGGTAAGAAAATGTCTAAATTCTAAATAAATTAAATCCAAATTTTTTGGTAAAAAAAAACATTGAATAATAATTATATTATTATTATTAAATCTCTGCTCTTTAAATAATTATTTATAATTTAAATAATTCTTTTATATTATTTATCGATTACTCTTAATTTGTATTTTATTCTTAATCTAGACGTCAAAATATAGTCATGTGGGATCTTATTTGATTCGTCTCAATGTAAATTTTATTAATATCAAATTTTTATAATTTTTAATTATTCACAATTAGAGATATTTAAAATTAAATTAGTGCATTAGATAGTGTGCCAAAACTAAATGGGACAACTCAAATAAATCATAGGAAGTATTTTTCAAATAGTTTTACATACATTTAATTTATTAGAAACAATTCATAATACTCCTTTTGTCTCTTAAAAAATCATAACTAAAAAAACTTTCATCATGGCATAGACAGAGAGTATTAAATAGGATTCTACTTCTTTAATTTAATCTATTAATTTCTTATGTTACAAACGTGCACATTTATTGAGTGATGAACTAATGCAAAACGACAACCTAATTAAGTGACCAAGTAACTCTACGGAAGAGTATCTTCCATGAGAGTGTGAGACTGTGTACGGGTCTCTTAGCATATTATACTTGCTGGTCCCAATTAATGTACACATATAACACATCTATCATATATATTACATATATCAGCTTTATTTTGAAGTAGACTATATTACGTGATTAATATAGTTATAAGTTCGATAAAATGAGAAAATATATAAACATTGTCATCAATTAGTATGTGCAAAGCGGTGTATAACATAGAGTTTCATTATCAAAGAAGTCTAAGTCTATGTGTACTATTTTAAACTAGTGTAATCAATGTTTAAATTTTAACATATACCAGTATTTTTAGTTTATTCTTTAAATTATAAGGTTCTATAATATAAATTTGGCACAGAAACTCCAAAATTTACAAAACGGTCCTACTAATAATGTAGCAGAATTTTAATATATATATATATATATATATATATATATATATATATACAAATTTTTTGTATTAGACAATCTCACTACGAGGCATGTCTAATACTTTAGTTAAATAACCTAATAATGAAAATTTTTAACTTATGACCTTATTTTGAGGTCGTCTTATTGTGAAATATTCTCATAGAAGACGGTCTGTTTTGATGTACTTATTTTCTATTAATTGACACTAGTCCACCTTTTATTCTTACATTTTAATTTTTTTAATTTGGTCAGTACATTTTGCTTGCTCCTTGTTTATTATCAAATATTCATAAATTTTTCAAAAGAATATAATTTTTTTTTACTAATTCAAAGGGACGGGGTTGTATATACCTTGATTCCAAGACTTTTAACGTCATCGTCCACAATGTCAAGCTGATGCTTCAAAAGTGGAAGTTCATCTTGAAGAAGTTCTCTATAATCTGATGACAACTCAAGTAGTGTAGAAGTAGTGATGTTAATAAAAATGAAAATAAAAAGAAAATTTCATGTTGTCATTTTGAATTAGACAAATCTTTTTTGATTCACATGATAATCTTTACCTTCCAATTTTTCTACGTGGTGGACAAAAGAGAAGTTATTTTTGTTAATTTTACATTATTCTTACCTAATAAAATGACATTTTTTTCAAAAAACAAAAGTCATGATCACCCTAATTGACACATTTTTAGAAATTCAGTCGAAATAAATACTTAATTTAATCAAAAACTTAACATTTTATCTACTACATTAAAAAGTTGAAAGTTCAAAATCAACACATAGATTGAAAAATAAAATTATAAAAAAATAAAAAACTTAGAATTTCAACATCAAAATTTTATAAATAAAAACTTTATAAAAACAAAAATAAACATAAAAATCCACAAATAAAAAAGTAATGTAATTTCTTTATATCTTGTCTCCTTCCCTTAAAAACAATCCGAATGGCCATGGGTGATGGGTCATCGCCATTCAAATCTTCTTTTTTCATCAAAAACTGTTCAACTTTTCTATACTTCCTCAAGATCAGTACTTTTTTTTAATTTATACTGATGAATAAAGATATAAAGTTCTAACTATTTCTGTTTTTTTTAGTATGATATGATGTGTCCTTGAAACTAAGATTACACATCTCTTTTTCTCATGCATTATAAAAGTATTTTCCTGTACGTATCAGTTTAAATTTTTAAAAGAGTTACTTTATTGACATATAGTATAAGAAGTCAAATATTTATTATCTAATTGAAATGATTTTTAAATTTAGTAGTAATTTCGAAGCTAGCTATGAAATTAACTAATTGGATTGTACAATTAGTTGACATATTAGCAAACAATTATAGTCCAATTACAAATACAGGTGACGATACACTGTTAAAGACTTATACTCCCTCTGATCTTTCAATATAGTCCCATATAGGTTGGGCACGGATATTAAGGGTTGTGTGGGGTCCATTAAAAAGGGTAAATAGTAAAGGGTAAGTAGTGAAGGATAAGTAGTGAAGGGTAGTTGGGTAAGTAAGGTATATGGGGGTATATTCGTAATTACTTGTGTGAACTAAGGGTATTTAAGTAAAAAAGGATTGCCAAAAATAGAAATGGGACTAATTCAAAGGTTTTGCCAAATAAGGAAATGGGACTAAATTAAAAGATCGGAGGGAGTATTAAAAAAAAAACTTACTTTTAGATTGTTAGTAAAATTACTCTATTTTTTTTTATATGTTTTCTGTTTAAAATATTTCAATTTAATGAGAGATAATTAGATAAGAGTTTTAAGAGAAAGAGATATAGAAGAAAAATATAGCATTTGAAATTTTGTTAGATTAGCTTTAATGTTTAATCTTTTATCTCACACTTTTAATAATTTTTTTAGACGTATTTAAAAATATCAGCGCTCAAAAATTATTTGAAATTTGCAAAAAAAAATAAATAAAAAGAACAAAATAGAACTGAGGTAGTATTTAAGAGATGTAATGATCGAAGAAAACTCTAAAAGCCAATTAAAGTTATAAATGCAAAAACTCAAAGAAATCCAATATATGAATAAAAATTCATCAAAACTTATAATCTCCTATTTTAATTAAATATAATTAAAAGGTTTTTTTTTCTTTTAAGCGATTTCTATCAAATGTCTCATTTTTTAATTTAATAATTATTCCCTTATTTATGTCCGTACGAGATTTAATTATTTACACTTGTCATTAATAAATATATCAGTTTTTCTTTGCCTTTTCATTTATACACTCCTCCTATGTAATCTCCATGACTTTGTTTTTTATTAAAATTGCTACAATAGTTATTAAATGGAGCATTTAATTGGAAGAAGAAGATGTCATATAAATATTGGAAGAAGAATCATTCAATGAATTAATTAATTATAAAATAATAGAATTAGATTCATTTTATTGCAAATAAACATTAAATGATAAAACCAAAAGCCAAAAATGAAAGACAATGTATACCATTGGTGGTAGGCTTGGAAATTGCATTACATCTCAGGCTAAATGCCCAACCAAGTTGGTTGTTTCTCTTATTGAGTAATGAAGAACCTGCAAAACAAACAAAATTGGAGCAAAAACCAAGAAATTTTTTCACTTTGCTTCATGTTTTCTTATCAAAGTACACATCACTTTCTTACATACATGCATGTGATGAATTAAAAGGGAATTCTTTTTCATTTTTATTATGGAAAAAATAGTATGAAACTTAAGTTGAATTAAAATAAATTAAATAAAAAGCATCAACAATAATATTGATTAATCGGTCACTCTTGTATGAGACCGTCTCATCGTGAGACAAGTTCATACAAAAGGTTTATTATGACAAAATGTTTTATTATTGGGCTATTTAACTTAAGTATGAAATACATTTTATAGGCAGACCGTCTCATACAAGAATTTGTGTTGATTAATAGAAGAAAATAACCATAACCTTATTAATGAAAATCAAATAAATAAATAAATTATAAATCTATTTTTCTAATGGGAATGGGGTGTCATTGGTCACACTTACTATTTTTTAGATGAGCAAAATTATATGAAGCTTACATAAAATCAAATTAAAATATTTTGTTAGAACATATACTATATTTTAGGTTCTCAATAACTATTGGCTTAAATTTTTGGTTAAATCGATTTTTTGACATGGTATTAGAGACCAGTATGACAAGAGGTCACGGATTCGAATCTCAACAACTTCTCATTTAAAGTGGAAAATTCAACGTTATGTATGAGAAAAGCATGTGCTGCATCCACAGTTTTAACCCAAAGAGCTCTTGGTGAAAGGACATGTTAGAATATATAAAATATCATATGACCTTAAACATTAACTTAAATTTTTAATTGAGTGGATTTCCTGGACACATATTTTAAATAAAACCCATCAAACATGATATTGATTGATTAATAAAGCTATATTTCTAAAATTATAATAAATTAAATTAAATTAAAACTTGAAAAAGGAGAATGGGGTGTCATTGATCACACTTACTAATTTTTCTATGAATAAAAGTATGAAGGTTATTAAACTAAATTGAAACCATTTTGAAATAAAACCCATCAAGAATGATATTGAATACTAAAAAAAAAAAATTAACTATATATAATTCTAATAATTAAAATTAAATAACAAAAAATAATTATAAAATTCAAAAGAAATTATAAAGGGGAAAAATGGGGTGTCATTGATCACACTTACTATTGAATGGTGTGGAGGAAGGAAGGCAAAGTGGAGAAGTTGAAGGGAAGGCGGTAGAATGATTAAGACAATACATTTTTTAATTTTTGGTACATAAAATTTTAGAGAGAGAAGGAAAAAGAAGGAGACAATGTTTTTGAGATTTTCCCGAGATATTCCAACTATTACAATTTATTTTGCAAAGGTGCATGGGATCAGCCAAATATATAGAAGTTAGGGATATTTTTGTCCTTTAATTTTAAAAAATATGTTACTTTCTTTGTTTCCGAAAGTTTGTCTATTTTATAGTTTGAATAGTTTTTACGACGCATTTTAAACTTTAATATCTATAAAATTATTTGGTAAAAACTCTATAAAATATATATTAAAACTATATGTATCGAAATATATCTAAAAAGCTCCTATGTAAATAAAGTTTTTCAACCTTATGTATAAATATTAAAGAGTATGTTTTTATTTCTCTCTTCCAGAATGAAATATATTTTAGAAACATAAGAATTTTTTATAAAAAAAATTAAATACTCTGCTCGTTTCTTATTTATTAATCATTTTATGATTTTTGAAAAAAAAATTGAGAATAAATGCTTTGGCCTTTGAATATAGTGGGGTATTATTGTATTAAATGCATCGGAGATAGATTTATGAGATTTTATCTTATTGATATTAAATGTTTTCGTAACTATGACTTGAAAACTAGATCAATGTTTTCCAGTTTTAATCTGCTTTTTTTGACAATTTTAATATTTGTGTTGAATTAATATTTCATAACTAGGACTTGAACAAAATATTGCCCCAATATTATAACTAAACTATTTTTATAATTTTAAAGAAAAAAATTATAAAATATTTTAAGCATTTTAGGCGGCAATAACTTAGCAATAAATTTATAATTTATCGATTTAATTAATCCGACCGATCGACCAATTTAAAGTATCTACTGAGGACTATGTATTATAACCCTTAATATTCTGATACCCAAACATTCTATTGAAACTTTTGTTCTTAGAATTTTTTATAAAATAAATTTGGCCTTTAGTTTATCCAAGATTAGATTAAATGCCTACCGATTCAATAATATAAAAACGTAAGTGTGTATGAGACGGATCTATATAATTAATTTACTTTTTAAATTAGAGATCTAAAGTTAATCATTTTAAGAATGTAATGATCAGTCTAACGGTATATGTGACTACTTTTTGATTGATCAATTAGATTATATATGTACGTCACTTTAAGATTGTAAGTGATTGCTAAGATTGTAAGTGATCACTTTAAGATTATAAAGTGATCGTTTTAATGTTACGAGTAGTCACTTTAAGATTATGAGTGACCTTTTTAAGATTATAAGTGAATTAATTTGAGATTATAATTTATAGTTTTAAGATTGTAGTAATCACTTTAAAATTATAAAGTGATCACTTTAAAACTATAATCACTTTAAAACTATAAGTTATTACTTTAATGTTATAATTCATATATCATTTTAAAATTATAAATAAACAATTAAAGTTATAAGTAATCACTTTAGAGTGAAATACTCACCCAGGATTCCCATCTACCATCTCATGGTTTAAAATCATCTATATCCCATTCATCATCACTAATTACTTTTTTTTTAAGAGTCATCACTATTTACTTTGATTCTAGATAAAGTAGTGATTTTTATTTTGTGATAAATATATGCAAAATAAGTATCTATTTGTAGAGAAAAATGTATGAATTTTGTAATAATTTTGTAATAAATATAAATTTTGTGAAAAATACTTTTCATGTGGTCAAGGTAGAAAAAACACTCATAAGATGTGTATTTTACAATGTACTCAAGTAGAACTCTCTATTGAAATGAATGATCATCTATAATTTTTTTTTTTATTTTGATCATTTGATGAGCAAAAGCATTGGTCCAACACAAAAAAATTGTCTCATCATAAATTCATCTCATTTTGGAATTTGAGAAAAAAAAAAAAAAATTTATAATAAATGATTATTTGTTTTTTAATTGATTATCGTATCCAAAGTGTTCTTATTTTTGTTTTCTTATTTACGTTGCAATTTTATATTGTTGTTGTATGTCTTTTCTTAACTTATGTTAAATTTGGATCAATTTAAAAACTCATCATATCTAAGACTTATCAAGAAACATTATCCTTAATAACAAATTCATTCTTATCAATGTAGTTGTTTTCAAAATAAGGAAAACAAAATCATGTACTACTCCTATTATTACTATTTTATGCATTTATCAAAAGAATTATTGTTCTTTTATTTTATTCCTTTTTGGTAAAGTTTTACATTTCTAAAGTGTTATTAATTCTTTTATTCGATTTACTTTTGAAAATTTTGCTAAAAATAATTTCAAATAAAAATCATACACACAAAATATGTTCGAGTATCGATTAACTCATAACATTATGTATGATCTGAAAACCTTTTCATAATAATCGGAAGTTTTATTCATTTTCTTAAAATACTCTTATTTTTTTAGAGCTTGTTTAGATTGAGTGTAAATATTTAATGGGGTAAAAATAGTCTAACTAATAAAATAAAGGTAAATAGAGGTGCAAATAAATTAATTGAAATAATTGTGAAAGAGGTAGAATGAATATAAACTAAAAAAGATAAATAAAAAGGAGGATGATTCCCCTCATTTGGAGAAAACTATTCCCACCCTTCCCTAGGGTAAATTTATACCCTAATATAACAGAACTAATTGTTATTTTATCTATTTTTCATTACATTCTAACTGATTCTTCCACTTCTCTAACGATGAAATTTCTTTAATCTTCTATTTAACTATCTTTATTTTCTTACTTTGACTTTTATTTACATATTTATATTTTAATCCAAACGAGCCCTTAGTAAAAAACATACTTTGAATTATTAGGATAAGGTTACTCTAATAGTATGAATTATTTTGAGTTACCAGATGCTAGAGATTATTTTAATAAAATTTCTTTTACTTTCTAGGTCATTTTTCATCCTTAGCTTCTCAATCAGCTTTCTTTTATTATAGGCAAAGGCTAACAAATGTCCTCGGGGTGTTTGTCAATAAGAATAATAATATATTTAGTAAGTAATAAATAAAAAAAATGATATATTTTAGTAATAAATTTTAAATTTAATATTATATTACTCTTTAAAATTGATTCACGTTAGCAAAATCATTTCTTATATTAGGGTCACTTTATATGTTTACATATTATGTTACCTAAAAGCATTATTTAAATAGATGAAAAAAATTAAATTAAATATATCCACGTGGCACAATTCTTATCTATTAATTCTTACCTCCATTATTCAATCTAAATAGATTTGATTCTTTTTCTTTTTTACCACTTTTAAATACATTCCTTTTCTTATGGCCACTTAATTTATATCATATCGCATTTGATACTATTTTGTAATCTAAAAACATTATTTAGATTGAACGGAGAAAAATAAATTGATAATATCAAGTAACAGAATTTTTACCTTTTCTACAAGTAAATCACTGAAAAATCTAAAGAGATAATTATTTTATTGGTTTTTCCAACTTTATGTACCAGGTGAGTAAATTTGTTGAAATCTATTTGTAATATTATTTAAAATTGATAAATGTAATAAATTTTTAGAAAATATTTTAATTATATTTAAATAAAATTACCTACTCTTTCGTTTTCAATGTTTTTCTCATTTAGAATACTCTACTTTAAAGATGGAGAAGTTTCACTATGATTTTCAGAGAAATAGAAAATATAATATATTCATGTGAGAAAACGTTAAAGTTATCTTAATATATACTTTATTATCATGTATTTACTTTTTATGATGTATAATTATAGATATTGAAGCTTAAAAACTGCTTTAAAAATTATGTAAAAAGTAAACGAAAAAATAAATGTAAAAAGAATTTTTAATTTAAAAAATTCATAATTTTATTTTAGTTGTTTGTTATTTTTGACCTCTTTTAAATTAGCCTTCTTTTTCTTATAAAACAACAATTGATCTCGTATGTATTAAATACACACTAAAATAGTCTGTATCAACCTAATGCTCAGAGAATATGAATGAGAAAATTGTGGGATAGAGTAGAGAGTGAAAACATAAATGAGTGAAAAGGCAAATTAGAAGATGCATCATAATAATAATATTACTCCCTCTTATATTTCCAAGTGATTCGATTTATTTTTTTCGTTACAATTCACTTATTTTTATATTTTATTTTTTTAATTTATAAGATTTTGTTTATTCGTCTTAATGCATGAATTATTAATATTAATTTTTTTAATTCTTAATTATAAAGAATTAAATACATTAAAAATTCAAATATTATTTTCACAAAATATAAAAAGTAAATGAGAGCAGTAGAGTGAATGGGTGATTATAAGTCATCAATAAGCTCACCTCACTTGTATCATAGAGATGTAAATTGCTGATGTCATCAATCAGGCATAAATTGATCTTAGACCTCTTTAAGTGGGCTTGGCCCGAAGAAATTTGAAATTTTGAAATCAATAATTGAAAAAATAAAAAAAATTAATAAAATAATCTAAATTTCAAACTTATTTTAAAAGTAAGCGTGAAATTTCCAAACCTGAGGTTTAGGGCTGTTCGCAGTTATTAACTGCGAACAGGTCAAAAAAGACAAAATAGCTGTTCGCAGTTATTAACTGCGAATAGCTATTTTGACCTGTTTTTGTGCAGCATGCTGTTCACAGTTACTAACTGCGAACAGCCCCAAACCTCAGGTTTGGAAATTTCACGCTTACTTTTGAAATTAGTTTGAAATTTAGATTATTTTGTTAATTTTTTTATTTTTTCACATATTGATTTCAAATTTTCAAGAAATCTAAATAGCGCTTTTGGACTATGGGTTTCTGATTTACGACTGAAGCTTTGAAATAAATAGGTTTCCGTCACTCTTTTTGAGACAGTTTTTCTGAGAGATGTCTTCTAAATCCAGTTTAATACTAATATTTTCTTTTATGGGTCAACTCAATCAGTGATGGTCGCTCAAAGAGACCGTCTCTCACAAGAATTTGTGATAGGTTTCTTTTCAAAAAAAAAAAATTAGAAATAAGTTTGGTTTCAAAATAAGCGTTTTTATATTCGTTACTAAGGTTATGGTTTATTTGTTGTTACTAATAGTATACAAAAGGAAGACAATGTCATAACTTTATACTTTATCAGCTTTATGTACCATAAATTTGTTGAAAATGCTTGAACATAAAATAAAAATACTTGAGAGGAATAATATCAATAATTTTTTTGGATTACAAAACAAATTTGGGGAAGGTTAGGACTAGGTAAAATTTGATTTCAAACCATGCTTTAAAAGGCGATATATACTTCAATTAATACAAAATTTGATCCTTAATAATGTCAATGATTTGATACACATATAATTAAACAAAGCACAAATAACACTTCTTAACTATTAATGAATCCAAATAAGTTTTTTTTAATTATAAGAAAGACTGTAAGGGAAACAAAAGAAGAGCGTAAGGTGAAATCCAAACACAATCAATGTTAAAAAAGTGATATTTATTTTCTAACTGAAATAAAACGCAATTATGGTCTAAGTTGATACTTAATATAAAGATGGAGTTGTGCTCAAAGTAAAATATTTAATTATTAGTTAGATAAAATCTGAAAATGGTACTTGTAGATATGATTGTAATCTCGTATATGCATTACAGGCTTACAGCAAGTACAACTCTTTTATATACCTTTAGTCATAT
Source organism: Amaranthus tricolor (assembly GCF_026212465.1). Classification (NCBI taxonomy): domain Eukaryota; kingdom Viridiplantae; phylum Streptophyta; class Magnoliopsida; order Caryophyllales; family Amaranthaceae; genus Amaranthus; species Amaranthus tricolor. Next base: position 29,380,708 of record NC_080051.1, on the reverse strand, counting down.
ATACATTCATGATATGTAAGACTTATTTGAGGAAAAGTCTAAATCAGAATACAAAAAATCAAGATAAGTTTAGATAATTTAATTCTCTCTTGCCAGCCTACAAAAATAACGATTAATTCTCTCTTTGCTATTTAGATAATTATTTAAACTGCCCAGAATTAAAAAAAAAAAAACGTCTCATTATTTCATTTTGAACAATTAAAAAAACACAACAAATTAAACTCATAGCAAGATCAATATGACAAACATGATATTTTATTTATTTCTTTTTATCTTTAAAAACCTAATTAAAATGAAATATAAGTTTTTTAAAATTGCATCTTGTCAAGTCTATTTTTATGATACAGAATCTTAATTTTCTTCTATGTTTTTCTTTTGACCTATCTTATATAATAAAAGTAATAATAGTTTACTACTTATTATAGAATTTATATACTGTACTCATTATTGTTGTCCGAAAACCCCAAAGGTACTACTAGTAAAATTTCTATAAAGGGAATATGAGCTTTTTAAAAACTAATAAAATATTATAAAAAAATTAAAATTATAAAAAGTAAAAGGTGGAAAATGGAATAGTGACTTATTTTGTCTGGAGCTATATTTGTTTGAGTTATATTTTGCCACATCACCAAGATTTAGTGGAGGATGATGGAGATTAAACATAAAATAGGTTGATTTTGCTTTGTTTTGAATCTTACATTGTAGCACCTACATGTAGTGTCTCACAAAGATACAAACATTGGGATTATATCTAGACTTTATAAGAGGAATTAGATACAATTGATAAAATTCTATATAATGCTTATAAAAATTATAATCATGAAATAAAAATGATATTTTCATCGTTGTATATCTTCTTTTCAAATAAAATTGTCGAATTTTAGTGTCAAATTTTGACTATGATTTCTCATCTAACTATAAGAAAAAACATATTTATGTGGAATCTTATAAAATATCAACTTTTTAAAATTTTTAAAACTCACAATTAAAATTATTTGATTTTAAAGTTTGTATTAAAATCTAAAAAACCAGTAAATAGGAAAAATGTTTGAAAACAGATAAAGTAGAATATAATTGACCATACGTTCTAAGAGGAGATTATAATTAAAAAGAATATTTGACTTGAAAAACATCTATAGGAAACATGAAAGCGGAGAATTAAGAATAATGAAGCATACACTACTTTATTTTTTCAAAAAATAAAAGTCAAAATTATAAGGGAAGATATATCTTGTGATCTACTCTCCTTCCAGTTTTAAGACTCTTGCAAGGGCTTTTAGAGGCAATATATTATACTCCATATCACTAAAATCTTAAAATCTTAATCATTGATTATTATATTATGAAATCTAAATCGGTTATTTTCCTGCTTAACAAAATAATAAATAAAATGTAAATAAAATACTTAAAAATAGTAAACAGTCACTTAAAATTTTAAATTATAAACACCAAATATAAATTACTTCTAAACAACCATCAATAATCTCGAATTTGATATTTATTTAAATTGTACAAATTTAGTATTCATACAATTTATTATAGTAAACTCTAAATTATTTATTCACCTATGAAAAGAGCTTAAAAAAACATACGAAAATCAATCCTATATTTATTTAATTAACGGCAAGTTCAGAAGTAAAAAAATTGGAATGGATTTTATCAATTTTAGCCTTGGATTGTTTGAGCACTTGTGTGGCTTCCTCCACCTTAGTTTTTAAGGATTCATTTGACTCCACTAATACAAGTAACTCAGCATTGTCCATTTCCAATAGCATTCCTGTTATCTTTCCTGCAAGTTCTGGCTACAAGTAAAAGGGGACAAATTAGTAAATTGTTTGGCATGATAATTCGCCACATAATTATTCTGTGGGCTTACTGGTATGGATAGTAGGTTTGACCCAATAACCTACGGGTAATGAACATTAACTTGCATACACACAACATATTATTCGATGATGTACACGTTTTCCAAAAAAATACTCCTATGACATTAGGTCGATTAGTCACCAAACATTATATACAAGTCTATAATCCACTATTTTAATTAATGATGTGAGGTTTTCCTCACATGCAGTGTCGATTTTAATCATAAGTTGAGTAGCCGACCACCTAGGGCCTCCAAAATTAAGGCCCAAAACTGAGCAACACTTATTAAGTGATTTATTTGTAAATTTTTTTATCTTTGATTGAAATAATTTTAAATATAATGTTACGGTGTATTTTGTCTTATGAAGTGAAAATTTTTTTTCTTTTGGTATAATAAAGGGTATAATTTTAAGAGACATCGCAAAAATAAATAGGGCCTCCAAAATCTTGCTCAGCCTCTACTCACATGTGATTTAGGTTCTAACTTGTCTAGGTCTGTTTAATTAGGTCGTCATTAACTAAGTTATTTGATTTAAACGCTTATTAAAAAAATTAAATCGTGTTATATATATACTCCAACATACAAAAGAATTAACGAATTTTATTAATTAATCGGCATGTTGAGATGAGTGTTCGAGTGACCAATACTAGATATGATGTTAAAATTTACCTTTTGCTTGTAAACAAGTGGATAGATATATTCTCCAAGTATTTGCTTGTGTTTCTGAAGAGGAGCAGCAGCAAGCACATTACTTAAATACTCTTTGCCTTCATACATTATATTAGGTGTCTTATAAGTCACCTGCATATATATCATCGCCCATGTAACTATATGTAGCTTGCCTTCGCCATTTATTAATGTTTATGTGAAAATCAAATTTAAAACCTTATTTGAAGCAATAATATAATTAATATTTGCTTCAACTGAAATAAGACCCGATTCTCTTAACAACTAGCTACTATCTAATTTAATTAGTATAACACTAAATAAGTTGATTTTTAATATGAGGTAATCTAAATAAAACCATTTAATAAATCATTAACTTAGCAATTAGCACTCACTTATACTTTAATAATTATTATTTTTAAAAATAATCTCATGATTAAGAAGACCATATCATATTCATATGGAGTACTAATTAATTATATATATATATATATATATATATATATATATATATATATATATTTATTTATTTATTTATTTATTTATTTGAGAATAAATTAAATAGAAGCTATGTTAGAATTTAAAGAAATAAGATATATAAAATTAAAAATTAATACTCCCTCCGATCTTATGATATAGTCCCATTTGCTTGGGCACGGATATTAAGGGTTGTGTGGGGTCCATTAAAAAGGGTAAATAGTAAAGGGTAAGTAGTGAAGGATAAGTAGTGAAGGGTAGTTGGGTAAGTAAGGTATATGGGGGTATATTCGTAATTACTTGTGTGAACTAAGGATATTTAAGTAAAAAAGGATTGACAAAAATAGAAATGGGACTAATTCAACGGTTTTGCCAAATAAGGAAATGGGACTATATCATAAGATCGGAGGGAGTATTAATTAACAAACCTGGTGATTGGTCGAATCTTTAGCTAAAGAAACATATGGTGTATGAACTTTCTTGTCTTGGAGTGCATTTACATTGCTCTTAACTCGATTTTGTGTCTTTGGCCTTATGTTATTAGGGAGTTGCTAAGATTGTTAAGCAACAAATATATATTAGTTTTTTTGGTTTAGAATTAAAAAAAGCTATAGTAAAATAACTCATTAAATTATGTATAATTTTTATTTATGTAAAGTTTTAAATGATAGTTACTATTAAGGATCAATTAAAAAAAAATTCTTTATTATATATCATTAAAACCCCATTCTAGGTGAGATAAGTCACTTAATAGCATTGAGGCAATGAAAAAAAGTCATAATCATAGACATAAATCTGATAATCCCGCAAAAAATCATACTCGTACTCGCTCCAATAAAGGGTAAAAAGAGAGATAAATGACACCAATACCACATTAAAACTAAATACTCATGTTAAATTATCGACAATCAAACATAAGTAAGATATCTGTATAACACTTGAGCAGATACATGTATCAAATATAATTCTGGAATGGTTAAGTATTTGTAATACTTACAGCATTAACTAAGGAGGATTGGATAGGTTGATGGCGAGTAGAAGCAAAACCATTACTTTGCCACATTTGATTCATCCCAAGTGGTTGATGAAAAAATCCTTGATGTGGTGAAACAACCGTAGGAGTGTAGTAAAAAGGGTATCCTTGTTGAATCATTGTACTTGGAACTCTTTTAGACGAGCTTTGTTCAAATCTTAGTTGCAATTGAGCTTTTCTATCTTCTTTTCTTTGTGCAATTGCCACATATAAAGGTTTTCCATGGAACATGTACCCTAACAATTTCCAAAATAACAAGAATATACTTCAATGCCCATTAATAAATAACTATGTATTAATACTCATTTTTCTGGATTGATTTGCATCAAAGAAAAAAAATAAAAGAGATTTTTTTTTAAAAAAAAGTAAATATTTGTAAAAAATGAAGAGAGAGAATCTATGTGAATGAAATTAAAAGAAAATTAAAATGTATAAATAAGATAAAAAGAAAATTATGAGTCATTATCCAAAAATAAAAATGGTGCAAAATAAATAAGACAAACTAGTATGACAATTATACAAAATAAAGAACATAAAGAGTATAATAAATTACAAAAATACATGAAGATAATGGACTTTTCTTGTAATTTTGAAAATGTATTATTTCTCTATTGAAAAAAGATATATTAATGGTGAAATTTAGATATCATTTCATAAGTCATACGGCCATTTCATATAAAAACCTTTAAAAATAGTAATATAGTGTATATATAATCTTTAGAGTTGCATATATTATGATTAAGACATGAAAATGAAAAATGATAAATTAATGCGTAAAATTTTTATGAAAAAATTAGAATTGTAAATAATTAATTAAACTATTAGTAATGGAGTAATAAATAACATACTATGAAAAGCTTTAAGAGCTTTAGCAGCTTCATCAGAAGTAGAGAAACAAACGAATCCAAATCCCTTGCTTATTCCCTTTTCAGTGCGCATGATCTTTGCTGAACTAATTGTTCCACACTTGCTAAATAGTTCAATCAATGCTTCATCATTCACCTCATCACTTATATTTTTTATGTATAAATTTGAATCCTAAAAAAATAGTTTAAAAATGTCAGAAAATAATCTTATATACCGTCATATCAATCATCTACTTAAAGGTAAAGTCATTACAACAAATTCAAATTTTTGCGACATTGAATTTAGCGGTATTTAAAAAAGACCACTAATTTCTATTTTTAATGTAATAATTGTTGGTTTTTATTTTTTCTACTGTAAAGTGATTTAGTAACGTTTTAGTTGGCCTTTAGTGACATATGTAATTATATATTAGTATATGTCGCGAAAAGCTTTAGTATGACATTTTATTATGCTGCTAAAGGATCTAATAAATGTTACTAAATCCACTATATATACTATTAAAAATTTAAAACAATGACATTTAAATTAAATATCGTTAAATATATCCTACTAAAAGTTACGGGGTTCGTAGCTGACCCATCAGAAACTACGATTCAACCTATGCATGTATTAATCTTAATGGGATAATATTTTAGAAATAAACATGATATATATATATATATATATATATATATATATATATATATATATATATATATATATATATATATATATATATATATATATATATATATATATATATATATATATATATATATATATATATATATATATATATATATATATATATATATAACTTTAAGAGTATAAAAATGAGTAGTATTTAATATTTTATTTTTATTTACCATGGGCCAGAGTATCTTGACTCTACAAATTGAAGAGAGGTGTCATAAGAATGAAAAAGAAAATTCTCAATACTTTAACCACAGATTGATCCATAATTTTCAAGTAATATTGATAATTATTATTATTAATATTTAAATACGCAAAATTTATACCATGTACTTTGATATTTTCTCCTTTTTCTCTTCAAATTGAGATCGTAGAATTTGTTCACGGTCTGCCTTCTTTTGTGCCTTCGCCACATACAAAATCTTAGAACCTAAATTTCATGAAGAAACAAATTATTCCAAGTATGATTATCTTATACATATTTATCTTTTTTAACAAATTCAACTAAAGAAATTTATATAATGTTTTTTATTTAATGACTTAATAAAATTAAATGTGATAATTTATCGACTCAACCATTGGGTCAAAACCTTATTGACCAAAATGGATCCAATCAATTATTGATATAGCTAGGTTTGCAAACTTATTGCATAGGTAGTCACATGAGGTTGATAAACATAACAAAATTGAACCGATTGAATCGAGCTTGATAATTTATAAGCCCTAGGTAAAATAAAATAAATAGATTTTAAATATAGAGGGTCGATTTCGGTCTTTAATAGGTGTTTGACAAAGTAAAGTTAATTTTACTAGCGGTGTACCACTTTGTAACTCCTAACATAGATAAATTAAGCTATTGGGCCTCTTTCAATCTCTGGGCTCTAGGCAAATGTATATCTTTTTTAGGTCAGGAACAACCCTGCTTGTGAGTCGTGGTTGTAAGTACACTGGGCAACAAACGAAAAACAAATAACGTACCAAGTTGTAAGCCATGCATAGCTTCCATAGCTTGTTTAGCCTCATTTGGATTCTCAAAGTTAACAAACCCAAAACCTTTGGAGCCACCATTATCATCCATATAGAGTACCATGCTCAAAATGTTGCCAAACTTGGCAAACTTCTTTTGTAAAACTTCTTGTGTAATTTCAGGGTCCACATTCTTGAAGTATAAATTTGCGTCATTCACGGTAGTTGAAACTCGATCGGCCCTTTTTATATATTGGCTGACATGTCTTCACCATTAAAAATAACGTGTATAACAAGGTAAGAAACTTTTACATGATCAATAAATTAACCTTTCATACGATATAAACAATAATGATAGAATATGATCCATAATATATTATGAGTTTCAACCATCAGCTTAAGCTTTTGATTAAGTTGGTTTATTAATGTGGTATCAGAGCCAATATGACGAAAGATCACAAATTGGAATCTCAATCACCCCTCCTATTAAAATAGAATATTTAATGTTATGCACAAGGTAAGCATGTATGATATGTCCTCTCCCTCGAGGGGTACGGGTAAATCTATCCGCTATCTCTCCCGCAAACCCTGACTTTGTGTTGGACACTAGGTTGATAATCATGACTATGAGAAAAGCATGTGTTGCATCAACACCAATATCTAGCCCAAAGGGCTTCTTATGGGAGGTAATGCAATAACTAGACAGATAAATTAGAAATTTTAACTATCAGCTTAAACTTTAACAAAAATCAATATACATTAAGTTAGTTAAGAAGCATACATTTTCTTGCCTTCAATAATTGCCCCATTTAAAGTTTTAATGGCAACATTTGCAGACTCATCAGAACTGAATTGAACGTATCCATATCCCTTACTATTTCCATCCTCTGTTGTAGGAACTTTGCATGAAGAGACTTCACCAATTCTAGAAAAAATCTCTTGCAATTTCGTATCATCAATTGATTTATCAAGGTTCTGCAAAAGCATTATAATGCTATTATTACTCGTGGAATTATCCATACGAGTCCATAATGATTTGTCTCATACTATATATATTTTTTTTATTCGGGGATAATTAGTTAATGGTTTATAAGTCGTTTCAATTTCTTATTATTACAATTAAGGATGGTCATTTGTCGGGTTTGGGTTGGATCTGATCAGATTCGGACCAAATCTTTAGGGTTTGAAAGGATCCGAATTTAGATTCGTTAGATCTGATGGGTCTAGGGTCTTAAATTGGTCTTGATTTAAATATTTATACTTCTTTTACTTATAAAATATTTCATTAGTACTAAAATGGGTCTATAGGCTATACATAAGTCTAAACTGAATCCAAATAAGTATTAGAAAAAGATATAGAACGAACTTAAATTTATTTTAAATTGTATAGTAGGTCGGGTTTAAAGCGTGCATGGTGGATTTGGATCTTGAATGAATCAAGAGAGAAGATCTTGGTCGGACCTAAGTCCGAAGACCCTAGACTCCAAACTCAAACCCATTATTTATCAGATCAAAACCAAACCCAAAATCACATATTCGTAAAAATTAAATCCAAATCTTAAAATTAAAAACAAATCTAAAATAAATTTAATAAAATTTTAAAACCATAACCATTTCTATACAACTTACAAGTTACAAGTAATGGTTAAAATAGAATAGTACCTTAACAAACACATTTCCAGCTACAATTTTTCTAGCATCGGAATCACGAAGTGACCAAGTTACCCTTATAGCTTTCCCATTCAGTTTCATATGATTCTTTACCTCAATAGCTTTCTTAGCTGGCAATCAAAATAATTAATTAATTCATAAATAATCAATTTCAAATAGGGTTTAGCATATAGGGTTTCTCATATCTAACCTAAATAACGCTTATTATAACGCTTTAACCTATCACCAATATATGGAGTATAATATATAATGCTTAAATTTTTTATTTAAGAAATTTAAATTTTACAATTTACACACAAATGATTAATTCCCTCGATCTCTATCGGGCTTCTCATATCAAACTTGAATAAAAAATATCATCAATATTATAAACGGCTTGTCTAATCTATGCCACAAGGCATAGGTTAAGGAAGTATTAATTACCTTTATATACCAATTTTATTCAAGGATTCCCTTATTTATTCTTTTTTTTACTTACTTTAATTAATATATAAATGAAATCATTATTCCCAAAAGCATATTTAAGAGAATAAAGTAACTCATTAAAGAATTTAATGCTCTTAACCGATGCCATTGTGGCATATGTTAGAAAAACCCTATTACAAAACACAAAAGTTTAATTTTTACGACCTACACAAATAATTAATTCCCGAAATCACCGTTTATCATATGAGTTTCTCAGATCTAACATGAATAAAAAATAAAAAAATAAAAAATAAAAAATAAAATTAACATACCATCTTGAGGGGAGACGAAATTAACATAACCATAACAAAGAGACCTGCCAGAAACGAAATCACGACAAATATGAACAGATGTTAAGGTTTTAAATTCATTAAAAGCGTCAGTTAATTGCTCTTCATTAACATCAGGGTGTAAATCTCCCACATACAATGATACATAGGAATCATCCATAATACAGATCAAGAATAAGATAAAATTATTATTATTTTTTTATAAGAATATAATTGTGCAGTTTATTTTAATTCTCTTTTTTGCAGTGGAGTAATAATATTTATATAATGAATTATAATTATTAATCTGGTATCAAATGGAGGTTTATATAGTGGAAAATAAAGAGGATTTACGTTGATGCAAGAGTTTAGGAATCCTCACTAGCAATACGGAGAAGCAAATCTCACTTACTAAGATAGGGTTTTTCTAATACTATAATTTATATAAGTGATCTATGTGAATGTGACACATTGTTGTACAAAAATTTATCTTTTTTATTGAATTTTTTTAACAAATTGTTACGACAAAATTAATTTTTTATTGAGTTTAATTATTATTCATTGGGACTTGGAAAATTTATTATAAGTCTAGGAGCGGATTTAACAAAAAAAAATTATGTGACTTTGATGACATCAGTGAACCTCCACTCCTTCCCTGGTTATAACACTTACTAAAATATTAGTCTAGGTTATGGCATAAGTCATTAATATCAATATGAATTGTATAACATGTAAGTTATAACAAAATGATAGCTATCGATTTAGTTCAAAATATATGTAGAAATGAAAATTCGACCTACTTTATATTAATATTCTGAATTTGTCACAATTGAAAATATTAAAATTTAAAAATTAATTCAACCAAAAGTTTTAACTAAATGTTAAAATCACAATATATGTTTTATACTCTATTACATCTCCTCACATGAGAACTCTTTAGGCTAGAAGTGAGAATGTTAGACATGTTCATCTAATACATGACGCTAAATAATTTACTCTAAAATGAGGATTGATGAGATTTAAACTCGTAACTTTCTACAACGTTGGCTGTTGATACCATACTAAGAGTACAACTCAACCAAAAGTTTAAACTGATATTTTTCCACCATCATTCATTTTGTAAGGGTTCCAGTAGCCAAGCTTGATTTGACCCGACTTAAAATTAGATTTATAATTATGTAAAAAACAACGTGGACACAAACTCAATTTTAAACCGACTTAAAACACTAAAATCGAAATCAAACCGATAACCCAAATGGACACCCCTATTTTCAATTATGATTTAAAAACTTCTAACAGAGGTTCTGCAGAACCCACAATGGACTATACTAGTACTAGTATCTTTTTCTTTGAAAAAACATTAAAATAAATCAATAGAAGGGAATAGTACAATATATGTTCCCTCTTTCTAGAACAAATCTAGTGCAACTTGAAGAACATGACACTATTCTACTTCAACTGCTGTTCTAATTCTAAAACACCTGACATACCACATTAGCTATCACTACATAGAATAATTTACATCTGATACAGCTTCACACTTCAAACGGTTGCCTCCGCTCGTTCAATTTCAGCCCCTAACAGATCAGATTTCGTAGAATGGAGAAATTACAGAGTGAACAAAGACAAAACTAACATGCCGTGCCAATCGATGGTAGTACGGATTAGCAAAGCAAAAGATTAGGTTGGGTATAAATCTGAATTAGAAGAAGGTTAGCTACAAGATAAGAAATGCTATAATCTGTGCAACAAGAGCCTCAAAGAGAGGAGGAACAAGCCCAAGAAGAAAATTTTTCGATGAGCTGCTCACACTCAGCTGTCCGGCATTAATGAATTCATCCCTACCAAACGTAACCGAGACATTTACAGACATGGAACCTGAAAACAAATAATTATCAGCACATAAGTCATCGGTCGTCATGGGGGCAAACCAGTCACCTGTTTCGGGTCATTTTCAGGTAATGCAACATTTGCATTAGGCACCAAGCTTATGGGAACATAGTGCAAAAACAAGGCTTCGTCATACAGGTTTTCAAAGCTACGGAACCGATAGTACCCGCATTATAAAGTTGTAAACAAATAAGTTATATTTCATAGTTTTGGTTGTACAACAAACGCAACAACCCCATTGCCGCAATCGCAACATTTGCACTATGTAAGGAATCAAATTCGGGTGGCTCAAATTGCAGTATTGCGGTTTGTATAGTCGAGTGAACCATTTACCCTTTTGGGAATTTTTATAGATTTAAGTGTACCATTTCTATAATTGGATGTTTTAGAATAATTAAATTTGCCCATGCATTGGAACGCAGTTATCTCTCCCGTCCACCGTTCAGCTGATAGCAAGTACATGCTTGTTCACTACATAACTCTCTTCTATCCTCATTGCTTGTGCTTATATGTAATAGTACACTTAAAAAGCAAAGGAAGTAGTTTATTATGTAAAATAAAAATGAATTTTAATCCGACTACATTCAAGTTTGAGAGTCTAGAAAACCAGTGGATGAAGTAGTTGAACTTACAGTCGTAATTAGCCCAGCCAATCCTTTGACGAGCCAGATCATAGACAAATATTTTATCCTTCAAAACGAGGTCTGCGGCAACCCAAGATAAACATTAAGTACAATTTTGACAATGAATTACTTTGATCGAAACAAAAGCAAAAGTAGTTCGCGAGAGAGCACAAAATATGCATGATTTGGTGGTGGCCAAGCACAACTTAAATTTCCGTGATCGAATTGCATATAGCTTTATGGTTGAAATTAATTTAATGTTGTTTTCAAATAATATTTTTGATACATAATATACCTCATACGCAATAGTTCCCGAATCAATCTAGGTTGTGTTCCTTTTTCCCGTTTCCGTGAACGAAAGTCGTTCCAGATAACAATGGTCTTAACTACATTTGCGATTAAGTAACTACTTAACACATAGCTCAGCATCCTACATAACAACCATATTTTTAAGCCGGTGGAAACTGTACATGGAAAATAGCAGACATATAAGTGACAAACCTCCTAAGATTGTGACTCCTGGGTCCTGGACTTTCTGAAATCCCATGCACCATAGAGCTGCACCATCCTGTTTTAGCACATGGCACTGATCTTTAGAATGTCGAATTCAATCAACATAAAAGAAAGCAGCTACTCTTGTGAGAGATCGTCTTTAGAGAGACGACCTCAAAACATGAAACCCACATTCTTATTTCCTCTTTTACGTTGTATTAAATAAGCTATTTAGCCCATATATGTAATGCGTCTCTCGGACAAACCGTGTTTCACAACAATTTGTGAAAAGCAATTGTATGTATACCCATATGTAGAAGTTTGATGACTCACCACATAACCCATATGCATAAGGTATTCTTCGGGTCTCAAAACCATAGATGCACCGCCGGCAAAGTTCAAGCTCACAGGTGGAAATATATTGCTTAAACTAAAAACATAAAGTTATGTTCAGAATTATAGATTATACCGTCCAATATATGGAAGTTCAAAGATAATACATCAATGAATCCGGAGGGGATGTGAAAAAAACAAACCTTGCGTAAACCAAGTAACATTGGTTTCCCTTAAATGTAAGAGGTTTGGTGGATTGAGAAACTGCTATCTCGGTTATCTGCAGAGATTACATAATAAGGAAGTCAAAATCTTGAATTCGTTAGGATCCTTCGAATGTCGTAAATCATGATTCATGTTGTTTGCTTTGCCCTAGAGTGTTGCGACACATTTCTTGAGGCTATTGTTTAAGATTACTAATCAAGCAATACAAACTTAGCATACAAGTCCACGCAAGTTGAAATGATCGCTCACTAAACACAGAGAATGCTTAAATAGCGTCAAACGGTCTAATAGCAACAACCATGACACGATGTGACGGGTTCCATGATATAACCCTCCCTCCCCCTCCAAAAAATACACATAGCCCTAGACACCCATCCAACCCAGATGTCTCATTCAATTATGAATGGAAAGAAATGCCACAATCAATAGTTCCATAAATAGTACAAAAATATGGTTTCCGTCATGGTCGAGAAATGGCTTCTAGGGTCAATGCCAATGGTTTCACGGTTGTGTCGGCTAACATTTTGGCACGGTAACCTTGAAAACCTTTACAATACGATTGTGATTTCATGATGCAAGCGATATTTTGCACTAGGACTTACATCTACTCTATGCCATGTTTCATGATGTCACAAACAGATGAAGACTCACCGCTTTAACAAAAGGATCATAAGCTTCTTCAATCAAATATGCCAAAGTTGTTCCAGAATCAACAATAGTTCCCCGATTGTTCGATGTTGCAAATGCTGACTGATCAATTGACAACAATTGCCCATTGACTGAAATGCTCTGCAGGTCCAAATTATAATGAGGCCTGGCATTATATACGTAAGACTTGTTAAACTTCTGAGTAAGATGCAGATATTTTTAATTATAAGAAAGCTAAAATAACCGGTTTTTGATTCTGAGACTAAACAGTTTCGCCAACATGTAATGTACTGAAGTTGTTAAGAATATTCTCTATGAAATTTGTGAAAGAAAAAGGTCATATAAGCACAAAATATCCTTCACTTCCAACCGAAAGTTATACCCTCTTATCATTTCTCATTCTGCATGCCTATAATTTCTTTATGTGGAAGCATAAGAAATGATACACTGAACAAAATCAAAAAAACTATATCTTGAGAAGTGAAACAATATCAAAGAATTTCTTAATTTATAACAAACAACTAAACTTGAATACACTCCAACGTCAACAACATTCTATTGACCAATGTCATTAAGTGGCTCCCACCTGAATGCGATTTGGAGGGGTCATATAGCAAACAACATATGCAACTTCACATCAATAAAAAGTGCAAATGACAACGTCAAGACATAAAATAAATTAACACATAATTGACTGATATAAAACACATACAAGGCAGTAGAATAGAACAAGACTAATCAAAAGACACCCTAACTAAGATGTTCTTAAATCATAATAGACAAAAGAAACTTACTGTGATGGCACAAGCGGGCTATACACAATACTTGGGTCTAAAATCTCGCCAAGGACCAGAATACCACCACCATTTCCCTCTCCCTTCAAACAATGGGAAAAAGAACGAGGTGTTATCCCTCTAGATGATAATTGGGATACAACAGACAAGCCGTGCTGACCAAAACCAAAGATTCCGTCAATAGCACGATCTGACTTGGTCAAATCCCCAGATTGATAGGTGCTACATCTGCAACAACCATGATAAAACAAAGTTATAAGTAAGAATTTACAAAAAAAAACAAGAGACATACACATAGAGTATATACATAATAAAAATAGGAAAACCAAGGTGAATGTATATAAGTACACATTAACATCAAGCAAGAGCATTGATTTGAAGATGGAAACTAGGCTCTTTCTGAGTAACGTCATTAATAAACACTAATTTTAAGTAAGACAAATACAATTCTCTTTCAAATCAGCTAACTTTCAATGTCACGTGATTTGCTAATCTCCTCATAAATCATGAATTGAAAAAGCATATTATGGTCGGTTTTGGGCTATTTCGGGGCATTTTGAGCAAAATCGAGAATTCAAAAGGCGAAATAGTTGGTGAATCATGTTAGACAGCTTTCTTCACATAGATTTCCTAAAAGAGAAGTATCGAGACAGATTGACATTACAATTCACATAGATTAGAATAAGAAATAATGCTTACCCAAAAACAATAGAGGCGGAGGAGTTAGCAATCATAGAGTTCCCAAAGATCATATCAAAGTAAAACATATCAGATATATAAGATCCCGATGTCCCACTTCCATCACCATATTGGAACGAGTAACGGCACGGATTCGTATCAGCTGAGCACTGAGACGATGATGTTGGAACCATTGTAGTACATATTGGGTCCGAACAAGAAACTAAGTTGGCAGTAGACGAGCCAGTGTTATCGTAAAAATGAAGCTCAACCTATTAAACACACAAAAAACAACCAATCAATTAAAACAGCAAACAAGTATCCACAAATGCGTGACAAAGAGTAGAAACATTACCCCAAGGCCACTCGTACGTGGACAATCACTACAAGAATTGCAAGTAACCCACAATATATCACTTCCGGTGTCGATCTGCACATTGTATTCCCTAGGAGGTGTTCCCAATTTCACTCTAGTAAAATACAACCTATCTTAAAGAAAACCGAAAAACAGAATAAGCACATTCATCATTAAAATTACACAAATGCTTAATTGCAAAATAATGTCAAAACCCATTAAAACACAAATGCTTGCTATACAGTATTCACACACACAAAGAACAAGAATAAAGAAAGTTAATTTAGAAACATGAAAAAATCCATTAAAACCCCAATTTAGTAAAGCTAAAGAACAAAGAGCAAAAGCCCATTAAAACCCTAATTCAGTAAAGCTAAAGAAAAAACAATAAAACCCCATTAAAACCAATTCAATAAAGCTCAAGAAAAAACAAAAAAAACCCAAAATTAAATGACCAAAAAATCAAAAGGATATGGAGTACATTCATTAATAGAATTACAAATGCACCATAATGTAAAAATATATAGAGTACTATTTGGTAGAACAAACACAAAATTCAACCAAAGAAATAACAAGAACCCATTAAAATCAACCCAGTAAAGTTCATGTTTAAACAACAAAACCCCATTAAAACCAACTCAATAAAGCTCAACCAAAAAAAAACCCAAAATTAAGTCACAAAAAAATTTAACAAAAAAGCAAGAATTGAAGTAAAGAGAATAGAATTTACCCAACAAGGAAAGGATCAGAAGTTCCTTGAACAACAAAATCCACAACACCACCAACTCCACCGCCGCCACTACTTTGCAAGATTCGGGCATGACGCGCCGCATCTCGGGCCCGAAGAACGTCCAATTCAACACGTTCATTAGGTGGAAAAGCTCTGTGAAGTTGTAAAACACTAGCCGGAAGACAATTCACCGGTAAAATAACGGCGACGATTATGAGCATAAACGCCGCCGTAGCCGGTGGATGAAGTAGCATCCCAGAAAAATGATCACCCTTTTCAAAGAAAAAAAAGGGTGGAGAATGAAGAAGAATGTTAAGTTCAATTTTAATGGCGGAAATCAAGGCCAGTTCTTTTTCTTTTCTTTGATTCTACCATTTTTTTATTTTAAGTTTGGAAAGCTGGAGATTGTGGCCTTGTGGGGCTGTATTGTATTGTTTTCTGTCACTGTGTTAAGTTGGTCTTCTTCTGCTTCGACAAAATTGTTGTGGGGTCAAACTTGGTCTTAGTTTAGTTCTTGCTAAAAGACTACTATGTCCTTCATAATTTCTTTTTGTAGATTGAGTTGTCAAAGTGACCGTTAGTCAAGATCGATGATTGAAACTTCAAAATATGTTATTTTTATTCATAAGTCTTTTTTTGACATTTCTTTCTTTTAAGCATATATTCAACACGGTTTTAATGTCATTACTTTTTAATTTTTATGTTATTCTTTTATTGTATCAATGTCATGGGGAGAGAGGAGTATATTATATCATGTCATTTCATATAAAAGTCATTTGAATTTGAAGTGTAGATGCAACACATATTCCTCATATATGATATTAAGTATTTCACTTTAAATGAGAGGTGGATGAAATTCGAATTTACAACCTTTTTGGTAGCTAGACTGCCACGTTGAATTTTGACTTTTAATAGCATGTTAATCAAATACTTACGTTCACGTTAAAATATAAAATATGTTATAAATTCTATCTGGTAGCTTACTACGAATAAAATATAAGTTCAGATAATCTTAAAAACATTTGTATTGGTTGTGGAGGATGTTTATTGAGTGTCAATGAAAATATTAAAATATATTTTTAACGGTTATTATAGTTTTTATTTTACAAATCATTATCTTAAATTTTAAAACATACTAAAAATACTATTAGTAGATTGTAGAACATTAAATATTTCTTCCGTTTTGAAATACTCGTACCTAATTCTAACATGTTGTTTGACAAAAGGTTATTATCAATAGCAAGGACCATAAAACGGAGGTGGTATATAATTAATGGTATCTTAACTCGAGTTATTAAACGCTACTTATGAAATTTCGTCACTCACGTGAGTCCATAAATAGATAGAGAACGAACAAGGGTATAGCTGGAAATGAAATATGTCCTTTAGAAACATGAGAAATATAGACAGTTACGTGAAAAAATGAAAAGGGAAAGGAAGGTTCTAAGTTTGAATAAAAAAGATGAAGTGGAAGAAAATATGGTTTGTGTTTTCTGCGTAATTTACACGCTGCTTCTTGAATTTTCTTTGAATCCACACGATAAACTTCAAGAGCAGTGCTAAAAATGGTATTAGCAAATTGATAAGAAAGATAGAACATTAGAGCTTAAAATACTTAAAATAAGACGTGAAAGACCGAAGTTGATTTGGAAGACGGGATGGAAAATAATATGAGTGACGTAAATTTGCAAATTAAAATGGTAAAAATCTCAATGAATAGAAAAAAAGAATCTATGTGGACAAAAAATGTATTGGTTCATGTAGCTGACCTTAATCTTTTGAGATTAAACCTCTCTGCGGACCTGATTAAGGATAGGAGCAGTTAAAAACGCCATATCCATGTCTTAGATTACTGATGTACCTCCTGCTTTTAACATTTCTTTTCTATTAGCTCTTTGTTTTCTTTTGTAGTGGTTCTACTTTTTTTATAGGTCTTTAAGTTATCTTTCACGTGTAACCACGTCTCTTTATCTTTCTCGAGCCGGGAGACTCATTTGGTCGCGCTCTCCTTTATGGGTATGAGTTGTCGCCGTCTTTCCCTCCTCAAATCCTGGCCTTAGTTTTCTACAAGCGGGATATACTAGGTAGGATGATGATGATGTATAATTCATATAAAATAAAAATAAGTGTTTAATTCTTAAAAAAAGTAATAAAGATAAAGTAATTGAGATTATCTAATTGTGAAGGGTGAAGCATGAATGATGAGTGCAAGTTTTACTATTTGAGTTGGATTCCAACATCTTTCTTTGTTCTACAAGGTGCTCCTAATTTTAACAGTTTTTTCTTGTGGAAGTTGTTCATTCATGTACTCACTTCATCTCCAAATCAAATTATGAATACTTTATTTAATTAATTATGTTTAGTCAAAAGCAAAAAAAAATAATTGAACTTGTCAATCTTAATAGTGAAATTATAGTTCATTAAGCTTAAAATTTCTCGCTCTTGAAAGACCTTTCTTGTGTTGAGGGACTTTTTGACCGCACTCTCCTTTATGGACCTTAACCATCATTTTCAATGAGCGGAATACACTGGGTATGATGATAATGATAAGCTTAAAAGATGTTAATGTTTGTGATAATAAGTTTTTATGGTTAGACATTGATCCTAAAGGACATTTTACTTAATTAGAAAAGTATTTTTAAGAAAAGATTCAATAATTAAGCTAGGATGGTTAATATTTTGGATGAAAGTTATGGGGCAAATTTGAGTATAAATGAGTATAAATCATGGTTATGGGAACTACGATATTACTATTCTACGATTCAAAAATAGACGAGCGATTTAGATCATAAGTAGGGTCGTATGATTCTGTGATCCTGCGATATAGTGATCGGATCATATGTAAAAAATATATTACATTTTAGCTTTTACTTACATATAAATATAAATTAAAAATAGATCGCCAATGAGATTGTGCAAATTCATGTATTTATTGATTCACAAGATATAAAAAGATTATTAAAAGTATATCTTTTAATCAATTAAAATATAAATTTAAATAAATCTTTATTTATAACTCAAAACTTTAAAAATGAACTAATATGAAGAAATATGACCAATATCAAATATCCTATCTTCATCATTATCATCATCCTATCCAGTGTATCCCGCTCAAAGAAAAACTAAGGACAAGGTCTAGGGAGGGAAAGACGGCGGCAACTCATACCCATAAAGGAGAGCGTGGCCAAAGGAGTCTCCCTGCTCGAAAAAGATAAAAAGACGTAATAACACGGGAAAGATAACTTAGAGAACTATAAATAAAATAAAAAGAAGAACCACTACAAAATGAAAACAAAGAACTAATAGAAAGGAAACGAGAAAAATAAGAAGTTAAGGACACTAAAAGGTAAACTAAGAGGACATTAGAAATCTAAGACATGGATATGACGTCTCCAACTACTCTTATCCCTACTCAGGTCCGCAGAGAGGTTTAACTCATGTAAGTCAACTCTTATTTGCTCAGCCCAAGTTCTCCTGGGTCTTTCTCGACTCCTCTTACCACTACTATAATGCTTTTTACCCTCCTTATAGGGGCGTCGAAAGTCTTTCTCTGCACATGCCTAAACAACCTCAATCTATTTTCGCGCATTTTTTCAGATATAGGGGCTACCCCTAATTTGTCCCTAAACTCTTGGTTCTTAATTCGATCCATCAATGTGTGCCCACACATCCACCTTAGCATATCGAATATCCTATAACATATTAAAAAAATATTTGTTGGATCTCATTTATCCTTTTCAATCTATGTAGGATCTTGATTATAATATAAAAATGATATAAACTTGAACACCAAAGCTCATTTTCAAAAAATGAGATTTAAAACATGATTCAAAAGGGTATGGATTAAGGACTATTAATTTGGTGCCTAAACTATAGATATTTTGCTTATAAATAGAGGGCATCCCCTTAATAACTTATTTAGCTATTACAATATTTGACAAATGACTTTAAATAAATCTAAAAATGTTTAAACTAAATCAAAAAAAATGCTCATATCAAGTTTTCCTCTAATTTTAGTTTTATGACATACTTTTTGACTGATAAATAAACAATAATAACAACTACTTTTTATCCAATTAATAATTAACTCAACAACTAATAAAAAATTTAATAGTACAATTAGTTAAACAAGCTAATAATCAATAGCCAAAGACTCCCAAAGTTAGATCTAGTTATAGCCTAGTATAGCTAGTTTAGATATATGCTATTGTGAGTATCAATATATATATATATAAAAAAAAACTAATTTACTTCCCTTTGCATGAAATAGCAATCAAAGATGGAAATGGCAAATTCCTTCTCCTTCCATCCCCAATAATTCTTCTTTGTGAGGTCAGTTGGCTCCATATTTTGTGTGCTCGACTCAAACGGATAAATTATTTTTTATGCGTATTATTCACGATGTCATGTTAGATTAGTTTAGTAAGGGGCGAATTTAGGGGCGGTTCAGTAATGTCAATTGACATTACTTAATAGGGAAAAAAAATTATAAAAGCTATGTTGGCTAAGTCGATAGAGTTACAAAATTTTCTAGTTAATTACTATGATTTGTAAATAACCATAAAAAATTGAAATAAATACCAATAAATTAAACAAAATAAAAAAAATAAATTAAAATCATAAAAGCACATCCGATCAATATATTCCATATAAGGTGATTTTTCTAAAATTATAAATATTCGTTATTTACTTAAAATACGTTGATAATTTAACCTAGTGGTTCAAACCCCATTAACTTTTAGTTTTTGCAAATTCTTTAATAAGACTATTTCACTGTAAAACAACTTAATATCATAATATGTACTGAATTAATTCAAATTTATTAAAAGAAAATTTAAAATTTAGATTTAATTTTATAATTAAAATTTTTTAGATTCTGATTTGAGTTGTGTTAGGAATTGATTTTCCTTCTCTGTTGATTCAATAGATTTAGTAAGGTTTATATACACAAAATATGGGCCTAAGATATACAAAGGCTATACAATGGCCCAAAGTTAATTACCCAAATACACTTAAGGCCTAATACCGAAAATTTGAAATAAATGAGATTATTTATCTACTTAATTCCAAATATAAGATTCGGGAAAACTTATGTCCCAAAATAAGCTTCCGTACGTCCAAGCCTAGCCTCGGCTAAGTCGCTGTTACTAACAGCGAATTAGGGGAAAAAAAAATTAAAAAGTTGAAAGTCGCTGTTACTAACAGCGACTATCAGGTTTTTAATTTTCCAGACATCTTCTTCCTCAGTTCATTTTGCGATTTTGTTTTTCAATTGCAATCTCCCTAATTTCTCCTTCTTCATTCCAACCTTGTAAGAAACTTCAATCCTTCAACTAAAGTCATCAAATTTCAAGTTTGTACCAGTAATTAGTGTTCTAGTCTTCCTAGATCGACCTAAGGTAATTTTTTTTGTGTTTTTTTTCAATATTCGAAAAATTAGGGTTTGTTGTGTTTTAATCAATTTTCACATTAATGTAGGTTGACAAGCTTGCAATTAAGTAATTCTTCTTGATCTACAGCTAATTGAGGTTCGTTTTTATTATAATTTTTTTCATTTGGTGGTGATTTTAAAATTAGGGCATTGCATCAGTCATCGGCTCCTCCCAAGAGGAGCCCGTACGGGAGATTGCCCAAGGCATACTCCTAGGCACGCAGTTTCAACACTTCATTCCGGAATTGACTGCGCCCCACACCACTACGTACGAGTACGAGTCATCTCCTCATCACCCCGACGTTCATCTTGAGGAGGTTAACTTAACGTGCCCGGACTACGGTGCCGGGTCCTCACAGGGTGCCACATCATCACACTATCAATCCCCTCCCCTACCCGAGCGTCATGCGACTGCATCTTACTATCGTAGGAGGCGTCGTAAACCGTCAGAATTAGACAGGGTACAGGAGGAGGATTAGCATTACAATAGTTTTGTAATTATTGAACATTTGTACATACTCATTTGTAACTGTTGGTCTTTTGTGTGTAAATTGTAACCTATATGTAGATGTATATATTTTTACCGTAGTATCACACGTTTATTATGAGTGAATTGATGTTAACTACTCAGACTTTTGGGCGATGAATCATTCCGCGAACAATGCAGCATGAATTTAATCAAAAACAAACATACAATCATATTCAAATAAGGATGCTGCTATCCAACATTCAACACAATTTCAAGCAAGTTCAACAAATCCAAATCCAATTACATACTTCATGCATTAAGTTAAACTAGCGTCCGTAACTAAGAAGGCTTATTTAACTTTCTCATAATTCTTTCAGTCTCTTCTTTCCTATGTGCCATATCATCCATTTGTCTCTTTAGATTAAATACCTCATCTTTAAGCTCTTGTTTTTCCTTCTCAAGCCGTATTATTAAGTCTCTCTGCCATTTTGTACCCTCCGGAGCATTCCAGCGAAAGTATGTGCATCCTAATCCGTCAGCCAAGTAGAAAGGGCAAGCAACAAATTCACGCCCTGGATCGAAGTCGCTCCAATCAGTATTAATCTCAACTTCATAACCACAATCACAAAGCTCTTCAATATAATGCTCCTTTGACATCTACATAATACATATAATATAGTAACGTTAGTGAACTTTTAAAAATAATATTTACATTTACAATAATAAAACTAACAAAATACCTTATGTTAACTTTAACAATTGATTGAAAAGAAGAAGAATGATGTAGAATGGATAAAATGAAGTATGAGAAATGATGGACCTATTTATACAACAACATTACAACGACTATTTTCACATTCCTAACGGCTATTTTTCTAATTAACAACGGCTAGTTTAGTTTTTAAATTAAAAAAAAATTAAAAAGTTGATAGTCGCTGTTAGTAACAGCGACTTTCAACTTTTTAATTTTTTTCCCCTTTATTCGCTGATAGTAACAGCGACTTAGCTGAGGCTAGGCTTGGACGTACGGAAGCTTATTTTGGGACATAAGTTTTCCCGAATCTTATATTTGGAATTAAGTAGATAAATAATCTCATTTATTTCAAATTTTTGCCTAACACCCCCCCTCAAGTTGGAGCATGCAAGTCACAAATGCCCAACTTGTCTAGTAAATATCGGAATTGCTTCTTTCCCAATGCTTTAGTAAACAAATCCGCAACTTGCTCATCCGTCTTGACATGAGAGGTACGTAGAATACCTTCTTGAATAGCGTCACGAACATAGTGACAATCAACCTCAATATGCTTAGTACGCTCGTGAAACACCGGATTTTGAGCAATATACAACGCCGATTGACTGTCACAAAATAGATTCATTGCCTTAGAATGCAGCACACCTAAGCTCCCCAACAAAGCCTTAAACCATTTTAACTCCGCTGTAATCGCCGCCATAGAACGATACTCCGCCTTCGCGGAAGACCTAGACACCGTATGTTGTTTCTTGGTTTTCCAAAAGATCGGAGAACTACCAAGAAACACTAACCAACCCGTCAAGGAGCGTCTAGTAAGAGGACAACTAGCCCAGTCAGAATCACACTAACCTGTTAATTGCAAGTTGCAATCAGCACGCAAGAGAATGCCTTGGCCAGGACACCCTTTCAAATACCAAACACAACGCAGAGTGGCGTCCCAATGATGCTGTCGCGGATGTTGCATAAACTGTGCTAGAATATGAACACAACCCAGATCCTTCATATGAAAACAGTCACGCAAATACTTCTTGAAATCAGAGATCGCAAAAGAATCATTGCCAGAAATAATCAAATCATCCACATAAACCAGAATGCTAAGATAGACCAGAATGCTAAGATGGATACTATCACGAGACAGCGTAAATAAAGAATAATCCGAGTATGACTGAGAAAATCCATACCTCTTCAGAGCATCTGCGAGCTTAGCAAACCAACATCTAGGAGCTTGCCGTAAACCATATAATGACTTCTGCAATCGACTAACAAGACCCGGATTTGTAGTATGAAATCTAGGAGGAGGTTTCATATACACTTCTTCATCAAGGTCACCATGTAGGAAGGCATTATGAACGTCCATCTGATGAAGCTCCCAATTCTTTGCAGCCGCGACTGCTAGAAAAGCGCGAACAGTCACCATCTTAGCCACTGGTGCAAAAGTCTCATTGTAGTTAATTCCCTCAACCTGATGATTCCCAAAAATCACAAGACGAGCCTTCAAGCGCTCCATAGTTCCATCCGAGTTGTGTTTTATTTTATAAACCCATTTGCACCCAAGTGCTTTCTTATCGGGAGGTAATTCTGCCATGACCATGTGGCATTGTCCTCCAACGCATATATTTCTTTTTGCATCGCTTCTCTCCATCCGGCATGATTCATGGCCTCCCTGAAATGACGGGGTTCCACCCCTGCATCTAAAGCTGCTAGAAATACACGGTGTCGCATAGAAAAATTGTTACAATTTACAAAATTTAGAGAATACACATAAGGCCTAACAAGTTGCTTGTATGAGCCCATCTCAACGTAGACGGTCTCATACAAGATTTGCCTGTTTTGCTTTTTACTGCAAACTGCAGCCTTCAGCCTTCTCTTTTTCTATACTTCTCTTGATAACTTCATCTCATCCCCCGTTCCCCGCAGATCGCCGACAATAATATAAGCTATTTCTCTTCTTTACTTTTTATCCCCCAATTTCTATGTCCACTATTCATGTTCTCTTAAATTTGTTAACCTAAGTAAATTAGGCTTTAAAAAAAAACTACTGTAAATAATATAATCTTTTATAAATTTTTCAATAATAATACCAATTTTTGATTATTCGAATAATACCAACTTAGGGGAATTTTTTTCCATAATAATACTAACTTTAGTTTATCAACTAATTTACTAAATTTTTTTTGCCATATAATCTCCTATAATTTGATTTTAACATGTTAGGTATATTGTAGGGAAATACCATTAAGTTGGTATTATTTATGGTTAATCAAAAGTTTGTATTATTGTAGGAAAATAAACAAAAAATTGTATTATTCATGATAATTTTTCCTTTTAGAAATTAGGGTTTTTTATTTGTTTTTCTTTTTAGGTAAATTAGGTAAACGCTTTTAGTTCTCTTGGAAATTAGGGCTTTAAAAAATTAAGTTTTTTTATTTTTTTTATCTATTTAGTAATCGTAACTAATTAGTTATTTAGTTTAATTTATTTTTAGTTTGTATTTTATATCCTCAATATATCTATTTATGATTTCAAATAGGAAAATTATCATTGTTATTCCCAAGTTTTTGTACTTTATCAATAATATCCTTAAATTTTTTCGATTATCAATGGTACATTCGTGTTAAAGTTTTAAAATGAAAAATAAAAGAAAAAAATTAATGATTTTGGACGGAAAAAATTAGAAAAGGTTACGGTTGTAAAACGCTCAATAACACGAGGGTACCATCGATAACCGAAAAAAAATTAAGGATACCATTAATAATCGAAAAAATTAGAAATACCAATAATAATTGCAAAAATTTAAGGTACTATTGATAATTTACATTTAAAATATGGTATGGTGAAATTTTATTTTGTTGATTTCCAACCCATTTAGAATCGACCCATACAATTCCCATTTTAGCCCTACTTTAGCGTTTTAATTACGCAAAATTATGCACTTGTAGTTCTTGACTTTTTGAAAAATTGAGGATAATAAGAATGTAAGATTGGGATTGAGATTAAATTTTGAGTGTTGGGAATTTATATAATATACTCCCAATTTCTTATTTGGTATGTTAATGAAAGTAAGTACGAAATTATAAATAAGTACTAAAAAATAAAATATAAATTTACAATTTTATTCCCATTAAAAATAAAAAAATTATAAAATTTTTTATAAATAAGAATATAAAATTCTTTTAAATCTCAAATCCAATTCCATCTTTAATTATTTAACCCCTAAATAATAAAACCTTAGAAATTCATTACTCATAATCACATTCTTAATCCCCAGTTCAAATCCCAAACCCACCTTCTAAACATAAAATTTTATAAAAGTGAGAATTTAATTTCCATTCCCATTTTATAATCCCACATACCATACACCCCCTTAATGTTCTGAAACACTGCTTTCTACAAGTAATTATTTTCACTGTCTCAACTCTACAGAAACCTCATCAATGGCGGACTCTACAGAAACCACTGTAATCCCTACCACAAACGAGTCAAATCAAACAGAAACTTCCTCATCGACTTCCATTCCTCCAGAGCTCAAACCTCCAGAGATTAAGCGTTCATGGGGAGACGAAGTCGATGATGAACTCCCCGTCGATCAGCTCTCAATCAACGAGCGAAAAGAATTGGATGATCCTGATGATACTAGCATCCAAGCGGTATTAATCTTAATTACTATTATATCTGAAACTAAATATTTGAATTTGGATTTTTTGTACTTGATTGAAATTAGGGTTTTGGATTGGATTTTATTGTGAATTAGGTTACAGATACGCCTTATACATCGGCTAAGAGGTTTGAAGATTTGAATCTATCGGAGGATTTACTTAAAGGTTTGTACGTAGTGATGCGGTTTGAACGACCTAGTAAAATTCAAGCGATCACTTTGCCTATGATTTTAACACCTCCTTATAAGAATTTAATTGCTCAAGCCCATAATGGATCTGGGAAAACAACCTGTTTTAATCTGGGAATGTTGAGTCGTGTTGATCCAAAGTTACAAGCTCCCCAAGCTCTTTGTATTTGCCCTACCAGAGAATTAGCCATTCAGGTTAGCTTCACTTGTTGATTTTCCTTGTTGTTTGGATTAATTTTCTGCGGATTATGGCTTTCTAGGCATTATTCATTATTATAGTGAAAACCGTGATGAAGATGATTAAAATGGTTACATTTTGAGTTTTGTGTGGCGCCCATATCACTTAAATTAGCTGAATGAATAAACTCAGTAGAATTATAATTATATCCTCTCATTTTTTGGACAATTTTTGAAGTTTCAAGATAAAAAACCAGAAAGCTATAGGCATTGTCTCCCAACTTTTTTTTTTTTTTTTTTTTTTTGATGATGGGTTCAACTCTAGCAGCAGGAGAAGAATTCTTTAATCTTTTATTACTCATAGTTTGCAAGAAACAAGAAACAAAAGAGAGGTTCATGTGCATGGAGGCATTTGGAATCTTATTTTAGGCTCCATTCTATATAGTTTATCTCAACTTATTAGCTCTTAATTGACCTTATTTAAGATTTATAGACCTTATCTTAATTTATTGGCTCTGTTTTTAGTTTTTTTTTCTGTGAAATATAAATATATAAGGAGAATTCACCATAACTTAGTATCCTTCAATTTCATTTTCCCTTATTTGAATTTATTTTCCCTTTGGTCTACTTCTAAAATTATTTTCCCTTATCTTTTAAACTTATTTCTATTTATTTTTCCTGAAATAAGCTCTACAAAATAGACTCGTATTATGGCCTTGGCATATCATGTTCGTTAGAAAACTTGATTGAAACCGAGACACAATTTTTCTCTTTTGACTTTGTTAATTGTTATGATGGAGATAGAACTTGGAGGTGCTACAGAAGATGGGAACATATACTGGTATAAGTGCTGAGAGAGCAGTTCCAGAAAACTTGGACAATCCATCTCATACTCCAATAAACAAGCGGGCACCTGTTACAGCTCAAGTGATCATTGGGACACCTGGTACGATTAAGAAGTGGATTTCATTTAAGAAATTGTCTTTGGTTAACATGAAGATCCTTGTTTTTGATGAAGCTGATCACATGTTAGCTGAGGTAACTCACAGTTCTCTTAACCTTTCTATTTGTTTTTTTTTTTGATAAGAAAAATTATATTAATGGGAAACTATACTGATTAGAATAACATTGTGGTGTAAGGCTTTCAAATAGGCATTACTACACTGCTATATTCTAGAATAATTTGTGTTTAATTAATCTGAGATATTGAGCATAATAGGTATTCCCCCCCCCCCCCCCCCCCCCCCCGTTCCGTTTTGTGAGCCTGTGTACTCGGAAATTAAAGCTTAGAAACCATACCAAAATGCACTCAAGGAACTAGTTCTAGCTGTTTTTGTTAACAAATGACTGGATAGTTTTCTTGAGCCTGTCTCATCTAAAAGGGCATAAACTTATCTCTTGAATTCACTTTCCAAATAATTAAGAAATGAATTTCCAACGACAAAAATGTGCTGTAATGATGTGGAACTAACCTTAGGTGTTGAAGCTGCTAGGACAGGTATGCCAACATCTTTGCTATGTCCCATTCTTACACATACCAAAATATAAGCTGGCTAATTACTCAAACAGCCTCCTTCCCAAAAGACTATGTGATACCAATTAAATATGTTGCTGCAAGCCTGCAACTAATTTTAGTCCAGGTGGCTTCAAGTCTGCATCTCTGTAAGGTACATTCTGAAATGAGCTCAAAATAACTCAAGGATTGTGCTCTGAGTTGTGCCACCAAAAGTTTTTAACTCATAGCTTGAAAGGTCTAGCTGGGACCAATTGCAACTGGCTCCACCTTTTATGGTTAACCATTTGCTTTTGTTGATGGTGAACAGTTTCTGTTGCTAAATTTTATGTGAGTTTAAAATGTGCCATGTGTTCAAATCCATTTCAGCCTTTTCGCAAAGTTGCATCCATTGACATACTAAGATTGCACTATAAAATATACGTTGGACTCTGCTATGAGATCCTTTTTAATGTATCTTGAAGATCTCACTTTAACCCATTTGCATCCGCATCAATGTTCTTTGTAATAGATTGCACTTTTTATTGTTTAATCTTCTATCTGGTAAACTACTGCTGTTAGTTTTTTTTGGTTTTTTTTGGCGGTTCAACTTTGGTGTTACATGATGTAATCTTCTTTATCCAAGTCAAGAAATGATTTTGCCTTCCATGTTTTGTTTATGCATTCTGTTAAACTCAGAATTGTTTGTTATGATATGATTGGTTAATAAGAAGTTGATTGGCCACTAGAAAATTAAGTTGCTTGAACATTTAACATAACTTTTCATTTGTAATGTCTTGTTATGAAAATTTATTAAATATATTTTAATATGTGGAACGGTGTCATGTTTTCAAAGTTTTTTTTTCAGATTTTTGATTGAATTTAGTATAATCTCGTGTATGCGAGTGAGAAATTTTGTTGGACTCTTGAGTTGAATGTCACATTCATGCTTTAATGTTGTGGATAATCTGTTTGCTGCCTTTTCAGGATGGCTTCAGGGATGATTCTCTTAGGATTATGAATGATATCAAGAAAATTGCACCTAATTGCCAGGTTGATATTCAGCTTTAGCTTGTGTTCGATGTTTCTTTTTTAGCTGTTAATTCACCTTTTGCAGTTATTGTAGTATTTTAATTGAATGACAGTGTGGTCTGTTCATAATTAAATTTTTGATTGCCGCACTTGTGGAGAGGGGGAGAAATAGGTTTGGAAACTTCTATGGCTTCAATTTTCTAATATTGACTTTAACAAGATTCCTTTGGGGGATGATCCTCTCCTCTGCCTAGTCTCCCTTTTGGGCATAGCTATAATTGATGAATGAATATATTCCAAGCCAGTTATTTATTGTATTGTGCTGGCTGTGCGTTAGTTATTCTGTTGTTCTGGGTTGTGCATCATATGAGGCTGCTACTTTGCGTTGTTGACTTTTTCATGGAAAATTGATGCGAAAACTGGTGTTCTGTTATACCATGTACTAATTTCTATGTACCTTGGGGGCAATTTCCTTTTTCTTATTTTTTTCTTTGTCCAGGTTTTGCTATTTTCTGCCACCTTTAGTGAAAGGGTGAAGTCTTTTGTTGAAAGGACAATTCATAATTACAACCAACTATTTGTCAAGAAGGAAGAACTATCATTAGAGTCTGTAAAGCAGTATAAGGTTCACTGCCCTGATGAATTGGCAAAAATCAAAGTCGTTGGAGAAAAAATTTTGGAGTTAGGTCAAAAGTTGGGCCAGACCATAATATTTGTACGCACAAGAAATAGTGCAGGCTATCTTCATAGGGCACTTACCGATTTAGGTTATGAAGTGACTACCATTCAGGGTGCTCTTACCCATGATGACAGAGACAAAATAGTGAAAGAGTTCAAAGATGGTTTGACTAAAGTGCTTATATCAACAGATCTTCTTGCTAGGGGTTTCGACCAGTCACAGGTGATGGATGTTGTATGCATATATCTTCTCTTGTCTTTGGATCTACACACAACGTGACATATATTTTTATTCTGTGCAGGTTAATTTAGTTGTTAATTATGACCTCCCGGTGAAATATGATGCTAGGACAGAGCCTGATTATGAGGTTTATTTGCATAGAGTCGGACGAGCAGGACGTTTTGGTCGGAAAGGTAATTTCTTAACTTGGCAGATTTTTTAGAAGCTTTAACTTTTTTTTCAGTGTGCTATTGTGCACTGTGATTTTTAATTGCTGTATTTAGTGATGTAGAGACTAGAGCATGACACAACAGTATTTAATAAGTCTATGATTGATGGCCATGAAATAAAAACTCGTTTACGTTATATAATGGCTGCTATGTATTTGTTTCAGAGTTGCCGGCTGCCATGATGTTAAATTTCGTTATATAACGGTGCATGAATTTTCAAAATATAATTATTATCGATGACCAAAATAATGAACTAATAAGTTAATTAATTAATTGTCCACTAAAAGTACATCATATAGTGCACCTATAAATTATTATAGCTTTGGGCATATTATTGCATAATAATAGTACTTCACCCACAAAAATGTAATTATAAATTCAAAACTCCCCGTATGTGATTTTTTTCCCAAAAAATCACTCTGCATGGCCGAGATTTTCGTTATTATTCATTTATAGCTGTTTTTCGCGACACTGCCCCCGACTTTCCTGGTGTGGCACCCTAAAAAAGGTGTTTGGAGGAATCTAGTTTATGCTTGGTACTAGTTGAGTTCCTTCTATTTTGGATTTGTTGTCAGTTATCTTATTATGACAACAACAATGCTATAGTCTTTATCGAAAAAGATTTAGGTCGTTCCGGTGGTCCTCCACATGGACAATTATCTTATCGTCAAAATTCATTAATAAATTTCATATTTGCTTGTCTTGATTTGTGGATTTAGATGATCAGTTATATTATCACTAATATTGTAAGGTTACGCAGATAAATATACTCTTCCAAATAAAATTTTTCTTGCAATATTCTTTGTTCTTTCATCTCTGCTCTATGTTCTCTATCTGGTCTCTTCCTCTCTCCTCGTCTCTCTCTCCACTCCCTCTATATATCCCCCTCTCCCTTCCCCCCTCTCTCTCAACACACTTTCTCTCTCTTGCTCATTGTTCTTGCTCTTTCTCTCTAATGGTTACCTTTGTGGACCATCTTGCTTCCGTTATGAGTTGCCAATAATGAAACAGCTCTTTATTTGTGCTGAACAAAACTCCTATCAGGATGTATCTTTAAGTGAAGTATGTCTGAGCTTTCAGGTTTATGGTTCTTAATAATCTATAATGCATCTTGGCAGTAGACAATGGACACATTTCAAAGCAGAGGAGAAGAGAAGAGCGTGTTTGAAGGGTTTGTGAGATGGGACTGAGAGTAGTATTTCTTTCAAAGTCCATAAATATGTTGGTGATTGTTTTTGTTGTAGACCAACATTTACTTGATACATATGTTTGATACTTTTTTTGTGCCCCTATATCCTTGTTTCAAATGTTTTTAATGCTAGACCAGTTTAACATGATTTGCTAGCTAATTCGCATTTTGAATTTGTGATTCGTTCAATTTTGCCCAAGAATAGCCTAAAAGTTTGCCCAAGAATAGCCCAAAATCGACCATAATTCGCCTTTTTCGATTCACGATTTGCAAGGAGATTAGTGATTCATGTGACAATGTGCTAGATTATTGCAATTTGTATCATACACAATCAAGCTTCATGCCTCTGCGTTTCTGAGTAATTTAGTTCGTCTGATTATGTACTTTTGAATCTCATTGCTCGAAGGGACATTTGTATCGAATAATTCTTTCCATATGGCAAATTGTCTACTTTTACTTCCAATGTTGTGTTTACTTTTAGGGTAGTGTTTAGGATCATCTCCAATCATTATTTTGGTTATTATAGAATTCATTGATGTGGATGCCAAAGATAGTAAGTTATGATAGTTCCCCTTCGTACTTTTTAGGACATAGAAGTTAGGTGAAAATGATGGATAGTTTTTCTGGTTGCAATGAGCATGAAATCGTTTGTGTTTGTGTGTGTATTTGCTGCTGTGGCTGGTAGTCAAATTGCATGTTTCTATACTGATGCTTTATAAGTCTGATGTGCTTCTTTAGATGCTGTGAAACTTTTTATGGATGTTGATAGAAAGCTACAACTGGTACATAGCATTGACCTACCTTTGCAGCTTTTGACTTTTATCTTTTTTGTATATTACAGGTGCTGTATTTAATTTGATTAGTGACGATAGAGACGAAATGATTATGGGGAAGATTGAGAATCATTTTGGAGCTAAAGTCGTTGAGGTAATGGCACATCTCTTTTCCGGACTCAAAAGTGTTGGGTGATGTTTTGCTTAATTGATATTTCCGTTTTCAATTTTATGAAAAAACTGGGAGGTAGATATTGGTAAACTTCACAAAAATGGTCCAAGGATAAAACAACCTTCCATAAATGGTTTCTCCTTTCAATAATTTAAAATTCGTCCATCCTTTACATGAACCTTGCTATTTTTGGTCTGGGTGATTTACAACATGTAACTGATGCAACTTTTTACGACAATTTATATTTTGGAATCAAATTTTTATGGAAAAATGGATGCCGCCAATATGCCTTCTATTGGAACACGCATTTTGAAGCTATCTTTAACAACTTTTTTACATTAAAGATGCCATTATTCAAGTTATGTGTCCGTTAGGGATCATTATTTTGAAAAGATGGTCAAAATGAGTACTTTGGCTTCCCTTTTGACGTCGTTTTTGACTCTGAAGACAACATTTTTTTGAGAGAATTGACATTGCCGCTTGCTTTTAAGTGACTTCGATTTGAGAAATGAGTACAAAATCACAATTTTGCGTTCCTATAGCATTTGGAGGTGATTTTAATAATGTTTTTGACATTTTTTACAAGAAATCGGCCACTGCGTGTTTTTAAGGAACACATATTTTAAGAATCCAGTCACAATGAGTATTAATTACCCTTTTGGGGCTCACACTTTGGGATTTTTGACAATCTTTTTTACATTGAAAACTACACTTTTTGAAAAACATGACATTGCCTTGCGCCTCTAATGACACTTGTATTGAGTAGTCCATATAGAGGGAGTATATATTTACTCCTTCCCACAATACACATATTTGGATAGAAGAAGAAACCTTTTTATAATCCGCTAAGAGTTGGATTAGTGCTAAACCATCTAGACACTTATTTGACAATCCCTTATCAGATTGTCAATAATGTATAAAGATTGTGTGTCGGAGACTCAGATCCTTTAACCCTTAGTTGAGTTTCAGTAACTTGGTCTGTTAAGTAAATTATTGACGATACTTTGAGGAATGATTGTGGGTTGATGATTACAAGTTGAGTTATGATTTACGATCTTTTGTTTGGCTTGGGATATATGGGAACAAGTATATTGACTACTTTTGGTAGTTGATCAACTAAACAAAAGAATGCTCTTCAGTATCGTTGTTTCATTTACGAGTTCAGTTCATGAGTCACTATCTTTTGTTTGGCTTGGCTGCTTGTGATTTATGGGAACAAGTATATTTTCTACTTTTTTGGCGGTAGATGAACTAAATCGAAATTACAAATACGAGAGTCTCGCATGCCTTCGTATGTTGTTGATAATTGTGTTCCTTTGAAATGTCTAATACTTCCTTGTCACATAATAATTTCATAAAAAAATTATGAAAGTGGAAATCGTTTCGTTAGTCGTGGTTTGATCCATCATGTTGAAAATGTGGGTTGTATATGTCCTCATGCAGGTTCCTTCATTTGAAAGTGATGAAGACTTTGAAGCCGCTCTCAAGGATGCTGGTCTGCTATGAAATTTTCGAGGGCAGAGAGAACGGTGGTGGGTGGAAGACATGCCTAATGAAAGTTCACAATGTTTTCTCTTATATTGTAGTCCCTCCTACTGATGTTGAATATTCGTTTATTTGGGGCGTTCTTCTAGTGTTGAAGTTGAATATTCGATAATTTGAGGCGTTCTTCTAGTGTTGAATGCTTGGGGAGCTGTTTCTTTTTCGAGGCTTTGTAAATTTTCGAGTTGAACAATGAATTGTCGGTTATTTGGTGGTAAAGAATATGTATTGAAGAATTGGGTTTTTCTTAGTTGGTGTATGTACTACTTTCTACTGCAAGGACCTGGTTATGATTCATTCTTAACCTCTCCCATTCCTTTGCCTAAAAAATCAATTGTGCTATCCTTTTGTTTTCCTCCTAATACAGAAATTTCAAGATGGTTCATTTGTGCCGACTTGACCCTTCAAAAAAATAAATTTTTTTTACTTTTATATTTTTTATGAAATTTTGTTGGAAACTAATTTTAAATTGTGTTCATAACATGGATTGCGTTTACGTTGAAGCGTTGAGTTTGATAAATAAATTGAGAAAAATTATATGAGTAATTTTTTAAGCGAGAGTAAAATTGAAAATGTCATAAAAATTGCTAATATAATGAAATTAATGATGACAAATAAAAAGGGGGTAAATTTATAGTCCATTATATATTGATTATTATCAATGTTGAAATGTGTATTCTTTTAAATTTTCGTTCTAAATAATGCCCAATATACTAATTTTATTATTTTAGGATCATGTTGAAAATATTTCTTTATGATCCATACAAAATTGTAATTCAGTAATTAAAAAAACACAAATAGATGTGCGGATAATTGATCATCGATTTTCTTTATATTAAAAAGTAAAATTTTGTAGGAGAGTGAAAAAATAAATAATATTATCAACAATTTTATGTTATAGAAAACTTGACATTTTGAATATAGTCTTAATTTTACCTATATTACTATATGAATTCAAAATTTTTACTCAAAAAAAATATATGAATTCAAAATTTTAATACTCAAAATATTACCAATGAGGCAATGACATGGACGAGTTCAACTTTGGCATAAATTGTTCAAAATCAAAAAGCCCGACGTACAGTTACGCTACACGTCAACGGTCACCGTCTAAATTACCAAACCACAAAGAACCGCGTGTACTTAATGGTTGAGATTTGACAAAGAGAAGGAAAGAGTTCTGCAGCTGCAGCTATGGCGATGGCGTCTCGCAAAGCCATGCTTGCAGCTTCACCATATTCCAGGATAATTGATATTAATTGCCATGGAATTCTGATTTCGAGTACTAGAATTAGGCGGTTCTCATCATCATCATCATCATCATCGTCTGAGACAATTGATTATCCTTCATCTACGAATCGGAAAATCAAGAAGAATAGTTTTATTGATCGATTATCTGCTGTAATTGACGCTGCTAATGATCGTAAACTCCCTCCTGAACTTCGCGGCCAACGCAACAATGTCAGGTTTCGCTTTATTGCCTTCGCTTCCTTTTTTTTGTTCTCGCACTAGTGCTAGTTCAATTTGAATGTCAATATTGTTTGCGTACTGCTTTTTATGCTGATTTTAGTTGTCTTGCGGCCTATCTGGACTGAATTTTAGTAGGATTTGTTATGTCAAGTCCCAAACCTCATTCTGTAGGAGATGACTTTATTCCATGCCTTGTCTTGCACTTTGGAGAAGGAGGATGAGTGTGCAAGGAAATATGGATGATTGAGGATTTGATCACTCCTTGAGATTAAGATGAGTGCCTTGAACAAGGCCAAAAGGTTCACAAGGACCATGGTTCATGCCTTGAACAAGGCAAGAAGAAGGAAGGGAGGTGCTTTGAACGAAGCACAAACACACAAAGCTTCCGGTGAATAATCAAACCATAGTGCTCGTCCAAGCACTCTGATGCAGGATAAAATATGAGTTTTCTGTCTTAGGCTTTTCTTGGAGAGCAAAATCTAGGTTTATTCTAATGCGTTGTAGATTATAATCTTATATAAGGAGGCTAAAACAACATTAGAATTATTGAGAGAAGGCTAATACAAGGAAAAGAGAAACCTAAGAGTTCATCTGTATAGGGCGATCACTATTGAAGGTGAGATCTATATGTTGAAGAGGTTATTCTAAGTGTGTGAGAGTTTAGTTTATTGATGTATGGTTGAATTATTAATGATATTGTCAAGGAACCAACTCAACCAAAAGCTTAAGCTGATGGTTGAAGCCCCAGGATATGTTATATACTCTAACACGCCCCCTCACACGAGAGCCCTTTGGGCTAGAAGTGTGGATGCAACACATGTTCTCCTCATACATGGTGCTTAATATTCCACTTTGAATGAGGGGTGGTTGAGATTCGAACCCGTGACCTTTTGTCACATTGGCTTCTGATACCATGTCAAGGGACCAACTCAACCAAAAGCTTAAGCTGATGGTTGAAGCCCCAGGATATGTTATATACTCTAACAGATATTAATCTTTGTTTGAGGGGAGCTATCATCTTTGAGGACTGAGTTTTAGTATGATTTAAGGGCTTAAGCATGATTATTTATTATTGCAATTTATAACTAGCTTTTGGTGTTCCATTGAATAACATAAACTACTTGTATGTAATAATGTACGATATTATATCAAATTTGGTTTCCCCAAATTTGTATAGCATCATTTGGAAATCATGATAGGATTTTATTTCTTGATGCAAAAAGAAATGGCTTTTTAGTTTAGGAAAGTCTACTTACTATATTTATTCGTGTTTGCAATTGTGTACACCTATCCAGCTACTTTGCATAGTTTCTTGCAATTTATTTCTTGAGCTATCTAGACGACTCCATAATATTATACTGGAGACAGCCAAAGACAGCGACAAAAGATGTGTCTTACAGATGAGTGCTTGACATCTCCCCTTAATGGGTTGTGAAACTCCTCCAGTGATGAGAAAAAGGACCTTTCTCTATTAACTTTGCTAGCTGTGAGCTCTTTTTTCTTTCTTGCTCCTGTTTATGAGCTTCTCTCTTCCTCCACTGCAAGTTCTCTTCTCCCCCTATTTCATCTTTCCCAACTTTGGATGTGTTTGGTAAATTAAAGGTTGCAGTGAAGCAGGAAGGTTGGTGTGTTTGGCGGGTTTCCCCCTCCTCTCTGTTGGTTATAATGTAGGAAGAAAGAATAACGTGGTTTTTGTGGAAAAATATTGGTTGTTATGGCATTCCTTGGTATTGCAGTGCAGGCATCTCCCCCCCCCCCCCCCCCCCAAACTGAACCTACAATTTTTCCAAATAAATTTCTGTATTTATTCATTTTTCTTTTCAACTTCGTAGAAACTAGCAACTAGTTTGACATTTTGTGTGTACTTGATGTACGTTTTCTTCCAGTGACTTGTTTATGGTATCTGTGTGATACATTTCATTTGTGATGACTAATCTATTGGATGACATTCTTGAGACTGACATTTTTCATCTGAAATCTTTTATCATTTGTGCAGATCAGAAACTGATATAATCAACGTTGTTGAGCAAAGAATATGGCAATCCATGGAGGAAGGCCATTTCGAGAACCTAGCAGGCAAGGGAAAACCTTTGGATCTTAATACCAATCCTCATGCAGACCCTAGTGAAGACACACTGTATCGAATTCTTTCAAAGAATGGGTGTGCACCAGAATGGGTTGAACTCAACAAACAGATAAGGAGTGATGCTGCCGAATGGCGCTCAGCCTTAAAGAAGGCATGGGCGTACAACATCAACGGGAATAATGCCAAATGGACAGAGTGCTCAGAGGTTCTGAAGGTTCAAATGAATGCAATCAATAACAAGGTTAGAGGTTTCATACTTTGTGCAGACTTAAAATGTATTCATATCCGATATTATACATTTGTTCTTATTTACTTCTAGATGTGCTGACCAGTATTCTATCGCGCAACAAACAGGTGTTTCGCTACAACTTAGTTGTACCATTTGGTCGTCAGATGTTTGGCATCAATTGGGAAAAGGAACTCGAACGCCTTAACGAAGTATGACATGCAGTGATGCAGAACAATATCCCCCAACCTTTTGCCAGTTGACATTTGAGAATTGAGATCGTTGTTTTAGGTATTTGATAGACTATTTTTTTATCACCTTATAAATATCTTAGCATACAAGAAATGTTAAATGTTAAACACCGGAGACCCAGCACGGTGTTACTGAATCTGTTCTGTATAATTTATGTTCCTTTCAGGCAAACTGTGATTGAGTTTTGCATTTTATCTATGTCTCTGAAGAATCCGTTTCTTGATTGTCAATTTGTTATACACGTGGTATTTCGAATATCAAAAACTGGTAAAGTTAGCTATTGAGCCATAGTTGCACTATAGATGATTTATCAACTGTTTTCTTTTCACGGGTTTGCTCCGGTATCCGTGTAGAGATTGTACGAAGCTTCTATATCATAATCCTTCAAACGTACAGGAGAGTCGATCTCTTTGATTCCGAGAACATGTAAAACCAGTAATGTCTTGGCAACCCCACCACAAAGTCGAACGGTTCCGTGTATATCAGACTACAACCTCAAACGTTCATTCGAGCTACCATTTCTTTCGGACAGGACAAGAACAACATATTCTGAATGGACGAAAGCTGGATGGTGGCGATATGCAACATAATCCACGCCATATTGGGATCCTGACTTCACTACCCAATTATTCATTCTTAGATATTTCAACTTCTGAAACCATGAAATCCCACAACTCTTCTTTACTTTTCACACTACCCTCATCTCCCGCGATTTTCAAACACTTCAATGTATACGACAAGTAAAAAGCTTCATGCAAATTTAGCTCATACCATTGCATATCCTACTGGCTGGTTATAATGACTTGACCAAAACATGCACGGTTCAGAAGCTCAGACTGCTCCGTATCTGCTTCAAAAAGAACCCGATGTCCAGAAATCGACCCCTTGCATTCAGATGCGGTTAGAGAAGATTGAAGTGCTGAAATGATATCTGACATGGGTTCTGCAAGAGCTTTCGCTTTTGCATCCTTTCCTTTCCATCTTGCACCCATAAGTCTATTCAATATGTAAGTCACTTAGAAAATTTTCTCTTCCCGCAATATAGTTTAGAAAAAGATTTTTGATTCATTTATTATCAGTCAATAGGGAAAAAATTATTTAATGCAATAACATGATAATCAATTAATAAAGGGAGAATGTTTCTTCTGGACAGCAGCAGTATAACTTATTCTGCTAAATGTGAAACAGTCGTATTGTTAGAAGATTTCATTAGTTGTTTTTAGCGCCTAATTTTTTTTTCTTATATATTTGTTCGTTACTAATTATAATTTAATTAGTGATGGTAGTAATTTGAAAAATCTCTACGATGATAAGAAACTTGTTAATTCGTAACATGATTATGAATCGTAACAAGTAACGTAAACTTTGGAGGTAAAACTTAAAGTTGAGCAACTATCCATAACAGTTCAAAAAAAATTTAATTATTACCCAAGCATATTATATAACCATGATGGGAGTAAATTAAATATTTCTCACATATACAAGTGATTTTTAAACATGAAGTACAAGTTACATAACTTGTTACATGTACAACAATTTTTACCCAAACTTTAAACTATCTTAGATAAACCTTTCTTATACCATAATAGACCAAATTGAGGACAAAAAACACTCCAAATCAGCCCCAAACAGCAGCTAATATAGCTGTCCCAAATCCCCTTAGTAGCTCCTTGTTCACTTACACACTCAAGCCAATCACACTACCCAAAACCCCTTTTGTTCTACCCAAAGCTTGTGCATCATTACAAGCATGCAAGAGGCAAATATTTGAAGCAAAAGCACTCAATTTTCTGAATTGTTATTCAGCCATAAATCCCAACACATTGCTCCCAAGTTCATCCATGAACAAACACTAGAATCCTCTAAACTTTCAATAACTAAAACACCTTCTTTTCTCATCAAATCTTCTTCAAAAACCCATCTAAAACTTCTGAAAATTTATGTTTATAAACTCAAATCTCCCATAAAAATAATCTTCATCTTAAGAGCTTTCCATAGACACCAAACTTGAAGAAATCCACCAAGTATAGAGTAAGTTATACTCATTTCTTTATTCCACTAGTTTTGTTAAAACTTGTTCATGTAAAACATTTTTTTCATTTTTTTTTACATGAATCTTTCTATAAACTAAGATCATTATAAAATGAGTATTTTATCTCTAAACTAAGAAAATCATCACTTGTAAATCTATAAAAATCGGCCACAATAGAAAGTAAGAAGATGTTTTTCCACAAACATATAAATTTTGTTACTTAAAGGATTCAAGTAAATTATGGGACTTAACTAAGTATGTTGCTCAACA
The DNA here is from genome assembly GCF_026212465.1 of Amaranthus tricolor. Lineage (NCBI taxonomy): Eukaryota > Viridiplantae > Streptophyta > Magnoliopsida > Caryophyllales > Amaranthaceae > Amaranthus > Amaranthus tricolor. Next base: position 29,340,651 of record NC_080051.1, on the reverse strand, counting down.
TAATAAGTATACTCCAAATATGTTAAAATCATCACAAGTATTAGTCTAACAACTCTAACTAGGAAAAGTTAAGTGCATGTTAGAAATCCAAATTTATTATTGATTTTTGGATGAATGCAATATGTTTAGTTGAAGAGTTGGAGTTGAGACTTGAAGGGCAAGGACCCGAAGTTAGAACCGCTTCTAAGAACGCGTAAGAGCTTACGGAATAATTATATAGGCTTGGAGTCGAGGTATGTCACATGGGGTGATTTTTAAAGGATTTAAGAACAAGTTGGGAAAGTTTGTGTATAAACTTTTTTTAAAAAAAAAAAAAAAAAATTCCCAAAGAGAAGTTCTTAAATCTTGAAAGATGATGTCAAAATGATAAATTTGAGTATGAAATAATTTATTACATGTATTATTATTGTGGGCATCATGCATGTTGATTTTATAAATTATTGTATGTTTAAAGGCATGTTTAACACTACTTTGTGAAAGTTATTGTGATGAAAATGATTATATGAATTTGAAAATATTTGAAATTCATTTTAAAAGAAATTTTCAGTAGCTATATGTTAAGAAAATTTCTTGGATATTTTTTTTTTTGAGATTATTCGTTAAATTGATATTTTAATGGATTTTAAGGTGTTAAATACTCTTATTATAAAACATGGTATTAGATGAACTCTTCATCATCAAAAATAATTAATAAAAATATATTATAATGTCTCCAACAAGATTTGGCCAGAATATATTTAGTTTGGAATTTTTTTTTAAATTTTTGAATAATCGTTAAATTGTTTAACGGTAAATTGTAAAATGGTAAAATATAAAATAATTACCAAACAATGACATATGGACTTGAAATTTTTATCACATACTCATATGGACAGTAGGTAAAATTGGTAAGAGTTTGGGAAGGTTTCGTTGACATTTAAGGACCTTAATAATTTTTACTCGGTTATTAATAATCGGTAAGTTTGAAAACGGTAAAATACAAAATAAATACTAAATGACGTCTTTTGGATGAGGCACTTATATAAGCAGTAAATACATGTTCAAAAATTTATATGGATTTTCGTGACCATATATGGACTTAAATAAATTTTATTCGATTTATCGGTAAAATAACGATATTAATTATTAAAAATATTCCACATGATTTTTAATGGTTATTTAAAATTTTATACCCCTTAAAATAGCTTCTGGAATATCATATAAGTTTTTATAATATTTTATTCGGACTCAAATAATTTTAAACCTATTTTATACTATTTATCGATAAAATGTCTATACAAAATAATAAAACATCATACATGAGTTTTATAAGTTCAAATGGCCTAATAAACATATTATATGACTTCTGGAACATTGGTATAATTTTATAAAATAAATTATTAATTATTTACTAATTTATCAAAATAATAGAAAATGTTTATTTATTAGAAAGTGTAATATTGTTAATTAAATTTGGGTAAAAATAAACCTATATAAAAAAAATTATAATTATATTAATAACCTACTGCCTCATAGTATAAATTAATTTTAAATGAGACGGTTTATAAATTTTACGGATTTAAGAGACCATTTAAATAACAGTAAATACCCAAATTGTCGAAAATAATTGTAAGATCGTTATAAATACGCATAACCCATTATAACTTGATGGGACAAACTTAAATTCATTTTAAATAAGGTATTATAATGACTTGATTAATTTGGGCCTTGTTGGAGAATTAATATGTACTTTGTAAATCAATTATCGATTTTATTACCGGCAAAACTATCTCGTATTTAAGAAAATAGTGTTTTATGAAATCTTCTGTATTAATGATTTTATAGACTTATGAATCATATTCTAGTTGTTTTGAATGAATTTCAAAACCCTTTTAAGTTATATTTACTTTAAGAAGGATTGGAACAAAACATTTTAGTGGTTTCCTTAAAAAAAAATCGTATTGATCTTTAATCACTTTTTGTTACTATGAATTTCCATACATGCTAGTGATGCCCCAATATAATACAAAGGTTATGTTTAATGATATGATTATGCTAAGCATGTTTTACCCATGTGGGAAATATTATGATTTGATTTTGCTAAGTTGCAAATAAAGTATGTTTTGCTATGTGCAAATAAAAGATGTTTATCATATGGAGAAAGTTAATATTTTTGACTTTCAAATGCTATTAAAATTACAAGATATATATTATGTACAAAAAAATGTTTTAGCCTAAATGGCGGGTACATATGCCACAGCAAATGTTGTGTGCATGATTAAACGGCTCACCAATGCTGAGCGCGTATTGTTCACAATACCATTGTGTTACACTTGCCGGACATGTCGCGGACGGTAGACCGACTACCAAACGAGTCACAGGATGACTCACAGAGTACCCATGTAAACTTATGATATGAGTTTGAAATTGATTTGGATCCATTGAGATCTTATGATTTATAATGAAAAATGAGAATTTTAAATTACTATAGAGCCATTGAACTTCATTTGAATCATAATATGATTTATCAAATGAAAAAGCATATTTCAAAATGAATTTACTCAAATAAAAAAAAAAAGAAAGATTTTAATAACTTGTTTGACGGACACCAGTGTGTTTATACTCAGCCTTTTTGCTGATACTATGCTTTGTATGTTTTTCCAATGGTTTTGTTTTTAGAGTAAACCCCTATGGCACCTCGACGGAGAATGGATATGCGAGCGGAAGTTGAACCCGAGTTGGAGTATGACTCCCCTTTTGTTTAGATCTCTTTATTTTATTTGAGAGATTATTAGTTTAGATTTAGACTATTTTAAGGATGTAATTTGAATTTTGGACTTATTTCGATTTGGTTGTAATTTTCCTATATTTTGGACAGTTAAGACTTCCGTTATATTGCTTTGGTTTGGTTCAAGAATTATACTTGAATATTAGTTTAACCTTTAAGTAACCCCTTAATTGTGTTGGCAAAAGTAAGCTTCCGCTTGATTAATACTAAATTCCAATTAGTGTTTGCCTTCATAATTCGAGGCGGTTACAAAATGCTTTGCAAGTAATCAATCCAAACCCCAAAAAATCTAACCCTATCCAAATCCTTCATCATCATAGTCAGTATATATCAAAGGAGATTAATCTTCCCTCCCGAGGGAATGCATGTTCTCGCCACAAGTAATCCCAACAATGCAACCAGATACCTCAATTATAAAACCCAGCTCCAAAAGCAAACATTATAATAATTTCAAATATCAACCATTTACACAATATTCATACACAATTAGACTTAATAAATTTCCAACACACAATGAATTAAAGATGAAAAGAGATAATTAGCAAATTTGAGGGTCCCAGATCTAAAATATTTCCTTTTTATCCTCAATATCTTAGACAATTAAACCTTTAAATTTATTTCTTTGTTTCGAATTCTATTCCTTAAAATATATATGTGCACTCATCCATCTAAGTTTCAACATTTCCATTACTTTCACTTTCCTACAAAGATCCAACATAAAAGCCCAAAATTTTCATCTGTATTGTATCAAAGCATTGGTCTAATAGTCGTTTGATAAAATTTTCTTTTATCTTTAGAGGCACAACTCGTTTAAATTATATCAATATGGTTAATCTTTATTTTTGCCACTTACGCTTAATGTTGTGGGTCACATTGAGTTAAATATCCCTACTCTATCTAACTCCAACTTAATTTAAACATTTGTCGCTTAATTTTTACCTTTCATTATTGTGACTTAGCATTTACCCTCCTTCTAATTTTATCTTCATAAATAATAATTTCATTAAACAACATTCACCAAGGAACATTTTATTTAAAATTGAACCCTAATGGAGGTCAATTGTGATTGGAAATTTTTTACACTTTACTCAAAACAAAATTAAAATGAAAATATTTATCCATTTTTACACTTTACTCAAATCTAAAAATAAACAATTCGGTATGTCGATGGCAAATTGAAAGCAATTCATACCCATTAAAACAAATTTATTCGGATATCCATTGATACATGTTTTGCTACAGTTTAATCAAATCATACCAATTAAAGCAAATTCAATCACATTTTTCTAAGAAAACAAGCATATATCCAAGAACAATTACCCATAAATACGGTATAGTTCAAAATGGAATAACCGAATGTCGATGGAAAATTGAAAGAAAATCATAAACATTGAAACAAATTTTACTATAATTTAATTAAATCATACACATTGAAACAAATTCAATCAAAAATTTACAAAACAAGCAGCCAAGAACAAATACCCTGCGGAAGAAATGGACGGTGGATTCATGGATGTGATCTGCGGGAGAAATGGGAATCTCAGTGGCGTACGTCGATGAGCAGACTGCGGAGGAAGGGAGGAGGAATTGTTGAGAGTCAGGGATTGTCGAGCAAGCCGTATTGTACGACGAATGAGGGTTTAGTCTCTACATTTCAACAATGAAAAGTTCGTACACTCAAATTATTTTTTTAATTGATTACTCTAAAGTTATATTTCCTCCATTCCAAATTAAATAAATTGGAAAAAAATATATTATTTGTTTGTCATTCTTAATTTGTAATTAACTTTTGATTTATAGGTTAAAACATAGTCAAGTGAAATCTTGTTTGATTCGTCTCATTGCAAAGAATATTAATATCAATTTTTATAATTTTCATCATACAAAATTAGAGATATTAATAATTGAATTAATACATTGGACTACGTGAAAAAGTAAACATTGCAAATGAATTGGAACGAAGTAAGTAAGTGATCACCTTAGTGTTAAGTGTTTGGCATGGGATTTTGAGGATATGGGACTTACGCCTAAATAAATAGAGTCTTTGTTTGTTTAAAGGAAATGGGAAAAATAAGAAATGAGAAAGTTTCCAAGAAAAATGTCTTGGGGGAGAGTGATGTTTGAGTTAAGATTTTCATTTTTATATCTTTCATCTAAGTCCCTAATATAACAAATAAGGGTTAAAACTTTTTCTATCTTAAAATTGGTGTCTTAAAAGTCTCATATTAAAGTCTCACAAGTCCTATTCCCTTGTGCCAAACAGGTCCTAAATGATCACTTAAAGTTTGTAAGTGAGTACTTTAACCGTAAAAAGTAATCATTTTAACAAGGAAAAGTTTGTACAAATTAAAATTATAAGTAATCACTTTAAGGTTAGTGATTACTTTAATTGTTTAAGAAGAATAAATTATAATTTATCACTTTAAATTTAAAAGTGATTGTTAAAAATATATATAATAGATCAACATAATAAAAATAACCTCAATGTGAAACTGTGTTAATTAAAAATTTGTGTGAAAACAAAAAAAAAATCACCTAAAAGATGTATGGTTTCAAATTTGATCATGAGCCCTTTTGGTTACATAACAAGTATCTTCCATTTATTATTATTAATTCTCTTTTATAAAAATATAAGTCCAAAAAAAGTTGCACAATCCATACTTGAAATTTAACTCATAATTTAAGTTTTTCACTTTTTAAAAAGCCCAAAAATCTAAAAGGCATTGTATAACAACTTTTTTAACAACTCAACTATAAACTAAAAATAAAAATTTAATCATAATTAGTTAAAAAGTGAATTACCAAATACTCCAAAAGTATTAGTATATCAGGCAGAAGTATCAACTACGGCTGTCTCAAAATCCACGTGAAGTCATTGAGTGCCACCAAAATATCGCATACTGTGCTTTGTTCACTACCTGTTGCCCAGGGCGTGCCCAGGGCGTGCCCAGGGTTTTGAGAGGTTCGGACGAAATATTATTTATAGATGCTAAATTATCATATATAGAAAAGTTTGAAACTTAACATTGGTTGAAAATTAAAATTTTTTAAGGCTTTGAGTTTAATACGACTTGCACTTACTTAAAACTGACCTTGCTGTTTAGAATTGTTGTGTCAAACTGGGCTACTAGAATGGAGATTTGTACAATCAATGACATTTCTCTTTTATATAAATCATACATAATGATTTGACAAAATTATTTAATCATTTAATCTCGTAATTGAATTTAACTTTAAATTCAACTTTAATATAAATTTAAATAATATAAAATTAATGTAAACACTATTAATTATTCATTTAACCTAAAATTGATTTGATAACCTTATAAATGAACACTACTAACTATTCACACTTGCAGAGTTACATGTAATAGTTATAGTGTTAAGCTGCTAACCTCATTTGCAATAATACTAAAATGCTCATCAGACTTAAAAAGTTCACCACCAAAGTTTACAATAATACTTGTGTATTGAAATGAATTAGCCTTATTTGTTTTGGCATAAATTGAAATTAGTTATAATGTGTTTTTTTATTCATTATTATTGTCTTATTTAATTTTGGCACATTTGTCAATGTACTATTTTAATATTAAATATTTCTAATTATGCTTGAGTAAAAATTAAAAAAAAATTAGTATAAATAAACTTTATATTGAGACGAAGCAAACACAATGACACTTAATTATGTTTTAAGTTATTAACTTGTAGAATAAGAACAAAGTACGTATAACGAGTAATTGACAAAAAATGTTTAATAACCAAATGAGACAATAATAGTGAATATTAGAGTAATAAAATATTCAAAAATAAGAGAAATAATATAATAAATTAAAGTAATAGAATCATGTTCAAAACTAAAAATAAAACACATTTATTAGATTGGACTATAATAAAGTTAGGACAAATTAACTGTTTTGAAAACTCAGTATAGAAAAATGCACCAATTAAGTTTGGATAGCTAACTTACATTTCATGAACAATATATAACTTGTCAATTATCTTGATTCTTGATTATTAACTAATAAAGCTACTACTATTAGCTAGCTTAAGTGTGAATAGGAGAAAATAGGTAATATTAATAATAATAATAATAATAATATTAATAATAAAATAATAATAATAATAATTATTATTATTAGTTGAAAGCTAGCTACACCTCTTAATTTTGTTTGTGTATATGTCGTTGATCATTTATGTTAGTCCACATTTGAACTTTACTCTATCCCTCTCTTTTTCCTATATTAAAAAAAAAATCTAATTCTTGATTTCAAGCACAGCTAATAATTCAGTCCATTTATATTTTTTGAAATCAATTTATATAAATATTATTACTTTATCCTTTTAAAATTTTTGAAATCAATTTATATAAATATTATTACTTTATTCTTTTAAAATTGCTACTAATGATGATATTTTTCTTATATATAATAGTAATAATACGTCACTATCAATAATAATCTGAAATAGACACATATTTCTTATTATATATAGGCTTAATAATGTTGATAAAAATGAGACTAACAAGAAATTAACATAATAATTAGCACAAAAAATGTGATTAATACTATTTCTAAATTTAGACAATGACGGATATACTTCTAAGCACTACACTTTCACACTTTAGTGCACATAGTGATGGATCAACATTTTCATCATTATGTACTCTAACCAAACGCAATACAACAAGATTCATGTATACACATGCATTTTATCACATGTATTGATTTAGAAAGCTCAAACATTATACTATTAACTTAGTCATAATAACATACTAATATTATTCCTAAACATAATTCTTGTGAGTCTCTTTAAACTTGTTACGTTACAACAGATTTAAAGTGACAGAAAGAGAGTATATATATTATAACATGATGGAGCTATTACTTAAGGAAATTACTCTTAGCCATGGTATGAAGGGCTTCCACCTCCTCCTTGAGATCCTCCAGATCCATGACCAGACCCATATCCACTCGCACTATCTCCTCCTGATCCATATCCATATCCGGACCCAGATCCAGATCCGAATCCAGACCCAAATCCATAACCCCTAGCAAACCCTGTAGGGGAATGGCTTGATCCATATCCATAACCCCAACCACTCTTGGGCCCGGCTCCCCATCCCCATCCATAATCCCAATTGGGGCCATGCTCGGATCCGACGGATCCAGTTGGGGTGCCCACACTATCTTGGTTAGTTGGGGTTGTACTTTCCTTTGTCACTTCTTTGCCTTGGTCGAAGCCGTAGTGGCGAGCTAGAGATGTGGAGGCAAGCATGTAAAGAGTGATTAAGATATATATTATGCTTTTAGAATGATACATTATGTATGACTATTTTAAGGGCTTTTTTCCTTACAACTTATAAGGGTATGTATTTTGAGTCTTAGAGATTTGGTTGATTATGAATTGAAAAGCTAATGTAAGGGTATATATAAGTAGTAAGGGGGCGTAGGAATTAAGGGGAAGTGGGAGGAGATAGATACTATTTGAGTATTGAGATAAGAAGAAAGGGATCTTTTTGGATGTTGGTTAAGCATGTGGTTTGTGAGTTGGTTAAAACTTTTTTCTTTTTGCGCTATGAATATATGTCATATGATCATGCACTTGCATGGATGTTGGGACTCTTTCTTTGGCTCCAATATTAAATATAATTACTAAGGTATAATTATGTTTTGATTATTTTGATTATGGAGTATATGAATGATGAAATTCTTGTTTGGCCCAAATATATAAAATGATGTACAATATCAATTTTCACTTTACTTTTAAGTTACAATTATATAAAAAGAATTGTACTTGTAAAATTATAAATTAATTAGTTACAATATCTTTTTTGTCATTCTAACTCCGTTTTAATAATTTTTTTAATGATAACTTTTATTATCTACTTATCTAGAAAATATCTACGCCACTTCAACCAGCTCAAATTTAATACATTTACTTCACCCTATAAAATTTGATACAATATAAAATTATGGCTAGCTATGATCAATTCTCTTTGACTCCCATCCATATTACACAATTCATCAAAATTCCATAAAGTTCATTTTTCCTTAACTCTGAAAAATAACTCAACTTGTACTTGTTGCAAACGCTATAGAATAAAATGATTACCATTTTAAACATTGAATGCAAGGAGTACCTTTGACGCATGAGTGCTAATGTTTTTAATTAAGTACTCCGTAACCGAGAGAAAAAAACTAAAAATAAATAATAAAAATCAACTCAAAAACTCAAACCGAAAAAGTAATATATTCTAATCCAAATAAAATTCAAATTATCACACACAACTAGAATTCTAGTGGCTCTAAAATTCATAACATAAGACAAGCACACCTTTAATGATACTTGACTAATTCCATATAATTAATGTTAGGGCATAGGTTGTTGATTTTTATTCAAGATGGGTAGGAAAATGATAGAAGATACAAGTGTAACCCGTGATCAATAGGCACTTTAGGCATTCTACGTGTCCTCCAAGAGGAGGGCAATATTCAAACTAACAATACTTAACCATTTATTGAACTCCTACACATTTGTGACAATAATGCGCACCACCGCCTTGCTTGATACTTGAATATCGTTGATAAGGAACTCAATATTTGTTTCCATAAATTCTTAATCAATCATTGTGATTTTTATATCATTATAAAAAAACAAAATAAATACTAATATAGTAAATAAAATAAAATAAAATCCTTAAATCTCTATCCCATCAAATTTTTCCATATAAGTGTAATATACTAATATTACAAATCACCGTTATTTACTTTGACTACGTTTTTTGGAGTTAACTTAGACTACCTCTTTGTCTAATACTATTTTTAGAACTGCCAAAATGATTGGTCAAAATAATTTAATTTGTATATTTTTTATATATGTTATTTTTGTGTCAATTTGTTTTTAAATAAGTTCGTGTTTAAATATATTGAGTTTTTTTTTTCTCAATATCAAATTACAAAAACTACATATGACTTTAAATAATTTTTATCTTCTAAGGCTTTAACAATGAAACAATAACTTCAAAACAATCATGAGTTTGATCAACTTTTTTTCAATTTTTTGTGTATTAGATGAAAATTTAGAATTACGACCCATAAACTTTGATGGAATATCATACCATATTAAATTGTAAAGCCTAGCTAATTCTCATCATTTATACGCAAAATAATGTCATAATTTATTTTAAATATAACTTTTTATAACCCTCATATAAAGGAATTCATTAGTATCTTGTTGGGCTCATGCATCATATTTTACTTTCAAAGCCAAACTTTCATCACTATTACTCGTGTCAAGATTTGTCACCCTTTGTTTTGATACGAAATTACGAAGCCAAGAACAGCTGTACTTTACGAATCAATCCAACCACACTTACTATTTTAATTAATATTTAATTAAAAAAGCACTTAAATAAATTATCTTAACTTAAGATATGGATTAAGCCATCATAGATCATAATTGAACATGGAGATAGAATTGATAGATGATCATTAATCAATAAATAATAAATATAAAAAAAAAGAATGTCTTATTTTCAGACAATTATTTTTTTTCTTAGGAAATTTTCAGACAATTATTTAAAAAACCAATAAATGCTTTCTAACATATTTTTGACTTATGGTAGTTTTTTTCTTCTAATATGCTAACCTTTTACATTATTGCCTATGTTTTAAACATTCAATATAGATTAAGTGGTAGATAGAATTTTCCTTTTGTACTTCATCTTTGTGATAGAGACTTTTATTCTCACAACGAGGTATTGTTTACTGTTTTAAATATTTTAAGGTCTAAAAAAATTTATTTTCATATATACCATTGATATTAACTTAAATTAAATTTAAATATATATATTTTTCTAAGTGATATGATTTATTAGTATTTTTTTTATAAATAGTTAAAATATCAACAAAAAAATAAAATAAATATTATATTATTCATTACACCTTAAGGTTTTAGGGAGTCTTTTTATCTTTCACTTTAAGGCTCAAAAGTGAACGAAACGATTCTGCTCATCACTTACATCAAGTTCAATTCTACTACAAACACCACTTGATCATTCATAACCAAACCCGAAAGACTCTAAGACAATGAAGATTATTTGGGACTAATTAGCGCGGAGAAATAATTGACAAATTTTATAAAGGCTCTGTGTAATTCTAAAAATTATATTTTTTAACAATTTTGTATCTTTAAAGACCTAACATATACTAAATTATTTAATATATATTAAGGCGCCTAAATTTTCGGTGCCTTATGCAATCGAACCCGTTAAACATGTTTAGACCTCCTATGGAACTAATTGAGAGGCGTGGACGCCTTTTGTATGTTGATACTATAATGTGTTTCATTCCTATGAAACTTGTGTTTATGAACTTGAAATGCACTTCGATATATAATGAGTCAGGCAATGTTTTTATCACTTAGAATTACTGAAAAATAAATTTGTGTTAGTTAAAATAAGAACACAAATTCTTAAATGAGATGATCTTATGGTGTTTTTTTATTGGGATGATTCATATATTTTTAGTGTGTTAAAGTAATTATGTACATTAAGCTAATTATATGCCCCCATCTCACGGAAATACGGTCTCATACAAGACGAGCTGAAATAAAAAAAATATATAAAAACGACTAATAAGGGATTGCAAATTACTTGTACATCAACTTGTGTAATATTGTGTACAATTTCAAATGAATAATGCACCCTCCATTCAAAGAGTATCGACACAACTTTCTTCCCTATAACTCTCTTATCATCTTATAGTTTTTATATGAGTAATATTCCATTTAAATTTGTATATTATGACTCAAAAAACTATCTTTGATATATTTGAATTATATGATGCAAACTCAATCTGATAAAAAAAATATATATTATCTTTGTCGTCTCTATAATTTTGTTGTAATCAAAACAAAATTATTCCCTCCTATTCTCATCAGGTGTTCCATTTACTTTTGAGACACTATTCATTTATCACTCTTAAATTGTATATTATTATTAATCTATAAGATAAAACATAGTGATGTGGGATCTCATTTAATTCGTTTTAATGTAAAGTTAATTAATATCAACTTTTCATAATTTTTAATTATACATAATTAGATATATTTAGAATTGAATAAGTGCATTGAATAGTTAATATAAAGTAAATGAGAACTTAAGATGAATAGGAGGAAGTATTATTTTATTCACAATGATTTTCTTTTGTTTATGCAAGATACTACTACTAGGTTTGGAACCATTGACCTAGTTTTCCATCCTTGACTTCTCACTTCTAGTGAATCTAAGTCCTTTTCTACCTTTATTTATTTGTATGGTGCACGAGATGGCCTACGTGCACTTAAGGATAAAAGTATTAACCAACCTGTTTATTTATCCATTAGGTGCATAGATTTAGATTAGAAAATAGATAATTTTGTAAAAAATTTAATTTGTAATATTCTTTAAAATTGACAAATATATTAATTCTTTAGATAATATTTTAATCAGGTTTAAATAGATAATTTATTTTATAATCTAAACTTATACACCAGTTGGATAAGTTAGAAAAAACGTTAAAAGCCAATAATTAAAAAGGAAAGAAAATGCTTTAAATAGAGCATCACAAACTAAATTTATAGATTTGGAGAATTGCAAGCATGCCAATATTAGAAATTAAAGATACACTGAAATGATAACAAAAAGCTTTCGGTGAAGTATTTCTTTTTCATATACCCTAGTCTTTCGGTGATTTTATATATCGTTTAGGCCCTATTTCTTTTGTCTCTTATCATCTTTTCTCATTTAGATTACGACCTAGTACTACTATTACTATTATTATTATTACAAAAAAATACTTAAAATAATTTAATTTTTTCATGGTTTTCTCATAATAATTTTATCTATTGATTAATCATGAATAATCTTAATTTTAGATGGTATTTGCTTAGAGTAAACTTGGGTAACCTGATAACCTGCTAGTAGGTAATTCACCAAAAAAGTAAACTGAAAATTAATGTAAAATTAGAGAAAAATTTAGAAAATTTATATAAAAAATTCTTAATGCTAAAAACCAATTAGAATTTTTTTCAATATTTTTTAAACATTTTTTTGAAATTTTATTTTAATTTATCTTATTTTTAAAATATTACTTGCTATAGCAAATCATCAACCCACCGAGTTTACTCGAGGAAAATGCCCTCTAAATTTGAGATTAATCATGGTTAATCATCAATGGATGAAATTATTGTAGGAAAATCATGAAAAATCTAAATTATTCTAATTAATTTTTTCTTCTTCTTCTTCTTATTATTATTAAATTATTATTATTATTATTATTATTATTATTATTATTATTATTATTATTATTATTATTATTATTACGGATATTTCATGATATACCACTGAGTTTCTTCGAAATTCACCATATACCACACAAAATTTTCTAATTCACCATATACCATTGAGTTTACGTCCGTTAGCACAGAATACCATTAATGACACTTGCCGTTAGTGTGCCATTTGTGGTAAATTAATAATTCACCATATACCATTTACTTTTTTTTATTTTCATCAAATACCATTTTTCTAAAAAAATATACCACATGGAATTATGATAAACAAAAGAAGTGTCATACAAACCAAGCCATGATTCAGCTATTCATCACTTGAAATCAATCAAACCCAGACAAATGGAAGGTGGGAATTGCATGAAAAGTAAGGATAAAAGTTCTGATTGTGATAAACAACGGGTTATTCATGAAGCCATGATGAAGATGAAAGGGATTGAATTGTTGATTTTTAGGCTTTAGTTGTGTGGATTAAGTGAAGTTTTGGGGATTTGGGTTTGGGAAATTGTATTAAATTGGAATGTTTTGATTTTGTATTTGATGAAAAGTTAATAGTAAAGGAAATTGAAGTAGGAAAAGAGATTAAAGATGGTTTAGTTGAAGGAAGTGAGAGCAAAAGAAGTGAAACAGTAGCACAAGAATCGAAGAAAATGTGCATGAAAAACCCAAAAGTCGTTGGCCAAACCGAAAAGTTAATGCATCAACCTGTAGGTTTTGGGCATTAATGGAAGTGACGCCATTGATGGAGATCGGAGGGTATGAACAGAGTTCTGGGTTTGTGTTTGTGGGCTGCTATGGAAGGGTTTAGGAAAAAGGAAGGGCTGCTGGTGGCTACTGTGCATGGGCTGCTGTGGATAGGAGGAGAAACGGGCCGGTTAAGGGTGGTGGCTGCTTGGGAAGGGAGGGTGAGGGGGGAGGTAGTTGTCTGGGAAGGCCTGAAGGGAAAGATTGTTGTTTGAACTTTAATTACTTATTAAAAATCTAATTTGTACTAAAAATAACTAATTAAAGACTAAAAGATTTAAATGGTATTTGATGAAAATAAAAAAAAGTAAATGCTATATGGTGAATTATTAATTTACCACAAACGACACACTAACGGCAAGTGTCATTAATGGTATTTTGTGCTAACGGACGTAAACTCAATGGTATATGGTGAATTTAAAATTTTGTGTGGTATATGGTGAATTTCGAAGAAACTCAGTGGTATATCATGAAATATCTGTTATTATTATTATTATTATTATTATTTATCATCAACATTCGTAAAGCAAACTCTAGTAAAATAAACTCTAATATTGATTTTCTAGCTAGATTACATCCTATATAAACTTGTGAAGTCCTTCTCTTCGCATCACGATTACATCCCATTTGAGAAATTTGGTGAGACAAAGAATAGTAGGTAACTGTTGAGATTTAATTCAAAATTAAAATATCTATACTTTTTATTTCTTTTTGTTCTTCTCATTTGGCTTTTTTACAATTTTTCAGTATAAATTTTAAATCTCAATATCTCCAAATACACATAATAAAAAATTATAAAAAATACACAATAAAAAAGTGTACATTAAGACGAATCTAACAAAATCTCACATGAATATATTTTATCTTTTAAATATGCGTCAAAAACACTAATTTAATTTATCTCTCCTTAAGATGGAATATTCCAAATAAGAAAAACATTAGAGAACGAATAGAGTATTATTTAAGACTTATTTATTTTAATAAGTTATTTGTAGTAGTGAGTTAGTGTGCTATTTAACTTTCCAATTTGACATTAAGTTAGTAGCTTTAACTTTAGGAAATTTGTTGGAATATATAGTGTTTCAAAGTTAATAAGTTACTTTATATTAGTGATTATTAAAAAACAAGTGGTCGACTTAGTGGAGTAGTGGGTCAAAATAATGAGAGTACGCTCTCATAGTTTTAGTTAATTATGGTTATTTTATAGTACTATAAATTAGATTGTAATCACAATTAAATGAATATCATGATAAAAAAAAAAGAAAAATAATTTAGTAGTTTTATATTTATCACTCTACTATACTTTTTTTCTTAAATTTTTTCTCAATAATAACAACATAATTTCTTGAGTCAAGAGTCTATGTGACTAATATTTACTTATTTTCTATGATAAGGATATTATATATCATCTTTTATTTTTTTAAGACTTTAATAGGAGTATAATTTTAATGAGCGTAATATATTGAATAAAAAAAAAACCAATATGATATTGCCTATTATTATGACATCCATTATGTATGTACTCGTAGTGGAAAAGATCACCAACAGGAAAGTGGACTAAATTACACACATAAAACATAGATATTTATTAGCAAGTGTCAAAGTGGTATAGAGAAAATAGGTAGTACAGGACCCGAACATCCCAAGTGGGCAGGATGTGCGATTTGGCCACCTCCATTTCATGCTCAAAACATGTGCTTAACTCTGCAGTCGCCACTCACTCACTTTTCTGATCTCATTTCCTTATATGTATCGTCTCTGTCTAAATAGATTTGAAGTAAAGAGTGTAATTTTTGAAAAATAAATTTAAATAGCGTTAAAATGTTTGGATGAGATTAAAAGACACTGGTGGATTATTGTCCAAAAATAGAAATGATGTAAGACCAAAATAGAAATTAATCTAATAAATGAGAGCGACAGAGGGTACTGGATGAGTCAAATAATTATTTTTCATGTGTATTGAAATAATTTGACTGTATTTTTTCTAGGTTATATGTCACATAAGTTATTATAAATAAGATTTTGAATTAAATGGTTTGATTTATGATCTAGAGATAAACCTGAAGCTAGATTCTCCTAGATTGTCTTACCTCGATGATTGAAAAATATTGTTGGTGTTTGGTGTAATAGATTTTTGGACAATTTTATCTCATTTTGACACTAAATAAGATTGTCTTACCTCGATGATTGAAAAATATTGTTGGTGTTTGGTGTAATAGATTTTTGGACAATTTTATCTCATTTTGACACTAAATAATTGGATAGTCGAACAATTAAATTAATGTTTAGTAAATTACTTGGTTAAAATAACGTGTTATTATGATCGAATAAGATAATTTTTAAATAAGGTGGTTTGAACACGTTGTCATCATCATCGTAGCCAGTATATTCTGCCCATAGAAAACTATGAGCAGGGCCTGGGGAGGGAAGGAAAACAACAACCATATCCTCTTTTATGGGTATGAGTTGTCGTCTTCCTTCCCTCCCAAGACCCTGATCATAGTTTTCTATGGGTGGGACACACTGAGTACGATGATGATGATAACAACGTGTTCAAAATCAGCTAGTCAAACAAATTAATTAAATAAGCTAGTTAAATCAGTCACTCCAATCAACTACAAGCTAATTTATGTAGAAGTATCAACTATCAATCATTTGTCAAACTTTTGCTTAATCATATTTTAGCTTTTTATGCTTGAGTGCTTGTTTTGATTGCTGGGTCCGTTTGAATAGATCCGATATAGAGTTTTGTGCTGTAGATGTGGGGATTGGGGAATTGAGTGTCTTTGTGCTTGTGCTTGTGCCTGTGAGTTAGCTAGATATTTTTATGATGGCTTAATCAACTTTTTATGGAGTGCATCTATTGGCACTAATCATCAATGTTCTTAAGGTAGTTATGAGTAGTTACTCAATATCCCCACTTAAAACTTAAAAGTTGATGACTTTGGAGAATTTTTTTTTCCATAACTAATGCAATTTGGGAGCTGGGACATATTTTACATAATATTTAGATTGTTTTTAGTTGTTTGAATTGAATCAATAAAAAACTTATTTATACATAGAAACATAGTATTGTTTAGCATATCACAAATTCTTGTGAGAGACCATCTATAATTGAGTTGGCCCATAAATTCTTGTGAGAGACCATCTATAATTGAGTTGGCCCATAAAGTAAAATGAAGAATAAGAATGGGCATTAAGCTTTAATGGGCTGGATCTGAGAGACGTCTATCAGAGAGACGGTGTTTCAGGAGACTAGCTGTTAGCGAATAGTGTGCCATGATTTACGGACCTATGCAACAGGCCAGGGGCCTTTTGGGCCAAATCTTACTCTTAATTTCCTAGCTTTAAACGGACCATGCATGTTCTAATTGAGCCTTCTATTTTCATAATGAATGAATTGGCTTTAAACGAGCCTAAAACGAAACTTTGTTATTTTGATACTCATTATAATATGTGAGAAATTCTATCAATTAACAACTAATTATAGAAACTCCGAAATGGATTACATAATTCCAAATTCTAAATTGTCGTTGATAACGTTTTTTATAAGACCAACTACCAACAATTAATAGCCGTTAAAGTGTTTAATATTATTTTTTCTCCTTTTTATTTGAATTTGTCCATATTGATTTTCTAAATTCTAACAATAGCATTAGTAAAATAAAAAATTAGAGGTTTTCAAGATTCAAACTTAGTGAGAGTAAAATTAATAGAAAAATACTTTAATAAATATGCTTATATATAAATTAATTATCAAATACACTTA
The DNA here is from genome assembly GCF_026212465.1 of Amaranthus tricolor. Classification (NCBI taxonomy): domain Eukaryota; kingdom Viridiplantae; phylum Streptophyta; class Magnoliopsida; order Caryophyllales; family Amaranthaceae; genus Amaranthus; species Amaranthus tricolor. The sequence goes on along the minus strand of NC_080051.1, from coordinate 29,323,042 downwards.
CGTTCAAAGAAATTTGGTAATACAATACAATAAACTGCATTGTTGTTCTCACGTTTGATTTTCGGCACCACCTACCAAACTTTAATTTTTTTTTTTTAAATGTCAATAGTCCCACTTGCGGGAACACGAGCTAGCTGGATATATCCACCACCCCAGGAATCTAAATACTTATGTTCTTGTGATATATTGTCGGGCTGTTCGGGTTTTTGTTCAGGTTTGGGCTAGGTTTGAGTTCCATCTTTAGTCATGGAGTGAAGGTAAATGGCACTGTTAATACGTACTCATTATGGTTAGGATTTATATGAAGATTGTGTATTAATAAGTTGGAAGAAGATGTGGGAGTTGTTACTTGCTTACAAAATAGCTTCATAGAGTAAAAGAGTTTCACCATGTTCATATGAGACGGTCTAAATATAAGACGTATTTTATACGAGTTAAAGAACTCAATTAGTACAAATTAGTAGTATATGAACTCTTTGTTTAATTAAGATATTCTCACCAATAAATGGTCTCTCACATTAGTAATTCCTTACATTATTCAAGGATTATAAATGGGTTGGGCCGAACAAAATGGGCCTGATCCATTCGAGTTCATTTTCTTTTTTGTAAGACACAATCCAACTCGTTTTGATTTGAGCCAGCATTGCACAAGACTAATTGTGAATATGGGCACACAAGTAAAGATGGAGATGAGATGTGAAAGAAGAATTAAATCACCACACACATAAAGCATAAACTATGCAAAACAAGCAAGAATAACAATAGTTTATGGTACCTTAAGGTAGCCCTCCCAAATAAAAGCAAATGAACGATTCATATTGTAGGTAGAATTGTAAATTTGGTAGAATTTTATGATTTTCATGCTACGCGGAACGCGCTTATTATCAATCTAATTGGAGTTAATTGGACAATTTAGATTATCGGGTAGAATCTTACGACTTGATTCTTATTGTAATTCAATCAATTTGGTAGAATATCAAGTCGTAAGATCGTATAATTGACATATGAACTTAAATGTGCTACAACTTGATATAAATTGTCCAACTAACTCTAATTAGGTTGATAATAAGTGCGTTCAGGAAAAAAAAAATTCACCGAACCCTGCTTTGTGCGAAATCTTAGTAGTTAGTATCCTTTATGGTTATAATAATTTTTAAATTGTATTTTTATAATTACAATGTAACAAAATAGGTAGCAATAAAACTAATGACAAATCCCAATGCCAACATAAAGCAAACAACCAAATACGATGTATCTTAAAATTGAAGCCAATAACGTTAAATGATAAAAAGTGTTCTTTATGATTAGTATTCCATTATGGAGATCTGAATCTAAAACATTCTCGTACCCCTAAAGCCATGCCTAGACTTTCCATGTTACAAAGTTTGTATCGTGCGCTGTAAACCAAGCTATTACAAATTATATATTATTAATTATTACGTTATAATTATTAATTAACCTGATTAATTAAAATTGAGTATAACTCAGAATCAAAATTAACTCAATTTAAAATATCATATTTAAAATCCGTTCAAAAACCCATATTAAAATCAATTCAAAATGTCAGGTAATATTTCCTATGTTCCTTTGAGTGTGCACTTTAAAACTTAAATATGTAAAAACTTTTTAAATTTTAGGGTGTAAATTAAAAGGGACAGAGGGATATCTAGCTAGAGTACTATAGCTCTAGGGTTGGGTGTTGTCCACTAATATAAATTTGTTAATCCCTAAAAGATGCTAATATGCTCCCCAAAAGAGACACTTGTATTGATGTTAATGGACAATATTAGTTGTGCCTATTGCTCTAATTGTAGGGTTTGTTAACCCTAATTGGAATAACTTACTTAGGAAGCAGCTAATCGACAAATCAAGTAAAGCCCTTTTAGAATCCTTATATTATATCTTTGATTCATGTTACTAAACAATTAATTAGTTGAAACATAATTATCAAAAGCAATAATATAATAGTATATTAGTATGGTACAATTGATCAAATTATATTCTATATGTCATATGATGACTTTTCAGTATAAGTTAACGTTAATGAATTTGAAATTGTTTTTTCCATTTTAGCTTAATTTTATGGTTGGATATGGGAGTAGTATATTCAAACATGCATGTATCATGAAACTATAAACAATTTATTTATAATATCTTTGAATCTTGATTATTTAATTTAGTGGCCGAGGATTTTCTTTTTCACTCTTATAACAGAGGTTTGATTCTCACTATCAATTCGAAAGATCAATTTTCTCTTTCTGACCCTTATTACCTGTCCCAAATTAACACAACCACAAAATTAATTTTTAGTGGCATATATTTAGTGATGACATTGAAAAATATGTCACTAATTTATATTTTTAGTGTTATAATTATTAGTTTTTATTTTGAATTTCAGTATAAAGTGATTTAGTGACGGTTTATTTTGGCTTTAGTGATATATGTAATTGTACTATAGCTTATACTGGCATTTATGAGAACTGTCACTGGATTAAATGCTGCAAAAAGTTTTAGTATGATTTTTTATTTTAATACTAAAGAGTTCAATAGATGTCACTAAAGCCACTATATATAACATTAGAAATTTAAAATAGTGACATTTAAATTAAATATCACTGAATATATCCCACTAAAAGTGTATTTTGTTGTAGTGTAAAAAATATATGCTTAAAAATTTTCTAGAATACATTCTAATTAGGCATTAACATAAACATATAGAGGTGTCAAAACAAACCCGACAACTCGACATTTTTGACTTTGACCCGACTTTAAAAGGGATTTACAATTATGTAAAAACCAATGTAAATACAAGATCCGATTTTGAACTAATTTGAAAGTCTTGACTCAAAATTGACCAGAATGAAAACACACTCACTCACACACACATTTAATCTCTAATTTAAGACACGATCTTAACAAGTTTAAGACTTAAAGGAAATATTAATTTTAATAACTTTTTATGACTAATTTTGTTATAAGGATTAATAAATTTGTGTTTATTATATTTCTTATTTCAAGAAATTAAAATGTCGGAGAGGAAATGGAAACAAGAGATTTTAATTAGAAATAAATACGTAGAAATGATGACATGAAAAGCTTAATACAAAAACTAAATAGTATAACAAATAATATTTTTTATTAAAAAAGGTCTTGAGTCTTGACCCCTCATTAGTCATTAACATTTTTGTAATCTTCTTAACCTAATAAACCTAATACAATGTCGTAATTGGTCATAGAACCAATTAATTCATTTATTAAAAATGTTTTAGTTGGTTTGTCAAAAAACTAATTAATAAAGAAGCTGACTAAGCCAACAATTATTAAACTTGCACAATATTAAGCATTCATTAAGTTATTAAATGAAAATAAGGCCAAATACGAGAATTGACAAATCCCTATTTTCTACTCTTATCTATTCAAATGATATTAGTCGATCAATACATTTTTTATTCTAACCATTTTATAATCTACTTAAATTCTTAAATTAAATTCATTTCAACAAAAAATTGGAATTTTCTAAAAAGTCGAAAAGAACAGTGTGTGACACTTTAAATTCCATATATAAGTATATATTTTTGTTCAGAAAAGCTTATAGAATTTTCTAATGGAAAATAATTTAAAGAGGAGATTAATTCTATGTGAAAACAAAGTTTTTATATAAATGTTAATTAGTGGATACTACAAATATTAATTTCGGAATGCATTAATTAATTAGTCTAATATATTGAGTAATTTTTTTAGTAAATAACGGTTATTTGTGAGGTTAATAAATCAACCTTATATGGTAAGATGTGATAGGGTGAGGATTTTGTTATTTTAACTTATCTTTTTTGATTTTGTTTATTTTAATATTATTCTTTTTGTTTTTTTGTGCTGATTTACAAATCACCGTTATTAATTAGAAATTTTTGTTATGTAAACGAAGTTTAATTGTAATCGTATATGGCATGTATGTACTTGGTGTTTCCTATTTACTATATTCCTCAAATTTTATCTTTTGATTATGAAATTCGTTGTTGTTTCTTAAGCTTTAATGTTTCTAAATATTCATTGTATTATCTATACATCCCACAACTAGTCTAGATAAGATTAATAAGAACGTGCAGATCCAGAGCAAGTAGTTTTGAAATAGAAGTAAAGTAAATTATTAGGATAATTAAAAAAAATGAGACTAATTATTTATTAGAGAACAAGTAAATAAAGGATAATATTTCAGTATCCCGTATAAGGGAGGATTCGAATTGGGGGTTTTTCTTTTTCTTGAAAGAGGTGGACAAGCCATACCCAGTACCCTCAAGGAGAGAGTAAAGAGCTGTTGTCATTTAAAGCGTATAATGGTCATCGCAAATAATAAGTCAATTAAATCAAATAAATTAATTAAATTAATAATTAATTGGCAATATCCCAAGATTGCAGAAGATTCTGTTTTGGTATCAGCTCAGGTCGCGGCCCACGACATTACTCGTGGCTCGCGAGTTCGCTTGGTCGCGGCCCGCGACTTTCGCGCTAGTTTTTGCAATGTGCGTTTTATTCGGTTTTGTTAGTTATACAATAACTACCTACGGTTAATATGGTTATATTAACTGAATTATTGGGATGAATTGATTACATATCGACATTGATTTGTAAATCGATGTTGCGGTTCATGAAGTGACATATTACTTCATGAATGATTGTATGCTTTTCTATAAATATAGAAGACACGTATAAGTTATTTCTTACATGAGATGTATATGGAATATACATGCAATTTCTGATTTTTCTTTTCTTCTCAAGTACTTTACATAGAGAACTTGCAACCCTTGATTATAAATTTTCGTTTCTTCTTCCACTTAAGTTTTTTCATATCGTTCTAAGTTCCTTGTGCTGGGAATTTAGTGTAATTCTTTGTATCTCAGAATATATTTCAGATTTTTGCCGAGAATTAATATCAAGTTCACATACAAAATCTTCTTGTTACTATGTTCGATATATGGTGTTCCCGATGATGAAGCTCTCATTTGGTGTATGTAAAGCAAAGGTTTGAACTTACCATATGTTTTGTAACCTACTAAGTTTATGTAACTTTATTTCATATGTTTGATTAATAAAATTAAAATCACATATACAACAAAAGGTATTCGCGCAGTCAAGAAATCGCTGTTAATACCTGCATCCGGTATGGGTGGAACTCTAAACCTTTTACTAGGGGTGTCAAACAGGTCGGGTTGGGTCGTTTTCAGGTTCGGGTCATATATAAATGGCTCAATAGACCCTTGACCTGAACCTGACCCATTTAATTAAATGGGTCAGAAATTGAAACCCCGACCTGATCTGTTGCAGGTCGGGTCAACCTGCTAATGACCCATTTAACCTGCTTTTTTTTTCAGGTCATTGAACCCATATATTTCAGGTCATTCATTTGACCCATTTGACCCAAAAATTACAATATTACAAAATTACAATATAAAAACTAATTTATGGCTAACACTGTAAAACATTACAAGCTTCATCCATTAATGGAACACAGTATAACATACTTTCATCCATTAATGGAGTTGAAAATCGAACACAGTACAAGCTTGAATTGAAGATCAGGAAGATTGAACTGAAAAATCTGAAAAATCACAAAAATCGAACACAATCCAAATCAGAAAAAATCGATCAAAAAAAAATCAGAAAAATGGAAAACAAAGAAATAAATCAATAATTCTTACCTTGGTGCCGCCACAGAGAAGAGGAAGGAGAAGGCGCACTCCAAAGTCGCACAGAGAAGCAGCAAGCAGGAGACTGGAGAGTGGAGAGGATTTGAGGAAGGCGCCGCAGTTTTTAGGTTTTAGATTTTTAGGGTTTTTGATATACCAGTAAATTACACATCAAAATCAAAATTGGGTCAGAAAACCAAAAAATGGAGTAAATAAAGAAAAATGGAGTAAAATCAAAATCAAAACAGAAAAATAAAATCAAAACAAATAAAATAAAATCTAAAAACACAAAAAATTAAACATCAAAATCAAACACAAAATCAAACATCAAAATCTAAAAACACAACGATGGAAATAGCAGTTCCAGCAATGAACATCAAAATCAAACACAAAAAAATCGAACACAATCCAAATCTAAAAAAACAAAAAAAAAAAGAAAAATCGGACTTTTATGTGTTAATAATACTTACCTTGGTGCCGCAGAGAAGATGAAGGAGAAGAGAAGAAGCTGCCGGCGAGAAGAGGAAGGAGAAGGTCTGAAGGTGTAGGCGATAGGTCCCAGAATCGCACAAAGGAGAGAAGAGGAAGGAGAAGAGGAAGTGAGGAGGAGACGGTAGGTCTGAACAAATGTTTAAGGTTTATGTCGCAACAAAACGGCAAACAGAGGAAGTGAGGAGGATGTATATCAATATATCTGATATATTATTGAATTATGATTTTATGACTTTATTTAAAATTTTCAATGAGTTAATAAATGGGTTAAACAGGTTTTTTTCGGGTTTAAATATTCAACCTGAACCTAACCCATTTAATAAACAGATCAGGTCGGGTTGACCCATTTAATTAATTGGGTCAAAAATCTAAACCCAAACCCGCTAATTTCGGGTCGGTTTCAGATTAGGTTAGCAGGTCAGATCAGCTTTTGTTAGTCCTACCTTTTACTCTAGATGCTCCATTAAGCCACAAGTCCTTTTGATTATTACATAGTAAGTAAATTTGAAAAAGAAGACAAGGAGCTAGCTGGCCGGTTAATTAATCGTTTAACTATACGTCCTATTATAGGTTATATATTATCTATGGATCTTGCCTTATAGGGTAATAGGGTTATATGGAATCAAGCTTCATGAAATAATAATTGGTTGGTTAAGAATTTTGTAAGCAGGTGAAATAAGAGCACCGAAGAATATAGGATACTTTTAGTGGGAGTCAAATATTCAAATTAGCATGTGTTAAGACTCATTCTTATGTTTTTTATTTCATACATTTTGATATAAAATGACGCAGAGCCTAGAACAGTCTAAGCGGTCTAGATATTTCTAAATTAATAGAGTCTACAATATATTATAAGATTTGATTTCAAGTTAGCAATGCTAACTTAATTTTTTGATTAAATTGGTTGTTTGATATGATATCAGAAATCAATATAACAAAAAGGTTAAGAGTTCAAATATCATTTACTCCCACTTCTAGTGGAATATTTAGCTTTACGCATGAGGAGAGCATATATTTTGTTCACACTTCTAGCCTCTGGGCTTCTAGCAACTAGCTGAAAGAGCCCATGCGTGAGAAACAGTTTGATAAAATATAGTATAACAGGTTCTTATGAGGCTTCAAGTTCAACCACTAACCTTAGTTTTTTTTGATAAATTGATTTCTTAACATAAATGAGTATTAAAGACTATGAAAAGGCTTTGCGTACAATTAAATGGTTAAATGAGTAAACTATTTGATGGGTAGATGTAGTTAAGCAAACAAGGAAAAAAAATGTTAAATTAAATGGTTCATAAATTTGCATTATATTGCATCCAAACTATAAGAAAAGAAAAAAGGCTAGTTGATGTGTATAAGCAAAATGAAATGAACCAATCATTATTAATTTTCAAGAAATGCACCAATCATAAATACTACTAAAACGTGAGCCATTACATCACAACACCTTCAACATCATCCATTATCAAAATATATACCCCGTCTATTTAACGGGTTAGTACAAAAATTTATACTAATTTGCTTTAGACTCTAATAAAATAAAATAAAATAACTTATGATATCATATACACTTATTATTTATATAAAGTTGCAAGAGTATACTCAATCAAAAACATTCTCTTTATTAAATATCATTTAACTAAATTTCTCAAAAAGTCGAGCTAGTCTATCTCAATTAGAGATAAAATATCACTTTTCTATATAATTATGATTATGGTTTGATTTTAATAAAAAAAACACTAACTTTCATACCATAAACTATAATAATAATAATAATAATAAAGGTAAAGGACAATCCCAGTTTCCGCACAAGGTAGGGTTCGAGATGGGGGTTTTCCCCTAACTGATACCAGTGCCCGGTAGGGGTCGAACCCTAAACTTTCTACTCTACATGAAAATGCTATATCCATTAAGCCACAAGCGATAATAATAATAATAATAATAATAATTATTATTATTATTCCTCACTGATGCATCTTTTATATATATATATATACATATATATATATATATATATATAGTTAGCAATACTCTTAACCCTCCAAATTTCACTTCACTACCCTTTTACTTGCCTTCATTCGTCTCCTTTTCTTCCCCCTCTCTCTATCTACATTATCAAATTTAAGCTTCTTATTAACACATAAATGGCTAGCCAAGAAATCAAACTTCATGCCATTGTTATCCCTCTAATGTCTCAAAGCCATCTAATCCCCATGATTGACTTATCCAAACTCTTAGCACAAAGAGGCCTTACTGTCTCCATCATCACAACCCCACTTAATGCCCTCCATTACCAACCAATACTCAAATCACCCATTAACTCAAACCTCCAAATTCACCTTATTCCTCTTCATTTTCCATGCAACGACGTCGGTTTGCCTCAAAATTGTGAGAACCTTGATAGCCTACCATGTCCTAAATTAAAAACAAAATTCCTACAATCAAGCTATTTACTCCAAAACCCATTAGAGGATTACCTTGTAAAGGTAAACCCAAGTCCTAGTTTTATTATATCTAGTCTTCCTTGGACTCATCATGTTGCACAAAAGTTTAATATTCCAAGATTTGCTTATCAAGGTGTTTCTTGTTTTACCCTCTTTTGTTCACATAAAATGATGGTTCATAAAGTGTATGAAAGTGTAAAATCTGATTTTGAACCATTTTATGTTCCTGAAATCTTGGATAAAGTTGAGTTTACTTATGCTCAATTGCCTAAAATGATGAAGAAAAATTGTAGTATTGATGATTGTGATGGTTTGAAGCAAATTCAGGATCAGTTTAAGGAAGCTGAATCATCTGCTGAAGGTTTGTTGGTGAATAGTTTTGAAGAACTTGAGTTAGACTATGTGAAATCTTATAAAAATGTGATGAGGAATGTTTTGTGTGTGGGCCCTCTTTCTATTTCAAGTAAAATGAAAAATGAGGGAAATTTTGAAGGGCATTATTGCTTAAAGTGGCTTGATTTGATGAAGCCAAAATCAGTTCTTTATGTTTGTTTTGGTAGTCTTTGTCATTTGATGCCTAAACAATTGATTGAGCTTGGAATGGGATTAGAGTCATCTAATTGTCCATTTATTTGGGTTATTAGAGATGTTGATTATAATGAGGATGTAATGAAATGGCTTAAAGATGAAAACTTTGAGAGTAGGGTTCAAGGAAGAGGACTTATAGTCAAAGGGTGGGCCCCACAAGTATTGATATTATCTCATTCAGCTACTGGAGGATTTTTGACTCATTGTGGATGGAATTCTACTTTAGAAGCTATATGTGCTGGTGTGCCTATGATTACATGGCCAATGTTTGCTGAACAATTTTTTAATGAAAAATTTATTGTTCAAGTGCTAAAAATTGGGGTTAGAATAGGGGTTGAGGTTTCAATGCAATGGGGAGAGGAGAAAAATGATGGGGTTTATGTAACTAGAGAATGTGTGAAGAATGCTATTGAGAAACTTATGGATGGGTGGGAGATAGGACAAGAAAGAAGACGTAGAGCAATAGAATATGGGGAAAAAGCAAAAAGGGCAATAGAAGAAGGTGGTTCTTCATACTTGAACATTACTTCATTTATCAAGCATGTTCAAGCAACCAATGCAAACAAGTGACAACATGCATGTACATTGAATTATGACAATGAAGTAATTTGCCCAAGGTGAAATGTATTACTTCTTGGAAATGTATTACTTCTTGGAAGTGTTTTTCATAGATTAATAAATGTATAATTCTACAAGTTATTTACAAAAATATTGATAATGATTATTTATTATTAGCATACTTGAGTTCGTTTATAAATATTTCATATTACTTTTGCTGATTAAATTATAAATATTACGAGCCTATCTATCACTTTAAAGAAAATTTAAAAGCTAGAATATTATTTAATAATGTCTATTGTGTAATATATAAAATATTGTGATAAACTTATGAAAATTGTAGTAGGGATTTTTGTTATGAATAGTGTAATTTGAGTGCACAAATTGATGTGTCCATTCATGTGTGAAATTGATGAGATGGAATCTTATGACATTGGTTAATAAGAGAATTAAGTGAGTAACTTAATGTTTATGGTGGTTAAGTGTGATTTATTTATTGAAGTAATAATGGGAATTATTGGTTTTAATGGTGTTTAATGAAGAAGTGCAAAGGGTTTTGGAAGATGTTTTGCTCGAGCAGAAACTGACAGAAAAGATATTGAAGGTCACTCGATCAGCTCGCTCGACCGAGCGAGCTCTTGGGTGGGTCGAGCGAACAAACATAATGTATCCATAAGCTGCATGTAGCCCGCTCGACTGAGCGAGCTCTCTGTTCTGGTCAAGCGGTTCTCTGATGCGCCTAGGATGCTGTTTTTTGTCTTTTCAAGCCCTTAGAGCTGTTTCAACTCATTCATTATTCAGCATTAAGCATGTATTAAGAGAGCAATTATCATTGAGTGTACTTAGTACTATAAATAATGAGCTCTCATACTCATTCAAGATTATCATCAAACACAACCCCTAAGCCAAACACATAGCCTATTGTTTTTATCTCTTACTCAATTGTAATACTTCATTTGTAAGAGTGTTTTACTCCATTGAAATAATATAAACAACAAACTACACACCACGGAGGACGTAGTCATGAGTGAACCTCCTTAAATCATTGTGTCAATTTTGCAAATTTGATTTTATCAAACGTTTATTAGTTTATTAAAATTATTATCATTCATCAAAGTTTTTAACATCGTATCGATCTTGGTAAATTATTTCAATTTTCATAGATTAAAATATATAGTTAATAATTAATGATATGATAACTTCTTACAAAATGTTTTTATAGAATACTTGAGAGGCATGATAGGTGTGTTTTAGTTGTCTTATCTGCCGTTCATCCATTGACAATATAAAAGTTTTGTTTTGACCTTCTGAAATATATGAATATCTTAATTTAATTATTATTATTAGGTTTTTATAAATAATTTAATTTATCATGAAAAAATATCGTGCTTATTATCAATCTAAGAATATTTGTTGAATATTTCCCTTGAAATTGTTAATTTTCATAAAATGATCAAAATTAACTGTGTTTGATTGAAAAAAAATCAACCACACAAAAATTTATAATTCAAGATAAGTTAATTAATACTTCCTCCAATCTAAAATACTTGGTACATTTCGATTTTAGGCACTATTTATCGTTCAAGCTTATTTTATATATTGCGGCGAATATGTAAGTAAAAATATAGTCTAGTGGGATCGTCTAATCGCATACTTTCATAATATTAACATTTTATAATTTTTAGATGTTTATAATTCGACATATAAATGAATAACATATTAAATTGAGTAAAAAGTCAAATATAACAAATATAATAGAACGGAGAAAGTACAACTTTTAAAACTTTAATCATCAATTCATCATAATTCATACCCATTGGTTATTGAAAATTCTTGTGTCCGTTATAAATTTCAAAGTGATAAACAAACACAAAAATTTAGTTCCTAAGAATTTTATGAAGGAATAAATGATTTATTAGGAAATGTAACATCATGTGTTATGAAATTTCAGTATCAACCAAATAAGTTGATATACACACTATATAGTACATAGTTTAAAAATAACCGATAAAGTTAAAAACTAAAAATATTTTATTAAATTTTTAACTTTTAAGTCTTTTACAAGATAATAATGTCAGAGTTACAAATTGACGTATTGGGTAAAGACTTTTCCTTTTACACCATAAAGAGTCCAAACATAATTCTAGCACCATATAAGAAAGACCTCCCCTCTTTCTTAATTAATATCCTTTTCGTCCAATAAGAAAAAGAAAATCATTGGTGAAATTATTAAAAGATTAACATTTACATAAGAATGCTTGAATCAGATTGTCCAGACAAGAATAACTTCTTCCAAAATTTTCCATCTCAAAATCGTCCATATTAACTTTACCTGAAAAATTCACATAATAAAACAGACCTCAGCAATAATACAGATGGTATACTGTACATATTATAGAAATACAGTATTAAAGTTTAATACTCATCTTCATCTACATAATAGAACAGTAGAACAGTAACCCTGTCAATAAATAAAGAGGGTACTGAAAGATTACAGAAATAAAGGATCTGAAATTGAAATAAAATTAACATAACATAAAACTATTTGTGATTTCTGGCAGTGTGCTTAATGTTGTACCCTTAAAATTACTAGTGCATTAGAGCAACAGCCGCCTCTTGAACAAGTGGCTGAGTCATATGTACGAATTGCTCAGCTTCTCTTTCAACTTGCTCCCAACACCGGTGCACATCCTTCCCTTCTTCCATCTTCTTTACAAATGCGACAAATTTTCTCCAGTTATCGGCTTGGAACAAGTCCGGGTTCATCCTCAAGTAAGTGAACGCGCACATATCTCTGTCGCCTGAATTTTCATCCACTTGCAGAGCTGAGGCCTTCAGAATCTGCTCATGGGCGAGTTCATCATATCTCGGCAATGCATTCTCACCGGCTAAGGGGACACCGGCTCGTTGAGTGGCCAAAACAACTTGCTTTACAAGCTTCTCAGGAGCACACAAAGCATCCTGCGGCTGTTCGTAATCCCGCATCTCGATGCAGGTGAAGTTGAAAATGGCACCATGACGACCTAGCATTTGGGCTATTGGAAGGTATCCATCGCGGAACCTTGTGTTGTAGTAACCAGCAGTTAGTTCAGGAGCATGGGATCTAGTTCCGTAGTGCCAGTGAATGCCAGCGATTTTTACCGAGATTTTGACACCCTTTTCCCTGAAGATTTCGGTAGCTGAAGAAAGAATCCTCTCACCATGATCTAAGAGCATTTGGGAGTACCAAGTGAGGAAGAATTCACCATAAGGAGTGCTCCAACCTCCATCTTCCTTACGGAAGAACTGGGTGTCTTCCGGCCAGTTGTTGTAGTGGCCAGCATCAGTCGGACCTGAATGACCCCATTCGGGTTTACCAGCAGCTTCTGCAGCCGCTTTTAAGCTACTAATCATGTACTGAACACAAACAAAACATAACCAATCAGGAAAAAAGACCACTATAAATGAAATCATCAAAAATTAACATTAAAAGACTTGGAAAAAAAAACATCAATTAAGGGCAATTTTTACCTTATCAAAACATTGGAAGGCTCCAATTCCAGGGAACTTCCATACTCCATCTTGCTCTGGATATGAAGGGTAACGTAGCTCACCGGCAGGACCCATCCCAACTTGAATTTCCTGTATAAAAAACATTTTTGTCACGGATTTGAAACATAGTAACTAAAAAGTTTTTTGAACTAGTTTTGGAAGATGGGTTTGACCACAATAGTTTCCCCTAGGAGGTGTTGGAACTGATCCCGGAAAGCACGCATGAAGTCGGCATAACACTGCACAGGCGTCCGCCCTTTCAAGACAGGGAGAGAATCACAACCAAGGGACACATATTCAAAGTTCCTTCTCCCCCATTGATCAGTGTATGCAAGATCCGGATCGTTGTGCATCTCTTCCACTACCCATTTTGGCAAAGGGATTCTGCACATACAAGGAGCAAAGCAAGATCCATATAAATCACTAGATCAATATCATTCACATTCACTAGATCAGAAAACATAGAGTTAGATCCAACACAGGGAATAAAAATCCTTGAACGTACTATGTGACTAAGAGTCATGCACCAGTAGACCAATTTCGGAGACTTTCTTTGCACAGTTTCCTCTTTTGGTAAGGTCATCCAAAATTCTCTTTTAATCTTATTTGCACAAATTCATCCTTTCTATTAATTCGTTCACTTTTTTTTAATATACTTGTTATACATCTTTATAAAATAGTGCAAATCAAATGGGATGGAGGGAGTATTTTTTTCTAAAATAGTGAAAAGTCACCTTTCAGAATTTTCGAAGGAAAATCAATTACATGCTCCCTTCATCCCATTCATTTAACATATTTGCTATTTTGATCCGTCTCAGTTATTTTGCATTTTTTTAATTTTTGAACAATGGTTCACCATTTTCTCTTGACCACATCCATACAATTTATTCTCTTCTAGTTTTATCCACACATAATTTATTCTCTCTTTATTTATTATCAAATATCAACTTATTTCTCGAGTTTGATACTAATTTAAAAAGGGTTGAGTATATTCACATTAAATGCCTCAAAATTGAAGAGGCAACTAGCTAATTTAAAGATTTGAAGTGGGAATGAAAGCAACCCATAACCCATAAAAATAGAAATGTCCAAAAGCAGCAAAGTCTTCCCACTTTTGTAATTACTTCAACTGACAGAAGCCTCACATGAAAACTGCCAAAATAATCACTTTAGTTTCCGGCCCTTTCCCAGTCCCCACCATTCAAAACAAAAACAAAAACAAAATTTTATGGTCACAAGCCTCTAAAAGAACCGTGTACTCTTGGCCACCCAAAATTTTCACGCCAAGAAAATCTACCAAAATACCCAATCTTCTATCTCTACAATCAATCAAAATTGAATTGCATCTCTCAAATCAATTATTTTAGACAGAACAAACTAGGTTCATCCAGAATGTTCAAAATGTCTAGGAAATATAACTTCATTTTGAACTGAATATAAAATTACAAATGACCCGTCTTCAAAGGGATAACATCATTATAAATAGGTTTTTTTTCATTAAACCAACTCTTCCAAAACCTAAAGTTCATAGTTCAAGGTCAGCTCCATAATTAGTAATATATTCTTATCAATATTATCGGAAATTGATGGAAGTACACTACCTTAAAAACTCAATCCCATTAGTATTACTTTAAGGCTAAATTAATAGTAGTATAATGAATTAATGATCACTATAGAAAATTATCCTTTAGACATTATTATCTCCAACTTAAACTCTTTAACTAATGAGCCAAGCTTAAACATATCTAAACTAATAGTCTCTAAACTAATAAACCCTTGATCCTCATTATACTTGCTATTCTTTAACAGTTTAACTTATCAACTTATTAACCTAAAGCACATTAATTAAAAACTAAACTTATGCAAAAGTATTAGACAATTAGTCCTTGATTGAGCTTGTCAAAATTTTGTTAGTCCGCATCTGAACTTATAAGCTCTAAGCCTCTAAACCAAATTTATAGAATGCTATTCATCATCAATGATGTTTTAGTTCTTATTTTTCTGTATACGAAAAAAACATCACTAAATGAAACCTACTTCAAGTTTCAACTATTGTAATTTGGTTTAAGTTATATACTCTTAAGATTTATCAGCGGAAATTGCCCTTATCGTCCTTAAGTAGGCCTATGACACCACAATAAAAGTTTTGGAAACAAACTTATAAACCCTTGATCAAACCTATCTAATTTATAAGATCATGACTTTACCAAGTACACTACCAGAAATTCCCTTTTTTTAATGCAACAACACATGTCATTACAAAAAACGCCAAAGTTGTTGCTATAAAAAGCTTTTGCAACGAAATTCATTGTTTCATTTATAAATGTTTGCAACTGTTAAATTGGGTTGAACTCATTGTTAATGTTAGCATATAATTAAAAAAAGATGCAATACACTTTAATTTATCAATGTGTGATAAACCATACCAAACATGCAAACCCTATCAAATTCGCACGCAAGAGTAATAAATTAGGATCCCGGTTGATTAGCTTTGATACCATATTAAATAGAACCATACTTATTATCAATGCAACATATAATTAAAAAAATACAAAATATACACATTTTACAAGCCAAGAACATATATGCCTACACCATATGACAAGGGGCGAACATTTTAATGACTAAGTATGTACACATCTTTAATTCATTGAGGTAGAACAAACCATCTCAACAGCGACAACTTTTGTTGTAGCAAAAGAGAAGTATTTTTACAAAGAGAAGTTGTAGTTGAAGGCTTTCCTTACTAACTAATAGATATTCTATTCTCATCTGTAAAATAATCAATTCCATCTTTTTCCCCCGTGTATACGAGATTCTCTAGCCTTACTTCAAAAATTTATCTAAATTATGATCCCTTACCTCAATTGATCTTATGAGTTGTAAACTAAGCTATGCATGCCCTACTGATCAATATGCTTAACAATACAACATCACCTGTTTTCATACTTGCATTTAAACATAGTAGGAAGAAAGCTTAATTCATCGCCTTTTGTCTTTCAATGCATTAGTAGGAATATATAATATTAATATATAATGAAGCTAATTTCTTCTCCTCATGCGTGAATTCTCTATTTTTTAGAAGAGATTTTTAGTTTGTTGAGATAATTCTTGTTAATAAGTTTTCGTCAACATTGCATAGTTCATACCATAATACTAGCAATCAAACAAGCATTAAAATTAAAATATAGGGACAGATTAGGGAGGTTGACAAATACTTACGTGACGGAGTCACCAACATTACCACCACACTGATGAAACGACATAACTGCCTGAACTTTCAAGCCGTGCTTCTTCGCCATCTCCAACAATTCAACATACCCACCCCAATTATACTCCCCTGGCTTTTCCCTCTCCACTAATCCCCACCACACATCCATCATTATCCCTTCCACTCCCGCACTCTTCAAAGCCTGCAAACTCGCATTCATCGCTTTTCTCCTGTTCACACTATTATCCATCTTTACACTATCCAACGGCATCATCACATAGACCGGAACACCTTTTACACTCTTATCCTTCACCGCTTTTCCACCTACTATAAACTCTTTCTCATCAGCCGCAGTTTCCACTTCCGCTACGGCGGAGAAGGCTTTACACGCCGCCGTTAGATCCGCCCTTATCGGCGAAAGGCATGGACTCACCGGTGGTGATAGAGCGTCCGTTAGGTTATCGCGCGTGACTTTGCATTTTAACGATGGTGCTGAGGGTTTCCATAATGCGGATGTTGCAACCGTTGATATTGATGTTGAATCGGCGGTAGTGGTGGCTTCCACCGTTAATGGTGTTCCTGAGAGAGCGCCAATCTGATGTGTAAGACTCATCGCCATCAACGTAGAACTTGTACAACTTCTAATGATGAAATTTATGCAATGTTTTTTGACCGTTGATTTGGATTATGATGTTATGAACTATAATTGCTTTTTGGTTACACATGGTGGGTATTTATAGAAAAAAAGTGGTTTGAGATATGAGAAACTGGATGAGCCTTTGATCTGTGGACACGTGTTAAAAGATGGGCACGTAGACGGACGGAGATTTACAGGAAGATTTTACGGTTAAGATTTATTGTAAGCTCGTGAATCTTGGAGGGTAGTTTGATACGCAGCGTTTACGAGAAGAAAACATGAGAGATTTGGACACGTGTCATGTGGTTTAATAAACGGGTGCGTCGTCGTTTTGCTGGGATGGATCATGAAGAGTTGAGAAGTGAGGGAACACCGAAAGTGATGAAAAAGAGTAAAGGACACGTGGCGAATTTATAGGCGTAAAACGGTGATATGTGGTCATTGTTTAGATGATGAAGGAAAAGCATAAGAGAGAAGCTGCTTGGTTCCAAAGACTTCGGTTTGTGTTTGAATTTGAAGCTTTCTCGATTTGGAGATATTTTTTTTATGAAGTGGGGATGACAAAAAAAAAAAAAAAAACTTGAAAATTTTTTAAAGAAAATAAATATATACAATTTTAATTTTATATTTAATTAATTTGCCTTTTAATTTTTAACATTAACTCTAATTTAATTAATTTTTGCATTATACATCTTATTTAATTTGCAATCAACCTTAATCAAAAAGATTTTAATTAGAACGATATAATAGTTAAACAAGCTGATTATAAGTTGAGTTTTTTGCTCATTTGAAAATTTAGTCATACAAGATTAAGTTTTGGATTGGCATTTAGTGATTATCTTAGATTGATCATCAAGTTAAATTGAATTCATGATTGGTATAATAGATTTTGCATTCGAGTTTAAAGAGTTCAGACATCAAATATCAATTTAATTCACTTTACATAAAAGACGATTATATTCAAATTCGAATCATGTCACATACAATTTCACATAATAAGCGTTTTTGATTTAATGAGCCATTATAGATTTCTCCGTCATTTCCCACCATTTTCTGTTAAACAAATTGTTGGAATAGGTAAATATGAACCTGATTTTATGTTTAGAACTCAAAAAAAAAAAAAACACATGATTGTATCAGAAGACACCCCTAAACCTAAAGATACAACCACACATGTACAAATCTGTGCATGCAAGGAGCCCCAAGTAACAACACAACAAACAAAAAAAAAATAACCATCCAAGTATGCGCTTGTGATAAACCATTACACTGGACGTGGTTTAGCAACATGTATCATTGCTTGGTGGTGATACAAAGCTGCAATTTTTGTAACAAAAATCGTCAACTTAATCTCCTTATCAAGGAACTGGCTGTTGAGTTTTTTCGAACATAAAATCATCGTCGATCTTTGTTAATCGGAGGGCCAACAAACATCCCAACAAGTAGTAGTGGTCGTGAAAGTTGTTCATATAATCATATGAGCAACAAACATGCTCAAGCGAGCAACTCCTACAACGACAAAATATTTCAGATCCAAAGTACTGGAGTCTGGAGCACAAAGATGAGATTCCAATGGTGCATTGTACGGTCTTTTGGAAGCCATGTGTTTTGGCTTTTAGGAAACTCAAAGAATGAATCCTGTGAGCCATTGAGATCTTTAAGAAAGGTTTTGGAGACTGAATTCATAGTGTGGTGAAGCCGTTGAAGCTTGTTGATGCTTATCAATCTCCAAGAGAAACTCTTAAGTTAGAGTGAGAAGGGAAAACCACTATTTAAGAGGAGAAAGTTGTTGATCGTTTTCCATCGTTGTTGGGTTAGGGTAGCTCATCTCGTTTAACTGTCATTTAAATGTCTGACAGAATCATTTCTTTCAAACAAATTTCCTGCATAGCAGAGCATGGTACCTGGCAAATTGTGCAGAAGAGACTCTGATGTGTAGCACTACAGCAGATCTTTTCTTTCTTCTCCAGGCCATTTAGTTTCTCCAAGGCTGCAGCTAGCTCAGTCATCCAGATGATTCTGCACTTGAACAATGAAGATAAACAGATCATGATCAGTCTCTTTTAGACATTATAATATACTTCTACTACTTTATTAAAGAGCATTACTTCTCCCGAAGATGTGAGATCATTTTGGAAGAAATATTGCACTTCAATTTATCAAAACTTACAGGCAAGCTGGAGCATTTCCTTATGCAATTTATCTCATACCTAACCATTATATTTCAAGAGGAAAGGGGATCAGAAGCACTGTTCAGATAGATTGATCAATTATCAAGTGCAGATTGCAGTAACATTTTTAATCTGAGATGACAGTCCGACATGATCCAAAGGGAGAAAAGGGAATTGAGAGTCGAGTAACTATTATACGAAGTAGGTTTGAAAAGTCAGATTCTGAATGGAACAGGGAAGACTTGGAGTTTTGCAAATTGGATCCAAGTCCGATCCATTGCCACCCCAATGTCAAAAAACATACTTGGGAGTTTGGCAGTTTTGTCTCTTAAAATTTGTTGCAGCTCAGAAATTGAAGTCAGAGCTTTATGTACTTGCAATAGCAAATTCAAAGGCATACAAAGAGTAATAAACTAGTAACAATGGATGTCAAATCAAAATATAACTAGATCACATACATTTTTGTTGAGCCAATGAGGTATCGCTCACCATAGTCTATATACTAGCACTATGTTTGGATAGCATCTTTGGAGAGAAAAGAAGGAAAGGAAGGGGAAGGGAGGGAAGGGAAGAGAAATGAAAGGGAGAGAAATAAAAGGGAATGAACTCTTGTTTTTTTAAGGAGAAAAAGGAAGGGAGATAAGAGTTTTTCCTTCAAATCTTTTCAACTTTGGAAAGATTGATACATTAACAAAAAAAAAACATCCATCCAATCCCTCTAAATCTCTTCCTAGTTCCCTCCCATTTTGTTATCCGAATAAGGGATCCTTCATCCCTCCAAGGACCTCCCCTTCCTTCCCTCCATTTTCTTCTATCCAAACACTAGGTCATTTCAGTTCTATAACCACTTCAAATCTAGTCCATGACAACATAAGGAGACTCGGGTATCATAACTCAGTTACAGCACTTTTATTTTCTTTAATAGTAGTAAAAAAAGACATCCCCCCTCCCCCTGCATATTACAACATAACAAAAAGGGGACTATCATCAAACTCAAAATGGGTCATCCATGATTCACCCCAGCATATGAGCTTCCAAGAAAGTTAGACTTGGGTGAAAAAAAATTCTTGGAAAAAAAGGCCTTTTTTGTTATCATCCCGAGTATTTTAGGGCTATAAAGTATAAACAATCCACAGTACACTATGTCTTTCAAGAACTTCAAATTAATTCGATAAGTAGTTAAGGGTGGAGCCTGGAAGTGATCCTAAACATCTAACCCACTAGATGGTCTGAAACACATTGACTTGGCTATACTTCAAACACCACACAAGTTCATACTTATATAATTATAACATGTGTAATTGTTGCAACCAAGAATGATATATATCAGATCAGAGAAATTCATTATTAAATTTCGTACTTCACTGATAAGAATATTCCAGTAGCTCCTGCAGATGACACATTTGACAGGGACAGGCCTATCAAATAGTGTTTGTATATTACTGCTTCTAGAGGCATTGCTACCCCCCTGTAGATGGTCGAGAAGAACTTGATGGATTGACTACAAAGGGAGGGTAATGTGAGTGTCGAGGAGCATCCTTTGGACAAGATTGTGAGTCTTGGTCCTGAAATACCCTGTGAGCGATCAACAAGCAGGCCACAATCAATTAATTTACATGATGAAACTATGTGCAAAACCAACTAGCTCATCACATAAAAACATAAATGAATGACAGTTGCCCCATCCATTCTTAGATAGTAACCTTCATGTGAATAAAAGACAGGAATAAACCATTCATGTGAATAAAAGACAGGAACAAAAGAATGATCACACATAGTCCTACTCTTGCCACTTTCTAGAGCACATAAAACAAACACCAAGATTTTGAACAAAATGAGGTAAATCAATCAATGATTAGAATCTACGTCGAGCGGACAATACTGGACTGTTCCCAAATGCTGTGTAATAGGTCCACTCCCCGTATACCTTCATAAGTCCCTTCTCAATATCGCCCCATTCTCCTCCACCAAGTCCCCATGACCGCAACACCAGCACCTTAGCCTACTTCCGCTTTCCCATTTAAACAGCTAATTTTCAGTTCTTTTACACTTGTAATTCGTTAAGTCCTCCAATTAATACCCCTCATTTCAATTCCAACTGTCCCCAAGGAACGCACCCTTATTTGGTAGCAAAATCATAAAATTGACAATACATTGACTACTCCCAACCTAATTTTGCTTGCAAAATCTCAAATTTTTTGCTACCTTAGATTTCATACTTCTAAAAAATGCATCAAACAAACACAAATTTTGACTTGGGAAACATCCCTAAACAAGGGTTATCTGATTTTTCAATTGAAATATGATTATCCTACTAGTAACAATATGCAATTCATACCTCAACCAAATTCGATACAAAAAATTGGTATAGCATTTCTTCAAATATCTATTTTATTACATTTATCAAAGAGTGGGTACTTCAATTTTGATTATATTACTTTCCGGGAGTTCAAATGAGAAGAAAACCCTAATTGCATCGCTAACCAATAAGACAAAATGTCAAATAGTACATATAATGAAGAACAAACAAAAGCTAAGAAATATCAACTAATGAAAATTGAAGTTAAATTACTGAATTATTCAGACTTGCTAATAGCTTGAACAGTTTGAACATGATGAAGATTTAAGAAGTACCAGAATCTAAGCGTCGATTGTGAAAGCGACAGACCGAGACACAAATTTGGCGCAACAAATTGCCGACATAGACAACCAAACGACGAGTTCGGATCTATCCATTTCCTAAAAGAAATAGATAGTAATTTGCGAATTACGGCTCTAATATAGCATTTATCCAAATTACAATATGTTAAATTTTTTGTGACATACAGTCAACAAAGTATCAAAGTTATATATTTAGACAAAAAATTATAGACTTCTGACCAATTAATCTAAAATTTTAACCGCCAAAATGATCGGAATAATGTAATTTGGCTTGAACCAGCAAACTTTGATACTATCGCAAAAAATAAACATTAAGATTGTAATTTATAAATATGCTAAACTTTAAGACCGTAATTCTCAAATTATTTTTTTGAAAAAAAAGAAATAGATAGAACTTAACTACACTTAGTGCCCGCACGACAGAGACTTTATCAAATTTTCTAACATATTTGTATAGACTATAAAATTAAAATTTTAAAGTAAATATTAGATTTTAATTATAGAATTGAATAATATATACAAATATACAATCTCGAATCCAAAAATTTACACTACACTTACGATCTCAATCCATTGTTTTCATACGCATGAACACATCATTGATATTCTTGTTTATACTTCTTTCCTATTACTTCGATGACACGTTTGGTAGTCAATACTAAATGATAGAAGTGATAATAAAGAGTTAGTGTAATATATTTTGGTAAGAATATCTCTTAATAAGTTTAATGATCATATTTATTATTCTTTAATAATCTCATTTTCTTTATAAATTTACATCAATACATTACTATTATAAAATATGGTATAAGCTGGTAATAAAAAAATTGTGGACAAAAAACTTTTTTATAATTAATTTTTCATTACTATAAAAATAACATGATATATATCATGAAAATTTACTTCACAAATCATTTTTATTCCCACCGCTTAATATTAGTTACCAAACGAAAGGTAAAAAAACCTCCTTTATATATTTTTATTTTTATCAATCTCTATGGCAAATTAACAAAGAAGAAATTCTTTCAAAATTATAGAATTAATCACAATAATAGTGTCTAAATTATTGTAAGAGATAATTTTTCCCAAATTATTAGCATATAGATTTCTTGTTTTGAGATGATCTCATTGAAAGACCACTCTCACAAATATAGCTCAATAATAATACTACTTCCGGTCTCTAATAATTGCTACAGTCACTGTAGTTAACTACTATACATTAACTGATTTTATTCGACATATATTTTTCTGAGTTTAATGTAAAATATAGTCGAATAAAATCTTATTTGATTCATTTTCTTGCACATATTTTATAACTTCTTAAAATTTTGTTACTTTATAAAATTAAATATATTAAAATTTAAAATAATACACTAAATAACCTAAAAACTAAAAATATAGAAACTATTAAAAATGATCAAAAGTTTTTTTTAAAAAAAGCCCCATACGTTGCCTTAACCCAGTGCCTTAGAAATCCTAGCAGTGGTGCCAAACAAATAGACGCAAAGAAAAGATCCAAAAAGTAGCGTAAGCGCCAAACTCAATTCCAACTCTCTTTCTCTCTCTCCCCTTTCTTCTCTCTCTTCACAATCAAATCATCGATCATGATTTATCATCATCCACCAAACCCAATCTCAGCCCTTGATTTAATCATCATCTTCTGTTATATCAAATAGCTTGCTAGCCCTTTAATTTGTTGTTGAATTCTAAGTTGCAGTTTGTTTAAGTCTCTTTTTTTCCTCTCTTTCCTTCTTTTCCTCCCTGTAAAATTCTTCATCATTAGGGAGAATCCAAACACCTTTTCTCCAAAGAATCCCAAATACCTAATAATTATTAATACCCTTTCTTTTTCATTCTTTATAATGCTGTAAATTGATCATCACATTCAATGTACAATCTCATTTTACATCATATGATCTTCAAAAAAATAAGATAATTACAAAATAACCCAACTCAAAAAAATAATAAATTTAATTATTCATAATCAATGGTTGTTCCTCCATGGTTAGAACCATTGTTAGGTAGTGCATTCTTTCACATTTGTAGAATCCATGGAGATGCTGCAAGAAGTGAGTGTAATATGTTTTGCTTAGACTGTCATTCAGATGCTTTTTGCTATTATTGCAGATCTTCTAGACACAAAGATCATCAAGTTATTCAGGTGGGTTTGATTTTTTTTTTTTTTTAAGAAAATAATACTTTTTTGGTTCTGAAATACTCGCTACATAACAATTTTTTACATTATTTATCATTTAAGTTTATTTTATATATTATAGCTAATGTGTTAAAAAAATATAGTCAAATGAGATCTTATTTGAATTGTCTAATCGCGTATTTTTATAATATTAAGTTTTTATAATTTTTAAATATATATAATTCAATATATAAATAATCAAAATATGAGATAATTGAAATGCATAAAAATAAATGTAGCAAGAATAGTAAAAGGTAGAAAGTAATAATTAATAGAGTATGTAGTATATTATGGACTATGTTTAAATTTTTAATTGTATTGATTTTTTATGATGGTGTTAAATTAAAGACCAATGTGACAATAATTACGACATATGATGAGGATTTGTGTTGCATTTTTCTTTTAGTTGAAATGGCTTAGTGCGATATATGTGGAATTTTAAGTTTTTTGAAAATAAAATATATACGCCATAATGATATTAATAGATTATTATATGAGATTATATATATAATATGTATTGATCAATTTAGTGTGTATATAATACAGATAAGGAGATCATCATATCATGATGTAGTGAGAGTAGGAGATGTACAGAAAGTGTTGGATATAAGTGGAGTTCAAACATATGTGATAAACAGTGCAAGAGTTATGTTTTTGAATCAAAGGCCGCAACCTAAATCAGGAAAAGGTGTTGCTCATTTGTGTGAGATTTGTGGAAGAAGTCTTTTAGACCCTTTTCGCTTTTGCTCTTTGGGATGCAAGGTATATTACTCTATTTTTTTATTTTTTATTTTTATTTATGTAGTCGAGGCGATCTATATTATTATCGAGATTAGTCTTTTGATTTTTATTGTAAAAAATAAATTTAAATATATTTTTTTCTTTCAATGTGACAATAAAATTTTATTCAATCGATTATTATAATTGGTTTGTTATGTTGAGATTTTAAATTTTGCATTGTTGCTTTTGATAATTTTTTGAAGGAATTAAATGATAAATTGAGGATCTTTATTGAACTATTTCCTCCAATTCAACACTAACATTTCTTTTACTTTTTGACACTATTTATCTTTTACTCTTAATTTGTGTTTATTTATTAATTTATAAGTTAAAACATAGTCAAGTGGGATCTTGTTTAATTCGTTTTAATGCGAGAATTATTCATATCAACTTTTCATAATTTTTAATTATGTACAATTAGAGATATTAAAGATTGAATAAATGAATTAGATAAAATGCATAAAAAAATGGGACAATAATAGTAAATTGGAGGGAATGATATTATTGCTTGACTAAAACACATTCTCATTGATTATTCCCACTTCTTTTACATCTTTGTGGAAATGTTAACTTTAAGTAAACATTTTTCAAAAGCATTTAATTATTTGGGTCTTAAAGAACAAAAAATAAATTATTTATCAGCTTGTGTAATTGTATGAGATCGTCTCATTATGAAATGAGTCCATATAATCAGTTAATTTTTATAATTAATTTAATTACTCTAAAATTTTAAATTATTATTTTAAGATAGTAAATGTAATTTAATTCAATCGAATAAAAAGACTCACTATAAAATCATCTCATTCAATGATAATTATGAGGTCATACGTATAACAATTTCACTTTAATTAAATTGATGTAATTTACTAGAACATAAATATTATTGTAATTAAATTTGATTGATGATCATGATGCAACATTGACAACTCATCTAATGGTCATAATCTCATGCCCACATGAATCATAAATTAATGACCCACATGATGCAACTCTCTAATTGGAAAAATGAGAAAACAATGGGGAAAAAAAGATAAATCAACATCTATATATATATAATTTGGTTTGTTAATTAATTATTTTTAAGAGTATTATTATGAATAAAGTCCTTCATTGATGATCATATAACCATCACCACATGCAGTGTCACACCATAGCCATCCCCATCATGCAACCTAACCAAACAACAAATACTTAATATATTTGATAACGTAAAGTTGAGTTCCTCTACAATTTTAGAATTTCCTTATAATACTTGTGTTTGCTTGCTCTTGCTACAATATGCATTTATCATGTCTATATCAAGTGGTAATTAGTTATCATCAATTTCTTGGTATGTAACACAAGTTTTTTTTTTTTTTTTTTTTTGGTTTTTTATAAAAATGTTTTTGATTTTTAAAGAAATTCCATTTTTAGTGCTTTAAATAATACTATTATCATGTGGAAATGTTCTCATAAAGCAACCTTATGTACCAAACATGGACAACAATAGTCTATATTATTGATTGAACTTTCTTTCAACTTCCTAAAGCCTTGTGCAAGTTTTCCATATTGGGTGTATCGATAAATTATACTACCTCGTATTCAGCATAAATATTTATTGAAATTTTTATATTATTTATTAATTATTTTAAAGTTGTATTTTTAATCTAAAAGCTATAATAATGTCATTTAATATCTTATTTGATTCGTTTCAAAATCAACTCATTAAAAAAAATTTAATTATGCACAATTAATAATGTTAATGATAGAAACAATGGATCGGCAAATGTGTTTAGTCATACGGGACATTTAGGTCGAATAAAAAGGAGTACTATCTATATAGTATATGGTTTTGTGTTCACTTACTTTTATAAGATACATTTTTGTTTCAATTTAATTGTTACATTTTCAGTTTCAAATAAATCATCAATTTGACTAAAAACTAAGTTTAGACTCTAGATTAAGCTTATGCTTAATTTCCTTTAAATTCATAGATTTACTCAGGATAAATATGACATATATGTATTTCTAAAGGATTGTTACTTTGTGTTGTGTTACAATTTAGACAAAATGTTTTGGTAAATTTGAAATGCTAATTAAATTTCAATTTGACAACGTTATTTAGTATTAAGCTTTTTAAAAGAAAATTTTATATTTACTATTATTATTGTATTTATTATGTAAGTTGATTTTGCATTCAATATTCTGAAAGAAAATTATGATTTACATTGCTAAATATTATTATTATAATTATAATGATTAATTTGTGAATTACAAGTTAATATTTAGGTTTTTACGAATTACAGTTATCAAAGTATTAATGTCCAAATCACAGGATTTCAACCATTTAACATAAAATTCATCCAAATATTTTAGACATTGATACTTTGTAGACTGTAATTCGTAAAAAACTTATCGAGGCTATAATTTACAAAAGACCTATACTTTAAGGCTGTAATTCGTAAATAATTGTACTGTAATTAATATGTTGATGGTGGATTGAAATGGATTAGCTTGTAGGAGTGAAAAGGAATGGGAATACAAGCTTTGATATAGAAGGGAGTAAGAGTGAAGAAGGGATATCAATGACAAGAAGTAGCAGGAGAGATAGAGAAGCATTGCGTGAAGGCTCACAACAAGGCATATACCCGCCCACGCCTCCTTCAAGTTCAAGAAGAAGAAAGGGGATTCCTCATCGAGCGCCTTTCAATTCTTAATTCTTTTTATTTATTTATTTAATCTACTTTATCCGATTCGACCTGACCTGATCTGATCTAATATGATTCGATCATTTAAAAAAAATTAATCATTTTAATTGAGTTTAATTACCCTCAACTAATTTTCATTTTCTTTATGTGTTCATATAATTTTCAATTTATTTGTATGGTGTTAGTTGGGGTGCATAATTTTATTTTGTTCTCCTTACAAGTTGTAAATCTCTTTCATCATAAATTGTTGAATTACTTGTGTTTTGGAGTCTTGTGATTTCTAACCTACTTTGGAAAAATTAAAAGAACAATAGAAGTACAAATAATGAAAAAAAAGGAGGATATTACTCAATTAGAATTTTTTTTTTGAAATTTTAATTTAAATGCATTTTTATTATGTGATTGAATAAATATATTGTTCAAGTTTATGATAATAATAAAGAACGAGTAGATAATAAACACTAATGAAAACTATAACTTTAGGCATATAAAAAATATTGTATGAACTTGATCCATATTATTTTAATCTATATCAACCATAATAAATATTAAAATACTAAATATTTATGTAAAAATTTTCTCTCAATACTTCAAATGCAACGAGCATTATAAAATAGATAGAGTAATTTATATTAACTTTTATTACTCTCACTTTAGTTTAATTTACTTTCTTTTACACCCCATAACTTAGAAAAAAATATAAAATAAAATATGATCTAAAACATTATCAGTTCATCTTGTATGAGAACGTCTCACCATGAGACGGGTCCATATAATAACCTATTTCAATTGAATACTTTAAGATCATAAGTAATCGTTATAAGGTTATAAGTAATCACTCTAAGACTATAAAAAATAATTATATTAAAATTATAAGTGATCACTTTAACATTATAAGTGATCATTTTAAGACAAAAAATATATATTAAGCAGCCTAATAGAATAGCCTCACCATAAAATCGTCTCATTTAAAAATCAGGATAATTTATTTTTAGGTTGAGTTTAGTGAAGTCTACATAATAGGACAAATACTTTTATAAAAATTGAGAAAGGGGATGATTTGTTGAGTATAGAAAGAAGCTTTAGTGCTTTAAAAGGTGGACGCTCCAAAATTGTGATTAAGAAATTATTAAAGTTGAAAGCTTTAACAGAGTTTCGGTTATGTGGATTCTAAAATGGGCCCACAAACACATGGGCCGTTTACACAAAAGTCCAACTGCTGTTATTAGTATGTTTAAGTAGTAAAATACCATTTTCAAGGACCTAATCTCCTCCATTATTATTACCATTTTGTAGATTTCCACCAACACCGGCTCTCATTTTGCTCTTAATTGTCCTTTTCCTCCCTACACCAAATTTCATGCCCCACCCACACATCTAATTATATTTCAAACAATTTTGGTTAAAATACACCGATAAATACATCAGTTGTATTTTGAGTGAAATTTAGTGGAAAATTAAAACTAGGTCAAAGGTTAAGACATAATAAGTGGTTGATGAAAATCAGTGGTTGAAATAGAGAAAGAAAATAATTTTAGGGATAAGTTTAAAAAAAGGAGAATGCGACCATTACTAAAAAAGAAAAAGGTGAAAAATTAATAAGATAAACTAAATTGACAGTAATGTAAATTGCGAAGAACGGAGGGAACATTTGGCAAATAAATGCTTTTACATCAGCTTCTTGGTTAAATATTAGCTTATTAGTTGATCATACAATCATATTATATATAATAATTGACGTTTAGGTCACTTGCAAAGCTAACATATAAGTGAAAACAAAAGCACAAATTATCGTATGAGGTGGCCTCACTATGAGACTAGCCACCCTCACATATAGGATAATAATAGCTCAATTAATGAAGATACGTGCTTCTTGCTTTGAGATCGTCTCATTAAAAGACAACCTCTCACATGAGTATCCTAAACAAAAGAACTGCTCTAAGTAAATTTTTTCTTGACCATAGGCTTTTTGGCCTGCTTTTACTAAGCAAAAAAAAACAAAGAAAAAAAAAACAAGAAACAATTAGTTCTATCTATCATTTGTCTCCATTAATACCTGATTTATACAATTGATTTAACAATTGACAAAACCCAATAATACGGATACCAAACTACCAGTTGATCAAACAAACCTACTAAATCGGCTAATAATTAACAATCAAATGCTATAGTTTCCTTTGTTGACCTTATTTTTGTTACTAGTTGATTCTTTTGATTTAAAAGTATTCACCATAGTTCATGTATTTACATTAGTTTGAACTATAATAGATAAGTTTACAATGTCCGAGTTCCGTCATATTTTACTATAATACATTCGATCACATTGAAAATTTATCCAATTTACTTTGGAGTTGAGTTAGGTTGCTTAAGTATATAAAAAAACACTATTAAACATGAACAAAATAGATTTTATTTGGTTAATCATCATCATACTCAGTATTTTCCGCCTATAGTATACAACGGTTAAATACCCATAAAAGAGGATGCGGTTAAATACCCCCTGCTCGAAATTAATCCTCAAACATGATAGAAGTCTATATACATTATGGATATGTTCTCTCGATATTTTTTCTTTTTAAATATTTCATTTGAAATGATGGGTGGGTGAAATTTAAACTGACGATCTCTTATCATGTATGTTGGCTCTCATATCATGTTAAAAAATCAATTCACTCAAAAGCTTAAGTTGATGGTTAATATCACTATGTTATACTATTAGTTTTTGTTTTCTCAAAAGAACATATATATCCACATAGTTTAAGCGAGTGGTATTATAATTCTCTATATGTAAAAAGAGAAAGAAAATTAATCTTTCTACAAGTAATAGATATAAAATAAAAAAATTTCAATTATTTAGTTCAATTGATGGCCGATTACAATGACAATATATATACATATACAAAATTCTACATAAAAAATAAAAAGTGCATTGACGTATGGTATAGGAATGGGATAGATAGTGGTAAGGTTTGGTTAATGTGGTTACAAATGAAGAAACGTCATTTGTTGATGTATAATAGGAGAAAGATACACCATCCATCCAACGGTTTTGACGGATGAAGTTATCACTATGTGAAATTATGATCTTATGCTACTTACTTTACACATCCTATTCCATTCTTTTACTTAAAATATTGTGAAAAAGTAGGGAAAAAAACAAAACATGATAATGATTCTAAAGGTTTGAAATATTATGATATGTAAAATCATGTATGAGAGAAATTATTATTTTTTTTTTATTTTACATGGATCATTTAGAAAAAAAAAAATACACATTATAATTTAAAACAAGGTAAAATGAATGGACATAAAAATATTTAAAAACTCTGGATAAAACACTATATAAATAATTTTTCCTAAACAAATTGAAAAATATACAAACTATTTGAATAATTTATAAAACATATACTAAGTAATAAGTTACATTACTCATAATAAAAACGTTCATTTACAATAAAATGTATTTTCCCTTAATTTTTGAATATTTTTTTTTATTATTTTCTTTATCAACCCTACTAGCCATCCTTCAAAACCAACCCTCATGTTCTTTGAGTTTAACATAAAATAAGATATTCGACCAACTATTTTCTCTTTTTTTTTTTAATGTTTTTTAGAGTTTGTTATATTTCATTTTAGTTTACTTTACCTATTTCTGCTCTCTTTTTATTCTTACTAGTATTGAAATAATTTTTTTTAGTGAGTCTCATAGAATTCACTACGATTTAATTTTGACTATGATTCACACTCTTTAATTTTCATCTATATACTTGACGTATTTTTCATTTGATCCATACATTTTTCCTATTGTATTTTGCCTGCCTCTTATCTAAAACTATTATTCTTGAAGTACTTTTTAATATTTGTGGAAATTAAAACCCTTTTGTAGTAAACTCAAGAGATAGAAGAGCACTAAATTTCTAACTAATCAATAAGGTAGAATACCATTACTCCTTAGAGTACCTCCATGTCCTTCACTATACCCATACAATCTACTTAATAAAAAATCAAATTTTGAAATAGTAGGATGATTACAAGAACTATTATCAACTAATAATGAAGAACAAGAGGAAGAAGAAGAACTACTTTGTTCCCTTGTATCAATCACCGCACAAGATTCATTCATCGACAGCGATCTCTTCAACTGAACCTTAACCAAATCACAAGGTCCTAACCCTTGTACGGGTAGCACCAATTTATTTGAATGACACATCAAACCGCCCGATCTTGTCCTATGCAGCACAGGCCGAGCACCAGCAAGGTCTCGATTTCCGCTCGGCCCATGCACAAGCGCACGACAAATAGGACAAGTTATATGTGCATGAAACCAATGATCAATACATGAAACATGAAATATATGACCACAATTAGGAAGCCAACGAATTAAATCACCTTTATGAAAAGTTCCAAGACATATTACACATTGATCAACTTTATTAATGCTATATAAATCACATGTTTTGGAAGAATAAAAAAGGATTGGGATTGTGTTTAGGATATGATTATCAAGACTTATTGAAGTTGTTGGTTCAACATAAAGAGTTTGATTTCTTCTTTTGAAATATTTGGTGAAGATTATGTGAAGAATATAGAGTGCAAGAGAGGTTGTGATTAGGGCACCTATTGAAATCTCTAAAATTGTAAAATAATTTTTGTTTCCTTTTTTTTGGATTGATGAAGTTATGTCCTCCATAGCTTAATCATTGAATTTTTGAGTTTGTTAAAGAGATGAAATGTAAGTTTAGGTATTCTAGTGAAATGAAGTTCTACATTGTATTGGGTTTTTATAGAGCCAATTTTGGAGGTGTAACACCCTGAGATTTTAATGACGTAATTATTTAATATTTTAATAGTTTTTAAAGATTTTACAATTATTATTTAATTATTTCCGAATTAGTTTTAATAAATTTCTTTGATATACGGATTTAAATGTCGACTTATATATATATTAAAAATACAGTTACGACTTCTCCAATAAAGAGGTTTGAATCGAAATGATTATTTATTAAAATGTGTGAGCCCTCGAAGGTGAGTCTCTTAGTTGGGTCTCGTAAGAAAACAAATCGAGATGAAAAATAAATAAATAAATATATAATAATAATAATAATAATAATAATAATAATAATAATAATAATAATAATAATAATAATAATAATCATAATAATAGAAATAACGAGTATAAAAACGTTGAAACCCTAAACACTCAAGAGGGAGCCGTCACTTCTTTCCTTCTTCTCCTCCTTCTTTCTCTTCTTCTTCCTTCCTCCCTCACTCCCGCATTTTCCCCCTTCCCGCACAGCAGCCCAGCAGCCACGAGGACACCAGCAACCCCTTTTCTCCCCTGCGCCACCAGTGAACGACCAGCAGCAGCCCGCCTTCTCCTTCCCGCAAGCAGCAGCAGCAAGGCTGCGTTCTCCTCTGACCAGCAGCTGCGTTTTCTTCTCGCCACCGCAGCACACTCCCTCCTCCCTCGCTGTGGCTGGCCGGCAGCAGACCCACGAACAACCGCCAATTGCTGTTCGATTTAAGGCCCTCTCCAGCCCTTCTTGGCTTTCGTGCACCACCACCACGACCTTCATCCTCCTCTTCACCATTCTTACTAGTTTTAATCTTTGTAAGCATCTCACTTTCCAATTGATTAATTTACTAATTTTAATTAGAATCTACCATGTTCATGAGTTGTGTGTTGATTGTGTATTGTATTAGTCTCATTGAATTCTAGTATGGGTAGTAGTTAAAAGAATTGTCATTGAAATGAAATGATTAGGGTTTTATTTAGAGATGTGATTACTAGTAGTGTGTGTGTGTGTTTGTATGCTACTTTGGTGATGTGATGATTTATTCAATAATCTTATAAGTAGTTGAGACTTTGTTGATTATCGTGGTGGCAATTAGTAATGTTTTGATTACAATTGACTATAGAAATGGTTTTGGTTGTTAATTGGAAGTAGGAGTTGCTAATTGTTATTGATTTAATTGTAGAGAATTACTACTACCTTATTAGGTTGTTATTGATGTTGTAAATACGTAATTTCAATAAGTCATGAGCATAGTGTCTAACTTATTGTTGAGAGTTGCTAAAGTTACTAGTTATGATGTCGTGATTGTAGTTCTTCCTAACCTTGAAGAATATAATGGATGATATTGCGATGTGATAAACTTAAGATTCGTCATTGTCGTCATATTAGCACTACATGAACATCGCAAGATTTAAGTGTGAATTGATATGTTATCCTAAAGTAACGTGGATCGCTATAACTCAAGTTGATTAATGTAAAGAAACTATTCACACATACTTCTACTTTAAATTGATGGAAAGACTTATGTTGTATTGAGTTAATAATTTTTGACTTGTATTGAATGGGTTGTGTGCGTGCTAGAGTAATCGGAAACTCATGTTGAATGGGTGTAGCGGTTAAATTGGTATTTAGTTTGGTATGTCAAAGTAGTTAAGGGAACTTAATAGTTCTACTCATAACTTATATAGGTGCCTATTACGTAAGAGGAAAGTAGAGCCTTAGTTGGGTGATTTTGTGACTTTTGATCGTGCGGTGACGCTTACAGGTACGTACACGCAGTAACTAACCCTTATACGCAATTTGCTTTAAGACATTATTGTTTATTGTGATAATATACATTGCATTGAAACTATGAGATACTATTGAGTACACTTTACATGAAGAGCTATCGACTATGAAATCCTTGCGCTTAGAATAGTTTAGAGAATGAGAGTTAATAGAGGGCGAGAACTACCCCTTATTTATTTAAGAATTAGATTATGCCTAATTGAAGTTAGAATGACTCCTTTATAGGTGAATTTCATATTCTATTGAGTGGCTCAGTGGGTTTTAGCGCGCTGCTATCCCAGGGCGCTCATTAATAGTTGAGAGTGGAAGTTATTCCCATCTGATAAGGTACTATATCATGATTAGCTGGCGTGACTTAACTGGATTATGTCCGGTTGTTTTATTAGTCCCCTAGGTGAGGTTCTACGGGACCACCGTAAGGGGGGTATGAGCATGCTTGGGTCATTGGGCGCCGGGAGGCCGATAACGCCCCTTGACCGAGGTGTTACCATGCGGGCCTTGCAAACCCCAATATGGTGGCCTCTTCACTGGTTTAGTACCCCAGTGTGTTAGGTTTAGCCCGAAGGTAGGACCCGAGAGGGTCAGCTGGAGGGGGCATGAGCTCATACTTCGCCATTGGGCGCCGGGAGGCCGATAACGCCCTTTGGAGTGTCACTATGCCAGGAAGTAGAGAAAAGATCCACTGATAGAAAACTATTCAGTGATAGAAAGTTTATTCATTGATTGAAAGTTATGTAATGATAGAAGGTTCATTCTTTGGTAGAATATTTACTCATTGATAGAACGTATACTTATTATTGATAGAATAGTTTATGCTAGTGAGAAGTGTGCCTAAGTTAAGTTACTTCAAGGGTATTACGAACTATGATCACGCTTACCTTAAGATAGACAAGCTCTATAAGGGTATGAGTTAGGTATTCTGTTAATGCCTAGGTCGAGTTAATCTATGCGTGTTTTGCAAGAGTTTATGTTTGAAGAGAGGAACGTGAAGACCTGCATTCTACCCGAGAGCACATGGTTCGGGTTGGAAAGCACGTAATGAAATTAAGAAGTATAAGTGGCCGATAAACGGTTACTATCCGTGCTTGCGTTTTATGAAATCGTCTTATTTGTTTTATGATATAATGCTATCTAGTAGTTGGCCTTATTCTATTTGATGTTAGTTACTGACGTGTATGTGTTTGTGTTTATGTTTGTTTGTTGACTTTCTATGATTGTCCTGCTATGACACATTGGCCCTTGGTCTAATGTCGAGCAGCAGGGGGATCATAGACCAGCGTAGCAGGTACTGGAGCTTCTTATGCATTGCATTGCATTTGGGGAAAGTGATGAGGGCGAAGCATAACTTGTGTCATTACCCTATCTTTCGATTTTGTATCTCTTGTTATCTTTTGTAAATTTCGGTTGTATATGTTATGTTATGAGGCCTTGTGTCCTCCCACGTGTATTTGTATTTCCGCTGCGTAGTTTATAACTCTGTATGGTTTTGAGTAGTTAAGTCTTTTTAAAAAACGCAAACGTCGACACTGGAACCACGATCCATGTTTGGCATGTTGATTTGAGAAGCCGGCGACGAATCATTCCGCCGTGATATAGTTTTGATAAGCCGTTAGTGCCTTTACTTTATTAGCTTCTTAATTAACTTTTGTTTTCTACAAAGGCGCACAGTTTTAAGGCAGATGCTGCCAAAATTTCCACTCACCTTTTAAAAGTTAATAATTAAAGTTTATCTAAATTCTTTTCCTTTTTCTTTTATGTAACACCCGAATTTCCTCCCGTCCTTTACGGTTTTGGTTTCGTTAAGGGGTCGGAAATTCTGAGGTGTTACAGGAGGGATGGTCAATTATGTGATACATGTGCTTTATTTTTTAATTTAAATGTGAAATTTTTTATCTTTTTTACTAGGGGATCGATGATTGTGTGTTTAAATATTCTAAAAGTCGTTTGTTTGTACATAAATTATATAAGAGTTTTAAATTTATAAGATGATTGACTGGTCGTATTTAGATTTTTTTTGTTTATTTAAAATAGTTATAAGTCAAATGAATTTAGAATTTTCGGAAAATGTAATTTTCTATATACTATAGGAATCCACTTAGCATACACATTGGTTATTTAAAAATTTTATTGTATAAGAATTTAATGTGACCTGAAATATGTATAAATAAATATTTATGTTGTAAGTAATAATTTAATTAAATAATTAATATAACTTACGATTATTTAGTATTTATTCTTATGAAGTTATTATGATCAAAAGAGCAGGTATATTTTTTTGTTTTTATTTAAAGGCTTTTTATCTAAATCTAAAAAAAGTTTTAAGAGTCACACTAGATTTGCATTGAAAGGAATTGTTGCGCACAAAGCTGAGATTTTAGAGGAGCTTATGATTAAATATTTCTGTATGATGTATGAGTCTATCTTCTAATCATAGTTTGATTATTGAGTTTATTTTGAGTTATATGTTTTAAGTGGGTTTAAAGTAGGATTTATATTCACTTTAATTATTACATAATTTTAAATTAATTTTAAAGTCATATCAAAATCGAATTTATTTATAAAGTAAAATAAATATTGAATTAGATCGATTGATTTATATATACTCAATCATCCAATACATTTTTTTTATTCTTTGTTGTGGAAAACATTTGTATTGCATTATCAAGTAATATACTTTCCTCGGAACCTTCCTTTTTAAATATAATGTGTTTCCCTTTTGTTTTTCTAGTTCATGACATTGATGGTTCCCTTTAAACACTATTGTTTTTTCTTATCTCTCTATCAACACATATACTCCCTCCAATTCTTTTTAGTTGTCCCATTTTATTATTCAGCTAGTCTTTTGAGAGATCGTTTCTTTGAGAGACGTATCTCAAGTCCAACCCATTAAAGAGTAATACTTACTTACCGTATTCTTAATGCTTATTCTTTAATGCTTACTTACCATATCTTTAATGTCTACTTTCAATATCTTAAATATTTACTTACATCCTTTTTAATGCTTACTTACAATATTTTACAAAATACATAAAGAGTCAGCTCAATTAGAGATGGTCTTTCAAAGAGACCGTCTCGCACAAGAATTTGTGTTTTTTATTTTGGTAGTTCACTTTTACTATCCAATTTCCATTTTAAGATATACACTTTTAGACAGTCTCCTCATTTTTTTAATATTAAAAATATGTAAAAAATAGACCCGATCTGAAATACCGTCAGAAATCGACCTGTATCCGATCCGTTGGTTGACCCAAGGTGCGGTGACCAGTAATTGACCGAAACTCGACCTGATGTTGACCTGTAACCCGACATGTACCCGATTATTTTAGACCCATAATCGACCGGCACCCGACTCGAGAACAACCCATACCCGATTTTAACCTGACAATGTGGTTAACCGAACTCGATTTGCACCCAACCTAATACAATGCGAACTCGTCTTTAACCCGATAGGTACTCGATATAATCCCACTCGAAAGGACCCATAATTAACACCCGAGATTAACCTGACAATGTGGTTAACCAAACACGAATTGCACAAGACTTGTTACAATTCGAACCCGACCCAAAAATTCGAATAGGAATTGAAAGTTATGCGGCCCGAAAATATGTTATTTTTTTAGGTTTTACCGATCCGATATTATCCGAACTAAAGTTGCCGAACCGGTTGACAACGAAAAATTAGAAATTAAAATTGGGAATTTAAAACAAATATTAGTATGATAATTATTTTGGGTTGAGTGAAATAAAATAATTGTGAGCTAAGATAACGAAATAGATATTTGACCTATTTCTTACTTTTCCTAATTCATATTTAATTTTATTCTTTTATTATTATTATTATTCCTATTTCTATATGCTAGAAATAGAAACCAAAAATCAGATTTTGGCCCTACCATTACAAGTATTCACCTTCTCCTCAAAAACCCCTCCTCCTCCTTCTATTTCCTCGTGGTTCTCTGTAACATTGAGGTAGTGATGCAATGTTCGATTCCTATGAAGCCTCGAGCAACTTCCTCCCTCTCCTTGAGACAGAACCGGGCAACCATCAAACCCCTCCTTCTTCCTCTTCTTCTTCCTCTAGCTAAAACTCAGATGCAACAACTGCATCCGTATGTCCTTCCCTTCTTCTTGTGCCATTTTTGTTCATTGAGTTCCGATTTACATGTTTGATGATGTCTTGCCTTCTCCTCTGCCTTGATTCTTGAAGAACCCAGCAGCAAACAACGAATCTACCCTCAAGAAACTCAAATCAAGTGCAGCAGCCATGGCCGCCTTCTTCACCTCAATTCTCTGAACAACACAATAACAATATTCCTTCTTGCCTTCGATTTTCGAAGAAATAAGGGGTAGTTGGGTTCCCTTTGATTGCTGGGGCGTGGAATTTGAAGCAAACAATCAACTTCTTGTTCTTCCTTTGAAATAGACGCCCAATTCTTCCTACAAATTATGGTAATTGTTTTATCTATTCAATTCTTTTGTAAAGCGTAGAATTCTATACATACACCCCTCTTTTCCTATTAGTTGTATTCCATCTTATCATCCATGAATCTTTAATCATGAAAATCAATGTATTAATCCAAGATTCGTTTATTAAGCTTGTTTTAGTTGTATTTGGCCGAATTAAGACTAGTAGCAAGTTGTTTATATTGAGGTGTTGAATTATTACTCGACATTATGAGTTTTTATGGCAAAAATTGAATAAATTGATGCTCTTTGATGAAATACTAGATGCTCGTGAACTTGTGGATTGTTGAAAGAATACTTATCCTTGTGTTTACTATATGTAAATTTGGACAAACTAGGATTTAATGATAAGATGATGAAAGTTAGGAGTGAATTCATTGAATCTTGATGATTTATACGTAGTTGTGAGGATTGGTATATGAATGTTGTCATTGATAGAATATGGATGATGTGGAATCCTTGTGTGAATTAGGAGTCTTTTGAAAATTAATAATTGTGGGATAAAATGATTGTGTCTTACTGGATAGTCGACGTTCTTTGATGGATTTTTAGATTTTTTTTGGATATTCTTCGTTTTGGGTTATATGAAAATATTGTGTTTAATTGGAAATATAAATAGAATTATGGAGAAGAGTAATTTTTAAAGAAATATAAATTAGTCTAGGGCATGGTTATAATGTTTTGAGGACGCATTAGGGGCTGAGTTAGAACTTGCACACTTCCTTAATTATTAGATATGTTAAAACATGAGTCTTGATTAAACTTCGTTTTTAGGAGAGATGTAATAAGTTATATGTTAGTATAGTAGTATCGAATGCTCTCTAGTGATGTTGTGATCTTGTTATGCTCCAAGAGACGATATCATCGAAGAACCCTTCTACTTGTTAGCTGGATTCGTTACCTTGAAGCGACATTATCGGTGAGTAGTAGCAGTCCCTTAAAGGGTTTGATCAGACTACATTCTTGAAAATAAACTTTTTACTAAAGCTCTTTTGAAATTGAAAATTGTTGAGACAAATTTTGTTGGGACCGCTTATGTTGATATTATGATATGGTTAATGGATCGGGCTTGCGAGCTGGTCATTGACGGAGTTGAGGAATATTGTTTCCTACTTCCTGTTTTTGAGGCGAGTTGTCATTCAGATATTGACTAGCTTTACCGGAGAGCAGCATAGCCTTAGAGCAATGGGGCACCTCTCAAACTAGATTGTGCGCACATAGATCTAGGAAACTGATGTTGCTTTTAAACCTTTGGAATTACTGTGTTTTATTGTTTTGGATTGTTACTCCTCATTCAGTTTAATCTGACCCTTTGTTGTTTCCAACTTTTAGTTTGTTTACAGATCGAAACCGATCGGAAATCGGGAACGATGGGTTAGGAGTTGATTAGAGTTCCAAGGATATTATATTGAGCTGAGCACGTTAGAATTTTTGTAGTTTTGTAATAGGCTTTGGTAATTGTATATTAGTCTAGACAGTATGGGTTATATTGGACTTTTATAGAGACTTTTATGATTACTTTATAAATTAGATAGATGTTTGGATTGAGAATTAGCTGATTTAGCTATGATTTAGAACTAAAGACTCATTTGCGCAAGTTTTGGGATTGAGATTTGAGTTTTTGGGAAGTAAAACCCGTGATGACCTTGTTTACTTAGTCAACGGTAAGTCGGGTTGTTACAAAATAAATTGACTTGATGTTAACCTAAAACGAAAAATGAGTCGACCCATAGTCTAACCAAACTCGATTCGACCTGCAGTATAACCAATCTATATTCGAATTGTGTCAACTGAACCCGATACAAATCCAAACTGAAGTTGTCCCGATCCGAAACCAAAACCAACCCATTGTGGTATTAACCCGATAAAAACCTGTACCCGATTAGACCTGTAATCGAATCTACTCGATTCAAAGCTTTAAATTACCTGAAAAAATTTGAACCCGAGAATATCCGAACCCGATAGAATCCGACCCAAAACCCGATTGAGTAATCGAATTTATAGCTTTTTACTATTTTAGGTTGTCACCTCATTTTTTAATATTTGTGTCCAAAACAAATAGAACATTTAAAGCAGGAAGTATTATATATACCCGCTAACTGCCATTTAATATTTATATTATATTTGTAAGACTAGAATTATAAATTTTGGTAAATTTTATTTTTAATTTCAGTATGACGTAAAATAAAACTTTTTTTACATTATTAAAATGGATAACCTTCAACAATAGGGGAACTCGTGATTCTTGAATTTTGGTAATTTTGAAAAAACATAAATTTATATTTGGCACAACTGTTTAAATTAACGTATTTATACCCCTCATGTAAATCGTAAATCTGTAGTCATTTTAGGTATAATTCTTAATTATAGTTATAATAAAAGGTTAGTTATGGATTCTATTTCTATGCCTTGAGAAAAATATGAGCGCTAATATTTAACAAAAATTAAATCCCTGGTAATATTAAAATTTAGATATATATTTTGGAATGAACTAATCTTTAGATATCATTTATTCATTAGTCATAAAATGTTTGTTGGTCACAAAAAGTAAAATTCACATTTATATTTTCCACCGTATTCATATCGTGCGTACAAAAAAATTATTATTTTGACGAATTTAATAAGACCATGAACATTTTGGCGAATAAGTAGTTGTGAAATCAATAAACGTATAAAAAATAGTGTACCTCTATAAAGAAAAAAGAGTTCCCAAATTGTGGTAAGAAACGTGACAAGTGTAAACGTTACACATTATGTTTTTATTCCCTGAGAAATTATAATACTAATAATTGACACAAATATTAAAAAATTAGTAAAGATCACTAAAATCTTGTTTAATTAACCTTAAAAAAGTAATCAGTAAAATCATTTTAATCACAAAAAACAATTACAGTAAATAAAACTCAGTTATAATGTATAACTAAAAATTAGTTACAACCAGTATAAATAGATAAAATTTGTGAATCAATTTCAATTAGTAAAAATCAATTATAATTAAAAAAACCAGTTAAATCAATATCAATCAAGTAAAATAAACATTATATAAATTGTGTAGTTAGAATTAAAAGTGAGGAAAGAAATATGAAAAAGAATAAAAAAAAATTTGAAGACATTAATTAAAATATAAAATGTTGCAGAGTAAAAGAATTAAAATAAAATGAAATTGTGGGGATTCAAGTTTCAGTTGTAGTTGTCGAAACATTTCTTTTGAAGATAAAATTCTAAGGTTTTTGAAAATGGTAAATGAAGTGCTGTGAATAGTCAATTTCTCTATCTATCTTTTTATTTGGTATTTAATTGTCTATATAGAAAGATATTGGTAAAGAAAAGATGTTATTATGATAAAAAAAAATTTTTACAAGTTTAATGATTATTCTTATTTTGTTCTATTTTAATAATGTCGGTTTTCTTAACAAAATTGATTACAAATTTCAATGTATAACCCAAATATGTTTAAAACAAAACTGATAATTTGACATTTATCAAACCTTATTTGATTTGAATTAAAAATAAATTTAAAATTATAAAAGAATCAATATAAACACAAGACTCAATTTTAATTCAACTCAAAATACCCAACTCAAAATTATCCCAATAACTTAAATAAACACTTTTAATATCACCATTTGGAAAGTATTTAAAGGAAATATAGAAACAAGTCTTATTTAAGGATTAAAATTTTATCACTATAAAATAAATTCTTATTATCAATTATTGAGTATCAAAAACCAAAAGAGTGGATACAACTTTGAGTTGAAACTTAAATCCTCGAATATAATTGCACATTGAGATTGCTGTTCCATACCATTTTGTACTTGTTTTCCAATGAACTCATGATCTCAACAAAATTGTTTATTACCTTGAAACTTCAGATGCTATTCACATTATTAATTTTGCTATATTTTGATTTTTTATTTTTTTATATGGCCCACATTTCTTTATTCTACTTATATCTCTTCATTTATCTTTTCATTTCATAGGAGTATTACACATTTTTTTATACTACCTTTTTTGTCTTATATTCCAATAACAATAATAACATAATATTTCATTATCCAAATATTATTAAATGACTCCCACCTAAGGTAGGATTCAAGAGGGTCAGATTTACGTACCTTGTCATTGTTAGAAATAA
Source organism: Amaranthus tricolor (assembly GCF_026212465.1). Classification (NCBI taxonomy): domain Eukaryota; kingdom Viridiplantae; phylum Streptophyta; class Magnoliopsida; order Caryophyllales; family Amaranthaceae; genus Amaranthus; species Amaranthus tricolor. The sequence goes on along the minus strand of NC_080051.1, from coordinate 29,280,224 downwards.
TATTAAATCACTGACAAAGATATGGTTTCCAATTGACTGTGGTAATAAACATGTACATCTTCACATAAATAAAAAGTACACATTAATAAAATAGAAGCATACGCTATTATAAAAATCCTTCATCCTTTACCTTATTTAATCATTTAAAAATCAATTATTTCCAAAGTCTTAACCTTCACAATTTGAATTGTTATCCCCTCATCAATCCAAACTAAATCAAACAATAAAGATTATGATTCTAATTTAGCTGTGCTAATCTGGATGAAGAATAATTTGACAAATGGAACCACAACCAAGTACTACTAGCCATATACTCAACCTTTCTTATTGGGCAATCATTCTCAATCAACCCCCATAGCTTTCATTTGCATGAAAGTGACAATTCTTGCAGAAACAACCACTCATCGTCATCAATCATCATCTATCCCAAACACAAACAAAGCCATACATTAACTTGGCTTCTTTTACCCTACCTTTCAAAACCTTTTTTTTCCGGCACCATCATAATCATGGAGTCGAACTATCTGGGTCTCCATTTTCATCCCTACCTTAAAACTTCACTTTCATATTCTCACACTCTAAAACCCAGAAAATCCTTCAACTTTCCAACTAATTTAACTACCAGCAACAAATTGATTACCACACAAAATTACCATAATCTTGGTCTCTCATCAACTCCCCTTCACAGAAAATGCTCTACTCCCTCTAGTACTTTAATGGCATCAATTAAACCCATATCAAATTACCAAGCAGATGAATTTGAATCTGATCCTACACTTATCAATGATGATCTTAAACCAACTACTCAAAGTCAACGCACATTTTCTGGCTGGGAAATGGCCAGTCTTTGGATTGGGTTAGTTGTAGGGGTTCCATCATATTACCTTGCTGGTAGTCTTGTTGATCTTGGAATGGCATGGTGGCAAGGCATAGCTACAGTTGTGGCAGCCAATTTGATCTTGCTAGTCCCATTAGTCCTCACAGGTGAGCCAGGTGCACGGTATGGAATCTCATTCCCGGTGCTGACTCGATCGTCGTTTGGTATAAGAGGTGCCCATGTTCCTACACTGTTAAGAGCATTAGTTGGCTGTGGATGGTATGGTATTGAGACATGGATTGGTGGAGAGGCTATATTTCTATTATTGCCAAATTCAATTAAACAATCAAGTCTATCGCAAATTTTACCGTGGTTAGGAACTTCCCCACTTGAATTCTCTTGTTTTATTGCATTTTGGTTGGCTCAATTAGCAATTGTTTGGAAAGGAATGGAAGGCATACGAGTGCTTGAGAAATTTTCAGCTCCAATTTTGATTGCTCTTACATCTTGTCTTCTTACCTGGGCTTATGTTACTGCTGGTGGATTTGGTCATATGCTTTCTTTATCTTCTCGCCTTTCAGCGTCTCAGTTCTGCTCCATCTTCTTCCCGGCTCTTACAGCAAATATAAGTTTCTGGGCAACTCTGGCGCTCAATATCCCTGATTTTACAAGGTATGTCAAACGCCAAAATGATTAGATGAACTCAAATTTGTATTTACATACAAAATAAGCCTTTTGTAATCCGTGTTCAATCTAAAACAACCTCTTTGCACAAGTATACAATTGCCTACAACGACCCTCAATTCCGCCTAGGCGGGAATTAGATGGGAGTGACTTGGGTAATGAAATGTGGTTATTTGACATTAAGCTAAAGCTTTGAGCCTTTGACTGCATATGAAAATGAGGGTCTCACTACTATTGAATCTAACAAATTACGGAGGTAACAAATCGACTAACATTAAAATTGTCCTGAAATTTTCAAACTGTATGTGAGCTTCTAGTTTATAGCATGTTCTTTCAGCATAGTTTCACATTTTATGTCTATAAAAGTCAAAATATGAAGTTACTGGTCAATTGGCTCACCCATCATGTGGGAGCATTCCTAGCTGAATTTAACTATCGTTGGCAAACCTGGGAGCTGCATTACTTTCAAACCCCATACATATGCATATATAACATGTCATATATGCCTTCTAAGGAATTTACGGGTGAAAATAGAGAGCATTAAGGTAGCATCTTACTAAAACAGAGTCATTAAAGTATTAACAAGATTAGCATAATAATAATTAACTCCCATGTGCTGTAGGTTGAAACAAGGTTCTTACAATTCAAAGCATAAATGATTTAACTTACAATGCAATAGTATCAGGTGTATATTTAACAATTCAAACTTTTTCACTGAGAAATAGTTATATATTACTAGGTATGCCAAGAGCCAGAAGGATCAGATCATAGGTCAAGTTGGCTTACCAGTTTTCATGGGCGCATTCACTTTTGTTGGTTTGGCAGTGACTTCTTCAACCAAAGTGATCTTCGGCCGTGTGATATCAAATCCCATCCAGCTACTCGGTGAGATCGGGGGAGTCACCACAATAATCCTAGCCATATTTGGAATCAGCCTCGCCACAATCACCACCAATATTGCTGCAAATGTTGTTGCACCTGCAAATGCGCTTGTTAATCTCAGTCCATCAAAGTTCACATTTTGGAAAGGAGCTCTTCTAACAGCATCTTTAGGCATTGCCTTTCAACCATGGCGATTACTACAATCTAGTGAGAGTTTTGTGTATACTTGGCTTGTAGGCTACTCTGCACTGATGGGTCCAATAGGGGGCATAATACTCACAGACTACTATCTCATTAAGAAAATGAAGCTCAATGTAGAACATTTATACACATTGAAAAAAAATGGAGCCTATTATTACACAGGAGGGTATAATTTGGCAGCACTTCTAGCTTTACTTGTTGGGATTTTTCCGGTAATACCAGGTTTGTTGCAGAAAGTTGGGATCCTGGGTTCAATTCCAGAAATATTCATGACAATCTACAACAATGCTTGGTTCTTCAGTTTCTTCTCTGCCGGGATTGTTTACTGGATGATATTTTCATTATTAATAGGTAAGGATAGTAAACTAAGTGATCCACTTTTGCCAGCAAGCTAAGTAATTGACTTGTTATGGATTATATGTCAATGTACAGAAATCTTGCTGCTAAAACATTCTACGATATACAGCATCTCAAGGATTTTCTTTATGTAAATCAACACAGTATCACATTGGAATCAATGAAAGAATTAACTGCAATTTGCTTCATCCTTCAATTTGTTCTTACAAATCAGACCTCAATTTCAGCTAATTGTCGGATTTACCGTCTGTTTATGGTTAAATAATCAAATTGGATGCTGAAGAGAAGATGGTTCATATGGCCTGATTATCAACATCATTTTCTTAACAAGAATCATGCTCTTTTCCAAACATACGACCAGGGTAGGAATATTGAGGGTCACAGATATTGGAGGACTGATTTATCTAAGACTTAGGTTTAGGTATCGATCATGCTTTCTATTCTGTGAAACTCTCATTTAATGTTAAGTTTTAGATTATCACGAACTAAAACATCTCGGTCTACAGGTAAACCACTACACCCTTTAATCCTATATATATTCCAACAATTACACTAACTAACGTTATAAGAAATCAGAAAACGTGTCACAACATCTACGCAAGATAAGTAATTTGATCAATGCAATAAATCTGGTAAGTGGTAAGGGCTACAAAACTGTTTTTGGTCCATCATGGTGTTTCTATATATGTACGGAATGTTGGGATATCTTGACAATGTTGTGGTAGCAATTGGAAATTGTAGGTGGAACAATGAATCAAAAGAAGTTCAAACATTTATCAAAGTAGTGAACACAAACTCAGCTACTGTGACACTCCTCATCGCCATATCAGATGCTTTGATACAACATGAACTGACTGGTGAGTCATGACACTTTAAAACAGGTTAAGAGACTTAGTTTCTGGACAAATTATTGTAGAGTTCCTCCGTTCCCTACTCATGTCCTACGCTCACATAAAAATCCAAGTAACATAACACTAAAAGGATAGTTACCCAACACCAAAGGAAGGTGTTAAAGAGAGAAAATGTATAAAAGTGCATTAAAGAAATGACAAAAGAAGCGAGAGGAGGAAAAATGTCTCAAAACCTTGAGTTGAACACCAAGGTATTAGAAGGATTGAGAATTTAGAATAGTCATTACAATTTTGTAATGGCTTAAATATAAAATAGGTATCTATTAATTATACTCTATAAAATGAGACCTATTTGACATAATTCGAAGCAAAAAAATCCACATTTATTCTCATGAATATAATCAAATAACAAGTATTGGTGTTGCATAAAATCTAACGACTTCCAATATATAACCAGATGTCATAATCATTTCCACTGGACATACAGCATCTTATGAAAAGGAATTACATTGAAGAATCAGTGCAGAGAGCATTTGCCCATTGAACTCGTCTAATCAACTAACAATATCAGTATAAATGCCACAAAGACTAGGGGAAACAATCCGGTGGGTAGATGCAAATTGTAAATTCATAAAAGTCATGATTCCTCCTGTCATTAATTCAGTTTACAGAAAATTATCCTTGAATGACAAGCACTGCAGACCTGACAAAAATATTCTAGCACTTTTAACCGATAATGACATTAAGATAAGATTCTTCCAAGTTCCCATACCTATAGTGCAAAAATATGGTTTCGGTCACAGTTGTGGAACCAGTCATAGGATGGTGTTGGATGATGCACATGAATGTCTGGGCCTATATATTGGTCGCGGCAAGATCAAAAACATTTACAATAAGATCACAATAAGGTAATGTGGGTAATATGAAGCATCTAACAATAACTACATAAGATAAGATTTCCAAATATCCTATCGCCAACATCGACAAAAGTAGTAGAACCAGCTAACAGATAAACAATAAGTGGACGGAAAGCACAGCACTGAGAAAGATTACACCAAAAACATAAACTATATCAAGATAATTTTTTAATGTTATAAAATCTAGTTCAGAGCTCATTGTTATAGTTGAATAAATCCTAGCACAAGTTTCCATTAAGTTGGTACCAACCATACAAAGGTCCTTGTAGGCTTGTAGCCCATAGAAAGCCCAACATTAACCAAGGGGTGCTCACCTATCATCATCAAGAACATACATGTTTTAATGGGCACATTGGGTATACAAGTGAAAGGATTTGACTCATTTTAATTTGATCAGATGATTTCTTTCTTATGATCTATACGGATAACCAAAAGATGGACTCAAATCAAATAAACATTTTGGCTTTTAAACGAATTATGCGAGACAATGGAAGCAATATAGGGAAAGGGAAGGGAAATGAAGGGACTTCATTCATTTGAATAAACAATTGGGGAGGAAAACAAAATAAAGGAATGGGAATTAAAAGGAAAAATTCCTTCACGGAAAAATGTGGATGAAAAGCTCATTATTTTTTCTTCTCCTTTGCTTCCCTTCCTTTCCTTCCGCTAATAATATTCAAACAATTTGCCTAGGTCTTTTCATTAGGCCTCTCCACAAGGCCACAAAGGCATAGAGCCTCTACTGAAGTCTTCCATCTCGACTTGAACTCAAATAAATTTTACATCTAATTACTCATATTCACTTCAAAGTCACAAGTTAGTGAGTTATTTATTTATTTGTTTATTATTTAAAATCAACCATGTAATCACAAACATTGGCTTATTTTGTTCAAGTGTTTTCTAAGGCATTTAGAATTTAAAAAACTCATCTTCAAATTAAATAAATATATTTTTCTCAATCTAATTAAAATCTCAATGTTCTCTCAAAATATCAAATCTAGTAAAAATTCTAGTTTGTATCCCGTAGCATTGTTCTCCATTATCCCTTGATAATATTATATCTTTTTGCTAAACAAATAGGAACGTAAGGGTCCTAGAGGACATTGTTCCTATGCAATATGCATTTGTTTACAAAACAAGTCTGAGAACTTTAAAATCTTTATCAGTACACTTTCATCGTAAGCCTACTCATATAGCTCTTTTCCTTCATATTGACGCACGACAAAAAGCATAAATGACAACCAGCGCTATATCTAGGAGGCTAGGTGGGAGTCTAATTGGCTAAAATAGGTAATTAAAAAATTTTAAGATACTCAACGCAAATCTAGTTGACATTTACTTTTTAAATGATGGTATGGTAATTGGTAAATGGCTCTCTACTAGATATGAGTTAGAGGTCCTTCAATCTGAATTTGAGGAGTGGTGCTTAGTGTGGGAGAGACAAATAAGAAAAAGTCATGACCTTAAAATGAGAAGGATTGAATGCATGACCTTAAAATCATGAACACAAGATGCTCATAACTTGGGCCAACTTATGTCGTTCTTCAACGCATACACAAATGAAAGTTAAAACTCAATTACTAAAGAAAATTTATAACTTAGAAAAAGGTTTGACAACTCTTATACAAAAGCCAGGTGATGCCATTGCACAGGGCCTCAAATATGTTGAGGCTTCCATCTTTACTTTCACAATGTATTAAAAAACTACAATAATAATAAACTTGAATATATTAACTCTCTGGTTTAGTTAGTTACTACACTTGCAATTTGCAAAGTAACTATTATTTATCTATTTGTTGTGATTGGTGAATTTATTCAACCTAGACTTCGCTTAGTGTGACTAAGTATTTTCAAACTCTACTAAATGCAGTAAGGAGTAGGGAAAGTAGAGATTAAATCCAAAAGTTAATTCTTGGCCAAATTAAGCTTAAGACTTTGGAAATCATCAAAGCAAGTTTGTCTTTATTGATTTTGTGCATATAAAATGTGCATTCTAGAAGTTGATCATGTTTTTTTTGCTTTATTAAACAACGAATGGAGCAAGATAGTGCAAAAGAAGTTTTGGCATAGACAAATTCTTTAATAAGACCGTCTCACGATGAGACGACTTAATATGGGCCAGTCCAATCCAATTGAGAAAAAACTGTTTAGATTTAGTTTCAAAAAAGATAAAAAACAAAAACCGTAGAAGTTTTAAATTTTTGCTGGAAATTGGAAACCATTCAGTTTCTTCTTCTTTAAAGTATCTCTGCAATCTTTTCTTCCTCTTCAGCAAAACTTCTAATTCTACCAAGATCCCAAGTAAAACACAGAATACTACATAGGCAAGGTGCAACCTTTTGTTTGATATAGATGTTTGAATTTTATTCAAAAAAAAGTGGTTTTGTTGGGTTTTTTTGGTGTGACTTTGAGTGCATAGTGTATAATGAGAATTGATGGTGTGTGGATGTGTGTATGTGTGTGTATGATGAGGTGGGAGTCATTATGAACTTTTTGATGAGCCGCTCGACCCACACTGTGGCATGCTCGACCGAGCCAGTTGGCTCGACCAGATCAGTGAGCATTCTAATCTGCTGCTCGACTGGAATTTAAGCCGCTCGACCAAGGCTATTTCGCTCGACCGATCGAGCGAGGGTCCAGAATGCACTCTGTTTTCTTGTGCGATAAGTTTTACTGGAATGTTTTAATGTGGGCTCTTGCCCAATCATTTGTATACAACTTCGACTATAAATAGGAGTCTCATACACTCCCTCCAATGTGGATTAAAAACCCTAGCTAAACACAAACCCATTTTCTTTGATCTTCTCCAAGTGTAATATTTCTTTGTAAGAGTTCTTGAGAACTCCATTATTTCTTCACATAATCAAGCAAGTTAACCACCACCAATGACGTAACCCACATTGAGGTGAACCTCGTAAATCTTATGTTTTTGATTTTGCTTTGTTTCGTATTGTTTCTCATTGCTTATTATTGAAGTGTTGTTTCATTGCATTGAACACCCTTACCATTGGTCGTGGGTGATTTCTAAGGATAAAGATTAAAACTTTAGACCCTACTGTAATTGTTTTTACAGGTTTGTTGACTTCACAACCATTTTAGGTCTAGTATTCTTCTGGTTCTTATCATTCTTCCTGTTCTTCATCAATATTTTCATTTTTATTTTGGTCTCCGATAGATTTGTGCTATGTATTTTCTAAAATTTAATAATGTAAGTCATCAATTTAAGGTGATAAATCATCACTTTAAGGTGGTTAGTCATTACTTTAACGTTATAAGTAATCACGTTAAGGTCATCTTAAATAACCTTAAAATGAGTAATTATAAGCAATAAATAATCAATTTAGCAACAAAAGTTATCACTTTTAGGTGATAAGTCATCTCTTTAATTAAGGGGATAATATATCAATTTAAGGCTACAATTAATCACGTTAAGGTCAGTTTGTTAATTGCACTTTCATTTCATTTCCTAGCAAATTGTTATGGTTCAATGATTGCATTAACCATCTCCTTTCCTCAATGATCTTACTTTCTTTCTTCGTTTCTGCTTGGTAGTTGGTAGTATACCGATCATTTGTTGATTAATAATGTTAAAGTTCTTATTCTTTATGTACTTCATAAGAAACCATTAAAAAAACATATACGGTGAGATTCTGTTTAATTCCTCTCAATAAATAATTTTATAATATCAACTTTTTATAATTTAAAATATGTACATATACAGATAGCAACGCTCAAAACAAGACATTAAATAGCGTGAAACCAAAAATTATAACAACTAATTTGAACCAGATGACTCCTACTCTTCCTAGCAAGTGCGCATAAAAATTGTAATTACATGCTACTTGCTTATCATTTCTATTCCAATTTTTTCCATTTTTATAATGACTGTGTAATTTTTTATAATTATAATTTCTCAAAATCATAATTTAGAATGACGCCCTTTTTAAATCTTGAATAGTTAATTTTTCAGGATAAAAGATCAAATTATGTATTTAAAATGATTCTGTTACTAAGTTACTAATTATGTATTTAATAAGTAACCATATATCCCCAACCACCCAAATCAACAACCATTGGAATATTCAAAGCTTAGGCCTATGTTCAAAGTAAGAAATTTGGTTCCTTTCTTGTCCCTTTTACCATTTAATTTTCTTTTATTCATTTCCTATTAAAATGTTAAGAAAATTAATTGAAAAAACAATTATACTTATAAAGTTGAAAAACAATTCTATGGTCTTCTATTTTACTCACTTTTCCCAATAGCTTGTATATATTTTTTTATTTTGGTTCGTCTCATTTACTTTACAATATTTGTATTTTGGATAATATCCTGTTACTTATTTAAATTCTTATTTGTACAACTTCTCTTTACTTTTAAATGTATTCATATAATTTTAATGTCTCAACCATTTTTTTTATACTTGTCCAATTGTGGGTTGTAGCATCATCAAACGGACAAAGAAAGTAACAATGACACCATTAACATCAAAAAAAACTATGTATAGTGAACAATACACCATAAATTATATATCATACTGCATTTTTTTAGAAAAATTATAAAAAATGTGAAATTTATAAGAAAGAATGTCATGGCCCCTCCACTTTTTTGTATTCATCTAATTTTTATAATCGATTTCGAGGACCCCTATACGGCTATACCACTGATTATGAGCCCCAAAGGTTTACTCATTTTCCCAATACTTTTAAGATTTGTCGGCTCACAGGTTGAAAGAAGGTAAAAATCAGAGTCAAGTAATAGCAGCCTGATAACAAACAATGAGATTCAATTAATGATAATACCTCAGATCGTAGACAATGGACCGGACTTAGTCTTGCCACGTTCTTGTTATTCAACAACTATATTTGCCCAAATACAACCTAGAACTCTAAGTTAGCAACATCACCTGAAAGCATAATTTTTGTACTACTTCAGCAATTATTGAATTGGTAAACAAAACACAGTAGCATTGACATTGTAATTAACTATGCAATTTTTAAATTAGTCAGTCCTCAAACTGATTTAGCAATAGTTATTTAAACAAAGTAAACGCTCGATAATCCTTTTTTTATGGGTTGAATTAAAGTAAACGCTTAATGAGAATACATTTATCTATTTTATATACTGACAATTCCCAAAGTCAGAAGTCTTGCATGCAAATATAAAACAATATCAAAGACATTTGGTATGGCACTTACCAAAAGGACAGGCATTCACACTCAGCAATGTACTTGTATTTTAATTCAGGAAATAAAATTTAAGGAAAATAACAGTCAACCAAGTCATAAGTCATGTTAGTTAGGAAGATACAAGATTTAACTTATTGTTTACAGTAGATAATCATATTTTTTTAAAGTAGTTGACATATATCTCACATCTGTATTATGTACTGATGCTCACATTTATTAATTGTTGTGACTTCATACGGGTCTATAGAACTATACTAATATTTTTACGAATTTATAAACTATTTTGAAAAAATAAACAAAACCAATTATTCACTTTGTTTTTATAAGAATAAGGAAAGGACGAAAATCACATTTCATAGATAAACGCACCCATACATATATTAATATAATTGGAAAATTTAATACTAGTAACTTATTTTCTAGGTCACCCGAGCATAGAAAAATAGACAATGTATCTATCCTGGAATCTAGATTGAACTAGACCATGTCCACCCGGACACAATATCCTTAACCATCCTATTGTTAATAACTTAGGAGTTGAGAATTACTCCCCCCATCTTAATTCAACAGCTCCAAAAAAAAAAAACATAAATGTAGATATGGCCATTAGGCAGTTCAGCTTTGAATGAACCTTAAATCTGCCCACCAAAAACAAAAATCAGCCCAGATGGGAAAAAATGTTGTGGTTCAACCCAAACCAGTCCAATTGATACCCTAAAGGCCTGAACGAGCCCTACCGCAACCATAGCCATGAAATACCGGGGCCTATTATGAACTATTAGAATTAAGATCAAGTAGAGCTGGAAAGGCTTAAAAAATTAATGAACGACTCTTAGATTCTTACAAAAACCAATTCTTCATATTTGGAAAACTCAGACTTAATACTAAACAAGAATTGACTTGGACCTAATTTGCTTACAAAGCGGCCATAAATCAGCCACGAACTGGTTCAAACTCATCAATTAACCATACCCATTTAGAATCAGCTCGAAGCCCTCCACCATCCTAACCGTCCTATGGATATCTTTACATAAAGGCACTTACATGGCACATTTTCATTTCATACGGCATATTTTGATGAATTGATTCTTTCTCATTTCTACCGTTTTCCTCCCTCCAAAGTCCGAACCAGCCCTTTCCCATGTCCCTCCTAGCATAAATTTAGTTCCCTTGGAACTTACTCGTGGTTAAAAATATTCTTTTAATCACGAACACACAATAACAAAAATAATTAGATTGTTGAACTCCCAAATATCGATTAAGACCGTAAGATAGTAATTTTTTTACACCTCTATGATTCTGAGCATTACATCACAATGCTACCTTATTTTGACTACGCTCTTAAGCCTCCCCCCCCCCCCCCCCCCCTCCCCCTCTTCGCTTCCAATCAACATTTTAGAGCCCACCTGTCCCTATCCAACAAGAGATCAAACACACCATAATCATATTTAACGACTTATGTTCATCCCAAAAGAAAAGTATTTACAAAACGTTAGAAACTTTAGGTGTAGGGATAATAGTGGATTAAAGAAGGTTAAATAAGATTGTTAAAGTGAAAAATGAGTCTTCTCACAGTGAGAGCCAACATCATTTTCCCGGGTAAGGTTATGGGTTCAATTTTCACCTAATCTTCTTATTTTCTCAACCTTATAATAAAAAAATAGATAATGAAAGTATTAATGAGCGTCCAAATCTTGTCAAGGGCCACTTACATCAAAGAAAAAGAAAAGGATTTTCATAGACTAAAAAGAAAAACTTGAGCAGTAATACCATTAGTTGAAGAAATTGTATTCTAAATAATCCAAGTTATACCATTATGGATGATATCTTTGATGATATAGATAGAATATTGTAACATTAAACAAATACTAAAAAGAAGCAAAAGGCAGTCTCTATTAAAATGTCGTATCAAATTAAAATTTAACGCTCCATTAAACAGTGAGTGATTTTGTACTTATTATAAACTTCAAAATTGTTGAAAAATACTAAATACTGTTGTATATTTGAATTTTAGGGAAAATATCGTCCCAAAAAAATAATCGGCAAAGCAATAAATATCAAATTTTCAAGTTCTAACAAACAAGCTATTGCATGACACACAATTGGTTGAATAAAAAAAGATGGTAATTATGTTGGTGTGCAGACTGCAAAGAGTGATGTGGCATAAAATGATGCACCTAATCTGGATAGAACGACAAAGTAATTAAACACGATATAATCAGGAAGACTTTCAGATCGGCTGATAACTACTGCCTTCAATGACGCTGTCGCAGCCATAACAGAGGATTGACTTTTGAAGGTAGTTTGCTTGACATTACAAAAGGACTTTGTCTATCAACTACTTTGTACAACTTCAAGCAACATTTCTAGGAAAGTAAGGCCTTGCTTCATTGAATCATTGAAAAACTTTGGACATTGACAATGATTGAATTTAGAGTATTTGGTGATTGGTATTTCAAAGTATTGCAACAATTTGACGTATATAATAGGAAGGTATCATTTCATGAACAGTAAAAAGCGTTTACTTCATGTAAACAAAATATGCATCGACTAGGTACAATAGATCGACAAATTGTAGCATAAAATGCTGAGAGCAAGAATAGGAAGAACCTGCACAGACTTGGGGCTTATTCTGCTCAGCTCGCATTATGTTTTACGTTTAGGAAATGTAGTAGTCATTCTTTGCTTACAGTTAAAAGCCAGGAAAAAAGTTTGTCAGATTATTAACTCTAAATAGAGGTAAATGGGTGAATCACATTAACAACCACCATTCTACTGAAGCATTACACACAACTTAGGTACTATATCTTGAGAATTTTATGTCACACATTCAAGTTCATGATCATTTAATCACTGTCTAAGTAGTCATACCAAGTAGTACAACTTTTTTTTATTTCAAAATCATTGTTGTATTGATGATTTTTTTTGACAGCCAAATCTCTCATGGAATGTGTAGTCATTCCAATTCAAGTACTTAATACTCCTAATGAATAAACTGTACGTTTATTCAAATAAAGTACACACGGATAACAATTCTAACCTTAGATATTTACAGTGTTGTGCCTGTCTGCAGTCTGTCCCAAAATTTACACCTTAATTTTAGTTTGTCCAACCTACTCTGCAAAATTTCTTTTCCGGTAATTGACTCCACTCTCTCTTAATTTAACACACAAATTTATAATCTATCTTCACCTCATTCATTTGTCTTCTATTTATTCTTTTCATAACTTACACTTAATTTTATTTTCCAACTAAAAATTAATATTCTAACTATTAAGTATTAACAATCCAATTTTATAGGGACAAAGAAATAGATGTTAACTGCAAGGAAATAACTGCTAGTTTTTCAGCTTAGGAACTAGGAATGGATAACGTATTAATGTTTCATAAGTACAAGTTATAGTTCAACCTTTCTATTTTTTTTCTCCACTTATCAAAGTTGTCAAGCTTTTTTTTCTTAATCTCAATATATAGAATAAACTACCACAGAAAAGGCTTTCACATTACATATTTCTCACTCCTATTAATGGTAATGCAAGTTCAAACTTCAAACAAGACCACGAAGAGCATAATTTAACTACATTTGGAAAAAAAAATCATGTAAAAAGGACTATAGGTAATGCAAATAACATATCTTATAGTATTGAGCAGGATGAGGGAAGAGGGATAGCGAGAATCAAACTAAAAACCTTAGTTGAACGATACATACTCCAACCGAGACAAACTCAATTCTTGCAAATAACACCTTAATGTTATTGTAATATAGACCAACAATAGTCGTGAACAAAAAACTTGATAGTTAGTAATATAATCCTAAATTTCAAAGCTAAAAGAAAGTAGTCTTGCAATCACGTCAAAAAGGACTTTATTGTGCACAGATAATGCAATAAATTCCAGAAGTACACATGTCCAATGCTAAGGTGGAATTCAAATATTTTTAACAAGACTCACTAGAAGCCCCTGCAAGACTTGACTGTCTAAGATGGATGCGCCAAGGCACATTCTAACTTGCCAAGTCATTTAAGGCGACCAACATGTGTTTTGAACATATATACAACAAAGAAAAGACCAGAGAACAAACCATTATTAAAGGGTGGCTTCAACTTCTACAGGGAAATGGTAAATAAATGGCTACTAGCCTACTACACAATAACATTGTGATAAATTTTGGTTTCACTCTAATGGCCACGAAGTAAATTTTTAGTCAAAGAACTACACAGTTTCGCAATTATTTTTACTTGTATTATGGTTGTTGTAAACTCAAAAACCTTTACTATATTTTCCCTACCACACTCATTTTACTATATTATTCATTTTAAAATGCCTCTCACCTTGCTACTTTCTAATGATGACAATAGTGCCATAATATTCTTTATCTTCATTTAGTCCACAAAACTCACTCTCTTTCTCAACATCTCATCCATACTTTTTCACCTACTTTATTTTTGTTTTTTCTCCTAATAAACTTCAAAAACTATCAAAATTAAATTATAGCTAAATTGATAAATTTTCTTAACAGCATAGAATAAAAAGGAAAAATTGTCATAAATAATCCTATCTTTTACTAATCCGTTGTGAATACTTACCTTTAAATTATTTTTTGATAATCCAACACTTGCTAAGTTGCTATGTATTTCATTCTAGTGTATCCTGTGACCTGATAACCTTTTGTAACATGTCATTTTTTGAAAAAGAAAAAAAGAAAAATAAAACTTAAACCTAAAACCCTTACACCACCCTTAGCCACAAACAACCAACCCCATCCACCAACAACCCTCCCGCTTTCCCATCCCAAGCCACCACCAACGCCACCACCAACCCTTCTTCCCTTTTTCCCCACCGCTAACCACTAGCCAAATCAAATTTGTGGGTGCTGGTTTAGGGTTGTGTGTGGGTGGTTTGAATTCGCCATTAAGGGTGGGTCTGGTTGTTGCAAGAGTTGTGGGTGGATGGTGTGAGATCGAGGTGATGCTTATATGTTCGGGTTGTGCACAACATTTGCGCAGGGTAGGCGACAGTTGGGGGCACCGGCAAGGGAGGTGTGGGAAGGAAAGGGGTTCACACATCAAGGGCCTGGGGGAGAGGATTGGCCGCGACATGGGTAGGAGAGGGCGGGGATCGTAAGGGAAGGGGGTTATTATGTTGACTGAATCAGTGGGATAGGGTGGGGGAAGAGAAGGGTATTTTTTCTATTTTTTTTAAATAAGTTTACGTGTATTCAGGCTAAACAAGTTAAGAATCTGCTGAAAGCAGTGTCACGTAATTTGATAATCTCCTTGCGAATCGCAAATTGAAAAATCGAATTATGGCCGTTTTGGAATATTCTTGGGAAAAGTTAAGCAAATTGTAAATTTAAAAGGCGAATCAGCTAGCGAATCATTTTACAATGGTTGGAAGCAAATAAACAAGTTAAGGGGTATGTTGAAAGCAAATAAACAAGTTAAGGGGTATGTTAGAAGCAAATAAATAGCAAAGATTGAATTATTAAAAAATAAACCAAACATGGAATGAGGGTGAAAGGTGGAATTATTCAAGATAAAGTTTACGAATAAAAAAGAGGTATATGATTACATAAAGACTGCTTCAGAATATATGTTGCGCTTATCAAACCAAAACTTCGTTACATACTCCATATAACATATTAGCCAATATTATTATCTTTTTAAAGGACTATTATAAGCTTTAATTTTAATATATAATTAAGAAAATATGAATTACTATGATAAAAAAAAATTCCAAGCTAAAATACACATTGTGATGTTTACGATCCGACTCATAACACCATCAGGAGCCGCGTCCAACATTGCGATCGTTATTTGCCAAGTGTCCACATATAATATATTAATGACACTAAAAAAATTGGACCCAGGAAATTGGAGTTTTGGTTTTATCATGAAGCCATACTCCTAATGAATAACACCATAACTAGTGAACGTAAAGGTATGTCAGAGAATCAAAGGAAGGCAGAATGAAGCAAAGAGTTCATTACACCATGTGTCCGAATCAGATAGTAATTAAAATCCTTTCAAGAATAACCTATAAATTAGACTTCTAAAAGTATAGGAGTAATTTATACTCTTTGCCAGACAGCTTCACGGACTATAAAACAAGTCAAATGTCACTCGTGTCTTAAACTACTCCTAAATTATTATTTTTAAGGGTGCAATGGCCAGAGAAAATGGGGTACTCAGCTAGTTTGCAAATAAGGAAACAGCCAAGATTAAGGACAATTATAATATTATTAAGGACTTTGTGGAGCATCTTAATTATTGATTATTAAAAATAGAATCTAAAACAACGCCTTAAAAGTCTTGGTTGTAAGAGGTACTCTGAAGGACAAGCACCTGCTTATCCACGTAGGAAAGCAATTAAAAAAGTGGCTGGATCTACCAAAACTCTTGGACCGTTGCATAAAATGATGCAATCCACACTATTAAAATATCATATCAACATCACAGCCTACATAAACTTTTCATGCCAACAGCTGCGATGCACCGTATCAGATAACCCAACGCTTCATAGGACTACGACGACCCACAATATGTTAAATGTGATTAGCAAATAATAACCCATGTTTGCATTTTGCCAGTTTGACTACACTATACTAGACTAGCTTTACTCATGACATTATATCCCGTTTAACTATGAATTTTAACGCTCATAACGTCGCATTGACCATTTACTCACTATTACAATGACACTTCACCGTTATAACATTATTTGTCTTCCAATTAAAATTACATTAATTCCCATTAAATTTAATAATTCAGTCCACTTATATTGTTACTCAAAATTCAGTTAAAAAACTAATGAACTCATAAGTCAATTATTTATATACTAAAAATAACTAACTGTAATTAGTAATTACTTTTGTTTTCCTTTATATATGATCAAACCAACTTTAACAATTTTTACATTTAACTTTTCTTCAATTTCCACGCTACCAAAACATTTCTAATGTCATCTACACTAACTTTATTTTCCTCCACTAATCACTTCTAGAAGACCAACATTCTAACTCATATAATTATGTTAGTGTAATGACAGTCCATCATATTCTTTTAATCGTAGTAGTACATCTTAATCACATAATATTATGTAATATCCATTTAAGCTAAGCACACGGAATCTTATGCTTAACATTTTAATTACTTTCTCAAACATACAGAGGTTATTTGGTATGAGAACATAAAATATAATAGAAAGAGAAATGATAAAGAAGAGCAAGGGTAAAGGTAAGAGTTATACTTATAGGTTGTTTGGTATAACAATATAAGGAAAATACACAAGACAACAACCACCTAAAAAAAGGCAATTTGTTACTTGACATTAATGAGTAATAACAACATAAGGGTATCCATTACCCCCAAGAAAGGGATTGTGTTAACTTAATATTATACCAAACAAAAAATGTGGAGTAATGGTAATTAAATCCATTACTTGACATTAAAATGTTCATGCCAAACACCCTAACATATTGTTGTTGAGTTGTATCAAATTCTATAAATCACTAAAAATTTATAAATTGTTGTTGAGGTGTATCTGCTGTCTATCTTTATTAATCGCTAGGTAGATAGATATAGGTTTTTTCAAATGATTATTAAATTATATGCACTTATTATTTATGTAATCATCATCATCATTATCCTACTCAATATTTATGCACTTAAATTATATGCACTTATTAGTTATGTAAAGTTGCACATAATGTTAGATACTACAGGTCAATGAAACAACTTGTTTGTTAATTTTATAATTAATAAGAGTGAGGTTGCATACATGTAATCCTCTCAAACCTCACTTAAAAAGAAACCATTAAACCATTTAATGACATTGATTTAATAAATATTGTTAATTACACTAAAACTAGATTCATAAATGTGTAAATGTGATACTCATAACTTGATACTTGGAATCAAATTCCATCAATAACATTGCTCTAACATCTCTTTATACACGCCCAAAAATATTATTTTAGCATTTACAGAATAAGGAAACGTTACAATAAGTTTTAAAATACTAATCTAACAGCTAGCTATACCAAATAGCACTTGCATGAAAAAACTTTTATTAAACCCAATCAAACATACTTTTCAATTTACTTTCATCTGCATCCTCAATTCAATTATACTAAACGTGAGGATCCCTCCACTACTCTAATCACATGATCATCTAGTGAACATTCAACACAACAAAGAAAAATAAACTAGTCGAGCTTTTCATAAAAGTCAAGTGCCCAACCAAAGAGTACATTTTCAGCAAAATGTCTCAACTCAAGTGGTCCAATTGTATTGGTAAGGCTCCGTGTAAACCACGTCGGCCATAAGCAGGGGCCTTGCTGGAGGCATAGGGGCAACAGTCTGGTATGTTCATATTCAAATGAAAAAAAATACTAGAGCTAACAAGAGACTGCCCCTGATTTGATCCAAATGTAGAAGGGTAATATAATGTCCACAAATATTATCATATGATGAAGAACCCTAACAAAAGCTAAATGCTGAAAATTTTATGTAATACATACAAAAGGTTACAGCAAGGAATCCTCCATATTTCCAAAGGACCATAAAGATCAAAATTCTCAAGGGTACAATAACTTACTCCTAAATTATTAATGCTGGCAAGAAAAGTATTAGACAGAAACTTCTTAACTTCTAAAGAGATCCAAGTGAGATTTTCTAAGGTGGCCAGACAGAGATATAACATCAAAAGTGGCACTCAAGAAGATGCCCAAATAAAAGTATATCGACATATGATTTATGAATCATTTTACTATAGTTCATTATAATCCAAAATCAAAGAACTATAAATATTTAGCCCCATTACATATGAAAAATCGGAGAGATTCATATTATACTCTATAGTATATAGATAAAAACAAAGAACAAAACGGAGGCTATAGATTAGATAAAGAAAAGGGCATCCAAGTAATATTTTCAGTACAAAACATGAACGGATTCTACTTGTTAAGATTGAATGCTTAGTTAACTTCCAATATATTAGGATTCATCAGAGTACATATGTTATTTTCTACACATTATTCATGTCAAATACCCTAATGGACAGTTTGATAGATGACAGTAAGGATCTTACAAAGACACTGCTTTCACGGGCATTTGAAGATCATTTAGCTATAGGCCCTCAAAGAGTCATTGCACAATATAAGATCGAATTACTTCTAAGTTCTAATAAAGGCTTAATAAGTTTGAGCAAATTCGGATCAACATGTTCAAAAGCATTATGATAATATGTTCAAATAATGGCTGATCCCAATCGATTTCAAAACTACAAGTACCCATAGGAGTTACAAAAAACGGTCTGATGAATCTGAAATGATTATTTAGGTAAAAGATTAAAACATAAGTATAAGTTTGCTCATAAGACAAATATTTGTAACAGGAAAATGTGCACGTTAAGCAAGTATTACACTGAAGGGACTAGGCGACTTAACATCAAAAAGATTAAAACAGAAAATATGGAATTTGACAAAATTAGTGGATTATCCATGAGAATAGAGATGAAGATAAATATGTGAAGAAATTTAAATTTTCCACTATTTGTTTATATAACCAAAATGAAAATTAATAGATTTTGTTCGAGAATAAGTATTTCATTTCAAATTGTAAATTTCAATGTTGAAATCGTATATAGAAAATTTGAGAATATAAGGTTTGAAAAGTCAATCTCAAATTCTCCAACTTGAAGTACTTCTAAAACAATGGTAGAGTTTGGTCAAATCTTAATTTGAATTTTTTTGATTTGTTAAATATGAAATTTGAGCCAATTTTAGATTTTTAAATGAAACCATCATTCTCAAACATAACATAAAAGAATATGCAAATTTTAACATTATAATACGAATTTTTATAAAAAAATTCCAAAGAATCATGATGAAGATGATGATATGCTAGATGCTAGCTCCATGAGTTTATATAATAATAGAAATTACACAAAAGTTAATTAACATGTATCAACAAAATAATTACTTAACATCAAGCAACTAATCCATTTACCCATTTTAAATCACATAAAATGCCATATTGTAAGTCCTGCAACTTAAAATAAAGCCAAAATGTGGGTTCTGAGAGCTACTCTTAATTTTGATAAAAAAAATATATATGAGCACCGAATTTTCAAAGGAACTTTCTCATTCTCATGAAGTTCCTCCTGGTTACGACTACATGTTAGGGGGGGTCAAAGTGTGTAGAAGGGGTTCATTTTTTTTAAATGAGAAATGTTGTGATTTAGAGAATTATTTTCTTGGGCACAGCAAGTTGACCATGGATAGAATGAAAAGGAAAAACCTTTAACCAAATTAGAATCAAAGCAAAAGTAGAAAATGGCCATAAGAAATTATATTTCCTCGGTATCCACATACTAGCTAATTGTATCATATTCACTCCCTAATTCTAATAACATACAAGTCACATTTTGTATAATTTGTTTTGATGCGTAATTTAAAAACTATCTAACACTTTATAGTTTTACATTTTACTTATGCTAATCAAAAATATTAAATATCAACGTTGTGCATTATATAGTACGTATGGATGAAATGATGAAAATAAAATAACCCATGTATAATATATTAAGGGAAAATTATTAGAAATTTTTATCAAAGAGTACCTATTAACTGCTACCATCCAAAATTCCGTACTCTTATGGCACATGAAAAGCATTTTGTTGTTTTGTTGTTAAAATCTTGATTTATTAACTGATTTTTGGATGGTAAACGTTAATAGGTACTCTTTGACAAAAAAATAAATTTTATAGGTTGTTTTTGACAAAAAAAAATATTTTAGGTAGTTTTTCATAAAAATTTGTTTTTTCTAAGTAGTTTCTAGCAATTTTCCCCATATTAAAACTGCAATATGTAATTTTCATTTTAAAAAACTTATTTTCATTACGCTTTAGTTGCCAAGTAATCTTCAATATTAAATTTTTATTAATACCTCTCTTTCAAAAGTCTGAATTTTGAGGTACAGTGATGACTACTGATACATGATAAGTATACTTCTGAGGGTAGATTTCAACAATGAGGTAGTTTTGAACATGCCCCTGGAAAAATAAGAGGGGTTTTTACCTTAAGAGAGGATAATGAGTGAGAATAGATTATCAGATTATATGACCCACTAATGAGTGAGAATAGATTATTAGATTATATGACCCACTCTGTATGATGGTATATTTTTCTACAGGAAATGGCTAGGAATCAGATTTTATAATAACAAGAACAAGATACAAGAAAAAAGTGCTCTCATTTATGTTAAGTTACGGATAAGTTTTGCTAATTTCTACTAAAGATCAATCAAAAAAAAAAAACTCTTTGTTACCACTTATCACTAAAAATGGCATAGTTACGTACATATAACCTTCCCACCCCACCTACGTGAGACCCACACTATTTAATGGCATTGGGATCACAGAATGTTATAAGAACAAGAAATAGGAAAAAAATTAAAAAATAAAAAATAAAAAGTAAAAATGGACAAATAAATCCAACAAAAAAAGAAAGAAAAGGGGACCCCAAAAAAGTACAGTAAGATTAAAAAGACCAATGTCAGCCATTAGGATAATGAATAGAACTTCTAAAAAGATATCCCACATATTGATACTAGTACAAGTGATCGCAACCTTGGCCAAATCCGATAATTGCATTTTCTTAGAGCCACTCCTTTATTATAGCTAAAAAAGGCAGCAAATAATTGGCTAAGCTTGCACAAAAAAACACTTTTTCTCCTTAGGCACTTCTAAATTTTGTTTCTTTTTGGCCAATCTGATATACCGTGGTACCTAGTTTTCTATATGCCTCTTGCAACAGCTCAAAGATAACCAACTACTCCAAGGTCATTGGCAGATGAGTATAGTTTATTCAAAAAGGGTTTATTGGTTACTCAGTTTGCTCGATATGGTCAATTGATCATTAATGTGGAGAGAATGCCCCTTTTCCTATCATCTGACTTCTAATTTAATAAGAAGTCAAAACAATTGCAACTTGCAAATACCACTCTAAACATTCTGACACATTCAAACAGCTTTTCTTAAACACTCAGCTAATTTATGCATGCCCTTGAATCATATTAGTGCAGTTCAGGAATATAATTTTTAAATAAGAAAAGAACTTAAAACATTCTTACTTGTAACCACTTTGTGAGCTAAAATATCAGATGCTAGGAGCCAATCAGTTCTGACATACATTGCCTGCAGTGCATAAGTTAAAAAGTTTAATAAACCCAAAAAAGTCATATGCATATATGCTCCAAAGTTGGTAACTTCTAATAAAAATAGACGGACAAGGAGTACAATTTACAAAAAGTGTCGCTTGTGCAATAGGAGTAAGTTGTGATGATGATGAAGTGACACAACAGAGAAGTTCCCAATCATTTCAATTCAAGCTCAACTCAAGCTTAAATTACGGGTAAAAATTAAACAAGCGAACTCAACTTTACAATATTCAGCATGTGAGCTTGTTAATCAAAGAAAAACAATAGATATTACAAGAGATTATCACATGTCCTTTATTCTCAAGCCTAGATTCCCAATTGAATAACGACGATAAGAGTTCTTTTAACATGACCTACATGGCTTGTTCAATAGAAACGAGTAAAATTAATTTTATCCTCTTTTAATTTTAGAGCAGCGTATATCGTCTTGGCCTCAAGTTTGGTTCAACTCGAATTATTTTAATCCAGCCAAGCTCGATAACTAATTTATGAGTTCGACACAAGTTTAATTTGGGGATGAACTTTGTGAAATTCAATCAGACAACATCAAACTGAGGATCATGGCCAGACTCAAATGTCAGCTAATGAACTTACAGCTAACGTCAATTTTTCCTCAAGAATTCGTCTTTCTTTAAAATCATTCATCATCTCCAAAAAGAACATCATGGGAATTTTTTTTACCTAAAATAACATTTACATATTTATCACCATTTACTTCTTTTTATTACCGCCAGTTAAACATGCTTCAACGGTCATATGGTAACTTATTTTACTTGATTTGAACAATTCTGAACTTTGTTGCTGAACAATTCTGAACATTGAAAATTGTGAACAGGTGGCTTTAAGTTAACATTCTGAGATAATATTACTCAAAGCTTCTGCTAGCACCCGGCTCATTGAATCAACTTGATAGCATTCATCAACAATGATATGCCAACTCCAAAACGTGAGGCATATAAGATTTACTATTTTATTCCCACTCAAATGCAGCGAAAGTTGTAAATTGTCCAGAAGTACATCTTATTGCAGAACAGCAGACAACATCACAACATTTACAACTTGAGCAATTATTAGGCATCCAAGCTTTTTAGATTGAACCTCCGGGAAGATACACTGAATTAAATGGGTTTTATGACATGATTAAGACTCCAATAATAGACAACCAATATTAGAAATAGACCCTATTTTTTAAAAATTATTCCAAAAGTCAGCCAGTTGCATGAAACATATAATATTCAAGTGAGAGAACTAGATCAAGGAAAATAGACAAAAACTTGAAATTGATTGGGAATACACAAATGGAGAAACCTTAGGACCCACGAGCATGTTTTTGACCCAACTTTAGTCAACGGTCTTATAATACACAAAGTGTTGCTTGAATTGGCTGAAAAACCAAAGCTGGTTTTCAAAGCTCTGGTTTTATTTCAAAAACTTGTAACTGTGCCTTTGACGTAGCCTTCATATGCCACTTCTATAAATAGAGTTCGGCATAACCATTAACTCTCAAAAAAAAAGTTGATTTCTAAGCTTCCCTTAATAGTATTCAGCCATCTTCGGAAATAAGGTACGGATGGTATTTATGTACTAATGTTCAGTGTTGACTTTCCTCTCTTCTCCCCTCCTCTTTCTTCTCCCTCCCTCTCCTTTCTCCTCATTAACAGGAAATAAGACCATATATAATTGACCATTTCTGAATGCAAAAGAATGTATAATTGACCATTACTGAATGCATGTCACAGGAAATTAGGTGTTCCCATTAATGTCTCCAGCAATTTCACTCACATCATCGACCAGAATGAGTGACAGCCTATCTGAAATTCAATATCAGAAAGGTGTGAAGCATCTTCATGAGAATGGAATTGACAAGGTCCCAAACAAGTACATATTACCCATTACAGAACGTCCAAGTACAGGAAATGAATCACATTTTAAGGAAAACATCAAACTTCCGGTTATAGATTTTGCTGAACTACAAGGCCCTACCCGGTCTCGAGTTCTCAAAGCCCTTACTAAGGCATGTGAACAATATGGTTTCTTTCAGGTCCGTTAACTGAAACATTTAGCAGCACAATGCATTCATGCCAAGTTTTCAAATTGAAAAAAATATATACATAAGCATAAGACTTACCATTTTAAGCTGCTCATACGTATTGCCGCAGGTGGTTAATCATGGCATTTCCACAGATATTATCCATAGGATGACCGAGGTCTGCAAAAGATTTTTCGAGCTCCCCTTCGACGAACGACTCAAGTACATGTCCACAGACATGAAAGCACCAGTTCGATACGGAACTAGCTTTAGTCAGAATAAAGATGGAGTCTATTGTTGGAGAGATTTTTTGAAGCTTGTTTGTCATCCCATGCCGGATCATTTCCTTTCTCAGTGGCCCTCTTCACCAAAAGACCTGAGGTAAATCAGAGACATTATTTATTCTCCTCCACAGCCCTACCAACTATTGCTTTACTACGCAATGAATCTTTTAGGAAATGTGACAGCCACCAGATGATAGATTTTGTGGCTGCTTTTCCATTTTGGAAATAAAGTAGAAACTACTGGTCACCAAATGCCCTCAAAAAAAATTTTTTTTTTTAATTCTAGGTAATCATTTCAATCTAAATTCTTCTACAGGACGCAGGCAGCAACGTACTCAAAGGAAACCAGAAACCTTTTTATGATGTTGATGGAGGCCATTCTAGAAAGCCTTGGACTTTGTACTTCAGAATTGAATTTCACTGAAGAAAAAGAGATTCTGGAAGAATTCCAGGAGGGGAGCCAGATAGTCGTGGCAAATTGTTACCCACCATGTCCAGAACCTGAACTCACACTTGGGATGCCACCACACTCAGACTATGGCTTCCTCACCCTTCTTCTCCAGGATGAGGTCAAGGGTTTGCAAATACAGTTTGAAGAAAAATGGTTGACAGTCGAGCCAATACCAAATGCTTTTGTCATAAACATTGGTGATCATCTAGAGGTAACATATTCTTTCATAAGTTCAATAAAATGAGAGATATATAATCTAGCATGATTCAATGCAATGTTATAATAAACTAAAGTTTCTTTCATCTTTATGTCACAGATATTTAGCAACGGGAGGTATAGGAGTGTGCTACACAGAGTTCTAGTGAATCAAGAGAAAACAAGAGTAACTGTGGCTTCTTTGCACAGTCTTCCCTTTGACCGAGTTATTCAGCCTTCGCCTAAACTCATCAGCAAAAACAATCCACGACGTTACCTGGACACAGATTTTGCTACTTTTCTGGAATATATTTCATCATGTGAGCCAAAGACGAAGGCTTTCCTAGAGTCAAGAAAACTAAATTAAAATGTACATATATGCAAATCAGCCACTCAGCCTAGGCACCTTTTAGAAACAGAATATTATTCATGTACATGAAAATCATACAATATGCCAAACAGTTACTGTTTTTATTTCAAATATCAAGGTAAGATGTATCTAAAACAGTCCAAGAAACAAAAATTTATGAGTCCAAGCAAATTACTTTTTCTTTAGTCAGGCAAAAATTTCACGAGCTTCTAGTTGCTATCGACCTTCAACTGTTCCTAGTTTTTTCACTCAAAATTCTAAAGTAATTAATGACAAGTGAAAAGTCTAATAGAATTATAGAACTACAGCTCCCCAAGGATAACAATGATTACTGCCGTAGAAGCTGGCAAACGCATGGATTCACTAACTTCATAACACTGTGTCGTCAAATGTATCAGAGACATAGAGTATATGTGAATTTGCAAAACTAAGTCGTCAAACACTTCATGTCTATGAGTACTCAAGTAAGCACCCACATTGTTTGGGTGAGCACCTCATGAGTGGAGATGGCAGAAGCCCCTAGTTTGCAGGGCGCTCAAGCTGGCACAAGATGAAACTAAATTCTCTTTGTCCTTTAATTTTCAGCATTATATTAGTTGTAACGAAAATATAATCCATCCATTAACATCCAATCTAAGGGAAAACTAAGTTAAGTTTAAAATACTTTCAGCTTGCCCATATAGATGGCTTTGTTTCAGAAAAACTCGTCTTTTCTTATATCTTAAAACTCCTAAGAAGTTCCCTCTTGCTATTTTCTTTTGTTAATCCATATTGTTGGGATTAAGGTTATGGCATTGTTGCATTGTAGTATGTTCTTCGTGAATATTGCTTGTTCTTAATAAAGGAAACCATTGTTAATAATTGATCCGACATAGTATTTATTGATTGATGACTAGTTCTTTAATACAAAATCTCTTGTGATTTATATTTCAAGTTCATATTTCAATTGATTTTCATAAATCATACAAAATCTCTTTTGCATACTTGGGTTTTCAAATGATTTAACAATGATATTCTTGGTTTTATTCTATTTTGTATCACTATAGCTCTTCGATTAATGATAATCTATTTGATCTGGGAGCCGAAAAGAAGCACAGGGTAGGCACAGGTGGTTGATCTCTTATGCTATGTGATTCTAATAGGGTTAATTGCTTTCAATAGGCATTTTTCACCAATGCTTATGATTAGTTTGATATAACCACTAGGAACTGTGGACAATTCCTTCTCGAGAGAGGGGTTTGAGGAGAGAGCACTCTTGGATACTACAACTTGTTATTTGGAAAAAATTGAATTAATCCTACTTGTGCTTATTTGGGCTTGAAGTAGATAAATAGGATGATTATTCCTTAGGTGCATTTGCGGATCATAAATAAGGTATTTTTGTGTCTAGTAGCTTGGATCTAAAATATAAGGCAGAAGGGTGGTTGTTTAAATTTTTTTAGTTTAAACATAATGCGCAACTTCTACATCTCATATATTTTACTCACAACAGTTAATATGCCCAAAACAAAGTTAAAATAAAGGCTTAAGCTCGTTTCAAGTTAAATTGAACAGAAAACATTGTGCTTGGGTGAGCACTTTGTATGTCTAAAACAGACTCCACAAGATCTTTCCACAAAAGGTCATACACCCAAAAAAGACGTAAAATACAAGATTTATGCCCAATTCAAGTAAAATTGTCCAGGGTGGGAATTTCATGTGCTCGCGAGAAAACTACATAAGGACCTATTGTTTAATGCAACTCAAGCGAACAAATTTCATGCTTGGCGACCATTCTCACTGTCGAATGATGATTTACATTTTACACCTATAACGCCTATAAGTGATCACGTAACCAGCCAAAATACTTGAGCGAGGATCCGAGATGGTAGAAGCTCCAAGACAATTGTGCCCGGGTGAACAAACCATGCTTGGGTGAGCAAGTCCAGCCATATCTTTTGTTTTAGTCTTTCAATTTTGAGTAATAAATGATTTATGACCAAAAAAATTAGCCATGCATTACATCTAGGGGACAATATTAAGTTAGTTTAGGGTGTTTAACATGACTTTCTTGTAAGAGAAAATCGTCTTTGCTTATATCTAAAAACGTCTTTGCGATTTTCTCTTTTCATGTTCTTTGTGAATGTTGTTCGTTCGAACTATTTTAGTAAATGAAACTCTTATTAATGATTAATCATACTTGATGTGTATTTTTTTTGTTCAATTACATGCTAAGATGACGAAAGGGAGTGTTGGGTGACAATTGAACCCAAGACTTTGTCTTCTTAGTCTTCTGTTTTATTATAATGATACCAATTACCAAGTACAAGAAATCAAAAAATGAAAAAATAATCTTCACAATATCCAAAGGTAGATAAAATTTGAAAAAGCTTCAAAATTATATACAAAACTTATCTAATAAAATACAATTCTCCAATCTGCAAGTTAAATGAAGAAATAACTTTAAACATCTAAGTCAACACCAATTGCAGATATGCTTTTCTATTCAATATTCAAGTCCTTGCAAAATGTTCGAGTTGATCTTGCTTTGCAATAACGTAAAACTACTCCCTACAAAAGATTACTATAACTTTTCTAATAGTTTAATGAACATATGCAGATTGTAGACAATATAACGGCACTAAATACGCACTTGCGCTTGCACTTGCATTTTCACTTTCACTTAGTGTTCTACGGTCTATGCAGGAAAACTTTTACTTCATCATGTATTCCAGCTGTGATATTTTTCTCCTACTTATAGCAAGGAGAGTAACTATACAGAGTACAGACTATACTACATTTGAGTTTATTTTTATTCAAAATTAGCCCATTTTTAAAAAAGTTTACACATTTTTACGACATTGCAAACTTGAATAAATAAATTTTTAATGAGCAGAATTTCAATCAATATAAGCTAGATGTAGTATGCTAGATTTTCCAAAAAAGCGCGTGTTGAGAATCGGGTCTGGTCTCAATTAGTGCAAGTACCACTTTCTCCAGTCCAGAAAAGGTCATGGGTTTCATTTTCACCTAGTCCTCCCCTTTCCCTAGCCTACCTTGTAATCTCATGAAAAACAAAAAAGAATTTTCCACAAAAACTAAGCAATTCTTAAAAATCAAATTCATCTATTAAGTGAGCCCAAACTCAAGAACTCGACCGTGCATGTAAGAAAACCTTCTTCGTGATTTTTATTGTTATTGTAATGACAACCTTGACTAACTTTCAAATCGTCAATTTGGTTGAGAACGGAATAAGACCAATTCTTCCACACATCAGGAGCCAAGTGCCAACTCCACATACTTTCATATGCTTATTTGCAAGAGAAAATAAATGTGTGCAACATTTTAAATGATCATTTTGAACCTCAAAATAGTTGCTCCGTGTAAATTGCAAAGCCTACTTAACTAAATATAGGAATAGAACTCGCTTTCCAACGCTGTAATCAGTTATAAGACCATAGTAGCAAATTAAGGAAATTAGCAAGAATCACAGGAGAAGGCCATACTATGACTGCCTTAAATGGTCGTTAAAGAATCACCTTAGCATCTAATGAAGCTCATGTGATGTACAGCTCTCACATAAATGCAATCTGCCTGTTAAGCACGTGATGTTAACTCTAATTTCAGAATCTTAAGGTAGGCAAAGTTCATATTTGCACATACTTCTTCACCTCTGACCAAATTCTCTGGAGTTATTTATCATGACATCAGTTGAGCTGAGTATGAATGGTAAAGCTCTTAGTCATTTCAGTTTAATTATGACCCAAAAAGATATCTATTATAAAAACTGATGGACTTAATGCAAATATACAAGATACATATTTTGCTCCCTCAGTTCCCGTTCTTAAAAATTGATTGAATCGCTACATCATTCACTTACGTCTCTCTCACATGAATTGCTATATTTCTATTTTTGGTCACAATCCACACTATTAATTTTTCTCAACCACACATTTAACTTATCTTTTTATTTCATTCACAAATTTTTCCCAACAGCCCCCTAAAATACACCTTTTTACCCCTTCTCTAGGTAACCACCAATTGTGTACCTGAAGCTGACCCACAAGGAGTACTAGTTAGAGATGGTTATTCAGCCAGCGAGACTCATTAGGATAAGGCCCCACCATTCCTAAAATCTAAGAATTCCAGATTTATTGCCTGCCATTTCAAATGATTAAAGTTAGAGATTCTACAGTTACAAGGTAAAACTTGGCTACTACCTACTGCCTTAAATTTGCTACAGGTAGAATGGAGTGAATGCTGCTAAATTTGTTTGCACAATGAACAAGTAGAGAGACTGCTTAGAATAATTCTAAGGATTAGATGTGCACATGTACACAATACATGCCACTAAATCAGTAACAAGTTTCATTTAAAAACTGTGCACCTCATTTTTCCTAACTACATGCCTGCACCACTCATCATATGCCTAGGCTTCATGAACCCTATTACCTAAATGATGCACAAATCCTGTAAAACAGTGACCCCAAAAACTGAAAAATCGAACATAATAATTTCAAATCAATGCTCACCTAGTGGCAGTTGGTAGAGCTATTCCTACCCCTGATTGTAGTTCAGCTAGTTTATTCAAAATAACAGGACAAAACCACCAAAACTAAACAGAGTGAGAACAATCTGCAATCATTGCCAAACTTCTTTCACAGAATAATTGAATACCAAAACTACTTGTTAATAAGCCATACTCACATGCTCCTCCCTCATAATCTCCTTCCACAAGGTGTTGTTTAAGCTCCAGGTATACACAACTCACACACCAACTTCTCCCAAGTTAGTGTCTGCTTTTCGAACAAATTTCTGTCAACAAATTTTAGCTTTAGATTATAGTGAACAAATCCAAATGTCTGAACAATATAGTAACTCCAATATAATAGGCCAATCAAATTCCTCCGAATCAACCATCAATGGTACGAAGTTAGAAGCAAAAAGCCTACATACATACCACTCGTATCCCTCACCAAGTTAAATCTACTTTATCAAAAAGGAAAAGGAAAAATAATAAATTAACAACTCAATCATCCCCAATGTACTAATCCTCAGTCCTTTATTGTTAATTAAAATTAGAGTTAGGTACAACACTAGAAACAGAACATAGGTAAAGGATGGGCATAATGGCTAAGCAAGTATAAAGCATTAAAGTAAATGGTCAGGGGAAAAAGGCATTAGTTGATATGTTACTCCAAAAGGTCGTTTTACAAAAAGCGTTTCATTATCCTAATACTAGTAAGGGACTACCATCTTGGCTTCCATCCAAGATTTGGGACGGATGTATGTAACTTTAGCCTTATAATAACAAAAAGTAGTTTACCATTGACCAAAATCATTTCGAGCTTCACGTAAACAAGAAGCATGCATAATTTATGAAGCTTATTGGTGACCTTATAATTACAATTATGTACCGAAGTCTTCAGAGTATGTTGTTGTAACATCTAACAGTGCTAAATTGATGAAGGAAATAGGTTTCCGTATCAATTAAACTAGGAAAAAAAAAATTATTATGGGAATTGAAAATGAAAAACATACAATGGAAGGACTTGTTGGTCATTTAAAGAAAGATTTTGCATTGATAATGCAAAATTAGAAATGTAATATCCAAGAAATTACCAACCAACTCAATAGAGTGAAAAAGCAAACTCCTATGCATGAGCGCACATGACTGGAGTCAATTAGGTTTTGTATGTACCTCTGTCACCATTTAAATTTGTTTTATTTATTCTATGTTCGGGTTATTTTAAAGTTGAGTCAATTAGGTTTCAGTTAGATTTTATCCATTTGTCCTATGAGCATACCGGTTACCAGATACCCTACACTTGAGCATGAGTATGGTCAATCGGCGATTCATTTTAGGCCAAAATTATCAAATCTTTTTACAAAATGGACTCAGAATACATGGGTGAAAATCAGATGTTAGATAAAACAATTCCGCAGATGAAAAATTGTTCAAAAACTAAATCATTAATTTGTTTTAAGACAATTCTAACATCAATTAGGGTCTAATTTTAGGGCTAATAAGGACAACAAATTTTAAAGAGAAACTAACAATTCAGAATGTCGTGTAGTAAGCATATACTCCTAAAATCATACTATAATGTCCACTAAAAGTATCTCAAATTAAAAAACTAATTAACCTAATCTACAATTCCGTGTTCCAGTTAATACACCACTAATAAAAAGTAGCATTAATCCAAATTTCAAGACAAATTCTAGCGCAATAATGAAAGAACAAAGTAAAAAAGAACAAATGAAAGAGACAGAGTAATAAGAACAAGGCATAAAAAACAACAATAATATTTTACCTTCTACTTTGAAAATTAGCGCGAAATGGGGACCACAAGATAAGATTGAATTTGAGTAGATGATGTTCTTGCTTTTACACGTAAAATCCAGGAATTTGAGTGAAATTGTTGGCTGGAAATAGAATTGACACTAGAAGATTATCTTCGAATTTTTCACCGCCATTGAAGGATAGTACCTTTTTGAAGTGGTAATTTTTATTCGCAAATTAGATGCGAATCTAATCGGCCCAGCCTATTATATATATTTTTAAAAATATTGTAAGTGTGTATCAAGAATAATGTAAGTAGGTATTTAAGATATTAAAAGTAGACATTAAGGATACATAAATAGAATTAAGGATAATATAAGTAGATATTAAAAATATGATAAGTAGGCATTAATCTGGGAAGGGCTTGACATTTGTCTCTTAAAGAGACAGTCATTCAAGAGAGTAATTAATTTTTATTTTATTTTACGATATGAATTTGTAGAATAGAATATAGGAAATTCTACATGATAGCACCAAGTTTCATGAAACGTCGGTGATAGCACTTTTGTAAGATTTTTCCACATGGTAGCATCCAGTTTATGCACTATCTGACTGTCGTAGCATTTTCCGTTAAATTATTGTTAATTTTTGTTTAATTCATCATTTTGTAAGATTTTTCCACATGGTAGCATTCAATTTTTGATCTTAAATGTTTAATTCACCATTTTAACGTTTAATTCATCCATTAATTTATTAACGCCCTAAATGTTGTAACAATTTTATTGTCATTCAAATTATTGACATTATAAAGTTCAAAGGTGCATTATAAACACTAATAAATAATTCAAAAGGTGCATTTCATAAAGTACAAAAGGTGCATTTCAAGCACTAAGACATACCTACTTAATTGTTACAACATTTAAGGGCATTGATAAATTAATCGGTGAATTAAACGTTAAAATGGTAAATTAAATATTTGAGAGTAAAAATTGGATGCTACCATGTGGAAAAAATCTTACAAAATGATAAATTAAACGGAAATTAATAAGAATTTAATGAAAAATACTACGGCAGTTAGATAGTGCATAAACTGGATGCTATCATGTGAAATTTCTTAAATATTGAATTATTGATGATATACCCTTCTCATATTGGCTATTATTGTTTTGTTTAAAATTTTATAGTATTTATCAATTATTTTTAAATTTATATTTTATTATTAATTTATAAGTTGAAACATAGTTAAATAAGATCTTGTTTGATTTATTTTAATGTTAGTATTATAAAAATCAGCATTTTATAATTATTAAACAAACACATTTTTAAATATTTTCAACTGAATAGGTTTATTGGCAAACGTGCAAAGATCAACTCATACATACTATTACAAATGTTGAAAAATGACAAATTTCATTCTTAAAGAGCATAGACAAGTGGTATTATATTAGTGGTTGATAGTTAATTACATAAAATATTTACCTAATTTAGATACAGATTTTTTTTTTAAGTTGAGCTTAATTAGGTCAAGTATTTATGTTCCGGCTGTGAAGAGAACAATCAACACTCTCAGCAAAGTTGAAGATAATGTTTTTTAGGATTCACAATGGCTATGAACGACAGGGAAGGTCTTAGTAGCTTTTCCAACTATTTCACTCCATATCCTGCACAAGGTAACAAACGAGGGCCGAAGAGGGGTCCTCCTCCGATGATAAAGTCAGTATGGGTTATTATGGAACCACAAATATTGCTTTTAGAGAATTTTAGTGATCTTTTTTTCTGAGAGAAGAATACTTGAAATTCAGTACAAAAAGGTATCCTACCGTTGATGATGTATGGCATCGCATATTTATAATAGTGGGTATGAGGAGGGGTCTCCAAAACCCTAATGGCAATTTAGGCTTTTACCTTGATAGATACTTTCTCGAGACCAGTAGAAAGGGAAATGGGATATTCCTCAAGTCTACGTAGGGTTTAGTGATTTGCTGATTCTTACACTACGGTCTCCCCCTCTGTCTTTCAGTATCTACATTGGTAGGGTACGAGGTAGGTGTGGTGTCTTGCCTTGTACGAGCTTTTCCAGCTTTTTGCATATAATTGCAGTTATCTCTTGACATGTCATCGTATCCGTTGCAACCATCCTGCAGGTATTTGAGGCTCTTCGTTCTCTGTCAGGGTCCTTTTGGTGTGACCGTGCCATTTCTGCGAGTGCTATCGTTCTGGGACTTAGCTGAGAAGTAAGCTTGGTCCTCTAGGGAGCAAAGTATCCCTTCAAAGGTCCCAGCACCTTGGGTAAGACAACTTCGCTTTAAAGAATATGATATATTTAATTGAATAAAAAAGTGAGGTATTTGATAAATAATTTTTAAAAAAATAAGTATTTTTTTACTTTAAAGAAGTCAGTATTTAATAGATTTAATCACGATAATATATATTTGTCTTATTCTTTAAAGTTATATTATTATATATTTCATACTCATAAATTCGTACATTGCAGGAGTTTCTATATTAATAGGATAATAATTGTGAATAGGAGAGAGTTCGAAATATAATAGTCTGTTAAAAATTAAAATATCGTTTTATGATTTTATTTAGACTTTATTATTGTAACACCCCGGCCCAATGAAGCGCCGGTGACTACTCATGGAGACTGTAGATTGGCCCCAAAGACCAACATAAGTTCTTTCAGCGCACTTTGACCTCACTCGTGCGCGCCTGGGAAAACTTCTCATGAACTCACCCATCCTAAGGTTGCTCCACAACAAACACGCTTAATTGTGGAGTTCTTAGTAAATGGGCTCCCATGAAAAGAAGATGCACCTTATTGATATGAGTAGTCTACTAATCCTTTTTTTTCAAGCTAAATCTAGGGTATCACACTCATCCCCCACTTAGGAATACAATTTCCTCGTTAGACCTAGTTTTAGGATTTTTCCCCCCGCTAGGTGCACTGAACACACAATCAGCCACGGTCGCAGGGTTACTCTGATACCATTTGTAACACCCGATCTAACGGACCGCAGGTGACTATTAATGGAGATAGTAGACTTGCTCCACAGACCACATAAGTCTTTCCAACGCACTTTGGCCTCACTCGTGCATGGGAAAACTTTCCATGAGGTCACTCATCATAAGATTGTTCTCCATCAAACACGCTTAACAGTAGAGTTCTTAGCAAATGGACTCCCATAAAAAGAAGATGCACCTTATTAATATGAGTAGTCTATCAATCCTTTTTTTTAAGCTAAATTTAAGGTATCACAACTATTCTTTAATACGATGCACCTTGTTTATAAATTGTTTTGTAATTAGGTGTGTTAGCCCCAGGAATAGCTAGGGTAGTTTATAAAATACCATTTTTTGAAAAAAAAAAAAATAGCCATATAAGTTTATTAAAAATAAATAAATAAATGACAAAAATCTCTATTTTGTTACGAGATAGGTTGAGAGAAAGACAAAGCTACGTGCAAATCAAACCTATGATCATGCTTGAAAAAACGGTCTTTGCTCTAACCGAGACAAGAATCGATTTTTCTGATGCTCATGAATATTGTTAAATGAAGGCTTGTCTTTTTTATTCTATATTCTTAACCAAATATCCTACGTTTTCAGTAGACGGCAAATACAATCCAACTCAATTGGGAGGTATAGTTGTATAGGTTTAACTTTGGGGTAGTAACCACTAACCAGTGGATGGGTATAGATTTATGATGACTTATCGACAGGAGGCAAATATAAGATAGAGAGTGTGCAACAAGTATAAGGTGGTATGGGGCCAACAAGTTGCTAGTCCCAAAAGCTCAAGAGACACTTCATTCAAGGACACTCGTCTAACCTCGAAGTGCCTCATGGTGAGGGCTTCGACAGTCGGAACGTTTTCCAACATTTTTTGCTCTTGATCATAAGAGTGTTCGAGGCGGTGTTGCAATAGACCATGTCTTAAGAGCTTTGATTTGGGCGCTACAAGGTGATGGTTCACCAAACCCGAATATAAAAATTGTCCAAAATTGAGCTCGAGGTCTATATAGATCAATTTTAGCAAAAGATAAGCAAATCGTTACACATCCATCCATTAACATTCTCAAATTGTTGCAAAATAAATATCCCCAAAGTAAACTACAATAACCAGAAAAAAGAAAGAACCATTAATTTACTAGTCATACTCCAGTTCATCAGGAGTTATAGGCCTTTTGAGAGGAATAACAGATTTCTTCTCTACATCCCTTGATAACGCTTTTCTCATATCTGAAAGAGTGTTAAACAAGCATCAGGAAATATTGATATATTGTAGCTTATAAATACTGCTGCAATTAACAACTTTTTTCATCAATGAACTTCAAAAAGGTCTGGAGATTTTACATATCAGTAAAATACAAGGAACTAAGGATTACCTAATCCATCTTCTTCACCAGAATAGTAACGAAGAACTCGTCTGTACACCACATAGCCAAGCTGAGACACAAGACATGCATTAGATGAGCATAAGTATAGCAGAGAATTCACATATATCCAATACTGCTTTCCATGAAAAGTTAGCTTTCCTTGTTTTTTGATAGTTGACAAGAAACAGTATTTGTTTATGATAAACAATTACAAAATAACAGACAGACACACCCAGCATTAGAACAATACTGATTTGTTTGATTGATCAGAAAGGAAAAGAAGTCATCTTGACCTCAAATCTTTACTAGTCCAACGGTCCAACCAGAAAATCTCTTTCCCGTTAAAGGCCCAGGGGTCTCACATGAACAATGGCAGAAAAAAGACCATTATGCTCTGTTCCTAGCCACAGATATTATCTGATTAAATACTTTATTTTGAAAGGATGGATGCAAGCATGCAACTCATGTAAAATAGGTTTGTTGCAAGCCATGTCAATGAACCAATAAAGTTAAAGGCCAAGGTCTAGCCCAACCCATGACATGTTGGTTGCATAAAGGCCCGTGTCTATCTGAACTCATGACAAGTTGGTTGGGGAAAAAGGCTCGTGTCTAGCTGAACTGATGACATGTTGATTGCGAGAAAGGGAGAACCAAGTGTAAACTGGGATAGTATTTATCATCAAGATTTTCTCAAGTCATTCCCTTTACAGGTGTCATTTTCTAACCATCTATTACATGTTTTCTGTGTTGTCTAAAATATATCAGACTTCTCATAGTTCCAAATATATCTGTAAACACCATTGATATATAGTGGTACAAATATATAAAGGTGTCCATCTAAGTTCTCCAATCAATAAAATACTATGTTGGTGACATTAGCAAATCATAAAAGGTCCAAGTTCTAGCACTAAGGCAATGGTTCACATTATTGCATGAGTTCCCGAAGATTCAGCTCTCATTTGTCTTTCTTCCTGCCTTAAGAAAGCTTTACATT
Source organism: Amaranthus tricolor (assembly GCF_026212465.1). Lineage (NCBI taxonomy): Eukaryota > Viridiplantae > Streptophyta > Magnoliopsida > Caryophyllales > Amaranthaceae > Amaranthus > Amaranthus tricolor. Next base: position 29,243,143 of record NC_080051.1, on the reverse strand, counting down.
GTGTTAGGATAGAGAAAAATAGAGGGAAAGAAAGAGGAGGGATTTAAAAGGATAGAAGATCTTTTGTTTGGATAACAAAAAGAGGGGGGAGAGAATTGGATTTGGAGGGAAAATATGGACAATTTGGTTAAGAAAGCAATCTCTCTAATGTGGAAAGATTAGAAGGGAAAACACTTTTTTCCATCCTTTTCCCTTCCCCTTCCCTCAAAACAAACAAGAAAGCACATCAATGTTATCTGAAATGAAATTTAATTCGATACAACACAAACAGAAACAGAAAAGGGAAACGTTAATTTTAGAGCTTTAAAAACATAGGTACAATTTTATTTTACAACAAAAAATGAAATGAGAAAAAAAGAGGCAAGAAAAAAGTCAAAACAACTAAAAAGAAAAGATAAGGAAGAAAAAAAAGGAAAACAAGGGCTTATGGTATTATATATGGTTTTGGGCTTGAAAAAAAAAACATTTAGGAAATGTAATTTCGGAAAATTTAATGTTAAGTTTGGAAACAAAGGTTCTGATACAACATCCGATTGGAAGTTTCCCGTTTTTGGTAACTACTTTCTCATCCAACACCGACTATTTCAAGACAATTATTGCTAGATTATTCCAAAGAAAAAGGAGAATAGAGGGATAATTTACGTTGCTATCTAGTTGATTCTACTTTGTAGTATATTACATTTAATGTTTATACTTTAGGCTCTGTAGTGAAACTCCCTCTCTGGCTTACTCATTGTTCCTTAACAAAAATTTTCTCAGCCAAAAATTTAGAGACTACAGCACAATAACTACAATGGCCTGCACTAAATCAATTTTTCCCCTCTACTTCTCTTGGTGTACTTTTTCCTAATGTAAACTTAGCAGGTTCATTGACCATTTGAAATCCCTTATTCTCTGGCCTAGGTTAGCTTCCCAATAACATATGTGCTAGTCTACTAGCTTAAATGTACGGTTGTTGATTGTATCATACTGATGAAACTAGAACGCCCATCAAATTCAAGGATCTGGTAGTAGTCTCAATTGGCTTGTTTAAAAGCTGCACAGAATCCTAAAATCTGTCTAGAAATAAGAAGGAAAAACAAATCAGGTATTCAGAACTTCCATTCTTACATCATCAGCACACCTTTTTCATCAACTTTTCTTGGAGAACCCTTCCTCCTTCGGTATAATTTCATGTAAACTTTATCCAGGAAACTTTAGCTCATATCTAATTTATCCTGGCCATCAGAAATTAATTGTAATGCTTGAGTAGGCAGAGAATTGCAATATACAAATGCAATGTAAATTTAAGCTTTAATAGGGGTGTACACAGCCATGCTGACTCAGGTACGGGTGTCCAGCTCAGGTACCGATCCAAGAGCAGACTTGTCAAGTTGTAAATTTCTAACTTGGGGACTTGTCTTAGAAGCATCCCAAATGCGGGCATGAGCTCAGGGACACAAATAAAAAATATTCATGTTCAATTATGATTAGTTTATCATATAACTTTTTCCATTAAAAAATTAGAGGTATGATTGTTTAACTAAAAAAATTGTTCTAGAACCGTAATTTCAAGAGGAAAGAAGATCTTAAAAAATGGGAAAAGTGCAAGAGATAAAAAATAAAAGGTATCTTTTTAAACTAAATGAAACATTAGACAGAGTAAAGAGGATAAAAAGAAATGTAACAAGAGGAAAATAAATCACTTTAAAGTGATTGAAATTTAAGACAGTGGTCATTTTGGGCAATTGGGATTGACTTTTCTTTTAACCTCCCTTTTACCAATATCAATAAGTCACAATCCCACGTTACCTCTCACGATTCTCACTTTATCTCTCTCGCCTCAACTGAACAGCACGCTTCCTTCTCTCTCTTCTCCTCTTTGTAAATGCTAGAACTCTAACATGCAATGACTATGGCAGGGAGCAAACCCAATGTTTTCATTTTCCTTGCTTTGTTTTGGTGCCTAAATTTTAACATCTAGGTTTGCAAAAAGCCTAACAAATACTTTCCTTCAATAATATGACTAAGCTGTTTTCCCTCAATCAAGTCCGATCTGTATCATAAGTCAGTACCCGGGTCATGTCATACAGACACGGGTACATCTAGGTCAAGTTTAAAGCTCAAGGTGACCGCAAATAGTACGAGTTCATGTACAACACTTTATACAAATAAATCAAATTAATTAGAAAGGCCATGTACAATATTCCAGTCTTGATTTTACACAGTGAAGCAAAAGAAAGAAAAACATAAATGATGTCAAAAGAACCTTACCTTTTCATACATCTTTATAGCTGGTACATTTGATGCCCGCACAAAAAGGTCGACGAAATAAGCTTTGTCACTACAAAGCTAAGCCAATTTGGTTAGAAGGCAACAGAGCAATAGCCCGTAGCTAACTAGTCCAACATTTCCCTACATTATTGATCATATAAACCAAGTAATACCAACGAAACAGAGCACATACTTATGCACACCTGCAGACAATCAAGCCTCACTGCCACCCTTATACACACAGACTACAATACTGAAAAATATCAATATATTACATAGATAGACATGCTTATTCTAAAAAAACTATAATTGGGTGGAACAGGAAGCATGTCAAGTACTAGAGATCAAGTGAGGATTATTTGCTTTGGTACATTAACTAAAGAATTTAATATCAAGGTTCCACAGCTTTCACTTGCACAATTTAAATGAGTTGTCAGAATTTGATCTTCTAACAATTCGTAAACCCTTCTAGAATTGACAAGTGCAAAGATTAAAGGTATACAAAAAAGAATTTTTTAAACACAGCATACTTTGTGAATCAATAAGCTTTGATGGACAAAAAAGTTATGAATGACTCCAGAGTATGATAGGAAAATCTATGCATAACCCTTGCATTTGGTTGATTAAGATTTGTCCTGGTGTTTTGCCTTTGATTTACATTTATATGCACATAGTAAAAAAAAAAAAAGACATTGCTAGGTAACAACATACTTCATGCAGGTCTTAAATAGATCCAAACATAAGCCTGTCTATCTAAATCTCTAAAATATCTAATTCTCCTCAGGAAATAAAAGCTTCTTAGAAAACAATGTTACCAAGGACTTGACATTAACTAAGTCTTACAAAAATGAGTCTCAAAAAATATTCCATAATGGAACATGATTTACTCTAAGTAGTAAGATACTCACATCTTGTCACTAATGTCTTCTAGTAAGTTCATCAGCTTTTTAGCTAATTGTTGGCGGCGATACTCTGGTGCAACAGTCACAGCTGTAACATGACCGTGCCAAGACTCACCTTGGCCTTCAACTTTTCCCATAACTACAAGAAAGGAAAAAATAATAGTTCAAATAAAATTTTAAAATATTCTGGGTGATTGTATTTTTCATACATAACACAAAATGCCAAACCTTCCATGATCCAAAAAGGCAAGCAGTTGAATGATATATAGGTAAAATTCTAGGAATAATTAACAAGGTGACTGTTTAAAATTGATGGCATCCTATAACTTCATTCAAAACTATGGACAGTATAAAAAATTTATTTGAAGCTACAATGTCTAATGTGGAGCAGCTTAATGGCGAGCTTTACTTAATAATGTGGTCAGGCACAAAATAATTTTACTAAAGGGCTTTTTAGAAAGCTAAAAAATAAGGTTTTAGTGCCAAGACTAAGTTTTGAATGGAGCAGCATGGCTAGCTTTCAAAGCCAAAGGTTACAAATATCATCACACAGCTCTGCAAAACATCAATCAACAACAAATAGAATTATAGCCGAATAAAAATAGAAACAGTCGACTGCGAAAAAAAGGCCATCACTGGCCCATCACACATCCTTAGCCACAGTTCATACTCCAAAAGGAATACAGTACACAAAGCCTTTGGTGGCAGTGGTGAACCTACATTTCACACATCTGGATTACATCTCTATATATTTGAATATTGTCAGGTAAGAGACTTTTATTTCACAAAAAAAATGCAATAATCGAAACAGTAAGAGCCGTTTGCACCAATGCAAAAATGTTGATAACTTCCAATAAACAACACATTCCATAACGCCAATGTTATTAATGGCTCTCACCTGGGTGGTGTTTGGAGGGATGAATCTCAGATGTACACAATCAACTTTGTTTGTGATAACAAAGATCTTGTTTTTGATTCATCATATGCAAGTTTACACAAATCAAAAGTGCACATGAGTTCATGAGTCATTTTAATATATCCATCATCACCCAAACTATAAATTTTTTGCCTCATTGAGAATGGACTTAGACAGTAAGAATGTCAAACTAATACTATTTCAAAAAAAAAGAATTATAGTCCCGAATGTGACGGTAGAAGTACTAAATAAATCTGATTCCAAAAACCAAGTACCAGAAATGAACACAAATGTGAGAGAGCAATTGGATGAAAACATACTGTAACCCATAATTCGATTGCTGGGGCCTTCAGCAACATGGAAATAATCAGGCCATCTAGCCAAATAGGTCATGTAGAACGACATATTGAACTGCTCACAAATTCAAATTTTGCCAAGCAAACAGAAAAAGGATCAATAACCAGTACAAACTTAACAAGTATAGCAACTCATAACAAGTATAGAAATTGACTTACAGTTTCTGTAAGATGGTCCAAATTTACAGAAGCAAAGCGAAGAAGATCGTTGCAGCAGAACTTACGAATGGTAGTCATAGCCCAAAATTTTCAGCCCTACAAATTTAATCAGGAAACAAAAAGATAAAATTAGCATTAATTTGAGCAAATTACGAACGAACGAAAACCCATAAAAGTAAAGCATCTTTAATGTGTGAAAGCAATGAAGTCCACATATCAATTGAAACCCTAATTTTGAAAAGCAATGGAGAATTCGGGATTCCAAAACAAGAGGAAGATCAAACACTTACGTTGCTTCAAAAGTTAATTTTGCCACGGAAAGCAGAAATCAACCGAAGAAATGAAGTGGTTTTAACCTACACAAGTAGTATTTGTAAGATTCGGCTCATGGGTTCATACAGCTCATGGGACGACATGGGTTGATTGCAAATTTGCAACTCGTGTTTTAAACGAGTTTTAAAGTTAATGTTTATTTTTTAAAAAAATAATTTTCAAATTAGAACTTTAAAGTTTAGCACTTTTGCTAATTACAACCTTAATATTTATTTTTTACGAATTACATTTATCAAAGTATTGAAGTTTGTAGTTCTTGTAGTTCAAACCAAAAACACATAACTTTGACCATTTAACCTAAAATTCCTACCACTGAAATGGTCGAAATTATGTGCTTTGGCTTGAACCTACAAACTTTGATACTTTGGTGGATGTAATTCGCAAAAAAATAGATATTGATGTTGTAATTCACAAAAGTGCTAAATTTTAAAGCTATAATTTCAAATTATTCTTTTAAAATAATTAAATTAAATTCACATATTAAAGACTTAAAGTTAAGTTCATATCCTCTCAAAATAAGTTAAGTTCAAAACATCGGGTTTATTTTGAACTTTTTTACATCCACACGATAATATACTCCTTTTCTCAATTAAATATCTCATTTGTTGTTTTCAACAATATTCTATAATCACTCTAGATTTATTTTATTTTCAATTTATAATTTAAAGCATATTATGACTTCTTGTCTTGATTTGTCAAAGGACATTATATTAAAATTAACTTCTTATAATTTTTCATCAAGTACAATCATACATTATGGTAAAAGTTTGGAAAATTTCAAGTATCACGAATAAAGAGAGTTCTGTCAAATGTAATTCATTTATTGGTTAAAGAAAAATGTCATGACATTTAGTCTTCATCAATATCTTTACCATTAAAGTATCTTTAAACAAATTTTCAAAAAAATGAACATAATAAAACAACTTTCAACTTTATTCCAAAACTAAGCGTGAAATTTCCAAACCTGAGGTTTTTGACTGTTCGCAGTTAATAAATGCAAACAGGTCAAAAAAGACAAAATAGTTGTTCGCAGTTAGTAACTGTGATAATAGCACGGTCAACTCTATCGTATGCAACAAGGTGAAAGTCATACAACCTCGTGAGCTCCAGGTACGGGATGACCCTTTCATCGATCACCCATGGAACGGAATCTGGATGCCCAGTGACTAACGTGTCTGTATCGGACACTTATGAATATGGAGTTATACATAAGTTACTTGTATGTTATCATTAATAAAATGCAAATCACAACTATTGTACAACTAACCTGAGCATTCCAAAGAGGAGTGCTCCTGTGCTCCTGCTGCATAGTTAAGACACTAGAGTCTTGGGGTCCTGGAGCTGCTGGATCCATCTCCTCTACTACTGTGTCCGCAGTAATTTTAGTTAATATTCCTATTATGTAATTATGTATCATACATTTGTGTTGTAAGTTTAACATTATTATATATGTTATAGAGTATCATACTAGTATAATATATATAGTATATGTTAACTGGAATCACATGTTCTAGTGTTGTGACCTTCACTCCCACAACGACGACAATTATTTTGTTTCTTTCTACCCTCATCCATTTCTTGGCAATTCTCTTAGACTTAGTCCTTCCTTTACCACGAATTTGATCGGGATCATGTCTAAATTCAAAGCCCGTGTATTGCGACCATGACCTCTGTTGGCACTCTTAGGTTTTGATAATGACTGCACTTTATATAAACAAATGTATTTTTAGAGATTGTATGCAGGTCGATATCCGGTCTTGTTAAGGATAGTTGATAGTGCCTATTACTTAGTCTATGAACGTGTACTCATCAAAAGAATTTAATGAAGTTAGATAAGGTATATCGCTTAGGATGTCAAATGTAGACAGGAGGTCTACTGTTCCCAAGTTTGATGATCTAACGTTACTGGAAAATAAAAACAGTGCATTATTCCCAGACTGGAGTCTGGAGAAGATACGTCTGCTGGAAAATTTTGATTAAGTTATTTTCTGAATTTTTAGTTGATGTATTAGTTAAAATTAATTTGTTGCATTATTTATTAATTAAGTTAATTGGCAAAATATTTTATAATCACCTAAAAATATAACCGTGTGATTTTCTAAAAATGGAATATTTCTTCCTTTTTTTTCTCCTTTTAAAAATAGGCTTTTATTTTGGATCTAATTCTAGTAAGTAACTAATTTACCTATTATTAGAAAAAGGAAAACCGTGGCTTTTACTTGTAAATCATTTGTACATCTATTTTACCTTTTATTAAGGAAATAACCGTGGCTTTTAAACCTTGTAAATTCAAGATCCATATTATTCTCCTTATTTTTAGGGTAAGGGAATAATGAGTAGTTACTTCCTTTTTTATTAACTAAATTAACTCTATAAATACAAGACTTGTTTGTTTCAAAAATTAAGCACTCTATGAGCCTTGAAAATCATAAGTGAGTTTGGAAAAATTAACAAGAAATATTTTGTTCAAAAATTGCCAATTAATTTATAATATTTTCTTGTGCAACTCTTTAATTTTATTTTTAGAAAATTTATCCTTGCAAAGGGTTTTTGAAAGAATTGTTGTAACTAGACTTGGGTAAGTCTAGAGGAGAATTAGAAAGCTTTTAGTAAAGCTAGAGAAGAGAATAGCTTTGAGTAAAGTTAAGAGAGAAGCTTTGAGTGAAGCAAAAGAAAAGTTGGCCTAGTAGGAGAAGCTTTGAGTGAAGCAAAAGAACTAGTAACCTACATTTGAAAAAATAAGCAAATTTGATTAAAACCCTAAAAAACTACATATATACTAAAAAAAACGCAAACAAGTTTACCTTTGAGCAATCTAGAGTATTACAGACTAATTTTGAAGTGTCAAATTGAAAGAAGAATGCAAGAAATTGATGGATTGAATCTATGGTTTTAAAGGGAGAATGTCGAGTGATAAGCTAGGGTTTTGAGAATTGGGGAAAATGAAAAAAATAAAAAGATCTGCGTATTTGTGGAGCATTCTACTGCGAACAGGTCAAAATTGGTCAAAGGGCTGTTTGCAGTTACTAACTACGAACAGTTATTTGACCTATTTTGACCTGTTCGCAGTTAGTAACTGTGAACAGCCCCAAACCTCAGGTTTGGGAATTTCACGCTTAGTTTTGGAATAAAGTTGAAAGTTATATTATTTTGTTCAATTTTTTGAGAAATTGGATTAGACATTTCAAATTTTCCATTTATTTATAGTTAAATTGAGTAGAGGATATAACATACTACATGATATGTTGCTGACAATTTCCAAAATTACAGAATTAATCATACATATAACTGTCAAAATTGAATATGTCTACTGTATAATATATCTGGCTTTATTTTTTAATATCATGTGTTTATATATATCGATGCTAACAAAATCGTACATTACATGAGTTTTTACGCTAATTATAGATATTTAGGATTGAAATATATGTGTGTGTATATATATATATATATATATATATATATATATATATATATATATATATATATATATATATATATATATATATATTGTATGATATATGACTTAGAATAGTAATAATGGATTGAACCATTTAGAGGTTGTTTGTGCCTCATAATTTTCTTCTATTTCTGTTTTAATTGCTTGTTTAAAATAATTGTTTAATTGGCATTTTTGAGTAAGTATAGTAAATGAAAATTTTTTTGAAGTGCAAATTCTTAAAAACGACTGTAGGAATGTAGTTATCAAGAGGAGGGTTTGTAAATACAATTCCCGTGTTACTTGTAATTTCTCGTTCAATTGAACATAAAAAATAATTTCTAAGAATTTCACAAAGAAAATAGTTTTAAAAGAAATGAAAATTTCCAATGGAATTTTAGTCATCTTTCTTATTTGATTATTGATTTGTTAGAATTTCAATTGATTAGTAATTTAATTCTACAATTGTAAATAAATCTTTTTTAAAAATTTGTGTGTTAGGATAATTTTTTGTTTCATATAACCCCATTGGGCCTTTGTATAGTTAGCCCACCTTTCTACTTATTATATTGAAAATTTGAAAAAAATAAGACAATTAAACAACTTATTTCCCAAAATAAGTTCCGTGAAAACTTAATTTCCAAAATAAGCTCCGTGAAAACTTAATTTCCAAAATAAGCGTCCGTATATCCAAACCTAGGTTTGGCAAGAGTCGCTGTTAGTAACAGCGAAAGAGAAAAAAAAAATTAAAAGCCTAAAGTCGCTGTTACTAACAGCAACTTTAAAAAAAAAAAAATTTTTTTTTAAGTCGCTGTTAGTAACAACAACTTAATGCGTTTTAAGTTTTCAGTTGTTAGTTACTTCCTTATTCCAGCTGACGAGGTGAAGGAGTTACCAGTTAACCTTAAAGTCGTTGTTAGTAACAGCGACTTTGGGCTTTTAGTTTTTTTTTTTTTCTCTTTCGCTGTTACTAACAACAACTCTTGCCAAACCTAGGTTTGGATGTACGGAAGCTTATTTTGGGAAATAAGTTTTCATGGAGCTTATTTTGGGAAATAAGTTGTTTAATTGTCTTATTTTTTCAAATTTTCGATTATATTTTTATATACACCAAAATTTGGTCGAGTTCGTCTCAAATTGACACCAAGAGTGGGTTGGCCCAATTTGCACGTGTAAAAATATCACACGTTTTTCCTTCTTTTTTTCATTTTCTGGGCATTTATCAATTTTGACCAAAGGTATCAATTTTAACGCAAAGTAATACTTAAACATATCAATTAAAGTAAAAAATTTCAATTTGAACCTATAAGTGATCAATTTTAACGTTAAACTGATCAATTTCTACCTAAATATGTTTCATTTACTTTTGAGACACTGTTCATTTATCACTCTTAAATTGCATTTTATTATTAATCTATAAGTTAAAACATAGTCATGTGGGATCTTATTTGATTCGTTTTGATGTAAAGATTATTAATATCAACTTTTTATAATTTTTAATTATACATAACTCGATTTATTAAGGATTAAATAAGTACATTGGATAGAGTGTATAAAGTAAATGGGACACTTAAGATGAATAGGAGAGAGTATTATTCTATCATTGTATGGATGAATTTCAAACAACAAATAAATGGTCAATAAAACCATCAATAATAGTGTTAAAACTATTAACATATAAAATTTGAACTAAATGCTATACAATATATCTATACAGTTTGAATACTTATTTTTAAAACGATAATTGAAGATTAGAAGTTCAAAATTGAGTTAGATTATAAAACATCATTGTCAAATTATATGTCATAATTTAACTATTAACATATTCAATTTGAATTAAAACCTATAAAATATCTTTATAGACTTTGAAATACTTATTTTGAAAACGATAATTGAAGCTTATACGTTTAAAATTGAGCTAGATCATAAAATATCAATTGTCAATTTATGTGTCATAATTTAACTACTAACATATTCAATTTGAACTATTTATAAATATATATAAACGTGTTGAGGAAAAAATAATATCACTATTATTGATCGATGATTAAAGAGTACAAGTACTCTTATGTTCCATTAGAACCATCATGTTGCATTGAATAAAAGTACTTGTATTGTACAATGTTTTAACAATATTATTGATAGTGTTATTGACTATTCATTTGTTGTTTGAAATTCATCCATAGAATGATAAAATAATATCATTTTATTAACTTCGTTCTTAAATTGTGAAACATAACCATATTTAGGTAGAAATTGATCAATTTAACGTCAAAATTGATCACAAATAGGTCAGAATTGAAAATGTTTATGTTAATTGATCCGTTTAAAGTTTACTTTAAATTGAAATTAATACCTTTAAGATCAAAATTGATACCTTTAAGATTAAAATTGAAAAATTCCCAGAAAATGAAAAAAACGAGAGAAAGCATGTGAGGTTGATACACGCGTAAATCGGGCCGACCTACTCGTGGTCTCAATTTGAGACGGTTTCGGCTAAGACCAGCTGTTGTATATATACTCACATTATCAATGAGAAAAGGCAAGGGAAAATATTATTCCAACATGGTATCAAAGCCGATGGTTCGATAAAAATTAAAAAATGGTAGGTTTGAAAAGAATGACGTTCCTACCCTAATTGACTACACCCACATGCTAATTTGACGGGGGTTCACATGTGAGGTGGGGGGGGGGGGGTGGTGTTGGGATAAGTTATCACATATCGACAAATTGAAAATGGTGTGCACGCTTTATAAGCTATCGAAGACCTTCTTCCCATTGCCATATGGTTTCGGGAAGGTATATGTCCTTGGTTTATGAAGTGTGTGCACCTCGTGTCTCCCCGTTAACATGCTGATATTCACAATAAGTCCAGCCTAATTTAACATGGTGGATTGGAATAAAAGTCTAGATAATTAATTTAAATTTTTTGGAATAAAAGTCTAGATAATTGATTTAGAATTTTTGGCTATACATTTTGAAATGGTGGATTGGTGGTGATCGATTATTGTAATAAGGCTGAGTTAAGCAACAAGATCACTGATGAGTTTGTGAATGATATAGTTGTAGCTTATTTGAATGCAATTTATTATTCGCGTCGTTTTAGAATATAAAAACTCAACATGAACAATTACCGTAAATAATATATGGAAAAATGTAATTTTTTTATATATTATTATTATCATTAGTTTATTGTAGATGACCAAGCTTTCTAAAGATATGACAAACACACAAGATGAAAGACTAACCAAATCCACTATCTATGCATATGCGATATTCGTTGGTTGACAAAATCTTAGTCATCATATCCAAGAGATTACACACTATAACAATCTTGATTAAACTCAACCACTTTATTTTGATTTCAACCTTAATAAAGTGATATTTGTATAGAATAAAGGCCTATATTTCAACAGCAAGTTTAAAATGATTTTACTGTAAAATAAACTCATATAAGTAATTTATTGACAAATATAAAAAAACTATAATATGAATTTAGATTAACTCTTATACAGAAAATAATTTTTATTGTAAAATAATTTAAATTTTTCCAATTAAAGTCATTTTATAATACGACAATTTTAATAAAAAATAAATTAATATTTCACATGCATTTCTGTAGTGTATATTAATTCGAGTTCCATCATAAAGAAGCCCCACTTCACTTTATAGTTCTTGGTTTCTTGCACATGACATATGAGTATATGACACACCACATGACTACATGACCCAAATTTTCACACCCACAAACGCACTTCATAGTTTTTACATTTCAATCTACCAACCAAAAATCTCATCGAAATTCCGACCAAAATGTCATCGCCGCCGGAAAAACCATCGGATTTAGACGAAACCTCTGAATCAAGAAACAAAGCAAGACTAGCAATCATGGAACTCGCTAACATGATAAGCATTCCCATGGCGTTAAACGCCATTGTTCGTCTCAAAGTTCCTACCGCTATGTGGTCTTCCAACCCTAAAACCCCTCTAACACCTTCCCAAATTATCCCCTTAATCCTCCCCAACAATCCTCACGCCGATGCCGATAATCTCGGCCGTCTCCTCCGCTTACTCTCTACATACGGGGTATTTTCCGAACACCCACCTCTTCCAGGAGAATCTTCTAGAAGGTATTTAGTAACTGAAATCGGAAGAACTCTGGTTGGTGATGATGAAAATGGGATTTCGCACGGGGAGTACTTGCTGCAACACCATCAAGAAGCGCTTGTGAAAGCTTGGTTGTTGGTTGATCGTGCGGTTATTGGTCCGACTTCGAAGACTCCATTTGAGGTGGGGAATGGGGAACCTGCGTATGAGTATTATGGGAAGAGTGAAGAGATGAATGGGCTTATGCAACGAGCAATGGCGGGTGTGTCTGTGCCGTTTATGAAGGCGGTGTTATATGGTGGTTATGATGGGTTTGATGGGGTTGTAAGATTGATTGATGTCGGAGGAAGTGCTGGTGATTGTTTGAAGATGATTATGGGGAAATATGGAGGGATTAAAGAAGGGATTAATTTTGATCTTCCTGAAGTTGTTGCTCAAGCTCCTCAAATTCCAGGTGAATGAATATCATCTTCATTAATTTTTTTTTTTGTTTTGAGTTTTGACCAATGAAATAGTTCTTTGTGAAATGAAGCTAGCCGGTTCTTGATAGCCTTGTTCTATTTGCTTTTTGTTACTATTTACTTTTCACCCTTAATTTATAAATTTTATAATTTTTAATGATGCATAATTAAAATGTTGTATGTAAATTTTATTAATATTAATTATAATTTTTAATTATATATAATTAGATATATTAATAATTAAATTAAGGTATTGATAAACATGTAAAAACCAATGAGATAATCAATAGGAGAGAGCAGTTGTTTGGTTTATGTTTTGGGGCAAGTATATCATGGAGTAGCAAATTTAGAGAATTTACACATAGCTTAGGAATTTAATCATTAAAGGGAGTGTTGGTAACTCTAAAAAAAACAATTTTTAGGAATTTTGTAATTTCAGGGAAATAAAAATTCCCTTCAAAAAATTAATTTTGTAATTATGGTACAATACTTCTAAAATGTGTTAGAAATAGGGGTAAATAGCTTAATAGGTTGGGATAATGTGATTTATTTATCAAATATTATTGGCTGGTTTGACCATCTAGAAACATTGGCTGACCAGCTATTCAAGCTCATAAGACACTTGTTCAAGCATGAAGCACCACCTTCTAATTTATGAGCAAGATTGAGTTCGTTTCTCCACACTTAAGCCTACCTCGATTCAGCCAAGCTGTGATCGACCAAAAATTGGCTAGCTCGACCAACATGCTTGTTCAAGCACATTTGGTTCTAATTCAAGCACGGACTTCATTAGCTCACTTCTTGCTCGCTCCTCAATGCTCGTTCAAGCACTTACCTTCCTCGTTTGAGCAACCCACATGTTCTGCTACTGACTTGTTGCCCCTTTGCTGCTTGTTTGAGCATCCATCTTGTTTGTTCGATTAACCTTCTACGCATGCCACTGATTATCTCGTGACTGCTCATTCGAGCAACTCTTCTTTCACGCTCTTGGGGACATTCTTGCACATGGGATGGCGTGGCTCTTGCAATTAACAAACTTAAATGCATTATTTGCACTTGAATCACTAAGCTAATATACTTGTTTGGTGAACATGGCCATTGGGCATGGTAAGCATACATTGGCCATTTCATCTTCCCCATCTCTAATAAACCCTGCCTTTTTTAGTTTTTCAGTAGGTTCGTGTCCAGGTATGCCACGACCCACGAGTTCATTTGCCCGCACGTGAGGCTACTAAGTTTAAAAAACTAAAAATTTGATGTATTTTTATGATAATTTTGTATATATATTTTTGTATTAGATTTTTTCTGTATCTGCGAGTATATGTGTTCTCACTCACTTTTTTTCTTTGGTTTGTCACTGCTCTTGCGTCTACCCCGCTAACTGCTCACAATGTGTGTACTGTTTACTTATGGCGTAATTGCTTCTCCCCAGCTTGAACAGTTTTCTGTATCTTGAACTTGACCTAACATTCAAGACAACTCTATATTAGTGTGTCAACAAAGTAGTGTAAGCCAGGCTCTATCTTGCTTTCTTCTGGCCTTCTGGGTTCTGCACTCTTGTATAACAAACATTGCTCTGCAGAAAGTCACCTTGTACCCATGTTCTTGGTCTGACTTGTGTATAGACTAGATATTGTGCTTTTAAGTCAGGTCCTTTCAACACATTTTTCAGTTCCATACCACTTCTTAGGCTTGCACTACCCACATGTGAGATATCTGCAATATTCCCTTTGAGAAGATTGACGTGAGCATTAGGCATTGAGATCCGAGGCTTAGTCAGATTGTCTAAGCTTGTGTTCATGTGATCAAAAGCTTCTGAATCTGTTATCCAGTTGTACTGCGTAGTTGTATTATTGTTAGGATGCATAGTTGTATTATTGTTAGGATGATTTGTCCCTCATGGACGAATTAAAAATGGTATGCACACTTTATAACTTATTGAAGCCCTTCCTCCCATTACTATATGGTTTTGGGATGGTATTTTTTTGACTTATAAAGTGTGTGCATCTGAACAGTATGGTAGAAGACCATGTTTGCAAATGTAAGGCCAGCAAAGCTGCTATCCAATTCATCTTCTGTTTGTGTCTGAAAGACTAGGAAGAAGTTTCAAAAGCTTCTTCAACTGGTGAGACGTGATGGTTGCTGGACTTGAGTCTCATAGAAAACAGGAATATAGGTTGAACAGTACTATCGTTTTTTTAGTTAAATATTTTTTAAATTTTGGATTATTTTTTTTATCACTATCTATGGCCATATGATTGGGGGTCCTAACTTCTCTTATGTGAAGATATGCTATTGTAGTTTTGTAGTGTTTTTATAGATATCTGTTTTGGGATGAAAGTAGTGATTGTTGTTTGCTTAATTGTATTTAGGTGTGATCCATGTGGGTGGTGACATGTTCAAATCAATCCCTTCTGGTGATGCTATCTTCATGAAGGTACATATTTGGCCATTTGTGCATCTTTTTTATTATTGTTGTTGTGCTTCTTGCATGATTGTACAATTCAAAATCCCACCCTTTTGTAAATTGTTAGTATAATCTTTTGAATACCTCTTATTCTATCAAATGCCGCATTCAAAATTGCACCAATTGAGAAAAAGGTGGGGTCACATGGGCCCACATGAAAGGAGTGAATAAGGAACTAGTTACCAACTAAGGGAAAATTGTTAGATGGGCTATGTGGTGATGATAATTTGATAATGATAAATAGTTGAATCTCATGAGGGCATAAGGGAAAAGTTACAGATAAGGAAATAAGACATTTGATGTGAATATGCAAAAAGAGAAACTGAGATACTTCATTAGAATAGGAGATATTAATGTTTATAAAGGGATGAAAACCTTTTTCCATCCCAATTTTCCATTTTGAATCCCTTGTCATTGTCAAATAAGCAATGGAAAATGCAAAAAGCAGTTTTTTTTGGGTTTCTCCCAAACCAAACACCCCCTTAATTAGAGTTTAAGATTTTGTATGTAACACACGACTACATTTGTATTAGCTAATTAATCTAACTTACTGAATTTGTCTTGTATAATGGTGTTATAACTAAGAATGCGATCTATATTGGTATAGCATTCCTGATAAGCATAGCAAATGGAACTTCTATATATGGAAAAAAGATTGTAGAACTCATACTTTTATGCACATTTGGGTATCATCAGAGTTCTGATTTAGCGAGAGACAACTTTTATCTCTTTCCTTACAAAATAAGAACTAAAGGCGGCGTGCAATTCACTAGCTAGTTCCATTCATAGTTTACCACTACTATGCTTCCACACTACCTCAACTAAGATGATGTTTGTTGACTATCAACTTGCAATTCTTCCTTCTAATGTTCACATGTTCTGTTATATCATAATAGTATATTATTTCAACCCATTATATGTTGTGTCCACCAATTCTTTCATTTAAGTCATATGGATATGTCTATGAATCATAGACAACAGTCCTGACTCAAGTTCATTATGATCAATGAAGATATCTTGTACTTATTTTCTGTATCATTCATCCCAAATCGTTAATGTTAGATAGATCCTTTGATCAATTTTTAGAGCACTCGTAAATGGAGACTAAATGATGTGGTAGTTTATTTTTTTTGCTACTCAATGTCAAGTTGTCAACACAGCTGAATTGATAGGATATTTATCTTTGTTAGTGAAAGATCATAAATCTATTACCTTCTAGGCAAGAGAGTCGTGAAATTGATGTCTTCATCTAGGAATGAAACCGCCTCAAAATATATCCACTCCTCAACATGTTTGGTTGTTGGACATTTGAGTTATATGCACAAGGATTATTCCTATTACTAATCCAACCAGTGCTCCTGGATTTCTCTGTGATCTCTTTGATGGATCTGTTGTACGCCGAATCATTTTCACAGCATCAGGGTTGTATAGCATATTGTTAGTAACTTGTCAGGCTATTCGGCTTAAAAATTTTGTCCTTTGATCATTGAATATGTTCAACAACCAAATAATTTCAAGTTATCTGAAGCTGCAATTCAATACTTTCCAGGGGTTTCTTGTTCATATCAATCAAGTTTTTGGGTTCTAGTTTTTTGGCCACATACTCTTGTTAATAGGATGCTTGAACTCATAGTTATCCTGTATTTATTTTACTCTCGTGAATCTTACAAGTTAGAGTTTCTATCAAAAATGAATCAAACATTTCAGTAGAGCTTTTTCCCTCACGTTTTTTTACACGAACTTCTCTTTTTAACATTTTAACTATCTGGAAGTTGTGGAATTGGAAGCAGTTTGCAGAAGCAAGAGGTTCCCTTAGTTCCTGCAATGTATTGTTTCCATCTTTATCAATATGCCACTGTCTGATGAACTATTTTGCTTATTGGTGCAGTGGGTACTAACTACATGGACTGACGATGAAATCAAGCTGATAATGAAGAACTGTTACGATGCCCTCCCAGCAGGAGGGAAGTTGGTAGCCTGTGAGCCAGTGTTGCCCGATACCACTGACGAAAGTCATCGGACACGTGCCCTCCTTTCCGGAGACATCTTCGTCATGACAATCTATGGAGCCAAAGGCAGACATCGGATGGAGGAAGAGTACCGACAGCTAGGAAGCTCTGCAGGTTTTCCTCATTTCAGAGCTGTGCACATTGACTATTTCTTCACAATCCTTGAATTCCAAAAGTAGTTCTGATAGTGTATCTTATTAGGTTACTATTTATGCAAAATAATCGTTTCTGTACCTCAAATATGGGATAGTATCTACTATCTAGGATAGTTATAGTCGAATTGAATTTGGGTCGAATATCATAAGATCTTGATCCAGACCCAAAACTATGTTGAAAACAGGAGGTAAGCAAGGAAAGTAAAGGGAGAGAAATAGAACCATGACATTTCTTAATTCCTAAACACCAAGAGGAGATTTTTTTGTGTTTTAATAAAATGTACCACATCTGAAAAAACAATGTAGTGACGTTTTTATATTCATACATTAGCGGAGATCCCCAGTCCATCGCAGCTTCATTGCCATGTTCGTACGATCATTTTTTTCCGTTGTAAGTTTGTTGCCCACTTTTATTTTCTAATGACTAATTATTTTTCGTCGCAATTCTATCGTGAATAGAGCGATGACATCTTTTTCCGTCACTAAATGGCGGTTGCAATCTCAACATTTCTTTTATCAGAGTATAGAGAAAATCTTATTTTTTTGCCTCCATGTTTTGGTGTCATTGCGTATATGTCCTAGGATAAGTTCAGTTGTTTAGCTCAAGTGGTATTAAAAATATGGAATACAAAAAATTTGACCTATCGATACTAATATATGACTCCATATATAAACATGACTTAGTAAGATAATAAATAAATGCACTTAGAAAGCATATAATACTTTTTGGCAAACCCAACTTTAAAATTAATATGGACTTTAAATGGGTCGGGCTTTCAATGCCCTGTCCGGCCAAACTCGACTTTTTACTATTAAAAATTATTTTAATTCTTATTTATCAATTTATAACAATTAAATTATCATTTATAATAATTAGATTGAAAAAATATTAATAATTTCATTGACATTGTTATTTATAATATTTAAATTATACATTAATTATACTATTTACAAAGGCCCATTTTCGACCCTTATTGAGCTCTTTAATAGCTCGTTTCATTTTAATCATAGTATAGCCCATTTTCAGCCCGACCCATTTTTAGCCCTGCCCTTACAAGGCCCTTCTAGAAAACGGGCTGGATAAGGGCTCAAAATGGAGGCCCGGCCCTTTGAACATCCCTAATGATGACCTATGATGTTAACCAAGAGCCAAGAGAGTGATTAGAAGATGATCAACAATTTTCTGCTGAAAAACAAGTACAATTTAATTAATTAATGATTAAAAATGCCCATAATTAATTAATTAATGATTTAGTTAGTACTAATCTCTTGGTTATAGATGCTCTGACTGCAAAGATTACTTGCAACTTCCATCCATAAACCTTTGTAGAAAGCAGGCTCAGTCTCACATGGATTGAACTGTCTATCTTAAACTATATTGCGAAATATTATGCTTGGACTATTACGTAAGCAAGAAAAGCACCCAAAAAAATACTTACAAGATATACTCTCTTGATAAAAAGAGTTCTTTTATGTTTTAATCACTTTTTATTTGTCACAAACTCACTATTGAACATATTATCTTTAGGGCCCACATTATTGTGTTGTGATTCTAATGGTTTTTTAAGCTTATCTTGATAAAATCGATAGTAAAGAAACCAACTCAATTATTAACTTAATTGTCAAACTTTCAAAATATATTATATATTTTATTATATCCTTCAGCAATCTATTTGAAATGAGGGATAAATAAAATTTAAATATATGACTATTCTGTAACATTAATTTCTGATACATTATGATTAATAGTTGAATTCAAAAGACATATTATTAATCTATCAAAGACAAGTGCAAAACCCTACAAATATCATTTTACAAATGCGACTAAAATCACATTTTTGCACTATATGGACTACATTTTAAGCTTTCTAGTTCGCAATGAAATGTCCAAGAGTCATTCACTCTTACTCGTGTCCTTGTAATGAAGATCTAATGAAGTATAATATATTTTAGAGTTTTAACTATCAATAGAAGTTTTACCTTAAGATAATTTCTTAATATGATATCAGAAGTCAACACGTACAAAAATATCACAGATTTAATATCACTCATCTTACATTTTAAATAAAATATTTGTACATAATAAACTATAGAGTATGAGCTTATACTTCTCCTTTATATTATTATAATATTATATATATATGTTATATACCCGAATAAATTGAAGAGTTAGTTAACATAGCTTAGACGAAAATAAGTAAAACCAAAATATATATAATAATAATAAAAAAAGGCAAGTATAAAAGTACAGATGCTGAGAGCGAGAGGTAGAAGAACTGTAGAAGGATGTTGTCACAAGGAAAGGCATATGCTTGGAAGATGCCAAGTAGCAAACCCCACTTCTCTCAACATTATGCTTTTCACATATTACTTTATACCAAAAAGTGACTACACACCACTATCACCTTTAGGGATCGTTCTTAACATGTGTAAGATGTTTGATTGTATATAATATTTTAGATTAAAATTTTAAAAATTAAGTAAAAAATAAGTTTATATTAAGTTATATTATTTTGATTTATTTCCATAACTAATTTTTTTAGTCTCTAGATTCTTTTAAACGTAAAATAAATACATTTTCAAAAATTATTATGTATTTTTAGTCTATGCTTAACTACTAAATAACTCTCCCTCTTTTTCTTTCTTTCTTTCTCCAATTAAATTGCTCTCATCTCATGACCTAAAAAGGGGAGACTGGAACTTCCCCTTATATATCATACATATACTCCATCAAATAGAAACCCTCTTTAACAAACCCCTCACCAACCACCACCACGTAACACTCGTCACACTCCAGCCTCGTTTTTCCGAGACTGGAGTGTGTTCGAGGTGCCACTATCCTACATCGAAGGATGAATGTTGGTGGTGTCGAAGTTTGTATTTTGTCCTCTTCGAGTCGTTATTATGACCGAAGAAATTTGAGCTAAAACGATTTGAAGAATAAAAACCGCGCACCTTTCAAGTGTGCGGTTTTTTCTTACGGTTTATATAGGGCAACTTGGATCCTTTGGCATTTTCGCTTCCTCCGACGATCCCTTTATAACTTATACCAAGCTCTTCATGCTTCAATGAAGTGGGCCTCGAGGAAATTTTCGAAAGGGCAAAGCAGATTATCTTTATTCTTCTCTGCTATTCCTTCTATACACAATATATAAATTAGTAGAAAAAAAAAACAAAAAATATTAATGTAGTGATGTTATTATGGTAAGTGAGTCATGAATTATCATGTATTTTTCTGAGTGAAGAGTTTGTGTTTTTTCTTATTTTGCAGCTATTTATATTTTGTATCATTAATATATTTCTGTTGTTATTAATTATTAATGTCATATACTTCCTGTTTGATCAACTCCGATCTCAGGTGGGTTTTGAGTGTGATATTTGGGTCGGGTTTATTATATTTTTTTGAGTTATTCTTGTTAGAGATCATTTTTTGATAAGACGAGTTCAAAATAAAAAGTCTATATATTAATATTTTGTATTAGTTATGCTATTTAATTTATGTCTAAACTGCGTGTCAGGGTGAGACTATCTCATTCCCATACAATAATTTTTGTAGTTTTTTGTGTGTGAAAATATATTCACAATCTTATCTGATTTTTAATTTATCTGATATGTTATAGATTGAGTCGAGTAATGCTCGTATATATTTAGCGAATTACTTTTTTGTTTAATTTCTTTGCATTTTATTTATTAAATTGTTAATTTGTTTGTATTAGCAAGTCAGTTGATTCGCTTTTCTGTGGCTGGGATATTGACCTTGACAAAATAATAGTGTAATGGACTATGGAGGTCATTATGTCATTATATATTTTCATTGTGCCTCATCTAATTTTTTTTTTAAATGCGCTCATTTGAAAATTTAATACGCGTATATAATTAGTTATGTTAAAAAATTCTAATATTGGTAGAGTTTAATTTCAAGTAATTATAAATATTAAGTTTGTTTATTATGATATTTTTTGATGGTGTAAAAATAAATTTAATATGGATTCTCACTAATATTTTTTGTTTTGTAATGATTTTCTAAATTTTATTTAGGGTAATGCTATTTACAGTCCATAAAAATTAGCAAATTCTCTTTAACATCAATAATTTTAAATTTTTAAGAGAATTTAATTTAGAAATTGAAAAATAATTAGTATTTTTTATAATGATTTTAACTTCTTAAGAAAGAATAAATAGTAAAATAAAAAAAATATGATTAAATGCTTATGTTTTAATTTTATATATTTCGTAAGATATCATTTTAAAAACATATGGTAATGAAAGAATGAACTTTTATTGCACCTCTAAAACTCTAACTTTAAAATGCACCAAGAAAGTTCTAATAAATTTGAAGTAACTTTAAAATCAATAAGTTCTAAACATATTTATTTATAAAAAAATTAAACATATTTAATTAGATATACTCAGGCTTTTTAAATGTTTTGATATTAGCATATAACTATAATAACTTTTTTCTCTATAAAATAAACTCTTATAATCCTATTTTAAAAGGGGAAATCTAATAATGTATACTGAACCAACTTAACTACTATTCTTCTATTTTACTATATTTTAAATAATTCAACATTTATAAATTTTTTAACCAACTATTATATCAAGAGAGAATTAGAGTTAGATTGTTGTGGTTGGTATAGCTCTGATCGGAAATTTATGAGTAATTTGTAATAGGTTCATTTCTAAAAGGTAATGTTCGAACTTTTTTAAGTAGGTTTTCATATTAAATTGTAAGTTTTTAAAATAGATTAAACATAAAAGTTAAAAAAAAAAATACTCTAGAAAACTAAATCTTATTTCAGCTAGAATATAAATTATTAATTTCAGATTAAATTTTAAAATCAAATTTCACCTAATTCTCTTCTTAGCTTAATTTACTTTCTAATAAAAAATGATACTCACGTGGGTATTATGTGAGTATGCTATAAACTTAGGAAAATTTACCCAGAATAATCCAACCTATTCACGATTTTCCTACAATAATCCCAACTATCGATTAACCATGAATAATTCCAACTATTGACTCACTTAAACTGTGCTGTTGTTGCTCTTGTTTTTACCGGTGCAACAGGTAATTTTCTGGCATTTAGTCAATAGTTGGGATTATTGTAGGAAAATCGTAAATAGGTTGGATTATTCTGGGTAAATTTTCCATTTTTTTAA
Organism: Amaranthus tricolor; assembly: GCF_026212465.1. NCBI lineage: Eukaryota > Viridiplantae > Streptophyta > Magnoliopsida > Caryophyllales > Amaranthaceae > Amaranthus > Amaranthus tricolor. The sequence goes on along the minus strand of NC_080051.1, from coordinate 29,220,423 downwards.
ATATTTATCTTTTTTTTATATTCAAAATGACTTGCTACAATAGGTAGCAGGTCACCCGGGTGTACCCAAGGCAAAGACCCTCCTAAGTTCGGATTATTCATGATTAATCGATAGTTGGGATTATTGTAGGAAAATTGTAAATAGGTTGTATTATTCTGGGTAAATTTATATAATGTCTCTCCTAATGAAATGCACGCACTAACATGCTGATTGCTGAATATAACCAATAAGAATATTACAGATCGCGTCTTACATTATAATAGCCTTATACAACAATATTCAAAATCAAACATATTTTTCTCATACTCAAAACAAAATAATATAATTTAAATCAACTGAATTGAATAGAATATTAATTATGCAAACAAAAAACCAAGAATTAATCAACCCGAATACTATAGTATAACGCAACCGAACAGACGAATATATTAATTGACTAAAAATTTATAATTTGTAACTATTATAATACGTGACTGAACCTATACAATTACATAATTATGTATTTAAATTCAAATTTTTTTAAATACATTTTTAAAAATATTTTTAACATTATATGATCTAAATATTTTAGATCAACCCTAGTTATTTATAAAATATTAAAAATAATTTCAAGACTAAATCCCGTGTGGGAGTTTATTAAATTGTTTTGAATAATGGAGTATCTCCTACTAGAAGCTACCATTATAACTTTATAAGATTTTCTTATCCATTAACTTACTCTTTCTTCAAATTTCAAGACTAACAATTATTTTCAATTTCAAAATCATTATCATCATAACTAGAGTATCCCGCTCATAAAAAACTATGATCAGAGTCTGAGGAGGGAAGAAAGACGACAACTCATACGGTCATACCCATAGAGGAGAGTGTGGTCAAAGAATCCCTCGGCTCGAGAAGAGTTTTCAATTTCAAGATGCAATACCTTTTCAAAAACATACACAAATTCTCACGTTGAATTGATCGTATCTATTAAGTTGACCTAATATACACATATTATTTTAAAGTAATAACTTATAATCTTAAAGTGATCGCTTATAATTTAAAAGTAATTACTTAATCTAGTCTTAAAGTCACCACTTATAATCTTAAAACAATTAATTACAATCTTAAAGTGATCAATTAGAATTATATGTTAATTACATAGGCTAGTTTCATGGTGAAACAGTCTAATACTCTAATACAAGACTTGTTGAAACATAAAAGACTTCTATCCACACAAAGCATCAAATCCAAATCAAATTGTACTTCCACCTTTTCAAACTCGAGGAATCTATGTTCAAACTTGACTAGCCTTAACCCGAATCATTTAATCAAAAAATCTATTAATAATGAATTGTATAACATATATAACATATAACACAGAAAAGATGACGGTATGGATTCGCGCTACTTCCAAATCAAAATCAAAAAACTAAAATCCCATGACTTTGGAACTAAATTCAAGCAAGGGCTCCAATGTACTAGGAGCAAACTTGCGAGCAAAAAGATAACATACAGATGTTCTTTTCGAGTTATACCAACACTGCTTCCTATAATTCCGAATTTTTTCTATGAAAGCTTCCGTAATATTTTCTCCTACAAATGTAGACGGATGAGGTCCGCCTTGGGACCAATCCACCCAAGTCAAGGTGCGATTCGAATTAAGAGACGGGTGGAATATGTTGAGGTAAGTCGCAATGTAGTGCTCGTCAGGAAAGCAAGGCGGAGGGCAGTATTTCCTAAAGAGATCATAGTACTTGTAATCTGATATGATTTCGACTGCCAAAGCTCGGCTAATCTCAAACCATTGAGCCCCTTTTCGCCATTGTTCAACCACGATGAGTGGTCTCATGTGTCGATCATAGCGCCCACGACCAAAACGGGTTGGATCATCATACGACTCCACGAAAGTGTGAGGAGATTCGATGATGTATCTGTATACAGTTTGGAAATTGTAAACGGGGATGCAACTCTCGGATAGAAGCACAAAACGCTCATTTGAGAAGTCGAGGAGAGCGTTGGCTAAAAGCCTCTTTTCGGCATCTGCCAGTGAAACATCACCCCACATAACTTCCTGTAAGGGAGAGTGAAATGAGTTATTCAGGTTATTTGTATGCATCACAAACAGAGAAAAGAATGTGAACATATCAAATGCTCATCAAAATTACTATTTCATTTTCATCCTAGTTTATCACTATCATACCCAGTATATCCTGCTCATAATAGCTATGATGAGGGTCTAAAAGGGTTGGATAACGGCATTACCATACCTTTATCAAATGAGATAAGGAAGTTGCAGCTCTCATAAATTTGTTATTGAGCTTGTACATAACAAGACTCGCATATTATGAGAGTTGACTGTACACAAACCTGATGAGGTTCCATCCTAAAATCAATTGGTAATAAGAAGAGTAGCCCATCAAGCTTATATGTTAGTCAACCTCTCTTTAATTTTGTGGGATCACATGTGAATTATTTTTCCAACGGCGGCTAATGAGACCCTCGGCTTAAGAATGACCTGCAAAGGAAACATGTGTCCTAGAACTCCATTTCGATCCTAGTTTGTTGTCAATATTCTAATCCAATAAAGAAGCAGCAAAGTGGACTGATTCTAGACATTTCTATACCAGATTGAGCTGGCCGAAATGCACTTTGAACCAAAATTTGCAGCAACACCATTTCACTTAGGAGAGCAATTCTCAGCAGAAACTTCTATTGTTGTACATGTAAACTTACATAAGCCCAAAATTAACTGATACATCACTCGTGAATAGGCCTGTGCAATGGGCCGGATAAGGGTCGGGCCCATTAAGCCCAATCCAACACAGCCCATTTATCTTGTTCAATTTTTAGGGACGTACTGGATTCTCCGACCTTATCTACGATTTAAAATTATTATACAAGTGTTGGCTAAACTTGGTCAGCTGACAAAATTAAGAAAATAGAGTGATTCATGCTGTTACGGATTTTATTCTGTATGTAATCTGATATTTTAATCAGTGCTAGACATAATGCAAATTACAAATTACTTCTATATAACTTGAATCCAGCAGCAGTCAGCAAAGTGTCGTATTTTCTCATAAATGTGGTATTCAAAGCTAAGTGTTAATTGTACATTACTAAAGCTCATTTTAAATTTACAAAGGCCTGTTTTTAACCCTCTTATAACCCGTTTTAAGCCTGACCCTTACATAACCCTTTTAAAAACTGGTTGGATAAGGGCTGAAAACGGGGTCCGGCCGTTCAACACCCCTACTCCTGAGATGGATGTACAAAACGTTTTAAAGGGCTTAACCACAAAAGAAATTGGTTGATTAGAGATACTACATTCATGCCAATATACAAATGCCTGAAGAAAACATATTAGACAAGCTCTCATTGTTCCATCATAAGTAAATCACATGGTGTCTAGTAGTCTACAATAATTCCACTTTCCAACAAACCATAGAGCCAAATTCATTTCCAACAAACCATATATATCCCAAATTATGTTCCCTCATAAGCAAATTTATTGGCTGGTTTGGCGAATTGGAAATTTTGACAAATATGTCAGATTTTTAATTGTTTAGTGAAAATTATTGTTGGAAGTGTATTAGCAAAAAGAGTGGATTAAAAGACAAAAGTCAATAAAAAAAATTACTCATGCTAGTTTTTTGGTTTTGGCTTAAAATCTCTTTTTTCAACTGGCTTAAAAGTCATTTGTCAAATACTTTTTTTAATTGTCTAACTGATCGACCAAATACCAAAAGTAAACAAAAAGGCAATTTGCCGAACACCCCCAAAACATTCTTTTTGTTTTCCCCCAAAACTATACTCCTTGAGCAATCTAATAGAAAATTTTTTACCACTCAGCTACACCTTGGTTATTTCCTCTCCGGTCTTAAGAGTAAATAACTACCCTTTTTTCAGGAATAGCTACTCCTATCATGATTTATAACTACAATATATCGGCTAGCAGCTACCACTCTTCCAAATAGACTATACAGTATATCTAAACATCAGCTTAAACTTTTAGTTAGAATAGTTCCTTAATTCTTACTGATGCAAAAAATGTTGTCTAACCTCATTTTATTCCACCTCTCCAAAAAATATAATTTTCCAACTTTAAATCCTTCCATTCTCAATTTGAATCTGGTTCTCACGGAACACTCTTCTACCTTTGATTTTATAAAAAAGTATGATGTTCTTTTCATTTCATGAGTCATGACGAAGATTGGGCGTTAGCTAGTTAGTTGATCAAGGATCAATCATAATTTCCGCAACTGTCATCTTTTTTCCAGCTCTCTCGAGTCTACATTTAGAAATGTAAAACATAAGGCGACAACTATATTCATACATACTATATTAGTTCATAATACCACTCATGGTTAGAAATCTAAGCATTATTAAGTGACAAATTTGTTGAGTATTTAGAGCATGTAAGACAATATCCAAAAGTTTAAAATATAACTAAGCAAAAACATAACAATGAGAACAAAATCTGAGCTGCTCGACCATGTGCTCGTAAGAGCAAGGTGTTGGTCGTTCGAGCATGGTTTGTTTATGCTTGTTCGAGCGCCATATATGCTCATTCGAACACTTAGGAAATTTCGCGTCAGAAAGTTTTTGATAGTGATTTTGTTTCATGCTCGTTCGAGCACTTTGGAACAGAACATTTGTTTGTAGATCTTTCATTTCATGGAGTGTTGTGTTGTTATGAACTAATGTTTTACTTGATATAATTAGTAAATGGATTTGGATGAATCATTGCTACCCTACTCTATAAATAAGAGTTGGTGCATGAAATCATTTACACTTTGATTACATCTTGAACATCAATTTCTGAGTTGATCTTTATCTCAATCTCTTGAAACATAAAAGAGAATTATAATTATAATTTTTACATAAACACATAATCATTTAGTTCAATTGGTTTGTACTAATCGATTGATGTGATTGATTGTATCTCATTGTGAATTTTCGGTCTCATCACCCAAATACCTTTGTGGGGGAAATATCACAATAGGAAAGCTTGTAATCAACTTCAATCCATATCAAGATTTCTGGGTGACGTTCATCGTCGCAAACTAATCTTTTTTACGGTGTTGTTCATTTCATGGTTAATTCAAAGTAAGGAGTCCATTGCCATATACAAAGGTTCCGCATTATTATTTCTAATAAAATTTCACATACAACCCAAATTAGTACACCAGACTTGATTCAAAACAGTATGACTCTAATCAACCAAAGCACCAGAAATTCCTCACAAGGACATGTCTTCTTTTCTTAGATAAGAAAGAAATTGCAATCACTAAGCCCTAAGTCATCTTTTTTCCTGAGAAATCTTTCTCCCAAAACAAACATCCTCTAATTACAAGCTACCCTGTTGTATGGATGGTTGAAAGGTTAAATCTTGACGATAAGATCAAAGGATCAAGCATTGATACCATCACCTTAATTCATGAGTCAAAAACAGTTTCACAGGATTCGCTAATCTCTTTGCAAATCATAAATCAAAAAAGCGAATTATGGTCGGTATTGAATTATTCTTGGGCCAATTTGAGTGAATAGCGAATTCATAAAGCGAATTAGCTTACACCGGTCAAAAGCCCCAATGAAATTAAGCCCGTTGACATAGACCAGGTGAATTAGAACACGCCCGTGTGAACAATTTGTTGTAAATTAACTGTCTCGGTATCAAACATTTTAATTACCATTTAACTATCTATTTATACTTGAATAAGCTAAAATTGACCAACAAGCTTTTTTTCTTAAACAACCCCGTATCTAGCCATAAAAAAATTAAGCCCATTGATTTAGACTAGTTGAATTTGAACACGCCCGTGAGAGCAACTTTTTGTAATTAACTGATTCTCGGTATCAAACAGTTTCATTACCATTTAACCATCTATTTGTACCTGAATAAGCCAAGCTATTTCGCCAAATACCCCCTAATAACTTGTCCATAATTAGCAATTCAATCTAAACAAAAGTATACTTCTAGGTAAATTTTCACATACATAGAACAACGTAACATGCATAAATCATGATACACTAAAACAAGCAATTACATAAACATAGAAAACAGCATACCTTACTAGGAATTTGGCGACCAAAGAAGACAGAATCAGGAGAAACCTGAAACACAAATCCAGCCTGAGTATGCACATAAATTGAATAAAACCCTTGATGACCACTAAAAAACTTCTCCCACAAAGGCAAAAGAGGCAAAGAACCCCTTGTCAAGAACATAAAAGCCACTTTAGGTACCCTTTTAAAAGGGTACCCTTCAATTTTAGGAAACAATGAAGCTCTCCACAACAACTCTTGATCTGATAAACCATGATTCAACTCTTTTGGATGAGCTATATTTTCTATACTTAAACAATCAATTTGCCCACATTTTTGATCCTTCTGCTCAATAACATCACAATCAGTAGCATTATTTTGAAATGATTCTTTATAGATCTTGTAATAATTATCAAAATTAAAAGTTGACCTTTGAGAAGTTGAAACTAAACCAGTAAGAATACCACCAATGAAGACCATTAAAAAGACTATAAATCTAACAAGCTTGGAAGATGTATCTTTTTTGAAATACCCATGTTGAGCTACTAAAGATTCATCCTTTTCTGGTCTAACACTATTTCTCATCATTATTTTCTTCCTTTTTTGGTGAGATGATGAAGTAGTACTATTCATAGCCAGTTAATTAACAAAACCATGATGAAAATTAAATCTCTATGTTTTGGTGTGGAAATGGGAGAGTTGTGGGTGGAAATCTTTGTGAGAAGGTGGAGGAGGATGAAGTGTACTAGTCAAACAGAAGAGTTTTCTTTCTGGGTTTTTGGTTGAATGGAAATTGGAATTGGTTAGATTGTGGGGGTTCTGACTGATTTGTCAATAAGTCCCAAATTCTAAGGGCAGCAGCAACGGAGAAACTCAGAGACATGTGGGACTTGGATTAAAAAAAACGGTTGTACAGCATATGATTTGTAAATTGTACTAGAGTTGCGTACAATTATTCGGTAGATGGTAGGGAAGTTGGAAATTTGTGGGGAGGCTCTATCTCCCACATCGGCAAACGGTTCATGGACCAGATCGTCAACATTTAAGCTTATACGTAATATTTTAGATTATATTTTTATCTGTACAGTAGAAATTGAAGTGTCTCTTTCATTATAGTGTATTTTGCAAATTGAAGAGTTTAGAATGTGATGTATTAAGATTAAACGAATATAGAAAGTATTTTTTTTTAACTAATTCAACTAACTTTAAAGTGGTTAAATTTAATTTGATTCAATAAAAATAAGTTAAACAGGTTAAAAATAGAGTTTTATTTCATAGGGACCAAATTTTATGTCAATTGATGAATAAGTATTATTTTTAGGAAAAGTTGTGAGTTTGATCTTCACTAAGTATTTCAATTTTATAATTTTAATATTAATATCATAAGAATGGCCAACGAAGCCATAGAGGTCAAACAATCATGGATACATTTCAAGGCTTTAGGGGCATTTGTTCCTTGGAAGACATTTCCATTTTTCCATGGTTTTTGGTTTTGTCAAGCACACGACAAATTATCATGAAACTTGAAAGCATAAGAAAACTCCGCACAAGCCACTATTTTAATCAACGTAAGATGACAGGCAAGATACTTCCTCGATCGATGGCACGACGTTACTGAGTCAACATACAAATGCACCAAGCCTAAGGATTATGAAAGACAACACTTGTATCGAGCGAGTGATACATTCTTCTGTGCAGTGACGCTTGCAGGTGATTATAGCTGAAGACAGAGAAGAGCCCGTCACATTTGGCCTCTGGGTGTGAACTGTATAACTACAAAGATTAATATGTTACTTCTACTTGCAACTTCAGAAATGCCGCTGCACTATCTCACCAACGTAAGCAAGAACATCGAACACCAAAGTCAAGACTATAATCTGATAGAGATTCGGGCAAAGGAGCAGTATTGTCTGTATTATCCAAGAATAGAACAGCACAAGAAGCATTAGAAGAACGACAGACACGCTGGAAAGACAAATGCTAAACCCTGAACTTTTACATTCGATTGGGGATGCCATGGAGAATAAGAAATATGCAATACGATTAAGCTTCTCTATCAAGCAGTCAATTAGCTGAACCAAACCAGTTTTATTCATGTCTGAAAAACGTAATGAAGTGTAGTACGTTTGTATGTCATCAAGCCAACCTTTTTCGATAGCCACATAATGAATCAGGACACTGAATAAGAAACTAGCTAGGGTTTCCTAAATCCTAGGCGGTACGAATCAAAACACTCAAATGGATGAAATCACAAGAAATTCAATAAAAAGTAACACCCTTTAACTATATAGTCTGCATTCCTATATTCTACCAGAACAGTTAACTAGCAAACAGAAGCATAAACGGATATGAATGTCGGGCTATTTCGGGGCCGGTTCAAGTTGTGATATTGTCTAATATAAGCATACCTATACCTTTAGAAGAAAGTCTATAATCCTAAATATTTAGCCCAACTATAAAATAGTCTTTCATTCACCCAATGTCAAAAAGAGGGCGAGAAAGACCAATGATGAGTTGGAGGGTAGGAGTGGAAAAGAATATGAAGGATTTAGATTTTAGATTAATGGTCAACAAAGAAGAAGAATTCATTTGGACGACCACTAGAATTGATCTATTGATTCATGTAGTCGACTACTATTGGTTGGGATATAGGCAAAAAATAAATACATCAAGCAAAGTTATGATGGCTTTTTGAAATCCCATTGTCTAGTATTCATCAAATTTCCATATAAACTGCCAGAGTATAGATTTTCTTCTAAACTAATACAATCAAAAGATTCAAAACTCCTAAGTTTAAAATTTAATTAACATTTCATCATGCACAATGACTCATTGCCTATCAATCACACAACTTTGCCAAGCTTCCAGCTTTCATTCAACAACAGAAGCATATTATGGGCAATTCTACAACAATCAAGAATACCAAGAGCTTCTAATAAATTCACAACCAAATTTACATATTAAGACATCATACCTCATTGGATATGTGGCAGCCGAAAAACCTAACCAAAGTAAGATTAAATCCATATTGCCTATCCCTTCTAAGATCATCAAAATGTTTTAACCATCACATGATTCATTGATGTCCTCAATTATGGTCAGTTTTGGGTTAATTTTTGCCATTGTGAGCAAATTACGAATAAAAAACGAATTAGCTAGTGAGTTATGTTATGCGGGTTTAGCACCTGAGCAATGAGAAGTCTCCCAAACTTCAACACCTTCAACATTTTCCCTTGTAACAAACAGCCTATTTCCACCTCCTTCAATACTTCTAATGATCCCACGCTCTGCATCCTCCACCTTATCTACATAATTCCTCCTATACAAACCCCATTTCCTCTCTCCTCCCTCTCCTTCCTCTGTAACTTCTCTATCTGGAACCCTCGACCAAGCTTCCAATCCCCCATCTCTTCCAACGAACACATTTCCCTGATCGCAATGCACAACTACACTTCCCTCGATCTTCCAATTGCCTCTCAAACCCAGGTTTGGATCCTCCAAATACACCCATGGGTCCGCACCCAATTTCCTCAAATCAGCCACACCCAAATCACCTGTTTTAGAACCCACTTTCGCCAAAAATAACCCGTCTGGATCAACATCAACATCTGCCATTGTATCCCCCAATCTACTGCTCCGAATCACCCCACCCGGCTCATTAGTTTCCCATACCATCTCCATTGACCTCGGATCCCAAATCCGGACATAACCTGAGTACCCAAACGCCCCACAATTCACCGAGCTTCCTACCAACAATCCTACTTGTGGGACCCACCTAAGTTTCTTAATAGCAGAAGATTTAGACGAATTACCGGACTGTCTACCAATTTCCGCCACAACTTTTAGTGTAGATTTATCAATTATAAGAACAGCATTCTCCCCATGTTGACACTCAAATGCAGCAGAAAACACCGAATCCCCTGCATCCCCCACTACAGCGGTTACACGAGATTTACGAACCCGAGTATCAGAATCATCCTCCCAATAAACAGAACCCACGTGATTCTTCTTAGAGTAAAAATGAAGTCCAGAAAAAGAAAACGACCCAACAGCAGAAATCTCAGGAGAGATTGGCCCAACAGAGGAAATATAATCAAGATGGGTACGAACAGTAGAAGAGTAAGAAAGAGTAAAAGGATCATAAAACGAGATCTGCCCAGAATGAGCAAGGACGATAGAAGAAGAAGCGGAGAAAGCAGAGATGATTGGAGAAGATGGAGGTATGAGAGAGGTAATGAAGGAAGCGTCGAAAGGCAAAAAAGGGGGAGGAGATAGAAAGGAAGGGGGTTGGATGCCATAGAACTGGAGCTCGTTGAGGAGTTGCTGGTAGGAAAAATGGCTGAAAATGGTGGAAGGAAGGCGGCGAGCACGGAGGAGGGAAAGAAGAGAAGAGAAAATTTGTGGGTCGCGGTCGATGAAGATGGGTTGAGTTGTGGTGGAGAGAGAAGTTAGGAAGGTGGATTGGAGGGTGGTTGTGGTGGTTACGAAGATTTTGCCGCCGATGTTGAGCTTGATTTGTTCGTTAGAGTTGAGATTGGGATTGGTATTTGAGTGTATGGTTGCCATGGAGATTTGGATTAATTGTACTCCCTTTTAGAATTTTGGAGTTGATCACAATTGAAAATGAGCCTATTGTGAATCCAATAATTCAAGTTCTTCAACAATTGTAGAGACGACGTAGGCAGAAGTGACAGTATTTTAGGCTTAGGAATAGTTAGGATGGACTCCATCTAACCCTTTGGAATAGCAGCTTGACATATCCAGGCAACAAACTTTTGCAAGAGACTGTTTTGATTAGACAACCTTCAAATAATTAATTCGTATATTTAATAAATATATTAAGATGTGTCTAACGGTAAGGTTGTCTTATATAAAAGAGTTTGTGTTGAGTCAAATAGCGTTATTTCAAATATATATAAAAAGTATTTGATAAATAGTTTTTTTTTTAATGATTTTTTTACTTTGTTTTTGACTTTTTAATTAAATAAAAGAAAGATATAAAATTATGGATATAAAATAGGTGAGACAAGTCTGAATGGAAATTTGATGAAAATTATATGAAAACAAATTGCAAGCATGTGGACTCCATTCAATACTTGAACGAACATTTTAGAAATTCAACATGCAATCCCATTCAATGATTCCATCAATTTACACGTACGATCATAGTACAAAAACAAGGGCATGGCATCTGCAGTGTTGAAAAGGTTTTAAATTAGAACAGGACGATTGCCATTGATTATAATCATCGATGACTAGTAAAAGCTTCCAGAGTGACCGAGTCCATTCATCTAGTGCGCGGTCCTTTCTCTTAACCCCTGCGATGCATCAGCAGAGATTTGCAAACAAACAGCTCTTGACTTTGCTCCAGAATCAGAAGATTGTACAGAGACGACAACAAATTACTATTCCATCTTTGTCCCAAAAACTACAATTAATAATAATATTTTCCATAATTGTATTCTCCCCAATGTGTAAATAGTACCTACAGGCTACAGCAACCAAAAATTCTATCTATACATAATTTTTTGTCTAACCCACCCCAACAAACAGAAAGATCAAACATATCAGCATTTTTCCTAAGTAATTAGAAGATCCCACCACCATCCAAACCAAAATGCATCGGATGTGGCTTACATTACTAACGAACTCAAGCTTCGTCAAAATCCCATAATCTTAGCACTTATGTTTAACAATGGTTCAAGGGCACTTGGAGCAAACTTGCGAGCAAAAAGGTAACATAGAGGTGTTCTTTGTGAATTATACCAACATTCCGTCCCATTATTTCGTAAATTCTGTATAAAAGCTTCTGTAATATTTTCTTTCCCGTAACTTGTGGGGTGTGGCCCTCCAAAATACCAATCCACCCAAGTCACAGTGCGATTAGCATTGAGGGGTGCATGGAATATATGGAGGTAAGTGGGAATGTAGTGCTCGTCAGGGTAGCAGGATGGATGGCAGTATTTCCTGAATAAATCATAGTATTTGTAGTCGGATATGATTTCAATAGCTAGAGCTCGAGTTATCTCAAACCACTGAGACCCTTTTCTCCACTGATGGAGCTTTATATCAGGTCCCATTCGCCAGTTATAGCGTCCACGACCATAACGAGAAGGATCATCATAAGACTCCACAAAACTGTGCACAGATTGAGTGAGGTATTTGTAGACTGTTTGAAAATTGTAGATTGGGATACAGCTCTCAGATATAAGCACAAACCGCTCGTTGGAGAAGTCAAGGAGAGCATTGGCCAAAAGCCTCTTCTCTGCATCTGCCAAAGATACATCACCCCAAGAAACTTTCTGCAAACATCAACATTAAGATGGAATCTTTTAGCTCAGACATAACAAGTACTAATCAGAGCATGTAAAAATGAAAAGTAATAATCATCGCAAATACAGAGAAGAGAATAACTTAAAGGCAGTATAGAAAAGGATCCGAAGCTGTTATCTCATACACAAGCCTATGCAGTATAGTCAAGGCAACTGTTTCATGAGCGTTCTTACTAGTTACTATCAGACCATAAGGAAACGGATATATAATATGCTTGAAATTGTGAAACTCCCAGCCAATTTTGCAGAGTATTTGCAATTCTTTCCGATTCTGAGCAGGTAAAGGACTTAGAAAGCTAAATTACTGGTTATAGCTTGGACTGAGTTAGCATGTGCCATCTGACTTCACCATGATCAGAAACATAATAGAGGCTCTTCCATGAATCAACATTGTTCAAGCAAGTAAATTATATTTTTGTATAGCTTGCTGGGCCACTTCTCAGATCAGGATTTTATGTTAGAGAAATAATGTTCTGTAATTGTGCCTTTTTGACTAATGTTTGCTGGGATATTTTTAGTGTTGTAGCTTTGGTTTCATATGAAAAAGGTCACAGATGCAATTTTAGTCTTAGATTTCAGTTATGAGTAGTAGTTTCATGTAATTTGGGTTGTTTTTCATTGGAAGGTTTCCCCTAGTACTTTATTGATTTTTTCACGTTGACGAACATTAAATTTAGTTGCAAAAAAGAAAATCAAAACAAAGGGACAATTGTAATGGGGAGAGAAGTATCATATTCAATGAATGACTGAATATATAATCTTCATGTAGCCACATATGATCATTATGACCAGGAGGAACATTTGAATGAGGAAACATAACAAGTACATAGTATCCAATCATGGTCTCAACTTCCAAGTCCCAACACCATCCCATTACTTCACATAAGTTCTTTCCCCTGACCCCAAACACTTGGTCAATAACCTTTCAGACATCAACAGTGAATACCATTGAAATAAATATAAAAGCAGATCAAATGTAAGAATAAAGAGGTAAGAGGCTAAGGAATGAGTTGCATTATGCAGCTATTAGTATTGTCACCCAAACCCCCAACCAAAATGGCAGGAGCTTGCTACATGGAATATAGATATATACTAAACCACTTATGCACTAGACACAAACTGATGGATAAAAACCTTGATTCTTTTACTTTTATATTTTTGTTCTATACATGACATTATAGGTACAAGTTTACTAGTAAGCTTGCTCTCCTTTAAGAAGCAACATTTCTATAAAGTTTACTACTAACCTCGCAATCCTTTAGAAAGTAGCATCATATCTTATAAAAAGATAGCATTCCCACTTCCAAAGATTGCCCTCTTAATTCATCCACCATCAGTTGAACAGTAACAAGAGATTACGCAAAGATTGCCCTCATTCACCCACTTTCAGCATCTTGAAGGCTAGAATAATTGGACCTATGTCATGATATCCATCCCAGAAGAACCATCCAGGACCATTCCCATGGCTCAATGTAGAATGTAAAAATCAAAGTTAATATCCGAAAAGTTCTTTTATGCCTTCTGCTTAGTTGAAATATCACATAACATCTAACAAAAGGAAGCCCTTACATCACCTACTTTCAGCACTCTTAAAAGGGACTTTCCAACCTACATCACCATATGCCCCTCACAAAAACCATGATCAGCAAAAGACTAAATATAGCAGTGACAAATAGTACAAATTCCACACTTAGAAGAAGAACCACCAGGTCTCTAGTGTTAAGATACATATCCTCAAAGACTATTTAGCATACAAGGACAAAGGACACTCAAATAAACACCATTATAAACAACAACAATAATGACAAAGTCTTAATCCCAAAAGATTGGCATGGGTTACATTCAATTTTAATGGTCGGCCTCATAAATTCTCCTTATCCGCAACACCAACTAATAATCAAACACCTTCAGATTCAGATTCATTATTATCTTTATTACCCAAAAAAACTAACGTAGGAGCAGCCACATAAAAAATCAAATCAATCACATACCCATGAACATAGTAAAACAAATCAAACAACGTCATTATTAACATAATCATTCAATAAATCAACAAATCCTCAAAACAAACATTAGAAACCAAAAGAAAACGATAGCAATCATGATACGTACCTTGCTAGGAATCTGGCGGCCAAAAAAGACAGAGTAAGGAGAAACATTAAGCATAAACCCAGGTACAGTATGCACATAAATTGTAAAAAAATCATCATGTCCGCCAAAAAATCTTTCCCATAAAGGCAAAAATGGCAAAGGACCTCTAGTCAAGAACATGAAAGCCACTTTAGGTACCCTATTAAAAGGGTATACCCCAATCTTAGGCACCATTGATGCCCTCCAAAAGAGCTCTTTATCCGATAACCCATGAAGCAAATCTTTTGGGTGTACCCAATTATCGAAATTAAAACAATCAATCTTGTCACATTTAATGGGTTTTTTGCTAATTTCAATTGTACAGTTACTGCTACTGATTTCATCATTGTGCACGGCCGCGTTTGGATCATCTTTAACAACCACACGTCCTTTGTAGTACCGAGAAGGTGTATACCAATCTAGATCAATATGGGAACTTGAAATTAATCCAATAACTATACCTGCAACGAATATCAGTAAAAATAATACCAGCTTCATTACTTTACACGATGAATCCTTCATGTTTCATGTCTTTGGGAGTGATTTACATGAAATGATTAGGGTTGGTGATGGTGAAGAAAGATTTGGGGTTCATTAGGGACGAAATCGTAAGGAAACTGCAAACTTGCCCAATATGTTTATCAGATCAATAGAGTGATTTATGGAAATTATGCTTGCTAATAGAGTTATTTGGCTAATTCTATGGTAAAAAAGAGAAGGGTAGTACTGATTTTTGCGGTGATTTTTTTTGTTATCACCTTTTATATAGCCATTCTTATTCATTATTACTTTGATTTTTACATAGTAGTATCAAACATGAGTGATAGCATTTTTCTAAGATTTTTTCATATGGTAGCATGCCAATACTCGGTTTATGTCTCATCTAACTGTCGTGTATTTTGCATTAAATTCTTGTCAATTTCCGTTTAATTCGCCATTTTGATATTTCTACTCTTATTAAGTGTTGGTTCTTATCTTTATAATTTACTCTAAATATTTGAGAGCATTGATAAATTAAACGGTGGGTTAAACGTCAAAATAGTGAATTAAATATTTGAGAGCATAAAAATGGTTTAGGTAAATTATAAAGACAATAACCAACACTTAATAAGGGTATAAATGTCAAAATGGCGAATTAAATGAAAATTAACAAAAGTTTAACAGAAAAAGCTACGACAGTTAAATAAGCCATAAATTGAATGCTACCATGTGGAAAATTCTTACTAAAATGTTACCACTGACGTTTCATGAAATTTCGATGAAATGTCAAATTTTGTTTGATTGAAGATTCTAAAATATTGATTTTGATAAAATTTTATTGAAACGAATCAAAGGAGATTTCACTTAACTATGTTTTAAATCATAGATTAAAAATAAAATAGATATAAAAAGTGATTGATGAATGATTTAAAAAATCAAATAAAACAATAATAATAAATTAGAAAAAGTATTAGATTTTTTGAATTGGCTTTTTAGGCTTGATCTCAATTTTTTGGCCTCCTCCCTAACTTTTTTTCCAAAAAAATTAATATTTAAAAATTTTTAGTACAACTAACTTATACTGGTACGTTCACTTTAATTTTGTGTTATATGCTCTATAAAATTGTAGTTTATATAATTTTAATTGTGTATCTTGTTTTATTTAAATTATATAATGTAATAAAATAAAATTAATATTCTTAACTTTTTTATTAATAGTTTTTTATAAATATATACAAAATTAATATAAAGTAGTAAATTATAGATATGAGGTGGGTTGGGCAAATTAGTACGGGGCGAGGCGACTAAATATGGAGCGTTGAAGACCTCATACTCATCACCTAGTCACTATCCACGACAAACATGAGTTTTCATACTCATATCAACACATTACCCACCAAATTCATACACATATCTGCCCCAACTTGAATAAATGTGATGCGAAATTTGTATTATCATCCTAAAGTTCTATGTCTATGTGATTTGTTTTTGCCCTAGTGAGAATGGCGAGCATATTAAGAAATAGGGAGGGATGGATTAAAATGATGAGGTTACTTATTTAGATGCAAGTGTGAATTATGACCCTAAATAGTAGTGAGACATTTTTATTGGGGTGGACTAAAATATTAGATGAGACAAATTGAAAAGAACGGAGAGAGTACTTTTGTGTCTATGTTTCCAAACTTGAAAAATGAAATTTACGAGTTCACAATCCCAAGATAAGTCACACTATAATCCATTGAGGTTTGGACTATGGGTTCAGATCAAATGGAGTACATTAATTTTAGGTAGGGTCAACTAGACTCAGTTTCCAACCCTTTTTTTTGTTAGACCTAAAATCAACCCTTTAGGTAGGGTCAATTTAATTTCGATTTTGAGTAAAAAGTAGATGAAGTATAGTGAGGAAATTGAATTGGAAAAGATATTGAAGATGAAAAAGAAGAATTTTTTATTTTGACCAGTCAACCGTTATATTTAACGTTCAACTAAAAGAAAACGTCACTTGCTACTCTTTGGAAAAGAAAAAATTTTATTAGCTATTTTTTGGCAAAAATTTTTTATTAGATACTTTTTGAAAAAATTTCTTTTCATTAGGTACTTTCTGACACTTTTCCCTTTTTTCATATTAAATTATTAATAATCTTTTAATCATTAACTCATATTGTGAATTATATCATTGTAAAAATATTAGAGTTTATAACATATTTTTAGGCCTCAACCATCAGCGTTATTTGAGTTGGTTTCTGGACATTATATCAAAAATCAGCGTGATTAAAAAGCTTAAAGAACTCTCGTATTAGGGAGTTTGTTATACTATTAGCGTATATAAAAAATCATGATTCATGAGAGTATGTTAAGCTATTCGTTGAATTGGCTTTTACCAATCAAGATTAATTCACATTGACATGACTAGAGCTACCATTGAAAGAAAAAAAAAAACACAAGATGGTACCACACCACACCAAGTCACTAACATACGATTTGCCCTTTGTCTCAGCTGATTCAATATTTCAATGGCTCATTTTTCCGTAGCAGCAGCAGTGACTTTCCTTAACCCTAATTCAAAAAATCATCACCTTAACTGTCACAATAACTGCCGTTTATTCGCGCCAATTCTCTCACCTCACCACTTCAAACCCTTTTCTCTTTCCCCATCATCGCCATTCAGACTATACTGCAGAGGCACAGATGATGATTCTCTCAATTCCATGTCCATGGCTGCTGCTTACTCCATCCTTGGAGTTCAACCTGATTGCTCTGCTGCCCAACTCAAGGCTTCTTTTAGAGCCAAAGTATGTCATTTTATTACCCACCTCTTCAATTGAAATACTCATACTACCCATCGTTTGATTGGTTCGGTAATTTTGCGTAATTTGAATTTCGTTGTTATGCTTTGGGATTGTGTTTTAGGGATGATTGATTAGTGTTTTTTTTATAACGTTTTTTTGTTTAATTGCGATTTTTTTTTAATTCTTTTTTGGTTGGGGGGGTTGATATTTTTGGTGTATGGCTGCAATTTTGCAAGAATAATGGACAAAGATGTTATGGATTCATTTAACCATCGTTTGATTGATTTGGGTACTTATGTATAATTTGATTTTTGTTGTTAATTCTCTAGGATGGTTTATGGGGATTCATTCCATTACCTTGTCATTAAGTGGCTCCTACCTAGGATGTCGTTTGGGTGGGTCGGCCGTCAGACTGTTGGATGTATGCAACCCTACCCTTTCCAACAACATTCCGTTAATTCCAATCGATGGCCCCCACTTAGGGTGGGTTTTGGGATTGTCTGTTGTACCCAATCTTACCCTTTAATGATAAAACTAACAAATAAATTGTTATTTACCCTTAACCCCGAAGCGCACTTGATTAAATGAGCCAATTTACTTTAGTCTATTATAAACAGAAACCAAATCACTATCAATCTTTGGCTCCGTCAAAATAATGGACATTTGGAAGATTAAATTATTTTTATTTTAATTGAAACATTTCTTTTTTTGTTTTGTATCTGTATGTGGCTGCAATTTTGCAAGCGTAATGGGCAGAGATTTGTTCACTTAGCCGTAGTTTTCTATTCCAAATTACCTGTTGAGTATATGCTTGTTTGTGATAGTTATATAACAAATCATGGGCTGCAACTACTAACTTGGTCACTTGGTTGAGTTCGTCACTTGACATTTTGATGCCCATATCATGATTTGAATCACATTTACTCCTCACTTCTAACCCATATGACTTTTGTATGAGTCGCCGTGAATGACAGAGTATATAATTGTAACAACCCGACTTACCATTGGCCGAGTAAATAGGGTCATCACGGGGTTTACTTTCCAAGAAACTCAAATCTCAATTCCAAAACTTGTGCAAATGAGTCTTTAGTTCTAAAACATAGCTAAATCAGCTATTCCCAAACCAAACATCTATCTAAATCATAAAGTAATCATAAAAGTCTCTATGAAAGTCCAACATAACCAATACAATCTAGACTAATATACAATTACCAAGGCTTAATACAAAACTCCAAAATTCTAACGTGATAAGCTCATTATAACATCCTTGGAAACTCTAATCACCTCCGCTATTCCATCATTCCCGACTGGTTCCGATCTGTAAACAAACTAAAAGTTGGAAACAACAAAGGGTCTGATTAAATTGAATGAGAAGTAACAATCCGAAACAACAAAACATAGTAATTTCCGAACAAAGGTTTAAAAGCAACATCCGTTCCCTAGATTTATGTGCGCACAGGGAGTCTAGTTTGAGAGGTGCCCCATAGCTCTATGGCTATGTCGCTCTCGGGTGAAGCTAGTCGATATTTGAATGACAACTCGCTTCAAAGACAGGGAGCAGGGAACATCTCAACTCTGTCAATGACCAGCTCGCAAGCCCGATCCATTGATCATATCATAATATGAACATAAGCATTCACAAAAACATTTGTCTTAACAATTTTTAATTTCAAAAGAACTTTAGTAAAAAGTTTATTTTCAAGAATGTAGTCTGGCCAGACCCTTTAAGGGACTGCTACTACTTACCAAAAACGTTTTAAGAAGCTAAGTCTGGTTCTCCGCGATCACTAGAAGGGTTCCTCAATGATGTCGCCTCCTGAAGCATAACAAATATAACATCACAACAAAGTATACGATACTACAAACTAGGCTCATATAACTCATTGCATCCTTTCCTATGGCAGCATCTTAGTTCAAGCTTCTATTCTAATATTTTTAATTTCAAAGATTGCGCAAGTTCTAACTCCAACCCCCAATATCGTCAAAATATTTATAACCATGCTTTAGACTAGCTTATATTCTTGTAAAGATCATACGTCTCCACAATTCCCTTTGTATTTCCAATTCAACCACTTCTACGTTCTTCTAAACTCAAAACCAAGAATATTTAAAAGAATCCAAGAAACAAAAACAAGAATAACAAACCATCCAATTAGAAAAACACAGCTAATCCATCCAATTCACTAATGATTTCCACATGAACTCTAGATTCTTTCAAGAACATCCAATCATTCAACATTTATCCATTACCATAATTTTCTAAACCAATACCATGATTTTCAACAATATATCCCAAAGTCTTCATTTTCACTATTCTAATATCTACTACAAGATCCTTATCTTTCAATTAAACAACATATCCAAGTACACTAACTAATCAAAACCAAGTCATTAGAGTAGTCTCTTACTAAAATTATAATTTACCCTAAGATTCTCATCATCACATAACTTACTAGTAACACATTCCCCATAAAATTTTCAATTAAGAACTCATCTAATTAATTTATATAAATTCTCAAGATTCATCAAAGTTTAGGGTTTACAACATGATAAAAGAATATGCAAGTGAAAGTATGCCAATGAAACTAAGCTTCATATGAATAGGAGTATATTATTAAGGAAGAACAAAAGAAAGAAGTCAAGAAGGATTACCTTTTGTTTGCAGCAGCAAGAAACGAGAAAGAACAGATTCAATGCTTATTTTTGGCTTGAATTTGATGTCTACGCAACCGGACCAAAACACACTCAAACCTCCCCCATTTCGGCAGAATCTGGGTCAAGGAAGGGAAGTTGTTGGATGTTTCTACACTCATTATTGTTCGAATTCAGAGGGAATTGAGCAACAAAGATCAATTAGCCATAATTTACACAAATAATCAAGAATGTAGAATTATAGATCATTTACCTTGCAAATCACGAAGGGAAGAAGAACCAACTGATTTTTCACACGCAGGTCCTTCGAAGATCAGTGGGAAGAAGAAGAACGTTGGTCTGCCATTGTTGTTTTTTCGAAGTAAAGCTTCAAAGGAGGCTATGTTAGGGCTGAATTCCTTGAAAATTCAGATCAAAATTACAAAGGTTGCACTCGAAAAATTAGTGAATTGAATGAAGGAGAAGGTTGCTCAATTGTGGAAGAACTCACGCAAGATTTCGACCATTTTCAGAGGAAATGGCGAGATGGAGATGGTGAAAATCTGATTTTTCTTTGGGTTCAAATGAATGAGGAATAAGGATGGAGGTGTTCATGGGTTTGATATGTTCATTTACTGGGTTATGCGAATGAAAGAGGGAAAAAAAAGGAGGAGGGTTTGGGTATATTATTTATTTTTATTAATTTTATTATTATTTTTATTTTATTTTATTTTTTCTTAAATTTCCGAATTAATTTCTCGAATGTTACAATAACATAGGGTCATCCATATTTCAAACCTAATGAGCTTTCATATGAGGGAATATAAACCATCACATTTACCTTTTGGTTGGTCAGTTGACAAGTTGACATGGTGTCAGTTGTCCATCTGACGTGAGAATCTCATTTACCGTTTGGAATATTTAGCCCCGTTTATGTGGACTTGTGCCACATTTCACACTTTTAGGCGATAGAATATATAATGTTTATTGTGACTATTTATTAGTTTAATCTTTTGATTGAGTTGGTAACTTGGGACTTTAACTATTTCTATGTTTAAAATATGAGAGTAATGATACTGCTGCTATTTTTGGTTGTAAGGAGCGTACATTGTGGTTTAAATGAAACATTACTAGTCAATTTTGAAAAATCTGTGCAATTTGAATTGAAAAACTCTTACTATGTGTTTGTAATTTTAAAATTTTCATCACATGAGTGGAGGGACTTTTGATTTAAAGAAGTAAAATACTCTGAACAATAATGTGTGAGAAAGGATCAATTAAATAAAATAACCCATACCAATACTTTCTTCTAAAGTCATTTCATAATAAACACATTAAAAATTGATTTTTAAAATTTTTGGAGAAATTTCAAATTGTTGGGCAGGTGAAGGAATTTCATCCAGATGTAAGGAGTAATCAAGCCGATTCCGATTTGATGATTCGCCGCGTGATTCAAGCATACGAGGTACTGCAGCTTATTTTAGTAAGGAGAGAACAACAGGAAAGAGTAAAGGCTTTTTTTTTTTTTTTTTTTTTTTGGAGAAAATATGGAGATTTTGCTTCCATCATTTTCTCCATGTGATCTAATGGTTTTGCACCTTGTATGTCTACTCCCTTCCCTAATGGGAAGGGCCAAAAGTGAAGGCCACCCAAGAAATCGTGTGGCGGTTGGCTAACATAATTTATCTATTCTCTCTCTTTCCATCTACCCTCCCACGACCCAGCCAGACCACCCTCACCTAATATATGAATACCTTCCTAAGGAATGTGCTTTATGATATTTGGTTTCGTCTAACTCTAAGCATTAACAAGTTTCAGTATAATTTTGGCTTTTTGTATCTGATGTTGAAATTTCCCATATCTACTAGGATAATGTGTTGACTGTTGGATACTGAATGCAGATTCTCTCCAATATTAGCAGGTCAGAGATTATTGAGAGGTAATTTCTTAGATATCACATAACTGTCTATGCTCATGTGTTGTTCCAACTTATTTTCTGTTGCCTTAAAATGTAGCTTGTGATGTTAGTTTCGTTATTGTTTTGGCTTCCATAGCTTTTTACACTGGAAAAATTGTTTCAATTATGCTCTGCTTTTGCAAAGCTCAAGCATGTTAAAAGCTCTTGAGAATGTGTGTGGGGGGGAGGGTGGGGGGGTGGGGAGTTATAAACATTGTTTCCAAGAGGATGATCCTTGACAATTTACTATGGGATTTTGTGGTGTTTTTTTTAATACCATTTATACTTGATTTGTATTGGTACATATAGCCAACCTCAGATGTTGGGTTTGAGGCATTGGCAATTTTACGCTTCTATGGAGGTAATTTTGCGTCTGCATAAAGTATTTTCTTTTATTTTTTGTTTTAACGATTAACAATTTACTTCAAATGCTCTTTCCAACGAATAGGTGTCGGCTGAGCATGTGTTACTTTAAAGCACTAGTTAAAGGTTAATGTGAGAAACACTCATAATTTTTTTGCAGCCTCTTACTGACCATGACCACACTCAGGATTTATATAGGATCCTTGAATTTTTTGTGGCTGAAAAATCTTTTGCTGGAGCTCTTCCTATGTCCCTGTGACCTTTTATAAATCATTCATTAAATCCATATTAATTTACTTGGCTTTCTGATATTTAACGGCTGATGTTCTCTATCAATCTAGGCATCTAGCTATTTATGCTACAATCATGACATTGATTCTCATCTTCTATATATCTTTTCCATTAACCCGTGAGTCTTGCATTTTTGCTTACTTGTTAATCCTCCTTTTAGTTTGCAGTAAATTTTATTGTTTGCACGTGTTTTTGCAGTGAATGTTTGGATCCTTTTGACAATCCAGAATGCGAAGCATTTGATATTTTTGTCAATGAAGTTTTGTGTGTTGGCAAAGGTACAAAAATACCCTTTCTCTTTTGCTTCTAAATGTCTTGAGATACATAAGAGTCAACTTAATTGGTCATTGGTGTAAATTAAAATTTTGAACTAGCAACTAGGCATTTTTGCTGTCTACTGAAAGCCTGGAATGCCTACTGCAACGTCAGAATCTTAACCCCAAAAGATTAGAGTCGGCTAACTGTTTCTCCTCCAACCAAAGAAACAGATTCTTTGGTATACAAACTAGTTTACATAGCTCTGCAGAAACAGCCTTTTTAGTGACGAAGTCAGGTGTATATTACTTCCTCATTCCATATAATTCACTTATCTCTCAGTCCTTTGATTGATATCTAGTTTAACAATAACAAACAAAAACATTTAACACTCAATGATTTAACCTTTGCTCTGTCTCTTGTATTTGAAGAGAGTACAGTTGTAAGGCATAGTAAATCCCATCTTTTTGCCTATCTATGTCATTAGTTTACCTTTTAAAATTTTCATCATCTGGTGATATTCATTTAAGATATGCAAAGTTGGTGTGCATTAACCAAGCTTTTTCCGGTGGAAACATATTGGTCACCACTGCATGTGTGAGAGAGGATGAACGACACAACACATTCTAAACACTAATCAATATTGTTAGAGTTTCCCTGCAGAGTAATTGTGGATGAAGAACAAAAAATATTTTGCATAAAGAAGATCGGCGTATGTTTTCTCAGAATGGGCTGCAGTCTTGTCTTGTATTTGACATTTAGTTTAGATATGAAATTAATTGCACAAAACAATGCATCTCCTTAAGCGCAACAATCCATTACAATGATGCATTATTCTTAGAAGTTGCAAGAAATTAAACCAATTAGATTTCTGAAAGCAAAAAATTAGGAAAAGCACCTGCTCTGCAGTCCGCACTGTTTGCAGGTGCAGAGAAACAATGAAAACCACCCTATTCGACATCTCCATTCTATCAGGTCACTATACATGACCAAAACATCCAAATCATAGCCATGAAACACATACAAATGCACACTTCCAGTTCCCAAGAAGTTCCTCTCCCCATGTCAAACTGATCAAGCCCAATGCTCACTTTGTATAAATATGGTCGAAAAAAGAGCGGGGTTCTGGCAAATATGATCTATCATCCATTTGATTTGTGCAAGTTATTCCAGGTTTCACATGTAATTGATTGTTAATGAACCAAACAAATAACGGTATTAGTGGGTCCGTAAGACATGTTTACTTTTGCTTTGTCGTGAACTCTAAGCTCGAAATAGGATTTATTTTCAACTTGTGATAATATATGTAGAGCTTCGTTCAACTTAGAGGTCAAGGCTGTCTAATCAAAATCTTTGGCCTGGTTGAATGGAACTTTCATGCAAATTAAATTAATTCTTTTTGAAATTTACTTGTCTAATACATCAAAGTATTTGGCAGGATGTCCATATTCATGTGTCCAGCAGGCTCCTCATGCTTTTAACTTTTCTTCACTGGGAAGTGCACGAGCAACTTCTCAAGGTTTGTGAATGAGCTTGACACTCCATGTCAGAAATAGAAATTAATTTTTTCATGAGCTAAATGGATAATCCATGGACTATGCTGGAAGTTACATTTCCCAATCTAATAGCAAAATTGCTGTTGTAATTTGTTCAAACGCAGGACATGCTGATGATTACAAGGTTCAGCTGGCTGTAGGTCAGTGTCCCCAAAATTGCATTCATTATGTCACACCTTCTCAGAGAATCATATTGGAGGAGCTCCTTGATAGGTACACAAAGATTGATGTGCATATGTTTTTCTTACTTCATTGTTTTGTGTTTCAACCATTCTCCGTTTACGTGTTTACTTCAAATGGCTATAATCACCAATACCATATACAGTATTTAATGGACTTGATATGCAATTTAATGTAATAATAGCGGAATCCTATTCTAAAGTATTGCCGTATTGTTGGAAAAAATAACTTACATGTGATCCCACATCGAACAATTAGAGGGAGGTTAACTAACGTATAAGCTTGGTGGGCTACTCCTATTACCAATTGGTTTTAGGATGGAACTTCATCAGATTTATGTGCAGCCTATTCTCCTCTTATGCGGGTCTTGTTATGTACAAGCCCGTTAACAAATTTATCACCCATAGCAACTAGTTACCGATATTACTTCCTACTTCCTTCATTTGCATTTTCTTTCTGGAGGACAGGTTTTGAAATGTTGATAGTTTCTGAAATTAGACTTGCTGCAAAATATGAGGGGGTTTGGTTGGATGGAGCTCTAAAACAGGAAACCAGTTTTCATTTTGCACAGTTTATCGAGCTCCTTTTGTAGTTGTTGCAGAGACAGGGGGAGTTAATTGCGAGCTACTAAAATTCTCTTTTGTTTATTTTGTGGCTTGTGGAGATGATTTTCTAAGTGTTTCTTGAACTTCTTACGCAATCACCTAAATGTCTCAAACATCGATATGTAGAATAGGCGACCTGATTCAATTTTGTTATGGTTTTGTTTTATTCTGACATCACTCGTCTGGTTCGTTTCTCCTTGTCAGCATTCTGGAAAAACCTTATGATACCTCAGCTGAAGCAGAATTGCTTTATTCTCTCATTGTCAAAGCCAAGTACGAGAACAACCGATACCAGAAACCAAAGAAGCAGCCTAAAACATCTGCAAAACATGTGGACTGGTTTTGAATTGGGTTTTCAGTATAGTATATATATAAGGACAGAGCAAAATTAATCCCAATTTCCTCAAGGCTGGAGATTTTCCTTGAAATGTGGTTTCAAGATCTGGTGGGCGAGCTCGAGAATGATCTTGTGTGCCTGTTCGTTTATGTTGGGAAGATGCTGAAAAGAGTGAATTTGTGGCAGAGATAAAAAATACACCCGGTTATCCTGTAAAATACTTCATCATCATCCTTATTCCAAATACATCTGGCCCATAAAAGCTACGATCAAGGTCCGGAGAGGATTGTAATATACTTCATATAGTGAGTACAAAGGTTTTATATGGTGTAGTAGCTGACTTGCTGTTACTTTGATGTCATAGCTGTATATTTTGTGAACTTAAACATAGAATGTTCTCCCTGTAATTATCATCATCATACTCAGAAAATCCAGCATACCATAAGGGTCTAGGGTTGAAGACATCAAGACAAACAATTGATACTCATACCCCTCCAAAGAAAAAGGTAGAAGAAATTTGATATACAGACAATAAAAAGAGGGTCTTGCAATATAAACGGTGCGTCGTATGCATTAGACAGCTATTTGCAATGTTAGTTCTATTTCATTGAATTTCTTTGGCAAGCTTTTAGTTTAAACGACACATATAGAGCCTCAGACTTCATATATTTTGCAGTATTTCCAATAAGCCAAAAAGTTGTTTTTAGTTTGGTCACTTTTTATAATTTTTATTTATATTATTAATATTAATAATACCGTAGTAATACGTAATATATTACTCCCTTCTATTCACTAAATGTTCCATTTGGTTTTCGAACACTATTTATCAATCTCTTTTATTATGTATTTTATTTTTAATCTATAAGTTAAAATATAGTTAAATGAGATCTTGTTTGATTCGTCTTTAGTAAATTTTATTAATACTCCCATCGTTTTTTTTTTGATCTTTAACTTTGGGTTTTTCATACATATTAAGGAAAATAGAATCTTTGGGTTGTAGTGAGTATTATTTTAATTAAATAGTAGTGTGATGTGATGATTGTATTGGAAGTATGAGGTTGTAGTGGATATTATATTAATTAAATAGTAGGGTGAAGTAATGATTGTATTGAAAGTATGAGAGAGAAAGTAATTATAAATAAAAGAAAAAGGGTACATTAAAAGAAAATGGGGGGTTTTAAGGGGTAAAAGTGGGATAAAAACTTTCTAAAAATAAAAAGTATTCTAAAGTGCAAGAACTTTTGAAACCACCTGTTATAGTAATGTCAAATGTGGAATATCAAAAAAGAACGTAGGGAGTATCAACTTTTTATAAATTTTACTCATGAACAATTAGAGATATTTAAGATTGAAGACATATATTGATAAATGTGTCAAAATTAAATGGGACATTTGAAGTGAAAAGGAAGGAGTCTATAACTTATTTTATCATTTATAATTCAATTTTTACATGAATTATAATTTGAATAATAATACTTGTTAAAAACTACTATTAGTATTTTTAATTAGTAAAATTTTAATTAAAATTAAACCATTCATAATATTCCTAAAGCTTGACCAAACACAATAATATTAAATTTTTTAAAAACAAACGAATCCACAGTTTGCTATTTAAAAGGTCATTGTCAAACCTTCACAAAACTCTTGACTCAAGACTCCATACAATACAAATTCATGTCAACCGTAAGTGACAAGATCATGATTTTCCCCCCATTATTTCATAAAATAATTAATTATTATTATCCATCAAATATTTGGAAAAAGGAAAGGAATATCCCCTTACCATTCTGGTTGCATATACACTTCCATATTTGTATGATACATATTTTCAAATCACACCATTTTAGTAAAATCATTTAAGATTTTTGGATTTTGGGTTTTGAATCAATACTATGCTAAGATAAATTTTTATCCCAATAATTTCTCAAATTTAAGTTATGTAACAAATTTAAAGGGACAAATAAATATATCGTTTACAATTCTCACAATACTTTTGTCAAAATTTATAAAACTGCAATTGATAATAACGATTTATGATAAAATTACTGATGTCGTCAAAGATTTATTTTTAAAGTTTTAAATCATAAACACCACACTTTATATATATATATATATATATATATATATATATATATATATATATATATATATATATTTCTATAGGCTACTAAGTTTTAATTATTGTTAATTAATAACAATAATTATTTTATGTTTTTTTTGCCTGTAATCTTCAATAAATCATAAAAAAATCACGAATGGTATTCTTTATTTATTCTATCTATTTCTTTTTGTTTGTCCACTTTATTTTTTTACACATTTTTAGAGTAAATTTTGAGTATCAATATCTTTAAATATACATAATAAAATTTTAAAAAACTTTACAATAAAACAAATTAAAAAAATCTCACAATAAATTAATTCTACTAGCTAACTTAATAAAAAAATTATTCAATAAACTATTTTACTAGACAATGCTATATAATCACCTAAATTATTTTTAGAGCGGTGGTGCCTGGTGCGGCTAGCGGGACTGTCTCCTTCCCCCCTTTTTTATTTCTTCCTCTCCTATTTTATTTTTATGTTTCTTTTAAAACTTTCTTCAAAACCTGCCATTGGTTTTCTTCTTTCTCCAGAAATTTTATCTTTCTCTCTCCAGAAATTCAATTGAACTCTACAACCTTCTTCTTCCTTCAATCCTTAGGATCCTTATTTTCATATCTCTTTTTTTCAGATCTTCTCTCCTTCATCCATTCGCTCACCCAATTTGACTTTTCATTTTCGAGTTTCATTTTTTTCAAAAATCGCGCTTTGTAATCAATTATCAATTATCGCAGAAAAAGTAAGCCTAAATTATTAGGGTTTGTGTTTTCGGATTTTTTTTTGCGATTTTGGTTTCTTTTTGAGTTAGAAACGAAGCAAACAAATTCAAAATAAAATAATTTGTTGTGCTGATGTATTGATTTTGAGATATGAAGCGTGAATTAGCGGCATTGGAGAGTAATTCTCCGTTGCCGATTTCTATTGGAAGAATCACTCGTTCGAGTAAGCAACTTTCTGGTGTTAGTAGTCCGAGTGGTGTTTCTAAGAGTTTAGTGTATAAGAGAGTAAAAAGGTCTGTTAAAGTTGACGAAGGTAAAAGTAATGGTGTTATTAATGGTATTGCTAACGTTGTGAATAAGGAGATTGTTACTAAAGGTTCTTCAATAGAGGTTGTAGTGGAGGATATCAATGGGACTTCCAATGTTATAGACATAGTAGATGATGGTTTGAATAATAGTTTACAGTCTGAGGAACCAGGGTTAGTGTCGCACAAGGATTCTCAGGAATTATCTTTGGTAAAAATTGGAGATACTAATGGTGGCAGTATGGAAATTGATAAAGATAAAATTGTCGAAGGTGTTTCCCCGTTGAAGATTGTTAAGGGTACTGTCAAGAAATCGTCTGTTGAGAGATATCCGAGGAGGTTTACGCGATCAGCATTGAAATCCAAGGAGGATATAATGCCATTAGGGAATGTTTTTGAGTATCCAAATGAAGGAAAGCTAAAGACGGTAATGAATGAGACCAATGGGGAAATTTGTAAGGAAATAGTTGTTTGGGAACCTCAAAAGAGCGAAAGCAATGGGGAAGTAAAGAGTTCATTACCTATGAAATATACTAGAAGGTTTACTCGTTCATCTTTAAAGCCTAAAATTGATGGTATTAATGGCGAACTAGTTTCTGTAGATTTGAAAGAGGTGGTGGTACCCGTTACGAGTAATGTGGAGGCAGAATGTGGTGTGAAGAAGCAGGAGGAAAAACGTAAATCAGCTACTCGAGGTAAGAAGTTGGAGATGAAAATGTCTAAACAAATATCCCATGTAAAAGCCATAACAACTGTTCAGGAGCTTTTTGAGACGGGTTTGCTGGAAGGTTGCTCTGTATATTATGACGGCGGCAAGGTATATTTTGTAGTATTGACTAACTTTTCCAGTTAATTGTATGTAGATTATTGACATTTTATGCACGTAGTGGTTGATTTTATGTTTTTGGCGGAATAAGCTGTTTTATTTTCTTATTTTTTTGTCGCTTCATTTGAAAAATAATGATCATAAATTATAGGATGTGAAGCTTACCGGAAGAATCAGAGGTATTGGCATATTATGTTCTTGTGGCTTGTGCAAAGGTTGCAAAGTGAGTATCGGCAATTAACCAATTATCCTCATATAGGAAATTAGGTTTTGGATTTGATGATTCTTATTTTTTGATGTGTTTTTTTTATTGTAGGTTATTCCCCCTTCTCTATTTGAGATTCATGCTTGTAATAAGTACAAGCGGGCTGTACAATACATATGCCTTGAAAATGGCAGGAGTTTAATTAATATACTGAAAACATGCAAGAGTACTCGCCTTAATACTGTAGAAGCCACAGTTCAAAATGCTGTTGGTCCTTTGCCTGAAAAGAAATTACTTGTTTGTCAGAGCTGCAAAGGTGAGTTACTGCCCTTGTTTCTTCTTGGTTAAGATTTGTGAACACTGATTTACAAGTGTATATCTCTTGATGCTCTGTCTTTGACCTTGGGCTTTGTTTGATTTTAGAGCCGTTTTCCTCCATGGACGGAGAAAGTTCAGAGCCAGTGTGCGGTAGATGTGTTATGTCAAACTCATCCCCTATTGGTCCAGTCTACTCAGCTCGTAAATTCTGTAGGTCTGATTTTTTTGAGCTCGATAACTTCATTCTATTCTCATCGGCTAAAAGTTTTGCAACATATATTTTTGCAGTGCAGGCCTGTTATGAATGTTGAGTTATTTATCTGTAGTATATTAGATATTTGAGTCTAGAATATTAATCGAAAAATACTGTTTTATGAGAAATTTCATTTTTAGCCCTGAGCCTGTAGTACGCTGTATGTAGATTGTAGGTTTTTTGGATCAAGAGTGGTTTTAGATTAGTCTTCTGGCATTTTTATTTGTATGATGAATGTCCTTTCAAAGATCTTTCTTTATTTCTCGAGAGGAAGGCACACTTGATGCATGAAGTGGAATTGAAATTGAGGTTACATTATTTGCAATATTTTATGTAATATTTTTATTGAAGATTACTTTTAATAGTTTGATTAGATTTAAGTTCTTTGATTTTGCATTATAATGGACTATATTGAAACTCATCAAAACACGTGTTCTATTTGAAGTTGCTGATGATAGTTTGCTATTAAAGGTGAATCGAAATAACCTCTTTTATATCACTAATAAGGTCAAGGTAGTATACACCCAACCTCCAAACCCCACCTAGGTCTGATCCACTATGGCATTGGGTAATAAAATGTTGTTGATACTAAAATTTCGAAGAAAGATTGATAGTGTTAGATAAAGTAATGTAATTGTTGTGTTAGACATGGAAATCTTAGCGGCATAACAAGAAGATGTATTGATTTTTATATCCTTATTGAGGCTTTTGGAGGACCAAGTCTTTATTGAGAATGGCCTTTTTTTTTTTAAATTCTTGATGTGTGGGAATTGGGGATTTGCTAAAGAGGAAAAGAAGACATAAAGAGCCTAAGTTTTGATGAATCACAGCTTGCTGTTTGATGTACTTTTGGGAAAATTGATACTTTGACTTTCAAGCTTCTCTTAGTTGATTTAATGATATTGTCGTCAATAAGTGGTACTTGGACATAAATAGAACAAGATTCAAATGCCTGTCTCACTCATTCTTTTTTTGTTTGAGAAACATTTGTTCTTCACTCTTTAAATTTTTGCTTCCCTAGCGAGAATGATAACTAAATTGCATATTATGATATAAAATTAAGTGAAGTGTTAGGATTTGTATTACCCTAAAAGTTGCTTGCAACAACAGAAAACAACCACAATGGTTGAGTCTTAATCTTAATAAATTGGTGTCGCGTACATGAACTCCACATGAACTCTTCTTCTCTATTCACTTTGATTTTCTACCATCTCATCAGTAAGTTTAAATCCTTCATATCCCTTTCCACTCCTGTCCTCCAAGTAAGTTTTGGGCTTCCTCGTTCTCTTTTTAAGTCTCTCGAGTTTTAATTTTCCATCTTTATTATCGATTTGCAAATACTTTGAATTTGCACATGCCCAAAGCATCCAACAATTCTTTTTCATCTTTTCCTCAATATTTGCGACTCTATAACTTTTTCTTATATCTTGTTTTCAAAAACCCTTTCTTATATCTTTATTTTTAATTCTATCCCTCAAGGTACTCTACTCATTCGTCGAAGCATTCGCATTTCTGCTACTTCTATATTCCTACTATAATACTTTCTAAAAACCCAACATTCTCATCTATCGAAGCAATTTGCATGCATTAGTTGAAAATCAACAAATTTGTAATAAATCTTGAGTTCAACACATCAAGTTTAGAGGAGGAACACAATTTCTTTTTGCTTATGGTCAACAATCGCTTATTCTCAATCTTCCCTTGGGGCTAGTAGTTTTCATTTCTTTTCTAATGGTAGACCCTTTTTACTTCATTTGGCGTTATTATTGTTACCCCGTTAGAGGTATTATCATTTTTAGGATTTAAATAATCTGGACTATCCTATAAATACATGGCTAACAAAATCTTGTGTTCAGAAACAAAATAGCGAATAACTGGCCCAAAGGTTTTGAAGCAAAAACATTATTAAAGAAAAAAGACGCGTTAATTAATTGAATGAAGAAATAGACTCATCATTGTATTTGAATTGAGTTTGACACTTTTGGCCTACTCAAAATGAATCAATTACACATTTTAATTTAGTATTAATTCATGTTTCACTTTGAAGTTATATCTAGTTGTGGTCGGAAAGACTCACATCCAATACTAACACGTAGTACCTACTTGTTGTCCTATACTCTATCTTTTGGAAGTCTAATTCGATAGGGTATGAATTAAGCTTGTTGTTCTTCCTTTCTTCGAACCTAAGAGCTTTATTCATCTATTCAATAGGACCTAACTTTGCTTTGATTTTAATTCATTTACAAAAGTTCAAAATAATTTTTTACATATTCATTAATCATTTGGGATGTTCACTTTCTTTCTACTAAAAATGACCCTCACTTCCTTAATATTCTCACATTTTGATAATAATTGTAATATTCTCTCACTTTTCGACGTACAATGTTCACTTTCATTCTACTAAAAATGGTCCCCACCTTCATGTAATACCCCATAAGCCCCTTAATTAAATTTAATGAGTGGCACCGCATCCGCCCATAAATAATTTTCATCCTTAATGCACAGTCCCCTTGCCACAGACCTTTCTTTCATGTAATTCTAACTCATTTTCTCATGCTAACATGGAAATAAAAATTGGAGAAGGGAGTTTATATGTAAATTTTTAGTCCGAGTAATAAAAGTCCTTGAATATTTTATTATTCGTAATTAGTGATATGTTTTGATAACATGACTAGAGTTGAGAGGATAGGTTCATTATATTCGGAAAAGGCTTGAAAAATCGCCATACATAAATGAAAGAGAGCCATTTGAATTAGTGGATTTAATTTGGGTTTTGGAAAGAGCACAAATATTCAAGCTGAATGTATCTCTTACATTTTTAAAGGAATCATATTTGAAAATGGCTTTTCTGCCAGAACAAAATGATTGAAGAAAGTTCAACTCTCTTTTAAACCATTTATACATGCATGAGGATCCTTCTTTGTAAATCTTTTAATCCTTTTCTTTATGAGATGATGATATTTTATCAATACGTTATGAAGGATGGCTAGTCTCGATTGCAAAGTTTTGGCTTGTGAAAATACCAAGGATTTTTGATCCTTGATCCTTATAATTTAATATTGTTGTTTTTGAGCGATAGATAAATTTGTCTATTAGTAGTTGTGAGAGGAATAATGTTGATTGTTGTTCTTACAAGAACAAGTGATTGATTTCCTTGTTCAGATTAATTTGTTATGAAGCACTTCGTTTGACAAAATGTATCGATTTATGTAGAGTTGCTTTCTTGGCATTATAGATAAAAAATAAATAGATAATTTTAGTTGTGGCATTTATGTTTAAACACATGCTTCTATTTTGGCATTTGACCCTTATTTAGGGTGTATCTTAAAAGATATGATTATATGAAAGATTTTCCTCCATTCTATATATGGCTTTCATCTTATTACGATGTACTTAGGAAAAAAAAT
Organism: Amaranthus tricolor; assembly: GCF_026212465.1. NCBI lineage: Eukaryota > Viridiplantae > Streptophyta > Magnoliopsida > Caryophyllales > Amaranthaceae > Amaranthus > Amaranthus tricolor. The sequence goes on along the minus strand of NC_080051.1, from coordinate 29,186,357 downwards.
TTTAGTTCTATATTACTTGTAAGGTATGTTTTTAGCTCTTTTATTGCGTGCAATTTGAGCTGGTTCTTGGGGTTACTAGAATTCAAACCAGTAAGATCAAAGATCCGCATGTAGTTAGGAAGCAATTCCATTGATTAATTGATTTTGAAGCCTAGAACTTGGTTCAACCGTCATTTTGTGGTGTAGTAGCAAAACAATTAGCAAGCATTTTTTTTAAGTTAAAGTTTTGTTTTTGTTGAAGCATTTGGCTGCTTGGAGATGAATACTTCATCATGAGCGTCTCTACTTTTTTTGACTTTGTAGATGGAAAAGGAATCATGCATGATCGTTTAGTTTGATGATACGATTGCCTTGTCTATTGTCAATGTGAATATCTTGTGTATTTTAAACTTATGACGATATTTGTTCTTTGCCTAAAATCACATAAAATCGTTTTTTTTACCTGTTAAAAGAAGTGGATTTTTTTACCTTGATGGTCATCTTCTAGCATTGTTATTAAGGAGTAGACATCGATTAGTTTATATTTTGTTGGTGGAATTTGGCTATTTTTGAGAGCATATATTATAAATATCGACTAATAGCCTTTTTACCAAGATATATTGAAATTTAATTCTTATATTTTGGATTTTTAGTCATGTAAGAAATGCGTTCTTTGGCTACTGGAGGCTATTTGTTGTTAGTATATCATTAGAACATATCTTTGAAATGGTGCCTTAAATTTATTGTCGAGTTTCTGGCAGCAGGAAATGGTGGATCACCACATTTTGCTGTGTGTGTAACTTGTCAATTTGGGAAACTTGATCCTTCCCCGTTATGCCATAATTGTCTTACATTTGCTTGGATATGTGTTTCCTCTTTTGCTATTATCGTCTGATGTATAGTTTGTAACTATGGATGATTTGTTCCTAGATAGGATCTATGTTGAAGGTTATGTATGTTGAGTTTGTGGGTAAAGTATTCCATAATTGTTATTTTCCGGGGATGATGTTATTGCTGGATTTTTTTATGGTGACTTGGCAGTTATCGGTGAAGCGTAAAAGTTATTTTTGTTTGTGTTTTAATTTTATCGTGTGAGTATATCATTCCTTCTCTTTTTCAGGTCTTCAAAATTTTCTATTTCTTCTCAAGCTGTTCCAGCATGTGATATGCCTCAAGATAGTAGTCAGAAAAAGTCAGCTGTAAAGTAAGTGTTTGTTATAATATTTTTCTAAAAAGCTTATTTCTGTTTGGATCAAACTCCAGGACCGGTGCATTTATCATTTTCTGTTAGGGCAGGATTTTGGTGGTTTTTTTTATTGCCGACTGTCACATTAGTCTTGTATTTAAATTTTATGCTGTATATTTGTATGGCAATCAGGTCAGCCAAACCATTTACTCCAAATTCTGTCAAAGTTGCTTCCAATTTACTTAAAGATACAAATCAATTAAAAGCAGTTGAAAAGTAAGTATTTGTGTGAGTTCTGGTTTAATATAATTTTGCTTTTGTTTAGCTTATATATTTTATATTATCTACCTTACACAGATTGGTTCATACCCCCTTAGTTATCATTTACATATGCTGTTCCACTGCAATTGATTGTGTCTTCATTTAATGTAGATCTATGCCAAGGCTTCGCAGCAGTTCTAGGGCTGAAAAAGCTTCAGAAACTAAGACATCCGAGGAAATAGTAAAAAAGTATGTGCATTCGGATCCCTTTCTGAATTATGTAAACTTGAGTGATTACCAGTGCGAATGAGACAACACATTACAATAAGGATCGCATGCCGATGTTTGGGTATATAGTTCTAAATGTACCTTGCTTTACACATATTGTGAAAGACTAATCTCCTATGTGAATGAATGTTTCATGTCCTAACTAGGGTTTCTGGAGCCATGCAGGAGGAAACTAAGTTTTTTATTTTTTATTGTAAGTGTACTTTTTTTCTATGGAGATTTTTAGGCTTTTAATAGGTGAGGTGTATTAATTTTGAGATTGAAGTGTGGAAAAAGAGATTGATAGGTTTCTAATTCTGTGAAATGTAGTACATGAGACTCGAAATTCCACAAGTAAATAGTGGTTGTTGATTTTTAGTATTTGAACCAATAAGCAAGGGATTGGGACTGTGGCGATCCCTCCTTGGTGTGAGGAATAGTGCATGGAAAAATCAACACAGTTTCAGATACGTTTGTGGAAATGGTCGTGGGTATTAATGAAATTTTAACGAGATGCTAAAATTACTTTTTACATAATTGAGGAAGATGTTAGAACAAATTTTGTTATAACCTTTTCGACAAATAAAGTTGTAATATCATTGTAAGAGTGATATATCTGTAGTGTACTTGCAAGTTACACAACAGTCTACTAGATGTTTTGACTGTGAAATTTTTGTTTTGTTATATTACAATATTTAATGTTGCGAAAACTCTCAAACATGTTACATAACGATTAAACTAATTGCCGAGTTTTTATCCATGATATAGTGCTCATTTTATAGTACTTTATCTCTTAAGTAAATTTCAATTTAATGTTGCGAAAACTCTCAAACATGTTACATAATGGTATAACCTAATTGCTGAGTTTTTATCCATGATATAGTGCTCATTTTATAGTACTTCATCTCTTAAGTAAATTTCAATGCATATAGTCTTACATTTGCAATGCAACGTTTCCCTCACGGTAGCTAATTCTTCTGAATCTTGGTTTATCCTTTTCAAATCAGAATTCTAGAAACCAAGGAAGTTTTAACTTAATAATAAGATGTTACTTTGTAATTCATGACGAGATTTATGTATACAAATTTTTATTTACGTTTGTCTATGTTAGTGTAGCTACAATTTTCAAGGACTATGATGAATTTGTTTATTATCAAATGGTGGTAAATGAGGAAGAGAATGAAATGTAAGAGAATTGTGTGGGACCAATGTGAAAGTTGTATAAGAGACCAAAATTTTCTAGAGGTGTGAATAGAGAGTTTGTCCGACTTTTTTAATTTCTTTGAAACGAGTTGCAAAGCTTTAATATTGACTATGGAGCTTTACAGTAATAGTGAACTTGAAAATAATTGCGGAAATGAACTTGGAAAATATTAAGGATGCGTTTACAATGTACAACTACAAATAGTCTAATCTCCGACTAGGGTTATCCAACTCATAGTGTTTTAACCTCTTTCATCAACTCCGAGCCTTAAATCAAAACCTAGAGGGGAATATCGATTCCAACAGTTAACGATAGAGGGTTTGAAATCCTAGGTTTTGATAAGGAAGAAGTTGTAGTACGAGTTGGAGAACTCTTGATGGGATTAGGTTATTTTGTGGCCGAACTTCGTAATTGCATCCTTTGTTTCATCAAAAGTTCATTTATGTAATTATGTTCAAGTTTACTATTCTGCAAGCAGAAGTTTGAAGTCAATATTAAAGCCTTGAAACGTTATTTAATGACATCAGAAATATCAGACAATCACTCAATACACCTCCTTCTAGAGAGCTTCTCCTATACAATTTTCACAACAAATACAAAAGTAAGGGTAATATGGATAAAAGGGTATAACAAAAAAGAAAAGGCTCTTAAGTGAACAAATAGAAGGAAGCGGGTTCAGTAGAGAAGTGAACAAGTTGCTAAAGCCAAACAACTGAACAGCTTCATACTTTTACTATTCACTTTTCTTGGTTACAAATTCATATTAATATATTTGTATTCCAGTAGAAAAATAGTATTCATGATAAGTATAATAAATTAACACAATTAGATTTCTCTATGTTGAAAAAGTAGCTGCGCTCATTGCAGAAAATAGGTTTTAAAGGTAGCTCAACTAATATATTGGTTATAACATCTAAGTGAACTTTGTAATAGGTGAGGGATGAAATCGAATTTAGGAGGAACCGGTTCTTGCTTTCTATGTTCTTAATTTTCAGTTTCTAAGAATTAAATTGCAAGTTGCAAGAACCTAGTAATGAATAAAGCGAGGAAAATTTTGTAAAATATATTGTTTGAACCGTTTGGCACATGTCTAAAGATAGTACATTTTTCGTGCAATAATTGTGCTGCTTAGGCTCTTATGTACTTGTATTCATTTTGGACTCCTTGATGCTTTTCAATGTTGTTTTCATCTTTGAATCTTAATCTCAGAAATCTGCCATTTGATTATTCTAACATGAAATTAGGTAGTTTTTAAAGGTTGATTTTGGGCTTTCGGGAGAAAAAGGAAAATAATTAATATGAGATGATATGACTTGATATGAGTTGAGATTGAAGTTCTGTTTCAATGCTTTCACTTCTCCGGTGTAATTAAACTTTAGTCGTGCTTGGCCTGCATGGTTTTTTGGGCCTTCTTTAGTATCCAATGCTTTTTAGTTTTGTCTATGGGCTCGCAATTTCATTTATTGCGGTGAATCTTTTTAGGTCTCATTTACCTTTGTTTCCTTGTTAAGTAGTGCCTCTGTTCCTTTTAAAGTTCAACATAGATCTGAAACTCCCTAAACATTGCTGTCTTACTTTTGATTTATGTTATGGCTAGGTAAGAAGTTTTTGTCTTGTTTTTTTCTTGTCTAGTGAAGAAATTTTCTATGTGACATCTACATTTTTCCAAAATAATTGGAATTTCATCAAATTTTCTATCATGTTTTAATTTTAGTTTGCAAGAAGTTGCTGATGTGGTTAAGACTTGTAGCAGTCCTGTGACGCAAAAATCTTCAAAAGCAAAACGTTTGAAGGAAGTGAAGAAAAGGTATGGCTAAATTTCGTTCTGGATTCATACATTTTATTTTCTTGATGATGCCTGAGATGTATTGTACTGAATTTATTGATCATGAAATAAATATCTTGTTTGAATTTAAATCTTCAATGGTTGCTTTTTTACCTTCATGATATGATTTTTATCTTTTTAACATGAATCTCTTTGATTATGTTTGATTAGGTCATTTAAAGCAACATCATCTACGAAGCATTCCGAAATGATTCGTTCAAGAAAATGTTCACCCAGAAGTGACTCTGCAAAATCAACGAAAAAGTATAGGCTTCATCTGCAATCCTTGTTGATTTGTACTGTTTTTGGTTCTAAATAACTTATCTCCTCTATACGGCTTGTGTATTTCATTCATGTGAAATATTCTGATCATGTTTGTTTAGGTTAAGCGTGACGCCCAAGCCTCCAAAGACTCCTTCGTTTTTTAAATCTTCAGAGAAGAAAACCAGTGGCAAGATTACGAGAAAGTGTGTTTCCTTTGTTTTTGCTTTCCATCTTTTTTGTTTCGGTAGAAAAGGTCATATCTTTGAGAATTCTTCTTATTCTTCGCTAATGTCTGAATTTATCATACGTGTTCTGTTCTTCATTTTTGAATTTAATTGAAATTCAGTTTGGTTTTTCTTGCTTGTGGGAAATTTGCTCGTCATGCTCAGACTCTGCATAAAAGCTGCATGCTGCGTTAAGGAAAAATTTAGATTTTCATGGACATGGTAATACAAGTCTAGCTTTCATAATAAATTTTTAACGTATGAATTGTTTTCTTAACCATCAAATCACGATGACTTTAAAAGAATTACCCAAAGCTAGTATATGAATTATGAATTACTGTCATGTTCGAAAGGTTGCATTTTCCATCTTGCCAAGAATGATGGAGACACTATCATACTATGCTGATTTGTACACACTAAAGATTTGGTTTTTAGAAAGGTTGCACATGTAGAATTTTCAATGTTACTGCAACAGTTTTTAGAATTCCCTGCTGTTCTATTACTGTTTAAATGTTTCTGTTCCAATGTAATGATTATATTGTCTTTTTATTTCAATTATAAACCAACAATTTTGAATCATTAATTTTCATGATTTTTGGAGTTGTCTTATATGATATTTTAGCTATAGCTAGGAAGAGACTTCCTTGTGTGCAAGTGGGATGATTCTTGCATGTTTTTTGGTTGTCTTGCTTTCCTCAAATCATATCTTTTTCAATTTTCTGTGAGAAATAAGGATTTTCTTCCATTCCTCTTAATGCTATCATATGAACCTACTATCACACTATTCTCCCGCTCATCCTGCCTTCATCATCCATCTTTTTCACAACCTCAGGAATAGCATAACCGCACCACCTTCACCATTTAAGTGTCTACCATCACCCGAAAGGCCAAAACCCTCCACCATCACCATCTTCCCTTTTTTCCAATTTCCTAAAGACTCCTGACCAAAACATTGTGCAATGACTCTCCTTCAACTTTAGCATCCCAATGACACTGTCATTCCATTTCCACTGAAATTGCCCGTTAACCTTTTGGTATGATCTGACTAAGAAAAATTCAAATTTGACTGTCGGAAACGCAGGTTAGCAAATCTACCAAATTGAGTTATACTCTCTGTATTCTTGTTTGTTCTTCCTATTTTTCTTTTTCACTTTATGGGTAGATGATAAATGAGGTGAGGACGCAGTTCGTGGGTGGTACATTAAGAGGGGGAATTATGTAGGTGTGGGCATTGGAGGTGTGAACCTTGTGGGTAGATGGTAGTTGAGGGGACACTTTGAAGAAAAAATAATCAAAATTAATGAAAAGGAAACATAGAACAAAAAGAATATAAAGTAGAAAGAATAAAGATGAATAGAGGGTGGACCTATTTTGGTCTCTTCCCCTAGTAATAGATTTGTTGGACTAGAAAATTTAACCAACAGTTTTTAGGCTATGGTATCTCGTATGATGACATAAAGTTTCTTTTAGAGTTTTGTAGATATATTATCTCGTGTTAGGTTTTGACTTTTTTGCTATATTTGATGTCACTTATTTCATTGATTGACCTGAGTAAAATTTTCCATCCCTGCCTTAGTACATGGGTGATGTGTCTTTGGTGTCTTTTTAATTAATCTCAACGATTAAGAAACTTTTTTTTTTTTTGCTATTTGCAGCTGTGTACTTTCTCTATGAAATGCCACTTTTGAATATTATTGCTTTTTGTGGTCATTGCTGTTCCACTGTATGGCACAACACTATTTAATGTAGTTGTGTATTTAAAGCAACTGTTGTCCTTTTGAAGTTTGATGTTTACACCTACTGAATAGACTCTTATGTTTGTGTGACTTTTTTGTTCAGAGATCTTCGGCTACATAAGTTGGTTTTTGAAGATGATGTGTTGCCTGATGGAACTGAACTTGGCTATTATGCAAGGGGGCAGGTTCGAGTAGAAAAGAGTCAATTTTCACTTGCCTGTGTTTTGTGCAAACTTATCTTCTTAATGTTGTAATTTCTTGTGTACAGAAATTATTGGATGGCTTCAAAAAAGGTGCTGGTATTCTTTGTAATTGCTGTGATACAGTGGTGCGTCTTCTGTTTTTACTTTGAGACCACTTGTCATTTTCTTTGAATTTTTGTTTTTTCACCCAAACTATAATACTCAGGTTAGTGCGTCACAGTTTGAGGCACATGCTGGCTGTGCTTCACGAAGGAAGCCGTAAGTCTTGAACATAGTTCAACATAACTTTTTGGAGCTTTATTGTGTTTATGCTCAAGGTTTCATCGTTGTGAATGATCCAACAGGTATTGTTATATATATACATCTAATGGGGTTTCACTGCATGAGTTATCTGTAACTCTAATTAAAGATCGTCGTCATTCGGCTAAGTACAATGATGACCTGTGCTCCATTTGTGCGGATGGTGGGAATCTACTTCTTTGTGATGGATGTCCTAGAGCCTTTCACGTGGGTAAGTTATTTCTTTTTCCAATATGGGGAGATGAAAGGGGAATGTATTCTTTTAAGGCTTCTCAAATTGGGTCTTATTGCAATTTAGCTCGTCTTTTTGGACTTGTGATAGCAAAGTAACTAAGGGTTTTTTTATGGTCGTTTTTTAGTTCAAAATATAGGATGCAGTTCTGATCGAATAGGCTTTCCGTAATGTTGATCAAAGTTTGAGCTTAAGTATAATGATGTACAAGGTTACATGGTGGCTTTTGGCTTGTGAGAGCCTGGTATCTGGGTTTGTATCGGAAGACACTTTTTGAGGGCTGTGAAGGAAATAAGAAATTGGAAGGGGGTGGAGGAGGGGGGTCGCAATTTTCCTTAACTTAGTGGCTAGGATATGGGAAAGCTTTGCATCATTTGACATTTCTGTAACTCTTAAGATAACTGCAAAAATGCTAGTACATATGACTTGGTCCCTCCACCCCTTTGAATTTGTCCCATTTCGATTCCAATGTAGGCTTGTAAATAGTAAGGGGAAACCTCCAATGGAATGAGGGAGTAGTGATAAAATATCCGTAAGCAAAATCTGCATTATTTAGAGTTAGATTAGAAGTAAGCGGATTCATGCAGTCAATGATGATCTTAAAACTGCTACTTAGATGGAGAACATTTCTTAGATAGTTAAGAGAGTCGTATCCATATGCTTCTCTTGGAGGAGTGATGCTGTAAAAAAATTTCAATGGAGAATGTGATGGTCTGTTTTGAGACCCAACCTGGACCTGCCTTTTGAAAACCTCAATCTTTGATCACCTTTGCCCTACCATCAGTGATGGTGCCAGTTACTTCGAATAGGCTCTCCAATCTTCTAGGATTTGCCTCTCAAATAATTTCTTCTTCCATAGGCTTTGGTTCAAATTCTTTATAAGGCTTGAGGTAAGGTGGAAGATGACCATGATTGAAGAATCTTTACACTTAAAGCGTGCTCATTGGTAGTAAAATGGTATTGAATGGTGGGAATGATTATTAAATTAACCTAATTTAGGTAGGGAAACTACTTGACAAAATTTATGATCATGCTTGTCCTACTCTAGTCCTCATCATTTGTCCTCATCGTTACCTATTGTAAAGATGGTAGCTGCTAATGGAAAATTGTGAAGAAAAACATGTTTGAAGATGAGAGTTTCATTACCATGTAATACCATAAGACATTTCATGAAATTAACAATAAATGTCATCCTCATTACCCCCATTTAATACCACCAACCTACACTTGGTTTTTTAGTTCAGCTCGTGTCTTTAAAACCAAATACTTCTCAAGAGAAATAAATTTTAATGAATTAGTACTGTGAAAGCGAAGGAGGTAATTTGAAGCTTAGCTGTTACAAAATTTTGACATTTGCACTTTGGATCGAGATGTTTAATGTATTGTCAGACTGCATGCTTTTAAAGATTTCAGTCTTTGAATAGGTGAACTTCAGGGGAATTATTATAATTAAGTGGTACGAAATAGAGATCTCACTCTTTCCCTTTACTTTGTTAACTACTACCTGTAATGCTTTATTGATGATTTTCTACATGATAGCTTCGATTTCTAAAACAATTTCTGGATCAAAAGCGTTTATCGTTTTGAGCATCTCCTTGTTTGGACACTAGTTTGTACTTACTAGTTGAAAACCACCGGTAACACGACTTGGTATCAAAGTTTCAAGCCAGATATAAGCTTCTTCTTTTTCAGGAATCCGAATTCATCTTGTCTCTACTGATTATGATTGATGCTCTAATCTTTCGTCAAAGCTGTTTTAGAGTCAATGTCTTACTGCTGGATCATAGGATACCTATTACATAATATGGAGTGAATTTAATCTGTCCAAATCTTGATTGTTGATTCGATTTCAAGTTTGCACAGCACTGAGTCTGTTTGTCATAAAGAAGCATGCTAGCTGCTATTACGATTTTTTCCCTTAAATTTTGAGGCTGTTTTGTAGAACTTTGCTTGACAATGAAATGTTGTGGAGTTTTTGTGATAAATTTGGCTCCATTGATGAATAGGTCAATGGTTTGTTGAGAATCGCATCTTAGAAAATCATTTTGGGCGACGCTGAAAGGATGAAAATCTGGAGTTGGAATATTGTGAGGTAGTGTTTAATGTCATCAAGAGTTAGAATACTGAGGCTGTTTCAGAAAAGTTCAAAGATGGTTTTCTTCTGCTGTTCTTTTGGGTGATTCTGAAATAGGATGGGAATCTGGCAAGTGTTAGATCTGGAAAGGGTTTTGTATCCAATATCTATACTTTGAATGCTTCCGGTGCCTGTTTGTGTTGCTTGCATTAGATTGGACTTTTTACGTTATTTTAGTGGTGCTGGTGCCCCATATTTCTTTACCCCCTCTCTTCTGCCCCTAAACGAAAATAGCTCCTATGTTCTTCCGTCTATTAGTTGAAACTTGAAAGTGTGTTAGATTTATATTAAGATTTACAGATGACTTGTATTGTTGATATCCTTCCTTTTAATTGTCATTACAGTTAACTTGTATATTTGGTATCATTTTTTTGAAATTGTCAAATGCATGTATTTGATATCATTAGCTGTATAGTGTGCTGACGTATATATATTCTGTTTTGGATTTATTTTTAAATACAGAATGCGCTTCTTTGCCAAGCATACCTCGTGGTAAATGGTATTGTAAATACTGTGAGAACATGTTTGAAAGGGAGAAATTTGTTGCACATAATGCTAATGCTCTTGCCGCTGGAAGAGTCTCTGGAGTTGATTCCATAGAGCAGATCACCAAGCGGTCAATTCGGATTGTCAACAATCTAGCATCTGAAGTTAGTGCCTGCATTTTGTGCAGGTTTGGCAATTCTCTGTGCTTGGTGTTATCATCCATCTGCTGAAATTTATTCGTGAAGCATGATTTCCTTATATTCATCTTTTAAAATTGTTTTTTTATATGGTTTTTATGTGCATTTTTCAGTATGTGGAGCTAAATAGGATTACATGTCTTGAAAATACAATTTCTTGGAAATGTTCATTATAATTTTAGAGGAAAAGGGTGTGGTATGTGGATGCTTAGGTTTTCCACGGGTGCATCTTTACATTTGTTATGACTTATGAGTTATGACTATGAATGAAGGCTATAATTACCGTTTAGATCATGAGTATATCTTTGCTTGCTTCATGTCATAAGTAAAAACTAACCCACAAGTGTTGTCCATGTTTTTAATAGTGTACTTCTGCCGTTCTGCATCCCATTTGTTTGGATGTGATATTTATGCATGCTTTGGTTCTGTTCTCTTATGAATCTGTTCTCTTGTCTTGACATTAATTGATTTTGGATTAATTGTTGCTGCAGAGGGTATGACTTTTCTAAGTCAGGATTTGGACCGCGTACAATCATCCTCTGTGATCAGGTATTATATTTTCATTTTGTGCTCATGCACTGTTATTTCGGTGGTCTAAGTGTGTTGTTTTTTTTTCAAATGTTTGTTCTATGCAAAGTGTGTTAAGTTTGATGCCTGATAATGTTCTATTTATTGTTGTATTGATTCAAAAAATTGTGAATCTCTTTTGTCATTTACAGAATAACCTTCCCGTGAAAATTTTTTCATGAAGCTTTCTAGTGTTCAACTAGCTTATTGGCATGGTTCATCTCCTCTCTTGAATCTTCAAATTTAAAATGGGGGAATCGTTAAAATAAGTGGAATGTCCACGATCCACCGTTTCCCTTTTGAACTTGAAGCTTTGATGACCATGGACCAATTGCAAAATGCGGTTTTGGTTAAGGTCACGATAACATCTTTGAGACTTTGACCTCTTTTTATCAATCTCTATGTTAGATGGAATTGAAGGCTAAGCAAGATAGTTGTCCAAACCCCATGAGCGCAAATCTCTCTCTTCCTTAGTATGTTTAGCTTTTGAATTCTCTATTTGTGTTGTATTCATGATGTTGATGTCCAACTTGGCTTTTTGTGGGTGATGCATCTTCCTGTTGCTGTCCATTGAGAAAGAATGTGTAACACCTACGCTACCCACTACTCTCAAGACTTATCAAAGGAGGAGAAAGAGGGGTGGGGTGATGGGTTAGTTCTTGGATATTATGTGATGATGTAATGATGTTTTGTATTTTCTATTTTTAGATATGTGCTTAGGTGGCTTTGTTTTTATATTTTTGGCTTAGGTGGCATTAGTGCTTTGTCTATATAAGCGCATCTTGTATTCAATAAAGGTGTCCAGAAAATTGAATAAGGAAATTGAGAAATAAAGGAGTTTACACAACACTCGAAGTTGTGTGGGAGTTTGCATAGCACTCTAAGCTGTGTGTTCATTCTCTTGTGTTTTCTTTAATTCAGTTGTGTGTGTGTGTGTTTGGAGTTTTTGAGACAGGGTGTCTCAGAATGACACAACTTTACAACAGTCAACAGGTGATGAATGAGACTTTGATTTTAATCTGTGATGAGAGAGACTTTGATTGCAATGGATGATGAGAGAGGGATAGGAGGAGGTTTTTTGAAATTGATGGCAAACAACCGGATTGAATGGATAAAGATTGTGGAAAGCCTGGAAAATAAGGGGGAATAATAAGCAATTAACATGTATTTGTTGTTAGAAGTTATTATGAGAACCCACTTCTTGGATTAGGTAGTGAGCATATACAGAAGTTTACTTATTTGTTTGCACCTTTTGCTATGGCATGTGATGTGCCTATGTGGTTGCTTTTGCGAACTAACAATCTAACTGTATTCTGTATTTTACCTGATAAAATAAAATGAATAGTTTAATATGAAAGAACTACCATTTTTCAGAAGTCAGAACATGTTCGAAAAGGGGAATTAGATATTCTTAAATGCAGGCCAGAATTTGGTTATCCGTCTTCTATGTTGACGTGGCTTTTGTTTGTTTAATATTGTTTGTTTCTGGACAGTGCGAGAAGGAGTATCACGTTGGCTGCTTGAAAGAATATAAAATGGCAGACCTCAAGGTGTGCATTATGTTCATTAATATAATTTGTCTCTGAAATACATTGGTGCATTATTTCCTTTTTTGTCAATCTTTTTTATCAAGTTATTTGAGCTTGAGATGATGTTGCATCCATATTTCAGGAATTGCCAGATGGAAAATGGTTTTGTAGCACTGATTGTGGAAGGATTGAATCTACGTTGGAAAATCTTCTGAGTCGAGGAGTTGAAAAGCTTCCTGGTTCTCTTGTGGATGTTATCCAGAAAAAGAACATACGAACTGGTCCGAATAGTGGAACTGACGTGGATGTGAGTTGGAGACTACTTAGCGGGAAAATTGCATCTCCTGGAACTAGACCTTTGCTCTCGCAGGCTGTAGCTATCTTCCATGTATGTTCTTTCAACGTTTTATAGACAACTAGTATAGACACTCGTGCATGCACTGAATTTTTAGTATTGATGTATAAAAATACGATTTTCAAACAATGAAACAAGTATATATTATCGTTATTAACTTAAAAGTTTTTTCATTAAAATGCAACAATCGAATTAATGATACAACCATTATAAAAAATTGATATTAGACAATTGAATGTGAAGAATGATGCAAGTATACATATTTATAATAGGATTAAATAATAATAATAATAATAATAATAATAATAACAATAATAATAATAATAATAATAATAATAATAATAATAATAATAATAATAATAATAAAATGTAAATAAACATTAAAGTTGTTTATAATAAAATAATAATATTAAATAACATTTTAGAGGTTTTGGAACACCTCTTGATATACAACATTCTCATAAATATAAGCCTTTTCATCCGTTGATGTTAAATCAATTGCATAAAGTTCCCTTGTCTTTATGTTCCCATAAAAGAGTGACCTTTGGTAATCTTTTAATTTCCTCTATCCTTGTTAATCTATGAAAGAGTACCGTTAACATAAATTTTTCTCCTTATTGAATTAAGATTTCGCCCCTACCATAACATGTAATTATTGATGTTCTTATAAGTTATAGTTTATTTATGTTTATGAATACAAGATGCATGTAATGTGAAACAATGTCTTATGGATTCCTATTCCTGTGCTCTTTATTGACTTCAGTACTTAACGTGTGATTATATTGTAGCATTACAATTGACATGTTAAAATGACAATGTTTGTTTTGTAAAACACATTAATGTACTCTGTTCACCTCGGAAAACTTGTTAATTCAACATTCTAATTGTGTTTATTCATTATTTTTTCTTTTTTCAAGCAGTATTAGTTGATAATCATGACTGAGTAAACCACATTGTCAGCGTGAAAATTACCTTTTAAAATAATGGTGTGGATAGATGCCAATGCATGTTATTGATTAAATATCTGTTCTGATTCAGGTGTTCATTTATCTCATTAGATGAAAGAGCAAAAGTTGTTATACTGAGGTTTTTAGTTATTCACTGATTAACACTGGATAAAAAAGAGTTCCTATCATATTATCAGCCATGTGCTTACCTTTTTCAACATTAGTATTTAGCATATTAGTCTCTTGTGTAGTCTGACTGATAGCCAATCAATGCAGCAGCCGGTGATCCCTTCTATGGCCTTAGATGCATTTCTTGTTCTGGCTGTGTGGTTTTGTCTTAATGTGATTGTCTTTTCAAACTTTATGAAATACAAGATAGGAAGTAATATTTTGGTGATGCCTTGTTCTGGCTTTAACTTTTCTTATTCTGCTTGTGTCTTCATGTCTTAGGAATCTTTTGCCCCAATTATTGATGTGGTGTCTGGACATGACCTTATACCTGCAATGGTTTATGGGTACTCACCTTCTCCTTTAATAATGAATTTATTATCCTGGGCTTTGTTGGGTAGCCATGTAACTATCTGATCTGACATTTCTATTTGGTTCGGGTTTTTTTCTCCTTGGTAGGAGGAACGTGGGTGGCCAAGAATATAGCGGCATGTATTGTGCTGTGTTAACAGTCAAGTAAGGAAGTGTCCTTTACTTTTTTTTTTTTTTTTGAAGATAACAAAATTTTTAATTTGGAACTCAGTGACTCGAGTTTTCCCTCACTATGTGCAGCTCAGTGGTTGTATCTGCTGGTATTTTCCGTATATTTGGTTCAGAAGTTGCAGAACTCCCTTTGGTTGCAACGAGCAGCGGTAACCATGGAAAAGTAAGTAATTTGTTTAAATGTAGCTCTGTAATTAGTTTTTTCTGCATCAGTATTATCATTCCATGTGCAACTTTGCTTTTATAGGTTCTCCAGAACTAACAAATTTATGTTTGATGTTATTTTTTAAAACTGAAAATCCTGTTTGGAAAAGTTAAAAATTGTGGGAGTATGACTGTATGAGCAGCCAACTCTATAATACTAATAAAAATCGCCTGATAGGAGGGCATGTAGAATGTATTTGACTTAAGAGAACCTACAAGAACATTTACTCCTCAATGATGCCCAGAGTTAACATTTCAAGAGACACTTATCATATATTTTCTTTTTTTTGGGGGGGGGGTGTTGTCTTGAGTTAGCCTGAATTGAATATAGTAAGGACCCAGTAAATTAGATTATGCTTTAAGCTTTCTGATCACTCCCTATTCTCTAAATTAACTGCCGCTTACGCTTCATTTTATGTTGAACAGGTTAAATTGCACGTTAAGCTGTCTTTACTTGCCTCATAAATTTGTTCTGAAATGGTGGTTGATTTTTGTATAGGGTTATTTCCAGACGTTGTTTGCATGCATTGAGAAACTCTTGGCGTCTCTCAAAGTTAAGACCCTAGTGCTTCCAGCGGCTGAGGAGGCTGGGTCCATCTGGACAGATCGTTTTGGCTTTAAACAAATGACATTTGATCAGGTGACACTTTCTGCATGTATATGCGCTTTTGCCTTCAAATTTTTATCAGTGAACAATCTTAGAATTGTGTAATTCTTTCGCAGATCCGTGAACTGAAGAAAAACTTTTGGTCATTAGTGCGGTTTCAGGGAACTTCTATGCTACACAAAGCAGTTCCAGAGTGTGGTGTAAAATGAGAGTTCAGCTAAATAGTTGGCTCTCTTAGCAGATTTTGGTGCTGTCTTGTGTCTGACAGTGCGGAGTACAGCCTACCCATCTATAGTTTATACAGTCTGAGATAATATTTTCCGTTGCTCATAGAAGCATCAAATTTCAATTATAGGTTTTTTCCCTTAATTGTTTAAAAGAAAGAAATGCAAAACATTTGGACACATTTACTAGCTCTTTCAATTCTTCCTTCCCTCCAGTTGGAAGAAGTTCTGTAATTAGTTAGGGCATTCAGCCTTTTGACTGGAAGGTTCTATTTTTGGAGTAAAGGGAAGAACGTTGTACCTTTTATCTTCAAATGTTCAAATTTTGTCTAGTTTAGTAGAAATCAGCGGTTTTTTGGCCTTTGATAAAGTTTTTTTGTTCATAGCCTTTTAGCACAAATCAATATGTGTGTTTTCTGGATTCTGGAGTAGAAAGTTTTTAAGGTTTTTGTTATATATGAGCTGATTAAGTTTGTGCTCGAACATTGAAAATTCTTGAATTTACTTGTGTTGTTACAGTGGAAAAGACAATATATCGAATTTGGAACTTCATTCAGGTAAGTACGTTTACTATAAGCCAATAAGCATGATGGACCGATGGTAAATAATCCACCCGTCTTCACATTTTGGCTAAATCGGTTGGGTTTAAGGCCAGGTTTAGATGAAATGGCTAAACCGGTTTGGTTCTATAAACGAAGTTTTTTATAGAAGAAAATTGAGATAGATCATCTTGCTTCTTTGTTTTAACCAATAATACAAGCCATCCACTATCACATGTACAACTTCAAAGACACCATTTTTCATCCAAGATATAATCTCTAAAACTATTGGGTTTGTTTGAAAAACAAGTATTGGCCCGTTTGACTAGTGAAAAATACTAGCTGAATTAATATTTGTTTCAACCGGTTATTGTGGAGGCGTTTTATAAAAATTAATTGTGACCGTTAGTTGCTTATGTGAGAAAAAAAAGTGTCTTCAAAAGCCAATGAAAAAGGTAATACTTTTCAAATTTGGCTTTAAAACTAATTTTTTAAATAGCTTAATAGTCTTTTTTTCGAATAAATTTATAAATATTGACTAGTCAAAAAGTCGTTTGTTAAACACACTTATCATCTCATTCTGATCATATTATATTGTGTGTGAAGGGGAGACAAGTCCATTTGTATAGCGATGAGAAGTTTTAACTCTATTGATTACTGATACTACTAGACTTTCTACTAACCCTAAGAAATTCCCATTCAGATGCTTGGCCATTCCTATTTGCAATAAGAAGATACTTAAGTTAATTGTCAAAATTCATTTGAAAAGCTTTGTAGTAGAAGAAAAATCCGGTGTTCAAAAAAAAAATGCTAACTTTATTCTGCAATTAAAGACTTTGATATTGTTATTACTCGATAATTACGTTATAAATAAATTTAGGCAAATGTTATATGTAGCCCTAAGGGCTACATATAACCATTAATGCTAATAAGATTCTTTTATATTCCCCATATAAATCATGAGTAATTTTTTTTTTCAATATAAGAGCAATTTATTACTTTAATTTTGTGGTGAACTTGTCAAAGATTAATTATTTTACAAGGCTAATTTAATGAGTAATTTGTTGATCTATTAATAAACTTGTCAAAGATTCCATTGAAATTAGTCCATGTACATTTATTATAGGAATTTGCTAATTTTTATACATAGCCCTTAGGGCTATGTATAACAAAGTCCATAAATTTATCTGGTTTAAAATCATAATCATGTGGTAGAAAAATATGATATTTTAATCAATAGAATAAATCACACATAATAATCATTTTATTTTGTGAAATATTCTAAAAGAAACTTAAAAAGTAGTCCTAGTGTATCCTGCTATTTTGAGTAGGGAAGAAAGGCAACAACCAATCATACTTCCTTCAATCCGATTTACTTGCAACATTGCAAAGATAGTACTATTCATTCATCTTCATATCTAATGTGTCGCTCGGAAGTAGGGTCTAGGTGAGGAAAGGTGATGGACAATCCATACCCGTACTCCCTTCACATAGAGTACTAGAGGAAAGCATTCGAATTCATTCATCATCATTAATTTGTGATTAGTTTTTAATTAATCTATAAGTTAAAACATAGTCAAGTGGGATCTTGTTTAATTCTTCTCAATATAAAGATTGTTAATATCGAATTTTTACAATTTTTTTATTATACATAAATAGAGATATTAATATTTAAATTAGTGCTTTGGACTGCATGAAAAGTCAAATATTACAAGTTTTTTGAAACGGAGGAACTACAATCTAATAGAAAGACCGCAAAATTCCACCTGACATTCTTAAAATGATTTGCCACACAAAATTATTCTTGCCTAACCTAACATCAATTTATTCATTTATATATGAGTAGTTTATTGCAATTAGATCTATTCTTTTAAGTTCTTTTAAAATATCATAGTTTTGAATTTAAAAGCCACATAAAATTTTCAATTAAAATTTCTTATAATATATATTTGTTTTTACTTTGAAGTATTTTCTAATTAATATAATTTTTTCATTAAACTTTATGATAACGTTGTTAAAATGGACGGATTTACTTGGGGGCACATGGTGGCACGTGCCCCATGGTCAATTTTTTTTTTTTTTTTGAAAGTTTGCATCATTTGCACAGCCATACGCGACTTTCTTCAGCAACAACAGACCTTAAAATTGGTCGCTTTCCTTCAGCAACAACAAACCCTAGAACCCAAAAACCAAATGCATTTCCTCGCTGCTCAGGCTCGCTGCCTCAATCTCCCTCGCTGAACGCTGGCTGCTGAATCGGCTACAAGGCTACACTACCTTCTTGATTTGACTCGAAATTCAGGTATGATTTTGAGATCCCAAAAATTTAGGGTTTCGTGATTTAAAACATCAATGCTCTTTATAAGTTACTTTTACTGATTTACTTATTATTACTTATTAACCTTAGAAAGCATTAATGATGCAAATTTGGGTGAAAGAGAAGGAGATTTGAGGGAAAGGGTTTTGCCTAAAGTTATGAAATTGTTGAAAGTAATGGGTTTAAAGGAAAAAGAGCTTTCTTTGGAGATATTGGAAGTGTCATTGATGTACATAATGGAATTGTGACTAATAATAAGATTGGAGGAATTTAGGGGGAAATATAGTTAGTATTGCTATTAAAGATCTTGATTTGGGTTAGTATGGATTGTGATTAATAATAAGATTGGAGAAATTTAGGAGGAAATTTCTTTGGATTAGTATGAATTGTAGGCTTTCTTTTTTTATTTTTTTTTAAATTGATTTGGTAATGAGCATTGTGCTCAATTTTACAAATGCAATTCAGTTCCATTTTCGACTTAACCTTAATTCCATCTCTATTTCAATCGAGTTTAGCTTCCGATGTTTGCCTATTTTTCAAATTTCAATCGAAACTTCATCCTTACGGAATTTCAGTATCTTTTCCTTTAAATTTTTCAGCAAATGTGTAACCCTTATTAATACTCTGCTGAATGGTTGTTCACTTAAGGTAATCAAATCATTTTCATGTTACATTTTCTATGTGAATTGGTTGTAGTTTGGTATGTATCACCGAATGATCTTTCACGTTACTGCTTCTGTGTTTTGGTGAATTTTGTTATGGATTATTATATGCTTCTTCTTTGGTATGATGTCATTGTAATCATCATCTTAAACGTGTGTAATTTATTTTTTCAACTAGCACTACTTGTTGTCTATTGTATGACGTTGTTTAAGAAATGGGAAATGGGTAATGTGGGAACGAACTATTTCACGTTCTGGGTTGGGTTGCCGCTTTCCTTCCCTCCAAACTTTGATCATAACCTATAGACGGATACACCAGGTACGATGATGATATGCCCCCAAGAAGTTTGAACCCTAAATCCGCCCCTTCACTTGTTGGAAGATTACTCAAATTTGCGTTTAAAAGTATGAGAACTTTAATTAATACTTATATTAACAACTAATTTTTTTTTTCATTAAAACCACTCTATATACTAAAATTCTTTATCTATTTTATAAGAAATATTATAAAATTATATTGAAAATATGTAATTGCATCTCTATGTAAAATTTATTTTTATATATACTTTTATACTAACAACTTACATTGCATGAGTTTTTATACTAGTAGTGCAATATTCTTAATGTTAATATATTATGAAACAGAGGAGATATATATTATATACAATTATACATACACTATTATTCTCAAACTTTATTTCTATCCTAAATACTTTCTTTAATAAACCCTAAAATTACTTAGCGGTTCAGCCGTTTCATTCATCTTGCTCTGCCTTTGTTCGTTCTGAAGCTCAAACAATCCATCTTTCAAACATTATTACGCTCTTTCCACTTTTTAATCTCAGGTATTTTAATTTCTCTGGGTTTGTTAATTTTCTGATATTTATAATTCAAAAGCAAGGTATTTTGATTGAAGTTATTGTTTTTTTATTCTAAATTTCTTGTTTAACAATAATAATAAAGTTTGGATTTAAAAATAACACCTCAAGACCTGTTATTTCCAAATACATTATTACTCATTATTTCTATGGAAAAGAAGAGATAAACATTGTTCCATTGCATCTCAAAAAATCCCCAAACCCTGATTTTCTTCGTGAACTAGCCTAGTTTGCTTCCTCTCTGTTCCAGATGTCCATCCAATCCAGCCCATAACTTCCTTCATTGTTAATCTTACATCCTCCATTTTCGAGTTCTTCGGATCCTCTTCTCTCTTGAACAAGGTGTGTCTTCATAATTAATTTCCGAATTTTATTGTGAGGTTATTTGAGTGGGCATGCTCTTGATAAACTAGGGTTTTAATTAGGGTTTCAAATGGTCAATTTGTTGGATCAATGACATTGATTTGTCTATTTTGTAGAATTAGGCAAGCTTTTAACCATTTTATTGAAGCCATTAAAGCTGTCTGAATGCTTATAGTAAATCTAAATGTTATTTTTGAAGCCAAACAAACTAATTTCTATGCTTTTCATCTCCTTTACCTTTTCTTAAATATTGATCCGATTCTATTATTGTAGATCCTATTGAAGCAAACTTTAGCTGAAATGCAATTTGTAATATATTTAGAATTCGTGTTAGGAAGTAAGATCTATTGGCTAGCCAGTGTTTTGTGTCGCAAAATATCGTCAACTTGAACAATTATGATATATAATAGAATTATCATTTAGCCGGTTGTTTTCCACCCAAATATAATTCATGTAGGATTAGTTTTTGGAATTACAACTTCTTACTTTTGCCAAACAAGGTTTGAATTTGAAATTTAAAATTTAGAATTTCCAATGATTTCCGAACAAACTTTGTGATTTATAAATTTAGAATTGAAGATTATAAAGTTTTCCAAACATTGAATTTGGATTTGAAAGTCATAGTTTAAAAATTTTAATTTGAAATTTAATTTTCAAATGAAATTATTACTAACGTTATTTGGATGCTTTCCGGTCTTAAACTTTTAGGGTTTTTTCAATTGTCATCTGTCATTCGATCAAGAATATTTCTGGGTTGACGATGATTTTCTCTTATGGATTTACTTGTTTTTATTTGGTTGTTTTGGATCGAAATTGTTAGCATTTGACTAGCTATATTTTTGTTATATTAATTGGGAAATATATCTGAAGCAAATCAGGCTTTTTCCTTATTTCCCAGATTTAGGGTTCTTAGGAATTCTGTCATCCAATGGGGGAAAACTATTCACCGACGGGTGATAACAAAGACCCAAACATTGATGATAATGGTGAAAACAAGATGGTTGAAACTAGCATTGACGCGATATCTCGTAGGGTTCAAGAGTCCTTATCCATTGAAAACCGACACAAGTTTTGGGAAACACAACCTGTTGGACAATTCAAGGATCTTGGTGATTCGACTTTACTTGAAGGCCCGATTGAACAACCTACCCCGTTGTCTGAAGTAAAGCAAGAGCCTTATAACTTGCCTGCGCCTTATGAATGGATTACATGTGATATGGATACTGAGCAAATGTGCAGTGAGGTTTACAATCTTCTGACTAATAATTATGTTGAAGATGATGAGAATATGTTTAGGTTCAATTACTCTAAGGAGTTTCTTCAGTGGGCCCTTCGTCCACCAGGCCATTACAAGTGTTGGCATATTGGTGTGCGGGTAAAGGCCTCGAAAAAGCTGGTTGCTTTTATTACAGGTGTGCCAGCAAGGATACGTGTTCGTGATGAGGTTGTTACCATGGCTGAGGTTAATTTCTTGTGTGTGCATAAGAAGCTCAGGTCAAAGAGGCTTGCACCTGTCATGATTAAGGAGGTGACTAGAAGGGTTCATCTGGAAAATATATGGCAGGCTGCTTATACTGCCGGTATTGTCATTCCAACACCTATAACAAGCTGTCAATATTGGCATAGGTCTCTTAATCCTAAGAAGTTGATTGATGTTGGATTTTCAAGGCTTGGCCCGAGAATGACTATGAGTCGTACTATTAAGCTCTATAAGTTACCCGATTCTACGGTTACACCAGGTTTTAGGAAGATGGAACTGCGTGATGTTCCAGCAGTTACTCGACTTCTGAGGGGTTATTTAAAGCAGTTTGTTGTGGCACCCGACTTTGATGAAAAAGATGTTGAGCATTGGCTTCTACCTAAAGACAACGTAGTTGATGGCTATGTTGTTGAAAGTCCTCTGACCCATGAGATCACGGATTTTGTCAGCTTTTACACCCTCCCTTCTACTATCCTTGGCAATGCAAATTATTCTACTCTGAAGGCTGCCTATTCTTACTACAATGTGGCTACAAAAACCCCATTGATTCAGCTCATGAATGATGCTCTCATTATAGCAAAGACCAAGGACTACGATGTTTTTAATGCCCTGGATGTCATGGAGAATGACACATTCCTGAAGGAGCTCAAATTTGGGCCCGGAGATGGAAAGCTTCATTATTATCTTTACAACTATCGCTTAGGTAATCCCATCAAGCCTTCAGAACTAGGACTTGTACTCTTGTAGTTCGAGTTTCTTAACATTATCGGAATTGCAGTTCACCATATCCATGTAAGGCCTTGTTTTACGGAGTTGGGAGTTTCTAGTGGTTATGAAATCGTTGTTATCTCTTCCTAATTGATACTCTATTGGATTCTGTTTTCCAAATTTTGCTCTCTTATAGAAATTGCGTCGACTTGTTAACTCCTGCAGTTAATAGGTATCAGCTATGCCTTCATTTGCTTAAGCTAGATTTGCACTTTGGTTGCTGATTAGTGACAGAGTTTTCTCTTGTTTGATTGTCATAGTTTTTTTCTTTTTTTTTTTTTTTTTTTTTTTAAATAATTTATGTTTATCATTGACATTGTCATGTATAGCAGTGTAGAATGAGTGCAAATTTCTTCAGTACTTTCTTCAGCCTTTTGCGGAATTTTTTTTGACAATAGCCCGTTTTGTATTAGACTGTCTCACGGTGAGACGACATCAAAACAAGAAGCTCATAAGCTAAAAGTTTTTATATAATTGGCTATTTAACCCAAGTATTAGGCATTTCTCACGGTGAAACCGTCTCATACAAGAATTTGTGTTTTGACAATGGATGTTATGGGTGCATCTAGGAGTTGCTAACGTGGTGTTTCTGTTGGATGAATTAAGTTCTAGTATTCATAATAGAGGATGTGGCCAAAAAGTCTGTTAGGTAAAAAAAAACCTAAGAATAAGATATATGTAAAACCCATTCACCATAAACGTCAATACAACAAGTATTCAAAACCGTAATTCAAAGCTAGTTTTGCAACTTTAAACTTATTCAAGTCTTTTAACATTATATTTATGTTCATTAAAAATCAACCTAAACCTAATTAGAAGTTTAAAAAGATGATTGGAATTATGAACATATGACAACTCCATTACTTTTAACACCATCAAATGATTTCTATCGCGAAGTTACATTTACACAATCTTCTCTTGTTTGGTTCAACTGAATCTTAATAGCAATTATTATGATCTACAAAGAAGTTGATCTTATATAAAAGTATTAAATCAATGACATACGTCACTATGTTGGGTCAAATTACATCATTTTTTTGAAGTGCTAAAATACTTGGTTCAGATGAGAATGACATCCACACGCAGCAGCCATCTACCACTTCCCATTATAATCTCTCGTCATCTTTTCATCATTTTTTTCGTGTCAGGAAATCTAAATTGAGACCTGTCTAGATTATGGTGCGAGTTATTTGATTAAAATCCTATTAATATTAAATTATGTAACATTTTAAATAGAAGTATGGCTTTCCAATTTGTTTGATTTGCATGTAAAGATAAATATTCAGTCCATCCTATACTAATATCTTGAATTCGCCAACAGTGTTATTTAACGAACGTATTGATAATCCAATGTTTAGTTTTGGCGCCCATAACTCCTATTCTTTATTTCCTAACCTCTTTACTTCCAAGCAAGAAAACCCCTAATTGAACTCCAATCTTGTACGCTAATCACCCTACTTTTTTACTTGATCACATACTATAAAAACCCATCATACCCTTTATCATCATATTGATAACCTATCACAATCACATATTTATATCCTATCTATGAAACTCAAAAACATCTCCTTTTTATGGCTCTTTTCTTTTATCATTGCATTAATTTCCATCATATTTTCCATTTGGTTAAACATTTCTACCTCCAACTTACCCTTTGTAAAACAAGACATTTTTGAGGATTATAACCTCCTAAGGATTTTGAAGCATAGCATTTGGACAAGCTATAACCACGACCAGGACCATGACCATAGGAGAGCAATAAAGGCATGTGAATTAGATGATTCAAAATGGATGTCTATGTTGCCATCCTTATACCCAATATCTCTTACTTTAACAGTGGATTTACATGGTTGTGGAAACTTTACTAGTGTTCAACAAGCAGTTGATGCTGTACCAGATGTTATTAGCTCTTCTTACACTCATATCATTATAGCTTCTGGTCTTTACAGGTCAGTCTTAACTAATTAAAGTAACCAAATCACATTAGAGCACTTTTATGCTAGAAGTGTGAATACAGTATAGGCATTTCTCGTATATCTGACGCTTAATATTCCACTTTAAATGAAGTGTGTTTGAGATTCAAACTCGTGAATTTTTTATTATATTGGCTCTGATAGCATGTTAAGGAACCTTATCAAACCAAAAACTTAAACTAATGGTTGAGTCCCAAGGATATGTCATATATTCGAACACAGGTTCTATTCCAAATTGAAAGTTTCATGTGCTTATTAATAGCACCATTATAACTAAAGGCTTAAGTTGAGTGTTGTTATCTTTAAGTTTGATATCTTTAACTCTCACACCTTCACACAGGAGCCTAATCCTTAGATTTGTAAATACAATATATATATATATATATATATATATATATATATATATATATATATATATATATATATATATATATATATATATATATATAAATAGAATCATTTTAATTCTCAAGAAAAAAAATAATATTTTAAATTTAAATTTTTTTTATACATGTAATATTTATTTAATTCTCAAAATTTGAAAGGATTGATTTCCTCTCATGTATATAAATTTCTTCAACCTTATCTTTATCATATTATTTTAAATATATGAAAAAAAATTTTGAATAGCAATGAAATGAGATATTTTGTTTTAAATGCTTAAAGTTTTTATTTTGTCCTCCATCAAATTTATTATATAATAAAATAATATATTTACTAATTAAAAACATTTATTTTTCTTAATTCTCATGAATTTTAACTTGTGAAAATAACTCTATGAAACGGAGAGATGGGTGGGAGCAAAATTTGAGATTAATTAAAGTTAATTTGATGAATTATAAAAATGATGGCAGGGAGAAGGTGATGATTAATACAAAGAAAACCGAGATAATATTGGAGGGTCAAGGATACCAAAACACAATTATATCTTGGAATGATACTTCTAAATCTTCCGGAAGCACAGCCAATAGTGCTTCATTCACCGTTTTTGCGCCTGGATTTATAGCTTTTAACGTTAGCTTTCAGGTATATATTCATTCCACTCTTATCTTTGCGCTTCATTCACTATTTTTAATTTATCGATTTGGAATAGACCATTTGTTCGAGTATATAAATATATTATGTGGCCTCAACCATTGATCTCGCCTCTTTTAAAGCAGAATATTTAACATCAAATATGATATATAATAGATGCTGATATTTTAACTATCAGCTTAACTTTTTAGTTGAGTTGATTCTTTGACGCGATCCAAAAACATTAGTTGACATGGGAAATATATATATAATAATTGGAGAACAGAATACAGCTCCACAACCATCTCCAGGAGATGAAGGAGGGCAAGCAGTAGCAATGAAAATATCAAGTGATAAAGCTGCCTTTTATGGTTGTGGCTTTTATAGTGCTCAAGATACTCTCAATGATGATCGTGGCAGGCATTACTTTAAAGATTGCTACATTCAAGGTTCCATTGATTTCATCTTTGGAGACGGTAGATCGCTCTATGAGGTATTAAATTTTAATATTTTTTAATTTTAATACTTATTATTCATATATATTTTAAAATAATTTTAATTTAACATTCTTACACTATTTATGAAAATCTCAAATATTTTCAACTAATTTTATTTTAATGTATTTAATGTGTGTAGCCCACTGCCCTCGTGTTTTTTTTACTGGTTTTTTTATAGATTTTCTAACGCTTATGATTCTCACTTTTCTTTGTTCACTACATTATTCAATAAAATAATATTTTCATAATCTATAAAAATTAACTTTTTTTCGAATAGAACCTGAAGTTGTTTCTTGCTACCTCTCTTTCTTTCCTTCAGCCTATCCAAAATCTATGTCCATGGACTAGTAAGGGTAAAGCGGGCTACCGCTTAGGGTCTCAAATTTTTTAAGATCCAAAAAATATTTTTTCATATACAAAATTAATATTAATTTGAATTAAATTTAATTACAATTTATATTTTTTGTTATGACATATGATTTATTAGGAATTTTTATAAAATATTTAAAATTTCTAACAATACAAAAAAAATGAATATTATATTATTATTTAATCCTTAAAATTTAGAAGATCTTTATATTTTGCTCTAGAGCACAAAAATAAACGAGACGATCCAGCCAAGATCATACATGTACATCGGTACATATCTATTGATGAGACAACATCAACAATAGTTTAATATATGTTATGTATTTCCTTAATTTTGTAGAATTGTACCATAAACTCAATAGCTCAAGAGAGTACACAAGGAGTTGATGGATCAATAACAGCACAAGGAAGGCAATCAAAAGAGGAAAACACAGGGTTTTCCTTTGTGAATTGCAATATAATTGGAAGTGGTAGAGTTTGGCTTGGCAGAGCTTGGGGAGAATATGCTACTGTTGTCTTCTCCAACACTAACATGAGTGATATTATTTCTCCTGATGGATGGAATGATTGGAGAGACCCCTCTAGAGACACGTAAGCACTATTTTATATCTTTATTAATCATAAACCATTAATTGCGTCATAAATCTTAAATTATAGAAAAAAAATGTTTGGTTACAATAATTTAGAAAGTTTCATACTGCTTTTCTTAATAAATTCTCGTTTATGGCATTTCTAACCGTCCCTTAATAAACATTAATAATTAGTTTGTTGAAATTCGCTCATTAATAAACATTGATCGGTAGCATCCCAATCATTTACTCCTCTCTGTCGAAATTGCGAAATTTAATCTTAAAAAAATTCTCACATCCATATGTTTAATGTGTTAGATAGAAATAATATTTACATGTGAGGAAGATTTAATATTACTAAAATAATGGATTGTAAACTTCTATATAATACTTGGTGGATAATCCTCTTAATAGCATATGGTTCTGGGAAAAAGTAAACCTTATTAAATATGTATACAAATCAAAACTCCTTAATCGTGGGTTTGTGAGCTCGAGTCTATAGGTGGCTCGTGAGCGTGTCCCATGAATGGAATCACAAGTGATATGTAATGAATTAAAAAAGCCTAACATTGATTTATAGAACTTTGCCTATAAATACTTTATATTTAATTTTGATGTCAAATATTGTAAATTAGAGTAAGGTAACAGAGTTTATTGTAGGTCAATGAAAGCAACACTTTAAGAACATCATATCTTATATGAGTCAAATGTGATCTTTTGTGGTTTATATAACGGATTCTATTACTAATTTTAGCTTTGTGATTTTTTTAACAGAACTGTTTTCTTTGGAGAATATGGATGCATGGGATCAGGAGCAAGTGACAGTAATAGGGTTAATTATAGTAGGCAGCTAAAGCAAGATGAGGCTGCTCCATTTATGGATATTTCTTATATTGATGGGGATGATTGGCTTCTTCCTAATCCAAGCCTTTCATTGAACTCTATTGACATCAATAAACAAAAGATAAAATCTCTTGAGTTTTAAAATGTGCGTATACTGATGTAGAACTTCTTTTTGAATTTGCGTCATAATAATTAGAAAAAGTATAAATATTAAATTATATGGTGCAAATTTAAATAGACTAGAGTAGAAGTTTAGATGATAATGAAATAATTTGAATCATTGTTTGGTAGACATGATTTTATCGTATTTTGATGTTATGAGTTATTGATAAAGTATCTTGACATGCTAACGTTTTACATGGATTGTGAAAATTAATAAGATTAGCATATATATATATATATATATATGTAAAACAAAACTCATGCTTAATAATTGGATAATTATATAGTATAGCTATAAATTATGTATAAGTAGTTGGAATTTGTAATTTAATTTATCGTATAGTTTTTAAGTAATTAATCTTGAGATATGAAAGTAGTTTTTAAGTGATTAATCTTGAGATATGAAAGTTGACATAGGGGCAAAAGCATGGCAGATTTAGCGATGTCAATTGACATAACTTAAATTCAAAATAAAATCAAGTGCTATATAGTAAATATACGTATATGTAATATACCTTAGATGAGTTGGTTAGTATAGGCGAAAACTTGGTGTATGGTTTGGCCTTTTATGTTAACCATATCAAACCGTATTTAATTATGTTCTATAAGTCCAAATCTAAATGATATTTGTTCCAACACCGAACCGTATTTTGAAACATCAAACTAAATACAAATCGTACAAACCGAATGCAATATTTGTGTTTGTCAGCTGATCTCCAAAGAGACTGTCTCTTTGAGAGTCGTCTCTTAGGCCTAGCTTATTAAAGTTTAATTTCTACTTGTTGTATTCTTAATGCCTATTTACATCATCTTTAATGCGTACTTACATTATCCTTAATGCTTACTTGCAATATTCATAAATGCCTACTTACAATGTCCTTTAATGTTTACTTACATCATCCTTAGTGTCTACTTATCGTATTATTAATTCTTACCTACAATATTCGTAATGATCGTCGAGTAAGCGTGCAGTATTTACAATATCTTAAATACATACTAATAATATCCTTAATGCCCACACAAATAACGTACTATACTTTTTCTTTATAAACCAGTCTAATTATAAATAGTATCTCAAAACAATTTGTGTTTGTGAAATAAAACAAATCATGCAGACTCTTTAATTAAATATTATATGATAATGTCTAGCAAATTAAAGTCTTACATGAAAATGTTATTACTAGAACAATATTAAAGGTTAAATTTTTATTTTCTCTTTAATTTTTATTAATTGGGCTATTTAGCCTATATATCAAATGCGTCTTTCTAAAAGATCATCTCTCATGATAATTTGTGATTTCAATCGTCTTGGGACACATCGGATCTTTTTCATCATCAACGAACATTATGAGCATGTCTACAATTGTAGTAAAAACAAATAATTAGAGCAGATCGTGAGCAAAGGAAACATCAAAAACTCAATCGGTAAACACAAATTCTTGTATGAGACGGTTTTACCGTGAAACATGCCTTATATTTGGGTTAAATAGTCTAATAATAGAAAACTTTAGCTTATAGATTTCTTGTTTTGAGGTCGTCTCACCGTGAGATGGTTTCATACAAGACGGATTGGTTTGTAAACATTTTGTGTTCCAAGAGTTGTTCTATGAGTCTATTCCAGAAAATTTGAAACAATTAAGCAATTTAAACAAACAAAAAAAAGAAGCTTCGGGTAAACTTAATTCCAAAAATAAGCGTTTTTATGTCCGAGCTTAAGATTAGGTATGTTCATAGTTAATAACTGCGAACAAAAAAAAATTGGTAAAAAAAGTCAAAATTACTTATTCGCACTTAATAACTGCGAACAAAAGTGAGACATTGTCATAACGTTAGAAGGGACGGAAAAAAACATATAACTGCGAACAACCACGGATTCTACTTTTTCCCCTATCCCTTCGAACGTTATGACATTGTCTTTCTTTTGTTCGCAGTTATTAACTGCGAACATATCAAACCTTAAGCTTGGACATAAAAATGCTTATTTTTGAAATTAAGTTTACCCGAAGCTTATTTTTTTTATTTTTTTTGTTTAAATTATTTTAAATGTTTCAAATTTTCTCTATTCCATGGGCCAAAATACTCGTCTTTTTTTTATTTTTTTTGTTTAAATTATTTTAAATGTTTCAAATTTTCTCTATTCCATGGGCCAAAATACTCGTCTATATTAAGACATTAATAAAGGCCCAATGCCAAGTAAAAACCCTTCTATAAAGTCTTCATAGACCCCATTTTCGGTCCTCTTTATTATCTAGGGTTTTCGCACATTTCTCTCGTCAGCTCTCGCAACCCCTCGATTCGTCATCGGCGCTTCAGCATACAACCATGGTATTTTAATGGCGTCTCTATCTATCTTCCTTTATACCTCTTCAATTACTTTCAATTGTAAATCTGTAACCTAATTATCTTACATCTCTTGATCTTTCTTCAATGGCAGCCGTCACACAAGACTTTCAGGATCAAGAAGAAGCTTGCCAAGAAGATGAGGCAGAATCGTCCGATTCCATACTGGATTCGTATGCGTACTGACAACACCATTAGGTTTGTTAACTTCGTGAATTTTAATTGTTGCTTTTCATGATTATGTTCTTTGATTTTATTTGACGATTGTAAATACCATCCCTTTTATTTTTACTTGATTTGTTTTGGTTTTTGAACTACGCAACAAAATTTGACCTTAACTAGCTACTAATCTATAAAAGTTTATATTTAAGTAGTCGAGATCTTGATGGTGAATTGTTGTCGATACATAATCTCAATATATAAACTGTTTTTGATTTTCTTACTTTTTGATAATCGAAGATTTTTGGGAAAGTTGGGTAAGAAAACGTGAAAAAATTTATAAAATTGAGGGCGTTTATTTCTAAATTACTTGGTTACTGTGATACTTGTCAGGTACAATGCGAAACGCAGACATTGGCGCCGTACCAAGCTTGGATTTTGAGGTGTTTCTCAAATTTCAGCAGGTTTTCTTAGTATTTACAGTTGTAGTTCTGAAAGGGATCGTGTTTTGATTTGATAGTACAATGGTAATACTACTAGTTGAGTTTTTTTTTTTGGAAGTCTGAACTTCATGTAATGAAATGCTCTTTGGAGCAAATTTTTACCTAATGCAACTGTTTCGTTTCGTTTCCCTTCATTTTTTTGTCAGTTTTGATGCATAAGATGAATTTACATTACCGCTTATGTGTCTTGTTCAATTGAGTTTTTAAGTCTGCCTCTCGAGTGTATGTTCTGGTAATTATAGAATGCTAATTTTGTTATTTGATCATCGCTGTTACCCAATATAGCTTCAGAAATGATATTTTTTTCTTGGGATAGAACTTCTTGTTTTATTTTCTGTGAGCCCTTTATATTATGCCACAAACAATAAACTATGAATAAATCCGCCTGTGAGTGCCATTACTATTGACGCTGGATAGAGTATGAAGGCTGAGCGGTAGAGTGTGACAACTAAAAGCTACACCCCTCCCATGATCATGATCTATGAATGTATGTTCAATTATATTGAAAGGCTCCACTTATCGAATTTGATGCTTAGAAGTTTTTGGTGAGCTATGTTGGAATGGTTAAGTGCACCTTATTATTAGAACTCGAGGGTGTTTGGTATTTTTATTTTACTGGAAAGGGAAAGGAATCCAATAAAAAAGGTAAGGAAACTAATTGTGTTACTTTAAAAAGTTGTTTGGTTTAGTAAGTAATGTAACCAAATCCTTCTAGTTATTGTTATTCATGAGCTTTTTCAATTAAGGGAGATAGATGAATTTTTGTTTCCACTAGTTCATAAGGAGCAACAAAGTAACGGATTTCAATACTCCATAATAACTGACTATTACTTCGCATCAAATAAACAAGTTGAAAGGGTATTCATTAATTGTTTCTGTTACCTACTTGAAATTTTAGCAAACCAAACATCCCCTTAATACGCAGTACTGCACTGCTGTTGAGAGAAAATGGGAGCATGTTGAACATTTTTGATTTGCTTCGTAGGTATTTTATATTGTGGTGAGTTTTGCATTGTTGTGTAGTATGTTGTACTCATGAATAGTCATGTCAGGATGTGGTTTTTGTTAAAATGTACTTCAAATTGAGCAATTCTGCTCTTGTGACTTCTGTAAGATTAGATTGATTATTAAAATGGTGCACTCCCTTTTAGCACAGGATAGTATAGCTCAAGTTGAGGTATTCCCGCAATCTTCACTTTAGAGCATTAGCAATACCCATTTGCCTCCCTATATATATTTGTATTTTCATGTAATAATAATGTATAACTTTTGAAGTTATATATCTTGTATTTGTTTTGTAATTAATAATTAATCAATTTGTAATTATTCATGGGCCAAAACTGCCATGAGCCGTATCGTGATTACGCACGCTATATATTGCTTGCGGCTGGAGTGAATCTCACATCTCCGGTTCATTTTTTGTGTCGTGTTGGGCTATGACACGGGTCGTGGCGTGTAATAACTAGAACAAATGATTTTTTTTGTTAATCAATACCTACTAACTTCGAAATATTAGCCTAATGGAACCTGTAGACGCATTTGTAAACCTAATAAAATCTTGTGTTCTTGTATGTTTTTAACATTGCATTTCATTTTATTACTTGCACAATTGTCTAGATCATTTGGTACGCCTTCAAGCCCTTGATTTTGGCTTGATCATTGCTTCCACATCTCCACTGCAAGTCTCCAATTATAACAATTTTAGCATTACATTCTTACAGATGATTTCACGAAGAAGATTTGGTGACGTTTAAGTATGTAATGAAAGAAAGAAGGTTGTGATTTGTGCAAATTTTAACCTGAGAAGCTGATAAATTAGTGGGTAAATAATCTGGAAATTTTGACCCATGACTTAAAAATAATTCAATCCAACCGACCTTTTTTACATGTTTGGTTGAAACCTTTTATCAAAGTATGGTTGCAAAGAAATTAGCGGAGATACACTAGGCAAAGTTACGCTGGACTACTGTTGGGAAAAAATATTTTCTAAGAGTATGTGTTTGTAAACCAATGATGTTAAGAACAAATTACTCCAATATTTTCCATATCACTTTAAATTTGCTTCAAAGAAAAATTTAAATAGAACTTTTTAAATGTGTTATAATGAATTTAAAAGGAAATAGAAAGAAAGAATGATCATGGACCTGATCTAGATTAAATTTGACTGATTTAGCCCTATACAAATTTATGTTTTACGGAGTCAGACTAATACTTGGGCTCATAGGGTCTAAGAATTTTAGACCCAAAGTCATAACCCACGGATTTGAAGGTTTATAGTCTTTAGTGGTTTTTAAGCGAGTTTGAAGTCAATTCATACTATTTTTATATTTTAAGATGTATAGAACTCAAATGGCTCTATAGGCTGTATATAGGTTAAGAATAAATTTAAATTAATATAAAAATAAGTTTGAAATAATTCTAAAATTCATTATGAGTTGGATTATGGTTTGAGTCTACGACGGATTTGAGATGGGTGACGCTGAACCTAGATCCAGGCCCATTTTTCGGACCATAACCTTGTTTTTATAGGCCTAGCCCTGTAATCTTATTCATCTATACGAAGTATTATCGCCAGTAATTTGTTAAACCTTTTTTCTATAGCTCAAGTACTCTTACTGTCTGTCTAATCGAACAGAAGAATTAAATAAATTTTATAGAGCAAGTTGAGATGATCAGAAGATATTCAATCAACCCACGAGACATGCTTCTTTGATTGTCTTTGCCAAATTGTCTCTGCATGCTGTTTGCTATTCTGTTGTGTACATGTTGGAAGCTTGCAAAATGACTTTATCTCAATTAATTGCCCTTTCTAATTTCTAACAATTCGATTTTGATAGCTACAAAATATGGGCCGTTATAAGAATGTGTAAAGTGTTTGAGTACATGACTCAAAATGAAGGGACCTCAAACATAGGTTTACTTGCTTTTTCGGGTATAGGATAACCCGGAGAAAAGAGAAATTGAAGGATGAGATAGTAAGAAATTAAGAATCTTACACAACTTTTTCCGGAAGATAGTGGTGTTATAGTAACATTTAATTGTTTATTTATTTAATATTTATCATTGTAAAACTACTTAACTACCCTTTGACTTACCAATTGACCTTGACTCATAGTCAAGGGGCTTTATGACATGCTGTTCAGCTTAACCAACAAGTAACTTCTTAAAACCCTAAAGTAACTACCCACTCATCATAGTGACTAATTATTTCCTCTTCACAACTACCATGATACCCATGATGTTCAACTTATTCTCTGCAATAACCGCTTCTTCATCCTTATAAATAGAAGTTGGCATCCCTATTTACAACCCTAAGAAACAATACCATACCGAAACTTTGCCAAAATCTCTACTCACCATCTTCATCAACACACCCAAAATATAAACAACTAATATCCTGATATCTACATTCTTGCGTTCAATTTTGTTATCATTTATTCATTGATCTCTCATCTCCGATTTGACTTGAGCATCGACGGGGTTTTCCAGGAGATCACCACCCGAATAAGGCTAACGTGTTGTGTTGCAAGACTTCAGGTTAATTCTACAGAAGGATTACATCTCACTTCCACTTCATTGACCGTTGACTTTGATAACACTTTCACTTCAGGTATTTCAAGTGTCTCTTACAGTTCCTCGTTTCACAAACCAAAACAAGTGGTATATACTTCAACTGTAACAAGACTTGACTCTCTAGTTAACAATTTTTGCTTTAGTTCAATTACTTGTGTTTAGACTCTGAAATTTTATAAAACTTGCTAATAACAGAGTCTTAAAAACTATGTATTTTTCTTTGCCCCTAAATTTACGAAACTAGTCTTGATCTAAATATTACCAACATCATCTAAACATTATGTATAAACATCCCTTTTCGCAATAAACTCTCTTATCTCAGTTTCATAAAACCAATATAAAAATGACTTTTTTTTTATTGAATTAACTCTCATTCACAATGTTAACTCCTTCCTTATTTCTTATACCCATTCCCTTCCTCATCCCTCAAAATTATACCAGTCCGCTATTACTCTCATATTGTTACATGTTCATTAAATTTAGTGAAAATACTTCATTAGGTTATCCAAACGACTTACAAATTTAATTACCTAAATTAGTTTGAAGACTTATCTATTTTAACTAGATGTTTATTGAATTTCAATTAGCAATTAAAGCTTAACTACATTTCAACTAATGTTAACTACACTAAACAGATTAACATATTATATTATCTTTTTATTGCGTTTGGTTAGGTGTAGAACATGGTGAAACTAATGCCAAGAAATAATAGCCAAACTTATTAGATATCTTGTCATAGAATCTATTTTCACAAAACAACACTAAGAAGTTTGCCTAATTAATTCTATCTAAATAGTGGAATGTATGTGAATATGTGATGATAAGTGTAACATAGGTGTTCCCAATTATTGAACGTCTTGAAGTTAAGTGGATGGTGTTTTGCATACAAACCTTTCCCTAGGGTAAACTTCCTCTTGTCAAAATATATGAAAAAAGTTAGATATCAATCATCTATCCTATTCAAAATTGGATGGGCAAGTTTTGAAAGATCGATAAATTTATTATTAGATTTGCACAGGAAAAATCTACTTAACAGCTGATGGTTTTCAAATAAATTTATTAGACTTGTACATAATAAGACTTATACAAAAGGATAGTTGACTGGACACAAACTCGATGAGATTTTATCTTAATACCAATTGATAATAAGAGTAGTCCATTAAGTTTATATGTTAATTAACTTCTCCCTTATTTTTTGATATGGAATCACATATGACTTATTTATCCAAAAAAATATGCAATCAAATTGACTACACTTGATTGGATTTGAGTTGCCATTAAAGGATGACTCGGAATGATAAATTAGTAGCTAAATCTAACACATTAGTACTTCCTCTTTCACTTTGAATTTGCACTTAAACTTAAATGTTTATTAGTTTTCGAGTCTTACGATGCAAATTTAAAGGGACGGATGAAGTATATAACAAATTGTGTTGGTCTTTACTCTTAGCCTTTTGTACAATCACTAAACAAAATCAAGATATAACTATAATTGAAAAAAAAATTTCATTTTTGATAAAAACAATATCATAATCAATATATGATCGTAAATTTGAAATCATCATATCATATATATACAATACTCCTATAATAAAAGAGTTGTAAAATGTTAAATGGCATCTTCAAAGGAATTCGCCAAATAGGGCGTTATTACAGGTTATTAACTACTGCCTACTTGCATGACATTACTTCTTCCAACATGATTAAGAAATCATTTTTCAATTTTATTATATTAAGATTCCGATGAGAATAAAAAGTGTCATTTTTTAACTTTTGCAATTCTAATGAGAATATTTGTCACAAATTATACATTGTCATATAAAGTTTTAAAAAAATTTGTCAATTACAATTTTAGTATTACAGCTTAGTTTTTGAAAAAATTAAATAGCCTCAAATTTCTATATTGAATTAAAATTACATACTATCTAATAAAATAGTGCGATACGTGCTTAAAGATTCGTGGAATGTTAATTTTAATAATATTTTATATTTATATGTAATTATGATACAAACAAATTGGTGCATTTGGGATCTCTAAAGTAGAAGTATATCTCAAAAATGTTGATGTTGTGGGTTCGTGATGTTTGATGTACATATACTCCCATGTTCCATCCCAGTTACTATAAACATTTTTACACGCCAGCTCAAAAGTCTACTTCCTCTTCCACCTCATTCTCGCTTCCTCTCCCTTTCTCTCTCTAATGTCAAAATGGCCTCATCATGTTCCGGCAGTTCAATTCCCGCTCCCGGTACTCCCAATCTTCTTCCAATTTCAATCACAATAGAATTTCAATCCAATTTTCCAATCCATTGATCATAATTTGCATTTTCATGTCTGTTTCTACAGAAGCTGTACAGGTTTTAGTATCGTTGCTTGCCGATGAATCCTCCATGGTTCGACAAGCTTCCATGGCCTCTCTTAAAGACATTGCCGCTCTGTACTTTCTCCTTCATTCAACTTTTTTTTGAATTTTGTTTTCTCTCTGCTTTTGGTCGCTCAATTTTACTCCCCGTAACTTGTAGGAACCCTCTCCTGGTGCTCGATTGCTGCGCCGCTGTTTCACGAGGCGGTCGTCGGGTATAATTTCGTGATTACATAATAGAATTTTTGTTGATTATGATGAATGTTGAGTGTAAATTGGTTGTTTTGTTTTATTATTGGTGAAATTTTTTGCAGAGATTTGGTAATATGGCTGGTTTATTTCAAGTGATGGCGTTTGGTGTTAAAATTCTTGATAAAGTCGATGCGGATCATACATTTATGTCGAAGCTCGCGAAGATTGCTACTTCTGAGATGATCTCATCTAAGGTCATACTTGGACACTT
Organism: Amaranthus tricolor; assembly: GCF_026212465.1. Lineage (NCBI taxonomy): Eukaryota > Viridiplantae > Streptophyta > Magnoliopsida > Caryophyllales > Amaranthaceae > Amaranthus > Amaranthus tricolor. Next base: position 29,148,880 of record NC_080051.1, on the reverse strand, counting down.
TGAATTTTTATAAGCTTATGTAATTAATGTACTTAGTTGTTTTGCTTTTGATACGCGATTTAATTTCGTTTTATAAAGGTTCTAGTTGGTAATTTCATCTGCTGATGCTAAATTACTATTAAATGGTTTGACTGGAACACTAAATAGTTGTTAGTGTTTAGAATTTTTAATAACTTGAATTGTAGCAACTTTGTTGGAACTCTATGAACTGTTACTAAATTATTTTTCCATTACCGTATTGGCATTAATTGGCTCACTGGGCTTGAGGTCGGATGTGCACAACCTTACCTGGTGCTGTTTTTATGACCCTTGATACCCAATGTTATCCGCAACATCACACAAATAAGAATGTAATTGATTTAATAAGTCATTTAATTATTGTCCATTATCCATTATAATTCAAATTCAAAGAATTAAAAATCTTTGGTTCCATCAAGAATGGAAATTATAAACCATTAATGAGTGGACTTTTTAAAAAATTTTGAGGGAGGAGGGTGCTTGCTTGACTAGTGCAGGACATTATGTATTACTCCCTCCATTTCTATTTAGTGTCTCATTTGCTTTCGTAAGCTATTCAGTATACTAATTTAATCATTAATATCTCTATTTGTGCATTATTAAAAAGTATAAAAAGTTGAATCAAACATCATTACACTTGACTATGTTTTAACTTATATATTAAGAATAAATTATAAAATACATACTAAAAGTAATTGATAAATAGTCCAATAAAGCAAATGGGACACTCCAAAATAAATAAATGGATATATTTTACACGAAGCTCTTTCTATGTTTTTTTTAATCTTGATGATATGGGAGGTTTTTGGTGCTGTTTGTACTAGGATATTTGTCTCTATCACTCAAATGTGCTCGGATGAAAATAAGTTAAGCAGTTTGAAATATGAAGATGAAATACTTCATTTCTTTGTGATTCACAGAATCATTGGGGATGGTTCATAGTGGACCAAAATCCTAGTTTTAAAAGGTTCAAGGTGCTAAAGGTTTTTAGTTAGCTCTAGGTGTCATGTGAAGGCGCTAACTTTTGGGTGTGAGGGGCCTTATAACAGTAAAATATATGTTCAAAATCCTAAAAAAAACCCAAATAAATTCAAAAAAGAAGACAAATAAGAAGAGAGAACATACATGATGGGTGTTCGCATTAAATAATTTTCTCTTGAGGCTGAGACCATAAAACGTTGTAGGGCGCTTGCCTTTAAGCATTTAAAAGCGTCCACCTTAAGGAATCACCTTGGCCAACCTATCGCTTGCACAAGGGCACTAGCATTAGGGGAACCTAGGCTATCCTTCTAAAACTAAGACAGGTTATGCTAAATTCCTAGAAGTTGCTGAAGGCATAATACGTGGGTGAGGAAGTTTGTGCTGAAGTGAAATGTTATTCCATTAAATGCTATAGAGTCTACACGAGTCCTTTGTTTTACATTCCTATACGGTGTTTCTAGATGATTGGGCGTGAAGGCAAGCGGAAAGGGAGTACAAAAACATCCCATTAAGCCTATGTAATTCATAGGACGATAGATTCATTTTTCTGTCTGGATATTGTCTTTCAAAATCTTGTTATTGATTTAGATCTTTCTATCAAGTTTGTACTTATAAATTTGAGAAGATTCTTGGATGGGTGTCCTAAAAGGGAGTAGCCTTGGTTGTATTAATGATTCAGGTGACCACTAAGATATTACGGTACATGGGAGTGATATAACTCCTAGCATGTTTTAGTCCTCAAAATGTTTGTTAGATAACAACTTGTTTACGTTTAACAAACTGTGCGGTGAACATTTAGATTGTGTGATTTTTTATGAAAAATAATTGAACATCATTGTCTCATCTTTTCTCTAGGGCCAATGAAGGTTGAGTTTCATTTCCTGGTGTATGTCACATCATTTGTAAATTCAAATCGATCAATCAAAATGGCATTGAATTTGTTGCAGGAAATTAATTCTGACTGGCAGAGAGCTGCTTCAGCATTGCTTGTTTCAATAGGTTTGCATTTCCCAGATTTGGTAAGTTTTTTATTTTTTATTTTTAATGTTGTTGTTGTTGTCAATTGATGGCTCGATAGCATAATTTTTGTGAAACATGGAAGTAGTTTGGCACCAATATTTGATTTTGATATGGAGATTTAGATAAGGAAGGTTTAGCCTCAAACCTTTTCTCTAATTTTGTAAACCTGGCTATATGTCCTTGATGATTGTTAATGTTAACTATCTTACACCAATGAATGAATTGTGCTGGATAAGAAGGCTTATGACCTTTTGTTTTTCATGTGGTGGGAACCTTTCAACGTATACTTAATTGGTAGTGGGCTTTGTAAGAAAACGTAGGAAATGGATGCATTTCTATGTTCTTTGATTTTGATCTTCCGCCTCAAAATATTATGTATTTGGAATAATAAATTTCTATTAGAAAGGGCCAACAAGTTCAAATAAGCTTAGTGTTGGAAAAATAAGTTCAAAATGATAAATTATAATAACAATACGTTTTTAAAAGCTCAAATTTCTGCTATCCACTTTAGAATCTTTATTAAATTAAGTCATGTTCTTTAATTGGTTAATTAATTTAGTTAAGTTCAGATATGGGAGAAATTAACATGATCACTTCAAGGTTTACTCCAGAGGATTAAGCCTATAGGTCATTCTTCTAGTGTCATTTTATTGTTGTTAAAATGAGTTGTGTTTAGATCATTTCCTTTCTCCCTACAATACTCTTACGAGTTTCAAAAAATTTCAGTTTTGTTGATCTAGTTGAGAGTAGTTTCACCAAGTTCAAACAAGTTGCAATGAGGGCTATTTAAATTGGCTCAAAGAAGTCGACTTCATGTGAGGATAACTCATCTAAGTGAAAGTCATGTAAAGAAAAAACATTGTCAACCTTTTGCTCTTTTCTAATGACACTAATTCTTTCCTTGCCTTTCCTTTTTGGAACCTAATGAGAGAATTTTTTTGGATGGGTTAGTTTGAACAAGAAGAAAAATATGATAACTTTTTCACTAAAGTTGATCATGTTTGGCTTGCTTTTTGTTCTCACCTATCTTGTCTTAATTCTAATCTGTTTATTAAGTGTGGTGCCTCTAGCGTTCCTTTAATTTGGATTTTTTTATCAAGCATATGGTTATGGATGACTTGTAGGAGAGGTATATGAGGGAATTATGTCATTACGGTTAATTTAGCAAGTTGGGATGTGTTGATCCAACAGTTGTCTACAGAGTGCTGGAATGACCTATAGTAATTGAGATTTAAGAGTAAGTAATTTCTGCACAAAATTGCTTTGCAGTGCACAAACAGTGCAAATATGTTGATCTCGATCTAGTTAGGAATAAATAGAGAATTTTTTTTGCGTGATCTAGTTCATCTTTTTACAGTCTATGTTGTGTAACAAATTACAGAAGTTAAAGAATTAATTTGACTAGAAAATTTGTGTAGATTGGTGATTTTAATTCAATCCAGGTGTAACACTGTTGGATTTTCTCCCCAATGCAAATCAAAGGGAGGATGTATGGAGAAAAGATGACGAGATACTGTTTTTGACTTGAAAATTGCTATTAATATACTGTTTAGCTCTCTCAATCATTTGTAACTTGCTCAAAGATAACGTAAATACCTATTTTCCATTAGCCCATGAATTAGACATAAGGATGATGATGCAAAACTTATTGCTTTGTTGTTTCTTTTTGCATGCTTCCATCTTTATTCACATCTCACGATGCAGCTGGTGCTTTTCTTTTCCGAAACTTAACTTTAGAAGTGATATCCTTAAGTGGAGGTTGGATGAACTTGCAGACATAATCATTGGTCAGATGGAAAACATATTAGTGTGCCTCAATACAAAATATCAACATTTGGTTGTAGGGTTGTGGAATTGAAATGAGGTAGAACTTTTGTGCTGGTATTCTTTTTGGAGAAAAATTAGTACTTTAGGTAAACTCAAGGTGTTTGTTTTGGTGCATGTAGCTGCCCCCTGATTGGAATTAAGGTTTTGATAATTTTGTTGGTAAACTCTAAGTGTGGGGATCTCAATGGGTAACTTTGTGAACTGTGTTTTTTTTGTGTCTTGCTGGAGAAGATATGAGCTTCATTAAGCTTTGAAGTTTAAGTTTTGGCCTTTTCCTCATGGACCAAGTTCTTCGATCCAAGTGTGTTGGCTTTTGTCCTCTGAACTTTTGAAGTTTTTGCAACTTTTGTGTCGGGAAAAACAAAAGGCAATCATTGGCTTTGCTTCAGATATGAGTGATTTTATTAGAAAGAAACTGAAGACAAACCTCTCAATATCTCCTTGCAATTCTTTTTAGGGATACTCTTGTAACTAGATTCTGTTGGGTACAATCGCAAAGCTCTATGTGAATTCATTTTTGGATGTATGGAAGAAAGTAAAGGTCCTTGCTTTTCTTCTGTGTTTTAGATTTGCCTGGTCTTTTTAAAGTCATAATTGCATGTCTGATGAAATTTGCTTTCTGATGATTCCAATGAAAATTTTGCTTTGTATTAACAAATCCATTGTTAATTCTGTTGTCTTATTTTTTTCAATGCATAAAAAATAGTTCGAGTGATTAACAAGAAAGAACTGTCAGAAATGTAATTTCACTTTTTGAAGTTTTTGGGTTTTTCTATGGGCTGGCAAGTGGATATTTCAGAGTGCATTTACTCTAAAAGAGAAAGCCTAGCTTATCCTTAAAATGAAAGAATCCTCAGGAATCCATTAGCAATCCAATCTTTTATCTTTATAGAAGCATGTGAAGAGAGGTTAAAAAAATTAGCTTAACTTTTTATTTGGGTAGGATACAAGAGCTAAAAAAACACGAATAATCGAATTTGTAGATATGTGGTAGGCTAAAACATAAAGTATTTAGCATGAAAGGGTTTACGTATTTTTGTATCCCTTTAGAAAGGGTCTGTTGTGTAAATTTTATCATTGTATTCCGTGTTGCTATTTGCATCTTCTAACCTTTGTTTTTCCTGCAAATCTTACTTAGGGAACTTGTTTATCTAAATTTCATAGTTTTAATATACTTTTATATCTCTTGTTTACATGCCAAGAGTCAAGGATGTTAATTTATATTAGGTAAATGAGCTAGTAATACTCGTTTGTTGATTTGCATTTTGCACTATTAATTCTTCAATTCCTTGGGTTTTATTGCTTATCTTGATTTTTGATTTGCAGATGATGGAGGAAATTTTTATTCATCTAACGGGAGCAAGCTCTGCTCTACCAGCTATGGTTCAGATACTTGCAGACTTTTCCTCTGCTGATGGTTGGTAATTTTTATATCCCTTTTGTAATTTACTTTAAAACAATAATGTTCTTATATCTTAGATTCTTATGAACTATTTTTTAAATCTAATTCAAGCTTTGCAGTTCACACCACGTTTAAAAGCTGTACTTTCACGAGTTCTTCCCATTCTTGGAAGTGTGAGAGACGTTCATCGGCCAATTTTTGCCAATGGTATTGTCCAAATTCTAACTTGATAATGTATTGTTTGTCTGATCTGGTAAGCAAGTCTTGTGCCCTTTCCTTGTTCAGCTCTTTGCTTATGAATGATGGTGGAGCTATGGACAATACACCTGCTGAAATATAATGTGCATCTAGGGTTTCGTTTGGCCGTCGCACCTTCCATATATTGTGTCCACTTGACATTACTAATTGTGGACACATGATATGAACCGACTTGGTTAAGTCTTCAAATAATTGTTTGAATTGATATTGTTGGTGACGGAGTCCCAAGGATCATAGTGCAATAATTAGATTGCATCGTATTATAACGGATTTGAGTCCTCTTGTTTTAGGTCTAGATCTTAGTTTTATTCTCATATTCGATCCATAAACCCTTTGAAGTAAAAATTGCTTAAAATTTTTTTTTTATTGCAAATTGGTCACATAACTTGATTGAATGATTCTTTTATACTAATTTGATTACACCCCTTAGTTCAAGTAAAAGTAGATTTTTGGTGAAAATTTATAATCGTGTATTGAATATATAAAATATTCGATAAATATTTTGTGTTCCGTCATCAGTGTTCCTTCATTGACTTGATGTTGGTTATTGTAACTTTATTAGCCTTTTTATTCAAACACTTAACTTGTTTACTTACATTGGTACACATTTGTTTGATTTTAAACATGATTGTTTGATTTGAAATCTTGTTTGTTGTATTGTTTATTTTGGATCTTGGTTTGTGTTGTAACTTGTAAATTAGGAGTGTACTTGAACATTGCTTGACATATATATATATATATATATATATATATATATATATATATATATATATATATATATATATATATGTTTATTTTTCAAAAAAGGCAGAAAGGTCAAAATTTTGGAAGACTTGATCAATTTGACTATTGCATCAACACTAGTTTACCCTCATTAATGAAAAAGTGATTTGATAAATTCTATATTTATTGATTTTATATTATTGATCATATTTTTGTGTAGATTAAAAGTTGTTTTGAACCCTGTATGAATTTGGGTTAGGGTCTAATTCTTAGACCCGTTTGGATTAGGTCAAACAAAAAAATTAGGGTTTGGATTTGGGTCATATGTGACACATGACAATCTCGTAACCAAAGTTTGATACAAAACATATGAGTTGAGTCATAGATGCTTTCAATTCGAAAAGATTTTTGAATATGCAGAACCGATAGTGTTTGCATCTCAAGTTTAAATACCGTGTTTTAGATTAATTTGAAGGATATTTCATGATTTTAGACAGAAAAACTTTTGGTGTACGACAACACCACCCTCATTACTGCATCACTGCGATCATCATTGCAATCACATCTGTCACTTGCCAATAATCTATTATGGCATTCATCAAGTGGTAGAATGGTGGGGATTTTTCATTTGGGCCTAGATTGTGCATTAGAAAACACAATGGAAGTGATCCAAAACTTTTTTGGGTTTTTGGTTGTGGCAGCTTGAAGATGAATTTGCAATTTTAGTAACCTTTCTCGTGGCTTACGCACCATGACTAGATACGTTGGTAGAATTTCATTTTATAAATGTAATTCAAGATTATAACACCTTTTTTAGATGTTACTATTTTTTAGTATGAACTACTTGCTCAGTATCAATCACTTGCTACATTTCTTCTCTGCAAGCGTTCGATGTATTACTTTGATCCATATCTTTAGTTATGCGTGAGTCAAAATTATGAAAATCGAAGATTATAATTGTATACATTGATGATTCAATAGATTCCACTTGTGTGTTTTTTCTTGCATATTGGGAGAAATTATTGACAAGTTTGATAGAGGAACAATTATTACTGTGCATGTGTTGTATGTATGTAATTGTAACCAGAGGAAGTATATGTTGAATAACCTCTCTAAGTTTAGCTAATGGATCAAAGTGGCTAATGTGGTAAAATAACATGTCTTAGCGTGATATTATATCACACGTTACTTAATGGGAATTCATGGTTCGACAAGTTGAAAACCTGTTACAAATGTAAATGTGCTGTTCTTAGTTGTGGAAACGGTCATGAGGCTGTGGTTATGCGATTGTTGTACAGCCAAACATTGACCTAAAATCTTTTCTTAACACCTTAAGAATTACAATGCAGTTAGTAAAGGCTGGTAATGCAGGTTCAATAAGTTCAAAAACTCTTATGACTTGACCAATAAGGCGATACTATGCGATGTACCCTTGTTTTAACACTATGCATAGAATACGTGTAGAAGTGAACTGCTTTGTTAGACCGTGGTCCTTTACTTTCATTAATGTGATCTGTTTACACTTGAGAAAAGAATGTGATATTGTGGTTGTTTTCCAGTAAGACTTCTTTTCTGTACCTGTATATTGCATCATGCCCAAAAAGTAACTTTGCTCTAATTTAATTTGGTATTACCAGCCTTCAAGTGCTGGTGTCTGGCTACATCGCATTACACTACAGAGTTTTCCTCTCACGAAGTGCTTGATGCAGATGTCATGTAAGCTCAAATTGTTTATTCACCAGTTATTTACTTGAAATTTAGGTGATCATCTGATTGATTTGTTATTTCATGTAGTGCAGGTCATTTTTGAATTCTGCCTTTGAACTCTTCTTAAGAGTATGGACGTCTTCAAGGGACTTGAAGGTTCATGGATTAAGCCTTCCCTCACAATATTAAAAGTCATGAAATTTTATGTGCATGCTATCAAGTAGGGATGTAGTAAAAATACACTACGGAATACTTTTTTGATTGGAGCATGGATTTTAGTTGTTTAGTTGATGTAACTGATTTTCATGCATTTTTTTTATCATTGGGGTTAGATAAGTATAATGCTTTACACCATGCATAACTATTTGTTGTCTTTGAAATTGACTTCTTTAAAGTAGACATCATATTTTACCATTTTGGGCAGTCTGTTTCCTTATTCAAAAACAAAGAATTTCATTATCTAGAGCTGGAAAGTTTGCTTCTGTGATTGACCTAATTATATGTTACCAGTTGGTAAAAGACTGATATGGCGTAATATGGGCTGTTTGAGTCTGTCGTATTTCAAGGCATTCGATTTTCAGTTAAGGATAAGAAGACTCTATGGTTGATTTTCATTTCTCCGCTTTCTTTTTGTTATTTTGGGAATGGCATGTTCACCCTTTAATTCTTTAGCAAAGGCGGAGAGAATGAGAAAAAGAAGTGGGAGTTGAGGAGTTTGATCTCTAATGTTATATTGCACATTTGCACGCAAGAAACATTTCTATGATACTTTTGCTTCTAACATGTGATTAATTTGTTTCAGAACTATAGGAGTATAACATCTAAACTTCATTATTTATGGCTCTTTATTTAGGTACGAATGTCCACTGTGGATGCTCTTGGTCAGATGGTGGGTCTAATTGCTAGGCCACAATTTAAAACAGCCTTACCTCGACTTATCCCAACTATGCTGGAGCTGTAAGTGCTATATGTCCTTTTGTTAAACATGTGCAAAGGTTTAAGTTGATAACACTTATCTCTATACTTGCTTGCTTCCAATAGTGCTTCAGTGAAGTTTTGTGGAATTCTTCATTTTTAAACTGATTGATGGGACCACTAATATCTCTTTTATGTGGGAGAACATAGATTATTTGAAAGCTTCAAGATTTTTTCATAATAGGCTCCGTGGCTCCTTTTTGTTTACCAGGTATAAGAAAGATCAAGATATTGCTTATGTTGCTACATGTAGTCTGCATCATCTCCTTAATGCCTCTTTATTATCAGAGACTGGCCCTCCGATGCTTGAATTTGAGGTGAGTTCTCATCTTGTTGTGGCAGGAACTTTTTATTTGTTCCTTTTAATTGATGAGGCTGCATTCAACAGATTCAGAATGGAAACAGAAGGACAGTAATCTTAGATTCATTTAAAATAAGGATGAGAACTGTTAGGAACAAAAATGGGAATAGGCTAAAAGTATGACCTGGTTGGAGGAGAGAGGCTGCTGACTGTGGTTAGTGCTTGAGAGATCTCCCCAAACGCTCAGATGAGGTCACAAGGAGTTATAAGAGAGGCAATTTAGTGTGTCTTAATTGACTGTACGGCCACAAGCAAGGGAACTTGCTGGCAGTAATCTCAGACATTTTTATTCTTATATACACAGACATGTGATACTTATACAGTTATACCTTGTTCTTTTTGGCTGTGAAGATAGTCACAGCTGATGCATGCGATTCTTTTTGGCTTCCAGCATTATTATATGCATTGCCAATACAAATAATGGTGTGTGTTTTTTTTATAATAAGTGATTTTTATGTAAAAATTTAAACTCTGTAGGACCTTGATAGTAGCCATGCACTCCATACACCCAACTAGACTTGGAAAAAATTGATTTCATCCAAGCTCCAACAGGACTTACGGTCTTGAACTCGAATTTCAAGTTGAAAACACCCACAAAGGTAGTGGAAAGTAGATTTGATCTATAACAAACTCAAGACTATTACAACGTACGTGTAACTAACCCTGTCCTGGAACCGACTTAGTAATCTGTTTACAAGGTCTAGGTATAATGGATCTGGGTGTTGACCTCTTTTTGCTAGATGTAGATATGACTAGATCAAAGTGCCACATTTATAGTACATAGGAATTTTCTGATCTGTTGCAGAGCTGTCATGCGTCCATCTTTAATTCAGACATATAGACTGATTGATAAAGTATGCTGTTTCTTGGCAAAGTTGCAAAACCAGTTATGACTATATGTATGGTCTTAAACAAAGTTATCAAGATGTAATTAATTTTCATTGTAATCATAGGTTTGTATTATCCATCTAAAACAGGTAGTCTTGCGATGTTTCCTGATCCGATGCTTACCAAGCCCTCTGACCTTATTTTTCTGTCTGCAGGATCTTACAGTTGTCCTATCTACACTTCTTCCAGTTGTATTTGTGAACAATGACATCAAAGAACAGTCGAAATTTTCTATTGGGCTAAAGGTTCTTTCCTTCTCTTCCTATCTACACTCTGTGTTTGGCATACATGCAATTCTTCGTTCATAAATCATCCATCTCGTAGTTCCACATTCCAAAACGCATATATCCAGGTGGTCTCAACTTGCAAGATCTCCTCGATCATGATTCATACTGTATTCACAACTTTGGAGTTTGGTGTGTCTGCTGATGTGGGGAAAACTGTGTGACATTCACCAGTAGATCTCATAGTCAGATATACTATATTCATATTAGAAGCATTGGAAGCAATTGTAGTTCTTTTTTGATATTTGCTTGCTTCCTCATCAGTGTTTCCTTTGACATGTCTAGAAATTATTTGCTTGACACCTGCAAACTCATGCTCAAATTGATTGACCCTTTGTGCACTATTGGTGGTCCCAGATTCCATCTCGAGTAGATGGGTATGCTTTTTTAGTATTTAAAGTTTTCTCTTCAAATTTAATCTTATAAAGATCCTTACATGGTGTAAGATTGCGTTAACAATCGCAATCGCGAGAACGGGAGTGATGTGGTTATCGTAACGCCTAAATATCGGTTCAATCATACGATACCCCTAGATAGGCCCAAAACACAGGGTTTTTACACCTTTTTAACGCGGAAATATCGTTCTTTTGTTTTGAAAACCTTTACAATGCAGCCGATGTGTTGTGATGCGACACGACACGGCCTTGTTTTAACACTATGGTTCCTTAACCCTGATTTGGATATCCTATGCCTGTTGAGGATAGTGTGTGGTTGTGCCTGAGAAGTAGTTGATAGATGAGTGGCAGAACGGGCCTATTTCTACGCATCTTCTTGAGTCCTATAAGTCATTTGCATGGCTTTTTATGTCTCAAGGTAGAATTTGGACTTTTACTAAAGTGGCCACTAAGATGAGATATCAACTGACATGCCATTTTGTTCAATGCTCGATGGGATTGATTCAATTATTAGGGATTATAATGATGAGTCATGAGACATAAGAGGCTTTGTTGGTGAATGTTTGCTCTTTCTGGCAGAGTTTCGGGTGGAGGCGTGCAATTTGAGGGTGTAAAGCTGTGGGAATCAGGTTAGGAATTTTTTATGAGGATTTAGTTTATAGTTAAATGAAGGTGATTGTCAGTAATTTGTCCAATCATAGGTTAGGTCTGTGACTTGGATTCCAGGGGGAAACATTATCTTTGCATAATCAAGATGAGAGCTTGGTGAAACAAATCATGATCCATGAGATGCAAGGGGTAATTTTTGCCGCCCAACCCTGGTCATTCTATCCAGCATTTTGGTATCCACTAAAGCCAGGGGAAATTTAAATGAGTGGCAAAAGTTTTTGACAGTATTACATTAAACAAGCTGATACAATGGAGAAAGAGCAAAGGCCCATTGCTTGAACTTATTTTGAACTGAAATAGGGGACAAGACTCTAGAATATTTGATATTGGAGATATCTGTGAAGCCACTTGTCTCAAAGAAAGGCATCCATAATAAGGCTATATTTTTTAATGTTTTCCTTGCGCTTTTGGAGTTCATGTTATTGTTTTTCATGTATCTTTTTATTTCCTCGGCATCATCGCACAAATGTTTTTTGTCTAAGAGCTTAAAGAAGGTATAGGAATTTAGGAACCATGGGGCTAGAATGATTAAGATTTTGAAGCTGTTCAAATATCTTCAAAGAATTTTGCAACAGAAAATCATGATTGTGGGGCTAAATTTATTGATGTTTATGGATAAGAATATAATTGAGGGTATTGCAGAAGGGGTCTTTCCCACAGCACTATACAATAATGTTTGTGGTAGTCAAATGAAATAGTTACCCTTCGACATATACACACACACGCTGACACATAGATATCGAGCAAAAACTTGATGATACAACAATGGCATTGCCATTGCCATTGCCAAAGCTTTAAGCCCAACAATATGGAGACAAAAACTGATGAAAAAATGGTTAATTTTTTATGCCTTTTTTCTTCCACAGTCCGTTAATTTTCAGGTATTTATTGTTTGTCAGTTAGAAAATGATATATTTCTTATACGTTGCTGGTTTCCTCAAAACTAGAAAGGGGTGATAAGTTGCTGCTGAGCTTCGAATTTTTCTTTGTAATTTTTCTGTCCTGTCATTCGATGTAACTTGTTATGTTATGTCATCATCATCTGGTCACTAATATTGTCAAGGGTATTGATGTTGCAGACATATAATGAAGTTCAGCGTTGCTTTCTCACAGTTGGCATGGTGTACTCTGAAGATCTTTTTGTATTTCTTTTGAATGTGAGTAGTAGGAACTGTCATATGTCACAAGACTATGGAAGCAAAGATATTCAATATTTTTACTGTCAACAGTCAGTCTGTAAATTTAGCATTGGACTTAATTACATGCTAAAGCTCCCTATTGCAGCTTTGTTTGGACTTAATTGGAGTTATTTTGAAGTTCAATATGTTTATTAGCTTCTGTCGGTATTTGTCATCAGAAATGCAGATTAAAGGAAGAAGCTTTGACTTTTGGAGCACTCTATGTCTTGAAACATCTATTGCCCAGGTTACTTTTCTGCTTAGTTATGCTACACCAGATGTGAAACCAACTGTTACTTGATTTGATCTCCCTGTGATTTTTTGATGCAGGTTGTCAGAAGCTTGGCATAATTGCAGGCCGATGCTAGTTGATGTTGTAAAATCATTGCTTGATGAACAAAATTTAGGAGTTCGGAAAGCTCTTTCAGAGGTATTTTTCATTACATTTTTAGTCTTGTCTTCTGGTTCTCTTCAACATTGCAACAGCAGGAGATTTCTGTTTACTATTGGTGCTACTTGATGACAGCTAATTGTGGTAATGGCTTCACACTGTTATCTTATTGGTCCTTCGGGGGAGTTATTTGTGGAATACTTAGTACGCCATTGTGCTCTTCCAGACCAGGAAAAACATCAATCAGATTCTAGAAGTGCTTATCCTGCCTTAACATACAGGAGATTTGAGGTTTGTATTTGTTTCTGTGATTCCTAATGACTTCGGTGTTTAATCATGCTTTGTTGGAGATATGTCATGTGCATGACCTCCCATAAGCATGACCTCCAATAAGGTGATCATTAAAAGTGCATCTAGTATAGTTGTTATTGTGGGATTATTTATCTAACTAGGCATCATATTGGAGATGTTTATGTTGGCTTTTGTCCTCCTAACTCCCTTGTACATTTTATTTCCCTTCTAACTTCTGTCTCTTCTCCCTTTTCTGTGTTGCATAGAGTATGATGAATGAACCGTATTTATGCCTTGAGAGGAATTTGAAACCAAAGCAAAGCCTTTAATATCTCACTATTTTTCCCGTCCTTGTTTTTTGACACAATGTGATTCCATTAAATTAATTAATTATGAGATGTGATCTAACTGAAATACACAAAAATTTTCATTATTTTCTTGATAACTATTGCTCCTTGGCCAGTGACAGTTTTTTCAGGAAATTCCTTTCCTGTAAACACCTTCGAATTTCTTATTTCCTTAGTTGTATGTACTCGTTTTGATGCTATCAGAAATTTATTTTCAAGTTGTTGGCACAGAATGTATTAATTTTAATCTCCATCTTTGGAAGAATAAAATTTTACTAGTCATCTCTAAAAACGGATTTTTTCTTGGCAGACATGCTGTGTAATTGTAGTCTATAGATGGCATCCTTGCATATGAGATTGAGATATTGAAGCATTTCCTATAAAGTTCAGATCTTGGCATTTGTTACCACACTTTTCATCTAGTATCTTCTCACTGTTTTAGATATGGAGTAACTGATAAAATAAATAGTGGTATATTATGACTTATGAGCACAAGGGACATCATTCATGTAGACACGGAGGGCTATAGAACAAATGCTATCATGGCTTTGCCTGTTATTTGAAGTGAAGAAGCTGTCAAAGATATCTAGCTTTCTTCCCTTTTATGCCACCTCTTTGCAGAATGAACTAGCTTCCATAATTTAGTGTTCCAAATTCCAAACTGTCTTTCTCTCTTTCTCCTTTGTATGGAGGTACTAGGTTATCTTTGGTCTTACGACGTTTACACCCTAGCTCTCCCATCGATCAATAAGCTTGAGTGCCAAAGAGGGATTTCAAAGGCGTAGATCTTTCTTACGATTAATAACAAATAATATGTAAATGTTAGTTTTGGCAGCTGTTCTGGGAAAAAAGGTTTATTAATTCTAATGATACTGTTGTGGATGCTCTCAGGTGAAGATGGGAATGGTCAGTATGACAGAACTAAGATCAGTCTGTGAAAAAGGTTTACTTCTATTGACTATCACAATTCCCGAGATGGAGGTAAATTGAATTAAGTCTTACACACACACACACACCCCCCCCTCCCAGTAATGCTTTTTGGAGATTATTAATTTCCTTTGTAACTTGCATTTCATAAAATGACTCTGCAGCACATATTATGGCCTTTTCTATTGAAGATGATTGTTCCTCGGGCATATACTGGTGCAGTTGCTACGGTATTCTGTGAAGAATTTCACCTTTTTGATTGCTTTATGCATGTTTTCCATTTTTTAATCTCTTCTTTTCCTGTTTTATTAGCTTCCAAGTGTCGGAAGCTAGCCCACAATGAATAAATCTAGTTGTCAAACACTCTAGGATTACTATATCTGGGTTTCTGTTGATTCTGGTTGTCCGAATTGTCAGTTTGCTTCAGTATAGAACTTCTGTGACAAGTTTACTTTGAATTGCTCTTTAGGTTTGTAGATGCATTTCAGAATTGTGCAGGCATAGTTCTAGTAGTAGCAGCATGATGCTGAGTGAGTGTAAAGCTCGCACTGACATTCCGACTTCTGAGGTTGCTGAGTTTTCTTTTTTGCTCTTTTTTTTTGCCTTTTCCATTAAGTTATGTGAATCATGTAGTCATCTTCTCCAAAAATTGAAAAAAATTAATTAATCAAAAACCTATGTGCCTGCGCTTATGTGTAGTCTTGTTGTATTTGAACTATCAGGAACTCTTTACGCGCTTGGTTGTGCTTCTGCATGATCCTCTAGCAAGGGAGCACCGAGCTACTCATATTCTTTCTGTGAGGATTTCATGCACTTGTTTATTATTATTATTATTATTATTATTATTATTATTATTATTATTATTATTATTATTATTATTATTATTATTATTAAAAAAGCTACTATGATTTTGAAGACTGGCAACCATTCAGGTTCCAGGTTTTATTTTCTAGTAGTATTTATTTCTCGTAGGTTCATCAATAAATTTGTGCACTTCTTTCTTTTCATAAATCAAAATTGACTTTTCTTATCCACGGACCTTGGTGCCTTTTGGTACAGCCTTCAGAAGTATATACAGAGAATATAATTAATTTTTTCTGTTCTGAAAATTTTCTTTATCAGGTGCTCAATTTCCTGGGGCCTCTCTTTCCAAAGAACATAAGTTTGTTTTGGCAGGATGAGGTATACTTACTTTTAGTGACTGAATGGTTTTAGGATAGTTTGTTTTGGCAGGATGAGGTATATTGAATAGGCCTCAATAATGTGTGTGAGCTTATATATTTTTCTACACACATAAACATGGTAAAGTCATCCTTTTGATTAATTCACTTCATGCAAAACATTAAGGAGAATTTTAAATTGTTTGAGTGAGCATCATCATAATGACTGATGATCAATGAAAATGAATTTAGATGCCTCAAATACTGTCATAAAGTGTGAGCTGCAAGATTGTGGCTCGAGAAAGTTACAGACAAAATTCTTTTTTTAGAACACTCTTAGATTCTGGAATGACACACTTAATAAATACTTTTGTAGGTTGTTTGTTTAGGTGAAGATTCCCTTTCTTCTTGTTTTGCAGTTCTCGGTGTTTAATCTTTTTTGTAGTTGGTGCTTTGGAGAAAAATATTGGGCATCAATATAATACTAATAAAATGATCTAATTGATATGTTTCAAACATGTATTCCATAAATACCAGCTTTTGCTTCCGAGTCAAATGGCTGTCGACATAGTGGTTATCAATTTTAGTATTTATGATCCTCATTGATATTTTCTTTTGCAGCTTTTTCTGTAACAGTAGCTTTAGAACTTTTGACCTAGTTTATTGTCATTGTATATTCTAGATTCCAAAAATGAAAGCATATGTCAGTGATACTGAAGATTTGAAGCAGGATCCTTCATGCTGTGAAACCTGGGATGACATGATAGTTAATGTAAGTGAACTCACAGCCTCAATATTTTTCACTAGTCACTGTAGCTGCATATTTAGGGGACATTGATGTTTTAACACCTATCGACTACTTTTGAGGACATTGCTGACTTGTATTATCATTATTTGTGCGCTTTATACCCAAAGGATGTTCAAATTTGGAGTTAGTTTTCACTTTCAAGAGTAGTTAACTTGAGTAGGCTGTCTTGTCATGATTTCACCTCTCTTGGAGGATTGCATAATAGTTATCTGAAAACAATAGAAAGAATTTCTTGTCTGGTCTAGTTATCTTCCTCTTGACCATGTTGAAACATCATAGACCTTTGAAAGGAATGACTATTACAGCATTCCAGGTTCCTCATTATTTAACTGTTGTTCAGTTCAATAGAAAATAATACCCCTGGTTTCAGCAAATTGATAAATTTGTGCACTTTTACTTGGTAGTTTCTTGCAGAAACGCTGGATGTGGGTCAGGATGCTGATTGGATAATTGTTCTTGGAGATGCTTTTGCCAAACAATACGAGCTGTATACAACTGAGGACGAGCATTCTGCTCTACTACATCGGTAGAATATGCTTGTTTTATTTGAATGTGAACTCATTACCATCAGTTATTTTCAATGGATTATGGATGTTATTATATGCAAATGTTAACAACTTAATTGTTATAATCTATTCAGTTTCTTTTTTTTTTGATAAGGAAAATATATCAATAAAAAGAAAGTACACTTAAGGGACAAAATGTCCCATCCATAAAACTACTTACAAATAACCCTTAGTTCGCTTTGATAAAGATCTCCAAGAGAAACATCATTTGAAATCCAAAAGCTTTCATCCATAAAGATGCTGAAAAAATAATTTTCTTTCACATAATTTCTCCAGGCAAAAATTAGTCTCTAAAAATACGACGATTTTGTCATTTTGTTCTAACCAAATTGAGTCAAGAAACATGTATTTCAAATATTATGTACCCGAATCCATAAAATTTCACCCCCAAGAAATCACAAATATCATGTGGAGCAATCCAAAATTCCTCTTTGATGTGAAAGAGTCTATCCCACAATCCTATTGCATAATCACAGTGAAGTGATAAATTATCATTGAACTTCTAACTTTTATGGAGCATGATACACTGTTAGGGTTGGGAGCCAAATTGGGATGATGATTCTGAAGATTTGGGATGAATTCAGTTTAGTACATATCAGGTTGAAAAGGGCAGATCCATCAGAAACTTTGGGTTGAACATAATATTCTAAACCTAACCGTAAAGGATACATTTTTTAGGAGTATGAAATAATATTTTTCAAAAAATATCACAACTGTTGTCAAGTAAGAAATTCATTACAGCGAAAATATTGTTCAGTTGCTAAATTGTTAGTCTTCCCATATATAGCTGTCTATCAGAGGAGACTTTGGTTTCTTAAAACCTTTGTAAATATGTCGAACATCAAAAGCTTCAATGTTTCCTTAATAATTCTAGGTTTTTTTCTTATCACAGGTGCCTTGGTATGCTGCTTCAGAAAGTTGATGACAAAGTTTATGTTCGTGATAAAATTGACTTGATGTATAGACAGGCTAATATAGCAATTCCTAGCAATAGGCTAGGTTTAGCAAAGGGCATAGGATTGGTAGGTTTTGATATATGTCTTCTAATGTTTAGCTTACAAATACTTTCTAGCATATTTCCTTGTTTTTTTTAGTTTCTTACTCGAGATTTCCCTGCAGGTTGCAGCTTCTCACTTGGATATGGTCTTAGAAAAGCTAAAGGAAATTCTTGACAATGTCGGCCATAGCATATTTCAAAGGTTTTTCCTTGTTTTACATATAGAAGTACTACCTTGCCAACTTGATCTTAGTCTCTTACTTACATGTCTATGCAGGATGTGTGTGTTTCTTGGCGTAAAGAGAATAAAAGTAGATTTGGTTCTCTGATAAACAACCGTAATTGATGTTACTTTGTTTTCCTTTTCTTTATACTTAAATTAAAAATTTTAATTAAAAAGATAATGAAATGAACTCAGTAAGCAACAAATAACAGAAACACAGTGATAATGATGATATACCTGCTCAAAATATAAGCTTTTCCTTGAACGGGAAACCTCGTTTTAGAAGAATCCAATGTCTTTTATAATTATCTGTAAAGGGTCAAGTCCAAAAAAGTTTGCTTAAACGAGTTTTGCAAATCGATGAGGGACACAAAAGCTTGGAGTGTTATGGTGCATTCAAAGTCTCCTTTAAGTCTGAGAATGCATTGATACACAATGGCTTGGGGCGCGGTGCTTGGAAGAACAGAAGAATAAGTTTGATTGTTTTTATTAGCTTATCTGTTTCCTTGTCTTCACTGTGAAACTATGTGTTTCAACTTTGATTGTGATTTAGACTTTAGAGTTTGTCACCAAATATCTTTTTACTTTGAAATTTTAAGATGCTTACCTCGTCTTGTTACAGCTGGAAAGATATTTTTTTTAAGAAAACGTCCTTTCCTTTGCTTAAATCTTAGGTACTATATTTTTTTGTTTGATCTATATGGTGAAAAGTAATGATAAACTAACTGTATTTTGGTATTTGTAGGGTACTGGCTTTCTTCATTGATAAAGCTAGAGTTGAAGATTCAGATGATATACATGCTGGTTTGGCTTTGATGTATGGATATGCAGCAAGATATGCTCCTTCAACTGTTATTGAGGCACGGATAGATGCCCTCGTGGTATTACTTTTATCTTGAGAATCCTAATTTTATGTGTACAGAAATTCTAGCTTAGTTACTGTGTGCACTTTTTTAGTTCGTAATTCGCTCAAAATGGCCCAAAATTGACCATGTTTTGCATATTCCAATTTGCGATTTACGAGAAGATTAGGGAATCGATTGGCACTTCCCAAAACAAATTAGCCTAAGAGGTCGTGTGTGACAATACATCTTTTCATTCATCCCTATCCAATGCTATATGGTATTTCATTCAGCCACATCTACTCCGTCATTAAATTCATTTTTTGTTTCCTTTAACCTCATATGTAGCCTTGACTTTTGTAGCTCTCAATTGTACTAACAGGGGGTTGTCGTCACACATGCCTAAACCAACAGAGTCTAGTCTCTTATATCTTATGGACTATATCTGTTGCACTTGACTGTAACACCCCGGCCCCTCAGACCGCTGGTGACTACTCATAGAGACTGTAGACTGGCCCCACAAACCAACACAAGTCTTTCCAACGCACTTTGGCCTCACTCGTGCGCACCCGGGAACACTTCCCAGGAGGTCACCCATCCTAAGATTGCTCCCCACCAAGCACGCTTAACTGTGGAGTTCTCAGCAAATGGGCTCCCTAGAAAAGAAGATGCACCTTGTTGATATGAGTAGTCTATCAATCTTTTTTCAAGCTAAATCTGGGGTATTACACTGACTTCATTCGTGCAACTTATTTTCTTGTGCAGTGATGTATCAATTATATTATCTGTATAATTGAAAGCTCACTCACTTAGTATTGGTGTGAGCGCTTGAGTGCATGAATTCTAATGGCTATTTCAACACCTTAACCCTGTAGTGTATAATGGACTATAGATTTCGTCTATACTGATGAACTGAGGAAATGAGAATGAGCTGGTTGAAGGACACCTATATTCTCGTATTCATTCATTATGCATTTCTAATTTGTTCTTGTGTAACTTTCAGGGAACGAATATGCTGTCACGTCTTCTCCATGTATATCATCCTGTTGCAAAGCAGGCTGTTATCACTGCTATTGATTTACTGGGTATGTTGTGCTGAGAATTTTAATTTATATTGATTACAGCGATAAGTATTCTTAATTCTAGTCACAGGAAGAACAGTTTGTTTAAGGTTTAGGTGGATTTGCGTTCAACTGATCATCTATAATCAGTTTCTGTTAAATTCTAGATCAGCTTTTTACTTTTCTTTTCCCTTTTATGCATATTCTAAAAGTCACTCCCTCTTTTTATTCATTTTTGCCGCTTGCTTCTTCCTGGTTTAAAGTTGCAAGCTTCTGATCTTTTTTATATTCTACTCAGGTATTATGAAAAGTTTTAAAAACTTGATTGTTTTAAAATCGTTATAACAGTAAATATAACAAGATTGAGATATATATTAGTAAAAATTTGCACTCAACTTACAAAGTTTGACCTTAATTTTTGTAAAACAGCTAAATAAACATGAAGTCTTGGATGGAATTTAAACTAGGCAAGACTTAGCCAGTTAGAAAAGTTATTTTTCAGTATCTATGTTTTGGATTGCTGAGTTAACATTTTTATGTTTAAATAAATTGAAAAATCACTTAAAATAAAATTAGGGTTAAGAGGACCTCACAAAAGAGCCACTTAGAAGTTATTTGTTCCAGTTTTCATTTGATGCTCCATTAAGTCTTTTACGTAGATGGGTGCTGCTAGTATTCGCTCAAGCTCTGCTCTTTGTTGCATAAGTAGCTGCGTACTTTATGATTGTAATGACTCCCTTCCTCTAAGTTTTTGAAAAGTAAAAAATCTAAAAAAAAAGGCTTGTTGCCAGAGCTCAAGTTTAACTGTAAGCCTTTTAGCCTAGATTTCATTTGTTATCATATGTTGCTCAACTATAGTATTCCACAAGAACAACAATCCCATAGCCTTAATCATAATGTGCTCGAGCATAGTAATTGATGTATAATTTTGTGCAAGAAATCATAGTAAGGGACTAAGCGTGGGTCATCTTTGTATCAAAGTTACATGCCTTTATATTCTCATGTTAATAATGAATAGGTTCTTTTTGTATGCAATGATAAGAAATTGAGAAGTGTAATCACTTCTTTGGTTATTATTATGTTATATATAGTGTATATCTAATATTAGCCTCCCCTCCCCCTCCCCCACCAAAATATACATATATATATATATATATATATATATATATATATATATATATATATATATATATATATATATATATATATATATATATATATATATATATATATATATTATATGTACTTTGAACCTCAGAACTCAGATGTATACAAAATTTCTTTCTGATTTGAACTGCAAAAACAGCAACATGATAAATTCTGTTTTTCCTGTTATTCCATGCACGTCATTGTACATTGTGCCCTTAATATTTTACTAGAATATTGTTTTGAATTTTTATGATGCTTGCAGACAGTGAGTTATTTATGCATAACAAATTCGAAGTTTTTTAAATGTCTGTTGTGTAGCTCAGATATTGTATGTACTGCAGGTAAAGCTGTCATTCGAGCAGGAGAAAATGGTGCACCATTCCCGCTTAAAAGAAGGGATCAGTTGCTAGATTATATTTTGACTTTGATGGGTCATGACAATGATGATGAATTTATTGACACCAGTGTTGAAATTCTACGGACTCAGGTCAAGGCATCAACTTGGGACATTCACATTTGAAGTATAGCTTTTTGTTTAGTCTCTGTCTTCTCATTGTGCCTTTTTGCTTCTTTTGTTTCTTTACATAGGCTCTTGCTTTAAGTGCTTGCACTACACTAGTTTCAGTGGAGCCAAAGTTAACAATGGAAACTAGAAATTATATAATGAAGGTACTGATTTTTAGCATTTTTTGAGTCAGCGAATTTTAGTCTTCTCTGTTGGTGAATGAAATTTAAAAATGTTTCAGGCTGTCCTGGGGTTTTTCGCTTTACCTAATGAACCATCAGAGGTTGTCAATCCCCTCATAGACAATCTCATAACACTTTTGTGTGCAATTTTACTTACTAGGTAATAACTTTTTACCAGTTCAATTAAGATTTGTTGCAATCCTATTTTAAAAATTTTCGAAAAAATATTGTGGGTCATGTAATTGGAGTAAAGCTACCATAGTGCTATTTTCATTTTAGTGCATTTACTTCTCATCGACAATAGTTGGAATGTGCTCAATAGTGTTGCTGTTCCTTATATTTGTGGTTTTACAGCTAATTCAGTATTCGAGCTTTAAAAATGGTAGCTTTACTCCAAGTATATCGATTCTATAAATCTCGAAAATGCCCAATAGATTATCCAAATCCCAACTCTAACACTACGGGTATCTTGTTAATGGACCTTTTTCTCGTGAATGTAATTATCACTCTAGATTTCCTGTAGATTTGGTAAGAATTATTACCTTATTTTGTTTCTAAATTTTTTGACTCATCCTTCACTAATCACTATTAGCTTCTTATGGTCATATTATACTGTTGAACAGTGGGGAAGATGGTAGAAGTAGAGCTGAGCAGCTTTTGCATATTCTGAGACAAATTGATCCATACATTTCCTCTGCTGCTGATCATCAAAGGACAAGAGGTTGCCAGGCTGTACATGAGATGCTTATTAAATTTCATATGCTCTGTACCAGTGGACACTGTCCATTAGGCTGTCATGGAACTTGTGTACACAGCAAGCTTATTGATCGAAACTCTCATGGAAATTTCCCGAATCTTCCAAGTAAATATGCTGTTTATCATCTTCTCAACTAATTTATTTTCAACCTAATATACTTAAAAGGAAATTTTTTTATTTCAATACTAGTTACTGCTTTTGTAGAGAAGTGGTTAATGGGGTATCCCCCAAGATTATTAGAGATAAGCTCACAAGTTAGATTGGTGGCATCTTTTAGATTTCTAACATTTTTAAGACAAAAAAAAATTGTATTATCCTTTTTCCACTATAAATGATGGAGTGAAAATGTTTTCCTTAATCTTGAATTCCTCCCTCAAACTATCCCAATCCCTCTGTTACCATGAACTGTCAAAGGTCATTTGTTCACTTACACTTCCCTTTGAACTCCGTCTGCCACCACCCACCCACGTCCCTTGCACCAAATTCGGCTAAAAGACCAAGTTAGGTGTTATAGAAGGATAAGTAGTTGCACCGGTCCAACCATGATGAGAACACCTTACTTTTCTTACTAAAAGTTTTACCTCTCAATTAAGTTAAGCTTCACTCATTCCACTTGCACGGATTTTTTATGATTCTAATAACTTGCTTCACTCACGAATAAACAGCACAAAAAACCAATGTAAACTGCTAACTAACTTTGTATCAAGAAAAATTCGAACTTTGTGTTATTCTTGGCACATAAAGGCTAAAGCCCCAATTTATAAGAAAATAAATCCTACTTTGATTCTAAAACTAAATCTAATCTACTAAAAAACTTAATCTTCTAAGGACTCTAAAAGATAATATATATATATATATATATATATATATATATATATATATATAACCCAGAGATAAAATGTGAAACATACACTACGCGCACGCCTGTATCTTTGGTCAGAAAATTTTGGTCTACTTGTTTTAGCTCTAATCACTTCATTACAAGTCTGATTCTGGGCTTATGAACAGTTGTTGGAAAGTTCTCGGTCCTCTATCACATCCAACTGAACCACCTTCATCTTTGCCTTTACTTGGAAGATGAGCTATAATCACACATTAAACATGTAAATTAATGTTTTTTATAAGTAAATCCATGCACCCATGCATCATGGTTCATCCTCCTCACCCCACTGCTACCACCATCACCTATTGATCACCGCCTTTTTCAAACGTTAAAACCTGTAAAAAATTCCACACACTAGTGCCTCCTCACTACGCAACTCCACACCACTATAGAAAGAGAAATTTTCTTAACTGAAAGCCACATACCACTAATGCTCCAATCTTCTCCATTTCAATTGCCTAGAAAAGGTACAACAATCTCACTATTTCAACAAAGATATCTCAGATCTTATATCTTGAAACTTACCGTAGCAAACATAATAAATGAAGATCAAGTACGGATAGCTAAATTCAATTTCTAAGATTCATACAAAGGAGTTTTGTGATCGAGTTAGATTAATAAAGGTTGAACCTAACGACCACTTACTTTTGGCCATCTTACTTTATTGAAAAGCAGTCATGGGAGATGAAGGTTGGCAAACACTATGGTTGTAGATTAGATGGGCATCTATGGGCGTTGTAGGGTATTAGGATCTAGAACGAGTGGAGAGGAATGAGAGGTTGAGAGTTCTGGAAACAACCAACTGATGTGAGAAACTCTAGAAACTATACATGTTACTTAATTTCCTTTCTTGTTTCCTTTCATTTCATTTCTCGTTCTTGTTTCCTTTTCTTTTCTTCATGGTCCCTTACAGTTTCTTAAAGTTTCACTTTTCTGCTGCTAAACTTTAGTGCTTATGACTTGGCTCTATTGTCAGCTTCTTTTGTATTGCCTAGTCGTGAAGCATTAACTATTGGAGAGAGGGTCATTATGTATCTTCCACGTTGTGCGGATACCAATGCGGATGTCAGAAAACTCTCATCACAGGTTAGCATCTTGGTAAATCATATTTTGTGTCACGTCTATCTTTGCTCTGAAGGTCACACTTACCTGACTTATATAGCTTATTGACGAGATTTTCTGATTTTTAAACAGATCCTTGATCTCTTCTTCAGTATTGCACTTTCACTTCCAAGGCCAACAAATTCCTATTTCAATGCAAATGTTGAAATGTTTTATGGAGCCTTGTCTTCTTTGGAGGATGTTATAGCTATGCTGAAAAGTGTGAGTTTTTATTTTCATTTTTTTTCTGTTCTCTCTAACATAGCCATTTATATGATTAAACTTATATGACTTCCGAATTATTCAACAGGATGCTTCTATTGATCCTTCTGAAGTTTTTAACAGGGTTGTTTCGTCGGTCTGTACATTATTGACAAAGGATGAGGTATGTACTTGGCTATATCTTTGAACATCCCCTCACCAACTCCTCATTGTCTATGTAAAAGGATCGTGTATAAGCAAGAAGGTATAAGGTAAAGTGCTAAATGTACTAATCATTAATGAAAGTTTATAGAATAGTAGCCAATGATGTTTGGACTCCTCATTTGTTCATAGTGTAAAAAGCGATTGCGGTCACGGCGATGCGGTAATGATGATGATGTGGTTGTCGTACTATGTTAAATATTGATCTAGACCATGAAATAGCACTTGAGCTGTCCTAAAAAACGGTTTTACACTTTTACAGTGTGGGTTGTATCGTTTGCTAGAAACTAAAACCTTTACAACTCAGCCCATACAAATTTGATACGGCCTTGTTTTTGCATCAAGATTGTCAGACATGACCCAGTCACCCAACTCTTTTGCGATGCAGATTATGCATATGATCAAACTCACCTAGCAGAAAATGGGTGTGGGTCGTGGCATGATTAAATTCACTAAATGATGTTAACAATCAAAACTCCCTTTTTCATCTCTGATTGTAAAGCCTCAATTAAATATTGAGGCACTAATGAAGCAATCGTTCCTTTCAATTGTTGATCCTATTAAAGATAGGAGAAAATTTTCATAATTACAAAAGAAAAAAAAGGAAAAATTTGTTTATATCAGAAATTTGCAGTTTTTAAATTTAACTTTATTTACCTGAATTTTGAATCTCCAAATTCTTCTTTTGCATTTTTTTATTGATTTTGACGCTCCTATCATGGCCAAGCATCATAGTCAAAGAGAAAGGATGTTACTTTGTCCCACATAATTGAAATTAATTTACTTTATAATTGTTCATTACTTAACGCCATGGGTATTCTGTCTAAAGAGATGTCATGTATGTTTCATTTTCTTAATCTAATTTTAAAACAAGTTGCCTCATGTTAAAGTACGCTTTCATTTTTCAAGCTTTAAAGTGTAGCTTGATATGCTGGAATTTTACTCTCAGCTTGTTGCTGTGTTGCATGGTTGTACGACTGCAATATGTGACAAGATCAAGCAATCAGCAGAAGGTTCAATCCAAGCGGTGATTGAATTTGTGATTAAGAGGAACAGTGAGCTAAATGAATCTGATGTTTCAAGGTTTCATGACATTTGGAATCTTTAAAATTTTTTCATTGTTTTTTATGGTGTATGATGAGTTTCTTATCTCTATCATGCATGACTCTGCAGGACAACACAGTCCCTTCTCTCTGCTGTCGGTCATGTGACTGAAAAGTATTTGCGGCAGGAAACTCTAAGTGCCGTATCCTTTCTTGACTCCTTAAAAGAATTTATGCAGTTGCATAACTTGCATTGTCGTGAAATATGAAACTTCTACTATTGTGTTATGCCTTTCCTTGATTGTAGAAAGATATGTGCTCTAGCAGAACATACAAGTTCAAAAGTTGTTTTTGATGAAGTCTTGGCTACAGCGGGAAGGGATATTGTCACAAAAGACATATCTAGACTACGTGGTGGCTGGCCAATGCAAGATGCATTTTTTGTGAGTCCTTTGTGTTTTAATGGATTATTAGATCATAATTCTTGTGGTTCTTCATCAGCTTGCATTTAACCTTTAATATATCTTCATAACTAAAGTTAGTACTCGTGTAACATCACGTTTAAATAAAATATGATTGGAGTGTTTCTTCATGGAATGTCAAAGATCAACATTTGTCAGATACGGGGTGCTCATTTTTAGGGAGTTTGAGGGCTTGGCACTTGCAGCTAACCTATATACACTTGTCTTTTACCAGATTTTACCAACAAAGAGAGAAGAAATGAACCATGTCACTTTCTAATTCCTCATAACTTCTGCATTTTCTTAGTGCACAAACCTACAAAAATCCCATTAAAAGTTATTGCATATGTAAATTCTCTTCTCTGTATATAAATGTATCAAACATTATAATATGATTATCCAATTTGCTAGCTTGTTATGTTTAATTGGTCTGAATTACGCATCTTCGTTGCAATTCATATGGAGATTGTTGAACCATGGAATTATATTAGCAGTAGTATTGCTGGGTTTTTTGCAACTCTTCCTTTGTTTTCCTTTCCAGTTTTGGTGGACTCTGCATCCGACTTCAAAACCTGTCAAAAATTTGGAGTTGGCTTAACATTGGGGTTTGGGAAACACGTGTATCAATAAGATTGTATGGATTTTGTTTTTATAGCTATTGGGAGCTGAAGTTTTGGTGCATGATATGTACAGGCTACATTATTTTTCTTTCTTTGTAAAAAGCATGCTGCTTTTAGAAAAGTTAAGCCTTTGCTATACACTGACACTGGTTCATGTATCTATGGGTTGTTGGACTATATTGATGGGCGGGGGAGTTTTAGAGTGTAAATTGCCTAATATTGAAGAGACAGGTTAAGGGCTATGTGGATCTTTTTTGCACTGTGTGTATTGGCTCATTCAGATTGGCCCATTCGTATTTTTGAAAAATAGTTAGGATGCGATAGATGGTTTATTGGGAAAAAGGAAATGGCAATCGTGGATCTTTTTTGCGAAATCAATATATTATGAGATCAGATGTCCAAGTTTATCTTTCATATTTGATGTTGAAGTTGATGAAATTAAAACAAAATTTTAAAAAAGTTGTCATTTTGTAGCTCACCTCTGAATACTACGACATTGATGGAAGGGGATAGCACATGGAGATTGGATTAGTAGTTAGGTTGTCTCCAGTTGTCATCATGGGCTAAAATGGATGGATTGTGTGTTTGGTTAATTTTATTTATAATGATTGATGAAGGTTGACATTGCATGGTATATATATTCTGAAAAGTGGATGTTTATTTTTTTTCTAAGTGGTTAATTTCTTAATGAACCTCTCTTTTTGTCACTCGAATTATGTTTTTCGGTTTCTAATATCTATAGTTTTTTTAATGCAGGCTTTTTCTCAACATAATGTACTTTCTTTTTTGTTCTTGGAGCACATTATATCAGTCCTTAACCATACCCCTATAAATAGTCTTCCTGAAAAAGGAGACATTTCAAGTCATGGTGCTAACCAGCACTGTGAGAATGAAATATTGCAAGCGTCTATATTTGGTCTTACGGCCTTCTTCAGGTTTATATACGCCTAAACAAATAATTATACTTCATGTAGTAAAATATGAGCTACAAAAATAACAACAAAAATTCTTTCAGGGGTGGTGGAAAAATCGGAAAGAAGGCTGTTCAGCAAAATTATGCTTTGGTTCTTGGGGCACTTACTCTGCAACTTGGAAGTTGTCATGGCCTGGCTAGTTTGGGCCAACCTGAACCTCTACGGTAATTTTTTCTTAAGCGTCTGAATTGCTTGTGTGGCAATGTTTCAACTTTCAAAGTTCAAATTCATCTCTCTATGCATTGTTGATCAGTTGTCCCTTTACAATTTTGCAGAGCTCTGTTAATTGCGTTTCAAGCATTCTGTGAATGTGTAGGTGATCTTGAAATAGGAAAGGTGTGTGGATCTTTGTCGTCTTACTGGTGGGTTCTAATTTCAGAAATTTGACATTACAAATTTTTGATTATTATAGATTTTGGCGAGAGATGGAGAGCAAAGTCAAAATGAAAAGTGGGTGAATCTTATTGGAGACATAGCCAGCTGTGTGTTTATAAAGAGACCAAAGGAGGTAATACAATAGACTGAGCATTAATTAATCCTCATTGCATCTTTTTTCTTTTATGTCAGTCAAAAGGCACTTGGCCATAGTAAATATAAGAAACTTTATAACTAACTTTAGTTTGTGAAGCATGAATCTGAAGTGAATGGCTTTTGTTTTCCTTTCATCTTGCATAGGAAAAACTGAATTTCTTCCTCTCTTTTCCGTTTCTTGACTTTCTTCTTTGTTCCTCTCTCTTTTACATGGACATGTCCAAAAATGTGCAGAGCAGGAAATCCATTCTGTATCTGGCATAAAAGTTTTGAAATTTTGAACAAAGATACTGAATCCCAATCCAAACGTGATTTTTCCCTCATTTTTAATTCCTTGAAGGATACATGGATTGATTTTATAAGCTATTAAAAATGTTAGTAGTTCTATTATTCAAGACTTTCCTAATGCTTTGTCTAATTCTTATTACACTCTCAGTCTTATTGCTATGATGTGCAACGTATCTTCCTAGCTCTCACATGAAAAGGTGTAACATGACGATGATGAAAAACGAGTTAATGTATATGACAAGTTCACTCATATTTTGAACTAGAAAAAATAATCTGAATATTGCTTTATTATTATCAAAGGCAGGTTTGGTAAACTTTGAAAGTTTCAAATGGTGAGATATTGGATCGAAATCTGAACTTCTAATTCAATAGCATTTACGTTGTTGCTAAATCCCCATGACTGTAATTTAGAACTTCGATCATCAATTATGGGTTTGCAAGAATTGTTGCACTTATTTCCTTGTATGGTGGTTCATGTGGTAAAACTCCGCTTGTGAATGATGCAGCATTCAATGTCGAACACAAGCCCGAGTAATGTAGGTTAGAATTAATCAGCATAAAACATCACATTTAATGACATGAGCTGAATCCAGGTCATCTAATGGGAAGTATGTTAACTACCATTTCCTGTCTACTGGCCAGATTACCATAAAAAAAACTCCCATTTACTGCTTGAAGTTGTTTAGATGTGTACAATAAATTTCCAATTTGACTAATTTATTAACGAATGATATGCTACACCTTGTGAGGTGTTTTGAGTTGTTCGCGTAATCATTACCATGGTGATAGTTCTCCCTTGTTTTTTTGCCTAATTATAGAGCATCTGTGATCTGTTACTCCTCTCTGATTCTTAAATCATAGCTTTTTCGAAGTTGTCATTTATCGCTACTATAATGGGTACATAGCTGCTAAATGTTTGGAATTTCTAAAGGTGAAGTCACTCAGAAACATTTTTCCAAAACATGGTGGTGTGAAGAATTGCTTATGATTTATGTAATTTTCATGTGATTAAGTTATTATCCTCTCAGATGATTTTCTAATTGTGAACTTCAATTTTCACAGGTTCGAGCCATATGTCTAACTCTAAGCAAGTTCTTAGATGAACATCAAAATTTCCAAAGGGAAGCTGCTGCTGCTGCATTGTCAGAGTTTGTCCGCTATAGGTATTCCAGGAATACCATCCTTTTTAAAAATTTTGTCACCTTATATTTGGAAAAGGTTCTTTACTTCTATAGCTCTATTTCCATTCGCCTTTGACATTTATTCCTTTTGTCCTAGCCATTTTTCCTTAGTTCTTATATTTGGCTGTTCATCTCCCAACCATTTCACTCCATTCTTATTTTTGATTTTAGGGATCACAACTCTTTTCCTATCACTCTAACTAGTAACTAGTCTCCCTGTATATATAAATGCAACCTTTAAAAAGTTGGAATAGAGAATGTGGCAGTGTGGGCTGTGGCTGGGAGTAGGACACAAGGAGCACAGTTCAACGAGCACTGAAAATACTGTCATATCATCTAATTGTGTTTGTTGACGCTCCGTTCAGTTTGCTTCATAGTTATCCTGATGAGCACCAACAATTTTATTTTTCATGTATTAGAAGGATAATTGTGGGTCGCGATTGTGGTTACGATCAGAAATGGTGAAACCAGTTCCGCGGTCAATGTGGATCATTTCACGTTTTACGAAGCCTATGTTGCGGTTGCAATAACTTCAAAACCTCCAAAATGCGGTCAGAATGTGGTGATGCAGCTGATATTTTGCACTACCTTTAGTAAATATCTTTATGAGAAACTACTTTTTTTCATTTCCTTTTTTTTTAGAAGTGATTAAAGCCTGACAGATTCAATGAATGGGCTCTTAGTGAAATAACTTTTTTCACTCTAAAAAAATTGTCCAGAATTACCTTGTAAAAAACAATATTTATGCAACAAATTACCTTTCAGAAAAAATATATAATATCTTCAGGTAGTTTCCCGTGAATAAAGTGTTAATAGGTTGTTTCTTAAAAGTATCTATACCAGAGACAAATCAATTTATCGAACAACGCTAAGTGGTAGTTCGTTTATTTGAAAAAAATTAAAGTAGTTTCTTGCAAAAGGTTGTTTAAATAGAATTTCAAAACTTTTATCTGGGCAGCTTCATGGAGCAATTCCATCTTTAGAATAAGCTGCTGGTGCTTATATCCAATAGGGTGCTGTTGCTTAATGTCAAGGTTCTGTATTTAGCTTGTGGAATAACAGGCTGCTAGTTTTTCTGAATTCTGAACTGGCTTTCTATTTGTGTAACATGATTGAAAGGTTGAAGAAATCTGAACCTACAGAAACTAAAAAATAAGTATCATGCTTTGGAGAGGCTTAAAATTTCTCCCAAAAATGCTAAATGGCAAACATAACAATTTCCATTTGTCTGATGCTTTTCTCTCTCCAAATTATTAATTTTGGGAAGGAGTTGTGCATCCTTTTCCTCCTTGTTTTTCTGGCTTCTCCCCCAAGCTTCTTTATTGTATGCTCTCTGAAGCCATTCCTATGATGCTCTTCTCGTAGTGCCCTTGCTTTGGGCAGGTCATTACAATACCAGCTATCCAAATTTCCACCTCGTCCTCAAGATGGATTCTAAGTGCCTTAGACTTCAATGTAGAGTGAGATGCAGGCTGATGAACAAGGTATAAGCTTGGAGAGTATTTGCAGGGAATGGTATAGTGGACTAGTGGTAGCTCACTCGAAAATAGTCACACCTATTTCTGGCAACTCTCTAGTATCAAGATCCGAAGTGTACCTTATTCTCTTTCCCTTGTAGCTACAAGTTCTGTTGCACGGCAATTAGCTTAAATGAACACAATCATCAAGGGGGCTTCTACTCATATGCCCACTGACACTCCAGATTAGAGAGAGTGTACCAGGATCCCAATTTCCAAGGTTTGCCACCGTATGGAAAATGGAATTTAGCTCAGCCCCATTGTGAAGTTCAGTTGCCTCCATCCATTCCTCTCAAATAACTAGAAACAATGGTGACATAAAACAAGTTGAATAAATAATTGATGGCTGTGAATAAGGATGGCAAGGAACAAGTCAACTCGAATGTTTTGATTCCTGCACTGCTTTTCACTTTCTCTATGGTATAGGTGTCTTCTAGCTCTACCAACTGTGCATTGAGTTTTGTGATCCTAAGCATAATAGGATCTGCTCCGTCAATGATTATTTCCATCACTTTTGAACTCTGGTAAATTATTGGGTTTGCTTCTTTTTAGACAGCAGCGAGCTTTGGACCTGCAGCATATAAGCCACACCACTCAGGTCTCATATCTGCAGAACTGCAAATCATATCCTGACTCATTCACCTCACATCATAAATCATGGTGCTTGTATCTCTGCCTCTGACTACGTCCTCTACTCTTTTCATCCATGAAATCAGGTAAATCACAGTGACACTCGACGGCGACAAGTGTCACCATATCTGTTGAATTTCCTTGACTTTGGCGAATTTCTGATTTCTATTTTCTTGCAGTGTTGCGGTCAGTGGTCACGGTGAATCATACCTGAAAGAAATATTTGCCTTAAATGTTTCTTTGTATTCCATTTATACATACATGATTTTAGGAACTGAATATTACACAATAGTAAATATTGCTAGAATAAAATATTTACAACATTAACCTGAAGAAGGTGAAACATGGCTACTCGAACATACGATGAAGATGTTGAAGATATTGATTGTAAAAATCTTAAAATTCAGAAACTAAAGGACGAGTATCAAGCATTGGAGAGGCTTGAATTCTCCAACAAATTTGAAAGTCACAAAGCAATTATCAATAAGCTGATGCTTTCCTCTCTTTCTATTCCTCTATTTAGAGTCATCTCTTAGCTTCCTTTTGTTTTTGGCTTCTCCTTCTTGCTTCTTTGGTTCTTTCTAACAAACTAGCTGATCGTTCTCACGGATTCCACACCAACGGAATTGCGATGCACTTCCTATAGTGACTTTCTTTGGGCCAATCCATTAGAAAGTGATGTGTATGTAGAAATTTGGAGTATTTGGTGAACTCCAGTTAAGAATTATTTCAGCCATTTTACTGGTCTTTGAAGAAGAAAATGTGTATACTATAATAGCAAACATTTTTAGAAAATAAGCAAATAAAAAAATCATGCAAGCAGCCTCTGAACCACCTCAAACAATAAATACTGGAAGCCTCACTAGAGGGATGCCAAATAAGTTGCTCAAACTCGCTCCGAGGTGCAATATGATTTGGAAACCTAGATAAGTAAATTATATTCCGGCCACAATTACCATAGAACTTCATGATAGCATTCCATTATTGTAACTCTGTCCTTTATCCTGCCCTCGGAATCCCTTCCCTACCCCCCCCCCCCCCCCCCCCCAAAGAAAGTACTTATTGTATGTATTCTTCTTCCTGCGCAGTAATGTACTTATACTTTATGTGATGTTGCAGTGATGGATATGAGAGTCTGTTAGATCAGATGGTTGAAGCACTATGTCGACATATATCTGATGACTCTGCAACGGTTAGACGGCTTTGTCTTAGAGGACTTGTTCAGGTATCAAAATATTTTGGATTTTCCTTTTTTATCGAGAGGTACACACAGCGTGGATTATTACCACTGCCAGTCATACTAACCAAGAAAACTTGTCTTTGAAGTGAATGACAGCACTGTAGTCTGTATACCCTGAAACCACACTCATATCATCCAAGTACGATGATATGTTCTTGGCTTAAAATATGAAATAAACTGAAAGTATCTGAAATTTTCTTCTTCTAAGTTTCTATTTTTAATTTTAAGACATACAACCTCCCGAACCTTGCTTAGGTGAGAGAGTCTAGATGGGAGCCACTCAATAGCATTTGGGTACTTGAATGGTGTATTTATTGCATTCATTCTATCTTAGACAGGCAGACCGCCTAGATGACTAAGCCTTGAATGTTTACTATATACTATTATCTAATCCTAAATAGCACAAACCGATGGCTCACACAACCTGAAATCACCTATGATCTAGATGATAAATCTACATGACAGTAATCAGATCCAAGATAGACTTCGCCGATATTCTCCTGATTCAACAGTAACTACCGTTACAAAATCTAAGCCAAATATTACATACCGGGAGTAGACTTGTTCTTCAGTATCTCTAGCAAATGTGGGACTCATCTCTTTTGGAATGCCACTGATGCATGTGATTGCATGATTCTGTAGATACCATACTACTCTTTCACCTTTTTTGTTTTTATTTACTTTTTGGCTTTATCTCATCATCATTATTTTCCTTTTTTCCCGTTTTTTGTGTAGATAACAAATTATGCTACATTACTTCCGTTTGGTCCCATAAATGGTCCATTCACAAAATGTCTCTACCCATGTGCATATCTAGGTTTGTGTTTGTGACTACAAATTATTAATTGGGAGGAGATTCGAGTTAGTAGTACATAACCGGATTTCTGCTGTCTCTTAAATGTAATAGGCATGGCATCCTTTGTTTTTAGTGAAATATTATAAGAATGAATAACGATACACATTCCAATTTTTAATTCAGATTTTGTTTAGGCAGTTGACATGTGTTTGCTTAATTGAAACTTTGTGCTTACTCCGAGAGAACTTTTAACTTGATTGTGTAGATACCTTCTATTCATATTAATCAGTATGCAACCCAAGTGCTTGGTGTGATACTAGCTTTGCTGGAGGATTCAGATGAATCAGTTCAACTGACTGCTGTGTCATGTCTAAATATGGTGATTTCTTGAATTCTTATTATTAAAGTTTTCATGAGTTCAAAATGTGAATCTTCACTCTTATGGTTTTTTTTCCTAAATTACTTAGGTACTCGATTCATCACCCTGTGAAGCAGTAGAACCGATTCTACTTAACCTTGTTGGACGAGTTCGCAATCTTCAGGTGAACTTTTTGTTAATGCCTCTACATTTTGTCAATTTTTCCATATGAATTAGCAAATGTCCCTCAAGTTGTGTCATAGTGATGTTGTTATGGCCCGCCCCTCCAACATATGCTTGAGGACAATTTCAGAGTAGTGATGAGTACTCTCAACTCTCAAGAAAAGGAAACTTCATTGATACAAGGAAAACACTTATTTGAGGATATGTAGTCTTCAAACAACATGGAGGAGCTACTATAATTGAAAACTAATCCTTTGGGACTTTTTATCTAGATGAAATGACTCCTATACTCCATTTTTAATCATCTCATGAAAGATTTATTTTTTGGAAAAATTACCATGAATAATACAACCTTTTAACTTTTCTCCTACAATAACACCAACTTTTGATTAACCATAAATAATATGAACTTAAAGGTGTGTTTTCCTCTAATATCCCAAATTACCTTTAACTTGTTAAACAAGTTTTGGGGCAATTAAAAAGAAAAGAAAAGAAAAATTGAAACAAATAAAAAAAAACAATTCCACCCCTCCCCAACCTACCCCCACCCCAAGCCCTCCCCCCTGCCACATTCCCCCACCACCCCTCAGCCCAACCAGAAAAACCCCCCTCCGCATTCAGCAACTTAGTGGTGCACCTAACCCTAACACCACCACTACCTTCATCTTAACCCTAAACCCCAGTCAAAACATCAGCCGCCTCAACCAATGTTGCGCAACCTGGTGGTGTTTGAAGGTGTTTTATGGGCGATAAATGAATGGGAATTAGCCGATTAGATTTGGTGGTGGTTAGGGTAGTGAAAATTAAGTGGCTTCAAAACTTGTCAAGTTAACCAACACAATTGAAGAACTATTAGCAATTGCTGGTGAAAATTTCAAATGCAATTATGTAAAGTAGTCTCATCATTAGAAGGAGCTGAAATTGGTGAGATAAACTATCTTTGGTTTGCGATCACAATAATCCATTTTTGTGAACCACCGATGCAAGAGAGGGGGTAGGTGGTGCTGTTTGAGAGGGTGAGTGGTTGAGATGGGGTGGGTGACTGGATGGGAAAGGCTTTTTGGTAATGTGGGTTAGGGATGGAAATGGGGTTGTTCGGTTATTTCATGGGGTGGGAAATCGTGCTGGTTGGGGTGGGGTGGAGAGGCCGCTGGCACTAAGGTAAGGTGGGGCTGTGGTGGTGGAGTTGGTGGAGGACTGGGTTGGGCCGTTAAAGGGTGGTAAAGGGTTTTTTTCCCTTTTTTTACAGTTGACCTATAATTATAGGTCACGTACTAGTCAAAGGATGTTCGAGGAAAATACCCCTCAAAGGTTGTATTATTCATGGTTTTAATCAATAGTTGGTATTATTGTAGGGAAAACTTGAAAGGTTGTATTATTCATAGTAATTTTTCCTTATTTTTTTGACATGAAAAATTGCAACATTATGTTCATTTGGCATTGTAAGGTTTTTGTTGATTTTGGGAAGCTAGACCATAATGAAAATTGCTTGTGCTTGCATGATCCATGAATAATGAAACAGCCCCCTGTTTGCGATGATTAGCATTAACCACCTCCTACTCCTATATTTTCGTTTGACAAGACAATCTATGTAGAGTATGGATTACCCACACATTATTGATATGTTGGAATAGGTATGCATGAATACAAATATTAGAGCTACATCTATTACAGCGTTCGGAGTATTGAGCAAGTTTGCAGCTGGTACACAACATGATGCCTTCTTAGAGCAGGTTTTTCTCCCTCTTTATGTTCAGCTATTAATTTCTATTTGCATCTCGTTGAATGATTTTTTTAGCTATGTTCTTGAGAGTCCTGAAATTTGTTTTTGCTCAGGTGCATACTGTACTACCACGTCTGATTTTGCATCTTCATGATGATGATGTCAGCGTTCGTGAGGCCTGCAGGGTATAATTTGCTCGCCCTTGTTTCTACCCTCTGCTCCTCCATTATCCCAGTTTATTATCCATCACAAACCCATACGTGGATGTTTTGTTGTTGGGAATTAGGAGGGAATGTGTATGCTATCTAATACATTCTAAAATCTTCTTATGCTGAAGATAACAAAATTTTATTCATTTCACAGAAAACGCTGAAGCAAATTGCTTCATTTATGGACATCCAAGCAACTTCGACACTTGTCACTACCCATTGTTTCCATTCTGACCATCGGTATGATTTTCAATTGTGACTACAAGAGCTTTAGTTAGTTGATGACCTCTTACTCCTTAGGTTTGATTTACTCATGTAGTATTTTTTTGCTTTTCAGAAGTGACTATGAAGATTTTGTCAGGGACATAACAAGGCATTTTACTCAACATATGGCTTCCAGGATTGGAACTTACATGGTTTCAGCTATTCAGGTCGGATGTTGTTCAGCAATAATAAAATAAAAAAAAAAGGACTGCTTGATTCTGCCGACACTTCAAAATAGAAACAAAAATCATAGATGCTTTTTTTATTGTCAATCTTGCATTATCACAAAGCACCATGCAGGCTATGATGGAATTTATGACCATTATCGCTTGAACTGAACCTAAAAAAGATCAGTTTTGTCTAATGCAAGATTCTAAAACAATTATTAGATTTTAGCATATATATACCATACAGAATACTGATGATTAGTACTAGTATTGCAGTATAACGCTTCGCATGGTAAAATAATATTTTGCAACGAGTGACATGGTTATCTCGTGTTACTTACTATGATGTAAAATCTCCATTAAATCTTTACTTTGCTCAATACAAAAACTTCCATAATATATTTTTGTGAGAGAGAAAGAGATGTGCAGTCATCATCATATGTCATCCACAGCAACGTCTCGTGGACATGGCTAAGTAGGCTAGAATATTGACGTTTCTCTATGGACTTCAATAAGATCTTTCATTTTTCTGTGTGTCTAAATTCATCTGTTCACATCTTTTTGATTTACAAGAGCATCTTTGAACATGAGCTCTGATATTTTCCTTGATGATACAGGCATTTGATGCTCCTTGGCCAATAATTCAGGCTAATGCAATGTACTTCTGCAGTAGTATGCTCTCACAGACAGATGATCAACGCATCTTAACGCTATACTACTCACAGGTTTGTATTTCTTAACTTGAGGCTGAGAAGCAATTTATTCTACAAATTCTCATTTATATTGAGTCTTAAGTGTGTGTTTCAGGATTTTTATTTATAATGAGTGTCAAGGTCACTACTTCACTTATGGCTTATTCTAAGACTGAATGTTGAATTAAAAAACTTACCATGCAATTGCTGTATGATGCATTTGTTTGCTTTTTATAGTCTGTTGATTGAGTTGTGTTTTAGTTATTAAAGATTTAGAAAGAATACTAAGTTATTTATTTATATAGGTATTTGGCATGCTGGTTAACAAAATGAGTCATTCTCCTGATGAAATTGTTCGTGCGGCATGCTCTTCTTCATTGGGAATCTTGCTGAAATCTAGCTATTCACTTTCTTGGAGATCAACTCGACTTGACCAAGCAGAGTTAAATCGGAAAGGCCCTTGAGAATGAAGTAGTATCTAAACATCCATTGCAAGGATCTGGACCTAATGAATTTGAATATAAGCAATGTCTAAAATCTGCTCACACGAGAAATGTTTGAACGATTATCATTGGTGCAGCTATGTCGAAAAATGGAAAGTTACAATCTTTCAGGAAAAGGAGTGCTCATGTCTGTAATTATGCACAGCCGATTTGGATAATAGTTTGCCAGAATGTACAGGAAAGGGAGTTGTGCTAACCACTGAGAAAGTTGTACACATGCATGTAATTTTGTAAAAAAGACCAAGTGTAAAGTTTTTTGCAAGAGGTGAGGATCAGGATGTAAATGCTTGTTTGTTCTGTATATTTATGTGAGAGCCTGGATATGTTAAAACTAATGTCAGGAGTAAATTGTTGAAAATGCTGGACTAATTAGCATTGAACACTAACCGCAAGCAAAAGGACATAATTTTTTTCCATCTGTTCATTTTATGTGAATCACTATTAACGACTTGGGTCTGTAATCCATCAATCAGCATGTGTTGGCCTCTCCTATTTTGCTACAATCCGAATGGCCATGAGCAGCTAGCTTGATGGTATGGAAGTATTACTATTTCGCTTTGCAGGTTAGCAGTTTTTTTTTTTTTTGAATAATTGCAGGTCCGCAGTTTACTTGCAGTAATTTTCTCTGAACGACCCGATCAGCAGAATGATGGTGACTGGTGTGTTTCGATTCTAATCCTTGGCAAGGATTTTTACGAAATACATGACTACGTGAGTGTATTTGCTGAAACTTGTTTACGTGCATATTTCAATTTTTGTCTGATTTCATTATGCAGTATGTAACATCATGCATGTAATTTACTTTGTTTGTCAGAATTTCTATCTCAAGTTTGGTTGACGGAGTCTTCAAGATGACACAGGCTTCAATTACTGGTTTGTACTTTCTTAAACATAACCTCTATAGGGTTTTGACAGGAATATGTCCCCTACTGCTAAAATTATTAGGATTGTCAGTTGCGCACTTTTTTAGTTGCTCAACTGACTAGTGACAACTGTGCCCTAAAGCCTACCTTGAAATTGAAGGCATAGCAGCCTTCATTAATGAATGGTCAAAACTAAAGCAACCAAGTAGAAGTACTTCATAAGAGAAGGTTAACCAGCCCCAACTAACAAGGGAAAAACTTTTTTTTGGGGTATGGGTAATTTACAAAGTCCGAAGAAAAATTTTTTGGGTATGGGGTAAAGTCGTAAAGAAAATCTTCTAGAGGGTAGAGAAAATTGATTTTGTCTGTAGATAGTGAAAATTAAACTCTTGTTACAAGTTTTAAAACTGAAAAGTCTTTAATTACTAAGTTAATTCATGATTTTCTCAAGTCCGTGAGCTTAACCATTCGCAAGACCCTCATGAGTAGAGTCATTAATAAGTGCAGCAAAATCTAATGTACCAGGCAAAATGTTGTGAAGCAAAATGAAAAAAGGAATAATATAGGAAGATGAACATAACTACTCGAATAGAAGTTTTGCATGAAACTATAAAAGCGCTTGATTATTAATAGTTTTATTGGGAATCAACATCTGTTGAAATGCGTTCATAAAATTACTAGTCGTAGTGATTTGTTTCTGATACATTTATTGTTGATTGTACCAACCATCACATGGTATTGGCCTATTAGGTTGTTCTCATGACATGTCTATAATATACATGTATCATGTAAGGTTTGAAATACGACCTCAGAGATTGACTTTAAGGTTTGTTATTTTGGTCATGGTATTACATGACATAGTAGTATAGAAAACTTTTGGACCCTTAAAGAATGGTGTAACAACTTTGTGCAAAATCTTGAGGGTTAAGGTTGTTTTGATTGGTAAAGGACGCTCCAAGACTTGAAAATGGAATACATGTACATGTGCTTGGTGTGCAAGGAACAAGAGGAAAGCGATTGAAATGGATTTAACGTTGGTGATCAAGGCAATTAGCACAATGTTACAGCTGTTGGAATATGCTTCGGGAGCAAAGGGAGACCGAGGAAATATGGGAGAGCAAAGAAACTAAGCAAGCATAAGTTGCAGCGCAGGTGTTCGTTCAAGCACTATATATGCTCGTTCGAGCACCCTGATCCAAGAGCAATTTGATGCGTGCATTTTGTTGCTACTCATAACTCGTGTCAACCCTATCTTTGCCTATATAAATGTTCTATTGTTGTACGTTTTAACATGTAGAGCCAAGCTAAATGCTTAAGCCTTCCATGTCCTCCATTACCATATAATTCTCTACTCTATTTCATTGATGTAATTCCTTCAACTTGTACTGTGCTTTTAGCTTTTATATCCTTTAAACACATAATGAATTCATTAACATAGAATGGTGGATTTAGCCTCATTAATGTTGAACCACCTTAAATCATGGTATGGTGTTGGTGTTTACATTAGTTTTTCTTGCTTAAAATTACGTTAGTACTTGCACATGACCTTATTTCATTAGTGCGTCTTCAAGCCATGATCTTCAATTGTTCTTAACACTATTAGGCTTCGCTTTTGCACTCGTTAGACCTCCCTAGCACGACCAATGTCCAACATTCACGTTAAATGTTTTTTGGATAGATAAATTAACGGTAAGGGTTTTATGAAGTTATATTATTGCTTACATTACAAGATCTTTATCAGAGGAATATTCATGTTAGAGGTATGAACGCAATTAATACCTACTAGCCACTTGGTGTTTGTGTTTTAATTTCAAGGCTCTACACAAACCATACCCATAGACATTCAAGATGACTCTAAATACAAAACAAAGTTGAAATCAAATTATAGTAGTGAAAAATATCAATAGTTAGAAGTACAATCATAAGAAAACATCAGTAAAATCTACTCCTAATAGATGGCTACATATTTCACAAACCTTGTCCAAACCTTGCTTTCTTTATTTCATTTGCTGTTGCTGATAGATTACACTAGCTCTATGAATAACAACCCTTACTCCCTACCACAGTTACTAGCTTATGTGATTCTTTGTTTAGTTAAACATTTAAGATAACATCTTTGATCTTCCTAGCATCCTTTTTGTGTCTGCTGTATGACGTCTTGGATCATTAACCTTAAGCCTCTACTGGAGGATCCACCCTCATCCACTGCTTTTTTTGCCCTTTCTGCGAGTCTCTCAGCTCTTTCTCTCAGTTCTTTCCCTTCCTTTCCATCGTCCATAACTATCTGAACCGCCTGCTTCACACACTCTTTCTTCAGGGTGATAATTCTCGCTTCCTCACCTGGGATCATCCTTGGGTTTTCGATGTTGATGTTGATACCAACTTTCAAAACTTGCACTACAAATTTTGAGTTAAGAAACTGTTCTGAAAAAAGCGGACAAGTAATCAACGGCACACCAGCAGATATCCCTTCAATAGTCGAATTCCAACCACAATGAGTTAAAAATCCGCCTATAGAAGGATGTGATAATATTAGCACTTGTGGTGCCCAACCCATTATGATTAACCCTCTACCTTCAACCCTGTTCTTCAAACCGTCTTCTTCTATCAATCTCTCAACTTCGTGTTGATTATGTCCTCCTCGAACAGCTAAGATAAATGGTTGTTTTGATGCTTCTAACCCTAAAGCCAGCTCCATAATTTGTGATGAATCAAAGTTACAGAGACTTCCTAAACAAGCATAAACTACTGATTTAGGTTTATGTGATTCAAGCCATTGCATGCACTGTTGAACAGAAACTGCAGCTTTATTACCTCTTTGTTCTTTATCCAACTGATCCTGATTGCACAGTGAAACAGGGCCCACACACCATATTGTATTCTTCCCCTTTGCCTCCTTGTATCTTTTATAGTACTCTGATTCTAGCTCCTCAAAAGAATTCACTAACATCCCAAATGCTTCACTCTCTGCCTTTCTCATTTCCACTCTCAAAGGATGACCTGCATGATGTACTGCATTAGGTACCTGAGTTCTAGTCAGCTCAATTCTATCAGGCAAACCCGAAACCATAAACGAGTCAGTATCCGATTTTACACTTCCAAGCATGTCATAGGTGATCAAATTGTGCAAACTTAAGAGAGAAAAACAAGATGTGCCATTGAATACAACCCTTGGAATATTAAATTTTCTTGCAACTTCAGTAGTCCAAGTAAAACCCAAGTCAGAAATCAAGCAACTTGGTGTAGGTTCCAACTCTTGAAGCAAGTTTTCCATTGGTTCTTGTAGTTTAGCAGCAGCTTCAATGAAGTTTATATTATAACTTAATGAAGGAAGTAAGTCCACATTTTCACATCCTTCTGGTAATCCAAACTCTTTCCAAGGAAAGCTAAGGATTGAAACCCTTATATCTAGGCCACCTTTGATTGCTCGGTCTATGGTTGATTCAAAGCGAGAAGCATTCACTGGTGTAGTAACTATAGTGACTGTAATGTCTTCTTTTGCTAACAACTTAGCAATGTCTATGATTGGAATCATGTGGCCTGGTGCCATTAATGGAAACAGTACAAAATGAAGTTTTTCTGGGTTGTTTTCCATGTTTGCCTTCTTTAGCAGTAAACTGGAAGGAAGGACTAAGAACTGAGAAATGAGTAGCTCAAGTTTTATCTTAGTTAAAGGGTTTGAAATTTGAAGAATGTTCAGGGCATACCTCATTGAGTGGTTAGGAGTAGTTTTGAAAATTATGTTTTGAATTCAGTGTATTTTTGTTATTTGACTTATTGTGATGTCATAGGCTCATAGCCATTGCTTTTAACAAAGTCATTTGATGCCCCTCAAACAAAGAAAACCTCTTTGGAGAAATTTTGATCAAAGTAATGCTAAAATTAATTAAATTTCGTCCAGAAAGATTATTATTGTTTTATTTTCTACCAAACCATTTATCTATGTGGTTTTCTCAATTTTATTTGATCCTATAACCATTGAATATGTCAGAAATGTTGTTTTTTGAAATTAACGACAATGTCACCCACTGTTAAGTATAGAGAAACTTAATTCTCACTTCTCATCCATTTAAAACAGATAAAATATTGATAATGTCATGATTACTGTTGTTTTATTTTCCATTAAAACGTCTACGTGTAATCAATATGGGTTTTTTTTCAATTCCATCTAAGCCTATAACCGTTGAATATGTCAAAAATGCTTTCCGATCATATCACCCATTTAAACAAGTATAAAGAAATTTAATTCTCACTTAGCCACTTCTCATCCAATTTAAACAGATAAAATGGTTGAGAATGTCATAGTTTTTCACAAGTAAAAATTGTTAACTTCTGCTGCTTTATTTTCTTCAATAAATATGGTCTGAATTAAAAAAGAGTACACCAATTTGATTATTGAAGCATTAATTTGAGGAGGAAAAACAAAGCAAGTATCG
The DNA here is from genome assembly GCF_026212465.1 of Amaranthus tricolor. NCBI lineage: Eukaryota > Viridiplantae > Streptophyta > Magnoliopsida > Caryophyllales > Amaranthaceae > Amaranthus > Amaranthus tricolor. Next base: position 29,104,902 of record NC_080051.1, on the reverse strand, counting down.
TAGAGTTCTCAATATAGACGACACTTCTCCACACTTCCACGTGGGATAACATCATTCTACTCCCCAGTGGCTTTTTGCACACCTTTTCATTAGGTATTAGCTTTTGGATTGTCATTTAAAGAAATGATCTTATAATAAAAACTTCATATTTTTATTTTCTTTTTAATTCATATTAATTGGACATTTAGCCTATATATCTAATGTGTTTCTCGGAGAAATCATCTCTCACAATAATTTGTGTATTATTTTTTAATTGGGCTTAAGGGTGTTTAATGGGCTGGAAAGAGGCCAGGTCGGGCCTAAGTAAATATGAGTTAGGCTGGAAAAGGGCGCTTAAAAATTAATATGGGCTTTATTTGGATCAAACTTGGAAAAATCGGCCCAACCCATTTTCATTTATAGAAATTATTATTATCCCCATTGATCAATTAGTCAGTGTTCTGAGAGACATCTCTCAGGTCCACTCTATTAAAGCTTAATACCTACTTTTACTCTACATTTTCCTTTATGGGCCGACCTAATCAGAGATGGTCTCACAAAGAGATCGTCTCTCACAAGAATTTATGCTGATCAATTTATAATAATTAAATTGTGAAAACATTAATAACCCTCTTTGACATTGTCATTTATAATAATAATAGTAGAGCTCATTTTTTATTTATAATGACTTGTTTCCGGCTCTTATTAGACCATTTTAAAGTCGAATCCATTGTAATTGTACTAAAGCCCATTTTAGGACCGATCCATATTCAACCCTAGATACCCTTACAAAATCCTTACACAAATAGGGAATTTTTGAAAAAGGTGAGCGAAAAAAAAAATTAATTGAATAAACTATTATTCAAACTATTTCAAAAACTGAGCGTGAAACTCAAGGTTTGGGGCTGTTCGCAGTTACTAACTGCGAACAGGTCAAAAAAGACAAAATAGTTGTTCGCAGTTAGTAACTGCGAACAGCTATTTGACCTAAAAAAAAAAATTTTTTTTTTTTCTGTTCGCAGTTAGTAACTGCGAACAGCTATTTTGTCTTTTTTTGACCTGTTCGCAGTTACTAACAGCGAACAGCCCCAAACCTTAGGTCCGGGAGTTTCACGCTCAGTTTTTGAAATAGTTTGAATAATAGTTTATTCAATTAATTTTTTTTTTCGCTCACCTTTTTCAAAAATTCTACAAATAGGCAGGATAAGGACTCAAAATAAAGACCCAGTCCGTTAAACACCCTTAGAGTTGGAATCAAGTCCATTTTTTTTACCCGTTCAGCTTCCTATATAGAAACAAATAACCATATATTAATGAGCTTGAGGAGTGGTAAGCCATTTCATCATCATCCCTAATATAACCCGTTTATAAAAAAAACTATGATCATAGAGTGGTAAGCCATTTGACGCTAGAAAAGGTTACAATATGTCATTTGTTGTATTTCTAATTAAAAAATTATCAGTATTAATTTAACACTTTACTCATATGCTATGGATAATGTCATATATTGATTATTTTCTATTAATTACATCTTTAATATATAGTTGCTTCCAGCATAATGGTGTGGGAGAGGAGAGGTAGGGTTGTGGTGACTCAGATCACTGGGTAAGTTGAGAACAAATACGTAGCAAATGTTGGATTAAAATAATAATCCAATGGTGAGATTATTTGCAGCGGATAACGACATATTAGATTACTAGATAAATTACCGTGTCAAGCACGGTTTATGAATTATTTAAAGAAAAAATTACTAATTTTATATGAGTAATTAAGTTATTATATGACTCCTAAATCATATTGAAATTATAAATTGATTTGTTTTAAAAGCTATAAAAAATTATTATTATTAAATTGAGATATATATTACTAATATATATAAAACATAATCATAAAATCATGCCCTAAACAATATAGATTATAAGTAATTACATAAAAATAATACTCATAGAAAATTTCAACACATAAAAAAATATATAAATAATAATTTAAATGTTTAATGTCTTTGTAAAACCGTAAAATAAGTTTTCAGCCTAAAGAACATACTCCCTTTAGTCCTTAAAGAAGTTCCCATTTACAACTTTTTTGTATTCTATTTGTTGTTTCCATAAAAAATCTTTTTGTTTATGTGACAAATTTTGAACAAAAATAACCTTGTTCATTCTGAGTTAATATTTTAATAATACTTATGATCCCCAGATTTCTTCCATTAACTTCATTTTAATACTTTTATATTCTTTATGGTCCTTATATATTTTCCACTAACTTTATAAAAATATTTTTTATTAGTTATGATCCCTATATTTTTTCCACTAACTTTTATTTAATGTTTTTTAATGTTTATGGTCTCCACTTTTCCTCCATTAAATTTATTATTTAATAAAATAATATGTCTAATATTTAAAAGATTCTATCTTTCTTAATTCCCATAAACATTCCTTATGGGAACTTCATTAAGGAATGAAGGGAGTATTATTTTACTATAATAATCAACTTATAACCTAATTTATTTATTTATGTGTTATAACTTTGTCTAACATAGATGATGGAATTATTTTTAAATTTATTTCATCAACATTTTTTTCTTATTATTTACTTAAATAATTAATGTATAATCTATTTAATTTGTGTGAATTTTTTAATATAGCCATGTAAGTAGTGTATATGATCATTTTCAAAATTATTTTATTTTGATCTTAATTTATTACAAAAATATTTTAATGAAAATAAATTTTTTACATAAATAATTAATATGTTATTCAATAGTTATCCATTGTAATTAAAAGATACTACATATCTTAATTGATTGTATATGGTAAAAATTAGTAAATAAGATATAGTTTTAAAATCTTTTGTTACTAATCTATTAAAGAAATCTAATCAGAAAGATATTACATGATATGCTAAAAAACTATTTATTTAATAAGAACATAAAAAGAGCGGAAAAAATTTTAAGCACCGTCATCTTGTTTGATTCGTCTCAATGCAAGGATTATTAATATCAACTTTCCATAATTTTCAATTATGTATAATTAGAGATATTAATTAAAAATTGAATAAGTGTATTTGATGAAGTTTATAAAGCAAATGAAACATTAGTAGTGAATTGGAGGGAGTATAATATTTCATCTGTTTTAAAGAAATTGCTACACTAACAAACAATGCGAGGATTAAAAATTGGTAGAGACCATTAAATGGTTAGGTTAGATTAAAAGTGGGAATAAATGAAAGAAAATATATGGATAAATTTTTAAGTGATAGGAACACTTTCTAAAACAGTAATCACAAGTTCTCAAATGAAATGATTTTTTTTTTCTAACTTAATATATATTATTGTCTTTAGAGTGATTGCTTATAATTTTAAAGTGATCATTTTTATAATCTTAGAATCATTATTTATAATCGATCAACTACAATATTAAAGTGATTAATTAGAATAATAAGTTAATTATATGAACTCATCTCATGATAAGACAATATTTTTACAAGATTTACTAAATAAAAATGTTACAAAGTTTATTAGATAAAATAAAATAAAAAGTGTGATATTATCTTAAGAACCAAGAAAGTAGTTTTGGTGCTTAAAACTTTCACAATATTGTTTTTTCAAGTAGAAGTGGGTTGAACTGTCCGGCCCACAAAAAAAAAAAAAAAAAAAAAAAAAAAAAAAAAAAAAAAAAAGTTAGAAGAGAGACAATGAGAATTGAAGGAGGTCGTAACATGCCGTTTCGTTGAAATTCGTTCCCACACCCGAAACTTAAATTCCAAGAAAGCCTGTTTACGTTCCGCAGTGACGCTAACATCAAATCGAATCTCAGTCGTCCATCCAACGATTAAAAACCCGGCAACCACTGAATATCCACCAATCAAAACACACCTCTCACTTCTTATAAATTCCCTGAGAAGCTTCATTCTACAATCTTCATCTCATTTTTCATCGCTTCGATCACCATCACCAACCCAAATCGTATTTCTCTTTCCTCAAGAATCCATCTCCAATGGCTCCTAAAGCAAACAAGAAACCTGCTAATGCCGAGAAAAAGCTTCCTAAAGACGCAGCACCTTCGAGTGACAAGAAGAAAAAGAAGGCCAAGAAGAGCGCAGAAAGTTACAAATCCTACATCTTTAAAGTTCTCAAACAAGTTCATCCTGATATTGGTATATCCGGCAAAGCGATGAGTATAATGAACAGTTTTATCAATGATATGTTTGAGAAGTTTGCTCAAGAATCATCTCGCCTTGCAAAATATAGCAAGAAACCTACCATTACTTCTCGCGAGATTCAGTCTGCTGTAAGGCTGGTTTTGCCCGGAGAATTGGCTAAGCATGCTGTTTCTGAGGGTACTAAGGCTGTCTCTAAATTTACTAGTAATAGTTAGGTCTTTGATTTGGTAAATTTTAGGTTTTGCGATTTCTGATTTGTTATGTCAATTTTGAAAACTGGTGTTCTGCTTGGAAATTGGAATGAACAAACTAATACTACTACGTAATGTGGATATAATAGTAACTCTGATTTTTCTCAAATTGAATATCCCCCAATTCTTAACTTCGTTGAAATTAGTTGTTATAATTAGGTATAATGATTAATGAGTATACTTAATATACTTGTTTTGATTCTAAAAGTTCTTTGATTATGATTGATATATATATAAGATGTTGAAACGTATTTTTTTTATATACATTGATTTGTAATTTTTTGATTTTTTGATTTTTAGTCTTTTCTAATTCATATATCAGTAAATATATACTCTATTATAATGTTCCTTTTTATACCTATAATAATCTTTTGAAATGAAATTTCTTAAAAAAAAATATTTTTTAATATATGTATATATATAGAAAAGGTATATATTATAAGAATATGAATGGATAATTTTGATATCAAATCATGATCAAATTTAGAGTTACCATAAAATGCATCATAAACTTCAAAGTTTATACACTTTAAAATATCTAATTATTCTACTCATATAAACTCTAAAATTTTTAGCTATAATGAGAGGTTGTACCTACAAAGCAATGGAGAAAAAAATACAAAGACAATGCAAATTTTGATTTAGATAGAAAAATGATAGATAGATCATTGATTTAACATGCAGCACAATTGCATAATTATCCGATTGGAGACAACTTCCTTTATTATGAATAAATTTCAAGATCAAGAGAAGTGAAATAAATCATCTACTTTTCTTCTGATTGTAAGATAATATTATCAGAAACCCTATAAAGAATATTAACAATCTTTAAAAGACTATTAACATCAACTGGGATGGGACTAGTCAACTTCTCAAGAGCAATTTTACAATTTTGATAGTCAAAATCAGCAGAATCCAATTCCTTCTTAGCAAATTCATAGTCTCTTTGGTACAGCGAACTCATTGCTTCTAGTAACTTCTTCCCGAACTCATCAATTCTTGAAGCACACAAAGTGTACGTGCTAGTGATATTTTCCTTGGATGCAAGATCCGTAAACCTTTGGTTGAGTAAACTTGATGTGTTGTAGGTGCAATACATAGCATCGGCCGCTAGTTCTCGAACGGTTTGTTCGAGCGCTGCGGTGCTATCTAAGCATTGATGGCAATCTTTTGGGTATGGTGTTTTGGTGCAAACATGGGAGATGAAAGCGGCGTCGCCATTGACGGATGTTGAAATATAGAGATCGATGATGATGATAATGAAGAGGGTGTTGAGTAGAAAGGTTTTTGTTAAAATCATGTTCATGACTTTGGTGATGCTTGTTAGGGTACGAATATATATATATATATATATATATATATATATATATATATATATATATATATATGATCAAATAAGATGGATTTTTAAATGAGAAGGATGAGAAAGATTTTTATTTGACTTCGTTTGGTTACTATATATAAAAAAAGATACTATGTTATAAATTAAGAACATTTTAAAATTATTTCATAGTTACTTTTCTATGTAACATAGATACTTTTACAATTACGAACATACTCAATGGATCTCTCCCATATATATATATATATATAATTTACTTTATTATATAGGCAAAATTTCTACCAAGTACCAAACATCCAAATGGAAAAGATCTTAATTGTAATTAAATTTATCTAGTTAAATCACGGTTATTTGTTAACTTGATAAATTACCCTTATTTGTCATGATTTAATAGGGAACGAATTTCGGAATTTTATTTTAATTTTAATTTTTTTTACTTTCTTTATCTTTTTGTGGTGATTTACAAACCCGTTACTAACTAGAAATTTCTAACTTATAATTAATAAGAGAGAATTTTTAAAGATTACTTGTGCATAAAGCTCGTCAACACATGAAAATCGGGAGATGGTTGTGCATTGAATATATATATATATATATATATATATATATATATATATATATATATATATATATATATATATATATATATATATATATATATATATATATATATATATATTTGAAGTAAATACAATGAAGCAAAGAATATTTCTTATCCTAAAATGATTTTAAACTTGAAAGTTTTCAAAGAGATTAGACTTGGTCAAAATATAGTACTAAAATTTATTAAGATGATTTCGATGCATATAGAGTTTATCAAAATAAAGTTGACCATCCTCTCATGATCTGAAATATTTTTAAAATATAGTTTTTGTTATTTAAAGTTGTTTTCATTTGTTACTTTAGATCGTTTTATTTGTTGTTCTATGTAAAATCTTTCTATTTATATTTTAGATTTTTAAACATAATTAAACCTATTCAACCACATTTAAATATTTTATTAACACAAAAATTTGGACGAGACAATCTCATTATGGGATTGTTAATATGGGCCGACCCAAGTCCAATTCCCTCATTTTCTTCTAACTTCTTTAATTAAAATTTCCTTTTTTTTCTCTATTTTATTTCCTTTCTTGATTCTTGTCATTTTTATTTCTTCCTTCTGATTCTTGCCATTTTCCAAAGGTTTTGAATCAATTATTCCTCTTCAAAATCGTTAAATAATTCAACGTCAACTTTTTAGTAGTTTTTTATGATTATTGATTTTAATTTTCAAGAATCAAAAATGAGAAATTAATTCAAAGCATAATTAAAATAATTTAGGATTGAAGATTACTTTGAAAGAGAATTGAATTGAAGGAACAAGACAATAACACAAAACCCTAAAAAAAATTATAATGTAGTCGTTGGATTGAAAATTACGTTTTCAACCATGTTAAACACACGTTTATATATATTTCTAAATAGTTATGATATAAATTGACAGTTATGATATAAATATATTAATAATTAAGTTATGACATATAAATTAACAGTTGATATTTTATGATATAACTTAAGCTTCAATTATCTTTTTAAAAATAAGTATTCAAAGTTTATAAAGATATTGTATAGGTTTTATATCAAATTGAATATGTTAATAGTTTTAAATTATGACATATAATTTGACAATCGATGTTTTATAATCTAACTTAATTTTGAACTTATAATCTTCAATTATCATTTTAAAAATAAGTATTCAAATTATATTGTATAACATTTAGTTCAAATTTAATATATTAATAGTTAAATTGTGACATATAAATTGACAATTGATATTTCATAATCTAACTCAATTTTGAATTTATAATCTTCATTTATCAATTTAAAGATAAGTATTCACATTGACTAGAGTTATTGAAATGCATTAAGTTCAAATTAAGTATGTTAAAAATAAAATTGTGATGTTTAAATTCACATTAAATTATCGTCTGCATCTTTTCATAATGTATGTAAAGTCATTTCCATGTCGAATTCATTCATTAAATCCTCAATTTGAGAGATTTTTGGAGTTTTACATATGAAATGTCAATTTTCTTGATAGTTTCTTGAAAATTTACAGAGATTTGTGAAGAATTAAATGTGCAAATTTTTTTTGATTTTCGTTCCTTAATGTCGAGCTTGAAGTTTGGCGGTTTTAAAATCCTTTTTGTGAATAACACTTTTAAATATGGCAGTTAATATATTATTCAGTCAGTTTCCTAAGAGACCAGCCCAATCCATTAAAACTTAATGCATACTTTTACTTTATATATTTTTTTATGGGCTGACCCAATTAGAGATGGTTTCTCAAAAAGACCGTCTTTCATAAAAATTTGTGTTTTTCTTTCAGCTAGTCTTGGAAGAGACGACCTCATAATGAGACCGTCAATTTGGGCTGGCCCAATTCGCGCGTGTATCAACCACACATGCTTTCTCTCGTTTTTTTTCATTTTCTGGGCATTTTTCAATTTTAATCTTAAAGACATCAATTTTGACCTTAAAGGTATCAATTTCAACTTAAAAGTAAACTTTAAACAGATTAATTAACATCAAAAGTTTCAATTTTGACCTATTTGTGATCAATTTTGACGTTGAACTGATCAATTTTTACCTAAATGTAGTTCTATTTCACAATTTGAGAACAAAATTAATAAAATTGTATTATTTTATTATTATACGAAAGTTTTAAACAATAAATAAATGGTCAGTAACACTATTAATGATAGTGTTAAAACATTGTACAATACACGTAATTTTATTCAATGCAATATGATGGTTCTAATGGAACATAAGAGTACTTATACTCTTTAATCATCGATCAATAATAGTGGTATTACTCTTTCTTCAACACGTTTATATATATTTGTAAATAGTTCAAATTGAATATGTTAATAGTTAAATTATGACACATAAATTGACAATTGATGTTTTATGATCTAACTCAATTTTTGAACGTATAAGCTTCAATTATCGTTTTCAAAATAAGTATTTCAAACTCTATAAAGATATTGTATAGGATTTAATTGAAATTGAATATGTTAGTAGTTAAATTATGACATATAATTTGACAATGATGTTTTATAATTTAACTCAAATTTAAACTTCTAATCTTCAATTATCGTTCTAAAAATAAATATTCAAATTTTATATATATATATATATATATATATATATATATATATATATATATATATATATATATATATATATATATATATATATATATATGTGTATATATATATATATGTGTATATATATATATATGTATATATATATATATATATATATATATGTATATATATATATATGTATATATATATATATATGTATATATATATATATGTATATATATATATATATGTATATATATATATATATGTATATATATATATATATATGTATATGTATATATATATATATATATATATATATATATATATATATATATATATATATATATATATATATATATATATATATATATATATATATATATATATATATATATATATATATGTATGTATATATATATGTGTGATTTTATTACACGCGCGAATAGGGTCGGCCCAAATTGACGGTCTCATTATGAGGCCGTCTCGTCCAATGCCAGCTGTTTTTCTTTTCTTTTTTTTTATACTGGAAATAAAATTGGACTGAAGAGAAAAATAAATTGTCTCATAATGAAACGATGTGGTCCAACACCAACTGTTTTATTAATGCTTTATGGAGTTAGAAAACGTGCGTTTGTAAATAAAAATGGCTCTACCATTTGAAACCAATTGATATAATATGTATCTTTTGGCTTTTGTGAATAAAAACGTCTCCTTTATTGTATTTGTATCCCCTAAATCCTTGTAGATATTTTTGTTTTTTAGGTCTTCCAACAGACCAACACTATGAAGTGGTGGTAATTAAGGACTCATTTCTTCGAGATGAAAATGCAGTCTCAATGTCATCATCCCCGATTCGACGACTCATTTTTTCAAGCCCTTTTATGTTCAGACCAAAGTTATTACAATAAATTACATAATGAGATTTTTTTTTTTAATAAAAGCGATCAGACCGCATCTTCGAGCTCGGTCCGTGTAAAAATCTATTAAATATAAAGGGTTTTTATCCAACCCGATTCATATTTGCTTAAAAATGATCTCATTCGTATTCGATCCATTAATTACAACTAAATTCATGACTAGAACTTTTTCCATCACAATTAGGATTGTAAATTTAATTTGGTTTGATACAAATGCAAAATAAAATTAAAACCAGAACTTTAATTGCTTTTTATTTGCAATACAAATCAAATTACACTTTAAAAATCCAATCAAGACCATAAAATGAAATTAGGTCAACAAAAAATAATTAAAAACTAAACAAATATGTGATAATCATAATTTCAATAAACCAAATTTAAAATTTTAAAAATCCAAACTGACTTTATTAAAGTCACAACTAAATAACATATAATAATTCTAAATTTAAGTGTTGAATTTTGTTTGTATCAAATATTAAAAGCACAAAAGTGAATCCTTTAAAAGAAATACAAAAGTGGATATATATTTAATTTAGTTAAGTCTATTTGGTCAAATTTAAGATTGTCTCACAATCAGAACGAAGGGAGAAATTTTACTTTGGGAGCCATTTAGTCAATATATGAGCACAAGTTTTTAGTGATATGAAGGATACCTATTGAAAAATGACCAATATATTAACAAAAATTATGGTTAAATGATCAATACACTAGTAAAAATAATATAGTTAAATGATCGACAAATTAACAAAAAATTTATAAATGGATGATTGACAGTAGCAATCTCAGCAGGCTGAAAAGTAATGTATTTGAGAAATCATTTTTATTTTCTGACACATAAAAAAAATATAGAGTAAGTTATTTCGTGGGCATTAAAAACATTTTAGGTAGGCATTTAAGATATTGTAAGTACTACATGCTTACTTGGTGGGTATTAAGGATATGATAAATATGCATTAAGAATGATGTAAGTGGGTATTAAGAATGATGTAAGTAGGCAATTAAAGATACTGTGATTAGATATTTAAGAATACTATAAATAGACATACATTATATATATTATAAGTAGATATTAAAAATGATGTAAATAAAGATTAAAAATAAGTGCTAAATTGTTCTCTTTATTCTTTTACTTAGTTAAAAGCGTTCATAACTTAGATAGAGCCTCCAGCAAACTAGGTTCTTCAATGGCGGTACCCGAGCGAACGAACGGTATGATTGGAGACGACGACAACGACGTTGAAGATGGCCTCTATGAAGTACAAACTGTCGTTGAATTCGAGGAGACTCCTCCCCACCTCCGTGACCTCGCCGCCGCCTCTCAGTCCGGTGACCTCCCTGCCCTCCGCCAAGCGCTCGGTAATTCCTCTTCTCTTAATTCCTTGTTTAATTTCTTCCCTCAATATTAATTTCTGTTTCTAGGGTTTACGCTATTTTTTTTTTCATTAATATTCGATTTTCTTCTTTTTTTGATTCCTTTCCTTGATAATAATTTGGAATTTTTGATTCATTTTCTTTCATCCCAATTTTTTCCCGTATGTTTCGATTACTATTTACTAATGTAGACCTCATTTCGTTTTCATGTTTCTGTTTCTTTATGAATTTACACACTTTAAGTTCTAATTATGCGTTTACACTTGTTTATGATGAAAATTTTGCATTATTTATTTCATTGTCAATTAGGGTGTGTTGAATATAAATTTTGTTAATTTTGTATCAACAACCCTTTTATTGCGAAATTTTTGGGTTGAAAGAAAATAAGAAATCAATGTGTTTTCTGATCATTGTCATGTTAATGTGGAAGCAATTAGTATCTGGGTTTATTTTTGTGTATGTATTGAATGCCAATTTTGCCTATTTTCTGGTGTATATTGTTATTTGTAATCTAAACTTAATTGTAAAACTGATGTCAGTTTCTGTTTTTTCGATTATGTAAGTGACTTTATGTTGATAAGCTGTTTTGTATTCTACTCAATGCGTATGTGTAGATGACTTGGATGGCCATATTGATGAGCCTATTGAAGACGGAGATACCGCTCTCCACCTGACATGTCTCTATGGTCATTTGCCTTGTGTTCAGGTACATGTCTCAGTATCACAAAGCAATAGTTATTTTCTGCAGTTTTTAACAGAAAAGGTAAAACTAATTGTATTAAATTGATTATTGTAATGAATCATACAACCTACTGTGAGCATGTGTCTCACATATATATATATACAAGGAGCTAGCAATACAAGGTGAAATGTAAAGCCTACACGTGTCCTATCATCATAACTAAAATGTACACATGTCTAACAACATTCTGTTATTGCCTAACAAACTGATATTACTAATACTATATGCACTAGACTATATAGCTTGTACACAAACAGCTTCTGCTTATCCTTGTGTTGCTTGCCTTGCATATCTATGCTGCTGGGAATTCTTGATTATCCTCCTTGTTATCTGATGTAGCTGCACTACATGGCTTAGTAATCTTAATATCCCCCCTCAAACTAGGAGGCGGTTCACTAACACCTAGTTTGGTCAAAAGATACCTGAACTAAGAAGAAAGCAATATTTTGGTCAGAATATTTGCCAACTGATGTTGAGTAGGTAGATAGGAGAGCTGGATAGTCCTTCTAGGACTTTATCCCTTGTAAAATGGCAATCTATTTCAATGTGTTTGGTTCTATCATGAAACACAGGGTTCTTAGCTATGTAAATGGCAAATTGGCTATCACAATGCAATGTGACAGGCTCCAATTTATCCACCCCAAGGTCTTTTAGCAACCTTACTACCCAAGTAATTTCAGAGGCAGCATTAGCCACTGCCCTATATTCTGCCTCAGAGCTAGACCTAGAGACAGTTAGTTGCTTCTTAGACCTCCAACTGACTGGAGAGTTACTAAGCAACACTAAATAACCTGAAACTGAACTTCTAGTTGTAGGGCATGCTTCCCGGTCAGAATCAGTGTAAGCTTGTAAGGTTAGGTTAGCACACCCTTTTAGAACAATGCCTTGTCCTGAAGTAGAAGATATGTAGTTCAGAGTATGGACCAAAGCTTCCCAATGTGGACTCCTAGGAGATTGCATGAACTGACTTAAAGTCTGAACAGTGAATAATATATCAGGCCTAGTATGTGTGAGGAAATTCAGCTTCCCAACTAGGCTCCTGTATAGCTCACCATTGGACATAAGGTCTCCATCAGTGGAATTTAATTTTAGATTAAGGGGCAGAGGAGTGACTACCCTTTTAAAGGTTGGCAGACCACTAGCAACCAATAATTCTTTAGTGTATTTTTGTTGAGTAAGTATCATCCCTTGAGATGTGTAACTTACTTCAATCCCTAAGAAAAAATGTAGTTGTCCCAAATCCTTTATAGTGAGTATGTTGTCCAGGTGATGTTTAATATAAGTGATTTCACTAATATTATTCCCTGTGATCAAGATATCATCAACATACACGGCCATGATTGTGATAAAATTTTCTTGTCTTTTGATAAACAAGAAATAATCATTTTTAGACTTTGAAAATCCTAACTTGTTTAGCTCAATCATTAACTTTTCATGCCATTGCCTAGATGCTTGTTTTAGGCCATATAATGATTTTTTGAGCAAACACACTTTATTGTCAAGATTAGATATCCCTTGAGGCGTAGTCATGTATACCTCCTCATCTAAGTCTCTATGTAAAAAAACGCATTATTTACATCCAATTGATGAACTATCCATTAATGGTTGGCTGCAACAACTAGGAGACACCTAACAGTGGTTAGCTTAACTACTGGACTAAAAGTTTCTTCATAGTCTATGACTTGCTTTTGGTTATACCCTTTGCAACCAACCTTGCCTTAAACCTTTCTAGGGAACCATCAGACCTTAGTTTCACTTTATAAACCCACTTGTTGCCAATAGTTTTTTTTCTAGGGGTAGAGATACAATATCCCATGTATGATTGTGGGATAAAGCCTTTAATTCTTTTTTCATGGCTTCTACCCATTTAGGATTCTGAGTTGCCTCATGATAGGACTTTGGTTCAACATATTTATCATGGGTCTTAACAATTTTCTTATGTGTACTAGACAAAGCATGAAACTGAATCAAGTTACACCAAGGTGTGCTTGTATTAGAATTGCACTGATAATCTTTTAAGTAGTCAGGCCTCTTTTTCATTCTTGCAGGTCTGTGAGTATTGATAGAAGTATCATTGATGTTATCAGAAAAAAACTCAATCTTGTTGTCACAATTACTACTATCATGCTTCTTAATATTTTTCACTTTTGGACATGCCATGTCCTAGAGTTGCATGATCATCAAATTTTTCAGATATGTCAGGGACATAAGTTTGTGAGTGCTCATCATTTACAGGATTAGAGGCACTCATATGATAGTTTGACTTTGGAACAAACAAGTTTTTAATAGGAGCCTGATCAATGTCATCAAACCTATATGGAAACATTTTTCATGAAAATATACATCTCTGGAAACCATTGTACATTTGGTCTTAAGATTGTATAATTTGTATCCCTTTTGATGTTGAGAATAACCTATGAATATGCATGGGTCTGCCCTTGCTGCCAACTTATGCCTATCCCTCTTTAAAGTAGAGGCAAAGCACAAACAACCAAACACTTTGAGAAGATCATATGAAGGTTTTGTGTCGTATAACTTCTCATGTGGTGTTATATTATTTAAAGGAACTAGGGGCATTTTGTTGATAACATGTGCAACAGTGAGCACACAATCACCCCAGAAGATAATGGGAACTTTAGATTGGTGATATAATGTTCTAGCCATCTCTAGTAAATGCTTATGTTTGCGCTCTACTACTCCATTTTGTTGTGGAGTTTCTGCATAACTAGATTGATGTAGAATACCTTTACACCTATAAAAATCTAGGGTTTCTCCTTGGCTAAATTCTTTTGCATTGTCCGTTCTTACTATCTTAATGTGCTTACCAAATTGGGTGTGAACAAGTTCATAAAAGTCTTTAAAGATTTTCAAGAAGTCACTTTTTATTTTTGAGGAATATAACCCATGTAAACCTTGAAAAGTCATCTACAATAGTACAAAACATATTATATTTTAGTCTTGTAGAAAATTTCATTGGTCCCCAAAGATCTATGTGTAACAACTAAAAAGTATCATTCATTTTTATTGAACTTCTTTGAAATACTTTCTTGGTTTGATTTCCCAATGGACAAACATTACATAGGTAGTTCTTCTCAAAATTATTACATTGTAAATCAGGAAAAACAACTTGAAGTCTACTAAAAGGGATATGATCCGGTCTTAAATGCCACAACTTGATTTTCTCTATGTTGTTGGAGCTTTTATTATGTGCACACACAATAGGATACTGTGTCTTTTTATCTTTATCCTTGATAACAGAAGAAGTTGGAAAGTATGACTTTCCTAATTGCATAAGCATAGTTGGTGTTGCAAGAGTCATATTTTCTTCAACATAGTAAAGATTGTTTCTCAATCTACCAAGAAGCAAAGGCCTCATCAAAGGCTCCTGTATAACACAAAATTCAGTGACAAAGCTAACGTTTATAGTTTTATTCCAACACAATCTATGCACAGAAACAAGATTGTATTGGAATCCAGGCACATATAGGACTTCATTCAGTATCAAGCCATTATTTAGGTGAACTGTTCCTAGATATTTAACTCTAACATGTGTGCCATCTGGGATAGTCACAACATTCTGTTTATTGTGTTATAATGTTTGAATAGAGAAAGGTCACAGCATATATGGTCAGTAGCCCCACTATCAATAATTCATCGAGGGGCTCTAGAAAAGTTAAAACAACACTGACCTTCAAGATGTGCAGATGCAACAATAGAATGATCTTTCTCTTCTGTCTGTTTGTTGAGTAAACACAAGAGTTTCTTGTACTGATCTTTAGTTAGTTTGGGCTCAACATCTCCTTCTTCATTTTATGCTTGGGCTGCGTTGGTTTTGTTAGTTTCATCCTTCTTCCAAGTGTTGGGTCTATAATTCGCAGGGTACCCATTGATCTTCCAACACCTCTCCATGCTATGCTCATACAACTTGCAATGATCGCAATAATAGCTTCCTTTCTTGTTTTGATTGAATTTCCCCGTTTCATTATACTTTCTTTTATCAACTCTACATGCAATGGGTGTTTCTTAGTTGTCATTGATTGACCCCTTGCTCAATTCTTGATGTGTTTGTTCTTGCATCAAGATCCTGTATGCCTCTGCAGCAGAGGGTAATTCTTTCATCATCAAAATTTTACTCCTTATGTGTTGACATTTAGGGTTCATCTTCATTAAGAATTCCATCAATCTACTTCCTTGTTGGATCTTTACCATTTTTTTGATGAGTTCACAGCTACACCCTGAGCATACACATGTTGGTGCTGGATCTAAACTATCTAACTCATCCCATAAGCCTTTCATCTTTGTGAAGAAGCTTTCAACGCTCTCATCTGATGACTATATAGCTTTCCCTATCCTTTCTTGAATAGAGAATAATTGGGCACATGAGGTTTGTCCATACCTCTTAAAGTTCATCCCATATGTCTTTAGCTGTTTTTAACCACTGCAAGGTATTTGCAATTTTTTCATCAATGACTGACAGCAGCCAACCCATTACAACATTGTTGACTCTGTCCCATGCTTTTCCATGTATGGCACTGGTTGTTGATCTTTTAACAGTGCCTTCAACAAATACTAACTTGTTCTTCCCTGGAAATGCAATAACCATTGCTCTTTTCCAATCTTTAAAACCCACTTCATTAAAGATTTTGGTAATGATCTTCTGACCTGAATCAGTAGGGTGTAGAAAGTACACGCTTGATTGATTAGCTGTTGGATCAGCGTTCGTAGAATGGTTGGTTCTGCCCATTGATAACATCAGAAAGAAGAAAAAAATGGGGAAAACTGGATTTAGAGCAAACCTGGCTCTGATACCATAACAGAAAAGGTAAAACTAATTGTATTAGATTGATTATTGTAATGAATCATACAACCTACTGTGAGTATGTGTCTCACATATATATATATATACAAGGAGCTAGCAATACAAGGTGAAATATAAAGCCTACACGTGTCCTATCATCATAACTAAAATGTAAACATGTCTAACAACATTCTGTTATTGCCTAACAAACTGATATTACTAATACTATATACACTAGACTATATAGCTTGTACACAAACAGCTTCTGCTCATCCTTGTGTTGCTTGCCTTGCATATCTATGCTGCTGGGAATTCTTGATTATCCTCCTTGTTATCTGACGTAGCTGCACTACATGGCTTAGTAGTCTTAATAGTTTTCAATGTTAATAATACATTACTTACATTTCATTTCACTTGTTTAGCTGCTCTTGGAACGAGGAGCCTCCTTGGAAGCCAAAGATGAAGATGGAGCAATTCCGTTGCATGATGCTTGTGCAGGGGGTGAGTCAAAAGTCTAATGCACCCAATTTGCGTTTGATCGGATTTTTTTAACATAGTGGACTTAATTCTTATAACTGGTTACAGGATTTACTGAAATAGTTCAATTCCTTATCAGCAGAGCCTTCGATCCAGAATGCTTGAGAAGGATGTTTGATGCTGTTGATGTCGAAGGTGACACTGTAAGCAGTTTATGAACACCATTTTACATTCTTAAATATATGTATAATTGTCATTTTGTCTCAATCTTGGAGCAGATTAATTGATGAGCTATTCCTAATGTTATTTTGTTTTGCCTTTCAATTTTGCAGCCGCTTCATCATGCAGCACGAGGTGAACATCTAGATGTTGTAAGGTTGCTGCTCGCTCATGGGGCTTCTCCTAATAAGAAAAACATATATGGCAAGGTGATTGAGTTAAATGGTTGGTTTTACTTTGATTATATTCCCGTTCAATGTGAAGCTCAGATATATTTGATGTTATCGAACAGATTCCAGCCGAGCTAGCTGAACCAGAGACGGAAGTGAAGAGGCTTTTAGAAGCTGCTGCAAATGCTATATCATCTTAATGTCAGTCCCCCATAAATTTATAGACAAATAGGTTTCATTTTATGTGTACTTCTCAGTACTAGACATATTCATGTACTAGACAAATAGGTTTCATCTTTATCATAGGATTTGATGGAAGTTTTAGTGTTTTTTTTTCATTATCAAGAGAATACCCAATTTTTTGTTTAAGAAAGACAGATTCCCACATTTCTGCCAATGCCCCTGTTAACAGAGGATTGAAGAAGATTGATTCTTTGGGAGATTGTAAACATTTCAAATATGTGAAAATCTTAGCTTGTTTATGTCACGTCTGCTTGTTTATGACATGATAATGGCGTAAACACGGTCTGTTCAGTGTGTTTTGACGTCTAAATTGAACCAAATTAGTTAGTTGAACATTTTTTTATCTAATTTCAACTATCAGTTATCAGCTAATATTTAATATTGCATCACGATAGACGTATAAGATAGAAAATTAGGGTTTTTGTAATTGAAAAGATATTGTATTCAATCAACATATCACACAAATTAGTACGTTTTTTTATTCTTTTTATTTGTCTCATTTACTTTTAAGTTACTATTCACTTGTCACTCTTAATATATATTTTATTTTTAACTTATAAGTTAAAACATAGTCAAGTGGAATTTTGTTTGATTTATCTCAATGCAATGATTATTAATATCAAATTTTCATAATTTTTAATTAAACATAATTAGAGATATTAAATATTAGAATGTTATCTCAGTAAATGTAAAAAAATAAATGTGACTAATAGGTTGAATAGGAATAGGAGGGAGTAATAGATAATTTATGTTGTTGCGTATGATTTTACCTGTTAACATGAAAGAAGTATTAGCTATTATGCTTTCAAATAAAACTCTGCTGATCCATTTAATTAGTGGAAGTTGATACTTAGGCCCTGTTTGTTATGGAGCTTTTAGACGATGAAAACGGATTTGTATATTCATTTGCGATAATTGTTGTTTGGTTAAAGTTTTTAATAACCATTATCGTTTTTAAATATTAATGGACTCCTTTTAATTGTTTCCACTCCTCACTAAGCAGTAACAATTATATTTCCAAATCTGGTATCACTAATTATCACTTTATCCATCATTTGCGATACTTGTTTCACAATGATTCCATTACTTGTTTGAAACCAAACATATGATAAGATCAACTCTTATTATTATCTTTCCCTTTCTTAAATATTTTCATTCCGTTCCATGTAAACAATGTGTATTTTCTTTTCAAGGAATCTCATTTGCTAAACACTCTACAGTCAAATGTGTTTGGTGGGAACAATCTTAGGATGAGAGATCTCTTGATAAACTTTTTCCAAGTTTGTACGAGTGAGGTCAAAATAGGTTGAAAGGACTTGTTTTGTTTGTATGGTCAGTCTACAGTATTAATAAATAGTCACCGATAGGGAAGGGCATTTAAGAGTCTGGATTGGGTTTGGACCCTTCTCGGTCCCAGACCCTAATTTTAGAGTAGGGTCCAGATCCGGACCCTAATTTTAAGGATCTAAAAAATTAGATCAGGACCCAGACCCTTAGGGTCTGAACCCGGACTCTAAAATAATTATTTTTTTTAATAAGATAAGATTTAAGGGTCTAAAATATAGACCCTAATTAAAGTCTTTAAAATTAAATTGAGATTACAAATCATCCATTATTGAAAATCCATCCAAAAAAATCATTAAACATGAACATAATAAAATGACATTTTCATAAACATATTTTGTTTTTTAAGGTCCCAAATTAGTTAGATAAAAATGGAGTTTGAGGAATTGAAAAGAATAATTACTATATTGAACATGGATTAAACATGAACATAAACAATAAGTCAAGTTCAATTTGTTTAGCTAAAATGGCGTTGAATTTCATTAAAGAAAACAACGAAAAAGCTCTTCAATCGTCTGCAGTAAGCTGTTACAAAATTTCTTCCCAAAAGTATGAGCTTAAGTAACAATTTCCAAACTCAAGAGAAGTTAAGAGAAGAAGCCAAATATCTAATATTAATGACATTAAACATAGAAAAAATTGATGAAACCCTCAAATTCTTAGAAAGAAGGGAAAACTTAAGAGGAGAGAGAAGTGAAAAAGAGGAACAGTACCGAATCTGATTCAAGAAATGGCAAACGGTAGTAATATTAAAAAAATTATCAATACCTAAATAAGCTCTCACCCTCAAAAATAAAAGTTTAAAAAAATAAAAAGGGTTCAATGGTCGGGTCCGGGTCTACTCGGATTCAGACCCTTAAAATATTTTTGGACCCGGATCCTTAGGATCTAAAAAAATAGACCCTTACCCTTAAAAAAGGATAGGGTCCAATAGGGTCCGAGTAGGGTCTTAGACCCTTGCTCATCTCTAGTCACTGACAATTCGATTGGGTCGGGGTATTACACTTCATCCAGACATCCACGATAGGTTAACGTGATCTACTATGCATATGAGCTATCCACTTTGAGTTTTGCTACTATTTTCTTTTTCTAAATTGTCTCACTCTCTCACATAAAGATATAACATATGTATAATATATGGATTTCAAATCACATTTGTCCCAACGAATATGAATTTGATGGATAGAAAATAAATATGAATATGAACTATTATATTTATAGTTAGTGGATAAGTTGTGATATGAGGTCTTATGTGCTCAGTATCCATATATTTTGTTTATTTTATACATGTCCATTTTATATATATCTATCTCATACTATAAATACACTACTTTATAATAATTTTACATATTATTTTTATTTTTCTATTGGCAAATAAAAATATTAAAATTCCTATTATGATCCAATAAGAATATCTATGTTTCTAAAATAATATTTTAAAGATGTTCAAACATATAAATATTAAAATTTGTAACATGACCCAATTCAATCTAGATTATGTTTCTAAAACTAATAGATTAAAACTTTTCTAAGATATCAATTTTAAATACTACATAAATTTTTGATTTTATTTGTAAACTTTTCATATCTTGGATAGAAAAAAAATTCAATTTCATAAAGAATGACAATAGTTTGAAGTGCAAATAAGGAATGCAATGGATATGGTCAATACTATAGTACTGAATATGCTTATTTGGATATTAAGTAAAAATAATTTTAGATACGGAATCATGTGCATAAAGGTGACTCGCACAAGTGAAAAATTTACCTACCATAATTGAATACTCAAATGGATATGACATATGATTACATATAAGAAGTATTCAAACCTACCAAATTATTCTTTCATTCTTAATCATATAAGTTGGATTGATTCAAAATATGTTAGTTATAGTTAAAGTAGTGATTCAGTAAGTAATTACTATTTAGGAGTTATTTTTAATTTAGTAGAGTAAGTTATGGGATTATGAGATAAACTCCCTATTTTTATGTGTAGGTAGTTATTTAGTTCTTCTATTTAATAGGTACTTGTATTCCGTTTTAGTCTATATCTCCCAACATTCAGTGGCGGATTCAGGATTCAGAGTTTCATGGGGCACCAACGAATAGACAAAGTTTCTACAGAGTTTCGTTTGTATAATAAACAACAAAATATCTTTTATTTTGGCAAAATGAGTTGTAGAAGCACAGTAATTTCAAGACAAAGCCAAAACGCACTAATCCCATGACAAAGCCAAAATTTTTTTAGAATGTTGTTTCTTGTAAATTTTGACATATACATAGACCCAACACCATTAAAACTCGTAAATCCATGATTTTTTTTCAAATTACCCAGCCAAACCAAAATTCCAAATTCAGTTTTTTTTAAAATTTTGGAGTTTCATTTGCAATGAAGCTAGTATTATGATAAGAATTTGCTCATCCATCACCCTAATTTTCTACTCGAAATCGATGGAATAACATTCTAAAAAAATAGAGAAACAACATTCTAAAAAAGAAGCAAGAAACAAGATTAGAACAACAAGATTAAATATTTAAGATTAAAGATTAGAACATAAAGATTAAGATTAAGATTAGGAGTGAAAATACTTTATAAAAAATAATTATTTTTAAGGTTTTTGTAAAGAAGAGAAGACTGTCAACTGTGAGGCGTGAGCATCCAGCTCTAGCAGTGTCTGATACTCATACCAGCGATAGGCTGTAGTGGATCGTCTTAGGCAGCAGGAGGCTATGGTGGCTAACAGTGGCGACAATGAGTAGAGTTTTTTTTAGGTTTTTAGGAGTAGAGGGACGGGAGAGTAATTTAGAGTTTTGACTTTTAAATGTCTAAAATTGCTGAAAATCGTGTTTGAAATCTGACCCTTAAAAATAAGTTTTTTTTTTTTTTTTTTTTTTTTTGCCCGGGGCACGTGTCTCGGGATCCATATATAGATCCGCCCATGCCAACATTCTCTAACACACAATTAATTTCTTTCTTTATTCATCAAACACATTTTAAATATAAAAGAATTTAAAAACTCATAATTTGATTAACTTGAACCAAACAGTCATAGAGGAAATTAACGAGCAGTTCATTCCGTTTCCTGAACACAGCCAAACGACTAGGCTAAATTAGGGGAATCCATTACTTTCTCCTTCATTCCCTTTCCTCAATCCATTCCGATTTCCTTGTGCGAACCAAACGCCCCGTTAATTCTTCCTAAAACTCCAACAATTTTTTTTTAAAAAAAAATATAATTTGCATTTATTGCAAACTTATTAAAATTAGGAATATAGTTTGCCAGCTCTTCCTAGGAGTTAAAAAAAGCGCAAAAATAAAAACTCATTGGTAGGATACAACTTACAAGTATACAACCTCGTTCAATATTTCCAAGTCGACAAACGCCATTCTCCCTCATTTCCCTTTCTCTTTGTACTTATTCAATAGTATTCACGGTAAGGCCGGCCGGACTCGCCACCAGACGACTACACCGCAAACTCGCAACATAATCATTACTTGCCGGCTGCCGTTTTTTTCTCGGCTTTTCCCAATTTATCAGGTAATTAATATGTGTCTCTAATTTTTTAGATCTGAATTTTTGCACCTAATTTGTTGTTTTTCTTGTTTTTAGTTTTGCAATCTCAATTGTTAACCCTATTTCAGTTTTTGGCTGAGTTTTAATTGACTTTTAATTTTGTTTTGGTAAGTTCAATTTAAATTAGGGTAAATGATTTTCTGGGTTTTGCCCTAGAGTTGTTGATAGAGTTCGTGAAATTTGTTCTTATTTTCTGATTGTATGTCCTTGCTTCTCGCTTTTCTACCCTAAAAAATAATTGTTAAACTGATTGTGAGGTTCAATTTGTTAACATTTTAACCAATGTAATAAAGCGTACCTGATGGCTTTTCTGTACAATTGTTGCTTAATATTTTAGTTATGCTTTGGTTGTGCAATTTTCCGTTGTTTTTCTCCATTTGAATCACTTGCAGTATGTACTGTGATTACAGAGTCATTTTTTGGGTCAGTTTCTCCATTTTTCTAGAGAATTGTTCAAATGTGAAGTATTGTTTTTTTTGAATTGGGGGTAAGGCTTTAGAAACCCCTACGTGCGAGGGGAAAGTGGGAATTAATTTTTCTTGTAGATGGTAAGAATCGAACCCATGTCACAAAGGTGAAAGGAAAAGCCAACCCATGATTCTTGACCAAATGTACTTGAAACGCTTACTTAATAGTAGTAGTAAATAATTATTCGGTTAGATTTTACCCAAAGCGCTAGGACAATGTTATTATATGTACTTGACAGAGGGAGATATAATTCGCAATCGTGAATGAAACAGAGGTGCTTCACCTTTTTTGTAGATGAAAATATAACCATACTCGTCTAGGAGGGTCGAAATTATATCTAACACGTATTAGTGCTGCCAAACTATGCTTCTTAGGCTTTTATAGTATCCCAGTGTTGTCTTGGATGACCTAAGTCCGTAACACACGGATACTTGAGGTGAGTTGGAGGGTCAGAGTATAGCATATTATTATTATTTTTTTAAATGAACAGTGTGTTGTGCTTTTGTGTATTTCAAGTCTTTGTAGCAAATTTTTGCTGGGTTCGTGTAATTTTTACATTCAATGATCAGTTTTAATGTATAAGTGATGGAATCTTTCTATATATATTATGAGAAACTAAATATTAACTTGAACCTTTTTAGAATTATTTTATTTTATTCTTATTTATTTGAAAAATTGCCTTTTATATAAAGTTTTGTTGACGTTATAAATTTATTATGATTTAAGGATCTCAAGTATTGTGTATACCTCTTGTTCAAAAGAAAGTGTATGATCATCATGTACTTGAGCTCAATGTCTATTTTTGGAGCTGTGGAGGTTTCCTTGTCTTATTTATTTATCTCATCCCCCCTTTTTCCATTGTCACGTGCAATATCAGATATTAGTAAGTATCAGAGGGGGATACAACGTGTAATAATACCACCAAAATCTATGTTTCTTAGGCTATATTAGAGCTTGATGTCCTGTCATGTTGCAAGTGAGGAATTTTATGTTTATTGCAAGGCTATGTAGCAATTTTTTGCTAGCTTCCTATTATTCGTTGTATCCAATGAACAATTCCGATATATGTTTTAAGAAGTTTGTTACAAAATGTACAACCATGGAAATCTCCATTTTGATTCATGACGCGAAAACTGAATATTAACTTAGACTTTAAGAGATCTTTTATGTTTTATTGCCTTAGTTTCAAAATGTGCAACGCAACCTAAGGTGCTTTGGATCCCTGAACGCGAGCCTTTGGGTGTGAGGCACTTCGAAACCCCACCAAAAAAATAGAAATCCATATAAGATTCAGCAAAAACCACAAGGAGAAGAGAAAGATAAGAAACAAAAAATAGAGAAGTGAAAATATACTTGGTGGGATGCTTGCCTCAAATGAGCTTCTTTTCATACTAAGACCAAAAGGTGCTATGGGACGCTTGCATAAGGGCTATCTGAGGCGCTCGTTTAAAGGTTCAGCTCATCTAGCTTTATCAAAATGCCTAATCCATTTTTCACTCGTGCCTCACACAGTCACACCTCTTGCCTCTCGCCTCCCACAGTCACACCTACTGGCTCTCACTTCCCACATCCCGCCTTAGGCGCGTCGAGGCACACTTTTGAAACTAAGATAGTGTCTCTATGTGCATGATTGGTTGGGATGAAGGATGAAGCCTTTTCGATTTAGTGTGATTTAAGGATATTATTCACTACACATGTCTTTTGTTTCTTGTAGAGTGAGTTTATTCTAAGCCCTTCAAAAGAAAATGTATGATCCGTTGTTACTTGTCGTTAAAGTGTTGGAGGTTTCATTATTTGGTTTTAGTTCTTTAACATCCCTTGGTTTCAACACCATATTTTTGTAACTCATTTCAAATATTCATCTCAGTTCATGCTTGGTGTTGATTGAGTTGTGTAATGGACTTGAATGCCTCACCATTGCCAGAAGATGACGAGGAGTATTTTGAACATAATTTTGTTGAAGATGTGGCACGCCATGATCTTATCGAGACATCAGTTCAAACACTTCGACGGGTATGTTTTATCTAGACCATTTGGTTGGGTCGGTTGGCTTTGATCTAACAGGTCATAATTTTGTTATTATTTTATTTTTATCCTACAAAACTGCTCAAAAATATCATGTAGTATTTTCTGTTAAAATTTTAAAATTAGTTTTTCTTGTTGCATTGCTAAAAACAACTTTTCAAGTCATAATTGTGAAATGTTTTTTTTGGTAAAGAAAAAATTCATTAGAGTAAAAGACATTGATACAATACAGGGGTTTTTGTGAAATGTTGACTCAAATAAAAATTACGAGGAAATAGTAGGTAACCCGAAATTTTTGATGTAGAACTGAAAAATGCACCAAATCTTAGAAAAACGTGGGTTTTCATTTTGGGTTTAAATTAAACAGGTCTAGCATATTCGATGATTTACTTAAGCTCTTTATGCTGGTGTTTGCTTAAGATGTTGTGAGGAAAACCGGCATTTCATGTATCCACGTGATTTTGAAATGCTGAACAAGAAACTGTCATGGCCTGCATGATACATTTATATTAGTGCTAACTGTAGTAATTTGCTAGTGAGCACTGAACAAGGTATCAACACAATGAATGTCTAGTAATATTAGTTTTTGAAGGCAGTGAAATGTTTCCACAGTGCCATGCTTATGTTGGAAGGAAGTTAAGAGTATTGCGTTGACATTACATTTGTGATACAGCTTTTAGAACCAAGGAAAAGAAAAAAAAAACTTAAATATGTCGGTAATGTTTGTCCTTTAGAGTGTAGTTTTTATGTGTTCCACACTTCCAATTTTCTGGTTAACATTGATAGTCTAAAATATTGATATTTAAATTATAAAAAGGTAGTATTCTAATCTGCTTCAAAAATACTAAAAGAAATAGTATTAGATCCATATTTTCTTTTTACTATATAAGGCTCTTATGTTCAGGCTTTTGCATGTGTAAACTCGCCAATGTGTAGAACTAAGAAAACAAAATATTGTTTTTTAAAACATTCTCTAGTCTCTACATTCCACCTTATTTTACTCATCTACTTTTTTTTCATGGTTGATCTACATTTTACTCATTTATATCTTTAATACTATAGTTACATGCATGCATCTATTTTACCCCACTTAAGTGGGAACAATTCACTAATTTGTTGTATATGTTATAGTTCACTTGAATTGCTGTCTATTCTATATAAGGAGAGGCTTTGTGGATATTTACGTGTCCGCCCTCTCCTGCACACACTTGGTTCTAATGCAAGATCTTTTCTTGGTGGTGGTTGTATAGTTCTTCCTTATTTCCGAGCCCTTGCTGATCGTTCTTTTTCAAAAATCATTCCCGGTCTTAGATTATTATGGTCTATCATAAAATAATTTTGTGAATCATATGTACTAATTTATGTGATGCAATTTTTATAACCTCTTTTGTTTTTACAAGGAGAATGTTGCATACATCCAACCTGCTAAGCTCGCTTAGGTTTAAACCACTTAATGTTATTGTAATGATAAAATGTAGCTGTATGATTGAAGTCTTAAGAAAGAGAAGTTATGGTGGCCCTTTTCATTTCTGAGGATTTATGTGATAACTATTTAATATTGAAATTTCATCTTCTTAATGAGTCTAGCTTGACACATGTTTGATGAAACAGCCTCCTAATTATGTTTTGCTTTTAGTGTCATCTCAAGCACGGTATACTTAGTTGATTTATTATTGTTTAGGAACGAGAAGAAAGACGGGAACGATTGAGAAGAGATCCAATAGATGATAGACCAACACGTGTAGCCCGACCATTGGAACGTGATGAAGGGCCTTACTTGAAGAAGTTGAAATATGATAGAAACAAGCTACCCCCGGGTAAGTTTCACACTAAGCAGTTTTGGTGACCAATTTAATTATGTTCTACCACGTCTCTGGAACTTTTATGCCTTAGGTTAAAATGTGGTCAAAATTGGAAATTGTGGTTGAATAGTAATGTGATCTGATGAGTTTTATGTCATAGGCGACACGGGAAACATATTTTCTCTAATAACGAGGAAAAAGTAGAATTGTTGAATGGAAAAGTCATACATATGTTCTTCTATGTACAATATGTTTTGGAATTGTTGGTGATTTAGTTTGTTTTTTTGTGTTTTAGAGCACCAGCATGTAAGATTATACTCCTAGAACTGCACTTACGTTAGATGAAGTTCTAAAAAACTTGTGAAAGTATTGTAAAAGAGTTCAATCCTAGTAGTTTGGGGATGTTCAGCGGCATCTGCATGCTATCTAGATTCAAATAGTTTTATTGTGGGTCTGGAGTTTGGACATAGTGTTTTGTTTTTTTTCGTTTCCCCCCTTTTGATAGAAAAGATGTTGAATTTATACATCCTATTTATGCATACTAGTTTGGTTCTAGTCCAATGGTACTGAATTCTTGAAGCTGCTCTTTTTTATTGGGCCTCATGGCTCTACTCGTATTCTTTCATCAACAAGCTAATATACCATTATAAAACAAATTTTCCACTCATATTGCAAGATTTAAAATCTTATCAATTGCTGCTTTTGTTGGATTCACATATCTGCAGTCTATATCTAATTATCCAGTTAAATAATTTGAATCTTAATCTAAATATTAGTGAAAAAGGCCAATTTGAATTGCTTATTTGGTTTTGTACTATCTGGGCTTGCAGTTTTGTTCAAATAACTTGCTTTCCTAGGCTTATCATATTATGCTTTTTGTGCCAATATTTCCTCTTATCCACCCTAAACTTGAAATGAGCTGTTTGTAGGGGAAGTGTTTTTTAGTGGGCAAGCTTGGATTTTCTATGGGCAAGTGCGAATCCTAGTGTCACAAGGATGTCCAATGTGATAGGAATTAGGATACATCCCCGTCTAAGGGACCTTGTTTCTGTCTGGTGGGTTCATCAGGGGATTTTATTATTTGTCTGACACGAACAAAGATTAGAAGTATTGGTAATCATATCTAACCTTCGTAATATTTATGATTAAGTTTAAGAAGTGTATAATCGTCATTTGATTTGACTTTTTTGACGGAAGGATAGGATACATAATACAGATTGAAAACTGAGCTTGTTGGAGTATTTAAGCTTCTTTTTGTCTTTGGGTTTTTCACTTGGTAATTTTCCATACATATATCATATATGTTAGCCAGAGATGTCAGACAACAATATGACATACGCTTTGTAGAAGTTGTCATCCATACTGGATTCCTTGACAACTTGAGGAACATAATGAAGTCACAATATTACGGAAATGTCAAAAAATCTAGATTTATGACTCAATTGACAACCTTAATAGTCAATACCGAGTTAATTCATGCAATGCAAAGAGTACAATAGCATTATGCTAATGTAAGTAATTTAGGGTGTCTATGGTGATCAACAAAGCCTACAATTTGATCACCCAATCTTGATGCATAAACAAAATTCCATTTTCTCAGTGCTATTAAGTATCTCTCACCTAGTAGGGGCTTGGGGAAGGGTTTGGATGTACGCAATGTTACCCTTGTTAGTGATAACAAAAGAGTTTATTTTCAATACAGAGCATTAATATATTTTCAGGTCATTATATCATTGTTCTCCATGATACTCAGCCCTTGGTACGTAGTGTTGGGCTTCTTCAAACTTTGTTTGCTCTTTTATCGTTGTTCTCTTTGTGTGATATTGTGATCCTTTTATGTATTTTTTTATCGTAAATTTGTTAAACTGCACACTTCTATGGTATGTTTATCTGTGTTACATTTCTAATTCTCTGCTTGCTCAAGCTATTCCTGCATGGTTTATATTCTGGCGATTTATATAAATTATTCCTTTATCTGAAATGTTTGTAATACTATCTGCTGTGTGCTTCAGGTTGGCTGGACTGTCCGAAATTTGGTCAGGAGATAGGATTTATTATCCCATCTAAAGTTCCACTTGATGAAAAATTTAATGACTGCATCAGTCCTGGAAAAAGATATGCCTTCCGTCAAGTGTTTCATATGCTAAGAGTGAAGGGGATTAAAGTAAGCAAATCAAGTTTTTATATTATCTATTCATAGTGTTTGGTTGTAGTTGCAAAGTGTTCTGTCTCCTGGTTTGAGAATGGTTTTACGATATCAACTCTCTTTTAATCATGAAATGTATTTTGGAATGTTTTGAATTGTAGCGGACTATTGTGAAATGATTCATTAAATCATGCACCCTTCTTATATATGTGAAGTTAGATGATGTTTGCGATCAAGGGTCAATTGAAAACAATCTCTTTGTAGTTTCTGTTATTACTAGGATAAAGGCTACCTACTTCTAATCTCCTTAACTCCGCTTAGGCGGAGCCATCTAGTTAATTGGAGAAATGTGATGTTGTTATTCTCTTGTAGTTTACAGCTATATTCTTTGAATTCGTTGTTTAGCATTTGGAGTTTTGGCAATGCATATGTAGTCTCCAAGCTTTATATTGTCAAGCTATGTACCGACTATTCTACAGTATCCAAACAGTTGAAGAAGATAATTATTGTTTTGTTTGGTAATCTGAAAAGATTACAGTAACTAGGATACACTTATAGGTAAGAATAGTGAACATCAGTTAAAAAGAAAGCTTACTTTCAAAAGGAAAATAAACAACAATATACAATTTCGTTCTATAATTCTTTCCTCTGTCTTTAAATCTTTATTCATACTAGTAGGATCAATAAGACTGGTTTTTTTTTCTGGCTTGGACTTTAAAGGAACATAAGACTGGTTTTTAATTTGGAAAGAGTTAGCAGATTTATTTTAGAAATCCTAAAGATAGGATAGTCTATGGACCGGTTTATGTGGAATCCTAGAAGGTCAAATTGCTGGACTTCTTTTCAAGCTCATTGTTTGTGGATTGATTTTTGATTATTTTCAGATCCTTTTCTTAGTTTCTCCATGTTATTGAGTGTTTACATCATCTTCCCGTCTGGCGTTAAATGTATAAGTTAAAAGTGAAGTTGATAAAGTAAATCACTGACACATTGTTTTTTCTCCAGCTCGGTATGATAGTTGATTTGACAAATACCGATCGTTATTATTCATCTAGTGAGTTCAAGAAAGAAGGGATTAAATATTTAAAGGTAATTTCAAAATTTTCGAAAAAAAACTACTTTTTCAATTGATGTTTGATTAATCATTTATGGCTAAACTATTGCCTGTAGATTCGGTGCCAGGGGCGTGATTCTGTACCGGATAATGAGTCTGTAAATATATTTGTCTTTGAGGTGAGTAGACTTGACGTTGTTTAATCTACTGATAAATGTCAAAACCTTAATTTCAATAATACGCTGTACCAGAATACAACATGTCAAAGCTTCAGTCCTATGATGATTTATCTGTTACTCACGAAAATGATTTGACGTCTTTTTGTTTTTGGAACATTGCGAAATGTTTTATTATGAATTTATGCTGTGTAAAGGGTTACATTCAACTAATAGACACTGCTCTAGAGCAGATCTTCACTAAAACTTCTGATGCGCATCTACCTAGAGATTCGATTACAAAGACTTATCACATCGGCATTAAATGAAATTTTAGTTTCTAGTTGACTCAGCATTGACAATCACGCTTTTAAGGTGCTTAAGCATAAGGTGAAAAGAGGAGTGAAGAAAAACGTTTCAGTTACGAGAGTGCATCAACACATGCGCTTCAAAGTTTAAACAACTTTTCGATGGTGTGAGGTGCAATACTTTTTTGTACGTTTAGTTTGGGGGAGGTAGACGAATAGATCTGAGTAGAAACCTTTAGAAAAAATAAAAATTTGTGCAACTAACCTTAAATAAGAGTTAGATATTAAGATTGCCAGAAATCCCTTTAAATGAATTCCATGAAATTGGTTTGATTTTCACATTAAACCATTATACCTTAAATTGGTAAAGCCCTTATTTGCAAAGTTGGGCAAATTATGGCATTTAGTTGATATTAGTTATGGTAGTGACAATGCATATGAGAATAAACTAACGGTTTCCTATATTGTTTTTTCGTTACTTTAAGGTTTTCTGTTCTCTTTCTTCAAAATTTGCTTCCTTTTCTCTATAATTTTGTAAGCTAATTTGGATCTTGAAATAGGTATATTCTTATGCATATAGTTTTTCTTTTTTCCTTACATGTTAGGATAAAATGCTAAAATTAATTTTAACATTTTACTGATTTCTCAGTAATAATCTCAACCTTGGATCAAACCTACAATAAATCCCAAGGGTGCTTGCTAATACTGCATCCATATAACCTATAATCTGGAATGATCCCATCTTCAGCGGGTGTTTGTCAATAGTGCATCTGTATAACTTATAACCTATAACCTGTAGAAAAAATAGGGTGTTGCCTGGGTTGGAGGGGAGGGGGTGGGCGAGGGCAAGGGGAAGGTGGGTTTTGATTCATTTAACCTTTTTTTAAAAAAATTAGTAACATGGGTATTTTTATTTTGTTTTTCCTTTTCAAAAAAATTACTGTAAGGTATCCATAGTTCAAAAATGCAGTAACGGGAGTGATACGGTTATCTTGACGCCTAAATATCGGTCGAAAGCATGAGATCCATTTATACAGCCCAAAATGCGATTTTTTTACCCCTTTAAAACATGGGAAATATCGACTCTATTTTTTTTTTTTTGAAAATCGTTGCAATGCAGCCAATGCATTGCGGCCTTGTTTTTGCACTATAAAGGAACCAATTATCATTAGACAAACAAGTTCTTGGGTAGGTAACCTAATAGTAGGAACTATTCAGGCTTAATCAAAAGTTGAGATTATTGTAGGAAATCAATATGGGTAGGTTATTTTGGATAATTTTTCCTAAACTATATTGCTTTCCAGAAGGTTACAACTATCAAGTGTCTGTCTTCTTTCCTTTTCTTTTTCCTTTTCTAATCATTTGTCATATTTTTGGAGGAAAAGCTTAAAGTCTGTGATTTGCTTTGTTTTTAATATGGTAACAATAGGTCCATTGCGTGCAAAGCTTAATTTTCTACTTTAATTTAATATTTTTATTTGTTATTTATTTTTTCATTGTGACAAATTTCCTCATTTTTTTTACATTCTCATACACTTCTGTGTTACTAAAATTGATTTCACGAAATGCAAAAATGTGCCTTGCATATGAAACATAGTGCAAAATATGGTTGCATCATTGCATTACGTTCGGATCAGAGTTACCCAGATTGATGATATGTTGCTTGATCCCATTTGGGTCTTTCAAACCTAATCGCTGTACGGGATCGCCAAGGATCGCATCCCAGATCGATGAAAGTTAGATCCCATCTCTCCTTGTCCACGAAATTCTTGTAACTATGGAGTATAGAGGTTCCTTAGGAAGAAGATAAAGGGTGGGAGCTTCTGTTTTTTTATTTTTTATTTTTTTTTTATTTTTTTAATTTGGACTTGGAGTGTATGAGGATAGAAAAGTTACTTTTTCACTGCCACCTAAAAGCTAGGTCTTAAAATTAACTTTTGTTCTTTTATTAATATTTAAGTTATAAAATGAAACAAAACTTAAAACTCTCCCACTCCCACATGTTTCTTTCATTCTTTTTCTTTTTCTATTTTTTATTTTTTTTTTAATTGGGATAAAATCATTACACTGTATGAGAAGTGGCTCTTAAACTTTAAACCCATAGTCCTTTTTTTTCTTTTCCTTTTTCTAGTTTGTTTCCTTTTCTTTTCATATATATTGTTTTTAATTTTTTTTCTTTAAGTAATCGATCCCAAATCATACCTCAATCTTGAATAAATCGTTTTGCGACCTCCGAAAACTCGACCCAAAACCTTTTCATTCCGACCACAAAATTCCAAGAATTTTATTCCTGACCCTGTTCCCTGACCTGGATCGCTCCTCAATCGTGGTAATTCTGGATCGGATTGTAAAGGATTTTGGGGTTGCTGTGTATGAAATATTAGCCGTGAAAACTATGGCCTGCAGAAGTGGCTTTGTTACCGTATATGAAATTTTGCACTATGTTATGAAAAGCTGCTGCATTTGCCTTGCTCTTTGCGCTTATTCTCCTAGAACCCTTTTCTCCTCTGCGCTTTTTAAAATTAATCTTGTTGACACCATTTTGCACTATGTTATCAATTGTGAACGATTTTGCTGTAGATTACGTACAATTAAGGGGAAATCAGGCTTCAGGATGTCAATGTGGTAATGATAATGTAGCATTTCCTTTGGATATGCGGTAGCATTTTGCATAATATTTTCTCGTGGATCCAAACATTGTGCTAGAGAGGGAGATTGTTTGAGTAGATAAGACATTACTTGGTCTTCTATCAACTTTTATGTGGACTGTGGTCAACACTCTTAACATATTTTGCTATTGTTCTCAAATAATTTTAGTTTTACAAATTTTAATCGATGGGGATTCTCAGGTTGCACAATTTATATTTAACCATAATGAGAGACAGCCCAGGAAGTATGTATTTGTCCACTGTACGCATGGCCATAATCGAACTGGCTACATGATAGTTCATTATTTGATGCGGACACAGCAAGCTAGTTGTGTTACCGAGGTCAGTCATTTTTTCCTTCTGCATTGGTGTATTTTTTACATCTTTGATGTATGTGTTTCTGATCCTTTATTTTTTAAGAAGGCTATACAAAGATTTGCTGAAGCTCGGCCTCCAGGGATTTATAAGCAAGACTATATAGATGCATTATATGCTTTCTATCATGAAACTAAAAGCGATTTGGCTGTATGCCCCTCTACCCCAGAATGGAAGAGGTCCTCTGATTTTGATCTAAATGGTGAAGCTCTTCCCGAAGATGATGATGGAGTTCCATATACTTCAATTAATGTATGGATAATTTTTCCTTGTTGTCATCTTAGCTGCATCACAACACTATCGCACAAGTATTGAGCTGTAAATCTCTAAAATATTCATATGGCTTATTTTCTGCAAGACTTTGCTGCAATTTTGTGTCTTCCTTATAGGTTGAGTTTTCTTGTTATTGTTTAAGCTTTGCTGATGCAACTTCTAAAGTTTTAGCAAAATGCTTAGCTCTTTGACTTTTTCAGTTTCCATTGCCCCAGTGCCATTAAGTGCCTCTCTGATCTAATGCTTTGAATTTCTTATAATGGATTTTTCTGCATGTGACCAATTTATATCTTTTTTCTTCAGAATGTATTGCAATGCATGTGAATAATGTATAATAAATTTCTCAGAGGTTCTCTGGAAATGGGTGTAAATCCTTTTCCAGACTAAGCTCTTTGGCTAGTGTGTTGCTGTTTCTGGGTTCTCTAATGGTCTTGTTTGCTAAATAGAATGTAATACTGTGATAGTGAACACTCAACTTAATTTCTCCTGTTGTGTTGGTTTTATCATCTTTGCTTAGTTCTTTATAAATTGCAATCTAATGTTCATAATTGTTCAGGAAACACAAGAGACTGCTGCAAGAATGACCAATGATGATGTGTTGGGAGATAAAATTCCTGATCAACAAGAATTTCAATTGCGTAGATTTTGTTGCGACATGCTTAAGACTGGACAGGTACCTGGTTTTACGGAAATAGAAATCATTCACTTTCTTAAAATTCGTTTTTACTTCTTCATGTTATTTGTTTTAGACAATAATGGACATAGATTTTTGCACAATTCTCCTATTTAACTTATTGCTATTGGGCTATTTATCTAATTAAGAATTTGACTCTTTATACAAGACATGTGAGGAATCAGGAATGTGAAAAATATACGTCTTTGTTCACTCAGTATGTTTGATTTTAAGATTGGACGAATGTCATTCAAAATAGAAAAGATTAGATTGGTGGATTGTCTCCTTGTAGACCTTTGTGTGATTTGATTTCATTTGTCTCCACTTTTCTTGTCCTTTTTCATTCGAAACATAGTGCAAAATACGGTTTTGGCAACGTCAGGAAATGGATTTCGCAATTTTTCTCGACCTATATTTTGGTCATGCTAAGACCAAAAATCTTTACGATACAGCCACGATATGATGACGCTGCTTCCTTGTTTTTGCTCTATGGTTAGAAATGTTGACTTGTCTTGGAAGATTAGTGTCTCTTTTCAATTGCGTTGTTGATAATATATCAGAAAACCTGTGGTAAAGCATGTAAACTTTCTCTTGATGCTATAGAACCTCTTTATTTTTTCCTTGGTCTAGAGATAGGATGAATACTATGATTCAGAGCCATGTCATCAATCTAGACCAGAGTAGGATATTATTAGACATAAGCCAATCCGCATAAAAACATAAATGTTTTCGGTGATGGTGAATCCTAATGTGAACATTATGAAATAATTTGCTGACCTAGTCATTTGGCTTCATAGGGAGCCAATTGAAAATATATATTCATTAAAAATCTTAATGAACATTTGAACTTGTCAATAGTCCATTGTCGTCAAGATCTTGAATTTTGCGGATGTGTAACATTTTCTAAAAGTGAGATCATCAATTAATGTTATGATGGTGCAGTTTAACTTTCACTATTAAAGAGATGAAGTTATTATGGTATAACGTATTGTTCATATCCACATCTACCCCTTTAAAATCTTTTTAGTACCATGTATTGATCTCAATGTTCCATGTTGCAGGGGAGAAATCTTCAGTTTCCAGGGTCACATCCAGTGTCTCTTGACAGGTGACATTTGCATACCAAGTCTTCTTATGTTGAGCATACATCGTTTTTTTCTTCAGCCCTGAAGTATAATATTAATAATCAATAACTGTGATTGCTGTGCTTATAGACTGCTTAAGTTTAGTTCTGGTGTTGACTTTTCTCGTCTTGAGGTAGTACAAGAAAAACAACGATTTCCATCTGTTTCTATTTCTCTCTTCTTCAATGTTTCATCAATTTTAGACTGCTTGAGTTTAGATCTGCTTATAGAAGGCAATGTTTCATCAATTTTAAGATGGTAAAAATAATATTTTAACTCCTGTTCTTCTCTTTCTGTTACCCTCAGAATGGTTGTTAGATTTTAGATGACATGCTGTGTTTTGGTGCACAAATATTCTTATGTAGAGCTCTGTCATTTTGTTTGCATTGTTGAAAATATTTTGGTGAGCTCAAGTGT
This sequence comes from Amaranthus tricolor, assembly GCF_026212465.1. Lineage (NCBI taxonomy): Eukaryota > Viridiplantae > Streptophyta > Magnoliopsida > Caryophyllales > Amaranthaceae > Amaranthus > Amaranthus tricolor. The sequence continues at coordinate 29,068,711 of NC_080051.1, read as the reverse complement.
CCATCTGCTCTGTTCCACTCCCAATCAGCATCCATGACTAAAATTGAAATCTTATTCTACTCTATTTCTTGCATGATTTAAAGAATTTTTTATCAATAATCTACAAAATTGTTAAAAAAAACTCTTAGAACAAGGAATTGACTGTAGGATAGTTGAAGTTTTGAGTGATCAATCAATTACAAAAGCTCATCTTGGTTTTACTTTATCTAGAACGACTCTGCATTTTAGCACTTGTTTATTGGTGATTGGCTGGAATATGAACTGAAATCTATTTGATTTTAGGATTTACACTAGATGCGAGGTGCCCTTAAGTCTTCCCCATCAAATACCTAGTTTTGCATCACCAGGAGTTCATATTTATGCAGGGGCGGATCTAGAAAAAAAGAAAAAGTAATGTCACTTTAAAAGGATAAAAATAGGTAAATGGCAAAATGGGTTAACTGTTTCTTTGGTTTTCGTAGGATAAAAGTAGTGTGAATAAAAGAAGGGAGAAAGTAAAAAATAGAGGTAGTTATTGGGGCTTGAACCACAAACCTAATGTTTAAAAAATAACTACATAACCAACTAAGCTCTATACACTTCAACACTTCTTTTTTTTTTTTTTCCAAATTTATGATGTCACTTGACTACCGTGACACCCCCTTCCCTCCGCCACTATATTTATGTACTTTTATGTGAGGAGTTTAGTCTATATTTGTGTATGTTGATGTGAGGAGTTTTAAGATCTTTCCTTTTTGTATTAATTTGGAAATGAAAAGAAGAAAGTACCATGAAGTGAATTTTGGTGCTTTTTAATGGAAAAGTCAAGCTAATGATAACCACTTGCGTATTTTGAAATTCTTAACTCTAATAAAACTGCATCCTACAGTGACAGCAATGCTTAAGTTACACTGTTACAGAAATTATGTATTGCTTCATGATGAGGCATTAGACTTCTTTAATGATCATGGAAATTAAATTTTGATTCTTTTCTTACTAAACAAGAAAGTGCTTATAGTTCGATGGAAGCTTGGATTTAATTTAGAGGTTTACTAGATATGAATCTACAATAGACAATAAATTGTTACAGTCAGCATATCAAATCTTGAAATTACCACAACTAGGAACTAAGTGGCTCCCGCGTTAGGTGGGGTTTGTAGGGGTCAAATGAACGCAACCTTACCTTTTTAATTGATAACAAAGAGATTGTTTCATCTAAACCTTGGTAGCAAACATTGTCATGATATTTACGTAAATAAGATGTGCATATGATTCAATAAACCATTTTAATATAATCCATTATGATTTGAATTTTAAAGAACTATAATCCTTAGCACCATGCCCCCATCAAAAGAAGGGACATGAATTGTTGACAATTGAAGTGACGAAAATCGAATTGCGAAAATCCTGGAGTGACAATTAATTTTAGGTGTGTTTAGTGTACCAAATGAAGTAGTTGCTACTGGTTTTATGAAGCTAAAACACTACTTTACAATGCTATTGTTCAACAAATTAGTAATTTAAATAACATTTAGCGGTGCAGTTTTTGTTTCAAAACATAATAACTTGTAGCATTCTAAAATCAGAAGTAGTGGTTTTATATTTTCTCTACATTTTTCTCAACAAATTATATTCTAATAGCAATTATAACCACTACTTTTATGAAAATTTATTAAATAGGAAAGATAAATATCTCATAACTACAATTTTAAAGCTACACATAATCACAAGGCTACAACTACTTAGACAACTAACACGTACCCACACAACTACCTTGTGGGGCCGAACAAGCTGTTTATACATAGAATTTCAAATTGGCTTTGTTGGTTTTCTTTGTATCATACATCCTTTGTTTTAAGATCCTAAAACTCATACCGTGGAATAATTTACATCCAATGTTTGTCTTATTGTACAATTTCTATTTAGAATACAGCTTTAAGGTCATTTCTAACAGGTTTTTATCGTTACAGGGAAAACTTGCAACTACTACGGCAGCGGTATTACTATGCTACATGGAAAGCTGATGGCACAAGATACATGATGCTCCTTTGCCCCGATGGGGCTTACTTGATTGATAGAAGTTTTAAATTTCGGAGGGTCCAAATGAGATTTCCATGCAAAAATATGACTGAAGTATGTGGGGTAGAAATGTGATTTCCTTTACATAATAGTTTTTTTTCTTTAGATGTTCTTGCCTTTTTTTTGGATTATGTAGATTGATGTTGTTACTCTTTCAATATGACTCTCAGATTCACCAGTTTACATTGCTTGATGGTGAAATGATTATTGACACTGTGAGTCCTCAGAAGCAGGAGAGAAGATACCTGATTTATGACATGATTGCAATCAAATGTGTGTCCTTAGCTGAGGTTGGATATTCACAACCTTAATTTCACCCTGCTACCTACTATCAATATGATATATGGTTGGTGTTATCTTGAAGTTATTAGTGCTGTAGTGAAAATACAAGTTTAACTCATTTGCAATAAGCTATATTTATTTGCAAATGCTTTGGGTGGTTATTGGGTGCCTCAATTTGTAAGTGTTTATTGTATAAAACTTGAAAATTATTTCTTTGTCATCTGTTTGACAGGCAATGATAAATGGTGGTGGTTGTAATAAATTTATGTTAATACTGCATAGAAATAATAGTCAATCAGAAATAACCTCTTTGTTTTTATAAGGGTAAGGTTGTTTGTACATCCAACCTTTGGTGGGAGACATTTACTGTCATTTGGAGGGTAGTGGAATGTTGTTTTACGAATTACAATACTGTATAGAAATTCCATTGTCAATGGTTGTGATGATGAAACTTTATCACAATTAACATGCATTTCCTTTCATAAATTCTTATCACTGCTGATATGACCTTTATGGGGAGAAGTGTGTGCAATGGAAATGTAGAAATAAAAATATGTTTTGAGTTTGGAGAAGCATTATGTTGGGGATTGACATGGATCTTTCCCTACAAAATTGCGTATACTATCTTCATCATTTCCTCTTCCAACTTCACCATTTCCTTGAAAGATGTGCTGAGAAGTGCATTGGTACAATGAATTTATTCAGCATTGAGAATGCAGAATATGTTCACTTTCATCATGTTTCCTTTGTATACTATTGGTTGTAAATCTTGGAATGGTTGGATCATATTTTTTTCTTGCTTATGGACTCAAGTAGAGAAAAATTCATTTTTATGTAATGATTAGCATATCTTTCTTTGCTCCTCTTTAAGAAAATAGCATACAAAGACAACGTTTTTGCATTGCTGGGTGTGTATATGCTAATTAAATGATCTAAAATGCAATTTCTACGTGCAAAACGCACTTTGTTATCTATTCACATAATTTATAATGCATGAAGATTCAGTTTTTGGGACTATTGGAGAAGTGAAACTTATAACAGCAGTATCCGTGAATCTCTTGATGAATTTATCTTGTATATATTTTTTTTTTCCATTTTACTGTTTTTTAACATATTCAGATCATTACCTATTTTGCAGAGGCCTTTCTATGAGCGGTGGAAAATGATTGAGAAAGAGGTGGTTGAGCCCCGTAATCAAGAGAGGCGGTCAATGGACTTGCATGGGAAGCCACCTTACAGATATGATCTAGAACCATTTAGGGTATGTAGGATTCATATTTTAGGTCTTTAATCAGAAAATAATGTATGTTTAGTATTTAGCTTGTTAATTGTTGAATATAAAAAAAAAGCTTGTTAATTGTTGCCTTTTAAGTCAGTAACAGTGCCTGATCAAACGTTTCAGGTTAGAAGGAAAGACTTTTGGTTGCTTTCAACTGTTGGCAAGCTTTTGAAGGATTTTATCCCTCGTCTTTCACATGAAGCTGATGGTCTTATTTTTCAGGTACTCTCTGATTCTAGGTGTTTTTGTTCTGAAGAGATGGGAATATGGGATAAATATTTACCTTTGAGGTAATGTTTTTATTCTAGGGCTGGGATGATCCTTATGTTCCCAGGACACATGAAGGACTGTTAAAGTGGAAATATCCTGAAATGAACTCGGTTGATTTTCTCTTTGAGGTAATGTCCTGAACCTTGTTAAATAATGTAAATGAAAGTTATGGAATACTAGTGAATGTGTTACTTATGTGCATGAAATATCTCCAAGAAAAACTAATTATACATTCAAATAGGGCAAAATGGTATTTAAATGCTGCAAATTCAGAAGAGCCTTTTTTCAGCACCGAGTTAAACTAAATTTTTCTCAATAGTCTAACAAAGGCTTAATCGGAAGTCACAGTTTTATCAAGTTGAGTAAGGTTTGATTTTCAGTTGGTTATAGACCTGTGTAGTTACTAAATAATTTTTGCTAACAGATAGAAGAAGATGGTACAGAAAATCTTTATCTCCATGATCGTGGAAAAAAACGATTGCTGGAAAACAGTAGGGTTTCATTTGGAGGTAGAATTTTTGTTCCGTCTTGTTTGCTTATCCTTCCATCTGGTTGTTTCTGTTGCTGCTGCTGTCTTCTCTTTGTAACTACCAAATTGTAGACACTGCTTTGAAGCACGTAAATTAACTGTGTATGTTTATGGTTTAGGGTTTAGGGTTAGCTGACCTGTTTATGCCACATCTATTATGTTTAAGTAGCTAAATGACAAAGAGTTATAGTTAAATATGTAAATAATGTATCTCAAGATTTTTTCTGTTGCTGCTGGAGTAAGTTGGTTTGAAGTAGTATTCATCAATGAATCTGAAATTCTTACATACCTTTTGTATGTAGAGGTTGAACATCATTACAGAAAATTTCTGCAATATTCGTCTGCTTTGATGCATCTGTTTATGTTCCCAGTCTCTTGGGTAGAGATACTGGTTATAACATGGTGTAGCAACTGTTGGAAGAACATTCAGAAAATTTTGGCAGATTGCTTTCTTGTAATGTTCCATGAGTTATCATGATGATCATTGCTTGAAATTAGTATCTGGAAGCCTATTAAACTTGGTAAATTCAAAGACCTTTTGGAGCATTTTAATTATGTAGATTAGTGATAGCTTTAGGACAATTTATGCCTGAGATTTTCTTTACTGCATCGGGTATATATTTAAATGAAAAAATTTGTTACTTATAAATCCGATTTTGCTGATCAATACTAATTTTTACTGATCAAGTCCTTTTGTTGATTTTTGAACGCTAATATTTCCTGATTAAAATTGTACTGTACTTGTCAAGTCTATATTTAGGGATAAAAAAGGAATAATGTCAGAGCCTGGTCAAGTCTATATATATACTTGAATAGTTGAATGTATGAGTGTACATGGTTTATGCATAGTAGCATCAGAAATATCTTTAAACTACTCGTGTGTTATTGGCAGGAACATTAAATCGTAAAGTTCTTTTTTGTACCTAGTATATCTTTTTAGCTGTTGGTGATCTGGAAACTTGTATTTGCTGTTTGTATTTCCTATTTAAATATTATGTTTATTAAAATTTGTATTAGGTGCTCATTTGGTTTTGATGTCGATTTTCTACAATGAGTTTGCAGCTGTATAATATATCTGACTTTAAAACTCTGCAGATGAAGATCCATCTTCATACAACGGTAAAATAATCGAATGCTCCTATGATTCTGAGGAAGACTTGTGGGTTTGGATGCGAACAAGGACTGATAAGAACACACCAAATGAATTCAACACATACAGAAAGGTTCAGCACAGATGCTTAACTTTAAAATATGCTATCTAGCTGTTGTACTTTGGCCTTTTAAAACTCGAGTATGCTGTAACGTTTTATTGCTTTAATCAGGTTATGAAAAGTATCAAGGACAATATAACTGAAGACGTGTTGTTGAACGAGATTCAAGAGATAATAAGCTTGCCCATGTATGCCGATAGGATTAAAAGTGATAGCAGAGCCCAGAAGAAAGGGAAACCACCACCGCAAAGAAAGATGTGAGGCGAACAAGACAGACGACAATCTTTGCTGCCAACGACGGGTCATCGAGTTTAGTTTGTGTCGCAGAAATCAGTTGTATAATTAGGCAAATTGGTAGCTTTGTATATTATTTTAACATAATTGTTAGCGGAGGGACGAAATCTTCGTAGTTATAGATTAGGGGATGTAGTGATAGGTTGGTTATTTCTGTATATTGTCATCATAAGTCCTCCATGGTTTCTCCTGCTTCTTTTTAAGTGTTGCCCTTCTAATATAATGTCTTCAAATTGAGATGGCCATTCTTTTTAATCCCAACAAAACGTGGGACACCAACACACACTACCACTTCAGTAGTTGAGATTTTGGGAAGAGAATAAGTGTCCGTGAACACAATTGGATTTGTCATCATGTTGTTTGTTGGGTTGCATTCAATTAGTACTATTTTTAATTTTAGGTCGTTCTATTGTTTTCCCCCAATTTGGTTTAGGAATGTGACTCCACACTAACATATACTCCCTCCGTTTCCTAATGAAGTTTCCAAAAGAAATGTTCACGGAAATTAAGAAAAATAAAATATTTTTGATAGTTGATATATTATTTAATTGAATAATAAATTTAATTGGAAAAAAATAGGGATCACAAGCATTAAAAAAATATTAAAAGAAAGTTAGTGGAAAAAAAATATGGGAATTACAACTAATAAAAAATTAGTTTTATAAAGTTAGTGGGAAACACATGGGGACTATAAGGAATATTAAAATGTTAAATTGAAGTTAACAAAAGATATATAGGGCTCATAAACATTATAAAAACATTAAAGTGAGTATGAATAAGGTTATTTTTGTCTAAAATTAGTGAACAAATAAAAAGATTTTATGGAAATAAATAAAACACTCCAAAATGACAAATGAGAACTTTTTAAGAAACGAAGGGAGTATCTAATTTCTATTGTCTCTTAGTTTTAAATAATCTTAACACTTTAACCCATCAAACTTTATTCAATCAATGTGTTAATTCCCACTTTGGGCAAAATCAGGGGGCGTAGTAGTATAACTTGGATTTGGCCTGGATCTGTTGATCTTGAGCCCATTTTGATGGGCCTGGATCCTAAAATTTTTGATCCGTCGAAGTTGGGTTGAGCTTGGATCCATTTAAAATTGATGGATCCAGATTTGGGTTTTATAAAACATTCAGATTTAGACCCGTAAATCCTTAGAATCCGTTTATACATGCCAATGTCTCGAGGACGTGATTAACTGTCCTGAGCAAAATTGAAATTGTCATCTTACGTTGAGTTTTTTGGTTTCATACATGTTTCTTTCTTCAAATATACTTTCTTCGTTCCTTTCAATTGGTAATATTTTTGCTTTTAGTTCGTTCTATTGTATCACTTTTATACACTAAATTTTACGTTTTCTTTGTGTTATTCATCGATCTTCTGGCTCTTATAAATGATTCTTCATGCAATTTCATTCAAGATTTAACCTACGAGTGTATAAAAATTTATTTAGCAAAAGATAATTCTTTCCAAAATCAGTGTGCCTTTGTTTCAAAATGATTTAAATATTTTAAAAGTTTGTTTGGTTGTTGATTTCAAAGAATGATAATAAAAATATGTAGTGTAAAATTTCAAGAAATATATCATGTCATTTTTATGATAATGAAATTTTAAAAATTTAAATGTACAAGATATATACTTCCTTTGATCCTAGTGAATTAGGCACACTACCTACCTGTTAGTTAAGTTTTGGTTCCCTGCCAAGGAAACTAATAGGAAAAAAAATATCAAGTAAATAAAACAGATTCAAAAAATCACATAACAAATAAAGCATTTAAAAAAATAATTAAAAACACAAATTATTGTGAGAGACGATCTTTTCGAGAGACGCACTACACGTATGGGCTAAATAACCCAACTAATACAAATCAAAAAGAAAATAAGAATATAGGCTTCTGGTTTTGAGGCCGTGTGTCAGAGAGAATAACTGAATTGAAAATGCTTCTCCATGATCCTAATTCGGGCAAGATTCAGGCTACTTTTTGGCCAAGGGCTGCCTTTTGAATTTTGATCACTATTTACCATCTCATTTATTTCCGCATTTTAGGTCAGATTTAGATAGAGGACATTCTAATTCCACATTTGTTGGGAACGTGAGAGGAACCGTTAGGGTAGCCATTGTCGCGCTATTTCGCCTCTTAAAAAATAATAAGTCCTTACTCCTCAGCTTGATGGAAGCCTTCATATCCCTGGAGGCTGGCAATGTCTCTAAACTCTGCCTCCAACACATCAATAACCCAGCAAATAACTCAAGCGAACTTCTGTAAGAGAAGTCTTGAAGGATGATAAGCCATTCAGGGAATTCCAATTTTTGATTCCTCAATGATCTGGTGAAATCAGTCTCATACACAGTAGCATTGCTTTGTTTTTCTGCAAGAGATACATCTAGTTAATAAATTGACTGTTACAATTTACAAACATGACCCAGATTTCATTAGCCCTTTAAAATACTTCCTACACTCCTTAGATGTTCTATAATATCTACAGTCTAGTACACATAAATCGGTACTCTTTGGTGATAGAGTTCCCTAGTCTGTAATCTACATATATGCCTCGGTAACCAAATGATAATTAGTACATGTTTTAAGTCATTTCTATGGTAATTGAGCTCTCACCTTCAAACACGTGTTTTTTCATAGTTTTTCTTACTACCTAATACCACCTTCCCAAGTGGTAAACGATGGGAATGGATTTTATGAAGGAAAAAGAATGATAAGAGAAGGATAAACATGATTATAAACCTTGACTAGCAGTTTTTCTAACTAAGCAACATAAAATTTTCATTACTATTTTGACCATTTAATAGTAACCACCAAAAGGGTCATTAGATATTTATCTAACTTGTGTGAAAATCATAGAAAATGTCCAAATTTTCATCTAAATGCATAACGCATATCAACAGCATCATAGGACATCAAGTGCAGATGCCAAAGAACAGGCTCACAACAAAAAATATATTCACTGGGAAGAAAACGAACCTTCTTTGCGTCCTTGGTACCATAAAAATCTGAAAGCTAGTGTTGTATTTGTCCTTTCACCTCTGCTCTCCATCTTAGTGAGAGCAGCTGGTTCCTTGTCAGGTAGTTTTGAAGCTCTAGCCGATGTAAGAAGCTTGAATGTCTTAACTCGTAAGTCTAAACACAGTAAACAGAGTTCAAATTAAGAAAAAGAGTCTAGCTCAAGAGGGCATTTGCTTCGTAAAGAATACCCGAGGTTCATAATTATATTATACCAAATCATCTCTTTGATGCTGATACCAGTACTCGACAAGACAGGATGACTACAGTCTTGGTGCAGCAGATTAATAAAGCATGTACAATCACTCGATTATACATTTATACTATTTGTCTCACATTAAAATGATAGCTTACTTTTTGATAAATTTGTTATTGAACTTGTATACAACCCGCATAAGAGGATAGTTGGCTGAACAGAGACCTGATGAAATTCATCTTAAAACCAAGTGGTATTGGGAGGAGTAACTCATCAAGTATACATGTTAGTCAATCTCTCTCTAACTTTTTTATGTGGAATCACATGTGACAAAGAAGGAAGAAGTGAGGAATTAGTCCCCTCATAAGGTTGTAAATGTAAATATTTAGTCTAGAGGAATTTTCAAAAATATTCCCCTCCTTCGATATAATCTCCTTTTCATTCATCCTCCTCATACCATTGTATCCTCTTTCCTTCATCTAGCCTCTCAAATCCACCTCTACTTACCTTCATTTTCATAGTTTGACATATATTTCCCTTTAGAAAAATTACCGTAAATAATACAAACTTTTAATAATTTCTCTTTAATAATATCAACTTTTGATTGACCATGAATAATAGCAAATTTGGTGTGTGTTTTCCTAGAATAATACCAATTTTGTTCAACATTAATTTACCCTTTTTTTTTAAGTCAAATAATCGACTAGAAACAAAAATTGGTATTATTCTAGGCAAACATTATACTCTGGAATTCACAGGGGACATTTACTTTTTCACGCTATCCAATGCACTTATTCAATGATTAATATCTCTTATTATACATAACGAAATATTATAAAAAGTAGATATTAATAATCTTTGCATTGAAACGAATCAAACAGGATCTCACTTGATTATGTTTTAATTTATAGATTAAGAATAAAATACAAATTAAAAGTAATAAGTGAATAGTGTTAAAAAGTAAATGTCCACTTTTCTATGAATTGGAGGAAGTATTATTTAAAAATTGGTATTATTGAAGGGAATTCGGTAAAAATTAAATTGTGAATAATTTTTCCTTTCCCTTTTAGATATCAAATCCCAATAAGCCCAACTCTTTTCAAGGAAAAACATATACAATACCCATGTAAATATGTAAATTAGCTAGAAAAACACTTGACAAGATTGTTCTTCTCTATTCATTCCTTTTCTTCACAAAGTTTATTTCACTCCCCTTCCCTCTGCACTGAGGCTAAAACATTTACATGAAACAAGAGCAAAAAATGCATCAAAATCATTGAGAAAATATCCAAAGCAAATTACAATAATCTCTTCATACATACACCCGTTTCATCATCCAAGAGCGCAAGGTAACACACAGACATGGAATTACATTTGCAGTACAAATACACCGAAATTTTTATAAAAATAAAAGAGAAGGAATCACCTAACTAGAAAATAAAATTTAATTAATAAAAACAATAAAGCAAATACCAATATTTGCAAATTGATAGAAATTCATTAATCCTCAACCAGTAAAATAAGACAGTATAATCTCTTTTTTTAATCCCCAAATTCTTCCTTAATTACAATCCCAAGAAGGCAAGAACAAACTTGAAAAAAATCATGGGTTAGCCCGGTGGACGATGGCTTTTGTGAAATTCTCACCAGAAAGGATTGATTTGCTCGGGATTCTCTAGTCTAACCCAAATTAAAAAAAATCTAAATCCAAGAAAATCAAACAAAAACAAATTTCCCAAATCTCAACCCCCTTCCTCGGCTAAATAAACCAAAAAAATATTTTAATTCAATTAGCTGAAGAGCCCATCTCCAAACATAATCCTAATTTCAACAAGTAATATACAAAAACAGCAAGGGGAAAAAATGAAGAACAACGAGGGATAATACCTTATTAGCAGTGACACGAACAAAATGTAAGAAATCGGTTTTCTTATAAAGAACAAGAAGACCACAACTACCCATTCCACCATAGCTGTTTCACCAGAATAACCCATATAATCAGCTTCAAACCCAATTGGTTTGACAACATTTAAATGCTTTTATCCTTTTTGCTTTTATGCCCGCAAAACCCGAAATTGTTTGATTCTGGGTTTCAAAAGGGTCGAACCCAGAAGCTGTGTAGCCTAATTTTGGTTGATTTTTCTCTGTATTCTTCTTTAACATTTTGATTGAAGCATCAGTTCAAAGCTATTTGCTTTGATTTTCTTCTTTTTTTTTCTTTGATTTGGGTAATTGAAAGTAGGTTTCAGTTTCCATGTTTTATCTCTTCATAGGAGAGAAATAGAAAAGGGCGCTTATCGAGATGAAACAATACAGAGAATGACTGAAATCGCTCGAAACTTGATAGCGTGGGAATTACTACCAAGGGTTTTTTTAACAAGGGCTTAAAATAGAGTACCAAAATAATAACTGAGTCTTTTGAGAGGGATATCTTGACTTTTTAAAGTGCTATTTATTAAAGATTAATCTGTACTACTGTATTTTTAATGCCTATTTATATTATTTTTGATATTTATTTATCGTATTCTTAATGCTTATTTTCAATATCTAAAATGTATATACATACATCATTTTTAATGCCTGATTATAATATTTTAAAAAATATATAATAGATCGGTCCAATCAAAAATATTTTCTCAAAATAAAATAAATTTTTCGATAATTCTTCTATTATGTTAGTTTACTTGGGATTAAATTCTACTTCCTCCTTCCCATTCGCTACATTTGGATAATAATATATTTATCTCTAATTTTATTTTGATAATTTCGATTTATGCATAAGAAATAATATAGTCATATGAGATCTTATTTTATTTTTTTTAAATCTAATTTTTTAATATGTAATTTTTATAATTTTTCGTTTAATTAAAATAAAGATATTTAATATAAAAATATTTACGTGAAAAAAAAAATGTAGCAAGAGTAACGGAAGAAGCAATAATACTTTCTTAGTCTCATCCATTTCACATTTAGACTTTTTTATAATTTATAGAATTTAATCTTTCTCTTTAGTTAATATTATTATAACATTGAAGAATAAAAACTGTGAGTTCTCCCCCTTAAAGATCACCCTATTACTCTTTGATGTTGTCACAGAAACAAAAATGTACTTTAAAGTTTTATAATAATCTTAAAAAGGTTCAAATTACAAAAAGTTTCAAATATTCAAAAGATAAATTACAAAAATTTTCAAATGTTCAAAAGATAAATTTCAAATGTATTCTACAATCATTCGCAATTCTTTGACCAACATACATAAAGTGGGTCTTAATGTCTTATGGGTTAGATGAAACATAAAGGAGAAAATTTGAAACCAATAAGTATTTTTAACAAAAGAAATAAAAAAATGAGTTTCGTGTAAACTTAATTTCAAAAATAAGCGTCTTTATATCTGAACTTAAGGTCAGCTATGTTCGCAGTTACTAACAACGAACAAAAATATCGGTCAAAAAAGTCATAATTATTTGTTCGCAGTTATTAATTGAGAACAAAAGGAAAATACTGTCATAACGTTAGATGGGACAAAAAAAGGAAGTTATGTTGGTTCGCAGTTACTAACTGCGAACAACAATGATTTCTTTTTTTTGTCCTATCTAACGTTATGACATTGTCTCTCTTTTCTTCGCAGTTAATAACTGCGAAGAAACAATTTTGACCAATTTTTTTATTTGTTGTTAGTAACTACGAACATACCTAACCTTAGACTCGGACATAAAGGCGGTTGTTTTTGAAATTAAGTTTATCCAAAGCTCATTTTTTAATTTCTTTTGTTAAAAGTACTTATTTGTTTAAAATTTTCAGATAAGGAAGAGTACAACAACACTAGTGATCGTTGAACCTTTACGAGAAACTTTCTTGGATTATTGAGATCTTTGAAGTTTTAGGGAGTTCTAGAGAGTGAGCTTTTGCGAGACATTTCTTATTATAACTGTTGACTGTTGTATTCACACTAAAATTATTAATCTTTGATTTTAAGAGAAGATATCTTAATATAACATATGAAGGTTCTTGTGTTCTTGCTTTGATTTTGCATTGTTTGGGTGTGTGCACTTATTACCTTTGTTTTCCTCTTCATTTTTCATTCTCTTCTCTTCCTTGAATGTCCAATATTTACAATAGTGAATATGGAAGTTGTGGGATGTGTCAAACCAGACTCGTGTAATTTTCGCAATGTTCTGCATAACTATTGTATCATCATCACCAATACATACAAACAATCTTCGCTCATCTATACATACATACTTACAAGGCAAGCGTAGTCACCAACTCGTATACGAGAAACTCATCGCCTATGAGAAGTATTGTATTATACACAAAATGTAACGTGTTCTTCAACTACTAGAAGTTCCTATGAACGACAAATACACAACGGAAAGCAGCTGAATGAAACAACCAATACTGCGCGCAAACGAAAAAAAAAAAAAAGAAAGAATTATCATATGCATAATTTGACAGCAACATGTTAAAGCTTCAACCAATAACGAAGCACAGCTCAGGTTCAAGACTCTTATTTGAAGCTTATGGAGTTGTTCGTTTAAGCGCAACAACCACCCGGTGCAGATTCCTTTTGTTCTTGCTTCTGTTTCAAGATGTTCCTCTTCCCCACATTTGATCCTTCTTCTTTCAGACTTGGAACATCCATTATCTGTAAATTTCCCAATTCAAGTCTCAGTAATAGAGGTCGTTGATACGAAAATTCAGCTAAGGCACGTTTTGTTCTTCCCCTCGTTCCCCTTTTTCCCTTCCAAAGATAATATCCAAACAAGAGGTCGCATGTTTGATCTTTCCCTCCTCCCCTTTTTTCCCCTTAGAAGTAGGAAAATTTGATATTAATAAACACATTTATTCCTCATTCACTCAAAATACACCCAAGTATCGATTAACTCAAGATAAACCCAAGTATCAGGGTAGTATTCTAGAAATGAAACTCTATTACTGTTTACCGGTTTGAGAGTTATTCAATAGAGGTTCATTTCTAGAATACAACCCTGATACTTGGGTTTATCTCGAGTAATTGATACTTGGGTGTATTTTGAGTAGACGATGAATAGTTTCGTATGGTTTATAATTTCCCTCCAAACAAGAAGGAATGCTTTGATCTTCCCCTTTTAAAGATGTCTAACTTCATACGTTCAGTCAAACAAAGGCTAAACATATTCGTTTTTTCTTTTAGCTAGTCACGGAGTCACCTAAGTGACTGAGCAGAAAATGCGACAAGCCACACATTAAGATCCAAAAAATTATGGTTGATCATATTTACTAAGATTACAGGAAAATCTATTACCTTTGATGCAAGCTCTTCAAAACACTGCTCCACATTTTCTCGAGTTTTAGCGCTGCATTCAATAAATAGACTGCCTAACTGTTGTGCAAGAGCCACTCCTTCATCCCTAGTTACAGCTCTTTCTGAATCCTATAATAAAGAACCGTGAGTCACTTATATCTAGAAGTCTAGAAGCATCAACCACATAGAAGGTAATATCTTGTCAACCCAATGCCATTAAATAGCTCCCACCAAGGTGGGGTTTGGGGGTTGGATGTATGCTACATAACCCTTGTTAGTGCTAATAAATCGATCTACACTTGGTAGCATATATCATTTGCTACATCACATATACAAAAAGTCCACGTGATTGGATGAGTCATTCTAGTATAGTCCATTGTGATCTAAACCCAAAAAACTATAAATTAGTGGCTTCCTCATCGAGAATGGACATGTAATTAGGCAAACCATTGCCTGCCTTGAACATAAACAAGACCTCTTTGGTTGCCTTTATGCAAGGATTAATATGAACAAATTGAGAGTTCATTAAGGGCAACCAAAATAAAGGCTATGCATTAGTTTGTGTTGCGGACAGAATGAATAGAAATACGAAGACGTGGGATTTACCTTATCAACTTTATTCCCGACGAGCATCTTTATGCAATCTTGATTAGTGGAATAAAGCTCAACCTCTTTAGCCCAAACATCAGACAAGTTGGTAAATGTTTCCCTTCTTGTAACGTCATACACTAAAATAGAAGGAAAAGGAAATACAAAAGAGCAAAATCAAAATAGAAGGGATTGAAATTGCCCTAAAAAAGGACTGGTGTAAATGCTTTCAAAAACATAAGAATTCAAAACAATGCATACCAAGAATAATCCCTTGGGCACCTCTGTAGTAGGAACTTGTTAATGTTCTAAACCTCTCTTGTCCGGCTGCAAAGTAAGATCATACAAGAATTAGCATTGCTATTTTAGTTGGAGACGAAAACAACATACATACTAGAATACTACTTAAAAAGTAGTTGTATGGTAACAGGGGAGAATGGTGTAACGTAAGATCTGGTGACTCTTTTTAAGGCATGGCGTGGCTTCTGCGCAAAGGTGAATTAGTCAATAATAAATCAACCTTTTGTTTGATCCGCTAAAAATAAATCCACCTATTGTTTATTATTAGATGAACCCGCCTATTGTTTATAAGCATCTTAAAAGCTTCTTTTTGATCAAGAAATTAGGAATAAACATTAGTTGGGTTTATTTTCAGCAATTATATCGAATAGGTGGGTTTTATTTAAACTAATCAACAGTTGAATTTATTTTCAGCGGATCGAGCAAAGGTTGGTTTATTTTTAACAATTTTCCCAACATTTATAAAGGTCCGTTTTTTAATTTGAAATGATATTTATCTCAAAGAATACAATATCTACAATTTAGAGAGGTAAGACGGGATTATGCAGTGCCTCAGTCCATCAATGTATCTAAAGTGTCAAGATGCGAAACACGGATTAACGTCGAGATCTAGGCATGGTACTAGTTATCACTTACCAGTATCCCATATCGTAAGCTTTAACCGTTGCCCTCGAACAGTGAGCATCTTAATCTTGAAATCCACTCCTACAAAACATTGAGATGACATTCCAAGTTTAGAATTCATATCTTCATGGCAATATCATATTGGCAAATGCCAACACTTCTCTTAGAAGGCTACGCTGCACAAAGCTACATCAAAACATGGTTTTCCCCAACCAAACTTAAGATATTTGGTACAGGTGTGTTTCAGTTAGTTGATGGAAGATACCTAACTGTAGAACTTTGTTTAGCAGATAGATTAAGACAGTCTTCAAAAAGGTTCTTGGAATAACTCCTCAAGAACTTACAAGAAAAGCAAAATGGCATCCATGTTTGATCACCATCATCATCATATCCGCTATAAAGTTATGATCAGGGTCAAGAGACCAAGTTTGATCACGTTTAGGTAAAAATATGGTGTTTTTAGTTTTTAGCCTTCAATCGGGGCGAAGCAAAAATTGATAAATTCTGTAAAGGCACTATGCAATTTCAAAAATTATGATATTTTTCTCACAACTTTATACACTTAACATATACTACATAATTTAAAATTAAGGCTGTCAATTTTCGGGACTTGAACATGTTGAACATGCTCAGAACCTTTCCCAGGTATCAAAGTACTTCTTGTCCTAGTGAAAAATTGCTATATATTTTCTTCTATGTGAGCTTTTTAGCAGAAATGTAGCAATCTAAGTATCTAACCATTCAATAGCCTAATCTCAATTTCACAAGTTTAACTAAATTCCTACTTCGCTTACTTTAAGTCTGCATTTTTATTCAAGAAAAGCTACTCCTACAAAATCATAAGAACTAAACATTAAAACATGACTCTATTATAGGTCCATTAAAAGCTAATACAGTAATGATAATAGTACTATTTCATTGACCAATCAATTTGAGACAAAAAGCAAGAATTACAAAAAATAAAAGCTAGAAACAGAAAACCCAGATCCAAAAACCTCAAAAGATCAAATCAAAGTGGTTAGATTATGATTTATGATCCAATTAACTTTCAGATAACAACAAACAATACTAATGGGTAACTAAAAGACAGAAACTTTAGTTATCAGCAATATAAACTAAGCATAGTATTTAAATTTCAAAACCCATTTCAAATTTATACAAATACAATGAAATTCAGAAAGCATTCTTTGGAAAAAGAAAGAAAATTTACCAATTGTAGGAGAAAGATCTTCAAGGGAATTGGAAATAAAGCTGACAAGTAAACTACTTTTACCCACACCAGAATCACCAATTAACAACACTTTAAATGATAGATCATATGAAGTAGAAGAAGTTTGATTATTTGAAGTTGAACCCATTATTTATTATTATTATTATTATTATTTTTATTACTATTATTATTTTTTGAAAATTGTATCTGTTCTTTGAATTTGAAAATGGAATGCAGGAGGTTATATTGTTGGAGTTTCTGAAGGAAGGGAAAGAGAGAAAGGATTGGGAAAGGGAAAAAGAATATGATTGATGATTTAATTATAGACAGAAGAGAATTAAGGCAAAGTAATTCGTTACTTTGTTCTGGTGTAGCCTTCTACAACAGAAACAGTTTTGTGTGTGTAAATGTAAATGTAAATGTGAATGGAAGTGTATGTTTTGAGGGCGGGCTAAGGTTTATTCATAACGTGTCGTAATACAGAATTAAGCACCTGGAATTTTAGATATACTATTTTATTTTATTCCTTTAAAAAATTTTCCTTTTAAATCCCTATCCGCTAGACTTGTTATTTGAATAAACACCGTTAAATTTAGAAATTAAACAATATCGATGATATGAAAAATATATTTAATAAGGGTCGAATTTAGGTTAATATTGTCGCGTATCAAAACTCATACCAACTTAACCAACACATATAGATGATACAAAAGTTGAATGTTGTCAGTTGATACTATTGATTGGGTATAAATCTTTCCCTGTGAACAAAAAAAATTATTTCTCTCTCTCTTCAAGTTTGTTACAGCAGAGATCGCTCACAAACTAAGAAAATAGAGAAATTAGAGTTTGTTCTATAAAAGTAAGTTTCTTTGTTGAAAATTCTATTGTGATTAGCTTTTAAAGTCAACTACTATAATAAATTTAAAAAATTGAATATTTATATCTTTTTATACCAAATTTGAGATTATGAGTGGTTACTTAAAAATATATTGTAATTTGTGTTAAAATATAAATTTTTAAAAATTCATTCGATACTCCATTTTTTATAGTATTTTATTTGTATTTTTATTCATGTTTTATAAGTATAAAAAACAAATGGCTTAGATTTCATAAAAGAAAGAATGGACAATTAGGATTTAGGATTGAATATTTAGTCCCTTTGTCCCTTACATATTGCACATGGTGGATTTAGTGGAATGGTAAATTGAATTGGAGAATAAGATAAAAATAAGTAGATGATAAAATGAATGATTAAGATGAAAAAAGTAAATAAATTTATAGATTATTAAAAGATTAGAGTAAAACTATTATAAAAAATGTGCAAAATTAATAAGACAAATTAAAATAAAAAGATGTTTCGAATAAAAATGGACAACGGGAACATATGTTTGCAACTTCAAAGTAAATTCCCTTAGAATTACAAACTCCCAGAAAAAAACTTAGTAACCTTGTGTTTGGTTGACAAAAAATTTTAAGAACATAAAAAATTGAATTCAAATTGAAGCGGAAATTACAATTTCTTATGTTAATTTTAAATTGTTATGGTCAATCAAACAACATAAAATAATTTGTATGAAATTTGTAAGGAAATTAAATTTCCGTGTATTATAAATTCTCACTCCAATATACACCAAAAAATCTTTAGTAAAGTAATTATAGGTTTTAGCATAGCTAAAAAAAAATAAAGTATAGATTTAAATGGAGTATTATAGATGAACTCATGTACAAAAAAGTAGTGTCGCAAACCATGTGAGATGAACTAGTATAGTATAGGTAGACAGTGGGAGCATAATCCTCATATTCATCCCCTTGTTTCTTTCCAATTCATTCAATCTGAAAAAAGTGTTAGGAAAAAAATGCTAATGTGGATTATTAATTGTGATTTGCCTTATCTAACGACCACTTGCGCTATAATAAGACATGAAATTATTTTGTGCTGGAATTAACCACATGCTTGGTAGATCGTATAAGTACATGATACGACCTGAGCATAAATATCATGTATGCAACAGACTATATAACTTAATTTTTTTTTGCTTTTTTCCTCAAAATTAATTATAAAGTGACTCGAGTCATGTGTTGTTTCAATCTCTCAAAACAATGGAAATGGCATGCCCATGGCCCACTATCATGATTAGCGGCAGTATTGTGTTTGATTATTGACAGTATGGCCATGTCTAACTATAGTGAAAGATATAGGTGACCTCGTATTCCCAAAAGCCACGTAGTAGAAACGTTTGCTCATTGATTCATAAGGTTCATTAACTAAAAAATGAAATACAAAATAAAAATTATTGGTAAGTCTAGTGGTTAAAGATTTTCTCTTTTAAATTTGTATTTATATTTGATTTCGATCACCTGAAGAAATGACTAATTTTTTCTTTTTTTACCCATAGATATTCTCTAACCTACCTTGAATAAAATAAAATTAAGAAATATGATCAAAATCAAGTAGGAGTAATCAACATTAATGATTTGGTTGGATGGATGGCGTAATGATAGTAGTTAGTAGTAATAACTTATAACTAGAATCCAGGTGCATGAGACATTGCTGTCATTGTTGCTTATAGTATGTAGTCATCATAAGAAGACTAACCAAATTATGACTACGCGTTAATAAGTACTACTTTCCACAAGCTGGTTATATATAGGGGTAGAGCAAAAATTGAAAATTTATTTAAAGACTATATGCAATGTCAAAAATTATAATATTTTTTTAACAATTTTATATCTTTTATCACTAAACATATATCACATAATTAAATGTTAAAACCCCTAATTTTTCAAGGCTCTATACTATTAAACATGTTAAACATGCTCAGAAACCGGTTATATAATGGTGTACATGGGTCCATTGTACAAGAGCAAATCCGATAT
The DNA here is from genome assembly GCF_026212465.1 of Amaranthus tricolor. Lineage (NCBI taxonomy): Eukaryota > Viridiplantae > Streptophyta > Magnoliopsida > Caryophyllales > Amaranthaceae > Amaranthus > Amaranthus tricolor. Next base: position 29,048,688 of record NC_080051.1, on the reverse strand, counting down.
TTTGCTTTCTTGTTTCTCTTTAGTCTTCATTTGTGGTGTCAAATTCATTTAAAAATACTGATTAGAGTCATTGCTTTTAGTCTTTTTTGCATTCAGCCTTTTTTTGTCGCGGTACAGTATTAATTTCTCCATTCATAAATTTCTAATTTCTAATTTGAATTCTAAACAAGACAAAAGGACATAAAACTGTGATTTGTGTGCATAAACATGGGTATGGTAAATTTTAGCAAATATTTCCTCCGTTCATTTTTATCTTCCACTTTGAGTTTTTCACACATATTAAGGAAGATAAAATCTTTGAATTGTAATAGGTATTATTTTAATTAAATAGGAGTGTGAAGTAATGATTGCATTGAAAGCATGAAGTTGTAGTGGGTATTTTTTGATTAAATAGTAGTGTAAAGTAATAATTATACTGAAAGTATGAGAGAGAAAATAATTATAAATAAAAGAAAAGGAGTACATTAAAAGAAAATGAGGGTTTTAAGGGGTAAAAATGGAATAAAAACTTTCTAAAAATAAAAAATATTCTAAAGTGAAAGAACTTTTAAAACTACCCGTTATAGTAATGTAAAAGATAAAAAAAAACGGAGCGAGTATCAGACTACATTTTCTGTAATATAATTTAAATGTAAAAAGGAATTCAAACACTAGTTCACCAAGATAGAAAAGTTGTTGACAGTGAGTGAATACACATATTTTCCAGGGAAAAACAAAATTTATGGTACAATAGAACGTTTTTCGAGTACAAGAAACTAAAATCATCCAATCTAGTACAGATTTCATGGATCAAAACTAATAATTTAGTACTCCCACTGTTACTGGCTAATGTTGGGAGGAGGAGGTGGTGGTGCTTGCATCTGTTGACCAGGAAAGCCTTGGGGCGGTGGAGGCAGTTGGTTTCCCATTGTGAAGTTTCCCATTCCAGAATTCCCTGCTGGGGGAGGTGGTGGTGCTGGAGAAGGCCCACCAGGAGGCAATGGCCTCTGCCCATTAGCCATTGATGGTGGTGGTGGTGGCGGCATTCTTGGAGGATTTCCAGTTGGAGCACTAGGTGGAGGTCCTTGTGGCGGTGGAGGAGGGGGCGGAGGCGCATGAGGAGGTGGAGCAAGAGGCCCTGGTGGGACCCCTGGGGCTGAAGTACCATTTGGTCCAGTAGTAGGTTGTGGTTTATTGGCCTCTGGTGGCTTGGGCTTGAAATATAGCTGCAACTGTAACATTCCAAAAACATTAGTAAGCTCCCGAGCATCCACTTTGTACATGACTATTGACATTTGGTAGCAATTTTGTACAAAGTTATCCAGTACAACAACAATCTATTACCCCAATCACCCAATACCATTAGTAGTTCACACCTAGGTGTCCAAAACTTTACCCTTGATAAGCAATCATTTTGTTACAAAGTTTTCCAGTAGTATGCAAAATATCATGACCAAAGGTCTTAAACATACCGTGAACATCTTGGAATCCGGGTCCCAATGTGAGAAGAATTTGGAGGTAGACTTGTCAATTTCGGTGCTAGGAACCTGAATCGAGAAGCAACAGAAGCTTAAGAAAATAATTTGTGTCCTTGAACAAAATGAAAAGTTAAACTTAATTTACCTTGAATGATATGATTTCATAAGGCTCAGCAGCGAACAGAAGATACTGGAATCTTTTGTCAAAAGCGTCAACCCTCTAGCCAAAGGAAAAAATAAGTAATTAAGTTGTTGGACCATCTATAAAGCATACAATATGTCAACATCTTAAAAATCACCTGCTCAAAAGAAGACATAAACCGGTGCCTAGGCTTAGTGTTGTCCTCAATTTCAGGATACTCTATCTGCATTCAGATATAGAATCATAAGCAACTCATCTTCCAAGAGAACACAGTTAATGAGAAAATTTGTAAATAAATAATAAGCAGCAAGCAGTTACCTGGAAAAGAAGAGACCGCTGCTTTGTGTCAGGATCAAATTGCTTTGTTACTCGGTACCCAGGCCTGCCAATCTTAACTACAAGAATGAGAGAAACTTTAGACCGTCAAGAGATGGTAGAACAAGAACACCGAGAATTAATTAGAGACAAGATTATTCACTGCGCCAAACAAAAAACTGAAAAAAAAACAAGGTTGTACACAGACATTATTGTGATTTCACTTACAAGAAAACAAGGTCAAGAACAAAACTTTAGGACAAACAGGAGTATCAACAAGATCATGCAGTTTCAACTGTCACTTCAACAACAAAGAACAATTGAAGAAATGAAAAGCTCAAACAAGATACCAATGCATAGCTCAAGCGGCATGGGATAAACCCTAAAATACTGATCTAAAGCACAATAAAACTTCTCTGAAGGCAGGTATTACAAGACAAATACTTGGATTTGATGATGATATTTGAGCAAAATGAAAAAAAGGTGAACAAACCATGTGAAATCCATAATTTGTTTAGTTGCTCATATGGTAAAGAAAAAGCAAGTAAATCTGCGAAAATCAGTTGATTTTTTTATGGTCTGACCATAAAGCGCATACACCGAATATAATGATCAAAACAAACGAGCAAACTATGGGTGATAAAACACACATTTTCTTTAAAGGACCTCAGGCAATCCAATATTAGGCAAAGGCCTCTGTAAAAAACTATCAGAGTCGAACAAGGATTGTAGAATCATGTCTACAACAGTAATGTATACTTGTTCCTTTGCCATGCATCACAATGACATGGAGCTTCCAGCATAATCCAGTCTCTAAAACTAGTCACAATGATTCAGAAAGGCAATTCACAATACGTAGCTTACATTAAATTTCACAAAAAGCAACAATCATTTTACAACGGGAAAAATGTTTTCACTATGGCAGATTGGCGGTAATTTTTACTTATATCCAAGGGACACCTAAGCAGAACTCAACTCTCATGAAAAAGCTATTGTTTAAGTGTAATGTCCTATGATGAATGGCTTCAGATGCTGGTTCATAAATGCCCACTTGTGAGGCTAAATGAACTTTATGAATTAGGCCATCTGTTGCCCAAGAAGTGGAGATGATCCTAATATAACTTTTGTTGTCTGCATTTTTTTAAACAATGCTCTAATTATAAAATCAGAATGACTCACCGACTTCTCTTCATTAGTCATATTGAAGTTTGTGACTAGTACTAGAAACGACTACAAGTAACAACTAAGTGTAGACTGTAGAATACATCAATTGAATAGCAAAATTAGATCAAGAGAAATTTCAAAATATTAAAATGTGAGAAACATATTGATGAGAAAAATGATGAGAATCGACTGGAACAGTCAAAAGTTGGAACTACCAAAGATGACGTGGATAAAGGAGTGAAAAATGACATAAAAAAAAAAATCAAGGTTTACATGAATATGTGACAATAGATTGAAATGGATAGAGAAAGAGAACATATGTAGATGATCATAGACTTGATTTTGTTAGTTCTAGATCAGGAATAAAAATTATTAGTAGTATTAGATAGGATCGAATAGTACTTTTTATCAACTATTTCTCAAATTGTTTTGGTTCATGTAGTCAATTCCATGTTATTGGGGTTAGGCTAAAGCTTTGACATTGTTGCGTTGCAATTTGTTATCAATGAAAATAACGAGCTCTCTAGCTAAAAGTTAAGAGGTTTAACACTATTACATACCCACGTAAAGTGCAATGACTATCTACATGTTACTGAAGATTAAAAGACACTCGACATAAAATGAGCCAATCCGCAGAAGTACTTATCACGCAGGAATTCATAATTGGCCAAAAATGGCCAAAATCTGCTTGTTCAATAAGCAAGGGATTAGAGAATTAAAATAACACTAATCGCAGCATAAATGAGCAAATCCTGCAGAAGTACATCTTGACTGCTTATCAGGATAAATGACGCCTAATTCCCGCAGGAATTCACAATTAGCTCATAATTTGTATGTTCAATCCGCAGAAGCGAATTAGGTTCACTGATCTCTATTTTCAGATGGTGTATCAGGTACAAAACAGACCTAAATACAAAAAATTATGTATCCTGTAAGCCGAATTGACGAAATTTTCAACATTAAAAGCAAAACCCTTCATATGTCCTCTCACTCAAACATAAACTCAACTAAAATCCATTAAAAATGGCTATTATTAAGAATAATCAAAACATATTAACCTAATCCAAAAACACCAGTAAAACGCATAATCATCATTCATCTCAATAGAAAAGAAACACCAAAGAAGAAAATTAGGGGGAAAAAAGGAGAAACTGACCAGTTTTACGAATATCAACTTTGCGTTTATTAGGTTGAGGTTGAGCAGGAGCATCTTTAGCCTCACGAGCCGCTCTCTTAGCCAAATTGGTTTGGTGACGCTTTCCTTGAGTATGTGCCAAGTAATTTCCCTCATTGTTGTGCAATGTTAAACACAGCTTACACTCGTAACTGTTAGTTAATTAAGATGGAACCGCCATTAAAATTGCAAGCACTAAAATTGAAGAAAGAAGAAAAGACAGAAATAAACCCTAACCTTCCAAGATGATTGCGCATAAAATAGGGGTCTTTGGCAAGATCGATAGTCTCGAGGGCGAGTCTCCGAAGACGCTCTCGACGATCAATGGCTTCATTCTGAGCCGAAGCGGCGCCGCCGCTTCCAGGCTTCGATCCCCACTCTCTATCCATCACTTAGGAGACTCTACTTCCCCTTGTGTTTTCTGGGTGTTTCGAAGTAGTAAGCGTCAACGTTCAAAGGCTGGGCCTTAATTTTATTGAAGATGTTTAAATTGACTAGATTAATTGAAATTGAAAACTCTATTCGATTAATCAAAATAACTTGTATACAAAAATTAAATGATATGCACAATATATTTACGCATATTTAAAATTCTATATTAATTTGACTTATAACATCGTATTTAAACACTACAATATAATTTATTTTTAGTGGGATATAGTTGATGACATTTATTTTAAATGTCACTACTTTAAATTTCTAATAGTGTATATAACGGATTTGGTAATATTTATTAGACTCTTTATAAGCATAATAAAAATTCATACTAAAGTTTTTCACGACATAGTGTCTAGCGACATTTTCTTAAATGTCATTATAGACTACTTGAGTGTCACTGAATCACTGTATAATGAAACTTAAAATAAAAACTATTAATTATTACACTAAAAATTTAAATTAGTGACATTTTTTTAATATCTCTGAATAAAATGCGGCGAAAAGTAATATCTACACTTTATTCCTTGTCACAACACAGCCTTATTTCCTCATATGACATTATTCATACCATATTCATAGTTTTCATCAACACATTTTCTTTTTTCTAATATTTTACTTTGAATTTAAATTTTTAGTATCATTCTTCTAACTTGTTGAACCAAAAATTAAATGTCATGTTATAGAGTAATGAAGTACTTTCTCTGTTTCTTTTTATTCTTCTCATTTACTTTTTGCATAGTTTTCAATATAAATTTTAAACCTCAATATCTCTAAATACATATAATAAAAAATTATAAAAAATACATAATAAAAAATTATACATTAAGACAAATCTAACAAGATATTACATGAATGTATTTTATCTTTTAAATATGTGTCAAAAACATTAATTAAAATTTTCTTTCCTTAAAGTGAAATATTCCAAATAGGAAGGGAGTAGTAAATTTAGTAACAAAATTTTGGCAAGGGCTCGATTACCAATTTGTAACGGATTCAGAGGGAAATTATCTAAGGCTAGGCTTGCACTAGCCTATATCTTCAAGGTCGACATCGACCATGAGACTTAAAAGTTTAGAATTGACATATTACTTGGTTCGTACAAGTAATATCTGATTGTTAGTGTTAAAATATATTACTATCAGTAGTAATCTAAAAGTCACAAAGAGAATACAAACTAAAATAATCTAACGGTTCATACAAGCCTTTACAATTGCCCATTAACTGTAACAATTCTCAGATTACTTTTGTGTGAACCCCTTTGCCACAAGCCTTGCCTTGTACCTTTCCAAAGTTCCATCCTTCTTAAGTTTTACTTTGTAAACCCACTTACATCCAATGGCCTTCTTACCTTTAGGTAGGTCTATGACTTCCCAAGTGTGGTTTGCATTGAGGGCTTCTATTTCCTTCTGCATTGCCTTTACCCATTCAGGATGTTGAGCAGCCTCAAGGTAGGTTGCTGGTTCAGAGAGAGCAGATATACAAGATATGAAAGCTTTACAGTGTGTTGGGATTTCTTCAAATTGAACAATGTTACACCAGTGTTGTGTTTCATTATAAGCAGCACAAACAAAGTCATCCATCCAAGCAGGTTTTCTATGTATTCTTTTATTTGGTGAATTGGTGATGAGGTTTGGTGGATGTGTTTGTGGTGCAGGTATGTGTGGGTTGGTTGTATGAGGTGTTTCTATGTTCTGTTTTGCTTCAGGTGTGGTTGCTTCAGTGGGTAGAATGAAAGCATCAAGTAAGGGCTGATCTTCTGGTAAGTTAAAGGGTGTATGGCTGGGAAGAAAAATGGGGTTCAGAGAGGTTTAAGGTGAGTCAGAGAGGTGAAATGGTAGATGTTTTTCATGAAATGTGACATCCCTTGAGACAAACAGTTTGTTTGTTTCCAAATTCAAAAGTTTGTATCCCTTTTGACCTATCTCATATCCCATCATGATACAAGGTATGGCTCTTGAGTCAAATTTGGATCTATTTGCCTTTAGACTTGAGGCATAAACCAAACAGCCAAAAACCCTTAAGTGATCAATGTTAGGTCTTCTTCCATACACCTTTTCATAAGGTGACTTGTCTTCTATGCAGCTCAAAGGCATTCTATTAATCAAGTGAGTGGCAGTAAGCAGGCATTCTCCCCAGAATATTAATGGAACTTTGGATTGAAAGTAAAGTGCCCTTGCTGTTTCAAGTAGATGTCTGTGCTTCCTTTCTACTACCCCATTCTGCTGTGGAGTATCAATGCAGCTTCTTTGATGCAAAATCCCAAACTTTTCATATACATTTAAAATTTTACCTTCACAAAGTTCTTTGGCATTATCACTTCTAACTGCTTTGACAATAACATCAAACTGATTATGTATGAATGTAATAAGAAAATCAAGAATATCAACAGAATCACTTTTATTTTTCATCATGAAAGTCCAAGTATGCCTTGAAAAATCATCAACAATGGTCAAGAAGTATGTACAATCATTATGAGTTCTGATTTTGTAAGGACCCCAAACATCTATATGCAACAAATCAAAACAATTTTTACTTCTACTTCCTATTTTTGGAAAAAAACTTCTAGTTTGTTTTGCTCTAGGACAAATTTGGCAAATACAGTCTAGACCATTCTTATTTGCTAGGTTATCATTAACAAGCTGGAGCCTATTGAATGGAATATGACCCATCCTTAAGTGCATCAACTTCAGTTCTTCTGTAGCAGCAATGTTGACTGAACTTCTTGTTCTATCATCATCATTTTTGACTGCATAAAGTCCTGACTCCAGATTACCAAGAACCAGGGTACTTCTCTGTGAATGATCCTGGATCATGCACTTGTCATGTGTAAAAACTATATTACAATCCATGTCCTTACATAATTTATGTGTTGAAATTAAATTGAACTGAAGTCTTGGTACATGGAGCACATTTTTGAGTATGATACCATTTCCAAATGTTGTAGTTCCAATGTTTTCTATTTTTAATTTCTTTCCATCAGCCACCGTTATTTTGTTAGGTGATTTGTCAAAAAAATTGTAGTTATCAAATAATTCCAGGTTAGAACAAATGTGATCAGTGGCTCCACTATCTATTATCCATCTTGAATTGAAACAAGTGATTGAGCAAGCATTTTTACCTGCCATGTTGGCCTTTTCTGTAGCTTGAATGTCATTGCATTTTTTGTTTTCTTTGATTAGATTTACTAATTTTTTGCACAAATCAGTTTCTTGATCTTGTTCATCATCTGACCCTTCTTCACAAGTCATGGCTGCCACTCTTCTTCCTTTTGTTCCCTTGTTGTTCGTTTCATTCTTGGGATACCCATTTAGCTTGTAACACTTGTTTATTGTATGGTTTGTCATTTTGCAATATTCACAGTACATGTTGTTCTTCTTGAAGGTTGTTGATTTGTTTGTCTCACCTTTAATTCCATCACCAGCAGTGAATGCCATGGTAGAATGTTTGTTGGATACTTCTGCTATCTCCTGTTGTCTCTCATCTTGTATCAGTAAATTGTAGGCAACAGAAATAGGTGGAAGAGGATTCATCATTAGAATATTTGTTCTGACTGCATTGTGTTTGTTATCTAATTTCATAAGAAATTGTACTAATCTTTCATCTTGCTTATTTTTGATAAATTTCTTTAAGAAATTGCATGAACAGCCATTGCATGTGCAGATTGGAATAGGGTTTGCCGCACTGATCTGATCCCAAACGCCTTTGATTTTTGTGAAAAATACAGCAATAGAACTGTCGTCTTGATTAATCTTGCTTAAATTTTGTTGTAGAGAAAACAATTGTGGTCCTGATATCACTGAATAGCGATCTTCAAGATCTTTCCAGATTTCGCAAGCAGTTGAGAAATACAAAACACTTTTTGCTATTGTATTATCCACAGATCTTAGTAAATATGAGATTATCATGTTGTTGCATCTTTCCCAAGCTTTGAAGAGAGTATCAGTGATTTCAGGCTTAATCAGGCTCCCATCAATAAAAGCAATTTTGTTCTTCATTGACAAAGCTAAAACCATAGCTCTCTTCCAATCTGCGTAATTATCGCCATTAAATTTTTCTGAGACCAAAGAAACAGTAGGGTTTTCATTTGGGTGAATATAGTATATAGAATTTGGATCTGCAATTGGATTTTGTGAAGTATAACTCGATTCAATCATTTTGATATCAAGAAGGACAAGGAAGAAGAAGGCGATTCAAGAAATTTGAGATGAAACCTTTTAATCGGAATTTTGAGAATTCGATTCTGAAGAAAAAAAAAATTCAGAATCTTGATGCAATTTCAACGATTGTAGAAGAAAAGGAAAAAAAATGCGGAAGGTATGATAGAGCACTAAAGATCCGCTCTGATACCATGTAACAATTCTCAGATTTCTGAGAATTGTTCTTGAAGAGAGAAGATGGAGGAAGAGCAATGCTGTGTTCTTAATGTTTTTCTTCTTCTTATTAGAAACAAAAATACAAGAGACATATATATATATTTATATACAGTAGAGGATGATGTAAATATGTATGGGCCAAAAAACAAATGGGCCAAAGGGCCAGCACATATATATCAGTAATATTAACTAATGGTTAAGACATAAATAGTCGATAAAAATCAGCAATTAGAAAGGTGGAAAATGGAGGTAACGTGACCTTTAGTATTAGCATAAATTATTTACAACTGTTTGGTGTTAATTTTTAGAAGATTATTCATTTAGTATTAGCATAAAAATGCTCTTCAATATTAAAAAATAGTTTTGAAATTTGGGTTTAATTCGACATTTAGTTGCTTTTTAACTTATTCCGTGATAAAAAAAAATGTTTAATTTATACTTCTATTATTGAATTAAAAGAAAATATATTTTTAAACCTTTATGTAAAATAGAAAGATGTGATATAAATAAATTAAAACAGATTTATAAAAATATATTTAGTGCTTTCCTTTAGTCATAAAACTTTGACGTCCCTTTAGAGGATATAAAGTGGAAGAAAAGAGGGATCAGAAAGTAAAGAATCATGAATTTATGAAGAGGAGAGAATAAAACAATTTAGAAGTTCATTGTATTTCACTACAGTATATAATTAATCTACAATCAATCATTATAAGCATATATATATATATATATATATATATATTTTATAACTCACTTTTACAAACAATTGTTTTTATTATACTTTTATTCTACTTGGATTAAAGCTTAATAAAGCTGCCCATATATGAGCATTTTTTATTTAATCATTGTAATATATTTTAGAAAAAATCACGTGGTAAACCTGAGTATTGGACTTTTTCAATGTGGTAGATAAACTTTTTTAATACACATAATGATTCTGAGCTTTCAACTTCTCCTTGTAGTAGACAAAAGATTAAGCCTCTTGTTAATTAAGTACTCATTTTGAACAAAATTTCAAAAAAAAAGTATGTACATAAAGGTGACTATGACATCTGTTTTTAAGAAAAAGAAGTCGTTAAGATGGTAATTAATAACATAAATTTAACAAAAAACTTAATATTTTGTCTATCAATTGGAAAAGTTAAAAGCTTAGATTTATCATACAAATTAAAAAAAAACATTTTTTTACCACGTGAAAAATTAAAAAACTTAGAGTCACCAGTTGAAATTTCTCTATAATTTAATAATATAAATCCCTTTTCTTCTTCCTCTTACTACTATTTTAGCCCCTTTTATTGAATATGCTTTAATTTATATTTGGCCGTGACTCAAATTTTTTTAAAATTTCTTATCTACACATTTAGCTTACATTTATATTTCATTTATACTTTCTATATATTATCAACCTGTAGAGTATAATTTTTTATTACATTTTAGTTATTATTCTATTTTCTTGAAATTTACCCTACCTTTACTTGGGACTATTTTTAAGAACAAAAAGAGTGTATTGATCACATACTACGAAAAAAAAAAAAGCAAACATAGGAGAAAAAAGACTCCAACTTTTTCGTCACCCAAAAAATCGAACAAAAATGATGTGAATAATAAATGGAACCTAATTCATAGCACCCATCACTTTTGGTATCTATCCACTTCTCAATCTATATATATAACTAACTCTACACCAACTAATTTTCGCTCTTACCCACTCCAAATTTAATGAAGAATTTTTTAATTTGTATTAAACATTGATTATTGCCCTAATGGCCGATTTATATAGAAATTTGATTTACATGTACATGCTTTTAGATAGATTAACATTTAATTAATTTGATCTAGATATCTAAAAATGCATGATTATATTACAACACTCAAAAAAGGCTAATGGTTTATTTTTGATTAAAATTTGAAAGAACCTTAAATGATATATTTAAATTTGTGGAATTTGAAAAAAGTGTTACTATTAATTATTTATTGAGTTATTATATATGTAATTATAAGGGCAATATATAAGCATTTAAAGTTTCAAATAGTAAAATTATATTGGAAATTCATAACAAAACAACCCATAAATTGATATTATTATTTTTTTTAGTGTACAATTAATATATATATATATATATATATATATATATATATATATATATATATATATATATATATATATATATATATATATATATATATATATATTTTGCTCCGGTCAAAAATCGAAAACAATCAGATAAATGGGTACCTTCGGGTAGATGTGGTAATAAAATGGTGGTACCATTGAATACCTGAAAATTAACACCAACAACTCCGGGGGCGGTGCCTTCGACATCCAAATTAATATCCACATATAAGTTACTATGTTGTAGTAGTATTTTAGAGAGATAAAGTAAGACTTTTGTTTAGTGAAAATAGCAAATACTAATTTTCCATCCTCCTTCACTTACCTCCTAAGAGATAAAAATAGACTTATATTTTATTCACAGACATATATATATATATATATATATATATATATATATATATATATATATATATATATATATATATATATATATATATATATATATATATATATAAATTGTGAAAAGTCAAATAGGACACTTAGGGAGAATAGGGGGAGTATTATTATTATTCACTAGTGTCAAACTCGTGCTAATAATACTTTAGATGACTTTGTTTTTATGTTTAATTTAATATATAGTTTAATACGCTATTTTTATATCACTAATTTTTAAATGAGACAAATTTTCGTGAGACTATTTTTAGTAGGCCGACCTAATATATATTTTGTATCTTAAAATGATCACTTATAACGTTAAAGCGATCAGTTATAATTTTTATATAATTACTTTTTATAGTCTTAGAGCGATTTCTTATATCCTTAAAACGATTACTTATCATCTTAAAATAATCAATTGAAAAAATGGGTTATTATATGGATCCGTCTCATGATGAGACGGTCTCATACAAGACGAGATATAAAAATAGATTAATGAAAATATTAAAAACTAAAAAATTCTAATTACACATAATAAAATTGCTGAATTAATATCATCATCATCCGATCCAGTTGTTCCCGCTCATAGAAAATTAAAAACAGGGTCTGGAGAGTGAAAAATGGCAGCAACTCGTAAGAGCGCCGACAAGTCATTCACATAAATAATTGAGTGTTATAAAAGTATACTCCTAGTACGTAGTTTAATTATTACACTTTGACAACTAAAACTGGCTAGTTTTCATCCTAAAAATAAACTAATTATAATAAAACAATTAATAACCTACTTACAAAATGGAATAAGTAAACAAGGAATAAACATTTATACCTTTTTAAGGTTACATTAACTAAATTTCACCCATATCGAAATTGATACAACGTATACAAGAAAAACAACCGTGTAATAAAAATTGCAATGTAATTAAACATTATTCAAAAGAATGATCTTCTATTAATTAAATTTATGTCAGCAATATGTTTTGAATAAGTACAAACAATGATCAATATGATCAACAATTATAATAATGAATGTTGTGTACCTAAGAAATAATTCACAATTATAATAAAAAAAAATAAAGTTTAATTTTTTTCCTTTTGTTTCTGGCTAAATTAAGATGTTTGAGAAATGGATTGCAATGTTCAATAATGGCAATCCACAAGTTGTGATGAAAAAACCAAAGTTTTCTCATTTGAAGAGAAAACTCCATGTTGTTGTTGTTCTTGATCTTCTGGAGCTGGAAGATTTAGATCTAATGATAAAAAATTTCGTGTTGAAGCAGTCGTATTATCTAAAATTGATACGACATTATTAGTTGTCGTATTAGTCGAACCAATTGGCCTATGTCGTCTCATATGACCACCTAATGCTTGCCCAGATGAATACTCGGCCCCACAAATACCACACTCATGAACCTTCACTTTATTATTGGAATTTCCATTACTTAAATTGAGCAATGGGGTTGGAATTTTAAGGGAAAGAGTTGTTGTATAACCATCATGATCATTAAATTGTTGCTGTTGATCAAAAAGTTGATCAATTCGATGATCATTGTTATTATTATTGTTATTAACAACAGAAAAAAGAGATAAAGGTAAATTTGGTTTAGTTTTTTTGTGACTAGCTCTATGACCCCCTAACGCTTGGAATGAAGAAAAAGACTTGTTACATGTCTTACATTCATAAGACGACGTAATAACTCTATTGTTGGTATTGTTGTTGTTATTGATAATGTTGTTGTTACTCGTGTTACCTTGAGCTAGAAGGATTAAGCAATGAGCCATATGTTCCTCCTCGGCCTGAGGCGAGGAGGAAGGCGTGATGGCAGCACCATCAGTAGAGGTGGAAGACACGGTGGTTAAAGGGGAAGGAGATAAAGGACGAGAACGTTTAGTACGTTTACCCTTGATCGACATCATCATATTATTAGTATTCTTTTGGTGGGCAACCACTGTGGAATATGGAGTTAGGCTATAATATAAGAAGAGAAAGGGTAAGAAATAAATTTATGAAGCATTCTAAATTAAATATAAAATGAAAACAAAGTTTTGAAAGGAGAGGAAATAATATACCAAGCTTAGAAGAATTAATTAAATGATATATAAAAGAAAAAAGAAAAGAAAATGGAAGGAATAAATATGAAGAATAAGAGATAGAGGGAACGAAGGATAGATAGAGTTGGAAATGAAAAGATGCCGAGTAAGTTTGAGGAAGAGAAGAAAAGAAAGGAGTAAGATTCGGTACGGTTGGCTTTGAAGCAAACCCATTACTTCTTATCAACGACTTCCTCTGTATGTTTAGAGTGCAAGCCTGGAACCCCTCCACCCCCACGGATTTTGCGCCTTCTCCTACTTCTTTTCTTCTTCTCTATTTTTTTATTAATTTTTTTTTTCTGATATAAATAGAATAGAGTACTTATATATTTGATAAAATTTAATAAAATTTATTTTACAATAGTCTAAAGTTATAATTTCGCCTCTTGTAATTTTTCCATTAAAAAAAACTTTTTGATAGTTTTATTGACTATGATAATATTTTGACTCAATATTTTGACTCTTAAGCTTGAATTTTTTTTCTAATTTCTGATATAAATCTCTATACGCTATGAAAATATATATTTATGATGTCAGATGTTGTAACATATCAAAATTGTGTTGCTTATTTTAGTAGTACTTACTTTAAATAATAATTCTTTGTTTTTTTTATTTTGCTACTAAAAAAACAAAATAAAAATTAGTTTGGTTGTCAAACAAAGGTAATATCGGCTTTATCCAAATTAAATTGCCTTTTATTATTTGTTGAAACTCAATCATGTAATAATGATAAATTTATGACGATGGAGATGGTATTTTCTATGTATTTTGTTTACTTTGTAGTAGTAGAAATTTAATTGAGAAGCAAAGGGTAGTGTGAGCAACTATGATCTAAAAGCCAATATCAACTAATGTAGTCAATAAGTTTAATTGATTAAAATGGTACATTGAAAAAATATATTTAAATATCTAATCTCTAATAAATGTGCCAACAATATAACTTTTAAAATGGCAATATATAAAAAAATGGTGATAGATAAAAGTAGGTTAACATATGAAAAACAATAGAGCATCACTAATTATTTTTTAACAAATATTAAATTGAGATTGTATCCAATTAAGTAGAACATATTGTCTACATTTCAAAGATAATGTAAAAGTATATTTGTAGATTAGAATTTAGCATGACTAGCTAGCCTAGTTGTGTATAAACATAAGTATGGATAGGATTCGTGTGTGAATGACACTTAAATCTTACATAAGATTAGCGGTCAATACAATCTAACCTATAGTTAAACATGACATGTTTGTATTGTATATAAGGATTTATATTTGAGAGTAACTGACATAACTAAACTCATATATATGACCTTCCATAATACGACCCGATAGACATTGGCTCGACGTGAATAGATGTTCTAAGGGGTGCACGGGCCCGCACGTAAGGGCACTGGCCTTTAAAAAATTAAATATTATCTAATCAGAAATTATGCCTCTCAAAGGAATCGAAACTCCAATCCCAGAATTGCAAGATGCAAGTTCAACCACTAAGCTAGGAAGCCCTTCGTAAATCTTAGTTGATTTTAGTGAATTAGTTCGTACAACTAATTAGCAACTCAATTTCGTTAGAAACAGTACCCGTTGTTCACAAAATAATTATTTTATTCTTTTTGAAGTTACTAAATAATTACTTATTTTGGGTGGATTTTGTGTGGGTTTTTTTTTTGTCTGATTTTGTATGTTTTTTAAATTTATTATTGTTTACTAAATAATAATTATATAAAAAGATTATACTCCATATTTGTGAGTTTTTATTTTAATTAATTTAAAATTTTTGATTTATGAGTGTGTTTTAATGATTATTAATTTTTAATTGGAGTTATTGTTATAATTTAAATAACATAGTATACTTTTTATGTAAGGCAAGATATTATATTGTTGAATTGTGTAACGATATAAGAGAATTATCCTTAGGTTTGTCCTTGTTCAAACTTTTCTAAAAATGTTAGACCTTCAACGATCACTCCTCTACGGACACCCCACTATTGCAACCATCAACAGTCACCGCTACGAATGTGATGTGGCCACCACAACAATACCAGCAACGACCACCAACGTTTTTATTAACAATTTTTTTAAAAAAAACTCAAAATTTATGAAAAAAACTATACTTTATTTTATTTTCTAAATTGCAATTTAGACTAAAAATTTTATTAGATTATTTTCTATAATTATAAGTAATATGTGCTCTCAGTGACTGTGAATTCTGAATCCGCCATGCTATTTATTTAAATGGCACTTACTCCATTAGTTATAAGTTATAACTAAGTTGATTCATATTTTGCACCTAATAATTTGCTCCTTTTACCGCCGCTTATTTATACTTAAAACTAAAGGAATAGTATGTAATGCATACGAACGATGAAAGGTGTGCCTTTTGCTTTTACTTTTTTCTGGAAAATACTTGTGTTCACTTTTGTTATTTTTATATATATATATATTTTTTATTTGTCGCTATCTTTTTTATTATATAACCCTTTTTTCTATTAACATTAAATTTTATTTTTTTATTTTTTAATGCTCTTTGAACTTAGTTATCTTTTTAAATCTCACAAATAAACATTAGCCATAAAATGTGAGCGATTTATTTGTGGAGTATGAACTAGTAGTCTTGCTAAATATTTTATGTTTCTCTCAATTAACATCACTTTTTTTTGGTGAAAATTAGTGGAAGGATAATCAAATTAGAAAATAAAATAAAAATAAGTGGATGATAAAAAAATGGTAAAATGGATAAAGAATAAGTTTATGAATAAAATTAAAAATTTAAACTAATATAAAAAATTTAAAATTAGTAAAAAGGACTAAAATGAAAAATAACCAAAAAAAATTAGTACTTATTGGAAGTTTGATGGAACAGGCGAACAGCTCATATAACTCGCTTACCCACTCTAAAATTAATGTTAGGTAATCATTCCCTCCATGCTCCATATATAAACCCTAAAATAACGCCGGGTTATCAGTTTGAATATTTGACATTTAGCTTCCTCAATCATTAATTGAAAGCAGCAATTGGTACGACCGAGTTAACCGGCCGATGATTTTTTTATAAAGAAATTATAAATAATTATTCGGATGCATAATTTATGGGTTCATCTTCTCAAAGAAAAATATTTTTTATCTGAAATAAAATACATAATCAAATTATCTGAAATGTGATCCTCACCGTAATTAAGACTTCATAGAATCTGGGGAAATTCTAAGCATGTTTAACATGTTTAATTGTATAGGGCTTCAAACATTTGAGGCTTTAATATCAATTTACGTAGTACACGTTAAGTGTAAGATACAAAGAGGGTGTTTGGCAAATGACTCATAGCTGATTAAAGTAGCTGATTTGACCAGCTGATTTTATTAATTGGTTTAACCAACCGATTTTGAACTGGCTGCTATTAGCAGCTTTTTCAAAAACAGCTTATTCGTATCAATAAGCTGTTTCAACCAGCTAATCCACCAAACACTAACATTAGCTGGTTTGACCACCCAACCCTCTATTTATATCAAAATAAGCTAAAATTGCTCGTTAATTTACCAAACACCCCCAAAATTAGAAAAATATAATAATTTTAAAAAATTACTCAGAGTCTTTAAAAAAATTTTAAGTATTTTTTGAGTGCTTTCTATATCCATTGATCTTGGAAGATTTAAGATACACTAGCATCACTTTCTGTCACCAGCTTTCATTTTCGGTTACTTGCCCTAAGTGCTACCCATAAGTCTGTCTGAAAAATAGATGTTGGAAAACAAATATTGGTTGGAGCTAGAGTTGTTCAATTGTGATCCCACTTGAAAATCAGAATCGAATTAAAAGTAAATTGACTCGAAAATTTAATTTTTTTTAGGTTTATTGAACTGATATTACCCAAACGGAAGTTGTACCCGAATCGGTTTACAACAGAAAATGGGAAAACTGAATCCGAGCTACGAACGATTTTAACCGACACATAACCGTTAATCAAGATTACCCAAACATAATAATGACCGACCCGAGTCATATCCGAGCCGAATCATGCTTGAAACCGAACTCGATCCGGTTAAAACTGACTTAACCCGAACGGATTTTGCATCGAACTATTGTAACCTGAACCAAATTTTAACATATAAGTATGATCGACTCATATTCATTCATTTTATTAGCTAATCTAATAAAGTGATTGATATTTGAATAAATGAAATTTTATAAATACATGGTTTATATATTTAGAGTTAATAATCAATGGTCAATGTTTATTTAACTACTTTTAATCAAATTATATGAAAAATGATAGAACTATAATTTTAATTTATTGTCAAACAAGTAAAAGTGACAATGTAATAATCACTAATTCATTTGCATTTTAACTATTTTGCTTTAAGTAAAAGGAATTTTATCATCAATTAAAAAATGACTAACAACTTTATCAGATATTGACTCGATCGATAGTAATTAGTAAATCGTAGCCAATTTCTACTTGAAAAGTACCCAAACCCGATCTGTACCCGGTAAAACCGAAATAATTATTAACCGATGACAACTCGAGACCGATTCACACTCGACTCGAACTTCAACCGACACCGAATCGATGCTAACCCGATAGCTCGAATAACCAATTTTCAACCAAAACGTGACTAACCGACCCGATCCGAGTTTCACCGTCATAACACGTTTCCAAAAAATAACCGATCCGAAACACAACCTAGCCGAATGACACCCGTCCGAAATCGACCCGATCACCCGCATGAACACCTCTAGTTGAAACTATTGATTGGTTTGAATAGTGGTAATTATTGGCCAAAAAAATTTATTGTTTAAACTATATGTGTTAAGTCAATTGTTATGGAGGATTGCGAAAATTAATTGTCAGTGTTTATTGTTGATTGGAGAAAAAGTGGATTAAAAGTTAAAACTCAAATTAAGAAATTATTTAAAATAGCTTTTGATAAAACTTAAAAGTCATCTTTTCAACTGACTTAAAATTTTTCATCAAAAACTTTTTTTAACTATTTGACAAATCAAAAACTAAAAGTCAAATTCTAACAAAATAAAAAGTCAAGAAAAAACTATTTATCAAACATTTTTTTGCTAACTTTAGCTTTTATCAGTCTTTTGCCTTATTAAATTTTATACACAAATTCTTGTATGAGATGGTTTCACCATGAGATATGTCCTATATTTAAGTTAAATATTTCAATAATAAAATTTTTAGAAGTTTACGGTGAAATAATCTCATATAAAAGGAGTTGAATATTCATTGTCTTTTTTATTTCGGGCTATTCCTTTGGGGGAGTGGGCTTTTGGGATACCGAACTTTAAGAATCAGTCCAGTCCGTCAATTACCAAACCTAAATTTTGAGGTGAGGGTTCATTAGTTGTTGTTTCTTGTATTTGTTTGTAGCTTATTCGAAACTAAAATCTAAAATACGAAATTATAATAATCGATTTTTATTTTATAGTAGTCGTTTTGAAATTGATTAAATTCCCAAATCCCAATAAAATAGAACAATTGCATATAACAGGTCCAACTTTGGCCAAATCAATTCATCGGATAGTCCATTAAGTGATCTGTTCGTCGGGACGTCCATTGAACTTAATTTTTTTCCAACATGCTTTTCCCTACTACTGACCTGAATATCCGTCCACTTGCTGACGTGGTTCCTTTGATGATATGGATATGCATGTGGCAACACATTTGGCAAGACATGCTGCAGTCACGTGACGAAATAATTTATCCATGACAACACACTGAGACGAAACTAAGCTAAAAATTAGTCCTAACAAACACAATACTTAAAGTTCAACTGTATAAATTATTTTTGACTAAAATTCAACTTATTACGTGTAATTTTACTTTTTGAACCAACCTCACTTTAACTTATTTTTTCAATAATATTCGTTCAAAATTTTTTCAATAATCTTCCTAACAAACATAAATTAATTCTAAACAATTAAAAGTTCTTATTAATATTTCTTACTCATTTCATTTTCTAATATTCTTTCCGTATGGAATTTTTCATCTTAAATAAAGAAATTTGATTAATGTTTTTGAGACATATTTAGAAGATAAAATTTATCCATGTGAGATCTCGTTAGATTCGTCTTAATGTATACTTTTTATTATGTATTTTTAAAATTTTTATATTATGCATATTAAGAGATATTAAAACTCAAAATTTGCTTTGAAAACTGTGCAAAAAGTAAATGAAAAAAATAAAAAAGAATTTTTCAATATACATGTATATGTATATGTATTGAAAAAATAAGTCAAGTGAGGATGGTTTGAGCTCGTGTGGCGCATGGGATCACAAATTTCTAACGACGATTATTGAAAAATGCATTGTTTTATACGACAATCAACATCCCTAATTTCGTTTCAACGTATTTAAGTTGTACTTTTATAATTTAAATAAATAGTGTTAGTTCACTAATTATAATGATCATCATGTGAAGCAAGCAAGGTGTATATTTTCTATGGATAAAATTCATAATATTCCCTAAACTCGCTGTCAATTACAGATTGCCAAATAATGGATATTCCTTTACTCTTGTCAACGACCTTTACTTACTACACGTGCGAAGATCAATTGTGACTTACATTTTTTCAATTCTATCGTTTTTTCCAATTAAGAGTGTAACATACATCATTACAAGTATGGATCATTTTGGATAAATGAAAATGCCATGATATTTTTTTATTTTATGTTTTCAAGACATTTATACTTCACATAATCACATAATATTTTTTTTATTTCCATATTATAATATATAACTATCTTGGCAAAATTACTTGGCCAAATAGTGTTCTAATATTTCTAAGGTAAAAGCTAACAACGTCTGAATAGTGACATGACGAGTTAAGGGATGTACAAGGGTCTTGGACCCTAAGGGTTTAGATGCTGAATAAAATCAAAATGTGGAAATAATAATATAGACATTTGTGTTTGGAGTTTGAATACTTGATTTGTATTATTGTTCATGATGAATTACACTGATATTTACACACAAACTACTTAGCTTTTTAAAGAAAACAATATTAACAATTTATACTACTTTCCTAATTTACAGATATTCTTATATATTATTTTATTTTCTACACTCCCCCACAAGTTGGGGTCTTAGGATCTCCAATACCCAACTTGCGCGGTGTTGTACCAAAGGCTTCAGAACTAACGGCGTTTGTGAGAATATCTGCAGGTTGATCCTTCAATCTAACAAAAGGCAGACTGATGATTTTCCCTTCAAGTTTTTCATTTATGAAATGTCTATCAATCTCGACATGTTTTGTTCTATGATGTTGAACTGCGTTTCCTAAAATGTTGATGGTTGCTTAGTTATCACAATAAAGCTTACATACTGTCTTTTGTGCAAAACCAAGTTCATTCATGAGTTTTCGGATTCACAGGATTTCTGTTATCCCTTTAGCAATTCCTCGAAACTCCGCTTCAGCACTTGAAAGGGCAACGACCTTCTGTTTCTTACTTCTCTATGTAACCAGATTTCCACCCACCAAGGTAAAGTACCTGGAAGTGGACTGTCTACCATCACGATTTCCCGCGTCTGTGTATGCTAAAAGGTCTCGGTGATCATTCTTATCGAAGTAAATGCCTGTGCTGCTGGTCCCCTTTAGATACCTTAGGATTCTCATCACAGCTGTCATCTGTTTTATTTGTGGAAGATATATGAGTCTACTCACTACTCCTACAACATATGCTATGTTCGGCCTTGTGTGAGACAAGTAGATAAGGTTTCTCACCATTCTTTGATATTACTCTCGATCAGCTAATTTCGCACCATTAAGGATTTGAAGTCCATGGTTAGCCACAATCGGTGTTTTAACTGATTTACAGTCAATCATTCATGTTTTTGCAATGAAAACCAAGAATGTACTTCTTTTGATGAATAAAAATTCCTTGTTTTGATCTCAAAACCTTGATACCAAGAAAATATTTGAGGTTACCCAAGTCTTTCATCTCAAATTCCAAGAACAACTTCTGTTTCAGTTCTTGAATTTCCTCTGCATCATTTCCAGTGATAATCATATCATCAACATATATTATTAGACGGGTAATCTTGTCTTTTCCCTTCTTTAGAAACAGTGTGTGATCTCAGTTGCTCCATCTATAGCCAAACTTTTTCATTGATGTGGTGAATCTCCAAAATCAAGCCCTCGGAGATTCTATTAGGCCATAAAGAGCCCTTTTATGTCTACACCCTTCTCCTGCACTAAACTCTTGAGAATATCTAGGTGGTGCTTTCATGTACACTTCCTCTTCAATACTTCCATGAAGAAAGGCGTTTTTTTCACATCAAACTGATGAAGAGGCCAGTCTTTATTTGTTGCAACGGGGAGAACAATGCTCGAATGTGTCTATCTTGGCTATCGGTGAGAAAGTTTCACAATAATCAATCCCATATGTCTGAGTAGGACTGAACAAAGTTTAGTCTAAACCGTAAACCAAATTAGACCAAACCGTAATTTAATTATTTGGTCTGGTCTACGGTCTAAATGGTTCGGTCTAGGTTTTAGAGTTTTCACACCAGACTGGACCGAAAAACCGTACATAATATATTTCGGTCTGGTGAAAATCTTAAATAATAGACCATTAATAAGCTGGTAAGCCTAACACTAATTTCTCATTCATTCTTCCAAATCCAATTTCTCATTTATTCTTCAAGACTAAATCAAGTTTTAATTTTTCTCATAATACATTCTTACTTCATTCTTCCGGTTACCTAACTTCATTCTTCAAGGGGGCCTCTCACTTCTCACTTTCAAGAACTAATGTACTTGAATTATGTTAGTATGAAACATTATGCTTTTTTGTGGTTATGATGAGTCATGACTTTTGGAGACTCAACTAAAAACTCAGAATATATATTACTCATAGTTAAAAAAATACATTAAAAAGAAAAAATTGTAGACCAGACCAAACCGGACCGTTGTAGAACGGTCTGGTCCGATCCGGTCTGGTGTTTTGATTGGTCTGGTCTGGTCTGAATTTTATGTCAAGCAGACCAAACCAGACCATGTGCAGCCCCAGTCTGAATGAATTCTTTGGCCACTAGTGGAGCTTTATATCTTTCAATTGTTCCATCTACCTGGTACTTAATAGAGAACACCCATATGCATCCCACCTTTTTCTTTCCCTTTGGTAGAACACATTTTTCCCATGTTTCATTTCTCTACAGGGCCATATATTAAGCTTCCATAGCTTTCCTCCATCTTTTATCTTTTAGGGCTTCTCTAACATTTTTTGGAATATCGGTGAAGTGTAGAGATGTAGTGAAAGCAATGGCTGTGTGGGATAAGTTTTCTTCACTAATCTTCTACACGGGATATCTAGATCGTTGAGCTTCAAACTCCGAACCATACCTCTTTGTTGGAACACCCCTGGTGCTTCTAGAAGGAAGCTCATACATGTCTGGTATCTCAATATTGGATATAGGTTCTATTTCACAATCAACGATTTCATGAGGTTCAGGAATTAATTCATGACTTACAAGAATTACCTGTTGAGTTTTCGAGTGCTCATCAGATGGGATTTGAGTGGACATAAGAGGGGGATACTATGTTTTTTTTTCAGTAACAACGTCGATGGTCTTACCTACTTACTCTTTTGGGTCCAGGTCAATCACAAATGGGTATGTTAACCATCTTAGGTCATCACTATATGTCTCCCCCTGAGGACCAGGCTGGGGATAGTATTAAGAATGTTCAAAAAGGTCACAATCCATGGTGGTATATAATCGATTTTGGATTGGATAAAAGCACCGGTAACCCTTTTGATTAACCCTATATCCAAACAAACACACATTTCACCGTCCGAGGTTTAAATTTGTTTCTTGCCTGTTTTGGAAGATGTGCATAAACTACACAACCAAAGACACGAGGAGGTAAGGAATGTGAGGAGAAAGAAGGAACATGGGAACTCAGGGTATCACGGGGAGTCTGGAAGTCTAGGGCTTTTGTAGGAAGACAATTAATTAAATAGGTAGCAGTAGCAATTGCTCCAAGCCAAAAATGAACAGGGACATGGGATTCAATCATAAGAGCTCTGGTAATTTCAAGGAGAATACGATGTTTTCGTTCCGCCACTCCATTCTGTTGTGGGGTATTAGGACAAGTGGTCTGGTGAAGCATGCCAAGGAAATATATACTCACTCCCATTATCAGATCGTAAAATTTTGGGTTGAATGTGAAATTGAGTGCAAAGCATGTTATAGAATTTAGCAAACACGGTATAGACTTTAGATTTGTACTTTAAAAAATAAACCCAACTCATGCAAGTACAATCATCCACAAATAAAACAAAATAAGAGCAACCTTTCGAGGCATATGCTGGGGCAGGGCCCCATACATCAAAATTTTTTATAGCACCTGGGTGGGTAGTATGAGTTATACAGGGAAACAGGCGTTTTAAATAACCCAAAAAAAGATGACCTAATCGTCAATGCCACATCCACAGTTGATGATCAGGAGACCCACGAGTTAGCATAGTCTGACCGTGTTGAGTCGTCTCCTCCACATAGTAAAAACCTCCTCGTTCAGTACCACGTCCAATAATTGTTGTGATGTTGGTGACGTGTCGTCGGAAAGTGAACACCGGTGTTGGAGACTCCTACGTTGGTGTTTCTTTGAGGTTCCGATTTCCATATTTTTTGTTTGGTAATTTGTGTTTGGTAGATGATGAATACCGATGTGTTGCTCCGTCCTGGATCAACCTTACGGCTCTGATACCATGAATAAAATCAAAATGCGGAAATAATAATATAGAGATTTGTGTTTGGGGTTTTGAATACCTGATTTGTATTATTCTTAATGATGAATTACACTGATATTTATACACAAACTACTCAGCTATTAAAAGAAACAATATTAACAATTTATACTACTTTCCTAATTTACAGATATTCTGATATACTACTTTATTTTCTACAGACCCGACTCGATCCTAATTTTAAGTGTTTGGGTCCACCTATCTTAGGGTCTGGGTCCGGATCCGGATCTACACGTATGAGACCCAGATTCAACCCATGGATCCATTTACATCTTTTTAAAAAAATAATATATTAGCTATCATGTGTATTTAATTGTTTGATTTGAAATTTTGTTATATTTTTGAATATTACATGATTTTGAACTTTGTCGGTTCATGTAATTCAAAATTTAGTTGTTGTATCTATACTTTAAAAATTAAAGACTTGAGAAATATGACATTATAAGAACTTAAATGTTGAAAATTTACATTTATTTCGCTCAATTAGTATAAAGTATAAGAAGATCCTTGTTAGTCGAAAATGTTTAAATAACTTTATGTAAATGATTGAAAATTGTACTTCATAAGATATTTTTAAATAACTTTTAGAAAAAAAAAATTGTTCTGGATTTGACCCATGCTTGTCCCTAATAATGATGTTTATTGATGATGATAATACTATATTAGTACAGTAATTATGAAATAAAATGAAATAAGATAGATAATATAATATTTTCGAATGTTAAATATACAAAAAGCTTCATACTTTTGTCTTTGTTTTACGATTTACTATGTTTGGATTGGGATCGAGTAGCCCTTGAATCGTTCTTGCGATAGCCTTAGTTGGACTTATTCGTCCTCTTGAAGACCTTCAACCTTTACCATGTGAACAGCCCTAGCTAACTGAGGTTAATTGTGCTAGATTTTATAATTCAAATGTCCGATTCTCTTCCCCTTTTACTTTTTCAAGTAATTAGAATTGAGATTTAAAAATAACTATTCTAACTCTTGTTATTTTCAATATCTTTTACTCCATTCTATTCAGCTTATGTGTCTTATTTTTTTATTGTCGAGTCACTTTAATTGTCCAATTTCTATTTTTGATATGGATTTTTGACTTTTATGCCTTTAGTAACTTTATCCTATTTTCAATTATACCCTCTATTACCCATACTAATTTTCCTCTCTTACATTAAAAACCCATAACACCACTCTCTTTCCTACCCTTAGGGTTCCACTTTTGGCTCTCCTTAAAATCCGTGAAAAGTCAAATAAGACTCTTAAGGTAAATAGGAGAGAGTATAATTTAATATTTAAATCTGTTATTTAGAATAATTGTTTATAAGAAAAATTCACTAAAATATAACCCAACTTTCTATTGATTTTCATACAATAATCTCAATTTTTTATTAAATATAAACAATTTCAATCATATTGTCGCATAACTAAGAACATTGTTCAAATAATGACCGTGCTTTGGAGGTTAATTGCTACAAAAAAAGAAAAATAGAATAAAAAATCAAAATATTAAAAATTAAAAGTTAAAATAAAAAACAATCTTACTTGATTTCTCTTTTTAATTTTTAATTTTTAATTTTTTTTAATTTTTTAATTTTTTTTAATTTTTTTAATTTAATTTTGTATTTACATTTTTATTTTTTATGCAAGATGATTTGTTGTATTTATAAAAGGTTACCTTAGTGCTTTTTTAACAAATATTATTCATGTAGAATCAAAAGCTTAAAATATTATAGAAAGATCAGTAAAATATTGAATTATAGATAAGTTTTTCAAATATATATCCAAACACAAAGTTTAATTTTAAAATTCAAAATTTATGTTATATATTTTTTTTATTTCTCTAACTTTTAAATTTTGTCGTCTCCCCAACCCATTATGAGTGATGAAGCCCACCACTAAAAAAGGGTACCCAAAAAGAGTTGATAAAAATAGAGTATATTAGATGAAGTCATGAAAGTGTAGATGATTCTAGAGACGGAACCCTAAGAAAGGTAAGATGAATAATACTCTTATCCAGCTTGTCCGAGTGTCGTTTCACAATTGCATCTCTATCTAAGAATAGGACCGACAAACTAATATTTTATTATTTTTATAACTAGAGATAATAATATGAGCACATATAAATTTAGAGGAAGACCTTTTTATGAGCACACTTTCTTCTACCTCATTTAATTTATTTTAATTTAATTATTTTGATTCCATTTATTAATTTACTTAATGTTATTTGTTTTATAAATAACTTTTTATTTTTTAAAAAATGTTTGGATAACATGTAAAGAAGAAAAAAAATAAAAAGGACGAGAATTATAAAAAGGCAAAAGGGCACCAAAAAAGCTTAAATTCAATTATATTTCATAAATTTTTATAAGAGACGGTTTATTTGAGAGATCACTTCTAATTTAATTAGTCCATTATCATCTTTATTTTTAATTAAACTTTAATGAATTAGGCTTGATTTATATTTTTATTCTCAATCTTTCAATGATGAAAGAATTCATTTGTACAAATTGCAACATAATTCTTCCCATCACGTTAATTCTTTCAAAATTTTTAGTTATACCACTTCTTTAGTAATATCCAAACAACAACAAATAAAAATTTTTTTTTGTTTGCATTTCCTTTCATCCAAGTAAAAAAAAAATCTCAAAAATAGAGTAGCGATATAGAAGTATTTATATAAGACATTGTGAATAATAGCTTATATGCAATAGCTATTATTTACAAAGAAGGTATGAATAAACTTTTTCCATATGAGAGTAATTCCAATCAAATACTAGTAATTTTTGTAAAAATTTATAGTTAGTTTTAAAATTCTTCATTATTATATCACTACAACATAATATACTATTAGTGATATATATTTGGTGATATTTAATTTAAATATCACTATTTTAAATTTCTAATGGTAAATAGTGAATTAATTTTTTAATATTTATTAGACTTTTTAGCAGCATAATAAAAAATTATATTAATATAATTTTGCGATATTGGACTTAGTACATTTCACACAAATGTCACGATAGATTATAGTGACAACTACATATGTCGCTAAAGGCACAATAAAATATTACTTAATCACTTTATTTTGAAATTCAAAATAAAAAGTAAGATAATGACTCTAAAAATTACTCCTTCCTATTCACCCAATGTGTTCCATTTGATTTTTCACTATTTTTAGGTGATCAAATGGGACCACATGTGAAAGAAAAAAGTATAGTGTTTTTAAATTTTTATAGGGGTAAAGTGGGGTTAATAGGTGTAAACATGTGAAAAAACTAAGTTTAGTAGGGGTAAATTAGTAAAGGTAACATACCCAAAATAGAAATGAGATATTTAAAATAACTCGACCAAATAAGAAAATAAGACACTTAAGATCAATAGGAGGGAGTATAAATTAGCAACTTTTTTCAATGTCACTAAATATATGCCATTAAAAATTAATTTTGCTGTTGTAGCGTGTATATATATAATAATTAATATACTTATACAAACAACTAAAATGGTATTTTATTGACCTTATATAATAGTTTTTTATTAAAAACAATTTTTACTTACCTCAATACAAATCATAAAAAGGGAGAGGCAAACCATAAAAGCGTAGACCCATCATAAACCTAAATTAAAAAAAAGGAAAATACATAGTATTTATTTATTCATATATATTAGTTTAATATTGAACACATTATTATTTATTATATTTCATAATTTTGATTACTTATAGTTACTTTGACAAAATAATTCTATATTTTTTGGAAATTATTCTAGTAAAATATAACTAAATGCAAGGCATTTATTTTTGGAAAAATTACCTTAATATAATAATCCAATCTTTTCATTATTTTCCTACAATAATCCAATTTATTGATTAACCATAAATAATCCCAACTTTTGATGGTATTTTCCTAGTGTAAACCCGATGACCTGATAACTTGTTATAACAAGTTTTATTTTTTTAACAAAAGTTAAATTAAAATAAAATATCGAAAAAAATGTTAAAGATGTTGAAAAAAATTTTGATTTTTTTATATTCACAATATTTTATGTATATTTTAAAAAGTCTTCTCTAATTTTACATTAATTTTCAGTTTATTTTTTTGTGAATTACCTATCATAGCAGGTCATCGGGTTACCCAAGTTTACTCAAGGCAAATATTTATTAAGTTGGGATTATTCATAATTAATCAATTGGTGAAATTTATTATAGGAAAATCATGAAAATGTTGGATTATTCTAGACAAATTTTCTTTTATTTTTCAAAATCTTATTATTGTTAGTAGTAGTATAGTAATGGAATATTATTGTTAGTAGTTGTATGTATAGTAATGGAACAATAGTAGTACTATTTGAATTATCATCATCATTTATATTATTATTATTTTTTCTTGATTACAAGATAAGCTAAAAAAAGGATAAAATTAAGTGAGGAGGAAAATCAATATCTTTTGTGCAAATGGTACTTGCTCTCCACTTGATAAAAGATTAAGTTCTCTATTATTATTACTATTATTATTATTATTATTTAACATGTATGAAATAAATTAATATATTTAAAGTTGATGTATAAAATAATTATATTTTCCAATATTTAGAAAATAAATTGGAGGACGCCTAAAATAATGTTCAAAAGATAATATGGCCGGTGAAGATAATTCTAGAAATTATTTATTTACAAAGCAAAAAAAAAAGAAATAAATATGCATTATTAAAAAGATACAGGCTGGCCAATAAGGTACCATTCCAAATATGTCAACAAATCATGATTTTGATATCTCCACCGGATAACCGGAAACCATCGGTAAAACTACCATTTCTCTCTCTTGTCATACCTTCACTACTCTACTATAAAGTACGTGCATCCATGAGAAAACCAGAACAAATAATACTCTCTAGAATTCCCCCAAAATTCCATTAAAATAATCCTCAAATTCTCTCAACAAAATGCCGATTTCTAGAATTGCCATAGGTCGACCGGAAGAAGCTCGCCATCCCGATACATTGAAGGCGGGTTTGGCTGAGTTTATTTCCACCTTTATCTTTGTGTTCGCCGGACAAGGTTCTGGATCGGCTTTCGCTAAGCTTACTGGCGGAGCTGCAAACACTCCGGCTGGACTTGTAGCCGCTGCAGTTGCGCACGCGTTTGCGCTATTTGTTGCGGTTGCAATTGGGGCTAATATTTCAGGTGGACATGTGAATCCGGCTGTTACTTTTGGTGCGTTCATTGGTGGAAACATTACTCTTCTTAACGGAATTGTTTACTGGATTGCTCAACTTGCTGGCTCTGTTCTTGCTTGCTTGTTGCTTGAATTCTCCACTGGTGGCATGGTTAGTTTTTTTTATATAAAAACATTTTAATTTCCTTGTTATTAATATGACTGTTGATCACCTGTCATAGTTAATGTTGATTTTTCATTGTGGAAATGAATTTTATGCGTATCTGCATAATAAGTTCCGAAGTTTACAGATTTTGAAAATCATATCCGTACATACTAGATAGGGATATATTACTCGTTAAATGGATCGGATTAGAGAGTACAGTATGCTTAATCATCTTTGTTCTAAATCAAATTTGGAAAAATGAAGTATAAATTGAAGGAATTTTACTTTTATGATGTGACGGGGATTTTATAGTATTAGTTATTAATTTATCTAGTCATAAATTTTCAAATTAAATCTATACTTATATTATGAGGGATAGTATTCACTAAATAACTACTCCCTTGTAGCATCATGCATCATGCATCATGCATCATATGAATTGCGCTTGTAAGTAAGACAAATAATAATTATTAGTATAACTAAGTGATATTTTAAACAAAAATATAAGTGGATAAGATTAGAAGAAAATTATAAATAGAAATAATTATTAAAAAAAACATAAAATAAGTAGATGACTTAAAAATAAAAATTAAATTCAAATTAAGTGTTGCGTAAGAGGTATTATAAAATATAGTTTAGCAAGCAATGTTATCTTCGGCCCGTTTGGTTATTGGTACTAAAAACGATGATAATAATAATGATTTATAATATAAATTTTCATGAAATGTATTATATTATTTCCATTATATTGAAACTTTGATCATTAAATTTCTATTAACACTAAATACTATATTTTTGTATGGTAATACGCTAAGTGATTTTTCAAAGAAAATGAGATAATTTGAGGAGAAAAAGTATGACCATTTAATTTGTCAATAATGCATACTACTACATCGTCAATAGTAGTATAAGGTAAAATATAGCTGTGAAAAAAAAATTATTTGATTGTATTGAAGGGAATTTTATTTAAATGTTAATAATGTGCTATTAACATTAATAATTAAGAGTGTGCATTATAAAACCAAAAAAATAGATCGTTTTCAATTAGTGCTCATTTGTTACCATATTTAAATAGATAGATTGGATCAAAGCAAATTAAAGCTTAAAAAATTTATAAGAAAACAGTAAACTTTCAATAATGCATACACCTACTCATTTGTAATTATTCGCTAATGATTATTCTAAATCATGATAACCATCACTTAAATTAAAAATTTGGTAACAATTAATTAATTTATTAATGTCGTGCAGGAAACAAGTGCCTTTGGATTATCCGCAGATGTATCAGTATTCAACGCCCTTGTATTCGAAATCGTCATGACTTTCGGCTTAGTCTACACCGTCTACGCCACCGCCATTGACCCAAAAAAGGGTAACATCGGAATCATTGCTCCCCTCGCAATCGGCTTCATCGTCGGTGCGAACATCTTAGCTGGTGGCGCCTTCGACGGAGCTTCCATGAACCCCGCCGTATCATTCGGCCCAGCCGTCGTCAGTTGGAGCTGGAACAACCACTGGGTCTACTGGGCTGGACCACTCATTGGTGCTGGAATTGCTGGTCTTCTCTATGAGTTCATCTTTATTGGTAACTCTGAACCTGCTCCCGCTGATTACCAGAGACTCTCTGCTTAGAATTTGAAAATTCAATTAAAAATTTGCTGATGATAATTAGGAGTATGTTTATGACTGATTTTCATCTGTACTTGTTTATTTGTTTGGTTAATTTTTATTTCATTATTTGAGAAGTTTGATCTTGTGAAGCGTTATTGTACTGCATTTTGTGATCAATTTTCGGATTATTATGGTGGTAAATTATTATGTGGGTGTTCCAATAATTGTTTGCGCGCTTTCCTTTGTTTATTATTCCTTTTTTTATTTGTTAATGGTGCGGGTTTTATGGATTTATAGATGGTAACTGTGAGGTTTTAGACTTTAATTTGGAAGATATTATATCTCTTGTGGATATTATTATTTATGTTATACAAGTATTTGTTAATTATATCCACCTTTTTACAAAGTAATGCTCAAATTATTTCTAGTAATTGATTTAAAAGGACAACTAGGAAATTAGCCAATTAATTTTATTCCACAAATTAATCTACAATGTGTATGGAAAAGTTGCTTGGAATAAAAAAGGTGTTCATGAATTAAAGTAGCTTTAATTAATTAATAATTTTTTGTTAAGACGGACTTCATAGTAATTTCAAAATAAGATTTAACATAGGATTAGATAAGTTTTACGAAGTGTAAGAAATGGTTTTTTCGAAGAGCAGCGATGAAGAACAGTTCTGAAATGAAGAAGGTTTGCTTATTAAAGGGTCACGTGCGTCACACGTGATAGTCAAAGGTTAGTTTTAACGGTCAAACTCTCAAATCCGTTAGAAGGTAGTCTTTTGCTAACAAAAGTATTACATAAGGTAGTTTTTTGCAAAAAAAATTAGACAAGGTAGTTTTTTGCAAATTCAGGTATAGAATAGGTAGTTTCATAGAATTTTCTCTAAAAATAATGCAAATTGAATGAAACGGATCAAAATAAAAAATACTGTAAATTTAATTATACAAAGAGATTAATACTTATTCTCGAACGTACAGGCATATACTCCCTCCGTCCCAATATTTTCTATTTTGGTCCGTCTCACTTAATTTGCATCATTTCTATTTTTAGACTATGTCCGCCACTTTCTTTTAATCTCATTTATACATTTTAACTCTCTTTTAATTTTAACCATATAATTCATTATCTCTCGGTATTTATTACTATTATCTAATAGAACAATTTTTCTTTTCATTGCTTCAATTTATATAGAACAAGAGTAGTACCTTTTACAAAAAAGAATAGGACTAGGGGATTAGTGCCGTAGAGGTGGGATGGCTATCACTTGTATAATCAATTTTTCACTCGCTCCTTTTGACTCTAATTAAAGTTATAAAGAACATGAGTTGAAAAACGTACTAATTCCGCATCATTTTTTCTTATAGTTTTTTTAATAAATTTTACTCTATTTTTAATTTTAATGATTATTTATATATTTTTAAAAATTTTTATTTACTCATTTTGTAACACCCCAGTCCGAATGAACTACTAATGAGTTTTTATGGTGGCTGTAAAACTGACTTCACATACCATCACAAATATTTTAAGCGCGTTTTTATCTTATTTGTGCACATTTGAGAAGACTACTCAAAAGGTCATACATCCTAAAAACTTTGCTTATTAAGTATATTTAGTTGTAGATATCTTAGCAAATGAGCTTACTTCAAAAGTAAATAAATCTTATTGACATAAATAGTTTACCAATCTTCTAATTTGTTTAAAATTCAATTCAAAATATCACACATTTAATTTATATATATAAATGTACTTGGGGCAAACCTGTAAAATCAAAAAAATAGTTTACATTATTATTTGAGTTGATGTTAACTTATTGTTGCATAGATATGAATTTATTTTTACTAAAATAAGCTGCAAAATTGAAACATTCATTAAAAATCTACAAACTTACATATTTTTTTAAGATTTTCCTCAACAGGAGCTATACATTAGATAGTTAAATAATTTTCTTAAAATAAGTAAACTATCATTGTACTTCTATGCATTTGGATAATGTGAAAACCAATTAAAATGGTGAAAAATAAAAACAAGTATACATAAAAGTTTAAATAGTATGCATATTCGGGTGATAATTTTGTAAATAAATGAACATTTGCTAAAAAGTGTACAATGCATACATGTTTAGATGACAGTTCTATAAATAATATGGACTTTTTTTCTTCACAATAATATATATGTCTTATAAGATAATATGTCTGCCATTTGCCACAATATGTATATTTTAATTTGATTTTCAATTTTGTTTTCAACTTATACTCCTATTATTTACATATTGTAGAGTAAATATTTTGAGGAAGTTCCAATATGATTTTAATTTTATCAATAATAATTGCCTTATCAGCTTTAAACAGATACTACAGAGCACGTGAAACTTGCTTCTATATTACTATGCTTGAAATTTCCAAATAAACTTTAGTATTAAAGTTTCCAGCTCGACCTCAGATTTGAGACTTTATAGTATATAAAAATTTATTAAAAAAGTGCTAAATTGATTTAAACTTTTAAACGCCACAATATATTAATTTCGTAAATATGGTTCACATAAAAATTATATTTATTCTCTTAAAATCCTGTTTGGCGGGAGATGAGAATGTTTGGCAATCGATTATTGGTTGTTGGTTGTTTTACCAACAGAAAATGTTCGCTATTTTTGTTGGCTTTTAAGTTGGCTGAAAAAGTCAGTTGTTTATGAAAATGTTTCGTAAATTTATTTTGGCTTAAAGACAGCTTATTAGCTGTCTTAACAGGCATATACAAAATACTTTTTCGACTGTTTGACCAACCAACAAGCTAAAAGCCAACCAAAATTCCTGTTATTTATGGATACATACTACGAGAGGGGGGATTGTTATATGAGCTACTTATAGCGTTTTTCAAATCGTTTGCTTAATTAAAGACTCGAACTTGTAAAGCATAAATGAAAGAGACACAATATTTTACGTAGAAACTTTCGAGGCCTAGAAGGAAAAACCACACCCCCTTTGGATTTCAACTTTTCTACTATGTTTTAGGCAATTAGTTACAATTACATAAAACAAACAAATAAAGCTAGGCCAACTTCTCTTTCTCTTTCCCTTTCTCCTTCTCCTTCTCTTTCACTTGCTTCATACGAAACTTCTCTCTTTTCCACTAAACTTTCCAAAATCTAGTTACAACAATTCTTTTAAAAATCCTCTTCTCCAAATTATAAGAGTTCACTCACTCTCTTCTACAAATTACAAGAGTTCACTCAAACTCTCTACACTTCTCTCAAAGTACAAACTCATCGTTGGATGAGCATAAAACTCTACGTATAATGAAACTTTAAATTATATTAATATACTTGTGAAACGGAACATACCATTACATGACAGGAACTTTAGTAATAGACTTCAAATATGTATTTATGATATTACGTGAAACTCAATATTTATGAAGTCCATCCTTTAACGAAGTAAACACTCTTGAGGAATGAATACCCACGGTGGAGTTGTGGAGAGTCACTTTCTAATTGATTAAAGAAAATCTTTATATAAAAATGAGAAAAACTATTTTCGGCAAGTTAACTTTCCACTACTTCCTATTAGTTATATAATTTTCATGAACCTTATATTTAGGAAAGTTGAAATATAAATTTAAGGATGATGTGTATGACTTTTACTTTTCTAATAACCACTTTTTAATTTATGTAAAACATAATTTTGTTTTATAAGAAATCTCTTTCACCGTAAAATATAATTTTGTTTTATATAAATTGTTTTCAAATAATCCCATAAAAATATTTAATAATATCATATTTGAAAAGATATATTTTTTGTTATAAAACAATTAGATAAAATAGCTATTAAAAAGATGAGATATTTTCTCTTAAAAAATAGCATACTAAAATAAAAATATCTCCATTAAACAAGTCACACGCCTTTTTTCTAGTGGAGTAAAACTCTCCTATTTTCACTCCACTTTTTAAGGAATTATTTTACTAAAGGAGTTGATTATTTCAAACAAAAACTTCTTAGTAAACACATGGAGTAAAAATTTCTTATTTTCACTCCACTTTTTCAAGGACGGTTTTTCTAAAGGAATTGATTATTTCAAATAAAAAACCTCTTAATAAGACACGTGGCCTATTTATAGCAAATTTTAAAAAACCTCTTAATAAAAAAACCTTTTATTTAAAAAAATCATTTTAATAATAAATTATTAATTTTTATCATTTTATGCCTTATTGTATTTTACGCAGATCTGTTAGCCATATATTTATTAAGGTGTTCCTAAACTGACTTATTCCGGGAGTCTCTTGTTCCTTCATGTATACTAACATATTCTATGTTTCATCATAGTTACATGAAGCTTAGTACACTCATACTTAAATCTTCATATCTCTGGTGATTGGCTTCGATTATATGTTAAATTGCTACCAATAAAAACAATAACAATGTTCACTAATCACTAGTTAGTATGATGGGGTATATTTAATTATTTATTAAATTTAATTTTTAATTATGATCTCACGCGGAGTAAAATACCCAATAAAAAATGTAATTAAATTTGGTATTAATTTACCGCCAATTGAAAAGTGAAGATTTAAGTAAGAAAGTAAATATCATGAATAGTCGGTCAGTAGACTATAGAGGATGCATTGATTGATCAATCACCAACACACCATTTACCACATGCTTACATTGATACTATATACTTTTTCCCTCTCATTAAATTTGTAATATTTATTATTTTAATTATTTTATCTAATTTGTATTATTTTTATTTTTCAATAATAATTTTTTATTTTTCTTTTAATGTCATTTACATATTTTAATTTTTTTTTATTTCATCCATAAATTTATTTTTTCTTTTTATTTATTACTATTTATTATTTTTTTAAAAAAACGCTAATTTTTTTAAGGAGTTGTTTGTAGGATTCATTTGATGAATTTGTGACCACAAATAAAAGCACAAAAGAACAATTTGTTTCTCATGGAATGGACGTCAAGGGCCCCAGCCACGTGAAAATACCTAAATTGTGTACCGACAATTCTGAAATGTGGCGCCGATCTGTCAACGTTACTCCATACTCCACAAACTATAATTTCTTCCTTTTTCTTTTTTTTTTTTGTTTGGTTTACCAACTTTAAGAAGGCTAGTTAAAATTTTCAGATTTTGAAAATTTTAAAATTTTAAATGATAGTTAGATTAAGTATATCACTCTCAGGACAAAAATTTTGGATATATGTTCATATATATTTTTTCTCAATATATCTTGTAATAAAATATATATTTTTTTGCGGATTTATAATTAGTATTTTACAATATCAATATAGTTCGTATATAGGCTTGTATGAGATAAAATAAAAGTGAGAGAAAATTCAAATAGGATAGCTATAAAAGTAGTGTAACCATGATATGTATACTAAGTTGGATGTGCAATAAGTAAACTGCGTATAATTCTAGATATGTATCCAATTAGATCGGTGTGTATATGAAAATTATGCTTATTGATTAAAAATTGCAAATAGGTATGCAAATAAAGGAGTAATACTAACACTTACCTAGTCAATTTTGTCATCTTTACTGATTTGTAGCATTTGATACTTTTTTGTCTTTTATTTTTCAATACTTAATATTGTTGATTTATTAAGAAAAGGGTAAATATAGGGGTGTTAAGTAATTAAATGGTTTTAATTGACTTTTTGATGGATTTGGTCAAAACTTTTTATAAAAAAAATTTGATAAATGACTTTCAAAATAAAATGAAAAGGCTAATTTGATTATGTTTTTTTATTGACATTTGACTGGTTAATCTACTTTTTTCTAACAGAAAACCAACTACAAATTCCAAATTTGACAAAACATCTTTTTAAACAGTTGACTTATTCAACTATCTTGACTGCACTCTCCTACATGGGTATGAGCTACCGACTCTCTTTCCTCCCCAAACCTTGACTATAATTGTCTATGAGCGGGATACACTGGATATGATGATGATGACTTATTCAACTATTTTAAAAGCCTACAAAACCAACTAATAATTTCAATCGGTCAAACCAGCTATGTAAAGATCAACACCCAACAACAAAGAACTATTTACCAAATATTACATAATCAACTAAGTGGATAAGAGAGTTATCAGATAAATCATTTGAAATAGAAATTTTAAAATTAAGAGATCATCTAATAGTGGTAAATAATCAACGACTTATGTTTTTTTTATTACCTAATACCTATTCTTTGAACTCATTAATTTTATGAATGTAGGTTTTTTATAATCAAAATTTATCACTTAAAAAATGAATTCCCAATAAAATTATTTAAGGTTGAAAGTGAAAAATCGTGCACGCAAGTAATAAGATTGAAGATGATATTTTTGTTTTTAGTTATTCTAATATTGAGTCGGCCTAAAAATGGGCCGGCCCCTTGTACGTCGGCATCAATAAAGCACACAATGGGCATGTTCACTTTTGATATTAGTCACCTGTACACAGTCCGGTAGCTTAATTTCCTTTACGTATAAAGGTATTTGAAACAGTTTTATCGTGAGATGCTCTCTACGTATGAAATAAATAGTTTAATTAATAAAATTATTAGTATATGAATTTCTTAATTGAGTTCTCTGTTAATTTTTATAATATGAGTTTGATTCTTACCTCTCTTGCATGTAATTTTTATGTACGAGATGTAATGGGAAGATGATAATAATAATGGATAGCAATTTTCATTGACTTTTGGCTTTTAACCTAATTTTTTTAAGCAAGAATCAACAATTAGAAAATTTTAACTTTTACCAAGCATCTTGTACAACAACTGAATTAAACAGTTGGTTAATCATCAAAACTACTAGCTAGTCAAATCAACCAATAACTTTAACCAACAATTTCAGCTAATTAACAATTATCAAACAGACCAATAATATAATATACTTGGCCTCAACCCACAAGCTTTAAACCACAAGTCTATTATATAACCCTTTGTTTCAAAATGTCAAAGGTAACAGGAATATTTGCAAAAAGCCTTTAATAAATAAGTATTCCTACGTGGCTTGTCAACATGCCAACTGGAGTGATAGGATTGACACGTAAGCAGGATATTTAATAAGAAAAAAAGAATTCTTTTATACTTTGATCGATTCAAACAAAAAATAAAACGTGGCAAAATATAAGTGGTACAATCGACGATGTAATGTTGTACATCTCAAAAGATATCTTAAGGCAGATCCTTGGGACCTATCATATCTTTAACTATCTGGCATGCCATGGCATCATTATCCACACGTTTTTAACACTTCAATCCCATCCTAATTTGATGACAAAGCTTTATTACTACTATATTCATTTTAATGAATAATACTATGTCATAAAATAAAATTTAGAGTTCAATTTAACATAATAAAATCAAGCGCTAATATTAAACTGTCTTTATATTTATAATCGACGTTGTCAAAAAAATAAAATAAATTCAACTCGATTATTTTTTACTAATGAAAAATAAAATACAAATTTATAAAATATTAAAAATAGCAAATAATTAGGATTGTACCTGTGCCATGTGCGGTTGGGATTCACTTTTATTTTTTTACAGATTGTTTGGGTTAATAACATGTACGACCTTTAACAAAATTTAACAAAGCCCTCATATAGAATCTTTTACTACTTCTTGGATATGCACGATAATTATCAATTAAGCATTAACAATTTTATACTAAATGTAATCATAATACATAAGATGCTTATAATGTTATCATGGTGATACACTTGAAAAGATATTATGATTAAATA
This sequence comes from Amaranthus tricolor, assembly GCF_026212465.1. Lineage (NCBI taxonomy): Eukaryota > Viridiplantae > Streptophyta > Magnoliopsida > Caryophyllales > Amaranthaceae > Amaranthus > Amaranthus tricolor. Next base: position 29,009,615 of record NC_080051.1, on the reverse strand, counting down.
TTCCCTCTTAAATTGGATGTTAAAATTAAATCTTGAAACAGTATATAAGAAATTGGTGAACTCGTATATTTTTGATAATAATTGAAGTAATAATAAAAAATCTTCAATCGCACCATATACTGTTGTAACATGTGTGTTTTGTTTGTATATTATATACTATGGGTATCTTTGATGACTCTTTTTGTTGTGAATTTATAAGATAAGATAAGATTGCATAGGTTACTCTTAATGTACTATTAACTTCATTTCTCAAACGTTTCACCTTCTCTAGTAAACTCCCACTTTATAATGCATTGCATTAGGGAATATAAAGGAGGGGTTAAAAAATAATTACCTTACATTAATTAATCTTATATGAATTTGTGGATTAGATTAGTATTCATATATTAATGTTAATATGAATTTGTGGAGTTTATGTCATCACCAATTGTTTTATTACAATTACAACTACAACTACAAACACTTAAAATTGCATTGTAAGTGTGCTCTTGGCACACATGCTTGTAAAATGTTTTGCAATTGTTGATAATAACAGCCATCATGCCAAATCAAATGATACGACAACAGTGATCAGGGGTAGTATCGTCAACAATAGTCAGGGGTAGTATTGTAATAACAGAACAATGTTTTGTTTCTTCTTTGTATAAAAGTCTCTGTATCAATTGTTATTCTTGATTTCTTTCCCTTATGATCAATTAATCAATAAAATCTCTTCTTTCCTTCCTGCTTTCTATCTTCAATCAAAGATCTTCACTGAGAATTTTATCATGGTATCAGAGCGGGGAATCAAAGATTTTCAAATTTTTCGATTACTACAGTGAAATCAATTATAGCTTCGAATTTCTGCAGATCTCTACAAGAAATCGTGAGAGTTTGAGTGTTTTTCTCTGATAATATCACGAATTGAATCAATCAATCTGCCGGTAATTTCGTTCATACAGATTGAATCAATCAATTTGTTGTTTCTTTCGTTTATTTTCTTTTTCTTTTGCTTGAAAATGGCGGTACATCCGTCAATTCCAATAACTTCCGATCCAACTTCACCTTATTACATCAATCCATCTGAGAATACTGCCTTACCTATCATTTCTGAAAAGTTCTTCGGTGAAGCTTATGGTGAATGGAAGAGGAGTATGATGATTGCACCCGCAACGAAGAATAAATTAGGGTTCATTGATGGAAGTTTGCCGAAACCAGCTGAAGATGACCCAAATTGTGGTGCATGGAAAAGATGTGATGCTATAATTATTTCTTACATTTTGAGATCACTAGAAAGTTCGATTGCTAGGAGCGTTTTGTTTCTGACTACTTCTCAGGAAATATGGAAGGATCTTGAGGAGAGATTTTCTCAGACTTCAGGACCTCAATTATATTCTTTACAACAATCTTTGACGGAATTGAAACAAGGTCCAGAAACTTCTATTATAGAGTTTTTCACTCAGATAAAGGCTCTTTGGGATCAAATTAATCAGATGAATCCATTACCTTCTTGTACAAGTACTGGATGTACTTGTAATCAAACCTTTATGAAGCAACATCAAGAAGAAAGGCTAGTACAATTGCTTATGAAGCTGGATAATAAGTTTAATGTTGTAAGAACTAACATCTTGATGATGCAGCCCTTGCCAACCATTTCTATGGCATATAAGCTGCTCATACAAGAAGAAAAGCAAAGGGAAGCAAGCTTAATTGACGAAGAATCAAGTAATAGAGCCATGGTATTTGCTGCAGATTATAAAAGAAATTACAAGAATCATTATCAGGGTTCAAGAATGACTTTTCAGTCATCTAATGGAAACAGATTAGTGGTAGCAGGAAAGAGACCTTACTGTGAACATTGTAGAATTCCTGGACATACAATTGAAAAGTGTTTTAAGCTCCATAGATATCTTTCCACTTTTGCTAAAGGAAAAATAAAGAAGGTTACAGCAATAGCTCAAATGCAAGAAGAAAATGAAGAGAAAGCAGAACATGTTGCTCATATCTCCTCAGACCAATTCAGCAGTATTCTTAAGGCTCTACAGTCTCAAAGATCACATGAATCTCAAGTACATGTGGCAGGTACATGTTTCTTAACTTGTTCAAATCAAAATTGGATTGTTGACAGTGGTGCTACAGACCATATTTGTTCAAGTCTAGATTTGTTTAAGAATTATAAAGTGTTTGATAAAAGTCCAAACACCATTACTATTGCTGATGGTAGGCATGTGACAGTTGAACATATTGGAACTGTACTCTTTGATAATGGTACAGAGCTGCAGAATGTTTTACATGTGCCCGGGTTGAAGTTTAATCTAATCTCTACTCATAGATTATGTAGAGATTTAAATTGTGAGATAGTATTCACTCATGATAAATGCTTAATTCAGGGACCCACTTTGAGTCAATCAGTGGTGCTTGGTAAAATGGTGTCTGGGTTATATGTTGTTGATGACAAAACTATGTCAAAGACAGAGAAGATACAGAATCAGGAAGTTGCAGTTGCATATGCAGCTAAAGTTGGTAAAATTGCAGAAGATGCAAAACTTTGGCATCTTAGAATGGGACATATGCCTTTCAATAAGTTGCATCTAGTTAATTCTGTTTTCGACAATACAATAGGAAGTGAAGTGATTTGTCAAGTGTGTCATAAAGCTAGGCAGTAGAAAACCATTTTCTGTAAGTTTGTCTTAAGTCAAGAAATGTTTTGAATTACTCCATATAGATACATGGGGACCTTATAAGAATAAAACTCATGATGTTTTTAGTTACTTTCTTACCATTGTAGATGATTTTTCCAGAAATACATGGACATTTCTTATGAAGAATAAAACTGATGCTGTGAGCATTATTTCTGACTTGCTTGTTTTCATTAAGAATCAATACAGCAGCACAGTGTTATGTATAAGGACTGACAATGCCAAAGAGTTATGTGAGGGAGATATTTTGCTTGTGTACAGAAAAAATGGAATTAAACACCAGAAGTCTTGTACTGATTCTCCACAGCAAAATGGAGTCGTGGAAAGGAAGCACAGACATTTATTAGAGACTGCAAGGGCATTATTCTTTCAGTCAAGAGTACCTATAAGGTTTTGGGGTGAATGTTTGTTGACAACTACTCATGTAATCAACAGAATGCCATTGAGTTCAGTAAATTTTGCTTCTCCATATGAGCTATTGAATGGAAAGAAACCAGATCTGAGCCACTTAAAAGTTTTTGGCTGCTTGTGCTATGTATCAACCTTGAAAACTGGAAGAACAAAGTTTGATGAGAGGTCTTCACCTTGTGTTCTATTAGGTTATCCACCTAACCAGAAAGCTTTTAAGGTTTTTGATTTAGAGAAAAACAAAATAATTGTTTCAAGAGATGTATTTTTTTATGAAAAACAATTACCTTTCCACTATGAAACACAAGAGAACACCACAAAATATCCCATTTTCCTTCCCATAAACACACCCTTAGACCTAAATATGAACTATCCCATACCAGAAGCATTTCAAGATTATTCTAATACTGATATTTCTGCAGAAATCAGTAAGTCCAGTTCCTCAAACTTTTTAATTCCACAAAATATACCTCACCCTGTTTCTCAAATAAGACAATCAGACAGACCAAAGAAAAAACCTGCATATTTGGATCAGTATGTGTGTACAACAAATTTCTTGCACAATCATTGGTGTAATATTGTACAATTTGATGCTCTTCCTTTACCAATGAAAGTGCTGATTAATAAGGTCTCAGAAATTTCAGAACCATCTAGTTACTTAGAAGCTTCTCAAGATGCAGGGTGGATAACAGCAATGAAAAGAGAATTAGATGCACTGATTGCAAATGATACATGGGTATTGGTACCTTTGCCAAAAGAAAAAAAACCAATTGGTTGTAAATGGGTTTACAAGGTGAAGCTTAAAGCAGATGGAAGCATTGAGAGGTTAAAAGCAAGGCTGGTTGCTCAAGGATTCACACAAAAATATGGAATTGATTATTTTGAAACCTTTTCACCAGTAGTTAAAATGGCAACTGTGAGATGTCTATTGGCCTTGGCAAGAAGCAAGAAATGGAATTTGTACCAGTTGGACATTAATAATGCATTTTTGCATGGAGAACTCACAGAAGAAGTTTTTATGAGAGTTCCTGAAGGAGTTGACAACCTAAGCAATTATGTTTGCAAGCTTAACAAGTCTTTATATGGACTTAAACAAGCCTCTCGCCAATGGTATGCAAAGCTGAATTCTGAACTGCAGAATATGGGTTATAAACAATCTAAAAACGACTATTCCTTGTTCATTAAAGAGGCTGCTGATGATATCACAATAGCAATAGTGTATGTTGATGATATAATAGTAACAGGCTCAAATGAATCAGAAATATTTTGGTTCAAGGATCATTTACACTCAGTGTTCAGTATCAAGGAGTTGGGAGTTCTGAGTTATTTCTTGGGGATGTAGATCAGTAGATTGCAAAAAGGTATTGTCATGACACAAAAGAAATTCACCAAGGAGTTGCTTCTAGATTGTAATATGGATGTATAAAAGGCTGCTAAAACCCTTTTACGAGCAAATGTGAAGCTTATGATTGATGAAGGAGAGTTGTATGCAGATCCTGAGCATTATAGGAAGATAGTAGGGAAATTGAATTTTTTGAGCCACACAAGACCAGACTTGTCGTTTTCTGTACAAACTCTGAGTCAATTCATGCATCAACCAAGAGTGCATCATGTGCAGGCATTGAATCATGTACTAAGATATGTTTCTCACACCTTGGGTTAAGGAATTATTTTGTATGCTATAGATCGCTTGACTCTAACAGCATATTCAGACTCAGACTGGGCAGCATGCCCCAACACTAGAAGATCGGTGACAGGATATGTATTGTTATTGGGTAAATCTCCAGTATCTTGGAAATCTAAGAAGCAATCAACAATTTCCAAGAGCTCCAGTGAAGCTGAATATCGAGCAATGGCTTCAGCATCTTCAGAAACGACTTGGTTGGTCAGGCTCCTCACTGAATTGGGTGTAACAGACCTGAAACCAGTAACTTTACATTGTGATAATCAAAGTGCTATTCACATTGGTAAAAATCCTGTATTTTACGAACGTACCAAACACATCGAAATAGATTGCCACTTTACTCGTGAAAAAGTTCTTGAAGGATTGATTCAACTAACATACACTCCTTCAACAGAACAGCTTGCAGATATCATGACAAAAGCTTTGGGATCATTACAGCATAACAAGCTGAAGTCCAAGCTAGGAATGTATCTAGATACAGTTCCTAGCTTGAGGGGGGATGTTGATGATAACAGCCATCATGCCAAATCAGATGATACGACAACAGTGATCAGGGGTAGTATCGTCAACAATAGTCAGGGGTAGTATTGTAATAACAGAACAATGTTTTGTTTCTTCTTTGTATAAAAGTCTCTGTGTCAATTGTTATTCTTGATTCCTTTCCCGTATGATCAATTAATCAATAAAATCTCTTCTTTCCTTCCTGCTTTATATCTTCAATCAAAGATCTTCACTGAGAATTTTATCAGCAATAATGACACATGATATAAAATGCTTATAAATGAGTATATTGTATGATGACTACATATTTACATTAATAGAAATAAATTAATTACGATAATTACCCCAATTTGTGCCCCATTTTTCATATATACCATTTTTCATATTTTATAAGTGATTGGCTTTTAATAAAATAACCTCTTCAGTTACATTTATATATACATTTTATTAGAAATGTACAAAATTTTGTTTTTCAAAATACCACCCAAAAAATTAAATCCCTTAAATATTCTATATCTAAAATGCTCCCTACGAGGAACTGTCTCATTTATTTTTACCAAATCTTTTAAAAAATATAAGTTGATTGACATAATTTAAAGTTGCTAAATTAAATATGAATTTCTCTAAAATAAATATGAGAAGTATGCTTAAGATAAAATGAAAGCCAAAACTATTATGCAAGTTAAGAAAATGGCGTTTAAACTTAAAAAAATGTCCAAAATACATTAAATATGAACTTGATAAAGAAGTTGCTAGTTGGCACCATGGTACATATCAAAGAACAAGTCCCCTTTATTTTATTACATACTTTCTATCCCTTCAAGATTAATACAATAACTCTTCAAACAATGTGCTGATTAATTGTTTGAACCAGTGCCTTGCTTTGTAGAGGTGAACCCTTCTTCCGTTTATTGGCTGCAATGGTCTTGCGTTGTACCTTGCATCCTACCAAAAATCCAAAATTCGCAAAAAAAAATATAACATTTTATAAAAATCATTGCCAGAGTCCTTATTTCAACAATTAGCTAAATTTTTTTTTTTTAACATTTTCTAATGCAACTTACATCGTGGACTGCGTCCCGCAGCAATTCCAATTGTTCATTTGATACAGTTCCAATCTTCAAACAAGAAAAATAATGTAAACCATTAGAACGAACATGACTGAATCAAAATAAATTTCTTCAAAGTGAAATTGCAATTTTAATCTGATACCATAATAGAAATATTTTACGTGAATTTAAAATATAAAAATAATAAATTAATTTACAATGGTATATATTCTATTAATATGTTTACTTAGTAGTTACCTTAGTTTCAACGGTCCAAATTACACCTTCATTACAAGCAGGGGTGGTAAGTGAGCCCATGTATCTGTAATACATATTTCCCGGTTTCTGCACGGCTAATGGATTTACTAATCCAACTATTATTTCATTTGTATTATTACTTGATATTTCTCTTAATTCTGCTTCTACCTGCAGTATCATCATGCATTAAGATCCATAATTAATTATTATTAGGATTATCAAGTCAAATTACAGAATTCCAAACACTTGACTTAAAATTCCAACCACTAAAACAGTGGGAATTATGTTATTTAGCCTTAGCTGTAGACATTACACTTTGATGGCCGTAATTCTAAAAAAAATAAAAAATATTAAGAACGTAATTCATAAAAGGCCTAATTTTTAGGATTATAATGAGCAAATAATTCATTAATTAAAGGCAAAATTTTTTTACCGAGGAAAGGAAAGGATCTGGCTGGCCGAGGTCGTATAGAAATCCAATTACTGCAATGCTGTTATCTGGACCTTGATGAACAAAGTGCCCTTCCAAAGGATACCTATCATTTTATTTAGTGTACATAATACGTCATAAAATTCTACAAAACAATTAACATGTTTTTAATCAAATGACCTAAGTATGTTCGAGCCGAATTGGCACGAGTCGGAGTCAATAAAATTTACTTAGAAGGAGAGTGGCAGGGACATAACCAAAAAGTATTGCACAGACCTCTTTCCGTTTATTGCATGCTCTGAAGGAGAGTGCCAGTGACAATTGAGAAGCACATACTCAGTACCATTCAATCGAATTTTGCTTTTTCCATTTAGCCACTCAAGCTGCATGACCACAAATTAATCACTTTTATGTTTGGAAAATCCATATAATTAATACCAAGAATTTATAAATATGGTAAAAGCTAATGTATAGTTAACATGAATAATACTCCCTCCGAACCAATTTAGATGTGTCATTTGCTTGGGCACGGTTATTAAGGATGGCGTGGGGTCCATTAAAAAGGGTAAGTAGTAAAGGGTAAATAGTGAAGGGTAAGTAGTAAAGGGTAAATAGTGAAGGGTAAGTAGTGAAGGGTAGTTGGGTAAGTAAGGTACATGGGGGTATATTCGTAATTACTTGTGTGAACTAAGAATATTTAGGTAAAAAAAGATTGACAAAAATTGAAATGGGACAACTAAAAAGACTTTGCTAAATAAGAAAATAGGACAACTAAATTGATTCGGAGGAAGTAATATATAAGGAAATAAAATAAAAATAAATACAATGTAATATATTACGTGATTTTGTAGATGATAAGAGTCAAATCTCATCATAATTATTGTAAAATAGAAACACTCAACTATTAAACTAATTCATAATTTTCTTATTCAAAATTTTCTTATTCAAGTCTAATACCATACAAAATACTCATCATCATCAAGTGTTTTGGTTAGAAGACAAACAATTTCTATCCATGTATACTCCCTCCATACCCATACAAAATATTTTATAAAGTTAGTAGAAAATGTATGGGGATTATAATCCATATAAAAATGTTAAAATAAAGTTTGTGGAAAGATATATAAAAATCATAAACATTATTAAAATATTACAATGGGAACAGATAAGGTTAATTTTGTTTAAAATTTGTGATATAAATAGAAATATTATTTATTGGAACAACAAATTGAATAACAGAATTAAATTTCACCATTATTTTTATAGTAGTTAAAGTTGAGAATTTGAGAATGACTACTCAAACCTTGTCATTTTCAAATTTTCATTTATGATTTCATAATTTAAATCCATAATTTAAAATGAAATATTTGTTCCCAAACACCACCTTAAAGAACCGATGGAGTTATATTTACTAACCTTGATATCATGACCTCTATTTTTTAGCTTGGCTAGACCGTGAAAATAAGACCTTGAAATTTCCTGAGGGTATGGAACTGGTTGTACTATCCAAGGCAATAAATCGATGGGGGACTGTAATTGGCCGGTGTTACATGTCGCCCATTCTTCCTTGATGTTCCCCCAATTTTCTGGCCCTTTTTTATCTCCTTCAATGTAATTGAATTCTGACTCATCCTCTGCCAATTTTTCACTAAAAAACTTAAATTTTTTTATTTACATAATATAATAAAAAAAACATGTTATTAATAAAATAATTTGTAATATATAATTAAAAAAATTATCATATATTTAAATCAAATGTTGCAGTATAATAGTATTTTGCTAAGCTCATTTGACATACCAACTTCTTGAGCTAAAATTGAGGTTGCAAGTGACAAGAAAAGGAGAAGGGAGATCATTATTAAGGACTTGATATTTGATGATTTCATCATTTTCTTATGTTATTAAGCAAGAATTTGCCAAATTATTTTTGTGTATACACTCCTTTTACTAGGAGTATAGTGTCTTTAATTAGAGAATGCATAATATTACTAGGAGTACTACCTATTTATAACCAAGTAAAGCTTGGGTACTTAGTCCTTTTTCACTTATTAATGATAATGTTGTGAATTTATTTGTTGAAATATAAGAAATGAATCTCCTCAATTCAAACATAAAGAAGAAAAGATAATTTATTTATAAATTTAAAGGAATTTCACTACTAAAATCAACTGGTAGTAGTAAGAGTTACTATTAAAGTTTATAAAGTGGTATTACTTTTTTCTTTTTTTTTTTGATATGAGACAACTTACATATGAATATAATGGGCATTTCAACATGAGTTAAACGAAATTTTATAAAGTTTTTTACTTAATTGTTATGGTTTCATATGAAAATCTAATTTAGTGTTTGACAGATCCATAAAATAGATTTGGATTTGAGGCAATATCACTCTTATATTTTAAAACTATTTGATTTCAAATAAATTTCTTATTCCCAAACACAATCTAAATAAAAAATCTGAAACTAACACGAGTTGGATAATCATTTTTACATACTCAACTTTAAATATTTTTTAAGGTACGGGTGAAAATGTAATTGACACAAATTATAATTTAATTTTTTTTATTTGACGAACACTGAATTTGACCCAATTTTTAAATTTTCAAATGAAATTATTATTCACAAACACAACATAATAATTATTTTTAGTAAAAATTAACACTAAAACTCATTCTCATTATAGCAGTGGTTGATAATACTAACCAAACATTCCTTTAGTTCATCAATGTTCTTCAATTAGGTACCTAAACCGCACAATAGAAAAGATAATACTAATATAACAATACTAGAACAATTTAAATTTGTTTCTTAGCCAAACGAGTATTTAGTTTACATTGGCACATCTCCTGTAAATTGAATTAAAAAACATCTTGAGGAATTAGGTGATAATTTACAAAAGACGTGTAGTATTGTTAAACTACTAGTAATATATAATATATTATGTACTCAATGACAATTATAGATTTGAATTCAAGTGTTAAATGTAGGTCATTGGTGGAAGGGAAAAATTAGAAGATCATCGAAATCATATTTTATTTTGAAAAATAATACTCCTTCCACATCATTTTAATTGTCATATTTTCTTATTTGACAAAATCATATTAAGTGTCACATTTTTATTTTTGTCAATCTTTTTTTTACCTAAATATCCTTAGTTCACACACGTAATTACAAATATACCTCTATGTACTCTACTTACCCAACTATCCTTCACTACTTACCCTTTACTACATACCCTTCACTACTTACCCAACTATCACCTTTTTCATGGACCCCACACTACCCTTAATAACCGTATCCAAGCAAATGGGACAACTAAAATGGTGTGGAGGGAGTACTTGCTTTCCAATTGAAAATACATAAGTTTAGATTATAAAATAGGTAAATATGTTGAAAACTAAAATTAATAAATGTAATAAATCTTTGGAGAATATTTCAATCAAATTTAAACAAAGTTACCTATTTTATAATCTTAACTAACTCGTATATTTAATATATACTCAATTCTAACATCTTAGATTTGAAAGTCATGAGTGTGTGTGTGCTTCCGAGATTTTTCAGTTAAAAGTCATAAAATAGTGTGAACAAAGTCTTAAAAGCTGGATATTATATATTTCTTCTATTCTGATATAGTTGTTATATTACAATCACATTAATATTATTCATATTTCAAGTTTATTTTATATATTGCGACTAATTTATAAAAAAAATTAAATCAAGTGAGATTTTATTTGAATCTTTTACTAGCATATTTTCATAATATTAATTTTTTATAATATTTTAGTAATATTCAAATGTACATATGCAAAACGTTGTGATATGATATAGTTGGATTGACAGCAACACAACATATTGCATATTTGCATTCAACATCATAAATTCATCTAAAGGAAAGGACAATAATCAATAATCAATAGTGAATAGTCAAATTGCCACCTTGCAATCCAACGTATATCGAAGCAAGGGCGATAATTCCGGTATACATGAAAAAAACGTTTAAGTTGGGAAGGTCAGAAGCCGACGAACAATAAGGCGCCGATATTAGAACGGTCGCCTTTCCATCACCAAATTTGAAAGTCGGTCTTAGAATGGCGGTCAACAAGTTAGAAATAGATATTGTTAGACACTCAGCAATATAATTAAAAAATGTAATTAATTTATATTTTTAATGTCATAATTGTTAGTTTTTATTTTGAATTTCACTAAATTTAGTATTACTGATATAGCTCATTGCGATGCTGCATGTGTGATCTAGCATTTCAGAAGGTTCCATAGAAGAACAAGCCAAAGCCAAATAATTGACTCTGTTGTTTTTTAAACCTTCCAGTAATAAAAAGAAGTGGTTATCATAAAGTATTATTTGATGTATAAATACCTTAGTTGATCATCTTTGTATCGGGCATTCATTCTCACAATATTCATCATTAATAATCTCTCAAAACTCTCTTTCTCTATCTTCTTTCTTTCTTCAAAGACAATTCTTCAGTAAATCTGAGAATTGTAACATGATATCAAAGTATAAAAGATCTGCTATATCATACCTTCCGCATAAATTTCTCATCAATTACTAGAATTGTATCAAGATTCTGATCAAAATCAGAATTCATTTTCTTTGTTTTCCAGTTCAAATTCTCAGAATATTGAACTATTTTCTACCATACTCTTTTTTGAATTGTTCCACATTTTTTTTCTTATTCATCAAAATGTTTGAATCAAACTACACTTCACAAAATTCCACTCAAAATCCAATTGCAGATCCGAATTCTGTATATTACATTCATCCGAATGAAAATCCTACTGTTTCTTTGGTCTCAGAGAAATTTAATGGTGATAACTACGCAGATTGGAAGAGAGCTATGATTATTGCTTTTATTGATGGAAACCTGATTAAGCCTGAAATCACTGATCTTCTCTTCAAAGCTTGGGAGAGATGCAACAACATGATAATCTCATACTTATTGAGATCTGTGGATAATACAATAGCAATGAGTGTTTTGTATTTCTCCACTGCCTATGAGATCTGGAAAGATCTTGAAGATCGCTATTCAGTGATATCTGGACCGCGATTGTTTTCTCTATAACAGAATCTGAGCAAGATTAGTCAAGATGACAGTTCTGTTGCTGTATTTTTCACAAAGATTTTGCATTTGGGATCAGATCAGTGCTGCAAATCCTATACCAGTCTGTACATGCAATGGTTGTTCATGCAATTTAATTAAGAAATTTCTCAAGAATCAGCAAGATGAAAGATTAGTACAATTTCTTATGAAATTGGAAGGCAAACACAACGTAGTCAGAACTAATATTCTAATGATGAATCCTCTTCCAACTATTTCTGTTGCCTACAACTTGCTGATACAAGATGAGAGACAGCAGGAGATAGCAGAAGTATACAACAAACATTTTACCATGGCATTCACTGCTGAAGATGGAATCAAAGGAGAAACAAGTAGATCAACAACTTTCAAGAGAAACAACTTGTTAGGTGAATATTGCAAAATGACAAACCATACAGTGAACAAGTGCTACAAGCTAAATGGCTATCCAAAGAATGATAAGAACAGCAAGGCAACAAGAGAAAAAGAGTGGCAGCTGTGACTTGTGAAGATGAGTCAAGTGATGAACAAGATCAGGAAGTTGTTTTGTACAAGAAATTGGTGAATCTGATCAAACAAAGCAAGCATTATGATGATGTTCAGGCTACAGAAAGGGCCAACATGGCAGGTAACAATGCTTGCTTAATCTCTTGTTTCAATTCAAGATGGATAATAGATAGTGGAGCCACTGATCACATCTGTTCTAGCCTGGAATTATTTGATAGCTACAATATCTTTGACAAATCACCTAATAAGATAACAGTGGCTGATGGAAAGAAATTAAAGATAGAAAACATTGGAACTGTAACATTTGGAAGTGGTATCATACTCAAAAATGTGCTTCATGTACTAAGATTACAGTTCAACTTGATTTCAACACATAAATTGTGTAAGGACATGGATTGTGACATAGTTTTTACACATGATAAGTGTATGATCCAGGATCATTCACAGAGAAGTACCCTGGTTCTTGGTAATCTGGACTCAGGATTTTATGCAGTAAGAAATGATGATGTCAGGACGAGAAATTCAGTCAACATTGCTGTTACAGTAGAACTGAAGTTGATGCATTTAAGGTTGGGTCATATACCATTCAATAGGCTGTAGTTTGTTGATGATAGCCTAGCAAATAAGAATTGTCTAGACTGTGCTTGCCAAATTTGTCCTAGAGCAAAACAAGCTAGAAGTTCATTCCCCAAAGTAGGAAGTAGAAGTAAAAATTGCTTTGACTTGTTACATATAGATGTCTGGGGTCCTTACAAAGTCAGAACTCATAATAATTGTACATATTTCTTGACAATTGTTGATGATTTTTCGAGACATACTTGGACTTTCATGATGAGAAATAAAAGTGATTCAGTTGAAATTCTAGATTTTCTTATTGCATTTATACATAATCAATTTGATGTTATTGTGAAAACAATAAGGAGTGATAATGCTAAAGAGCTTTGTGAAGGAAGAATTTTAGATGTATATGGAAAGTTTGGGATTTTGGATTAAAGAAGCTGCACTGATACTCCACAACAGAATGGGGTAGTGGAAAGTAAGCACAGACATCTTCTTAAAATAGCAAGGGCACTTTATTTTCAATCTAAAGTTCCATTAAAGTTCTGGGGGGAATGCTTGCTTATTGCTACTCACTTGATCAACAGAATGCCTTTGAGTTCCATAGAAAATAAATCACCTTATGAAAAGGTGTATGGAATGAGACCTAATATTGATCACCTAAGGGTCTTTGGTTGCTTGGTTTATGCCTCAACTCTAAAGGCAAATAGATCCAAATTTGACTCAAGAGCCATACCTTGTGTCATGATGGGGTACGAGACAGGACAAAAAGGATACAAACTTCTGAATTTAGAAACAAACAAACTGTTTGTTTCAAGAGATGTCAAATTTCATGAGAAACATTTACGCTTTCACTTCTCTGATTCCCCTCAAACTCCTTTAAATCCTATTTTCCAACCTAGCCATACACCCTTCAATCTAGCAGAAGATCAGTCTTTACCAGATGCTTTCATTCTGCCCACAACAAAAACAGACCCTCATGCAGAAACCATACCTATCATACCTGAAACAGAACAGAATATGCAGAACATGCAAACACCTCATACACCTAACACAGACAATATTTTTGAAGAAACCTCCCTCACTCCAAACATACTTGTTCCACAACCACACCCACCAAATCTTATCACCAATTTACCTGATAAAAGACCACATAAAAGGCCTGCTTGGATGGATGACTTTGTTTGTGTTGCTTATAATGACACACAACACTCTTGTAACATTGTTCAGTTTGAAGAAATACCAGCACCCTGTAAAGCATTCATATCTCAGATATCTGTTCTTTCTGAAACCGCAACCTACTTTGAGGCTGCACAACATCCTGAATGGGTAACAGCAATGCAGAAGGAAATAGAGGCTCTCACTGCAAACAACACTTGGGAAGTTACAGACCTACCTAAAGAGAAAAAGGTTATTGGATGTAAGTGGGTTTACAAGGTAAAACTGAAGAAGGATGGATCATTGGAAATGTACAAGGCGAGGCTTGTGGCAAAGGGGTTTACACAAAAGTTTGGAGTGGATTATGCAGAGAGTTTTTCCCCTGTAGTCAAAATGGCTACCATCAGATGCTTACTAGCTATAGCATCTGCTAAACAATGTCCCTTGTATCAACTTGACATAAACAACGCCTTCTTACATGGTTCACTTGATGAAAAAGTCTACATGAAAATGCCACACGATATTCCTAATCCAGAGAACAAAGTATGCAAGTTGCTCAAGTCTCTCTATGGGTTGAAACAGGCTAGTAGACAATGGTTTGCCAGGCTAACTGTTGAATTACAACAGAAGCATTTTACACAAAGCAAGAATGACTACTCTTTGTTTATATACAAAGACAATGTGGATCTGTGCATTGTTGCTGTTTATGTGGATGATATCATCCTCACAGGCACAATACAACAATTCTTAATGACCTCAAGTTACACCTACATACTGTCTTTAGCATCAAGGATTTGGGTGAATTGAGTTATTTCCTTGGTATTGAGGTCTCCAGGGTTAATACAGGAATCATATTAACACATAGAAAGTTCACTAAAGAGCTCCTTGAGAATTGTGAAATGGATGTCTCTAAATCAGCAAAAACTCCTTTGCCAGTTAACCTCAAATTATTGGCAGATGAAGGAGACTTTTATCATGATCCTGCACAATATAGATGTCTAGTGGGCAAATTAAATTTTCTTACACATACAAGACCAAACATTTCTTTTGGGGTGCAAACACTTAGTCAATTTCTTCAAAGTCCTAGAATTTAGCATGCTAAGGCTCTCTCCTATATGTTAAGATACCTAGCTGGCTCTATAGGTCAAGGTATTTTACTCCAGTCTGGTGATGAGCTATCTCTGCAAGGTTTTTCAGATTCAAATTGGGCCTCTTGTCCAAATACAAGGAGATCTGTTACAGGTTACATCATGCTTCTAGGAAAGAGTCCTATATCATGGAAATCTAAGAAGCAATCTACTATTTCTAGATCTTCCTCTGAAGCAGAATACAGAGCTTTAGCCTCAGTAGCCTCTGAGATCACTTGGATAGTGCGTTTATTGTCTGAATTGGGTATTCAAAATTTGAAACCTATTAGACTTTGTTGTGACAATCAATCAGCCATTCACTTGGGCAAGAATCTAGTTCATCATGAAAGAACAAAGCATGTTGAATTGGACTGTCACTTTACTAGAGACAAAGTATTGGAGAGATTATTGGAGCTTGTCTATATCCCTACCATTGATCAGCTAGCAGACATTCTAACTAAGTCTCTTGCTTCTCCTCAATTCTACAGGTTACTTTCCAAGCTGGGTGTTCAATCTGTTGATTCAACCACCAGCTTGAGGGGGTATTACTGATATAGCTCATTGCGATGCTGCATGTGATCTGGCATTCCAGAAGGTTCACAAAGAAGTGGTTATCATAGAGTATTATTTGATGTATAAATACCTTAGTTGATCATCTTTGTATCGGGCATTCATTCTCACAATATTCATCAATAATAATCTCTCAAAACTCTCTTTCTCTATCTTCTTTCTTTCTTCAAAGACAATTCTTCAGTAAATCTGAGAATTGTAACATTTAGTGACACTTTATTTGGATTTTAGTGACATATATAATTGACACTATAGTCTATAGTGACTTTATTATGTCTAATGTTGCAAAAAAATTTAGTATTATGATTTTTTATTATGTTGCTAAATGATTCAATAAATGTCACTAAATCCATTATATACAACATCAGAAATTACAATAATGACGTTTAAATAAAATATCACTAAAAAACCCCACTAAAAATATGTTATGTTGTAGTGACAATTATACTAGTTACTATAGAATCATCAATTTATTTTTGTAAATGATTTTCTTTAGGTGATTTGGTATTATGGACTTACAAAGGGGCATCGGGTGCTATGGCTCAAGCCTCTACCAGAATAAATTCTTTTTTTGAAATATTCAAGAAAAATAGATTGAACGATCAAAAACTTTAGTTAAAGACTCTACAAAAAAAGTATTAATTGTACATATTAATACAATACATAAGTCAAAAGCACTGAACAATCATCCTCTACATGCCGGATAACTAGTTTTTCTTTCCTTGTCTTTTCATTGCTTAACATGTTTTCTAAACTAGAAGGCATACATTTGAAGGTTTGATAATATTAAGAAATTAAAAATAGAAATTGTGAATATCAAGTATGTACTTTAAATCATATAATTATTTTATATATTAATTATATCATTAATATCTATAATGTGGAACTTCAAAAAAAAATCTATAGCATGAGATATGTAATATGTTTTTTACAATATATATTGACCCTATGTTAAATTAGTTGTGTTCTCGCCATAGTTGTAATAAAAATCTAACCACAAATAGATTTCAAAATAACAAACCTTAACAATTACTTTTTATTTTAGTTTGTTCAACTCATTTTGCATTCTTTTGATAATGGAGTCTATTTATCATTTTTTTAATTTCATTCATATATTATTTTTTTTTTCATTTTAACAACTCATTTGTAAGATCCACTTACTTTTTCTCTTATCGATCAACTCATTTTACCTCTATATTAATTTTACACAAAAGGCAAGTAGTCCTAATAGAAAAGAACAAAAAAATAGTCCATTCTATTTAACTTAGGTATTCCATTTACTTTTGGAACACTATTCATCGATCATTTTTATACTGTATTTTATTTTTAATATATAAGTTAAAACATAGTCATGTACTCATGTAGGATTTTATTTGATTCGTTTCAATGTGCAGTTTATTTGTATCAACTTTTTATAATTTTTAGTTATACATAATTAGATATATTAAAAATTAAATAAGTGTATTGTATATAGTGTATAAAGTAAATAAGAGGGAATACATTGTATCTATAAAGTTATTATTGCATATATATATATATATATTACACGTGGAAGGCAAAAGGGTCTTTCATTTATTGGCGGACATAGTATTTGTAATGCCTATACCCATATGGTTTCATATAACTGTTTTAAATATGTTTATTAATGATAAATAAGAAGACAATAGTATACAGGTTTTATTTTTTGTAAGAGCATTATTAAGAATTAAGATACATGGGAATGAAGCCCAAGTTTGGGTATATAGATATTATGTATTGGGCACAAAAGGTTTAGCTGAAGGCTGAAACTAGGGAAATCTTGTATCATAGAGGTTCAACATTCTTCCATTTATTGGTTGCAATGGCCTTGCATTTCCACTTGTACCCTGTCAAACCCACAAATATGTATGTTATACTAATTAATGAGTATGAAAAACAATATGCATCTATATACTGGAAAATTTAAATTCGGTAAAATCCTTATCTCTATGTGTAGAAATTAACTTGATCTGTTACTATTTTAAAATTGCTTAAAATTAAAATGAATGTATAATAAAATTAAATAATTATTTATAACTCCATTTCTTTGTATTTACAATTGAAATTGACTTATTATAATGGAGGAATGTCACTTTCAGTGAAAATTTAAAAAAACAAAAGGATCAAAATTTATTATTTAAATTTTGCAACAACATCATACACTAGTGATCGGGCTATATGGGTTAGTTTTTAAGATTGGACACTTACGTCACCAAGAGCTCCCCGAAGCAATTTCACTTGTTGCCGTGAAACAGTTCCAACCTGGGTAAATAAAAGGATGTAAATCATGAGATTAAACAAAAATAACTTAAAATTAAGAGGACAAGAAATATATGAACAATATCAATAATACACAATTAAAAAATCTGTAAGCGTCAAACTATATAATTAAGTAATAAGAACAACTATAAAAGTAGGCCGCTGGGTTAGGACCCCATTAGTCATTCAGTCCCATGTGGCGTCGCTAGTTCATTGACAACAAAAATTTGTATAAAAAATGGAAATAAAATCATTAAAAGTTGACTTTTTAGTCAAAATTTTAAATAGTTAGTATGAGTAAGACCTTTGATTTTTTTTTAAACCAAATTTTTGGTAATTTCACTCAAATAAGCAATAACCAATAAACAAAATTATCAAAAAACTTCAATTTAAATTAGCTCATACAACTTTTTAGTAACCAAAAAGAACACCAAAGTCTAAAACTATCAGTTATTCAAATAAGCTAGTAGCAAATTTATTTGAAATAAATAATTTATAAGCCAAATGAAAAAAAAATTTCAAGTCAAATTAAAAAGTTATTTTTGACTTTTTTTTTTTTATCAATTTTTAAATTGTTTGACTATATTTTTATAATAATCAATGAATAATAAATAACTAAAATCAACTAATATATTTATTATAATTTACTTATACAATTGTTTTAACGATCAACAAAATCATTTAATATTTTCAACTGTTCAAACAAGTTAATAAAATTCGCTAACACTAATAACAAATTGTAAAACAATGAAAGAAGCAAAGTTGCACTTACAGTTGTTTCGACGGTCCACCAGACCGGTTCAGAACAAGGAGGAGTAGTGAGTGAGCCAATATATTTATAATACTGGAAACCTCCCATCCGCACCGTAGATGGATCAGTTTTACCGCCCTTTAGTTCTGCTGTCTCATGCGAAATTTTTTTTCTTATTTTATCTTCAATCTATTTCGTTTTTTGGACAATATATTGTTAGTATTGCGATATTATTGTGTAAATATTGCGATATTATTGTGTAAATATCTCATATGATGGGGTTAAGGTAATTTAGGAATAATTACTTATTTAGTTACGATATTTTAGGAGCATTTCCTAAATTATCTTTTGCCTAATTTAACTTTCATTGTATTATATATAAAGAAGGAGTACATAATACAACGTATGATTTTTCGGGTGCGTACCATTAATTTCTACATGGTATCGGAGCTTTTTTTTTCCAAATTTTTTTCAAACTTGTGCGTGTCCTTTTCCAATTCCCAATTGTGCCATTAATTGTGCCCCTTTCATAACCAAATTCCACTTTCCCAATTGTGCCGTCTTTCCCGATTCCCTAACCTAATTTCAAACAATCAGTTCTTCTCCTCTGTGCTTTACCTTTCTCTGTGCTTTCCATAATCTTATTCCATTATCTGTGCTTTTTTCTGTGCAATCATGATGGCCGGCGATTCACCCTCTCCACCGCCTCTGTTACAAATTCCGTCTACTTCACCATTTTATCTCGACCCACAAGATCGGCCGGGAGATTTTATTACTAATATTCGTTTAAAGCTTGCTAATTTCAATGAATGGTCTCACGCCATTCGTATTGCGTTGTGCTCTCGGCGGAAATTCGGATTTCTGGACGGTTCAATTATGAGTTTCGTTCCACCGTCTACGAAGGATGATTGGGTGACAATCCATTGTATGCTTGTTTCTTGGCTCATGAATACTATTGACTCGGAGGTAAAATCAATGCTCTCTAATTATGATAATGCTAAAAAGTTGTGGGATGATTTACACGAACGATTTTGTCTTGTTAATGGTCCTCGTATTCAACAACTAAAATCTGAAATTAATAGCTGTGAACAAACGAAAACTATGTCTGTAGGTGCTTATTATAGCAAATTATCTGTTTTATGGGATGAATTGGACAAACATGAGCCTCTGATTAGTTGTATTTGTGGAAATTGTTTGTGTGATGTTGGTAAGCAACACGCAACACGTCGTGATGCAGATCGTCTTCACCAATTTTTACTTGGTTTATATTCTGAATATTATGCATCCTTGCGCTCTAATTTGTTGTCTCAAGATCCCTTGCCCTCGTTAAACAAAGCTTTTCAATCTGTTGCACAAGATGAAAGAGTGCGTGGCATTACTAGGATCAAAATAGATTCCCAACAGTCCCAGCAGCAACCCAACTCGGCTCTTGGGTTTGCTGTCCATGTCACAGCAACAAGAAAGGGTCGTGGTCCTAATGGCAGTAGCTCTAGTGTGCCGGTGTGTGATAAATGCAATAAGCGCGGGCACGATATCTCTCAATGTTGGAATGATAAAATTTGTGATCATTGCAAGAAGAAGGGACATGTTAAAAGTGCCTGCTATGAGTTACATGGCTTCCCGGAGGGTTACACACCTCGTGAAACAAGAGGGGTTCAGTCTTCTACGGGATTTGGAAAGGGCTCTAACCCACGTGCAAATGCTATTGTTTCAGTCCCAGCTTCCCCTGTTTCAACAAATTCAAGTGCTCAATTGTTTACTGCCGAACAGTGGAAAGCAATCACTGGATTATTTGGTAATAGTACATTTCCAGATAACCGATTGAATGGTAAGTTTGACAGTTCTTCTTGGATCATTGATACTGGTGCTACTCATCATGTAACTGGTAACAAATCTTGGTTATTTGATGTTCATTTCATATCTTGTCCTGTTGGTTTACCTAATGGAGAAACAGTATCTGCTACAATGGAAGGGTCAGTCCGGTTGTCGAATACAATCACTCTTATTCATGTTCTTTATGTGCCAAACTTAAGCTGCAACTTACTGTCGGTATCTCAACTTAATGATAATTTACAAACTATTGTCCAATTTAATTCTTTTATGTGTGCAATACAGGACCAAGCGAAGAAGCTGATTGGAATGGGAGTTAGGCGAGATGGACTGTTCTACTTTAGCAAACTAGACGTGATGCCATCAGTATCTGCGGTGGAAGCTTCTTCAACCTTGGAGTTATGGCACAGACGTATGGGTCATCCTTCCGAGAGAGTAGTTAAGTTACTTCCTCATGTTAGTAACAATAAAAGTAGTTTGAATAATGGATGTGAAGTGTGTTTTCGAGCAAAGCATCATAGAGACAAATTTCCCTTGAGTGAAAATAGAAGTTCTAGGATTTTTGAGAAAATACATTGTGATTTGTGGGGTCCTTACAGGCATGTTTCGTCTTGTGGGGCTCGTTATTTTTTAACTATTGTTGATGATTATTCCCGAGCCGTATGGCTTTATTTATTGGTTGATAAAACTGAAGTGTTTCGTTCGTTTATGACATTTGTAGCCATGGTTGATAGACAATTTTCTCACAAAATTAAAATTGTTCAAAGTGATAATGGCACAGAATTTAATTGCTTATTTGATTATTTTTCCGCCATGGGTATACTGTTTCAATCATCTTGTGTCGGTACCCAACAACAAAATGGGCGGGTTGAGAGGAAACACAAACATATCTTGAGTGTTGGGAGGGCTTTACGGTTTCAAGCAAATTTACCTATTTATTTTTGGGGGGAATGTGTACTTTCTGCGGCTCATCTTATTAATCGCACCCCAACTCCTCTCTTACAAAATAAAACTCCTTTTGAAATTTTATTTCAAAAACCTCCCATGTTCGATGCCATTCGCACCTTTGGTTGCTTGTGTTTTGCTCATAATTAGAAAACACAGGGTGATAAGTTTGCTAGTCAAAGTCGCAAATGTGTGTTTGTGGGATATCCGTTTGGTCAAAAGGGGTGGCATGTGTATGATCTCGATGCTAAAGTTTTTTTTGTCTCTCGGGATGTGAAATTTGTGGAAGAAGTTTTTCCTTTTCGTAGTCCGGAAGATATTAATATAGATCCTCATATTGGTGACTATAATGGTGATGTGCATGATGATTTTGCGGATTTTCGTATGATTGATGTGGTATATGAAGATGAACGCGATTTGTGTATGCAAAGCACGTTGCCGGATATTCGTCATACAGGCAATACGCGGGTACAGGAACCACAAAGCACTGGCACCCCCCAGCAGCAGCCCTCCCCAGCTACTGATCTGCTCACTGGAGAGGCTGCCAGTGCTCCCTCTCAATTGCTGCCTATTTCGGGAGGGTCTCAAACTCAATCCAGTGATGCTGCCAGTTCCCTTGACCAATGTATTGAACCAGTCTTAGGTCGTGGGATGCGTGAAAGAATCCCAAATGTGAGACATCGGGACTATGTTGCTCATCATGTGTTTGCTAATGGTCCATCTCCCTTCACTTCTTCTTCAAATCACTCTTCCGGTACCTCGTATCCTTTAGCACACTATATTAAATGTGACAATTTTTCTGTGAATTATCTAACATTTGTTGCAGCTATTGTTAAGAGTGATGATCCAAAATCATTCAAAGAAGCTATGAAGTTCGAAACTTGGAGAAAGTCCATGAAAGAGGAAATACAAGCGTTAGAAGATAATGGAACTTGGACTCTAGAACCTCTACCACCGGGTAAGCGTGCTCTAGGTAGTCAGTGGGTCTATCGTACTAAGTTCAAGTCTAATGATGATATAGAAAGATTGAAGTCTCGTTTGGTTGTGTTGGGAAATCATCAACAAGAAGGGATTGATTACAACGAAACTTTTGCTCCAGTGGCCAAAATGGCAACTGTTCGGGCGTTTCTTGCTATTGCAGCATCCAAAAATTGGGAATTTCATCAGATGGATGTCTATAATGCCTTTCTTCATGGCGATTTAAATGAAGAAGTTTATATGAAACTTCCTCCCGGGTTTGAAACCTCCGACAACTCCTTAGTTTGCAGACTACGAAAGTCCTTATACGGTCTTAAACAAGCTCCTCGTTGTTGGTTTGCGAAGCTTGCTTCCGCTTTAAAAGAGTATGGTTTTCTTCAATCTTATTCAGATTACTCTTTATTTACATTTACTAAGGCCAGCATTCAAATAAACGTTTTAGTATATGTAGATGATCTTGTTATATCTGGTAATCATTCCGCTGCTCTCTGTGCTTTCAAGGCTTATCTCAATGACTGTTTTAAAATGAAGGACTTAGGTCCTTTAAGATATTTTTTGGGAATTGAGGTGGCTCGTAGCTCTGCAGGTGTGTTTTTGTGCCAGAGAAAGTACACTCTTGATGTTATTTCTGAAACAGGGCTGTTAGGAGCTAAGCCAAGTGGTTTTCCCATTGAGCAAAATCATAAACTTGGTTTAGCTACAGGTGATTTATTGGCAGATCCGGAGTCTTATCGCAGACTTGTTGGACGATTAATCTATCTTGCAGTCACAAGGCCTGACTTGGCCTATTCTGTGCACATTTTATCTCAGTTTATGCAAGCACCGCGGCTAGAACATTGGGAAGCTGCTCTTCGTGTTGTTCGTTATTTGAAGGGTGCTCCGGGACAAGGTATATTGTTGCGAGCCGATTCAGACCTTACTTTGCAGGGTTGGTGTGACTCCGATTGGGCAGCTTGTCCAATCTCTCGTCGATCTCTTACGGGTTGGATAGTTTTTTTGGGTAAGTCTCCCATCTCGTGGAAGACTAAGAAGCAACATACAGTGTCTCGCTCTTCTGCAGAGGCCGAATACAGGGCCATGGCCTCAATCACTTGTGAGATAAAATGGCTTAAAGCTTTATTATTGAGTCTGGGGATACACCATTCAAAGGTTGTTCCGTTGTTTTGTGATAGTGAGTCTGCTTTACATATTGCTAAAAACCCGGTTTTTCATGAACGCACAAAGCATATTGAGATTGATTGTCACTTTGTTCGCGATGCTATAACTGATGGTCTTATTGCTCCCTCGTATGTTTCGACCAAAACTCAATTGGCGGATGTGTTCACCAAGGCACTAGGAAAGAATCAGTTTGAGTTTCTTATTTCCAAGTTGGGCATGTTTGAACCCCATGCTCCAACTTGAGGGGGGGTATTGCGATATTATTGTGTAAATATTGCGATATTATTGTGTAAATATCTCATATAATGGGGTTAAGGTAATTTAGGAATAATTACTTATTTGGTTACGATATTTTAGGAGTATTTCCTAAATTATCTTTTGCCTAATTTAACTTTCATTGTATTATATATAAAGAAGGAGTACATAATACAACGTATGATTTTTCGGGTGCGTACCATTAATTTCTACAGTTAGTTATTTAATTGATGGAAAATGTTGCAAATATATATTTCCTTTTTTTGTTACACTTGAATAGTAAATATCTTTCATCTATCCATCTTAATTTACAATTTTTTGAAAATGCATAAAGAAAAATATAATTAATTAAAATTTATTCTATACGTTTATTGCATATTTTCATCATATTTATTTTTTAAAATTTTTTATTATGCACATCAAAAGAATCTTAATGTCAAAATATCTTTCATCTATCAAAAATGTACATCAAAATGTACACTTAAAAACTAAAATTATACTCATTAAAAATTTAAAAAATTTTACGTACCGAAGAAAGGAAAGGATCAGACAAACCAAACTTATAAAGAAAAGCAATAACTGCAATTTTGTTATCCACACTTTGATGAACAAAGTGCGCTTCCAATGCATACCTATAAAAATCAGGTTTTTAATTGATTATATTTTCAGCAATATTCTTTTCATCTCATTAATTTTACATCATACTCTATAATTTAAAAAATTCTTAAATATTTAAATTAATTTTAAAAAAGAGAAATACTCCTACATAATCTTAATACCTTATACCATTAAGTGCATGCTCGGAAGGAGAGTGCCAATGGACATTGAGTAGGAAATAATCAATGTTATTTATTTGAATTTTGCTGTTATTCTTCTCATTCCATTCAAGCTGTATTAAAGATTAATTGCAATTAGTATTGATGGATTAATTATACTTACGGATTGAGGAATAATTTAGCCGACCACAACCTTTTGAAATTTGGCTTTGTTATAATTGTAATTATACGAATATTTTTTAAAAAAATATATGCATCTTTACAATATCCATCCAATTTTCTTTAACTAGTCTATGTTCATAATACCATGTCACTACTTTAACTACATATACTGAATTTTTTTCGTTACAAAATCGAATAGGTCGAGGTGGTTGAAATAGAGAAGTAATAAATCAAATATAATTGTAAAAGTAAAAAAAGATCGACGTAAAAAAAAACATTTACTAATTTCATAAATTATAGTGAAATATAATCAGAAAAGATTTACTTAAATAACATCATTAAGGCAAATATATAGAAGTTGTAGCACAAACCTCAATAGAATGGTCAGTGTTTATGATTGTTTTACCAGGCTTGTAAAATTTTGTGATTTTCTCCGATTTTGGGATTCTTTGTGGTAGTCTTGGAAACAATATTATTGGTGACTGCGTTATGCCTATCTTACAACTTTCCCATTCTTCTTTGATGTTTCCCCAATTGCTTGGCCCATTTTCACTTCCTTCAATGTAGCTGAATTCTACTTCTTCCTCTACAATAAACATACATATACATCATCATTCATCATCCATATATCATATCCAGTAAATTACGCATATAGCAAGGATATGAGGGATAAAATATAAACAATCCATACCCATTTATACATCTCTTCAAGGAGAAGACGCGTGTAATGTGGTCAAGAGATCCTCAGAGAAATAAAGGGCCTTGCAATCAAGGCAAGGCAAAGCGCGCAATAATACATTTAAAGTTTAAGATTTGGTTTGTTTTACATTTTTTTTCGAAATTTTAAAGCCTAAAAACAAAAAGTTAAAATAAAGCAAAAGCAATGTAAATTAATGTAATTAATAATATAATTGGCTTCTAAATCTAGAGAATCATGTATGGTCGAACACCTTACATATTTTCAAAAATACTCTTGCTTACAATACAAGTAGTGGGTCGTATGCTTATATAGATCTGTTTAATTCTATATATTTAATAATAATTCATTCATCATTAAGTATACGTGATGACTTACCAACTTGTTGTGATATAATGGACGTTGCAAATGAATAGATAAGTAGAAGTGAAAACAATTTAGAGAACTTTAGGATTAATGAATCGTTCATTTTTCCTTCTATTTTTAAAAATGTATTTACTTGGCTGTGTTGAAACTTGTTATGTAATTTATACATGAATTTTGTACTTGTTTGAGGGAATACGTACGTTTGTTTTGTCAAGAATTACATGTATTACATTGAAATACTCAATATTATATTAACAGTCATTTACGACTACACCTTTTAGAAAAGTAGAGAAAACATAATCCTTTTCATGTATGCCATCACGATTATGCCTAGGATAATTATTCAAATGTGTCAAATTTTATTCCTTTTAATATAAGAGTTGTTTAACTGCACTTTATTTCCGTAAAATTGTGTAGAAATTAATTGTGTTTGGTTGACATAAAAAATCAATAACACAATAATTAAATATTTAAGGGAAGTTAAAATTTAATCATAATGATACCCCTTCATTATTTAAAATTTAAAATTCATGTATATATTGTAAATCTCCAGAAGCTAACGAAATATTAAAATTTATTTCATAGGAAATTTATGAAGTAAATGATGATTTCTTGGGAAATATAACTACCCGTGCAAATTAAATTCTAATGTCAACCAAACGAGTCCTAACACTTAGTCCTTTTTTTATTTTTATCTCCTTTTAAAACGTATTTCAAGCTTCAATATCTTTAAAAGCATTTTGTAAAAAAAATATACATTGAAATCCTAACAAGATGAATATTTGTTTTACCAAATTTAACAAAATTGTTGTGCGACAGCGGAAGCGAAGATCGAAAACAATAATGAAACAATAAAGATTCAAACAAACAATAAAGAAAATCACACCGAAAAATTAACGTGGTTCACTATCAACGTGATAGCTACATCCACCGGCACCGAGAATAAACTTTTCACTATAAACCGGGAGATTACAAGATGAACACGAGAAACCACAACAATGGCTCTCCAAGCTTTTTCTCTCTTAGTTTTTCTCACTTTGTGTTTTGCATTGCGTCCCGTTCTAATTCTAATTACATGGGGCCTTTATATAGTATACCTCATAATAAAAGGAAATTAGGGTTAAGAAAATACAAAAAACCGTCAAATACTAAGAGTAACCGGCCAAAAACGTGCAAAGAAACCGTCCTTACGCGAGCCGTGAAAAGGAGCAGAACCAACTCCGCGCCCCGCGACCCCGTGGAGGTCTCTCTGCCTGGCAACTTGTTCGAGTCACTCTTTTTCAACAAAAATCAAAATGGCAAATTACCAAAAGTGGTAAAGCTTCAGGAACTGCTTTTGCTAAATTTAACTAATATACCAAAATCAAATTGTCAATTAATTTGGAACTGCTAAAGCTTCAGTAACTGCATTTGGCAAATTTACCAAATTGTCGCCCACCTTAAATTCATCCAAACAAACTCTACATTTTTCATCTTAATTCTCCTGAATTCCATCCCAAATTTGCCCATTGAATTAACTTGCATGCATTATATAGTTGTTGTCTGAATAGCATCATTTAATATTTAAGGTCTTTTATTTTGAGGACTCTAGGTGGTTGGCTACCTCAACTATGCTTAGAACCGGCCTTGCATTAGCTTCGTTCTCTCCATTATTATCCAACCTAAACGATCAGTTGCATGTATTTTAAAGAAAACAAGTAATAAAAAAAACTAGTTTTTTCTATCTAATATGGTATCAGAGCCATAAAGTTATTTCGCTCATTGTATTTGCCTCGTATCAATAGTCATCTTTTATCTCGAACAGCAAAAAAACATAAGCAATAAAAGAAATTATTTCTAAACAAATAGTGGAAACTTTATTAGCGCTTATTTATCTAACTATACCATAAGTCAAACACCATAGGGGAGTAATCTTACAAACACATAATGTTAATCTTAATATATTTGATTAAAAAAAAACTTAAAAAAAAAATAAATAAGAATATAATGACAAACGAGCTAGTTAGTTTAGCACATATGTGCAGAGATGAGTATTCGGCCCAACTACATTACTATCTGAATTTACCGGTGCTTATAAACAACCAATAATAATGGTGGTGTGGTTTATCAATGATGCTTGATTCTAGTATTGTAGAGGCGAACTTTTCTTCCATTTAGTGGTTGCACCGGTCTAGCATTTTTTTCCGCATCCTACAAATTGCCCAAACAAATCACAATAATGCATTTTTAAAATTATTTTATTAATTGTATAATTAGTAATTATTAATTAAAACTATGATGAGAAACTAAAATTCTGTGGTTCAATTTAATTCCTTACATCGTGAACAACTTCTCGCATCTTTGCTACTTGGCTTTCTGATATTGTGGCAATCTGCAAAAGGGAGGAGAAGCTATTTGATTAACAATGCATATAAAACTAATTATTTTATATTCTTAGGCTTTTACACAATTTTATTTTACACTTTGAAATTAAGTTCAATCAATGCTAATTTTTAAAATATAACTTACTTTTTTCAAAAGTTCGATTGTTTGTAGATTCAAATGAAAATATACCCTTTTTTATCAACAGCTGATTGGTTGTTACTAACAACATGCTATTCTTTGCCACAAATTCGAATGAAGAGACATGTTTTATAACTAAGTTCAATTGACGCTTGTTTTTAAATTTATTGTATTAAAATGAACTCACATTTTTCAAACAATCGGTCTCCTAAGAGATCGTTTCTCTGAAAGACGTCTCTCAGGCCTAACCTATTAAATGTCTATTCTTGTCGATATTTTCTTTTATGAACTGACTGTACCTAATTAGAGATGGTCTTTTAAAAAAACCATCAATTATAAAAATATGTGTTTTTCAAAAGCTCGCTTGCTTGTAGATTAAGTTGAAAACATACCCGTTTATCAATAGTCCAAAGTACACCTTCAGTGCAAGGGGGAGTAGTGAGGGAGCCCATGTATCTAAAATACATCTTTCCTCTGAGTTTTATTTCTCCTGGATTTATTCTACCAGCATTTGTCTTGTCCAGAGCATGGGGAACTAATTTCAACTTTTCCATCAACTGTAAATCATTTTCCACAATGTTAAACAAATTCTTTTGTCAATTTAGTAATGCAACAAATGGAAAACATAATAAAGATAATTGTTCCTCAAAATAACACCAAGTAACCCAAGTAACTAATTAGGTGACTTAGTCAGAATTAGCAAGATGTTTGTCTCGAGTTTCTGTAAAATAACACCAAGTACCTTGGAGGTGGCTCGGGGCGATGCCTCCGACTCTCAAAGGAGCCTAAGGAGGCATAAATCAGAACCCATCTACTTACCCCAAGAGCGTGTATATATAAACTACAATGAGAGTCTGGTGTAACCTAGTAGAATTTTTAAGTAGATTTAGTCCATATAGAATATGAGATCATATTTTATGTATACAATTCATTTGTTTATGGATCTTTCCAAATTATCACTACGTAACTTTTGCCTAATATAATTTAGGACCCATAACGCATAACCAATGTTCTAGTATTTGCTTTGTGAGGAAAATAGACCTCAATATGAAAAGAAAAGATAGTGAAAATAATATTTAAGATAACACGAGACGGACAACCTTGTTTCTAAAACATAAATTAGAGGGCTAATTTTATACATATTGATATATTTATATATCTCTAAATGTTTAAATGATTTATTTTGAATGAATATTAATACATTTAATAATTTTTTTTTCAAATGATACATTAAATAAAACTTACTTTCATATATAAGGTTTCATGAAGTAAAAGATTCTATGTACAAACGTAATAGGATACATAACATTTCTATTACCTTTGCATACAAAAGGGAAAACTCTAATATTTTAATTTATTTTTAGTATTTGTTATTGAAGGTTCATATAATAGGAAAATTCCACGTATTAACCTTAAGTTTTTTTAATTTTTTATAAATATTTTCTAAATCCACGTCGTGACCTTGAGTTTTCAACTTTTACATGTGATATACAAAATGATAAGTTTCTGATTAAATTAATTATTTATTTCAACTTAATTTCAAAGTATGTGTTTAGTTAGGGTGACCACCATGTTTGTTTTTTGAAAAAATGTCATTACGTTTGGTAAAAATAGAGTAAAGTTAACTAAACATCTTTCCTTTTGTTTACCACGCGGAAAAATTAAAAGGTCAAGATCACCAAATGGATTAAAAAAAATTTATCTACCATAAAAAAGAAAAAAATTCAAAGTTACTTAATGAAATTTCCCAACAAAATAATTAAGTAATATCAAAAAATGAAGTTTAAAAATTGTACCACATACCCTGTTTAGAAAACGATTAGGCTTGCCAAATTTGTAAAGAAGCCCAATAACTGCTATTTTGTTATCTGAGCTTTGATGAACCAAGTGCAACTCTGCAGCAAACCTAATAAGTTGTTCCATACAAATTAGACGTACTTATTTATTTTAATTATTCTTGACAGATAAAATATTTTTTTTAACAATAAGGAGATTATTCTTTTAAGTGATTTTTACATGATACCTTGTGCCATTGATAGTGTGCTCTGATGGGGAATGCCAATGGCATTGCCTTAGGATGTAATTTGTGCCATTAATTTGAATTTTGCTATCTGCACTTTCCCATTCAATCTAATCCAAAATAAATGAGAAAAAACCTTGTTAAAAAATAAAGATTTTTTATTTAAGACCGTCTCTAAATAAAAAACTCTGAATAAAAACAATAATTTAAAAAAGATAAAAACAAATTGTACAACCTCTAAAATTAATATATTCACTTTATAATTTTCTATGTCTCCCAAAATTTCTATCTCCATAATTTAAGAATTCCACAGGCAATTTTTCTTCAAGTAATTATTTGTTATAGATGATTTTCTTTTTTTGTCGATTTTTATTTTACTTGTTTAATAATAATTTACGTTTTTTAAATGGTAGGAGGTTAATTTCGCCTGTTTATTTATAAAGTGTGTAGTAAAATTTATTCTTTCTGTCTCTAACAAATCGCAATAATAAGATTTCGTACAAACATTAAGAAATAATGAAACTATTTGAATTGTGTATATAATACTTCTATTAAAGATAAATTAAACAAATATGACCATCTTTGCACGAGATTTTCTCACTAAAATTACATTAAATTTCCGTTATCATCCCACAAATTATATAATATCGACTACTAAACTAGTAATAAGAGTTAATTAATTTGATAGAGGAATAAAAAAGGGCAAAGATGGAAAATAGAAAGTTACCATAATATCGTGTCCCCTGTTTTTAACAGTGGCATTACCAGACCGATATAACTTTATAATTTCCTCGGATTTGGGAAATACTTGTACTCGCCGGTGTAATAAATCTATCGGCGACTGCATTTTACCCGACCCGCATTTGGCCCATTCTTTCTTTATTTTCCCCCACCGATGCGGCCCATTCTCACTCCTCCTCATATAGCTGAACTCTGTCTCATCATCTGCCATCAGATTTTAATCATCTATTTAATCAAAGTTTGATGAAAAATTATCTTCAAAATCAAAAATAAAAGAACAAATACCGAGCGTGTTTAAAATCAACCGATTAAAGCAATTAATAAACTCAGGTGATCAAATCAATCACCCTGATCAACAATCAACAATCAACAATCAACAATTAGCAATCAGCAATCAGCAATCAGCAATCAGCAATCAGAAATCAGCTACAATCCATTTGTCAATCACCCATATCAAAAACCAAATTTATTTTATTTATATATATAAAAAAAAGAAAAATTATGAAATTTTTACCAACTTCTTGAGCTGTAATTGACTGTAAGAACAGTACGCAAAGGAAAAGAAGTGAAAGTAATGTAGGTTTCTTCATGTTTCTTGTTTGATTGAGATTAGTGTACAACAAATTAAATAACTTTTGATGTTCTTAATGAGGTTGGAATTTATAGGCTTAAATGTATTTAGCCGTTACTGTACTATCTAACTCCTAAATTTATGTTTCAATTTGTTTGAGTTAAAAAGTAATTATCAATATAAAAAATATGAAAGATTTAAAGTCTCACTTAGTCCTATTTACGTTTTTAAAGAGACGATTTTAAAATAAAAAGATTATATATATTTTTTTAATTTATAATTTTATTAATTAGACTATTTAATTCATATATCTAATGAATGTCTTTGAGTAATCGTTTTTCGCAAAAAAATTAATCTCTTCCACCTCTAATGAAAAATATTATTAAATTAAGCAAAAATCAAATAATTTATGCACACTTTGGCAGAATGATGTTGGATTGAATTTTTAAATCTACCCATTGACTATCTCTACGAGGTGGCGACAGCTAATATTCTGAATTCATATTGTATAAATAAATTTTAACCTCTAATTCGTAATTTTTCTTCTCATATTAATATTACTCCTATTTACTATTATTGTACTACTCTATTTGATTTGCTTTTATGTATTTGTAAACGTATATTGAATCATAAATATCTAAAATTGTATTTAATTAAAAATTATTAAATATTAATGTTAATAAAATTTACATCAAATAAATCATACAAAATTTCACTTGATTATGTTTAAAATAAAATGATCGATGAATTAAAATAATTAAAATAAAATACAATTTAAAAATGATCGATGAATAATATTACCTCTGTTTTTTATTTAAAGCTACACTTCACACGTTTATGTGAAGGCTTTTTGAGTGAATTGTATATAGTATACTACTCATTCCGTTTCTTTTTGTTTGTCCACTTTATCTTTGCACGCATTTTTTAGCAAATTTTAAGTCTTAATATCTTTAATTACGCATCATAAAAAATTCTAAAAATTATATATTAAAAAACTTTACGTCAATACAATTCTAACAAGATCTCACATGAATATATTTTATATTCAATATATACTTCAAAAATTTTATTTAAATTTCTCTCTCTTGAAATGGACAAACAAAAAAATAGAGGGAATATTTACTTTATAAGACGTGAAAGAAAAAAGAATTTACTTATATACAATTAAAACAAAAAAAAGGACTATTAACATTCGCTTTACTTTTCATTAACAAAAATTTTCAATTTTACGCAAATATCGATTTTATAATTTATTCACATTAATATGGTACCCTAACATTCATGTATCCTGCCCACATCTGTCTACCATATATCCAAGCACTAAAAAAATGTATCATAAATAATCTTAAACATTCTATCACCATCTTAAGCATTTTTAAGTGTACTTGTCAATTCTCCAATCGACACATTGAGCATTTATCACAAATATTCTAATCCTTTTTATTAAATGTGGTGATGAACATCTATTAATTTCTTCCATTAAATTTACCCTATTTTAATTTAAATATGTTTTTTTTTTTTTTTTCATCTAAATATTCAATTTAATATTTTAATTTCATCCACATTTTTCTCTCACAGTCTCGCTAATTCACCATTTTTCTTGATTTTCTCACCCTATCATAAGACGAATTTAGTAAGAGACAAGAGAATATATTTTTAAAACCCCTGATAAAACCAAAACTTCTTCCATTGACTTTTTATTTATTTTAATTCCCACATTTTGTCAACCCACAATAGTCAACACATACCCACTCCATATCAAAATTCTTCAGTCTTCAAAGTATCATAGTTAAATTGTTAGCTTTAGGCCTTAAAGTACACCTCAAGGTTCAATAATACCCAAATACTAATGTTTGTGACTCCTTATGATAGACGACTATGTAAGATCAATCACCTTATACATATTTACGGACCGATATACGTTAAATTAATATCATAAAGGACTATAATTAAGGGTTTAAGTAGAAAAATTAATGTTGGTTTGAAAGTATTCGTTGCAATAAAGTAAGAAACTAAGATCTTATTTTGAGTTTGGACCTTGCGTGCAAGCTAAATTCATCCATATCACCATATTGAAAATCACTTTGAAAAACTTAACAGGTTTAACAACCTCATTTTGACTTTTTTTTTATTATTAAAAGAAATTAAAATAAGAGTTGACTCAGCCCAAATTAGACATGTTAATTTTTGATTTGATGATCTAAAGTTAATTATAATTTCAGCCAAATATAAGTTAGTCGATGCTTATAAAATTTGACTTTTATTTAAAATAATCAATAAAAATTAGGTCAAATCTGATCAAACACTAAACATCCCTTTTTTCTTTTCAGTTTTAAGTCTTTTGTGGAGACCAACTATATTTCAAATTAATGTACATTTTAAGTCATTTGTTTCTTACTTGAGCATTAAAAGTGATATTAATCGTTTTATAACCCAATTTTTCAAATGAGACGATTTTACGGTTTGACCATGTACATATACAATCTTAAAATGATCATTTATAATCTTCAAATGATCACTTATAATTTTAAAGTGATCAATCATCATAGTCTTAAATTGATTACTTATAATGTTAAAACGACTAATTATAACACTAAAAGTGATCATTTATAATTTTTTAATAATAAATTTTTATAGTCTTAGAGAGATAACATATAACCTTAAAGTGAAAACTTACAATCTTAAAATAATTAAATAAAAAAATAAAGTGATTATATGAGCTTATCTCATAGTGAAATAGCGTCATACAAAACTTGTTGGTTTTATAAAGAAAAACAAGGACGGGAAGTCTCTTATGGAGCCCCTGTCTTGTGTATCCAATCTTAATTTGTACATAATTAAATTAATAGAGATAAATTCTTGTATGAGACAGTCTCACTGTGAGACATGTCTCATATTTAAGTTAAATAGCCGAATAATAAAATTTTTTAGCTTGTTGGCTTCTTATTTTAAGGTCATCTCACCGTGAGACGGTCTCATACAAGACAGGCTGATTAATAAATAGTTAACTGAGATCGTATTTGCTTTAGTTGTATTTAAATATACTAATATAAAATTTTTACAATTTTAATTATACACAATTAAAGATATTAACGATTAAAATAGTGCATTGACATGTATAAAACCAAAAAGGCACTTCCTGCATTCTAATTTACTTGCAACATTTGTTTTTTCACGCTGTTTAAAATACTAATTTAATCCATAATATCTCTAATTATGTATAATAAAAATTATAAAAATTTGATATTAATAATTTTCGCCATGAGACGAATCAATCAAGATTTCACTTGACTATGTTTTAACCTGTAGATTAAAAACTAATCACAAATTAAGAGTGATGAATAAATAGTGTTATTTTGCATAATGTTGCAACTAATTTGAAACAGAGGAAGTATATAACTGCGAACCAAAGAGAGTAAAAAGTACTTTTTCAATCCTTTTTAAATGCTACATTTATACTTTTTACACTATTTGTAGGTTGAGTTTGGCATAACTGCATAAGATATCTCCCTAGAATTTAAAAAAATTACATAGTCAAATGAGTCGTTAGATTTATCTAAAACTTTAATTAGTTTTCAAATACAAAAATTTTATAATCTTTTGATCACAGTAATTAAACATATTAATGATTCTAAATATTGTATCGAGTTGTTTATTCACATTGCAATCTTGTGTGTTAGTAGGATTTATAAAACCTAAAATCTTTGGATAGTTAGAAATTAGGTAATAAGTATTTTTATTGAAATATAAATAGCAAATAATCTAAATGATCAAAATTTCGATATTGTTTACTAAAGAAATATGTACAAACAAAAAGAAAATGAACAAGTAAAACCCAATTCACACAAATATACAATCATTTTTATATAGAAAAATCAAAATTTACACAACACTGAGTTTGGAGTTGAAATTAAATTTGCCTCTAACTTTTGATACCCGATTTATAAACTACTCTTTTATGCACTCCTTAAAGTTACAGATAATATTTGATAAAAATTGTAATTTTGTTTAATTTGTCTAATAAAAGAAAAATAAAGTGAAACTAACAAAATAAAGATCAATAAATATAAATAAAATCTAATAATCTATATATTGTATTATTATCAAATTACATAGTAAAATTAGTGTGAAATTCATATCATATACTCAAACCAATAAATAAATGCATCGTCCAAATCAAAGAATAAGTGAAATCATAAAGACTTGGTATTTGAATAAAATGGTTGGTTTGTTATAATGTGACAATTCTAATGTACAGCTTTATTACTCGGGACGATTTTTAATCATGTGGGCGTAGAGATGCGTCTTCCTTCCATTAATACGTTGCAAAGGTCTTGCATTTTGCTCTGCATGCTGAAAGAAAACACAAACGATTTATTGCACTGCCAAACAATATTATTTTATTACCCTAATGCTATTAAGTCACTTCTGCAGGGCTGTCATTTAAGTAACTTTAGGATCGTTTCTAACCCTAGGTAAAGTAAACAATTGTTTAAGGCTCAGAGCTAAAAAAGAGCCTAATACCTCAATTTAACAATATTATCACGTAGAACGTAGACATTATTTGTAAAATTGTAAATTTATTTTGATCCAATACCTCAACTTAGCATACATTTTAATTAGATTAGCTCTTTTAATCGTTTAAGATTTATGCCACACGTCTACATGTATACATTTATAATGATAATCATAACATATATAGGTTTGTTTTCTATTATTTTGTCAAGCACCTATTAGAAATCAGCATCAGCCCTCTATAGAGAGGGTCCTGTATTTCAGTATGCTTAGAGCCTATAAAATATCAGAAACGACACTGAGTGACTCTCATTTAAAATATATTGAATTTCAAGAGATAAAATGTATGTAACATTGTAATAAGAAGATAAAGAAAATTTGAACTTACATCATGAACAGCTTCCCTCAGCAAAGCTACTTGCTCTTCTGAAACTGTTCCAATCTGTACGTATATCACCTCTAAGTTAGTAACTTTTTGGCCATTTTCTTACACAAATTGTAGGTTTTTTTAAAAAAACTTTATTGTCTAAAAACATCTAATTTAAAAGTAGTAAGTGTGTGAAATATCATTAATCTGTTAATTAGTTGTAGAAGGTTTTTCCTCTATTGTTCGATATTCACAACAATCAATTTTTATTATATAATTTTAGATATTATCTTTTGCAAATAAACTATTTATAATTTCAAAAGGTACTTATTTTATAAACATATATATATAGTCCTTCATTTAGTTCATATACAATACATTAATTTAATTTTTTATATTTGTATTTGTTATAGTACATAAATAAAGTTATTGAGAATAATAAAGTTGTTACAAATAAGGATACATACCTTAGTGTTGATAGACCAAAGGACACCTTCAGTGCAAGGAGGGGTGGTAAGAGAGCCCATATATCTGTAGTAATTCCTCCCGCTCATTCTAACCCTCACTGGATTTATTATGCCAGCATCTATCTCCTCTGTTGTCTCTGATATTTTTTCTATTTTTTTGTTCAACTGCATTCAATATAATTGACTTTGTCAAAACATTATGAGTACTACGTACCATTTTAATTATATAAGTTTTTAAAAAATTTATCAAATCTATTTTATATAGAAATATCTTTTATTATAGGAGAACAAATATTCAAAAAAATTTTTTATTATAGGCTAATATATATTGTTTAATACGAATTAAAAAGAGATGGAATAGAGAATTTTTGGTTATAGTATCACTATGTGTCACAAATTTTCTTTTTAGTATATAGTATAAAAATTGTATTTTCCCTTTGTTAATTTTTGTTCACGTTGCTTTTAACATGCTTTTTAAAACAAATTTTGAGCATCGATATGTCTAAATACATATCATAAAAAATTATAAAATTATATAATAAAAAACTTTACATTAAGGCAAATCTAACAAGATATCACATAAATATATTTTATCTTCAATAAATAATAAACACCTAAAAACATTGTTTAAATAAATTCTTCTCTCTTCAAAAAAAATTGTAAAGTAGACAAACAAAATAAAACAAACGTATTGAATTAGACCAATATATACCTTAGCAAGGAAGTGATTAGGCTTGCCGATCTTGTAAAGAAGTCCAATGACAGCAATCTTTCCATCATGGCTTTGATGAACCATATGCAATTCCAAATCATACCTAATTTTATTAGTAGACAAGTCAATAATATATCTTTTAAATTTATTTGAAAACATCAATAATAAACAAAAATCTCCTGTAGAAAAATTAAATAAAGTATTACTATATTGTCAAAATTTAATGAGATCTCAAAACCTTTTCCCATTGATTGTATGCTCTGATGGAGAGTGCCAATGTGATTGTTTTAGGATGTACTCTGTTCCATTTATTTCGATTTTGCTCCTTTCATCTTTCCACTCCAACTATTATCAATAAAATAGACGCATTAATTTAATTCTTACTTTAAATTTAATTATTGAGAAATCAATTTAAATTACAGATTATATAAACAATTTAATGGTTGAAGTAATAAGATATAATTATACTAATTTGTTTCAAAATATTTAGGTTAAAAATCTCTCAGACTAAAATTCGAAATGTGACTAATTAAATAGGATAAAAAAATATACTTTATCATATCTTTCAATACAAGAGAGAGTCGAATTCGTGAAGTGGGCAACTCATTCTATGTTAATAGACTAGCTCGTGGAAATATTTAAACTAAGATTAAGGTTGATTAAGAATTAAGATATTTTATATACTAACTTTTACAATAAAATATTTAGCGATTAAAATTTTTAATAATCTATAATATTTCTTTGTAAATCACCAAATAAAAGGTTAAATATTACAAGAATATATTTCAAAGTAAAGTAAAAGTTTAGAGAATTTGCTTTACATTATTATATTTGGTGAAAATTAGTTTATACCAACTTGATAATCAAAGAAATTCTCCAAATCTATAATTTAATTTAGAGACAAAAAAGTATAAAGAGTAGGTGCAATATATTTAAAAAGCAATAAATATATTAAAATAATACAAATCGGGAATGCTTTAAGGCATCTTGTTTTTGTCAAGTTTAAATTGGAACGGTTATATTATTAATGAAAAGGAAAGAAGTAAAATTAAGTAAATTATAGATTTTGGTCCTAGGAATCTCCGTTTTCTTCCGACATGTAACGTGACACTAACAACCCATAACATCATGCTAGTTTATGTTTTCTCCAAAGTTTTTCATAATTTTTAATTTAATTTTTGTATTCCTTTTATTTTGGTATTATATTAAGTCTATGAGTTTTGTTATATTTTTTTTATTTTGATTTAGTCTGTGCAATTTACTATACTGTTATTTTTCATTATGGTTAACATTTTTTTACTTTTATTCAAAATTATCTATTTTAATCCTATTAACACATATCTCTCACTTTTTCATAAATCACACTTTTTACTTAGAGAGATAAAAGTTACTACCTATTAATTCAACTCAAAATTTTCGACAATCATAAATTAATAAAAATGACCCAATAACAAATATTTCATTACTATATTGATGTACGTTGAAATAAAAAAAAAAATTAAATTAGATAAAACCTCAATATCGTGGCCTCTATTTTTGAGAATTGCATGAGTGGGTTTGTACATCCGGATAATCTCCGAAGATTTAGAGATAATTTTGACTCTTGTATGCCACAAATCAATTGGAGACTGCAATTTGCCCGTCTTACAAGTCGACCATTCTAGCTTAAGTTCTCCCCAATGTTCTGGCCCCCTTTCACTTCCTTTTATGTAGTCAAATTCCCTCTCATCCTCTGCCAAACATATTATTATATAATATTAATATCATTGTCATTTTTTATTTTTACCACCAAACATTTTCATAAAGAACTGCTAATTTTTATAATAAATAATATACAATTAAATTTAGGTGCGAATCAAGTTTACGTAGTCGAAATTTGATGGAATTTTAGAATTAATGGTGATTCCAATGTAGTATTTTGGTTTGAATTTTTCTACTTCGGTAGAATATGCAAATGAAAATCAATTTTTTTCATTTAATGGAAATCTACACTTATTAAGCTAAAAGCCATGTTATAGTAATATTAATATTAAGTAACCAACACAATTAAAAGTTTAAACCGCTAGTTAAAATCTCAACATATGTTATACAGTGTTTGAGAACCGAATTTATGACTTTTAACACACTGACTTCTAATAACATTTTTAAGAAACCAACTCAATCAAAAAACTAATTTAATGGTTGAAACTCAAAAATATATTGTAACAGTTAAAAAATAGAAAATTGTTATCTAAACCATTTTTTCCTTTTTATATTTCTTTGTCAAGTACTCAAACAATTAAAAATTAAAGAAAATAATTCTAAGAAAAATAAATTGTTTTCCCTATAAGTAAATAGTGAATGGAGAGTAGTCTTACCAACTTCTTGTGCTAAAATTGAAGAAGCAAGTAAGAAAATGAGGAAAAGAGAAAGGAGAGAAGATTGAAAGATCGGTGCATTCAACTTCTGCATCTTCGTTTTCTTCATGCAAAGGATTTTTACGTGTGGAAAGTATATTATGTACAATCTTGTATTTATAGCCTCCCTTCCGTGTGGATTTGTCAAAGGACCAACTAAACATTAAATTTAAATCTAACCACTTTTCCTTTTTATATTTAAATATATATATTTTTTCCACTTATGTGATGTATGATGCATGAAAACTTAAATGTATAAAAATATAAAGCATAATTTGCATTGAATTAAAAAATAAATTGTGAAAATAGACTGTAAAAACTAAGAAGGTCGTGAGGATAGAATTCTGCTACTGCCGGCCCCATGTAACATCGCCACTGTATATAAGTAAAATTATAAAAATAATTTTTTTAGCCACCTAAAATTAATTAATTTAAAATTTATGGCTCTTTTGAAAATTATCTTAATGGAAATGAATGAAGCAGCCCCTGCATTTGGAAATTGTCAATTTAGGAATCTACCAAGTACCAACCGTATGATAAGAACAAGTCATGGGTTTATTGTTGTTTAGTATCATGCATGTATGATGTATGTTATTTCATTTTTAAGTATATTCTTTTGAATTAATTTTATAATTTTTATTTTTTTTACTTGATTGATTTTTGGAGTTGAAATTTGAATTAATAATTTGATTATTGATATCTAATTACTTATCATAATATATTTCTTTGTAATTAGATCATCATTGACTTTAATTTGATTTTAATTGTACTTCATCAAAGTGTTTTTCTAGAACTTAGTTATTTAATTTACAATAAGAGATAATTATTTTTAAAACATTGTCATTCAAGACTATCAAAAGTATACAAAGACCAAAAACAAAATGAGAAGCTAACATTTCAACACTCATGCTTGATAAGATTTTATTTTGTTACTATTAATTTATTGATGATTTTTGTCAAAATTTATTTTTTCAAAGTTGTAATATGTAGACTATTTTCGTTAATAAATTAAATTAAAAACTAATTTTTGCAATATACTTTTAATATTTCTTGCTTATTTTAGGGAGTTGACCCAATATTAAGCCTTTGACCGAGTGATTTTTAACATAAAAAATTATAAAAACGTTTTAAGCAGCTCTGTAATTTTTAAAAGTAGCTATTCTAAAAATACAATCAATACAAATTAAATAAAATTTTATATGAATATTTTTTCTTATACATAAACAACAAATACAAGATAATATTGGTTGATAAATACTATTATACTACTATTATACAAGTGTAATACCTACTTAAATACGAAGATTGTAAATGTAATAAGTTTGAAAGCCCTTCTAGTTGCTCAAATAAAATAAAATAGTGAATGCATCACCACATTTGGTATGTGAAAAATAACTTGTTTGACTAATATATACACACCCTTTTAAGGTTTTGATTTTTCAAAATTGAACCAAATTAATTAGTACTATTGTACTAACTAAAGTTTCTTATTCTAACTACTTTTTCTTATTCTAATTAATATTATATATTTAATTTTATACATTTATTGATGTAATTATATTTCAGTATTAAATATCTCTAATTTTGCTTGATTAAAAATTATAGAAAGTCGATATTACTAAAATTTTCATTGAACAAATCAAACAAACTAAAATCTCACTTTCCTATTTCAACTTATAGATTATAATAAAATACAGACTAAGAGTAAATGATAATTAAATTATATCAAAAAATGAATTGGACATTTAATTTCCAAATACGGTTTTGATGTGAATACAGAAATTGGGAAATAAGTTTGACAACCTTCTACATGTATTATTGGAAATTACTACTTGCATCTTGTTGAAAATTATCATTTGAAACGGAATAAGTCATTCAATAGTTTAAAGTTTTAAAAAATGCGTCTTATCTCATTGAAAAAAAAATACCTTTTTTATAAATATACTAGATAGATTCCCGTGTAAAAAACACAGACACTATAAATATTATATGATTATATTAATATCATTTTATAATATTAATTCATGTGGAGTATACCCCTCTTGTATGAGATCGTCTCACGGCGAGACAACCATAAAGTCTATAAGCAAAAAGTTTCTATTATTGGGCTTATCCTCTTCATCATCATCCTACCCAGTGTCTCCCGCTCATAGAAAACTAAGGACAGGGTCTGGGGAGGGAAAGACGGCGGCAACTCGTACCCATAAAGAAGAGCGCGGCCAAAGGAGTCTCCTGGCTCGAGGAAGATAAAAAGACGTAGGTCAAGCTTACTTATAGCGGAATTAATTATATCCATGTATAGGGAAGAGGAAACACCCTTCAATTTCCTTTGTGCTTTCACCTTCTTCGTATTCCATTGGGCCTTGGCAATTCAACTTCATCACTTGCGCTTTTAGAGCTATCAACATAGACATTAGTTGAATCTCAAACTGGTCTATATCTTGTGTAAAATTCATTCAAATCAGCCACACGGTGTTGAAATGTAAAATTACTACCACATGCTTGTTTGTAGAGATATGATGCATCCTTCTCCCCATCATTGATACCCAACCCATTAGCTCTCTTTCAATTTGCTTATGCTCATTGTAATATCCACAATGTAACATCAAAATTGATTTGACTTTATCGAGTTTTTTATAGCTATAGAAGCTCCATCGTGAATGATATGTGGTCTTCTTGAGGTCTCTTTATCATAAATTGTGAAGATCTTCCTCCATAATTTCGGACACCAAAAAACGACACATAAATCATCCTCATAAGACCACCTATCTTTGATCATCTTGTTCGCCTTTTTCCTTTCGTTGTTCATTGCCAATGTCATCGCCACCGGATTGTTGAGAAGGATAAAGTTCTTCAAATTGGTGTCTCTTGTTACTTCCATGCGTTCCTGGATAGAGTTGCTTATGGGTAGGGCTACCTGTCAAACTCGACCCATCCGACTTGAAAAACGGACGGACTTAAACTATGTTTTTTTTTTTTTAAAAAAGACGAATACTTAAAGATATATTAAAAAAAAACCATTATATTAAAATAAATTTCTTAAAGTTTGCTTGATATTAGTTACCCCAATACTTTCGTTGTTGAAATCATCTTTTATATTGTTTTAATACCAAATGATTAGTTGAAATTAAATTGAGAGAATTTAATTTAGAGAAAAATTGAAGAAATATTAAAAAAAAAGTCAAGTTAAATACATTGATCAGGTAAAAAAAAAAAAAAAAAAACCAAATTAATTGAGACAGACGGTTTACATGTACTCTCTTTAAGAATTATGATTAGACCTGCGGGGAATTATCTCTCAATTCCAAACAGAGCAAAACTCAACCATCCATGGCCGCAAACCCTTCCCGCCTTATCCTCCGCCCAACTCTAAATGTCTACTTTAAATCTCCCATTTCCAAAACCCTCCATCTTTCTCCTTCCTCTTCTTTCTCTCATATAGCTCCTCGCCGAACTATATCCTTCCATATCGCTACCAGATGTTCGTCTTCGCGCTCATCATCGCATGTCGGAACTTACAATGATTCATCTGCTAATGCCGGGCGCTCTGGTGGATTTATATCTCCGGCGATCACTGAAACTCCGCAGAAAATCGATGTCAATCCGCCTAAAGGTACCAGAGATTTTCCACCGGAGGAAATGCGATTGAGAAGCTGGTTGTTTCAGAATTTCAGAGAGGTTTTTTAAATTTGAGATGTTTTTTTTGTTTTATTTTTGAAATTTGGAGAGTTATTTTTGATGGATTTTGGTTTTAAATTTGGACTTTTAGGTATCACAATTATTTGGTTTTGAGGAGGTTGATTTCCCGGTGTTAGAATCTGAGGCATTGTTCATCAGAAAAGCTGGAGAGGAAATAAGGGACCAGGTGTTTATCTGAATCAACTTTTTTTAATTAATTTTTATTTTTATGGTGTATTGCAATTTTTGTGTATTTTTATACCACATTTTGTTTTGATGATAAGCTAATCTCTGGAACTTTTTAGTAGTTTTAAGTGTCTATTTGGCTGTTGATATTTAATAGCGTGATAACAAGAATAAGTTTAGTTTTAATTTCCTTGAAATATGTTATGTCATTCCCATGCTAATAAGTGGAATATTTTTTTTCTTACTATTCCTTCTATAAATTTTAATATCCAGCCGGACCATTAATGTAAAAACCTCTTATAGAAGTGAACATCTGGATCTATAAGCCATCATTGCCTATGAATTTTGCCCTGGAAGCTAAAACTTTTTTAAAGATAATGTACTAATATAATAACATGGTTGAATGACTGAGAAGATGAATCTAATACAATCTATTATTTTAGTTATTACTACTG
Source organism: Amaranthus tricolor (assembly GCF_026212465.1). Classification (NCBI taxonomy): domain Eukaryota; kingdom Viridiplantae; phylum Streptophyta; class Magnoliopsida; order Caryophyllales; family Amaranthaceae; genus Amaranthus; species Amaranthus tricolor. The sequence continues at coordinate 28,964,786 of NC_080051.1, read as the reverse complement.
GCTACACAATAAAATTGAACCCTCCTAACTAACTGCTTTGATGAGCTAGGTTTCTCCATGGAAGAAAGCTATCTTGGACACAAGTCCACTAAGTCAAATTACAATTGGTAATTAAGTTATTGGAATTGCTTAACTGATGAGCTAGCAATTCGGCCCAAGTCATCACTTTGAGTTCCAATATGAGTTGATGTTTTGATTTTGTAAATAAGTTGCTCAAGCTGTTGAGCTGGCAGGATCTTAGTGTAGACATGAGTTTATTGGAAGTAGTTGGCAAGTTAACTAATTGGAATTGAAATTTGGAACAATCTTCCAAGCCTTTGAGTGTGTTAGAATAATATTAAAGGAAGGAATGGAAGAGGAGGAAAGGGAAGGGAAGGGAAGAAAAAATATTAATGTGTTTTCCTCAAATTTTTTTAAATGTTAAGAGAATTTATTTACATAAGATTTGTTGGTTTGTTTCCTTTCATTTCCCCTTCCCTTCCCTCTATTTCCCCCTCCACTTTTGGTATCAAAATGAAGAAAACATCATCTTTATTTCCCTTCACTACCGTTTTATCTCCCTTTCTGCATATGTATCCATTTTATTGTGTCTTGGTCTTTAGTTGATATAAGGCTGATTCAAGTCTTCATTTTGTAGTTATATTGTTTTGAAGATCGTGGGAATCGCCGCGTTGCATTGAGGCCTGAACTCACTCCATCATTGGCAAGGCTAGTTATACAGAAAGGGTATTTGCCATTTTTTAATTTTCTGGCTTTTTTTTTTTCTCGAAATGCGTTTGATGTTTTATAGAATTTTAATTCACTTGTGTATGACTTGGCTAATTCATAAGTAGTAGAAATTGTTTAATACTTGATCATTAATATACCTTTTATGTCCAGGTGCACCAGCCAGAATTTGATCTCCGTGTTTTTTTATGTTCAGAAAATCCATATCCCTGCCACTGAAATGGTTTGCAATTGGACAGTGTTGGCGCTATGAAAGAATGACCAGAGGTCGGCGTCGTGAACACTACCAGTGGAATATGGATGTTATTGGTGTGCCTGAAGTTACGGTGCGTTCACTGTCTTCATTACATGTACTAACGTGATGTGTAATACGGATAAGATTTATGTTCATTTTTTAGTTTTAGCCTTCTTGAATAAAATCTATATATTTATGTGTTGTTTAACTCCATTTTGGAGATGGTTTGCTTTTTAGCTTGTGAGGTTTTATGGATGTGTAGTATTGTGCTTGCTTGTGTTCTTTTGTGTTATGAAATGTATGATTGCCAATTTGCTTTTATCTTTGTCTATGTAGATATCTCTACCGATATGGTCATGATGATATGATTTCTTACTCATAAAACCTGTGTGTGCTTGTAGCAATCAGTAAACCATATTCCATGAACATATAACAATAATATGTGGTTATTGTTTATCAATAATGAATGTAAAGATGTAATATGAAACCGTGAAGTAGATTATGGACAATGTGTAACTGTGGGTTTCCTAGTGTCACGATTGCTATAGAATGGCACTTAAACATGGATGGCCATACAAAGCCAGATGTCAAAGAGAGGGGAGGGAGATCTAGTTGGAAGCGTTTTCAAGACATCTAATGAATGATAAAATTGTTGGTTTTTGAAAATTAGGATTTGAGGGAAATCCCTGGATCCGACAATTGAATTTGAAATTCATACGAAGCAATAAAGGAGACGTAGAGATTTTGTTTAATGGGAACTAGAAAGGCAAGTCAATTATGATGGTGGAAGGTTATTTTCCTTTTTTCTTGTGCATTCGATTTGATTTCTTCTCTAGTGGTAACTTTCTGTTTGTTTTTCTCAATGATGTTCTCTCTCTGATCTCCTTGGTGTGGTGGATTCTAAATTCTTTCTCCCTTCGTTGTTGTACTTGTTACAACTTCAAAAATTTCAGATTAGTAACTTTTTTCTATTTTTATGTCCCTTCTTTTCCTCTCACTTGCTAAACTAACTAGAGCAAAATTGGTATTTTAACTTTTTGGGTCATTTTGAAAAGACAAACTAGTTGTTTTGTTTTTTTTTTTCGGAATTCACCGTGGCAATGATTATCGTGGGAAGGTGGGTAAGATTTTTCTTTTAAAGCCGTCCTTAAAATTGGAAGTAGCCTGTATTGTGCTATTTCCCGTCAATTATGTCAAAATGATCAGTAGATATTTAGTTTTGTCGAATATTAAATGATCAATAGATATTTAGTTTGGTTTGGTTCACAGTTTATGGTACTTTTGATGATTGTCCTGTTGAATGCATGAAATGAGTTGAAGCCTTGAATCCAATCCATTTTGTGTAAATATATTTCTGTTTTCTGAAACAATTCACTGATTTGTAAATTATGCAACTCAATCTGTTCGTCTCCTTGTTTTAATGTAAAGTTCTTTCTCAAATCCGCTACTTTTTTTGCTCTATTTGATTATTCATTAACTTTTTCCTTGTGTGATATCTTAAATAATACTTTCATATTATAGGCGGAAGCAGAGCTAATTTCTGCTATAGTCACCTTCTTCAAGAGACTAGGGATCACGGAAACAGATGTTGGATTCAAGGTTTCAAGCAGAAAGGTATAAACTATGAACTGCTTTACTGAGACCAATTCATTTGTCAATCTTGTAACACCTTTTTATCTTTATGCTTAGTATGTACTTTGCCTCTTATGCTAAAATGTCTGATAATGCTTATTATATGTTTATGCAAAAGAATATGAACCATAATGTTTTGTAGAGTTACCATTTGGATATTTATGTTTTTAGGTGTTGTGATAATCAAAAAGCAAACTTTTGTGAGCTTTAATTGTTTGCTGTTAATACATAATAAAAAAGAGAAAGCCATGATTTATTTGCAAGCAATTTAATTACGCTGTGCACTGTGGTGAATGTTGAGAACTATTGATGTTTATTTGTGATTTATACTTCCGTAGATGCCCGTGCAAGTCGGTCACAGTGAAAAATCTCGGATGCGGTCATGGTAAAAGTCGCTAAACTGGTTATCTAGTCAATGCATGGTTTCACGTTTATTGCGTTTTATATTGGTGTTGCGGTAGCCTCAATAACCTTTTTAATATGGTCACAATATTGTGATTAACCTTACTTTATGACCCGAATGCTATTAAGTGGCTTCTACCTAAGCTTCACCTATGTGGAGTTTTGAGACGTATGCAATAAACTCTCTTGAAAACAAAGAGGTATTTGAAATAAAGAGTTTGTTTCTGATTGATCCTTGATAGCAAAAATCCTCTACAACCGCACATAAATAACAAGGAGTGATTTTACAAGTCTATAATAATGCAAAACCATAGAGCTGTAAATTTTTTGCTCGACCAACATTTTGCAGAATTTTCAGTGAGCATTCAATACCACATTGGAAATTTAAGCAAACACTACTTGAAGTTTTATGTTGCTCCAAACCAATTGCTTTTTAGGTTCTATCCTGACAACATGGTTTTTTTATTGGGATTTTCTTCCCCCTATTATTTTCTTGTCTCCAGTGGTCAATTCAACTTTGGCTTTTTTTTTATCCTGCTTATGACATTGTCCATCATGAGCTTTCCCTTAGTTCCATCAGTTGGCACCAAGCCACCAAGTGGTTTGTCTTATTCTTGGCACTTTTTTCAGTGAAGAGTTGTGCTTTTGTTGATTAATGTCCATTAGAGGAAACGTAGGGAGATCAATGCAGGTAAGATATTGTTATGCATGAGTTACATTCATGTCATGCTTTCAACTTAGTTTTAAACAGCTTGCCTAAGACTTTATATTTGTATCTTCTCTCAGGAATTTGGCAATCACTTTATAAACTGGTGCATCCTTCTCCTTTCCCTGTTCTAGTTTTTGAATCTTAAAGGTCTTGAAGAAGCTTAAGGCTATTACCCATTTCTTGTTTGATGAGGCTAAATACGTGATAAAAATTCAGGATTGACACCCAAATCTATTTATTTCTCCTAATATGTATGTTATGTATTCTCATAATGGGAAGGGAAATTTAAATCGTATTTCACTCCTTTATTAGGGATGGTTTTTATGGAACAGTGGGTTTTGGATTATTGAGTTTTGATCCATGTGGTTAACTATTTTTTGCTTCACAGTGTAGTTGTGTGCAACTTAAAAGCAGCAAGGGTAGGAATCCATAACAAGCGTAACCAAATGTTTTGAGTTTTATCATTGTACAAAAATATTTTTGCATAAATACTATTTGAGAATTGCAGGATATCTATTATCATGCATTGCCTTTTTGTCTCATTGGATTGGGGGGGGGGGGGGGGGGGTGTTTACTGGATAATCTTTCGTGTCTTGTCTGCTTCTTTGTAATTGTTCCTACTATCCTCTTTAGAGGACTTCTTTTCCTGACCTTTACTAATGCGTACTCTTTACTATACTAAAATGAAAGGTTCTAAGTACGATTCCCTCTTGATATTTTTTGATGTAATGCTCCTCAAAAACAATTTTTTTTTCTGTGTGAAAGATGTGCGAACATTTGAAACTTAAAGCTTACATTCCCTTCATCTTCATTTTGTTTGGTAAGGACTTCTGAATTATTGAAATTAATATCATTGTTGAATTTATTTTCTTTGTTCAGGTTTTGCAGGAAGTTTTGAGGTTTTACGGTGTTCCTGAAGAATCATTTGGAAGAGTTTGTATAGTTATTGACAAGGTCAGTTAAGTATTCAAACAGGGTGTTCTATTTGCACAATTACAAGAAAAAAATGTTTCATCTCAAACTAAGTTTGGGATTGTTATCATCATTACTCAACCCCCGTCATGGGGGGCCAAAGTGACAAAATTTTCAGTTCTATTTTTCTGCAACAAATCAATTTTTCTGTCTTTTGAATCTTGCCTCTCCATAGAATGTTCACACTTCTAAAACTTAATTTCGATTTGTGTAGTTGACTGTTTTGAATATTTCTAAATGTAGATTGTTCTCTTTACATCCAAATTACTTTCCTGAATGACAGTTTGCTCACTTACAAGAAGTGGGTTGGAGTGGGACACGAGTATTGGGATATCATATGCTGTGATAAGGAAGAGTGGGTGGTTAGTGACCCTGTTTTTTGAAGTTTGTTTAATGGTTTCCTCTAACTTCATCTGGTACATGTTTTTCTTAGATTTTGTACAAATCATTGTGGGCATTAACTACGGTCCTACTACCATTCAAGTCGTCCACCTTGATCATCCATCCCAAGACTAGTGCCATTTTTTGTAGTTCATATATCCTTGTATTCCCTGTTAGGGAGGAAATTCCTATTTGCGTCGTCTCAAAACAGGTGCCATGAAATTTTCATGGTATTTCTTTTCTCTCTATTTTTGGTCAAATGCTGGGACACATGTACTCACTCACTATGTTTTTTCAGTATACTTTTTCACTCTCTTAAAGACGTGTCCGACCTATTTGTGGTACTTATTTTGTGATATAGGAAGTAACTTTTTGACTTCGAGGATTGGTCTTCGTGTGTGAACAAAAAATATATACGTGAAATTGAAACTCAATTGATACTAACAGGGAAAATCGTCAAATATATGATTGTCTTGTTTTCTGAATAAAAGGTGTAATAATTTGATCAGAGTCAATGGTATTTCAAATGCGTTATCACCATCATGACATGTAAATTGTTAATAACTATTTTCAATATTCCGATAGTGTAATGCCCAATGGGGAACGCGTTGGTGCTTATTTGTTTCTTAAATCTCTAACTTATTTGTTACCTCAATTTACAAAATTCTAACGAAAGTTTGTCGTTTACATGCATGATGAACAGTTAGAAAAGATTCCACTTGATGAGATTAAGAAAGAGTTGAAGTATGCTGGAATGCCTGATGATGGAATAGAGGAACTTCTTGAGGTCCTATCTATAAAGTCTTTGACACAATTGGAAGGTTAGTTCGCAAAGCCAAAAAATAAAAGTTAAGGGGGGCCGGGATAGATGAAGCAATATATAATTGAAAATTTTGTTGGGACTGAACTTAAAAAATAGGCACAAGAATAGACTAGAAAAGCAGCCGCTGTTTTTATAGATTGTGCTTCCTTTTATGGGTTGTTAGAAGTATTGATTATGTGCTTGGATTTGATTCCTGTGAAATACTAGACATGTACTTCTATTTTGCTGCATTTAATTTGTGTTCTATTTTCTTTTGAAGGTATTTGTACTGATTTTGAGCATGATCTTAATTGGACAATGCACCTTTTTTGTCAAAGATTGAATCCTTAGGATTTTTGTTTTTTGATATTGTAGCATAAAAGTATCTTCAATAGGATAACTTGATGAAAGCCTGAAACAATTAAATTCTGCACTCAGGTCCACTTTTTCACTATTGCACAGTTGTCCGTTGTCCCACTCAACTTGCCCATTATCCATTTAAGTCGGTCCCAATGAATTTGTTATGACCCCACCACTTTTACTCTATATTCTCTCTTATTGCTGAATGCCTTACTACTTTAACCCATTATATTCAATTTCTTAATCTTCGTGCCAAAAGCCAATGAGGGCTAAAGGGCTGGGACAAAGGAGTATCTATCTATTTTTTTATAAACTGGGTGGAGGACTCTAATGCCAGTTTAAGAAGATGGAACTGTGGAACTAAACATTTTTCTCTGTAGAAACATTGTTATATTTTATTGAACATTTTTTTCAAAAAGTATTGCCATCAGTCTAGAATCTAGTATTTTAGATTGTTACATAATTACCTTACCTATCTATACTATCAAAAGGCATAAACAATAGCGCTTATCTGTGACGTGGTATTCCAGTACTTCCCCTTTATGCAACAGAAATTTCCACATTAGCCCTACACAAATTAATGTCATTCCCTTAACAATCCAAAATAGAATTACTGTTCTTCTAAAGCTTTGACTCTACAACCTCATACTACATGGGAAATGACTTGTCCAATGCTGCAATGTTTTGTTGATATGTTATTGCTATTCTCATCCAAAGAATTATGATACCAGCTGTTTTTAATTCTTCACTTTCTGAAACGGGTTGTTCTTTTTTGTTCTTTCTATTTTACTATTATGGATAATAGTTCCTCTAATTCCCTTGCTTATGATGCCTCCTAACCTAACTAATTTCCCCTTTCTTATTTTTTCATTTGTGTTAATTATGATGATCACCCCACTTATTCCCTTTTTCATGATTTTTCATTAGTGTTAATTATGATGGTCCACTCCATTTGGTTTCTTAATGAATATGGTACATTTGTCATATGGTTCCCCTTCTCAATATAGGAAAATGTGTCTTAAAAAGTTGAAAATATAAAAGAAGTTGAGGGAACAGGTAATCATTTATTTAATGTGTTATAATAGATTATTTGGCAAGAGGGATTAAAGTTAATAGGAATTAAGAGTTAGAGTAAAGAGAGAAAAATCTGCTTGTTATGAAATAATTTGACAAACGTTAACAATCTCAATGAGCATGAAACATATTTCAAGTTAAAAGCTAGAAGTCTTAAATATAAGATGCGCTTTTTACCTGGCTACAAATTGACAAAAATATTATGTATTTTCCAATTTATTTTGCATAATGGATTCAATTAAGGATATGTTTTTCTAGGACATCTTGTGGCATTATTTTAGAGTTTATATAAAATCACTACTCATTCCTCAAAAAACATACAGTATGCCCATTTGAAACAGTTCCTGCTGAATGCAGAGAGACTTGGAACTTCTGGTGAAGCTGTCAATGAACTGAAGCAACTTTTTGCACTTGCTGAGCAATTTGGTTGTTCTGAATGGATCCAATTTGATGCATCTATTGTCCGTGGTCTGGCTTATTATACTGGGATCGTGTTTGAGGTATCTGTTATTTTTGTTTGATCTTATTGGCTGTTAGACTTTCACCAATAATATAATCTCTTCTGTATGTAGCTCTCACAAGTACTGTACTGTGGCTGTATCCAATGCTTGAAAGTGCATCAGGATTGAGAATGCTCTATGCCATGATTTGTATCGAAGTAGGAGCATTTTACTTGATGCTAATGCAAACCACTTAACTAGGGCCTTGTTCATGTATCCAATCCACGTGTAGTGTACTTGAATCTGTGGGGCTGCATATTGGAAGTAACAATTACTTTTAAGGGCTAGCTTATCCATGAATGTTTTCTTATCAAATATGATTATATGGTAAAAAAGGTTACTAAATTTTCTTTTTAGCTAAAGTTAAACATAGAGAATGTTTAGCAATAATATTCTTGTTGATCAAAAGAAGGTTTTAAAATTTTCTCTATTTAGTAACACGAGAATAATTGGAAACCTTGATGTATCTCATGATATGAATTTTAAATTGTTACTACATCAATGCCAAAGCCTTCATCCCAAAAGATTGGGTCGGCTATAAATTTTGAGTTGTTACAGAAAATTTTATTTTCACTTATATCGGATAGGTTTTTTAAAGATAAATATGAGGTGGATAGAAGAAAGAGAGATCCTATAGAGGCATATACATGTCTAGGTGAATGTCTACTGCAATAAATCAGCAATTAAGATGATTTGTGTTGTTGAACCTAGCAATTGATGTCTTAAAAATTTTAGAGTTTTTCTCCACGTCACGTCTCAATGTCATCACTGTTGCTGGAAGTTCTAGCTCGCTGTGTGACTGTGGGTTTATTGATGTTAGTACAATATTCTAAGTTTTATGTTCCTTATATTGTGTGGATTCATTCGTGTCTCTAATCTAATAACATCTTTTTTCTCCAAGTGGAGTTTGAATAACTCTGCTTCTCTTTTTTGTTCAGGGATTTGACAGACAAAAAAAATTGCGGGCCATTTGTGGTGGTGGGCGTTATGATCGACTGTTGTCTACATTTGGAGGTGATGATATCCCAGCCTGTGGTTTTGGATTTGGTGATGCAGTAATTGTGGAAGTAAGTCTTTGGCTTAGTCTGTTTATTCTGTTTGAAATTCCACTTACAAAGTGCTCAAAGCCTCATATACAATGATTTCCTATGTTGTAAGAGCAAACAAGTTCTGCAACATGATTTTAAATTTTCCGATCATTTCTAAAAAAGAATTTATACCTTATGTAATTTGAATTTTTTTATCCTAAAAAGAACGGTAGGGAATTAGGAAAGCTACTTTTCTTTAGGAGGGAAAGTAAGGGAGAGAAGAAAAGATATCATTTACCTTTCAAATCTTTCCACATTTGGAGAGGTTTGGTTATTAAGAAAATTAAGGGACTTAATCACTTCAAATCCTCTACTTCCAAATCCCTCCCTTCCAACATTGGTATCCAATAAAGGAAAACACATCTCTTTATATCCTTCCCCTTTCTTTTCTTTCCCTTCAATTTCCTCAATCCAAAAAAAAAAAAAAAAAAACACATCCCTTCAAAGCCTGCTGAAAGTTTGATGGTCAAAATAATTCATTAAATTTCTGCTGTAACTGTTTATTGCGTCAATTTTACAGTCCTATCATAGTTGCGAGCCAGTTTGGCTACTAGCCTGTTTTCTGCTTACAGCCCCATCCCTTGTTATATGAACCATAAATGAATGCCATTTGGATGACGTTATGTTGGATGACGTGATGTTGCACCTCAATATTTGTTTTATCTTTGTACAATTGGGCATCGTCTAGGTGACAGTGGACTGACGGTTAAAAGGGATGGAGGGAATACAATTTTCTTCTCCCAAAATATCGAGTTATTTACAAAATCTGTTTTTTTAGCAATCCTTATTCAAATGCTGCATTAGAAGCACCTCAAGTCTTCAATTGAATGGATATGCTCATCATGTGACATTCCTCAAATGTTCGGCTAAAATGGCTGCTGCAAACTTGATTACCAAAATATGGCCTGAAATTCTCCCTTACATACAACTGATGCTTAACAGAAATTTGAAGCCCTAAAGTTTGTTATGATCCTGTTTGCCTATAAGTGTGTTATTTGCTTATAAACCCGTTCCTCCATAAATGATCTCACTATCTTTCCTCGGCAATCTTGTATGTTTCTACAGCTGCTAAAGGATAGGAATCTTCTTCCTGAACTTGGCCTTGAGGTTGACAACATAGTATGCTCGCTTGACCCTGAACTTCAAGGTTCATCAGCATTAGTTGCTTCTACTTTAAGAGGAAAAGGTCAAAGTGTTGATTTGGTATTGGAAAGCAAGCCGTTAAAATGGTAAGCATTATAGCTATATGCTCTACAAAGAATGTGATTGTTTTCTTCACATCAACAAAATGATGGGGATTTGTAAAGCATTTTAGTTGCGTACTCTACAGTCTGCGAGGTTTGACATACTACTGCATTTTCAGGGTATTTAAACGAGCTTCACGGATAAATGCTCGTCGTTTAGTACTGATTGGGAGTTCTGAGTGGAAAAAGGGTATGGTGGCAGTGAAAATACTCTCAACGGGCGAACAATATGAAGTCAAACTAGATGAGTTAGATTGACAACGGATTATCTTTACTTTCTAGTGTTCTATTTTTCATATTTTTGTAGTCCCTAATTGATAATTTTCTCTTATTTACTTATTCTTGCTAGTTACGAATGTATGTTATTCATGCTACTTTGTTTAATTCTTTCCCTGCTTATTGAGGGGGTGCACATATTTGCTTGATGGGGCTTTATTTTCCAGGCTTATGTTTGTGGGCACTTATCACATGATGTGTTGCTGATCGAAGTGCCATCATGGTAATGTATCCACAAAATTTGAGCTGTAAAAACGTTAATGTTGACCAATCAGAAATATTGTGGTTCAAAAGTTGAAAGTTGTTTGTTAATGATTGAACCACAAATGCAACTAAAAATTTGAGCTGTAAAAGTACTTTAAGATAAATACTCGTGTTTTATTCAATTTGCTCAATTTTTCATATGAATTCATACCGTAAGTTGGAGTGGTTAGTTATAGTCATAGTCCTTACTTAGAGAAAAATAGTACTTGCTTCAAGCCTTCAATTAATACAAGATTTGATTTTTGGAACACATCTTGAATATATTTCCCATTAATTATAATCATAATCATTGATTTAATATTTTTCTTGAAAACATAATTTGGATGGGAAAGATAACCAACAATCTATACCTCTATTTCTCCAAAGAGAAGGCCAAAGAAAAGTGATTAAAATTATATCACAAACACAAAAATATGCAAAAAGAAAAAAATAAATGACACCATATGCTCAGGAGAAAACTACCTACAAATAACAACTATTGAGTATTGACCATCAATTATACTTCTGATTGATTCTACTAAATCCAAATGACCCACTTGGCTACTTGTGATAACCAGACCCGAATTTACGTGCCCATATCCTGGCCCAACTGCATCCAATTCAGAATTTTTGAAAAAGCTGAGCGAAAAAAAAAATGAATTGAATAACCGAAAAATCAAACTATTTCAAAAACTGAGCGTGAAACTCTCAAGATCTAAGGTTTGGGGCTGTTCGCAGTTACTAACTGCGAACAGGTCAAAAAAGACAAAATAGTTGTTCGCAGTTACTAACTGCGAACAACAAAAACTATTTGACCTAAATATATATATATATATATATATATATATATATATATATATATATATATATATATATATATATATATATATATATATATATATATATATATATATATATATATTCCTGTTCGCAGTTAGTAACTGCGAACAGCTATTTGACCTAAATATATATATATATATATATATATATATATATATATATATATATATATATATATATATATATATATATATATATATGTATATATTTTCCTGTTCGCAGTTAGTAACTGCGAACAGCTATTTTGTCTTTTTTGACCTGTTCGCAGTTACTAACTGCGAACAGCCCCAAACCTTAGGTCTGGGAGTTTCACGCTCAGTTTTTGAAATAGTTTGATTTTTCGGTTATTCAATTCATTTTTTTTTCGCTCAGCTTTTTCAAAAATTCTCCAATTCATTTGATCCTACCCTTCTTGAAAAATTGAAAACAATAGAATTTTTTAGAAAAAAATAATTCAAAATAAGCTTCGTAAAATTTTAATTCCCAAAATAAAGGTTTTCACGGCAATCATGAGGTCAAGTATTTATTCACTGTTACTTATAGTAAACAAAAAAGTTAGTCAAAAAAAGGTCAAAATTCTTTGTTCACAATGAACAAAAGCAAAACAATGTCATACCATTTAAAGGGACAAAAAAAATAAGCATTTGATGGTTGGCTATTAACGAACAGTTATGTATTTGATTGTATTGTCCTCCCAAATGTTATGAGTGTTATGACATTTTGTCTTTCTGCTATTCTTCTAATTGTTCTCTTAAAGATTTTTTAACTAGTTTCTTTGTTCGCTGTAGGAGTGAATAAGTCATGACCTCAGGCTTGCTAATAAAAACACTTATTTTGAAAATTAAAATTTTCCGAATCTTATTTCGAAAATTTTTTTCTACAAAAAGCTTTTTTTTTAATTATTATTTTATTATTTATTTTTCACCCTTCTTAAACATCAAAACGGGTCTACTTCTTCAATTCTAGGGTTTTCACAACAACAAAAGCAAAATCGAACACGAAACCCTAATTCGATACCGAAACAAAACTTGGTGACAGAAAACAATGGGAGGGAAATGCCCGCATAGAAGTGTGAAGAAGAGAAGATACTCTCACAAAACTCATCGCCGTTCCAAATTTCTAGTTAAAGGAGACGATTTGGTCTACGACGAGCTTCAGAAAACTGATGGTGACAGAAAACCATTGCCATTAGACGAAGATTTGCCTGGAATGGGTCAGTATTACTGCCTTCATTGTGATCGTTACTTCTCTAATGTTACCGTTAGAGATGAGCATTTCAAGACCAAACGCCACAAGAAACGGTTCGTATTTCTTACTTTCATGCTTTTCTCTTTAATTGGTTCTTATTCTAGTTTTGTGCGTAGTTGATATCTGCTTGAAAAGTGGAGATTTTGTCTTTATGGAACTTGGGTTTGTAGTGTTTGTCAAATTTAGGAGTGTTGCTCTTTGAGGAAGAATTTATTTGACTGGGTGATAATTGTTGTATTCCAAATTCTTTCATGTTTATCTCTTAGTCGGTTCTTGTATCAGTTTTGTGGGTAGTTGATTTCTGCTTGGAAAGGTGGAGAATTTGCGGCTATGGAATTTGTGTAATTGTAGAATTAGTCAAATTTAAGAGTTGATGATTTTGAGATTTAGGTTGCTTCTCTGAAGAAGAAATTATTGGCTGGGCGATAAATGTTTTGTTTTTGGTGAATAATTTTTAGTATTCTACTTAGGATTATTAGTTTGCTTAGATAGATGAGTATTCTAGGTTTGAATTGTTCCAGCGGTGGTAATTTTTTTCTTTTTATGACTTGGGGTTCAATATAAGAGTTACATATTTGTATCTTGTATGCCGGAGCATTGGCATTCTAGTTTGTGCTCTACTGCGTGACGTTGGATGTAAGTTGATTTGATAACGTGAATTACTTTTCTCGGTTGAAATTGTTTGAAATTTTGAAATAGCGAAAAAGTATAAGCATAAAAATAGATCGCTTTGTGCGGAGTTTTTTTCTTCATTTTGTTGGGAAACATTATTGCCCATTCCTTATAGACTTATAGTTGCTACAGTGCAAGCAGTAGTAGAGATCAGTTAATAGAAAGTACATGTACCATGTATATACTTTCTCTAGTAATGACTTAACTCTGTGCAGGTTTGTTAATGTCTCTTCGGTCTATTGGAGAGACAAAAGAAGATAAATCCTAGTGTTAATTGTTCTCTTTAGTATTCTTTGGGTTTCACCAGGGTCAATTCCGCTAAGTATTGGTGTTTCGCAACTTGGGTTGCCTTGAGTCTAATTCAATTTAGTCAAAACACAATATCCATGATTAGTGTTAGTTTATTACACTATTTTTTGTAGCTTTAGCTTATTCAGTCTTTAAAGTGGGAAAGTGTGAGTAATTTTATATCTAGGCCTTTTCATATTCAAAGTCAATCAACTATGGATGGAAAGGATTTGAGCTTATTGCTTTTGATTTTTGTAGATAAATACAATATACTAGTATGTGAGTTCGCTAATCATCAATGAGATAGAAGGTTAGAGATACATAGAAAGAGGTGAGATTAAGTTGTTTAGAATGGGAAAGATAACGTAAAGGATGGTTCTTTATAACATAAAATAGTTAAGTTGTCTCTCTGTTTGTGCTACTTAATCTCTCACTTTGATTCTCTCTATTTCAACAACAATGATAAGAGTTCTAAACCTCAAAGATTGGTGTCACATAACCATATATCTAACTCCTATAGCAGTTCATATGAATTCTTCTTCTCTATTCATTTTGGTTTTCTATCATCGCAATTTGTAAGTTAGATCTTTCGTATCTCTTTTCACTCCTACCCTCCATTTCATCTTTGACTTTCGTCGCTCCCTTTTTAAGTTTCCCAAGCTCCAACTTTGTATCTTTATTGGTTCGTTGATATCACATTTTTGCACATGTTCACTACAACAACAATGGCACCGCCTTGATTCCGAAAGATTGGGGTTGCCTAAAACCTTAGTTTTGAATTTTATATTCACACTCATTCGTCAATGTATTTGCATTTTGCACTTTCTTTCTTTCTCTGCTTGTGCTCTACTTAATTTCTCACTTTCTTTTTTGGTCTTTAATTATGTATTCTTTTTTTAATGGAAAATTTTAGGTGTACTTCTATATGATTTAAAAACCTAACAATAATCTATATCGATCATGAATAAATGTTGTATAATTAGTCTATATGTTAATCTATAATTATATGAAACCAAGTAAGCACAATTTGAAACTGGTGCCATGCCCTATTTTTGCATGATGGGTGATGTATGCGAAATATTCATGTCAATTTGCTCACATTTTATTGGAATACAATCATAGATAGGTAGCCTTCTCAATGTACTGCACCTTCTACATGTTGGAATATTCTTCCATTTTTTTTTGTCTTGCATCTTATTCACAGTTGTGCAATATTGAAAAGTTTTTAAGTGCTACCTATTCAAGTGATTCTAGAATGAAATGTTTCACCACCACTTAAGTTCATAAGATTTCCTTCAATTTTCTGGTTAGCTTTGAGTTCACAAGAAGAGTTGAAGGATCAGTAGTTTGATGGAAAAAGTGCATTTTTTGCCGTTAGTGCATGCTGGAGGTTTGACATTCCATTTTTGAGCTATTGATATTTTTAACTCAGAGCCAAATTTAGATTCACTAGTATAGTGTATTTAGCAATCCATTTTAAAGTTTTATCATTTTTTTGATCGAAGTAGTTAGATTTAGCAATCCATTTTAAAGTTTTATGTGGAACTTTTTAAAGCAAAGGCTTTGTCGGAAAGACAATAAAAAATGATTAATGTGGAAAAATCTCCTAAGTGCATGATTCGCACAAGGTTTAGTATTTTTTATGAAACATTAGAATTAATATTGCAAGTTGTGTCACGGTCTATGTTATGCTCTTCATTTATTCTTCAAACAATTGACATTCATTTTGACCTATGTCACCCTATCTCTTCATAAAATAGCACATTGCGAGTTTTGCTGCTTTTCCTTAAATAACAGGTCATTATGTTACTAAATACTTCGTACATTTTTTATTCCAACTATTCTTTGTGTAGTTGTATTTTACATAACCGTTATTGTTGCTTAGTAATAGCTTTATAACAGAGAATTAGGTAACATGGTTGTTTTACCAAGATAAAATGAGTGATCTCTTATCTGTAATAAAAAAGGTGCTTAAGTTATGATCATAGGCAAAATGCCCTCTCATCATTGTATTGCAACCATATTGTAGAGCTTTTTGAGCTTACCGTGACAGGAGATATAGGCCCAACCAATCGCAAAACATCCACAATGACCCCGAAAGCTGATTTGCAACTGCTAGGGTGGTCACTGGCCACACTTGTATTTGAGATTTTTCACTATGATTATGAATTGCCGGTTTTAAAAGAGAATTTTAAATGGGGACAATGTAGACTAAAGATGACTTACAGGAAGTTAAGTACTTGAAGAATATGGGTTTGTATCACTTTTGACACTATATAGGAGTGGACGGAGGAAGAATTTCATTGTGGACGAATAGGTGCAATTAGAATTTAAAGATTGGATTCGGATTGCTCTCTTCTATAACAAGAATTAAACACTGTTAATTTGTTATACCCGCATTTTATTGGCACATAAACACTACTCCTTCTGTCCTTAAGAGACAGTCACAAATTTTACTTTCATCCTTGCTTATAATTTTGGTTGTTCATGCATGTTATACATGTAGTCTTCAAGTGAAAGTATACATGCAATCCACAATAAACTTACATTTTCTTCAAAAAACGCGGTTCCGCATCTTTTGTCCTGAATGCATATGGAGCTATAAGAAATGAGATTGACTTGAAAGTTGTTTTGTTATACAGCTTGAAGACGATGTTAGGACCTGCACCACACACCCAACTGGATGCAGAGTTAGCCGCTGGCATGGGCATGCCTGATAATGGTCCCAAGTTGATGTCCGTGTAAAATTTTGTTTCCCTCTAACTATTCTAATATTTTTGTTTGAAGTTGTATTAAGATTTGAGATTTCTGAGGAAAATTGTTTATATAGGAACAATACTTTCAATGTTAAATTTGAATTTCATGCTGGTTCATTTCCTTGGCTGTCCGCCGTGTGTACTTGTGTTCTAAGGCTTCCATGTCACGGATAGTCAAACAAGCCAACTGAATCTCTTATTAGCCAATTATCAATTGCCAAACACCAATAAATTTCAGTAAACTTTAATTAGAAACATTTACTCTAATCATATAAGTCGAGATGAATTTAATAAGATTTCAGTAAATATATTTTAAGTTGTAGATATCCAAAAAAATTTATTTATGAATTTATCTCTTGAAATAAAATCATTTTTACTAGCATATCAAATGAAAACAGAGAAAGTATCAAGTCATAGTTATCAATTTGGTATTAGAGGAATCAAAAGCTTTTTTCTTTTTTTTTTATTTATTTTTTTAATACAGAAGAAAAAGCTTTGTTTTTGCGAGTTAGATCCCTCGCAGTCGACTTTATACAGTACCTTGTAATTTTTTTTTATTTTTCATTTTTTTGCTTTATTATGAAACTCTGGATCGGCGCATGATATTTCTTGATTCAATTCCCCAGCTTTTTACTTTTACTCTCCTTTCTTTTGTCTTACTGTTTTTAAATCTATAATCACATATTCACATTGTTGCTACTTGGTACTCTCGCTTTATTTAGTTTTTAGTATAAATTAATTTCATTTATATATTTTGTTAGAGTATATAACATATCCTGGGGCTTCAACCATCAGTTTAAGCTTTTGTCAAGAAACCAACTCAACCAAAAGCTTAAGCTGATGGTTGAAGCCCCAGGATATGTTATATACTCTAACATATTTATTTGTATTCTAGTTATATACTAATAAGGTAAATGAATGGGTATATATACTACATATTTAATGAGTTCGTTATTCGTAGTTAGTCAGTTATAGTCATCAACTCAGTATTACACACAAATTGAGGTCCGGGTGGAAAGGTAGCAGACACCTTATATTTGTATCTCCTTCAAAGAAAGGTAAAAAATATTGCATGCGCTCAAATAAAGTAAATTGTATAATAGTCATTTGAAGAATGACGAAAAAATAAATAAATGGATGCAATAGTGTGTTAAATTTGATCGAAATGAAATTAATTTGAATTGAAATTCACTCATTTGTCTGTTACATGTTTAGATTATATTGAGCCGTTTTGACCTGTCTAGATTTACTTTGTGTTACAACTTTTCATTATAGTTACTCTATAGATTTTATGGAATGTCTCCATGCTAAAATAGTGTAAAAAGTACTCTTATAAGATGTGATTTGCTATATTTTTATTTTTTTGTCATGTTTCACGATTTTTTTATTTTTTTATTTTATGTTAACGCATTTAACTTATTTTTTATTTCATTCATACATTTCTTTTACTTTCTCATAAAATATACTCCCTCTTATTTTTTCTATTAGTTCCATTTACTTTTGAGCTATTATTCACTTATCACTCTTAGTATGTATTTTATTTTTAATCTATAAGGTAAAACATAGTCAAGTAAGATTTTGTTTGATTCGTTTCAATGCAAGAATTACTAATATAAAATATTTATATTTTTAACTAAGCATAACTAGAGATATTAAGGATTAAAATGTTGCCTCGATAAATGTAAAAAAAAAAAATAAGACTAATAAGTTGAATAGAACATGTAAAATCTTAAAATTTTTTACTCATTTATTTTTAATTTTCACAAAATTAAACTTAATGCCCTGAGAATTGACATAGAGTGAGTAGGAAATAGCGGTTAATTGGTGATTAGAGTTGTCATCATTATGTCATGGCACGTAATCATATATATTTGCTCTGGCCAGTAAATTTAAGGAGATTAAATATCTGTGGTGGAGAGTGGAGACAAAGAAATGAAAAAAAATAAAATAAAAGTTTGGTTTTTTATTAGAAAAGTTCATAATTGTAAAAATAATGAATGTTCAAATGATAATTTATGTTAATTTATAATTGTTTTATTTTAATTTAATGACTTATTATTCTAAATTAATTTGAAAATTAAAAAAAAAAAAACAGAAACTTTCCTATTTACAAATGGATGTTGTACTCTTAACTCCATACTCGTATGTATGTATCCTTGCTTATGATGTTGGGACCACTCTGCCCTTTTAAAGCATCGACACATTCCATGCTTTCATGACAAGAATAATTTGACTGTCATTTTCTCCTTTCTTAATTATTCTTTTTTAATCTTTTATCTTTTTCATTTATAAAATTAAAAATAATCTTCGTGGCTTTTCATGCACACCCCACCACTAGGACCCCAGCTTTTCTGTTTCTTTCTACACACATAAAATGATAAAATACCTCCTTTTTTTTTATTTGATTAAGAAAAATAATCTCTTAGAATTATATAGTCTATGAAACTTTTAATGTAAATTAATTTTATTTCTTTTAATTTACATGTATTTTGATGATTTATTATTATTTATATATACTATCTCAATTTCAATATAAGTGTCTTATTTTCTTATTAGATCGGTTCATCACAAGTGTCCTATATTTCTAATTAAAAGTGTGAGTTCCTCAAAATATTCCAACGTAATTTCTACTCTTTTATTCTATTTATTTTTCATCATTTACGTGAAAAAACTCTCACATCACAATTCAAATGATGCAAAATATCAACCAACTTATTTTTTAAGAGAAATTACACATGGTAGCATCAAACTTTTTGAAACGCCAGTGGTAGCACTTTTCTAAGATTTTTCCACATGGTAGCATCCAGTTTATGCCTTATTTAACTGTCATAGCATTTTCTGTTAAATTCTTGTCAATTTCCGTTTAATTTACCATTGTGACGTTTCTACCCTTATTAAAGTGTTGGTTGTTGTTTTTATAATTTTTCCTAAACCATTTTTATGCTCTCAAATGTTTAATTCATAATTTTGACATTTTATTCACCGTTTAAGAGCGTTGATGAATTAAACAGTTAAATTAAATGTCAAAATGGTGAATAAACATTTAAGAGCATAAAAATGATTTAGGCAAATTATAAAGCTAAAAACCAATACTTAATAAGGATACAAACGTCAAAAGGGTGAATTAAACGGAATTTGATAAAAATTTAACAGAAAATGCTACGATAGTTAAATAAGGCATAAACTGAATGCTACCATGTGGAAAAATCTTAGAAAATTGTACCACTGGCGTTTCAGAAAAGTTTAATAATATTACGTGGAATTATTTTTTTTTAAAATTCATGAAAAATTAAAGAGGACACTTATGATAAGATAAAGTGATATAATTTCTTAGTAAAGTGTCACTAAAAAAAGTACACTTTCTCTTTTCATGTGTGGATTAATAAAGGTATACAATAAACCAGAAGTTCAAAACTAAATTATTGTGCTCCTATAATGTTTACATCACTCATGACTCATGACTTAACCTCCACCCCTATGCTCTACACCTCTTCTTCATTATCTTCTTCACTCATGTCTATTCTTACTCTATGTTTTCAAGGGTGCAATGCTATGCTCACCAGCCTCACCCGTCTTCTCGGACAAATAAAACAGAAAGAAAACGCATATATAAACATATTATATTTATGTCACTCGAACACTTCATGATTTCAATACACGATACATATGTTTTTTGGTACCGCGTGTTTGTGGTAGGATTAGTGTTGTAATGAGAATTTTTGTACCCTATAGTTGATGTTGTGAATGCATGTGGATGTACAAAAAATAGGGTTGAATGTCTCCAAGTGAAATTATCTTGGGTAGAAACACTATATTTTATAAGCTAAATTAGATAACACATACACAACATGGCTATATATGACAGCAAAAATCAAGAATTCCAAACTGATGAGAAGGGATATTGGACTATACTCTTTTTCTTCCTTTCGGTTTCCTCGATCTTTATACGAAATTTGGAAATTCTTCCCCTTTTAAGGGTATCAATTTTCTCTTCCCTCGTCTTCTCTTGGATGTAAGGAAGAGGTTGATCCTGACGCCATTTCTATGGCCTGACCGTGTGAGAACCTTTGCAGCTGTATCATCCGAGCATAGCACCCGTCTGGGTAGTTCTTTAGTAAATGAGAATGAGAACCTTGTTCTGCCACTTTTCCTTCATCAATAACAGCAATGACATGGGCATTCCTAATGGTCGATAGCCTGTGTGCCACCACGATTGTAGTCTTCCCTGTGCAAGCACGGTTTAGGGCTTCTTGAACGGATCTCTCCGACTCTGCGTCAAGTGCACTAGTAGCTTCATCGAGCAACATTATTTCCGCCTTTTTCACGAACGCTCTAGCTAGTGCAATCCGCTGTTTTTGTCCCCCGGACAATTGAACCCCCCTTTCTCCTACTTGGGTCTTGTACCCATCGGGCATTGCTGATATGAACTTGTGCGCGTTGGCTAGGGTTGCTGCTTCAATTATCTCAGTTTCTGTTGCATTATCGTTGCCATACTTGATGTTATCGTAAATAGTTGTGGCAAAGAGGCAAGGTTCCTGAGGGACTAAAGCCATATGCTGCCTTAGAGACTTGAGATTGTACTTTCGGATGTCCTTACCATCAATCAGGACTCTTCCCGATGATGGATCGTAGAATCTAAGAACAAGGGAAATGACAGAACTCTTGCCACATCCACTTGGGCCTACCAAAGCAAGAGTCTTTCCTGCACGTGCTCGCAAGTTAAGGTCTTGGAAGACGGAGATGTCAGGACGTGTGGGATAGGAGAAGTCAACATGCTTGAGCTCCACTTCCCCTCGAAGTCGTTCAGGAATTAATGTAGCATTTGGATCATCCGGTTCGATCTCAGTTTTGCGATCAAGAAGCTCAAACACCGATTTCATAGCACGGCCTCCCTTGATGAAATCAGGAGCCAGGGTCAAGGTCTCAGCAGCACCATTAGCAGAGACCATAAGGACCATGAAAACCCGAATTGTCTTGGAGAAATCAGAGATGCCATGCTTAACAAGCCACGAAGCATACCAGAGACCAAGAGCATAGGAAGCATAAAGGGCAAATTGAGCTATTCCGTATCCGCTACCTGCAATCTGCCCCTTCCAGAAACAACTTCGTAAAGGAGTTTCAAGATTAGAAGTAAAAAGACCGACAATTTTCGCTTCTGAATTAAAGGCAGCAACAGTTCTGACATTCGACACAGCTTCTCCTGCCAGCTGTGTAGCCTTAGCATGGGCAGCCTCTAGATCTCCAGAGAAACCTTTCAGAAACATTTTCTGTCCACAAAACAATACATGCATCAGGAATTATCATCTGGTTTCATGTAGTAACTGTCTTGTTTAGCAGTAAATCACATGGAGAATTCATGATTGCTCAGTTATCCCCTTTTCATAATTACAAGCATATATTATTCCTTAGAAGTATTTTTTTAAACAAAATTTAACTGTTGTAGAGAAAGGTACGAAGGACCGACTTTTTCTAATTCGTAAGACACAGTGTCACATGATTAGCTCATCTTGTGAATTGCGAATCGAAAAAAGCAAATTATGGTCATTTTTGGGCTGTTTTGGCTTATTTTGAGAGAATCAATGTTACGTGGGCAAGACAATCAGCTTAAGACACGATGAAACAAACCTGCAGAACAGTAGCGGCAACCACCACAGGGAAGACAGCTATAAGTACAAGGGCAAGGCGCCATTGCAACACGAATCCAGCAGTACAAGCAACAAGCAAGAGGGCAGAATTCTGCATTATAACAGATATTCTGTCCCCAATAGCGGATCGAACATTATTGGCATCAAGAGCTAGCCTAGCAGCAATTCGAGCACTCTCATTTTCTTCCTGGTCAAACCATGCCATCTCGTTCTTTATCACAGCTGCCATCATTTTCTCTCTAACCCTTTTTGTCAGATTCTCACCGACCACGTCCCAGAAGAAATGCTGCAGCGTGTTGAAGATGAGGGCAGCTGATGAAAGTCCAATTAGTAGATAGCAGTACTTAGCAATTTCTCTGATCATGAATGCATGGTCTGGGTTATAGTAGACACTAAGGACAGCACTGAGAACATAGGCAAAGAACGCACTGAGTGAACCACAGATAACGGAGCCTATAGAACCAACCAACGCATATGGCCATTCAGGAGCGTTCATCTTAGCAAGACGGCGAAAGGAATTTGCTTGTTCTTTGAATGCCAACTTCTCAAGCCGGTAATTTGCATGGGCAGCATCGATGGAAAGACTAAAATCAGAAGTAGAGAAATCAGAGAGCCGGCGTGAATAAGGCGATCGCCCATATGATGAATTCCGTGTAATAATTGGTGAGCTAACCGAGTTTCTAGCACTTGAAGGCCTGCAAGATTAAGTACAATGTCAAACTAGTTTATTGTTTTCTCTGTTTTCTTCCAATGGAAAGTGTCCGGCGACATGCTCCGAAAGAATTACTAGAGGATGAAATTCCCGTAAATCTTACCCCGAACAAGACACATTAGTAAGGTGATCTAATTTGACAAACTGTCAAAAGTGTTCATAGATAGACAGTACCTTGCACTACTCTTTCTGGCATTATTCAAGGCTGTTTCATGTGCTGCTTCTTGCATACGAATGAGCTTAGAATAAACACTATTTTCTCCTTTGATCATGAGTTCATCATGGGTTCCAATCTCCGATACACTTCCCTGCTGCAGTACAGCCACAAGATCAGCCTTACGAATGGTGGAAAGACGGTGGGCAATAACAAGGGTTGTCCTTCCAATCATAAAACGATCAAGTGCCTCTTGGACGAGCTTCTCTGATTCCGAGTCTAGGGCACTAGTTGCTTCGTCTAAGAGAAGTATTGCGGGGTTCTTAAGCATCGCCCTAGCAATCGCTATCCGTTGTTTCTGTCCTCCCGAAAGTTGCAAGCCTCTCTCCCCGACCTATCATTTTCAGAAAAATTATCAGACTTTAATCACAGTCATTGTATGAAGATATTAATGGACGAAGTAAGGCATCGGAAAATATCATCGTCAACCTATAACAGCAACAGATATGGAGATCCCCGAAAAACTACATAGAAAAAAAGAAGCATAGCACAATTTTTCCCGGAAGACATGCTTACTTGCTTAGTATGGTGTGCAAAAAAAATTGTCTACTAGGAGAGTAGTACTTATTAAGGAGTATAATCAAATAACATGGAATCTTTGCTTGATTCCCAAATCATTTGTCATTTTTTTTAATTATTTTAAAATTTTATTTTTAATAATATAATGTATAAGTCAGAGGATTTCACATCTAGTTCTTAATTATATTTAAAAATTAGAGTATAATACAAGTAGGTTTTGAACTTTTGATGAAAGCTCCTTTTAAAGTCTTTGCTGACCCACAAAATGAGGGAGTTGCCTATCAGAAGAAGAAATAACATTTTATATTGCATCAACTTCAGGAAATTATTAATAGTAATTTTAAGTGCTAATCATGTCATGTATAAGAAAATATAAAGTAGTGAGTAGATAATATAATACAAACTGACAAATACTCAAGTCCAAATGGTCCTTGTTTCTGAAGAGGAAAAAGAGTAAGCTATTAATATCTGCACATGCATTGTTGACTGAGACATGCTACCATTTCTTTAAATGCTTGACCAAACACCATCTTTGTAGGGGCAGAGCAGAAATACACAAAAAAATTAGGCCTTTTTATTTATATATTTTTTATATTTTAAGGCCTAAAAACAAGTACTTAAACTAAAGGAAAAGCTAATATTTTAGAGTTACTCTTGTGAGATACTGTCTCTCGGTAAGACGACCACGGAACAAAAAGCCCATATGTAAATATGCAAAAAAGTGTATGATTGGGCTATTTAACCCATGAATAAGGCGATCCCACAATGAGACCGTCTCATACAAGAATTTGTGAATATTTTATAACCCTTATAGGACCAGTGTCACTGTGGTCGAACACCTTACACATGCGCACAATCACCCTACTCAAGCATTGACTTTTTGAATGGGAAAAAGAGGTTAGGTTCTATTTATTGACTAATCATCCCAATTTCAGTCCTTTAAGAAAGCTCACACCTAACTATGTACTACTAAACACTAGTGTATGAATGTAATGAAGAACAGGAAATATAAATTAATTAACTAATAATTAATTATATGAATTGGCAAAGGAAGAATAATCCTTTTATTAGAGATACTATTAGTAGACTAGTCATCAACTAGTATCACTTGTATCCAAGCAAAAAGATGCAAATCAAGCTTATTAAAAACAAAAGAGAACCATCCCCTTGATGGTGAAATAGTGTTTATCTTATCTATGCTTGTTCAAACTCTTCATATTAGTCAACATACCGGCCAAATCTATGGAAAATCTGAACACAATAAATGAGACTAATAATATTTTTCTTTTTTTTGGATATTACAGAAATAACAACATTTCATTACCCAATGCCATCATTTGGCGATTTTAGGATTTTGAAATCTTTATACCATTTGAGTAATGCCGAATAATTAGATTTTCTTTTCCATTTAAATCAAGTGACGAGGAAAGAACGTCATTTCGATTAATTTTAAACATCTTTCCCTTAATCATATCATATCATTCCCTTATTTCTTAACAAAGATTTGTGCAACATACTACCTCTGGTCCAAATTAGTTGCTACCTATGTTATTCGGAATTTTCATTTTGCTTCATGTTCCCATGTCTGATTCTTGATGCTCAGACATTGGTACCAGTATCTGACACTTGGACTCGTACCAATATTTGACATCAGTACCCAAGTCCAAGTGACATAGGTTGCTACACTTAGGTATTAACCAACAATATCCTTTGACATAATCACAACCAACAAACAAGCTGGAGGTTGGGTCTAAAATCTAGATTTACAATCCCATTTTTTAACAAGAGATCAGATTTTTATTGAATGAATATACAAACAAAAAAAACACTTCCATAAAATGTGCTGAAAATTTGTCTAACCTGAGTGTCAAAGCCATCAGGAAGCTTAATGATAAAAGAATGGGCATTGGCAACTCTAGCAGCTTCTTCGACCTCGGCCAAACTAGCATCCGGTCTGCCTAGAAGTATGTTTTCTTTGATGCTGGTCGCGAACAACGCAGGCTCTTGGCTCACCAAACCGATTTGCTGCCTTAACCATCTAAGCTTCAATGATTTTATATCATGCCCATCTACAAGAACTTGTCCTGTACATTTTTGTGTTTCTATCAGCTGATATCTTGAAATTTCATCATGTAACAAGTTCCCTAAAATCACCAAATTAAGGTGGAAATTTAGAAGCAAGTTTACCTTCGGTTGGATCGTAAAATCTCTCAATGAGAGACACCACAGTGCTTTTTCCGGATCCACTACTACCAACTAGAGCTATGGTTTTTCCAGCAGGTACTGTAAGACAGAAATTATTAAGAATTTTCACATCTGGTCGAGATGGATATGAAAAGTCGACATTTTTGAGCTCAATTTGTCCTGTTACTGATTCCAATTCTGTGCCTGATTCGTTGTTTCGATCTACGTTTGGTTTGTGATCAACTACCATAAAAATCTTTGCAGCTGCAACTTTTGCCTTGGCAAATGCACTCATACTCGGGACCGATTGTCCCAAACCTCTGATTAATCAAATTAGTAAACAGTTCAATCTTTAAACTCACTATAGAACAATTATACATAGAAATGGAAACATTGATCAAAAACAGGACTTACATTCCCCCGATCATGACCGCGAACATAGTAGCTATGGCAAGTCCACCATTTGTTAAATGATGCCTAACAAGATATCCTCCATACCAAAGAAGAAGAGCATAACAGCAAAATACAACAAAATAAGTTCCACCCAATCCCAAACCCTTGGCTAATCCACTCTTGTAACCCAGCCTTTGGGCGATTTTCAATGCATCTGAGTACCCTTGTAGAGCTCTCGATTCACCAACAAATGCGAAAACTACCCGAATTTGAACAATTGTCTGCAATTTAACACCAATTGAGAAACACCCAGATGAAAAAAATCACCAAAAAACATGTTTTGTTGCTCTAAAGGTCAAATTTGGCACCAATTGAAAATACCCAAATGATATAAGTATCAAAAGACAGGCTCAAAAGGTTATATTTTAGGAAATATACAAGCATTGTTCATAGAATTGTACCTGTTCAACAATATTCCCAGCTTGTGACATAGCTCCTTGGCTCTTGCTGGTTAGTTTAGCTAATGTTGTAGTGTGGATTCCACCAATAATTGCAATAAGAGGCACAACAGCAAGAGTTACTAAAGCTAATTGCCATACAGCAGTAAATCCCACCACAAAACCAGTCACAAATGTTGCTAAGTAATGAATGAAACTACCCAACTGTAAATTCACCCAGAAAAGCAAATAAATATCCAAATTTACAGAAAATTTAAGGTTAATAAACAAAAGAAAAAGAGGATATAAATGTTTACCTTCTCACTTATGGCATCTTGGACTAATGCAGCATCAGTGTTAATGGCAAAAACAATGTCAGAAGTTCTAACTTGAGTATCAAAGTACTGAATGTCCTGACTTAATGCTGCTTCTAAGTACTTGATCCTCATTTTTGTTGATTGTCTTTCTCCAGTCCACATCCAACAGGCAATTTCTGTCCAAATAATTCATCAAATTACAGTTCTATTGAAAATGGGTATAAAAATTATCATTAAAAAAAACTAAAACAAACTGGAGTATATCATTTACCTGCCCATGAAGATGCCCAAATTGCAGCTCCAACAACAAGAAAATAGTATGCATACTGCACAAGTAGGGTTAAAACCCATCAAATCAAAATTTTCAAAGTAAAAAAGTTAAGTTCTTTTGAAAGTATTTGATTAAATGATGTACCTTTAAAACTTCTTGCATCATTTTATCAGGATTATTGGCATAAGAACCAAAAGAATTAACAAGATCAGCAAAGAATCTAAGAAAAAGTGGCAAAGAACACCCATGAACAAAAGCTCCAAGAGAGCCAATCCCCATTAAAATGTAATCCAAACCATCAGCAAATCTGAATAATTCTTGAAACCCAACAGCAGGAGGAGCTTCTTTAGGTTTCTCTGATCCATCTTTTTTCCCTTCTGCAACTTCCATTTCTTTTTCTATCTTGTGTTCTATTACTTTAGGTGCTGTTTTTGATTCTCTATGTAAATGGGGATTATTTTCTGGTGTTGTTGATGATAAATTGCTGGAAGGAAGAAGATCAATCCCTTGCATTTCAGACCATCTCCACTGTTCAATTGTCTTTATCTCCTTAGAATCTTGTGACATTATTTGTTAACTACCAAATTTAAGCTTCGTTTATAAGCAAAAAGTGGTAGGGGCTAAATAATAAAAATATATTAACCCCCACTTCTATTTTCTTCCCATTTCTCTCTCTCCAAAGTTGCTTTTTTTTTTTCGTAAAAGATTAAAACTTTTATTTTGTTTTTAGTTAATGGTTCATAGCTTCTACAAAACACCATCTTTATTCTTAGGGAAGCAGAGAATTACTACTGTCTGGTACATATTTGCTTGTCTTTCTGTGTAAAAATGTAGAAAGAGAGAGATAAAGAAAGATTGAGGAGGGAAGTGACAACAGATGTTTCAATCACCCTTCATTCACTTATTTTCATTAGTACTCATTTTGGATGGAAATTATTCCAAAGAAAATTTTATTAAAAAAAATAAGACTAAGTAGATAATAAAAATAAATAATTCAGCTAAATAGAAAATAAATTTATTATTGAGATCAAAGAGAAGAAAATTAAGTCATTGATAATAAAATGGTGCAAAATTATTAAGACAAATTAAAAGAGTATGCTCAAATTAAAAGGAAGACATAGAATAGCTTATAAAGGTGAACTTAAAATACAAGATATGTTACATAATTCATGATTCATTCATCCATTCATTAGTTTGGTTGTAACTTGTAGTTGTAGCTTGTAAGGGAGAACTTAGGATATATTCTGGGGCGGAGCTAAGTTTTTTCTTAGAGTGCTTAAATGATTACACTTGGATTTCTTAAAAATTCATTTAGTTAGTAATTTTGTGTTTAATCTTCTGTAAATGGAGTGAGGATAATAGAAATTAATAGAAAAAATTGTTATGAATAGTTATACACATTGCTCATCTGTTGTGACTAATTTATATTATTGATTATTTCTAAATATTCAAACTTTGTATATTTTTGGCTGATGGCACTCATTGTCACATATTAAATGGCAAATATAGATACCTTTAAATTGTTACACTTAATTCTTCTTCCTCCTCCTTATACTTCTTTGTTGGTTTACCCTTATTTCTTTGTTGGTTTAAATAAGGTAAAAATAAATAAAAATCGAAAATATAGAAATTTATGATCAAACGACTCAAATTGATATAGCCCAAGCAAACTCGAGACTACGGTGGAAGATGATAAAAAGAAAGGGACATGTGATAGGGTAAGAGTCTAAGAGAGGTGGAGGAGAGAGAAGGAGTGCGATGTGAGGAGGTTTCTAAATCAATAATTTAAACATCCGACAAAAAATACTGTGTAAGAAGTTGAACTACCAATGTGAATGTATATGTGATTGTATATTTGTATATCAACTAAGAACCTTAACTAGTGTAATGCACCTAAAACCCACATTCATTGGTCATGAATTGGGTTAGTAACTTAGTATTCATCATTCATCTTTTATCATTCTTTGACATGACCGCAGTCACGGTCCTGATCGCGATAACAAAATAACAGTAAGGTAACGAGAGTGTTGCGGTTATCTTAACGTCTAAATACCGGGTGAAATTATAAGATATTCTTTAATACAACGTAGAACGTGATTTTTTTTACACCTTAACAATGTGAAAAAGATTGGTTCATTTATTTTGAAAATCTTTACAACGCAACCGATACGATGCGATGTGGCTTTGTTTTTACCCTATAATCTTAACCATTTATGATTATCGAGTTATCTTGGAGGTATAACCATTTTGTGTGTCTACTCCTATATACTTAGAGTGAGTTAAAAAGTATAATTAATGCAAATCATAATATGATAATACATTCATAGACTTTATGCTTAAAATTTGAGAAAATGCAAAATAATAAATAAAAGTTAAAAGTTGATGAGTTTTGTAGGGATCAAACAAAAAATAAAACACTTACTCTAAAATGGTTGAAGTATAAATTTGTCCTCGCACACTCCAAAATGAATTTGGAGAGTTCTTCCATTAAATATACTAACTTAAAAAAAATCAAATTTTATTTCAATTAAAATAAATTTTATTTTTTTACAATTTCAATTAAAATAAATATTATTTTTTTACATGAGAACCTGAATTCGATTCAGGTTTAGTAATACCCTTCCTTGAGTCTTAACTCCTAATCCAAAGAATAAATAATTAGTTAGCTTAGCCCACGTTTTGTTGTCCTAATTGGAGATAAAACACAACCACTAGGCAATAGGCAGTAAGCAATAACCAGAAAGCAACAAATATCTATTTTGTCACAAATTGCTTAAACACTAAAAACTTCCAACATTGTCAATTTGTCACTTCCATTTAATGATAATAATATATAATACTTATTTTTCAAATAATATATATTATTATAATACGTATATGTAGTCCCACTGTTGCAATCCTCGACCCATATTATCACATGAATGCTTTAACACCTAAATTTTTTTTTATTTGTTAATGTGTTTGATAAGCAATTAAATATATAACAAAGATCCAAAGTCAATTTCCATCTTTTGAAACATTTTTTTAATCAAAGAAATTAATTTTCCTATATTAATCTTCCATTTTTTATAGTTTTTTCATGCATGTAAATTCAATATATATAAATGTGAAGTTCAGTGATACATATCGATTGTTAAAGGATTGTATTAGTCGAAGTAAATAATATAAATGAAGTCAGTGTTAAACCATATAGAGATGTAAATATTAAAATTAAATATTGAAACTAATTCAAAGTAAAACTAAGAGATAAAATATGATATGTTGTTTTAACAACGATAATTATAGTAAAAATGTCGTGAACATAGATACGAATGTACACCTAAAAATTTGTGTTTTGGTGTATATTCACTCAAATTTTCATAATAACAAAGAAACTGATCAAGATGTTAAACATATGATTAATTATGCAGTTTGGTTTGATTTAAATTTTTAATACATAAGTCACAAGTAATGGTGATGTAATTCTTTTTTTTTTTAGTTTTTTTATTTTTTTTTTATCTTTCTAATACTGTCTCATTTGGATATGTAAATAACAGCAAACGCATGGTACTTCATTCTAACATAAAATTTTAGTGATAAACATTTTTTTTAAAAAAAATCTCATATTCTGTCGTTTGGTTTGATAAGCGATTAAAAATGAAAATATGGTTAAAAAACATTTTATTCTTTGCAAATAATTTTCAGCCATTCCCAAGTTTTCACCACCTTCATTTTTTCCAAAAAAATTCATCAAATCTAAATATAAAATTATTATATTTACTTTTTCCGAAAATAGCTTTACAATAGAAATACTACTCTATTTAAAAAAAAAAAAAACAAAATGCTAACCAAAGAGTAAGACCCCTAAATCCTAAGAGAAACCAAAGGTAAAAATAATAAGGAAAAATTACCTTGAATAATATGAACTTTCACTGATTTTCCTACAATAATACGAACTTTCAATTAACCATGAATAATACGAACTTTGATACATATTTCCCGCTGGCATACCCTTTTACCTGTTACCGGTAAACTTACTCATTCCTTAAAATTTTTTTTTTTGGCTGATAAAACTAAGTAAGAAAAATTACCCTGAATAATACGAACTTTCACTGATTTTCCTACAATAATACGAACTTTCAATTAACTATGAATAAAATACGAACTTTGATACATATTTCCCGCTAGCATAATGAAGAAATGGGGAATTTACCGTTTCTCCAGGTAAAAAACCGATCAGGTATGCTAGCGGGAAATATGTATTAAAGTTCGTATTATTCATGGTTAATTGAAAGTTCGTATTATTGTAGGAAAATCAGTGAAAGTTCATATTATTCAGGGTAATTTTTCCAAATAATAAATGTTGGATCCACGCAGCAAATCTTGGGCCATATCTTGAGATTCATATTGACAGCAAATGACTCCACTTTGTTCATAGTTATAACAAGCACTTTCAAAAAAAAAATTTAATTAAAACACAAATTCTCATTTAATATGATCGCATCGAGAGATAATTTTAGTTATTTATTTAATATTTAACATGTTATTTTAAATATTAAAACTGATAATTTAAGTATTAAAACATTCACTTATTTTATTTTATTTTTAAATTGAATTTCTTATATAAATCTATCTTATTATAAAACTATCTCAAACAAAAACAAAAACCGCTGTAATTAAAATATGTTACTTAGCTAAATAACTGAACATGATCTGATTAATACCATGTCAGTTTACTAAACTCAAGAAATATACAAATGGAGTACTATCTATCTATTTCTATAATTCTGTATACCACATTCTTAATTCTTTAATTACTGCTTTTCAGAAATTTAAGAGTTAATAAAGGGACTTTAATTATCTTTCTCTGGCTTGTATTATAATTAATAATAATAAAGAAGACTCAAGTAATTATTAATTAACTCGATTATAAAATAATTGTGATTAAGTTTCCTTTGCAGAGAATATGTTTAATTTAAAGCTGGTTTTCGTTCTTTTTCTTCAAAATTGTTTGCTGGACTTTTATACCTTTTTACAGAATTTACTACACAACAATTTATGAGTTGATTAGTATTGTAAAAAGTAATTCTTCATCCCTAACATATATCGTTTATTCCACTCATAAAAATTTATATAATCAGAATTTGAAGATGAATGAAAGACAATAAAAGAGAACACTGCCAAAGAATTTCTCAGCTCGAGAAAGACCTAAAGAAAAACACATGACAAAAAATAAGACAAGACAATGCAAGATAATTTTAGGCTAATAACATGACCAAGGAAATACAATTACTCAAACTTAAGTACACTTTTAAGTTATTTTTTGTGTTTAATTTGTGTAATGAATATTGATCCCTAATCTGAAATCATCGTCATCATATTCAATGTATCCCGCCCATAGAAAAACTATAAGCAGAGTCTGAGGAGGAAAGGAAGGCGGCAACTCATGACCATAAAAAGAGGGCGACCAAAGAATTCCTAATCTGAAATGATAAAATTAAATTTACAAATTTCACACATGACACATCATCACTATAGACTATATGGAGAGTAGAATAAAACGACTCATTAAAACATTTACACTTCTTATTAACATGAAGTTGCATAACATAGAGTTAATCGGAAACGATCACTTTGCTAATGTTATCGGTTATACTAACATGGGTAACAAGGATAAAGTTGCATAATACTTTCAACCTCTTCAAAGAGCACTCTAAATAAGAGTTACTTAATAACATTGAACTAATAAAATCTTGTTTTTGTTGTATACATGACTATACTACAATAATACATGTTTAATGTATCCAAAAGGCCAAAATGTGATATTTTTACATCTTTACCGCATAGATTGTATTGGCTGTTGATTATTGAATCAATAGAATAAAAACCTTTAGAATACAATTTGATGTTCGTATTTCTGAAACTATTAAAGAATCTAAGACAAGTAAATTGGTGAAAATGTTGGTTTAGAGTCTAGATTCTATGAGTCTAGAAGGAAGAGTGATGAAATCAGCTGTTAAGATGTCCCTTTCTCGATGAATAATTTCCCACTTTAATTGCGGGAATTTGCTTGTACGGTTTGTCTCCCAAGCTTGATCACTATTGAACCCCTAACATTGGAATTGGATTCTCTCTTTGATTACCTATAATATCAATAAGCTTACACTGTGTTTGGATAATAATCTTGGACAAAAAAAAATAAAAACGGAAAGAGAAAAGAAAGAAAGACAAATAAAAAAAAAGTAACTCTTGTTTTATTAGGAGGGAATGCCAGAAGGGCAGAAAGAGAAGAGGAGCAAGATGATTTTTTTTTTCAAATCTTTCCAACGTTAACAAATATTATTCATTTAATCCCTCCAAATTTCTTCCTTTCAAATCTCTCTCCTCTCGATTTGTTATCAAAACAAAGAATTACCTCCAAATCACTTCCCTTCTTTTCTCTACATTTCATTCAATCCAAACTATCCCTACCATGATCTACTCATTGATCACTAGTTTAGTCCTTTAATAGTGGAAATTAGGACTAGGACTTGACATTCAACATCAACAGAAATTTAAATTGATTTTCATATTTTCAATACTATTTCTAAACTCATAATCGTGTTTAATTTTAAAGAAAAAATATACGCCAACAAACTCTCAATGCAATGTAGTTTGTATGATGTTAGATCCTTTGAATCCCATAGCTCCAAATGCAATGATAAATCAAGGTTTTCTAGTATTTCATGTACTAATCCTAGCCCACACATCATTAATTTATAGGACAAAATGGAAACTCTAATCCGGCGCACATGTCTAGCCACATTTGTTCCCCTTCATCCTTAGTAGTGGATGCCTCATGCCCTAGCAAACGCTCATCCTTAATCGCTTGTTGAGATTTCTTATCGGTGAGTGGACATAGAATTTATTAAGTAGTTGTGGACACAAGGGTCCATCAACAAATCTTGAACGTGATCTTCAGCCCACAAGGTTCAGCTTGCACATGACAATGGTGCATTCACGCTCCGAATACTTGCAAGCAGGAACCTTGATGAATGTGTTGAATTCATCACAAATCTAGGACAGCCACAGTCTAGATTTGTTTATTTACATTCTTAAGAATATCCCATAAAAGCTTTACATCATCATATTTATCCTAGAGTATTGCACACAAAAGATTCCAATATGTTGGTGATCCAAAACATGGGCATGGAATGAACAACCACCAAATACTTGAGTTTGTCAGCTTTCGTAGGTTTCGAGTGGTAAATTTGTTATTGGGTTTGTACAACAAGAGCCGCAAGAGAGGAGAGTTGACTGCACACAAACCTGATGAGTTCTATCCAAAAACTAATTGGTATTAGAAGTAGCTAATCAAGTATATATGTAAGTCAACCTCCCTCTAATTATTCGATTTAGGATCACATGTGGGTTATTTACCAACATCAAGATGGTTCCTATGATGAAAACAAATTTCCCTTTGGTTTTTGAAGAGGTTCAAACTTGTTGACGAGAAATCAACACGAAAGTAAGAAAAGCATTGCACCACACAAAGTCTTGAAAGAGATCACATTTTAACAAAGATGCCAGTATGCCACTTCCAAAATTTTAGCAGCAAGATCTAAGCAATTAAACAAAAGCTGAAGTAGAGGGATACAAATAATGATACCTTTCTTTCCTTAATGGAAGAATGACAGCAGCTTTTGTTAGCAAAACCTTCCCATTTCCTTCACTAAAGGATCACACCCATCAGCAGAATATGGAGCTATCAACTTAGCTTATAGCGCCTCAGCAGTTCTTTTACGCCACATGTATTTAGCCGCACATAGGAAATTAGCTTCAAAAACCCCTGCAATCCTGAATGTTAGAAAAGTAGGGCAGGCTAGGCTAAAACTATGGAGGGTTTCAGAAACAATCTCAAGTAGAAAAGGGAATGCTGCTTGGTATACCTTTACAATGAATTTTCATGAAAAGAATACAGCAAGGCTACTATCCAGAGCCAGAACAATAGATGAACTTATAGCTATTTTCTGAATCCTAAGCATATTCTACAAGCAGCAGCATACCTCACATTATCAACGTTTTACAAATCATTAGTTCATTCATCGAAAAGAAATGGTCCCCTTCTTAACACTTCGCTTCGTTTCTCTTCCCTTTTCATCATCCTCGAAATATCTATAAACCTCCAACGTAATTACCTTCATATTCCAAAACTACCAATAGTCTTTACAAGAGCAAACACCGCCTTTAAAATGGTGAAACCGTGTGGCATCTCTAACGATAATTTCTCTGTCCACCAGCTTTGAAATAAATTTGATAGCACTATGACAGTCATTACACACGCGCAAGTTTTTCATTATTCTTAAGGTGGTGTTTTCAGGGGTATTCAGAAGCCCAAATGCTATAGCAAGCTTTTCACTGTGGTACTGAAGAATATTTTCTTTCATTTCTTCATCAAGATCATGTAGCACTGAACTAGTGTCTGGAACAAAACCCATTTTCTTGATCATCTCCCAGATTTCATTCATCTTTGCGTAGATTTTTTCTATTTGAGGGTGAAGCACATCGTCAGCTCCAAAGACATGGACCTCGTGTTTGAGCTCAAGCCAGCTCAGACCTTGATCTTTCTTAACACCCTTTTCCTTCATTGATTTCCTAACTTTGGCGGCCTCTGCCCACCTTCCACTGGCAGAATACACATTAGCAAGGGCTGCAAAAGCCCCACTATTATCTGGATCGAGTATAAGTAATTTTTCTGCTGCAACTTTCGCTAACTCTACATTTTTGTGAACTTTACAAGAAGCTAAAAGGGAACCCCAAGCAATATTGTCAGGTTCAGTACACATTTTCTTAATAAAATCCTGGGCTTCTTGCAGTAAACCAGCACGTCCGAGGAGATCAATCATGCATGAATAATGGCTATTAGTTGGTGGAATATTGTGCACTGTTTGCATCATGTTGTAATAGCTCTTTCCTTCTTCTACCAAACCAACATGACTACAAGCAACAAGTACACCCACATAAGTTATATGATCTGGCTTAATGCCCAAAGCTAGCATTTCCTCGAAGAGCTCTATCGCTTCTTGTCCATAACCATGCTGTGCTAATGCAATAATCATAGAGGTCCACATAACAGTGTCTCTATATTGATGTACATAAAATACACGCTTAGCATCAGTTATGCTTCCGGCCTTGGCATACATGGTGATCAGTGCATTGCTTACACTAGCAGATGAAAATTCTGACGACCTTATGGCAAATGCATGAATCTGTTTGCCTTGACGCAGAGAAGCCAAGCTCGAAATGACACTTAACATAGCAGCCAATGTGTAACTGTTTGGTTTCGGCCCTTCTTTAAGCATTAGCCTGAATAATGCCACTGCATCATCATTAAGTCCATTTTGCTCATACCCTACTATCATTGCTGTCCAAGCAACCACATCACCGTCTCTCAACGAGTCAAATATCTCTCTTGCAGGACTAACATCTCCAAGCTTAACATAGCCATCCATCAAAGCTGTGAATGCTATAACATTGAGATTGGTAATCCCATTTTTCTGTATAATCGTACGAGCACTTTGTACACCTCCACACTTGGAGTACATTGTGATCAAAGAATTTTCCACTGCCCCAAATATATAAAACTCGGTCTTTATCATGTAAGCGTGAATTTGTTTTCCAAGTTTCAAATTCTCAATAGCTGCACAAGCAGATAAAACACTAGCTAACGTAAATTTGTCGGGTTCCAATGACCGATCCTTCAACATTTCAGAGAATAATTTCAGAGCTTCATGATGAAACCCTGCTTGGTTGTATCCCGTTATCATAGAGTTCCATGACACAATGTTACGTTCATCCATTTGATCAAACTGTTGTCTAGCAAGAATGACATTTCCAGACTGCATATGTAAAGAAATCATACAATTCCAACTGGACACATTTCTTATCCTCATCCTATCAAAAACAATCCTTGCCCTAAAAAAATCACCCATCTTTACATACATATTAAACAATGAATTTGCTACAGGTACATAACTCCCAATTCCATGCTTGACTACAAAAGAATGAACCTTCCTACCAAGACTCAAATCCCTCATATTTGCACATGAAGAAAGCACACTAGTAATGGTGTACTGGTTTGGTTTAACCCCATCTTTAATCATTTCTAGAAACATATTAAGTGCATTTCCATAATAACCCATTTGGTGGTAACGCACAATAATGGCAGTCCAAGAGACAGAATCAGGTTTAGGAATTTGTTTAAAGACATAACCAGCGGAACCCATCATACCCACTTTAGCATATCCTGATATGACAGTGTTCCAAGAAAATGTATTTTTCAGAGGCATTTCATCAAGCACATGGTGTGCAACAGAGGCTAACCCACATTTGACATAAAAGTTAAGGAGATTATTCAATAGATATACACTACCAAGGAGACCTTGTTTGATGATTTGAGCATGAATTGATTTCCCAATTGATGGGTCTTTGGTTTTCAAGCAAGTTTGAAGCAATGACACATAATATTCAGAAGCAGAAGCCAAAGTGAATGAAATGGTGCCCATTGTTTGAACTTAGAGATGATTTCCTGCTGATATGCTACTGGGCATCCTTAATTTCATTACTAATGACCTAATTCTTGAGCTGTATTCTGTAAACATTCAATCATTTTTGTTTCACTTTTTCTTGAATCAATTTTAAAGAGACAAATATTTTGGAATTCAGCAATGTTAAGACTTCTTTTAATAGTTTTTGATCAAGAAATAAAATAAAATACTAATAATGACACTAATCTAGATTCTAGACTTACTTAAATTCAATTGTTATAAATATTTGTTATTATTAGTCTTTTATCGTATGAGTTGAACAAATTTGTGTGAAAGTTTATTTTTTAATTGGCAAAGTTTTGGCTTTTATGTTTTGTACTTTTGTTGTTTGTATTTTCTATGTAATTACTATTTTTAAATTTTTAAAATCAAACATTGAATTAATTATTTTTTATTAAATTTAAATTCAATTCCAACAAATTAACTTTAAAAATAAGACCCAAATCTTAAATTGAATGAGTTGAGTATGAAAACATCAGACCTAATCCAAGGGCGATGGCATTATAAAGTAGTACTATCACTTTGAAATCGTCTCAAAAGTCAAATCAATAATATGATTCATAGATTAGCTAAATGGGTAAATTCTAACATTTGATAAGGTGTGGCTTGACGGTGATTCATGTAGAATCGATAATCTTATTGTTTCAAAGTTTATCGATTAGTAATAAATAATAAAAGCTTATACACCTTTTCCATCAAAAATTATAAATTTCAAAATATAAAAAGATAAGTTTGAGAAATACATGTATAAGCCAAAAACGTAAAGCTCCGACCACTTAACCTAAAATTCCGACTACTAATATGATGGAAATTCTGTGTTTTAGTTCTAATTTATAAATTTTGATAATTTAGTAACTATAAGTAAAATATAAACATTAAAATTATAATTCGTGAAAATATTAAAATACTTTGACATGTGGGCTTGCGGTTCCGCTTCCCTGCCTGATTCGGCTGTGTGGCGTAATTTTTTTGATCGACAAAAAAAGATAGATATCTCTGCGACTCTACCCATCACAACCTCCATTGAAAATATTCATTTGTAAATATTTTTTCTCTTTTACTCTCAACAATGGTGGAAACTTCTGCTTTGTGTTTCGCATCATATACACCATTGTCAAACAATAATCGAAACTTTCGTCAAATTCCTCCCTATATCTCCTCCACGTTATCTCTTTTTACTAAAAACACGAACATTCATCGCCAACCCTGCTTCTTGATTCAATCAATTTCTTCTCGATTTTTCCGATTCACGGTGAAAGCTTCTCCCGGTGATCATTTTGAGTTTGGTTGTGGCTCTTACCCGTGGGATCCTCAATCTCCCAATTCGGATTCTGGTATGTTACATCTTTACCTAAATTACCTTCATTCTTTACTTCTATAATTCGATTTTTCAGGATTTGACTCGTATTAATTGCAATTCTTGTCCATCTTTTTGATGGATATTTGTTTATTTTTTGTAGTTTGAAAAAGAGTAAGGAGTTTACTATTAGATTGTGGATAACCCTAGTACCATGCTGGTTATGTTTTGTTTAGCAATTCAGCTTTGTAAAGTTCTTGTATGTTTAAGATTATGAGGCTATGGAAGCAAACTTGAGAAGTAACACAAACCTTTACCTAACCGCAACCTGAAATGGATCTCTTTGAATGAAGTATAGAGCCCAGTTGTGAAATATTGTATCTTCAAATGATCTGTAACTTTAAGCACGATTTTTTTGTACAAAATACACTTATAAGAACAGTAAATTGTGAACAGCTAGGATTTGGTGTGTGTTGAACCTAATTTTAAAGCTTGGCATTTGAAAAGACACACAAGAATGTGAGAGCTGTAACTACAATTACATGGGGTAGACTATATTAAATGAATAAATTAGCGCCGAAAACCTTGCTCATTGTTTGAATCCTACTCATAATATACAACTAATAAATTCATAACCATATAACTTAAATTCTCTTCGTTCTTTCGTTCCTTTTTTTGGTCATACACTCTTCCAAAATCCCAATTTTTGTCATTTTTCACTCCTTCTATTGTGATCTTGGTCTACCTCTTCCCTTTATTGGCCAAAAGTAATTGAAACTCTCACTTTAGAGTTGACGGAACTCTTTTGCACGTAACTTCACAACATCCTTACTACGATCCTGCATGCCAAAATGAGATTCCATGTACCATGTCATACTTTGATTTAATATAAACTTAAAATCCAATCTCTAGTTTCTTCGACTATTACGATGTCATTTGCGAATAAAATGCACAATGAAACATT
The DNA here is from genome assembly GCF_026212465.1 of Amaranthus tricolor. Taxonomy (NCBI): domain Eukaryota; kingdom Viridiplantae; phylum Streptophyta; class Magnoliopsida; order Caryophyllales; family Amaranthaceae; genus Amaranthus; species Amaranthus tricolor. The sequence continues at coordinate 28,924,820 of NC_080051.1, read as the reverse complement.
GTTCTTAGTAAGCTTTGTTGTCTCATCTAAGACCGCTATAAATAGAACAATTGTTCCTTCCAATGCCTCAAAATTTAATTCCTCATACATATCTGGAATATACTTATATTCTTATGTGGCTTACCTTTTTTTACCATAACGAACCAAACTACCAAAGTATTTCTCTTGATTCTTTGTCGTATGTGTTCTCAATAAAATCTTGTTCAAATTATTTTGATTTACTTTTTAGTCATCCATGTGTTAGCGCATCAGATGTATAATTTTCATGGTAGTGCATCTTCGAAGGCAGTTTTTATCACTCTCTCCATTACATCAAATGTGATTCAAAATGATTTTAGTTATTGTAGATATATTACAAAGCTTATCATATAGTCTTTTGACAATTTGTTTGTTCTCCATACTATGTTTAACAAGCTAGTTAACCAATTCAAGTATTCAACCCAATATGCCCTAAACATTTCTAAGCCTCATTAGTTAAGTCATTGGGATCTACTTCTTTTTTTTGTTTCATTTTCTTCAAAGCTTCGTCCACCTTTACTCTATTTATTTGTCTCATCTCATGAATTTCCTTATCTCTTTCACCGATTCTATCAAGTTGTCTTATGTCGACCCTTCTTGACATTGATTGAACAATTCGTCAAAATATACCTGTGTATCCTTGGTCTCTATCTTGGACAACAATGTTGGAATGTTTATCTTTGACACACTTTATGCTATTACGATCCTTTTAAGTTTTTGTCTCCATTTGGTCGGTCTATGAAGATCCTTCTCCCCATCATTTAACATCCAATTTATTGTATAACTCTTCATTCACTTTTACTTTATCTACTTACTTCTTGTCTAGTCTCGTTTTTCCTTATTTATTTAACATTTGTCAATATGCTCATGAACCCTACATTTTCTTAAAGCTAAATGGCACCCTTTTTTTTTTCTTTGTTGCAACATAAATTTCCTTATTCCACTGTGTTGTATCCTTTTTCACTACCATATGACTTTTATTATCCTTAGAGGTATGAGCATAGTGCAAAAATAAGGTCGTATTGTATTGGTCGTATCATAAAGGTTTTCAAATTTTCCGAATCTGTATATCGTCGTTGTAAAGGTGTTAAAAACCACGTTTTAGGTCGTCTCGAGCAATATTCACTGTTTAGGCTGATATTTAGAGATAGGACAACTATATTACCCGCAACACCGTGTTTACAGTTGCTACATTTTTGCACTATGCGCGTGAGTGATGTATTTTTTTAGCCTTTTTTCATGTTGATTCTTCATCTTTTGTTCCCTTGTCCCACCAACTTCCTCAATGACTTGCAATTATTGTTTTTTTCATTTTCGTTTTTGTAGTTCTACCATTTATTCTTCAATCTTCATTATCCTTGGATTTCATTCATGTTCGATTTTGATTGCATTATTACATACGAACATCGAAGATTAGGAGTTTAGTTTATACTGAGTGATTATACAATTTCTTATTATGACCTTTTAAGTTTAGGAAACTTTGTCATTTTTGGCAATCAAAAAACTGTGGCAAGTAACTAAGTTTTACACCAAAAATTAAGTATACCAAAATCTTTAATCAATGTTAAATGTATGATGATGATGATGAATATGTTACTAAGTATACTAGGATGAATTATACATCCATTTACTAGCTCATTCCTTATAATGATCATGTCATAATGGAGCAAGTTGCCTACACATCTTTGATCCCTATCCCTTCTTTCCATTTCTTATCTAAACAAAGAACGAGCTATATCTATTTTCCATCATATCAACCTTAAGTCTATGTTCCTCCATACAGCCAATAGGTCTTTTTTCTAGATCACTTATCATAAAAACCCTCTACATATCCTTATTCTGATTGGAATTCTGTAGAGCAATGTAGTACATGGAGGGATCAATGAGTAAGTTCTTTGCGTCACATGGGTTTATGAGACAATCAAACAAAGATTATTGATCATAGCACACTAATTGTTCCTATGTTCATTGTAAACAAAAACGTTGAGATGAGGAGGTTGATGACATTAGTTCTTTGTTCAAACTTCAAAGTGATCTAAGCGACAAATTGCGAGGCAAAGAATTTTTAATGGTGTCACTATGAGTAAATAAGGAAGAATGGAAGGTCTCAATTAGATGATAATCAATAATGTTTGTATGAAAAAAGGTGTTGAAGTGGAATATGGTGTTCAAGACTTTTAGTGCAATAATTTTCACGAAATGTGTTGCATCTGCAATTTAAATGGTATATCTATCTAGAAGTTTGATCATACCCCTTTGGTTTTTTTGAAGAACCAATGAAAACGTAGTTTCCATCAGATAAAAATTTGATCATATGTTCGAAGGAGCACACATCAAATTTCTTAATATATTATGATGAAATGGTTCATTGGTTTTAGATAATGGATTGTAGCATTATGGCTCTTGATCATTTGCACTTCTTATATATGAAGTTGTATATGGTGTTTTCTATCACGAGTCTATCGAGAACAACTTTGTTATAAGTGTAAGACTGTGTACTTTGACCCCTATACCCTTCTTAGGTGGGTAACCCTTAGTGGTGTTGGAGTAATGTAATGTATTAGGATGGAGAGTAAATTTGAAAGGAAGTCCTCACTAAAATATCTTAGCAGTTTATGAAGATTACTATACTTTAGGTTGATTACAATCGTACTTAAACTGTAGTTTGGGTGTCTAACCACCTGATATATGCTTTTATTATCTTTCTCCTTATTGTTATATCATTGCTGCCTTTTCGGATTTAAAAAATTGATGTCTAGATGAACTTCTTCCCTGTCAAGCGAAGTGTGGTCTTAATAGTCAAAAATGAATGTCGCAATGTGTGTAAAACCGCTTGTTGTTGATGATTGCTGGATGAAATCGACTAGAAATTGTTGCCTTTTATGTAATTTTTCAGAATGAGTCCATTAAGTGAGCTCTATGACGGGTTGATTGATTTAAATAAGATTAATTTTCGAGGGTTATGTTTTAGTTTATTGCTGGAAATATGCTAGAGTTGCTTCTTTATTCTATGGTTGAACTAATTGCTACAGGATTCACAATACTCTAGTTTCCTATGTTAAGTTCGTGTTTTGAATTTTTACGAGTTCGACCAAGAAAATCTGATAGATGAATTGTGAATGACCTGGTATGCCGTTTTTATTGGAAAAATTCTGCTTGATTTATAAGCGGCTGCAAGTTGGATATGAAGCCTTTTTCTTTAAATGCAAGGTTGTTTGGTTATGCTTCCCATTCTTGCTTCATGACTTGGTGCAATATTACTAATTACAAGTTTGATTTTTGCTTCTTTGACCACATTCTTGATTGTAGGCAGCATACTTTCTGCTTGAGTAATAGCTCTGTGATAATACTGTTTTCAGGAAGATGGTGTCTTGTGATCTTATTTGATTTACCTCTACAAGAGTTTTGCACTCCAGCACTGACTTCTGCTTTATTATACTGTAGATATTCAGTGGGTTCGTGAGGAAAAAATCACAATGTTCACTTCAGATGGGCTTATTCAACTTGGAGGTTCTTTGGTACCTAGACGAATTTCTTCATCCAAGGTATGCTTTCATGTGGTCAAGTGTGAAGGTGATATGTTGAGTTCAAAGACTTTGCCGGTATGGATCACATCTAGGTTTTTAGGTGTTCAATAGAATTTGAAATAATTTATGAGTTCTTATTGGTGAAGCCTCTATGTTACTCGGAAGCAGAATCATAACCAATATTTGACACGAATAATTTAAGTGTCCAAGTGTCCTATCCATGTCCGAGTGTCAACACGAGTATTTGAGGTAAAGTGGAGTGTCCGAGTAACATAGGATGAGGGAATAGATTTTGTGTCTTCTATGAATGATCTCCCTAGCATAATTTTTAATGCTTATTTGAATGCTTAAGATAGTTTTGGCTTGGAATTATTTTTTTTCCTTTTGCTTTGTTGTATGTCATTTTTTTGTACATTCTGCTGCTAATAGAAGATTATAGGCATACAGTTTTGTTGCTGAGACTAAGAGCATATGCATCATAGTTACATGGAATGTGGAACGTAGCCACGTTCCGCGATCCGGGAACATTCGTCCCCAATCACTACAAAACGCGATGCCAAATCGCTCAAGGTGACGTCCCGGTCATTGTGGCCTTCATTTACAAATTAAAGAGTAAAGAAGGGAGGATAAACGAGATGAAACCTAAAAAACCAAAAACATTCTTCTTAAAGCAAAAAAATCTTTTTAATTTAATTTTGTTTTTAATATATATTTTTTATACATAATGTATCTCGTACCCAATCTTTCCCGAGTCAATTAAGGTTGCGTTCCTTGTTCCCGTTCCCGTTCCCCGTTCCTAACCGAATGTCGTTCCAAGAAACAATGATATGCATTTTAGAATATTTTGTTGGCACTTACCTTTAGGCTAGCCACTAGCTTGGTTGACAAACCCCCTTACTCATATACTCATATATGTATCAATGTATCATCCTTTTCTTGATGCAACTTTTGTTGATTAAAATGATTTTAGTTGTTTGACTTCTCTTTAAATTTTTAGTGTTAAGATAGTGGACCAATTTAATATTCCTTATTTTTGATAATGTAGTTCTTTTTGATAAAGAATTGCGCCAAATCTTAGAACAAACCATAGGCCTTTGAGGCTTTGCCCAAAGCTAGGCAAAGAACTTGACTCTTTCCCAAGTTACATCTAAAGGAAGAACACTATCCTTAAAGGTTCTTTTTCTTTCTATCCCAATTCCAAGTAGTCCACAAAATGGCAAAGAAGCAACATCTCCAAAGATGTTTTATGTGATGCTTAGCTTCAACCTATTTGAAGGGATATCTTTTATTGTCAAAGGCTCCATCCTAGACACTTCTATCCTATGATGCTTAATTATCTTTTCCACATGTGTGATATGTGCTTAAAAACTTGCAGACTTGCAGAGTAGAAAGGGTGATCATTATTTTCCATGCTATTAAAACACATTATGCACCATTGGGGGTTAAGAACTGATTGATGGCCTCTTTTTTGGCTTTGCTATTTACATGTTTGGATGTATTTTGCACATTAAGCAATGAATGATTTTATTACTTATATCAATTTTCAGAATGTTTGGTGTGTATATTGCATGTTAGGCAATGAATGAAAGTTGATAAGTCGCCACCTTTTTTGTTTTCTTACAATGCAGAAGGAGCAGGGTAAGGTGAAAATTCCTCCAAGGTATCAGCGCTTTCAGGAGAGTGATTACATGGATCCAAAGCAAAGCCTTTGTCTGGGTGCGCTTTTTGATATTGCAGCAACAAATGTGAGGAATATTGATCTACGATTTAATCTATGTGCTGACATGTTCAGTTCACAATGAATAACGCTTTACCATTTGGTTATGTCAGGGCCTTGATATGGGTAGAAGGCTTTGCATCATTGGCTTTTGTCGCTCAATTGAGATGCTTAGTGATGTTGTTGAAGACAGTGTACTGGAACAAGGTGGAGAGGTTTGTTCCAATATAGCCTGCTTTTTTATTTTTATATTTTCATGTTCTGAGTTTGGGCTATGTTATCTTAGTATTCCTTCGGTCTCAAAGATTGAATCACATTTTCCTTTTTAGTGAGTCCCATCTTTTTTTTTTTTTCGTGACCCACACTCTTTGTTTAATTTTCATCCACATATTTAACTTACATTTTCATCCCATCCAGACATTTTGCATGCCTTTCCAAAAATATACCTTTTTTACCACTTCAACTCACTTTTCTTGATTTTCACCTCATTTGTACTTGGGGCCAATTCTTTGAGATAGAGGAAGTAATACTTTAAGAACTCACTTTTGGCTTTCTGAATACTTAATCTAATGCCAAATTTTAAAAATCTAATATAAATGACCTGGTTTCATTACTTTCTAGTTTCTACTACCATGCCATTTAAGATTTGACTAACACTATTGAATTAAGCAATACCAACAATACATACCATTATTCCAATGCCATTAAGTGGCTCCCATCTAGGTTGAGATTTGAGGGAGTCGTATATACGCAAACTTCGCATATATACGAAGTGCACATGATTTAATGAGTCATTTTGCTATAGTCCATTGTAATCCAAAACAAAGAACTATTAATCTTTGGCCCCATCGAAATAAGAGACATCTATTAAATCAAGCAAATAAAAAAAAAAGAAAGTTGGCAGGGGATAGGTGATTTTTACAGGGATAATTTAGTCTTTAACCAAATTCATGTGCTATATTTCAACCTAAAGGTTGTCTTCAATAGATTTCCATTTAGCCACACTTCATTGCAAAACCCGGAAATTGACCATCTGGCTAGTCTGAGGTTTAGATGTCTATATGCTTTTGTAGTAGAAATGAGGTCCAAAGTTTTACTATATGCTTTGGACATAATATATTTTGGTAAGTGTATTTCTGTGGTTTAACTATTGGTTTTTGGTCCTTATGATGCACTGAAGGCTGAGGTTTGTTTGGCATCTTGTGATGCAAATCTCATTATCAGCTGCCTCATTGTGTCACATTTATTGCTAACATCAAAATCATACTATTAAAATTATTGTCCATATTTGTTTTGATAATGATAATGATTTGGTAGTGTAAACGATTGGAAGTTAAGATTGGGAATGACAAAATGTAGAACATATTAACTTTGACCCCCTCTCCTCTCCTGGATATGTTACATGAAACCAAAAACAATTGAAAGCATGTTGGATGATATCTTGGAATGGAACACTCAGGTTGTTATCGCAGAGAAAGCAACAGAGGGTGGTTTGCAGGAGAAATTGAGCATGACTGTTGCTGTACCGCTGCTTTGGGGTGTTCCTCCTGCATCTGAGACGCTCCATCTTGCTGTTAGAAGTGGTGGGGGGATTGTGCAGAAGATCTTTTGGCAGTGGCACTTCAGGTAAATATAAAGCTTCTGACTAAGTTGGTCACTCTAACCCATCAATGATCAATTTGCACTGTATATATGCTTTAGAACAACATTGTATATTTCAGAAACTGTAAATTTGTGCAAACCATTCAATCGAAAGCTCTATAATATGTAACCATTTTCCTCTTCACTTAATTGTGAACATTCTTGTTCGCCTCTTACTATATTCAGGATGCTATTCATTTTCACCTAAGAACCTGACAACATTGGCTCACACATGTAAAAATTTTGGGAGGTCGGATGTACGCAACTTTACCCTTTTGCTCGTTTGAGTAGATTGCAACTACCACACAATACCTCAAACCATTCAAGCACCTTAACGCAACAATGCAACACTATGCTCACATTCATTCACCATACATATCTAAGCCTCCATATCAACATACAATGTGAAGAGAATCAGCAATGAAGCCAGTTTAACCAAATTGAAAGCTTGCATATGAAAATTGGAAGTATGGATTCAAGACGCATCTGCTGATAATTTACAAAATTAAGCTCTCTTCAAACTTCCATTGCCTTGCCACGTTACGGACTAACATCAGTAATTTACAATCAATAATAATACCTAAATATATATTTCTCGAAATCAATGATTCTGACATTGTTACTATTGTAACCCATTTAAGGAAATAAACAAACTCATCAAAAATTTTACGTAACTAAAGCATCAACTTGTACGAGTCTTTTTCCTGGGAAAATGAAGATTAGAATCATAGCCAGTAACCATCTCAAATAGCATCTCTTGGAGCTCTTCTAAACTGTACCCCTCCTGCCCATTCAGCAATATCACAACTTCATCAATGTCTTTTATTAATTCAGCAAATAAAATGCAGAATTGAATTAGCTTAATTATTTTTGGACATGTAATTTTGGTGATTGCTTTCTTTCTTAAATTTATACCTTGCATCTAGTTCTTTTAATTGTGGCTGCCATGTCTTGCATAAAACTGGTGAAGTTCTGCAGCAAAAATACGCTTATCAAACTTAAAATCCAATCTAATTTGATCTAAATCAACCACAAAACTTATAACATGATAGAAATATGAGACTCACTTCATCGTCATCATCTGAGAGTAAGTCGAATAATCCAGCATCATAAACTGATCTTTTTCCCTTATCTAACAAAACTGCTCCCAACAGAAATCAACCGATGTCAATCATAGTACAATAATACGGGAAAAACAGAGCAAATTGACATGCTATTGCTGCATATTTCGATCAAAAAACATGTATTAAGCTGCGAGTTGCATCATTCATATAGAAGTTTATCTCATTTGTCGGAATCATCTCTACTGTGAACCCTTATGTGTCACATTTATAATCTTCCCTTAGATTTAACGATAGTAATAAGAATGTAACGATCAGATGACTAGATGAGAAGTTCGAATAATTACCAGAATAAGCCTCATGAACTTGCTGAAATCTCAATTTAGCTTCCCCAGCAAGTGCAGAATTAGGGTTCTTAATCCACCTATCTGGATGCCATTTCTGCAACAATTGTATTTGTAAGCCATATATTATTACTGTACAAAAACAAATAGTTAAACAGAACACAACATGCTAGCTATTTGCATCGAGATTTACCAATGCCAGCCTTCGGTAGGCACGACGAATGTCATGAGAAGTGGCTTGCTTGCACAGACCCAGAACTCTGTAATAACAACTTGTGTTAGAAGTTACAGCTTCAATGTCATCAGACATTTTTGTTTTTCTGTTAATTTGAGGTTTTGGTTGTTTTGGCGGTTTGGTTGAGGAGTTTGTATACGAGAAAGGTAGTTAAATAGGTAGTTGGGTGTTTTCTATTTCTGGTTATAACTTGGTAGAAGCTTCCAGAGGTTTTCATGCATCTTTTTCGTGGTCACTGATCACCACTCAGCAATGCACTACATTTACTAAATCTGCGGTGTTCCATCAACTTAGCTTGATATCATTTTATTTTGTGTGGACCTGGTACAGGTTATCATATATTCTCCTGGTAAAAGATATCGTTAGAATTGAATTTTTGTCACAAGAATTAGGTCAAATAATCAACCTGTAATTCTTATTTTTTTCAAATTAAGTGAATAACTTTGTTAAATGTTGTAGTAGTATTTAAAAGCAGTGTCTTACTCCACAAAATACAGCCAATTTTTTTTATTCAATTGTTGAGTGAAACTGTCTTTTTAAAAAATTATCTCTTTAGACTAACCTAAAATTAAAAACGAAAGAGAACATGAAAAATAATAAAAACTTACATGAGATACTATAAATAAATACTTTACATATTTCATAAACAACTACTACTTTACATATCGTAAACACTTATTTTGTATATAATAAACGCCTACTACAAAAATCATGTATATATTAAAGATTAAAAAAATGTTAACAATATAAATCTTTGAGGGAACAAATTGTTGAAATCTTTTCAGAGAAAATCTAACAATTATATGCACCACCAAAACTATTTATAAATTTACTGTCAAATAGTAATATTAGAAAAATTATTTTAGCTTCATTTAAAATCCAAACACGGTCTTTATGATCAAACATGATAGATTTCATAATCAAACTTAACCAACATCATATCTCAACGAAGTTAAACAAGTTTTATCATTTAAAATAATTTTTTATATCACCATCATAGTAATATTGTATTATAATTTATATGTGATGTGATACGTCAGTACGTCGTCCGTTGTCTGTTGTTTGTCATGCTAAATAAATTAAAATAAGTACAATTTGTATTGAACATAATCAGTTAATTAAATTTGGATGATCGTAGATTTATAAGTTTTTAATAAACATCATAAGAGAAAGAAAATAAATATAGAAGGGTCAAAATTCTCTTACCTCCTTATCTGTTATTAATTAAATATTAACACAATACGATGCCAAAATTATGGAAATTATATACAGTTGGAATTATTAAATAATTCCGGTTTAACATGATTTACTTTTTCAAATTTACTTTTTAAAATTGCAGTTCGCATAAAATTATTAAAATAATAGCTTAAACTGATTGTAGTCGATTAATTTGCCTTTATAGTTTTCAATTCATAAACAGACTAACGAATCGTGTGACACTAATTAATACAAGTGAAAGTTATATTTTTTTATTTTTTACAAAAGGAATTGATTTGTCTGGGAGATACTCCCTCCTATTCTACCAATTAGTCCCATTTATTTTTTTTTACTATTTACTTATCAATCTTAATTTGTATTTTATTCTTAGTCTATAAGTTAATACATAGTCATGTAAGATCTTGTTGAATTCGTCTCAATACAAAGATTATTAATATTAATTTTTATAATTTTTAATTAAGAATAATTAGAGATATTAAATGTTGAAATGTTGTCTTGATAAATGTGAAAAATTAAATGGGACTAATAGGTTGATTAAGAGGTAGTATAATAAAAGGGTTGAAAGCTACAAGCCTACTGCATTCTTGCAATTAGATATTTGTCCCTCTGACCTCTTTGAAAAACATGGCTCTTCATGTAGGCTATGGAAATTACCATGATATATTGCAGAAATAACATTTTATAAATACTAATCTGCTATTAATATTAAATATGGTTTATCCATATATTACTAAAGAAAATACTCTATCTCCAACGTTCCACCTTTTTATTAATATGAGTATAATATATATATATATATATATATATATATATATATATATATATATATATATATATATATATATATATATATATATATATATTATATATATATATATATATATATATATATATATATATAATTTTAGTGAAAATACTATCAACATTTGATTAAGAGAGGTTCCAAACATATATGGTGTATATTTAACGGGATTATAAAATTAGAATGTCTCAAATATTAATGAGTTATTCATACCGTATATAATTAAGTATTTTGATATGAAAAAATAGGACTTAAATTTTTTTAAAATGTACGATTTTCAAAATATGAGCTATTATTATAAAAAACGACCTCAAATGAGGAGTTTATATTTGTATTATATGTTTGACGTGGATTATTTAATTCATACTTCCTCCGTTCTATAATACTTGCTATTGATAGTGATATACTACAAGACACATTTAAAGTTGTGTAAATGTTGTAAACTAATGTTTATTTAGTACATTATCATATGATAATGTTTGATTTAACGAGATTAATTTAAGTTAACCAATAATCTAAAAAGTGAGAATTAAATTAGTCTCAAATTTTATTTTTATTTAGGTCTTTTCTTTTTTTGGTTTGTCATGTAATAAAAAATAATAGAAATAATCAAACAAAGTATTAGGAGCACTTAATAGAGAACCAATTTTAAAATGACATGTTGTTAGAAAGGTTAGGTGGACGTTGCTTGTTTCGAGTCAAACTCGTGGAAAAAAACTGGTAGAAATAATGTCAGGAGGGAATACTAATAATAATATATGAATCATCTGTCCAACCCTCGCCATAAATTTTTTCTCAAAAAAATTAAGTATTTCCACAGCAAAAAAAAGAACATTAATATTTAATAATTGTTATTAGGCTTTAACTTCTTAAAGATGCTGAATGCATATTTGCACCAACTTTTGTTAATCAAAATTATATTTAACTTAAATCTGATTATTCTTATTACTCTCTACTCCCAAAATATTGCAACAGTGTACATTTGCAACTTGCAAGCATATTAAAAATGCAAATTCTCAATAATTAATCAGTTGGATCTGAAAAAAATAAACTCACATATTATTTATTTTTAAATAAATTCACATATTAGGAATATTTGCTAAAAATAAATGTTAGCAAACATATAACCTATTGTTTATAACCATCTTTAAAGCTTCTTTGTAAGTCAATATTTTGGAATAAATAATAGTTTGTTTATTTTGAGCAATTATACCGAATAAGTGGTTTATTTAAGAAATAAACAATAATTGAGTTTATTTTTAGTATATTGAGTAAAGGTTGATTTATTTTTTATAATTTCTCCTATTAAGAAAATAATAAGAACAATAAATTATGCGGATAAAATTAAAACTTAATAAGAAAAATGAGAGAATGTGTATACATAAGAATAAAGAAAGCGATAGGAACATCAGTCAAAATAAAAATATTACGAAGTTAAAAAAATAGGTGAAAATAAAAATATTCAAATCAAAGAAGTTAAGAAAGTATTAATTGTTTGAGTTTTTGAGGAGGAATGTGTAAGGAATTGAATCTCAATCATCTTAATTGAGTATAAAACACATCTCTGGACTTTAATTAAAAATTTGTTCTTTTGATTGAGTGAGTTTTACCTTCATGGTTTCATCTGATCCTTATTTAGAATAAAATATTTAGTTTGATTTGAAAAAAACATGTATTGCAATCATATTTTTGCCTCAAAAGGCATTTATATTTTTATGTTAAAAATTAAAGAGATAAAAATATAAAGAGGTAAGAGAAAAGAAAAATATAGGAGGTGTTTGGCAAATTAGTTTATTGAGTAATTTTAGCTTATTTTGATGTAAATAGAAAGTTGGATGGTTAAAAATCAGATCGTGCTAGTATTTGGTGAACTAACTGGTTGAATAGCTTATTGATATGAATAAGTTGTTTTTTATCAAACTGCAAATAGCAGCGGGTTGAAAATCAACTGGTCAAATCAGTTAATAAAATCACCTTATTAAATCGGTCATTATAATTAGCTATCAATGCCAAACACCCAATGGTAAACAGACATTTAGATGATTAATTCATACAAAAACTAGTAATATGAAGTAACAAATAATTTAAAACATAAAAATAAAATATAAAAATATAATGAAAGAAGTACTTCTATTTGATTTTGCAAAGCAGATGAAAAGAATGGAGGAAAGTCCAGTTGAAACTGTGAACTGTGAAGTCTTACATATTGACATTGTTGAAATCTAAGAAGATAATGATGAGAGGCAGTCAAACTGTTGCAGAGATGAAAAAAATGATGAGAGGCTGTATTGTATAGATTTGGTTATTATTTTAATTTCCAACAACCTAACAATAATAAGTATTTTTTTATACTTGTCAGGTAAAAATACTTATTATTTTAATACTCTCACTAATTTATACTTGTTATCTTGTTTAATTTTTGTACTTTATATGAACTAATTTAATCCCAAATGTAACATCTGCTTTTTTTTAAAAATAATAATAATAAATAAAATAGTAATAATAAATTTATAGAAAAAAATTTCAGAAATTTTTTTTAAAAAAAAAATAAATAAATAACTCCCCATTAACAAATAACTTTCCACTTCTGCCTCTATATCTTATAAGTTATAACTAACCTCATTTACCCACTATAAATTAAACCAATTACCCTTAATTCATTCATATTATTACTCACACTTCTTTTTTCTCCTACAAACTACTTCCTCCATCTTCCAATTGCTTAAAATTTAATAAAGAAAAGGCAAGATATTGATATTAAAGGTATGAATTTCATCTATTTGTTAGAAATTTTTTTTATTCAAAACCCAAAAAAATTTATGCTATTAATTGAAAAACAATCTCTTATTTTAAAAATGAAAAAAAAAAAATAAAAAAAGTATTTATGACCTTAGTTTTTCGGCGATACTGCGGCCATCGGGATACCACCGGCGTGCGACGGCGGCTATCGGAGCCACCTCCGGCCAGCACCTTCTTCCTTCTCCCGCTTTCTCTCTCTCTCCCTTTCTCCTACTCTCTCTTCTTCCCCCTATTTCTTTTCGTGGATATTGGTAACCAGTACCAAATTTCCTAAGTTTTCTGAAGCACCTTTATATATATATTTTTTTTATAATCTTTTTATTATTTAAACTTTGTCCTTTTCTTTTAAAACTATTACTACTAATCTTTAAAATTTTAACTACATTTTAAAATTTGTCATTTTAAATAAATTATAAAATATAAATCGAGAGTCTTTTAATTTATTTATTTCGATTGGGTTGATCGGGGTATTAATTTGAGATATATTATTTTATCGTGTAGACAACAAATTCGTAGACAAAGATTATTAGGAGCGTACGTTTGTCTAGGATCGCGTGACAAGGTAATTCTCAATGTCCATCTAATTAGGACTATCCCATTAATATTATGTGCTAGTGACATGATTTTATATGACATTATTTTGTATGATATTATATTTTATATATTCTCAAATTATATCTACTAGTATTATTTTTGTCAAACTTGAATTTATAATTACTATTTTGATAAAATTTATATTATTATTTTGATAACGAAATTAGATACTGTTTAATTTGAAAGAGAAATACTTATAATATTATTATTTTGATGAAAGTTATATTATTATTTTAATAATGATTTTAAATGCGATTGAATTTGGGAGAAAAGTATTATGATATTAATATTGCAATTGAATATTCTTGAGATATATTTTTCTTGTGAAAACCTATGATCATAAAATAAAATATATAATGTATGTTTGATTATATGTTTGTGTGTACGCGACTAATTATTACATAAAGTTTGCTCCGCACCAAGCACGCTTAACTGTGGAGTTCTTAGCATATGGGCTCCTTAGAAAAGAAGATGCACCTTGTTAGTATGAGTAGTCTATTTCAAGCTAAATTTAGTGTATTACATAAAGTTATTAAGTTATTTCTTAGTCGTTAAGCCTTACATTTATTTTATTAGAAATAGATGTGGCGATAACACTCCCATGAGTAAGTTTTGACTCATGTTTTTCATTAAAGGTGTTTTCAAAAGTTCGACTTATTTTGAGGGTGTTACACCAAATATCTCTAGTTGTGTATAATAAAAAATTATAAAAAATTAATATTAATAAAATTTACGTTGAGACGAATGAAACATGATCCTATTTGACTATATTTTGACATCTATAAATAATATAAAAAATCTAATAAGATATTTACTTTGAATAAAAATATACCTTTTAATATATTAATATTAGTACATATACACTTTCTTCGTTTTGAAATACTTGTTTTTGTTATTGACATTGTTTATAGTTCTAGCTTGTTTTATATATTGCGATAAATGTGTAATAAAAAATATAGTCAAGTGAGATGCTGTTCGAATTGTCTAAGATCATACTTTCATAATATTAATTTTTTATAATTTTAAAGATATATAGTTCAATATAAAAATTATGCAAATTAATGTATTAAATTGCATAAAAAGTCAAATATAACAAGTATATTAAAATATAAAAAATAAAAGTAATAAAATAAGAGTATAGACCATTTCTAAAATACTACCTCCTATTCAGCTGAATTGTCCCTTTTTTTTTTGGCACTATTCACTTATCATTCTTAATTTGTATTTTACTCTTAATCTATAAGTTAAAACATAGTCATATGGAATCTTGTTTGATTCGTCTCAATACAAGGATTATTAATATCAACTTTTTATAATTTTTAATTAAGCATAATTTGAGATATTAAGAGTTAAAATGTTGCCTCGGCAAGTGTGAAAAAACAAATGGGACAATTGAGCTGAATAGGAGGGAGTATTATAGTGAATCCCTCTTTGTTGTGGTTGTGGAGTACTTTTATAAAAAACACTTCGAGATGATGAAACTAAGAGTCTACTCTGCTGTATTCTTAGTTTCTGATACATTATTCATACATCATTTCCCAAAAAGAAATGCAGTTCAGACCAAATTACTAAATCAGAAGCAACATCTTTTACTTTATATCATATACTGTCAAAAATATATACTACTATATTCCCATCATAATCAGAATTGTAGTGTACTACTCCTTTTTAAATACTTTTTTAATTATCACTCTTATCTTTTCTCTCATATCTTACTCCATTTTACTCTGTCTTTCTACTCTCATTTCTTCTTATAAACAGTATGAATCAAAATAACACACTCCCCATTTTGCAGATCACACCTTACTTTTTACTCGCTTGACAATAACACATTTCCTTATTTGGTCAATTCACTGAAAATATTTCATTTCTATTTTTATCATTTTTTTATCATTTTATATTTCATACAACAACACAATAACACATTAATATCAATATCCTTTATGGAAAAAGAGAGTTTTCCATCTCCACCTTTCCTTGGTTTTGGTGCAAAACCTAAATGTCTCATTCTCTATGAATAGAAAGGAGGATTTTTCTTCCAAAAATTAATCATTGCGCTCATTTTTACATGTATATATAACAAACCGACTAATATTCACAATTTAATATCAATAGATCTATTAAAAGAATTAAATATTGTCTCAATTGGAGTATATGCAATTATCCCTTTAGCGTAAACTACATAATGAATTATCTAGGAGCTAGCCTCAACTAAAAGCTTATAAGCTAATGGTTGAGTCTCTATAGTATACGCTAAGAAGCTCTAATACCATGTTGTTTTAGGAGGAACTCAGCTAAAAGTTTAATTTAATGATTAAAACTCCAAAATATGTTATATAATTTAAGATTGACTTATAAGATCCAAGATTCTATATAAAATAACCTAAAGCATGAACTAAACAAACTTGCACTTAAATTTTACCCAGATAAATAGATTTGCATAAAAAGAACTATAGATAAAAAATTTGCTAATTCAAAATAATATGAGACTATTTAAAGTTCTCATCAAGTAGTCGTAAAATCTTAAGATCAATAATGATAGTACATCACCTTAGAATCCTTATTATCTTCTCCTTTACTTTGATGATCAAAGTAATTAAAGCTGCTCATATTCCCAATATTTATATGGTTAGTACAACTAATTAGCTGCTTAATCTCCTCTAACCCATAATTATCTAACAATGAGGCATTACTTTGACTAGTTTGCCCCCATAAACTGCTACCATTAACAACACAAGAAGGCTTCTCATCATTCCTTAATAACATCGTCTCATGATCTTGATGACTTCCATAATGAATATAATTAGCATCACTTGATTTGATCTTTCCTTGATCTTCATGATGATTAACAACATGATGATCATGATTAACAACATTATTATGATGAAATCCATAATTTTGTTCTTCACATTTCACTTGATGATTAGTCATCTGAGTAATAATACTCCCATCAGAACTACAACTACTAATTTGATAATGTTTATGATTGTGATTATGATCATGATCATGATCATGATCATGATGTTGTTCCCCACCAAAGACAAGAAGAGTACTTTTCTCCTTTACATGTTGTTCATAGTTCTGCCTAAGAATTAGGGCATTATTATTATTATTATTATTGAAGGACATGGTTCTAGAAGAAAGACTAGAAGATGGGGAATTATAGTATGAGGTAGCGTACTGGTGATATGGTGAGGATGATGATGAAGCTGATAGAATTGAGGATAATAAAGATGATGATGGGTAATTATGATTATGATGAAGCATAGGATATTGATGATTTTGATTAAGGTGGGTTTTTTTGTGATTAATATTATTATTAATGTTTAAATTAGGGGTTAATGAAGTGCCCATAAGCTTCTTTTTAAGCTTTGTATTCCAGTAGTTCTTGATATCATTGTCTGTCCTTCCTGGTAATTGTGCTGCAATTATTGACCACCTATAATATACCAATAAATTAGACCATCGCATTTGATGCTCTTATTTATTTATTTTTTTGACTAATTTATTCTCTTCATAATACAAATATAATAATAACTACTATATCTTATTATGGTTGAAATTAAATTAATAAATTTTAAAAATTATATATTTGAAATTTTGCAAAAGAAAACCCATGAAAAAGATCTAATTAATTAATTCTCTTTATTAATTTGACATGCATGAAATCCACTATGATTCTACTCTTTTTGAGATTTCATCTTTTTGTCCATAATCTTCTCTTTATAGTTTATATATCCCCTTTTAAAGGCATTTATTTTTTAATCTACTATTTCTACTTCTATAATATCACAAGGACAAATTATGAAAAGTTTATTTTTATAAAAAACCTAAGCCACATAAGGTGAAAGAGAAACAAATTTTAATATCAAAATTCACTCTCCATAACATGAAGTCGATTCGTAAATAAAAAAAAAATATATATATTCGATTTAAGAAAAAAGGATGAATTAAATTAACAAGTTGTGAATTGTCTTCCAACATATAATCCTAAGACTAAAATTAAAAATAAAAAAGTGTAGAAGATAAAAAGTATATATAATTAACAAGATGCTAACTACAACATATAAATTAATTAAGAGGGATAATATACCTGCTACCAATACTAGCATATAAGCTGCAAATGATCCTATCTTCATCATCAGAGAAATCCCCATGTTTAATATTTGGTCTTAAATAATTAAGCCATCTTAATCTGCAGCTTTTTCCACACCTCTTTAAACCTAAACCCAATAATTAAAGGTAATTTAATTTACTACCCATACTCCCAACGTGCAAGATCATGATCATAAATAAATAAATAATAATAGTAATAATAATAATAATAATAATAATAATAATAATAATAATACTTTTTTTGGTGGAAAATAATAATTTGGTAATTACTAACCAGCTTTTTGAGGAAGGGCAATCCAATTACCACCAGTACCATATTTTTGAATATAATCTTTGAGTTTTGCATCTTCTTCAGGCGACCAAGGTCCTTTCTTCACATTTGCTTTGTCACAACATGGTGCTCTTCCCATCTTTAATTTTTTTTTTTTAAGTTTCTCTTTCTATCTCTTCTTGTGTTCTTCTTTAATTTGTCTTTCAGTGTTCACAGAAAGAATAATAATGTGGAAAGTCCAGTGGCTTTGTATAGTTGTTAACTTGTATAATATGGAAGACTTTGGAGCTGCCTACTCCAAGACAAAGTGGATATATATATATATATATATATATATATATATATATATATATATATATATATATATATATATATATATATATATATATAATTTAGTGAGAGAAATAGAAACTTTAAGAGGTCATAAGAAGGTAAGGGATACTAATACAAAAATATCAATCATCTCTTTATATATATAAAAAAATAAATAAATAATAAATAAATAATTCAATCAAAAATTTAAACTGATAGTTGAGCCTCAGAATATATTATATACTCTAAAACGTCTTTTAAATAAGAAAGCTCTTTGACTAGAAATATTGATGCAGTAAGATGCTTCTCATACCTGTCACTGAATATTTTACTTCATATAAGGGTATTTGAGATTCAAAATCGTGACTCTTCTCATTTCATGTTAAAGAATTAACTCACCTAAAAGCTTAAATTAATGACTAAGTTATATAATATTCTTAACATTTCATAAATATATATTGAATACACCCTCCATCGCATTAAGATTGTAAATGTTATATCTTAAGAAAATTTATATAGATTTGTGTAATATTGGAATCTTATGATGAAATACCAGTACTATACTTAATAGTGATTAGCTAACATAATAGAAGTTCCCACATTTTATGTATATATAAAATTCAACTTACTGGATTAGACAATATATAAGTGGCCAGCTAAATCACAACATTCAACTTTTAAGTTTGACCTTTTAGCCTTCTTAGAGCATCACCATAATTCTAAGTAATTTTTTCTCTCATTGTTAAGATATTTCTTTTTTTATGAATTTATATACTTGGTAAATTGATGTTCAAGCTTGTAGGAATGCACGTTATTAGATAAAAAATAAATAGAGTATATAATATATTTTAGGCTTTAATTACTGCTCAACTTTAATTTTTAGTTGAGCTGATTATATATATATATATAGTACCAGAAGCTAACGTGAAAATAGACTCATGCGTTCAATTTCACTCGCCTCTTATTTCAAGTGGACTATATATCGCACCATGTATGAATATGAGTGTTTTATCCTTGAATCCAGTCTAAAGGGTTCTGTTGTAAGTAAGTATGATTGAGTATATAATACAAACCTTTTGGTTGAGTTGTTTTATTAATAGCTATAAGCATCAATTTGAGCTTTTATGTGAGATGTTTTCTTGATATGTTATCAGAGTCAGTCGTATAAATGTAATCATTAATGAGTTTGATCTCATGTATAACTACGTACATTCTAAGTTAAATAACTCTCATGTAAAGAGATATGAGAGAATATTTACTAATTTTATAAGGCTAAAACAAATTATTTAAATTTTCTAGTGAGATAGTTCCTTAACATAGTAAAAAACTAAATTCAAGTTAAGTATGATTTTCTTCCACCACAATTCTAAGGTTTTTTTCCCTGATAACTTCTCATTTTCCACCTCTCTATTTTCCTTTTAATTAGACCATCGCATTGAACATGTCATTTTTTTATTATCCACCCTCTTTTTAAATTCTAATTCATATATTAAATTTATTTTTATTATCTCATCTATTTTTTCACTTCCCATTAAACATATATAGTTTTTAATTATTTTTCTTAATTTTCAGCCAAAATATACTTTTGACAATTAAGTTGTGTATAGTGTATTTAGAGATATCAATTTCAAATTGATTCAATGTCAAATCTAAAGTTATAGAGGTGAGTATTATACAGTATGTAAATGAAAGCCTAAGAATAGGGTAGCAATTAATTAAAAAGTAGCTAAAGTATCAATGTTCTTTCTGGGTTCAAAGTGGCAAGTTGTAGCAATCATCAGAATATAAAATAACCGATGATTATGCAACAACCATAGGAATAATCGTATAATTTAATCCTACTAAATATATAATATATGTGCCATTGGATGCATCCACATCAACACACATTGCTTATTTGTTCATCCGTCTTGTATTCTTCTACCTCATCTTGCTCACTCTCTATATTTATATTTGTCTAATTAATTTAACTTTATTATTTTGGACATGAATCAAGTATATTTTAGGTGTTTAATTAATATATTTACAGAGTTATTAGGATTTATTTTAGTATTTAGATTTTATGCATCGTTAATTTAAATAATTTAATTTTTGAACTTAGTAATATGATATAGGAGTACCAAATTATATATAAAGGATGATACACAGCAAATAAAGACACTATGTAGTATTCACTATGCAGTACTGCTGCCACCTTAAGTTCCTTCTTTCACTCTTGATGCAAGCGAAAAAGTCAAAGGAGTAAAAACAAAACAAAAGAATAAGAATCTAAACCCATAAAAATAGAGCGTAATAAATGTTATAGATGAAGCACAAAGAGGTTGTTTTGGCTCTTAGAATTGCATTAGGATATAAATTTGTATGAGAAAAATCAAAGGTCGGTAATTCTACCTTCTCATTATCTATTGGACTAGTTTAATCATATAGTTCACAATTCAAAAACGATAATAATAAAATAAAATAATAGTTCTTATTAAGATCTTAGAGATTTATATCATTATTTGTGTAATGGTATAACACAATTAAAAAAACTACGATCTTTCTCTTACAACGTAAAACTTATTCTGTGATTTAGGTCAAAATACATCATTTGGAAGAAAAAAAAAGTTTTTCAAGAAAAAACACGCGACAAATATGTATTTTATAAATAGCTTACAATTGAGAAATAAATATATCAATTTTTCCCCTCATCAAACTCTAAGTTTCTTAATATCATATATTTATCAAGTTGCAATTTTATTTCATTTCTATACCCCTTAAACATATCTAATGCTTCATCTTTGAAAGAATATAAAACCCATATGAATTAGATAATGAAAAATAAATCGAATATATATATATATATATATATATATTCCTTGTAATATATCATTATCAATAACATACAATCTCAAAGAAACTGAAAAATATATAAATAATATTTTTACCTTCATTTAACTTTATTGTTGATTATATACATGTGTTTATTTATTTATTTAAAGAAAAAAAACTATAAGTTGCTCTTAATTAAGGTTGGTTCCCACTTCCCACTTTTGTCCTTGTTTTTGTTATTTAGGGTTAACGTATTACAACAAAATTGCTTTCTAAGTTTCTTTGTCAACAGAAAATAAATCCAGCAAGTGTAAATCACACCAAATTAGCCTAAGTTGGCACACTTTATCACTTGTTTTTCATTATTGCTAGCTTTTTGTTTTGACTTTTTATCACCTACACATAAAAGTATGTGACTTATCTATAATTAACACAAAGGAAATGTTCAAAGAATATTGAAATTCAAGTCAAACATAAACCCTTTATTTATGAATTTTTTAATTTTTTTAAGGTATTTTAGACATGGATTATGGCCATATGGGAAATTGGGTTTTCACTTTTTTAAATGAAAAATAGGCTTAGGCTATTAATAGTCACCACAATAATGTTTTTAAAATAACTAGTTCAATGCTAATTTTGGCATCTCATTTAAAACACCATAATTTTTTTAAATGGACGTATGACGGTATGAGTACTACACATTTAGATTGTTTCCTCGACATACATACGCCGTAGTGCCTCACAATCATATACCAAATCAAATTTAACTTATGATCCGTAACCTAAAAAAAATTCTAAGGACACTCATTTGAGACATACTGATATGAGTGTTGAACTTGTCTAATTATTATTTAATTTTTCGCATAGCAGAGAATTACAAAAGAGTGTTATGCTTAATTTATAGGCTTCATGAATAATTCATTAAACATGTGACATATTGACATGAGGGTTGAACTTGTCTATTATTGCCTGACTTTTTCATAGCAGAGAAAGACCAAAAAAAAAAGTGTTATTATTAATTAATAGGCTTGATGAATAATTCCTTAAGTTAATTTTTGTCCTCCTCGCGAGCCTCTAAACCCACTTTGTAAGCTATAATGATCATATGTTAAAAGGAATAAGGGAATTTTATGCATGTAAAAAGCAATATTCCATTTTCTTTTAATCTCAATTAGTTTTATTTAAATATAGAAAATGTCCAAAGTTTTATTTAAATGATTATAAAGGGTTGAGAAAAAGGAATTAAATAAAAAGAAATTAAATAAGAATTAAACTTAAGATTTTTTTTTTAAGTAATCTTATTCTTCAACTAAAATAAAATTCGATTTTTCGAGAAAAAAGTCCAAAGTTAAGAGTCGAAAGTTAAGAGGAGAATAAGTTTAACTTTGACGGTGGATGCATAGACCGACTAAGTGCTCAAAAATAGGTCACCATTCAGTGAACTATACATGATGTTACTTTCATTGGGAAAATTTGGTCAATATCAAAGAAATAAAACCAGTAGTTAATGGAAGAAGAAAACTATCAGTAAAAGATTATTTTGCCTTCCTTTGGGCCCCAATCTTGTTGAATACTCTTAATTTTTGTGGTTGCTAAGAATGAATTATAATGGATTAATTATTTAATATCTTACTCATACGCAGATGATTCCTATATGATGACAGCTTATATATTCACATACTTCATTTTATTTTTTATTTTTTTATTTACTTGTTTATTTTATTAATTTTAATGTTAGAGAACATTCCATAAATTTTTATTTAAGACGATTTTATTGTGTAATAAATTTATATTGGAAAAGATAGTCTAATTATCTTAATGAAAACATTGATCACTTTCGTACTTATACTATAATTAGTTAGTAAATTAGGCTTTGCATATGAATTTATCACGCTGTAAAACAGTCTTATACAATAAGTGTTCGAAGGGAGAGTTTAGAAAATGAATATAAGAAAGTGATGGTCCAAAACCAAAAGGTCTCACTCCAAAGTCTTCAATCAAGCCACAGGAAAAATTTAATCAACGTAAGTGATTAGAATTAGAAAGACAACTTGTTAATTTAAGCCCATTTTGAATGATAATTGTTAGTTACGACTTTATATAAAGGCACCTTGATCTAACTAAACTATGTTAACACTATAAGGATGATAATAAAAAAATAAAAATTAAAAAAATAAGTTAAGTATGAGATCATTTTATTATAAGAAAAGTGCATATAATTAGTTTAATTGTCTAATTAATCACTTTAAAACTGTAAGTTTATATATGCTAGTCCAATAGAAATAATTTCACCGTGACTATCCCTTTTAGAATTTTGTAAAATTAAAGATCTCAACTTTAGAGGTTTCAATTCTAAAAATCTTAACTTTCAAATTAAAAATATTTTATTCAAAAAAATCTCAAGTTTTAAATATTTTTTAAGAACGTGAGATTATTACCAAAAAAAATATGATTTAAATGAGTGGGACAAACTAGTATAAAAAATAGTGCAAATTAATAGGAACAAAGAGAGCATAAAAAACCTTCGAAATAGGGAAGAGTATGTTGGTTGGTGGTTGAAATTTTATTTTACATAACCTAAGACCAAATTCTGTAAAATATATATATTTTTTCTCTTTCAAAACAACTCTTTAACTCCCAAAAATCTACTCACATTATTTAATTTTTACCCAATCATCAAACATTAATACTCACCATTTTGATTTCTAAAATAATATAGATATTATTTCTTAATTTTTTCAATCTTTCAAACTTTGTGCACTTAGATAATTATCAGTTTTCATCATCATCCATTTTTTTCTCTCGCTTCATAGTATTAGGCACGAGAATTTAATTTTTAACAACTTAATTTAAGATATATTTTGTAAAATTAATTTTAATGTAGTTAAAATTTTCTTGAGTTTTTTAACATAATAAATTAAAAATCAAAATTGTATTGGGTTTTATATTAGTTTATGAAAAAAAAATTTAATTAATAATAAAGAGTCCTAATTTGCAAATTGATAAAAAATAAATAGCTTCTCAATTATCTTTACTCATTCTCATTAGCCTTTTAGGTTCCTTATGCTTGGTAAGACAAAACATGTCAACATTTTAAAATGATGCCCCTTTAAAAATTTTTTGACCAAAAGGGTTAATAAGTTTATTATTTGTATAAAATACGGTAAACTGAAGGAAAAAAATAAGTATGTCATAATTAAATTTAAATCTTCTTTAAAAAATAATACTTACTTTTTAATTAAGAGAAAGTTCGATTTTCATATTAGAATACGAGCAACTTTTATAGAAGATGATATCGTCTTATAGTGAAATACGTTCATAAGTATAGTCATAATTCAAAAAATGAGTATTTTAATTTGTTAATTTTTACCATGAAAATGACTTTTAATTAAACATCAAACAATTAGAAATTATTTAAAATATAAGAGTTGATATTTAAATTAATTTAGTTGAACTATCTATCCCATTTAGAAATTTTGGACCTTAGCTTACCTTTAATCGGCCCTAAACAAAATCACCTTTGAACTGCCCATGTTTATCTTCCTTAATTTTTCAATGTGAAAGTTGTTTAACTGAGTCTATCCTCTCACCGCAGTAAATTTTCCTCAAACAGTGCTTAGAAAACAAAACTTTTTCATAATTATTGTACACATAAGACTAGTATAAGTTTTCTAAAATTCTAGTTGAAAATCATTGACATAGTTAGCAATTTTTTTTTTTTTTTTTATAAACAACTGACATTATTTGCAATTTTACTTTATTATTAGCAAAATTATTCTTTTCTTATAAAACAACAAAAGTCCATTAACATTATTAGTTATTTTACACATAAAAAATCGCCAATATTATTAAGAGTTTATTATGTTAAAATTACTTATACTATTAAGTATTTTATAATATTTCTTAAAGTAAAACAAATTAGAAATGTTAGCTTTTGCCCATCAACATATCAAGAGATAGCAACATTAACACTTCATTTAAAAGCATTATAATTTGTCTGTACAATATTAGCACTTTTGTAATTGTATATAACCGCTAACATTATCCATAATTCATATTTCTACAAAATTAATAAGTACATTATTTTTTTTCTGTTAAATAAAAAATCTTTATTTACCACAAATAAAACATTCCAATAATCAAAAACTTTATGATTAGGGTATTTTTTTTTTCCAAGTTTAATGATTACCCACTAACCAATACCAATTATCCACATAAGAATCTTTCAATAGGAGTTACATTATAATCCGAACACCCCTAAATTGAAATTGAAATGCTTTTCGATCTGCTTCACTCCACGAATGGCTGCCCTTTCTGGGTTCCCGCCTCACTGTGTTTCGTTATCCTCTCGTTACTCCCAATCCCAAACTAGTTCTGCCTTTTCCTTCTTCTGTCATCACTCTTGCTTTCATACTAACCGCCGTTATATCAATGGCCAGTTTTCTATAGTTTGTCTTGCTAATATCAAAAAATCAAGGTTTAATTTCATTTCACTATTTGTCTGTCTTTTCGATTGTTGAATTTGGGAAAATTCATTGTGTTTAGCTTTAATAGGTTCATGGGTTTTTTTGGGTTTCAGGCCAAGTAGGAAGCTTATGGGTGATGATGAACTGTGCAATGCTCTTCGGGAATTTGTGGCTTCTGTTGGATTGCCTGCGGATCATGTTCCTTCTACCAAGGAGCTTAATCATCATGGAAGGTTGATTTATAGATAGTTTTAGTTTTCATATTGAACTTGTCAATGTATGTCTTATACTTCTATGAAACCTTACCCTGATTCGGAAACCCATATCTTACAAGGGTATCTGTGCTCGAGTGTCCGAAATGGTATTTTAACTCAAATAATTATGTCAATACTTGATACCCATGTCGGGGTATCGAGGATTGACATGGGTATTTGAGTTAAAATGAAGAGTTGGGTAACAAAGCTTTTATGTATTTGTTTGTTCCGTTTTTCGTAGGGGGGGGGGGGGGGGGGGGAACGGAATTATGTGCTTGAATTGTATGTCAACTCGTTGGAATGGCTTTATTGGGTGTTATATTCAGGATGGAATTTTTTCTGAAATTGTTATTTAGTGTACTACTTTTGGATGTTTCAATCAGGGGTGAACTTTTTTTATGTCACTTGGTGAACAGTTTTGATGTTTGTACTCATCTTATTGATGCAAATGATTTTCTTGTGTTTTGGGGGTTTTGTTGTTCTTAGAAAAGGGTTTAGCATTCACTTGTGTGATGTTTTGTTCTTAAGAGCATGCTTGTATAAATCAAACTGAAGCAATGAAGCTAATGACGAAGCATATGAAGAGGAATTATATTAAGAATGCCTATTAGGGTTCTCTCATTTTGATATTTTTTCAATTACTCACCTTTATTTTCCAGCCTCAATTAGGATACTCCTAAAAAAGAATTTAACCTATAGGTAAGAGTCTCAAGATCTTAAATATTTATTTTAGTTTCAAGAAGTTATTGTTCACAACTTGACATGGTTACTTTACCAATTGCCAAATTTATGTTGTTCTATCATTTTACGGATTTTGTACCCTTGCAAAAACTGGTGGATGGTCTCAGCATGCTAGAAGCCTCTAGAATTGATCTTTCTATTGATGGTCTCTCTTTTTGCTCCTATTCTTTTGGTAGCATACAGAGAGGGCAAGTTATGGTTGATGGATTAATGAATAATCAAAGAGCGAGAAGCAACCATATAGGATATTTTTACGTGATGTGTCTCAGCCTTCTCTTCTCCGTCGTTAACTTTTGTCTATTTGATGAACTTGTGGAGTGGACCTCAGTTGCAGATGTGTCTTGGCTTGTTTATGGCAATATGTTGATATTTAACAGAGAGGTTTGACCATGTGAATGGCCTCACATAGACTTGATCACATGGTCATGGGCTCATGGCCCATGGGAGCTCCACGCTCCTTAACAAGCTTCCCCGACTTTATTACTTAATTTCAATTTGTAGCCCTATGTTGTCTCTGTTGGTAGCTTGTGATTTTTCCTTTGTCTTATTTTTTTCATATCTGTATTTTTTTACAACTTCAAATTTACAGGAAGGATCTGGCAAACATTGTTCGAAGGAGAGGACACAAACTTATAAAACAGTTTCTTGTTAACCCTTCTGAAACAGAATCTGATGGGAATGGCTCACTCAAAAACTTAAATGGTGATTCGCAAGAAAAAAGGGATTATAAAGAAACAGGTCAATTTTTTAGCTTTGTTCAAGTGTAATTTTGAGTACATACCATTCAAAGTCTGTATTGATTGCTTTATCTACTTTAAAAGGTCAGGAGGGGAAGCTACATAATTTGATTGAAGATCCTATATCTATTCCTTCGATGGATGACAACTCTGATGCTGTGACCAGCGCTTTAGCTGAAGACGAATCAACTTCTACTGCTAATGGTGTAAATCATGTATTAGAAGAATCCACTATGACCTTGCAGGAAAAGGTGGACAATTTTATGAAACATGGAGTGCTAGATCCAGTTGAAGGTATGCCGTATTTATCAATTACCAGAAAAATGTTTAGTATCATAGATACATGATTTGTCTGTAGTTTCCCACCATGGAATAATTATTCTATCTAAGATTATAAAAATAAATTATTTAAGACTCCTTTTTAACAGAAAGGATTAGTACATATTTGTAGTCTCCTGCCGCTTATTTATTATGATAATATGTTTATAAGTACATTCCACCCATGAGATTTTCTAAGTTGTGCATTACAATTGGCCTTCGATAAGTAGGATGAAAATTTTAATATAGTGAGACTGGGTGTCCTTTAGTGATATTGAGGGGAATGGAACATTGCTGAAGTTTTGTACTTCCTCCAAGTATGAATACTTGCACCATTGAGACTTTTGGTTTTTGACGCTCAACTTATTTTTATTATCTAAGAGTAAAAATTATAAAAGTTGACATTATAAAACTAGGCATCGAGATGAATCTATCAAAAACACACTTGACTGTGGCTTTTTATGCATTAGTAACCATTTGAGGTCAAAATTTGTTTTTAAATAGTGTAATGTCAACATGCTGCAAACTGTTCTCTATGGATGTAGTGCATTGTAGTTTGTTCAAGACTGTTTTATTTTATCTGCTTTTTTAATGTAGAATCAACTGCTATAGAGGTAGTATTTACTCTAGTATTCACTTCGAATGTCGTTCTCTCAGTGTAATAATAATACTCTGCATTTGTCCACTATTTACAGTTGATGCTTGTGATGACATAGTTCCGGAGGAAGGGGGCACAGTTTTGAATCACGGGCAGAGTGAAGTTGAAACAGTGCCCCATAGTGAAAGGGATTATGGACATTTGGCTCGTATTAGCGACTCTAATATTGGGCAAAATGGTACTCTATTGTTACCAAGGGTGTTTTCCTCTCTTGAAACCGAAGGCAAATCCACAAGGTTTAATTTTCTTCCCCTGAATCCCCTCCCCTTAGTTTTTCTATATCTTAATTGGATAACCAGGATTTTTCATTTTCTAAAATTATGTTTTATTTGATAACATTTTTGTTATTTTACTAATGTGTCTACAAGGTAGTTTTTGACAGTTTTCCTTATTGTATTTTTTAAAAAAGCACTTGTATTATTTTATTTATGTATTTGTATTAGGTTTTATTTGATTGCTTATAGAGATGTTAATGTGCTTGTAGTTTATAGATTGATCAATTTTTAACCTCACGTGATAGACTTAAATACCTACCTTATAATCTTGGTCTCTGGCTCTAGAAACTTCAGATGTCATATAAAGAACTAGAATAGAAAGTGGAAAATAGTAATAGTCAAATTTTGAGAGCTCTAGTTCATTTTAGTTTGTCATTAATCTTTGAATGGGAAGAATTATGCTGAATACAAGGAATACTAATTGGTCTAAATTTTTATTTGTTAGCATTTGAATTAACGAATTTAGTTTCTTTAGGGGTATAGTTTATGTTAAATTCTTTCTGTTTTGAATTGTCGTCAAACTTAAAAACACTACGTACTTATGGTTAGTATTAAATATTAATTTAGGTTTCAGCCGAACATTATGCGTGTAGTTTTAATTTTAAACTCTATAATTTTCCTTCATGTATTTTACTATTTGAGAAAATAGTTTCATTTTACTGCTGTAAAGTTGTACCCTTGTTGAAGCAATGACATGTCTTTTGCTATCTGTATTTTTTATGCCCCGATGATGAAGTTTCTGATAGACATGACGTTTTTAAATGTTTTGAAATTCCATTCAAATATCCCCTTTAAGTTGTTTAGTTATTTAATGATGCTTCATTCTTGAGGTTGCAGTTTATCTCTAACAAGATTACTTTAAGTCCCTTTCTAGTGAGAGAAACTAGTGACATATTTGTGATTTTCCTACGCTCTTTTCGTTGTCTCTTTAAGGAATACTGATGTCATATTCATTATTGTTTACCTTCAATATTGTAGGGATATTTATTCTTCTGCTCAAGAAACACAAAATGATGATCTTGATGATGAGCTCGTAGAGGTTACTTGGATTTATTTTCTTTTTGGGTCTTTTTACTTGTTAAATCTTCAATTTTTAACAATTTTTATTTCTGCAATGATCATGAAGGCCGGAAAAAGGGAAAATGAAGCTGAGATTAGCCGTCTTAAGCAGATTCTGGTACTTGTTATTTCTGGGATTTCTTGAGGATATAATTATCCATGTATTTGTGAATTGCTTAACTTTTAAATTGTTGTTACTTTTGCTCCTGCCTCTTTCAATAACATTTCCTTATTTTATGTGTTATGTGCAGCATCAAAAAGAGTTGGAGTTGTCTCTGCTGAAAGAAGAGATTGAAAAGGAAAAGGTGTGATTTTCCTATAGAAGTTTATTTGGACCTATTCAACAAAATAGAGAATTTTTATGTGTTTTCTTGTGTTCCATTTACATGTTTATTAAATGCAGCAGTAGTGTAAAGTGTTAATTGTCAAGTGGTTTATGGTATGTGCTTTTTTTTCTTTCATTTTATACTGTCAAATGTCAGTCATAGTTTGAAAATCGAAGCTTTTGTGACATCGTCCAATGGGAGAAAGTAGGGCAGGATTTTGCTAGAGTGGTATGAAGATGATTTATTCTAATAAGTTCAACATAAATGTTTCACCTTCTTCGTATAGTATTGTTCTTCCCTCAGCCTACCCTGTAATCAAAAAAATATTAGTTCAAGCAAGTCCTGCAGGAATTTCATCTTCACGTAAATCAAACAAGAGCCGTTTATGTTGAGATTCTTCCGTCGTGTTAGCAGTATTATGTCTTTCTTCTTTTACAATTCCTTACCATCTTTGAAATTTACATTTCATGGTGTTTCGGCAGTATGCTCTGTCACTTTTGCAAACGAAAGCAGAAAATGAGATTACCAAAGCTCAAAAGCTTATATCAGAAAAAGATGCAGAACTATTTGCTGTTGAAGAAAGTCTTTCTGGACTCGTGGAGGTAATTTGTCCCTAACAAATCTTGCATGCATATTGACAATGGAAATAATAACGTCATGCAAGTTTGTTTTCCATGTGCTACCTTCCTGTATTTTTCCCTTCTGTCATTCTCCTTGTGGGCACATTAAACTTCATTTTTTTCGTCTGGTCCCTTCATAGGTATAGAAGAATCTTGCTTTTGTTTGGATTTTTTCTTCAGATGAGAAATTTTGCTTACCATAATGTACTCATTTTCTTATATTAGGCGAAGATTGAATATTCAGGAGAAGGAGAAATGGTAGAGGTCGCTGGTAGTTTCAATGGATGGCATCAATGGATTAAATTGGATCCGCAACCATCATCTGTTATAGTAGACCCTGTTGAATCAAGGTCTGTTCTACTTATATGTTAAATTGGATCCGCAGCCATTATTTTCTTATATTAGATTGAATATTCTAAATTTACCCAATTATTGTCAATGCTTTGTGCTGATTTTGGTGATTTTATCATGTATTCTTTTTGTGCTTTTATGCATTTTTACCTTGAACAATTCTTTCTCGAGAATGATCATGATCAATGTTGACAGGAGATCTAGGCGCTGGTCAACAACTTTATGGCTTTATCCTGGGGTGTATGAGGTAAGATTATGTAAAATCTTGTGTTTTACATGGTGCAAATAAGTAAAACTTGATCAATTTGTTCATTCTTTTTCGGAAAAAACATTTTGCGACTATCCTTGACAATTTGCAGATAAAATTCATTGTTGATGGCCATTGGAAAATTGATCCCCAAAAGGAATTAATCAACAAGAATGGTGTAGAGAACAACATTCTCCGAGTTGATCGATAAAATACTTTTGAAGGAGTTCGATGCATCTTTGAACACTGAATCGGTTAGGTTTCGTCTATTTATCTGTACAAAGTAGTTAATAACACAACAGCTAAACAAGGAGATGTAACGAGATGCCACAGTCTGCCTTCTTCACTCAACTGCTTTGGAATAAACTGTTCGAAAGATCGGCTTCCTGATCTTCATGACCATGAGCCTGCTTTGTAGTTGCAAGTTTATGCCATATGGATTTCGACAACTTGTGCAGCAGGCTGTCGAGCAGGAAGTTAGCTGATGTTTGAGAAAAGAAAGCAGTGATGTATTAGGTTAAAGCATGAATTAAGGTGAACAGTCAGACCTTAGATTTATTTAGCCGCGATGAATAAGCAAGGGAATAAGAGCTGTTGGATAATTATTCCTACTTGGAAGCAATTGTCATTGTCATACAGACATAATAAGTTATGATTAATTTAGTTTTGTTTAGGGATGGCAGTGGGTTAGATCTGGACTGGGTCCAAGTGGATTTGATCTAAATCTGTTTTTTGAACAGGGACCAGATTTGAATCCCCATCTGTAGGTCTAATTTTTGCACATTTTATTTTTTTTGCCTTGTATTAAAGTAATTGCATTACAATAGAGAATTTGGATTGCTTGAGCATTACTTTTCCAAAAAATTTCTCAGAGATTTGATACTAATGTGCAAGAAGATCATTTAAATAATATACAAATATAAAATACTCCTATTTATTTTATGAATAATAAAACGGGTCTTGTGGACCCATAGATCTGGATATTTATTTAAGACTTGAATATGGATCCAGGTATTTATTCTAGACTTGAATATGGATTCATCAATTTTTATATGGATCCAAACCCAATTCGGACTTAATGAGTCCAAAAAATAAGACCCAAATCTGCCAAAACAAGTTCGTTGTTATAGTATTATAGTTTTATCAAATCCATTAATCTTGAATAATTTTTATGAGATGACAAACTTGTTATAAAACTAAATGATTAAAATAATTTGAACAAGGTCCAATAAGAACTTTAAGCTTATAATTTAATTTCAAAAGACCGTCTAGTCCCGACTCAACCAACACTAAAATACAAAATTGGTCGCACGTTCTTGTAAAACAATGAAATGCAGAGTGCAATGCACAATATTAAAAGTTGATTTTAAAAGGAGTCATATTTATTCAATTTCCAGTAACTGCATAATCTTAGCTCAGCTTTTAAGCTCATCTAAGACTGCTCCAACGAATATATGATGTCCAGTCGAAAATTAGTACAACAGGAAAGTGTGTGCACTAAATAACAAGTAATCTAATGTTTCACCTGCCTTATTATCATGTCAGCACTAATCATATGGTGCTCCAGGGTTGGAAAGCCCAAAAAAATAAACTTCAATAAATTAAAAAGCTACTTGTTATACTCTCTTTGCCTTTGAGATTGATTATGGAACAACCATCTTCTGTCCCCTCGTAGATTTCTTGTTTTCCTTTGAATCTTAGGGTTTTCTATATCTGCCATACTTGTCGGAAATGAGATTAAGATTCGACACGCTTTCCACGGCCCAAACACGTACAGTCATTGTTAGAAGATAACATAAAGTTGAATCTTGTTGCCACAATTCAATTTTTTTAGTGACAATAATGGAGGAAGTAGATGTCTGAACATTAAATGGTTTCAGAAAATGCCCCTGGATTAAACTTCTTCAGGACGGCTTCAGAGGCCAACTGCACTTTGCCTTCATCCTAAAATAAAAGAATAGCTTGTTAATGCCAAATATGATCTCAGCAATCAAATGCTTTCCTTCAAGTCTTAAAAAACCAAATGATTTCTTCCATATCACACCTTTCCTTCTACAGTAATCACAAGAGGGCCACGCCTAGATTTTCGATAACACCCTAAAACAGAATGAATCAATCGTTACTTAAGACGTGATGAAAAAGCATTTCAAGACACTTGCATTTTCTTTCATCTATTTTACTATGCTTCAATGATCATTTTATGTTTGCAGATCAACTGATTTTAGCTTAAAGAGGAGTGTAGTTGTAGTCTTTTTCTTCTATTTAGTTGACATTATCTTAAATAATCATTTCATGGGGCCAACGATTTTACAATTCTTTGTTTCGGATTATAATGAACTAAAGTAAAAATGACTCATTAAATCATGCGAACTTCTTGTTTATGTGCAGTTTCACATGACGTTTGTTACCAAGAGTCAATCAGAAACAACTTCTTTGTTAGTCTTAATAACTAACAAGAGTAAGGTTGCGTATATCCCCCAAACCCCACCTTAAGTGGGAGCCACTTAATGGCATTGGAGCAATGGAATGTTATTGTATGGAATATTGTAGTTTAGTAGGAATAGAAGAGAATAAACCGTGATGCAAAAAAGTCATACCAACATACAAATCAGGAAAGTGAATACGCAGAGCTGCCAATGGTTGAGCAACTTCTACCTGCACGAACATAACAAAAATGAATTACGCAGGCAGCTGGGATCAATCAACTAGAGCTTGTTGAAATAACCGAATCTAATTAAATTGTCAAGATCTAGAAGGTCTGTTGTGAATCATAGAAATCTACGTTACACATTAAAGCTGGATTTGTTAAGTTATCTAACCTGGGGACACCAAGCCATATTTTAAGGATTAATCAGTATATTCATATCTAAGAAGGCAATGGACATGTAATTGATGCATGTCTGCTAAGGTAATTTGGAGAGTAGGTAACTAAATCAACAGGATTAATTTAACATACATTACATTAACTCTAATATCTCACATACAGACTTTAGAAACAATAGAAAACTTTTAAAGATAAAACCTTGCTTATTTAGAAAATGAGTACACAGGAGTCAAGACCTGTATAAGAAACCTATATAATTTTGCAGACAAAAGGTCACTGTACATCATATGGTAGTGAAACATTTTTTAAAGCTCGAATTGGGCTGATTGCATAGTTAAAATCAGTCTACACTTTCTTACAAGGACAGTTTCTAAACAAAGCAAGGCCACCATGTACAACCCCAAATATACTGGTTACTGACAGACAAGATAATGGGATGGTCAAGCAAAATTAAGTCTATTTTTAAAAGACAACACAGCAAGTAATATCTCCGAACTAAGAAGTGACGAATATATTTATACATACTTCTGAAAGAGTGGTTGTCAAATACTTTGAAGAAAAAGGTTTTGTCAACATCAGAAGCCCAGTAGAAGTAGCAAGCTCAATCAAGCATTTCCATTCATTTTCCAGCTCTATTAGATTTGTTGCCATGAATATGACTACATTCTGACACTTCATCTGCAAAAGAAAACAGCTATAAGTTTTAACATGACTTCAAACAAATTTAGTAATTAAGAACAAATTATTTTAACTGGAAACACAAAAAGGGTAGTCAAAAGACATCTAACCAACTTCATAATGCAGCCAGAAAAAGTCAGCGAAATTTTGTCATTAGCTTTATTATCTCAGGTAACCTGAACTATGAAAAAAAGGAAGTGTTCTATTGTAGATCAAATGGGAGAGCTCGTCCCAAAAGACTAGTCTATTGTGTGAGAGAGCCTGTTTAATCTCTAAGTCCCTCATTAGTTTCCCACACACCTGATATGGGACAAGTGCCTTAACTTGCATTGCGCAACCATTGCATTGGACTATCCAAAAGGTCCAACGTCCTTGTTAATCACTACTTGATTAACCCAGACATCCACTTCATGGGCCTACACTCCGAGTTGGTTCTAACTTCTATTTACTAATACCATTGCTATAGACTAAATAAAAAAGCTCATCCCAAAGACTAGCCCATTTGATCTATAGACTCCTCATGAATTGCCCACAACTGATGTGGGACAAGTCCTATAACTTGCATTGGTCTCAAATCCGTTACATATGCGTATGTATGAGCAATAAGGTTGTTAGACTGTAGATGATGTGAGAGTGTAGCTTTGAGCCAACCTAAGCCTATAAAGAAATGAAGTTTGCCATCCAAACGTACAATAAGTGTATTTTTATGTGCACAAGAATGTCAGTTATAAATATGTAAACCACACATGATGAGACTAGAGCTATAAGTGGGTACAAGCAGACAAAGATTTGTAATTCAGAAGAAAGCCTCATCATACAAGTGTCTTCTCTGCCACATACCAAAGGTACAGGAAGCTTTTCATGATGCAACAACTCAGTTATAACCTCTGGTAGTTGCGCCATCTGAAGATACATACAATTACACAAGTGAGAAAATGCCAAAACATTTAACCATTATATATTGACATGTAAATGTCAAGGAGACTAACAAGGACGTTATTATAAAGAAATTACAAGACTTTATTAGATGGGTACAAGTTCACATCACTGCCTAGTTTAGTTAAATTTGCCAAAAAACGTGTCCAGGTTGTGTGTGCATACACTATACAGAAAAGAGATCTTAGAATAAACCTCATTCCTATCACCAGTACAGCGGTAACCCATTATGTTCGTAAGGTATTCTTCAAACTCTTCGTCAGGAGCCTAAATCAAAGACAAATTTACTTCAGCTTTATATTTGACATATGAGCTACCAAATTAATAAGAGGAACATATTAAAAACGAACCAGACGGACACCGAATGCTTTTGCAATGCCAGCAAGAGTAGCATCTGAATGCAAAGGACCAATCCCACCATAGACAAAAACCTAGAAGAATAATTTAACTTCTTTAAGTAAGCTATACAAGGATCACAAAAGGGAAGAGTCAATCACATGCCTTTGTAGTACTCTATCCGACACTAGAATTGTTTAGATCAATAATACTTTACCATGTCATTAATAGATTTTTGTCGTTCTATACTTTCAGCAACAGAATCAATCTACATTTTGAAAAGAAAGTGAGATAATACAATGTTAGCAACACTTTTTGTAATAGGTAATCAACAATCTAGATTAGAACTAAATAACATCTATTTCAAGAAATCATATTTGAACAGTTAAATGAGAGTACAGTTATGAGGAAATGCTTTCATCAAATATATCATTACACAAATTAGCCTAATCCTTTCAACCGAAAAATACTTAAAAGCTGTAGCCTCCCAAAACAAAAATATAAAGCTAGGAAAGTTGCTTTGTCTCACAGAAAATCACATGATAAGATTGCTCAAATAGACTGTTTATATATGTAACCTTGTACGTATATTTTATCACTATATAGTTAAAAAAAGCTAACAGTGACCACATTTAAATATGTATGTGCTTTAATGAAAGTCATCTCCTTCCAGCCACAACCGCAGAATCCAATAGGATTGTCCAACCACTAGCATATCTATGCAATCATCATATCCTAGTGAGTTTTTCGAAGAATTATTGAATT
This sequence comes from Amaranthus tricolor, assembly GCF_026212465.1. Classification (NCBI taxonomy): domain Eukaryota; kingdom Viridiplantae; phylum Streptophyta; class Magnoliopsida; order Caryophyllales; family Amaranthaceae; genus Amaranthus; species Amaranthus tricolor. The sequence continues at coordinate 28,887,763 of NC_080051.1, read as the reverse complement.
TGCAGTTTTAAAAACACAAAAGTTACTTACATCGTTTCGGAGGATACTCGATTGAGTCACAGCCCAGCCAATGTCATGCAGTTTTTGACGTAATGAAGGACCTATAGGATCCTCAACACTTCCACATCTGCACTATCATATCATAGATATCAGAACCTAAAATATAAAAACCTGCGTGCAAAAATAATACTTGAAATTACAAAAAACTATATTTTATTAATAGGCAGACCATCAAAACATGGATAGCAACTTGACTACAGATGCTATATTGTGCATTCAGCTTCAAATTAGAAAGGCTTCTAGGTTTTCCTGATAATTAGTTTACGGATCTACAAGAGGTCTGAGACTCTGAGGAGTCTCTTCCTAGAAGGTACTCTGCTTACCAAACTATATATGTTGATTTTACCATGTTAGTGCTTAAATGTGTTATCTTATATATCCTTATTGGTGTTTGAGATGTAAATATTGCAAGTCATTAATAAAATTTTTGCAGCTTCAAATAAAATATGAAATATTATTGGTGAATAGTGCAAAAAAAACTTGTGTGCAAGAAGGGAGGGAATAATAAGTAAAATGCCAAATCCTAGAAGCAATTTCAGCATGAGCAACAACGGCTAGATAACTTAAACATGGAAAAAAAGGACTTACAGAATCTCATCGCCAACACCAATAACTGCAGCTGTGGGGGTACAAGATTGATGTGCTTCAATATCAGCAGCTCCGTTGCTCAAAGACATACTACTGTGGGACCCTTGAGTAGATTTCCTTGCTCTCCCAGCTCTTTCTGATCTTCCATCTGCAAGCATGTGTGCTGGCCTGTATTTCACTTCACCGCCAGAGGGATTACTAACAAATAGCAGCTTGTTTGGAACTGTATCATATATACTACCAATAGAGGTATATCTGCCACCAAAGATTGAAAAGTAGTGAATTGATAAAGATTGATCTTGTTAAATCTATTAGTGGATACAGCAAACATTGATAAAATAAGCAAAACAATGAGTGTCGTAATATGACAATCAACAGCCGCAAAATAGATTTTACTTATTAAATAAAGAAAAAATTTATTACTTAAGTCTTAAAGAAAAAATTTGCAAGATTAGGGAGAAGACTTCCCTATTATATAAGAAATTTATATTAAGATTCTCGATTGATTTCTACAAAGATCTCCTAAAGAAAAATCAGATAACACACCATTGGGCTCACAATAGATAATTGACAAACAACAGTAGATAAGATGCATAAAACTCACTATAGGATAAAATTATTACCCTTGATCATACAGGCTGCAGTACGGTACCTTGGAAGTCAATAGAAAAGCCCAGACATCTCTGGTCAAAGGATGATTAGAAACTTAACAAGTTAAGAACTCTACAGAAACAAAATTACATTTCACACATAACACAGGTGTTCGTAATAAATGACAAAAATTGGCAGTTGGATATATATTCTTTATGCGAAATAGAAAAATACAAACCTATAAGACCAATCTAAGATGGGATTCACTCTCATAAAAGGTGGCCAACCACGAGAACTGGGAGAGAACTGCTCCTGACCTACCTGCAACATAATTTATCATGATGAAGTATCAGAATTCTCATATTCATGTGCAACGTTTTGTGTAGAAGTTGCATCTGATAAGGCAAGAACTATAATTTCACTGTAATAAGAAAGAGGGGAAAAAGGCTCAGTATTCCATACTGCCGTAGGATCGCCTATTCGGACACCTAGAAAAATGGATCTTATAGGCTTGGTCTTCAATAAACCTTCCAGACCAGATTTAAAATCCTCACGAATGATGTCCAATTGCAATTTATAGCTGCTCAAAAAGTCGACTAATCAGAACATTTACAACTACAATATCGTTTAATTTCTAACAGCCTAAACGAGGAAAAGCAAGTAATAAACCTTCAAGATGAGGAACTTTAGGCCAAAAACAATAATTAGGTAAAAAAAATCTTACGCAGCAGCTGTGTCGTAAGTGAATGAGTTTATTTCCGGGAAAGCACTGGGGCTCTCAAAATATATTGTCCTTATTGGGAATTTGCATTGATCATGTGCAACATTTCCATTATTACTTTCTTGTTCCTCTTTATGTAGATGATATCCAGCTCTTAGTAGATGCAACAAGACCTAGCATTATATGCATTATTAAAACAAATGAAGATGAAACAGCTTGATAAGGGATTATTTATAATCATGAAAGCTTACAGTTGAATCCTTCCCTCCATTGAAGCTGAAAGCTACCTCTTCAATACTGTCATGGAGAAGTGTACAATTATATTGAAGTACAAAAAAATGCAAGCATGATTAAGATTAAAAAAGAGCAAGCATAATCAAGATAATTGCCTTTGAAGAGTGCAAAAATGTCTTAAAAGAACACCTACAAATAAAACTCAAGAAAGTTCTATGTCCAAATCCAATACCCATTGAGGTTCAAATATGCCTAGGAAAAGTAGATAAGGAAGACAAACAAGATGTTCCAAGATTGTAGGAAGAGCATTCTAATTTCAATTTATAACATGAGTGCATGATGCACAAAGTAAAATCAAACTATTGAGTGCTATAGTTGATTAATCATATTGTGAAACTATGAAAAATTGTGACAAATTCTAAGAGTTACAAAAATTCACACAATGTCGGTGCCTTAATCCTGAAAGATTGAGAACGTCTACGTGAACCATTAAATCATTTATAGTGTTTATCCACATGGAACAATTCATAATAACTTAAAACTGTTTTTTACTGATGTATGATGTATGATGTATGATGTATGATGTATGATGTATGATGTATCCAATGCCGTGTAGCTTGGACTCTGGCATCCATATCAAACATGAATATGGGTCCAAGTGCACCCTGGGTGAATTTATTAAAATTTTTTCCATATTTTGATCCAAAATGAAGTGCTAAAATTCGCTACTTTTACCAAGCATCAAGCATCCAACTAATGAAATGAAGTCTCCCACCAATAGAAAAACTCTGTAGTGGGTACCGAATGACCCTCCATCCCCAACCCACAATAAAGTAGAATGGAAATATACAAACAACATCCAACTACCCAAATGAGGCAAATCTCCATGAATTTATGATCTTGATCAATGCAATTCACTCAACACAAATAAATTTCAATCCGTACTCTAAATCTACTTCATACCCTAAAATCAACCCAATAGCAAATGATGAAATTAAAATCAAATTAAAAGGAAACCCATACTTGTAAAGAGCAAGAGCTCTCTGAATGACATAAACTGCGTTGTTGTACTTTGTCTTAAGCCTTCGATCACTGCAATCCCTAATTGCTTTATCGATCTCCATGAAATCACTGCAAAATAGCGAAAAATACATGTAAAAATCAAAAAAGTAAGCGATTTCAAAGTAGTTCTGATGAAATCAAAACTCACACGAAAGAAAAATGAAGAGTCAAATTTTGAAAATCAACACAGATTCAAATTGTGATGCGAAGAAGAAAGAGTTTTGGTTTAATGGGTGAAGACTGAAGACCGAAGAAATTCAAGAAATTTGTTTAAAAATTTGGGTACGAAAATTGGGTATTGAGACGAAATGGGGATGGAAGAAATGTCAATCAGAATTCATATTCCACTACTTGTTTATCATCTTCGATACATTGCATTTGGATTTTTGGACTTTGGCCGTTTTCTTTTTCATTTCCCTCTTTTTTTTTTTCTTTTTATTAACCAATAATATGGATAAAAAGTATATTCTTTAAATTCCATCCCTCCAAAAAAAGTATAATAATTCGATATTTGTAACCAGCAAAAAATTTAAAATAATGATATAAACATTGATTATCTCTGTGAATAAATTCATATAATAAGAGAAAGTTTTTAACATCAAGACAAACTTTACTTTTTTGTAATTTCTATAATTATAAATAAAAAAATAAAAGAAATGAGGTAAATGGTAATGTTTTGTTTTTACTTGTTTGTAGCTTTGTATTAATGAATATTGAATATTGAATATTGAATATAGATATTGATTAATAAATAAATGAATTATTTCATTAGTTATTTCTTAGTACTCAAATGATATGGAATAATATTATAATTTATTTAAGTTTATACTTCTTACTATTTTTTTAAGTCTATATTTCTTACTAATTATCTTACTGTAAATTCTAAAAATTCTTATAGTTTATACAGATATATTTTAAAAAAAAAATCATAATTCTAAAAATGAATAAAATTAACGTAGTTAATAAAAAGATTATGCAGACCTCTAGCAAGAATTTGAGATTGGTTTGACACGGTATGATAGGACATGACTCGTGCTTGACCAAGACTGCAAAAGGGCTTGAAATAACACGAGACATGACCCCTACCCAAGTTTATTGTTTAGTGAAGCTTTAAGTTGTTATATTGATTTTACATTTGGTAATTAGATATCAAGTGAAAAAGAAATGCTAGTGTTTTTATATGTTTTCTTCATTATAATCAATGTAGAAAACTTGTGAATATATTATTATGAAGTATCATGTAAGAGATTATATCTAAGTGAGACGAGTTAAATGTGAGAAAATTTATATTCTCATAATTTATATGAATTGAATTATTTAACTCATGTGTAAAGTGCATTTGAGGATTAGCCGCCTCATATAACAATTTGTATATGAAGAAAATTCTATCAAATTTTAATTGATAATTAGAGATCGTTTATGTATGTTCATGTAGTTGTCCCAATAATTTGTAGCCAAACTTTGTCATAGTGAACACAATGGTTTGTTAACATGTGTTTTTCTTTTTGTTGATGTTCCATGTGATCATGTGTTACATTTGAGCCCAACTTTTAAACCTCAAAACTAGCAAAGCTTCTAGTCCAACTTCAACTAGGAAGACCTTTAGTCCAACTTGTAGAATTTTTAGCCCAAGCAATTTTAAACATTAAATACTTATTATCTTTTTTCGAAAATTTGAAAAAAGCGCTTATTTTAAAAAAAAATCTCAAAATAAGATTAGAGAAATTCTAACACCCAAAATAAGTATCTCAAAATCAAAGTTGAGGTCATGTATTTATTCGTTGTTATTAACGATAAACAAATAATATGGTCACAAAAGTCAAAACCCTATGTTTACTATTGTTAACAGCGAACAAAAGGAAAACAATGTTATAGCTATTACATAGGAAAATAAAATATCAATGTTGGTTCGATGTTCATAATAGCAAACAACATTCATTTTTTTGTCCTTTCAAAAATTATAATGTAATTATTCTCTTTTTTTCGCTGTTAATAACAACGAACTAACTTTGATCTTTTACGATCTTAATCTTTGTATCAACTAATCTACTTGTTGCAATTTTAAATGAACACAGAGACAAGCCATTAGGGGATTCGTTTTCATCCCAAAGTCCCTAAAAACAAACACCCTCTAAGATGTAGAGGTAAATGGTGGGCGGATATGCTGCTAGACATGTAGTTATACACCCTCAAACGTCTCACTTATACCAAATAGTCATTAGCCATCATAAGTAACATTATTCATATTCATATTGTTATATGATGTATCATTTAATATATCGCCAAATTTGTATTTACTATAACGAAAACTCATAATAAACCCATAAAATTTTACCACTCAATTCAACCATTCACAACACAAAAGAAAACTAAGCATTTTTATAATTTGCCCCCATCTCCCAAAATTTAATTCAAGATATTTTTCAAAACATTTTAAATGAAAATTAAAACAAAAAAGATTTGTATAATATATTGTGTCTAGGATACCCGTATCTCCCAGCCAGACAACGAAGAAAAAGAATTAAATGTAATAAAATTTCAATTTTATTACTCACTACCTCCCACTTATTTAGTACTGTTAGTTATTTTTATTCGTCCCACTCATTTAATTTCGATAATAATAATTAACTGTTTTTTCAATCTCATACATACGTACATAATCCTTTTTTGATATAATATCATCCACCGAAATCATTTTGTCGTATCAAATATTCATTTTTTTATTTAAAAAAATACTTAATTTCTCTTTGACAGTATTACAACGGGACAAAACAATACAAATATTTCATTGTTTTTCTATTCATCCTGTCATTATTTGTCTAAAATGGGGCCTCCACAAATACTATTATTATTGCCATGCCTTTTCATTACTCCTAGTCCTACTCACACACACACACACACCGACATCAAACTCACTTACTACTCACTCACACACGTTCACACAAACTATCCATATTTATACTCTTCACTAACACCATTTTTTTCATCTCAATCCTTATTTTTTGGGTTTTCTTTCCATATAAATCCCAAAAAATATGGGTGTTTTTACTGTTACTGTTCATAAGTTGATGTTCATTATGATCATTGTTGTATGTATGGTATCACAAAGTATTAGCATTGCTAAATGGCCACCTTCCCCAGGCTATTTTCCAAGTAAGAAATTTAAGTCTATGAGTTTTTATCAAGGTTTTCGAAACCTTTGGGGTCCTCAACATCAAAGGATGGACCAAAATGCTCTTACTATTTGGCTTGATCAAAACTCAGGTTCTTTCCTTTTCCACACTACTGTTTTTCCTTTTTTCGATTATGATTTAATTTGGATGCAAAATATATCCTTCTCGTAATAACGTTAACAGTCCGTTTAGTGATCAGTATAAAAGGTGGGAATGATAATGAAACGTTAGCGTAATATGACGATCGATGCATGTTTTCCTTCGATAATTTTATTTTTCTTCACAAAATTTATTTCAATGCATTAATATTTGAACATGTGATATTTGGTGGTAATGAAAAATTGTGAATAAAAAACTTTTTATCATCAAACATTCATTTAATATGGAAATGATATAGCACATATCATGAAAATTTACCTTACACGAAAATCATTTATATTATCACCATTTAACACCGTTTAACGGGCTGTAAATATTTTATGTGAAATACAATAAGTGATAGATGAAATTTGAAACCATAATTTCCTGCATTGTCACATTTTTAAATTTCATGTTAAGAAATCAATTGAATAAAAATTTAACTGATGGTTATAAAAAATTTTAAGCTTTGATTTTTTTTTTTTTTTTTCTAATTTTATATATTTGTGGTACAATAGAATTTTGATTTCATTTCTAAGAGATTGTTTTGGTGAATAGGAAGCGGGTTCAAGTCGGTCAAACCGTTTAGATCCGGGTATTTTGGTACATCAATCAAATTGCAACAGGGTTACACAGCTGGAGTAATAACGGCATTCTATGTGAGAAACACAAACATTCAAACTAATTAATTACTCAATATTTTATTTTTAATCTGTCTTTTTTACTTTGCTATAAAAAATATTATAATTTCTTTTTTACTTAATATCATCCGTACACCATTCAAATCTTTCCTTGTCACATTTTAATCTTTACTTTTTATATAATTGTGATAATTTTTAAAATTGTAAATATATCCTCAAACTTTGCCGTATTTAAATTACCACATTATTATTAATTGAAATAATAAATATAATTTTATAAAAATAAAAAGGAAATTTTTTTGGAGATTATATTAAAATAAAATTCGTATTATTATTAAAATGATTTTCCTTTAAAAAACGGAAATCAGAATCTAAGTGGGGCTACTCAAGCCGCATTATTAAAGATTAAAATTTGTTGGTTTAAGATTTGGCACTATTCATTCTACGTCTTTCTCAAATAACAAGTGTCGTATGAAAAAGGCTAATCCAATTTTCATAATGTTTATATTATCAACAATGGAGATTTGCGTAGCTCACTTTCTAATGTGTACAAATTACCTTCACATTCATCCAACCACCACTTCATACCTACCAATAAAATCCTAACATATTTAGAATTTTTGATTTTTTACGCAATCTAATGTATTATTTTAATTATTTACATAATAAATTTTATACATCTAAAAATTATAAAAATTAATATTATGAAAGTATTCAATTATACAATTCAAAAAAGATCTTACTTAACTATGTTTTTTTTACTCATTAACCGCAACATGTAAAATAAGTTTAAATGATGAATAGTATCAATACAGTATTATAACGAGCATTTTAAAAAATACGTGTAAAATGTCTGAAAAAATCGTATATATAAGAGATCTTAAGGCAATTTAAAAAAAAAAAAAAAAAAAAAAAAAAAAAAAAAAAAACCTTTTTACTACCTCATTTTCAGAGAGATTTTAACATGTTTTACAAAATGCTATTAAGTAAAATGTTGGTACTCTATAAGAGCGAGGGAGTATACCCACAAGTCATCCACTATAACTTAATCATGCATTATTCCTCGACAAATAAAACAATCTACCAAGATCTCTTCTTTCAATTTCTTCAATAATTCTGTCGGTTTTTTTTTTTTTTTTTTTTAATCTATGTATTTTAGGAATTCTTGTGAAACGTTTCTCTAGATGCTTCCTTTGTTATAAATTGGAAATTGGACTTTGACTAGTAGTACTTCACGGTTTTTTGTCAAATTCATATACTAGCTAGTATTTGTTATCTAGCAAAATACTATTCACATTTGTCCCACTACATTAAAACTCACAAATAATTATTACCTTATTAACTAAAATAAAAATTATTTAAAATACATTAAAATCAACTACAAAATACACTTAATCATAAACAAAGTAGTTGCACACGTAACATGACTCCATCGTATATAATTTATTTTGTATATTTATATAACCACATATGTATATCACAAATTTTAAATGAGGCGATCTTATGCATGGTAAATTTTAATTAAAGTGATTATTTAAAAAAATGGGTTAATTATATGAGCCCTCAAATAAGACGATTTGTAAATTTATATAGTACCCAAGTATAATAAACATAAAGTTTCGTATGACTTGGTCTCCACTATTTGATGTGTAGTGTGTACCAATCTTAAAAGATAAAAAAATAATATGATTTTCCAAATTGAAAAATAAAAACTTTTGCAACAATAAATTAATACTTATTTAGCATCATATTCTATACCTTAAATGACAATTTATAGTTTTGATCCATTATTAGTATTATTATTATGAAAATGATTGCAAATAAAAAATATGGCCGTGTATGCTTATTATTACACTATAGACTTCCGACACATTGAATGTAATAGAGCTAAATACAAACAATTGTTTAGTACAAAAGTATGGGCATACTAAACCGTGACTAAAACTAGATCACGAGATTTGTACCTCAACAATCTTTTACAAGTATTTATTATTTATGTAAAAATGTTGAAAATTTTTGTGGAATTAAAGTTCGGGTTTATCCGACAATGACATTCAGGTTATGATTTGATTAAAAATTTATTAATATTAAATTATGTACGGAATAATGATAATTGTATACAGTAGACTTGTAGAGTTGAGCGCTCGACTATTGCTTTATACAAATTCTTATGAGAGACGGTCTCTTTGAGAAACCATATCAAATTGGATCGGCCTATTATATATTTTTTAAAATATTGTAAGCAGACATTAAGAATGATGTAAGCAGACATTTAAGATATTGAAAGTGGACATTAAGAATATAATAAGTAAGCATTAAAGATTATGTAAGTAGGCATTAAGAATCCTAAATAGGTTTATACTAATATTATAGATTTGCCTTTATTTTGATTTTTCACACTAATATTTTTTTATTTATCCATATAATAATTAATAATGTTGAGATTTTTGGCAGCTATCAAACAATGAAGCACATCCAGGGTTTCATGATGAAGTAGACATGGAATTTCTTGGAACAACATTTGGAAAACCATATGTTTTACAAACAAATGTGTATATAAGAGGTAGTGGAGATCGAAATATCATTGGAAGAGAAATGAAGTTCCATCTTTGGTTCGATCCTACTAAAGGATTTCATCACTATGCTATTTTTTGGAGTCCCAAAGAGATCATGTACGTTTTTTTTAATTTATTATTAAATACTCTTTTCGTTTTAATATGTTTTTTCAAATACACTTTAATTTTAGTGTTAAATTTTGACTATGATTTCTCATTAATCTCAATATTTATTTTCTAAATATCAACTTTTTAAATTTTAAAAAGTTACAATTAAAATTATTTAAATTTTAAATTTGCATTGAGGTCTGCATATAAAATAAACGAAAAGAACAAATGAAAACAAAAGAAGTATTTCTTTCAATTTAACAATTAATTTTGAAGAAAATATTTCATAGAAAAACATTTTCTTAAATCTACATTAGTTTGTTTTACAAGATCAAATTCAAATGAAAAACAAGGGTGAAAATTAAAATTTAGGAGTATTAATTATATTTTGCATTTTCATTGGAAAATAACTACAATAGGAAAATATTTTTCAAAATTTTAGTTTCTGTCTAATCAAACACTCTCAAATAATTTACGAGTTTGACATGATTACAATATTAAACGAAATATACTAGGTATGATGATGATGATAATGATTTGACACGATTACAATATAAAAAAATGTGCATAAGTTATAAATTTTTATACTTTTTTTTACTAAATTATATATACATATTTTGAATAAAAAAAATATTTATTTATTTTTAAAAACTTAAATATTTTTTGGGACCAATGATTACCTTCAACCTTTACGAATCTCTCAAGTCTCAACCTTTTTCTCAAGTTAAGTTGCTACTCGTAGTAGAATATTTGCATTGATTAAAATATGTACTATTTACTTTTTTAGAAATTTTTGTTTCTTTTTCTGACGTTTGCAATTATTTCATTCTTTTGTGGTGTAGTAGTTGGAATATAGCTGGAAATTAATTAATGACACCACTTGATTAAAGTTATTATTTTGAATATAAAATTTTTTGTTTTTTGGCTCACCCTTTTTTACCTTCCTTTACGTTACATTTTTCACAATTATATTTTTTACAATCATAGAAGTATTTGGAGAATTTTTCAATACGTAGTAAACATGAAAAGATTTATGCACAATAAATATATAATGCATATTCTTTATGACAACTCTTTAATTTAAGTAAGGTTGCATCATCACAATAATAACAAATAACGTCGTTAGAGTTAATGCCAATTTTTTAATATTGTTTTATTATTGGCTTATTAAAATGTATTTATGTCGTTGTATTAGTAGTTGATTTGGAGCGTTTTGTAATTTTTTTTAAGAGCGTACTTAACTTATTTAAAATTTTTAACTGTATTAAAACATTTTAAACCATATATGATCATGTTTTATTCTAACTAGAAAGCTGAGTGTTGTCATAAAAATTTAAAAAAATTAAGTTACTATAAAGTTACCGTAAAGAATTTTCCATATATCAATTTATATATTTTGTGATTAAATAGTTTGAATCATCTAAATTTTCAAAAATCAAACCATTCAAAGGTAAATATAATGTTTTTGAAAAGAATATGGATCGGAGTAGAATTTAACTTGTTTCTATTATTCATGCATAGTATTTCTCATTCCAAGTCAAATAACATTGGTGACTTGCTACCAACTACATTACAAACATTTAATGCTATCTTTTTCCTTGATTTCATTTTCATTTATGAAAGTTTTACAAATTCATTTCATTTTCTTAAGATTATTATTGTAGTATTGTACTTGTATAAGTCAATTAGAAATTATAAATTTTTATAAATTGTTCATTTAAAAAACAAAAACCTTCAAAATTTTGTTATATGTTTTTAGTTATTTACTATAATAAATTAATACTATCCAACCATGTTTTTAAATTCTGGTTCTGCCATTGAGTCCCTCATAATACTTGCATGAAATATAATTATTAATGTCCACATTTATTTGCACAGATTTTTGGTAGATGACATACCCATAAGAAGATACCAAAGAAAAAGTGACACAACCTTCCCACTAAGGCCAATGTGGGTATATGGTTCAATATGGGATGCATCATCATGGGCAACAGAAGATGGGAAATACAAAGCAGATTATAGATACCAACCATTTATAGGTCAATACACCAACTTCAAAGCCAGTGGTTGCTCCGCCTACGCCTCCCTTAAATGCCGCCCCGTTTCGGTCTCGCCTTACCGGTCCGGCAGCCTTACACGACGGCAGTTCTCCGTAATGAGATGGATTCAGAGACATTACATGATTTATAACTACTGCATTGACCATAAACGTGACCACTCTTTGACCCCAGAATGTCATTTACGTGGTTGATATATTTTATATTTTTTTGCATCATATAATCAATCAATTTCTTATCAAATTTATTATGAGTGATGAATTTTGTATTCAATTTTATTGATCATTTATTTCCAGCGTTACATCCAGCAAATCATATTATTTAAACTATTTGTTGTTATTATATGTAACCTAGATTTGAAATAATAATGTTGAGCTTTTTGTTCAATGCATCGTATCATTCATCACGCAGAATCGTATTTGGGGTAGGACAGAATGGGCATGCACTCTAGTCTTAAGCGTAAAAATGAAGAACATACTCTATTATATATGAACAAAAATGAATTCTATTAGATAGATGTATATATACTATATACTATCGGTCAATGCCTCATTTTCAGACCCTAATCATAATAATATTTATAAGGAGATATCCAATATAAAAATGAAAACTATCACTAATTATGATATTTACATTTAAAAATACCAGAAGTAATAAATATTATTTTATATAAATATAATTAAGAATAAAATAGTTTATCCTAACAAATTAAATTCAATATACATGGATCTCATATATAATAATAACAAAGAACAATTTAGGATCGTGAAAACTTTTACACGCTCTTAAGTTTTTTATAGCTCAATTAATTTGTATTCGTTATCAAAAGCTTTAAAATAGGTCTAAATTACTTTTTTTTTTTGAAATAATAGGTCTAAATTACTTAGATATATTAAAACAGTCTCTTGAGAGACGGTCTCTTTGAGAGTCATATCTCAAGTCCAACCCATTAAAGATTAATGCCTACTTACCGTATTTTTAATGTCTACTTACATTATTTTTAATGCTTTCTTATCGTATCTTTAATGCCTACTTTCAATATCTTAAATATCTATTTATATCATTCTTAATGTCTACTTACAATATTTTAAAAATATATAATAGGCCGATCCAATTAGAGACGTTCTCTCAACAAGAATTTATGATATTAGAATAACAAAATATTTTTTTTATTTATATTTTGTACTAAGTTCATCCTTTAAGATGACATAATGACGTACACCAAAGGTTAATTATCTTTGGTGTCTGAGGTAAAAGAACAGTCTTAGTGCCCCCTTACCGATGGGCAATGAAGATAGTATAATCTGATTCAGATCATGAAAAATTGGGTCTGAGAGTTGTAATGTTAACCCCAGTTACATAAATTTGTAGGAACCAGTTTCCTGATCGCCGACAAATTAGCGCAGAAAAACTTTTACTAAACAATACTCTTTCTGATTGTAGCCGTGATAATTCGTCACACGTACAATCATCTCGATGGCCTACTTGTGTGGACATAATACTCACTGGCACCTGTGAGCTCGGACCAACAAACCTACGAGTAATAAACGTTGACTTGCATACAATACTTGATGAGTTTTACTCTTTTCCAAAACCATATCATATAAGAAGGATTACTCACCAAACATCATACGCAAGTCTACAACCCAACATTTTAGCGATTGAGATCTTCCTCACATTTGAAAAAGCTCTGCTACTAAGTTAAGGAACCGATTCAACCAAACACTTAAGTTGACGATTGGAGCCACATGATATGTTATATACTCTAACACTGATCTTCTCATTTTTACGCTAGTTATAAAATGGATGAAATTAAGTATAAAGAAACATTAAGTTGAAGGAGACAAAAAAAAAAAAGTGAAGGATTAAAATGAATGATAAAATGGAAATAGAGTAAAAATTTGCGAATAAGATTAAAAGAAGAAAAGTAAGATCATTGCCATAAAAACAAAAAGTGCAAAATCAATAAAATGAACGATAATGAAAAATGGTGTAAAATAAGAGAAACAAAAAAGTACTAAAAACAATTCTGTCCCGTTAAATTTATATGATTGATGTAAAAACTTATGATAGAAACTAGAAAAAAAAATAGTTTACTTAAAAGTAAATTATTCCTATTACATTTTCCTCAAATCAAAGTGTCCCATCTATTTAAAGCATGAGCAATGAGCATTGATTTTCGATCTATGGGAGTGCAAGTCCGCCACAACTAATTTTTCTTCAAAGTTTTGCTCTAGTGCGAAAGTACATCTACTTTGTAGGTTTGTATATTCCTAAATTATGATCTGAATCATTTGTTAAATATTTATTAACATAATATAGCATAATTTATGATAGAAAAAATAACAATTGCGTTGATTCAGTACTAAATATATTACACTCCATGAGTCCATATAAGATGAATATTTAACTCACTCTAAATCATTAAGATTCGTCGTTAATTTAATTAAGTTGTTTCAAGTTTAGTTGATGATATATACTCTTGAATTATCTGTTACTTTTAAAAAGGAATAGTCATGAAACTAATTTTGAGGATGTGATTTTTAATTTGTAAAAATAATCTCAAATGTAATCCTAATTTTGAGGATGCCATTTTTAATTTTTTCGATCATCAACATGTTTGGCTTGGGCTTTAGTTGAATTTGAGTTTTAAATAATTGGATTTATGAGTCTTAATTAGTATAATATTTTCATACTTAGACACGTCTAGGAGTCGTCCCAAATCCAATTTACAACTCATTTGAAACTCACTGAGATTAATTTAGAATTATTTTAAATCTAGACTCAACTTTATTAGATTGATTTAAACTATATAATATTGTAAAATAATGGTGAAATAAACAAGATCACGACCCACTTAAACTATTGTGTATATATTTTTCTCTTCTTCTTTTCCTTTCTCTCCTCTACTCCTTTTTCATCTTCAACAAAAATTGAATTGCAAATTTATTTATCTAAATCTTTCGTAACAACGCCACAGATTAAACCTACAGATCAATACAAATTTTTTCTGACACACTTTATGCTCACTCATGCGCACCCTAGCTAGCTAAGAAATTATCTTAAAGTCACTCATCCTAAGAAATTTTCGTAACAAGATCACCGAACACGTTAATTGTGGAATTCTTAACAAATAAACATCCTTAAAAAGAAAACGCACTTTGATATATACTACATCGATCCTTTTAAAGCTTTTTTCTTTCCTAATCTCAATTCCTAGGATTACATCTTTTATTCTCAAATAAAAGTTTTTTAATTATTGATTAATAAGAGCTTTTGATAGGAGTAAGTACCAGAAGAATGCTTGTCCAAACCTGTGTGGACTGTGGAGAATAGGGTCTCTTTTAAACCTTCTTTTATTCTATTTCCTACTCTTATGCTTTAAGGGAACCTAATATGATAGCATAGACTTGGTCGGTGCGCTTCTACTAGTATTTGTGATTAAGTTTGGTTAGAAAATAGTTTTATTTGGATCAAAGTAATCCTTTCGGATATTCTACATTAATATACTTAGCCAACCTTTGTATTATTGGGATAAAGTTTGGTTAAAAAACGGTTAGCCAACCTTTGTATTAAAAAATTATTAATAAGAACAAAATTATTTTATCAACTCAAATTGATTATTTTACTTGTTGTATTATATATATGCGCCCTACTCAACGTATTAATAAGTGGTTCTCATTTGCACATTCTATGATGAAATGTGACATCAAATAATGCAAAGAACAAACATTCATGAAGGTAATATATGATAAAATTGATGAACTAGATTTTACATATAAAACCCTTACTGCCCCTTTGGTTAGTGGTATTAAATGATGATAATGGCAATGATTTTTAGTGTAAAATTTCATTAAAAGTTTTATATCATTCCATGGTAATGAAACTTTGATCAAAAAAAAAATATTTTTGTTTATAAATTTCTATTACCACCTAATACCACCTCTCCCAATGGTAATGCATTGGAATGAATTTTATGAAGAAAATGAGATGATTGAAATTGGACAAGCATGGCCATAAGGTAATTTAGATATTTTTCAACCAAAATTACACTAGTTTTTCATTCCCATTACCACCGTTTATTACCACCTACCAAACGTGGAGTAAATGATAAAAAAAAACATTTAATGGGCAATATTCTTTGGAGTTGACTGAAGCAGATTTGGATTCATCAAAACAACCAAAAAGGGAATGTAAAGCTAAAGTTAAGCCAAAATAAGTGAACTGCAACCATGTGGTGTTTGCCTTAGTTTACAATGCATGTCATATTATTGTCTGTGGAATTTTATGGAAGATTTGGATAGCTTTTGTTGATTATGTTTTGTAGGTCATGAATGAATGGAACAATCATAACTTGATCTCTTAGGTTCTTCTACCTAACAAAGAAAATAGAGGTGCATAGATCTCTTAGTCTTATTTGGTTTAGTTATCATTGAGGTTTCTTATCAATATGTTATATTATTGTGTTGTGTTCTGTACCCATCATTCATGTGATCTTACTTGATGCCTTCAAACCATGGGAATAAATGGGTCCCTAGTCTCAATAGTTAATAGGATTATAACATTGTGCCATTTATCAAAAACTTGAAATAAATAAGTTTTTTAAAAAAATTCTCAAAACTAAGCTTGTAAAATTTTTAGTTTTCACAATAAGCGTGCGTTTGTCATTGTGAAGTTGAAGATGGTGATGAAAGATGATAACGGTGAGATGTTTGCCATTATGTCACTTGGTTGGCATAAACAGAAAATTAGCTTTATTTGTTATTTTTTGTTTTAAAAATTATTACTTTGTCTTCTTTTTATGGGTTGTTACTTATAGTGAACAAAAACGTAGTAATTTTTTTTGACTTTTAACATGATTTTCTAACAACAAACAAGCCTCGACCTTATATTCGGACACGAAAACGCTTATTTTTAAAATTACTTGAGAGCCAATCTTTATATTAAATTTTTTAATTTAAAAAGCATGTTTATTTCCAATATTCTCGATTTGCAGACTAGTTTTAGACTAATTTTGGACTCCTACACTATGAGCATATATAATATGCAATCCAACAAAAGCTTAAAGTATTGATGGGAACTCACCATTTGTGACTTCAAAGTTGGTTCTTGAGCAGGGGATCAGTACACTTTTCCTCCTCCAAAGAGTTCTCCCCCATTGTGAGAATTACAGTCCGATCATGCTCCAATTTGCTGGTGAAACTGGTATGCAAATCAATATCGAAAACATAGAGTCATAAACCAATGTCATTTAGATTTGTATATTTGCATTCGACTAGGATGCACATTTATGTATCCAACTTGGCTAATTCATATAGAGAACGGAATATTTTGAACCAAATTAAGGTGTCCAAGAGTCTCAGCAGGCAGCAGCAGAGAAAAACAATAAACCAGCAGTATGATGATAGAAGTAATGTCCAACTCGGTTGTTTTCCTTCTACTGCAAAAATGTATAGATACAAATACAATTCATAAGATATCATTTCTGCAACCTAGTTCCGGTTAGAACGATGGATACAGTTAAACCAGCTGCCTTTTTATGAAATAGTAACTTAAACAATATACATTATTACCTAATTTAGGATAAATTTAATGCTAACATACTATGAGCAGCCGAACGAATACGCCTCATCTCATTCAAAAGAGCTTCAAAATTAGCACTCCAATTCCTACAAAAGTGTCTGCATACATGAAACGAGAAGAAACAGACTTAGTAGTGATCAAAACCCTCATGCTCATTGGAAATATCAGTAACATAAAGCATTTTGAAACATGACATACTGATACATATGACTTCACATGTAAGGGGCCACGATTAGGATTACTAAGTAGATATCTTACCAAGAAAACACAGTACCATAAGGCCCTGTTTGGTACTGGAATTGAGTTTTAGTGCAAAAATTTCCATTACTATTTTCACTTTTTTATACCAACAACCAAAAAGGCGCAAAGTAAAAGATTAAATCTAACACCACGATTTTGTTCAAAATAAGCACATTTGAAGGGGTCAAATTTATTTTCTTAGACCCCATTGATTTGTTCAACATACTATGATTATAATAAATGCACTAATGGAACCATTAGACTTGTTAATTTTGAATTCGTAAAACATTTTATGATAAAATCAAATACTAACGATCAAACAGAATTAAAACACAAAAGGTTCAATAAAGAAAAACAATTTTTCCATTTACCTTTTCACAAAACTTTTTGAGAGAAGAACTGCATCCTGTCTTTACTCAAGCAGCATAATATACTGGGTTTTGTAGATGTAGTGTACTTCACACCACGAATAGGATGGTAGGATTGGAGACGTTGCAGAACTGTTAAGGAGGGTAACTCTTGCAAGACTAAATTGGATGTTGCTTCGTCTCCACAAGCAAACACAGGGGTGCCATCCCCCATTCTAATGATAGCAGATTTTGGAAGTAGAATTCCAGGAACAGAAGCAAGAGTTGATCCAAACCTTTGATAACCAGAATTCACCCTCTGCATAAAGACATGTGATCCATGAACTTGGTACCCAGTGGAAGATGGGAAAGTGTGTGATACTTGAGAATTCACATAAATGTCTGACATCTCCACTTTGGGTCGAAAAGTCGCAACTATATTGTCACTGCTAGGGCAGTGAGCAAGTGATATACAAACTCCTTGATTTGCTGTTTCTGCAACCAAGGATGGGCTGAAGGAAATAGGAAAAAATATCAACTCATAGTATCAATATTTAAAGAAAGGAAAGATTTCAGCAATATACGAGTGTATTTCGAAAAGTGCACTAGCAACGGAAAGAACTTGAAAAATTAACAGCAGCAATAGCAAGAACTTGACAAAATAATTGCATTATACACTTGATGAAACAATTTTATTACATTTTACAGCTTAGATATGAAGCACAACCTATAATTGAATCCACTTCAAGAGAGTGTTCACGACAGTTAAAATAAGAAATGGAAACATTCCTTTACTTGCACAAATTAGAACTGTCCACAAACGTTGCCAGGTACATCCGTAAATGAAGGCCTAGATTCACTTACTTTAATTTTGTCTAATTAGTCAGATCAAAAATGCAAAACACAATAAGCGGCTTAGCCTTGGTATTACGGGTGCTAGAACTTAGAAGCATATAAAAGAAGACAAGGTTTTGGCAGACCCCAGATACCTACATATCCACTATGTTCCCTTCACAAATCATAACATTTCCTACAAATTACTCCCACCATTCCTTAAAAGAAGTTTTCATTTGCCATTTTCGAGTGTTTTATTTGTTATTTCCATAAAGAACCTTTCTATTTATATCACAAATTTTGGATTAAAAATAACCTTTAACCTTTTTAATCCTCATTTTAATATTTTAATAATGTTTATGGTCCCCACATATCTTCAATTAAATTCATTTTAATATTTTTATATTTCGTATGGTCTCCACTTGTTTTCCACTAACTTTATAAAACCATTTTTTTAATAATGGTGGTCCCTATATTTTTTCCACTACCTTTCTATTAATATTTTTTAAAGTTTATGGTCCCCACTTTTTCCTCCATCAAATTTATTATTCAATAAAATAATATATCACTATCTAAAATATTCTATCTTTCATAATTCCCGTGAACATTCCTTGTGGGAACGGATGGAGTTTTTTTTATACACCCATGACAACCGAGCTTATAAAAAATTCAGCATGCTAAAGCCTTATTCCAACAAGGGATATTCTACAGGGTAGCAATCAGTTTTAAGATAACGCAAAAGGTTGCATTTTTTTAAGTTTTTTTCCACATGATAGCAACAAGATTTTAAGTTTATTAAAGTCAACATTTTCAGTTAAAAAGTAGTATATTCCGTTTACTTTAGGTTTTATGTTTTTCCTTTTTTAGTTTTATGATCAAAGAATAAAAAAATCAAAACCCTACACCCAGCCACCCCCACCCCAACCCTGACCCAGCCCCTTCGCCCACAGTGCCTTTTACCCCCTTCCCTTCTTCCGCTGTGCCTTCCACCCCAACAAAAGAAGGACGCAAGTCCAGCCCAACCCTTTCCGACCACCCGAACTTGACCATGAGCAATGCACAACTACATCAAGCCATGAGCAATGAGAAGTCTCCAAAACATCAAGCCACCCTATGTAACTTCTCTATTTGGAATCCTCGACCAAGCTTTTAATCCCTCATCTCTTCCGACAAACACATTTTCCTGATAACAATGCACAACTACATTTCCCTCAATCTTCCAATCGCCACTCAAACTCGGGTTTGGATCCTTAAAATACACCCTTGGGTCCGCACCCAATTACCTCAAATCAGCCACACCCAAATCACTTGTTTTTGAACCCAACTTCGCCAAAAACAACCCTTTTGGATTTGTAAGTAGAGTTGGGTTAGGGTTGGCCACTTAGGTTAGGTGGGAAGGAGATGTTCAAGGGTGGTTTGTTGGATAGATATGGGTTAGGGTTTGGGTAAGTGGTGGCTAAGTATGTAGGGATATGGTTTTTGGTTTTTTCTTTTTTATAACTCAAAATATATAAAACAAAGAAAAAATTAAAAAAAATTAAGGGTTATATAGTCTTTCCATTTATTTCTAACAAATATTTAATAGATTTGCTACGATCTTCAAAAAATTAAAAGTTTATAGCTATCATGTACAAAAACTTTTTTAAAAGCTACCACTCGTATTTCTCTAAAATTGGTTGCTATCATGTAAAATTTTCCATCCAACAATATAGGGATGGCTACATAAACCAAAACAAATAAACATTAGTTTACATCCTATGTGATCATTTTCCACAATTCAACTACGTATACAATTTTAATTCACCATCATTCATTCCCAACACTAATTAACACAAGGCCCAAAAATCAAAATAGCCAATGAATGATGTCATATATAAAGCCAACATCAATTAATATATGGAAAGTTATGAAGTGGTTAAAGCTAGAAATGGGTTGAATAACTAATTGTGTTTTTAGTCTCTCCAAGTAACCGTCTAACTAAGATAAATAGACGACAATAATATGTAGTATGTACTTTTATTTGGTTTACGGGATATCCAAAGATAGTTCTTGAATCCATCCTTTGAAGAGGTTTTCCATCAATAAATAAGGTCAAGAGGTCATAAAGTGCCCTCAGTTTTATACTCCTGCCCCCGTAATTTCTTTTAGAGTTGTAGCTTTGAAAGTGTTGGAAATGGGGACAACCGATAAATGAAGCCTTTTTTCTTGGTGGGGATAAGAGGAAGTTTGTAATTTTAATTTTTAAGTGTTATGGAGCAGAGAATTCAAACATGGCAAGGGGAGCAAGAAGATAGAGGAGTATACAAAGGAGAATGCGGGATACAATTTAAACCAAAAAGAGGAATTGATCAAATCAGTAAAGAAACAAAAATTGGCTTGAAACAGCAAGTGCAAACAATTCCAATATAAAACTGGATTATAATTTAGCCGCTCCCGTTCTTAAAACTCACACAACCCCAAAAGAAACAAGAGCTTATGTAGACTAATAAAATATCAACAAGCAAATTTATTATCAATTTTGCCTTAAAGGTAGATCACTCTTCTAAATGGAAAAGCTAGATAAAACATACCTTTCAAGTTCAACACCAATACTCCACTCACACAAGCCCACTGATGAAGCAGTAAGAAGTTTCTTAACTCCTGAGTGAAGTGGTGAATCCTCCAAAAGAGAGTATATGGTATGAACAGGATTACTACTCAATCCATTCTTTGAATCCAAAGGCCTTTCAGTTTGTCGCATATCAAACACTAAAAGCATGCCATTCTGCACAAATTGATATACAAGAATACATAAATAAATAGTTCAAAATCATATGTAATGATTTATCCCAAAGTGCAATGTCTTACTAAGTGGAAAAAATTTCTACTATATTTCAGGGCAACACCTCCAGAAATCTATAAGGGTCATGAAGGACAAATCAAATTCTCACAAAAATATCCCCAACATCTATACATACACTTTGTGTTACAAAATAATTTCATAACACTTAGGAATTAGGGAAAGGAGATATAATCACTCGTTTTCAAATTAAACTTTGCATTATTTATTCAAATTCTTAAGCATAATCCACGAATATGTCATTCATGTTTTGAAACGGCTTTCATAGGCACAAATGTTTTGCATTTTAGGGTGAGGCACATCAAATACAGATTGCGTTCTTATACAATCTAAGTCACAGACACCAAAACATATATTATAATAAGTTAATAAGTGACACCGCAACATCAATAATGCCCACTCGCTAAATGGCTAGATTTAATCATATTCCTCATTCCCCTCTTTCAAGTCACAAGTTCAAACAATATATGCTTCTTTTGCCTTCTAAAGTTTCCCTTATTGTATATATAACTTTTTAATTTCAATTATTGTCTCTCATTTCTCCATTTCTTTTGAATTCTTTTCTTCACTTCCCACTTACGTAAATTAAACATTCATTTTCTAAAGAAGTTTTTCTTATTAGGATTTTTTTAAAATTACTATACAAAGCAACAACATTCTTTTCCTTCGCAAAAGCTATGAAGAGTTTTGATTATTTTTTTGCCTTGTAAAATGCCCAAATTTACTCCTATCAAATCTATACCAAGAAGCTCTAGAAAATTCTTCAAGGTTGTACACTTTATGCCAACAAATTTTTTAATCATGAACTGTTGAGTCAAATATGGTCCACATAGTGAATAGCATCTTGAAATTGATTTCTATAAGCGTGAGTGACATGCAGAGACAAGGTAATAGCTGTTATATGGAATCCAGGAATGATGGTGTTTCAACATTCATGTTCAAGATATCCCTTGATATCATTGTCATCACCCTCAACTTCAAGCCACTTATTTTGATGAATTCAATCTAGCTGAATCTCATAATGAAGAATTGTGGATGGTAAACAGAGTTGAATGAACTTGATAGTTGATACTAAGAGCAAAGTGTGAACGTAATGGAAAAAAAGAAACCCGGTCAAAGTAAGAGACCCAATTGCTGACAGATAAACTTGATGAATAATTGACACTAACTGTCTTCACATCATTCATGATGATCTAAAAATGATTTTCAGATTGAAAATGAAACGGAAAAGAAGAGGATGAGATGAGAAAATTGAACTCAGAATAAAAAGGTGTCCCATCTATATCTAGATGATTATTTGGAAAGGAAGTTGGAGTATGAATTGCAGCTCCATGACAGTTATGTTGAACAGAGCCAAACACCCTTACTCTTAAAAAATGCATGAAATAAAGACGCTGAAGAAAGACCACCAACCATGGACCAACAAAATACAATTGTAGCATCAACCTATATATCAAACAATTGAAAGTAGGACCTGTAATCCAGCATATACATAATGTGAACTGTTGCTATCCCATGCACATGACCAAGCAGCAGCCTGAAATCAATCAAAAACTTCTATGAATTAGAACCAGAATTCAAAAATGCATTTTAAGATGCTTCACTCACTGTAGATCTGCAAAGAAAAACAATTTTAGACAGCAATGCCCATATGTTTAGAATTAGAAGAATAAGTGCAAGATTAGAGACAACAGCCACTGTTGCTCCCCTTCTCTCATTTCCACCCATCCTCCACACCCCCCCCCCCCCCCTCCTCTTTCTACTTTCCCTCCACTGTACATTTTGACATCAGCAAACTACATAGATGGCTGAGCATGACTGCTGATAGCCAAGAGAAACATGCCATGGACCCAGGGCCCCAAAGTTCATACATAGTAAATGCTCGTGCAAATGAGTTATAAGCCATCAAATCATGCTTATTTGGTTTTCCCTGTGCATGCTCAAGCTGCCCATAAGATCTAAGCTAGGTTTCGTAGTTGTATGAGATGTGTGTGCCGGCAGCATTTGCTTAAGACAATTGATAGTTCAATAAAATTATAACCCCTTTTTGGGTTTATTGACAATCGAAAACCTTCACAGAAGATTCACTATAAGCCAGCACTTGAGAAAAGGAGGACTCATCATTAAATCAGTTTTTAGTGTTAATCCACTTACGTCCCTAAATTGTTTCTTTGATGTTTTCAAAGTCGATATTCTTGTTAAAGTAATTGTGCATTTGCTTTCAATTAACTTTCTGCACCTCACTCTCTTTTATTTATCCCCAATGCCATACTTTTTTTAATTGCATTCCTGAGTCGAGAGCCTCACACTCTCACGAGGTGCAAACTATCTCCTTTAATAAGGGTATGGTCTGCCCTCGCCCCTCATCCAACCTCCCCACGCCTTGATCATAGCTTTTATGAGCTGGTAATAATGATGATGATGCCATATTTCATTTAATTTCATTTTTCTGTCTATCTACAACCCATTACTAATAAAGTGTTGGAATCTTTAGTTTATTGGCACATCATAATACTCCCTTTGTGCATAAGAAATTGTATATTATGAAAACAGTGGGAAAAATTAAATTGTGTGGATAAGACTAAAAGTAAGAGAAGGTGTGTGGATGAGAATTAAAGAAAGTGATGAGACTATTACCCAAAATAGAAATGTAGTATAGTTAAAGGAAACTAAAATGGAAAGTGTTGCATTCTCTTGGGGAAAGAGGGAGTAATGAGAACAAATTTCTAAGTGTAATTTTGATGATAGCATCATAATACACAAAAACCTTTGTCTAAATTCATAATCATAATATTATAAATCTGTTGGCGCCTTCAAATGATGAGAGAAAAGAAAAAGGATGGAACATATGCATAATTACAATAATTATATTTAAAAACTACAGAAAGTATAGAAAATATACCGGTAAATCATAGTTGAGGACAATATTGTTAGTTTCCATGCTGCAAGGAAGCGTGTGAGAGAAAAAAGTAAATTAATTAGACACCCAATGAGAGAAAGATATTCATAAGTGTGAAATATTCTATATTCTAACCCCTTAATTACTAATACTTCAAAATTAAAAGTCGTTGCTAGGTGATATTGTATATATTCAATGATTTATTTTATATTTAGACAAGTGCTAACTATGTTATGTAAATTAACCAACTTTTACGAGTCTATCTCTCATCATTTCTTTATTAGTATGTATGTTTGGCTAATACAATGGCATTGCAAAGGAAGGTGGAAATTTAGGTAAAAAAAGGAGTCCAGACTCCAGCGTAAGTACCACTTCAAATAACAGAGAGTTAAATTCCTCAAACACTCCTAATAATAAGGTCACACAACTCTACTGAATTTGGAGCAACTTGTTGGGCTTGGATACATGCAAAAGGCTAACAGCTACATTTGAAGGGAAAAAGATTCAAAACCCATTTAAGCTACCAAATTCCATTGTCAAATCAAACGATTCAGTTCCCTCAACTCATCACAGCAAGCTTCATGAGAATCAAGGTGACAAAAGATTGACAAAAGAAGCGATTCAATGTTTGAATTATATTCTTGAAATCATTATACCATAAAAGATTTTACTTTCATGAAAAATAAATTTAGCAGCAAGATAATGTATATGGACCATAAAAACCAACAAGCCGAAAGGAGATCACAATGAGGAGCAGTAACTGTTGAAGGAATATTGTGACTTTAGTGCACATTCAAGTCTATGAATTAGTGTGTGCATAGAAATGGAATCCTATGGATGTCATGTGTCGTTAATATGGTGATTAAGTGTATGACATAAAGTAGTGTTTAAGTGTATGGTTTAATATGTGTGTATTGATGGAGGCACTTAAACATGGGAGTTATGGTGGAAGTTATGGAGTGTGATGAATGTGATTAATGAGGAAATTGCATCAGTTTTGATTATGTATTATGTGCCTTGAACAAGGCAAGAGAAGAATCCAAGGTGCCTTGAACGAGCATTAAAATCAGTAGCTGATTAGTGAGGTTCTGGAAGAAGTGCTCGGACGAGCACAAGGAATGCTCAAACGAGCACATTGATCAGAGGAAATCAGTAGAAGCAAGTCAGGGCTGCTCAATGAGCTGTGGTCTTGCTCGAACGAGCAGAGCTGGTCAGTGAAGCTTTGGATTCTGTTTCATCCTTTGAAGTTCCTAGAGCTGGTTAATTATGCAATTATTCTTTGTCTTAATTGTATTTACTCATCAATGTAATCACCCCTATAAATAGGGAGTTCATATGCTCATTGTAATTACATCAAACACAAACTCCTAAGCCTAAACACATAGCCTTTGCATCTCTTACTTTCAATTGTAATACTTCATTTTAAGAGTTGTTATACTCCACTTTTATAGTATAAACAAGAAACTACGCACCACGGAGGACGTAGTCATTATTGGTGAACCTCCTTAAATTCTTGTGTCGATTTTTTGCAATTTAATTCTTTCAAACATTGTTATTTTCATTGAAATCATAATAGTTCATGTTTCAAACCTTTCAATCATAGAGATATTAGAGTTTGAGTTTTGAACTTAGACTCTAATCTGGCTTTCATTTCAGTAACCAAGAAAACTTGAGCAGCAAAATAACATATTAAGCAGGGTTTGTTTGGCTTCTTATAAACTAGAATGAAACCTTCCATTCTACAAAATGTTCAACTTTTTGTTCATAGAGACCTTATTATTGTCACCCTCATCAATCCTGTAACACAAAAAACTAAATGTTGAACTATAAACGTTTACATGCAACAGATAAATTCATTCTTTAGTACGATTTTTCACATTTAGGTTTCAGTGCTCCTCCTTCGTTAATGTAATGTAGAGTCATAATACTAAACATCAAAATAGTAGTGGGACGAATAATGTCATAATCCCATTGTGTTCCAACACTTATTTTCCCTATGTCGCAAATTAGTTCAAGCATTACTATTTTCAGCAATGACCTACCAATCTTTAATTATTTCTTACTTCTCTTCTTAGGCCCACTCATTCCCACCTCACTCACAAATTATCTCCTCATTTGGCCTACATAAATACACACTACCATAGTGCAAAAACAAGGTTGCATTGTACTGTATCACCCAATTCGAAAAGGTTATCAAATCTATCAAAAAGATACTACTTGCATTATAAAGGTGTAAATTGTAACAGGCTCAAATTTCTTAATCTTAATCTTCTGATTTATTATTCCGAAATTTTTTTTTTCGAATTCCTAATCCTTTGGTTATCTAATTCAAATCACCTTTAATTCCTAAACTTTATTCTAATTTTGTAATTTCTTCCAAATATTAAACTTTAAAAAAAAATATGTATATATATTCTTAAATTTCTTTATAAGCACTAAAATATTATTTTATTATTTTATACTACGAAAAGTAAAATTTTAATATTATATTTACGGTTTTATTAAAACGTTACGTTTCAATTTCGTTTCCTTAAACTAACTTTACTACTTATCATTTTAACCTTACAACTTTGATTTAATTATTTTATATCTAAAAATTAACTATATTTTTCTTATTAACTTTAAGTATAGTTTTAACCAAAATTTTCTAAATAAACTGTCATATTTTCATAATCAAACCTTAATCATACTTTCCCATTAATCTAAAACATTTCACTAGTATAAACTAGAACAAAAATTTAATGAACCAAAATCCTTTCTACATCAATCCATAATGTTCATCACTTACACAAGCTATCACCATTTCCTTACACAAGTTAACCTTCTTCTACACTCCAAACTCTTACACATCCACTTACACACTCCAACTCTTACACATTCACTTACACACTCTAAATCACTTACACAAGTTAACCTTCTTTTTCATACAACCTTATGAACTAAAAAGTTGCCCAAAACCCATTATAAATACCCCTCCTTAGCCATGAGATCACTTGCACCCCATCATCAAATCTTTCTATCATTCTTTCTTATATCTTCACTTCATTAACATCTTACTAACTTTATACCCTTTTTATTAGTTGAAGAATCAAATGAAGATGGAGCTTGATCTTATCACTTCTTACGCCAATAATTATCAACTTTTGAAAAGTCAAGTATTATCTTTTGGAGTTTGGATATCATTTTCTATTGGGTAATTGAAGATCTACTTCTTTGAAGCTTGGAGCCTTGAAGACTTTCTCTTTTGGAGCTACTTCTTTAAGTTCTTATTTTCCTATTATTATCCTCTTACTTGGTTTAGCACCACCTTTGGAGGAAAATGGTACACATTTTCTTAACTCTCTCGGTATGTGATATTTATTTATGGTTACTCGATAATATAAAAGCATGATCAACATGATTTTATTTTAGTCATTTAGAATTTACATGATAATATTAAAGTCATATCCAGTTTAGTGATATTTTCGTCAAAACAATAATACTTTTGGGACACTCGAAAAAAAGTCATATATATGGAAATTTTTGATTAATATGATAATATAAATATATATGAATTTTACTAGTTAAATAAACTTATGTGTTTAAAATGATTCCATATCATCTTGGTGTTTTGATAAATTTTTAATCGGTTTATTGGTAAAATAGTCAAACAAATTAGTTAAAATGCTTAGCGTTGTTTTTCTCGAAAACTCATTTCATTTAGATTTTGGACCCTTAATAACTTGTCGGATTATGTTTTTTATAGTTATGATAGATCCGTTTTACTATTTTACTGATTATTTGATAAAATACGTTATTAATATTACTCTTGACTTTTATGATTATTTATGACATAATAATGACTTAGTTTAGCCTCAGGAATCTTAGTATAGCTACGAAAATTTGTTATTTAATTAATATTAATTTATTAGATACTAGTAATTTGTTTCTATTAAAAGGGTAGAATTGTCAAAATTTTGACTAGTGCAAGTTTGACTTATAAGAATGTAAACTATTTCGGTTTAGAGTCTTGTTTGATATTGCATGATATTGATTTTATGACTCTGATAGTAAGGTAACGTCGAACCATGGTCCGGCATGTAAAATCCCGGCGTCCGTGTTAGCCGGCACGTAAAATGCGGCGTCAGACAGGGGGTCCAAGAAAAACTCATCATGTGAAGTCTCGAGCATAACAGTATTGAGAGGAGTGACGACTCCCACCACAGTTAGGGTTTAGGACTACAGTCCTCACCTAACCAAACCCTTACATATATCAGTTGTCATTATTGTTGTGATCTTGTGATGTGCTATGAGGGTAAAGTTATGAGGATTAATTGAATTTGATTAAATAAGCATTAAGGTTACCAAGTATTTAGTAGCAGTAATGAACTTCTGCAAGTATTGAGAATGTAACTTAGTGGCTTAGTAAAGGCCAATAATAAGTAATAACCTTCTATATTTTGCTTGATGATTATTCTGTAAGCATGATTTAACTATCGCATCATAAGCTTGTTGAGAAAATTGTACTCGGCTTTATCGCTGACCGATTTAATCGGCTGTCATCCGTATTATGGATGACAGTATTTTGCAGGAAAATTTAGCTCAGGTTTCGATCCAGGCCGCAAATTTAATTATTCTATCGAGGACTTAGCTGCATTGATTTTACTTGATGACTTTGATGACTATATTGTACTTATGTTTTTTTATCGTATTTAAGTAAACCTTATTTTATATTTTCTCAGTTGTAAGATATTTTTTTTAACTTATGTTTTGAACGGTTTTTAGTTTAAATGGTTTGTAGTAGTTCGGCGTTTTACACTTCCGCATTATTTATCTTAAATATAATTATTAATGTTAATTATGTATCGAGAGTGCCGCTCCTGCTACATAAATGAACCACGTTTTTCATACAAAGGAAGAAGGAAGACAATTTTGAATTTGAAGTAACACAAACCTTAAAACTGAAAGTTTCTTTCCCATTGAAGCCAATAGTGCAAGTTTGGCAGACGAAGATATATGTAAATCTCTAACTGCGTTGAGTGATGAAGGAAGCAGCACGTTATCTTGCTCATGAGGAGAAACAAGACTCATCTGCAATATGATAATGTAAAGCTAACAGCACAAACCTTATATTCACCTCCAGCAAACTGAAAAAAGAGGAGGGAAGTTTTTACTTTGGTAAGGATATGCGGTCCACCAATCCTTGATGGCCTTCGTGCAGCAATCAAAACCCTCCCAGTATCATCCACGTCAAAATAACGTGCACCATCTATGGGTAAGTCTTGCTGCATACACGAATTCTGATATTAACACAACACACAATACACAACACAACAACAATGCCAAAGCATAATCCTAAAAGACAAGTTCAGCAACATGACAATACACAGCACTAAGGACTTTTTTGAAATTATTCTATCAATGTGACTAACCTGTAATTCAAACGTATGAGAAGATACTTGACTATATGCTAATCCAACTTTAATCCCTGCACAACATAATGTGCAAGTAATAAGAAACCGACTATCAGAAATTTAATTTTTTTGTTTTTGTATCACAATATACAAAGGATATTGTCATTTGAAGCAGAAGACAGCTTCTGAAGCACAGAAACAGCCAAGAACCAATTTATGGCACGGAAAAGAGATAAAAAATTAAAAATTAAAAAAAAAAAAGAATTTGCATAATAAGATACCTTGAGCAGATTTATTTTGAAATCTGTCATTAGCAACAGCTTGGACTAAAGATGAGTATTTTAGGTCCTCAACAGCTTGTTCGAGCATGCTTGCCCTCTGAAATACGTATATTATATTGAATTTGAGGGATCTATAGGAAAAATTAACATATACCAACTAAAGAAAAAAAAAATTACATGCATTGTATTTATTCATGGAAGTAAGGTGTTTCTTTAGGAAAAAGCAATTCAATGTATCCACACTCAGCTATAATATTATAGCTTTAGACAATTATTTTACTTCCATAAACGTGTGAATTTTAATTACCAGATTAAAAACAAACCATCATTCTAGGAGTATATTCAGCTAAGAGAGGACACTTAATAGAATCAATGCGAAAGAACCGACTATGATGAAGATTCGATCTACTTACATACCTCACTTAATTGCTCCATTTTCTGACACATCTCTTCATCTCTCTTCTGCATGGCTACCGCTTTCATATGCCACTCAGCTTCCTTTTTACGCCATTCTTCCTCCTGAAGAAATTGAAGCCAAATACATCTTTGATGAAATTGATAGCCTCGGAGAGTCATCAAAATAAATTGCTTGAACAGAGATTGGGAATATAACTATAGAAAGCAATTCCTCAGATGCACAGTGCCAGTAAAAGATACACATAGTACCAAACAACAGAAGACAATACTTTTATATTTAAACTTCACTTAAAAGGCTTGGGTCAAATAAGCCGCAAACACTCAAAAAATGGAACTCTTGGACATATAACCCTGAACAACATAAGCATGAAACTCGACATAAAAAACCAAAGTACAACAACAATGCCAAATCCATAACTCCAAAGACCAACTATATGAGATCGGCTACAAGAATCAAAATAAATCAACGTTAAAGATCGATACTAATAAAAAAAAATATTATATTTAGCCCTTTTCTATAATAAAAATCTACAATTAAGAACATCAATTCTAATGAACGTAGACGTATATTCTCATTCTCCATTCATTTAAGGTCACGGAACCATAGAGTAAAAACACGGCGGCAATGCATCGCAGCGGCTGCGTTGTAAAGGTTTTCAAAACAAAGAAACCGATATTTCCAGCATTGTAAAGGTGTAAAAAAACCGCATTTTGGGCCGCATCAAGGGATATCTTATGGTTTTGACCGACATTTAGGCGATATGATAATCGCATCAATCCCGTTACCGCATCAATGTTCCGTTACCACGATCGCGACCGTTACCACATTTTTACACTATGCACGGTGAAATGAAAGCCTCAAAGAGGTTTAACAATGAAAAACAAATGAAAAATATAATGCAAAGATGAACACAAGTGTATATGAGGTAACTTGGATACATCCCCCTCAAATGTAGTTTATTATATAGAATTCAACAATTACAAGTATAACAAACCTCTCCTTTTCTTGAGAACAATTTCTAAAGATCACAAATACTAAAGCAAAGTAAGAACACTCTCAAGTTTCTAACAATGCAATAACCCTCTCAACAATATGTGTGTTTTTTGTGGTGAATGTTACTATGAGTGATGAATCCTATTTATAGGCAAGGTATTCATCACTTTTAGTATTCCCTCATAAATCACCATAAACTCACATGTAACATCCCAATCAAAATCCTAATTAACTACGACAATAAACATTACAATAAACAATAGAGTAATGCACCACATTATTGCATAGTCACTACAAATTCTGACCAAAAATAGGATCCAATGTAATCTGCTCGACTACCGCTCAACCGAGCCACTACCTCGCTCGGTCGAGCGAGCTTCCAGTGAAGCTAATGATTCGTTCTGGACATTCTGCTCGACCGAGCCAACACCGCTCAACCAGTCGAGCTGGGCACTGCTCGATCGAGCGCCTATGTTTAAAGTTAACGTCATCATTAAGATTATTGGCGCTTGCTTTAACACACGGAACATAAAAAACAAGAGTTGAGGATTATTTGAAAGACTTTTAAACACTCGTGTCCACAACAAAACCATAGCCTTAATCCCAAAAATATGGGAATTACGTCCACCAAATAGAACTATTAAAAGTTAACGCATACCATGTATAATATATATATAATAGTGTATGAAAAACACGAAAGAACAATCCAAAATACAAAAAATTGCCAACAAAGAGAGGAAAGAGTCGTGCTATATGCCTACATGCCATGCCATTTATAATCTCAGAACTGATAGTTCATACCTTCTTTGCAAAAGAATTACATTTGGCCTCAAGAAATCGTATTCTCTGCAAGTTAACAAAGCACAAACAACACACAGCTAAGAATCATTCATATTAAACAATATAGCAATCCACATAATTTGCCTAAGAATTTAACCTTATGTGACTGTTCATCAACTACAACCACCCGTGATCCATAAATCCTTCGGATTTCTTTGACTGTACACTTTTTGTTGCATTGTGGGCACTGTAAACAATAGAAGGTATTTAACCAGAAAACGCAATACTTAACCAGTTCTTTTGCACATTAGTAAGCCATGCACCTTAGTTTTAAACAAAGAGAAATTCTCAAATGCCATACCTTCCCAGAGTTTCTTCGTTGTCCAAGCCATTTTTTGATACAAGACAATCCAAACAAGTGACCGCAACTAAGACAACTGCATATCTCATATACAACCACCAGTTACACAACAAAACAAGTGATGTTATAATCAATGTTTTTGAATTTTAGATTTGTATCATTTTCCTATTATTGAAGGTTGAATGATACATCATACACGCATGAGACTATTTTCGCAAAGTAATTGCAAGTAATAGTTATTATTATAATCTCTCTAAAGTAAAAATCATATATGCATGACCAAATTCGAACACACATGAACCATGCAACTAAAGATAAAAATCATATCTCAATATCATTCAAAAAGAGAGTATACCTAAAATACAAAAAAAAAAAAACAAGAAAAAAAAAAGCAAACCATAGTTGTCAAGTTGAAAAACCTTTTGGCCTGTAAGACATCTAGAAAATCGTATAGCCTCAAAGACAGTGTTTGAAACCATTTGAAAAGATGAAAAAAGGAAAAGATTCGCTCACATAACTTATCCCCTTCACTCATTTAAAATGTAGCAAACATCATTGCTAATGAAATTATATGATCGATATGTGATGATAGATGACCATCAACAACAATTTCAAAAAAAATGTCTCATTACAATTAAGGAGTTGGTTGATAAAACGCAATCAAAGTTTGATCTAGATAGGGTTTGGTGGACGATGTTTTAATGGCCACTAAAGCAATGTATTATAAGAAGAATTTCTCTCCTAGATCTAGCTGCACAGTACAAGTTCACAAAGGCCTATGATTCATTGGAATGATCATTTCTAGATTAATTCAACTATGGTTTCCCAAAACTTTTGTCACCTAAGTAATAACTAGTGTCCTACAATGTTCTTATAAGTGGATCTCTTATGTAAAGGCTAAAATTAAGAAATCTTTATTTTTATTCCTCTTTGCTCTAGTGATGGAGTATGTTAGCAGTATGAGGAGTCTTCATCATAACATCCCGATCCACACAAATTGTTGATGACCAATCATAGAAGTAGTACACTTGCTCCACAAAACAACACAAATCTTTTCAATTGCACTTTGTCTTCACTTGTGCAAACCCTAAAATCTTTCAGAAGGTCATTTGTCCTAATTCCTAAGACTACTCCACACCCAACATATGGTGTTTTCAACAAATGTGCTCCCATGAAAAAATATGCAGCTTGTTGGCACGGGAAATATCATCAATTCTTTATTACTCTTTTTCCTCTATCTCGTCTAAACTTGCGGTATTACAATATTTAGTACTCATGAGTTCAACTTTAATCAACTTATATATACTATTATAAAAACATTCAAGGGCATACATCACGCCAGATTGGTGAAGCACTTGAAAAATAAATTAATTTTGGTATTACAAGACTCCGTTATAAATAAAAAGTAACAAGTATAGGACTCAATGTTGTCGTGTTATAGAGAATAGGATTTTAATGGTAATGTACTCTAAATTGACATCTACTAAGTTTGTACAAAAATAAATTAATATGAATTGGCATTCAAATCTTCAAAAAACAACATTCTTTTGTCACAGTAGCATCAATTGCTTGATAAAAATAGCATCA
This sequence comes from Amaranthus tricolor, assembly GCF_026212465.1. Classification (NCBI taxonomy): domain Eukaryota; kingdom Viridiplantae; phylum Streptophyta; class Magnoliopsida; order Caryophyllales; family Amaranthaceae; genus Amaranthus; species Amaranthus tricolor. The sequence goes on along the minus strand of NC_080051.1, from coordinate 28,853,280 downwards.
TGTGACTCCCGACTAGGCAAGGTTTGGAAATTGAGGGTATGGACATATGCAATCTTACCATTGTAATAACAAAGAAGTTGTTTCATCAATAAGCGGATCTTGGGAAGTTTTTAGTTTTTCGCATGTTATAAGTTAACAGTACTAGAACCCAACATATACTTCATCTATTTAGTAATTTTCTGCTTTAAAAAGGTTATCTTCAGCACGGCTTTTGGGCTTGTAGCCAATTCAGATTACATCAAGGCCTATTTTAGTGGTGATGTGTGCCGTGTGCGAATCAAAAGATTTCTTTTTGTGAGTTGCATTTGGGTGTTCAGACAGTTGGGATTCCTGTCTTCCAAAAACCTAATATGTTTAAATTGTAAGCCTTGAGTAGATAGGATTTTGGCTAGAGCAAGGTGAATTCTTCTAAGATATGTTTCTTATAGATGCACTTGGTTAACAATATTCAATCTAGTATGCACCAATTGCTAGCTCGGGAGACTTTACAAGAGGGCAAAGACCATATATGACTTGGAGGAGAATAATGGAAAAAGGATATAAATGATTTAGACTTAAAAATTGAGTTGGTAGAAAATCAGAATAAATAGAAAAAAACGACCATTGGAAATGATATAAACCCTTATGGGATTAATGCTACGGCATGACATTGTTGTTGTACAAGATATAAAATTGTACTTGCTCTATTTCTATTTCTAATCAACAAAGAAATACCTAATTTCGGCAAATATCAAAATCAAAACACAATTCTATCAAAGACAAACTGAAACACAATTAGCTTGTACAAACCTAATTGTAGAACACACAGAAGGATAAATAGTAAATACCTAGGTTGATGTTCGCCAGAACTCGTCCAAGGTTCCATACAAATAGGGCAAAAAGCACCATCAACATCCTCTCGATCCCACTCTTTCTGGCTACCTTCTCCTTCATTACATTCTCCACTAATCGAAGTCGTAGCTTTAGAATCCTGATTTAATTTCGTCAAATCTTTATCCATCTCTTCAATTTCCAAACCCCTAGATGTCGTTGCATCAGAACTCGGGGGAAAATCCGTCCCCTCCTCCACTTCGTCCAATTCATTAACATCTTCTCTCTCCTCCTCCTCCTCCTCCTCCTCCACCTCTTCTTCATCATCATCTGATGAATCCTCTACATCATATTCTTCAAATTCTTCTTCATCATCGATTTCGACGACATCATCGTTGATGAACATATTATTAATTAAGCGATTTGCCATTGATTAATAATTACAATTTAACAAAAATAGTACTCCATATGAAAGGGGCTACTGGAGTCTGAAGATATGAATTATGAAAAGCATAAAGCATAGATCTTTAAGGTTTTTGGAATTTATAGCTCGAACTAATATTGACTTCTTTTTGAATTTTGCGGTTTCGGCGCATAGCTTTCGTTACACGTGTGAGTTGTGACATGTCAATTTTTATGAAAAATTAATATTAATAATTAAACTTTTTATTTGTCGCTTGTAAATTATTTCAAATCATTTACATAGCTTGTAAATTAATATTAAAAAATAACTCAACATTTCTTACATATTTGCCAACAGCATCATCATCATTATCCAGTATATCATGCTCTTAAAAAAACTAAGGCCGGGGTCTGGGGAGGAAAAGACGGCGGCAACTCATACCCATAAAGGAGAGCGTGGGCAAAGGAGTCCCCCAGCTCGAGGAAGATAAAGAGACGTAGAAAAACACGTGGAAGACAACTAAAAAACCTATAAAAATAGGAACCACTACAAAAGAAAACAAAGAATAATAGAAAGGAAACGATAGAGCAAGGGCTTAAGGGCACTAAAAGGTCAACTAGTCGGACATCAGTAATCTAAGACGTAGATATGACGTCTCCAACTGCTCCTATCTCTAGTCAGGTTCGCAAAGAGGTTTAACTCATGCAAGTCAATTCTTATTTGCTCATCCCAAGTTCTCCTTGGTCTACCTCGACTCCTCTTACCCTCTACTATAATGCTTTCTACCCTCCTCACAGAGACATCGAAAGTCTTCCTCTGCACATGACCAAACCACCTCAATCTATTCTTGCGCATGTTTCTAGATATAGGGGCTGCCCCTAGTTTGTCCCTAACTCTTGGTTCCTAATTCTATCCATCAATGTGTGCCCACTCATCCACCTCATCATATGCATTTCTGTGACTTACATTTTATGTTCGAAAACCTTCTTTACAGGCCAACATTCGGTCCCATATAGCAAAGCAGGTTTGATTGCCACCCGGTAGAATTTTCCTTTTAACTTGCTTGGGAATTTCCTATCACATAACACTGCGATGACTGCTCGCCACTTAAGCCAACCTGCACGTATATGATGCTTTATATCCCCGTCAATCTCCCCATCCCTTTGAATGATCGATCCCAAAGATTTGTACTTGGTTGTGCTCTTAACAACTATATCATCGATGGACACCTCTGGTTCACCTACCGGTAATGTCCCACTAAAGTCACAGCACAAATACTCGGTCTTCATACGACTAATGTGCAAACCTTTACCTTTTAAAGCTTCCCTCCACTCATCCAATTTGTTACTAACCTCCTCTCTAGTTTCTGCTACCAGCACTATGTCATTCGCGAATATCATGCACCACGGTACCATCTCCCAAATAGATTTAGAAATCTCTTCCATTATAACAGTAAAAATAAAAGGGCTTATAGCCGATCCCTGATGTAGTCCCACTTTGCCAACAGCATATATTAGGGTAATTTGCACAAAATTTTTTCGAATTTATGTCCAAATTATGTCAAATATTCACTATTCTCGAAATTTAACTTTTAAATCGAATTCGAAATCACCATCTTTTCTTGTTGGAAACTAAATAATTAACACACCTTGCAAAAATGCTAAGAATGTCATTTAAGTCCACAAAGGATTATGAACTGTTGGTGAGGTTTTAAGTTGCTATCTAAAATGTTTTGAACTTTAACCTGCACAGTGAAAAAACGAGGTCGTAGAGGGGTGCTCTAAGAGACCTCCTCCGATGATAAAGTCAGTAAGAGTATAATAATTTTTTTCTAACATTTCTCTTAGAGTGCACAATGGCTGTTAGCTATAAAAAAAGAAGTATTAGAGCTTATTAGCGTATGTGAGATCCTTAGCTTAAGAATGCAGTAATTGCTTAAGAGTATAGAATGTTATAATTGCTTGAATGCTAAGAGTTAACGTACCTTTGATAGTGCATAGCACTGTATATTTATAGTAGTGGGCTAGAAGAGAGGTTTCCAAACCCTAATTGCATATCAAATGATTTTACCTTAAGAGAATCTTTCTCAAGATCATTGAAAGGTGTGGGGAATAGTAGAATGTTCAACAGAATTTGCATGGAGCTCATTAATTGGTTGATGTTTACTTTATAGTTGTCTTTCGATCGTTTAATGTAGAATACAGTAGTACAGTACGAGGTAGGTAGTGGTGTCTTGCCTTAAATAAGTGTAGCAACTATTATCACGTGACACAACTGTCATTAAACACGTCATCATAACCGGTGTAACCTTCTCAGAGTGCAAGTGTCTCTGTCTTCACATGCGTTCTTTTCGGTTCAAGTCTATCATTCTTAGGAGTCTTGTCACCCTGAGGCCTTCATGTCTGACTGTCTTAACCTTTTAGAAGGTCATGGTGTCTTTCTTAGAGAGTTGGGACCTATGAAGAAATCTTCATTAGCTTATTCTTTTTTTACTCAATAGAGCAACAGAAGTCTTTCTTGCTTGAGAAAGTCTTAGGAATGAGTGACATTGCTTTAGGATCGTTTTTCCATGTGTTAGAGTGTAGGGACCCTTGGCTAGGTTCTGGTCCGTCCACCGTCCACCGTCCAATTTGAAAAAGTTACGAAGATGAATTAGAAGCACTGAATGGGTCTTTTCTGTCTAGTTTCATTTCTCCAACCTCAATTAATTGTAATGGAGATTTAAAGAAAGGTTATGGTGATAAATATAGTGTGTTATCAGGGTCTATCTTGACCTAGGTAAGGTAAACATCTGTTTAGAGTCCATAGCTAGAAGAGGGTTTGATACTTTAACTTAGTAATATTGTCTCGTTCGACATAAAACTTCGTTTGTAAAATTATAACTTTAATTTAATCTACTACCTCAACTCAACATGTATTCTCTATTATGTTAGTTCTGTTATCTATTACAAATTATATAACACATCCAATTTGTAACGATAGTTACAATATATATGGTTAAGACTTTGATATATTAGGAGAAAAACCATAGCAAAATTTACTTTTAATTTTTAAACGCAGCAACATGTAACGTTCAAAAAACAAACCAACGTCAATAGACGCGACTCAAATAATTATTTACAAAAATGACAATTCGTCTATTAAATAGTGTTTTAATCTCGTTAAATCACTAGCTATTCATTTAAAACATTACAATCGATGATTCGATGTAGACGCTCTCTATATCCGACGCATTATCCATCCAAACCCGTTCATAAATACTGTTATCACCGCATCCTGGTTCTCTAACGGGTGCGGGGTGTCGAATTATTATTGAATCCGGGTGCTGAGAGCTGAGTATGGCACACGCACTCTCCTATATCACCGGCTCCCAACTTCTCTCTCTCAAACGCCATCCTAACATCGCTATTGTCGACGTTCGGTAACCCTAATTCCTTTTTCCATGTCTGTTGACTATGTTTTCATTGTTTTTCATTGATGGATTGGAAATTGCAGGGATGATGAGAGAAGTTATGATGGTCACATACCTGGATCCCTTCACTTTGCTAGTGATACTTTCTTGGATAAAATCCCTAATCTTGTTCAACAAGTTCAAGGCAAAGATACCCTCGTTTTTCACTGCGCACTTAGCCAGGTATTAAATGTTTTTTTTGGATTGTTATTTTTGAGTGAGCAATTGTGTTTTTATCATTCTTTTGCTGTTTATTGATAATTTAGAAAGATTAATTAGGTTTAGTGTTGTTAATTGAATATGTCCTTGTTGTTTTTGTTATTTTTTTGAGGATTCTATATACATTGTATTGTTTGATTGGAGCTTGATTAGTTATGAATTATGATGGTATATAGTTGTTGGAATTAATGCAACGATAACCAAATTAATTTAGAGTAGAAAAGTTGTTACTCTGACCAGGGGCAGAGGGAGGGGTGTCACGGTAGTCAAGGTGACATCACTTAAATTTAGAAACAAATTAGGTTAAGTTGGTCCAGTAGTTATCTTTTAACCATTTGGTCTGTGCTTCAAGCCTCACCAATTACTTTTATTTTTTCTTTCTCTCCTCCCTTATTCACACTACTTTTACTCTATAAAAACCGAAGAAACAATTAACCCATTTTGCCATTCACCTATTTTTATCCTCTCAAGTGGCATCACTTTTTTTTAGAACCGCCCTTGATTCAGATGGTGGGAAGTGGTATGAAGGCCACTGGCTTTGAAGCAAATTTTGCGCCTACCGGTATAGATATCTAAAGCGCATTGTCTAGTAGGACGGATCTAAGGGGGTTTTGTTAGGTGGGAATGGAAATTGATGAGAGAATTTAGGTGATTTCTGGAGTGAGACTTTGAGATATTTTTGTGAGGGACCGTCTCTCGGTGAGACGACCTCTAGGAGCTTACATTCTCATAATATGTATTAAATAAAGTATTAAATCCAGGTATGAAACACGTCTCATACAATTTGGGTGACGCTTACAAAATAAATGTTGTATGTCCTTCTTTGGCGAGTGATAAATATTGATAAAGGATTTTGTTTGAATTTGGTGATATTCACAAATTTGTCATTAACCTCTTCATTCTTCTTTACTTCCATTGATGACAAATATTTCTTATCCTAATTTAATCAGGTCTAAACTTAAATATCACCTAAACTTCATAGGATATATTAAGTAGTACTTTCCCATACCCAAGTACAATGCCCCATTCTTCCCTTATTCTCTCGATCCCTTCAAATGAACGCGGAATTTTTGATTCCCACCTTAAGGTCTCAATCTCCATAGCATTCTAGGATCGGAGAAAATCCTATAAAATCCAACCCCAATTCCACTTAACTTGTGAAGTATATACTCGCATAGGCTACATAAAACTGAATACTATTCATTAACTTTGTAAGACTTTTGATTATCTTGGCATAATCACTTTGAGAAACTCTATTTCTAGCGTGTCTACCTACGTTCATGTAAAAATTAAAGGGAGTTTTGAATGGCACCATATCATAACAGTTGAACTGTTTATGTATCTTTTCCATGTTTCTAACAAAGTGAAAGCTTTTTCTCGGTTCTAGTTACCTTCACACCTAGGCTTTTGTCAACTTGAAATCTTTCGTTTAAAATTTAGAGAAGAACCTCTTGGTCTCATTAATTGAGCTCATTTGTTCCTCATAGTTACTAGGATCTAAACAATTTCTTTCTTCGTCCTCGTTGAAAAAATCGCTAAAGAAAGAGGTTATAAAGTGTGAAAATAACTATTTCTTGTTCGTTGTCTTACTTCTCTTAAGTTGATTCATTGGGTCATCTTGTCCAGGATGTGTAGAAGCTCGAGACTCAAAAGAAGACACAAGCACTTGTCCACTAGACTTTTCCTTTTTCATACGACACATTTTCAAAGAATTCAGCATAATGAGCTTCACGTGTAGAATAATCAATCCAGCGCATAAACTTGAAAACATCATTGCGTTCAGCATAGCCTAAACACATCAAATATAGGTCTATTGAAAGAAGATTATCTCACCTTAGTTAGACTCCCACACTTTCACTTAAACGAGGGGAAAATCCGTGCACATTAAAAAGTGTACTAGATTGCTGTCTAACTTTTTGTGGGACTCTCTATTAAGCGCATAACTAATGAAATCCCCCCATATGTTGCAATGGAGCGGGAGTATTCATGATTGATATCCTTTCCTTTACACAAGGTCTTCAAAAAACATAGATCCTTTCTTTTTTATTTCACTTTTCCACTTTTGCCTTCATACAAGAAGCTTCTCCTCGACCTCATGTTTGGATTTTAGAAGGTAGAGATAGCTAGCTTTGAGTAATCATTTATGAACCTCAAAATGAGGGAGTAGTTGTTTCTTATTGCTTAAAGTTGTGTTTGAAGGTTGAGGATACGTATTCGGTTGTAGCAATCAGTAACATGATAAAGTACTTGATTCTTCATGAAAGAGTTGAGTTTAGAAGCTCATGATTTTTTTACCATACGAGTGAATTGAAGGTGGCAATGAAATAGAATGAGAGATTTCCAATGATTTATAAGATGGCCCAAAATGGACTTCAAATGAGGGAGATATTTAAAACTGCTGAAGTTGTCCAATTAACAGCTGTGCCAAACTGCTTGATGGTCCTTTGTTTTATGATGAAAGATGTTATCTTGAATCATCAAATTTTGTCCTCTTTCAGCTGTAGGCTTTCATTTATGTAATGTAGGACCTAGATAGAGAGTTACTTAGTGTTTAATATGGTGCTTTGTTGACCTACTGTTTAATTGGAGCATGCTTAGACTGTATGTACTTTTAAGTTTTAATTACCGTGCTTAATCTGTAGCAGGAGCGGCACTCTCGTTACATAATTAACATTAATAATTATACTTAAGATAAATAATGCGGAAGTGTAAAACGCCGAACTGCTAAAAACCATTTGAAATAAAAAAATGTTCAAAACATAAGTAAAAATATATCTTACAACTGAGAAAATATAAAATAAGGTTTACTTAAATACGATAAAAAAACATAAGTACAATATAGTCATCAAGTAAAATCATTGAAGCTAAGTCCTCGATAGAATAATTAAAGTTGCGGCCTGGATCGAAACCTGAGCTAATTTTTCCTGCAAAATACTGTCATCCATAATACGGATGACAGCCGATTAAATCGGTCAGCGATAAAGCCGAGTAAAATTTTCTCAACAAGCTTATGATGCGATAGTTAAATCATGCTTACAAAATAATCATCAAGCACAATATAGAAGGTTATTACTCATTATTGACCTTTACTAAGCCATTAAGTTACATTCTTAATACTTGCAGAAGTTCATTACTGCTACTAAATACTTGGTAACCTTAATGCTTATTTAATCAAGTTCAATTAAGCCTCATAGCTTTACCATCATAGCACATCACAAGATCACAACAATAATGACAACTGATATATGTAAGGGTCTGGTTAGGTGAGGACCATAGTCCTAAACCCTAACTGTAGTGGGAGTCGTCACTCCTCTCAATACTGTTATGCTCGAGACTTCACAGGATGAGTTTTTCTCGGACCCCCTGTCTGACACCGCATTTTACGTGCCGGCTAACACGGACGCCGGGATTTTACATGCCGGTCCATGGTTCGACGTTACCTTACTATCAGAGTCATACAATCAATATCATGCAATATCAAACAAGACTCTAAACCGAAATAGTTTACATTCTTATAAGTCAAACTTCCACTAGTCAAATTTTTGACAATTCTACCCTTTTAATAGAAACAAATTACTAGTATCTAATAAATTAATATTAATTAAATAACAAATTTTCGTAGCTATACTAAGATTCCTGAGGCTAAACTAAGTCATTATTGTGTCATAAATAATCATAACAGTCAAGGGTAATATTTCTAAGTACTTAATAACATATTTTATCAAATAACTAGTAAAATAGTAAAACGGATCTATCATCACTATAAAAATAACATAATCCGACAAATTATTAAGGGTCCAAAATCTATATGAAATGAGTTTTAGAGAAAAACAATGCTAAGCATTTTAACAAATTTGTTTGACTATTTTACCAATAAATCGATTAAAAATTTATCAAAACACCAAGATGATATGGAATCATTTTAAACACATAAGTTTATTTAACTAGTAAAATTCATATATATTTATATTATCATATTAATCAAAAATTTCCATATATATGACTCTTTTTTCGAGTGTCCCAAAAGTATTATTGTTTTGACAAAAATATCACTAAACTGGATATGACTTTAATATTACCATATAAAGTTTAAATGACTAAAATAAGATCATGTTGATCATGCTTTTATATTATCGAGTAACCATAAATAAATATCACATAACGAGAGAGTTAAGAAAATGTGTACCATTTTCCTCCGAAGGTGGTGCTAAACCAAGTAAGAGAATAATAATAGGATAATAAGAACTTAAGGAAATAAGCTCCAAAAGAGAAAGTCTTCAAGGTTCCAAGCTTCAAAGAAGTAGATCTTCAATTACCCAAAAGAAAATGATATCCAAGCTCCAAAAGATAATACTTGACTTTTCAAAAGTTGATGATTATTGGCTTAAGAAGTGATAAGATCAAGCTCCATCTTCATTTGATTCTTCAACAAATAAAAAGGGTATAAAGTTAGTAAGATGTTAATGAAGTGAAGATATAAGAAAGAATGGTAGAAAGATTTGATGATGGGGGTGCAAGTGATCTCATGGCTAAGGAGGGGTATTTATAATGGGTTTTGGGCAACTTTTTAGTTCATAAGATTGTATGAAAAAGAAGGTTAACTTGTGTAAGTGATTTAGAGTGTGTAAGTGAATGTGTAAGAGTTGGAGTGTGTAAGTGGATGTGTAAGAATTTGGAGTGTAGAAGAAGGATAACTTGTGTAAGGAAATGGTGATAGCTTGTGTAAGTGATGAACATTATGGATTGATGTAGAAAGGATTTTGATTCATCAAATTTTTGTTCTAGTTTATGCTAGTGAAATGTTTTAGATTAATGGGAAAGTATGATTAAGGTTTGATTATGAAAATATGATAGTTTACTTAGAAAATTTTAGTTAAAACTATACTTAAAGTTAATAAGAAAAATATAGTTAATTTTTAGGTATAAAATAATTAAATCAAAGTTGTAAAGTTAAAATGATAAGTAGTAAAGTTAGTTTAAGAAAACGAAATTTAAACGTAACGTTTTAATAAAACCGTAAATATAATATTAAAATTTTACTTTTCGTAGTATAAAATAATAAAATAATATTTTAGTGCTTATAAAGAAATTTAAGAATATATATATATTTTTAAGTTTAATATTTGGAAGAAATTACAAAAATCGGAATAAGGTTTAGGAATTAAAGGTGATTTGAATTAGATAACCAAAGGATTAGGAATTCGAAAAGAAATTTCGGAATAATTAATCGGAAGATTAAGATTAAGAAATTTGAGCCTGTTACATAATCATTTTCGAGTTATTGGGGATTGTTTTAGACCTATAATCATACCTGAGATTGGGTTTGTTAACAAGCCGAGTTGAGCCGTGCTCAAGAAGTTCTCGAGTTATGCAAACTCCTGTCTATGATCATAGATAGTATATATTATTGATTTCATTCAAGCTGAACCCAGAAAAAAACAATCAAAAGATATCCCGAAAACTCTGAAAATTCGGGATTTTGCTTTTTCTGGATCAATGGCTTTAACCTTGTTTCAATTTCTGTGTCATAGTTTTTCTGCCAATTAACAGCCATCAGTAGGATATCTTGTATTTGTTTCATGAAGTCTCCCTATGTGTTTAGTATTTTAGAGTACTGCTCGGCACTTCTAGTATTGTCAAAAGTTTTAGAATATGATATAGGCAAGGAGATTAAAGCATAGTTACCCGGAACGCCAAACGTTTCGGGATGTGGGACGGGAACGGGAACGCGGAATGCTACTTGAGGTGACTCCGGAACAATGGGGACGATTTGTCATTTTTTATTTAAAATAAATATAAAAAATGCATTAATAAAAATTAAAATTGAAATCATAAATTGCATTACATGAAGTTTTTTGCAACAAAGCAATTACACATTAATACTTAAAAGTTCTACCATTTAAATAAAACAAACTATCTTTTTCTCTTACTTGAATTAGCTTCACAACCCTTATGACTTAAATTGATTAATCTAATAGTTGAATCCTCTATTATGAACTTTCGGGATCAATATCCCATTTTCTATAAGGTCCTTCGTTGTAGCTGGTCGTAAATCGTGATATTAGTCTTATATTCGAATGAATAAAGATTAATTTATCTGCACGAGTGGCATTGAGGCAATTCCTTTTAGCATTGAGAATGTATGAGTATGTGCTCCACGCTCTTTCGGCCGAAGAGCTGCTAATCGGTTGGGACAGCACTTTCAATATAGTACACATAATTACGGCATCGACTTTAGCCGCTGCTGTTCCAAAAATCCCTTCTTTGGCTTGTAACTTAGCCAACTGTCGACGTAATAAAGATCTTTCACTCTCATCTTCACCAATTTTATTAAAAGCTTCAATCACCCCATGCATAACTTCTATATCGCAATTCGGTGCATGTCTAGCAAGTAGCAACGCCACCGGGTGCTTCCGAATTCAGATATCTTGAGTCATAATAAAAAGGGTTAAGAGCGAACCCCAAGCAATGCATAGGGATATTCATTTTCTCCCATTGATTGACTAATATTTGTTGCATAGTCGGGAGATCATCAACATGAACACTGTTTATTCCAACATCATTGATTTCCCAATCATGCAATCCATTCTTTCATAAACTTCTCACATTTTTTGCCCTTCCCCATCAGCAAATTTAATCATTTTATAAATAGGTTCAGTAATTTTAAGAATATTATCAACCTTATCCCAAAATTTTTCATCAGCAATAGTGGCAGCAATTTCACTAGCTAACTCTGTTTTTTGAATCCCCACTTGTTGACCATTCCTTCCATGCCCTAAGAACAATAGTAGTAGCAAGAGCCTCTCTACATTCTGATAGCCTTTTTAATAGAACATAATGAGATTCAACCATTGCAAGAAATGGCAGTGCAACCATTGCAAGAAGACACACACCAGCATTTTACCAAATTTAATCAAAGTTTGATGTGTGACTACAGGAAGTTATTTTTTGAAGAGGGATGGAGGGAGTGGGATGAGATGTGCAATGATATTTGCAACATCTTTATTTTACCAAATGCTATCCAGACTATACTTCTAAATATTATATAACTTGTTCTAAAAGTTCCTGCTGGCAATATGTGATGATGTTTATTACATGTATGCTCTCCAATTATATATCCGGTTGATACAGTTTTCCATTAGGGAGCTGTCAAATTAGCTGATATATGGTCTAAATATAAATTTTAGGTCCGGGGCCCAAAATGTGCAAGGAGGCTGTCAGAATATCTTGCTGAAACATCTCAAATTGCTGGAATAAAAAACATAATGGTATTGGAACGCGGCTTTAATGGATGGGAAGCTGCTGGTAAACCTGTTTGTCGCTGCACCGATAATCCCTGCAAAGCCGAAAGTGTGTAATATCAAATTCTATGCTCGGAAGAGAAAGTGACCATATTCTTGAGTCCGAAGTATTAGCTTATCGTCGTTGATAAGTCGTGGAATGTAAACTTATTGTATGTATGAATGCTACGATATTGTTTAGACCAGACTTCTTTACGCTCAGCCCATAGATTGCAACCTAAACTCACACCGCAGACTTGAAAGAGCAGTGACTGAAACTTGAGGCTGTTGCGTTGTCTGGAAGTAAATTGAATCTGAGCTCGTCTTCTCTGAAGCTGGTCAGACGATACATGTCATAACTGTATAATTGATTTACCAAAATCATATTTCTTGAATGAAACTACTCCTAAACTTATTAATTGCGATTTTGATTATGGTTGATGTATCGATCAAGTTGATACACTGATTGAGACCATGATACCTTTTGTTGGATTGCCCTTACACAGCAATATATCAACGAACAAATCTAAAAATATAAAAAGATGTTATATGTCGATGTCAATTGGTGAACATATAATATTATGACATGCATCCAAATTCAGTTTGGGCTTCGTTTAGCTGTCTTTCTATAAAGCCTTTCTAGTACATGGAAACCATAACTCTTGAAACACTTCCTTGTTTAAAGACTTGTTCCATAACCTTATGGAGTTTATATTGCTAAATTAATGATATAATAATTAAAGTATTATATTATATTATAAAAAAACATATAAAGTAAATTCTACTCCTTGATATTCTTGATAATCCTGTTTACACCTAAAGAGAACTCAAGAAATGGCTCATTGTGGAGTCCTATTTCTATAGGCGAAGTGGTCAGCATCTAAAAACAAGAATAGAAGAGGACAGACAGTACATGAATTTCTGATAGTAATACTTGAAGCAAGAACAAATTTACTTTTTGCTCCACCAATAGATAAGCTCCCTGTTGCCTCTCATTCCTCCTCATCAAAATACAATTATTACGCTTACTAATCTTTAGTTATTTACTCTTTGAAGTCATCAAATTTGATTCTACTATATGAAGGACATCTTTTCCTAACTTTAGGAGTCCATATACTTTTCTGATCGCATCATTTGTTATGGGTAAGGGCTGCATCCTACTTTATAGGTATGAGTTGTCGCCTTCCTTCTTTCTTCAAATCCTGATCATTTTCTATGAGTGGGATACACACTGGGTAGTGGGTATGATGATGATGATCTGTTATGGGTCCGTATGATTTTTTTGTTTTCCGCGCTACTCAGACTTTGATCATTATAGTTTCTATAAGTAAGGTATATACTAAATATGATGATGATTGGATCAAAAGTAAGGCTATCCCAACAAGGGGAAACTTATCTTTCTATAACTAGTGGGAATCAAACCCTATTACAAGAGTGAAAGAAAAAGTCATTAACCACTAGAATAACTCATAATTCTCGCATACTTTAATATATTTGTACATATTTTGATTATATCGAAATGAATGAAAGTAACATACAATACAGTAATTAATTCATACTTTCTTTGTATATTAATTCTTACTATTCATTTTACTGTCCGGTTAAAAATACAAAAATATATTGAAAATTTGGAAGAAGCCTTTATTTTCGGAATTATCCTTTTTTTTTGTGTGAAGGAAGTTGCAGATTACTGACTTCAAAGACGGATCATGGATGAAGCCATTTGGAGTATATTATATTAATTAATTATTCACCAACTCCCACTTCCCGGTGTTACTAAATTCAGTGTAGGTGGCTGCGACCTGTGATAATATTTACTCCTACTCACATGTCACTACTGGCAAGTGCACTTTGTTTATCCAGTTTTAGATTTCTTGCACATGAGATTATCACATCAGATTATTAATGCAAATAGATTTTGACCGTTGATCATTTACCGATTTATTTAGTTTGTTTGATCAATTGGATTATTTTTTGTTGGTGTTTATGTTAGTCGGATAAGTCCGTTGTTTACGAAAACATAAGGTAAAATTATGTGTTGATTGTTAGTTGTTTATTAAAGAAAAGACAACAATTCAAAAGTTAATGAAAAAAAGCAAATTAAGTGCCCTTTTTCATTTTTGCTTAAAAGACTGTTTTTGAGGTGGTTAAAAATCAAACACACTTTTTTGGCTTTTTAACTTACCAAAAAGCCAAAAATTAAACACGTTTTTTTTGGCTTTTTGACCAATTTAAAAGCTAAAAGTTAAAAGTCAATCTAAAATTCGTTTACTAAAAATACCTATATCTTTTAGGCCGCAATAAAAATTACTATTCGTGAGTAAATTTTTCATTGACTTTTAACTTTTTTATCTCATTTTTCCTCTAATAAACACATGATACTTAATATCTAATTTTTATCAAATACTTTCATAATAACGACTTAAAAAATTAGTTTAATTACTAAAAAATAATACTTTCTGCTAATCAGGTGACAACTGGTCAAATAAGTGTACTACCCACACCCCAAATTCCAAGACCCCTTTGTTTGTCCAAGATATTAAAGAGATATATCCTTTGAGAACTGATCATCTCCCATTTGTCAAAATCTTGACAATTTGAGCTCCCTAAGTAAAGGAAGATAGAGAAAGGTAGGAATACTAGTAAGAGACTAAGTGTGTCACCATCACCATCAACAATCTTCAAAGAAAGAACAAGTAAACTACAAGAAAACTTGCAAGCCCACCTCTCCCTTTTTATCCTTTCACCATTTTGTTCCCTCATTTGCAGCTCTCCCTCATTATCTCTATCTTTTCTTCCGAAGTACCATTTCTCCCTTTTAGGCCCCTCAAAAATGGGTAACATTTATGTTATCCCCTCTATCTTTCTATGATCTTATCTCATTTTTAGGGTGTAGGACATTAACCCATTAAGAAATCTGTATACTTTTCTTGTTGTAAATTTTAAGGCTGTCACAAAAAATATGTGGATTCTGCATGATGATGTTGTAGTTTTTAAGGCACCAGAGAAAGAAGGAGATCCAACTGTTATTACTGTTAATTGCCCTGATAAACTTGGTTTGGCTTGTGATCTCTGCCGCATCCTTCTCTTTTTTGGATTCATTATTTCCAGAGTAGGTGAGTTCTAAGATTAAGTTCTTCTTAACCCTAAGTTTTTATTTAGCTCGTCTTGTACGAGATCGTCTCACGCCCATGTAATTAGCTTATTTCTCGACTAAATATAGATGAATCTGTTCAATAGAGATAGTCTCGTCATAAAACCGTCATATCTAAGAATTTGGGTTTTTGATTAATATTATATTTCTCCAACCATTTGTGCCTTTATAGTTGTTTGATTTTAGATTATAAAGACTATATTATTTAATTTTAGATTATAATAGACTATATTAAGATGAAGTTCAATAGGAAACATTCTCTTTGTTTTCGCTAACAAGGGTAAGATTGTATATATACGTGATAAGTCTTTTGGTGGGATCCGACATTGGAATAATGGAATGAAAACATTTGTGTCTCTTAGATCACTATAAGAACATTGCATGAACAAAGTCATAGTTCTTACCCAAAAGTTTTTTTTTTCTGTTTTAGGGGCTTTGTGATTATGTAAATTTTTCTTCAAATTATTGAATTTATTCTTAATTATTTCTATTTGTGTGTGTTTTTTTTTCTTGTGGTGAAGATTTTGCAACAGATGGAAGATGGTGTTACATAGTGTTATGGGTAATAGGGAAGCCAGAAACAAAGTGGGGTTTGGTGAAGAAGAGATTAGTGGGGGCATGCCCTTCTTGTTATTCAGCTTCTGGGATCTCTTATTATAGGGAAGAGTTTTTGAAACCACCTAGATCTCCTGATGTTTTCTTGGTGAAGTTATGCTGCCATGATCGAAGAGGACTTTTACATGGTATATTTTTGGTTAATTCTTTGATGTTGTTTGGTATCATTGTTTTGTATTTATCAATTGTTATGGTTATTACTAGGTTGAATCTTTCATTCTTGATAAATTTGGGCTTGTACACAAACCCATATAAGAGAAGAGTTGGCTACACACAAACCTGTTATATCCTAAAATCAATCGATGATAAGAGTAGTAGCCCATCAAGCTTATATGTTAGTCAATCTCTTTCTAATTGTTCGATGTGGGATAACAATTCTATCCTTTAATGATGGTGTATGCATGCACTAATGACTAGTGAGCCTTATGAGATTCTTTTTGATCAAAAACTTTGATTTAGGGATCAATATTGTTTATTCATTTTATGTTGGGATCTTGATTTTCACCCTCAATCCTCGAAATTGTTGGAATGTACTTCTATATGGAACATATGACTCGGGAGAATCTAGGCCGGGACTTGCTTAGGCTAGTCCGAGTCATTTGATTAAAAACCTATTAATATTGAATTGTGTAACATATAACACAAACAAAGTGGTAGCTGAGTTGGTTCAGTATACATTCAGATATGACTTATTAGGTTCGACCTAACTTGGATTCACCCTTGCATACAAGTTGGGTAAAAATGATTATTAATTCACCATGAGGTGGGATAACTTAACAATGAATGTTTTTTTTGTGTGAATGTCCATTTGTGATTTGTGGTATTACTATTGTCCACAAATCAATAGGGTACAAAGTTATGTATTGGTTGTTTAGGTTTCAATTTAACTCACTTGGTCGCATTGTTATTTGACAGCTACATTTCATTTGTCTCATGGCAGATATCACTGAGGTTTTATGTGAGCTGGAGCTTAATATACAACGAGTGAAGGTATCCACCACCCCTGATGGAAGAGTGTTGGATCTCTTTTTCGTCACCGACACCAGGTTCAATCAATTTCCCTTCATTACATTTTTCGTCTAACAATTTCAGTTATTGTTCCTCTAGTCGAGCAATAGTTTTCCCATCTGTGAAAACTAGTGATAGGCTGATAGCAGAAAACTACGACATGTACTATTTTGGGTCTTCGGAAAATTATTCTCATTTTCTAATTATAGAAATCAATTATGCATAAATTCACACATCCATGCTTGAATAGAGTGGTTGGCTAAAGATGCTACATTTCCGCAATCTAAAAGGTTTCTTAGAGCTTAGTAATTTTCGTCTTTATCTGTCGTTTGATCGCTTCTAACAATGAAAAAATTAACATTAGTTTGTTATTACGCTGCGTTATAATGTGCAGGGAACTTCTGCATACAAAAAAGAGACAAGAGGATACCAAAGACCATCTACGGGAAACTCTGGGGGATGCCGTGATCTGCGACATAGAAAAGGTTGGCCCGGAAGTTACCGCCTGTTCACAGTCATCTTCATTTCTTCCTTCTGTGATAACAGATGAAACTTTCAACTGCGTGATACCAGATAAACACCATAATGGAACTAGTCTCACCAACTCGGTGTCCATCATGTTGGATAACTCTCTAAGCCCTTCGCACACTCTAGTTCAAATTGTTTGCCGGGATTATAGAGGTCTTCTTTATGATCTAATGCGAACATTCAAGGATTATAACATTCAGGTATGAAGAGGAATCCCTAGTTCCTCCACTCCGAAACATCTAACTACTTAGCCGGCTATTTTAAGTTCATATTTATCCGTCATTTGATTTGTTATTACACTGTATGTCAGCTATGTTACTTGGACTCTTCATATTGCATCACGTACCCGTGTTCGATCCTTGATCCTCAAACATTGGTATGGCACGTAGACACTTCATTTTAGGCATAAAATTGAGTATTTAGACGTATCCGACGCTTGGACATGTACCAGTATGGCAGAATCCGACATCAGTAACCGAGTCCAAGTAACATAGTCTATCAGATATATCAATACGGCAACAATATAGTTTTTTATGATGTTCCTTAAAACTTGTAGATTTCTTTATACAACAGTAAAACGGAAAGGCGTAAAAGATTAATATTAGGTTTTCACGAGAATAAGTTTGTTAAATTAATGATGGATGCTAAATTTTTATATGTGCTGGTTAATAGATCTCTTATGGCCGAGGTACCACTAAGCAGAAGAACTGTGAGATTGATTTGTTCATTGTGCAAGCGGATGGAAAGAAGATAGTTGACCCTAACAAGCAAAATGCTTTGCGCTCTCGTCTTTTTAAGGAATTAGCTCGACCGTTTAAAGTTGCTGTTGTCAGCCGTGGCCCTGATACAGAGTTGCTGGTTGCAAACCCAGTGGAGCTCTCTGGAAGGGGAAGGCCTCATGTCTTTTACGATGTTACTCTTGCTCTCAAAATGCTGAACTTATGCATCTTTTCGGTACTCATCTCGATCTTTATCATTCCTATCTCACTTGTACTTAAAGTTTAGATATGCACCTGTACGCCTTTACATCAAAGAAAAACTCATTTGCAGGCAGAAATCGGGAGGCACGTTATTGAACATCGAGAATGTGAAGTGTACCGGTTCTTGCTGCAGGAAGGGGAATGCTTATCAGTTCCGAGAAAGAAAATCGAAGAAATGGTATGGAACACCTTAATGGGTTGGGAGTGACATCTTTTTTGACGGGTGGGCTGGGTGCGGTATGTCTCAGGGTCTGTACAGTACACGAGTAGAGAGCTAGAGCTATATTTTGCTTGTAAATTTCTGAGTTCTGACTTAATGTACAGTAATTAGTATCTTACGAAGCTTATCTAGCAGCGAGGTAGAGAGCTAGGGATGGATGAAGGAAACAAGAGAGAAACTGTTATCGAGGGAGGCGTGAATGGAAGATGTAGTGCCATTTTGTAGTTCGTTTCTTAATCTTCTCTTTGGAAGAGGGAGATAGAAAGGATCTTGACCAAAGGCATGCATCCAGCTAAGTGCTAACTAATAGTCAATAGACTATGGTTTTGCTTGTACATTGTTTTGTTGTGCATGCAATCTATGAGAAAAATTATATTCCTTACATGTTCTATTGTCATCATGTGTTGCTTGCTCACTACTTACTATAACCAGTTACTCTTATGAGATACCGTCTCTCAGAGACAACTACAAAACACAAAGTCTACATTCTTATTTCCTCTTTAAGTTATATTAAATGGGCTATTTAGCCCATATACGTAATGCGTCTCTTGGAGAAACTGTCTCTCACAATAATTTGTGTTTAACATATCACATTCGCTCTTACATCTTCACTATTCTTTCAGTTTATAGAGTTTAGTTTAAATTATTTTAATAAGGCCTTTATCTTGGGAGAAATCTAATGCCCAAGAAAGATATTGTAGAGAAGTTGCAAGAACATCGATAACTAGAATTTATTAGAACACCTATATTGTCCAAAGATGCAACTTGTGATGACTTCTCGAGAGAAATGAGTCATTAAAACGAAATAAAGGGAGCGAGTTTATATACATATAATCATGGTTCTTAAGAAATTAATATTCCAACATTCAACGAAAGGTGCAAGTTCATAAGAACCGAGGGAGGGAGTACATTATAATTTTCAAATTTTATAGAAACGTAAACAAAATTTAGTTGCTTGACGGCCATATTAGTTGAAAAATAGTCCTAAACTAACCAGTGTACCATAAGACTGCAATATACTTTAGTGGGTGCAATTTGTCTAATCTAACATTCTACCAAGTACAAAACCCAGCATCAAAGAGAAGTTATCACTTACGAGAGCTTTTAGAAATTCTATATCCTAGCTTGGTAAATTTCTGCTAAGCTCCCCGATCTCCGCTTTCTTAAGGCACGGTTGCTCCAAAATAACAAGATGGACATGAATCATAAACGAGCAGTTGAAGTTAAAAGACATCAGACTGAATTTTGGAGCCATAAGAAAAGTTCTATCAACTAGTTCGGTTACTGAATCTCCTTCATAGCAACAATGATATCTCTAATATCAATACTCCATGGTACACTGAAAGCGACAGACCATCACACGGGCTGATACCCGTCGAGTTTGGCCAAAACAAGAAGCTTGTCACTGACACCAAATTACCGACACCTCAAAAACAAGCCCCAGTATCTCGTGATTCCATATATCCTCCTGATTCCTGAAGCAAACACATCCCAAACTCACCAACCTCAAAACCAATCCTCAGCATCAGGCACAGTAAGGTCGGAGTCTAACTCTAAATTCTTAGTCAAGTCCTGGACTTTAGCAAAAATAAAAGCCAAACGGAACCTCACCACCAATGAACATGATCGATAAGGATAACAAAGACCAAATGGAATGAAAAAACTGTCAGAGCTCTTTCATTGATTTAGCTGTACAAAATGCTTCACATATACAAGCTGAAAACTAAATTAAGCATTATCCGGCAAAGGGCAGAAGAAATCATGAATGGTAGCAACAGCCTCAAAAACTGGACCACAGCCATCAACCTCAGAAGAACTTGCTGCTGGCAGCAATTATAAGCCAATACTTGGCCACAAAATCAAAAAAACCAGCACAATGATAGTTGCAACTTCAAACTCAAAAAGACAGCCACTCATGCATATTAGAAACAGCAATTTCAAACAAGCTACATAAGAGTTTCTACTATCTCAGACAATCTGAAGCAGAATATCCAGTCATTCGTAGGAGTTCTACATAATTTAGATATACCAATCCATGTTGCCAGCTCTAGAAGTGGTGGTAAGTCACTGAACAGCTTCCACGTGTTGTGTCATTGCTAGTAAATGCAGCTTGATTATCTAAAGAAGCTGCACTTAAACTGCAGAGCACACAGCTAATACTGGCCGGGTATGAACAGAAGAAAGCTATGCATCAAGGATGGAATTTAACATCCCTGCAGCTACTTAGAAAACAAAACTCTGGAGATTTGATTAGTTCAGATATACAAAAGATTACAGCACTAGAAGAGCAGAACCAACAAGGATATCAGTGTCGGCCCCTTCTTCGAGGAGCATCATAAGGGTGAGCCCTGTCACTAGAGCTTCCTTTGTCATATCGAGTTGGGCCGCCAGCAGCATACCTATCACCACCTCTAATGCCTACTTCCCTATCAAAATCTCTATCCCGAAATTTTCCATTTGGAGCATAACGATCCATATACCGACCACTAGCAAAACGATCAACAGAATGTGCATACTTCTCCGTGCTGTAGCGGTCACGAGACCCAAACCCTTCTCTGCTGTCCAAACGATCTCTACTGTCATAGTGTCCCGCACCAGAACGATCATAATAGTGATCATAATCACGATCTCCCTGGATACCAGATCTACCAAATTCAGAATGTGAGGAATACCTGCCACCATCACCTGATCGACAATCCCTCGCCCAGTGTCCAACACGGCCACACTTAAAGCACTCATCAGACCGATCCCCTAATCTATCACCCCCTCTATAGCTCTCCCTGCCACCTGATCTACGATCTCCACCATACGCAACATAAGGATCTTCAGCTACCAATCGTGGCTCTGCCTTGTTCACTGAGATTATACGGCCGTCCATCTCTCTTCCATGCATATCTCTTATGGCATCTTCCATGGATCGGCGGTCGGTGAAGGTTATGAAGCCAAATCCACGAGGATGTCCAGTCTCCCTGTCCGACATCACCTAAAACAACAAATATATATATATATTTGTACTCACCACCTTTGAAGAACATTACATAAAGAATAAAGCTCATTGAATTAAACCAAAATCTTGTACACAAATCTAAAAATGAGACATTATTGGTTTGACAGTGCATCAATAATATTTACACCTTACGGTTATTCACCTATGTACAGGTGTAAAGACAGTTGGAACAAAGCATAGATCGCAACT
Organism: Amaranthus tricolor; assembly: GCF_026212465.1. Classification (NCBI taxonomy): domain Eukaryota; kingdom Viridiplantae; phylum Streptophyta; class Magnoliopsida; order Caryophyllales; family Amaranthaceae; genus Amaranthus; species Amaranthus tricolor. Next base: position 28,831,416 of record NC_080051.1, on the reverse strand, counting down.
ACACAATTTTTTTCCTTCAAATCTATTTTACTAGAAGACAAAAGGTTACCGATTCAAAGACATAAAGCTAGCACCATCTATATATAAAGTGATGGATAAGACAACGCACATCCACACATATAGAACAATTTTAGCAGACCACAGATCTTCAATTCAACACGATGCCGCACATTTCAATCTGGGTCTTATGCGGATACGATTATCACATCTACTTATACATAATCAAGAAGCACAAGTAAAATGTGATACATCTTTCTACTGTATGTCTATATGTCTATATGTAACCAATGCCAGAACATTAATCTCAAAAATGTGGGTCAGAAATAACCATGAATCAAAATTTTTAGCATTTGCTTGTGTGTGGAAACAGAGGGCATTGAAGCACAGGGAAAAGGCTCATTGCGTCTAAGGTGCTTCAAAAGCACCTCAAGAGCATGTCTCTAAACACTTGTTTATATCTCAGTCCATCTCATGCATTTTATAAAACAAAATTTACAATCTTCCTGTTTCATTTTGATATAGTATGGTAACAGATACTTCTATTGAATAAGAAAAATTTAAGGTGAATACTATAAATATTTATAAGGAAGACGCAAAAGATGACCTAGATAACAAGGGTGAAAATGACAAGAAGAATTGGGATTGAGGAGCATTGATGACATAGAAATGAATGGAGGATAATATATGTGAATGATAATTTATTCGCTTTTCTTAGTTATATATTGGTATCAGATAAATGCGAATAAAGTATAATCTTTCTCATCATAAATCTCTCCTTTGATATGTTTTGGTTCATATAGCCTGAAATTAAGGTTTTAACAATATTGTTTTTGTGATCAAGGATGATTCAAATTCAACTATATGCAATGTAGCTTGTTTGCCTCTCAGATCATGCTTAATTCAATGCATATAACTGACAATCTCTCTTATCCTTTACCGCTTTTGTTTTGATTCATATAGTTGGAAATTAAGGCTTTAGCACTATAGTCATTTGCATCTCTTAAGGTTTTTACACCTTAACAACACAATGAATATCGGTTCGGCTTTATTGAAAACCTTTACAACGTGACCAATGTGATGCAACCTTGTTTTTGCACATCAAAGTTAGGCTCAAGGCAAAAGCCAAATTCTAACAATTATGAGCGTAACTTACGCACTTTTTCAGTAACAAGCATAACATACCACTCATGGTCAGTAATGAACAACCCCCACCCACCCACCCAAAACCCAAAAAGAACAAATTAAGGGGAATTGTTCTTATCAGTTTAGAGGTAGGTTGGTGAAAATACGATAAAATCATTTAGAAAAGTCTTGGGAAATTCAAACAAGGGTACTAAGTTCTATTTACAAATAAAAGTAAGTTCAGAAAAGGTCTGGTTCTAATTTGTTCAATTTGCTCAGCTAACTAAATACAAGTACATGTTTAAAAATGGGGTTTTCAAAGAAACAACAAACTATTTCTTTAATTCATGAATGGTTCACAGGATGAAAAACACAAGTTATCCCAGCCAATAGTCTCAAAGCAATTTTTCGATAGTAGTCGGGATTAATGCTCTGGCATTGTTGTTATCTTGAATTATCCCATAACATTTAGTCCAATTACTCAGTAGTTCAAAATCACCTTATCTTTAAAACAAACATCTAAAGTTCATGTTGGGATTTTGTGACTCGAACCGAGTCCAAGATCGGTTTAAGATGAAGGGAGGATTTGCAGGTAGCAAGATTTGTAGCGTCTAGCGAATAATGTCGCAAAGTTACTTGTTTTTGTGAAGAAGCAAGTTGCAGATCGCGAGCTAGGTCACGGATTGCGAGTTTTCGAAACAAAGTTTCTGATTCTGGAAAACACGCATGTCGTGGGCTACGAGAAATGTCGCGAGCCGCGAGTTTTATGCACTTTTCAGTTTTTCCACTTTTTTTACGGTTTCTCTTGTTTTTAGGACGTTTACTTTGTTTTCTTTTTCTAACCTAATTTCTTTTTGTTATGAGCTATACTACTAAAGGCCCCATGTAATTAGGGTTAGTAAGTGAGATGCAACACAAAGTAAAGAAAAACTAATAGAGAAAAAGCCTGAAGAGCCATTGCTATTGCTAGTGCTTCTCATATTCATCTTGTAATCTCCCAGTTTATAGTAAAAGTTTTATCTCGATGCCGGTGGATGTAGCTATCTCGTTGATAATAAACCCCGTTAATTTCTCGGTGTGATTTTCTTTATTGTTTGTTGAAATCTGTTCAAGTCTAAATATTCAACAACAAACCTAATCTCAAGTTTCTAACCCAATAAAAACCCGCCAAATCTATAATTAGTAACCAGAAAACTAAACTTTGAAGTTAAACATAATCACATACATCACAATAGAAAACCACTTGAAAAAACGTCAAAACCAATTACAGCCAAAATATGAATGCCATATGACCTAATCCACCAAAAAAAAAATCAATAGAAAAATGGGTAATCGGTGGTGGGTATGGAGTAGAACTTACAAGACAATCAATAACTTTCCCGTAACGACCAAATGCATCTTCTAAGTGTCTCTGTGATGTATTCCAACCTAGCCCTCCAACAAATATGCGGTATTCTCCTCTTGTAGCCATTTTTAAGCTTCCTGTAAGATTAACACAAAAACTGGGAAATTAGGAAAGGTTTTATAAAGGAAACGGAACAATTAGAATCATTACTAGCAAATTAACTGCCAATTACAGTCAAATCAAAAGAAAGATTTTAACGGAAAACAAACCCTAATTCGGTTCCTTAATACTTGAGTACGGAGAACCTGTTGGATGTTGCGTATTGTTTGTCGGTTGTCGTACTCGGATAATCTAAACAAACACCAACAGATGAAAGGTAAATTAAGAATTTTTAGAAATCTTTTTAAAAAGTACTACTCCACATATATATATATATATATATATATATATATATATTGAGAAGTTCAAGTGAAAACCACCCTTATATGAAAATCGTGAGAATCATCAAGATGTGTTACTTTTTATATAAAAAAGTGTTACTTTTCTCAGAAAAACGTGTTACCTTGAATTTGTATTTTTTTTCTGACAGTTACTGTTTTTTTAGTAAAAAGTACCACATTTTTTTAAAAATAAAAGTAACACAGTTTTTATGCAAAAGTAGCACGTTTTCTGTAAAAAGATAACACATTTTTTTTGGTTCTCACGGTTCGCATAGAACCGTGGTGCGAACCGTAGTTTACACCTGAACGCGACCCTATATATATATATATATATATATATATATATATATATATGTGTATATATATATATATATATATATATATATATATATATATATATATATATATATATATATATATAAATAAATAAAGATTGGTTATTACTTATAGTAAGATTAAGGAAAATTTCATGTGAATTTTTAGTTTTGCACCGCAGTAGAAAAATATTTTTTTTAATTTATGGAGATTTTAACCTTTTTACTTTTTTATGGGTTAGACGAAAGGAAGATTTTTTTTGATAACTATACGTTATTTTTACCTAAAACAAAACGTTGCGATCACCCTAATTTTATCTACCATATGGAAAAGTTTGAACTTATAGGTCACCACGCAAATTTTAAAACATTTGTGAAAAAACAAAAAACTCAAGGTCAACACATAGAATTTTCCTAAAAAAATATATTATTTTTATGTTGATTAAGAAATTATATTATAAATTCATAACCAAATCAAATACTTAAATTGGTAAATAACGTCTAAAAAGATTTATAAATATGTACTCCTATTTTATTAAATAAATATATATATATATGTACTCCTATTTTAATGAAAAACAATTATAGAACAAAAGCAAATAGCATATATTTTCAAAATATTATCTAGATATGATTGCTATTTATATATATAATTTTTCACAACGTATTTGGAATCATCAAATATTTTATTGTTTTTTTAACAACATCACTGGGTACTTCAGCGATTTTGAAATTAGTATTCCTTCCAATTCTCCGTAAATATTCCAATGAAATGTGCAGATTATTAAATGTATTTATTAATTGATTGTTTATATTAAAATTTATAAAAATTAATATGTATAAAATGTATATTTAAATAATCAATTAAATTTCTTCTTGACCACGCATCATCTTTTAGTTAAGAATAAAATACAATTAAGATTAATAAATGAATAATAGAAAAAATAAATGGAACAATAAAAATGCATTTTACCTTGTTGATTATTTTAAAACACTTCAAGCATGTCCCAACTAATTTTGAATTGTTGCATTTGAATAAATTTTTGTTCAGCTGATCTTAGATGAGAGAACCTCGTAATAAGACTATCAATTTAGCCCAATTCGCGTGTGTAACAACTTGTGTTTTTTTTTTGGCATTTTTCAATTTTGATCTTAAAGGTATCAATTTTAACCTTAAAGGTATCAATTTTCAAAATTGATACTTTTAAGGTCAAAATTAATAAATGCCCAGAAAATTAAAATATTATTACACGCGCAAATTAAGCCGGCCTAAATTGACGGTCTTTTAATGACGTCGTCTCATCCAAGTTTTTGTGATTTTTGTTTTATCTCAAATTGTTTTTGCTTGTGGGCTTCTTTTAACAATTTATCCTCGGCCTTTCTTTTCAAAATTTTGCATCAAACTCCCTACTTTTTTTAGAGAAAATAGATTTATATTCCAAAAAATATCATAAGGCAAAAACCCAAAATATTAAAATCCCACCAAAAAGAACACAAAAAAGTGAAGCCCTTTTTACATGGATTGCACATATCCACCCTTCATATGGTGGAGAACCAACACGGCTACACCAAACAACCAAAGAATTTTTGAAATTCTTGAGTGAAAAAAAAAAATTAATTAAATAAACTAACATTTAAACTTTTTCCAAAAGTAAGCGTTCAAACCCCAAAGCTGTGCTTTGGAGCTGTTCGCAGTTAGTAACTGCGAACAGGTCAAAAAAGACAAAATAGTTGTTCGCAGTTACTAACTGCGAACAGAATTTTTTTTTTTAATTTTTTTTTTCTGTTCGCAGTTAGTAACTGCGAACAGCTATTTTGTCTTTTTGCTGTTCGCAGTCTAACTGCGAACAACTATTTTGTGTTTTTTGAACTGTTCGCAGTTACCAACTACGAACAGCTCCAAAGCACAGCTTTGGGGTTTGGACGCTTACTTTTGAAAAAAGTTTAAATGTTAGTTTATTTAATTAATTTTTTTTTTCACTCAAGAATTTCAAAAATTCACAACCAAAAGCATAACTAAGGAGGCACATATGCCACAAGATACCCTAAATAAAACATTTCAAACAACACAACATAAGGAACTAAAAACGAACTAAAACAAAGAAGGCACGCATGCCACACAAAAACCCAACGAGAAGATCTAGTTGCCCACTACAAAAATAGAAAGAGATTTTGGAAATAGTTGGTAGTTGGTAAGTTGGTAAGTTGGTAGCTGATTAAAATGATTAATTAATCTCTTGATTTTCACAACGAATTTGATTAGCTGATATTTAACATACAGCTCAGATCATTAGATGGTTCAAAAGTTCTTTTTTTATATAATACTCCCTCTTATTCAGCTTATGTGTCCCATTTTCTTTTATGGTCAAGTCACCTTAATTGTCCCATTTCTATTTTTGATATGGGTTTTTGACTTTTATATTCTTAGTAACTTTATCCTATTTTCAATTATACCCTCCATTACCCATATTAATTTTCCTCTCTTATATTAAAAACCTATAATACCACTCTCTTTCCTACGACCCTTAGGGTCCCATTTTTGACTCACCTTAAAATCCGTGAAAAGTCAAATAGGACTCTTAAGGTGAATAGGAGGGAGTAATATGTTAAGACAAGCTAATTTACCAAATATTAGCTTACTTAGATGATTCGACCACCAAATTATTTATTTCTGCAAAAAATAAGCTAAAAATGTCCAATAAATTATTTTGCATGACACCACCAAAATCATCCACTAGTAGCCCCAACGCTGCACACACCTATAAAAGCTCTATGCAGGTTATGCGATGACAGACGTATTGAATTCTCTTTCAGCTGTGGCGTATATGATTATGAATTTGGTGGGTAAAAAATAAATGAAAATATAACCACACCTGCTATGGATACTCGATAGGTGGTAGGTATAAAGTGTAGGACCCACTTGACCTGCGCCTACTCTATGCTTGTTCACCCCATATCTATAATGTACGATTTTATATCAACTTTGTATGTTTTTATTAAAATCTAGTGACAAAAAATTAAAGATATTATTTTACGTTTTGATATTGTATGATTCAAATATAATAAATATACAATTAAATTTGTATAAAACATGATTATTTATAGATATTGGACATGACAAATATAATAATTTTAATTAAGTATGAAAATTTTAGTTGAAAACTTATCGTCATCACATTTTGACAACCCTCTTGCGCAGCCAAACGCCCAAAACCCCACCGAGTGTTAAACCCTAATCAAGGAATAGGGTTTTATAAAACTCAAAAACCTATTCTCATTCTCCTCCTCCCCGGTAGGTGTTAACCTTCCGATCACCGGCGACACCAACCTCCGTTAATAATGTCTCTGATTGCGGGCTCATACGAAAAATTTCTTTGGGGATACAAACTCAAACGATCCTGCACAGAACAAACCATAGCCCTAAATCCCCAATTTTCTTACGCAGCTCATCTATCCCCAATCAAATCCGTCGCCGTTTCCGGAATCGTAGCGGCATCCTCCGCCGGAGACGACACCGTTAAACTTTATGACCTTTCTACCGCTTCAGAACTTGGTTCACATCTCCTTCAAACTTCTGTCACTTCCCTCTCTTTCTTTACCCCTCCTTCTCTCTCCTCTTTTCCTCGCAATCTCTTCGCTGCTTCCGATGATGGGTCGTTCTCTATTTTTGATGTAGACCCTTTTGTTTTGCTCAAGACGATTTCTGTTCATAAGAAGGGCATTAATGATTTAGCTGTTCATCATTCTGGGAAATTAGGTTTAACTGTTGGGAAAGATTCCTGTTTAGGGATGGTTAATTTGGTTAGAGGAAGGAGGAGTTTTATTTGTCGGTTGGAAAAGGAAGCTAGTATTGTTGAGTATTGTTTTAACGGGGAGAAATTTTTTATGGTTTCTGATGAGAAAATTAGTGTTCATGAAGCCGAAGATGCTAAGTTGAGTGGTGAATTTGAGTGTAGCAAGCGTGTTCTTTGTGCGGTCACCGGCGAGGTTTGTGTTTTTCTTCATTGCATTCAGTGTTAGCCATTTTATTTGAGCTATTGTGTGATGATAGTACCGGTTGTAAGTTTTTTTTGCTATTATAGCAGGGAAAATTTAGCAAATTATAATTTTTCTCTTATGACGAAAATGGTTGAAAATTGATCCTAAAATTATCATATTTCCGAAATGGAAATGTATTATGGAGAGCATTGATGTAGTTTATACTCCTGCGTTTTTATCTGCTTGCATTGGTTAACTTCAATAGAGGAATAAGGAATTGGTAATTTGATTAGACTGAATTAATGAACCAGTGATCACTTAATTCATTGCTTCCCTTGGTAGTTGCAAATCGAAACAATTGAATTTTAGAACATTTTTGGTGCATTAGGTAACACTACTTAAAGGTGCTTAATCTGTTCGAGACACATGCACTTTATTTTTTGTCATTTACATTTTGGTTCAATCAGACATGCCAGTAAATTTTACCTTTCAATTTTAGATTTAAGGCTATCTTTAAATTTTTTTGGATGGCTTTATTTATTATAAGCATAGAGCTGGATACGGATCAAATTGTGATTCTTTATAATTAATATTTTGATGGAGGGACTCAGTATGATTGATTTATTAACTTACTTCAGAATGGACTTATTTTTACTGGTGGTGAAGACCGTGGGATCACAGCATGGGATACGGGTAGTGGAAAGGTTGCCTACAGCATGAATGATGCGCACAAGTCCCGTGTGAAAGGGATTGTTGTGCTCTCTAAGGAGGGAAACTCTGGCACTACTGAGAATCCGTATTTGATTGCTTCTGCATCTTCTGACGGGGTGATCCGTGTTTGGGATGTTCGTTTGACCGATAAAGAGAAGTCGGTGCCATTGACCGAGGCCAATACAAAGTCAAGGCTAACATGCCTTGCTGGGTCCTCTATTAAGTGTGAGTACTACTCTATCATATCTTATTCTTCGCTGCACTTTTTTTTTTCCTTTCAGATAGACATTGGTTGCCAAGCACCTTTCTAACTGTTATACCTAGGGACATTGGCAGTTTCTAACTTGATGCACATATGTTCTTGCATGTCCTTGTTTTCAATACACTATTTTGCATTTGAGTTTGAGGTGCTTTTTAATAAACATTAAGACTTTGGAATAGGTAGACCAAGGGCGACCTAGATAATAGGAGGGAAGAATCACATGAAGAGTTGAGATTTATGACCATATATAGAAATGAATGGAGGAGGAGATTATATAAGGATGATCATTGACATTGATTTTCGTACTTAGACTAACATTACAGATGGGACTCATTAAAGTACTTTTGTAAAATAATAATGGGGGTCACATAGTTATGGCTTCAAAGTTCGAATAACTTGGGGGGTTACGTGGTAGATTTTAGATTTTTTACTCACCACATGGAATTTCTGTATTTTTGAGATCATCATATATAATTTCTTTATGTTTTATGACTCTGTCACCCGACTTGTTGAAACTTCAAAAACTGCAGCCTTGTTTGGTAGGCGGTAGCTGGTAATAAACGGTGGTAATGGAAATGAAAAATAGTGTAATTTTTGCTTGAAAAGTCTATTGGCTACTTTGATGGCCATGCTTGTCTAACTTCAATCATCTCATTTTCTTTCTAAAATTCATTCCAATGCGTTACTATTAGTAGATGTGGTATTATAAGGTAATGAAAATTTGTAAAAAAAACTTTTTTGTGATCAAAGTTTCATTACCATGGGAATGATATAGAACTTTTGATGAAATTTTACACTATAAAATCATTTCCATTATCGCCCATTTAATACCATTAATCAAACGGGTTGTAAGAGTTTTTCACCGATAACCTCAGTGGTATTTGCTTCAAGAAAAACATAGAAAAAATTTGGTGACCTTGAACCTTAATATTTTGCTGTATGTTTATGAAAACTATCACATTATCATTACTTCAGAATCCTCATAATTCTTGTGATGTTTTGCAGCTGTTAGAAAGCCAACAGTGAAGAAAGATCCTTCAGACAAGAATTCTACAGAAATGGAAGATTAAATGTAAACTTATCCCTGAAAGCTATAAGTTAATCCAGTTTTGGTAAATTATAGGTCTAGTGTGTAAGTATATGAAATATGTCTGGATCTGCACGTCACAGTCAGATACTGTGGTCAATAGTTTAGTTTCGACAGGACACCTTTTTGACATATTGGCTTTAGATGAAAATTCATCTCTTTTTGTGAGACATTTTGATGGATTTATCTCTGATTTTACATAACTTGCATGACCTTTCTCATGCTTATTACCAAATTTAATGATGCTGATGTATGTTACTCGTAATCTTCATTTTACCTCAAGTATTTATGTTGAGTTCTCGACACAAGGATATGTGTCGGGTGCACGGATATAGAAAGATATCACTGAGCAAAATTCTGCAAAAATGGCTGAAAGCCTGAAACTTCATTTCATTACACTATATTACATGCTCTGTTAATACAACTTTACAGCACAAAAAGTGATACATAAATTGGAATTCACGAAAATCCCACCTCAGGAAGCCATACATCTGGAGAAAGAATGGAAAGTGGAGAGCCATATCAAAGTTGGTATAAGGAATATTTTCTTTGTGCACGTTAACATCGGTATCATCTTCTTCAAAAATGGTGTCTAATTTCGGAGGAGTTGAACACTTTCTCTGTTGTTTTCGGCTTGAGTCTGGCAATGTTGATGCTGGTGCGACCTTGATGTAGTTTTGCATATGCATCGTCGTTGCTCCGACTGGTGCTCTGAAATACTTTTGTTACTGACAGTAGTGTAGTGTGTAGTGTAGTGTAAGTGATTTGGAAGTCTTGAAATGTTTGTAAATGTGTTTGTTTTGCTAGAAAACTGGGTTGCAATGAATTTGGTATATAAACAAAAGGGGTTGGAGAAAAGGAGAGAAAGTGGGAGGAAAATGAGGTTGGATGTTGAGTGATGAGTGTTGAGTGTTGTGGAGAGCAATTTAAAAAAGGAGTGAATGGTTGAGAAACATGAACAACGTGGGTTAATTGCTTAAAGGTGTGGTGGATGCTTTTGTTTTAAAATTGTTGGTTACAATCCTGCCAAATAAGAGATTTAAAAATATAAAAGTATTTATTTGGTGGTATAGATTGCCAACTACAAGGACAATGTGTCAATTTGATTGTTAACTAGAGTTGTTAGAGTTGTTTGATTTGATCAGCCGAAAATCATTAAAGGTAAATCAGTTGTTTAAGCTAGTTGTTTAATTATAAAAGTGTTTAAAACATAGTAGACTTTAGACTTTCTTGGATTTGAGCATAAAGAAATTTATCCTGATAGAATATTAAGGGCTATATGGCAATTTGTTTTTTTTTTTTTTTTAATTTTTTTTTTTGGCATTTGACTTTTTTTTTGTCAAATAATCAAAATATTGTTTGATAAGTAGAAGTAACTTTAAAATCAGTTGAAAAGCTAGTTTTTTTTTTTAGTGTTTTTTCCAAATCATAATAGTATAGACTCATAATAGTTTTTATATTGCTGTTTAGCTTTGGCTTACTGTTTTAATTAATAAATTACTAACAACCAATAAATAGCTTTATCATATTTTCTTAACCATTAGCTTAAATAGTTGGTTTAAAGAGTTTATTTGTTCGCCAATACATTTAGTTTGTTAAACCAACCAACAAGTTTAGCCAACAATTCTAACTAACAATAATTTGCAAGTTTTTTTTCGTTTGAACAGCAAGAGGGAAGAAATTTCTTTTTATTGACTTGAACATTATTCCTTTGCTCTATTGAATTTGTTGCATTATTTAAACTGAAGTAGCATTTTAAGGTGTAATATGACAAATGAAGTATGTTGTATATTTCTCTCTATCCCATAAAAATTGTCCCATTACTAATGCAAAAAGTTGAAAATTGAGAATAGTGATTTTTTTATGAGATAATGAGATAACTTTTGTGGATGGGATAAAAATATATGATATTTACGTGGGTGAGAATTAAAGGAGTGTAAGTTATGATGAAAAATAATAAATTTAAATTTAATGAAAAATACTATAAAGAGAAATGTGCAACGAATTTTGTGGGACAAAAGGAGTAAAAAAAAAGACTCGGTGAAAAAAGCATATAAGATTAATATTTTAATTTTTATATGCTAATTATGAAATCTGCTGGTCTTGGATGAGACAGCCTTATAATGAGACCGTCAATTTGGGTCGGTCCAATTGGTGCGTATAATAACTTGGGCATTTTTTTATTTTCTGGGCATTTTTTCAATTTTGATCTTAAAGGTATCAATTATTAAAATTGATATCTTTAAGGTCAAAATTGATAAATGCCCAGAAAATAAAAATATTGTTACAACTTACACGCGGATGAAATGGGCCGGCCTACACTTCGTCTTAACTTGCAAAGGTCTCGTTCTGTTATGAAATAACCAAGTAAATTTTTATTATTTAAAGATTTATATTTGAATATTTAATAGAGAACTATGAATATAAATATAGTAAATGAACTTATAGTTGAACGTATCTAGTAGAATAGAGGTAGTAATTTTTATGTCTCCATGATTACAAAATTTATTTAATATTTTTTTACTTTGCCACCATCTTCTCTTAACTTTTCACCTAAGTATTTTTTTTTATTATAAATTATGATACGAGACGGTGTCATTAAAAAATACATCTTATATATAAATTAAATAACTCATTTCATACATATATTAAGAATAAAGGCTCCATATTTAAAATCATACAATTAAATATCAAATCTCATACATATAAAGCTTCTATGTTAAAATTTATCTCTCATAAAAATAGCACATAACGATATCAGGAGGCGAGGGAGTAAATAATTCTTAAATTTAAAACATATGCATGAACTCTGGAATCTTCTAACAAACAGGCTGAGCATGACTTGCACACGGTGTTGACTCCACGCGTGCAGTGACCAATTAGTCTAATTTCATCATCATATTTAATTTATTGATAAAGACGCTTAAACCAATCTCTTTTTTCCAAATCACTCTTTTTGTCGTATTTCATTTGATTTTTAACCAAGTGTTGTTCAGAGTAAATAAAATTTTTTTTAAAAAAACTCTAGCTATAGAAAGCACATGTAAAAATTAATTCATAGTTCAAAAATAAAATACAAAACAAGTAAAAAGTATAAATATTATAAAAACTAATTAAATTTAAAATTGTAGCAAATTTATTAGATAAAAAGAGTATGCGAGTAAATTTGTTAGACAAATTTGATTGAGGGACTTGAGATAATATTCGCTTTCATATCCCACTCCTTTTAAAAATATGTCGATCAAATTAAGTTTCGAAATAAGATAATGTTCGAATTTTTCTTTATATCTTTTGAAATCACATTTTCACTTTTTTTTAAACTAGCTGTTTTAATACAATCTTCTTACAACACTCACACCATCTTAGAAATTTTAAAAAATTTATCAATGAAATTTTTTATAAATCATCTTTCATCTCATATACAAATTCACCTTTTTTCCTTGTCCTCTTTCACCAATTTAATTTTATCCTATTATGCTAAACAAAATTTGAAAATAACTAATTAAAATATAGAAAAATCAAAAATTATGATCAGTCCAATAGTCAATAATACGTTTTAATATTGTAAAAAAAACACAATTTGCATCAAAAAAATAATTAATTTCTTTTTTCATTGTATATTGAAATTCTCAATCCTACTTTCTTTGAAAAAAAATCTTTGCAAAATCACTCCAACATCAATATTCTAGCAGTTAACCCACGTTCTTATTGTCCTTTTTTTTAGCTAAAATAATAAAATAAAATAGTAATACCAAAAATCTATAATTTTCCTTGAATCTTCCTCTAAGTCTTAACCTCCTCTATAAAATCCAATCACCACCCACCACTCTACCTCAACTCAAACTTCCCAAATCCTCTTTCTTCTTACCACTAATTAAACAAAAACCTAAAATCAAAATCTTGTTTTCAAACAGAGAAACCAATCAAATCAAATCTTGGTTAGATCAATCATGGAAAGGCAGATGAATTGGATTGAGGTTGCACCTGATACTTTCGTCAGTCAGAAGAAATACTCTGCTCCTCCTAAATTGGAAACCATTTTTGAAGAAGATAACGTTGAATTTCTACATTTTACGAACAGATTGGTTTATTTTCTTCCTCTTTTCCTTTTTCTGGGTTCTTTTTTGGTTTTATTCAAGAATTTTGACGGATTAAGTTTGTGAAAATTTGGAGGTTGATTTAAATTTTGTAGCAGAAATTCAGTTGTAAAAATTCTGTGTTTATATAAATATGGGATTGGATTGGGTTTGATATTAAACGGAACCCTAATAATGGCTGATTATTTTTTTTTCCCTTGTAATTCTTCTTTGAATTCGTATGTAATTATGTAAATATGTATGATTTATTTTGTTATGAGAATGCTAAATTGTATTCCGATTCAATACTAGAAATCTTCTTCGCTTTGTGATCATGTATGTGTGGCTTCCTGCATAAATATACGTTTTCGTGATTGTTATGATTTGAGATTAATTTGCAAGGGGAAGATGATTTTTTGCGTTTTCCTTTTTTGTTGATCATTTATTTGGATAATCCGTAATTTCCAGATAAATTAAGTTGGGAGCTGTATTTTAGATGAAAAATACATGAAAAAATTAAGTTGGGAGCTATATTTTTGTGTTTTACCCACAATAATCTAACTTTTCGTGATTTTCTTACTATAATCCCACTTATTCATTAGCCATGAATAATTCCAACTTTAAAGGGGTGTTTTTCTAGAGTAAACTCGGTAATCAGATGAGTTGCCGAGCAAGTTTTTGTTTTTTTAATAAAGATAAATTATAATAAAATGTAAAAAAAGGTCAAAATTTTTTAATTTATTATTTAGAATTTTTTATGTAAATTTTCAAAAATTTTTTGTTATTTTAAATTAATTTTCAATTTAATTTTTTTGGTAAATTACCTACTATAGCAGGTTACATAAATTTACTCTAGATAAATACCTTTAAAATTAAAATTATTCATGGCTAATTAATAAGTGAGATTATTGTGAAAAAATCATGAATATGTTGAATTATTCTAGATAAAATTTTCAAAATATAAATAAACAAAATAATTATTTTTTTTTGTATTAGTATAAATTATTCATTATCTTCATATAAATCATATTTTCGAGCGAATTTTAAATGGTTAAATTTTAGATTGATAAGTATGACTTTGAATATGCACCGAGGGAAAGGAAAATAAGTCTTTTTATTACGTAGAAACGAGCAACCTATATTTCATCCTTTTGTGCGCAATGCACACTATAACTACTTGCGTAGACGTGTAACATCTTCAATGCAAAGGGACCGTTGCGAGCATATAATAATCAAATCAGTGAATATATTTTCTTCATTTCAAATTACTATAATGTTAAAAACATTGCATTATGCATTCATCATGTTTAATTTGGCGAAGATTATTAATATTAATTTTTTATAATTTTTATTTATTATACATATTTAGAGATGTAAGGATTGAATTATGCATTAGAATTGCGCGAGAAGTCAAATGCTGCAAGTAATTTAGAACTGAGGAAGTATATTACTGAAGTTTCTACTAATTTAAAATTAAGGAGTTTAGTTAGTTGTTAGTTGCTTTATTTGATCAATTGAAAGTGTTGATTTTTCTTGCTTTTAAGTTGATTTGATAAGCTAATGTTTAAGAAGATATTTGGTAAAATTATATTGGTTATTGACTATTTACTAGAAAAAATGTGAACCAATTCGCCAAAGTCAATAAAAATAAATAAAGTTAGCTAAAACACCTGAAATACTACCAAATACTCTATCTATTTCTATTGATGTTCTTATATAGAATGTTCATAAACAACAAAAAATAACAACTAATTAAGTGACTTAAAGATTGTCATCTCTATGAAATATTCGATAAATTTAAGTATTGAGTTTATGTGGTCTAATCGAAAATAAAAATGAACCTAGTAAGCTCGTATCATTTGATCGATATTTTCTTGATGTCTATGTTATGTATGAAATTATGAATGTTTCTAGATCCAAAACACAAAAATCATGTGATAATTTAACATATGCATAATCCATACTCAAGCGATGATATTATTCAACTAAACGCGGAACAAACATTCTTAGTTACAAGCAAAATACCTTTTAAATCTAAAATTGAGACTGAAATTATACTCATGATTATAGGTTGAACAAAATAAGAATAATAAAATTATAAAAATATTCAAGATAACCTTATATCGTATAGATTGTAATTTTTTCTCTACTCAAATTTCTATTTATTTTCACTTATACCATAAATATCTTATGTCGAATAACTTTTACAATTCATACATTTTGGACAAATCTTATCTACCAATTCACATCCATGTATGCAAGACTAGTTTTTTGAATATAAATATCAATTGATGGACTAGACGCTTTATGAAACTTTAACAACGTTTTCAAACTTCTTCCTACTTGGATATGATTCTCAATTTTACATTAACAATTTACTAAATTCTCTATATAGGAATAAATATTCTTAAGATAGTTGTCAATTGAATTCTAAATGGTTTAAAAATGTTTTTAGTATAAGATAGCAAGTAAAAATTAAAATTCAAAAGTGTAACAATTTAAAATAAATATTTAATATTATGTAGCAATATCAACAAAATCAAAAGGGTAATTTGTATACGTACTTATTTTAATTAGACGTTTTATTTGTACTTTATTCTCAATTATTAAGTTAAAACATATTCAAGTTGAATCTTATTTGATTAATTTTAATGTAAATTTTACGAATATTACTTTTTAGTAATTTTATTAACATTACTAAGTAAAAACTTGTGACTGAATATTTGATTATAATAGATAGGGGTTGTTTTGTACTTGATTTTTACAGTTTTACATTAATTTATTTTTTTGACTTTTGGCTTTTGATTTGTTGGTTGGTTAAATTAAATAATTATAAAAGTGTTTGGTAAATAATTTATAAACCAATTGAAAAGATGACTTTTAAGTTAAATAAAAAGCTACTCTAGTTAGCTTAATTTATTGGCTCGTTTTTTCTCTAATAAACAGCCAACAGTCAATATTTAAATTTATCAAACATCTCTATAAATAATTAATTTTTTCATCTAGCTTAAAAAGCAACAAAAACAAACAATATTTTTAGTTGGTCAAACAATACAACTAAAGAAACCAACGTTAAACAACCAACAACCTAGGTGAATGGAGTATCTATTCTATTTGTATAAATTGGATGGTGTTGAATGTTGATATGGAAATCAAAATTCATAAGTCAACCTTTGGACCCCACCTAGACAAGTAGCATTATCTTGAAGAGAATGGCATTGAGCAAAGATTTACAACTAGAAAACATAATTATCTTTCCATAAATAATTAAAAATCATTACCCTCTTCCTCTCCTCTATCAAAAAAATGCACAATCAATGATATTCCTTCACATATTTTTTTTTCCTGTTTTAAGGTTTCCCACCTTTTATTTTCTGTCTCTCTATCTTTTTTTTTTCTCTCAAACTCAACTTTCTTCACACTCCCAAAAAAAAAAAGAAAAATCATTCTCTTACATTTCCATTTCCCATATCTCCCCTTTTGCCTCTTCCCAGAGAAATACCCAATCACCCAAAAGAAATTGCCCATTTTTGCGATGTTGCGATCATCTGATCAAATGGTAACATTTTGTATTTGATTTTGTATTTTTTTTTATTGATTTTATGCATTTGTTTTCGATCTAATTAATGTGATTTGAATGTTGATTGTTGCAGAAATATTTGAGTTGGGATCTGATTCAAATATTGAGTTTAATCTGATGGGATTTTCAATCTAGGGTTAGGGTTTTCTTTGGGGAAGAAGAGAAGGGGAAATAGTGAGTGTTTTTTCAAGATGTTGAACAAATTTATGAAACGAGGGAATCGAAAAGGTTCTAAATCAGATGATATAGGGTTTTCTCCTAATCCTCGAGGATCTGGGATAGTTGCTTCTTCCAATGTGGTTGTTAATCATGCCTCTAGAGTTGGCGCTCCGTCTGGCCCGAATGCTACACCACAAGGCGCAGGTGGGGCTGTTGTCGTGGCTTCCCAGCCTACAGGTTCGGTTGAGGCTCTTCCTTTGTTTAAGGATGTTCCAGCTGCTGAACGACAGAATTTGTTTATGAGAAAGTTGCAAATTTGTTCATTTCAATTTGATTTTAGTGATACATTGAAATCAGTTAGGGAAAAGGAAATTAAAAGACAGACGTTGATGGAAATAATTGAGTTTATTCAATCTGGGTCTGGAAAAATTCATGAAACTGTTCAAGAAGAAATGATTAAGATGGTTTCTATTAATATTTTTAGATGCTTGCCCCCATCATCCCATGAAAATACTGGTGTTGAAGCTACTGACCCTGAAGAGGAAGAACCCTTTCTCGAGCCCTCGTGGCCTCATTTGCAGCTCGTTTACGAGCTTCTACTGAGATATGTTGTATCCCAAGATACGGACACGAAAGTTGCTAAACGTTACATTGATCATTCCTTTGTGTTGAAGATATTGGATTTGTTTGATTCAGAGGATCCCAGGGAAAGGGAGTATCTAAAAACCATCCTTCATAGGATTTATGGAAAGTTTATGGTGCATAGACCATTTATTAGGAAAGCTATCAACAATATCTTCTATCGGTTTATATATGAAACAGAGAGACACAGTGGTATAGGTGAGCTATTAGAGATTCTTGGAAGTATAATCAATGGATTTGCTCTTCCCATGAAAGAGGAGCATAAGTTGTTCCTCGTTCGTGCGCTGATTCCACTTCATAAACCAAAGCCAGTTGGGTTGTATCATCAGCAACTATCTTACTGCATTACTCAGTTTGTTGAGAAAGATTATAAGTTGGCAGATACAGTTATAAGGGGTTTGTTGAAGTATTGGCCTGTTACTAATTGCCAGAAAGAGGTTCTTTTTCTTGGGGAGTTGGAAGAAGTATTAGAGGCAACGCAGGGTGCTGAATTTCAGCGCTGTATGGTTCCACTGTTTCGACAGATTGCTCGATGTCTCAATAGTCCTCATTTTCAGGTTTGCTAACTCAATTTGTCATCCTTTATACCCTTTAGATGTATGCATATAATGCCATTCTTGAATCTTGATATTATCTTTTTAGTGAGATTGTAATTGTGTGGAGACTTTGACTTGAGCATTTGTTTGTTCTTTTCCCTTGGTTGATCATGTTATTAAAAATTGCTATTCGGAAGACAGCTAGTGCAGAGCAATATTTGGTTATTGATCGTCATCCTCAGTTTGCTAGATTGCTAGTTATAGATTATACATTGCTTGGGAGTTGTACGCAATCGAACTTAGTGTAATGTTTTAATATCTTAAGTATATGATACTACCAACCCTGCTTCAGTTCAAAAGGAAGCTGTATAGAGAGAAACAGTTACTTTAGCTGAAGTTTGATCTCATGGTTTTTCTTTTTTTGTTCACATGGAATTGTTGCAAAAATTATAATGGGTAATTTATCACTTTTTTTTTTTTAATATTGGGGCTTTGGCTCACAAAGTAAGGCTAAACACAAATCCATGCTCTAATCTTCCATTTTCTCCTAGCATATGTTTCTTTTGGATTAAGACTGTAGCATTGTTGTTGTCGTTGTTGTTGTAGTCGTTCTTCTCTCCTCTTTTCATACCTTGGTGACAATGACTTTTTCCTTTTATTTTCTATTCTTTCTTCTAAAACGACACTATTTCTTGCATATCTCAAATATTAATATACCCAACGAACAACCTATGTTGAGACTATTTTATCTATTTCTATTCCTGTTCAGGTAAAATTTAGCAAAAAAAAGGAAATAATTTTTACTATTGCCAAATTGTGAATCCTTGTACTCAAGATCTTAGTTAGGACGGTGTTCTGACCCTAATATGACATTAGGAGTAACGCGGTGTCTCATATCAACAAAATACATGAAATACGTAGTGTATACTTGAAAGGTGGTTCCACACCCTATTCAATTCCCTTATCTGAGTTCATGTAACATAGCTGTAAAAAAGTAAGGTCATCAATTGCATAAGAGCTCCAAGTTAATTCTATCTTTGGATAGGATATTTAAGGTTCTCACGATTCAGATTACATTATATTTTCCAAGACAGGCAGAGTCTCAAAGCCTGAGGCGATAGATGACCTTTCCTCCTTTTCCAGAAGGTGTGACAAAGTAGATCATTACTTTTGATGGGTTATTAGCGGTGACTTGCACACATGTTATCGTATTTCCTTGTTTTTCAATGCACCTTATCGCATTTAAGTTTGAGGTGTTATTCACAAACACTTAGGCTGTTCCTGGTGTTCCAGTACTATTTTGCAAACTGTTAATCACTGTTGTGATGTTTCATTTGTGTCTGAAAACAAGTAACATTTTATACTCCCTCTTATAATCCTATTTTGATCAAATGTCCAATTTTTTTTTTTGCTATTTACCCTTCACTCTTATTTAGTATTTTATTCTTAATATGCAAGTTAAAACATAGTTAAGTAGGATTTGATTCGTCTTAATGTGAATTTTATTAATATAACTTTTTAAAATTATTAACCAACCACAATTAGAGATATGTAAGATTGAAATAGTGTATCGACAAGTATGCAAAATAAAATGAGATATTTGATTAGAATAGGAGGGAGTAGTTTATATCTGGTATCTTTATAAGCTGAGTTAAGCAAAAAACGTTTGTTGACCTCACTAAAGTTGAGAAAAAGGGAAAATCACAATTAAAAAGGTTTTTTCATTACTTACTGTAGCAAATGAAAAGGATTTTTTGGTCCTGGAAACTACTAACCTTTCCATTTTAGTATTGTAAAAATCTACTGGTTTATTCTTATAATAATTGGCTTTTTTCTGAGCTTTGATTAATGCATTGGCAAAAGAGATTCTTGCTGAATTTGTTTAGAATCATAAACATATGTTCTGAAATCACATTTGTTTTTTTGAGGTGTTTCTTCATAACCTATATTTTTTTCCTGAAAAAAGTAGTGATTGATTTTTTTAGCGTTTGATATGCATTTCAGAGGAAAGTATTTGTGTCGTCTGTTCATCTTTTTTCCCCTCAAAGATTTGCTGCATTGAATTTATTGAATTCCGTTTCAGCGAAGGTTGAGGCTGTCATATTTTGCTAGTCATTATGTTGACATGTTGTCACATTGATCGACTATCCTAAGCTCAATAGGTACTTGAAATTTTGAGTTATTGCCAGTCACTGGCCCATACATGGGCTATCCAAGTTCAACTGGTACTTGAATTCTTTTTTTTTTTTTTACATAATTGCCGGGCAATGGCTTACTGCATAGTCTGTTCAGTTGGTTCTTCGAGTTAATTGTCTCTGCAAATAACTGGTAAGCTGAATATGTAACTGTTATATTTGGTTTGGCCAAGCTGGTTTTAAATTTGGGGTGGTTGACCAGTTTTCATGTGTATTATGGGATGCCAAATGTGTTCTTTATAGAGAAGAAATCTGATGGTAGCAAGTACATTTTATGTCTAGCTGTGCTGATTTTTGTTTTTTTTTCTCTTTTGTTTTGAATCATATGGTGGTTGTGGCCCCTAAGATTAGTCTCCGTTTTGTCTCATTTGATTGTTGACATTATCGCAAGCCTTATATTATTGACGTTTATTAACCAATATTTTTTTACTAATATGAGCACACTATTGGCATTGCAGGTAGCTGAACGAGCCCTGTTCTTATGGAACAACGAGCATATAGTTAGCTTAATTGCGCAAAACCGAAATGTGATACTGCCCATCATTTTTGATGCATTGGAGAAGAACATTCAAAGTCATTGGAACCAAGCTGTTCACGGGCTCACTGTCAACGTCCGAAAAATGTTCCTTGAAATGGATGTACAGCTCTTCGAAGAGTGTCAGAAACAATACGAAGACAAAGTATCTCGAGCCAAAGACGTAGAAGAGCAGCGATTGTTGACGTGGAAGAGACTAGCGGAAGTGGCGGGTGAGGACATGCTTACTGCTTGAACGATTCGAATGTTGGTTAATTTCGTATCCAGCAGCATCAAGAAGCAAAAGCACCTTATGGATTTTTCTTATCTCCATTTTGGTGGTATTCTTTTTTCTTTCTTTTTATTTTCTTATCTCAAAATTTTTTGATCCTTTGATATATTTTTTTCCTTCTGACCACTGAAGATGTTGTGGAAATCAAATGAGTGATAAAAATGTAATTTATTTTGTATCAAAAAATTTGTCAGATGAAGAATGTATTGCCCATGTCTCTTCCTAAAAAGTGTATTTGATGTTCATTGCTAGATTAAATCCAAATTAGATTTATTTTTTGGTGATCAAGGCCTGATTTTGTACTTAATATAAACCAGGATGTTCTGTATTGTCTTGTCTAAGTTCAAGTGTTCAACTACTACTATTTGTTCATCTTTTGAGTTTTGTTTTTATAGAAAAGGAATTGTTGATACTCCTCTTTTTTTAATTACTTTTCTTCGATGATTATTATTATTATTATTATTATTATGAATTCTTTGTTTTAAGATCGTCTCATTAAGACTGTCTTTTCCTAGAGTAGCTTTTACTCTATTTGGAGAAGATAGGGAAGATGAAGATATGATGACAAGGAATTCAGAAAGATTTGGCGAGTGGGAGATTTCATTAGAGCTTTGATTCTATTTTGTGTCTTAAACCGTTCAAGTTTACTCATGTGTTTATTTAGATTAACGGTTCAATTTCGGATCTAATGTTTCGAGTTGGTTCAAAATTAGTTTTTGTGTCCACAATGATTTCTATATAATTTTAACTTTATTTTTAAGTTGAGTCAAGTTAGGTTCGATTACAAGGTCAGGTGAATATTAAGTCATTGGGTTAATTTAAACAACTCTACAATGTGTTTGGATTGAAGATATGGATATCCAAAGAAGAAAATCCAAACCACTCAAACTAAAAAATAATTTTTAAATCACAATTGACTTATCTTACATTTCTGTTTTGGGTCGAGTTTCACCACTTTCTTTATATCCTTCCACATCGTTTGTTCTCTTTTTAATATCAATCCCACAATTCAAATATTTCGTTTATTTCTTTTGATTCATCTAACTAAAAATAATATTTATCACAAAAAAAAATATATTAAATGATAAAAATCATCCCAAAACCACCCATCAATAAAAGACCAAAGTCAATATAACAAACTACCACTCCTTCGTTTCTATTTGATATTCCGAAAAAAATTGTTTAAACGATTAAAGCAATGTGAAATCTTTAAAACAAAAATGATGATAATGTAGATACTGAAAAATATATATGAACCACTAGCATAAATTTGACAATATTAAATGTGATGAGAAGGACTCAAATGGGTTAAAAGAATTTTTTCTTTTAAAAAAAACTAACACAATCTTATTATAAAGTAAACACAAATTCTTTCTTAATGAGAGACGATTTCTTTGAGAGAACATCTCTAATTGGGACGGTCTATTATATATTTTTTAAAATATTGTAAGTAGTATTAAGAATAAAGTAAGCATACATTTAAGATATTGAAAGTAGACATTAAGAATATGATAAGTAAGTATTAA
Organism: Amaranthus tricolor; assembly: GCF_026212465.1. Classification (NCBI taxonomy): domain Eukaryota; kingdom Viridiplantae; phylum Streptophyta; class Magnoliopsida; order Caryophyllales; family Amaranthaceae; genus Amaranthus; species Amaranthus tricolor. The sequence goes on along the minus strand of NC_080051.1, from coordinate 28,808,637 downwards.
AAATAATATAAATAGACATTAAAAATACAATAAATATGCATTAATCTTTAATAAATTGAGTTTAAAATATGTATTTGAGACAATAGCTGTAAAGTAAAATAATTAGAGTTGAATAGAAGGAGGACCTAAAAACACATAAGAAGCTTATAACTTAATTGAGTTTAGAGTAGTTGGCTAATCCAAATTGGAGCATTACCATTTACACAATTCCCTGCTTCACGTTATTTATCTTCAATCTTCAAACCTTCCTACTCCACTCTCTTCTTCCTTCTTTTCAAATTCGACTTAAACTGACACATAGGAGGAAGTTATTCAATCAAATTCTGGCTTTCGTATAACATCGACCATTATAGCCATTAGCCATGTCTAAGAAAGGAGGAGTTGGGCTTCAAAAGGATGCGCCTTGGAGGGCTTCTCAGGGAAAACCCATCCCCAAAATTCACCGTTCTCCTCTGCTTCGTGTTCCTCAGAACCCCTTTTCGGATTATGCTCTTTCTGTCATGAGGGTACTCTATTATCTTCTTTCTTTGCCTTTTACTTTCTGGGTTTTTTATGGAATTTTTAAAGATGTTTTTCTTTCTCAATTTATTTAAGGAGCGTTTGTTTTGGCGGATAATATTTTTCTTGGGATTGTTTTTTGTTCATCGAATCAATTTTCTGATGGAATAATTAATTTTGCTTTGTTGGTTTGATGGAAAACTGTGATGGGGATGGAAGGGTGGCGGATTCCACAAATGGAAGTAAATATTTGCAGGAACCCAATATTTTCATTTTGATTATCTTGTCAAACCAAACAAGGGAAATTAGGGAAATAATTTCCGGTATTATGTTGTACATGAAACCAAACACCCCCAAATTTCCACAACTTATATCATTTTTGATTAAGGAAGGTGAATGCAGGATCCAAACCCAGTGGGAAATGGGTTAGCGGTGGATGCTGTGTTAGAAGCAGCAGGACCAGATTGCATTGTTCCTGGTCAGGTTACCCCTGTCAAATTACTTGGTTTGAAGGTCTTCTTTCTATTCCTTCTCTGAATTTTCCGAACTTTTTAATGAAATTATATTGCTTGATTTAGCTGAGTACATTTCTTGATGATGATCAATGTTGGATATGATATGTCAATGCAATTCTTGGCTTATTTGGTAGGCTGTAACAATGGCCGGTATGGTAATGAGTTTATGGGTAGGTTGTAATAATGGCGGTTATGGTAATGAGTTTATGTGAAATGAGCTGTGTTACCCTTATGTTTTATGCAAAGAGTATGACACATGAAACTATGGAAGGAATACTGGGAAAATCTTCTTTCCTTCTTTCTTGTGTAGTGCTATGTGAGAATGGTTGTCAAGAGTTGTTATATGTATGACTTTTACTGGATGAACCAATACCAATAAACTTTAAAAAAGTTGCCAAGTTGCCTTGAAATCGTAATTAAAGAAGTTGTGTGTTAACTTGAGTTTGACAAACATTTAAACATGATAATATATATTTTTTTTATCAAAATTGTTATTTGCACTCTAGTTCCTCTCTTATTAGTGTTAAATAGAGCAGCTCTCAAGTCGCTCTTAGGCAAGAGCCACTTATTGAATCGGGGCAATGAAGTATTGTTGATTGTATGCACTTTATTTTATCTCTATATTGTATATTGTTTAGTAGGAGGCTCCCAAGATGGTTTATTTTGGTGGTATAGTCTTCTTTTCTAGCCAGAGTTTAAGGAGAAGAATGGCTTTCAAATTAAAAAAAAGAAAAATTTAGTTTTAGTTGTTTAGGCCTTAGGGGCATGATGTCCCTTATTTCACAATGCCAAAAATTAATAGTTCTTTTGTTTCAATGGAAGAGTTCTAACTTGCTATGACCCTATCTTCTAGTGTCAGTAAGATCTCATATTGTGAAGGCAGTGACATTCATCTCCCATCCAACCTATCAGATTGTTAACTTATTTTCTATTATAGTAGTGTCAAGCTTGTCTTTCTCACAAAACACTGGTAGCCAAGAATTTTTCATTTTCGTAAATAATAGTTTCAGTGCTATACTTGTTTTGAATTGTTGTTCCGTCTGTTTATGTTCAACAGTAATCTTATTCTTGATTGGGATCATCATTTTTAAGGTTGGCGCCTATGCTGATTCTGATGTAATGAATTGCAAAGGAACTTCCCGTTGAATTGTGATGATAATCTCACAATACAGTTTGATATGATTTGATTTGACGGATTTCATTTTAAATTCTTCCCTTGTGGCCTGTGTTTTGTCGCTGCTTGATTGTATCTTTTCCCTCTTTGCTTGCTTCATGTTCTGCTGCTTACCAGTCTCTTCATGGTCTATTTCTCTGAGGTTTTTGACACATGCATATGGGTGAGGGGCTTTGTGTTAATTAGCTCCTCCTTTAATGGTTGAATTGCAGCAAGTTACCCTCTGAGCTGTCTTCTTCCTTGCTATTGAAGTAGCTAATTTATTTGTTATTTTATTCGAAATATCTGGTTAAAGGTTACAATGACCGAAATTTCATTTTCCGGTGTTAACTTTTCCTGTCATTACTCATACATAAATGTTGTCTCTTGATGTCATTGGCTTTCTAGTTTTTGTTCATCTGTCTTGCATTTTTCTGTATGTTCAGGTGTGGCCTATAGAAGTTGACTTGAAGTTTATGGAGCCTGTTGGACGGGAGCTCAAAAATATTGGAAAGGTAAAACTCGGAGACATTTCTTTATTTCGGCTTCGCTATTCTTTATGTTTTATGAAGGCAATTTATTGAAGTTTGTTGTCTCATAGTTGTGTATTATATCTTGCATAACTACATCCAAATTCCTTTTAAGCTTTTATCAAGTGCTTCCTCTGTTCGGTTGTCCATGTTACTGTAGCTTCCATAGTTAAGGAGGATGATTAAAAGATGTTGTAATTATAACGTGTTGGACAAGAGTTTGAAGAGAGAAGGAAATGCAAGAGAAATGTGTGTCCAATGAGTAGCTGGAGGGGTAAGAATGTGCAGAAAGCGTAAGACATTAAGGAAAAGATTCCAAAGTTAACAAGCAAAAAGAATAGTATAATATTAGAAAGATGGACAAACAAAAAGAAGCAATGGGAATATTATGAAATGATTTACTTCGCATTCTATAACTCTGCAAGTTCACAGTACGACAGGAAGATTTGGTTGTTACTTTTTAGAGACGATGTGTATAAGGGAACATGTTTTGTTCCTAATTTTTCTCGAAATATGGATTTAATATCAAATGAGGCATAACTTTTGGTTGTCAAGATCATCTGATCTTTAATTGAGTAGAACGAAACTACTGATTTATTGGGTATTTGGGTTTGATTAATTCACCTCCTGAGATCGTTTTCTTACTTTTACTGTTGGTTGGCCTGGGTAGTTATCAACATGCTGTCTGTTATGCAAAGTACTGCGTATGTGGCTCCACTCTTTGCCATTGGTGGAATAGCTTTAGTCCAAAGGGCTTGTATTTTTTGTACCTAACTAAGGGTTAAAATTGGCATTTCCGTGTGCTTTGCTTGGCATGATTATGAATTACCCTCAAAAATACGTGGGGGAGAGAGATTATTGCTAGTTGAATCTTCTGATTTTTCCACTTTATAAGATTGACCTAGGTTTTTGGTTTATACTTGCCAATACGATAAGAAATTGACAGAAGATGTTGCTTTGCAATCTTCGTTTGACTATTATGGAGCTACAACCATCATTTTCTTCCTTTACTAAAAGTCAAAATTTTTACTGTCGGTTCGATTGTGGAGGAAGGAAGTGAAGTGAAGGGAAAGTGCATGATGGGGAAGAGTTGGATTCATAATTGAAAATTCTTTGCATCTTTCTGGACCTGTATGGATAATTTGCTAACATCGAATCCTCCTAACCATCCAAACCTCCTTAACTTTGCTAACTGTGAATCCCGTCAGCTTTTTAAATAAAATAGAAACCGTAGCTTCTGATTTCACGATCAACAGGAAGAACAATGAGCACGTAATCCCATCAAGGTGTAGGCGACTGCATAAGGCCAATCAATTATTTATTGAATCATCATCATCATTCTACCCGATATATTCCGTTCATAGGAGCAATTATATATTGAATGGTATAGGGAAACATGATTTATGCAATTATTTCTTGATTTTGGCTGAAATTTCTCGATTTTTTTATAATTGTGGGTGCAGTTCATGGATTCAGCCGTGGATTTGATGAACAAGTCCTTCATTGACCGTTGATAACTATTCCATTGTGAGAAGCTCATCCTCAAAATGGCTGTTTCGTGGTGCATGCACATTGCTATTGCATATCTTACAAGGCTGCTGTTGTATTTACAAAGGCATTTTTTCATACTGTTTTTTTAAGACATTTTCCATGGAATTTTTTCAGCGTTCCATGACATATTGACATTGATGTAACATATGCCTATTAGGAGTTAGAATGATGGAATGTTAAACATAATTAATCCAGACATTTTAAACAAACTGTATACAATTTCGACGTGTACTAAGAGTATATGCGCGATATAGCTCCAATCACAATGCTTTTGGCTTGAGTCATGCCATTGAATGCGTCGAGCTGTCGACAATAATGCAAACTATGTGCATTTGCAGCTATTGTAATGGGCTCCTGCTCAACTCAATGCGTATCGACTAATCACATAATTTAGCTATCAAAATTTGAATCTTCAGAGCTCCCTTTACTGTATTAAGATGAGAGTTGAGAGAGGATTGTGCTGCTTAAATTAGAGTTTTAATATTCATGGGGTTGTAGACTGGACCCACAAGCATAATATTAGACTATTTTGTTGCACTTTGTTCTTACTCTGTAAACCTCTCAAGGAAATCATCCATTTTAGGACTATTCAACACACATGCTTGGCTGTGGAGTTTTCGACAAATAGATTCTCTTAAAAAGAGATGTGCCTTGTTGATATGGTTACAATCAATACATTCCTATAAGAATTATTTACGGATTTTAACGTGGACGGAATCTTAGAAGTAGGAGTAATGATGAGGTAGATAGTGAAAAATGTAATTTTATTGATTAATAAAATCAATGGAGAAAATATGTAGACCATAACATAAGAAAATAGTGAATTGAAAATGAGGCAAAGGGAATTGGAATTTTCCAATCAATTTTGAAGTTAGAACTTAGAGTGGGTTTGGCGTAACATTTCAAGTGGTGCTTAAGCGGTTTATTTTGGATAAACTGCTACTTAATAAAAAAATATTAGTGTTCCATAAAATAGTGTTTTGCAGTTTGATAATTGTTTACAAAATGTTGATAATTAGCTTGAAGTAGCCGTGTAAAACAAAGTACTGCTTGGTTTTATGAGAGCAAAAAGCAATTTTATTTTGTAGCTTTTTTAAAGGTTTGTAGCCACCTTTGCGTTTTGACTTGAAATCTATTGCGTTGCATTTTAAAATAATTGGGTCTTTTTTTATGGAATATGTCAAAAAATTCTCTACGTATTGATTTTTTTCATGATTATTTAGTATTTTGAATTTGTAATCGTGTCATTTTTATGTAATTTTTCTTATGACTAATGTTCAATTCATTTTGCTATATTACTATTGAAATTTGATTAATAAATTAGATCAAATAATTAAAAACTTGAAGTATTTAAAATTAGTTAAAACAACATATTATATTCTGACAGCTATTTCTGTCGACAATAATACTTTAAATAATAAGTTAAACAACTAGTGCTACTCACAGCTAAACATGTCTAGCTATTGCTGTTCACAGCTACGTAGATTGCTAACAATTACTTTAGTCCAAAAAGTCCTTAAAACTAGCCGAAAATCAGGGAGAAGTTGTTTCCAAAATGTATGTCATAGAAGGTTAATGTTGGGAATGATATACAAATAAAGGAATGACAAAATTAACAAAAGAAATACAAGGATGTAAGCTGGGGGAGAAAATGATGAAGAAGTGCCTCCATAATCATAATCATAATCATTTGTATCTAATTCTGATTTATCGCCCGGTCCTGCTGTCCACTTCCCCAAGTTGTGTCTCCTATACGTATATATAAACAACACGTACTTTAACTATCTTTGCAAATTGATTGGAACGGAGAAAGTATTATTTTTTATGAAAATCCGAAAATACATACCTATCTCCGAGAACGCCAGCGTACATGACGAGTTGATCAATGAAGGAAGCTGATTTAGGTTCGACACTATAAGCTTTCTCATATTTGACCTCAACTCCTGCTCCTGATGCCACAAAATATGCACCATTCACCATTTCATCTCCTTCCGATCTCCAATTCCATCCTTTCCAATCCTTCTCATTGCTATCCACCCTCTTTGTCACCTGTTTTTTTATAAGTGAATCAGTATAAATATCAGAGGTGAATCCAAAATATTGATATAAAGCGAAAAATGAACACTAATTTATAAATAATGTGACATGAATTGGAACTTTTAATCGAATCACCTAGGATTCCTATGACAAACATGTCATGCCTTTATTTGTAAAAGAAACATAGTGAATCAACCATCAATCACTTTATTTACATAAATATAAATAATGAGATAGTAGAGATACTCTCACAGTTTCTAAAAATTAATACAGTTATATATTGCACAAAAGATTAAGAAATAGTTGGATCACTTAAACTATGTGGATATTAGTAAAGGATAGTTCATATGTGTGAATGGAAATAAAAAAAAGTGGTGGGGACATTTCCATAAAATGAAATTATAGTAAAGTAAAAGGACAGACTAAAAAGAAAAGTATGACAATCTCTTATAATTAACAGAGTTGAGGGATAGTATGAGCATTATTACCTCTTTGGCAAAAGGATTATAAGGAGCAATGTAACGATTTCCTTGGCTATTAATGGTGGGATTGCTACTTCCTCCAATTGCATACATCTCCCATTGTAAGAAGTAATTGTTTACAACATGTATATACCCTTTCCTACATCTTGGCATCCTTTGTATTAACTTGGGCCCAAATTGGTTGAATGCAATTGTCACCTGTTCATTTATTTCTAATTTAAGTCACTAATATGATTACTTGAGAGTGAAAGTACTTAAATTTATACCAATGCTTTATTTGGGTTAAAGAAATGCAAGAAATGGATGGAGGGAACTTTTTATTTCTTTATCCAAACAGAGTCTAAGTGACACACCTGCATTCCTGTATCGGGCTCATATGTATCACTATGGCCGAGAAGCATGACCTCATTATGGTGGGAGAAATGGTTGTTGGACACAGTGATCCCAGTCGAGCCCATTATGATATCGATAAGCCCATCTTTACAATGGGACAATGAGCAATGATCAATCCAAAGATCCTTGGATCCAAATATGGAGATTCCATCCCCATCTGATAAACCCCGAAGACCATAATGGGTCGGGCTAGATCTGACCATGGTATTACCAGATTGATAGCAATGGTGGATGTGGATGTTATGGATTATCACATTGCTTATGAATTGTAAGGTTATGCATCCTCCTCCGGTTATATGCACATCCGCTCCTCGTCCGTCTATTGTCTTGTAACTATTGAAAATTAGCTCCTGCAACATATTGCTCAACTAATAAATTACTAATGAAATTATGATAAATATAATAGATTCACCAATATGGTTAACGCGTTAGGATATATTGTACATTGTCTTTCGCAATATTATTATTATAAGTATAAAGTTGCATACCTCAGAAAGGTGAATAATCATGTTGGAAGCAAAGATGATCCAAAGAGGCTCAGTTTGAATAACAGCATAGCGAAGTGTACCGGGTTTAGGATTGACAGGATCGTGATCAGAAGGATCCGTGACTATATAAAATTCACCACCTTTTCCGCCTAGAGCATATTGCCCAAATCCAATGCCACAATCCGCCAATCTTTGTCGATTATTTTCCCAATTCGGATCACATCTCCAACAATCGTCGATTGGATTACCAGTTGCACAGTTTGGAACTTGGTCTTCACTTAGATGTCTTCTTGTTATAGAAGCATTCACCTTTCTGCATTTATATTTTTACTCGAATAAGATATACTAAAAAAAAAAAGGAAAGATGACTGTGAATAGTATAATATTTTGTTGATTATACTACAATAATATTAATTTCAACTTGCGCGATTATTTTTCTATAATAATACCTACTTTATTTCAATTTAGTTCAACTCTATTCAATTTACATCATTTATACTCTTATATTTTATCATTACTTTATTCTTTAAATTTCCTTAATTTTCTATAAATTCATCTTTACACATTTCACATGGAATTTAAATTACTATGTTTATCATTTTGAGCTTACTACATAAATATATTGAAACCCAATTCACATTTAGGGATAGTATCCGGTTCATTGATCACTAACTTAGTAACTTGACCCACTCACATTTTGGTACAGTATCGACCCGACTAAACTCGGACTGTTGGTAGTGTGCACCGCTTTTCATAATTGTGTTCATTTTTTCTTCACTTGTTTGACTTTTGGTATGTAATTTTAGACAAATATCTCATTTCAGGGCCTACATCAATTATTATTCGGAAATTTATTAATGGTAATTTGTATCTTTAAGCTAAAGATTAGACGTGACTCTTGGATAATTATTTTTAAAAAGTTGTCTCATAAATCATCAAACTAAATATATAATCCAATAGAATCAGAATGCGTATAATACACTCCTAAAACAAATTTCTAATTTATCTCAAAAAAAATTACTAATTCATATAAATTTTTCTAATTAGACAATAAAATTAGTAATTATTTGAAATTTCATTTAAATATTCTCTAATTATTATTATATTTTTATGTTTTAAAAGATATTTTCTATTAAATTTATTGTCTAAACTTATAGGTTTAAGTGCATAGGTTAGAAAAGGCAAAACTTAAAATAAAGAAAGTTAGATTAATGCTCATTAAATCTCGTTTTTATAAGTAAATAAACTAATAAAGCTTAACAAAATTTTGAGACTCATTTCAAATGTAACTCTACATTATATAGCACTTGAGTAACGTTTCAAAGTAACTCGAGCATTATAACATTTAAGTTCATTAATATTTTAGTATTATATACTTTCTCCATTCTAAAATACTCGCATCCGATTATGATATAATATAAGACATTGTTACTATTAAAAACAAGTGAAGTATAATGGATTAGAGGTACTACAATCCATTTTAAATTGTAACATTAACAACAACAATAATAATAATAATAATAATAATAATAATAATAATAACATCTTAATAGTAATTTTAAGGTGTCTATGATTACCCACATATGAGTTGTTCTATCCAATGAAAGAAAAGAGGATATGCCACTTTATAAGCTTAAAGTAACTTGTAACACTCTAAATTGATTTTAGTAGTAAATCGTCTTTAAATTTGTATATAAATTACCTTTTCTTCTTCTTATTTGAATTGCTCAAACTCGTTTTCTAAATTCTAACGAATAATAATAATAATAGCTAGCTATATCTCGATTCTGGTGCTTAATTAGGATTTACACTGCTCAAAGAAAGAGATATGGAAGTAGGGTTGCAAGCTCCCATTCCAATAACAAAGCTACCACCTTTTTCAAATTTTAATTTTATTTTTGACTTGGAATCATGCATGATGCATTAAAAGACCAGATACTCTTATCCCTATTCTATTATCCTAAACAAAAAGTAAAGGTAAAACTATTTATTAAGATTATATATAATTAAATACTACTTTTACTATTACAACCAAAAAGTGAAAAAATGTATCCAATGGTAAACTTTTGAGATAATGTATTGATTAACAAGATTTAGTGATATATTTCTGTACCATTTAATTTTAGAAATACGTTAGAGAATATAAAAAATAAAAGTAATTAAGTTATATTGAGACACATTAAAATAAAAAATAATACAATTAAGTGAAATTAAAAAAAAAGGTTCAATTAATTGTGTTTTAATGTCATTATTCTTAAATTATTATCCTAATATTTCAATCTTAATTTATTTAATATGTCTTAATATTCAAATATTTTAGTGACATTTGATAAATGTCACGATATTGATAATTAAATATCACAATTGGCTCTATTATTTGTAGTGTGAGACAAAAATAATATAACATTTTAAAATTTTAATGACACTAATTTATTTTTTTTTAAAAAAGGACATATTTTTCATAAACTTTTTATGAATATTAATATTTCCTTTTGGTTCATTATCTTGTTATACATTCGATTTTTTTATAAAAAATATTAGTGGCTTAAGAATAATTATTTGTTGTAGCTTCTCAATAACGAGTTATGAAAAGATTGAAAACATAAGAGCAAGGAGTACTAGAGTTGGACATTGGTTCCTTAAAATTTGAATAACTACAAAAGAAATGCATTAACCCGAATAAAAGAAATGATGAAAATATAGGATTGAAACTAATAAAAGAAATGCAATGTAAGTAAATATCGACGTTAAACCTGTGAAGTTGGTTCGCTATGGCTTCTGGGTCAGGGTGTTGTCCAGGAAGAATGAGCGCAGAATCAGTAACTTCAAAAATGATGAATAATACCACAATGCAGCTTCTTACAACCATTTTTGAGAGCTTAATTAAATAAATCTTTTAAGGATTTGAATTGGGAGTTTCAGATTTTAGTGGATAAGTCAAAAAGATTAGTAAGTGAGGAGTGAGGAGTGAGGAGTGAGCAGTGAGCAGTGAGCATGAGGAGTGAGTGAGCTGCTCGATAGCCTGCACTACACACTTGGGCAGTGTGACTTTAGTATGTCTATTTGTCTATATTTATAATCATTTTTGCTTTTGGACCCTTTTTTCTTCATTTCACTTCATAGAGCGGTTAAAATTAGGTACATAGCTGAGAATTGAATACAAATTCTTTTCTCATGTTTTATTCATCAATCAAAACATGATTTAATTTAGATCAATTCAATTTTAGTAGTTATAGTGATAGTATCAATTTAGTATTTGGCACTGGTTAGGGTTCAGAAGAGAAAGTTAGCGGACTGACTTTATACGTACTCCCTCCAAGAAAAGGGCAAAGAGAAATGCGCGTACTCAAATAATTCTTATCCTGCAAAAGTGAAAGATGAGTCATGAGTGGTATGAAGACACCTCCAACTAACAAAAAACATTAAAATTATAACTGAGGTATGATAATAAGAATAAATTAAAATGAATAGCACATAATAAAGTGACTAAATAACTGAAAAGTAACTAAGGTAATTAAATAACTAATAAAACTTAAAGGTACATGTTAATTAGACTAATGGATACAGATACACAATTACTGGACTAATGGATCAGCACGTTGCATGTAAAGATGCAAAATTTTAAAAATTTATTTATTTATATATTTTTGAAAATTATTTAGGGTCTAAAATAGAATTAAGTAGTTAATGAAAGAAGTTCAATTCTACAAAGATTCCTAAGCAAATGCTTGTAAAAAATGATGTATGTGCCTGCTTATTGGGTGCTAGAATACTAGTGTTGTTCCACTTTTTTGAGCCTTTTTTGGCTTGGATTATGGATGTTATTCAACCTTTTTTAAAGTTTACATGAAGATGGGTCTTAGTGATCCTTCAAGAGTTTTTTTAACATCACTTTTATTTCATGACCATTATTAATATGGAAAATATTTATGAAATTATCTTTTACAATAAAGAAAAAGTTTAGTATGTGGTTTGATAGTAATTAAAGATAACATGTAGACTAAACGTCTAAACCATACAAATTAATAAGCAATTTAAATTGTTTACTTATAATGTATGTACAAGTTGGTAACATTGATAATAGACTTCAAGTACTTGCAAAAGACAAATATATATTTTTCTATTCATTTAAGTTTATTATTGAAAATAATATTTAAATTCATAACTCATTATCTTTAATAACAAATTTAAAGGGATAAATTAATACTTTTGAGAGAAATATAATATGTTTATCCCATATTATTATCAATTTGAATATCTTGCCTAAACATTACTCTCTTAGTGGTCCATAGACTATAATACATTTTATTTTAGGTTATCCTTTTAACATTACTACTTTATATATAAAGTACTATTTTGGATCATTGTCTTATTGATTTTTAATTCTTATCCACACATTTATTTCTTATTTTTCAATATTTTTAATCATATTCAATGGCCACTGTAGTTAGTTCGTAAATCAAACTATTTACTTATTGCTCTAATATACTCTAATTCTCAATTTTAAAGTGTTGATTGTGGTACACTCGTGATATTTTGGTCTTTAAAATCTAAGAGAGCTTAAATATCTTTTTTAAGTTGTATTCTTAGTCTTACCATTCATTTAAGGAAAAATAAATATTAATAGTGTCATATTTGTCTTTTATTTATTTATTGTTAGCGAAAATAATCATTCTTTTTTATTACTTTTTAATTATTCAATAATTGATGTGGATTGTGACCTGTTTAATAGGTTGTTTCCTATTTTTTTAAAAAGTGAACACTCCGTTTGTTATAATTGTTCAACATTTGCTATGACCGTGGCATTTGTTTTTATGAAACAAGGTTATTATGATGAATAATAACAACGTAAATTTAACAAAAATTTTAATTTTTTATCTAACAAGTGGAAAAAATAAAGGTTCAAGGTCATCATATAGATTAAAAAACATTTACCACGTAAAAAAATAAAAATTCAAAACTATGACATAAAATTTTTTTAAAATATAAATATAAAAATAAAAATATTGAGAAGCTCATTAAACGAAAAAGAGAAAAAAATTAGGAGTTAGAACACTCCGTTTGTTATAAGTAGGTAGAGCGAGTATGAAGTCTCAAGTACTTGTAATTGGTTGAGGTGTTTCCCACCACATATCCTTAAACTTCGAATTGGTGGTCGCAACTGGCAAGGCTAATTGTTTCACATCTTTTCTGTGGTTCCCTCGTTTACTTAAGGTCGGGATTGAAAATAAGTGTTCCTCTATTTTATATTTGATTTTTCATAAACAATATTTAGTTTAAGTAGAAAGAAATTTGTTAATAATTTTGTTTACTTCTTCTGCTTCTATTTAATGTCAAATCTTATTGGATTTGTTTTGACATATAAATTTTTATTATATATTTTTAATGAAACGTATCGATAGATATTGACATATGCTTTGAAGACTATAAAAAAACAAATCAGAACATTAAATAGAAACAGAGGGATTAATTCATTTTAAATAATAGAATTCCATTGTAAAATTATATATTAAAGAATTTGAGAATAATATGGTTGAAATATTTACTCTCAAATCTTCAACTATAACTACTAAAACTAAGTGTAAAATTGACTTATATCCAAATTTAAATTTTTTCGTTTGGCAAACACAAATTCTAAACTAATTTTAAATTTTCAAATGACATTATAAATTTAGTTGAAATATAAATGTTTATCATCTCTTTATATAGTCTCATGGTCTAGATGAAAAGTGATCATACATAGTCCTTTTATTCACCTTAAACACTTTCAAGGGCTTGTATTGTTAATGTATACGCCTATACCCATCATATTATAATTAACTTTTACTACAACATAATATATTTCTAGTGAGAAATATTTAGAATAATCTAATTTAAATGTTGTTACTTTAAATTTCTAATACTATATATAGTGAATATAATAATATTTATTAGACTTTTTAACATCGTAATAAAAATCATAATAAAATTTTTTATGACATAAGATTTAATAACAAAAATATATTTATATTTGGCAATAAATGACCATCCTCTTGGAATCTATGAGCAACAAAAGTTTGGATGAAGTCGATTATCAAGTGAACATGTAACTCCTATTCGCATTGGAGATACATGTCATTATAAGAAACGAATTTATCGAAACGTTTTTTCAATAAAAGACCTTATAAGTTATAACTACCAAAAGAATTTGTTTATTCTCTCTCGTGGAGTAAAATGAAACTTTATGACACTTCCATCATTATAATTATTTTACAATATTTATCTTTTTAATTAATCATAATTAATTTGCTACATCTTCACTTTTACAAGCATATTCCAATGTAAAAAAACAAAAATAACCCTACTTCTTAGAAATCAAAACACCAACCTAAAAGTTAAAACCCTACTTCTTAGAAACCATTTCTTTTTCTGTCTTGATATCAAATACAAAAATAACCCTACTTCATAGAAACCAAAACACCAATCTAAAAGTTAAAATCCCTTCCATACCACCAAATAATGGATGACATATTTGGTTCCTTATTGCCATCACCAATGTAAAAAACATATATCTAATTAATAATGATAGATTTTCATGATCATTTTTAACCATTAAACTTCTAGATTTGAAAATATTTTAGATCAACAAAGATGCACTATGTGAGGGGATCAAGAGATATGACCTCAAATTATTTTAAAAAATTTCGCTGTTGCCTTTTATTTCCGAATCTTCAATTTCTTATCATATTTTCTTAGCGGACAGCTAGTGATTTTCTATCAGGACTTATGTGAAAAGTAATCAAAATTTTAATTTTGAAATTTAATTAAAAAAATTCGACCAAATAAACTAATTTATGATTGAATGCTATTTATTTATTTATTTATTTATTTTTACTTTGTAAATTAGTCCATAGTCCATACCAACAATTTCAAAACATACTTCTACTTGAGAATAAGGAAAAACTAGGATGGAAGTAATATCTTACCACAAATCAAAGCAAAGTCATTTAGCATTATTCCACCTAGTAAAGACCTCTAACCAAAACACATATATATTATATATATTATTAGTTAAATCAAAGCACATGTACGTTATAAGTACTCATCCTTTGTGCTTTCTTTGCTAGGATTGCAATTTAATTGCTTTTATCCCAACAAAGATCTTCATTTAGAGGAGGCTTCTTCCACCAAAAAGATGATTAAAATTGTGCAATGAAGCTTCTTCTTGCAAAAAGATCAAAACAAACTAGCAAGTACAGAAGATAATCTCTAACTCTATAAATAAGCTCCAACAAACCATCAAATACACACATTAAACTTTTTAACTAATTATATATTTAATATATTCTGATAGAATTTTTTTAATTATTTTATTAGTAATTTATCATCTAAGAAAATGGCAAGCAATGCGTTGGCTCACTCTGGTGCAACTGTTGTCTCAAACAAGGGCTTTACTGGTGTATTACCAGTTGGGTTGGGCCCACCTTTTGCATTGTCCACAACACCACCAAAAAGGGCTTCTTTAAGGCCTTTGGGCCTGGTGGTCAAAGCCCAGCAAGGTGGTGGTTCCATAGTTGACCCGATGGATCCAAGGGCAGGTGAACTGTTTCACAAGAAGGTTGCCCTTATTGATACATCTCCTTATGGTGATTACTCCACCTCTTCTTTTTTCATTTACTCTTTTGTTCATGACTCTATTTTTACAAACTTGAAGTTCACTCGGGGCCGGCTAGGCACGGTGAGTTGAGAGGTTTGGGGGCAACACATTAATTATATATATTCCTAATTACTAAATATAAAATTATAGATTTCTAACTATAAAATATTAAAGTATTCATGGACTTCGGCCACAGATCCTTTTTATCCCTTTAGAGGGTCAGCCATGAGTTCACTAGCTTACTAAACAAGAATAACAAGAATATAAGAATATAAGAAAACATAATACATACCTAACAAAATTAATACATTAATAATCCATCTTATACTATTCAATAACTACCATAATCAATTATGTAGTTATTTTTATACATATTCATGGCCTCTATTTATTCTTGTCTATTGTCATTTGTTCCTAAAAATTTGATTTTTCCAACAAAAAATGAATTACCCGATCATAATTAACATTAACAATTTGCTAATTAAGTTTTTTACTTGAATTTTGTTGTCAAAAAGTAAAAGTATTTAGAATTAGTATACTTAATGTTTATATGCAGTGCGCACTCCTTGGAGCACAAATGAGGATGAGCACGAAATCAGGATGTGGTTCGACATGCCAGGATTAGCAGCCGAAAACATAGATGTAAATGTGGTTGATAATCTGTTGGTAATCAAGGGAGAAGGTGGAACTGATGCATTCGGGAAAAAGATCTTTAACCCTTACGACAGTAGCGTTCAGTTGCCATTCAACTCGTGGAAAGAAGAGATAACAGCCATGTTTAAGAATGGTGTTCTTTACATTACTGTGCCTAAGATCACCAAATTTGAGCACAAAATTATCCATATTCCTGTCAGATCTGCTTAAACACTTTACAAATCAATTAATATTTCCCTAATTGGGTGAATGTGGGTTATTCTGAATCAATTACATCCTAAATTAGAAGTTATTACCAAATAATACTTTATTTAAGACACAACTGATTTTCTGTGGTTGTGCAGTGATGTAATGATGAAAATTCTATTTTGCTATACTTTATATGAATCTTAATTTATTGTTTGAAAAATGATGATTTCATTTGAAAATATAAATTTAACTCGAATTTAATATTTGACAAATAAAAAATTTACTTTTTGATTTAAGTCAAATTCACCATTATTATAAAAGTGATATAAGTCTTGACTTTTTTACTGGAGTGTCTATAGGTAAATCACAAAGTATATACATATGACATTGGGATATTTTATCTTTAAATCGGAAGGATTTTTTCACAATTTTTTCTTTTGTTGAAAATGTTGAGGCATATTTGAACTTTGATTTTTTTTATTATAGGAGAACTAAGTGAGATTCAATTTTATAATGATAAAATATACTAATAAAGAAACAATTTGGTATACATGTCACATTCTTATTAAAATATTTTCCGCCTATTATTTATCATTAGCATAGAAAATTTTGATACTTGACTTCATATTTAAGAAAACAATTAGCACATTAAGACTTGTAATATTTGTTGATTGGCCAACAATATATGTGATCTATTGATACACTATATTTCCTTATGTAAACCTATAATTTTTTTTATCCCAAATCATAAAGAAAATTAAAACTTGGTTCATTAAACAGTTATCAAAACTGAAGTGGTCCAACCAAAAAAATGACAAAAATAAAAAAAAATACTAATTAAGAAACGATATGGGATACGTGTCACACTCTCATTAAAAATTTTTCAGCCTATTTTTTATCATTGACATTAAATTTTTTTTGATATTTAACTTCACACTTAAAAAAACAATTAACAAATTAAGACATGTAATATTTGTTGATTAGCTATAAATATATGTGATCTATTGATACACTATATTTTCTTATGTAAACTTATAATTTTTTCTTTTATCTTAAATCATAAAAATAATTAAAACTTGATTCATTAAACCGTTAACAAAACTGAAATAATTCAACAAAAAAAGACAAAAATAAAATATTAATTTTCTATTTTCATTTACACAATTAAGTCTTAAGCTCAAAAATTATATTATAATAGTATTTTATATTCAGTTTATTTTTTTATGATTCATTTAAAATTTTTTAGTATTTCTTTTTGAAGAGATTAGTTATTAATCATATATCATAAAATTCTATAAATTAAGTTAAAATCTAATATATTAATGAAAAATCTATAATCCTTCGATGATGGATCATAAAATTTCTTGATATTAAATAGAGTAATCTATTGCATGTTAATATTGTAGTAATTTAAATTTAAATCTATTGACGGACATTTATTGACTTACTAAATTTTTGTTGATTGATAGTATTCTTTTTCTATTTTTTCACATATATGTTTTAATATAATTGTATAACAAATTATTTCTTCACTTTGATAATTATATTATTAAAACAAATACAAAGATTTAACACATATTCTTGTATGAGACGATATTACCGTGAGACATTCCTCATATTTGAGGCAATTCATGTTTTGAGGAGACGAATGGAGAAATATAGGGAGCGAAAGAAAGATCTACATATGGTGTTCATTAACTTAAAGAAAGCGTATGATAGCATACCACGACGTGTCATTTGGGATAGCCTCAAGGCTAGAGGTATTTCTTCAGTGTACATTGAGGCTATACGGGATAAGTATGACAGAGTTTCGACTAACAATCAAACACCGGTGGGGATAACGAAGCTTTTTCTGGTTAAAGTGGGAATACATTAGGGATCAGCTCTAAGCCCTTTCATTTTTACTGTCATAATGGAAGAGATTTCAAAATCTATTTAGGAGACGGTACCGTGGTGCATGATATTCGCTGACGACATAATGCTGGTAGCAGAGACTAGAGAGGAGGTTAGCAATAAATTGGATGAGTGGAGGGAAGCTCTAGAAGGTAAAGGGCTGCGCATTAGTCGTACGAAGATCGAGTTTTTGCGCTGCGACTTTAGCGGGTCACCACCGGTAGGTGTACCAAAGGTGACCATAGACGAAACAGTTGTTAAAAGCACAACCAAGTATAAGTATTTGGGATCAATCATTCAAAAGGATGGGGAGATTGACGGGGATGTAAATCATCGTATACGGGCAGGTTGGCTCAAGTGGCGAGCAGCCACCGCAGTGCTATGTGATAGGAAATTCCCAAGCAACTTAAAAGGAAAATTCTACCGGGCGGCAATCAGACCTGCTCTGCTATATGGGACCGAATGTTGGCTTGTAAAGAAGATTTTCGAACATAAGATGAAAGTTACAGAGATGCGTATGCTAAGGTGGATGTGTGGGAACATCGAATTAGGAACCAAGAGTTTAGAGACAAACTAGGGGTAACCCCTATATTTGGAAAAATGCGCGAAAATAGATTGAAGTGGTTTGGACATGTGCAGAGAAAGACTTTCGACGCCCCTGTGAGGAGGGTAGAAAGCATTATAGTAGAGGGTAAGAGGAGTCGAGGAAGACCCAGGAGAACTTGGGATGAGAAAATAAGAGTTGACTTGCATGAGTTGAACCTCTCTGCGGACCTGACTAGGGATAGGAGTAGTTGGAGACGCCATATCCAAGTATTAGATTACTGATGTCCTCTTAGTGTACCTTTTAGTGTCCTTAATCTCTTGCTTTTCTCGTTTCTTTTCTTTTAGTTCTTTGTTTTCTTTTTGTAATGGATTCTTCTTTTATTTATTTATAAGCCTTTAAATTATCTTTCACGTATATCATCATAAAGAGTTGAATGTGATCAATTTTGCCATGAGTTATAATTTGTAATTGTTATCAATTTAATGAATTAAAATCTTATTTTTAATTGAGTTGTCTTATAATAATAACCAAAATTAAAAATTTTCAAATATAAATCCTACCTTCTTAAAATTTAATCTAATTTTTTCCATTTGAAAATCATATATTCAGATGTGGCATTATGTAGTCATATCCTTTGTAATCTTATCTCTTGATGTTGTGGTTTTTCTTATATTTTGAAACTTTATTATACAATCTTATCTTTTGAAATTTTATCTTAAAATATCTATTGTATAAAACTTATTAAGAGCTAATATTGCACAACATCATGTATTTTATATCTATTTATTAAGAGCTAATATTGCACAACATCATGTATTTTATATCCATTACCACGTCTCTTAACCCTAGCAACAAAAAATAAAGGAAATTATCAATAATATCCTTAAGTTTTTGCAATTTATTAATGACACCCCTAAGTTTTTTTGATTATCGTACCCTCGTGTTATTGAGCGTCTTACGACCGTAACTTTTTTTGTTTTTTTCGTCCAAAATCTTCCGAAACCATTAACTTTTTTTCTTTTTCTTTTATTTTTCCATTTAGAAAATTAGAAAATGTTACGATTGTAAGACCGCTCAATAACATGAGGGTACCATTGATCATCGAAAAAAACTTAAGGATACCATTGATAAAGTAAAAAAACTTAAGGATACCATTGATAAAGTGTGAAAACTTAAGCGTACCATTGATAATTTTTTTTTCAAAAAAAAAAAACAGAATGAGTTTCAATTACACTTTTCAAGTTCTTCTAGCTCTTCGGAGATAGAAAGTTACTTTAATAAACCATTAACCAATATAATGCTGCATCCTTCAAACGCGTCTCCCTATAACCCACGAGGCCACGACTAAGCAGAGACCGAAAGAAACCTCAGATCGACCATGGCGACGCTGCGCAAAGCGTACGAACTGCGGCTCCATATATCCCTCAAATACGTAACTGCCAATGTTATGGACACCAGTAACGGCCAAATCGTGGCGCAAGTCTCCACAATTGAGCACGCTCTTAAAAATGCCTTTGATTTGGGACGAACCACTAAAAACCCTCAAACTGCTATTGTTGTTGGTGAAATTCTTTCAAGGCGCATCAAATTGGAAGCTCTAAGTCATCCAGTTTTGAAGCATGGAATACACGCTAATGTGTGTAAACAGATCCAGAAAAAAGGGGTTGAAGATGAAAATGCTAATTCTAGGATTGTTTGGTCTATTATCAATTCTCTCAGAGATAATAGAATTAGGGTTACTGTAATTGATCCTGATTGTAATGAAGTATGAATGATTAGTGATTAATGATTCCACCACTTCATTTTGTATCAATTCGCTTAGAGTGAATTCTTTTGTTCCACGTTTCAATTGCAAAGAGGGTTCCTGTCATTTTTACTAGAGGAAGTTGTGAAATTATCATTAGCGTTCTTATTATGATAAAAAAAAAACAATTATTAATTATTAATTATTTGATTTAGAGGTTGGCCTATCTACTATGTAAACTTAGTATGTACATGATTGATTTTAATCATAGATTAATCACTATTACTATATTCATCATCAATTAAAGAAATAAATTGATTATATGAGTTTGTTTCATAAGAAAACAGGTTCATACAAGATGAATAAAAAAATAGTGAATTTGAAAAGTTATTTTGTAAAGAGAAAATTATAATAAACTACCTATTGTATACCTCTATTTGCAAAAAACTATCTTATCTAATTTTGCAAAAAACTGCCTTGTATATTACATTTCTTTGCAAAAGACTACCTTTTAACGGTTTTTTGCATTTGACCGTCTAAATTAACGGTTGACTATCACGTGATAGTCAACGTGAGCTTATAATGCTTTATTTGTTCTTCATTTCAGAATCTTCATTGCATTTGCTCCTCCTTCTTCATTCAAAAAACCCTAAATTGTTGCTGTAATTTGTCTTTCTCCCTTCTTTCTATCAATCCCTTGATTTTCAATCCCTAAATCATTCAAAGAACCCAATTTTTTTCAGGTAATTAGTAATGTCTTCTCCTTCTTCTTCTACCGAAAAATCGATACCTGAAAAATGTGGGTGTGGAGTTCCCTTTGCAAGGAGGGTTTCATGGACCAAGGAAAATCCAGGAAGAAGGTTTAAGACTTGCGTTTTTTATGATCCTGATACGAATTGGAGGGGATGCAAAAAGTTTAAATGGGTTGATGAACCTGAAATGACTGTTTGGCAAAGAGAAGTCACTAACAAACTTGTGGAGGAGAAGCGACAATTGGCAACCGAAATCAAGATTTTGACATCAAGGGTTTGTTGCTTGGAACATGAAAAGGAACAAGCAATTTTAGAAATTAAAAGGATTAAGAAGAAATGGATGAATGAGAGGAAGCATGGAAATCAAATTACAAGCTTTGTATTAGGGTTTTTCTTTTGTTTTTTGTTGGTGTTTCTTTTATTAATCAAGGCTAGTAATTGAAGTTTAGGACCTATTTAAGAATAATTGTAACAGTGATTTGGGTATTGTAACATGATCATGATGAATGAATGAATTAAGTTTTTATTTTTTCCATTTAATTTCTTTGCAAGTACTGTAAATACACTTGTGTTTATGTAATGTGTGTTGTGTTTGCTGTGTTTGCTGTGTTGTGCTTGCTGTGTATGTTGTGTTTGCTGTGTTTGCCTTCTGCCTGGAACAACAACATACAGTGCTTAAGTGTTTTGCAGCACCCAAACATACTCATTCAGAACACATTTGTTTTTCAACACTGATTTGCAGCACCCAAACTTAAAATGTATTTGCTGTGTTTGCCTACTGCTTGGAACATTGATTTGCAACACTATTTCAGCTTTCTTTTTCAAGAATGCTCCTGCAATGAGTCAATGAATTCTTTTGTTTTGCTGTTGTTGGAAATCAGATGGCTCAGGTGCATACAGCAATTAACAGCATAAGACTTCAGTAGGCTCTGATCAAACAACAGATCAAGGTTTTTAGAACTACATGCTGTACACAACATACAACATATAGCATACAGCACTGATCCAGTGCAGTACATACTCAACACTGATTCAACTACTTGCTGCACAACACAATGCACTTAACCAATCAACTTCAGCACATACTCAACTTCAGTAGGAACTGATTCAAACAAAGTTCTTAAACAAAAGATCACGTTTTCAGAACTAATTTACTTAATTAAACAAACAGAGTACATTCTCAGTTCATATACTTATATACAGCAAGTTGCTTACATACTAGCTATTACATGCTGCACAACACATATCTCTTAATGAATCAACTTGAGCACATACTCAGAACTAATCAAGTTCAATAACCATCTGAACATTGATCTTAAACAACTGAGCACATACTTAGTTCAGTAACTAATTTACTTAATTAAACAAACAGAGTACATTCCAATCCTGTATGTATTTCTCAGCTAAATACAAAGCAGTGACTTTGTTATTTTGGTGTTGGTGACCACAAGTGTGCTCGGGAAAATAACTCCTTATTTGAAGTGTCTCCTCATCTTTCAACTTCACAGCATGAACCTTAAAATAACACTTCTTATCCTTCCCACAAACACAGTTCACAATTCTAGCTTTCGATTTCACGCAATCGCATCTATTGTAGCAATACACACTTATCCTACTTCTACCATTATGGAGGTAATAATAATTGTAACCACATTCAATAGCATGGTACCTTAATGCTTTTCTAAAGACATATGCAGAAGGAAACTTAAGGCCTAAAGACAAATTGATCTTACCCTTAAAATTAGAGGTGATCATGAGTGGCCCGGCCCGAAAAAGTGAGGGTTTGGGTATACAATAAGTGGCCCGATTTTTTTTGGGACGGGTTTGGGATTTGCTTTTGGCCCGCGGGCTGGCCCGACCCGGCCCGAAAGGAGGTAATGCCCTAGTACTAGTAGTACTAATAGACAGAAATCAGAAATAAATAAAAGGTAATGCCCAAGATTCAAGAAGCAGTAATGCAGTATCATTCTCATTTCTCACTCATCTCTCAAAATCACTAAACCCTATTCTCCCTCTGAAACTCAGTCACGCCGTCACGCTCACTCTCATTCTCATCTCACTGCTCTCAACTCTCAAAGACTCAAACTCAATCAAAAATCTTCATCAAGGTAATTCACTAATTCTATTTAGTATTTTCTTTTAAAATTATCAATTTCAATATTCAAAAGACTTCCTTCTCCATCTCCACGAATCTATTCAAATGGCAGTTTTGTTTGGAGGAATTTGTCTGGGTAAAATCGTTGATTAAGATTTTAGTTAGATTTGGCGGTGCAAGTTGAATGTCAAGATTCATACGACCAATTTGACAACTCGTTCTTCTTTGTATAATTTGTGTCTTTAATCTTCTGTCTTTAATCTTCTCTGTCTTTAATCTTCAATCTTTCAATGACTTTTAATCTTCGATCTTCTCTGTATAGTTAGTTTTGATTCTCTTAATTAAGATTTTTCTTAATTTGTTTGGAGGAATTTGTCTGGGTAGTTTCTTACAATGACACTATGGCAGTTTCAATTTGATTAAGATTTTTCTTTCAATGGCACTATGGCAGTTTCTTACATAATACATTCTGTTAGAAATTGTCTGTGATTTGTGTATTTGGAATGCTATTTGTTAGAAATTGTATTTGTGTATTTCAATTATTTGTAATTTGTGTTTTTAATTATCTATAAATAATATAAAATATAAGCCCGCAAGCCCGCAAGCCCGCAAAAAGCCAGCAAGCCAGCATAGTACGGGTTTGGGCAGGAAGTTTTCGGCCCGCAATTTGGCCCGGCCCGCAACAACGGGCTGCATTTTTACACTAGGCCCGGTCCGTTGTTTGATCAGGTCTACTTAAAATCAACCTCAGGATTGAATGTAGGATAGCTGGCTATACCTTCCTCATCAACATTCAATGCAACCAAATCATCATCATCAGACTCCAGTTCATCATCATTAAAGTATATGTCTCTATTGTTTTTCTCATCAACCTCCTTATCTACTAACAATCTAATTTCATCATCACCTATAAACACATCATCGAGACCATAAACTACATTTTCTGCTAACAAATCAGAATCATCCTCATATTCATCCTCATCACCACAACTGTAATCATCATCACTGCTATCCTCAAAATCAGAAAGTTCTTGTTGTATGTGGCCTCTCTCAATTGGTGTAAGGTTTAGGGTAGAAATAGCAGCTGAGTTATTTGTTTTAGATCTAGGGTTAGCACTTACACAGTCTTTATAACCCGTATATGTGTTTGGTGGTCCCATTTGCCCAACATCAACATCTACATTTGCTCTTTTCAACTCATCCACAACCTCATG
Organism: Amaranthus tricolor; assembly: GCF_026212465.1. Lineage (NCBI taxonomy): Eukaryota > Viridiplantae > Streptophyta > Magnoliopsida > Caryophyllales > Amaranthaceae > Amaranthus > Amaranthus tricolor. The sequence goes on along the minus strand of NC_080051.1, from coordinate 28,784,266 downwards.
TGCCACATCAGATCTTTCGAGCTCCACTTCATCTACCCTAACATTGCCCAACTCAGTTGCCAACTCAGAATGCTGCATTTTCGAAGTACTTGCTTTTTTCTAGATTTTCAATTTCTTCATCTTATTGATTTATCTAATTTTAGGAACCCTAATACATTATTCACACACAACAACAATCAATTAACAAATTACAAGATAAAAACAGAAAATTGAATAGGAAAAACCGCAGCCAAAGGAAGCAGATTTCTAAAACGAATTCAATTTTAAAGACAAAATAAAATACAACAATGAAGAACAAAACCTTAATTGAGTAGTACTACATACCTCTAAAGGTTAGATGTTTCAGCAAGAAGATGTCGCAAGGAAGAAGGGAGCGAATTCAAGAAGTTAGAGCACTGATTTTTTCGAATGAAGAATGGGAAGCAAATGCCTGGAAGATTGTGAAATGAAGAAGGAAAGAATTATAAGCTCACGTGACTATCACGTGATAGTCAACCATTAATTAAGACGGTCAAACGCTACAAACCGTTATAAGGTAGTCTTTTGCAAAGAAAAGTATTGTATAAGGTAGTTTGTTGCAAAAATTTTTAGATAAGGTAGTTTTTTGCAAATAGAGGTATACAATAGGTAGTTTATTATAATTTTCTCTTTTGTAAATAAACCATCCCAAGAAATTTTATCACTATTAATAATTAACATATTTGGGTTTTTAAGTTTTCACCCAAAAATTTCATTTTGGTGATAAAAAAAATAAAGTAACACAATTAAGATTTAATTATAAATTTTCACAGATAAATTTTAGAATATATTCTTTGTAGTATTTAGGAAAACTATAACAAGGAACAAAAATGAAAAAAAAAAATTTCTTCTATTCACTATTATTGTCCTATTTGCTTTTTAAACATTATAACTTTAAATTTGTGTGTTTTATTCTTCATTTATAATTAAAACATAGTCAAGTAATATATTATTTAATTCTTTTCAATATGAATTTTATTAATATTAACTCATTATAATTTTTACTCAAGCACAACAAAAGATTTTTACTCAAGCACAACGAAAGATTTTTACTCAATATGAAAAGGGATAATATGTATCATGATAAAATCTAAATCATTCGTGATTCTTCAAAAAGTTCGAGACTTCTCCAAGGTCAAAATCAAAAACAGCAACCTCCCAGTTCCCACTCAACAATCCACAAATCACCCTAATTTATTTGCTGATAAATCATATGGCTAGAACATTTACATTGCCATTCTCACTACCACAATCCCAGAATCTGAATCAAATTCTGAGCACCCAATTCAATCAAAAAAGCATAATTAATTTGTTATGGACCCGAAAATTCAGCCCAATTTTTCATAATTCGAATTCTATAAATAGAAACAATAATGTATTCTTACATGTTAGAAGAATCCCCAGTTTTTGTGCTTCTTCATTGCCTTCTTGTTCTTATAGTAATCTTCCTATTTGCTCGAGTAGCAATTGTATTTGTTTTTCTTCTGTTTCTTTACTTCCTTTGTGCCGATCTCGTTTATCTTTTATTGGGCTCTCAGTGATGTCTCAAAGGGGTGAAGATGGTTCAATTTCTCCTCAAGATTCAGCCAAAACTGTACGAAATTTTACTGTAAATTCGTTATCCTTCAGTTCCTATATTTAAAGATAAACTGCTAAAGTGATGTTCTTTTCTGTGTTTTGGCCTGTATTTGTCTGAATGTTCTAAGATGCGTTTTTGTTAGGTTTTGTGTTTTAAGTACTGGGTTGGGAATAATTGTTTTCTGCAATTGGGAATTTCATGGGTATTGATTATTATGATTTAGTGTCCGATTAGAGGTGAAGTGGAAACAATCTTATTAAGGTAAGATTACGTCATAGTGTAAAAACAAGCCACATTTTTCAAAAACAACAAACCGATATTTCTTAAGGTGTACAAAAATCGTGTTTTGGGTTGTATCAAGGGATATCTCTAAGGTTTTGACCGACATTTAGGTGTTAGTATGTTACAATAACCGCATTACTCCGGTTGCCACTTCACCATCGTCACCACATTTTTAAGCTATGCCCTTCAAATCTCACCCTACAATGGCATTGGGGTAATGACTAATGGAAGTTTGTTGTAGTGGCTGATTAGAATGGCAATATTTTTGAACTTTGATGGCTATATACTGTTAATGCATGTAAATCCCATCTACATTTTTGTCGAAACAGGATAGACTTGCCTTGTTGGTATTTTGAATTCATCTTGAAGCAAAATTATCTGAAGTAGTATAGGAATGGTGTTTGTTAATGCAAGCTGAATTGAATAATTTGATTTGCACTTGTGTTACTCTGACAGTCCTACTGGCCCCGCCCACATAGAACAACACTATGATACTGTAAAATAGCCTGAGAATTTAGTATTTGGCAGCATTTGCGTATTGCTCACTCCGTCCCACTCATTTTGCTAAATTTTAATTCATAAACTTGCACACTAGAAAAGAAAATGTGGCAAAATGAGTGAGACGGACTAGAAGATTCTTTGATACCTACTATATCTCACACATGACATAACGCATACGAGTCTCAGTAACATAAGTGGAAAAAATGATTGAATCAATTTGCTTCAAACCTTGTCAGTATTATCTGAAACAACACAAGTTTTGTGAGATAAGCTAGGGAGACCGAGTTAAATGAGTTGAGAGATTCACCTTTTGTTGTGGGCAGATAAGATGCGTGATAAAGGGGAGGGTTCAAGGAGTATTCTACAGGAACTGGACAATTGAAAACGCAAGTCAGTTGGGTTTGAAGGGTTGGGTGCGAAATAGGCGAGATGGGTCTGTGGAAGCGCTATTTTCAGGTAAGGCTGAGACCGTAGATGAGATGCTGCAACGTTGTCGTCGGGGCCCTCCAGATGCTATGGTGACTGCTTTGGAAGCTAATCCTTCTAATGAGGATCCTGGGACAGGTTTTGAACGCAAACCCACTGTATGAGCTTCTATCTAGTATCTACTTTTATGGATTACGGTTTAGCAATAATCCTAGAGTGTTTGTTCTTCGTCTGCTCATGTAGGCTTGTATTATGCTAGTTTGGGAAATAATACCTTGCTCTCTTGTAACTTTTGTATCTCTTACAAATACTACTGAAACAATTTCATATGAAAAATAAAACTAAATAATTTCAGGTGTAATGTTGTTGAGTTCACTCATCAATGATCATGATAAGGTATCGGAATAGGTCTATGCACATACTTTACTGTCCTGCCTTACGAATATTACCTTCGCGTTATTTATACAAATTAGTTGATTTCGTTTTATAAAACTTAGCATTACCCTAATAGATGTATACGAAGCGAGGGAAGACCTTTCCTATTAAGATGCATAGACGAGGCAGCTTGAATGTCTAACCAAAAGGGCTAATGAAAGCAGGGAAAACTATGCTGAAGAGAATAAGAACTACTAATACAAGTTACATCTGACCTTCGAAAATTTGCCAAGTATCTGTCCTTTCGAAGATTGCTACATTCTGATTCTGAGTTGCCGGTGGCAATTCAGAAACACGGTCGAGTTATTTTAGGTTGTTTGATCGTAGACTAGCTTTTCTACAAGATGTTTATCAGTGCTTTGCTTCCAGAATCAAGAAGGTGCCCGATTTCATTATCCCAATGCTGTTAAGTGGCTCCACCCACCTAGGGTGCGGTTTGTTATATTCTATTTTTAAGCTTCACCTGACTTAAAAGCCTAATACAGTCCCGTTTAAACAAGCTCATAGAGTGTACTTTCCGCGCATGAATCAATTTGCTAAATTTTCTACTTTTACTTATTTTAATCAGCTTGTTATCTTGATGGAAGTATACTTTATTCTTTTGAGTATGCTATTGATATATATTGATGGGCTGTTTGGTATGGTGTTTTGATGCTCAGGTAATGGATTCAAGTAACAAAATTCCTTACTAGTTGTTTGTTTTAAATTTTGAATAACAAATACCATTACTTGAGGGTAATGGTTACATCTGTTTTGTTACCTCTACAAAAGTTAGGGAAACAATTAATTTTCTCCCTCAAACAATCAACCATACCAAAATAACTGACCGTTAGAAATTATAAGGTGGAGAAAACCTTGGACATAAATGGGTTTTTTCTATTGACTTGTGAGATGGTGAGTAATATTGGAATGAATATATGAGAATTTTAAAAATGTGTTTCCATTACCCTTTCTATTCAATTTTTTTTCTATACCAAACAACTTTAAAAAATAACCCTCTATCTTATCCATACCCTTTCTTTTAAATTCCCTTTCCATTACATTTTCACTCGTGATAACAAACACTCCCTGAATGTTACTTTAGCAACCCAAGATTAAGAAATGAGACTGACTAATTTTATATTATGGAGTACAAAGATATGATATGACTAGTTGATAAATTAAAATAATTTTTCCTAATTGATAGATATTTGTGGATCGGAGAGCAAGATGGGGTTTGCTTTGTCTAAAATAGAGTTCAATGGCATAGGAGGGAAGTAAGTTTGTGGGGATGGAGTTTGATGTAGATTCCTAGGAAGGAAGGATTGCCAACTCCCATTTTCATTAAATTATACTCATTACTTATATATTCCTTTGAGAGGAATGCATGCTACTTATAGTAACAAACTCAAAAAAAAATAGAAGTACTTCCTTTATTCCTATGGAATTGACATAATTATATATTTAAACAAAAATTTAATAAATAATATGACTATTCAATTGTGAATTTTATTAAGGAAAATTTAAGTGTAGGTGAAAAAAAAGGTGAGGACATTTCTACAATAGAAACTTACAACAAAAAAAAAAAGATAAACTACCAAGAACAATTATGATAATCTCTTAGAAACACAATAACTACTATCTTTATTCTTTTTATTACCATTCTTTTTTTTATTTTGAGTTATTTCTCTCATTTTGCATCGTTTTTATTTTTGGTTATTGATCCACCACTTTCTTTTACACTATGTTTGAATAGCAAAATTAAAATAGAAAAGAAAGGAAGAAGGGGGGAGGTAAAGACTAAAGAGGGAGTATATCTTATTTGTTTAGAAAGGAAAGGAAGGAAAATATTTTCCTCTAAATTTTTCCACCTTAGGAGCATATTCATAACAAAAGTTATCCATATTTTTCCTCTAAACCCCTCCCCTTCAAATCTAAACATGAGATTCTCTAACTTTCCAAATCTATCTCCTTCCTTTCTCTCTATTTATATACTTTCTCTGTTCTGTATTAGATGCTACATTAGCATGGGGACACAAATTAAGAAATCTGCTCACCTACAGTGTAGCTTACTGTTTACATTATAGAGTACTTCAGATTACTGTTTACAAAGTACTGTTCTGTATTAGATGATAATATTAGTAACTAATTAATAATTAGAATTTCAAGATTATCACAAAAAAAAACTGATCATTATTCAAATAGACCTAATAAAAACTGATCAATATAAAAACAACATGCAAGAGTATCATTAATTAAAACATAACATGTAAAAGGCTTAAATTAGATCTTAATTTTCGGCTTAAAAACCAAAGAAACAGGTAATCAAAAAAAAAAATCAAAATCATAATCAGATCAAAATAAACATGAAGTTAGACTACAAATGAGCAGATCCACTCAAAATCATCATTAACATACAAAGAACAAACAAGATTATCAAGAAAGAAAACAGATCAGGTAAAGTACTAAAATCAGATTATGATTTTCGGATTAAAAACAAATAAAAGAGAAAATCAAAATACATAAGATAAATCAAAATCATAATCAGATCAACATAAAACTGAGATAAATGAAAAAAAAAAAAAAAGCCAGAAGAACTAGAGAAATTTCGAAAAACCCAGATGTAAAGCTTAATCAAATACAAAACCAAAGATCAGAAACAAAACCAGCTCTAATCCCTCTTTTCGTCAAATATAGTGAAAGAAAACCAAAGAAATGAAATCAGAAACAAACCCAGAGAATTGAAATCACAAACAAAGCCAAAGAGTTTAGGGTTAGGAGTTTTCAGAGATTTAGAGATTTAGAGAAATCACAAAAAAAAGTGGGGGGGGGGAAACGGCAATGGACGGGAAATGTGATTAGGGTTAGGAGTGGGTAGGGGTTAATTTATATAGTAAATTAATCAACGGTTACATCAAGGCCAAATAAAATCCAACGGTTGATATCAATCCCACCATTAATATTAGGAAGTTGGAAAGGTTGGTTTAAATGGGAGAAATAATTAATTGGGATAGTGTATTTAAATGGGGGAAATAATTAATTAGGATGGTGGGTTTAATGGGAGATTAGGTGAGTTTTTAATGGGAATAATAAATATGGAGTGAATATTAATTTTAGTTGGGAATATATAAAGATTAAATAATGACAGGTATAAAAATTAAAGAGGTATAGAGTAGGATAAAAATAGGGGTAGGTAGAACTTTAAATGATTGTTTTATTACTAAAAACGGAAATGTAGCAAGTAATATGAAATTTTCCAAAATGAAAAATGTAGCGAGTATTATGGAACGGAGGAAATATTTTGACTCTATTTTAATTGCATCAACACAATTCATCATGTTTCATCATTTAATTATCAAATACTCCCTCATATTCTTCCTACTTGTCTCATTTACTTTTTAATTACTATTCACTAACCACTATTAATTTGTATTTTGTTATAATTATAAGTTAAAATATAGTAATATAGGATGTTATTTTATTCGTCTCAATGAAAATATCAAATTTTTAATTTTAATCATATACAATTAAAGATATTACAGTTAAATTGTTATATGCAAAAAAAGTAAATAAGACTATAAATAGAAAAAAATGTTTACATTTTCCTTTAAATTACACATATTTTCTCATTGCTACTGGTGTTATGGTAGAAAGATATAGGAGTACTTGATAAAAGATGGTGGGGCAAAGTGTCCTTTCTCCGTACGCGTTGTCACGCTGGCAGTCGTAGTACTACTAGTTGATCTGCATTCCGTAGCATTCCAATTTCAAATAATGAATTATGCGTACGTCACTGCCAACAATAGCTCTAACGATTAGTCTAAGTCAACCTTCCTATTTCCAACCCATAAAATTCCTCCCTCTAATCTCCACGTCGGAAGATTATGCGTTCACACTAACATTCAGATAATATCCCTATTTTTAACACGAGTCCTCCCATGCATATTAAGAAAATAATAAAAATACTTAAATTATGTAATTAGATTTAAAGTATGAAAAAAAGAAAGAAAATATATGAATAAAATATTAAAGCACTCAAAATAAAAATGCCATACAATTAAAAAGACAAAATAAAATGGAAATTGTTGCAAGGAAATACTAATCCAACAATCCTAACTACACATACTACAATTATGTCCTCAACTCTACAATTAGCTACATTAATTTATACTGTTGTTTATACTTGACCTTTGCTTTCTTTTAGTATTGTTAATATGACTTGAATTTGTATTAATTGCCTTTTATATATATACATATCATACCCAATGTATCCTGCTTATAGAAAACTATGATCAGAGCCTGGAAAAAGAAAAATGACGACAACTCATACCCATAGAAGAGAGTGTGGTTAAAGAGTCCCTCGGCTCGAGATCTTCAAAGAGAGAGAAATCTGCAACTTACAAATAGAATACGTACAAAGAACTAACAATAAAGATAAAAGTAACAAAGGAGGTAAAGAGCGATAATTATAGGCAATGAACAATAGCAAACGATGGGTAAAAGGGACGGGTTTAGTAATCTAAGACGTGGATAAGGTCCCGCCAATTGCCTCTATCCCTGGTCAGGTCCTTGGAGAGGTGAAGTTTATGCATATCACTTTTAATTCGTTCCTCTCACGTTCTCCTAGGTCTTTCTCGACTTCTCTTGCCCTCCACTATGATGCATTCGATCCTTCTTACTGGGGCATCATGTGTCTTTCTCTGCACATGCCCAAACCATCTCAACTTATTCTCCCGCATTTTTGCGGGGAGAGGTGCAACCCATAACTTCTCCCTAAACTCCTGGTTTCTTATCCTATCCATCATAGTATTACCACATATTCACCTCAAAATAAGCATTTTTGTTACTACATTCTCTGTTCGAAAACCTTTTTTACGGGCTAACATTTAGTCTCATATAACAACGCCGACCTAATTACAACGCGATAAAAGACTAGATAAAAATCAAACTTGATATTTTATCAGAAAAGTGGGATATTTTACTCCATTCAAATAAGAGCAATTTTATATTGTATAGAATATTGAACCAATAGCATATGATTTCTGAAATTTTAGCATGACAGAGTGGACTACATTGTTTGGAGCCGAATGCAGCGATGAGATACAATGGTAACATTATTTTTTCCTTTCACATTTTCTGAAATCCAGCTGCAAAATAGAGTAGTAGAGAATCAATTCCTCCCCAACAACCTTGAGTAATCAATGATTTTAATTTAATGCGGCACATAATGTAGCATGTAACTCTGTTTTGAAGGATCCAATTTACATAATTTTAGCCATATTGGTGATAATAAAAAACTTGTTTTTAATTGTTATTCTTTGGTAACAAGTTCTGCTACTTTATATAAACAAGAAGTCCACATATCATAATAAGTCATTTTTAAATAGTCCGTTATAATTCAAAACCAAATAACTATGAATTTGCCATCGAAAAAAGGACATTACATAATAAGCTAAAGAGAGGGAACGAATAACTAATAAGAATTAAAATCAAATTTCTTATGAGAAAAGTGCACTACAAGCTCCAATTAAAACAAAACTCAAATTTTTATGTTTGTCTTTTTTGGCTTTTTTTTTTATCTTACATTTATATTTGTGAATTTTTCGTGCCAATTCATTTTTAGTTCAAATTTCGCCACAGACATTAAGTGTACATAAAAATTATATTATAGCAATTTCTTCTTAATTTTTTTACAAACACGATAAATTTCATATATAACATAGTCATTTCAGAATTTGGTTGGAACAAAAAATATAAAAATTAATCTCATTCACAAGATGATTATTTTTCCATATTAAACACATGTATAATAATTCAAAATTATTATGTGAGCCAACTAACGTTAATTTGCTATTTTGCTACTTCTCCAAATTCTCCAAAACAAATCACAAAACTTGTTAATGGATTTCAACATTAGAAGACCATAATTAAAACCGCCCAAAAAGAAATGACCCACTCTTGTACTTTGTTGCTGCTGCATATTTCTACGCAATTAATGCTAATTAGAAACATAATCTTGACCATAATATTTGGTTGTGTCTTTTCCTCAATACATTCCTATTTGTATCAAGGAGATAATATAAGAATGTTAAAAGGAGATAATATAAGAATGTTAAAAAATAACTCAATCAAATATTACAATTGAAATGAGAGGTATATAAAATTCTAATTTATAATTTTCTGTTATGTTGATTTTTAGTATAATGTAAAAACTCACAAAAAACCGTTTTAGTATGATGCGGGTACTAATGGATTGGCCCAAAATAAAAAAAATTTAATTTTGACTTTAAAATTATCAATTCTAACATTAAAGTGATCAATTTCAACGAATAGAATTCAAATGAAATTGCAAGATATCATGTTTTTAAGGCACTTTGAAAAATCAACTTCTATTAAGAAATTGCATTATGCAAAACCTTTTACTGATTCAGAAGAATAATAATGGTTAATTCTAATTCTATTGTAGCATTGGTAGCTCAATGTTTCTAATATAACAATAGTAAAAATAATGTTAGAGCTTTAATTCTGGAAAATTGAAGTCGGCTTCATAATTCACTATATGAGTTTCAATGGTCGTCTACATAAATTTTTCTACTTTTCACTATACCAAGGCGTAAGAAGCGTGAAGCAAGTAGTTGAGCAGTGGACGCCCCATAAGAATTGATTTTTGGATCATCATGGGATACGACTAAGTTTTACATAGATGATTGTCATTAACCTGGTAGTTAAGTGTAATTGAAGAAGGTAATTAAAGGAAATTCAATTTATTATATTAAGTTGATTTGCTTAAAGTCTGACTTCACCCGTTAATTTTCTCTATGGGTCAATCCGTTAAAGACCAAGCTATTTAAAAAATAACGTGCTTGACTCTTTTAAAACGGACTAGATCACAACCTTTTAAAGATACTGGCCCGTTGCATAACTTTACAACTGAATACACACCTCTTCTAGCGGCCGGAAGGGAGCTAAGGAGTAATAATAAACTAGCTACACAAGTACACAACGAGTAGGAAATATAGAATAAGCAAGCTAAGAGCGAATAGCGGTGCGCAATGGGCATAGAATACAATGAAGCACAGTAGACCGCGTATTCTCTATTTGTATGACTAGGAAACACTAATACATTACTCTTAACAAGTACTATATTTGTAATCAATAAATTAACACAGTTGTATATTACACAAAAATTAAGAAATTATGAGGGAAAAGTTGAACTGTAAGATGAGTATAAAATAATTAAAATAATAGAAACACTTCTATAAAAATAAAATTATAGCAAAGTAAAAGAGACAGATTAAAATGAAAAGTGTGACAATCTATTAGAAACAAGAGAGTATTATCTTACATTTAATGCTAATATTGACATTATCATATGCAATGATCCCACACCATTCTCACGTTCTTGGAAGGAACCTTCATCATTCTATAACCAATTCTTATTCTTATATTATATATAAATACATAAACCTTTCTATATTTCTACCATCACAAGCAAACAAATAAACCAAATTAAACCCATTTGAATAATTCTTCTATATTAAACAAAAACAAATTAAATTACCTAAAAATAATCAAATTAAATGGCAGGTGGAAAAAGGAGTTTGATGAAGCTTAAAAAGTTTATAGTGAAGCTAAAATGGTGCATAAAAATGTTGCAACCAGTACAAACAATTCCAGGGAATGAAGAAATGCTTATGTTTCTAGCAAGACCTAAAGAGCCCACATTAGTGCCTAAAGGTCATTTTGCAATTTTAGCAGGAAAATGCAGTGAGGATGAAGAACAAAAAGACCTAAAAAGGTTTGTAGTAGACATCAAGTATTTGAGAAGTCCACAAGTTTTGAAACTTTTACAAGAAGCAGAAGAAGAGTATGGGCTCCATCAACAAGGTGCATTGGTTGTGCCTTGTACTTCTCAAGAGTTGCACAAGATTTTAGACAACTTGTAACACAATTCGACTCGTTTCTTTGAATTTGTTACATTGCGGACTAATTAATTCAAAGAAATAGAGGAATTACTTTGTTCAATATATTTGATGCAGTCTACACTTAGCTAGCTAGTTCTAGGCTGTCCATATGATTTAATTATATCTTTTTTTTTACTTTTATTTTTTAAAGTGAAAATTGATAAACTTGTAGTTCTTTGTAGGTGAGTTGTGATCCCCTCATTAGCAAGATGCATTGTGTTTTTGAGTTGCTTATTGCTATGTTGGGATACATAAAAATACATGATATATATATATATGTTTTGATTAGTTTTGTAGTACATCATGATGTTCAATATTCGCCTAAAATAACATTTTTGTTAATTTAAATTTAAAAAAAAAAACTATTTTCAAAATATTTTTTTAAAAGACTTATTTTTGAAATTTTTAACAATTTTGATTATGTAGTAATTATATGTGAATCTTTTTTATTTCATTCTAGCCTATAACCTATTACTTGGCGAGGGTAGAAGTATACTTAATTTCTCATCCACTCAAACAAAGAAATTGTTAATATTGTCCGTGATACTTTTGATATTATTAGCGATTTTCTTTGAGGTAAAAATATAAATTAACTTATTTAACTCTGAGCTAAAACAGGACGTACTCCTCAACTTTAACATATATATTTCTAACTTATTCAACTCAATTGCTCACTAACAAGCCAATATTAAAAAGAGAAATTTAATGTGTATATACTATTTAGAAAAAATTATGCAGAATAATTCCACTTATTTTCCATCTAATGTGAATAATCCCTACTATTGGTTATTTCTAAATTATCCAACCTTTGTATATTGTTTGCTGATAGCACCCGTTTTTACATTTTAACTGGCTATTATAGGTAACTACCACCAAAGAGGACTAAGTTAAGATCAACCAAGAAGCATAAGGGAGAAGAAGTGAGCGTAACGACTAGTAGGTACCTACAGTAGCCAGTTAAAATGTGAAAAGGGGTGCTGTTAACAAATAATATACAAAGGTTGGATTATTTAGAAATAATTAATAGTAGGAATTATTCACAGCAGATGGACAATAGGTGAGATTATTTTGGATAATTTTCCCTACAATTAATACAAGTTTAAATGAGCCGTTAGAATTTTTCTATGAGCAAGGTTATTCAACCAATAAAAATAATGTTATAAAATTAAAAATGACTACAAATTTAAAAGATAACTACTTTTATTTAGAAGTGATATTCAAAAATAATTTATCCGCAGTCCATATTGAAGAAAAATTATACAACATGAATATCTATTTCTTTTCCATCTCATAATATTTATGATAAATTAAATATATCTAATTTTAATTTTGTGTTTATGTTTAGATAAATTAAAACATTACACCTAACAAAAATAGATCAAATGGAAAAATAAAATAGAGCAAAATGGAGAAGAGTAAAATTTCTTAAAAATTGCAGTAAAACCATCCAATAAAAGGTTTGTGAGCTCGGTTATCTAACCAGTTGCGAGAGTTATTCATGGATTGAACAATCCAGTAGTACACAACAAGTATAATCCTCTTACTGATCTCCAGATCTCATCAATGGTGTACAAGGCGCCTCCACCGCCATCGCCAACCTCAATCACCAATCCTTCATCACCAACCACCACATCCCAACAACAATTCTCCATCAAATTTGGAACTCCAGAAGCTCTATCTCAACTCCACAACCTCACCGATGTCGGTACAATCACTCGCCTACTTCATGAATGCATCGCTTACCAACGTTCTCTTGACTTCGATCTTGAATCTCTCCTCTCTCAACGTTCTTCTCTCGATAATCATCTCTCTTCTCTCCTCAAATCTGCTGAAATCCTTTCAATCGTTCAATCTGATGCCGATCACATCCTCTCTTCCGTTCGATCGACTTCTGTCCTCGCTGAAAATGTTTCTGCTAAAGTACGTGAACTTGACCTAGCTCAATCGCGTGTTTCTTCTACTCTTCTTCGCCTTGATGCCATTTCTCAGAAATCTGCTTGTATTGATTCTGTGAAAATGTCATTAGAGTCTGATGATTATGAATCTGCTGCTGAACATGTTAAGAAGTTTCTAGAAATTGATTCCAAGTTTCGAGATTCTTCTGGAACTTCTCAAAGAGAAGAGTTGATTGGTTATAAGAAACAGTTGGAAAGTATTGTTAAAAAGAAGCTTCTTGCTGCTATTGATCAAAGGGATCATCCTTCTGTTGTTAGATTCATCCGCCTTTATCCTCTTCTCGGTATTGAAGAAGAAGGATTACAGGTAATTTTCTTTTCTTTTTCCCCCTTTTTTGTGAATTTCTTTGTGTATGACGTGAATTTGGATGAAATTTTATAAAATTTGCGAATTATTACCTGTTTTTAACATAGACATTAGTTTCGTAATGTTTGATATCGTTTGTTTGGTCGTAGACTTAGGTTTTGAAATCATAGTGGTATTGATAAATATGGACAATGTAGGTATGTTTGAATGGATAAAGTTAATGATTTCCCCTATTTTTCATTGATTGATTGGTGCAGGTGTATGTGAGTTACTTGAGAAAGGTAATTTCAATGAGGTCTAGGATGGAGTTTGATCAATTAGTGGAGTTGATGGAGAGTAGTTTTTCGACTAATGGTAGTGGTAATAATTTGGTTAATTTTGTTGCTTGTTTGACTAATTTGTTTTCGGATATTGTGTTGGCGGTTGAAGAGAATGATGAGGTTTTGCATAGTTTATGTGGGGAAGATGGGATAGTTTACGCGATATGCGAGCTTCAAGAAGAGTGTGATTCAAGGGGATATTTGATATTGAAAAAATATATGGAGTATAGGAAATTGATGAAATTGACGGAAGAGATTGTCTCTTTTAGCAAGAATTTACTTTCAGTTGGGAGTGCAGAGGGTCCTGATCCGAGGGAGGTGGAATTGTATTTGGAGGAGATTTTATCTCTTTCCCGGTTAGGTGAAGATTACACAGCTTATATGTTGTCAAAGATCAAAGGGCTGAGTTCTATTGATCCAGAGGTTGTTCCTCGAGCAACCAAGGCTTTTAGAAGTGGGAATTTTAGTAAGGGCCTTCATGAGATTACTGAGTTTTATGTCATTTTGGAGGAATTTTTCATGGTGGAGAATGTGAAAAAAGCTATTAAGATTGATGAGCATGTGTCCGATAGCTTGACAACTTCCATGGTGGATGATGTTTTCTATGTATTGCAAAGTTGTTGTCGAAGGGCCATATCCACTTCCAAAAGCAAGTCTGTGGTTACTGTTTTGGCAGGCGCTGCCAACTTGTTAAGCAATGAGTATCTTGAAGCTCTACAACAGAAGATGAGGGAGCCCAACCTTGGTGCAAGGCTGTTTCTGGGAGGCGTTGGTGTTCAGAAAACTGGAACAGAAATTGCTACAGCTTTGAATAATATGGATGTCAGTAGTGAATATATCACTAAACTCTGGCATGAAATTGAGGAGCAATGTACAGAGGTAAAATCAAAACTTTCTTTTATATATTGGCTTAACTACATATTGCAGTTTTGTACTACTATTTTACTTGCATACGCTTCTGAAGTACAATCCGTTCGTGGATCATCCACCCTTTTTGACAGTGCTTAGCGTGTCCAAAAACTAAGGAAAAATAATTAGTTTAGTCTTCTGAGTATTTTCAGTCTTAATGCTGACTGTATTTGAATCTTGTACAAGGATCAGGCTCATTATTTGTTAATGTAATTTTTGCAATTAGTGTTATAGGTGCATGAGAAATTACTTCTATATTTTTAGGCTTCTTTCCAATTGATTATGGAACTTTTTCACACCCTTCCCTTATAACTAACATTTTTATAGCTTTATGCTTTAATTTTTGGAGATGCATTTCACCCTTCCATTGTTATTTTCTAATAGCTCTCTTTTAGTTTCTATGTTATATCTTAGATAAATCCAGCCTTTCTTGCTTGTCTTGTGTTAACAGGCTTATTTTACATGTGACTGGCATTGAAGGTTAAATACTGATGATTTCTGCTGATTTTCCATGTTTTTACTTGCTTTTTTCCTCTAAATACAACTCTAAGCCAGACCAATAATATGAATGATCATAGATGAAAACATAACCAGATGTTAATAAGAAAAAGAGCTTAACCATGTATAAGCTTGAAAAAATTCAAGAAGCAAGGGAAGATTGAGAGAAGAGAAGAGAAGCTGGAAGGTACTGAGTTACCTTCTAGTTTAGGCACAACTAAGAGACTGCAAATTATTGCCGATTTGCATCTTTTTTGTTAAATTAGTTTTTTTTGGGTTAAAAGAAGATAGACTTGAAAGAGGGAGAGATAATGAGTGGTGGTGGTGGTGGTTGGTTTATGTTTTGTAATGATGATTACAGAGCAATTGCATGACTATTAAAACATATCGAAAGAAATGATGATTTCTTTCATTATTATTTATATGTTGAGGAAGAACAAAAGTTGTGAATACGTATTTATTGAAGAAAGTGATGGTTTTTTGGTTTGTGTATTTCATATTAAGTCTCTCTACTTAATATTTTGAGTAAATATTCTAATGATCTAATCTATAAATTCTCTCAGAACCAAAGCTTCATTTTGAACTATCATTATTATTCTACTAGTATGATTTAAGCTTTTAATGAGGAAAGTAAGCTTTGAATGGGGAAAGTAGTATCAAAGTACTAATCGCATAACTAAGTTGTCCAATCAAAATGGAATCTTGCTGCAATATCGGTTTGTTAATGAGTATTAAAGTCTGGGTTTTCCGGATAACACAAAGGTCGCATTGTATGAGGAAAGCCACTAAGAGGTTGGATTATACAAATCAATATTTCCTTATCTTCTATGCATTTCCAAATTTGGCGTTGTGGTTTTTTTTGGCCTGCCAACGGAATGAATTATAGCGAGATTGTTAACATTTGGTCAAATGTCCTCTAGATAAAGATGCTGTAAAATATCATAATTGTAAAATAAGAATGTCCTTTAATAACTTTCAATATTTGGTTTTAACAGTTTTTCTTGTCTGTTACTCTTGCTGATATGATCAGTTTTAGTGGGATATCTGATATCCATGGTGTCCTTTCTGTTTGGACTGAATGAGATTTTCATCAAAAAAATTGTTGGACAACTTGCTTTCTTGGTTCATTCGTTAGAAAAACTTCATTTTAAGACATATCTTTGCTTTTGGAGAAATAATAATGATTTCCATCTAATAAGTACCAATTCACCTTTTTTGTAGGTATTCCCAGCACCAGCTGATAGAGAGAAAGTAAAATCTTGTCTGTCCATGTTAGGAGAGGTGAGCAACAGTTTCAAGCAGGCATTGAATGCTGGCATGGAACAACTTGTAGCTACTGTCACACCTCGGATACGCCCAATTTTGGACAATGTAGCAACAATTAGCTACGAGTTATCTGAGGCTGAATATGCAGATAACGAGGTTAATGATCCTTGGGTACAAAGGCTTCTTCATGCCGTTGAAACTAATGCAGCTTGGCTTCAGCCTGTAATGACTGCCAACAATTATGACACCTTTGTCCATCTCATCATTGATTTCATCACCAAGAGGCTTGAAGTCATTATGATGCAGAAAAGGTTCAGTCAACTTGGAGGTTTACAACTCGACAGAGATGCTAGGGCTTTGGTAAGTCATTTCTCAAGCATGACTCAACGAACTGTAAGGGATAAATTTGCTCGACTTACCCAAATGGCAACAATTCTAAACTTGGAAAAGGTCTCTGAAATTTTGGATTTCTGGGGGGAGAACTCGGGGCCAATGACCTGGAGACTGACTCCTGCCGAGGTGAGAAGAGTGCTGGGTCTCAGAGTTGATTTCAAGCCTGAAGCTATAGCTGCTTTGAAACTGTAATTTTTTTGTAGATTTTATGTTAAATGTTCATATTTTCTTTTTTCCATTTTTCCTTATGATAGTTCCCTTTTGATGCTTGTATGAGCACCTTTTATGGGGAAGAATATAATAACTCCTGAGCTGTACCATTTACCAAGTTTCCCCCTTGGTTTCATAAAAAAAACTTCTTATTCAAGAGGTACCTCTGTGAGGCTGTGTTCTACTTTTGTACTTGCTTGGTATTTAGATTGTTCTTCGGGTATTCTATAACTCTAGCACAGCGCTTTGTGCATAGTGCAAACCTCGGGTTAAAGGTCTTTTGTCACATTAGCCACTTACATCATTGACACCTAAAAGGTGAAATCTTCAGAGCTGCGCATAATCAAAACCCCGACAACTGAAATTGTCTTCTTGGTGCGGTCTTTTTTTCGCTTCCAACTCTTTAACAGAATTTCCTTCTTTTACTGCTTCATGTACCGTGCTCTATGCACCATGCTCCATTCTCCATTCTCCATTCTCCTTGCTCCTTGTTCACTACATGTTTTTCAGTTCAGCAAGGGCTTGCAACAAGTTATGATCTAAAACTACAGGTGATGCTTCTGAAAATGTCTGTAGAAAACTCGCTGCTCGTGGGCTTATATCTAGGCCTGTCAAACAGATCAAGTTGGGTCGGGTTTGAGTTCGGGTCATATATAAACAGGTCAAAAAACCCTTGACCCAAACCCAACCCATTTAGTTAATTGGGTCGAAAATCACAACTTTGACCCGACCTGCAACAGATCAAGTTGACCTGATTTCGACCCACTTAACCCGTTTATAATTTTTTTTGTTTTTGTTTTAAGGTTTTTAACGTTTATTAAATCTAATTTTTTAGGCTTTAAATTTAACTTTATGTTTTGTTGTTGTTTTTGTATTTACTATGAAGAATAAGAAAATATTAAATGAACTAAGTTTAGTTTATACTTTATTGATTTAACTCGAAATCAACACATTTATTAAATGAGTTATATAGGTTTTTTCAAATTTAAAATTTTGACTTGAAACTAACCTATTTAATAAACAGATTAGGTCGGTTCGACCCATTTAATTAATTGGGTCAAAAGTCTCAACCCAAACCCACTTATGTCGGATTAGATTTAGGACGGATCAACTAATATCTGTCCATTGTCCTGGTAAGTATACTGCAATCAATTTATGTTTAGATATTTTTAGCTTCGACTTTAAGGTAGAAATATTGCTTTGTTCCCCTTCCTCCCTTTTTTGTCCAATTTTACTGTAGCTGGTATAAAAGTTAGAATATATGTCCATTTTAGTTGATATAGTACTACATTAAATTTTCGATACTAAAATTACCATTTAATACCAATAAGATCCTTAAAGGCTGATTATCCTCTTGATGCTTAGAAGTTAGAACCATCCAATATGTTGCTTAGTGCAAATCATTACATTCAGATTTCAGATTATCATGATCAATTTCTGATAATTTTTACTATACATCTTTTGATTTCAGATTCACATAAAAATTTTTAAACGAAAACATAAAAACTGTTGGAATACATGAAATTTGAAACCTTATACATCTCTTGAAGCGATTTGAATCTTAACGGATGGAACACAAATAAAATTACCAGGAAGAAAGAAATGGCAAACCGGAGAACCATGCTCATATGGAAAGGACAAAGTGTGACAAGCTACCCATTTTGAAGCATGCACTTCTCTTGGTTCATGCATTATTGTGTAATTTCCGAATAAACTACCAAATTTTGCTTATGGTTGGGTGTATTAGTCTTTTTGGTTTGAAGATGACATAAAACAAAACACAAGAAAAGAGTAAAATTGGTTACATTGAGTATCAGCTATGTTACTCGGATTCTTCATTTTGCTTCATGTACCCGTGTCTAATTCTTGATGCTCGAACATTGGTATGACACTTAGGCATTTTATTTTAGGCATAAAATTGAATGTATTTTAGATGTATACGACACTTTTAACACGTAATAGTATCAAACATAAGTACCCGAGTCCAAGCAACATAGAGTATCAGTTATGTACTTAGTTTCTCATGCTATTCTGTGTACCTCTTTGTTATGTTAGAAGCCCAGTAAAACACACACAATCAAAAGTATCTTAACTCTTAACCCTTTTTGTCATTATACTTCTATTGAACATCTACTTCCAACCTTAGGGAAAGTTAGTATTGGATTTCCCTTGACTTAGCACGGATAAACTCTATAGGGCAAAACAAAAAGTCACAACTAAGACTCATAATTAAGATGTCCAAATTTAACCTGATTAATCAAAAGGTCCAAAACTGAGTATGACTCTACTCGATCCAAAAATATTCCACAAATAAATATCAAATTAGATTGGCAAAATATTTACTTACGCACATGTGACATGACCTAAATTAACTCGACCAGAATTATCGTACCCGAAACACACCCGAACACCCAGTTGTACACATTTGGTCACAACTCACAATCATCATGTTGCCTTATCTTTTGAGATTTCATATACAATCATGCTTAGTAAGAGTTATTCAAAAAATTAGCAAGAATTTATATTATGATAATATGGAAAAGTAAATCCTAGCTCTATAAGGTGGAAGCAGCATACTAGCAACAAATGAAGCATAAAGTCCATGAGTTATTCCCATGAGCTGATCATGTGTTCCCTTTTCAGCAATCACCCCATTTTTCAGTAAGGCTATGGTATCAGCACGCTTAATGGTGGCTAAACGATGAGCAATGATCACCTTTGTTCGATCAATCATCACAACGTCCAAAGCATCTTGCACGATTCGTTCAGACTCAGCATCAAGTGCACTTGTGGCTTCATCAAGAAGCAGAATTTTAGGATTCTTGATTATGGCTCTTGCAATGGCTATTCTTTGCTTTTGTCCGCCTGACAACTGCACCCCTCTTTCTCCCATCAAGTGGTTATAGCCTTGTGGTAGTCCCGAGATGAAGTTTTGCGCATTTGCTGATGTCGCAACTTCAATGATCTCTTTTTCAGTTGCATTTCCTTGCTTTGCATAGGCTATGTTGGCTCGGATAGTGTCATTGAATAATATTGGCTCTTAACTTACTAAACCCATTTGTTCTCTCAGCCAACTTAGCTTGAACCTTTGAAGCTCAACTTCATCTAACAGCACTTGAATCGTATAGCTCCGAGTCGCGATCGCGTGGGCACTTGAATCGCCCCAAAATAAATTCGTATGAGAGAATTATGTCCAAAATACTAACAGACTATCATGAAAATCGAGAATAATCAGTTATGAGAATAATTGTTTAAATTGGGAATTCAATTGGGTATTCCTTTAATCAAGTATTTAGAATTATTTTATATTTTTTTATTGGGTAACTATGGATGGTATGAATTTTTTGAGTATTATTGATAGCGATGCAAAAAGGTAGCTTGTATTATTATCTTTTGGAGTTAAAAGTTGATGCACACAAGGTGTTTGTTCAAATGCATCAATGAAGTTCTTTGGTATTCTAATCTGATTTTCGGTCGAAGAATTTACTCATAAAGGTAAACTACAAACATCTAATATCTTTTAAAGCTAATTTAAGCATTTTTATGTTCAATTGATGATGGGAAAAATATTGGTTTGATTGCTTTATTTATGTAATAATATTATTATTATTGTAAAATGATCTTAATAAAAATTAATCCTGTTATAAAAATTCTATTTTATTAAAAAGTATGTTAATATTGTATTTATTTAAAGAGATAACAAAAGCATGTTTTATATGTTATTGACTTATAAAATATGAGTCTTGAAATATCGTATTATGAAAATGAAGTATGATTGTTGATTTCAAAGAAAATCAAGTGAATTATTATTTTGTTTTATATTGAACTATTCAACACTGAAAAACGTCCATTTTTGGGAATTGGCAACGGATATTTGTATCCGGATTATTGTGAAATCTTATAGCTTGATAATAGGTAATGGTTATTCGGATCGGTCTCGAGCCCCTGACCGTTCGTTCTTGCAAGAACCGTATATTCGGTGATGACGATCACCCATGTTCTCAGGATTTAGATCAAACCTACTTCCTGACGGTCCATATATTCCAATGTTTTAAAGTGTAGTTATATTGTTGTTTTAATATGAGTTTGAATAAATACGTTTGGTATAAAGTTTTGTTTGTTTCGCAAATGAAATCATATGTTTCATTTGCCGTATTGTTTCGCTATTGACTTGTAAAGTAATAGCCGCATTTTGATTTTCGCTATTAACTTGTAAAGTTGTAGCCGTGTTTGATTCACTATGAAACAAGATTCTTATTCGTATTTATGTCGATACCAAATGGTATTTTAAAAGAGTTTGAGTTTTGATAAATTAATGTTTCATAAGGAGATACCAAACAAGGCGAGGAGTTCTTTTTGAAATTCATAATGTAAATTAGATATTTGTAAATTAAATTGTAATAATTTTATAATGTTTTTTAAATATTATTCACTTATTTAATGTAAAAAGTTTTAAATACTCTGATATTGATTTGCTGTGGCTATCCAGCCACAGGTCGGATTCAGCCCAAACTTCAATAAGTCTTCCACTGTGCTTTGTAGACAGTATTATTATACTGTTTAGCTGGTTTGGGCTGTTTCAAATAAGTCTTCCGTTGTATTTTGTAGACAGTATTATTATACTGTTTAGTGGGCTGCTTCACAAGTCAAAATGAATTATTGGTGAAAAACTAATCTCATAAAAATCTTAATATGAGCGATAATCACCCACCTACATTCTAAACACCAAAATGCTTAATAGCTTGGTGTCAAATAAAAATAGCTTGGAAGAGAACTTGTGACCTAATGCATCACATAGGTTATCATACTAATGAGTTGTTATCACTTAGGTTATCAAACTAATGAGTTATGATCACTTATCAGCACAATAGTAGTGTAAAATCTAAAAGGAAAATGAATAATATGAAATCCTTGCCCATATTTTATATGCAATAATATATATATATATATATATATATATATATATATATATATATATATATATATATATATATATAGTAGAATGAGAAAAAAAATGGTGAAAATGATAGTTATCCTGCCGTTCCAGGCAAGTTTTAGGTCTTAGACGAAAAATAAAAAAAATCTTTATATAAATAAAGTTTTAATTTTTCTCTTAGAAGACCGACAGTTTTTAATAACAAGAATAAAAATTAACTCAATTTGAATTCTTTATAAAGTGAATCCGAAGCAGTGGTACCATTAAATTACCCCAAAAATGACCCAGATTGACAGTAGTTATTGTAACTTTGACAAAAACCAATCGGACATATCTTGAGCGAGGAGGTAATCATATTTAATACTATAAATAAAGATATTATGGTGTTGGTGGGTAAACTTGTGCAATAAGTTATGGAGTACTAAAACTCTTCTGAATAGCAAGGAACTCTATATACTTCACATCTTCCATTACTCCAATATTCTCGCTCAACTCTTCAACTCTCTCTCCCTATTCCTTTCTTTGATCGATTCATCCAATCAATTATGGCTCACAATCCTGAATCTTCTGATTCGTAAGTCTCAGATCTATTTATTCGTCGTCTTCCCTGCAATTGTTTTTCTTTTATATAATTTTTGCCCTAAATTTAATTGAATCTGATTTCGTTGATTTGATTTTTATTTTGGGTTTTGGTGGGTACAGAAAGGGAACGAAGAAGGACTTCAGCACTGCGATTCTCGAGCGTAAGAAAGCCCCAAATCGTTTGGTTGTAGATGAGGCTGTTAATGATGATAATTCAGTTGTTGCGATGCATCCTGATACCATGGAAAAACTTCAACTTTTCCGCGGTGACACCGTCTTAATCAAGGTCTTATTTTCTCGGCTTAACTTACTTTTGGGTTTGCATTTTAGGGTTTGTAGCGTTTATGTTCCCGATTCATGTTTATAATCTTTATGGTTTTTGTTTGAGGATTATTGAAATTGAAAGGATTAAGTAACTTTTACTTGGGAATTATAATTGGGTTTAGGTTTTTTGACTCGGAAAGGCCTTCCTAGTTTTTCCAGATGTGATTTAGGGTTTGATTTGTGCGAATTAGGTATTTTTGTTCACCAAGGGGGCTATTGGGCTGAGATCCTTTTTCATAAGATTTTGTTTGTGGGTCAATGGAGACTTTTTTGATGGAAGCCTTATCCGATGGGTTTGATGTTTGTATTATCAAGTATTATTGAATATTACTTGACATTGAGATGGTTGTAATGACTATGTTATGCTTTCTTTAGAATCTTCTACTTAAGATGTTGAATGAAATTAAAATTTGAGTTGAGAAAATTTCGATCCTGTGCCTTACTTTATCTATTTGTTACTTCTCTTATGAAAGTTCCATTAATACAGTGGTGACTTATACATAATTAGAGCAAAAAGAGGGGTCTGACACCTCTTCGATCTAGTAGTTTAAAGAGTGGAAGGTGATCTAGGATAGTATAAGTGACATGTCATGTAGTATTGTTATGTGAAGATGTCTTACAAGCTTGATACTATTCTTAGTTGATGGTTAGGATTAGCACTGGCCACTGTTAATACAAGAGCCGGTAGAGTTATTATAATTGATTGTCCATATTTTTGCTAGAATTTGGTTTTTTTGTTCATGTGTTCTGTTTTTTGGACAATTTTCAGGGGAAAAAACGTAAAGATACAATCTGCATTGCACTTGCTGACGAGACATGTGAAGAGCCTAAGATTAGGATGAACAAGGTTGTGAGATCTAATCTAAGGGTGCGGCTTGGTGATGTGGTATCTGTACACCAATGTCCTGATGTGAAATATGGGAAGCGTGTCCATATTCTTCCTATTGATGATACAATTGAGGGTGTCACAGGAAATTTGTTTGATGCATACCTGAAACGTAAGTTTCCTTTCTTGCACAACACTGAAAATTTTCTATTGCAATGCAGTTAAGCTAAGTCAACTACATTAAAAAGCAGTGTTGATCCCATATTATTTTCTGCTCATTAGCTACGGTTTTATTGTTTATGAATATTGATTACTTTTTCATCTCAAATTATGTCATTATACTGGTAATACCAAGTACTAGTATTGTTGTGTGGTTAATTAGACTTTACAGTATTGATTTTAATCAACTTTAAAAGGAAATAACAACAGTCACATAACACAGCTTTTTGAGATAAATGTTGATTCATTATTGTGATTTTTAGAGCTCAAATGTAAATGCTTGTTGATAAATCACTTGGAGATATTCTATGTACTGCTCTTTTCTTGATAGGTTTCTTTTAGAGAGCTAGTCTGATTAGCAACTAAGTTTTGGTACTTGTTATAAGAGGGTCTTGTTGAGGGTTGTCTCATTACTCCTAGTTCAGTAATGCAATTTGACTTGTTGAGCATTGAAGGTGTATCTCTCATCAAAGGTCCTTCCATTTTGCTTCGTTTTTATTGTTTGAAACAAATTCTGATGTTGACTATTCTAATTTTATGGGGCAAGTAGTTAGTAGATCTACTGATCTCTAATTTGATACTGTGAACTATGAAGGCTCTTAGACATCTACTGCTTTAGTTCCATACTTCATACTATAATGGTTTTAATGCTTTATTAAAAATGGACTGGAATTTGCAGATATGATAACATTAGAGTCTTAACAGATGTTGTGTAGATTTATTATTGCTTCTAATGCAGTTGCTTATCATGAAATTTCTAAGCTAAATTTCCTTCATGTATCATCCTTTTTATTTGTATTATGTAAATTATAGTATAATAGTGGCTAAATTGTTTTTGTTTATTTTTTCAGCTTATTTTACTGAAGCCTACCGTCCAGTGAGGAAAGGGGATTATTTTCTTGTGAGAGGGGGAATGAGAAGTGTTGAATTTAAGGTTATTGAGACTGATCCTTCCGAGTTTTGTGTGGTCGCCCCAGATACCGAGATCTATTGTGAGGGTGAACCAATCAAAAGAGAAGATGAGAATAGATTAGATGAGGTTGGGTATGATGATGTGGGTGGTGTTAGGAAACAGATGGCCCAAATTAGGGAGCTTGTAGAATTACCATTAAGACACCCACAATTGTTTAAATCTATTGGTGTCAAGCCTCCTAAGGGAATTTTGCTCTATGGACCTCCAGGATCAGGAAAGACTTTAATAGCCCGTGCTGTGGCAAATGAGACTGGTGCATTCTTCTTTTGTATTAATGGGCCAGAAATCATGTCAAAATTGGCTGGGGAAAGTGAAAGCAATCTTAGAAAAGCTTTTGAGGAAGCTGAGAAGAATGCGCCTTCCATCATTTTTATTGATGAAATCGATTCAATTGCTCCCAAGCGAGAGAAAACTAATGGAGAGGTTGAGAGGCGTATTGTTTCCCAGCTTTTGACTCTTATGGATGGGCTTAAATCTCGGGCACATGTTATTGTTATGGGTGCTACTAATCGTCCCAACAGCATTGACCCTGCACTGAGAAGATTTGGTCGATTTGACAGAGAAATAGATATTGGTGTTCCAGATGAAATTGGGAGACTTGAGATTCTCCGGATTCACACTAAAAATATGAAGCTCTCCGATGAAGTAGGGATCTCTTTTTTTCGTTTGAAATTGCTGTTAACATATATCTGCTTTGATTTATTTAATTCAGTTCCCTTCATTGAACAGGTCGATTTGGAAAGGATTTCCAAGGACACACATGGTTATGTTGGTGCTGACTTAGCTGCCTTATGTACTGAAGCTGCACTTCAATGCATCAGAGAGAAGATGGATGTAATTGATCTGGAAGATGAGACTATTGATGCTGAGATCCTTAACTCCATGGCTGTTACGAATGAACACTTCCAGACTGCTCTTGGGCAGAGCAATCCATCCGCACTCCGTGAAACGGTTGGTTTATGTTATGATTTTATCATTAAGGAGTTATCTCTTAGTTTGTTGTGATTGCTTACGACTGGCTTGTCTTTCAGGTCGTGGAAGTTCCTAATGTCTCATGGGATGACATTGGTGGTCTTGAAAATGTCAAACGGGAGCTTCAAGAGGTGCTTATTTATTCTTTAATCCTTCGTTTTTACTCTGAGTAATGTGACTTCTTTTTCTATTAAGTACTGTAACTTATAACAATTTCAATTTTTTCCTATTTCAGACTGTACAATATCCCGTGGAGCACCCCGAGAAATTTGAGAAATTCGGGATGTCGCCCTCCAAGGGAGTTCTTTTCTACGGACCTCCTGGATGTGGAAAAACTTTGCTGGCAAAGGCTATTGCTAATGAGTGTCAGGCTAACTTCATCAGTGTGAAGGGTCCTGAATTACTAACAATGTGGTTTGGAGAGAGTGAAGCTAATGTTCGAGAGATTTTTGACAAGGCCCGTGGGTCAGCTCCCTGTGTTTTGTTCTTTGATGAGCTTGATTCAATTGCAACTCAGGTGCGCTTATCAAACTGTTTGGTAGTAACTTGTTATAGCTTTTCTGTGCTATTTACTGATGGAAATGGTGTCAACTTTTTTGTATTGGTTGATAGTGGTGAATTTTCTGACATGTGGAGTTACTGAATATTTTTAACATTCTACTTCGGTTGAGGAGTCTATCTCTTTGTTATTACAAGGGCAAGGTTGCATACTTTCTACCCCTGTGGTACTGGGGCCGTGTAATTTGTTATTTTATGGATGACCTTGCCTCAACCCATGCTTTATTTGGTTCTTACCATATTATCAATGCAAATTGTCATTTACAAGTTACATATGTAAGTTTCTTTTCACGATCATTCACATTGATTGCAATTATGGTCTGTGGGTGTATTTTACAGAGGGGAAGCAGTGTAGGTGATGCTGGTGGTGCCGCTGACCGGGTTTTGAATCAACTGTTGACTGAAATGGATGGCATGTCGGCCAAAAAGACTGTTTTCATCATTGGAGCCACGAACAGACCGGATATTATTGATCCAGCTCTTCTGAGACCCGGACGTCTTGATCAGCTAATTTACATACCTCTTCCGGATGAGGAATCTCGCTTATCCATATTTAAGGCAGTTCTGAGGAAGTCCCCTATTGCCAAAGACGTTGATCTTAGAGCGCTTGCCAAATACACTCAGGGGTTCAGTGGTGCAGATATCACTGAAATATGTCAGCGGGCTTGCAAATATGCCATCCGAGAAAACATTGAAAAGGCAAGTATCTTTTGATTCTTCAAATAAATGATTTCATCGTCATATCGTTCTTTCATCATTTACGTTTCTTTTCGAAATTGCAGGACATTGAAAGAGAGAAGAGGAGAAGTGAAAACCCGGAAGCAATGGAAGAGGACGATGTAGAAGACGAAGTTGCTGAAATCAAGGCTGCTCATTTTGAAGAATCAATGAAGTATGCTCGAAGGAGTGTTAGCGACGCTGATATTCGTAAATATCAGGCATTTGCTCAGACATTGCAGCAGTCAAGAGGATTCGGCACTGAGTTCCGGTTTAACAACACAAGTTCTGGTGGTACGACTGGTGCAGATGCATTTGCTGCCTCAGCTGGTGGAGCTGATGACGATGATCTCTATAATTAGATTCTCTTTGGTTTCCTTTCTATTTTCACATTTCTCCCAATATAATACTTTTCTCTATTTTTATTTTCAAGATGACATTTATTTATGTGGTTCAGCCCATCTTTTTTTCACCTGTGACTGTAGAATCACATCCTGATGTTGGAATTTTATTCAAACGTTTAAGTTAATCTTTAGACGTTAATACTACATTTACTTCTATTTACTATAATTAACCCTTTTCTTTTAATGGGTATACCGTATACGTATACTCTTCAAAAAATACGCATGCGGATAGACATTTTATTTTTCATTTATTATATTTTTGGGTATACCATCTAATATAATATTTCTGGTTATACATAATAATGAGAACTGAAAAATCAGAGTTTGCTTACACAATAATTTTTTAAAGAGAAAATGTTTTGGCTGTTCAACATGGACAACGCAACATAATAAGTGGGCCAATTACCCATTCACCCAATCCTTGCTACTTTGATTTACTTGTATTTTTTAATCTTTGTTCAAAATAATGCAAATTATAAACCAAGTAATAGAAACTTTCTTATAAGTCTCATTTTTCTTAGGATATTATGTTATTTTCTTAAAATATTGAAAGTTTGATTGAGTTTTTTTTGAACATATGAACTCATTTGATCTTCATAAATTTAATTTAAAACAATTTACTCCATAAAATTACAAAATATGCAATGTCATTTTTTTATTGTTAGAATAAAATACAAATAAACCACTAAGCCATTGATTTATTTATAAAATACAAATAAACCACTAAGCCATTGATTTATTTATTAAATTTTTTAGCAAATTTTTTATATTGAAAACAAAAAACTAATAAATCGCCAAATAAATTAAGTATATTTTATAAACTATTATGTGATCACAATTTATATTAAAAAAATTAAAATATTCTTTAGAAAATCATGTTCTATTTGAATACACAAAATTTTGTCATTCATTATTTTTTGGAAAAAGATTCTCTATTTTTACTAGTATATGGAGTAGTAAACGGAATACAAAAACAATGATTCGAGAAGGTCCACGCAAGCCAACTTTGACTATTTGTATACAAAGGCTGCCAATTCATGAAAGCAATTCATATCCAACACCAACACAAACTCGGTCATACTTTCTCTTTCATAAGTATTATACCCACAAGTTCCAACCCATAATAACATCTAATATTATATTCACTTTTATTCATTTTAAGTGTCTCAGTTATTTTATATTCTCTATTTTATATTCTCTATGTACTTATTCAATTCTTAATATATCGAATTATGTATAATTAAAAATTATAAAAAGTTAATATTAATAATTTTAACATCAAAACAAATCAAATAAGATCCCACATGACTATATTTTAACTTGTAGATTAATAATAAAATGCAATTTAAAAGTGATAGATAAATAGTGTTTCAAAAGTAGATGAGACATCTAAGGTAAATAGGAGGAAGTATGTCATTTAAATAATAAATATTTCAATATTATATGTCATGTTAATTAAAAGTATTTTAAAACAGAAATAATACTAATATATACTTTTGGGCTTTTTTTTTTTTACTACACCTATTATTTATTCTATTTATAACTTTAATCTTTTTTTTTATTACTATTCAAAAGTTTCACTTTCATTGCTTTTTTAACCAATATACTCCTATATCCTAGGAGTATTATTTTGCAAATGGTAACAACTTTTTTTTTTAAGGAAATCATGGTAGATTTGTTAGTAGAATAAGGTAAAAAATTAAATTAAATTGTAAATATTAAAAGAGATAAAATATATAGAGTATGAATGAAGATTTTAAAAGTAGTATGAGTGAATACAATGTGATTATTGTTCAAATATTAAAAAGTAGTAAATTGATTAGAACATGTAAAAATAAAATTTGTAATAAAACATTTAGTTCCGAGTGAGTACATAGCACAAACTCCATATGTTTAAATATTTTCAAACATCAACTATCTATAATTATTTAATTCCTAGTTAATAAATGATAAAATAATATTGATAAATACCAACAATTAAACTTTGTATTGAATATTGATAAATGGAGTATTAAGGAATTATCTCATTACAATATCTCAATCTATGCCCACTCTGCAAAAACAATTACCCTGGCTTTAATTATGTATCATGTTTTCGTACAAGCTTCTTAATCCATTGCTTACTTGTTTATTATAATACATTTTAATCTCCGACTTATTTTTCACATTAACGACAATGTTAAAGCTTTAATCCAAAAAGATTGAAATCGACTATATAAATCAATACATTAATTTCATAATCGTTGATATGAATTTTCTTCTCCGCTTATTTCGATTTTCTAAACTTGATTAATAATGGAAAACTTGATAGTATAAAAAAAATAAATGAAGCAATTACAATATAATGCACTACCAAAAAAAGTTCATTAAGCAAGACAAAAGAAGGTCTACATCTCCATATATTTAACATTTGGCACAACAATACTAGACTTAAAATCTAAGAATTGTAACAATAAAAAATAAAAAAATACACATTATTAATATGTGTTTCCTTTAATTTGTTAAATAAATACTAGTACTATTTAATTCATATTTATTTATTGTTGTTGCAATTAAAAGTCTAACCTTCAACATTGTCCCGCCAACAAAGCAAGATTGCTACACAACGACGAAGAATGTATAACTTTGTGCGTTGTTTCTTGACAACATGGCTGCATTTCTTCCCAAATGAAGCCTTATTTATGCTTCTTTCTTGTTGTTGTTGTTGTTTTTGTGTTGTTATTGTTTCTGTGGTTGTTGTATTCATGGTGTTGTAGTTCAATAACCATAATTATTCAAAGAACAAAATCAAGCTAATAGAATGCTGAGAAAGTGTATGTGTACGTACGTTAATATAAAGCTGAAGACAAGTAGAGAAGATTAATATAATAATGAGAATAAGTAAAGGGTGAAGGACACTGTTAGATGGTCAAATGATTCCTTAACTCTACACATATTAAGGTACGGTTTTCCTATTTTCAATCTATTTCTTATTTTTATGTCTACTTTTTGCCTTTTATTTCACATTTTCTATGTCCTTTTCATTGGGGATAAACCATCTTTTAATTACCACCAACTAATTACTATGCCTTAAAGATTAACAATACATCATCATCATCGTATACTACAATATATTCCCCCATACGAATTATTATTAGGGTCTGAAAAAAAAAAGGATAGCCGCAATCTATGTCCATATATAAAGGAAGATGTATTTAGAGAGTCCCTCGACTCGAAAAAGGTTCTCAAAAAGAGATATATATTCCTAAAACAAAAAGAAATGTATGAAGTTAAATTCGCAAGCTCGCATTTATCCTCTCAGTACATAGTGAAAATCGAATTCTTATCCCATTTTTAAAATGTTTTGTAAATCAATATTAAATGTTTTATAAACATTAATCCAAACTAACTTGTAAAAATAATACCCTTTCAAAAAAAAAAATAATGCAAGAAAAACTACGGCCAATTGATTAGATTAATTACTTCCTTCATTCGTTTTTATTTATTCACTTTAGTTTTTTCATGCTTTTCAAAAAACTTTGCCTTAATATCTTTAAGTACGCATTATAAAAATTGTAAGGGTTATATATTAAAAACCTTTGTATCAAGACGAATCTAACAAGATCTCATATAAATATATTTTATCTTTTATATATATATTTCAAAAATTAAATTTAAATTTCTCTCTCCTAAAATAGAAAAACTTAAAATGAATAATTAATTGGTCGTAGTTATTTTAATGGATGATTTAATAATAATAAAATAAGGGCTTAAAAGTTGTAGTGAATATATGTACATTGTCATAAAATTTAATGTTCATTTATGAAAAAAAATAAATAAAACAAGTAGATATAAATAGAACTTTAAGAGAGAAAAAGCTAGTAAATAAAATTTAAAAAAATAAATATATTAAAACCGAATATATATATATATATATATATATATATATATATATATATAATTGTAATTATTTCAAAAAAGAGTATTAAATATGTTTGGTTGTAGACATTAAAACATTAGTTGCATCTTGCATCACTTTCAAATTCATGTTAAAACTAGAAGCATAGCAGCAGGGTGGTCAAACACGGACTGTGACTGTCACTCTGTTTATATTGACAAATATGCAGGGATCAGGTTTTTTTATTTATCACCTGCTTTTAATTAATTATTATTTTATCATCACATTAAATTTGACTTATTATTCCTATCTCATTGAATTTACAACATTTAATATAATTTCTGGTATTTAAAATAAAATGTGCAAATTCAATGCAACATAACAATGTATTTCTCCTTTCAATCATTTTGCGCCACTGAGAGCACATGCTCACTTCGTTTCTTATAAAATCACACTAATTTTTTTTATTTTAATTTGTCTCATTTACTATGTAATATTTTCTTTTTTTGATAATAGTCTCACTATCTTTTTTTATTTTCGTCTCAATCACCTATTTATCTAATTTACGCGTATTTTGTTTTATTTTTCAATCACAAGTAATATTTACACACCATAAAAATGAGAGCAATTTCATAGGGGCAGAGATAGTATTAATCACAAATTATTATAGGGAAAAAATGATGAATATTTTCAATATTATTCTTAGTTATAACGACATTAAAAACAAATAAATAGGCAATAAAAAGATAAAATAAAGTTCATATATGTAAAATATCCCTAATTTTGTTTGGTATTAGAAAATTTTTCAACATTACTCTTGTATAAGAGCTGGATAGTGAGTAATAAAATAGAAGTAAATATTATGAAGGAAAAAAGCGTAATAAGTAATAGAATGTTGTCAATAATACAAGTTAAAAAGATCCCGATCACATATAATTAATCTAGTTTTTTAATTAATTCTATTAATATTGTAAATGATTGCAACAAGATTCTAAGTGATCATTCAAAGACTAATAAAAGTGATCAATTCAATTTAATGTAGGGTCGGCACTGAGACTTGAGAAGTCCGGAGCAAAATATTAAAGACAATGTGAAACAAATAAGCAAAATTAACAAAAAAAACAAAAAAAATGAGATTTGGGTAAGCTTAATTCTAAAAATAAGTGTCTCTATATCCGAGCCTAAAGTTAGGTTAGTTCGTAGTTACTAACAACAAATAAAAAATTGGTCAAAAAAAGTCAAAATTGTTTGTTCGCAGTTATTAATTTCGAACAAAAGAGAAACAATGTTATACTGTTAGAAGAGACAAAAAAATGAAAATCATGTTAGTTCGTAGTTACTTATTTTTGGAATTAAGTTTACTTAAAGCTCATTTTTAAAATTTTTTTCGTTAATTTTGCTTATTTGTTCACATTTTCAATATTAAATACGAACGTTGACCCCTAATTACAAAATATACTATTATGGAGAGTCTTGTCTCTTATTGGGCCGGCTCTAGTTTGATGTAATACTTTAAAATTGATGTGCATATTAATTAGATCAATCAAATAAAAATTATTTCATTGTGAAACCTTCTTATTCCAGAATTTGTGAAAAGAAATATATTGCTGAATGCAAGAGCCATGGGCCCATGGAGGGTTTACTTACAAACAGTAGCCCAGTAGGCAGTAATCAGCAGTTAGCAGCTCCCTGATCTTCAATTTTTGTACAACTAAAATTTACCCAAAGTTCACGGTTCTTTTTATTTTTGTCACCACCTTTTTTTTTATTCAAATTACTAAAATATCTTTAAGTCTATTTTTAAATATAAAATCAATCATCATTACTACTAAATTAAATTTTTTAATAATAATTTAATTAAAATAAAAATATTAATTTTAAAAAAGAAAACAATTTTTTAAAATCGGAAAATAAATCTAATCATACGTTTTGTGTTGAAATTTGATACATGATTACTCTTTTGGCCAAATCGTTTAATACGAAAATCACATTACAACAATGTTTACGGCATTAGAACCTAGACTTCAAGATCTTTCCAATGATATATTATATACCCAATTCCGACAACCGAGCAAGAAATGATGATCGTTTAAAATTTGCTTGTACTGAAATTTGATATATATTCAATCTTTTAGGCATAACTTTTTATAGAAAATTGTATTAATGTAAGGTTTGTGGCATTAGAATCTAGACTTCAAGATCTTTCCAACGACATATTATACGCCCAATTCTGACAATTGAACGAGAAATGACGATCATTTAAAGTTTGCAGTGATGTCTGATATCCAGTGGCACGTGACGGGACCACAGTATGGTCGCGTAAAATACACGATCGGATCGCGGTCGAGTCGCACGTTTTGAGCGACCATATTGCGGTCCGGTTGCGCATTTTACGCGACCATACCGCGGTTCGGTCACACGCTTTACGCAACCATACCGCGGTCCGATCTCGCGCGACTAGATGTTAAAAATCCCTGCAAACTTTAAATGGTTGTCATTTCTTGCTCGATTGTCGGAATTGGACATATAATATGTCGTTGAAAAGCTCTCAAAGTGTAGTTTCTAATGACTCAAATCTTGCATTAATACAATTTTTCTATAAAAAGTTATGCCCAAAAAATTAAACATGTATCAAATTTCAGTACAAACAAACTTTAAACGATCGTCATTTCTCGCTCGGTTATCAAAATTGGAAAATATAATATATCATTGGAAAGATTTTGAGGTCTAGTTACTATTTCCATAAACACTACAATTATGTGATTTTCCTATTAAAAGTTATAGCAAAAAAGTGAACATATATCAAATTTCAACACACTTTTTTAAATTAACAATCGTTATCAATGCTTACCGAATCATTTTGGTAATTATTTTCATTTGTCACAGTAATTCGATTTTTAGTTTTAGCTTGTTTTAGTTCAATAAGTGTTCGGAGAGAGTTTTTAGAGAGATGTTAGAGATTGAAAGTTTGAAAAGTAACAAAGATAATTTTGAAAGTTTAATAAATAAAGGGTGGTGACAAAATAAGAAGGACTACAAAGTATAGTAATATCCAAAATTTATACCAAAGTATATTTCATTTTACAGTACAAGCTTTATAAGTTAGGATAATTTCAATACTTCTAGTCTCTAGGTGATTGAACTTTAAAATATTTAGTTTTTGTTTATCAAATAAAATTTCGACCTTTATATATTTTTTTTTCCTAAGAGACATTATTTTTGTTTTTTATTTTAAATTTTTAAGAGTTATAAGTGATAAAGTCCTTTAAAATAAATGAGATAAAATTTTTAAAATTTAACCTTTTCTTTTTTTTAACGAAAATTAAATTTTTTTAAAGTTGATCGCCTAAAAATAAAATTTTTAAAATTAACTTTTTCTAATTTCTAACGAAAATTAAATTTTCCTTATTATTCTTAAAGGATGATAAAAACTAAATAATTATAGTTCACATTTAATACTGATTTTAGTCAATTGTTAGTTTTACTTGAAAACATCAACTTATAAAAAAGGTGTTAATAATATTATCAATGTTGGGGGTTTGTACACTTAAAATTAATATTTCAGCTATATTATTTGGATGATACTATTTTTGTCTTTTGTACAAAATTAGGGGCGGCAAAAATTGATCTGACTTGCTAATCCAACCTAAACTTAACTCGAAATAAGTGAGTTAGGGTTGAGACTTTTGACCCAATTAATTAAATGGGTCGAACCGACCTGATATGTTTATTAAATGAGTTAGGTTCCGGTCAAAATTTTAAACCTGAAAAAAAACTTGTATAACCCATTTAATTAAAATGTGTTGATTTCGAGTTAAATCCATAAGTATAAGCTAAACTTATTAGTTCATTTAATATTTTCTTATTTTTCATAGTAAATACAAAATAAACAACAAAAAAACATAAAGTTAAAATTAAAGCCTAAAAAATTAAATTTAATTAACGTTAAAAACCTTAAAACGAAAACAATAAAATTATAAACGGGTTAAGTGGGTCGAAATCAAGTCAACCTGATCTATTACAGGTTAGGTTAATGCTGTGATTTTCGACCCAATTAACTAAATGGGTTGGGTTTGGGTCAAGGATTTTCTGACTTGTTTATATATGACCCGAATCCAAACCCGATCCAACCTGATCTGTTTGACAGGCCTATACAAAATATAAACTTCAAGCATATGCTAAATTTTGACATATTAAACATTGATGAATACTGATTACTGCAATGACGAATTCAAAACTCAAATTTGGTGAAAGAAAAAGTATACAAAATAATTCATGATTATCAATAAATCAAAATTGAATTGATAATTACTTTTCTTAGTCTTCTAATAGGAACATGATGATCATCAATAAATCAAAATTGCCTTTTTGAGTAACTTGTCTTCAATATTTACAAAATGAAATAATATCTATATGAATTTTGATATATAGCATGTCGATTTTTTTGGCAATTTTATTTAAGCATGTATGTCATGCATAAAATAATTTTTCAGGGTATATATAATTTAAACACCATTACAACTAAGGTTGATTTAGGACAAAAAAGCCCGTAGCACAAACATATATTGTTAATTCAAAACAATAAAACGTAATCAATAATCGTAACAAATTATCACAATAAGATAGAAAAAACAATAATAAACTAAACAAAATAAAAAAAAAAGTACACTAAAATCATAAAAATTTCATCCTATCAAAATCTACCACATAAGAGTGATTTGTTAACTTTACAAATCATCGTTATTTACTAAGACTTCCTCAATTAAAAAGAACTTGTCTCAATCAATATTATGCATTTTGATAACCATATCACCTCATTATTGTATGATAAATTTAAAGGCAGATCCTAGAAAAAGTGATGTTAGCAATTTATATAATAATAATTACATTCAACAATGTACAATTTAATTAAGAGTGTACTATTATCCAAAGGCAACTATTTTGAATAACTTATATCCCTTTCAAACTAAATGCGAAATGTGATTTGGAGGCCACTCTTTTAAAAAAAATTTCCATTTTAATCTGTAATATGAATATAAATGAACAATGTATATAAATGCTAAGTTAATGACTATGATTATGACTATTACTATAACTACTGCTAATATAAATGAAAAATAAAATATGAGGAGAGATGGCGCCTCCAAGATAATCAACAAACACATATCAATGCATAGAGCATAAACGTCATACATGCATGCTTGATTTAAATCAACAAATTCAAAGAAGCACCATTATTATTGTTCATGAACTTGTAAGCATAAAACTATACACTATCAGCCGCTATGTATATATGGTCTTGTAAGGTGTTGAAGAGCAGCTACTGCTATAAGGAGCAATAGCATTATTGTACCCTCATCCATGTTTTGCATTGAAACTTGTTCTATATTTACTTTATTTGCTATATTTTTGTCCACACACTTCTGGTACACGGTACTAAAGATAGTAATAATTATCTAGAATAATCTAATGTTTTCATAATTGTACTATAATTATCACACCTATTGATTAACCATGAATAATCTCAATTTTAGGGGTAATTTGCCCGATGATTTGCTATATAGCAAGTTTTATTTTTTAAAATAAAAGATAAATTAAAATAAAATATCGAAAAAATGTTAAAAAAATTTCTGATTTTTTTTTATTATTTAGAACTTTTTATGTAAATTTACAAAATTTTTTTATAATTTTACATTAATTTTCAATTTAAATTTTTGGTGAATTATCTATCATAACAGGTCATTGGGTTAATCAAGTTTATTCTAGGCAAATACCCCATAAAGTTGGGATTATACATGATTAATCAATAAGTGAGATTATTATAGAAAAATCATGAAAATTTTGGATTATTCTAGAAAATTTTAATGTAATATTGGTCGGAAAATTTTCAATTTTATGCCATCATCATAATTAATTAAAACTTTTTCTTAATATTAGATCGAATTATGCATGTAATGTAATCTTAGATATTGTATTCTTTATGGTATATGTATTGGCAATGTTAACAATATCCCTAATACCCATTCTAGCCCTCACAAAAACACTATAAATACATACTCTTAGCCTTGTAATTCTAGTAAGAAATATATGTGTAAATTCCTTTCTTTTTTATTCATATGAAAATCTTTCTTGTTCAATCTTATATTTGTAATATTCAATCTTTCTTCAATATAGATCTACAATTGATTTGTCTTTCTATTTTGTTTATCTGTGTACAATTTGGTTCTTTTTACTGTTATCAACATGGTATCAGACGCCTCGACATGTTATTTCGTCTCGTTGGTAAACAATTTACTTTACTAATTGTTCTTTCCTTATTTTTTTTCTCTTTCTTTCTCTGTCTTACTTTATCTATTCTTTCCCTCTTTTTCTTCATCTTCTCTGATTTCTTTTTCCTTTCTCTGATTTTTTTTATTTCTTTCGTTTTTCGTTCTTTTTTTTCCTTTTTCTCCATTTTTTTTTTCTCTTCTTCATCATGTCTGCTACATCCTCTAATTCCAACAACAAATCCCTCGATCCTATTCAAGATCCTGCTTCACCATATTACCTTCATCCTAGTGATTCTCAGCTTTTGTTAGTTCCAATCCCGTTCAATGGCACTGGCTTCAACGACTGGAAACGATCCGTCACCATCACTCTTTCTTCCAAAAATAAACTCGCGTTCATCAATGGCCAGATCCCTCAACCTAATTCTTCTGACGCCAATTTCAAATCCTGGGAAAGAATAAACAGTACAATAATTTCTTGGTTTATGAAAGTTCTTGATCCTCAAATTGCTCGGAGTGTTTTATATTTTCCTACTGCTCAAGCTATTTGGCAAAATCTTGAAGAAAGATTTGGGGTCACTTCTGGAACACAGATCTATTCTCTCACTCAACAAATCTTTGCTATTGATCAAGGTTCTGATTGTCTTTCTACTTATTTCACCAAGATTAAGATGCTATGGGATGAATTTGATGCTTCATATCCTCTACCTATCTGTTCTTGCACCAATTGCACTTGTGGAATCAACAGCAAACTTACCCAAATGCGAGAAGAACAAAGATTGATACTGTTTTTAATGAAACTCAACCCTACATATAAAACCATTCGCGGAAATATACTCATGCAACAACCTCTTCCCAACATTTCTTATGCCTATCGTTTAATTATGCAAGAAGAAAGACATTCTGATTTAGTCTCACACATCAATCCCACCATTGACACAGATATTGGTCTTGCTGCTGTTCATAAACCAAGCTCCTATTATAATTCAAACCAAATATCTCCCAAACCTTCTCTTTATGGCAATAAGAACATCAACACAAGAAAACCTAATCCATTCTGCAATTACTGTAAGAAACAAGGTTATACCAAAGAAAGCTGTTACAAATTACATGGTTTCCCCTCTACATCTACAAGGAATAATTGGAACAACAAGAAGATTGCCGCAACAGTTCAAAATGAAGTTTCTACCTCCAGTAACACTGTATCTCCAAACCTTACTGTTGAACAATATAACCACCTTCTTTCTCTTCTTGCTCAACATAATACTCCTAATATCCCAAAT
This sequence comes from Amaranthus tricolor, assembly GCF_026212465.1. Lineage (NCBI taxonomy): Eukaryota > Viridiplantae > Streptophyta > Magnoliopsida > Caryophyllales > Amaranthaceae > Amaranthus > Amaranthus tricolor. Next base: position 28,745,287 of record NC_080051.1, on the reverse strand, counting down.
GAAGCTGCTAATGAAGACAACGCCTGCCTTTTAGCTGGTACATCATGCTTTCTTTCTGTAACTAAATCGACTTGGATAATTGATAGTGGTGCTACTAACCACATGTGTTGTGATATTTCTTTGTTTTCTTCTTACATTCCTGTTCCTCCCAGCACTCATAATAACATCACCATCCCCAATGGCAATCTTGTTAAAATAACTCACAAAGGGACTATTATTTTAGGCCCTGATCTCACTCTTCACAATGTTCTTTACGTTCCCACTTTTCATTTCAATTTAATTTCTGTACCCAAGCTTTGTAATGATATGCATTGTTCTATTAATTTTTTCAAAAATTGTTGTTCTGTTCAGGGCCCTTCTCTGAGCAGGCCAATCTTGCTTGGTAAGCTCGTTCAAGGTCTCTATCATCTTGTTGACAAATTCCCTGAATCAACCCAACAACACCTCACAGACTCTCCTACTTCCATATGTTGTGCTGCTTCAGACATTGAACACACCAAGCTATGGCATCTCAGACTTGGCCATGCTCCCTTCCCTGTTATCAAACATTTATTTCCTTCTTTGAATGTTACTAATTGCATAAATAATTGCCTATGTAAAATTTGTCCTTCAGCTAGACAATCTAGACTCCCTTTCCCTCATAGTTCCATTAACACTAATCAACCTTTTCAATTGATTCATATGGATGTTTGGGGACCTTATAAGCATTCCACACATAATAATTGTAATTCATTTCTTACTATTGTTGATGATTTCACCAGAGTCACATGGATTTTTCTTTTAAAAACAAGATCTCAAGTTCATATTTTTTTTGAATATTTCTATTCTTATGTTGCAACTCAATTTCACAGCACCATTCAAGGAGTTAGAACTGATAATGCTCCTGAACTTTGTCAAGGCAAAATCAAAGAATTCTATCACAATAAAGGCATCACTAATTACAAATCTTGTTCTTATACTCCTCAACAAAATGGTGTTGTGGAAAGAAAACACAAACATCTATTAGAAACTGCTAGAGCTTTATATTTTCAATCTAATCTTCCTATTCAATTTTGGGGTGAATGTGTTTTAACTGCTGCATATGTCATTAACAGGATGCCTCTTCAAAGTTTAAATAATATTTCTCCTTATCAAAAATTGTTTGGCATTGCTCCTACTTTAAATCACTTAAAATGCTTTGGTTGTCTTTGTTATGCCACAAATATTTCACCACACAAAACAAAATTTGAAACAAGAGCCAATCCATGCGTTTTTCTTGGTTATCCAAACAACCAAAAAGCCTACAAATTATATGATCTCACTACACACAAAATCCTAATTTCCAGAGATGTACATTTTTATGAGAAACATTATCCTTATCACCAATACTCAGATAAAACATATAATCAGCCACATTATCCTTTTTTCTTACCTATATCTACCTCCCATAATATTTCAGTAGATGATATTTTTGAAAATCCTATTTTTTCTGATCCACAATCTTCTAATACCCACATCATTCCAGAGGTTCATTCTCATCTTCCTCCTATTGCTGATTCTTCTACTAATACTAATACAAATAGCAATATCACACCTTCTGCTTTGATAAGACATTCCAACAGACCAACTAAAACACCTAATTACCTTTCTGATTATATTTGTAACAATGTATCTTGTATTGCTAACAATTGGTGTTCTTTAATGTCATGTAATGCTTTCACCAACTCTCAGCAATGTTTTATGGCTCACCTCCCTTCTGATACTGAGCCCACTACATATAAAATAGCATCTCAAGATCCCAAATGGGTTCATGCTATGCAACAAGAATTAAAAGCTTTAACTGCAAACAACACCTGGATATTAGCTGACCTTCCTTCCCATAAGAAACCTATTGGGTGCAAATGGGTATACAAAACAAAGTTCAAAGCTGATGGTTCCATTGAAAGACACAAAGCCAGGTTAGTTGCCAAAGGTTACAATCAAAAATATGGTATTGACTATGCCGAAACCTTCTCCGCTGTTGTCAAAATGGCCACCATCAGAAGCATTCTCACTCTTGTTGTTCACTATAAATGGAAAATATTTCAACTTGATGTAAATAATGCTTTTCTTCATGGTGATTTACATGAAGAAATATATATGAAAGTCCCAAATGGTGTGCCAAATCCACACAATCAGGTATGTTTACTTAAGAAGTCAATATATGGTCTTAAACAAGCCTCAAGACAATGGTTTCACAAACTTCAAATTTTTTTAACAAATCAAAATTTTGTTCAATCAAGAAATCATTATAGCCTCTTCATAAAGAAGGATGGCAATAACATTACCATCATTGCTGTTTATGTTGATGATATAATTCTAACTGGAAATAACATTCACTGCATTTCTCAAATCAAGAATTACCTTCATGAAACATTCAGTATTAAAGATTTAGGCATTTTACATTATTTTTTGGGCTTGGAAGTTGTTTACATTGATGCAGGAATATTTCTTTCTCAAGCTAAGTTCACCCAAGATCTTCTTAAAGAATCAAAACAACAAATATTCAAGAAAGTTGTTACTCCTCTGCCACACAATCTACAACTAACAAATGATCAGGGACTCCTTTATGATGATCCCAGTTATTACAGGACTATGGTTGGAAAGTTGAATTTTTTAACCAACACAAGACCTGATCTTGCCTTCACAGTTCAATACCTCAGTCAATTCATGCAAAATCCTCGTATTCCACATGCTTCTGCACTCCAACATACATTAAATTATGTTCATTCTACAGCCAATCAGGGCATCATCATCAAAGGATCTGTTCAACTGCAACTACAAGCTTATTCTGATTCAGATTGGGGATCATGTCCAAATACCAGAAGGTCCATCACAGGATACATATTACTTTTGGGTTCATCGCCAATCAGCTGGAAATCCAAGAAACAAAGCACAGTCTCAAGATCTTCTAGTGAGGCTGAATACAGAGCCATGGTCTCTGCAGCAAGTGAAGTCACTTGGTTGGTCAGGCTTTTGGAGGAACTTCAACTCACATCCTTGAGGCCTGTTCTTCTTCACTGTGACAACATCAGTGCCATTCACATTGCCAAGAACCCGGTCTTCCATAAACGTACTAAACATATTGACATTGATTGTCACTTCACAAGAGACAAGGTCATGGAGGGGCTCCTGCAGCTTTCCTATCTTCCCACTCAGAATCAGTTGGCTGATGTTCTTACAAAGATTCTACCTTCTCATCAGCATAATCAATTAGTAAGCAAACTTGGTATGTCATCCATCCCTAGTTTGAGGGGGGGTGTTAACAATATCCCTAATACCAATTCTAGCCCTCACAAAAACACTATAAATACATACTCTTAGCCTTGTAATTCTAGTAAGAAATATATGTGTAAATTCCTTTCTTTTTTATTCATATGAAAATCTTTCTTGTTCAATCTTATATTTGTAATATTCAATCTTTCTTCAATATAGATCTACAATTGATTTGTCTTTCTATTTTGTTTATCTGTGTACAATTTGGTTCTTTTTACTGTTATCAACAGGCAATATTGCCTAACCTAGGACTTAAAATAATATATGTAATATTCATTTTATAACGCCTCTTCTTCACTTAATTAAGACTAGTCTCACGTAACTGAACACACGATTTGATGTCGTATAATTGAATTTGACTTTGATTTTTACTTTAAATAGAATTTAAAATTATGTGAAATTCAATATGGACACAAGAGCTAATTTTAAACCAACCCCAAACATATCTAGTCCCACGCTTGTTCTTCACTACCCCATCATGTTACTTGTCGACTGTCGTCCTTTAATTTCTTCTTGTAATTCTCCTTGTCGTGACTATTCAATTCGATGTACCTTGTATCAATACCATTTAAACTCTAAAAAAGTCATATTGGATGGTAATAAAATTTAGGGGAAAAAAAATCCACATATATTAAAATGAAATATAATTTTTTAGAGTCATTATAAAATAAAAAAAACGTTATGAGTAGATTATTATATCAATTTTGATAACATATTTTTTTGAGTTAGTATAGTAGTGGCCGGGGTTTTTTGCTTTCACTTTTGTAATAGGGTTTAAATTAATTCTTATCGTCTATAAGAGCGAAAGATTAATTTTAATTCGAAATCAGTAAAAAAAATAATTTTAAAAATAAATAAAGGGAATCATGAAAATGGAACATTGATTTATGATAAGTTGTTTGAAATTGAACCTTTAAAATCAATTGTCATGCAACGTTACAAAAGAAATTGAAGCATATGATGAACATGGTCGTTACTTTCAATGAGATGGTTTGCCCTTTTCAAAGAAATTTTTTGGGTTTCCTGGGTCTTTAATGTAAGTCATGATAATGCCGGATACTCTTTAGGAATTTGGATAATTTTATCTTAAATTTTTAATTAATCTGTCTTCCCTTTGGAAATTAAAACTTTTTCCTTGGATTCCAATCTTTTAAGGGAAAATTGAATAGAATTCCTCCTATGAAATATATAATATATATTTCAATCACAAAATCTTATGAAAGACTGTCCTCAAATGGGCCAGCCCAACAAAAAATTAAATTAAAAATATAATTTTTTGATTTTATTTGATTAAATAAATGCATTTAATTAAATGAAAAACTGTAGCCATCATTTGAATTGTCTCATTGTTACCCGGGCCAAATAATGTGATAATTTCTACTCATCATTAAACCAAAACAACTATAGGAATTTACTAATCTTTCTTTCTCTTGAGACAAAAACCCTTTTTCATCTTGTTTTCTTCTTCTTAGTTTCTGCCATTTTAAATTACTCTCTTTCATAAAAAATCTTGCTTAGTTTCTGCCAATTTTTTTCTTTCTTTTGCTTAGTTTTCTTTCTTACTTTCTGTCATTTTTGAGTTTCTGCCATTTTCTTTCTTTCACCAAAAAATCATAATTAGTTTTCTTTCTTTTTCTTAGTTTCTGCCATTTGGAATTTAATCTGATCTAAGTTGGGATTTTTTTTGTTTTAAGTTGTCATTATATAACTTATAAGTTGGCATTAGTATGATGTAAGCTGACATTTAGTGTGATTTGAACAGAGTAGAAATGATTGATTCAAAACGTTGAATTGTTTGCTAAGGAGAAGAAGAAAATAATTCTATTTTTAAGTTGGCATTAGTATGATGTTTTTATCTGTGCAAATCGAAATTAGGTTATCTGTGCAAAATGGCTTTAGATTATTGTAAGTTGGGATTAGGTTATCAGTGTAAATGGCATTAGATTATTGGAATTAGGTTTTTGTTGCATTATTGTAAGTTGGGATTAGGTTATTGTAAGTTGGCATTAGATTGGCATTTTATACAAAATAAATTGGCATTAGTTTGATGTAAATTGATATTTATTATATTATAAATGCACGTTAAGTATGCTATAATTGTATGATATATGTTGTTACAAATATATTGTACATGCATGTTTAGCGTGATATAAGTTGGCATTAGATCAGTGTAAATTCCCAATATATAACTAATAACTTGGCATTAGTTTAATATAATTTGAGATTTAGTATAATACAAGGTTGACAAATTGAGAATTAATATAACTAATAAATTGGCATTAGTTTTGTATACACAGGGTTGACAAAGACATCTGTACTCATTGCAAACCAAATCTCTTCTTGTGTAATAGTAAAGAAGAGATCAAGCTTACATTTGCTCAGATTGTTGTTGTGAATAGGCTTCAATGGTTGTTAATGGTTCGAAGAAAATCAAAGCGAAAAAATGTATCATAAAAGAAGAAGTTGTGTGTAGGGGATTGAATAAAAAACAATTTAATTGTGTGTATTAAGAAAATTTATGATGCACTAAATTATGTGAGATCGTTTATTGTTATTATTTGTATATGTTATGACAAAGATTTTGTGTATCTTAAATCCTTTTACATTTTAAGGATTTTGTGTTTTAATGCCTACTTATATCATCTTTAGTGCTTACTTATACTGTACTTAATGCCTAATTAATCAGATTTAATGCCAACTTACATCAGACTTAATGTCAACTTACAATACACTTACTGCCTACTTACATTAGACTTAATGGACACGTACATCAGATTTAGTTCAAACTTACAGCACACTTAATGTCTACTTACATCAAACTTAATGCCAACTTGTAGTACACTTAATATCTACTTATATCATCTCAATTTATATTTATATTATATTTATGTTTCATACTTAATACATACTTATATCATATCTAATACCAATTTACAGCACACTTATTGCCTACTTACATCAAACTGAATGCTAACTTACATCAGATTTAATGCCAACTTACAGCACACTTAATACCTACTTACATCATACATAATGCCTATTTACATCATACCTAATGTCAATTTACATCAGACTTATAGCCTACTTACATAAAACTTAATGCCAACTTACATCATACTTAATGCCAATTAACTCTAATGTAATTTGGTACTAAGTCTAACTTAAGTTTGCACTGACCATAATATAAGTTGAGATTAATTATGCTTTAAGTTGGTATTTATTATTAAATTTAATGTGTTATTAGACATTCATAAAGAAGCCTTTAAAAAGTTGATATAAATTGGCATATAATATGATGTAAGTTGGGATTATATATAACATAAGTTGGCATTAAAAAAGATGTAAGTTGGCATTAAAAGACGAATCCCATTGAGCCTGTGTCACGAAATCTTCGAATTCTTGCATAAAATCATCCATGTTGTTGAAGATGAAGATAAACGAAATGGAGGGAGAATACCATTTGAATCTGATATTTTTACCTTTAATGGATCCAAAATTAGAAAAGTTTTGTTAGTAATTACCTTATCTCAGTTTCCAATGAGTTTTGCAATTATAGCCTTAGAATATGTAAGGTTTTCTTGGGGACTGTTGTTAGCTGCTGAGATTGCTGTTTTTTTTTTTAACTTTTGATTTATATTAATTCATAAGAGGTAAATGGGCCTGAACTAATAAAATACGATTTTGCTAAATTTGCTATATATTTTTCCAGAGATATTATTATCTTGATTAATTTGCTACAATTCATTATACAAACATACCCACTCACATTTTCTAATTCAGGATCCTACATTTTCACTTCTATCTTATCCATATAAATCTTCATCCACATGTGTTTTTTAACTTGATAGAAAGAATTTTAAGTAGTATGTCCTTGTCAATTTCTAATTTGACTCAACATTATTTCAAAATCCAGATAAGAGTTATGACTCATAATTTAAAAATCAAAAGCAAAATGAAGTCAATCGTAACCCAAACTTAATCGTTTTAATTTTTTCAGTTTTGACAAATTTTCGATTCTGTATCGTTATTTATCGAAGTCCACTTTATCTCTTGTCAAATTTTTAATTTTATTTTAATGTTAATATCTTATCTTCAAAGACACAAAGTTAAATATTTATCCAATTTTTTTATAGAAAAAACCCCAAATATATATTTTATGATAAAAGGAAAATTTAAATTTAAAAATCTTAGCTTTAACCCATAAAATTAATTCGATAGTAAAAATGACTTGACTAAAAAATAGTTAGACTAATGAGAAGTCTAATAAACAGTCTTAGTGTCTTATCCAATAGGAGAATTAACAATTTAATGTTTCTTTGGTTTAACAAGAGCTCATGGCTGATCACACATCCCAAAGTTGAAAGAAGACATAGAATAGTGGTGGCTGGTGGGTTGTAGGTAATTGGTACCCTCCTAGGGTGCTACTTGGAGTGGGCTTTAATCAAGGGTGTTTGTTATAAATCGTCACTTTTTTATTTTATCGTCATTTTCTAATAAAATTACAAATTTGCCTCTAAATTTAAATTTTGTTTAACAAATGTAAAACGCACTTAATAACACTATTATCACTTTAAAAAAATTAAATTTAAAGTTTAAACGTAATCCCGAACATTTTTATCGCGACCCTGTATATATTGAATTTTCAGTAACGCCCTTGCATGATGTACGAATTCAAACACGGTACAATCTCTCTAAAAACGTTCTTTGATTTTAAACAAGCTGATAGTTGTAATCGATTTACTATGGCTACCGAAAACGACTATGAATCGGATTGGGTACGTACTTTAATCGATTTGAATCGGTGTATTTTTTTGAAAAAAAAAAAATTGCAGTCGCAAAAAACGTGCGAGTGAACCACGGTGAAGTCGCACAAAACGTGCGACTCCACCGTGGTTCACTCGCATGTTTTTTGCGACTCCACTGTGGTTCACTCGCACGTTATTTGTGACTGCACCGCGGTATACACGCACATTTTGTGCGACTGTTTTTTAATTTTTTGCATTATAATTTTTTATTTGTTTAGTAATTTATATTCTTATTATGTTTTAATATACGTTGTAGTAAATTAATAATAATAATAATAATAATAATATTATTATTATTATTATTATTATTATTATTATTATTATTATTATTATTATTATTATTATTAATTTAAGTAATTTATAACTTATATTATTAAAATTATTATTATTTTGTTATTATTAATTTAAATAATTTATAATTATATATTATAATTTATAATTTGTATTAAATTAATTATTGAAGTAAATTATGATTTTTAATTAATATTAATTTGTATTACTATTATTTTAATATTAATTATTAAAGTAAATTATATTTTTTATTTATTATTGATTATTTTTATTATTAATGTTTGTATGTATAATTTTTTAATAACCTAATGTATGGTCTATTTAATATTTTAAATTTGCATGACTTTGAAAACTTAGGAGACAATGTAGATTACTCCGGTAGATTTGTTACGGATAGGGAATTTGATTCCATAGATGAATTACATAGTTGGGAAGATGAGATAACAATAACAATTGGTTTTCAATTTATACGTGCTTCTTATAAACAAAAACAAAGACGTTCTAGAGTTAGTTTGTATTTAAGATGTCACCGCTATGGTAATATTAGGGGTGATTTGCATAACCTAGATAATGCTGCCCGACCTGGTTCTAAAAGTAGAACATGTTCATGTAAATTTATAATTGTAGCAAGTAGTCGTAAACCAGGAGAAAGACCTTGGACGGTGAGGGTTTGTCCTGGGGTAAAAGGTAGACATAATCACCCGTTTTTAGTGTACAGAGATGGTCATGTAAGGGCAAATAGGATGATTGTAGATATTCGGGAGCACACACGACAACTTTGTGCAACCGGCATGCAACCTGTGTTTATCATGACTTCAATTAGGGAAAATTTTTCTGGTTTTTTAACTAGTATGAATCAGATATACAATGCTAGGCAATCAATAAGGAGATAAGAGATGGAGGGTATGACTCCCCTTCAACACTGTCTTTATATGGCCACAGAGCTTAATTACGTGGTCTAGACAGACTTGGATAGTGAAGGGGGATTGAGCAGATTATTAGTTGCAAATACTATCTCTATCCAAATGATACGTACGTGGCTGTATGTTGTGTTGATAGATACAACGTACAAAACAAACAAACAAAATGTGGCCACTCTGTGAATTAATAGGAATGACGCCAACCAATCACAACTTCTTGGTTGCGTTCTGTTTGATGCGAGATGAGGCGGTTGTGTCATATTCGTGGGTGTTACAGGGATTGAGAGATATTTTAGGCACAGATCAGACTCCTAGCATCATCGTCACTGATCGAGAGGAGGGTTTATCTGCAGTTATTCGTGATGTCTTCTCAAGTAAAAAAGTTTTGTTGATTAATTATTGTTGTTCTCTTTATTGAATATGTCTTAATTACGTTCAATGTTGTGTTTAATGTAGATGTGCGACATTTGTTATGCATTTAGCATATTGCCAACGACGTTGAGAATACGGTGGATAAGTTGTGTGGCGGAAAAAGAAATCAACAAGGGCAAGTATTCAGGAAAAGTAGATGGAACCCCTAGGTTGAAATTTCTACACTCGACGAATTTGAACAAAGATGACAATCGATTGTGACTACCTGGTCGGTTAGAAACAGAAAGGTCGTGTGATATTTGGCTGGAACTTGGATTCCACTTAAAGAGAAATTTATGTGTGCATGGATGAATGACTGTTTACACATGGGTAACCAGACTACCAGCAGAGTTGAAAGCCAACACTCACCTTTCAAGTATTATCTTGGTAGCGGTAATAGCTCATTTGACACCCTCTTTAGAAGGGCACACGCATAGATAACAAACCAGCAAGCCAGGATCCGACAAGCTCTACAGGAATCCATGAATTTTGTTTCAAGGTCGTTGCGACATCATTTCTTTAGACCTTTATATCACCATGCATCTATTTTTGCCTTGAAGAAGTTGCGGCTTGAGCATAAACGTATGTTAGATTTGGGTGATTATGTATTTAACAAATGCGGTTGTGTACTTCAACGCACCCATGGATTGCCATGTGCTTGTTATTTATATATGTCGATCGGTTCACAAGGTGCTTTGTATTTGGATGACATTCATCCATTATGGAGTACTTTGACATACACAGAGGTAGGAGATGACCCCCAACGAAGGAGTATGGCACGCAAACGCCGATGGCAAAGAGTATTTTCAGTCGTTGGTCGATGAAGTCTTAAAAGCTGATCCCGCAGTTGTAGGAAAATTGTCTCAGGTATTTGAACATGAATTACACCCTAATGGAGCCGATATACCTGAGCCTTACGCAAGTCTACCTAGAAAGAGAAGACCAACCACACGCAAAACCCTTAGAAGAAATAAAAGCGCATTTGAACATAGTAGATCATCTTCTCGTGGTCGAGGGTCTAGATCTTCATCCCGCAGGAGATCCAGTGGTAGATCTAATGGTCGAAAAACACAATCTTCTGTTGGAATTAAGTTTAGTTTCAACTTATTCGGTGACTTTCTTTTTCGTTATTTAAATTAGTTTGTTACAGCTTAATCTTACTAACCTTATTTTGAATAATTACAGATGATCCAGGAGGTCGTGATTTTTCACTGTTTCCATGGCCCAATCACATCCCGCACATTCTCCCTCTTTACTTGTTTGATTGGATTGATGTTATAGGTGATGGTAACTGTGGTTTTAGAGCTATTGCTGCCACAGAGTTGGGTGGTCAGGAGGCATGGCCTCTTTTAAGACGTGCAAACATGAATTAATAAAAGGCATTGACGTAAATAAATAAATAAATAACTGTGGTATAGTAATGATGTAAATTAAGAAAAGCATTCATGTAAACATGAATTAAATATAATGTAAAAGGCATTGACGTAAATAAATAAAAGCATTAATGTAAATTAGTTTAACTACAGTCTATGAAGGGTCGTGCCCCTTAAAAGCTTGCCGTTCGGCAAATAAATCTTTTACATCACCAAGGTATACATTTAAAACATGTCTTTCCCGGAGGGTCATTTCTGCAACAAGAGGCAATGTCAACAATGGAGCGACTCGACTCGGCCATTCATTTAGAAACTGTGAAAAAAAAAAGCGAAAAAGGGTGTGAACAAGATATTAAATAACATCAAAATAACACAAAGACATAATAGAAAACAAATAAATTCAAAAAAACTTACGTATTCCGATCTACTTTCAGCTGGACCAAAACCGGCACTCGGTCCTTAGCACGAAATGGATGAGTCGTACGAAATCCGCAATACGACCGCGGGTCAATCTCACGAAACCCGCGACTCATCCATTTTTTAAAATTTTTTTTTCTTTTTTTAATTAAAATAATACGATTCAAATAAAAATTACCTCGATTATTTGTTTGCGAATTGAATTTCTTAACTTTTGCTCCAAAAATTTTATGTTGTAATTTCTTTTTTTAAGTGTGGTAAATGAGTTATTTAGTGAGGTTAGAGTATAAATAAGAAATTTTTAGTTCAGTGGCAAATTCGTAATTTTTTAATATTCAAGGGTAAATTCGTAATTTCAATGAAGGTGGCGAAAAAATACAAAAAAAAATAGCGATGTTTAAGGATCGAGTTAATCAACCATTTCTTCCTCTTTGTTTTTAGAGTGTTTCAGAGTCACATCTCAAAATCCAACATCAAATGGACTCTCTTGCCTAGAGTCTCCCTAATACCTATTCCCTACTTGAGTTGTAGTAGAGCTATATATTTAAAATTAACCCGATTAATTGAATTAGAGTATGATCTAATCTAATTTGACTCGAAATAATCATATGTAAAAGTTAAAATTAAATTGTTCATATATTAACATACTTAATTTCAAAGTTTAGAATGAAACTCCGTTTTCTCTTTATTGGAGAGCTTATGTACCCTTAAATGGGTCTTTTCTATTCATTTATTGGATTTTTAAGTCTTTCTATGTGAAAGTTTAGGGTGACGATTTTAATTTTATGGATGTAATTAATACATTGATGAAGATCTTTGCGGTGCTAGAAAATATGGAAATTGCAGCTAATCAAAAGACTTTCTTGTTGAAAGTTATTGAATCAAACAACTATGTCAAATAGGATATGCAAAAGACTTTCTTTATTTGATTGTTATTTGATCTCAAAATTTATGGGGTTGCTTGTTGTTAATTAAAATAGATATTATATGACTATTTTTATCAATGAATATTATCTTACTTCGATAAACAAAAAAAAAACATTCTACTACAAAATTTTTTGTCCCCATGAAATTACCTAACTTTTCAATTTAGTTTCATCTTGATAGAGTCTTCACATTTTAGTAAAATTGTCGAAAACATTTACTTCACATTTCAATGAGAAAGTAATATTGACATTTATATATCGATGTTTGTGTGATTAAAAATTTATTTTTTGTAAATATATTCGGAAAAATGTGGTTATAGCAATATATGAAATAAATCAAAATAAGTGAATAAAATAATATTGTCTCCCTAAAATAGTTCCCCAAGATATAGGAATAAAATAAAGCTAGTATATTCTTGAATCTTGGCATCACGTGATGTAACAAACGCATATTATATTTCAAAAATAAAATAAAAAAAATAGTAATTGGCAACAATCGAGTATAGGCGTGCAAGAGAATTACAAGTATGTGGAGTAGAAGCGTGTGAGGAAGGCAAAGTAAGCGTGCCAAAAGGGTTGTGGTCAATCACGTGCAGCCACCAACTCATTTATATATACGCATGGAGAGCAAAGCAGCACAAACTCAAATCACCCAACAAATGAAAATTCCTACTTGCAACTCATCAAACCACCCAATAAGACTAATATAAACTTAGTGTATAAAATTATTATTTATTATGCTCTATTTTAAAATTGTCTTTTAGTATCTTATGTTTTTCACTGTCCACTTGATCAACTCACACTTTTTAACTCCTACTTCTTATGTTTAATATTGGTGTATGCTATTTTAGTACCGTTAACACTTTTTAAAACTGATGCATGTTATTTCAGTAACGGAATGTATTGAAGTAGTTTTTCTAAGGAAGCAAAGAAAAAAGTGATTTTTGTACTTCTTACAAGCTTTTTGTATTGTTGATTGTTGTGTGACACACAATATAAGAGAGTATTGACAACAAAGTGGGACAGAAAAGGAGATTCTTTTGTACAAAGTATATGCGATCAACCTTTAACTAAAAAATGGAGGGAAATTTTGAGATGAAGTCATCAAAGTTTAAAAGAATATGTGTGTTTTGTGGGAGTAGACAAGGCAAGAAGATTAGCTATCAAGAAGCTGCCATTGAACTTGGCAAAGAATTGGTATTCATGGGTTTTTCTTTCTTTCTTTCCCTTACTCTCATTATATTCATTTTCATGCTTTTTTTTATGCTTGGATAAGGCTGGAAAATCCTCTATACACTAAAAAAAAAAAAGAAAAATTGTAAAATGTAGGTGTCAAGGAACATTGACTTGGTATATGGAGGAGGAAGTATAGGATTAATGGGTCTAGTCTCTCAAGCTGTTCATAGTGGAGGTCGGCATGTTATAGGGTAAGTGCTTTCATTTTGTATATTGTAATCATATTTTTCTCATTCAATTTTCTCCCTTTATTTTACCTTTTTGGTTTTGAATTAGTGGATTCGTTTTTTTTTTTAAATTTTTATACACTTAATTAACACAAAAATTAATAATCGAATTAATTCAGCACACGTATAAAAATAAATTTATATTATTATATTTCTAAATTCGGCTCGGAAAGAAGAAACATGATGATTGAAGAAAGCATGCTTTTTGTTAGTTAATGAAAGGACTAATTGATTGAATTTATGAAATAATATTGTTATTGTCATGTTTGTGCCTCTGTTTGCAGAGTGATTCCCAAGACTCTCATGCCTCGAGAGGTATGTCTGCCTGTGCTTATTTCCCTACAAAAAGTCTTCAACCTTTTTCATTCTTGCACTATTTTAGTACTTCTAATAGCAATATCACTACAGTGCATAGAATTACCTTTTTGATCGCTTTTAACTGCCTTATCTTAATGCTTAATTCTTTCTGTTCTTCCAACTTACTGCTTTCTGTTCATTTGTTTACTACCCAACATTCGTCTCTAAACGTCTACAGAAACTAACTACACTACCATTCTTCTGTATTATGTTGCACAATTTAATATTAATAAGATTTTACCAAAATGGCTCGAATCATGGCCCAACAAGAATTAGGCAGACTCGAGCTTAAATTCCTCTTGCTAGTCGCCTTATCCATAAGATCACATTAAGACCACTTGTTTAATGGAGAATCAAAGTTTTGATACTCAAAGGTTGATAGTGTTCTTCTTGTTTCCTTTCTTTGTGTTTTATCTTCGTGTGACTTTTTTTGCTTGGCTTATTCTGTAATGGTAACTTTTTGTATTCATTCTAATTGTAAGGGAATCAATTAGTGGACAGGGAATAGCTCAATGTAAGATATCTTTGAACCATAAAAATGAAAAAAAAAAAAAACAAAAGAAGTTACGTCATTTCTTCTAATACGTTCTAACTTCCTTGTTGTTTTAGAGGTGTCCAAAATTTATTTGATAAACAGAAGTATAATATATAATCTAACTTAACACGAAATAAATAAATTATAAAATCAAATCAGATTGTCAATATATTTATTTTGACACGAGCACCGAAATTAATTGAACTGATATCAGGATATGATTTTCAAAACGGTACCCTCTAATGTAAGTGAGACTCATGATTGCCTTTCCTGGTTAGGACAATCACTAAAAAAAAAGTGTAATTGGTTGTTTATTGAAAAATGAAGGGCCTAAAAAGGTATTTTGTTTGTTTCTTAGGTTTTGAATGATGGTTTTACAGATAACAGGTGAAACTGTAGGGGAAGTCAAGGCTGTGGCAGATATGCATCAAAGGAAAGCTGAGATGGCTCGCCATTCTGATGCCTTTATTGCATTACCAGGTCTTATTCATTTTCAATTATCTTAGCTAATCTGTTGAGACTCTTTAACAAAAAACAAATTTAAAGTCTAATCCATTAAAAATTAATGTGTATTTATTGTATTCTTAATGCCAATTTATATTATTCTTAATGCTTACTTACCGCATTCTTAATGCCTACTTTCAATATCTTAAATGTCGACTCACATTATTCTTAATACCTATTTGCAATATTTTAAAAAATATATAATAGACCGGTCCAATTAGAGATGGTCTCTCAAAGGGACCATCACTCACAAGAATTTGTGTTATCTTTTAGTGTTTTATTAAGTAACAAAGTTACACTCAAGATGTTCATTCGGGTTATTATATCAGTTTCGAGTAAAACATTTTCAGTGAATTTGGAATTAGATTTTGGGTTCATATTGACATTTACAAAATTTAAATTCATTTTCAAAGTCTAGTCAAGGTAAGGTTTAATTATAAAGATGAATAAATGTCAAATTGTTAAGTCTGTTTTAAACACCACAATTCAATACATATATAGATAAGTATTCAACCCACTTAATACTAATATCTTAAATTTAACCTGTCTAACCAAAAACTTAGATAAAAAAAAATAATAAAATACATATTTTGTAGTCATAATCATCAACAAGTGACAGAAATAGAAAGAAGTAACATACTGGCAGACCATCACTAGGATAAAGCACTAAACAGGTTCATTCAATGAGATGCCTACCTCACTTTATTTGAGTCATATACAACCTAATTTAACCTATATCTTGTATCACTTAAAACAGGTGTCAAATTATCCAAATTTTTAACAGGAAAATTAAAATGAGTCACAATCATTTAGGCAATTACAGTCTTCTTTTTCAAATTAATTATAGTTTATTAAATAAATAAATTAGATACATATCATGTAGCTACAATTCAGAATTTTATTTCCTACAAGCCAAAATTAGAGAGCTAAAAGTTCAAGGCATTGTCCTTTTCTTGAGTGATCAAAATGATTCATTGTATCGGTTTTAAGTCGGTTAAATTTAACTTAATAGAGTAGAAATTATATAATATCTAACAAATTCTGAAAGGTAATTAAATCATTTTTGTATAATAAATCCTAACTAAAAAATATTGACGTAAAATCATATCTCAAAGATAAATTTCAGATTTAATAAAGTTTTCAAGTAAATTAGAAATTGGGTAGACTATCTTGACTATTCAACATCTTGCTCTAATAATTATAGTTCTTAATAGTCATCAGATCATGGAATATCCACCTTTCAAAGTAAATATGTAGTCCAGTCTCCAGAGCATGTTACAATGTGATAATGTTGTCTGTTGTCTCACCCTTAAATGGTAAAAAACATTAGGTAAAGCAGTAGCTATTTTTATCATGATTCCTCACCAGTTAGGCATCAATTATTCTCCCATTCTTTCCCAAATACTTGATGATCATGTTGGGATGGTTTGTCCTATATTGATAAATTAAATATAGTATGTATATTTTATAAGTCATTAAAGCCCTTCTTCTTACCGTATAATTTTGAATAATTTGTAAATTACAGTCTTAAAGTTTAGCACTTTTGCATATTAGAGCTTCAATGTTTATTTTTTGCAAATTATAAACACCAAAGTATCAAAGTTTACAAGCTCAGGTCTTTCGAACACTTAACCTAAAATTTCGACCATCAAAATGGTCGGTATTCGGTATTTTGGCCTGAACCTGTAAACTTTGATAGTTTGATGATTGTAATTCGCAAAAAATAAATATAGAAACTGTAATTCGCAAAAAATAAACTTTGATACTTGCAAATTATTCTATAACTTTAAATGGTATCTTCTTGGCTTATGAAATGTGTGCATCCCATATTTTTTCAATCATATGCTAACATTGGCAATAAGTCCAACAAGATCAATCCCTGATCAAACCTCATCATTTCAATGGGAGGACCTAATAGCATTGGGATAATGACATATATGTCTAGCTTGGAATCAAATATTAGTGGGTTGATTGCTTTTCGTTAACCTTTTTCATGGGCTTCATATGCAGGTGGTTATGGAACTCTAGAGGAGCTACTAGAGGTGATTACTTGGGCTCAACTCGGCATTCATGACAAACCGGTATAATTCCTTATTGATCTTTCTTGAATTGAGAGTCTCAGTAATAGCAACCTCTTTATCTCCTTTGATATGGGTATGGTGTCTCCCTGTCTTCCAACCCTTCCTAAACCGTGATCCTAGCTTCTATATATGCGCGGGATACATAGTTATCAAAATCCCAATTCTGATCTACGATTCAACGATCTTATGATCCAAAAATAGGCGACTAATCCGAATCGTAGGTAGGATCTTAATGTGGTAGAATCGTGCGATCCTATTTAGCTTGAGAATTTAGGTGGTGAGATCATAACACGATTCTACGATCTTACAATTCATCAATCCGATCCCACATAGATAGTTTCAATAGTAAAACATTTTTATGTAATAGAGATTTCACAAACATATAAATAAATATTAAAATAATTATATCAATACCTAATAAAAATCAAGTTTTTCTTGATTTGCAGTTAAATGATTACTTAAAGTATTTTTTATTCAAAACTTAATAAATGATGTCAAATAAGTTTTTACTCTTACTTTAAAACTTAAAAAAGAACAAATATAATTGATAATCAGTAATTCAAATCACATTAATACACATTTGTAGGATCACACGATCCGATTCCACTAATTTTGATCCTACCCCCTCAATGATCCTAAGTAAAATTTCGATCCTAATAACCTTAGCGGGATATACTAAGTATGATGATAATAAATAATGCAAATGTGTGCAAATGTGTAGGTGGGTTTACTGAATGTAGATGGATACTACAATTCCCTTCTCACTTTCATTGATCAAGCAGTGGAAGAAGGGTTTATCAGTCCTAATGCACGTCATATTATCGTTTCTGCTCCGACAGCTGCAGAATTGGTAAAGAAATTGGAGGTAATAAAACGTATTTTGTTGGGATTTATCGGTCAATTTGTACTTGTACAAACGACCTGTTTGGTAACCGATACTAAATGATGGGAATGAGAATAATTTGAAGTGTAAATTTTCATTATATGTATCCTGTCATTTCCGTGGTAATGAAAGTTTGATCATCAAAAAGTTTTTTTTCACAATCTTTCATTACCGCTTAATACCACATTTTGAAATGGTAATGCATTGAAATGAATTTTGAAACGAAAATGAAATCTTTAAAGGGGAATAAGCATGACTAAGAGATATTTATTTCTACTAAAATTGCACCAACTTTTCATCACTATTCAACCATTTAGTATCGATTATCAAATGGGTCGAAAGTGCTTGGCATATAGCTGAATCAGGTAATCATTTGGGCAGTAAAAACTAGAAAGCCATACATATTAGCATTTTCAACTACTTAACGACCAATTTCGTGGTTGATACAACCCACTCAACGACTCTCTATTGTCGGTTGCAAATGCTGACCAAATTTCGACTGAATAATACTCCCCCAATTCACTACTAATATCTTATTTGCTTTATAGATTCTATCCAATGCACTTATTTAATTCTTAATATTTCTAATTGTGCATAATTAAAGATTATTAAAAGTTGATATGAATAATTTTTACATTGAGACGAATCAAACAAAATACCACTTGACTATGTTTTAACTTATAGATTAATAATAAAATGCAAATTAAAAGTAAGATGAATAGTGTCCAAAAAGCAAATGGACATTAGTGTTGGAAGGAGTATTAGCCACCGTGCTAAACCCGTCCACTCAAAGTAGTCGGTAACTGATTGCCAGACTACTTTAGGTGGTCGTGTCTCACTCGTTATACGGAGTGATTCTAACTTGGGGTTCAATTACCAACATAAAAGCTTTTAACTTTGGTTCGAAATTAGAGACAGAGGGAAGGAAATGGGTTGGATCTGAATCGAGACTAAGTAGACCCGAATCCAGATGCTGGTCCAAATTTTTAAGATCCATATCCGTATTTGTGGATCTGACGGATTCAGGATCGGGTCCGGGTCAAAGCTAGTTATCAAACAAAGACTTCAAATTAACACTTACAACTAGCACTTATCACCAAATTAAACCCTAAAACAATCAATTACATAAGCAGGAAAAAAAAATTCAAAAAGCCCCAAAATTTTAACCCTAAAAATCGAAAATCAAATATCAATATTAAACCCTAAAATAATCAATTACATAAGCAAGAAAAAAATCAAAACGCCCCAAAATTTTAACCCTAAAAGTCGAAAATCAAATATCATGAAAAATATAATTGAAAAATCTTGAAAAATTGCTAACCCAAAAATTCGAAAATCAAAAATCATGGAAAATCAATTTACACCTTAATAATCAAAGTACAACTGATAAATCAAACCCATTATATCAAAATCATCAAAAATACTATAGAGAAGAGAGAGAAAATCCCTAAAATTAACCGTAAAAATTCTACAATAAGCCAGAAAAAAAATCACAAGAGAAGAGTATTGACCGGCAGTGGTTAGGGCTGCAGTGAGAATGAGACAAAGAAGTACAGCGAGAACAATAGACCTGCCTGCGGTGGTTGGGAGCAGTGAGACAGAGAGGAGCAGTGAACCAACAAAATCATCGAACCGGCAAGATAGAGGGTGGATGAGTGTTTGAGGGAGAAAGAGACACAAGCTGGGAATTGGGTAAGTGCCACTGCGGGATTCCTTTAGTTTTTTCAATACGACCAAATTTACTCATTAGGGATAAGACTTGGGAATTAGGACATTTTATTATATTTATCCACATTTTATTTATCTAGTTGAAAGACTTTTTGAGCTTTTTTTTTTTTTTTGATTTAAATTGTCTTTGTTCTTCTCTTGTTAAACCCTGACTATAATTTATATGAGTGGAATATAATAGGTAAGATGGTGATTATGATCCTAAAAAAAGGCATTTTATTTTATTTTCATTAATACAGATTTTTAGGATTTACGGATCTAAATCTAGATACTTTTATGAGAACCAGACTCAGATTCGTCAATTTTACGGGTTCATAAAATGGACCTATACCTGGCAAAACGGATTCAGATCGGGTCTAGGATCCATTGTTATCTCTTGATACAACGATGCTCGTCTTATGGTAAATTTAAGTTTGCAACTAGTTGAGATGATGAATTGACATGGTATGACGTTGAATTTGTGCTAACAGGAATATAAACCTTGCCATGAAGGAGTGAAATTGAAAATGTGCTGGGAGGTGGAGCAGCTAGAATACAACAAGCAAAGTGATATTTCAAGATGATAATCATCAGAAGCATAGGATCTAAATGACTTACTAGTAATGGACTGAGGACTGAGGGGAACCGGAACATCACTAATTTTATAGACTTATTAAAAATCACTTAAATGAGATTTTCTTTTTTTTATTTTGTAAATTATCATTTCAGACAATTTGCTGTTATTCAATGAAATTGTAACTATCAAATCTAGTGGAAAATCTCCTCTAATTTTCTCATATTACATGTAAAATGAATTATTTCTCACATTTTTCTTCAAAGAAGAATGGTATTAGCATGTATTTATTTCTTTTTATTATTTTTTTATATGTCAGAAAATAACTAATATTTAATTTCACGACAACAAATAAGAGAGAGGTTGACTACATATAATCTTAGTGGCCTACTCTTTCTATAACCATTTGGCTTTAGAATATAATCTCATCAATTTACATGCAGTTAATTTTCTTCTTATATGAGTCTTATTGTATACAAGTCAAATAGCAAAATTATCGATAATGATTATATATCCAATATTATTTAATTCTTTTGTTTCTTTTGATCATTGAAAAAGAATATTACATTAATGGTACACTCTTAATTTTCTCATTTTCAATAACTCAAAATAAGTGAATTTTAATACAACGATCACAAAATACAAACAAATCATTTACTTCCTCCATTTCAACTTAATTGTAACATTTGCTTTTTCACGTAGTCCAATGCACTAATTTAATCCTAAATATCTCTAATTATGTATAATAAAAAATTATAAAAATTTGATATTAATAATCTTTGCAATGAGACGCATCAAACAAAATCTCACTTGACTATATTTTAACCTATAGATTAAAAAATAATCACAAATTAAGAGTGATGAATGAATAGTGTCATTTTTACCGATATTACAACTAATATGGAACGGAAGAAGTACAATAACTATGATTCAAATAATTTAAATTTCTATTTTATTTTAATATATTTTCCAACACTTTCAAAAGTATAATCGAAATAGAATTGTGAAAAGTATTCTTACATATTTCCCCAAATGATCATTGCATCGATTTAATAATCATCCGTTTGCGATTCAACAATGATTGGGCTTGGACACTTCAAAGAAAACATGATTTTAAAAATTGATCCAACGGATCAAACACATATTGGCCCAATAAAAATAACGATTGTTGGTGTTGTGGTTGATCCGACATGAGAAAGAAAAGCAGAGAAAATGGTGAAGCATCATTTTTAAATTTGAAACATGACTCATTAGAAAATTATTTGTTTGTAATGTCTCATGGCACTAATACAAAATTTGTTTTAGTTTTGTAAATGGGTTATACTTCCTCCATTTCAATTTACTTGCAATATTTGTTTTTTTACGCAGTCCAATGCATTAATTCAATTATTAATATCTCTAATTATGTATAATAAAAAATTATAAAAATTTGATACTAATAATCTTTGCAATGAGATGAATCAAACAAGATTTCACTTGACTATGTATTAACTTGTAGATAAAAAACTAATCACAAATTAAGAGTGATGAATAAATAGTGTTATTTTGTCTAATGTTGCAACTAATTTGAAACAGAGAAAGTATGAAGCAATTAAAAATTTCAGCAAATTTTGTAACAGATCGTCTCACTATGAGACGAGTTTTTTACAAAAGGCTTATTAGTAAAAAAAATCATTAAAAAAACAATGAAATCTGAATTCATACTTGTACAAGTTATAAATAGTTTTAGCTAACTCAATTTAAGTCGTCTCACAGTGAATGACCTCAATATAAAAAATCAGCAGCCCGTCTTTTATGAGATCGTCTCACCATGAGACGAGTCCATACAAGTAAGCCCATTTCTCTAAATAATCACTTTGAAATTATAAGTGATCACTTTAACTATAAAGTGATAACTTTAAAACTATAAAAAGTCATCACTTTAAAAATAAATGTATATTAGACCAACCCAATTAAAATAGTCTCACCGTGAGACCGTATCATATGAAAATTTGTGAAAAATCTATCACCAAATGGCAAGGCATCAAAATTGAAATGTAGTCCAATGAGCAATGGTTTATGGAGTCTAATGGAACCGTTGTGAATTACAAGTTTGAGCCTTTTGTGTAAAATTGAAGTGGACGGAAAACTTCTGTTTTTTTTCATTAAAATTATTGACTTATACATAATAATGAATTGTTGATTATGATGATGATAATATTGATTATATCAATGATTTCAGCTAATAAAAAACCACTATCTAAGCTTGTTGGGATACCATGCAAATAAATTCAAATTAAATATCAATTTTACGTGGATGGTATTTGATCATTTATGAGAAAAATCATAAAATTAACTAAAAAAATAGAAAATTTCACTTCGCATTCTAACGTAAGTTTTCCATATAAAATGATCATACTGGTTAATTGTATTAATAATGCATTAATGTGGGGCAATCTATTTAGATCATTAAATAAATTTCTTTATTCTACAACTAACAAAAGAGAAAACAAATATCACTTTGATAAAGTAATAATTTCATTGATTTACAATTAACTAAAAAAGCAAAAAAATTGTTGCAGTATCTTTTTAGGTCATCAAATAAATTAAAATTAAAAATTTGGTTATATTGATTTTTAATATCAATTCTTCAAAAAAATTTGTAATAGTATTTGTTTTTTATAAAATAGCAATGTTTAGCATTTTAGGTTATTATTTCTTTATTCTACGATAAATTATATTTATCATTTTACTAAGAATTATGTGCATTATATTGTACGGGTTTTATACTAGGGTATTAATAAAGCTCTTATCCTTAAATACGTTTTCTTTTTTACATTAGCATTCCCACATTAACAAGTGGCAATGGATAAAAACAAAGAAGAAAAATCAATTAGTTCACTACAAACATGATTATAACTGTTTCGGTTGTGAAACGAGGAAGTGTAAAAGACACTTAAAATACCTGGAGATAGGTGGAAGTGTGATCAAGAGGAGCAACTCGTGGAAGGAAGCGACTTGAATTCCTGCGAAACAACACGTTAGCCTTGTCCGGGGGGTGATTTCCCGGAAAACCCCTCCGACGCTCAAGTCAGATCGGGAGACAGAAAGTAATGAATATATGATAATGAATGAATACAAGATTAACGGATTGTAGGATGAGTTCAGATCAATTGAAGGAATATTTGATCAAGAATATAGATTGTAAGTAGGAGGGTAGTGTCATTTTTGTGGAGTAATGATAGCAATATGAAAGCTTAGTCCGGTGCAAATGATGTACGCGACATGTATTTATCATGGTAGAATGGAGGTTAAATGGTGAATAAATGTGGGAATCATGGGGATGATGGGTGAGTGGTAGATTATGGTGAGTAATGGGTAGTTATTTTAAGAAGTTATTGGACCGAGTTGGGTGGTTAGGGTTTGACTAAATAAATTACGGGTTTATTTATTTGACCCCATAACAATAACTCTTACTATCTCAGTTCTTTTTGGATTACAATAGAGTCATGTTTGTAAATAGAGTCATATTTGGAAATGATGATTTTATTTGAAAATTTAGAATTGGCTCAAATTTATTGCTTGACAAATAAAAAAATTTCAAATTAGGATTTTGATCAAATTCCACCATTGTTTTTAAAGTAATTAAAGTTGAAAATTTAAGAATAACTACTCAAACCTATTCTTCATTTATAATTTCATAATTGAAATCCATAATTTGAAATGAAAAACGTGTTCCCAAACACTACATAAAGGACCTTTACATAAATGTTAAAAAATGATGGAATCAATTGAATCATGTCTATAAGACTAAATGAGAGTTGAAATGTATGGATGATAATAAATAAAAGTGATGAAGATATTTCCACAAATATAAAATTATAGCAAATTAAAAAGTCCAACTAATAAAAAAATGACAAAATTAGGACTCACTTAGATTGATTGTAAATATTTAAGAGATAAATAAAAGCCAAAGTAGGAACATAGAGTTAATTAGATAGAAGCTTAAAAGAATTTGATTGGATACAATCATACATTCTATTAATTTTATTGTATAATAGCAAAACGCAATTTGATTGTGAGCATGTGATTTGTCTTTTTTTTATTGGACAGTATTAATGAAATTTGATTAATTTGCATTTTCGAATTACCATATTTACACATTTGCATTTTTCTAAACATTTTTATATTAATGGATGCAATAAATCACAATTATTCCAATTACACTGATATATACATATATATATATATATATATATATATATATATATATATATATATATATATATATATATATATATATATATATATATATATATATATATATATATATATATATGTGCATATATATACATATATATATATATATATATACATATATATATATACATACATATATATATATACATATATATATATATATATATATATATATATATATATATATATATATATATATATATATATATATATATGTATATATGTATATATATATATATATACATATACATATATATATACATATACATATATATATATATATATATATATATATATATATATATATATATATATATATATATATATATATATATATATATGTACATATGTATATATATATATATATATATATGTACATATGTATATATATATATATATATATATATATATATATATATATATATATGTATATATATATATATATATATATATATATATATATATATATGTATATATATGTATATATATATATATGTATATATATATATATATATATATATATATATATATATATATATATATATATATATATATATATATATATATATATATATATATATATATATATATATATATATATATATATATATATATATATATATATATATATATATATGTACAATTTAGAAAATTATACTGGAAAATAGATAAAATATTAATTACACTGGTAAAAAATTATATTGCAAAATAAATTACATTCATTCCAATTATACTGCAATTTATTAAATTAGTAGAAGTACATAATTGTCCTTTTTCCAGCAATGGTTGTTAAAAACAAAAATGACATAAATTTCATTTTATTAATCATTAAAATTAGTCATTTATATTATTAGACTATCATAATTACAATTTTGAATTGTTGGGAAAATGTCAAAACTATTAAACCGGATGACAATTATGGAAACAAATAAATTAATGCAAAAAAATCAACCAACTCCAATCATTGTGTAGGCAATCAGGCTATCTTAGCTACCAAATATAGTGCAATAAAAATCAATCAACTAAAAATATTGTTTGATTTTTAGAAATGTAATTATTCATTTATTAAAATAAAAATGTATAAACACTTTCATGACATAAATTACAATATAAATAGCCCCATATGGCCATTCCAATAATTTGCTCATATCATTTCTATTCTCTGAACCTTTAGTGTTTAATAATATTTTTTAATATAACCATAAGTTTAAATAACATTCAAGAAATTCAGAATGACAAGTGAATATGGAAAATCAATGACTATTAGTAAAAGTCAAGGACAAACTATATCCCATATTTGTCTGTTCCTATTTAAGCTTTTTTTAGTTATGGACAATTTTATTTCGCCATTTCTAGAGTGACTATTAGAAAAAGACTAAGAATTCTCATATGCGACAAGGATGGTGAATTATATCATCGTACTGAAAATGTAATATATATATATATATATATATATATATATATATATTTATATATATATATATATATATATATATATATATATATATATATATGTATATAAATATATATATGTATATATATATATATATATATGTATATATATATATATATATATGTATATAAATATATATATGTATATATATATATATGTATATATATATATATATATATATATATATATATATATATATATATATATATATATATGTATATATATATATATTTATATGTATATATATATATATGTATATATATATATATATGTATATATATATATATATGTATATATATATATATATATGTATATATATATATATATGTATATATATATATATATATATATATATATATATATATATATATATATATATATATATATATATATATATATATATATATATATATATATATATATATATATATATATATATATATAAAGAGGTGTTTTAAAACCCATAAACTGTTTATTAACAATCTATTTTGGGTTTCTTTAAATTTAATTATTTTTCAATTACAATATACATATGTAAATACTTATTACCTTCATTTAATATTTTTATTAATCTAAAATTTCATTAAGATATTAACGTATTTAAAACTCCGTGTATTACTCGGGTTTCTATACTAGTAATAATTAGTTTTTTTACATTGGGGTATAAATTTACCCTCATTCTATTTTTTTCACAAGTATTTCTATTATTTGATTTGCACCTCTACTCACTTTTATTTCAATAGTTTGACTTTTTTTTCACCCTTATATATATACACTCAATCCAAGCTAGAGAAAAAAAAATCAACTAAACACCAAACCAAATGATTTTATACTCATTATATTCGTTCATTCCATTTTTTAAAGCCAATAAATAAATTAGTTATTGTTACATTAGTGTATCATTTTGGAACAAAACACTAGAAGTATAAACTTTTCAGGGGAAATTTTATGTTTGTTAAAAAAAAATAAAATTTATGTGATAACTTTAAATTTTCGGCTTTTTCATATGGTAGAATTTTTTTTTTAATCTACGTGGTGACCTTGATTTTTCAATTTATCTATGTAGTAGACAAAAGAGAAGTTTTTTGTTAACTTTACGCTATTTTTACCTAACGTAATGACATTTTTTTCAAATAACAAAAGTTGTGATTACACTAATTGACCACATATTTCGAAATTTACTCGAAATAAGTATTTAATTTAACCAAAAATTAAATATTTTATCTACCACATAAAAAAATTTGAAGCTCTAAATTACTACGCATATTAAAAAAAATACAAAAATTTAAAATCACCACCCAAAATTTTCCTATATTCATTGAGCTTATTAAAAATTACTAAAAGAAAAAAAGAAAAAACAAACCCAGTAAAAGGATTTGATTTTATTAAAATATACTCCTCTAACTCCTAAGTTAACCAAAAGGGACAAAGGAAAAAACAAAAAGAAAAAAAAAAGAAAAAAAAGCTTTTTTATACAACTGTGCTGAGTGTTGCTGCAACTATTTGGACCCTTTTGTTCTTCTGTCTTCCTTTTTCCATGATCCAAAGCTTCCATTTCAATGAATCTTCCCAAGTTCTAGAGAGAGAAAATATCCAGACTTAGAGAGAGAAACAGAAGAGTGAAAGAAACAGAAGAGTGAGAGAAACAGAAGATTTTTGTAAAGAAGAAACAGTCAGTGTTACACTTCCATTTGTAGGGATGTCGGTAGAGAGAGAAAACTAAAAGAGTGATATAATCCTTTGGTATTTCTATTGGGTTTATTATTTTCAACCAATTTTAGAAAGATATTTTTGTTTTAATGGTGTTTTTCTCTGTTTTTCCCCATTAATGTTCTTGTAAGAACACAAATTATGTGCAGATCTTGCTCTTTTTTCTGCTCAAAACTGAAAATAATTCTTATTCATCCCTCTTATTTCATGAAAGTTTCAACGTTTTGTGTTTGAATTTTGATTTTTACTTTACCCAATAAACAATTTACCCTATTATTGTTTTTTATGGTGTTAAAAATGAGATATAATATTTCTATTTTATAAATTTTGGAACAATTATTGGTAATATTTGTCAGCAATGCTAAATTTTTTGGTGGGTTTTGAGTTATTTTTTAGTTTTTGGGGTTTTTGTTTGTGGGAAAGTTATTGAAGCCTGAAACTAGAAATCAAGAGAAGAAATATTTTACAGCAAAGTCTGAATCTTTTTGGAATTTTCCATTGATGACAACCTTATTGAGGTAAGAAAATTATTAAAATTGTAAAAATATATAGTATTCATTTATCTGATTTTATTTATTTTTTTCAGATATTTTTCATTTGTGGCATATGATGACCAGATGTTTAAATATTCATTCATTTGCTTTGTTTTGTTTTGACAGATTTTTTTTGATTAAGAAGTTTGTTGTGGGGTGGTTTTGTGGGTTGAAATAAGCTTAAATAGTGTAACTTCTCTTAAGATATTTACAATGATTACCTTTATGGATACAAAAGATAAAATAAAGGAAACTGATAATTGTTTAGATTCTCAATTATGGCATGCTTGTGCTGGAGGGATGGTTCAAATGCCAACAATTGATACTAAAGTTTATTACTTTGTCCAAGGTCATATTGAACATGCTAATGGAAATGTTGATTTTAGGAATTTCCCTAGAATTCCTCCTTATGTATTGTGTAGAGTTGAGGATATAAGATACTTAGCTGACCAGGAAACCGATGAGGTTTATGCGAAAATTCGATTGATTCCTGTGGCTAATGATCTTGATTATAGTGATGAAGATAGTAGTGTTAATGGTGAGGTACAAGAGAATAAGCCTGCTTCATTTGCTAAGACTTTGACTCAGTCTGATGCAAACAATGGGGGAGGTTTTTCAGTCCCTCGTTATTGTGCAGAAACTATATTTCCGCGGTTGGATTACTCGGCTGATCCACCTGTTCAGAACATTCTTGCTAAGGATGTTCATGGGGAACCATGGAAGTTTAGGCATATATATAGAGGGACTCCTAGGAGACATTTATTGACTACTGGTTGGAGTACATTTGTGAATGCTAAGAAGCTAGTTGCTGGAGATTCTATTGTGTTTTTAAGGACTGAAAATGGAGATTTGTGTGTTGGGATTCGGAGGGCAAAGAGGGGAATCGGAGGAGGGCTTGATACGACTTTTGGGTGGAATCCCGGATCCAATGTTTTGAACTATGGTGCTTTTTCGGCTTTTCTTAGAGAGGACGAGAATAGGGTTATGAGAAATGGTAATGGGGTTGGTGGTAATGTTTCGGTTAAGGGGAAAGTGAAGATGGAGTCTGTTATTGAGGCTGCAACTCGTGCTGCGAAAGGGCAGCCTTTTGAAGTTGTTTATTACCCTCGTGCTGGTACACCTGAGTTTGTTGTGAAGGCTGGGCTTGTTAGAGCGGCACTCCAAGTTCGTTGGTGTTCGGGAATGAGATTTAAGATGCCGTTTGAAACGGAAGACTCTTCTAGGATAAGTTGGTTCATGGGCACGACTTCCTCTGTTCAGGTTGCTGATCCTGTGCACTGGCCCGATTCACCTTGGAGGCTGCTTCAGGTACGGCCTTCTTTTTTCATCAATGTCGTCGTTATCCTTACTTCTGCGATGTTTTGAACTTGAAAAGAAGACGCACTTTACGTCCTTTGCATATGTGAATTGCGATGTTTATTCATTGTTAGTAACATTGTCACATGATTAGTTTATCATAAAGCGAATTATAATCAGTTTCGAGCTATTTTTGGGCCGTTTTGAGCTAACTGTGAATTCAAAAAGTGAATTAGTTGCCGAATTATGTTACGCTGATTAGGAGAAATTGTTTTAGTTCTATACTCATTTCATAGATTTTGTCGAATAGAAAACCTGGTCAAATAGACCAGTGTCACATGATTCACTAATCTTCTCGCGAAGCGCGAATTGAAAAAAGCGAATTATGATCAGTTTAGTGCTATTCTTGGACAACTTTAAGCGGATTGTGAATTCAAAAAATCATTAGCTAGCAAATCATGTTACACTGGAATATACCCCGACTTAGACGGGCATAAACTAGTTGAATAGAACCTTTGTCTTGTGTTTGTAAAGTTGCCTTGTGCAAGTGAAGTTCAGGACTGAATCTGGCTTCATTAACCTATCCAGCTGGAAGTCTTTTGCCTAATAAATGTCATCAATGATAATTAAAATTCAAATGGGAATTTCTTATCAATAAATTATTCCCTTCAACATCATGTTTGAGCTGGAAGTCTTGATTTATTTCTTAATCTGCTTTGTTTTATTTGATGATGTACATGTTTTTGTTGACTTTACAATAATTGACTTTGCTAACAACCTGCTCTTTGTTGAGTACTAGGGCAGTTTGGTGTCTTTCATTGGGAATATTATACTGGAATCCTAAATAAACATCCAAAAAATGAGATATATTATGACGAATCCGATCAAGTTGAAGTTTCCTTGTAGATTTGGACAATCATTGTTGTTATACCTTACCATATTCTTATGTTTCTTATGTAATCCTGATGTTTGACTTAGCACATTTGTGTCTATATTACTCGGGCTCTTCATTTTGCTTCACGTACCCGTGTCGGATCCTTGTTCCTCGGACATTGGTATGACACTTAGAAACTTCTTTTTATGCGTAAAATTGAATATTTAGACGTATCCGACACTTCGACATGTACCAGTATCTAACGTCAGTACCCGAGTCGAATTAACATAAATATGTATACATGTAGTTTACAATTTTACTAGACGCTTGACCTTTAACGAATCGGATATAACCACTCTCTTGATATTCGTCGATTGAAATTCTTTCCTTCTTTTTCTGAATCATCTCGGTTTATCGGATTATGTTTTCTGGCATTCTATAGATAATTCTTAGATTCTTGGTTTTGCAGGTGACATGGGATGAGCCCGATTTACTGCAAAATGTAAAACGTGTTAGTCCATGGCTTGTGGAATTGGTATCGAATATGCCAGCCATACATCTGTCTCGCTACTCGCCACCCAGAAAGAAATTCCGACTTCCCCACCATCCAGATTTTCCTATGGAAGGCCAACTTCTGGTCCCCACATTTTCCGGAAATTTTTTAGGGCCAAGCAACCCTTTCGGATGTTTACCCGACAATTCTCCTGCAGGCATGCAGGGAGCCAGGCATGCTCAATTCGGTCTTCCACTGTCCGATCTTCATATGAGTAAATTACAGTCGGGTTACTTTTCAGGTGGCTTCTCAGCACTTGATCACAACACCACACTGCCCAATCGACCGTCCAGTTCTCTAAATTTTCAAAAACCCAGCACCAACGATAATATATCGTGCCTACTCACGATAGGAAACCTAAACCAATCAGGTAAGAAATCCAATGTGACTAAACCACATCAATTTGTGCTTTTTGGTAAACCAATATTGACAGAGCAGCAAATGTCTCTAAGTCGTTCGGGTGACACTGTCTCACCCGCTCCTACGGGTAATAGTTCATCTGAAGGGAATGTCGACAAAGCAGGTAATGTTTCTGATGGTTCTGGTTCAGCACTAAACCAGGATCATTGCTCTACGGAACGACTTCCTTCTCTCAAGGAAAACCGCCTAGAATTAGACATGGAACTAGAAACGGGTCACTGTAAAGTTTTCATGGAATCGGAGGATGTTGGCCGTACTCTTGAGCTAACGTTGCTTAATTCTTACGAAGAACTTTGCAGCCGGCTGGCTAACATGTTTGATATAGAATGTTCCGACATACTTAACCGTGTAGTCTATAGAGACAGGAAAGGTTCATCGAAGCAAATTGGAGACGAACCTTTCGGGTAAGAATTTCCGATGAATTTTGTATAACTTCAATATGATATATATGCTTTTCTAACGCTAATATCTATTTGCACCCGATTTTAATGATCCTACAGAGAATTCGTGAAAAGGGCAAAGAGATTGACGATCTTGATGGATTCAAGCAGCGATAACATAGGAGCGTAGAGAGTAGAGATGTTTTAGACACCAAAAAAACAAGTGTAATTGTACAGGTAGATCGTCTTATGGCTGTTTCTAGCTTCACTAGGATTGATGCCGATGTTAAAGAAAGCATATTCGAGCCAATTTTGATCCTCAACTGTTAATCTTCAAATATGATTTCCTTACCTATAAATTTTCGTATGGATTACGTTTCAATGTGCACTAGAAATGTTTCCCATTTCATAATTTCCTTCGTTTCTTTGAGCTTTCACATCGATTTACGTAATGTAAGAGCATGATTATTGTTACTCGTCAATATACCTTCTAAGAGTTCCCATTATTTGGGAATGTCAAATGTGAAGAATGAAAAGTTAAAAACACCTTTTCCATGCTTTTATGTCAATACTGATTTTGAGAAACAAAAATATTCTACTACTGTAAACTCTTTTTGTTTTCAACTTACGTGCGCTACTTCTAAATTAACTTGGCAACCTAATTAACTGAATTTATTGAACTTTTATAAGTTTTTTGGACAATTTTTTAGTTCGAACGAAACCGATGTGTTTGTTTACAAAAAAAAATAAATTTTAATCACTGGATTTTTTCAGATGACGTTTATGCTAACTGAGACAGTAAGTATCTTTTATATAGAAAAAAATGTAGATGAAAAATAATAAAGAAAATACTGAAAATGATGTGTTGAAATAATATTGTGGGTTTGCAAATTTTTATTTTATTTTTTTGTTAAATTTGTGGGGTTGTAAATAGGAATATAAAATTCAAGGAATTTGGTGTTGTTGAAAAAAGAACAAAAATGCTTTTAGTTTAGGAGTAACACTCAAAGAACAAGTGTTTAGGAGTATTTTTTGGCTGTTAGGAGTGGAAAAGGGTGTGTGGATTAGACATATTGTAGTGTACAAAAAAGACAAAACTGTAAGAGGACAAAGAATAAGTATGTTTTTACAACATTTGATGAATTAATTTTTCTAATTTATTGTAACAACTTTATTTTCTTCAAAAAAATTAATATTATGAATAAACAATTTAATTTGTTTATAAAGAGCGTATAAGCTAGTGCTATTGTCATTAGTATCAATTTTACTCAGTTAATTGCTCCATCATGTCTTTGAATTTGCTACATGCACCTTCCATCCTATTAATTTGTATTATTTTTTATTTTGGTTTGTCCTATTTAATTTGCATTATTTTTATTTTTAGATGATGGCTCTCATCCATGCATTTTAACTATTTTTTAATTTCATCCACACAATTCATTCTCTCTTTATTAATTACCATTTTTTTTAAACTTGCACACTTTCGCTTTGATGCCATTCAAAGAGGACAGATGATTAACATTTAAAATACTCTCCTTCTAATTTGCCTTATATAGCAAATTCAAAAAAAAAAAAATGATTATCTATTATTATCCATAAATTACATAGATTGTACTTTTATACAAATAGTTTAGTAGAGTTGAAATTAGAAGACAAGAAATAATTGAGTTTTGTCTCAATTATAATCATTATTTTTTTCGAGTAAAATCTTAACTACACTTCCCTCATACTAATTCAAATCATTTTTCCCAAGTAAAATCTTATCTACAATTTTTAGTGGAATATTCTTTCTTATCTTGATTCTATGATAAAAAAAAATAAAGAATAAGGAAAAATTGTAAAAAATAAATTAATATTTACCCGATCCACTAAAAATAAATAAATTAATAATTTATTTTTAAATAAATTCACCTATTCGATGTAATTATCAAAAATAAATTTATTAAAAAATAAATTATAAATAATTTTTTTTTCGGCGGGATCAAGTAAAAAGTAATTTATTAACAATTTACCATAAAGAGTAAAGGAGACGTAAAAAAAAGGTAGGGCAGTGAAAGTTCACAAAAAAAGCGTGACGAGCCTAACATTAGCTGACACATAGTAAGTTGTGATTTCAACATCATGTCGTTGGTTTGTTTCCCACCCTATTCGCAAATATTCCTGTCCTTCCAATTTTATTTACAATTTCTTATCTAATTTTAATTTAATTACTCCCTTTTTGATTTTTTATATGAAAAGAATCAAGAAAGGTATTATGGATTGAGATAAAAAACAATCATTGTTGCTTGAAATTTTAAAATTAAGTAAATTTATTTTAAAAAATAAATTAATAATAATTGAAGGAGTATCATCAATATAAAACACATATTAATTTAATTCGTTATGGTACCTTGAAATAATAAATAAGTTGATGATAACATATAATACTTTAAAGATAAGATTAAGTGAGACTTAGGATTTATACATTAGGTTAAGAAATAAATTAAGATAATGAAAAATTGTAAGGTTAAATCATTTATTAATCTATCTAAGTGAAAAAGTTACATAATTATATCGCTTTGATCCATATATTTTGCTATAGTTTTCTTATTTTATTAGAAGTATTTTTTTATTTATATTTAATTTTTTCTAATCTAATTGACAATTTTATATCTTTTTTTATCCCATAGACATTTCTTACATCTACTTAGAGCATCAACAATGAAGAGGATAAATATATCCTCTTCACAATTTTATCTTTTTTTCTCCATTTGATCCATTATTTTCTCTTTCCTCCACATTATTTTTCACTATTTAGATCCCCTTTCTCATTCTATTCCTTTAATTGTCCAACATCTAAGGGTATACTCTTTCATCCTCTTTTCACTTTCTCTCTCCTACTCACATATACCCCACCATATATTTTTTTTTCCTATCCAAATTTAATAATTGTAATTTGTGTAATTATTGAATATAAATATTTGGATCCATAATTAAGGATAGGATAATGTGAATGAAATTATCAACAAGAAAATGAGTTTAGATGGGTAGTATAGAAGAGAGAGAAAAGACCGAAAAATTAAAGTGTGTGAAATATAGGCAACTTTATGTTCATTTTATAGAAAAAAAAATAGAGCCGTTGGTGAAATTATTTCGAAGTTTTACTTTACCGTTTTTTTATGACCGTTTTAAATAATACCGTCGTAAAAAATCAAACTTAAATGCAACTAATCAAATTGTGCCAAGTGTACCAATTATTGCATACCAAATCCTTTTTTCTTTTTTTTTTCTCTCTTTTTCTCCCTTCCAACGTGTGAAAGCAATTTTTTTTTGTTTTATTCAATTCTCTTCCCATCATCTTCATCCTCTTCATGAAGAGGATCAAAAGTATTCCTCTTGCCTAAGAGGATTGTAATACTCCCTCCACATTCAAGAGGATATCCTTAAAAAGGAACTAAAAGGAAGGGATATCCTCTTCATTGTTGTTCATGATCTAAGAAAAAATTGTCTATAATTTCTATATAGAATTTTATTTGATTTGTTTTAATATATCTTTTCATAATTTTTTTTCTTTTATAACTTTTACTTTGTGTGTTTATATAAGTTTGAAGTATAAAGGAATTAAGAAATGATTTTTTTTAAAAGATAATTATTATAGAGTAACTTTTAAAAGGATGAATTTGAGTGGCAAAAAGGTAAATGTGGTATAGAATAGAAAACATATAGAAAGTAGTAATTTTTTTTTTCCCAAAAATTAATACTATTGCAAAAAAAATTCAAAACAATTAACATAAAAAATATAACAAATATAAAAAAAATAGGAGAAAGTGATTAAAATAAAAATTGTGGCAAGTTGAATGTAGAGAACGTACAGTAGTTCTTAATCCTTATCAAGTTTAGAAGTTGACTTTAATTCAGAAAAAATATGGGGATTTGGGACGATAAGAAAAAGAAGGAAGGATTTACAGAGAACAAACCGATGAGCGCCATGTGGATGTTTGTACGACAAATCTGACATAAAACATCTCTTCTTTCTTCTTCACTTATATAAGACAGCAGTCACGCCACATCACTTCTTTTCGTGTACTACTAATCCACCCATTCATGTCTCCTTTTTTTTTACGTTTTTTTTTTTTAAATACTTTGAGTTTTTTAAATGATGCAAAATAAATAGAAAAATATTATTATTTGTGTTTTTATTAATTTTTTTTGAAGTAAAATTTGTGCTTTTATTTTATATAAAAGTATTTTTTCTGTTGTTATACGTATTTGTCTTTTTATTTATGCAATTGTTTCACTTATTAATATATATTAATTTTATAAAAAATTGAAATCACAAAATATAGTGTCTATTTCTCCTTGTATTTAGGCAAAAACTTAAAAAAATGGCTATGTGGAGATTCGCGCAGCAAAATAACACAAGTCCGGTTTATTTATCAAAAATTTTTAAACTTGTGGCCCTTTATAATTAAAATAGAGAATTTTTAAAATCAAAATAAAAATTCAATACAATTATATGTTAAATATTATAATTAAATAAAAACTCAAAATTTCTAACTACTGTAGTACTAACTTTATATTTTTGGCAAATGTCATATGTTTAGGGCTACATATAACCATTAATGCTAATAAGATTTTTTTATATTCCCCATATAAATCATGAGTAAATTTTTTTTTTCAATATAAGAGCAATTTATTACTTTAATTTTGTGGTGAACTTGTCAAAGATTAATTATTTTACAAGGCTAATTTAATGAGTAATTTGTTGATCTATTAATAAACTTGTCAAAGATTCCATTGAAATTAGTCCATGTACATTTATTATAGGAATTAAGGGCTATGTATAACAAAGTCCTATATTTTTAAGTACTACAATTATATTTTCAAGGATTAACTTTATAAAAATAACTTAAATTATTTGTTAAATTAAATTTTTATCTTTTATGTTAAGAAGGAAGAGAAAAAAAGTAATAGGTTGATGAAAAATTATTGAATTAGTTGGGATGACTGAATAAAAAAATATTTAACTTCATACTATTTTATCCGATATAACTCAAGAGACTAACAGAAGGAATAATAGTGAAAAGTAAAGTGTAAAATAAAATTATTTTTATTTTGCTTTCATATGTAAAATAAAATTATTTTGCTTTCAATAATTAGATGAGAAAGCGTGTTAATAGGTATAATGAATAGGCACTAAAAAGTGAGCACAAAAATAGGGAAGTGATAATAGTAGTATCAGAAGAGTATTAATGAAGAAGAGGCACATAATTATGGTATTAATTAAGTTATCGGGATTGCAACATTTTAATTTTTATAAGGAGCAGCTCCAAACACAAGGTCAAGGATAGTTATGAAAGCAAAGGAAGCCGGGCCCCATTCATTTTTTATTATTTTATGGTTGAAATTTGTGTAAAACAGCATCACTAACTCATAACATCTACTAAATAATAACATTATTAATGAAATAATTAATTAACTACAGAAAAATAAAAAATCAGCCACACGTGAGAGTTTGAGACCCCATGGCCCACATGGAGTATTCAACAATTATGAATTCACGTGTGGGTGACGTCATTGTAAGAAAACAGGTTCAGCATTTTGCGGCGTTTTGAAGATCGAGCTGTTTAATGTTCCTTTCTTCCCCATGTTTTGACCGTTTTTACCTGGTTCATCTTCAATTTAAAGCTATCATATATAATTAATTTGGTTTCATAATTCAATATTTTAAATTCTTAAAAGAAATTTTTTTTAAAAAAAAGTTTTCATTTGTTTCTCTTTAACTAAAAGTTTTCATTGTAGAATCAAATGAAAGGAGTAAATGAAACTATTGTAGTGTTGCTTAATTTACCAAAGTACACGTTTTGGGGGGATTATGAGATACAAGGAAAAAAAAGGAAGAGACAGATGATTCCAATTTCCAACTTACAAACTACAAAGCAGCATTGTTTTGATGTTTACTATTTTTCACTTGTTTTCAGCGCCTAATTTGTTATGTTTGCTATGAGGTTAGAGTGTATATTTTCATCATCATTATCAACAATTTCATATCTCGCTCGAAAACAGGGTTTAGGTGACGGACAATCCATGTCCATACTTCCTTGAGTGGGAGTGCCAGAAGAAAGCAGCCAATTTAACCCCCAAAAGGTGAGAACCCTGCATAAAGAGAAATGTGATTGACATTATTCTCACAAGAGCAAAACAACGAAACAACAGTAGCCAAAACAAGGGGTGAGACAATATAATAGACTTGCTGGGTAAAAAAAAGGACAAAAAAGGGCGAATAAGAGGCAATTAGACATCAGAGTAGAAAGGCAACTAAAGAAATTATTAATAATCTAGAATGCAAATCTAACGTCTCCAACTTTTCCTATCTAGAGTATATATTATATTTATAAAAAATATATATAAATTCTATATATCGAGACACATTTAATGAGAAGGAACATGAATATATTTTAAATTTAAATATCCATAAATGATACATAATTTATCTCTAAATGTATAAAATATTTTAAATGTAACCTTCAAAGCGAAAGGAATAAATGTGAAGTACTTCTATAAAAGAGTCCTAGAAATAATAAAATAGAAAAAAAAAAAAAAAAAAAAGAAGTTTGCTTAAAAATGACTCCAATGGCAATGGCATAGAAATAGTTGTAAAAATTGTAATCCCAATGCAAGATGAAAAGACAAATGAGGAGGGAGAGAAGACCAAACACATCAAATTTGGGGACTGACTTTGAGAGATCCGAGTCACGCAAAAGAAGGATGTCCACCCACAACTACATCCGTGCAATCCTTCTATCCCTCTTCATTTGGTTTTTCTTGTTTTTCCTATGTTGCTTTTTTTTTCTTTTTACTTTTTTTATTAAAAAGTAAATACAATCTCCTATTACCAAAAAAAAAAAGAAAATTTTAATTCATCTTATAAGCGGTAAAAAGGAAACCCGTATTCAAAAACAAAAACTCATTTTACTACATATGATATTTAAATTCGTTTCCTAAAGTTTGCTACATTATCTTTATTTGGATATGATTTTATAATAGCCCACCGTTAGATAATTTC
The DNA here is from genome assembly GCF_026212465.1 of Amaranthus tricolor. Taxonomy (NCBI): domain Eukaryota; kingdom Viridiplantae; phylum Streptophyta; class Magnoliopsida; order Caryophyllales; family Amaranthaceae; genus Amaranthus; species Amaranthus tricolor. Next base: position 28,706,243 of record NC_080051.1, on the reverse strand, counting down.
ATAAAAAAGTTGCTCAACAAATATCAATGCCCAACTGCGTTACCCCAAACAATACCAAAGTCAAGTTGGGCTTCTTGATGAGATATTTAGGCCTCTTATGTACAAGCACTCTTAAGTTGTTTTGCTGTTATCTCTTTGTCAATCCCCCGACCACCAGGCACCAACATTATATTATCCTATTGTCATATGGGAGGAGTTTGGATGTCGGATATGCACAACCTCACCCAATCAAAAGAAACAGCAATCATTCCGTGGAGTACCAACTTTGTTGAAGATTCAATACTTTAAATTCTTTTGCAGTTACAGATTCAATATAAAAACAATAAATAATAGTAAGGTATTTACAATGGGATGAAATTGTAGAGTAGGTCATGACATCTGGGGGGAAAATTGGGGATAAACCATTAAATTAGCTACTATTTTCACATAAGGTAGCAGAAACATCAAGAAAAAGACGGTAGTTTCTTACGTGTTTTTTTCCTTTCTTGAAAACCAAATCGACCAAATTACTCATTTGAAAGAGAATCCGCTTCCTTCAGGCACAATCTCATGATTTCAGCAAGCTTCCTGCTAGCATCCAGGCAGAGCTCCATTCCCTGTTTTAATGTATCAATTAGTAGGGCAAGGTAAGAAAATATTTGTCAAACTAGCAGAGTAGGATACACGTTAAGCAATCAATTCATCCTCGAGAAACGCGTAGGCAGTTTTAACACGTAAGCAATAGAAACAGAAACACGTAATTGTAGCAGAGTCGACACAACAGCACAATGTTCAATATAATGTTTCGACTTGCCTTGTAATCTCACCAAGTCGATTAGGAATGTCAAAGTTCAGTTTGCAAAGAGCTATTCGCTCAACGGTTCATGAATAAAATCTGAAAAGACTCCTGTATGAGGGTTCACACTTCACATTAGAGGTCTTCATTTGGGTCATCGGGTTAGGTGTTTCGGGTTGGTTTGAAATCGGGTCAAATCGAGTTCAGTTATGAAGTCGGGTGAATTTCGGATCATCGGGTCTGTTCTGAACACCTCTACTTCACATGAGCACCACCATTATACTTGCGTGTAATAGAGAAGTGATTTGCATCAGACTCTTATCTACAATGAATTGAATGTCAACTACTTCACATCAAAAAATTAGCACAGTCTAATTTGTGACTTCGATTCAAAACTATCACTATTGTCACATGCAAAAACTGATAACGGTGTTATACTTACACAGATGGGCAGGAAATACATCCAATATAGAGGAGAAAATGGACGGTTATACCTCGTGCATTTTGGGGGCTGTCCATTCTCCAGTAATAGTCAACTGCGTAACCTCTGACCGAGAAGGCATATAGGTAAGCATCAAGCTTCCATCTTCATTGCGTTCCTCTTCTAGAAGAGGATCAATGATGAGATTGTTCCCAAGAGAAGACTACAAAAGAAAGAATATATTGTTAGATAAAAATAGCAGTCTAAATCACTGGTAAAGTTTATTTGCTGCAGATTGTACACAACATACAAGGCTCCTTCACAACTTACACAAACAGCAAATCTAATCAAAGACACCCTAAAATTGGCAAGGTGGAAAATAGTAAAGAGCGAAATATTGAAGAATCTGATTCATTTCCAATCATACCCCTCTTTGGGGAATCAGAATTACTATTGAATACAAAAGAATAGTCATACAACCAAACAAATGATCATAAATACGCAAATACCAATTCTGGGTCTCACATCTGTGTAAAACTGCACCTAACTAAGAAGGGTTGTGAGGGAATTGTCTGAATACCAAACATATAAAGAGCATCCAATTAGTACACTACCAAAAAACTTCTCAAACTGCACACATTCTGTTAGCAACAGCATTCCAATACCCAATATCATAAAGGGCACCCAATTGTTTAAGTCGGGTTGAACAGGGTTGAATTTTCATTGACATTCAGCTCCGTGGAATTGTCGATTTCGAGAAGTACTAGCTCAGGTCAAAGCCTTCAAAATTCAAACTTAGATTATTAGAGCCAAAGATTTATAGTTTTTTGGTTTTGAAGTTTATAAAAGACTAGAAAAATGGCTCATTCCATCTTATTTATGTGAGATTAAATATGATGTTTGCTTTCATCTGTCAACCGGAACCACGTTGTATGGAGATATTGTATGCAAGGGTAATGTTGTATGAACCAATTAACCATCAAAACTTGTTTAGGTAGGAGATACTTAATAGCATTAGGTTGATGGAATGTTGTTGTACAGAATTAAATATGTTGACGGTAAAAAATGTCCATTTGCAAAAGCAAAAGTCAAAGAAAGAATAATGGATGTATTCAAGTGCAAATAATGCCTTATTAGTTGTTAGATCACATTATTCACAAATGGAAGATATTTGGATATAACACAGGCTTGTGCTTAATTTTATTGACATAAGACCATGTTATTTTATTTTACATAATGCTGCTGTGATGTATTAAAATATTGTAAGAGGGAAATAGGTAAGAAACAAAAGAGGAAGAGAAGTTAAGAGGTTGAAGAATTGAATATGGGAAAGAGAAGAGAGAAGAGGAATGTTCAAAGTTGATTGTAATTGCAGCCCAGAGAATTTGAGTGGTCAGTAGTTGGAAGTTGGAACAACCTTACAACAGAATAAAGATTACGCTCAAACTATGTATGCCTTAATCTCCCTACCCCTCTTAAAATCTTACACTTGAAAAACTTCTAACGTCTAACCACAACATAATTGCTCTGATTGATTTTCCCTTCTAGCTGATAACTTCTTTACAATAACTCGGTAAAGTCTTGACTCTAGAGAATAGGACGTTTCTTATGGTGATCACAGCTGTCTACTAGTTAGTTTAGTTAACATATCAAGCTCCTCATCTTAATTACAGCCCACAGATACAATGATAGTATCATATTGCAAAAACACAAAACAAAGCTTCAATATAATCAAAGTAAATGCCGAGTTAATGATATACGACTATGTAAAGTGTTGCTAAGATGGCTAAGAAGCTTTAAAGCCCGAAGCCACAATAAGCAGAGTGAGCCATACATAAATCGACAAAGTGTGTGGTAACCAGGAAAAAAGATCAAATATTGGAGAATGATTGGCTCCTACACATACCATGGGGCAAGTATAAAAATTAGGCATCATTATGTTCAAAGGGGAATGAACTTCAAACAAGTACCTACGGGACACTCTATACAAAAATATAAAAATCAAAAAAAAGGGGGAAGTAAATTGCTCTTACAAGTTACAAGCACATACCGCAAAATGGATGAAAGCTCTCTAGGGTCAAAGTTACACCAAGTCACCAATTTATAAACAACATTTTATTACCCCCAACGCCATCATGTAGATCCAACCTAGGTGGGGCTTGTAGGGACTAGGATCAAAGGTTGTTTCGGATTAACCCTCGGTAGCAAACATTATTTGCAACTTCACATAAAATAAAAAGTGCATGTGCTTTAATAAGCCTTTTTTATGTAGTCCAATAAGTTTTTAAACGAAAACAACTACAAAAGTAAATTAAAAAAGACACGTATATATAAGAATCATATAACCCACCAACGACAAATGAACCTTCTCTTATCCACCTTACACCGCAACCTGGTCACATAAATCACTTCTCCATTGGTTATACTCTAAGCAAACCAAGGTAAATAAGAGAAAGAGAGACCAGTGTCACATGGTTCTGTGGTTTCACCCGCGAATCACGATTCGGTTCACCCGGCCCAAATCGGGGTTCGTTCGCCGGATGAATCGCTGATGGGAGCGAATCGGTTTTCGGCTACCTTAACTGAGAAGAGTATAGCATGAAGACGTTGCTGAATGTTCTAGGCTTTGCTCTTCAAAAAGATATTGTATAAAAAAGGAAAATTTGCAAAGAAACACCTTTTAAAACCCCTTTTTTGTAAAGAAACACCTTTTATAATTTTTTTTGTAAAAAACACCTTTTAAGAGACTTTTTTTAAAAAAAAACACCTTAAACCAGTTTCCGGTGACTTTTGTCAACTTTCCGGCGTTGACTATGCCAGTCAACGACGGAAAGTTGACAAAAGTCACCGGAAACTGATTTAAGGAGTTTTTTTTTTTAAAAAAAAGTCTCTTAAAAGGTGTTTTTTTACAAAAAAATTATAAAAGGTGTTTCTTTACAAAAAAGGGGTTTTAAAAGGTGTTTCTTTTAAATAATAAAAAAAAATTTTAAAAAAATTATTATTTTTTTTTTGTTATTATTATCATTATTATTATTATTATTATTATTAAAAAAAAAAATTATTTTTATATAATAATAAAAATAAAATTTTTTTTCAAAAAATAATATTAATAATAAAAATAAAAATAAAAATAAAACAAAAATTTTTAAAAAAGTTAAAAAAAATTTTTAAAAAATTAATAATAATAAAAAAAATAAAAAGTATAAAAAAATATAAAATAACAATAATAATAATAAAATTAAAAATAAAAATAAAATTAAAATTTTTTTTTTAAAAAAAAGAATAATAATAATAATAATAATAATAATAATAAATATTATTATTCTTTTTTTTTAAAAAAAATATTTTTTAAATTTTATATTTATTTTTAATTTTATTATTATTATTATTATTTTTAATTATTATTATTGTTATTTTATATTTTTTATACTTTTTATTTTTTTTATTATTATTATTTTTTTTAACTATTTTTAAAATTTTTGTTTTAATTTTTATTTTTATTTTTATTATTAATATTATTTTTTTAAAAAAATTTTATTTTTATTATTATATAAAAAAAAAATTTTTAAATTTTTACAAAAATTAACAATAATAATAATAATAATAATAATAATAATAATAATAATAAAAACAAAATAAAAAAATAATAATTTTTTTAATTTTTTTGTAAAGAAACACTTTTTATAATTTTTTTTGTAAAAAAACATCTTTTAAGAGACTTTTTTAAAAAAAAAACACCTTAAATCAGTTTCCGGTGACTTTTGTCAACTTTCCGGCGTTGACTTTGACAAAAGTCACCGGAAACTGATTTAAGGTGTTTTTTTTTAAAAAAGTCTCTTAAAAGGTGTTTTTTTACAAAAAAAAATTATAAAAGGTGTTTCTTTACAAAAAAGGGGTTTTAAAAGGTGTTTCTTTGCAAATTTCCCTATAAAAAATGAGAAAAGAGAACAATAAGAAGAAGAAATTGAAACATAAAAGAACAAAAGTCTTACATGATGAATCAAAATAGAAGATTTTGAGACTACATATGATTTCAAGATTAAAATTTCACCATTAAAGGCCTTTTTTAAGTTTCAGCTACTTGAGGGGGAAGTCCATCGTTTCAGGTAGGAAGAAGAAAGAGTTGATTACTAAGGAAGGGAAAAAGATTAGAAGTAGCTGAAGTAATTTACTGTAGAAGAAGAGTAAAGGGAAAAAGAGTAGAAGTACTTTCTAAATAAATGTGAAAAAAAGTGAAGAAAAGTAGTAAAACTCTTAGTATACCATGCATAACTTATATCATACACAATTCTCAAATTGAAGTTGTTAAAAAAAGTGAAAGTACTTTTCCCCTCCTATTTATTATTATTGTCTCATTATTATTGTACATATTCAATTGTAAAAATTTTGAATTTTATTTAGTTAAAAATTATAAAATGTTGATTGTAATAAAATGTTTGATATTTTAAATAAAATAATATGAAAAACTCTGAACAAATAAAATGCATGAATCATGCAACTAAAAATCGAATCAAACAATCTACGCGAACGAACATATATGTCAACTAGCAAATCGCGAATCCGAATTCGTACAATGAATCATGTGACATTGAGACAGACCATAGATGACACACCTAGTCATGTAGCAATAAAGAAGAAAGCGTGTCCAAGAGACCATGACAATACGCTCAACAACTATCCTAGTCAAATTCATAGACAAATCCATTGTAAGATGTGAGAGCAGCTCGAGAGTTGAGACTAAGATAAACAACAGTATAGCCGAAATTCTTTCTATTCAAATTACTATAGGGATTTTCCACCATGACATATCCTAACACTTGAGAAATTTTTATATATTTCAGTGCTGAAATGATCAAAGACATCTCGTCCACAAGACTACCAATTCAAAAAGGGCTCGAGGCACACTTTGAAATAAATCATCTCTTAGAAATCCAAACAAAGTTTAAAAAGACTTCGATACAGAATTCTGGATGAGAAGACATTTCTGTAGGTGGTTTTCGGAATACAGGAACTTGTTCTGGTGGATAATATTCAGTACCTAAAACTCTAGTAAGTTTCATTTTGGTATGAGGCATTCTCAAGATTCTAAGTTAAAAAATTGTATAGTTGCAGTGATCAATACTCATAAGCCTGAGTTATGATGTTCGCGTAGATTTCGTCTCAATAAACCAAAATGACGCTCAGATTACAAGAGCTGGTTATGACTTGAAAGCGATGCTAGTCTTTACAATTCAAAAGGTTAGTCAGCGAGAAAAAACAAAGACAGAGATGCATACCAGAGAGACTGCTGCAACCAAATCATACATCAAGATCCCTGCATCAGCTAGAGCAAGACTCGCACATGATACAATGACAGGAAGTTCGCCTGCCGAAATGAAATACAGAATCAAAAAAGAGAAAGAAGGGAATCCATTTTAATGACACTACATATTTTGCCAAGAGACCAACATCTGGCACGTCATACAACAGTTCTATTTTCAGGCATGTATACATCGCAAGTTATTGGTAGATTAGATCCACAGATGAAACGGTTCAGATAGTAAGGGCAAGGAGACTCTTCCATGCTCAGGTAGCAAAGTAGCATAGCAGTGGAAGGATGATCGTCTTACCAAGAAAACCAGGGAGACAATAGTAAGATGGTGAGCAGGGGGAGGTGATGGGGCACACGGCTAGTTTACAGATAATCAGAAGATAATGTTGGGGATTCAGTTTCTTTTTCTTATCCAAGAAAACACTCTAACGCCCAATGGATGGTTTGAGCATGTAGGGATCAAGTTTCACAATTGAGTTCGAACAAGCCTATTTAAACCAACCGTCTGATTCTTGACTCAACCGCACAAACGGTTCATAAAGAGTCAAACCAAATTGGAAAGTCAAATTCATCCCGTGAAATCAAACCGCCTCATTAAACCAACCCTATAACTAATAAGGATTCAGCACATTAACATGATTTAAAATCTTTGCATCCTCCTGAGTCTTCTGGCCATCATTGCTAAAAAGGTATTATCTTGAGAAATCTAGTCATGGTATACAATGCTAATATTGTTTTTAAAAATGTGTTACTTGCTTTGTTCCTCTTCAAAAATGTGACAGTTCTTTAAAGTAGGTTGCATGATTTTAAAAATATACACTTTATTTCTAGTCTTCTACGGAGGAGCCGATACAGAAAACAAGACCAAGCATAGCAAATACATGAAAGCATAAGCTGAGAAGATCTCAATTTCTAGAATCATTCTCAATCACCAACTTACTGTGTAGGACAAAAACATTTGCTTTTTGAAAGGAGCCTGATATTCCACAGGAAAAATATTATTTAAATACTTACTTCCACCAGATTCCGTAACTAACGCAAAAACATCAACTGTTGTCTTGGGAAAGGATTCCAATATTATTGCACCCTCCAAAGCTTTGTGAAGCACTGAAGAAAACTCTTTGTGTTCAGAAACCTGAAGAATAGTTTATATTAATAAATAACAAGAGAGCTCGTCATGAGCATCAAAAAGAATATTAACGGAAATACACCATCCATTTAAAGTTCAAGTTAATCTTTACCTGTCCACGAACATGGGTAGCAAAAGGTGTATAGCTGACACTGCAATTTAGTCGGCCAACATTACTGTACATCATTGCCTTCTTACTTTCTCTCGGTCCAAATCTGAAGCGAGAAAAATGTGTTTTCTTAAAAGGACATTTTGAAAAAAATTATTTGAAAAAGGAAAATGAATAATAATTGAATGCTTATGCTGTATGTTGCAAAGGTATACATTTGAAAGACATTTATTTAATGTTAAAAATACAGATAATACATACTATATTAATCAAATGAAATAATAATCGAAGTTATCTTTTGTACTCCCTCTTCTTAAAATATCTCCAGAATTCCACTTGCCAATCTAGTGAGTGTTATTGTATATGCCCAAACCAACATTTTCTGTTCTCCTATCCTTAATTTTGCTACTCAAAGATCTCTTATATCCACTTTTGAATTGTCTCTTATAGTATGCTCACACAGCCACCTTAGATTATGCATCTCAACTATCTCTACCTTCTTACTATGATCCCTCTTAGAATAGGCCAGATGCTGAAACTATTTATCTCGGCCAAACTGCACAAATTATAGAAAGTGTGTTGCAACTTTGCTATGCTCCTTCTTACTATTTATCTCAACTATCTCTACCTTCTTACTATGCTCCTTGGAAAAAGTGTGTTGCAACTTTGCTAGATGGGCTTTCAAAATAATGGAAGAAAAAAATATGTGTATGAGCTTGCTTATGACTTCCAAGTTCCCCCCAAAAAAATAAATTGTGATTCCTACTAACTGCTACCTCAAGTTTGAGTCAAGCTAGCATCATAATCACCCAAACTCCAACCTGCTGTTGACTTCTAGCTGAAGCTTGGCAGACAGCCAATCCCCCAAAAGATCCAAAAGAACCCATTTATTTCTCTTACTAGTTTCTATAAAAAAAAATGGCGTCTTTCTTGGAGTAAGAACCCTTGACCAAGGATGAAGCAATTAGGGATTCCATTATATCATGACTCATCATTTACATGCAGTGAAGCCATTAGGTTACATAAAAGTCATGAATGTTGGGATAAGCAACAGGTAAGAATAACATACAGTACACTTGACCAAATAAATGGAACTAAAATTTGAGGATTCCTAACCAAATGCAAGGCATAAATCATAATTCAGAAAGAAAATGTAGTCTTTTTCCAGAAAGTGATGTACTCACACAGACACGATAACCTTGGTGTTGCCAAATTCAGCACATGCAGAACCAGCAGCAGCACTAACGACACCAGTTTTCAAGTCTGCAAAGAAAGAAAGAGAATAATGAATAAATAATAATGTGATCACATAATCAGGTCAATACAAGAAAATGTATGTTCCTCAGCGGATTCAATTAGTCACCCCGACTACTATATGATAGACTTGACTAAATTTCATATTCTGTATTCTGTACTATTTATTCATTGCTGGGTAGCAGAAATGCATACCATGCTTTTGTCATTAAGCCTATGTACTTGCACAAACAAAGGTGCAAACCCCTTCCCCAAGGTGGGAAACTCCTCAGAGATGCTAGGTCAAAGGTGAGTTTTGGTTTCAGCCAATTCTACATAAGCTCACTAGATGAATTGTGATCAACAAAGGTCAAACTAAATCACATAAAACAAGGAATCACATAGACCTCTTGAACAATTCAATAATAAGACACAACTATCTAATAAATGGCGCTATCATACACTAATTTCATTGGGGATGATTTCCGGCGAGTAATATACACGAGTATTAGATGATCAACAAAAGTTTACCCTTACGAAAAAGTAAGCGCACAAGTGTAGAGATATAGAATGCAAAAGATCAAAAAGAACCAGCAGGGACGAAAGGAGAATAAAGCAGAGATGAATCTGACAAATCTACCAGAGTAAATAACAAAGATATCAAGTTGAAATCAGCAAGAATTTCATCCTTACTTTAAAAGGTATCAAGTCAAAGAGGCCCATCAAAAGAGGCAACCAAGTCCTTAAGGTAAGGAAGAGTGAAGATCTTATCCAGGCTTTATTATGGACTTCAGATCAAGGGAAACACTTCACAAAACTTAAGTGCCTATTTTCACTCTTTTATTCTTCTTATCAACCATGAAGCTTAAATAAAGGAAGAAAGTATCGATAATACTACCATGAATGTCTCGACTTTGGAATCTCTTAGTTTAGCTTAGCCAATGTCAAGGCAGGAAGCAAGTAACAATGCATTTCAAAGTTACGACAGGCTACGATCATTTTAGAATTTAGAACCACAAGGTCCAGCAATAAGCTATTGACACTAGACAGAGAAAATTGCTCGAAAAGCTACCAGAAATAGCAAACTAGTTCGCTAAAATCATCTACTTTCGATGTCAAAATATACTGAGTTTTTGCCTGTAATGATGCAATAAAGTTGGTAAATGCAAGATGAATCTTATACTATCAATAGCGAAACATAAATACATAGAGAAATGGCTTTCAGTATTCTGTTGGTCAATATTAAATACTCTTGCATTCAGGTTAAATAAAGCTTTGATCACTAAGATTGAAAAGAAATATACACGGTATTGAACATAGAACGGTCGAAGAGACATTGAGCTTTAGTACAACGAAATTACAGAATCTGTCTCCAATGTCAACAAAAAAGTGGCTGAACATGCATTTACTCTTCTTCCCTACAATGAATCAGCTGGTGACCATCGATTATCTGTCTCCAATGTCAACAAAAAAGTGGCTGAACATGCATTTACTCTTCTTCCCTACAATGAATCAGCTGGTGACCATCGATTTTTAGATAATCTTTCAGTCCATAATAATTGAAAAGTTCCTAATTTAATTCATTCCTAATAGAAACCACTGTGCTCTATGGGAAATTAAAAGAAAGAACGAGAGTATGGGAAGAACAAAAATGATAGATTTTCAAGAAATCAAACAAACTACTTCCTGGACAAGGCAAAGGCTACTTGAACTGCAAGATTTGATCGGCAGACTTACCTGCCATCAGTATGACATATTTCTCTCTTTCTCTCTTTCTCTCCCCCTCTTTCTTGCATTCTATCCCTATGGAGCTGAGAGAACACCAATGCATGTACTCTAACAAGGTGTACAGGGAAAAAATATACAGTGATCGGTACCTTCTTGAAAACAGTTCAGTGAGAGTCCTTCACCTCCCTAAGCCACAGATAGTCCATTATGATTAGCCTAAGTCATTGCCTACCAAATGCCGAACATTGAGGCAAATTTGTTCAACCACTGCACCCACAAACTGAACTTTCCATTCAAACTGTGTTACTCAGACATGGGCAAACGCGCCTGATACAAGAACATCCAACTGTTGGGCATGTGATTTGTCAAGGCTTGATACATTGAACACCACGACAGTACTCAAACTAGACAAGGATGTAAAGACACACATCATTCATGAATCATGTTCCACTTTATAAACGTAGCGTTAAAAAAAGGGTATCGCTCATATCAACCAAAACACCAAACTGCAATACCCACATATGGATTCCAAGAGCAAAAAGCAACCCAGAACCAATATGACCAAGAAAAAATCAAAACACGCATGGAGCATCCAGTATTAGCAAGATAAAAACAACCCATCTTCCAAAAACGAAAACAATAAACCACCAAAGGCAAGAAAGTAGACGTAAATTAAAATCAATAACCCACAAACATCAGAAAATGCAGAAGAAAATGGAGACTTAAAAGGGTAAAAAAGAGGAATGAGAAGGGAACATACAGGCAGGTCTACACTGGTAAAAACCACGGCCATCGGAACGGACTCCATTAGAGGAATTGAAAGTGGCGTTTTGAGGTTTCTTCTTTTGGGTAGAAGGGGAGTATGTTGGAGTTGTTCCTGGTTTAGTTGACATCTTCTGGGTACTTGTACTTGATTCAGTAGTGAAAATCACTAATGGTTACTCCAATCAGCCTTGATTTTGTTTTCGTTCTCTGCCGTTATTTGCTCGGTGGCCGGTGGCGTTCTTCGCGGCTTCCGAACTCTGCTATGAAAAAGTGGCGGTGACCCGGAGAGTTTTAGGTTTAAATTCTAAGTCGGTGCTGTTTTCCTATGATGTCCTAATACATTAAATTTTGTTATTTAAAGATAATTATAATACAGAGATATAATGTAAAATAAATAAATAAACAAAAGAGATATGATTCTTTTCCCAAAATATTGTAATTTAGGAAAATAATTTTCACATGTCAAAGTTAAAAATAATTTTCTATCTACCGTCCACGTCAGACAGATTTTTCAAAAGAAAAAAATATTCAGAGCAAACCGCCATATTTGGTAATTTTACGATAGCGGTTTGCTTTATTTTATTAAAAAAAGCAAGAAAAATCTAAAAATATAGAGCACAAGTTTTGATCCCATAACCTCACAACTTAACAACTTAAGTGCTAACAACTAAAGCTTTGGAATTTTTATGAAGGAATAATACTTACGCACTAATTTAACTTTTTTGAGATGAGGTAAATCTCAAAATTATTACACGAAGCAAAAATAAGTATACTAAATGTTTTCATAACCAACTAATGAAAACACCAAACCGCCAGTGTGACGGTTTAGTAATATTGTAATTTTTTTTAAAAGTATTGTTTTAAATAAAACGCCAAGTGAGGTAGCGTTTTATATTAGATGTTACACCAAAACTGCTGTTTTGAGTGGCGCTTCTAGCAAAAGAAAGGCAAAAAAAAATTTTTCTCACCAGTCCTATGTGGACGATAGATAGGAAATTATTTTTCCCTTTGATATAAAGTGAGAATTATTTTTCTAAATTACAATATTTTGGGAAAATTCAAGAGATAAACATTAGGAGTTTTTACTTATTTTCTCTTATATTATAAAAGTGGCGTATAAATATAAATTTTTATGGATGATTTTTTACTTTATATTTATTTTTGGATGTAAACGCATTAAATATCTTAGACTTTAAAACGAATTTCTCATGTATAGTTGCAAATTAAATTAAATTGTCTTGACAAAAAGATGTTGAACTATACTAGCATGCTAAGTACTAACCTATTTATTCTAAATATTAAAATCGTTAATTTCAATGACATTCTGAGCTAAATATTTCAAATTCAAGGAAAACAATCAATTTTCAAAACATAAAAACAAAATATGCATTATGCATTCATGTTAAGTTTTGGGAGAACTATGTACATGAGTATATCCGATAAGAAACCAAATAGAACTAAAAAGGTAAAATGGTATTTTTAGCCCCAAGAAATATGTATAAAGAGCTAAAAATTAAGAGTATTTATGAAGCATAATTAATCATATAAAATTCACAATAATTCACTATGTAGATTTTAAATTTTTTTTTAAGTATTATAATTAACCATACAAAATTTCTTAAAAACACGAGTTTTTTTGAATTTATAAGTGTATTTCATCTGAAAATATGATAAAAGCACATTTACTTGTATACCATATCTTTCTTAAAAGACAAGGGATGACTAGCACTTTACAATTTTGCAAACATTTCCTAAGTTAACATTCTAATAAAAGTAGATGACTCTTTAATCAACAATATGCCAATTCAAAATGATCGTGGTTGAAAGCTTTTTTTCGCTCTTAACAAAGAGTTTCGTTTTCAAGACGTGTACGAGGAATTAGTTTCCCTTTCCACTGCGATAGGGTTCTCCAATCTTACCTCCGGGTTGTACATTAAGTAAAAAAGTTCATAGAAGCATTCAATTTGACACTTAATGGAACAAAAAACATTTTTCTTACATCATTAATTTACCCACAAGGCCACAAAACCATTCTTTACATCAGAGTGCTGCATCATGAATTAGTGCCATTCATCCTCACAAGTAGAGAAACAATCTAATGAAGGCAGCCCAATATGAAAGAGTTAAATTAAGCATCCAACCTAGACTGCATAATGCATCGAAAATACATAATCCAAACAAAAAGGATAAAAACATCCGGAGCATATTCAGAACTTCTCTACGCGAGGACTATAATAACTAAGTAGTTTTCGGGCACCTAATGCACAAAATTCACCAAATCAAAGCACAGTTTACTTTGTTATTCTGTGCTACTAGTTGGATTCATCTGCAACAATTAACTAGCAATCTTCCTAGAGAAAAGTTCAGCCTTGAGTTCCTCTTAAAATTGGCGCCTTGGTCTCGACTCTGCAGCAGACACACGGATAGATCTCCCATTTAGATCCTGCATATGCAACCATGGGATTCATCAATCGAACGAAGGAGAAACTAATAACTAAGCATTATAGTTTATAGTTTGAGATATTTTATATGGTAAGCACCAACTATTGCAAAAGGCGAGTGGTAGTAATTCTTAAAATTTTTTCCACAAAATAGCACCCAACTCTTGGAAAATTAACTACAGTAACATTATGGAGGTAAAAACGTTTAATTTCTGTTAAGTTTTGGTAAAAGTCATAAATGCCCCTAAAAAGTTCCAAATTTTTTTCATAAAATAGCACTCGACTCTTGGAAAATTAACTAGAGTTATGTTTCCGTTAAATTGGGCTTTACATTTGGTTTTTTTTAGGGGCATTTATGACTTTTACCAAAACTAAACAAAAATTAAGCGTTTTTACCTCCATAATATTACTGTAATTAATTTTTCAAGAGTTGAGTGCTATTTTGTGGAAAAAAATTTTAAGAATTACTACCACTCACCTTTTGCCATAGTTAGTGCTTACCATATAGAATATCCTTTTAGTTTTGTATTATTCATACTTCTATAAGCTAGTAGATTGTAGCAAAAATCTAAGGGTGTGTTTGGTAAATAGTTTTCTATTGACTTTTGACTTTTTGATCAAACATACAAAAAAAAATGTTTAATAAATGGTTTAAGCAGACTGAAAACCCGACTTTTTAGCCAATACCCAAAAGCTACTAGGATTAAATTTTTCATTGACTTTTGGTTTTTTATCCAATTTTTTTCTAATAAACAACTAAGAACTAATAATTATTTTTAAGCAAACATCTCAATGGTCAAACTAGCTAACAACTCCAACAACCACCATTTGCCAAACAGAACACTAAGAACAGCAGGAACTTCATTTATCTCGACTCCATACCCAAGTTAAACAACAAAGAATTTAGTCTCAATACTCCATAATTATGTCAGCCAAAAGAAGCTGAATGATATTCAAACCTTCAATAAGAAAAAGTGATCAACATTTTTTTTTTTATAATGAAATTGTTTTTTTAGTATTTACCTCACTATCATTATATACCTTAAGTATATAATGTAAGCAAGCATTTAATTTATACCATAAGCAATCCCCTAACCAAGGATGAAAGAGACGAGATAATGTTTCCGTTAGAGTATAAAACATATGCTGACGCCTCAACCAAATAATTGCATAACATTACTACCAGGGTTTTGTTAACAATTGTTACGATAATATTATGCAACTCCACACTCAAAAGCACTAGAAACCACAATGATATATTCTTCAGCGTGAAATCAAACCGAAGGATATTAAAAGATGTAACTTACCACACCATCCAAGGATTCAATTGCATTGTTGACCTCATCGGTAGAACTGTAAGTTACGAATCCAAACCCTTTGGAACGACCACTATCCCTGTCATAAATCACCTTTGCTTCTAATACATCTCCCATTTCACTAAACAGGGTCTTAAGGGCAGCATCATCAACTTTCCATGAAAGATTGCCAACATGAACCTTGTTGGCGCTTTGAAAACTCGGTCCGCCTCTACCAACTCTGGGAGAAAAATCATCTCTTTTTGGTGGGGGAGGTCCTGCATTTACCCTTAAGGATCTCCCCTCAAGTTCCTACAATCATTATAACATTCTTTAGGTGAATAAAGCAGGGAAGGTTGTAAGCTATCCATTATGACTAGTGAAAAGATTGAAGTAAGAAACAGCAATAGTGTTTCCAATTGACACAACACTTGCACAAAGCTGTAACAGTGCACTTTTTCCCTTTGAAGGCCACAACGCCCCTTACATTGCTACGGCAACTTATCATGGTATAAAAAGCGGGGAACAGAAGTGCACACTCATCATTACATAGGTATTGTTTCCAACGCGTTCTTCTTTACATTAATAGGGAGGTACAAATATCTGAATGACTATGAGCCATACTCAATAATCTAGCATTTTCATCCACAAAGATAAGCAAAATTTACAATTTACACAATTGCAGACAATCTTCTTACTGTTTTAACTTCCCTACTTGAAAAGACTACCCTTGAGAACACATGCAAGTACATTTCTAAACCTTTTTTAAACTCTCTCCAATTGCTTCACATTAGTAACAGTTAGTAATCTAATCTTAAAAGTGTCGAGGAACCAATTCAACCAAAAGCTTAAGCTGATGGTTGAGACCCCAGAATATGTTATATACTCTTAACAACGCCTCTCACACAAGATCCCTTTAGGCTAAAAGTGTGGATGCGACACAGATCCTCCCCATAAATGGGGCTTACATTAAACATCAAATTATGTGAACTTACTTTAGATTAAGGAAAATAATCATTTAGAGGGGAACCAAAACACCTACAAATTCAATCACAAAGGGGCAAGCAATCCACATATTATCTAAATTTTATGTTGAACAGATAAACTTCTCAACTAAACCAAGTTTAGTAGACCTAGTATAACCTTATCCAAATCTGTCCTTATTAAACATTAGATTTAAACCTGTGACATTTCGTCAAATTAACTTCTAAACAAACTCAACCAAAAGGTCTAAGCATATGGTTTTAGCCCCGGTATATCTTACATACTCAACCAAAAGATGTAAATTTATGTTACAACAAATGTATCTTTCACTTGGTGCACACAATATCAGAAAATTCAAGTTCAAAAAGTAAAAGAATTTACATAGCCATTGAATTGTTGGGCAGCTGCTTCTACATCCTCAACTGTGGACATAGTCACAAATCCAAACCCTCTGCTTCTTCCAGTTAATTTATCATATATAACCTGTACAAACCCAATAAAAGTATTTGCTTAGGAGAATTACCCAACAGCCAAAAATGATAAATTCTTGGAAATACCCAAAATCAAAAATGGGTACTGATAAACGATCACAAAATTTATTACCTCGACCATTTCAACAGTACCAGCAGACCCAAAAAGATCAGCAAGTTCAGCACTGTCAACATTAAAGGGAAGATTACCCACAAAGAGCTTAAGGTCAGGAGAAAACTGAGGCTGTTGTTGTTCTTCTTCACTCAATACATCCTCTTCTTGTTCAAACTCAGATGAAACGGCGACATTTTGCACAAAACGAGCAGAAAGTGATTCATATCGTTTGAAAGAGGGAAATGCGATGGAATTGGGTGCAATTATGGATGGTGAAGAAGAGAATAAGGAGAAGAAAGGAAAAGAAGATGATGGAGGTTTAGAGAGGGTAAGAGTTTTAGGTGTAAGGGAAGCAATAAAGGATGTAGAAGCCATGGTTATCTGAAAATGGAAAAGCAAAGATAAGGCTGCCACTAATTGCAAAGAGGGAGACGAAGAGGGAAATGAGCGATAAGG
This sequence comes from Amaranthus tricolor, assembly GCF_026212465.1. Classification (NCBI taxonomy): domain Eukaryota; kingdom Viridiplantae; phylum Streptophyta; class Magnoliopsida; order Caryophyllales; family Amaranthaceae; genus Amaranthus; species Amaranthus tricolor. Next base: position 28,689,011 of record NC_080051.1, on the reverse strand, counting down.
TTTTCAAAGCAGCTGCGAGTTATCTGTAATTCTGTAAGATATTTATCCTCACAAATCAAGCAACTTGAAACTTGGAATATAGATATTTTTCCATGATATTTTGAATACAATGGATCTTGTTTAAGTTGTAGTATAACACTATTAACATATAAAGATATGGGTTTGATGTTTATTTAGTTAACTCTTCTTAAAAAAATATTCGATGTGTAAGTGTAAAAATATAGCGTATACATATATTTGTCACTCTCATTTTCGAATTGCAATACTCCTAAATAATGTTTAGTAAGTGAATAATTTATCATGATTGGGGTTCTCTAAAATATATTCCATCCGTTTTTATATGTTCTTCTCAAATAGAATTTATGAATATTAGTATCAAACTTTGACTATAATTTCTCATCAATCTATATAAAAAAAACATGTTTATGTAGAATCTTAATAAAAGAATTAACGTTTAGTCAATTATTATTTGCAAGAATTCTACTGCTTCGTCTTTATTTTATATAAGTTATTTTCGATTTTTCTTTAAACTTCAATGTTAATATTTGTGTTAAACCCTTTGATAACAAAGAACACTACTCTTAGCGTGCTATAGGATTGCAACAATTTTCTTTTTGGTTCAATCCACAAAATTTGCTATGATTCAGTTTTGGACAATGACTTAAATTTTTTTTTAGTTTTCAAATATTTAATTTATTTTTAAATCTCTTCTAAACATATCTTTCATTTTCTTATAATGCACACTTTTTAGCTCATAACATACAAAACACTTAGCTTATACTTTTAGCAATTTTCACGGGAAAAAGAGATATTAGGGTGCTTATACTTAGCTTGTACTTTTAGCTTATACTTTTTAGCTTACACTTAGCTTATATTAGGGTGTCAAAATGAAAAATTATTTTGCATTGTTTTTTCATTGACTTTGACTTATTGATTCTCTTATTTCTAATAAACAACTATTCGACATACCTAAATGACTTTTTCAACTAGCGTAAAATCCAAAACAATAAGAATTCAGAAAAATACTTTCAACTATTCAAAGAAACCAATTAAAAAACTAACAATTAATCTCCAAGGCTCCAACCACTCACAATCAAATACCAATGGCAAATAGTTGTTTTATCATACACCCTCATATGATTCAACAACCACATTTCATTAGCATGGGATGTATTCAACTATTTATATCCCAATACAGAAATTCCTAGTCAATAATAATGATTTGTAAATTACTATAAAAAGACAATAAAAATAAATAAAATATAAAAAGATATATAATTCCAAAATCTCTCTCTTATCAAATCATAATACATAAAGATAATTTATTAAATTAACAAATAACCGTAATTTACTTAGAACATTAACAACTTAAATTGCAACAACTGCACGCCACACGCTACACGCACGCATCAACATGTAGTTTCAGTTTCTCGCATAAACATTTAGGTAGGAAATTGGCGTCCATTTTCAAGGAATCTGGAAACTTAGGAGGATTCGTTCATCTACTCTTGATCTTGCTGTTGTACTGTCTTGCTGTTGAAATCCCTTGAGGTATAGTCCATTCAAAATCTCATCCTTTTTACAATACTGTATTTTCATCAATTACACCCAATTCAAGCTCTTATTTCTTCCATTTCCATATTTTGATCAATTACACCCAATTCAAGCACTTATTTTGGGAAAAAGTTCAAATCAATTTTTAAGCAAGCTATAACTGCTTCTTTTTTGTGACATGCATAATGATGACTGACTGTTCTTTTTCCTGTGGTTTATTATCCAATAATTATAGTAGCTTGATCGAATGTGTTCTTTGTTCATCTTGTTCACCTTTATTCGATAAATTTTTCACTTTTTAGTGTAATACTGTTTTTTTTATTTCTAGGGTTTCATCAACTTATCAGGCTAGAGAATTGAAGTTTTACTTCCTGTATTTTTTATACACTCATTTGATCATTTTCCAGTGCTTTGTATTGGTTTGCAAGAATGATTTGATTCCCAGTAATTGGGTGAACTATTGGCAATTGATTAGAAAGTAAATTCTGTTCTCTCTAAGCCAATGTGAGTGATTATGTTAGGCGCTGTTTCTGATAAAATTAAGTTGCTACTAGACTACAAGCTGTGATTCGCAGGCGGTACAATTTGGTCTTGTGTTAATTAATTATGTTAGGATGGGAGAAGATAGCGGGAAAGGAAGGCGAGGGAAATGAAAGGATATTATTTTGCTTATTTAGATACAGAGGGCAGGTAGGCGGGAGGGAAAGGAGTTGGAGGAGAGAGTTCCTTAACACTTTGTACAAAACAAATCCTTTTAACATAGGAAACTTTTGGAAGGAAAACACGTCAATCTTCCCAGATCCCTTCCCTCTCTTTTCTTTTCTTCTTAAGATGTTGTCAAAACATACTATTATTGCTGTTGATCTTTGAGGAAATTTCTATGCAATGTGTGATATGGTGGCTGGATGGTTCATCTATGCTATGTGTCGTATTGATCAGTTATTCTATGTTTGATAGTACTCCACCACTCCTTAACTCGCCATGGTTCCTTGACACTTTTTATGGGTATAGACACTATTTTTGGAATTATGCAAAAATGGTTAATTTGGAAGATTATTTATGTACCCTTGTTTGAGATGAGTATTCTTGTCCATCATACATAACTCTTCAGCTTTGGTTCTTGTCTTGTAAGAAACTGCTATTTTTTCATAGCAATAACAATAAACAATGCCGAACCTTAGTCCTTTAAAATGTAGTCTAGTCCTGATGATGATTCGCATAAATTCACCTCCTCTATGCATGTCTTTCTATTGTCATATGGATATCTAGGCCTAGGTTTTCATATCTTCCCTCAATCATTCCATCTCTCTCCGGTTGCCGCCTTTGTTACACATCACTAACCAACAAAGTCGGTTTCGGCCTTTGAAGGAAAATGAACTGACTATAGATCAAATGACATCAAACATGGAGTGTTCTGTTCTGTACATGAGTGATTGGCTTCTTAAGTTAGGAAGGTAGTATTCATAGAATTTGTTGACTTGTTGTGAGGCGGTGTATTTTGTACCTTGTTTGTTTGGGTTTTTCCACACCCTTTTTCTTAGTCTTTGCATAGTCGGAGGATTCTCATTATGGGTGCCTTTTGTTGAAGGTGGCTTATCGACCATTGCTTGGACATTGAGTTCAGTGAAAAATAAAAGTTCTGCTACCATTTTCCGCACTGAAATTTGTTCTAGATATAGGACTTGAGGTGGAATCCTTCTAGCAAGACCACAAGATGGGTTATCTAGCTCCCATCTGACTATCTACCTTGGTAGAGTTTGGTAGTATTAGCTGCTGGAACAAAGCTTACATAATAGAGATGTAAACGTTACTCAGTAAGCATGAGTTGGAGTTACAATGACTTAATCATAATGCACAATATCTCCCACATCAGCGTATCATGAACATATTGTAGAAATTTTTGAGCTTACCACAACTGATTTATAAGCCATAAAGCCAAGTCAACTTTACTTGTACTTAAAACTTATAAGAACATAATCTTCTGATACGAGGGGAGGTTCTGAGCATGTTCAACATGTTCGAGCGCACCTGGGACCTGGCCCCGGGAAATTGGAAAATCAATATTAAATTATGTAGTATATGCTAAGTGTTTAAAGATACAAAGTTGTTAGAAAAAATATGAAATTGCACAAGCCTTCAAAGAATTTGTCAATTATTGCTCTGCCCCTGGCTGATACATTAGTTACTAGGGATGACTTTTAGTCTAACCGCTTTGTTTTAACATTCACACACCACACCTTTCAAGTTTGTGTCTATCTTGTATTCCTTGCAGAATTTATATGAAGCCTTGATCAAGCATTCCAAATCCGGATTAGTAGGATCAGGTAATCGAATAAACGAAGCAAAGATGGGGTTTGTCATAGTTATCTCGGTGCCATTGCTCTTACTACTCTTGATCATAGTTCTAGCTGCCTATTTGCTTGTAAGGGCTCGGCGTCGTTCTGTAGCGACACAGCATTTCGGCCCTCCTGCTCCGCCACCATTTGCAGGCCCACCGCCTCCTGAGGTAAAATCATCACAGGTTTAATGTTTTTGAACGAGGAATTAAGTGCATGGCTATTGGAGATGCTTGATAGTGTGTTCTACTCGAGTATGTGATACGGTTTTGAAGTGTCATTTGTGTAAAGAGAATTAATTTATATATGTATGTTTGCATAGTTACATATGTGGCTGTAAAACTTCAGGATGCTCAAAAATGTTATTTTTTTTTTAAAAAAAAAAAAAAAACAGAGCAGTTAGTAGGCAGTGCTGGAGTTGTGAATATGAGAAAAAGAATACTAAAGCTATGAACACGAAATTAATTTGTATTTTGTGTTCTACTTAATTTGCATTATTTTGAATTACGTTTACAATGTAAGAGTTTTTTCACCTAAATGATACTTATAAATAAACACAAATTGTTATTTGAGACCGTCTTTTATAAAGACGGTTTTAAAAAACCCAGCTCAAATCTAATTTATGTTAATTTAAGAAAAAACTGATGCGCACGTGTGAAATGAAATGTGAAAAATCACATAATATATTTGAAATTATAACATTTATTTGGGGTTATAACATAATATATTTGATGTTATATCAGCATATATTTGGGGATTATATCATAATTTATGTGGGGTTATAACATAATATATTTGAGGTTATAACATAATATATATAGGGTTATAACAAGATATATTTGTGGTTATAACATTATGTGTTTGGGGTTATAGTATTATATATTTGGGGTATATAATGATTGAGGTTATAACATAATGGTTTGTGTTTGTAATTATAACATCATATATTTTGGTATATAATGGTTTGTGTTTGGGGTTATGGTATTATGTATGTGGGAGTTTTAAAATTATATAGTTGGGTATATAATGATCTATGTATGAGGAGAGTATAGTATTTTTATAATATCAAATATATTATGTTATAACCCCAAATATATGTTGTTATAAACCCATATCTATTATATCATAACTTTAAATATATATTGTTACAACTCTAAATATATTATGTTATAGCCCCAAATATATATTGTTATAACCCCATATATATTATGTTATAACCTCAAATATTTATATTGTTATAATTTCAAATATATTATGTTATAACTCCAACTAAATTATGTTATAACCCATATATGTTGGTATAACCTCAAGTATATTATGTTATAACCCCAAATAAATATTGTTATAAAACCAAATATATTATGTAACTTTTCACATTTTATTTTACACGCGCGCGTCAATTTTTTTTTAAAACTAACATAAGTTAGATTTGAATTGGACCTTTAAAAGTCGTCTTAGGTCTCTTAAGAGAGCACCTGGTAAGTAAAAGAAAATTTGAATAAAATAAGATGTTTTAACAATTTAATTCCAAAAATAAGCTTCGTGAAAACTTAATTCCCAAAATAAGCGTCCGTACATTCAAACCTAGCCTTGGAGTAAGTCGCTGTTACTAACAGCGACTTAATATATATATATATATATATATATATATATATATATATATATATATATATATATATATATATATATATATATATATATATATATATATATATATATATATATATATATATATATATATATATATATATATATATATATATATATTTATTATTATTTTTTTTTAAGTCGCTGTTAGTAACAGCGACTTAATGCGTTTTAAGTTTTCATTTCTCAATTACTTCCTCATTCCAACCTACGAGATTAAGGAGTTGAATAGTTAACCTTAAAGTCGCTATTACTAACAACGACTTATGGAGTTGACTGGTCAACTCCCTAAGTCGCTGTTAGTAACAACGACTTATGGTTTTTTTTTTTTGTTTTTTTTTTTTTTGCTCTTTCGCTGTTAGTAACAGAGATTTACTCCAAAGCTAGATTTGGATGTACGGACGCTTATTTTGGGAATTAAGTTTTCACGAAGCTTATTTTTTAAATTAAATTGTTAAATAATCTTATTTTATACAAATTTTCGTAAGTAAAACAACAGAATATTATGGGATGGCAGAACTTTGTGGGCATCAGTTCCAGGACGCCTTCAATACTTTTGGACTATGTTGGCAGCCCAAAACCTGAAGGTGGGCTTAGACTGATGGTTCTGGAATTTTTGAAATTGTTGAGCGAAAAAATAAAAAAAATTAATCAAATAAGCGATTTTTTAAACTTTTCCCAAAAGTAAGCGTCTAAACCCCAAAGTTGTGCTTTGGAGCTGTTCGCAGTTACTAACTGCGAACAGGTCAAAAAAGACAAAATAGCTGTTCGCAGTTAATAACTGCGAAAAAAAAAAAAAAAAAAGAAATTTTTTTTTTTTTTTTTTTTTTTTTTTTTTTTTTTTTCTGTTCGCAGTTAGTAACTGCGAACATCTATTTTGTCTTTTTGCTGTTCGCAGTCTAACTGCGAACAGCTATTTTGTGTTTTTTGAACTGTTCGCAGTTACCAACTGCGAACAGCTAGTTTGTCTTTTATAGCTGTTCGCAGTTAGTAACTGCGAACAGCTCCAAAGCACAGCTTTGGGGTTTGGACGCTTACTTTTGAAAAAAGTTTAAAAAATCACTTATTTGATTAATTTTTTTTATTTTTTCGCTCAACAATTTCAAAAATTCGATGATTCTGTACATTTGGAATCAAGCAATGGCTAAATAAATATACTTGGAACTTGGCCAAAAAAAGTGGCTATCTCTTAGTTGGGTTGCGTTAACTAGTCATAATGAGTATGACTTATTTTTATTTTTATTTTTTTTGAATTTGCTATAATTTTTATATATAAATATGAATTTACATTATTGCTCTGTATATCATAAACTAGAAATTCCTAATCAATCACGGTGATTTGCAAATCACAACAAAAAACAAAACAAAGAAAATAAATGAAATATAAAACAAAATCCCAAAGTTCCTCCCCTCAATATGCCACATAAGAGTGATTTATCAAGTTAACAAATAACCGTAATTTACCTAGACAAACTCTATCATAAACAATCTTTAGCTTTATTTTCATCTAATCCACTCTTTTTTCAATCACTTTTCTGTCAATATTTTGCTTATCCTAAACGACATTTAAAACTTCCTTTATTTCATTATACTTGTTACGTTTGATTTTTACACAATTCAATGCGTTTTTTGGATCCTTTAATCTTGAATTACGTATATTTTAAAAATATAAAATTTTAATATTATAAATGTATGTGATTAGACGATTTAAATAAAATTTCATTTGACTATATTTTTCTTACACATTAATAGTAATATATAAAATAACCTTCAATAATACATAGTATTGATAATCGTAATATAATGAGTAATTTGTATACGAGAAAGTATATAATAACAAATGTAACATATTTACTATGACAGAATAAATATGCACAAAAAATAGGGGTTGGAAACTATGTAAACCGCTTGCTAATGCACATGACAAGTATCTTTCACATGGATGTATATAAAAGTTAGGTGCACTCAAATGCATTTTAGTTTATTTTTATACTTAATAATATTATTTTATTAGTATTTAGTTTAAAAATGAAAGTCATTTGTCTATTTCACAATGAATCATAATAATAACAAACCAAACATTCACCTATATTTTAGATGCATCTAAGGACTACTTCTCTACCTTTGAATAAATAAGAAAGAGAAAGTAAGTTATTTACTTATTTTTAAGAAAAAAATAAATATTTGTTGAAAATAGATAAAGAGAAAAGTTAAATTGTATGAATAATATTAAAAAGAGTTAAAAAATTATAAATAAAACTAAAAAAGAACAGTTTATTTTCAAAAATAAAAATAATACAAAATAAGACCAATAATTTAAAACAGTAAAAATAACCATAAAAGGTGTCCATTTGTAGATAATTGGGGGTGATTGAAACGTACAAAGCACCTTATGTTGTGAGGTTATGATGAAAATTGATGGCGAACTACTAAAAGGCAATCAATTACATATGCATATGGCCATATGGGTACATATGGTTTAGGGCAAAATATTTTAAAGTGTGCAACAAGTGGGTTTGATCATAGGAGTTCTATTGTCTAATTTTAATAGAAGGAGAAAAAGTTATTTTAATTTTTTGATAGGATTATTAATAAAACAAATAAATAAATAAATTTGTGGATAGAGCAAAGAGAGATAAATTTATAAATAAGATTAGGATTTGGGAAAGTAAATGTGAAATCAAGGAACATATCAAAATAGAAAAGGCAACCATAAAAAATGTAACGAAATTATCAAAGAACCAATTCAATCAAAATTTAAGCTAGTGGTTAAAGCCTACGATATGTTGTAATAGTATAGTCTATCAGAGCTCAAATGAGAGCCATTTAGACTTAATTATAAATGCATCATAATTTTTCCTTATGTTCAACGCTTATAGTTTCAGCTAAAAGGAGGGGTAGATGAGCTAGATCTAATTTTCTCATGTCAAACAATTACGTGGTTACAACTTAGTAAATCGTTAGATATTTGTACATACCAAATATAGAAATTATAATACTGTTATGAGCTAAAACTAATATTTATTTCATCTGTCCATAAAATTAACTCTATTTTTATTTTATTGCATGAGCCCATGAAATACACTCTTTCTTTAAATTATTTTTATTTATTTAACTTATATATTTATTTTATTTACATATTTTTCTTACTTATCAGTAATATAAAAATTTATATTTTTTTATTTTTTCCATCAAATATATGTATGGCAGATTTGGCGGAACACCGTACACACAATACATGAACCTAAAAAACAATACCAAGAATATGGCAACAAAAATGAATGAGCAGAATTGAAGGAGATTGAAGATTAAAGATAGATAGTGGTGAAGTATGCCCCTTTATGTTAGGTCAGAATTCAGAATTCAGAAGTGGTAACAGTACATACAGAAATTTTTGATTAATTACCCTTATTTATAAATTATAAAAAGAAAAAATAAATATCAATAAAATAAACAAAATAAAAAGATAACTTAAAATTATAAAAACCTATTGCTATTAAATTTTTCTACATAAGAATAGCTTGCTAAAATTATAAATTACCGTTATTTACTTAGGATAGTTCTAATTCCTAATAATAGGTGCTACTGTTATCTGCTATCTGCTTCCTGCTACTTCTATCTTACGTGAATTTCTCAGACTAATCCAGAAACATTCAAATCATGACAAGTTATTCAGACTCCATACTCAAGTGGTCAGTAGTCATTGGTCAGTAGTTATTGGTCAGTGGTCAGTGGTCAGTAGTCAGTGGTCACTACTCACTTCCTCACTGGCTACTTTTCTCCACTTCAGTATTTAATATGGAGTTGCTAAATTTCGCCAGCTCTTTTTATTTTATCGTCACCCCTTCAAAATTACATATTTACCCCTGTAGTTTAAAAAATTACAAAATTGCCACTGGACTTAAAAGTTAATTAATAAATGTAAATCACGCTTAATAACACTATTAAGAATTTAATGCATAAGATTTGTCTATATATGTCGAATTCTGAGATGCGTATGAAGTACGAATTCAAACACGGTACTATCTCTCTAAAGTATCTCTCTAAAAAGTGTTAAAAAAGTTGTAACCCGTAATTGGTTAAATATGGCTAACGAAAGCGACTATGAGTCGGATGCGGTACGTAAAATTGTCGTTGGAAATTTTTTTTTTAAAAAAAAAGTCACACAAATGTTGGCGATTGAACCATGGTTCAGTCGCACAAATCTGGGCGACTGATCCTAGGTCTAGTCGCCCAAATTTGTGCGACTGACCCATGGTGTAGTCTCCTCATTTTGGGCGACTGTTAAATAACTTTTTTTTTATTTACGTATTAATGTTTTTTTTAATTACTATTATTATTATTATTGTTAGTACTATTATTATTATTATTGTTGTTGTTGTCATTATTATAATTTTTATTGTTGATAATTTTATTTTAAAATTTTTTAAATTTTTTTATTTACGTAATGTTTTTATTATTATTAAAATTATTATTATTATTATTATTAATATTATTATTATTTTTATTATTATTATTATTATTGTTGTCGTCATTATTATTATTATTATTATTATTGTAGTCATTAATGTACTTAATTTATATTATTTATATTTCAAATTTGCAGGAGTTTGAAAACTTTGGAGACAATGTAGACTACTCCGGTAGCTTTGTTACGGATAGGAAATTTATCTCCTTAGATGAGTTACATAGTTGGGCCGATGCGATATCAATAACAATCGGTTTTCAATTTACACGTGCTTCTTATAAAAAGAAAGAAGGACGTTCTAGAGTTAGTGTCTATTTAAGATGTCACCGCTATGGTAATATTAGGGGTGATGTACATAATCTAGATAATAATGCCCGACCTGGTTCTAAAAGTAGAAGTTGCGGGTGTAAATTTATGATTATAGAAAGTAGTCGTAAACCACCAGAAAGACCTTGGACGGTAAGGGTGTGTCCTGGTGAAAAAAGAAAACATAACCACCCGTTCTTGGTGTACAGAGATGGTCATGTAAGGGCAAATAGGATTAATGTAGATATTCGGGAGCACATACGACAGCTTAGTGCAACCGGCCTTTATTATGAATTCTATTAGAGATAATTTTCCTGGTTTTTATGCTAGTATGAATCAGATATATAATATTAGGCAATCAATAAGGAGAGAAGAGATGGAGGGTAGGACTCCCCTTCAACACTGTCTTCATATGGCCACAGAACTTAATTATGTGGTCTGGACAGACTTGGATAACGAAGGGCAATTGAGCAGACTATTAATTGCAAATCCTACCTCTATCCAAATGATACGTACGTGGCCGTATGTTGTGCTGATAGATGCAACGTACAAAACGAACAAACAAAAGTGGCCACTATGTGAAGTGATCGGAATGACGCCAACCAATCACAATTTCTTGGTTGCATTTTGTTTGATGCGAGATGAGGCGGCTGTGTCGTATTCGTCAGGGATTGAGAGATATTTTTGGCACTGCTCATACTCCTAGCGTCATTGTAACCGATCGAGGCGAAGGTTTATCTGCAGCTATTCGTGACGTCTTCCCAGGTAAAAAGGCTTTGTTGATTCATTATTGTGGTTATATCTAATGATAATGTCTTAATTACGTTCAATGTTTTGTTTAATGTAGATGTGCGGCATTTGTTATGCATCTGGCATATTGGCAACGACGTTGAGAACATGGTGGACAAGTTGTGCGGCGGCAAGAAAAATCAACAAGGGCAGGTATTCAGGAAAAGTAGATGGAACCCCTTGGTTGAAAGTTCTACAATCGGGGAATATGAACAGAGATGGCAAGTGATCGTCAGTAGGTGGTCGGTTAGGAACAAAAAGGTCGTTCGGTATTTGACTGGAACATGGATTCCACTTAGAGAGAAATTTGTGCGTGCGTGGACGAATGATTGTTTACACTTGGGTAACCAGACTACCAGCAGAGTTGAAAGCCAACACTCGTCTTTTAAGTATTACCTTGGTAGAGGTAATAGCTCATTCGATACCCTTTTCAAAAGGGCGCACGCACAGATTACAAATCAGCAAGTTAGAATCCGACAAGCGCTACAGGAATCCATGACTTCTGTAGCAAGATCGATGCGACAGCATTTCTTTAGACCTCTATATCGCCACGTATCTCTCTATGCCTTGGAGCAGCTCCAGCTTGAGTATAACCGCATGTTAGAACTGGGTGATTTTGTATTTAACCAATGCGGTTGTGTAAATCAACAAACCCATGGATTGCCGTGTGCATGTTATTTACATATGTCCATCGGATCACATGGTGCTTTGTATTTGGATGACATTCATGAATTCTGGAGTGCATTGAGGTACACGGAGGTAGGAGACGACCCCGATGAAGGAGTACGATACGCGAACGCCAATGACAATATATAAAACTTACTAAAAAAAAATTAAATACACATTACAACATACAAATTTACACTAATAATTTATAAAACAAAACATGAACATATATTTAATAATAAAAAAATAACAATCACAATAATAATAATAACATTAACATATATTTAATAATAAAAAAAATAACAATCACAATAATAATAATAAAATTAATAGTAATAACATTAACAACAATATTAACATACTTCAAAACTTAAATTAATTATTCCTAAATATACGGAAAAATTAAAAAAAAATTTGAAGAGGAGCCGCCCAGATCTGGGCGACTCCTCTTCAATTTTTTTTTCAATATCATAATTTCAAAACAATATATAAAACTTACTAAAAAAAAAAAATACACATTACAACATACAAATTTACACTAATAATTTATAAAACAAAACATGAACATATATTTATAATAAAAAAAATAAAAATCACAACAATAATAATAAAATTAATAATAATAACATTAACATATATTTAATAATAAAAAAAATAACAATCACAATAATAATAATAAAATTAATAATAATAACATTAACAACAATAATAACATACTTCAAAATTTAAATTAATTATTCCTAAATATACGGAAAAATAAAAAAAAAAATTGAAGAGGAGTTGCCCAGATCTGGGCGACTCCTCTTCAATTTTTTTTTTCAATATCATAATTTCAAAACAATATATAAAACTTACTAAAAAAAAATAAATACACATTACAACATACAAAGTTACACTAATAATTTATAAAACAAAACATGAACATATATTTAATAAAAAAAAAATAACAATCACAATAATAATAATAACATTAACATATATTTAATAACAAAAAAAATAACAATCACAATAATAATAATAAAATTAATAATAATAACATTAACAACAATAATAACATACTTCAAAATTTAAATTAATTATTTCTAAATATACGGAAAAATTAAAAAAAAAATTGAAGAGGAGTCGCCCAGATCTGGGCGACTCATAGTTTTATTTTTTTTTTCTTTTGCAACTAATTAAATTAAAAATAACTTACCTCGATTAATAATTTGCGGATTGAAGTTAATTTTTGCTCCGAAATTTAGCTTTTGTAAGTTGATTTTTAGTTGTAGTGAGAATAACTTTAGTTGGAGTGTGGTATATATAGAAAATTTTAACTTTAATGGCAATATTGTTATTTTTTGAAAATCTAAGGGCAAAAAGTTTGCCTACAGAATAAATTTATACCATATAATCAAATTTATCATGCCATATAATCAAATTACCTCATGTAAAATTATGACATTTGACAAAGTTTTAAAGAACTATTATTTGTCATTTTACAATTTTTTTCCCCTCAATTTTACAATTTTTTTAGTAGTACTTATGATGATGCTTTCTAAATGATAGTAAAATACTTATTTGTTCTAATCAAATTACACTTTTCATTCTAATACAAGATTATTTAATGAAAACAATATTAATTGACTAAAATGAAAATTATACATCCATAAGGTCTTTCAAGAAAAAGTTTTTATTTGGCGTATTATATTATTTGTAAGAAAAAGTGATAGAATACTAAATTAGAAAAAATATATATTCATGTTTATTGGAAATACGTGATGTAATTTAGCTGTCTAATCTTTGCCGTATTATAACATTATTATTTATTTTAGTCAAATAAATGCATTTTAATATTGACCATTTTATTTATTTTTCTAAATTAAAATTGACCTAATATTAAAAAAATTTAGTCAATGTTGAGGTGCTCATCTTATACGAATAATAAATATAATTTCAACAATAATGTTTATTGGAAATACGTGATGTAATTTAGCTGTCTAATGTCTTGTACATTGCTTGGCCACATGAACCTACATGTGGTTGATGAGATAAAGCCACATAAATTTTTCTGTCTTACTTGATTACTATTAATAACTAATGATGATTAATATTCTTAAACAATTTATAATTACTTAATAATACTTTTTGATTTGATAGATGCAACATTTCTTCTTTAAACACGATCTAATCGAATTCTAATACAGAAATTTGATAATAATTAATAATTATTAATTAATAATTAATTAATTTTGTTGGCCGTAATTTAGAATGGATCTCAAAAGGACATTGGGATGAGAATGATCCATAATATTTTTGTTAAAAAAATTATATTTGAAATTAAACTATCAATTAAGACGAATTTAAGTTTATATATATTAAATAACTAGTAGACTTGCTATTTATTATATATATATTTTTTATTTTAGGGTAGACCGAGGAAAAGTGTATCAGAATTGGATGAAAATCGAACTTATAATATTTATTAAAAAGAGTATTTACTCTCTAAATAAGATAAAATTCAATTCTCACGTACTATTTGTTATAGATAATATAGATTACTTTGGAGGGTAAATTAATATTTATTGACATTGATCACCTATTTGATAATCAGTCAAATATTATATGCATATTTAATTAATAATTGGAGCTAGAATTAATTTTGATTGTAAGGAAACATGGAAAGAAAAATCAGTGAAAATTTGATGACAGTGACTATGAGTCAATGAACACTGTCGATGACTAAGAATTAAAATGCATAATTAGTTTTTAATTTCATTATCCCAACTTACTTCCTCTTGTATTTCAATTTGACCAATAATTTTCTTATTTAGTTTTAATTTGACTTTCCTATTTATAATGAAGAAAAAACAGATAAAATTTTAAAACCAAAATGTAAAAAGTTAGATGATCTTAATTAGCATGTCATTTTATGGCATTGTTAGAACTAAGATCAAAAGTGTACAGACTATTGTTAAGTCATTCATTATTATTGGCTTCTTATAAATACACCAATTTAATTTGATTTTTGTGATATATATTTTCTATATAATATATTACTATTAAATATTTACATTAGAATATATATTATCTAAGATGAAAAATATTTGATATTAGTTATTGACTATCTAAAATATTTTATTACAATCCCCCATTCCACTGAAAATGTTCTATTTACTTTTTGACACTATTTACTTATTTCTCTTAATTTATATTTTATTCTTAATCTATAAATTAAAACATAATCAAGTGAGATCTTATTTGATTCATCTCAATACAAAGATTAGTAATATCCATTTTTTATAATATTTCATTATGTATAGTAAGAGAAATTAAAAATGAAATAAGTGCAATAAAATGAGACATTGTTCAATGGAATAGAGGTAGTAATATATATTGATTTAAATATTATTATACTTATGATTTAATTATCATATATATGATCATATATATATGACGATGACCCAACATAAAATGGGTGCTTTGGCACATTCTTGAAGGTTATTAAAACATTAAAAGATGAAATGACCATAACTGTAACACCCCGATATTTTCCGATATATTAAATGATTTGCTAGTAATATTATTATTATTATTATTTTTTTAGAAGAATATATTATTTATTAAATTATATTAAATTATTTATTTTGTTAGTAGGTTAGATCATGAGACTTCAACCTTTAAGGCAATTAAAACCATTTTAAGTCCAAACCTTTTTCCTAATCTATATTTAATTTAAAAAAAAAAAAAAAAAAATTAAAGTGGGAAGGTGATTGGATTTGGCCAGCCATATGGAGAATTAAGAAAATTAAGAAGGATTAGTAACTTCTTAGGAAGATTGAAAGATCAAGGAATTATTGCCTTTCATAAGTATTGCCTTAATTTTCCTTAATTGCCTTATTTATCTAATCTCTTAATTTTCATTACATCTTTTCATTCCAAGCCATTGCAAGTAAGAAAAACACTCCCTAAACCCTCAAATGACCATAACTTTGTGCTCAAGACTAAAAATAGGGTAGTATTTTATTTTTGAATTACATGGAGAGTGAAATCACATTTCATTTTTGTTAAAAACAAGTGTTTTATGTATACATGGTTATTGTCTTTTAAAAAAATGCATTAATTTGATAATATTTTTAATTTATATATTACAAATTTTTTTCTAGACATTATTAGTTGATAATACAGAAGTTATGATACATATTTTTTATAGAGGAAGTAATTTATTATGAGGGGTGTGAATTGAATTTTATTTCAATTGAAACATGTATCATTTTTCAAAGGTAAATCCATTAACTTGATTCTCATATAACGTCTTAAATTTTCAGCCTATCTTATATTAGGAGGGGATATGAGTAATCAAAACTCTTGTAAGAGACCGTTTCTCAAAGAGATAACCTTAAAAGCTTAATTTCTTATTTTCTCCTTAATTTGTATTAAATGGACTATTTAGTCTAAATATGTAATGCGTCTTTTAAAGAGACTGTCTCTCACAACAATTTGTGATGAGTAATTAATATATTTAGTTATTGATTTCTTGAACTATTTGATGAGAAGTCAAATATATATATACTATGTGCATATTTGGAATAAATATTGAGAAATAATCTTTATAGTTAGGAAATTTAAAAAGAAAAATCAGTGGAAATTTAATGCCAATGACTAATTGACTACGACTCAACTAACACTAACTGATAAGTGATGATTAATATGAGTGGTAATAAATTATTAGTTCTTATTTTCAAGGCAACTTACCTCCTCTTATATAATTTTATTTGACCAATTTTCTTTTAGATAATTTGACTTTCTTATTAATAAAGAAGAATAAAAACAGGTGGAGCAATAAACATGTAAGATTTTTAGAGTACATATACAGTTAAATGATCATAACATGTACTTCTTCTATTATTTTGAGTTTGTTATAAAATTGGACAAAGTTTTTATTAAAATCGTTTTATCGTGAGACAACTTAATATGGGCTGATTTAATATTTAGTTAAAAAAAAAAACTAGAAAAAAAATACTACTTTCTTTTACTTAATTCTTATTTTAAAAAAGACATTAATTGGGCTGCTAATAAACCTGTTTTATGATGAGACGATTTCATACAAGATATTTTACTAATAGTGATATTTCTCTTCGCAACATACATTCTGCTTTTTCATTTTAATTTGCTATTAAAAGTGAACATTGTGTGGCATTAGTGCATTACAAATAGAATTTCAGAAGGAAAAATTATAGATTGTGTGAATGCAAATTTTAGTAAGACAATTTAGGGAAGGATGATGTAACTTCTTGTACTTTTTTTTTTAAATGCTTTTATGATATATTTAGTCCTTATATAAAAAAACAAACTTGGATTATTATAAATAATTATAAGGAAAATAAAATACGTTCCTGTATATAAAGAACGAATAAGAGGACTAGATTTTATAACGATTATTAAATATTGACTTAATAATGAATATTAACTTAATAGTTATAGTTAATATTGATTTATTATAGGACTAGAAATTATAATTAATTTGATAATTAATATTATTATTTTTATAATATTTAACAATTATATTTATTTAATATATTATAATTAATATCATTATTTTGATAATCAATTTAATATATAGATTTAATATAATTAACAATACAAAATATAAAAATTATTATATATTTTTGTATATAAGATCATCATATATGACCAAGACTGAAACATAATCATATGGGTGATATTAAGATATTATTAGAGGTTGAAATTTCAAAAGACGAAAGACCACAATTTTGCACTCAAGATTCTGACCAAAGCGATTTTCTTAAAATCGGTTGATTTTTCTAAATGGAAAGAAAATTATATTTTGAAATATTTATATGATGGGAAAGATTTATTTCATTACTGTTTAAAATGTCTTTCTTGTTTCTTGAGGTAAAGGTGTGGTTTTGATTTTCATCTCGTTTTTTTCTAGTTTTTCTGGCCTACTTTGTAATAAAATAAATCCTCTCACCTTAGTTTTAATATATTAGTCTAATTCATTGCAATTATTTTTTTTTTCTTTTTATTTGTCTACTTTAAATTTTTCAACTTAAGAAACGAATTTAAATTAAGTTTTTAAAATATATATTAAAGATAGAATATATTCATATGAGATTTATTAGATTTGTTTTGATGTAATGTTTTTTAATATATATTTTTGACAATTTTTTAATGTTATATATTTCGAGATATTGAAACTCATTTTGTTTTGAATTGCATATAAAAAATAATATGAACAAACAAAAAGAAACCATGGGGAGTATTTTCTTAAAGAGGAAACAAATCATCTACATACGTAATAGATTTCCCTTCAACGGAATTCAAATTTGCTTAGATTACTGTTAGGTTTGAATTTTTAGTTAGGTGCATGTTAAACCCAAATAGGACTAGGTTAGTGTACAAATTAAACTAGGATTAGGAACTAGCTCTCATAACTGATTAAAAACAAATTCACACACATCGTAAAAATTTTTTTTTTTAAAAGATGACTCTAATATTTTTTTTGTTCAAAAAGAAAAATTATTAGAGTCATAATTTTTTTTCAAAATTTTAATATTAAACCATTATTTATTTGATCCGTTGAAAATAAATTTATTATTTATTAAAAAAATAATCTATTAGCTACATATCGTATTTTAATTTGTAAGTCAATCAACTAAAAATAAACAATAAGTATGTTTATTTTCAGCAATTATACCTAATAGTTAAGTTTTTCTAATAATAAACAATATGTAAATTTATTTTTAGTATATCGTGTTAAAATTGTATAATATTGATATTTTTTATTTATATTTATTATTCTTGATTTGTGAATGAAATTTGAGTAAACATGTAGTAGCTCAAAAGGTTAAAGTGTGAACAGAGTATATAAGAAAATTAGTGAATCATTCAAGTAAACTTCATATGTAAACGGTTCGTCTAATAACTATCCTTTAAAGCATACTAGTATTTTCTAGGTGAGAAGTCCTGTGGCACTTTATATCGTTGAATGATCCATCAAACCTATTGCTTCGACTATTCCGAGTTTTGATTATCGCTTTTTAATTGGTCTTAAAAATATTATTTTTTTAATAATTTATAATTTTTTCCTAAAATTTTCTCTAATAAAAAATTAACTAACTATTAATTTTTACCAAATACTAACAACTAACTTAAATAGTTGACTTATCAGTTAATATTTTCAATTGGTCAAACCAGCCAACAACTTCAATAAATAACAATTTATTAAACATATCCTTAGTTTAGAGCGAATAATATGACTCAGTACATCTATAAGCTAGTGAAGAAACAATTGAGGAGCTAGCAATGCACAAAATAATATTGTGCTTTTAGTTCATAGTAGACTTATATGCATAATACACAGATGTTCAGGTGGTATTATGCTTGTGTTTGCCTATGCTATGACTCGAGTGGTTTAATTAAAAGCTTTATTAATAATGAATTATGCAACATATAATATAGAAAATGAACAAATATAAAAATGAGTGTTCGACCTACTCTATAGTACATTCAAGAATTCATCACTGACATGTCCATTAGAGAAACATAAAACCTGAGAGTATGGATAATTCACATTAATTAAGGTGAAATTTATATCTGAACTTATCTAGATCATGACATGACTTGCGTCATTTAATAAAAAAATCTATCAATATTATATTGTGTAATATATTAAAAAAAAATAACAAAGTAGAATTATATTCTATATGCATATAGAGATAAGTGTTTGGTCCATTTTATATAAATATTCTTAAGTTGTTCTTTTTCCGTTACCATTATACTTGTTTGTGACAAACTGATAGTAATATTAATTTTTCGATTATACATATCAGTGCAAGTGCAACTATTTCAAACCGAAGTTAATATACTTGATATGTACTACATGATAAAAACATGAAATATGGAACAAATAATACACATAAGAAACAGTCCTTTTGATTGGTTGAATTTTCAAAGACATTTTAGGTTCAGACTCGGTGGGTTGTGAATAAGCCTACATATCATAATGTTTTTTTTTACTGAAATTTCCATCTTAAGTTGTGTTTGGTACCATCTTCAAAAAAATGTGTGGAAAATGTGATATACAAATAAAAAGAAGGAAGATGAACCAGCCACATAATACTGTGCTGAAACTTCCCTTACAGAAAAGTTGTGGGTCCAATAAGACCCATTTTATAAATGCTTAAATCATATTTGGTCATGTACTTTACCAAACAATTTACTCAAATATTTTTTTCCTTCAAAACTTCTCACCTACCAAACCCAACCCAAACCTAGTGGGCTCAGGCGGGCCCCTTGTTCAATTTTTTTAGAATTGAGTTATCATATGACTCGTCTTTGTTTGACTACAAAAAAGTGAAGGAAATCACATATAAGTCATACTTCAACAACCCTTCAATCCCACTTACTTACCCCTTCATTTCCTAGTAGCCTAGTAGTGTGTTTGGGCTCCGTTTTTCATTCTTTTCATTTTCCACCCTACGATGATCTAACTCACTAATCAACGGTCATCCTTTCCCCCAACCAACCCCTCCATTCTCTATTGTTTTCTTAATAAAACAAGGTGTTTGACAACGACTATAGCTGATAGCTGATTAACATGACTAATTTAACCAATTAATTTGTTACTTGATTTTACTAATTGATTTTGAACACGCTGGTGGAAATATATTGGGTCAACCCAATATGGTCTCACCGTGAAATGGTTTCACCGTGAAATCATCTCATTTGAGAATTTGGGGCACAAACTGTTATATGAGACGAATTCATCGTGAGATGCACCTTCTACATGGGTTCAATAGCCCAACTAATACAAATTATTAACATATAAACTTCTTGTTTCAAGCTCATCTCACTAACAAATGGTTTCTAAGAAGAGTAGCCCTACTTCTTACTGTTTCAAATATCAACCTAAATTTTTAGGCTCTAATGGAGTTCGCACTTTAACATAGTATTAGAATTCTTAATTATAAATAAGTAATTTCACTTATAACTCGAAAAAAATACAAGTGAGATGCAACTTCTTGCTAGTGGCAATGTTTGATCCTTAACATCTTATGTGAAAGGTGACCACCTAATCAACTCAACTAATATTTGTTTTTTTATTTTCTATTGCAGTACTATTAAATTTTTGGCATATTTTATGTATCATTAGTTACTTGCCTACCCAAACAACCTGTTACATCTACCCTTGCCAATATCAGACATGAAAATTAGCATTGATCTCTATTCCATTAACACTTTTGAGTTAACAAGCTTTCACAATACTAATATAAATTATAACGAAAACTTAAAAATTAAAAATCTCACTTTTAATCTATCCGATAATAAAAACTCATCTTTTAATTAATACATAAATATCTCACCTTTATATCATTTGTTCATTTAAAATAATTTTCGATAACTTTGTATGTTAAAATAAGTTCTTGTGACTCGCAATTGATGCATATATACGTCGTGAAATAATAAAAAAGAGTTATAGATATAAATATAAAGCTAAAAGATGCAATGCAATAACAAACAACAAAAAGAGTTATGGATGTAACTATAAAGCTTAAAGATCCAATGCAATAACAAACGACCAAAAGTACTTCAAATGAACAAATAATATAAAGTTGAATTATTTATATATTGATCAAAAAATTGTAATTTTTTATTATCCTAAATGTAAGATTTTTAAGTTTCAATTTTCAATAAAAAAATCTTAGAGTTTCAACCATCCACAAAAATTCTAAAAATTTTAGTTGATGTGGTTTTTTAACAATTAGAAGTATTTTTATAATACAAGTACTTTTTTTAATCTAAATGATAAACAAAAAAAAAAAAAAAAAATGATTGGAGGCCTTGTTGTGTAATCAGCCCACCACTCTCCTTACCTACCACACCCAACACCTTCATCTTCCAATTCTATTTAAAGCCCAACCTCCTTTCTCTCTCCTCCTCAGCTAAACCAACAAATTACACTTAACCAAAAAAAAAACTCTTCTCCTCAATTTCCCCCATTTCTCTTTCCATTCCTCCATTAAAACAACCTTAAATCTTCAACAATGGAGAACTACCAAAATGGATCATCCGAAACAGGTATTTGCATCGCCAAACGCACCAAATACGACGATCCATTAAACTGGGGGAAAGCAGCCGAGTCAGTCACCGGTAGCCATCTCGATGAGGTCAAGAAAATGATCGAGGAATACCGTAAGCCGGCTATTCGGCTCGGCGGGGAGAGTTTGACTGTAGCTCAAGTAGCCGCTGTTGCTGGCGCCGATAATGCTTCGGTAGAGCTTGCCGAATCGGCTCGTGCCGGAGTGAAAGCTAGCAGCGATTGGGTGATGGAAAGCATGAACAAAGGAACTGATAGTTATGGTGTTACCACTGGTTTTGGTGCTACTTCTCATCGGAGAACTAAACAAGGTGGTGCACTTCAAAATGAGCTTATTAGGTAAACAAACTTTCCTAAATTATACATTTCCGTCTCTAGTTTTAAGATCTTATAATTATTGTGTGTTAATTTTAAATTATTTCTTAATTTTTCGTATATTAAGCTGATGATAGTATAGTTGTACTAGTATATTGAGGTCCTTTCATTTACTATAACATTTTACACATGTTAAAAACACTCTTAATTTTACATAAAATTTGAATAAAATTACAATTTATGCAATTAAAAATAATGTTAAAAAAATGTAGCAATTTTTAGTAGCATAGGATTTTGATTAGGTAGCACGGATCAATGATATTCAATATGAATGTTGTGGGACCCAATATTCTAATATGGATCATGCAAAAACGGTGAATTTTTTTTTTTTGGAATTTTAGTGTTTTTTATGTCTTTATTTATGAATTTTAAGTTCCAGTTATCGAGAAGATGAAAAGTGTTGCATTAATTACTCAAAAATAATTATTGATATTAAAGCAGTAAATAGAATTAGACCAGAAATACAGACGGATAATGTATAATTAAGTGTTATTACCCACCTTTCCGTACTAATAAATTTATTTTTTTATATTTCAGTTTATCTTAATGAATTTTTTAATTTCTATTTTTGGACATTTATACTCCTTATATTTACTCATTTATTATTAAATTCTAAATAAGTCCACCACTTTAATCCACGAAATTCAATGCCTTAATCTCTATGCAAAAAATGGGACAAATACATTGGCAGTTGTACGATAAATGAGATTAGAGTAAAATAGTTAATTAGCTGAACCATCATTTTCAAGAAGAATAGTAGATCCAAATTTCATGAATAATAATACACATTTATGCTATTCAAATTGCGGAAAAGACTAAAAATACCCCATCAGCACAAATCGAGGGAGACGTGAGTTGTAGTATGTAATTTATTAAAAAATATCACTAATAATGCATGTCTAAATTAAAATAATAATATATTTCGCTATTTTCATTACATTTTCTTCAAAATCAAATTGATTAAATCAGAATTATTTGATAAAAAATCCTAAGATTAATAATCGAATTGATTTAAAACACGTGTAAAGTCAAATGTCGGAGACATCATATATTAGTATTTAAATGATATATTAGTATAAATAATGAAACAATATTATAGAATGATTTGATGAACGCGTCGTATAATGAACTGTAAGAAGCCATGTGCCAGTTATAGTTCGATTATGGCGTTGACATATTTTGCTAATCATGCTGAGGAATCTGTTCATTGTGCGGTGCCACCGCTTTTTTTTTTTTTTTTTTTCTTAGTGCTTAGCCTCGAATAGTATTGGACTAAGTCTAAATATTAATATGTGTGACAGTCGGATGCACAAAGCGAGTATTAATAGTCAAATAGTATTTAAGAAATTTTTAAACAATTAGATGGTATATATAGCGTAATAATCAAATATTATCTTTGGTGAAATTTTTAGGTGTGGACAAAAGTTATTAAATTTATTTGGAAAAATACATTATATGATAGTTAACCCAAAATAGTATTTCTATTAGATTAGATTAACATCAAATTTGTGAATGACTTTTCATAATTATGTATTTGAAAGTTAGTTGAAGGTCCTAATAGTAGGTTGTTTAGCTAAATATTAGCTTAAAATGGCATGGCTCAAAATGTTTAATACTAGAACTTACACAAATTTATGCATATGGGATGTCCCTCAAAGTTTGGAAAAACCACAACCTCAAAAAGTTTGAATTATAACTAACTTTTCTCCCTACCAATTAGGCACTAAAACATACGGCTCTTATATGGAAATACAAATCTATCAATTATATGTTTTGTTTTGAATACTCCTAACTCAAAATAAATTTTAAGAAAAATTTGGCTATAATCTAAATATTGTAAAATAAATTTTTAATGCAAAATATAAAAAACTGGTGTTAAATTTAGAAAATTTTATTTGAAAATGACTCATGAATTTAGGAGTATTAGATATTGATGCGTAACATAGTCCTTACAATTTTCACCAAACTTGTAGAGAAAAAATCTAGTGAATTGGGTGTTGTGAGGTGTACCTACTTCAAGGCAGACAATATTGCCACTCTTGGGGAGAAGTTGACAAAAGCTTTTGGTGAACCATCCCTTTTATAGTATAGATAGGAGTATAAAACTTGCCTACTAGGATTACTAGACTTGTTGGAACAATTAAGTGGGTTGGTTTATATTCAGTCGAGTTTTAAACAAAACAGATTAAGGATTCATTTTTATCTTATTTGTATCACTATAAAATATATAAAAAATTAAAAAAAAATTTAGATTAATTCTTATAATAGTGAGACTACAGAGTTTTTCAGTCTTAATTGTAAAATGTTAATTCAAAATTTAAAAATTAATGGAAAAATATACTATGAAAATTAAAAATTTATCAAAATATAAAAGCGGTCTATTTTCATAATATAAAAGCGGACTAAATTGATCAGTTCTCAATATGATGAAAATATGATGAAACTTAGTCGGATCAAAATTAACATGTCTACTCCTAAACCACTTAGAGGAAGCTGAAATTGACCAAATAGATTTCATTGTCATGGACAACTTGGAACGTTGTTATCGTGCAAAGTTGTCTCTACTCTTCAATTGGATAGAGATTTTGTCTTATTATACATTAACCTTTTATTTTTAATTGGTTCTGTGTTTATCAACTAATTCTCCACCGACGCTAAACCAAAAGAAATGGGTTGGTGGCCTCTTCAATGAGCATTACTATCATCCACAAAGTTGGGGTAGTTAGAATTTTAACAATTACACTTTTTCTTAGTTAATTAGATGTTAAATGTCATGATCATCTATGACTATTTAAAGCTTGAATTTGTTTTTTGATTTTAATTATTGATAACGAATAACAAATATAATAACAATAATGTCAAAGTCTTAATCATAGCAGATTGATGTAATTTTAATTGTCGAAGAACGAAGCTTGATAGTATAACTAATAATACTAATCGGTAATTAATTGACACTGAAACAGATTTTTGAACGCTGGAATTTTCGGCAATGGAACCGAATCAAGCCACACATTGCCTCACACCGCAACTAGGGCAGCCATGCTTGTGAGAATCAACACCCTTCTCCAAGGTTACTCGGGCATCCGCTTTGAAATCTTGGAAGCCATCACCAACTTACTCAACCACAATGTCACTCCTTGCCTTCCCCTTCGCGGAACTATAACTGCCTCCGGGGATCTTGTCCCTCTTTCCTACATTGCTGGGCTATTAACAGGCCGACCAAACTCCAAGGCCGTGGGCCCTAATGGAGAAGTCCTTAACGCGGAACAGGCATTTAAGTCTGCCCAAATCAGCTCAGGTTTCTTTGAACTTCAACCCAAGGAAGGTCTTGCTCTTGTTAATGGTACTGCCGTAGGATCAGGGATGGCATCCATGGTTTTGTTTGAAGCGAACATTCTGGCTGTTCTATCAGAGGTAATATCAGCTATTTTTGCCGAAGTTATGAATGGGAAACCCGAGTTTACAGATCACTTGACTCACAAATTGAAGCATCACCCTGGACAAATTGAGGCTGCTGCCATCATGGAGCACATCTTAGATGGTAGCTCATACATGAAGGCTGCTAAGGCTTTACATGAGATGGACCCACTACAGAAGCCTAAGCAAGACAGATATGCTCTCAGGACATCACCCCAATGGTTGGGCCCACAAATTGAAGTCATCCGTTGGGCCACAAAGTCCATCGAGCGTGAGATCAACTCTGTTAATGACAACCCTCTTATTGATGTGTCCCGAAACAAGGCGTTGCACGGTGGAAACTTCCAGGGTACTCCTATTGGTGTGTCGATGGACAATGCAAGATTGGCTCTTGCAGCTATTGGTAAATTGTTGTTTGCGCAATTTTCAGAATTGGTTAATGACTTCTACAACAACGGGCTTCCGTCAAACCTTACAGCAAGCAGGGACCCCAGCTTGGACTACGGTTTCAAGGGGGCCGAGATTGCAATGGCTTCTTACTGTTCCGAGCTTCAGTTCTTGGGTAACCCGGTTACAACTCATGTCCAAAGTGCCGAGCAGCACAACCAGGATGTTAACTCCCTTGGGCTCATTTCAGCTCGTAAGACTGCTGAGGCCGTGGACATCTTGAAGCTCATGTCATCCACCTTCCTTGTGGCGCTATGCCAGGCTATTGATTTGAGACACTTGGAGGAAAACATCAAGCATTCAGTGAAGAACACCGTCAGCCAGGTATGCAGACGGGTATTGATCACAGGGGCCAACGGTGAACTTCACCCAGGAAGATTCTGCGAGAAGGAGCTCATCAGAGTAGTCGAGAGAGAACACGTGTTTGCTTATGCAGATGATCCTTGCAGCGGAACTTATCCCTTGATGCAAAAGCTCCGTCAAGTCCTGGTTGATCAGGCTTTGGCTAATGGCGACAGCGAGAAAAATGCCAGCACTTCAATCTTCCAAAAGATTGGAGCCTTCGAGGAGGAGCTCAAGGCACGGCTTCCTAAAGAAGTAGAGGCAGCACGAGCAGCATATGATAATGGTAACCCTGCTATCCCAAACAGGATTAAGGAATGCCGGTCTTATCCCTTATACAAGTTCGTTAGAGAGGAGCTTCAGACCACCTTACTGACCGGAGAGAAAGTGAAGTCTCCCGGAGAAGAATGCGACAAAGTATTCACTGCACTATGCCAAGGAAAGATCATTGATCCTCTTTTGGATTGTCTCAAGGAGTGGAATGGAGCTCCTTTGCCTATCTGTTAATAAAACCCCCAAAAGGGGTCGCGTTTTCACTATCATGTTAATCATGTATCTGCTTCATTTTGTTAAAATCTAATGTTCAAAAATTTATTTTGTCTTGTGAGGATTATTAGGGTAAACAACTTTTTTTTTCATCCCCTTTTATGTAATGTCAATGTAATCATTATCACATATTAATTACTTTTTTTTTTTTGAGCAAATCACATATTAATTACTTATCCCTTAAGAACTTACAAATTGGGTTGTTAAATCCCAGGAGATAAAGATTTCAACTCTTTCTTTTGGAATAGTACTGTTTTCTGATGAATACTCCTTAACATTTGGGTACTTTGACATTTAAACAATATAATGGTACTTCTATATTCTAAATCTAAACCACTAAAAATCATGTTGAGGAATAAGGAATCGTCATGAATCAAATCTCTTTTTGTACAAAATCTTTAAAATAAGAGTTAAAGCTAAAATCAATATGCATGAATTTCAAATTCATGTGGAGACTAGAGCAAAAATAAGTTCAGCCAAGTAAATTCAAGTCCAGTTGGCAAAAAGTATAGCTAAATAAAAGTAGTTTGATTAAGTAAAAATAAGTATAAAATTTAGTAATATAAGCTCATTTTAATAAAAATAAATTCAATTCAATAAAAATAAGTTTATTCGGCAAAATAAGTTTAGTTCGACAAAAATGGATTCAGCTAAGCAATACCAAGAGTAATGGAACATTAGTTCTCGCTTTTAATAACATCTGCACATTTTACACTTTTTTTCTCTAATTCATCAAACAACTAGCTTTTTTTACATAACCCCAATACCATTAAATTACTCTCATCCAAGGTGAGGTTTGAAAGAGTCATATTTATGCAATTTTACTCTTGTTAATGATTTATTAATAAAGAAATTATTTCTGATTGGTCCATTGTAATACCCCTGAATTTCCGACCCCTTGTACAAAACAAAAACCTTAAAGGGCGGGAGGAAATTCGAGTGTTACATTAAAATAAAATAATAATAAACTTTTAAAATGTCAGTGGAAAATTCGACAACATCTCTCCTAAAAATCGAACATGTGGTAGAACAATTAGCACAATAAAAACATTAAACATAATCTAAGGCATCATTGCCTTTAAAATCTCACACCACGACAGAATGATTTGTCGCCGGCTTCTCAAGTCAACATGCCAAGCATGGATCGTGGTTCCAGTGTCGACGCTTGCGTTTTAAAGTGACTTAACTCCTTAAAACCATACAGAGTTATAAACTACGCAGCGGAAATACAAATATACAAGGGAGGACACAAGGCCTCATAACAAAACATATACAATCAAAGTTTACAAAAGATAACAAGAGCTACAAAATCGAAAGATAATGGTATGACACAGGTTATGCTTCGCCCTCATCACTCTCCTCAATGCAATGCAATGCAAAAGAAGCTCCAAGACCAACGTGCCATAGCAGAACAATCATAGAAGGTCATCAACAATCAAACATAAACACAAACACGTATACGTCAGTAACTAGCATCAAATATAATAAGGCCAACTACTAGGTAACATTATGTTATACAACATAAGATGATTTCATAAGACACAAGCACAGATAGTAACCGTATATCGTCCACTTATACTTCTTGATCTCATTACGTCCTATTTAACCCGAACCATGTGTTCTTGGGTAGAATGCAGGTCTTCACGCTCCTCTTTTCAAAACATAAACTCTTGCAAAACACGCTTAGTATCAACTTGACCAAGGCATTAACAGAATACCTAACACATGACTTTATAGAGCTTGTCTATCTTAAGGTAAGTGTGATCATAGTCTGTAATATCCTTGAGGTAACTTAACTTAGGCACACTTCATACTAGCACAAACTATTCTATCAAGTAGTAGATATTCTATCAATGAGTAAACGTTCTATCAATGTGTAAGTTTTCTATCAAAGAATGAACCTCCTATCATTAAATAACTTTCGATCAATGAATAAACTTTTTATTAGTGGATCTTTTCTCTACTTGCTAGCATAGTGACACGGCCAAGGGCGTTATCGGCCATCCGGCGCCCATGGCAAAGAATGAGCTCGTGCCCCCTCTAGTTGACCCTCTCGGGTCCTACCTTCAGGAAAAACTAACACACTGGGGTACTAAACCAGTGAAGAGGCCATCGTATTGGCATTTGAAAGGCCCGTATGGTAACACCTCGGTCAAGGGGCGGTATCGGCCACCCGGCGCCCAATGACAAAAGCATGCTCATACCCCCCTTATGGTGATCCCGTCGGATCTCACCTAGGGGACTACTAAATCAACCGGACATAATCCAATTGAGTCATGCCAGTTAATCATAATCTAATACTTTATCAGATGGAAATAACTCCCACTTTCGACTATTAATGAGCGCCCTGGGATAGCAGCACGCCAAAACCCACTTAGCCACTCAATAAAATATGAAATTCACTTATAAAGGAGTCATTCTAACTCCAAGTAAGGCATAATCCAATTCTTAAATAAATAAAGGGGGTGGTCCCCGCCTCCTACTAACACTCTCATTCTCTATAACTATTCTAAGCGCAAGGATTTCATAGTCGATAGCTTTTCGTATAAAGTGTATTCAGTAGTACCTCATAGTTTCGATACAATGCATATTATCACAATAAACAATAATGTCTTAAAGAAAATTGTATATAAGGGTTCGTTACTGCGTGTACATACCTGTAAGCGTCACTGCATGATCAAAAGTCACAACATCACCCAACTAAGGCGCTACTTTCTTCTTATGAAATGGGCACCTATATAAGTCATGAGTAGAACTAATAAGTTCCTTAACTACTTTGTTATACCAAACTAAATGCCCAATTAACCACTATCACCCTTTCAACATGAGTTTTCGATTACTCTAGCACGCACACAACTTATTTAATACAAGTCAAAATTATTAACTCAACACAACATAAGTCTTCCCATCAATTTAAGAGAAAAAGGATCGTGTGAGTCATTCCTTTACATCAACCAATTTGAGTTATATCGATCCACGTTACTTTAAGATAACATATCAATTCACACTTAAATCTTGCAATGTTAATGTAATGACGAATCTTAAGTTTATCACATCGCAATATCATCTATAATATTCTTCAAGGTTAGAAAGAACTATAATCAAGACATCATAACAAGTAACTTCAATAATTCTCAACAAGTTGACACTATGTTCATAGCCTTACTAATATTATTTACTTATAACTTCGATAACCTAACAAGAGTACTTATAATCAACATTAATACTTTCTTTTACTTCAACAAGGCCAAATAAAATTACCATGCCTAACGAAACTCCAATATTCAACACAAATAAAGTTTCTCATGTACTAAGACATCATCAAAATAGCACACAACCATTATTTTCATCCATACTTCAATCTCTAAGTCATAAATATGTTCAATTCATCAACACACTCTTACCCACAAAAAGATTCAAGGAAAATAATACAAGTTCAACACTTTTCATTCATATTTCTAAAACCTAATTCATAAGTACATTCAAGTCATCAATCTATTCTCACTCATTGCAAGATTCAATAACAATCATACCAAGTTCAACCCTTTTCTCATAAACTTTATAAGTTTTCAATTGGAAATAAGATGAAATCAAATAAGAGAAAGGAGATGGCTCACAAAAATAAACTAGCAAGAGGTTGAAGAAGTGAGAGGAGGTCGCGGAGGTGGTGGCACAGGGCCAAAAACCGGCTGCCTGGGTCCTGGGTCCTGTTTCTTTGCTCAGGCGTACAAGGGGTCAGAAATTCAGGGGTGTTACACCCATGATAATAAACATAATGTGCAACTTCACATAAATAAGAAGTGTACATAATTTAATGAGTAATTTAAGTTTAGTCCATTGTAATACGAAATCAAAAAACTATTGATCTCCTAACAGCTAACTACTCCTTAATATTTCTACAAAAGCCCTTTGTAGCAACGGAAGGGGACAAAGAAATAATGGGATTTTAATTGTTAGACCAATGCTCTTAAATGAGGTCGAATATAAAAAGGATTTTGGACCTCAAGCTCATAGTCATACTCTGTCGGACTGTCCCAAGTACCACCACCAATTCATATATGCCGATTCTTATTTGTCGCCACCCTTTTCATTTTATCGCCACCCCCTCCTAATGAAATTACGAATTTGCCCCTGATCTTTAAAAATTTACAAATTTGCCATTGAATTAATAACTTTTCATTTTCATTTTTTTTTAATTTTTTTTAATTATTCTTATTTATATTATTATTGTTATTATTATTATTATTATTATTATTATTATTATTATTATTATTATAACGATTATTATTATTATTATAACGGTTATTATTATTACGGTTATTAATAATAATAATAATAATAATAATAAAATAATAATAAAAATAATAATAATAAAAAAAATTTAAAAAAAAAAAATACCAGTCGCACAAAACGTGCGACTGACAGTCGCACAAAACGTGCGACTGACAGTCGCACAAAACAGTCGCACGTTTTGTGCGACTTATATTTTTTTTTTAATTTTTTTTTATTATTATTATTATTAATATTGTGGTTGTTATTATTATTATTATTAAATTATTATTTTTGTTTTAATTATTATTATTATAATTGATGTAAGAAAGAAAGCGTAAAATTTTATTATTAGAGGAAACCCAAAATACAAATATTGGCTAGATTATAGAAATTAGGAGTTTATAAATTACTCCAATACAGAAAATCTTAGCCAAAACAAATTTTTTTGGGATGATGCAAAAATAATGCCTAAGACTCCTTTTATAAGGAGAAGAATAACAAGCCTTTGTTATTCTTTCGATGTGGGATAATGATAAACATTAATCTTCCAATGTGGGATAATGAAAAACATTAATATTTCAATGTGGGATAATGACAAACATCAATCTTCCAATATGGGATTCAAGACATAACCTTACATTGGAAGATTGATGTTTGTCATTATCCCATATTGGAAGATTAATGTTTTTCATTATCCCACATTGGAAGATTAATGTTTATCATTATCCCACATCGGAAGAATAACAAAGGCTTGTTATTCTTCTCCTTATAAAAGGAGTCTTGGGCATTAGTTTTGCATCATCCCAAAAAAATCTGTTTTGGCTAAGGTTTTATGTATTGGAGTAATTTATAAACTCTTATTTTCTATAATCTAGCCAATATTTGTATTTTGGGTTTCTTTTACTAATAAAATTTTTCTCTCCTCTGCATGTGGACTTAGTTGACACATTGTCGGTGAACCACGTAAATGCTGTTTGTTTTGTGTTTGTCAATTTTTATGCTTTCTTTCTTACATCAGTTATAACAATAATAATTAAAACAAATAATAATTTAATAATAATAATAATAACAACAACAATATTAATAATAATAATAATAATAATAAAATTAATAATAATAACCGTAATAATAATAATAATAAAATTAATAATAAAAAAAAAAAAAAAAATATCAGTCGCACAAAACGTGCGACTGCTTTGTGCGACTGTCAGTCGCACGTTTTGTGCGACTGATATTTTTTTTTTTTTTTATTATTATTATTATTTTTATTATTAATGTTATTATTATTATTATTATTAGTATTATTATTATTATTATTATTATTAATAACCGTAATAATAATAACCGTTATAATAATAATAATAACCGTAATAATAATAATAATAATAATAACTATGATAATAATAATAACAATAATAATATAAATAAAAATAATTAAAAAAATTAAAAAAAAATGAAAATGAAAATTTATTAACTCAATGGCAAATTTGTAAATTTTTAAAAATCAGGGGCAAATTCGTAATTTCATTAGGAGAGGGGGTGGCGATAAAATGAAAAGGGTGGCGACAAATAATAATGCCTCATATATTTGTTGGTGAAAGTTAAAGCCATGAACCATCCTTCTATTCACTTTTTAGGTGTTTGTTTTTATGATGATACATGCATCAATCATTTAGTGATTATTGACAGTTATTCTTGTTGGGTAGGGAATGAATCCTGTGGTTGAAAATTTTGCATCATTTATTCTCAGAAATTTTACTCCATTGACATGATCTATCAGTATAGTTATTGCAGTTTTCCTTTGATCAGGCTCATTTATTGGTGCTGCATTATTTTAGATTGCTGGATAGGCTGAGAGAAGGGAGACAACATGAAAATTAAAATCAAAACATTACCTAAAAGAACAATATTTATTCCAACTGAAATAAGACCGGCGTTGCGTTATAGGGTTTCTTCAATTTGTGCTAACAGGCTTTACCAAAACGAATACTCTTGCAAGTAGAAAATGTTTTATTTAATACTTGTATGGGAAATTCAACATTAAAACAAAAGGTGATTCTTATACTCTCGTCATCAACCCACATATATTATTAACCCTCAAACCCTCGAGTACAAATAATCATTTGATTAAAAATCCTATTAATAGGCAGATACAACTTTCAAGCTTAGATTTCCCTTGTTACATACTGCCAAGCAGAAGTAGAAGAAGATATTGCATCGTGTAATCAAGCTGATGTGAAGAGTCATGCAGAATCTCCAGCTGATGGGAGCTGGACAATGATTCATCTGGCCAAACAACAACCTCTGCTGATACATTGAAGCTAAGCCATTTGATGTAGACACAAAAGTGACTGACCCAGGTGGACAGGTGTGAGGCTGAAAACCTTGCGTGGTAATAAGCAAGAGCCAAGATGATTCGAAGTATTCATGCCGTATGTAATGTAGTAGACTTCCCTGGTCCGATAAGTAAAGCTTTTGGTTGGATTGTTGGGATGATCCTTTGACATGGTATCAAACGCCAGTATGACAAAAAGACTTTGATTTGACTCAATAATTTTACTAGTAAGTTTTGTGTTTTACCCGCACTTTAAGTCTTTCTACACTTCTAGCCTAATAGGCTATCGTGTGAGGAGGCATACATATAACACATTTTGGGCCACCAACTATTTATTTAAGCTGTTAGTTAAGTTGGTTTATTAACATGATTTTATATCTATAAGTACAAGTTGATATAGATGGTGGACCTGAAAGGGTTATGCTGCGGCTTCAGCACTTGCCACCAATATCCCATGGGCAGGGAAGTTGAACTACTGCGAAGAAAGAAACGTAGGATTGCATTCAATATATCATCTGCAAGCACAAATAAGTCTCATTTAGAGCTATAGTCCAAGAGGACTGTGCATTTAAGTTGTCAGAGACAATACAAAGATACATCACTGATTTTGCAAGATATATTGCTAAACTGAACATTATATGAGAACACTAAAGACTGGAATTGCACACCTAATACACTCAGAAATGTCAAGCATAAGTTCAGCAAAAGGGAAGGAAACATGTGAACAACAACTTACTGAACAAACAGAAGTATGTCCACTGCACGGCTAAACTAAACTCTAAAGGAAAATTCGAATTACAGCTTCATGGAATGTGGAAACTGGAAAGTGTCTTTACATGTCATTTTTAAAAGGTTGTACTGCCAAGTAGATTAGCTCAAATATAGAGATGGTTTCAAAAAAGCACCACAATCCAATTTGGGCTCGTCTCGGCTCGACTTGACTCATCCAGAAATTAGTTTATCAGCAAAGTTAGAACTCATTATCACATTTTAATTATTAGAAGAGTAGAATTTTTAAACTATTGATTTCAGCTTACAAGCTAGGGGATCACATTAACATAAGAAAAAATAATACACATCCTTCGAAATTTACAGATATTGTTAAGTATCCTCTAGCCCCAAAATCTTACGTATAATATATTAACCGTCTGAGAATAGAGCAAGTGGTTAGAGCACATGAGGTCTCAGATTTGACACCTTTTACATAGCAATTTCGAACATGCAATTGTATGGGACACTGTTGCGAGGGTTGCCCCAAGGAGACCGGAGTCTACCACCCACGTATATGTATGTGCTCCTGGGTCATAAGTGCAAAAAAGATATAATTACAAAGAGACAAGAAAAGTATTACCATTGAGCTGAATAGCATACAAATTCATACTTCATGCTTGTTTGAATATTGTTTAACAGGTCGAGCTCAAGTTCAGCTCAAAGGCTCGAACTCAGTATAAACTTCTCAAGCCAAGCATCAACAAGCTATTCTAATTTTAGCTGAGTTCAAGCTCTAACGTAGTGATTATGAATCATACAAAACCAAGCCATGCTTAAGTTCGGCTTGACTCAGCTGACTGGCAGTCTATAAGCTATTTGAGCTGTGCCTTATAGAAAAAAAAAACAGGCTGCATATACTATAATAAACAAACAAAACTCTTGACTTTCAATTCCAAAATTCACACAAAGCCGAAAAATAGTCAAATTTTATACCTTGTAACATCAAAAATGACCTCTGCTTCTGAATTATGGACATCAAAGTTCAGAGTATCAATCAATAACTTGTTTGCATGAGCTTTATTAAAATGTAACACCAATTCTAGTTTCATCTGTGTCAATGAACCCTCGGACTCTCTAAGCAAGAAATCATATTTCTTGTTAGCCTCCTGAATTTCCATTTCATGTTTCGTCTGTTCATAAGATGTAGAAAGATAAATTAAGGATTTCAAGGCAAAAATAGAGTTTTAAAGACTAAAGAATCATATACCTTAACATTGTGAATCTAAACAACTTCTACCTCTTCTTTTAGTCTCATTAGCTCATTTTGAAATGGATCAGCACCAAGAAATGGAAGCAATCTATATCTCGAAGTTGAGGTTCTTGCATAGAGCTATCAGCTGACTGCAGGGTACCTGTACAAGCAAAATTTGGAATACGAGGCTGCTTCCAAACAGCAGATGATTGCCGTATCGATGGCATCACAATCTAATCACAAGACACCCAGGCCACAAATGCTCGAGGTTGACAAGAATACTCAATCTGAAGTACAATTTGATACAACAGAAGCACCAGCAGGCTGCATGAACCCATTACAGGAAGATTTATAGAGTAGTGCCTGCGCAAACAGAAATTATATAATTAGAGCAGCCAATCAAACTAACAAGAAACTTCACTACAACCACTATCTTGAAAATTAAATGATATAAGTCACATTTAGTTCACCTTAAAAACAATAATATTTGGTAAAAACAAGTTTAGGTCACCTTAAAACAATAATATTTAGTAAAAGCAAGTGGCTAGCACAATCCTATTCAATGTTGCAGTCAGGTTGAAGGATAGGGAGAAACAAATCTTACTGAAGTAGAGTCTCTGCCGTCTGTGGCCTTCTGTCCTGCTGCTATGTATAGCAATGGACAGCAGTGGTCCGTTTTGCCTTTCTTTGCGTTTTACTCCCTATTGGATGCCGTCGTGGCCAATCTTTATTGCTTTTGGGCTCCCCTTGGTGTTTACAGGAGTGTGCTTGTTTAGCCTTAGGTTGTATCAAGCTTTTTTTGGAGATAATAGTATCCCACATTTTCCAAAAAAAAAAAAGTTTAGGTCAGGCAATATAAGCTCTCTGTGGTTAGAATCAACAGTGGGAAGAAGAACACAAAATCAGTAATAACAAGTTCAATCCAGGAAGAAATAACCTAAGTTGGGAAGGTGAGCAATAGAGAGCCTTGGCTGCCTGTCGGTCTACTCAGTAATCTTTATCTAGTGGTCAGATAATTTGAGTTTCAAGGAACATCCATATTCCATAACATGTGCAATTGTGCATGCGTTAGAAGTTAATAGATCCAGAAAAGAGTGAGCTTCAAGGAAAAGTATTAATTAGATTAGACACACGCCACACACCAGAGTGCATGAAAGAAGGCCCTCCAGACTGCAACAAGCGTAATGCATTCTGCAAACAATTTTAAATAAAGCCCAGTGAGCTCGTTTGAACAATCCTCGAATTATGTTTACACCCTTGTACCGTGCATTTCTCTCTAGTCTCATAAAATATATCACGAATCTCATTCAATCCTAAATCCTCACTAAAAAGGTAATATTTGGTGACAAATGTCTCTCGTGTGAGAGGGTGTGATACAAAATACTCCATGTATGTTGGGCTTCAACAATCAACTCAAACTATTGGTTGAGTTGGATTTCTGACAACGCCAACTTAGAAAGACAATGAACGTTTGGCAAAGGAATTCAACGATATTACTCTATCTTACACAAAAATCTGCACAACTACGCTCAAAACATTCTTTTTGGGTAGAACCTCTATCATAAACTCAATTCATCCTCTAAAGTCACCTTATAGTCAAACTGCAACTGGACTTGCATAAATTTGAACACCACAGCTATGGCATTAAACTGAACCCCTAATCTATTTCAATTCTCTACTTCTACTCCTGTTATTTGGATTATTGTTTGGAGTTTGGCTTATTGTTACATTAATTTGCAATCACGTTATAATTGCTTAAATACGATCTACAATCACTATGATGTCTAAACTATAAAATCTTGTAAACAAATTATAATTCTTTTAAGATTAAAGATTGTAAAAAAAAAGGAGATCACCAACGAATCATACGATAACCAATACAGAATAAAAGCAATGGCATCATAATCTTCATCTAAAAAGACTACCTCATAAGCAATTGAATAAGACGATAACCAAAATGACGATAGAAAACCTAATTTTAGCGTTTTACAAAAAAAAATCCTAAGTGGATGTTTAGGACAGAGAATTATCCCAAATTGTCTTAAGCAACACAATGAACAGAATTGAAGACATTTCAAAACAATGGAAGACGTAGGGATTTACCTAAATATAAAGAATGAACGAGTACCCAGACTATACAATGGCAGGAGCACCCCACTCCCCAGGAGCGACGAACAACGTGCAACAACCAAAGAGCAGCGGAAGGGAGCAGCACAGAGAAGGGGGAGAGTTAGTATTTGATTCGAAGAAAGGACGGGGGAAGAGAAACTGATGCATTGTTTAGATCATTAGATGGAAAAAAGGGGGAAAGATGGGATGAATTTTGGTTAGAAATAGATAAAAATGTGCACCATTCTATTTACTTCGGTTATGTAGGACCTTTGACAAAGTTTTGCCAAGTTCTAATGTTAAATCTTTTATCACTTATATATGATATATAGGATAATTATCATTCATGAATTAAGCATTAGCATATATTAAAATAACATATATATTTATACATCTAATATTTTTTAATGACTATAATGATATTTTACTATCAAGAAATTAATTTCATACAACTCGTGTCAAATTTAAAAATGCTAGTATTATAAAGGAAAAATTATCATAATAATTCAACTTTTACTCGATTTTCCTGTAATATTCCTAATTATTAATTAGTCAAAATAATCTTAACTTTGAGACATATTTACCTAGAGTAATCCATGGGGTTGGTTACCTGTCATATTGGTAATTTTTTAAAAAAAAATTAAATAATTAACACAAATCGAAAAAAGGTAAAAAATTAATTAAAAAAACTAATTTTTTATTTTTAAAATTAATCAGCCACGTCCTACTCGACAAACCCTACCCCCACCGCATCCCCTCCCCAACAGCAGCAACCCACCACCCCATTCCCTCTCCCTCTCCCTCCCAACCTGCAACCACCGCATTCCTTCTCCCTATGTCTCCCCAACAACCACCACCCCATCCCCTCTCCCTGCCCCTCCCCAACTGTCACCACGCAATCCTTCTTCCTACCCCTTCCCAACTGCTACGGTGACCGCCCACAAGCTTGAAATTAATGGCGGTAATGTACCAACAAAGATTTTGCAATCTAAAGTGGTTAAGATTTCTCTTATTTGGTATATCTTGTAGGGATCAAATTCTCATTCTGATCAATCATCATCAGCTTTCATTAATTGTCTCCTAATTGCTCTTCTAATAGCAATTGTGGTGGTCTAATCTTCTACCCAAGATGATAAAATTGTGGTAGTGGTGGTGGATAGGACTACGCCGAGGCTGAGCCTAGTTAATGGTTGGGGGGGAGGGTGGTAGTGGGGTGGTGGGAGAAGGGGTGGCAGTGGGTAGGGCTGGGGTATTCTAATTTTTTTTACTCTTTTTTATAATTATTTTTGTTATTATAATTTATTTTTCCTTTTTTTTGCCAATTAACCTATAAAAATAGGTTATATTTTAACATTTTTGGATAAGTGACCTAATAGTTTTGGATATGTGACTTAATTATTCATAGTTAATCAATAGTTGAAATTATTATAGAAAAATAAGTAAAAATTTAATTACTCAGAATAATTTATATGGTGGACTTGATAATCCTATTAATTTGCTCCACTCCTAGTCTCCTACAAACAATGGCAATTGAGTCATTGACATTGGTTCCTATCCCTAATTGTTGGTTTGTTACTTTGTTTAGCCTTTGGTTTTTGGCATATTACTTCCTACATTTGTATAGAAGTCTATACTCAATGAAATCCCCTCCTCACTCGCGTTCCTTTTCCTAACTAAACCAACAACCAAACACAATCCCCAAACAACACCAAATCTCATCTACCAAGCTCAAGAAATGAACATCAATGGCGACAATACCCCCAACAATCCACTTCCTCCTACCAGATGGGATCACCGTTCAACATCCGGAATCCTCAAATCAACCGCCGTTATCTTCTTCTCTCTCTTCCCTTCATTCTTCTTCCTATCTCTCCTTCTCTTCTCCTTTCGTACCCTCCTAGAGAATGGCACCGTTTATGTCACTTCCTTCATCGACCGTGACCCATCTGTTAAATCCCTTCTTTCCCGCGTCGACATCGCAGCCAATAATCAAAATATCAATAACCCATCTTCAGATTCTCTTTCCCCTTCTTCTGTTCGTCACCGTCGTCACCGCCCTTTTCTACATCTTACACGTGTCGGAACCCTAGATGATGATTTCTTTTCTGGCGATGATGATGATGATCACCGATCCCTTTTCTTTAATTCACGAAATTCGTATTCTAATTATACTTTTGTCACTCTTCAAGATTTCAACCCCGTATTTAGGGTTTCCAAGATTGAATTGGAAGAGAATCTGAACAAGAAAAACGGTTATAATAGTACCAGTAATTTGAGGCAGGATGATATTCAGGAGGAGGAGAGAGAAAATATTGTTGATTTACGATTCTTTGTGGCGGGTTTGGAATTGGGTCGTCGTGATGCTGCTGCGTTGTTAGTTATTGTGAGTGTTCTTTCTGCTGCTTATGGGTGGATTATTTTGGGGTTTGTCATAACTTATTCATGGGCATTTGGTATTGTTTTCATTTCTGTTGTGAATGATTTGTTAGGAAGGTATATTTCTTTTATTGATTCTGTTTTGAATGGGTCTAAATTGGGGGTTAAGAAGCTTTCTGGATTTATTCTTATGAGGTGGGCTGTTAGGGACGCATTGACTCAGATTCTAGGGTTGTGGTTTTTCGGTGAAATTCATGATCAGTACTCGTTTTTTAAGCTGTTTTTGAGGTTAAAATTGATGCCTTTTTCGGTTAGTTCACCATGGGTGCCAGGTTATGATAGGGAGGTTTCAGGGTTTCTGTTTGCTTGGTACTTGATGGATACAATTGTGTCGTTCGTGTTTGCTGTCGATTCGTGGGTGACGATTGCAAACACGAGGCGAGGTGGTGGTCGTGACATCATTAAAGAAGGGTGTTATTTGTTGGCAACAATGATTCATCAATCTATTCAGCTCAAGTGTTTGGAGTTGATTTTGTGTGGGGCTTTTATGAGATGGGTTATAGCTGGATTATTTGGGAGATCATTTGCTGTTCTTTTACAGGCCTTGGTTGAGGTTTATTTCATGGTGGCGTGGTTGATTTATTACTTTTCGGCGAGGTCTAAAGACGCTAATTTCAATGGGAGAACATTTGGGAACAGTGATATAGAAGGGTTGATTGAGGGCCTTAGATGATGCTAAGTATTGGCCAGGTGAAAAATTCACCTGTTGGATTCAGTCTATGTTTGAATCGAAGGGTCGTGCTAATCTTTGGACCCGTTTTGTCAAGTGTGATCCTGCTCCGCGGATGTTGTAAGAGTGCTTGATTTGGTGCCGCCTTGAGCAATTCGTTGTATGTACTACATACCAAGGCAAGATATTGCTTGTGTACATTTTTGAGAGACCTGCTCCATGTGTATATTTCTTGCCATAATTTCTTAGCTTTATTTTTGAATTTCTAATTGCATTGATGCCATATATAGCAGGTTGCTGATCCTCTGCAGTATGATAGGAACTTGTTGCCCAATGTATTGGTTCTTAGTGGGAGTCTGTTGAACAAATAGGGTTAGTCTTTGCAGCTCCTCAATTTAAAACTTAGTATGTATAAAAGGAATGAAACATGATTATATCCAAGCATAAATTAAAACTTGCTTGCATTTCAGTGTGGCCTTAATCTCGCATTTTTTTGCTGATTTGCTCAACTTTGCCCTAAACTTTCTTCACAAGTGACAAGGGGTAAAATTTAACACAATGGGGAGGATGGGAATTTTTTTTCCTTGAGAACTGATCATAGTGTAAAAACAAGGCCGAATGGCATCGCATCGGCGCGTTGTAAAGGTTTTTAAAACAAA
Organism: Amaranthus tricolor; assembly: GCF_026212465.1. NCBI lineage: Eukaryota > Viridiplantae > Streptophyta > Magnoliopsida > Caryophyllales > Amaranthaceae > Amaranthus > Amaranthus tricolor. The sequence goes on along the minus strand of NC_080051.1, from coordinate 28,647,572 downwards.
CAAACAGATATTTCCCGTGTTGTATAGGTGTAAAAAAACCCGCGTTTTGGGCCATATCAAGGGATATCTCATCACTCTCGTTATCAGATCACTGTTCTGTTACCGCGATTGCGATCGTTTCCGCATTTTTATACTATGGTACTTACGTACTACTATGGTTATGAGGTGTGAATATCAAAGCTTTAATCTATGTGTTGATTTATGTTTCATGGATTTTGGACACAATATGTCTGGGAACCATTATTTGCTCCTTAACCTGGATTATGAAAGTATGTATGTTACTTGGTACTGATGTCGGTTATTTGTACATGTTCAATTGTCGGTACGTTTAAATATTCAATTTTACGCCTAAAATGAAGTGTCTAAGTGCCATACCAATATCCGAGCTTTAAGGATGCAAAATGAAGAGTCCGAGTAACCTACTGTTTGTCAAATTGATAAACAGCTTTAGTTCATAGCGAATAATCTTCTTTTGCTAGTAATTTGGCATGAGCTGTTAGATAATTAGGTTGCTGATTGTTTACAATTCAACATTTTCATTTATATCTTTTGAAATTGCTTTACCCCTGTTTTGTGGTTGTTTGGTTTTTAATAATGTTTATTCTGATATATACAAATTTTCTATTATGTAAGTCGTTACTTCTTGTTGTTGAATTGGTTCTTAGTTTTGCAAAACTTCTAGAACATATTGTAATAGCTATTCTATTTTCCATTTTGAAGTTACCTTGATAATTTTGAGATTATAGCTAGGTTCTTGCACTTTTGAATTGCTATCATGTTGTGGTGTCCCTTTTTTGTTCAATAACATTGTGTTGGATTTATTCCTTTTTTTTTTTATTGCTTCTGATGCGTAGCTGTATTTGAAAAATTGTGTTGCTTCATTCTACCGTAACATTGTGTTTGGATAGAGAAAAAAGGGGAAAAAGAAAAGGGAGAGATTTAAAAGAATTAAGGATCTCTTGGTTAAATAACAAAAAGGGATGGGAGGGATTTGGAAGGAAAACATTGACAAATTTTACAAAGAATAAAATCTCTCCTAAAGTAGAAAGATTTGGAGGGAAAACACTAATTTCCTTCCTTTTATCTTTTCTTCCCTTCTAAACAAACAAGATGCACTCTTTTCTTTACCCTTTCCCTTCCCCTTCCCATCCCTCCCTTTCTTTTCATTTTTGATTTGCTATGTGTAAAGATGATAGATATTTAGATTTGTGCTCTCAAGGCATCTTTGCTGCCTTTTTAGTTACCTGGAAGTATTTAGTTTACTTCCAAAGTGCGACTAACACATCTTTACATGTGTTGCATCAGCTTCCCGAAGCAGTAGTGGCGATCGTTAGTAGTTATTTTTCTCGGAGGGGTTTGTATTTCTTTTTCAAATGTATTTCTAATGATTGCTTTGTGCTCATGTTGTGTGGCCTACAGATCTAGAGACTAAGTTGATTGACGAATCTTGTTTGTTATAGCTCTTTGGAGGAGGTAAGCTGCTAGACGAAGAGTCGCTCCGTTAGACAACTTGGGTTTTAGGCCCAAGTCGTAAGAAAGGTTTGGTGTTGATAGTAGGCAAGTATAAGGGATTTGGTTGATTGGTTTTCTTACAACATCATGTGCTTTGGGACTCCTAAAGTTGTTTTCCTTTCCAAGAGCGCTCAGCCAAACCCATGGAAATGTCTCTTAGAGGTCGTTTTTGTTTCTTTGTTTCATGATAGGTATTGGGGTCTGAGTAAAGTTGAGATTGAGAACATCTATATTTGTATCATATTAGTTCATCATGCTTTTTCATGGTAGGGATTGATCTTTTTTTCTCCTGTAGGATACAAATTAAGATCAGAAATGGGTAGAAACATGGAAGAAAGTTATTTTCAATTGCTTTACGTTGTAGTTTTGGTAGGTTGGTGCCTTGGCGGGTGCTTATTTGTTTTGCTTTTATTGGTGCAAAGAGAGCCATGCACAAGGGCTACGATGTAGATGTATTTGATCCCAAGCCACGATTATGATCAATACAAGACAATGTGCTTACAATGGTACTTAAATTGGTCTATTTTCGGTGTTAATTTTGCGTAACGACAATTGCAGCTGGGTTATGGCTTTTTTGTTTGAGCAACACTAGGAAGGGTGAGTGAGTTTAGTTTCTTTCCGAGCTTGGAAGATTTGGCTTAAGGTCAAATGTGGCTCATTTAGTCGTTTGCGTTTGATCTTGGTTCCAACGCAGGGCAAGTACATTTCCTCTTCATTTTAACGCTCAAAGTTTTGTCATATTTCTACATGTTTGAAATGTATTTTGATTTTGTAGAAGTAGAAATACATTGCATTATCAAAGTCTTGTATCTAAAATTTTCAAATGAATAATAGTCGTTTTAGATAAGCAAGTGAGTCGATGTTTCATGTGCACGACTCGTTTGTGTTTTTAGGCGAACAACTTAAACCATTAAAACACAAATCCCTAAAGTTGATTCTTACTATATCCAAAATTGTAAGAATTTGAACATTTGATTTGAAATGAGCAAATTGAATAGGAATATCTCTTGTCCTAATCAATTCACTCACACTAGGATAAAAAAATATCTAGTGATGTCGATAATTCACATAAAAATTACATTAAATAATATTTGATTACGATAATTGTCCACGTTGAGCTATAAGTAATCATTAAAAAATTCATTAGTAATCAAGCAATATTTACATCAATAAAAAACTCATTAACTTATTGTTATTTGCATCATAAGGTCTTCATCTCTGTTGTTTAAATGATGTTAATTGACATCAAATTAGAGCTGTTCTAATTACACCATCAATTATCAATAAACAATATAAAAAGTGAGATGGGAGGTAGAGGAATTAATTAATCAGAAATTTTTAAATAAAACAGTTTCATGGTGAGACTATTTCTATTGAGCGGACTCATACAATTAGTGTGTTAAAATGATCACATACAATTTTTAAGTGATCAATTAAGAAAATAAAACTAATTATATAGACTCATCTTATGGTGAAATGATCTCATATTAGCCGTTAAGTAAAAACCCATTTCCTCTTATGACCAGTTAGTTATAAAATTATCTTTGAACATCTAACAAGAGTGTCTTTTAATCATACAACTTGAAACACATTTTAAAAATATAGAAATAGCAATGAATGATCTTATGTCTGGTTTCATGAGAGACCATCTCTTTGAGAGACGTCTCTCATGTCCGGTTCTTTAATGCTTAATGTTTACTCTTAATTTACATTTTTCTAGTATGGGCTGAGCCAATTCATAGTCTAACATAGACTAATTTGCATAACGTTTATTATTATGCACCATATCTGAATCACTTATACATATCCTACGATGCACCCTTCACTCTCCACTCCACTTTCACGCTTACCAACCCATCTCTAGTGTAAAGTTAGTGCATGCACGAGCACTGTTTGCACTGAGTTCATATAAGACCAACTCTTATTCCGATACAAATAACGAAGAAATGAACCTATATTCTTAACTGGTACTCCAATAATCAAGGAGATTAATTACCAACATATGCCAAGAATGTGAACACCTAAAGAGAAACAAGAAGGAATAATGTTTTGAGAAGCTTGGTGAAGAACATCAATGAAAACAGTTTCATGACAAGGAATCCAAAGCTTGATTGGTGTAGGAGAATCATCAACATATTTATCTCTTGATAATTCTAATAAATCTACAAACAAAGGATGGTTCACTAACCCTATTTTTACTACAAATCTTTTCATATTGTCTCCAACATACACAACTGTATGACCCTTTGGAACATCTTTTGGGATGAACGGTTTTCGGGTTTTTCCTTTTTTGTTGGGTTTTTTATCCCAAAATCTCCATGGAAAACGACAACAACAAGAGTCGTTTTGATGCAAATGTTTTAGTAGAAGCAATTTTTTGCTTTGTTTTCTCCATTGCTTTATTGTAAACAACATATTAAACCTTGTTGGTATTTTGGTGTTTTTCATAGTTGAGGAAAATTAAAATAGAATTTGTATAAAAAAAAAATTGAATGAGATAATGAGAATTTTATAGAATGAGAACAAAGATGAAAGGATTAGGTTATTTATAGTAGGATTAGGTTCTAGAATATAAAAGCAAACAGCATATGGGATTTCTATCAGGTGGCTAGCTAGCAGTGTTACTCTTATGACTGACTACTTAGACCAATGTTTACCTTTTTCAATCACTACCTTCTTGTTACTATGCATGATTCTTTTCTTAATTATTATTTTCTCTTGTTTTAATCAAATTATTATTTGATAATGCACTGGATTTTATGGAAAATGGGAGATAACCACGTGGGACGAGTGAGTAAGAGAAAAAGTGATAATTTAACAGTAATGTACTGGTTTTAAAGTGGTCATTTACAGTCTTAAAATAACCAATTTTAAGTAATCACTTATTAAATTGGTCTTAAAGTGATCACTTGCGACCTTTAAGTAAGTTTTATGAAATTCACCCATATAATCCATCAATTTCTTTAATTGATTACTTAAAAATTATAAGTGATTATTTGAAAACCATAATAAGTGATCATTTATTTAAGATTTTAAGTATGCATTTTAAGACTGTAAAAAATTTAATCAAAAAGTTAAATAAAGCTTTGTTCGCTATTACTAGCAGTGAACAAGAGAAAACTTTTTTATTTTTAACTTTTTTTTCTCCTAATTTATCTCTATTTCCCGATTAAAGTGGAGGGATGATTGTTTTGTGATGTGTGTGATTAACTTTTGACTATGTTTAGGTGTGGCCCACTTTGTAATTTTTAGTAAATGATATAGAAATTCTTTTAGTTTATTCTTACAAATCATAAATAGTCAGCTTATGAAGACCAGCCGTCATTAGTTAAACATGTGATTTAATTTAAATCAATATAATAATGTATTAGTGTTCTTAAAATGATAAAAGAATTCCACCAAGTCATCAGTAAACAGTAATAGAATTAAGCACTACGGAGTAAGGAGTATGACTTCAGTCTTCATTAGTATTTAGTGGTTGGTATTCAATCTTATGTAATTTTTATTTCCAAATCCAGTTGGTTATTACTAACGGTAAGTAGCCGCACCCATGATCAAAATTGGTTTACTTGGAATAATAATAATTATATCTTTGTGGAGCCCACCAAAAGCATTTGATTTTATGATTTTATCTACTTTTTGATGTTAAAATAGCTTTGTTACTTTCTAGTTTCTAGTATCAATCAAAATGGGCATACTAGAAAGGAATTCATTGAACAATTGAACTTTAATTTAATTTTTTATAACCTGAATATATTGAGTATGATCATGATGAGAATAATTATATTTGTAAACAGTCGTGAGTGTAGTAATTAGAATCAAATTTGGGTGTTTTACCATTGTTTTAAATTAATTTATTTTTAATTATTTTTAGTTGTGAAATTAACAATGTAGTAGCACGGAGAGAACATTGCATTTTGCATTGGGCATTTGCCCAAAGACAAGATGGTCTACATTCGGTGATGCAGTTTGGGCGCCCAAAAACAAGAAAGTTTTACGTCATACTTCATAATAATAAAAGAAGTAGATATCCACTCATTCTTTGTTGATTGAAAAGTTAGAATAATTAATTAAGAGTATTCCTTTCCGGTTTTCAAGTTTTTTCTAGAAATTGATAGTACAGTACAGCTTGCCCTACAGATAATTGGTCCTTATTATATAGATATTTTCATAAAAAAATATATAACAAACTCAGTAAGAACAAAAATAAAAATATAAAACTCAGAGGATTGACGAAGTAATGTAGTAGGAATAACAAAGAATCCAACCCTAATCTGACTCGATCCAAGAAAAATAATTCGATTCGAGTCCAAGGAAAAAGTTATCCGACTCTGACTTCAACTTTACGATCCGACTCCGAATTAGAGACGGACCAGAGTTGAACCTTATAAAAAATCCGACACTCCGACCCAATTCTGACCCTGAAGGAAATTTGACTTTTACTTTAATATTTTGTTTCCTTTAAAACTCTAGACGTGACTAATTCAAGCTCTCTCTCATACTAATTATAATTTTCGATTTTGAAAAACTACTTGGTATTTTTATTTAGATTAATCAATCAAAATACGACAAATCAGATCAAGAGAAATAAAATACGCTATGCGATAAAATTTTGTTAACTTGTAGTAGTAGGACTATTTTTCTTGTTAAACTTAAATTTAAAGTATATATTTTTTTTGTCAAATTGTATTTGAAATATATATTTTGTTAATTTTGTATGCTTTAAAATCATTAGTACAATATCACAACGATAAAGTTTGATAAAAAACCGACTCCGCATCTAACTCCGTTGGAAGCCCGAGAGTCCAAGTTGGGGCAAACTTAGAGTTTGCATAATCCGATTCCGAGTGAAGGTGAACTGAAAAAAAGTCAGACTATTATTCAACACAAAGTCGGAGTGTGTATAATCTAAGTCGAGTCCGACCCATCGCCATCCCTATAATGTAAACAAATGTTCAAGGGTCCTTTTATGGAAAAAAAAATAATAATAATAATGATTAATTTAAGCTTATATATTTTCACCCCTTTTTCAACAATTTTACTTCGTTGATTTTATTTATATATTTTCACCTTGTCAAAGAAATACATATGTAAACATATCGAAGCTGGAATCCAGGCCCCGGAAAAATGTAAGCCAAAAGCCAGTCCTTTAAATCGAGAATGAAATGAGCACCTATCACGAGTAGCCCAAATTTGAGAATCATAACAAGTGTTTCAAGAGCAAAAAAACAAAAACGTAAAGCAACTCACCTTGAGGCTTGAGTGTCAACAGTCTGTAAGAGAACAGTGTTCACTTGTGCATTAACTACACTATAAGAATGGTTACCATCTAAAATTACACCAAAAAGTTGAACATTTAAGTACAAGGCTCAAAATTCAAAGGACCTCGGTCCCAACAGGCTTTACAGGTTTAAATGACAAAATATGGCATCGGTCATATCATGCGGCTGGATCCCTGATGTCGAAGGTATTTACATAACCTCTCTTAGGCGATGAGTTGCTTGACTGAAGGACCTTTACAATGCTATATATGATTATCCTTTTCGCTGTCACGTTAAAAAGCTAAGCCTCTGGTGAAGAAAAAATTATCATCTCAACAATTAGAGATTACTTCCTGCCTATGTAGCTACTCAACAAATCTGCTTTCTAATAGAGATGAACACATCAGTTTAACCCGGCTAAAGAAGGGGGCATACTTTATCATTCATCTTGAGCCTGAAAGTCGTTGGCCTCTATTACATGTAGACTTCCGAACAGGAGGATCTTTGACAATTTCCGTCACGCGGTCCATCAGTGTTTTTGGAAACGGTTGTGAGCCACTCCTCTGACAGTTGTAGTGATCGGAAGGGGGTCACAACGACACCCACAATGTCACTCACAAGACAATCAACCAATAACTCTAACAAATCAACCCTATCAATTCACCAATATTAATCAACCAATAATACCAAATTGTGGACAGCAATATGACAGTAAAAATAATCAATAATAAGCGAGAAATAAATCACAATCAACACACACAAATTATACGTGGAAAACCCCTTCGATGTGAAGGATAAAAACCACGAGACCTTTTGAGGAGTCCACCCTTATTTCTCTTACTGATAATTGAGGGAAAAAGAACCCTAAATCAGTCTAAAAAGGTTCATACACCCACCAACAATAGCCAAGAACAATAAGAGATCAAAATAGAGTAAAAGGTGAAGAATAGCACCAAAAACGTCAGGTCTGTTCTGACAGCAATCCCGACCAAACTGGAGCTCCAAACGACGATCAAAACCAGTCAAAACGAAGCTCTAGATGTCAAGAACAAGCTCACCAAATTTCAGCAAAATCGGACCACGGGAACTCCTCCGATCGACCACTTGATCAAGCTGGTGCTGGCTGAAACGAAAATCACAAAACCCTCTTTTTTCCTTCCTTTTTGTTTTTGTGCCTTTTTCTGTTTTTTTTTTTTCTTTGCTGATTACATCAAGCCAAGTAAAAAATGACCCTTAAGCTTCTCTTAGAAGCCCCATAAATAGGTCCATAAATAAAAACCAAAAAAAAAAATATTACCCAAAGCAATACAAGTATTGAATAAATGGGCTGGACTCATAACACATCAGTGTTTTTGGAAACGGTTGTGAGCCATTCCATTGATGCTGATCATCCTGAATAACAATTTGCAGATTAACGCATATTTCAAAGAAAATGTTTACATAATTTGTCATCCACTTCACTTTCATAACACATTAACAGCAATTTGCAGAACATTCATATTCTACAAATAACATTTCTAATCGGTGTGTCATGCACAGAGCTTAGTTTTTCTTTAAGAAATCAAAGACCCGAATATAGTAAGAAATCGCACTAGAAAACAATTTTATCCAGCATTTGGTGCATTTAATCAACTATGTGAAGTAACAAATAGCCTTAATGAGAGAAAACAAACAGGATTTAAAAGTGCAATCCACACCGCTAATTAAAAAATGATCAAACCTTGTTTTCAAGAAAAGCAAGACATCTCCTCTCGCATCTAAAAGTTGTCTATAAGGTAAAGTCTATAAGATTTAAAAGTACAAACCTTGTTTTTAAAAGGGTAATGGTTCCCTCCAACTTATTACCGCTCATTTCTCACTCAACATTAATAATAATAGCACTAAACCATTACCCTTATATCTCTTTACGTAATCCCTTTCTGTTTCATTTGTCATACCAATCTTTTATGTAGCTCGGTATAGAACTTAGATTCGGAAATAAATTGAAGAGGACTGATCAAGTTAGCTATCGCTTTCCCTCTCCTTAATCCACCTTATGGTTTGCTTTAACATTTTAGTTGTGAAGCATTTTACTAGATCAATCCATTTTGGTGGGGTAAAATATCAAAGTAGTTTATTAACTTTCTAAGTTGTGACAACTTATCATTTCTCGTAGTCTATTGATCTGCTTTAAAGTTAACTTTTATCTTTTACCTTTCTGTGGCCTACGTTCTACACGTTGTATGATTGTTCTCTAGGCCTGAAATGAACAAGTGTAGTTTTAGTGAGCAGAAGACAACAAAACCGCCGCGTGTTTCCCTGGTTTCAAATAATCAGCCAGCTTATCAAGTTGCAAGTATGTCTGTAACCGTGTCATCTCGTGCCCTAAATGTTTTCATAGCCAGGCTACTAATTTTGATGTTTTCCTCTGGAGGAAAAAAGAAGACAAACATTAATTCAGTTCAACAGGTTGGTGTTCAAGACATCAATGTTCCTGTAATCGGTAAAGACAGATGATTTCCTTATAATTTTAGGATTGAGGCTTTGACATTGTTGTTGTGAACCTTCCCCAATATAATTTTGTTTCCTGAGTAGATTCAGTATACTACTTTTTCATATGATGAGGGGAGAATTTGTCATACGGAATAAATCAACTTGATATACACAGCTGTTTGGTTTTGCATACTGTGATAGCAAAGATTTAGTTGATGCCATCAAAAGCACCTTAAACAATGCATTTACCCTTGGAGGTCATGCATTCAAATAATGGGATAGATGGCCTAGTACCAAACTATTAGCTAATAATGAATTATTAATACCAATAATATTTCAATCAAGGAAAAGAACATAAAATGGTCAAGCAAGTATCCAATAAGCACAGCTCTTCTGTCAAAGACATGTTCTGGTACAATGGAGAATGAGTTTTGTTAGTCATATAAGAGAAACTCACATAGATAGCATTATGTCATGGTACTGCTCCCATTTACGCATATTAAAGCCATTGATTAGAAGTGAACGAAAGAAATTTAAAAATACAAGGAATGAACATTGAGAATCAGATAAAGATGCAGTCAAAATGACATTACTTATGTCAGAGATGTATAAATATATGTGATTGACATTACTTATGCACACGTCAAAATGACTGCAAGTCACAAGCATGAAATACAAACCTTTCCTGCCTTTGAAATCTGAATGTTTTTCTTCACAAGGTTGCGCCACTTATCCTGCGAAATCCATAAGTTGTCAATAAAGCACGTATAAAGAACATGTTGAAAAGATGCAAATGGAAACAGCTAGAACAAACACTACACTGATATCAGTAGCTGTACGACTTGAAGATGAGAAGAAGGCTCTCTTTACACTAGTCCATTGTCCTGTACCAAATTGTGACATACCATTAATCAATGCTGCCACTTCATCCAATGTCCAGGGCTTGGTGTTCTTCCTCCGGTCACTCCTTTTCATTGATTTTCTGATGTTGAAGCCAGAAGATACAGGTTCATATTCTTCATCTGAATCAAGTTCCTGCATACAGCGTGTCTTGTTACTAGAACCAAAAGTAGCAAGTCCAAAATTAGAACTGTAACAAGCTTGTAGGAGTCCCTAGTATATCAAGCTTCTAGTCCACATTAAATAAGGGAATTTAAAGCTGGATAATTGTGCTTCATATATCAAAAGAGATTGTGTGGAGATGGACAAATTAAATTAGGAACTGAAACTTCACAAAATTTTTTGATTAAGAAAACACAATATCGCAAGTTGTATAGCACTTCAAGGATCCCAAAAGGTCCAAAGGTTTACTGTTAGCATACGGAGCAAGTTGTTGATGTCCATCTGTTAATGCTCACATCCATGATCATTTCCATGCATTCATATGCTTAAGATGATAAATGTTGGAACAAGATAATAACCCAAAATTTTCTAAACAGCTGAACTAACTTCAACTGCAAACACTGGGCAATTTAAGAACCTTTTGAATTACTTAATGTAAAAAATTTAATGAATTCGAGTAAAGGTAGGAACATAAGAAAATTAAGATATTGAATAAAATCCATATACACCAAATTGCTTGCCAGAGCCTTTGATGCTTTAATTTCCAATGCTTTCCTTCCGTACTTCTTCTGATACCTAACTTCAAGATCTTTTTCCTTTGTCAAGCTAGTAGGACGTTTCTTTTCCCCATAAAGTCTTGACTTCAGCCACGGTGATCCATCAAGATACCTAAGTGGAGGTCTACTCGATCTCCTTTGTCTAGTATTTGCTATTTGGGTTTCAGCACAGCTGTCGGTTGATAAGTTATCTGTGCATTGACTTACTGAGCCAGCATCATCAAGAGTGCCAATGGAAGTGCATGGTGGTTTCACAGAGATGAGAGAACAATGACTTTCTTCTCTATTTTGACCAAAGGTGCAAGCATTCTCCAAAGAGCTTTGAGTATCACCAATTTTCAAAAAATCATCAATTTCTGTGAGCTTGTAAAATTCATCTTATCCTCCACTGGTCTCGTGCCAACATTTGCTCCTAGAGTCACCATGCATTTCATCAGCACTTGATTGTCTAAATTGATCAAACATTTAGGCTCTAGAATAGGTGATTCAGATACCCCTACTTCATTGCTAGTTCCTGGAGAGTGGATCTCAGATCTCAAATCACCTGAACTCAATTCATCACAGAATCTATAATCCAAATCAGGGACCTATTTTGCAAAATCAACATCTGGATTTACATAAAAACTGAGTTATCTCTCCCAGTCGTTCGAGTGCCAAAGTAAAAATATCAAGCACATATCAAACTGATATTCAGAAGCATGTGAGAAGCTGACTGCTACAGGTAAGTTAGTCATTTCATCTTCAAGCAGCATTCCATCAAAATCCTATACGAGTAAATTCATTATGCCACATAAACATAAACACAAGCTAATAATCCAATGGCGAAAAAACAGAGCCTCATGTGCCATGTTACCAAATACAGAGAATCAGAGTACTTATTTCCAAATATTCAGAAGTTCAAATTTTTTTATTTAAGTATGAGTTTCCATATAGCATCAGAAAAAATAGACTTCGAACTTGTCATGAGGCAAAGCTTGATTAAGCATCAATATGCATCATGTAAAGGGTCTCATAACAAACTTACATTGCTATAAAAAATGAGTGACAAAGAAGATATTAGTTTTATTTGTACATTCAAAGTTACAGTGGTAAATGATAATTTTCAGACTTACAAAAGGTCTGATTCTCTCACAATGACCTAAGCAACTCCTAATAACACTCATAATATTTCAATGCCTTTCTCTCTTTACTCTCCAACATTTATACCATTTTCCCTCTCATTCCCTGACTTTTTACCTTCGATTGCCTACCGCTATGCCTGCTTTGCAAGCCAATCTAAACAGAATTACTAGCCATCCCCAAAATTCTCCCAATTTGCCAGTTCATTACAAGGGTGCAAAACACAAACTACATGATTACCAAGCATAACAGTAAGATATAAAATATAAGAAGATTCAGAAGTAAGAGCAAAAATTGACCAATATAGATCACAAGCAAACAAAAGAGTACATCAAAAAGTGTAAGATAAGAGAAAAAAGAGAGAAAACAAGCATTGAATCGTATTCTGAAAAGATGGAAAGCACCTAAGCATCAACTCATAAAATAATTTAAAGTCCATACAAAGACAAAACAAAGACAAATTAACGTTAAAAGGGACCATCAGACACCAAGCAGTATTGTTATATACTTGATGAAAGAAAATTGTAAGCACATTGACATACAATGTGACAAGATTACTTTTACATTTACATGAGAAAGAAAACGAGGAAAGGGAGACATACACTGCATCTTATTTCGCCGTTCCCTTTTCCTGTCACATCAGAATTCAACCCACCTTCAGGAGCACATGAACCATGCAATTTAGAGTAGTGTACTATCACTATATAAGGTATATAGTGGAAAGACGAAAGTAGAGAAGAAACAGATGTAACTGAGAAACTGAGATACTACAATTACACAGGTTTTCGGTGCTTTATAACTGATAACTCTCAAGAAAATTAGTCTTGCTAGAATACATCAAGCCTAGGGAGCATTCTCAGAAACCAAAATTCATTCTCACATTCAGGTTTGCTTTACTCTCAAAGTATACAGGTACAGCAGAAACAGCAAACTAAACAGGAAGTGTTGTCAATACATGGTCAAGAAGGATTAAGCATCAATGCAGCATTCTGCGAATAAAATTCAAAGTCCTCCCCCCAAATAGAAAGCAATCTTGGGCTTTCTTCTTCAAAGGACATGCATAAGACTGGTTTTTCCACAAGATTATGAAACATAAAATCTCATTGCATGTTGACCATAAAGATTGAAGTTATGAATACAGAAATACAAGTATATAACAAATGCTGAAAGTGAATAGCATTAATTTGAAGCACAGGAACAATCATCTGTTAAATCCACAGAAAGGGGCCATATTATTACATTTATGGACACAAGGATTTTCATCTTTTGTTACTTTACTCAAAATCTTAGATACTCAAAAGATGAAAAACAAGAATAAGCTATCTCATTACCATTTTTAATAATGAGCTCATAATGAAATACTGAAGAAATATCATCAATTCTGAATGTTTTATCAAAGTTTGCATCAACATATAAAGCAGGGGAATCATCTTCTTTAGGTTGAGTCCATTTATGTCTAAAACCTCCATAAGGAAAATCAGCAATGCACCGTTCTCCTTCCTTAACCTGAGAGAAAGGAAGGGGTGAAAAGGGTTACAAAACAAACACTAAATCTCAGATAATAGTGGAAGAAGTAAAATTAAGAATACTCTTTCATGTCTTTTTATACTTGTTTTGTTTTCACAATTATAGCAAATTTGAGACTGCCTCAACGCCTTGAATAGAAATGTTCATTGGGGCATCAGATCAGTTTCAGGTTAGGTGTTTCAGGTGTGGTCAAATCAAGTCTTGAGTCCACATCCGTTTTTACGTCATTGTAAATCCATTTTTGAATTCGGGTCAAAGCCGACTTCCATTATACAAGGTCGGGTAAAGGTCAGATCGAGGCTGTTTAAAACAGTTCTAACCTTAAAACATTCTACTGCTTTAATAGCCAAAGTAAACATTTGAATTAATCGAAAAGTCAAAAGGCACAACATAACGAGAAATTCAGAAATCAAAAATAAGTTGTGCTTTAACAGGACCGATATTGCTTTGTCTTAAAGCTTTCTCACAGCTTTACAAATAGCCCATGTGAACATACAAATTATCACGTGATATAATTGACACCAAAAATTATTCTTGGGTTCTCTTATTTTGGTTGGTATTTAACAAACTTGAAACATAATTCTAAAATACAACTTCTTTCCATCCCTGATTCTTAAACTCCAATAGTATTTTGCAATTTACATCCACGGTTTTGCTCCATTTACAATGATTTCAAGATAGAAATTGCATTTTCAAAGTTAAAGCTCTTCATACAAGAGATTACAAACAGAATATCACTATATACAAATTCAAATTGCCTTTTTTGACCAAGTAAAAGCTCGCCTTCCTAAGAATATGTAATAATAAAAACACAGGTAATTACAAAGATATCATTCTGCAATCACGTTGAAGTAGACTTCAATTTGCATAATTCTTCCCGATCGCTTTCTAGGTATCTTCATCAATTTCATTTCCTATTACCAGCAATAAGTAGCACAAGAAGTTCCAGCATAGTTTGTGTTGCATTCAACATGAAGAAAGTTCTGGACTATGTTAGTTGGACTCGGTTACTAATGTTGGATACTGGTAAGTGTCTAAGTGTTGGATACGTCTAAACTCTAAACAATCAATTTTACACCTAAAATGAAGTGTCTAAGTGTCATACCAATGTCCGAGTATCGAAGATCAAACATGGTTACGTGAAGCAAAATGAAGAGTCTGAGTAACATGAGTTCCGGACAACTACATTTCTCATCCTCAAGCACACTGGTCCCACGTCTAGAAACTCCCAGATACGATAACCTTATATGCTATGAAGTTTTCAGGTCCTAGCATGGAGTAAAAATGAGCTTGTTCCTTTACATAACAACCACTTATTACATATTTTGAGTTTACCGAACAGCAAAACCCCATTACGTATTGTATGATTTAAAATTATGAAGTAACAACCATTATAAGTTGTTGTTTTAACATATCTCCCAGTATATTCTTTATTATGATATGTATTAGGTTCTAAAAAGTTTATTATAAGCTTTAATTAAGATATTTGTTATAGAGAACTTGAATTATTATGATAAAAGGAACATTTTTAAGTTGACGCATCACATTTTGATAGCTAGGAAACAATTCATAACACCCAAAGGTGCTGCGGCTATCCCGATCATTACCACAATCTTTCCCTTATGGTTCCAAGTATCACTCGCTAACATGATTAAATAACACATAATTTTTAAATATGACATGGCTCAATTACAAAAAAATGCAATTGAACTATGTAACAGTTGTGCAAATGAATTATGCATGTACGCTTCCACACAATCTTTAGTGGTCATGCAATAATTTTACTTTGGATTTTGGAAGGCTACTACTGTCAATTCTACCTCTGTTCGTTTTTTTATAAATCTTTTTTCCCTTTATCATCCATATTTTTTGTTTTTCCCCTTCACAATCTTTTCAATTTTTTACTTTCTACATTCTCACCTTATTTATCATTTTTGGTCTCCTTCTCTCCGTTCAATACCCATCTCATATGCATGTAATGTCATACGTGCATCACCAACATCAGATTTTGTTGCCATAGTAATATGGAGTATTAAATAAGAGTGGAGGTAGTAATACTGTCAACAAGGAAACACCAGGTTCATTTCTTGTCAGTTTCATATTATTCATAATGTATTTTGTAAACATGAAATAATAGTTCTCAACGCGTGTATATTAGATTAGACCACCATCATATTAGTCTAAAAGCACGGGCAAGGAAAAAATAGTCGTCAAAATGATCAGACAACTAAAAACTTGAAGTTTCAGACAGCATAGATTAAGTCAAATCTGCAGTATTCTCCAAGTACAAAACTAGCTCTTAAAATCAGCAAATTGGCAAGTACAAAGCAAGCATAACAAAATGGCTAGTAAAATCCAAGCAACACAGGTTATTTGAAGACATAGAAATTAGTCACTGAACTTAAAATTCTCTTACAGGGAACTATTTGAACCACGTTGAGCATAAATGCAAGAATAAAAACACAAACATTATTTTTTGAAATGATAAACAATTGCAATTGTATTCATGCAATCAATTGACACCGACTTGAACTGTTTCACTTGATTAGTTGATAATATCAAGCAAATTTAGCGCACATTTTTCAGACATAAGATGGCTAAGAATATAGAATTAGTTATCAATCACTATATACCAGCACCAAAAACAGCGAAATTTTATGCATGAAAATTTAAAATCACAACTGAAAATTAATAAAATTACAAGATGATGCAACGTTTCAACTTTCAAGCAATTAATCGCAGCACAACTAAAAAATAGAAAAACTTAAATTTAATACAAAAGTAAGAAATCATGGAATTGCGGAAGTGAAATTGCACAAGTAATTGAAGTTCGTTGTACAAACAGAAGTAGAATAAGAGAGCGAAAGTAAAACCAAGAAAGGAAGCATGGTAAACCTCATTCATGGCGGTGAGCAGCAAGATTGAGAGAGGAACCCAGTAATTAAGTAGTCTGAGACTCAGAGGAAGAAGAGAGAGAAAGAGGAGGCAATAAAAAATGGCGCATAAATGGAAAGCGAGGAACGTCGCAACCGAATAAGGCTCCACCGCCTCACACAGTCACACTTGATAGCATAGCAGATTGCTGTCTTTCGGAATTCAGATTTTAAGAATCTTTTTACCATCGGATAGACGAAAATGTACTGTTTATTTTAGCTGAAATAGGATTTAATTTTAAAGGTTAAATATGCTTTTCTAAAATGACAAATATTGTAGTATGAACAAATAAATTAAAATTGTCTATGTTATAGCAAGGATAAATATTTATAGATGGAGTAGATATACATTAGAAATGATTTAACAATATCTCACATGCTAAAGTTTAAGTTTCTAGATGAAGATAGGTGAGTCGAACAAGAAAGTGTCTATGTATTTATACTTGTTTTGAGTTAATGCAACATGTTTATTACAAAAAAATATATTCATGCCTATGCATTTTTTAGATCATTTATATATATATATATATATATATATATATATATATATATATATATAAATAATCAAGAATTGATACATTAAAACTATATATTAAAACATAATTATATTTTTTCCTTAAACCCTATTCAATAAACAAGGTTAAAATACAGATTCTGAATGGTATAAAAGTCAAAAGTCAAACGGTTGCAAGTATAAAAACTTAGAAAATATTATGTTAGATTTTTTTTCTTGATTGTATTCTAATTTTTTTTTTGTTAGATTTTAGCTAATTTATATTTGTAAAGATCTATGAATTATACTATACTAGTGTAGAAGAATTATATAATACGGCTCCTACACTATTATTATCTAATTGATTTTCGAACAGTATTCATCAATTACTTTTAATATGTGTTTTGTTCTTGATTTATAAATTAAATATAGTCAAATGTAATCTTTTTTTATTCATCTTAATATATATTTTATTAAATAAAACTTTTATAATTTTTACTAAAATACAATTAAAAACATTTAAGATTGAAATAATACATTAATAATTGATGAATAGTGAAGTATTTATAATCAAATGAATCGACATCTTGTCCATTGGATTTAGCGCGGACCCATGACGTCATGACCCCTTGACCAATCACTTGAATCGAAGCATACGTGTCTGTTTAATATCTAAGATTTTATCATACTTGTGTAGTTGTGTTGCTTGTGAATTGCTAATACAATAAATTAGTTAATTGAATTAATGATAAATTAATGAAGCTTTTAAATTGAAAACATGAAAAAGACAACTCAATAAATAATAATAGAAATACTTTATTAAAAGACAAACCATATTCATAACTATTTATAACTACAATTGAAAACACAAGTTGAAGTTTATATATATTATTTTTTTTTTTATCCATTTCATTCAACTAATTTTAAAAACACTTACAAATTTTAATCAAGTAGAACAAACTATAAAAAAGTATATATTGTATAAGTAATTAGCTACAATAAGATAACCTTGAAACATAAAATGTATAGTCACATAATACTTCTATGTTTTTTTAAATTTACCAAATTTAATAATTTTATGTGAAATTTTTTTATTTAACAAGGAAAACTCTAAATAACAGAGAAATTGATGTTCAACGATTCATTAGTTGATGGTAAAAATCAATTCTATCTTGTTTATCATGAGGAAGCTTGAAGGTAGTTTGGTCTTCATTGTGAAGCCAACCAAACTTTTCCATGAAAGGACTAACCAATGTTGTAGGAGGGTAATCTTGAATACAATCCTCCCATACATTATCATCATCCCCATTTAAGTCCCTCATCACCTCCCACAAACAACTATTACACTTAAATCCTGACCCAAAAGCAAGCATTAAAACCCTATCTCCTCTCTTAAGCCTCTTTTTAGCTTCCATATAGGCTAATTCATACCATAAACTACAAGCTGACGTGTTCCCAAACCGGTGGAGGGTCATCCTTGCCGGTTCAAGATCATACTCATCTAACTTAAGATTTTCACCTATACCATTAATAACAGCTTTACCACCAGTATGTAAACAAAAATGATCGACTCCAGTTTTAAAATTAATAAACGGTTTAGATTTATTACTCTTTTCACCTATATAAAATCTCCTTATCATAACAGCAACCACAAACTGAGCTAATTCCCTTATCGGT
Source organism: Amaranthus tricolor (assembly GCF_026212465.1). NCBI lineage: Eukaryota > Viridiplantae > Streptophyta > Magnoliopsida > Caryophyllales > Amaranthaceae > Amaranthus > Amaranthus tricolor. The sequence continues at coordinate 28,628,959 of NC_080051.1, read as the reverse complement.
AAAATCTTAGGAGCTAATTCTTTAAGATTATCAACCAAACATCGGGTCGCGGCTTTAGGAATATTTTTACTTAGGTAAAACCCTAATCTACCAAGAGAATCCTCAACTTGCATACCACTTTCATATGAATCATCCTTAGCCCCATGATGTGTTCTTACCAAACATTTGAGTTTGAACATAGCCTTCTTCCTTAAAGACCATTTATTAGTCAATAAAACAGCACACCCACCAGATCTAAACAAAGAATTGGTTAAAATCATGGATTTATCATTACCTGTATACCAATTTGGGGCTAAAGATTCAGATGTCACAACTAAAGCATATCGACGCTTTTCATTTCTAAAAATGTTTTGAACTACATTTATAGAAATCATACTAGCACTACAACCCATCCCACTAAGGTTATACACCTTAATATCATCCCTCATCTTATAATGATTCACAATTCTTGACGCTAATGAAGGGGACGGTGAAAATAGTGACACATTCACGACTAAAACGTCGATATCTTGCGGAGAAATGTCGGATTTAGCGAGCAGATTTTCGACGCATTTATCTCGGAAAAACTCGTCCATTTCGTCTAAACCGTCTTGAAGCGTCGGATTTTCTTCACGACCCATGAGAATACTTCTTGGAGCGTACGTATCTTCCCCAATTCCAGATCCGACTACGGCTTTTAGAAGAAACTGAAATTCTTTAAGACCCAGATGCTGATTTCTCATCAAAATTTCCCCAGAAAATTCAATGCTAACTTTACGATCATCAGTGGGTTTGAAGCATTCATACCCAAGAATGTAGCAATCTTGGTGTCTTTTTATATAAACCCATTTTAGGAATTCGAAAAGGAAATAAAGGGTAGGAAAGAAAATTACTAAAATGAATAAAATCCCCATTTTTAAATTTTTTTTTTTTTTTGTTGTTGTTGTGGGATTGGGTTTTATTACTTGTCTAAATTAGCAAGATCATGAAGTTTATATATATATACATATATATATTTATGTGAAGATTAGAAAAGTTTGATAAGTAATAAATGTGGTAAGAAAAGCCAACTTCTAACAACTAAATATTATGTGATTGGAGGAGGTTTTAGCTTATAAGGTTGGACATGTGAGTATTGGAAGAAGAAGCTATCAAGCCAGACTGTTTTCCATTGGGTGCCATGGGTGGAGTTTGTTTGGGTTTGGGACCATATTGCATTGATGAGAAAAAAGGTCGTTTCAGAAGGGACGGGTTGGGGAGATGGGATTGACATTTTAGTGTTCACGAGAAATGCTTAAGGTTGGAACTTTCTAAAACTAAAAGAATGACATGGTAGAAGTTTCTTATTAGTTTATTGAGCAGCAGAGCTCATACCTTCGTTACCGTATTGCGACTGTATTGTAAAGATTTTTGTGCTTAATGCAATTGAAATATAAGTCGTTTTGATTGTGAAATTATATGTATTGACCGTGATACTTGTTTCTCGATCATTACCGCAATTGTAACTAAAATTGTATTTTTTCACCTTGGTGGAGATATTAGTAGGCAAAGTCTGACTACGGTGAGTCGGTGACCCTCCGTTAAAATTTGTGAAAATATAATATGTATAATGTATTTAACTTATAAATAATTTTGGTTTAAGTTTGAATCACAATACTCATTGTTTTTACTCTCTACTTACAAAATTGTTTAGAACACTTAAACTCCTTGCAAGTTTTGATCCCCTTACCTTTTTTTATGTTGATACAATAAATTTCGAACCCAATCAACTAAAGTCTAGACTTTTTATTCAAATCTTTTATCTGGTTAGTAGTAACAATATAAATACACTTATGAATATATATTGTCGGTTAGAGGTAATACTGAGTTGAAAACTAAATACATATAAATTGAATTGAATTGACTAAATGTAGTTGAAATAAATTAAACTTAATGAAAATTAACTGATATAAATAAAGAAATGAATACATAATTAAATATAAGAGTAAAAAAAAAGCTAAATTAAACCGAAAGCTCAAAAGGAATAGAGTTGAAATGAAAAATTAAATATTAACTTATTTAGTCTAATTAGAATGATATTTTCCCTTGATCAAAAAATCCACCACATAAATTAAGATCATTGGTGACATAATTTTTTTAATAGCCAATAACAATGACAAAAGTCCATTGTTTACAATGTCCTAATACCTTTATCTTTACTTCAAGCACTTAATATTAACAACCACCAAGTCAATGATACACCAATATAGAAAAGCAAAGATTTCAAAATCATTAATTTGTTCAAAAGTAAACACGGTCCAAATTACTCTTTCAATCAATCAAATATGGGTCATTAAAGTTAGAGGAGAAAAACAACTAATAGGCATTTAGTTTAAATTAAATAAAAATATAAAAAACAACGTAAAATGATCGATATAAACTCCATAGCGATTATTCTATGACTGTTTTGTTGGTCGAAGCTCAAGCGTTTATTTGCAATGTCTATCTTTATTTTGAACCAATTCATTTTTTTTTTTTGAATTTTATATATTATAATTTAATATTAACAAATTTTAATTTAAATAGTTCAAATTTTATGATAAAGTTCATATAGTCAACTAAAAGGTAAAATTTATTACATGAGGATTAAATATATGGGCAAAATGCAGTGATCTATTGTACACGAATGTAAGTTACTTTAATGTCAGTTCATCTGCACAGCATAGTGCATATCGATGATAAACACACAGCTACAAGGACACATACGTTTAACAACTTTCAGCGCATTTATCCTCACTCCAACCATTTAACATTTCTTTATTCATACTGTCTCATCAAAAAGTTTATATTCTCTTAATTAGTTGTGGATCGGGTTAAATTCGAGTCATATATTTCAGATTAATTTAAAATCGAATCTTACGTTCACATTATATTTTTACATAATCGTAAATTCATATTGCAATTGGTTCAAAGTCGAATTCAATTAAAAGACGGTGAATGTCAAATTGTCAAATTTATTTTGAATATTTCTATTTATAATTTATATTAATTGGACTATTTAACTCATATCTTGACGGTACATAAAACTGTCTTACATTCTTGTATCCACTTATTATTAACAAGTTGGCAACCATCAACCCGGGCCTATTCAATTTATTTTGTTTAGAGTTGAATGTCTGGAGTATGTTTTGTCCTGGGTCCGGTGTTGACTATCTTCATAGAGTAAACTAGCAAGCATACAAAATCAATGCAAAGTTTTTGTGGGTGACCGTTTTTGTAAAAGACTATTTTTAATTGGGTTGACTTATTATATATTTTTTAAAATATTATAAGTAAGTATTAAGAATAATTTAAGTTGACATATAAGATATTGAAAGTAGCCATTAAGAATACATTAAGTAGGCATAAAAAATACGATAAGTAAATATTAATCTGATGGGCTAAACGTAAGATACATCTCTCAAATAGACGGGCTTTCAAGAGACTAGCTGCAAAATCAATATGTACGTGGAAAAAAATCCCTATTTGTCAATAAAAAATTTCCCATTTGGATTCAAGACATATCTTTAGTTTCGAAATAAAATAAATTAAATACTTTGATTATGATAAACTTAACCTATTATAATTGAGTTAAATTTTTTATTTTTTTATTTGTTTGGCGTAGGATAGTGTAGGGAAAGGAATCTCTATAAGCCCAAGTCAAGGAGAGAGGAAATTGAATCCTTCACATAGGTCGTAAAAAATAATTTTCAGTTAAAAATCCTCAACTATTAGACTAATATATGATATTTGATTGAATTTATTTAATGAGCTAGTTTATTTTTGTCAATTTATGTTTTTTTATATTTACATACTATTGATTTTAACTCGATCAAATGCGTTATTATTTCTCCTTAATTGAATTATTATTGTACAACACTATTGTAGGAGACTAATCTAATGAAAGAAATTCACGCATTATATTTTTAATGAAGATTTTATTATATTTTATCCATTAAACTTGACAATTTGTTAAGACTTGAGAGAAAGAATAACACAACCATCTTCAAATATTAGAGTAGGCTGTGAAATTAGTTACATGAACCTAAACATTATTTCTAATGATCGACATGTAAATTTTTTTTTATTCGATTTGATTTTTAACCATCTCAATCTGTATATCAACATTCTTTATATTTATTTTCACTTCTATCCTACACATTTTGCACAACATTAAAGAAATTATTTATAAATTTTTAAATATAAAATAGCTTATATTATATTGATGCTATAAAAGTGAGTTTCATCTGAATAGAGTAAAATGACTCGCATCTAAGTAGAGTTAAGTGACTGTGGATGTGGACCAACCATAGGTTAAATCACAAGATATCTTGCTTTTAATAAAAATTGCCATTAAAAGTTGACATTGTGTTTTGGTCTAGACTGAGGCCTTAATTGCTATCAAAATCAGCAGCACAAATTCAAGAAGAGTAGTTGTGGAAGTGGTTTAGCCTTAATTGCCCAATTGCCAACCAAACCCTATAATCATACATAGTTCACCACATCTTGACTCATTTTATATGCAAGTTGACAACTGCTACCTTAGAACCTAGATTCACAAAATTTCATTGATTACATACGTTTTTGCTAGATGTGAGAGCTTTTAGATTAAATAAGCAAATTTAACCAAAAGAGTAGTATTCACTTTAATGAAGAGTTAATGTCTAATTTTCTTTTTTACACACTATTTATTTTTTACTTTTAATTTGTATATAATTTTTCATTTATGATTTCAAACATAGTCAACTGGAATCATGTTTTATCAGTCTTAATGTAAAAATTATTAATATCAATTTTTTATAATTTTTTATTATGTACAACAAGATATAATTCAAGATAATGCACTACTCATTCATCACCCTTAATTTGTGATTAATTTTTAATCTATAAGTCAAAACTTATTGAAGTTAAATCTTGTTTGATTCATCTTAATGCAAAGATTATTAATATTAGATATTTATAATTTTTTATTATACATAATTAAAAATATTAAAAAATAAGTTAATATATTAGAGTACGTAAAAAAATTAAAAGCTACGATCATATGACAAGACTAGACTTGTCCACTTGGAACATTGAAGATACATCTTCAACGGTTGGGAATTTACTTGCTTCTAAAGCTTTTGTGAAGAGTTCTCTTGCGTGAGGTTGACGATTTGTTGGATAGTCGTGAGGATGAGGATCACCACGACCATAAATGAGTCTTCCTCATACAAGAAAAAATAATTGTTTTAAAAGACTTTCATAGTAGATTTGTTGGAAATGATAGATTGTGTAACATTATGAGACTCTGAATTATCAATATAAGTATTTGAGAGATTATATAATATAATATTATAGTCATTATGATAAAAATGATAGAAGATTATATATTCGAAATTTTTTTAATTTTTATTTTAGTTTACAAGTTTAAGAAAATGTTAATAAAGATAATATGAGTGACATTTAAGTGATGACAAAGCTGCTACTAGGTAAAATGGATGAAAAAGTCAAACTAAGTTGTATTATAGCCTTATACGAGTGAGAATTAAAAGGTTACAACATACTCCAATTAAAGAGGCCAAAATCTACATATAGGAAAGAAAATTTAAAACCTATTAAAATTAAACATTTAAACTTAACAAAAAATATTATTTGATTATTTAACATTTTTTCTTATTTTCCTACAAAAAAATCTCTTATTAAGTTATTGGGAATAATTTTTTTTACAAAAATATGAATGTATAAGCTAAAAAAAATAATTAGAAAATAGATGATGCTAACTACTACAAGTCTACAAGTCATGCATTTGTTAGTCGGTTGTGACTTGTGATGGGTTGTTGGTATTTAACACTTCTATGATATGACTAGAGGTGTTTAATGGGTCGGGCTTCTATTTTTAGCCCTTATCTAGCCCGTTTTTAGAAGAGCTTTGTAAGAGTTGGGTAAAAAATAGGCCGGGTCAAAAACGAGTTATACCATATTTAAAATGAAGCGGGTTATAAAACGGCTCAATAAGGGCCGAAAACGAGCCTTTGTAAATAGCATAATTAATGTATAATTTACATATTATAAATGACATTGTCAATAAAATTAATATTTTTTCAATTTAATTATAAATGATAATTTAATTGTTATAAATTGATAAATGACGATTACAATAATTTATAGTAGTAAAAATAGGCCGGGTTGGGCTTTGAAACCCGTCCCATTTAAAGCCCATATTAATTTTAAAGGACCCTTATCCAGATCGGTCCAATTTTACTTAAATCCGATCTGACCCTTATCCAGTCCATCAAAGATATGACACGCACCTCCTTTGAATTGAAATACTTCTACGAGACTACAAGTGGCCACTGGCCAGTGGGGAGCTGCTTTGGTACATAAATCTCTAGGAAACTAAAAGTAAAAGATGTTTTAGAATTACAATCACTATTATTATTTCCTTTATACTTCCTTTATTTTCTATATTCTTTCCTGTTTAAAATATTTTATTTTAAAAGAAGAAATTTGATTAAGATTTTTAAGATATATATAGATGATAAAATATATTTATATAGGACCACATTAGATTTATTTTAATGTATACTTCTTTACTATATATTTTTTATAACTTTTTATGATGTGTATTTAGAGATATTAAGCTCAAAATTTACTTTAAAATATATGTAAAAGTAAACAAGAAAAACAAAAAAGAACATAGAGTATTTTATACTTATATTGTATGGAAAGCCAATATAAGAATGTTACGATTTCAAATCTCATTCATCTATATTTATGATTTTATTTTTACTTATGCTTCTTTTAATCGTTTATTTATTATTTATAAATTTTGTTGTATTCATTAATTTTTTATTCTAACAACTTCCCACTAGCCACCCCTTATATTAGAAGGCCCTATGTTTTTTGAGTCTCTTTAGCGGAGATATATGTATGAACCGTTTATTTTCTATCCCAGACCCTCTCTATATGCAAGCTTTTTAAGATATAATAGTATGGTAAAATACTAAAATATGCTATACCTAGATATAGAAAATTTTTATAATGCATTTGCAGTTAGGGTTGCACACGGTCCGGTCTGGTCTGGTTTGACAGAAAAATCAGACCAGACCAGAAATTCCGGTCTGGAAAATTTTCAGACCAGACCAGACCAGAACGGTCTGGTCTGGTCTACGGTTTTTTTTTTTTGTATTTTTTTAATTGAGTGAGAATCTAAAATAAACGATAATCTGTAAACAAAATACATCATCAAATCCGAAACATCACAAATTAAGGCCATTCACCCAAAACTTAAGGTATGTCTGATCATGAAAACTGGGTAAATTCTTGTTCTTTATAACTTGATTCCTAATTTTTCTTTAATGGTAGAATTGATTATCATTTTCCAGATTTCTGGTATCAATATTCAGATTTCTGGTAGAATTGATCTCTCATTCCACTTTTCATCTGATGAACATAATGGCTCCCAATAATGCGCTACCTGATCTTGTAATGAAGATTCAGGCTTGATGATATCCTCTTTTAATTTGTATGTGATTGGAGGAGGAGCGTCGAAGCCTCGAAGAAGCACAGAAGCACTGTCGACTGTCGATGGGTTGAAGGCTTGAAGCTCAAAGAGTTGAAGCCTCGAAGGAGGCGAGGAATTAGAGAGGAGGCGAGGAATGAGAGAGGAGGCGAGGAAGAGAGGAGAATGTCACGATTTTGGAAATGGAGATGGAGGCAGCCAGCAGGAGTTCACGAGTAGTTGCCCTAATCCCCTAAAATTTGATTTTATTACGGTTTTCCGGTCCGATTTGGTTTGAAAATTTAAAAACCGGGACCGGACCGTAAACCGTTTTTTTTAAAAAAAACCGGACCAAACCATTTAGACCGTAGACCAGACCAAATATTTAATTTACGGTTTAGACCAAACCGTGTTCAGCCCTATTTACAGTTCTATCTCAAAAGATTCTCATACAGTCATAATATATATACATATAAGATGACAAGAAGCTAAGACCACCTACATAAATGTTTGATTGAGTTTGAGTTCATACATTAACACGTTATACATTATTTATTTATTTCTCTTAGTTTGTTAAATTTATATGGTTTTAGAAAATCATTTTTAAGTTGATTAGTGAAAAATAAAACTATAACTTTTAATAATGTGTGTAAATTTTGAGAAAATGAGGATGAATATCCACAAATAAAAATATAACAAAATCAATCAAAATAAAGAAAAAGACAAATGAACGACAATACATATTAAATACTTATGCAAGTGAGTCAACCTTCAAATCAGAGGTCCCTAGAAAGTCTACGCAATCAATGAAATGTATTCATAGAGATAAATTATTAACAATGATACATAACATTAGAATCTAGTCTCACATCATTAAATTGGCAAGATTTGTACATCAAATCTATATCTAATCAATAACTAATCCCAGGTCAAAAGCTAAGATATCATCCAATAGTACGTTTATAATTGCTTGGATAAAAATGAGTCATTAGATTTCGAATAAGCCAACTACTTCCGTTTCATAGAATTTGCGAAAATTTGAAAAAAAATAAATTTATTATCAAAAAAAATTTAAAATAAGCTTTAGAAAATTTTAATCTTCAAAACAAGTAAATGAGGATCTTCATTCCAAACTAAAGTCAGGTATGTTCATTGTTATAACAGCTGGTGAACGAACATGTTTTAACTTTTTTCGTCCCTTCTAACGCTATGACATTGCCTTCATTTTATTCGTTATTAGTAATAACGATCACAGAATTTTGACTTTTTTTGACCAGTTTCTTTGTTTGCTATTAGTAACAACGAATATACCTAATCTTAGACTCATATACAAAAATGCTTATTTTAGGAATTAAAATTTCCCAAGTCTTATTTTAGGAATTTTTTTTATAGTAAGCTTATTTTATCTATCTTTCTAGAATTTAAAACATATGTTTAAAAAGTTTGAACATAGGAAACCTAAATGTATATAGACAATGTCCCTATCGATATAAGTTTAAGGAAAGTCAAGCCCTCAAATTAGACTAAATGGTAGCCAATCAATTAAGAAATTTTCATCAAAATAGCCCTCAAAATTATTATTTAGCTTTCTAAAATATGCTTTAATAATCATTTAGTTTATGCTCCTATTAACTTTGATTCCACTCAAAATTATTCGAAATCCGCCATCTTCGGGACTATCATTACATAGCAATTAACTAAACTAAAACTCTAATGTTATTCATGAGATATTAATTTAACTTCTTTTTGAACAATTTTAAATTATTTGAAGAAGTGTTATAAATTGATAAGAAATATAAAAACTTGAAACTTAAAAAGATTTTAAAAAGAAAGAGATAAATTCCCAATTCCCAATTCCCCTTCAATGCTCTAAATTTATTTTTACAAATAAATTATTACTAAACTAATAAGAAAAAAAACGTCAACTATAAATAACTCCATAAAAAGGACACTAAAGAACATTACCAACAATCAAATTCAAGTGTGCAAACAAATAGAAGAAAACAAACAAATTGGTTCAGAAGTAACCAAATCATTTCAGATACTTCCCCAATTGAAAACCATTTTAAGGATATGTTTTTATAATATTGCTACTTAAATTTAGACCTAATAATTTTTCACTTGATCTGAACTCTAAAATATTAGGTCATTTCCCAAAAATTTTAACGCAACCTAAAAATTCAACACGTAAATGATTGCATCAAATCCAATCGCAACACAAACCCGTATTATTTTAATTTGTTTTCTTAATTTTGTCAACTTTATTAATTTCACATCATCATTTTTAGTAGGAATCATTATATTTTAAGTTAATATTTCTTTATTAAAGCCTTAAAATCAATATATTAGTCCATTTTAATACAAAATAATTTCTATAAAAAAAAAAAACTGAATATTGTAAATAAGTTTAATGAAAGGAAAAAAAATAAGAAAAATCTGTCCAGAAAACAATTTTGGCAAATGTACTTATATTTGTATTTCTATTTCATTACAATTACACAAGTCTCGAAGCTGCAAGTTTCCCTAATCATACGCTAAAATCTTAAACCACCTAATCCTACAATTTGTACCCAAACCTAATTCATCAATTTAATAAAGGTGGATCCAAAATTTTCATCAACTTTCCTCCTTTTTTCTCTTCACATTTCAATACAGTTTCGAACCAAGCCTTGAAGCGGTTCAGGGTCAGCTATTTAACTGTACCGAACCATCAATTTACCGCTTATGATGTAACTGGCTTAGCTACAGATAATCATACCGATAATGAATTAGCGGTTAACCACCAACTAAAATATGCCTTGTTACAAGAACCACATACAAAACTCACATGGTTAACCATGACCCCCAACAAGATCGCCAAAACGGGAGCAGTGATTTACAGGATTTGGTGAATCGACCCCAAAACTACCCCAGTCACAAGCGATGTGTACAATTCTCATCGTTAACCTCTTGGTGAGAGTAAATAAATGTTAAGTTTAACCCCCAAAAACCCACTAAAGAGAAGAGGAAATAATAACTAAATGTGCACATGCAACTACGATTCTCATAAGGCTGATGTGCGATCAATTCTCGATTCTTCCTAAATTTCATACATAAAAGTCGGCGCACAAATTTTGTATCTTCACCTTTCACCATCAGTTTTTTCACTAATTACATTTATCCCATTTTTCCTACAGAAAATAACATTAATGGCCTACAACATGCATGGATTATAATAAGAGATACCTCACAGAAATTCCCAGCCTAAGGTCATCCACAGCTTCACTGATGTGCTTTAGAACCAGCATTATCTATCAAGCCTCGTATCTTCACATCATAGTAAACTTCTTCCACTCTTTTCAAGTCATACTTCATACCTGCGATGAGGCGGACTATGCTTAGACACTTTTAAGGTCAACTAAATAATATAATAAAACTGGGTTGCACTAGCAACTTGCATATAAAATGGTAATACACAATAGAAGCAGCTCAAAAAACAGATTAACACACCATCAAACTTTTTTCGTAAAAAGTCATTCTGAAGGTTTAGCGTTCGAAAGGCTGCATGAAGTCCAGTCAAGAGGTTCAAAGCCTCTCTCGGAGAATCATAGTCTCCATATGTCACCCTATTGACCACATATCTAGGCTGCATAAAAAAGGCTATATCAATAAATAGTCACATTTATCTTAAGAAATCACCAAAAGAGGAAGTCACTGTTAAAAGACTACGAAATAGCCTGCATTTCCACACAATAGTCAACAATCGTGACTAGATTGCACAATTCATACAGGCGAGATACAGCTAAAATACATGTAAAAACAACTGAAATAGTCATTCGACATTCAGTGAGAAAAATACCACCAAAGGCCACTCTTCAGAAGACAACAACTAATTCCTGTACTCTGCTCTTCAAATTGACAATCCAAACCAATTCAACAACTTTCAAGACATAAGTAAGCAAAACTTGCCAAGGAGACATAGAAAGCTATAGCTTGAAAAACAAATTACCAGTTCATTGGACATGAAACAGATTCCTACAAAAGAAACAACCTTACATCAGTATTCAGTAGAAATACAATCAGCAAGCTATTTCGAAAACAGTGTGCTTAAATAATAAAGGCAAAAAATTAGAACAAAATCACTTAACATTATTCTCCTAATAAAGTCTTTCCAACATTATTTTTGTAGAGGTTCTCTTTAAAAAAAATAAAATAAAAATAAAAAAGAACTTTAGCTTCATCTACAAGAAATTTGAAAATATTTCAAAAGGCTAGTATATGCAAGTCCAATAATAGTGAAGAAGCTGAATATATACAATAATTTCACCAATAGAAGTCAACAGCACCAACAATGTCAAAGTTGTAATCTCAAATAAATGATATCTGCAGCAAGAACCAAGACTTATCACCTCCACTGATCTTCCTCAAAATTCCCCCCCACTCTTTCCGTTCATTTGTATTGACTACAAAGTGTTGGCAATGTATTAACTTTCAATTCGTAAGTAAAATTTCTATTTAATATCCCTGATAATGCTTATTCTCTGAAAGATGTATTCCACATAAGTTAACAATTAACAATTAGCAGGGGGCAACTAGTTTTCTCTAGAACATGCTTATCCTCTGGAATATGTCTTTCCTGTATAATGTTTTTCTCTTTCAATAAAGCCTTCTTTGAAAATTGAAATACTCAAAACTCCAAAAAATAAGAACATAAGAACGAAACTTAGGGAGTAAAATTTAAAATTAGTAGGGGGCGGCTTGTTTTCTGGAGAAACAAATTTGTCAAATTGCTAGGGTGATGCAATTCAATCATTGCCTATGACACTCTCAAAATGTAACTAGAGAATATGTGCACCACAAAAGAAAATAAGCACTCTATGGGTGAAACAGTATAATATCAGTGAAAAGGAAAGAGTCAACAAGTTGATTATGTTATTTTCTTTTTCAATTCCCCATCTTCCTGTGTGTGTACATGCACACAAATAATATACATACATGAACTAACAATACAACTATAATTACTGCAGTCTACATATACTCCAGCATCAGAACTTGAGCAACAACAGCCAAGTGCTATTTGACCATCAACATTTGAAGCTATAACATGCAAAGCGTAAGAGCAATAGCACAGTAACTTAAAGCAGTGGATGCTATGATTTTTTCCAGAGTTGGGAAGATTCTAAAAGCATATCTTTTAGGGTATTTTAATATTTTGTTCATAAGTATACATACTAATGCAGTCTTAATTTCTCACCTACTAGATAGTCTTCGATGTCGAGACCAAAGTTCAGCTCATTTACTGCAAGCAGAGAAAAAAAAAGAGGCAATCAGCAATCAGCATTGAGAGGCTACTCTGTAGTCAGTATCCCATAAACATAGCCAACAGCAAGAGATCATGGATTTTACACACTTTTGCAATCGCAAAGCACTTTAGCTACACAAAGAAAAGTTACTTATTTAGTATCAAATGATATCTTTTATATTCAAAGATTAGCAAGAGCAAAAGGAAAAAGGCAATAATCATTCCGTTACCCCAATGCCATTAAGGTTGTCCACTTAGGTGGGGTTTAGGTGATACACAACCTTACCATTGTTAATGATAACAAAAAGGTTGTTTTTGATTGTTTTTGATTAATACTTAGTAGCAACTATTCCCTCTATCCCACCAAATTTTCCCCATATGCATTTGGAGTGAAAACCAAGAAAATTGGATAAATTGATATTTTATGGAAAAGTGAGAAAAATGTGTGATTGAGATGAAAAGGTAGGTTAAATACATGGATGAAAGATAATAAAGGAGTGTGAGACATAGCCACAAATAGAAATAAAATAAATTTAGTGGGACACACTTAAAAGGAAAGTGGGGTAAATTTTCGAGGACTAAGAGAGTATCAAACATCATCTACAATTTCAAATGAATAAGAAATCCACATGATTCAATAAAATATTTTAATATAGTCATTATAATGAATACAATATGGCATGGTTCCCACATATCACCTTAAATGTACTAGTTGACAAGACATATCTTCCTTTGTCCCCAAGATTTTGCTCCATGAGGAAGGAGATTTTAGAGAAACGTAGTCGTGTGGGTGGGCCAAGGAGAGTGGGAGAAAAAAGATATAGAGTTGGTAGCACAAGCTTCCAAAAGGCCAATTGGGAAACTCACAGGGATGAAGAAATTACATAGCAGAAGCAGATTATGCTCAATATCCAATGTTCAAAATAATATCGATGAGTTTTGCACTTATGATGTGAACAAAGTGTACTCCTAAAGCTAAAGAACAAATTCTATCGAACGACCATTAGACTAGCGCTACTATATGGATCAGAATTAACAACATTCTAAAAAACAAAAAATACGCATAAAATGATGATTAAAATTAACCGCACATCCAAGTTTCTCTTCTACTTCAGGATGCAGAAGAAGATTTCCAGTCTCTAACCAATGCATAAACGCAAGCAGAGATACTGCAGTTTGCGTTTCACACCTCCAATCATTATGGTATCTACATATCATACAAAACAAAACATCAAAAAATCATGGTGCACTCCTAAGTCCCATGTAGTACCAATCGACAATCAAAGTAAGAAATCATCAGAATAATCTACTAGTTTCAGTCGTCAAACCTGTAGTACTGACCAGGACACTCTTGAACGATCCCAGAAAGCTGATTATAATGCTCCTGAAGCACACCTATATGTGACCTAGCCTTCTCTAACACCTCTGTTTTTGCATTAAAAAGAACCCAAATCAATGACAACCGTATTAACTGGTTTGGTTATTGGTATTAACTGGTTTGGTTATTGGTACTAACTACTAAGTGATAGTAAGCGCAATCAGTTTTATTCTTAATTGTCAAAAAAATATGTATGTCATTACCATGCTAATGAAGTTACCATCATAAACATTTTCCAGTACCACCTAATATATTACATAAGTGGAAATAGATGGAAATGAATTATTTGTAGAAAATAGAGTTTAACTAATTAAAATTCATTAAAGGTCCATTACAATTATCACAATTTAAACCCAAAACAAGCAAGCCGTAAATGTAGTTCATAAAACTAAAGTTTATATACCAAATGCAAACTCCATAAATTCATCATTCATACAATCCTATAGAAAAAAAAATCAGAACTCATCATATTTTCATCAAACAGGAAACCCAGAAAATGTGAAGAACAAGATATATACATTTTCTATTTCAAAATTTAAACGAGTTTGCATTTTAGTTAGAATAGATAAAACCCAGAAAAAACAATGCAAAATTTGATACAAAATTTACCAGATATGGAACGAGGTTGATGAACAAGAAGAAGATTGGCGAGCATTATTCTAGTGACGGACTCAATTTGAAGGGCAATATTACGAATTCTATCCCGCAAGTTGCCGGATTCATCAAGTTGGCTTCGGAAGCTTTCAAATTGGTTCCCTATGGTACCATTGAAAGGAGCAGTAGTAGCATCGTCCGCCATTCAAGTTCTCAGAAAAGATGATGAAATCAGAGAACGAAACAGTAGGTTTATTGAGCAATTAGAAGGGAGAGAAAGAGCAATGGTGCGAGGTTTAGAGGGGGGGGGGAATTTGGGGATATATGAGGGTTGGGGTCAAGGGAAATGGTCGAAACACTATCGAGTACGCGTTTCGAAACGCCTTCATTTTTGTACTACGTCTATGTTTTGGGTCGGTTCTGCGTTATATAAAATAAAATTACCCGGGACGTTTATTTTTTCACAAGATTCAATATACTAATTTAATTTTTAATATTTTTAATTATATAAAATAAAAAATTATAAAAATTTGATATTAATAATTTTTGGATCGAGACAAATCAAGAACCTATTTGACTATATTTTAACTTATAACATAAAAATGAATTACTAATTAAGAGATAAGTGAATAGTGTAATTATTATCTACGTTGAAAATAAATCAGAACGGAGGAAGTACCATACGTTTCTTTTTTATAACATTTTTCATTTCTAGTACAAGTAGTTATTTGTGACAAGTGCATAAATTTTTTTATTAGTCTCCAAGTGGATATTTTTTTTGTCGTGATGTCCTTCTAAATTTGTATTTGTGAAAATCTTTTTATTATAGTTATTTTTTAATTTGTAGATGTAGACAACTTTTTATTATGATTTTCTTCTTGTTTTAATATTTGTGCAAATTATAAATTAGACATTTACTTTGAATTGGATTGGGTATATAAAAAGGTTATGAATTCTTTAATCTAAACATAACTATTTTAGTTAATTTGATCGTAAATCACAACTCTAAATTGATTAGCAACATATTAAGTAGACCTAATTTTAACTCAATTAAAAAAGATAAAAATAATATACCGACACAAACACCCCAAGCCTTCATTAGCATGATTCATTTATAAATTTATAGAAGTACTCCTAGTTTTTATGACTAATCATATGATCTGTATATTCTCCACCTATTATAAAATAGAAAAAAACATTTTAATACTCCAATGCCCTCGCTTAAATTGAGTGTGAATATTTAAGGGAGTAAAAAAAATCAAACTAATGAAATAAAGGTAAATATAGGTGCAAATGATGTAATTGTAATAATTGTGAAGAGATAAAATGAGAGTAAACTAAAAAAAATGAATAAAAAAAGAGAATGATCTCTACTTCCCCCTAGGGTAAATTTGTATTCAAAATGGAGGAATTAATTGATATTTTATCCATTTTAATTACTTTCTAACTAATTTCTCTACCATTCTAACAATCAAATTTTTTTATTCTTCTATCTAACTAACTTTGTTTTCCTACTTTGATTTTTATTTACCTCATTAAATATTTACCCTCAATCCAAGCCGCGCCCATAAGGTAACTATTAAATTTCAATGAAAAATAGCATCAATGTAAAAATATTATTTGACACAATTACTTAATTATTAAATAAAATTTATTCATGTACCCTTAATTCCCCAAGTCTAGGTAAAAAAATTAAATTAAAAAGATTGGCTAATGCAAAGATATTTTCTCTTATCCATCAAAATAGCTGAGGCAACATAATCCCTATATAGCTTCCTTGAATTTAGGCAATCGTCACTCATTACCATTTACATTATAATTCAAAAATTAAAGTGTTCTTCAACACAAAAAAATACAAAAAAAAAAAAAAAAAAAAAAACTTAATACCCCAGTTTCAAAAAACCAAAATCATGTGAAAGATTATTTATTATCTTAAATTCCATCTAATATTGAATTAACAATTTTAATTCATATTCTTGAATAATCTTTGTGATTGTTCTCTATTAAATGATTTTGTTTTGATGAGAACTCTTAAGATTTAAACATCAACACCAAAACTCATAGGATAATGATCATCATTTTTTGTTTTATTTTCCACTAAAAAAAAAGCCCTTAATCCTAAGAGTTCTTTCTTTAACATTTATTATTATTATTATTATTATTATTATTATTATTATTATTATTATTATATTAATTAAAATGAAGAAAATAAGAATTTTGAAGTGTTTACAATATATTTTGTTATTGATAATTATAATAAATTTATCATCCACATGTTTGGTTAATTCACAAGAAGATTTAGCTGAAGATGATGATGGCCAAACAAGAAGTCCAGCAGCACTTCAAGTTGTTGCGCAAATGTTGTTCAATCAACTTGCTAATATCACCCATGTTTTTGAGCCTGATATCAAGAAACATTTGGGCTTTTGCGTTAAAGATGTGTATGTAATTTTAACATTATTTATCATCTCAATGTCATTCAGATATATTTTTATGAAAAAAAAAAATGTATTTTACATAAAAATTTAATTAGTTGTTATTATGTATTTATAGGCAAGCTGATTGGAAATCGGCTTTTAACTTTTCCGATGACCTTGGATTTTTGACATCCTGTATGCAAAAAATAAAAGGTAAATCCTTAAATTAACTCATGTTTATTCAAAAACAATTCTAATATATGCATGTCATAATTATTAGTTTGGTTTAAATTAGAGAGATTTTAGGCGCTTATGTCTTTTATTTGAGTCTCAGAAAATGATACTTCATACATTCAAATATGTTAATGTAGAAAATGTGCTACAAAGTTTATTTTATTATAAAATATACCTATATTTTGTTAGTTTCTTATAATAACTATTATTATAATAGTAGATTTGTGTGTTTTATCGTGTATGTTTTGTCTTGTGTATATACGTCAATAAATCAACTCAACTAAAATTTTCAATTATGGTTGAATTATGGTTGAAGCTCTAGTATATGTTATATACTCTAACATGTCTTCTCACACGATAGCCTTTGGGCTAAATGCAACTCAAACTCTCATCATACCTTGCGTTGAATGTTTTACTTTAAATAAGGGGTAGTTGAGATTCAAACTCGTAATCTCTTATCACACTGGCTCTGATAGTTAAGGAATCAACTCAATCAAAAACTGAAGTTAATTGTTGAGGCCCGTGATAACTCTAACAGTATATGTATAACAATAACACTCATTAGCATACCCAATATATTACGCTAATAGAAACTATGTTTTATACGGTATAATATAAATATAATACTATCTCATGTATAATTAAGCTTAAGTTGAAATTGGATGCAGATGTTCCAAAAAGAGTATGTAATGCAGCAGAAATAAAGATTTACATGTTAAGTGTAATAGACGGAAGTCAAAAGAGTTCAAATTACTTAAAGCCAAATAAGAACTGTAATTTGAGCTCTTGGATTGATGGGTGTGAACCTGGTTGGGCATGCACTGTTCCGAAAGACAATAAAGTTGATATGAAAAACTCTAAGGATATTCCTGATCGAACCCAAGAATGCAAACCTTGTTGTGCTGGTTTCTTTTGTCCTAAGGGTATCACTTGCATGATTCGTAAGTATTATTTTTTTAATCTGTTTTATTAATTTTACTATATTACCTAAATGAATAAATAAATAGATAAAATAAGAAAACATGTTAAATTTATTGGTAGATGAAATAAAATTGTTCGAGATAATTTAAAAGTATTATAGGACGTTCGAAAGAAATCGTACTAAATTAAGTAGGATATAATAAGTAATTATTGGAGAATGTATTGGAATTTAAATGGATCATTATGAGCAATTGACAACAATCACATAACAAAATGATGTGCATTGCATACTATACTCCCAAGTTGCTTTTTTTTTTGATTGCAATATTTAAATTTAAAATTCTAACTTTAATAATAAAGTTTTTCTTATCTATATAATAAAATATAATTATGAGAAATCTTAATATTTAATTTATTTAACTATTTTTTTATAAATTTTTAAATCTTACAATTAAAGTTATTAATTTGAATTCAATTGGCATTGATATATGCATAGAAGTAAATGAAACAAAAAAAAAAAAAAAAGGGAATAACATTACGAAATGAATTATGTAATTTTTTGTTTATTATTTAAAAGATTGTCCATTAGGCTCATATAGTTCAGAAGCTACACTCAATAAACTTTACTCTCTTAATATTTGGAACCCTGATCGCACACATAACACATCAACAATGGCGGACCAATTCATCCAATTCTTTGTCAAACTATTCGACAACAAAACCCTAACTCTCCAATTCCCAATTAACCAACTCATTTCTCCACAATTAATCAAAAACCAAATCGAATCCCTGACTAATTTCCCTTCTCAATCCCAAACCCTAACCCTATATGGCAAACTCCCTCAAAATACATCCCAATCCACACCAAAATCCCTCTTTTTTTCAACTCTCTATGTTAATTTTTCTCTCCTCGGTGGTAAAGGAGGCTTCGGATCTCTCCTTAGAGGGGCAGCAACTAAAGCGGGTCAAAAAAAAGATGAATAACTTCAACGCGTGTAGAGATATGAGTGATATTGATAAATTTGTATGATTTTTTATATAATTTTTAGAAACTAACATTTTATTACATATTGAAATTATGTTTCTTTTGTTTCTTGAATTTAATTAACCTATTTAATCTTTTTATATGTTGAAATTCTCTAATAATTGTGTTTTTTTGTTCATTATTTTAAAAGCTTGTCCATTAGGCTCATATTGTCCAGAAGCTACGCTCAATAAAACAACAGGCAGATGTGAACCGTAAGTAAATTCTCCTTAAACCATACGTTAATCGAAGAAATTAACAATTCTTGATAAATGCAATATACACCGAAGTATTATTTTTTATGTTTTTTCGTTTCATTATACTAGTTAATATTTTTTACCTAAAATGATATGATATATTAAATTATACACAGCTAAAAATTAAAATTATAAAAAGATTTTATTATGAAAATATGTGATTAGATAATTAAAAAAATCTACTTAACTACACTTTTTCATACGCATTAGCAAGTATCTTAGAATGAAAGAACCAGAATGTATTATAGGAATTTAATTGACATATACAAAAATCTTACAGGTATACATACCAAATACCACCAGGAAAGCCTAATCATACTTGTGGAGGAGCTGACATATGGTCTGATGTTATAAATTCTAATGAAACCTTTTGCTCACCCGGATCATATTGTCCATCTACAATAGAAGAACTTCCATGTACTATGGGGTATTGTTTTTCATTCAATAAACAATTCACTTTCACTATAAAAATTTAACTCCATTTTTGCAATTATGTCATCTAGACTAATTAACTGGGGCGAGAATGGAGTGTTGTCTTAGTTTGGGAGCCACTATTATAGATTTAATTCTCATGAATTGCGGTTGTTAAATTATACCTCAATGTGTTATTCTTATATTATTGTGAATTTTCAGGCATTATTGTAGAAAAGGTTCCACTCAACAAAAAAGTAAGTTTTAAACTTTTCGTCACAATATAATACTTTTAAAAATGTTTATTCTCCAAGTTTAAATTAAACGTTCTACTCCCTCCATCCCAAATATGTTTTATATTTTTACTTATATGAGTCTATTAATTTAATCAAACATGAACATATTGTTGAGACGAGATTATATAAGTTTTGAGTAAACTTTTCTAGCTAGCAATAACATTTTTAGATATAATTATTTTCGGTACTTACAATTTTAATGAGTTTTTTTTTTTTTTTTTTTTTTTTTTTTTTTTTTTTTGACTCTTTTCTAGTGTGCTTCAAATTAGCAAGTTGTGATTCAAAAACTGAGAATCAAAATATACATGCCTACGGTATATTACTTATTGTAAGTGTTCTTCACCTTTGACAAGAACTTTGAAATTGCAATGTATAGTAAGAAGTTTTAAATTCTTACTTAAATACAAGCATGTAAACAAACATTCAACATGCATACGTATGAAAGAACATAAATAAATGTGTGTCGATGTATATTTAAAATTGACTTTTCGTTCATGTTCATCTATACACACGCAAACAAACATATAAACATATATTAAATATATCATGAGTTCAAAGGGGAGTATTTGCCCTCATATATGAGGAGCTATGTGCTGCATTTCATGCCTCTAACAAAAGACTTTTGTGTTAAGGGTGTGATAGAATATACAACATATGTTAAAGAGATGGTTCAAAATTAAATGTAGGACTCAAAATGTTATATATTCTATCAAACACATACAAATGCGTGTATAGATGCATATTCAAAATAACTAATTAACAACATAATATTTAATTATAGGCAACATTATGTACAAGCCTACTACTGGTGTACAATTGTTCAGACCAAGTGCTAACAACTAGGGAAAGAAGACTAGCAAGATCAAGAGAACGTGCAATAAGAAGTGCAAAAGAAACAGCACAAGCTCGTGAAAGATGGAAAGTAGCAAAAGAAAATGCTAGAAATCGTGCAATTGGATTACAACAACAATTATCACGTACATTTTCGAAGAAAAAATCTACAAGACAAGAAACATTAAAAGGATTTGGTGTAGCAAAACCAGGAACTAGTAATGACAATTTGGATCCAAAATCAAAGAAAAAAGGACAAACAAATCTATCTAAAATGATGCAAGAAATTGAGGATGACCCAGATAATAATGAAGGATTTAATGTAGAAATTGGGGATAAACATATTAAAAAACAATTTAAAGCTAAAGAATTACATACTAGAAGTCAAATTTTTAAGTATGCTTATGGGCAACTTGAGAAAGAAAAGGCTATGCAACAAGAAAATAAGAACCTTACATTTTCTGGGATTATTTCTATGGCTACTGATGCTGAAGTCAGAAAAAGGCCTTTGTTAGAAGTTTCTTTTAAGGACCTTACCCTTACTTTGAAGGGTAAGAATAAAAATTTGTTAAGGGGTATTACTGGCAAACTTATGCCTGGTAGAGTTTCTGCTGTTATGGGTCCCTCAGGTGCTGGAAAAACTACTTTTCTTTCTGCAGTTACTGGGAAAGCTACTGGGTGTAATGTAGCTGGTCAGATTTTGATTAATGGGAAGAATGAATCTGTTCATTCTTATAAAAGGATTATTGGGTTTGTTCCACAAGATGATATTGTGCATGGGAATCTTACTGTTGAAGAGAATTTGAGATTTAGTGCCAGATGTAGGTAAGAAAAATTATTTGCTTTTTACTTCTTTCACTTTTTGATTGAATATTACACTTTTTTATGTTCTCATTTTTCCGATATAAAAACATAATAGCTTTGTCAAATGATTGTTAATTGGAGCTGATAACAGACTTAACTAGATGGAAATATTGATAATAAGTCAATTCTTCAAGTCATCTTTATTGAGTTTGTGATAAACTTTTATTTGTTGGTTGGTGGCTGTTTAATAGAGAAATGATAGGTCAAAAGCCCGATAAGCTACTACTATGAGTAGCTTTTTGATTTTCGCTTAAAAACAAACTTTTCAGTTAGCTTAAAAGTCACTTGTCAAACATTATTTTTGGCTGTTTGACCGACCAAAAAGTCAAAAGTCACTAAAAAAACCTAATTGCCAAAACACCTTCTATAACAATCTTTTAGTTATGTGTTATCACTAATACTTAAAATTTTAGGTTATATTATGGCTATACACAGATCAGTTCTGGGTTAGCTTAGTAATTGATAGTTTTTTCTTTCACTTTTACTTGTAAAGAAGATTTTCTTGGACTATGTGCAATGGTAAATTAAAAAGTTTTTGGGATGCACATAACGTAAAACTAAATGATTAAAACATATTTCAGGATTTCCAAGTAAAAATTTTAATCATTTAAAATTTTAATAATTGGTTTAACTTGGTGCTTATGCATGTTTTAATGTAGGTTACCTGATGACCTTCCAAAAGCAGAGAAGGTACTTGTTGTTGAAAGAGTCATTGAAGCATTAGGGTTACAGGCAATAAGAGACTCTTTAGTTGGAACAGTTGAGAAAAGAGGAATCTCTGGTGGACAAAGAAAAAGAGTTAATGTAGGGTTAGAAATGGTTATGGAGCCTTCCTTATTGATTTTGGATGAACCTACTTCTGGTTTGGATAGTTCCTCTTCTCTTTTGCTTTTAAGAGCCCTTAGACGTGAAGCTCTTGAAGGAGTTAATATTTGTATGGTCATTCATCAACCAAGGTAATCCATTTTCATTCTTATCATTTTCTCAAGGTGTTTTGCAATTGGTTGCTAGCTGTTATACCTAGTTGATTAGTTGACTTATTTGACTAGTTAATAACATCGGTTATTTTTTATTAGTTGTAAAGCTAGCTGAAAAAATGAGTTTGACAAATTGCTATTGGCTAGAGCCGATGGCTAGTTTGACCATTGTAAAGTGTTGGTTGATACATTTACTAAGTATTAGCTATTAATCGACTTTTTAAGCCATTTGCTATGGATATATTTGGTAAAATTTAGTTTTTGATTGTTAGCTTTTTATTATAGAAAAAATGGATGTAAAAAATAAAGGCAATATTTAAACACTTTCAGCTAGCCTAAAAACTATTAACAAAACTCTTATTTTGACTGTTTAATCAATTTTAAAAACCAAAAGTCAATCAAGAAGTCATTATTCAATACACCTATTATAAAGCTCTTGAAACAATTTTCTTGGCTTAAAAGTCATCCACTAAATAAGAATTTTTACTATTTGACCAACTACAAATTCATAAAATAAAAATCAGCCAATAAGCCAAGATGTTGCGATGATTAATGAATTAAAGATCATGAAGTGTGT
Source organism: Amaranthus tricolor (assembly GCF_026212465.1). NCBI lineage: Eukaryota > Viridiplantae > Streptophyta > Magnoliopsida > Caryophyllales > Amaranthaceae > Amaranthus > Amaranthus tricolor. The sequence continues at coordinate 28,605,417 of NC_080051.1, read as the reverse complement.
GCGTTAGCCTTGTATTTTTCCGATACTATGGTGACATTAAAAATTAGTCCATCTCAATTAAACGGAAAACAAATTTCAAAGAGATTTTGAGACTAATGACTTGTATTATTGATTGTTGTTCAGTTATGCACTATTCAAAATGTTCGATGACTTCATACTACTAGCAAAAGGAGGTCTAACAGTATACCATGGATCAACCAAGAAAGTAGAAGAATATTTCACAGGATTAGGAATAACAGTACCAGAAAGAGTAACTCCTCCAGATCATTACATTGACATTCTAGAAGGAATAATAAAGTCAGGATCAAATGTTACAAGAGAACAACTACCAGTTAGATGGATGCTTCATAATGGTTATCCTGTACCACCTGATATGTTACATCTTTGTGATGAAATTTCTAACACTTCTCCAGATAGTTCTGTTAAATCTGCTGCTGATAAACGTTTTGACAAATCTTTTATTGGTGATCTTATTCAAGAAATTAAGTGTGCTGTTGCTATGCGTAGGGAGCATCTTAAGCATAATTTTTTAAGAAAACAGGATTTGTCGAATCGAATTACTCCGGGAATTCCGAGACAGTATAGATACTTTTTGGGAAGGTACGTACCTTTTTTTTACTTTTATTTTATTACGATTATGATTTTCGTTACAGATGGTCTTGTATGAGATCGTTTCATCATGAGACGGACTCATAATTAGTTTATTTTGTAATTGATCACTTTAAAATGGCAAGTGATCAATTTAACACACTAAACATATATGGGCAAATCCAATAGAGTCTCATTTAAGAATTTATGTTTTCGATAGGCTTGAATTGATAGTCAAGATTCTAAGATCGGTTTTACACTTTATTAATCTCCATTGAAACTTTAATTTTTTGGTTGAAAATCAAGACAGATCATTGATATGATATCAGAAGTTTAAGTCAGAACCTCACAGTTTAATTTAATTCTTTTACTTTTGACTTTTGATAGAGTTGGAAAGCAAAGACTACGTGAAGCAAAATTGCAAGCAGTTGATTATTTAATTCTTCTACTTGCTGGAGCTTGTTTAGGATATCTTGCCACAAAGAGTGATGAAACATTTGGTGCTCTTGGTTATAACTACACTGTCATTGCTGTATGTAAGTATTCGCTCATATTCTATATTCAATAACCCGAGCCATGGCCTAGACATGCTCGTGCGCACCTAGATTTTCTTGCCCAATAATGCATATACTTTTCAAATAAATTTTGTCTGCAACTCGTCTTATATGAGACCATCTAATCATGAGACGAGTCCATATAATTTACTCATTTCTCTAACTGACCACTTTAAAATTATAAGTAATCACAATAGCAGACTAAATTTATCTGTGCCAGCCCAATAGAGATAGTCTTACCATGAGACCGTCTCAATTTGTGTTCAGTTTGTAGTATATTTTGTAGCACCATCTAAATACTTATACTATGTTTGGATAATAATGTTGGAGAGAAAAGAAAGGGAGGGAAGGGAAAGGAAGGGAAGAAAAATAAGAAGAAAGGAAAGGAAGGGAAGAGAAATAAGAAGAAAGGAAAGAAAGGGAAAGGGAGGGAAGGGAAGGAAGGGAAGAGAAATAAGAGGAAAGTAATTCTTATTTATTTATGAGAAAAGGAAAAGAAAAATCATCCATGCAATCCCTCTAATTTCCTTCCCTTCCATTTTGTTATCCAAACAAGGAATCTTTCATCCCTCCCCTTCTTTTCCTTCCATTTCCTTCCATCTAAACACACGCTAGAACTGATTGTTGATTGTTGAACATTCATAATATGTTATATACTCTAACACGTTTTATGTTGATTCACAGCGCTTTTGTGCAAGATTTCAGCTCTAAGATCATTTACACTAGACAGATTACAGTATTGGAGAGAAAGTTCATCAGGAATGAGCAGCTTAGCATATTTTATGGCTAAAGATACAACTGATCTTTTCAACATTCTTTTTAAGCCTTTGGTTTACCTCTCTGTTTTCTTCTTTCAAAGTAACCCACGATCAACCTTCATGGCCAATTACATTGTTTTGGTTTGTCTTGTTTATTGTGTCACCGGAGTTGCTTATGGTTTAGCTATTCTACTTGAGACTGGCCCCGCTCAACTGGTTCGTATTCTTGATACTCAAACATGTGCTTAAAAACTTTATTTTTAATTTTTATAAATAGCAGTCGAGTCTGACGTTTTGGCATGTATTTATGTCGAACACAGATTCAACAGTTTGGTGAAAACATAAATTAAGAGGTGTTTGACAATTGACTTTTGACTTTTTGGATAGTCATTAAAAGCGTTTTGTAATTGATTTTAAGCAAGCTAAAAGGCTGAATTTTAAGCCAAAATAAAAAAACTGCTTTTAGCAACTTTTTTTTATCTACTTTTGGCTTTTGACCTACATTTTCCCTTATCAATATTTTTATTGGGTCAAACTGGCTAACAACTTCGCTAATCGTCCTTTGCTAAACAAAATTTAATTGTGAATTTGTGATTATAATCACTTTTTTACATTAACTATATACTAATGTTTGATGGTTTATTATACAGTGGTGTGTGCTCCTTCCAGTAGTGTTATCACTCATTGCCAGTCAAAGAAAAGAAGACAATGAACTCATGTTTGAAGTAGGAAAATTTACGTATACAAAGTGGGCTTTAGAGGCTTTTGTCATTGCAAATGCTGAAAAGTAAGTTTTTAAAATCTTTTCAATGATTACAATATTTCATAACTCTAATTTTACTAAGGGGCTCATTAGTTATCATTTTTTGTTTTAAGTTTGAAATTTTGAAAACATAAAAAGAAATCAAATAAAGTGGTTTTCACTTTTAGTTGTTGATTTTCACAATTATTATTTTTTCATTAAATTTGATTAATATTTATTTCTTAAAGGACATGTATCATGTGCTTTTGAAAATTTAAAAAAACTAAAAAAAAAAAGACAACCACAATTATAGTGAACCAGGCCTAAATAGTCATTTTATTATCGTCGTGAGGATTAAGGTGTTTATTTATTATTTATTTATTATAATAAAAAATCTAAATGTGTAGGTATGATGGAGTATGGCTAATAACTCGTTGTGGTTCGTTGATGCAAAGTGGATATGATCTTGATCATTGGAGTCGATGTCTAATATATCTCATTTTAAGTGGGATAGCTAGTCGTTTAATGGCTTTCATTTTCATGATAGTAGTTCAAAAGAAATGAAACCATTAGCAATTTTGTAATAGGATTGTACAAACAAATTAAATGTCACTTGTAATTGTTAATCACTCTTAATTTTTTTTAACAAACTCCAATTAGAATTAATAGAATGATTAGGTGTCATTTTATTTCAAAATGAGAGAATAAATACAAGAGTAATCTTGGAGAGTAAGGAAATTAACTATAAGGATAATCTTGGAGAGTAAGAAAACTAGTTAATTACAAAATAATAACCAAAATATAAAGATTTACAAGCTATGTATAATATTCTATTCTATTAGATTTTTTTTATAATTAAAGTAGTTAATGTATTATGTCTAACATTGTAATTTTTTATGGTTAATTAATAGTTAAATTATTATAGGAAAATCGATTACAAATTAGATTATTTTGGATAATTTTTTATTGTTATTTGTTAGATAGAATTTTGCAAATGATGGCCTAAAATTAATTTTTCAAGAAAAAAAGGTATAATTCGACTATACCGAAGTCTGAGGATCCGAGTCTGAATAAAGTCGGAAAAGACGTAAATTCGACTCCCTGTCGGAGGTGGGGTGAATTAAAAAATTTTACTCATTCCAAAACTCAAAGTCAGCAGCCGTGTATAGACTTAAACTTCTTTTGTTCTTTTTCTCTTTCTCGCATACCATCCCAACTCATTTTCGTAGCTATTTCCTAGTAATGGCTGCTCATCTAATTTCCTTACTTTTATCTACTTCTTTACTCCATTATTTTCTCTTCTAACCGGTCAAGGATTCGTGAGAATTAAGTAAGTTATCATTAATTCATCGTTTTGTTTGGTTTGGTGTTGAATTATGGAAAGCTCATAGGGCTTTGATCTTATTGTTATTGAACTTTTTGGATGTTCTCTTAACTTTCTATGCTATCCATCGTTTTTGTTCATAATGTAATTCTTGTAGATCATACTTTATATTTTTTGTTGAATAAAATCAAAATTTTATTCTACAATTTGTTTCATTTAATAGAATTTCCGAATTTTTGGGTGTTCAGAACATTCCTGTCTTTTTGCCTGATGAGTATATCAATTGGGGACTTTTATGTGTATGGGGAACGAAGTAGGGGTTTTGCGTATTTCTCTATTTTGATAATTTGTTTATTAGTTTTGTTTGAGGATGTATTACTTTGAAAATTGTAATTGGATGAAAGTTTAAAGCCCCAATTGTAACAAGATAAAACCTTATTTATTATGCCCAATTATCATTAATCAGCTTTTAAATGAACTACCCAGCTGGTTTCAGTTCTTATTAATCGATGAAAATTCTTGCTATGCATCTTTTGTGGTAGCCAAGGTGAAATACTGAGGAAATTAGACTTGTTAACTTTCTTTACCATATACTCTTTTGTCCTAGATGATTCTGCCAGTTCCAATAGATGAATTTTAATTTGTGGTTTGGTGTTAATTGTTACCGAGAATTAGAAAAGTGTTTGAAATATGTAGATGGGACGGAGACAGAGATTAAACGTGTATATGAGAATTGATGAGGAAGTCAGAAGTGTCGGTAATTATCAAAAAAAAGGAAATGTAGCAAATTTAGTAGAAAAACTAATACGGAAAATGTAGCAAATTCAAGGGGACGATGGAGTATTGAATCGAATGTTTTAATGTGTACCATGTCTTAGTTCCCTTTCATGGGAAGGGGCGGGTCTCAGGCTCCTTAGTCCTTAGCATCTGAATGTTAATAAGGGCATTTCAAGATATAGCATTTCAATGCACATAACTTAATAACTATGTTAGTAACCGTCTTTTTTGAATCAGTGGCTATGTTTATTTGTATTTGGCTTACTTTCTTCATGTATTTGAATCATGTTCTTTGGTTTTGGATGGATGTTATTTCATTTGGCTATGTTCATTTGTTTTTGGTTTACTTTCTTCATATTTTTGAATCATGTTCTTTGGTTTCAGATGGATGGTTATTTATTCTATTTTGCTTTTTTCTCCTTTGCTCCTTTTATGCAGTCGTTGAACTACCGTCTAGTAAATTAGAAACTATGAGGTGTCTTCCTTTCTTTGACGAATCTAGGAAAGGAGAGTCAAAGACAATTAAGGTGGTATCTAATTTGTCGTCAAGTTCCGCCCTTGGCGATGATGAAGTAAATAGATCATGCTCCGATCTGAATTCACAATGTGTCTCTGATACAAGCACAGATTCCATCAGGAAAAACTCGTTTCTTAGTATGTCCCAAAGATCCACCTCTAATTTGAGAGTGTTCGCATTTCAAGAATTAAAAACTGCCACCAAAGGTTTCAGTCGGTCAGTTAGGATTGGAGAGGGGGGATTTGGATGTGTATATAAGGGGATGATAAAGAGTTTAGAGGACCCATCAGTGAAGGTGGATGTTGCAGTAAAACAGCTAGGGAAAAGGGGCCTGCAGGCAAGTAATTTCAATATCCGCTTCTCTTGTTGATCATCTTTTCACTTGTTTCAAAGGTTATTAATAAATTGCTCCTGATGATAAATTTTCTCATATTGAACTAAGATCAAACTTGTCAAGTTGATGTAAGGGCATCTTCGCAACAGGAGTTCCTTTATGTGTTTTGACCAACAGGAGTTCCTTTATGTTAACTAAATCACATGAGCTACATGGGAACAGGAAGTCTGTAATATGTGAGTAGAATAAAGGAACCTTAGAATCTTATTGAAATTAGGAATTAAATGTATGGTCAGACTAGTATTGAGCATGCATATAATTAATATATCTAAACACATTCTATGATTAGCTAGTCTCTTGAGAGACCGTCTCTTTGAGAGACGTATCTCAAGCCTGACCCATTAAAGATTAATACCTACTTGTATTCTTAATGCCTACCTACATTATCCTTAATGCTAACTTACCGTATCCTTAATGTCTATTTTTAATAGCTTAAATGTCTACTTACATCATTCTTAATGCCTACTTATAATATTTTAAAAAAATATATAATGGGTCGGTACAATTAGAAGTGCTCTCTCAAAGTGACCGTCTCTCACAAGAATTTGTGTTCTATGATATCCATCCTGCTATACTCATAATTTTCATTTGGGCCGACTTGTGTTAAAATGAGCTAAATCTTCTTACTCTAGATTTAGGCTTGGAATGAGTTTAAACTTAATTAGTTTAGGTTTAATCATATCAAGAAATTCTGTTATTTTTGTGTAATATTTATAACCCATCAATCCTCATTATTCTGTATCTGTTTTTCTCCCTCACACTAACTATTTGTTTTCTATTTCTTTCTTGTATTTGTTTTTGTTATAACACAACCTTTATTGTTGATCCTGAGTAGATGTCACATTTGATGTAGTCGAATATTATAAGTTCCAACTTATAACATGCACTTTCTAAACACCCACTTTATAAAGTTGTGGATCCTCACTTATTTAGTACGAGGCGTTCTTTGAGTTTGGATATTAGCAATTTTGGACATATGGGGAACTTGCATTATCTAGGTAAATTTAATTGCCCTAATTTGTGTAGGAAAGTAATAGAAGCGAGATCTTTCAAGACCTTATCTTTTTGAATTGGTAGTACAACATTTCATTACGCCAATGAAATTAGTGGCTCACACACAGACTGGATTTAGGAAGGTTGGATGTTCATAACCTAACCACATTTAGGGATACCCGATGACAGTGGATCCAAATACATACTCCCTTTGTTCCCAAGAATTAGCCCCATTTTTTTTAGTATGTCCCATTAAAGTTGCCCCATTTCTATTTTTGACCATGACTCGCACCCTTTCTTTAGCTCTCAAACACATATTTAACTTGCCTTTACATTTTATCTACTAATTTCTCTCGCTTTCCCAAAAAATTATCCTATTTGTACTAGGGGCTATTTCTTTGTGATAGGGGGAGTATATGCTTTTGGGACTGAACCCAGATCTGGATTCGGTTTAATATGTTCTCATATATGAGTTGTGTATTGTGTGTATTTGTGGTTTGTAAAGGGGAAGTTTTGTTAATCCAAAGTAAGTCATGAAAAATTATCTGTTACGGTACATTCTTTCATGAAAGTAAAGTTTCTTTCTAGTTGCACAAAAATAAAGCCAGTTCAATTAAGCACATAGAATCTTTTATTTTTCTTTTAGTTCTACACAAGTTCATTATAGGTCTACGCCAATAAATTTTGTTGACAAAGAAGCAAATTTGTCCATTTTTACAACTTGCTGGTTAACTTTGCATATCACATAACTTGCAAATATTCGTTTTTTGAAGAATGGATGGATTACATTTATTTAACAAACAACGTAGATGTTTTTTTATCATGCTAGATTTCGTTTTCTTTCAATATACAATGTCACTTCTGATTTTCTGTTATTCTTTTCTTATAGGGCCATAAAGAATGGGTTACAGAAGTCAGTGTTTTAGGTGTGGTAGAGCATCCCAACCTAGTAAAATTATCGGGCTATTGTGCAGACGATGATGAGAGAGGTATGCAGCGTCTTTTGATTTATGAATACATGCCCAATGGAAGTGTGGAGGATCATTTATCTTCTAGGTCTCGCACAATTCTTCCTTGGGCTATGAGACTAAGAATTGCAAGGGATGCAGCTCGTGGTTTAAACTATCTTCATGAAGAAATGGATTTTCAGGTAGCTTCATGTCCGTGACTATTAGAAGTCAAATTATCGTCTTATTTCAGTTCAATATCTTCAAAAGTAACGAATTATAAGTAGGAATTGTTTCGTTTACTTTTTGTTCACTTTCTTCTCTTGTTATATATCATATATGGTGCCCCCACCACTAGATTAATGTTACTTGTTAATCATATCTTCACTACCTCCATGTTCTCTAATAATTTTGTTACTGATAGATTATCTTTAGGGACTTCAAATCCTCAAATATACTGTTGGATGACCAGTGGAATGCAAAATTGTCAGATTTTGGGCTTGCGAGGTTGGGCCCTTCAGAAGGATTGACCCATGTTTCAACTGCGGTATGTTATTCGAATTAATTTTTGACTTCTGTCTCAATTCTTAAGCCCATTTTTTGAACTTTCTGAGCTTTTTAATCTTGAACGTTTGGTATCGTAATCATCTCATATGGGTCACAAATTGTTTGGTATTGTTGGCTGATTTAGGGGACACATAAAGATTATCTTCTGTCCATAACTTTTTCCAGGGAACAGAATTACTCTTTCAACAAGTTTCTTTGGGTTTGATAGCTAGTTGTCACGACTCAACCTTTTAAAACCTAAATATCGAGAAAATTGGCCCGGAATATTCTAGAAGAGACTTTTTCTAGAACATTCTAGACATTCCCGGAGTATTCTAGTCACTTCTAGCTATTGTGTTGGTCGTTGATGATTGTCCACTGAGCAGTACTTGAAGAAATTTTTTTCTTTGTTTAACAAATGTTATCCTTTTCAGATTGTAGGAACACTAGGATATGCTGCTCCTGAGTACATCCAAACAGGACGCCTGACAAGCAAGAATGATGTGTGGAGTTATGGGGTTTTCCTATATGAACTAATCACCGGGAGGCGTCCTATAGACAAAAACCGCCCGAAGAGTGAACAGAGACTTTTAGATTGGGTGAGGCCATACCTTTCAGACTTGAAAAAGTTTGAGCTGATTGTGGACCCAAGGCTTGGTAAAAATTTCTCTCTCAAATCCGTACATAAGCTTTCATTAGTTGCAAATAAATGCCTTGCTCGACAACCAAAATCACGTCCTAAGATGAGTGATGTCCTAGACGTGGTTAATTCTATTGTTGGGTCATCAGCTGAGCTAGCAGTACCACTACCGCTCGTAAATTCAGCCACTACAGAAGCCTCCAAAGATGAACATGCAAAAAGAATTGCTGGCTCAAAATATAGCGATGATAAACTGTTTGGCCGTATGTGGAGATACATCCGTCGGAAGATACATAGATAGCGGCGGTCTTCACCACGTCTGTATTCTAATGTAAGTTTATATGTCTTCTGCAAATACTAAGTCAGTAATGTTGTATGAGTTCACACATCGTTAGCAATGAGCACAGATGGTTTAAGCGGTTCCTTCCGAGTCACGAGCAAGAAATATCATTTTGAGACCATCAATTGTACATTTATTACATGTCATCATCATCATCAACCCACTCTCCTGCTCGAAAATAGGGTCTGGGTGAGGGAAGATGACATACAATTCATACCCGTACTCCCTTTAAAGGGCGAACATTTGTTACATGTGATAGTAGTTATTTGTTTGTAATGTATTGGGTTGGCGGAGTAAATAAAGATTATTTGCCTAGTGTATATTGTATATTGGTTGTTATAAGAGGAAAGATTTGTCCCTGGAAGAGGTACCCTGTTGTTTGAAGAGCTAACTAATGAGCAGCTAGCAGCTTGGGAGGTTTAGCAAGTGTTTTGTTCCACTGTTGTAACATACAAACATCCGTTATATATAGATCATGGTTTGGCTGACATAATCTGAAAGGTATAAAATTAATGGTTTTGCATCATTGGGCACTATTATGGATAAAAATTTTAAGTCTTTGGAGTTGCATGTAGGAAGTACATGTGCTTCTAAAACTTAAACACAAATGATATTTGGGGTTTTGTCTTTGTGAGAATAAGTATTGTCTTTTTTAAATAAGCACCTGGGATCGAATGTTAAATGCTCTCTCCTTTCTTCAGTCTATCTCGTAATAAAAAAAAAATCACACATATATGAGATGGCCTCATCATAAGATGGGCCTAAACGATTTGTTTATTCCATGGGATGAACTTATATGATCAATCTACTTCACTTAAATGATCACTTTGAGACTGTAATTGTTTATTGAACCAGTTTAATAAAATTCAACATATTTGACTTAGTAATCACTTTAAATATGTAATCAGCGTGTCTTGTATGAGACCTTCTCACTATGAGACGAGTCTATACAAGTAACCAATTTAATATTTTTTTTATAAAAAATTGTTTAAGTAAATGAAAAATTCTTTTTTAATTTTTTTTTTAAAAATTAAAATATTAAACACAAATTCTTGTGAGAGACCATCTCTAATTGAGTCGGCTCATTATATATTTTTTAAAATATTGTGAGTAGGCATTACGAATAATGTAAGTAGATATTTAAGATATTGAAAGTAGACATTAAGAATACGGTATGTAAGCATTAAAGATTATGTAAGTATGCATTAAGAATACGATAAGTAGACATTAAATTTTAATGGGTTAAACTTAAAATATATTTCTCAAAAAGACATTTTTTCAAAAAACTAGCTAAATATTAAATTATCTATAATAAACCGTCTCACGAAAATTTGTCATATATAATTGTAAATTGAATCAGCACAAAAAAAATTTTATCGTCAAAGTGTCTTGTTTGAAATTTTATCTTAAAAATCATGGAATCCGGGAATTTTTGAAATTCTTAAGTGAAAAAAAAAAATTAATTAAATAAACTAACTTTCAAACATTTTCCAAAAGTAAGCGTCCAAACCCCAAAGCTGTGCTTTGGAGCTGTTCGCAGTTACTAACTGCGAACAGCATATAAGACAAACTAGCTGTTCGCAGTTAGTAACCGCGAACAGCTCTTTTGTCTTTTATTGCTGTTCGCAGTTACTAACTGCGAACAGACCTGATCTACAATAGTTATGATTTACATTTTACTATTGCGTACATACAAGTAACTTATTTATATTTCAATACTCTTAGGTGTCTGATGCGGAAACGCTGGGCACCAGGCATCCAGATTCTGTACCATGGGTGATCGATGATAGGATCATCCCATACTTAGAGCTAACGAGGTTATACGACTTTCACTTCGTAGCATACGGCAGAGTTGACCGTGCCATTATCACGGCACTGGTCGAGAGATGGCGTCAGGAGACGCATACATTTCATCTCCCTCTAGGTGAGGCTACCATCACATTGCTTGATGTAGCCTTACTAACGCGGCTTCCCATAGAGGGACGTGCCGTTTGTGCAGGCGGACGCCAGCTATCAGGCTGGCGTGACATGGTGCATCGCATTTTGGGAGAACGCCCCAGATGTGGGAGCATATTCTTATCGGCCAACCTTATAGAACCGTTGGTCGTGGTGATACTGCTCCTCCACCACAACCAGCCCTAGATGTTGCGTACGGTTCGAGGTGGAATTTTGCCCGCCGGACGCGCAAGCACACCGGCAGCGGTCTAGGATTCTACCGAGATCAATTAGACCTCCTACGACCCAACCAGGTAAACATTTCAGTACTCATTAACATTAGTACAATTTAATCAACATATCACTTATCTTTTTCATAACATGTATTTTAGTTTTTGTGGGACCCATACCCAGCGGAAGCCTACGCAGCTGTACCCGAACACTCGAGGATTCATTCCGGGGCGTGGAGGGCTTCTGTGCCACTCATATGCTTCGACATTGTCGAAGTACATCTGCCAGAGCGCGTAATGCGCCAATATGGGTTGGTACAGGGCATTCCACCGCCTTGTGACACTGAACCCCAGCTGCACCTAATTTCGCGAAGAAATCAAGCCGGGGCAAACTGGATGGAGATCAACAGGCGCCACATCGCTCGTCGGGATCATAGACTTGAGCTACTGGCACAAGGTGCGCCGATCGATGTTGTTGGCGCACCTACTACACCTGACTATATGCCGTGGTTCCTCTCCATCACGCGCCGATGGATGACACCACGTGCCATCTTGGAAACAGCACATTACGCACCTGCTGCGCCTACGATGACCCAATTTGTAAGTCTTCATTTGCATTTATTTGATTAAGTTGCCAATTAAATAATAAAATGTTACATTAGCTAAATATTAATTGCAGACACAAGGTGCGGCAGACGTGATGCGATACAGCCAGGAGGAGCCGGTGAGGGAGATTGCGCATGGCATGCTCTTCGGCTCGCAGTTCCAGCACTTCATACCAGAAGTCGCTGCACAACACTCACCGACTACCTCCCATACGCACATGGCATGCTCTCCTTCTTATGACTACCATTTGGAGGAGATGGATCATTCATATCCCGTTGACGCTGCGGGGACCTCGCAGGCTGTGCCATCACGGCCATCACAGTACCAGTCCCCTCCACTGCCAGAGCGTCACGCGAACGCCTCTTTCTATCGTAGGAGGCGAAGGAGACCAACTCAGTTGGATAAGGTAGATGAGGGTTCGTGAGCGTTAACGATTATCTTTTGTATATTTGGATCAACTATATACATATATATATATTTTAATTGACTTGTACATCACACATTTGTATATATTTTGTTGTATATACATGTTTAATTACTTTATCATAGCCCCCAGACTTTGACTTATGAATGATCGGAGTTTTGGCGATGAATCATGCCGCCTTAAAGATACATCGACTTGTAATTACATATTCTAATGTGTCTAGTGCAATTATAACAAACAACAACTCAAAAATAAAGGAAAAAAAAATTAAATCAGGTCTGTTCGCAGTTAGTAACTGCGAACAGCAATAAAAGACAAAAGAGCTGTTCGCAGTTACTAACTGCAAACAGCTAGTTTGTCTTATATGCTGTTCGCAGAACAGCTCCAAAGCACAGCTTTGAAATTTGGACGCTTACTTTTGGAAAATGTTTGAAAGTAGTTTATTTAATTAATTTTTTTTTTCACTAATCCGGTCCCCACCCAGAAAATTTTATAGTGGGCCCAAACAATAACTCTTTTCTCCAACTAGTATGAGTATTTAAACAATTTTCTCTCTCTTGTGGGGTCATCAGAATCTCAACCCTAAACCCCCTTTCACTTTTCTCTCTCCACCAATAATGGGTTCCGAAACCACCATCATCCCCGCTCTCCCCACCTCCGACCTCCATAACCACCGTACTCTTCCTCCCCCTTCCCAACCTCCTCCGCTATCTCCCCCGCCGCAGAATCAAGAACAAGCACCATCAGCTATTCCTCTCTCCTTCGCTCTCCCTTATTCTCCCTCCACAATTACATGTTCCACCACCAAAACGGCCACTAAACTCGCCGTCACTCGTCGCACCAATCCCTCCACCAAAGACCGCCATACCAAAGTCAACGGTCGAGGTCGCCGTGTTCGCATGCCTGCACTTTGTGCCGCCAGAATCTTCCAGCTTACTCGCGAACTCGGACATCGAACTGATGGTCAGACCATCGAGTGGCTTCTGCGTCATGCTGAACCGTCCATCATTGCTGCTACTGGTACTGGTACTGTTCCTGCTGTCGCTAATTTTAGTTCTCCAGCGAAATCGTCTTCTTATATTACTACTGTTGAAACCCCTTCTTATTTTCCATCACCGGCTGTTGTGGAGTTTGGATATCGGCATGTTCCGTCGTTTACTGCGCTTTTGATGCAACCTGATGATGGAGAGATGAAATTGAGGGTGCAAAATGATGAACATCAACAACAGGATGATTCTAATACCGTTGCTAAAATTGAGATTCAGAATTAATAATCAATTTATTGTAATTGTTTTTCGATTAGTTATGATGATCAATAGTAGAGGAAGAATGCAATTTTACTGGTTTATCTATCTCTAATGGAGTATCTATCCAAGTTTGTACTTTCTAGGGTTAGGGTTAGGGTTAGCGTTAGGGTTAGGGTTTGTATTAAGGGATTTTTGTTCTGGGCTGAGGAGGAGTCTGGTGCGATGTTTTTTCATCTCATTGCTGTGAAATCAACTGTGAAGCCCGTTTTGGTGTTCTGAATTCCCAATTGTGTAAATTTTCTGAGTAAATTCATAGTACTATGACAATAACTACTAAATTTTTGGGGCATATATTTTGTTGTACTCAGTTTTACGGTTTATTGGTACGCTGTTATCCAAACCCGATGACCCATTATTCAAATTACTCCTATAACCCAAGAGTGAACTTATCCAAACCCGATTATCCATTATTATTCACAACCTATCTTATACGAGACCGTCTCATAATAAGATAATCTCAAAATAAGAAGTTTATAAGCTAAAAATTTCTATTTGAAATCATGTCATGCAAGAATTTGTATAGTCAATGCTCCTATTTAATTGCACAAATTCTTATGTGGGTGTAAGATAGTTTCATCATGAGACTTTTTTTTACATGGGCTGAATAACCTAATTAGTATAATTATTAGCATATGATCTTATTTTTTCACAAGAATAGCTCTTTATTTGTACTTCAAATTCACTATGCAAAATTGAAAAATGCTTTCACTTCTTCTTGAATACGATAAAAGTTTTTGTTGAAGCGAAACTTAAGACTATCTAATTTCATTGGATATGATTTTAAATGATAATTAAATTAGTGCATTACTGTAGATCGCCACTCTTTTTAGTATGTCGCTATTCTTTATATAATAAATGTTCAACATTGTATCTGTTGACTTTTTAAACTTTCACTCTCTAACATCCTCTAAAAACACTCATCAAACGCTCAATGGAACTAAAACTAAAAATCGAAATACAATGGCTAATGAAAATGATCAACAAAATGATTCAATAAGCATCAATATAGATTAAAAATTTTAAAAAAATTACATATAAAGAGGCAGTCGCGCGCGATGGGACCGCAGTTGAATCGCGTGAAACTCCAAGTTCACTGTAATTACAAGTAATATACAATAAATACAATAATTACGGTGAATATAATTACAAAGAACAACAATACAACAGTTTTGTAATAATGAACTATTTTTATTGTTGTTCTTTATTATATTGCTTGAATAATCTTTAAGAAAAATTATTGTGAATAATACAATTTTTTGTTAATTTTTCTATAATAATACTAATTATTGATTAACTATAAATTATAAATAATACCAACTTAGGGGTTTTTTTCCTAGAATAATACCAACTTTAGTTTTATTAACTAATTTACCAATTTTTTTGTCATATAATCTCCTTTAGTTTGATTTTTAACATGTTAGGTATATTTTAGAAAAACACTCTCAAGTTGATATTATTTATGGTTAATCAAAAGTTTGTATTATTATAGGAAAATAATAAAAAATTGTATTAAACCCGAATAATTTTCCTAATCTTTATTATATGTAATATGAATAATCTTTACATTTTATTGAGCTTTTTGGCCTTCTCTTGATTCCCTTTTGTTTGTTCTTATTTCCTAGGTTCATATATGCACAAAAATATGATACAATCTAAACAATGCAGTAGGGGAGTTTTGAGTGTGAGGCCTATTATGCTCTTTTTTGTTTTTTGTGGGTTGATGGGAAATACAAAATGAAGCGCTTGTGGCTCAATGGATAGAGTATCTGCATGTAGAGTAGAAAGTTTGAGGTTTGACTTCTATTAGACGCAGGTATTAATTGGGGGTTTCTTGATTGCGGTCATCTCTCTTTTACTTCCTCCTTGGGGAAACGAGTATGATTTGTCCGCATCTTTCAGGAAAATAAAACCCCCACCAGAATCCTGCCTTGTGTGGGATAGTGGGATTGTCCTTTACCTTTACTTGTACGTGGGAATTATATGCTAAGCTTTGAAGTAGGAGTATTTCTTTATCTTTAATTACTATTATGTTTCATTAGAGAAATTTTCACTTCTCAATCTTTTAGTATGCACAGAAAACTACATTCGATCATTCAGCAATTACTGTCATCAGTAAGTATTCTTCACCATCTATATTAATGTCAAGGCTTTTCGTTGAACCATGATAAACCGCTTGTACCGATCCATTGTTACTTTACTACTTTCACACACTTCTGTAAAATGTACATGAAATAGTATGTTCCAATCTTTGAGCTGTAGTGTTAATGATGATTCCATTTGCATTGTTCATAACTTTCAGATATAATCTAGCAATTTCAATGGGTTCCGAGGGAGTATAATCTAAATCAATTTGTTAAAAGTTAAAAATTTCTCTAATAGCTAAACTCAAAGGGTAGATGAATACTTGATAACATAAAATTCAAATATTTATAAATATTCCAAGGAATACAGATTGATCATCTACTTGGTGTAGCTATTTCATAAGGTTTCCACAATCAAGAATTAAGATCTAACTTTATCTAAAAAGTAAATATGGGTGTTTGACAAACGACTGATAGCTGATTACGTTCGCTAATTTGATCAGCTAATTTTGAAATCACTGCTATGAGCAGTTTGTTCAAAAACAGCTTAATCATAGCAATAAGCTGTTTCAACCGGCTAACTTACCAAACATTAGCATAAGCTGATTTGACCATCCAACCCTCTAATTGTATCAAAATAAGCTAGCATTGCCCAATAAACTATTTTGCCAAACACCACAATTACTATGTACAATCTCTTGAACTTCTATTTAGCTGAATGAAGGCTTCCCACAAGTGAAGTATATACTGTACTGTCTGGTGTAAGGCCTGCCTGTGTCATTTGATCATACAATTTGAAAGCTTCATCTGATCTCCCAGCCTTCGACAAACCCGAAATTATTGCTGTATAAGTAACAACATTAGGGAC
The DNA here is from genome assembly GCF_026212465.1 of Amaranthus tricolor. Taxonomy (NCBI): domain Eukaryota; kingdom Viridiplantae; phylum Streptophyta; class Magnoliopsida; order Caryophyllales; family Amaranthaceae; genus Amaranthus; species Amaranthus tricolor. The sequence continues at coordinate 28,588,846 of NC_080051.1, read as the reverse complement.
TAACTTCCTAGCTGGCATCTCATTGAACAATTCTAGGGCATAATTTATCTTTCCATTGATACATTCACCATGTATAATCGAAGTGTACGAGTGCACATCCAAAATTATTCCCCTTTCTGCCATCTTGTTCTTTAGCAAATGAACCTCCTTCATCATACCCTTCTTGACGTAAGCATCAATCAAAACATTGTACGTTACGACATTAGGACTTACTCCCTTCGTTTCCATCTCTTTAAAAAGTCGTCTCGCTTCAACAAGGTTACCTTCCTTACAATGCAAATCAATCAAAGTTGTGTAATTGAAAGTATTCATTGTCAATCCCTTGTCTAACATTGAGTACAAGAATCTCTTGGCATCCTCAAATCTGTTCAATCTGCACAACCCACTAGCAATAATGTTATATGTGTATACATCAGGCACCAATCCTTGCTTCTCCATCACATCCTTGAGTTTCAATGCTTCGTCGATTTTCCCTTTTCTGCAATAACCATCCAACAATGTATTATATATAACACTATTCAACTGGATACAATTTTGTTTCATATCTTTCACAAGCATTTCCGCTGCATCCAACTGTCCGGCCTTGCACAGCCCGTGTATCAGAGCTCCGTAAGTGTGAGCATTCGGAGTAAAGCCTTTCAAAGTCATTTCATCAAAAAGATGACAAGCCATTTTCATGTCCTGTTTCCTGCAATACAAACTTATCATCACAGTATACAAATGCATATCAACCTCCACACCGTTGTCACACATTTCCTGGAACTTTTTTTCGGCTTCTTTGATCTTCCCATTATCAGCATATCCCTTGATTATAAGTGTATATGTAGCTGCACTAGGTTCTACATTCACCTTCTTCATCATCCTCAATACTTCACCAATTTGGTCAAATTCCTTTGTCTTTATGTAAAAAGCTATCAATGAGTTATATGGATATGAATTCTGTTCAATTTCTTTACTACACATTTCATTAATCATTAATTTAGCGTTCTCAATCTTCCCCATCTTACACAAGCAATCAATCACAATCGACATCGAATGCACTGTTATTTGGACACCTGAATCAACCATCTTGGCATGAAAATCCAGCAAATACTCGAATTTCCCGGAATTCTTCAGCGCAACCAAGCAAACCATACAACTCTTTTCCTCAACCAAAAACTTTCTCTCAGTCATATAATCAAACACCTTAAGTGCATCATGGAATTGCTTATTATCAGCAAAAACCCTCATCAAAAGGTCATAAAATTTTGCCACAGTTGTGGGTTTATAACCAAATTGTTCCAAAACAGACGCCATAACTGAAGATGGGCATTTGAGATTTACAGTCATATATTTCATTACGTTTTTGGCAGCTACAAATTTTTTAACTTCTAACAATCTAAAAATAAGGGTAATGTGGGCATGAAGATAGGGTATTTGAGTAGATGGAGATTGTGAATTTCGTAGAAAATCGAAAAAATACAAGCAAGAATTGACGGGAATTAGTGGATCCGAAAGAACCATATGGGTTATTTGTGGATTCAGATTGCGAAGGAGAGGTGATTTCAGGAAGCCATTAAAGCTCGAGGATATTAAACATTTGGAAATGTGTTTTGCAATCTCTTCATTAGAAATATTTATTGGTTTTGGGACCTGTTTTTTGAAGAAATTCGCTAATTTTTGTGCAGACATTCTTTCACAGGAAGAAATTTTTGACAGAATTATGATTAGTCAGTGAGCTCCGTCCCACTTAAATCTTAATTTCTGAATTCAGAATTTGCTTTCGCCGCAAGTGCCGTATTAATGAAAAAAAATTAACCGAAAATTGCAAAAGCCTAAAAAAGTAGTTACTACGAGAGACAAATTTGATTAAGATTTTTTTAGATATAAATAGAAAATATTTGTATGAGATTTCGTTAGATTCGTTTTAATGCAAATTTTTTTATTATATATTTTTTATAATTTTTATAATGCGTATTTAGAAATATTAGGGCTAGAAGTAAATACTACGTGATTTACAAGAAAGTGGGACAAAATATATGGAAAGAAGGGGACAATAGAGTATACATAGTTGTGTTGAGTTTGCATGGTACTCACTATGTTTTATAGTGATTATATTTGACTTTTATACAATCATATATGTTATTTTTATTTTCGATATGTTACCACAAATTTTACTATATATTCACTATCGTTTTATTAAAAAATGTCATTAAAAATCTCACATATTGCCTAATTATTATGAATAATTTATAGTATTAATTATTTCTAAATAAAACTACTTTTGTATAATTTTTTTGCTGACAATACGATTTGCCACATTTTAACCAGTTACTGTATATATTACAAACTAGTCGTTACACTTACTTTTTATTCCTCCTTATACTTCTAGTTCTTGTTGCTCTACGACTACTTATCTTTGGTAGTAGCCTAGTAGGTATCTACATAGCCAGTTAGAATGTGACAAGGGTGCTGTTAAAAAAAAATACAAAAGTCGAATTATTTTAAAATAATCAATAATAGTTATTTATTCATAGTAGATACGAAATAAATAATGCTCCATCCCTTTTTTTGATGAAGTTCTCACGAAAAATGTTTACATGGATTAAGAAAAATTAAATATTTTAGATAGTTGATATATTATTTTACTGAATAATAAATTTGAGGGATGGAAAGTGAGAATCATAAATATTAAAAATAATATATTAAAAGATCTTTAATGGAAAAAAATATAGGAACCACAGCTAATAAAAAAAGATTTTTAAATGATTATTTTTGTCCAAAATTTATGCTAAAAATATTAAGATTATTTATAAAAACAACAAATAAAATACCTAAAAAAATGACATATAGAAACTTTTTCAAGGATTGGAGGGAGGGAGTATTTTTAAGACAATTTAAAAAATAATATTATTCTATGCGTTCTTTTTTTCTTATATAATTTTTGTACAATTTTTAAAACGACTTTTAAATTTTGATATCTCAAAATACGCGTATTATAAAATTATAAAAATACATAATAAAAAAATTCATATTAAAACGGATCTAACAATATCTCACATGAATATATTTTATCTTCTAATTATGTCTTAAAAATATTAATTAAACTTTTTTTCTCCTTGGAATAAAGATAAAAAGAACATTTGGGATTTGGGAAAGATCTAGTAGTAGTATAGAACGAAGTGTTAGTACTTGAAAAACGAAGAAAGAATTGATGGGGAAGCTAAGTCGTTGTATGAGACCTAGCGCTAGCAATGCCACTGCTCTGATTGTTTGATTCATTTAATCTGCCCTAAATTCTTCTTCCTCATACCAATTTCACTTCTTTTGATCATATTTATCGCTATTAATAATATATCATCGCCAAAGATCTCGAATCCGAAGCAGCAATCTACGTTTACAATTTTCAATTTTCCTGGTATTTCCCTCCCTCCTCTTGTCCAATTTAGATTTTCATTGTAAGAAATTCAAATAAAAACATTCAATATACTCTATAGATCTAATTCTACGCATTATTTTTCCTTTTAGTTTAAACATATTTTGTTTCATGGTGCCGGTTTATTATGGTGAGAGAATTGTTTGGCGATGCTTGAATTAGAAAGAGTTTAAGTAATAGTTTGCTAATGACATTTTTTTCTAGATTTACTTTATCATAATTCATAGCCCATTTCTGCTGGATTGATGATTTGATTTTTCATGGGTAAATGAGGCACAAAACAAAAACGAGGGTTTTTTTGGTTGTAATTTCTACCAGTAAAAATAGTTTTTTTTGTAGTTTTAAAATTTTTGGTGCTTAAATATCTCAAAGGTTCCTTTTTTTTTTAATTATTGTCATAAGAATTGAAGGTAAAGGGTAAATTCTTATTATGGGTTGATTTTTCTGGAATACTGAATTTATGGCTTTGAGAATTTGAGTGAAATAGCATTGGGGTGACCATATACCTTTTTAACAATTAATGGTGTGTTTGAATGGACGGAAATTGAGGGAAAGGAAAGGGAGGAGGGAAATGAAAGGATGATATTTCCTCATTTGGATACCAAAAGGAATGAAGAAAGAAATGGAAGGAAGAGTTATGGAAGAGAGAATTGCTTTTACATTTTGAACAAAACAAATCCTTCCAACACTTTCCCTCCCATTATTTTCTTCGTCAAATGTAATCAAACATACTCCAAGTTTTGTAAATTTTGCGAATATATGGTTTTGATCTTGTTTTGAAAGAATAGATTTATGAATATATGATTTCAATCTTGTTTAGAAAGAACGAGAATTGGTTCCTGAACATCCCTTGTTTTGTTTTTTATGTGTAGAAGACGATACGATTCATTAGAATTTTGGTTAGATTGTTGTGATGGATTCAAGCAGAGATTCAGGGGGTAGAGTTTTGAGAAACAGGGATCTATCATCATATGCTCCATACCAAAAAGATCGCAGGGGTTTCCGGTAATCTCTCTTCATTTGGATCTTTTTGTGGGGTGGGAGTTTGGGGCTTGGTTGGGTGTTAGTATGTTCCAGTGAAACATAATTTGCTACTTAGTTCGCCTTTTGAATTCGCTATTTGCTCAAAATGGTTCAAAAATAGTCTAAAACCGACCATAATTCCCCTTTTTCGATTTGCGATTCGCAAGGCAATTAGCGATTCATGTGACACTGGTATGTTCATTGTGGATTTATTCACTCATATTTGTCGAGTGGCGAGTTCCAACAATGTCAATTTTGGAATCACTCAAGCTCAATTGAGTTTTAATTTTGTTTTTTAAAATTTGGCTCTTTTAGTTTTGGTTGTTCAAGCTTTTGGATTAAACTTGCTCCTTAAGCTCAAGCTCAATCTTGAGCTGAGCAAATTTTTTTCTTAGGTAGTGTATGATGGAAAATTCTTAGAGAAAATGGAGATTTTGGGATTAAATAGTGGATGAAATATGTGTCCTTTTAATTTGGAGGATAGTGTTTGCATTGCATAGTTATAGTCATCAACCACATATCCCACACATGTTAGAGTATAGGGAGTGTCTGCATTGCAAGGAATAAGTGAATGCTTGATTTAACATCAATTCCCCAATTAGTGAATGCTTATTATTATTGCAGACAAAGTTATCTGTGTAAGAATTGCAAGCGGTTAGGGCACTTTGCTAGAGAATGTGCAAATGATTCAGTATGCAACAATTGTGGGCAACCAGGGTACGCTTAAGAAACTTTGATTCATCACTAGACATTTTATTTACATGGCTGTTAGCCAACTGTTTTATCCTGTTTAACTTTGTCATTGTGTTGCGGAAATCTCTTAGAAAACGCTTGTAAAATCGCTTTTTGTTATAAAAGAACGAAGTATCTCCTTTGCAGAGTTTCTTAGCATCATCAAATCTTACACATTTAACTTCTTATTAGATTGTGTAAGCACTAATGCATAAAACTGTTTAAAATTCACTAAAAAATCTGACTTCTCTTTGATAAAGATTACCCAAGTAAACCTTAGAGCCGTCTTGAAAAATTCGGGAGCCTGTGCAAAACTTTTATTTTGTGCCTTATTTATGGTTAATATATTTATTTTATTATTAAACTTAACAAATTTCTTTTTTTGATTAACTTTTTCATATGCGGGAGAAAGAGGGCCCTGTGCGGTCGATCACCTAGCACAGCTTAAAAAACCCCTTGATTAACCTTGAGTAATCATCGACAATAGTAATAAAACTTTTATATTTTATTCTAGAATTGTGCCTTAAAGGTATGATATAGTATGTAATAGTTGAAAAGTTTCAATTGTTCTTATTTCATCTCTAAGAAAAAATCTCTAACCTTGGCTAGAGGACAAATTGTAGAAAAACCTTCTTTATGAAATGCTTTGATCTCTAGATCAGGAAATAAAATGTATAATTGATTGAATGGTAGTTGCTTCATTTTTATATGAAATAATCTCTTGTATCCTTACCGTCCTGAGTCTGAGTGTAGCATTTGTTCTTTTCCTCATTACTTGAGCATTTATGAATATTGTAGTCTAAAAGAAAGTGTAAAGCATGTTCAACTCTACCAATAAGCAAACACTTCGTCATGAAAGACCCCTGAATAAACCGTCTTTTATAGTATCAAATCACAAATAACAATCCAAATTTTTAACAAAGACAGAATGAAGCAAATAACACTTCTTCATAGGATGCCAGAAGAATGGAGGAACAACACACTAATACCTCTGTTTAAAAACAAAGGCGATGCACAAGTATGTGGGAACTATAGAGGTATCAAACTTTTAAGCCACACAATGAAATTGTGGGAAAGGGTGATAGAGAGGAGAATTAGACAGAAAACGGTGATTAGAAAGAACCAATTCGGTTTTATGCTAGGAAGGTCAACAATTGAGACAATTCATGTTTTGAGGAGACTGATGGAGAAATATAGGGAGCGAAAGAAGGATTTACATATGGTGTTCATTGACTTGGAGAAAGCGTATGATAGTATACCACGAGGCGTCATCTGGGATAGCCTCAGCCTCAAGGCTAGAGGTATTTCTTCAGTATACATTAAGGCTATACGAGATATGTACGATAAAGTGTCGACTAACATTCAAACACCGGTGGGGATAACAGAGCCTTTCCCAGTTAAAATTGGAGTAAATCAGGGATCGAATCTAAGCACGTTCATTTTTACTGTCATTATAGAAGAGATTTCTCAATCTATTTGGGAAACGGTATCGTGGTGCATGCTTTTTGCGGACGAGATAGTGCTGGTAGCAGAAACTAGAGAGGAGGTTGGTAATAAATTAGATGAGTGGAGGGAAGCTTTAGAAGGTAAAGGGTTGCGCATTAGTCGTACGAAGACCGAGTATCTGTGATGTGACTTTAGTGGGACAACACAGGTAGGTGAACCAGAGGTGTCCATTGGAGAAGCAGTTGTTAAATGTACGACCAAGTACAAGTATTTGGGATCGATCATTCAAAGGGATGGAGAGATTGACAGAGATGTTAACCATCGCATACAAGCGGGTTGGATCAAGTGGCGTGTAGCCACTGCGGTGTTATGTGATAAGAAATTTCCAAGCAGGTTAAAAGGAAAGTTCTACCAGATGGCTATCAGGCTTGCCTTGCTATATGAGATTGAATGTTGGCCTGTTAAGAAGTTTTTGGAACATAAGATGGAAGTTACAGAAATGCGTATGCGGAGGTGGATGTGTGGGCACACATTGATGGATCGAATTAAGAACCCAGTGTTTAGAGACGAACTAGGAGTAGCCCCTATTTCTGGAAAAATGCGCGAAAATAGATTGAGATGGTTTGGTCATGTGCAGAGAAAGACTCTCGCTGCCCCTGTGAGGAGAGTAAAAAGCATTATAGTAGAGGGTAAGAGGAGTCGGGGAAAACCCAGGAGAATTTGGGATGAGCGGATAAAAGTTGACTTGCCGGAGCTAAACCTCTCCGAGGGTCTGACTAGGGATAGGGGTAGTTGGAGGCGTCATATCCATGTTTTAGATTACTGATGTCCTCGTAGGTTCTTGCCATCCTGCTCCTCTCGTTTCTTTTATTAGCTTTATTATCTTTTTGTCCCCTTTTATTTTGTAGGTGGGTCTACTTTTTTTTTATAGGTCTTTTTTCCCATGTAGCTACGTCTCTGTATCTTTCTCGAGCCGGGGGACTCCTTTGGCCGCGCTCTCTTTTATGGGTATGAGTTGCCGCCGTCCTTCCCTCCCCAGACGCTGTCCATAGTTTTTCTCTATGAACGGGATATAATGGATTGGATGATGACAGAAAGAAGCAAAGAACAATATATTGATGTTAATCTTATTGTATATCATATAATAGCTATACATAAGGCTTAAAGTATAAAAAACAACTTTAAAATTAATAGTTAATTATAACCAACTTAGTTCATGATAAAATTCGTTTTTAAGTCATAACAGCCTATACATGAGTAACAAACTTATTAATAACTATATAACTAATAAAATTTTTATTCCGTGTCTTGCAGCTGTTGCAGTTGTAACACTTATTGCTGTGTTACTTACCGCTATTGTTGTTAGGTGATTATAAGCAAACAGCTGATCTTTATAAAATTTAAAAGCCAACTGATTTTTTTTGTTGGTAGATATGTTAAGTTCAAATAAACATTCAATAATGTTTTCTTTAGTAAAATGACCTTCCACTCTTGGTGTAAGCTGTCCAATCTAATTTAGTGAAAACTTGTAAGACAAGCGTGATGCTTCATATTTTTTTATCCACGTATGGAATGAATATAATTAGGGTGTGTTAATCTTTTAAGAATAGAACAATCCCAAAAGATAGTCAAGTTTTCTTGTGTTGGGGTAAGTTACTCAATTTAAATTAATAAAAAGTTGTAAAACAATCTTAATTGTTCATAATTTTTTGTCCAAGTGTGGAATGAATATAATTTAGGGTGTGTTGTAAAGTTTTTGTAATTTGTTATTTTAGGGGTTTATGTAAATTGGTTAAAAGTTTGAATAGTGTAATAAATTTCTAGCCTGTTGTGAGTTGGAAAATTAAGTTTGTCAATAATTCTACTATGGAGTAGCAAGTTGCACCAAATTAAGGGGTTGCTTGCACGCCTTAGTTTGCTCCAAAGTGATGACAATGGATTGGAATGAAATTGACACAACCAGAACACAAAACGCAGCACAAAACCAGCCTCAAGAAATCAGTTCTTGATTTTCAGGCTAATGGATTACCCTCTAATGGCTTCACTCACCACCTTCGTGTAATGGATAATGCAACCCAAGGATTGACTACCTTGTGGTTTGCAAGATAAACTTTGAAATTGTATGACTAACAATTCAAAGGGATGAGTGTATGACTAACACTCAGACGTTCCAAATGCATAGGCAAAGTTTAGTAATTTGGTAGAGGAGGTAATAGTGTTTAATAAATCTGTTATCTACTTCCATTATTTTTTTGTTGATTCTTGGAATATTGAAACTGAACCAATAGTAACAAGCTTCTCGTTGAAAAATCAAGCAGAACTCTTGCAATTATATTCCAATTTTTTTTATTAAATTCTTTGAACATTGAAATTGAACCAATAGTGGAGAAGGTTTTCATTAATAGATCAAGCATAACACTTGCAATTATATCTCCTTGGTGTGTGCTTATTCACTATTATTTACCATTATCTTTTCATAAAATACCAATAGCTACATGATTATTATGGATAAGGATTTTCACCTTACAACTTTATAGTTAAACAATTTCTTTTGTTATTTTTGTAGTGTAGCAGTAGTCGATTTGGATAGAATTTTGCACCGTGCTATATTTTTTCTTAGTTGATGTCATGGGGGTTATTTGCTTACAGTCTTATTGCAAGGCAAGTCAAGCCTCCCTAGAGATAAATGGGTGAGGTTGTTATAAACAAAAAAAAAATGAATGTATTGTTAGACTTTACAAAGGCTTTTTCCAAATGTGTTGTACAATTGACCCATAAGGGTATTTATAGGCCTTAAGGCCTTCTAGATATTTTTAACCTCCATGATGGAGGGTTAAATAGGGTAAGGATCGTGCTGCATGTCTACATTTAGAACATCCTAATGAAATATTAAAAGTATTTCCTGAAAATTATCTAAGATATTTATAAATGTAAATCTAGAATATTCTTTTAGATTGTGTCCTAAGAATTTCTAGATTATCTTAGACTATATGATACATTAAGTATTTACCGTTACAGGGCATTGGAGGTGAATCGTGACAATTTGCTCCGCTTCTGTAAGTCACCAAGTCACAAACTAGTTTTAATGTCTTTTATGCCATGTGTTCATTACTAACAAATCACATGTTTATGCAAGATCCAAATTTGAAACTTCGTCCTCAGTTCTTGTCCATTTCCAAAACCTACATCACTACATGGACAGTTCCATACACACTTTGTGTTCGCCCAACATTTTAAGATGTACTAGATTAGATATAATTCTTATCTTTGCTCTCTTATCTCTAAACCGTAATAATCTTTGCTCATTCAACAAATATATCACACCATTTTTTAGCAGCGACCTTCTAACAATCTAACCCTTGCATACTTAGGTGAAGCGTAAAGCCATTGCTCGTTTGTCACCACACTAAAGCCTGCATACTTCTCAATATACTCAGGTTTAAGAAATGCAGTGTGTCGTAGAGTACCAGACGCCCCTGCGCTAATTTATATTCAGCTCTTGTCATAAGATGTGAATTGATATGATTGTAAGTAACCTACTACAACCCTCTTCCTTTACCGGGTTTGGATCAGACAATTAATCAGGATCACTCACAGGCAGAGATCCTTGGTTTTCCAGCATTTGAAAAGTTTTGTTTTGGAAAATGAGAAGGTAAATTGTCTTCACATTGTTTCCTTCTATTTCCTTTTGTATGCCCTTTTAAGGGAAAATGATCTCTTAATATCTTTCCTTGTCGCCTTTCCCTATATTCTCTTATTACAAACACACTGTTAGTGACACATATGTTGCCAGTACTTGCCTTGTCTAATTGTGCATGTTTTTACGACTAGTTGGTTAAGCTCTTCAAATTGTTATATTGCTCTTGACGAGGAAAATGGTGATTTGTGGTTCAAAGGGTTGCAACTTGGGCAGTGATCTTTCTGTCCCGGGTTTTCTTGTTGGTTTCAGAGCCTGTTAATATAGTCTACTGAATTTGCTGATTGCTGTGCTGTCCTTTGTAACTTTTGTCTGTTTCACTGCTTGTAGGCACATGGCTGCTGATTGTAATTCGAAAACAATGTGCTGGAATTGTAAAGAACCGGGGCACCTGTCTACTGAATGTAAGAATCAACCTATATGCCATTCCTATGGAAAAATGGGTCATTTAGCGCGCGAGTGTCCGAAGTCTAGCGATCCTAGAGTTTGCTGCAATTGTTTCCTGCCAGGCCATTTAGCAGCAGCCTGTGTCAATGAAAAGGCATGCAATAAATGCCGAAAGCCTGGCCACCTTGCTCGTGACTGCCTCAATGAGCCCGTTTGCAACATCTGCAATTTAACTGGACATGTGGCCCGGCAATGTTCGAATCCACTTCTCCCACCGCTTTTCCTACCACCACCAATGCTTGGTGGTCCACCACTTATTCGTCCTATCATTGGTGGCCCATTTCATGATATCTACTGTCGTAGCTGCACACGTCCAGGCCATACAAGTCATCAATGCATGTACATGATCATGTGTGCTGCCTGTGGTGGTCGTGGTCATCGGGTATTTGAGTGCCCTTCTGGTCCAATGCTTGATATGGTCTATCATAGATTTTGATTAATTAATGAAATATGAACGGTCAAATTTATAGCGTTTTTGTCACCTCCACCTACTATGATACAAATACGGACTACTGAATTGTAAACTTGATATTTTAATGAGTTATGGCCTATAAAATTCGCAGATTACAGCTTCATTGGCGTAATGTCTTGAAGAGGGATTCGACACTGATCCCTTTGTACATGCAATTTTGGCATCATTTTATTCCCCTTTTGAAAAGTAATTTTAAAAGACAAATTGTTGTATGAGACGATCTCACCAAGATACATGCTTGATGCATGGGTTAATAGCTCATTCAAATTACAATACATATTATGAGAATATATAAAGAGAGATGATCTCTCACAAGAATGACTCATTTCGAAAAAAAAAAAAAAAATTTGCAGATAACTTGAGACTGATTTGGAAATAGATTGGTCAACAATTGACTCAATTAGTGTTTTAACTTTGATAAACTTTTCATTAGCTGCATTTGCACATGCTTCTCTTGTCATTACCTTTAAATTGGTTTTGAACTTTTTCTAAGAAAAAGGTTTTCGAGATTTACTTTGAACTTTGATTTGGTTTGTTTTAAGGAAAATGGGATTCATTCTGATTTCAGCAGCACATATTTTAATATTTGCTTTCAAAATCTATAAAGTATGTATATATATTTTAATATTTTTATAAATATGTCAAATTCAATTATTAAAGTAGCGCTTCCCTCAAATTATTGTCTTATTAAATTATTAAATAAAATCTCATTTAAGACGACCTTCGAGGTTCATAAATTAACTATTAATCATTGCCTTTCTAAACATTAGCCTTAGAGAGTCAAGTGTTAACTGTTAACTCAATTAAAGCAAGTGCCACTTTCTCAGGGCAAAGACTTAAATTCGATTCTTACTTAACTCTTTCCATTTCCTCATTCTACTATATGATCTAAAAAACACAAATTCTCAACTAATACGGTCTCACAGTGAAATCATTTCTATTAGGCTAACCCAATATACACTTAATGTCTTAAAGTGATACTTATCGTTTTTTGGTGATCACTTTAGTCTTATAGTGATCATTTATAACCTTAAAGTGATCAATTCATAACCTTATAGTAACCATTTATAACCTCATAATTTTCAATTAAAGAAATAGATTAATTATATGAACTCGTTTCATGGTTAAATATTCTCCCACTATAGTTGGTGAAAAAACATTAGCCTTACAAATGCCCAAAGTTGATCCTCATAGAAGCCCAAGGAAAATTTGAAAAAAATAAGATTTTTTAATAACTTTAATCAAAAAATAAGCTTTGGCCAAACTTTATTCTCAAAATAAGCGTCTTTGGCCCCAAAATTAGGCTCGGTACGTAATTGCTGTTACTAACAGCGAGTATAAAGAAATGGTCAAAATTTTAGTTAAGCTGTATGTCGCTGTTACTAACAGCGAAATAATGCTTTGACTGGTCAATGGTCAAGTCGCTTTTAGTAACAACGACTTTAGGCTTGACCTGGTTTGACTTTTATTGACTTTTTTGTATGATTTAAACTAGCCGTTATGAAGTTGAAAATAGACGTTGTTATTATGTTCTATAAATAATTCCATCATTTCCCTACTTCATCGTATCCAAACTCCATCATTCTTGTTCTAGTTAATCGATTTTGAAGGTAATTTGATATGGATTCGTTGAACAAGAATGAAATTGTGTTGAATTTTCGAGAGCATTTTCTCTATTTGAATATGAGTGTCTGTTTGATTTTGATTTAATTCACACCTAATTCTTGGCGGATTGATTCATCGTCGAAAACTCTGAGTAATTAACATCATTTTACTCATAATAAACATGTGATAATACGATAAACATATATACACATCTACATATATATTACAAAATATACATAACAGTCCACATGTTACATATATTCAATATATACAAAACGTTACTAATGTTTAATATATAAAAACGTCACACTAATGCTAATCCTCCTCCTGTACCCTGTCTAACTGTGACGGTTTATGACGCCTCCTACGATGGTAAGAGGCGGTCGCATGACGCTTGGGTAGGGGAGGTGATTGATACTGGGATGATCCAGCTCCCTGTGAGAACCCGACACCATAGTCGGGGCACGTTAAGTCTACCTCCTCAAGATGAATGTCGGCATGATGAGGAGATGAACCCTGAGTGTCCATAGTGGTGTCAGGCACAACAACTTCTGGAATGAAGTGCTGAAACTATGTCCCTAGGAGTATACCTTGGGCAATCTCTCGTACAGGCTGCTTCTGGCTGGAGCTGATGACAGTTGCAATGCCCTGTACCTGCATTCAATTTGGAGTTAATGAAATCTATAATATGTAAGTTCTATGGATAATAATCAACATGGAAGAATACTTACAAACTTTGTCATCGTCGGTGCTGCGGGAGCGTACTGAGCGGCTGCGATGATACCTCGTGGTGTCATCCATCGACGAGTGATGGAGAGGAATCATGGCATGTAATCTGCTGAAGTAGGTGCGCCTACAGCCTCGATCGGTGCACCTTAGGCCAGCAGCTCTAGCCTGTGATCCCAACGAGATATATGGCGCCAGTTGATCTCCAACCAGTTCTTGGGTTTCCAACCCTTGCGTGAGGTGTGATGGAGATCCACTACTGTGTCACAAGGCGGTGGGATGCCCTGTACCATCCCAAATTGGCGCAGTACGCGCTCAAGGAGATGCACTTCGACTATGTTGAACCATATCAAAGGTACAGAGGCTCTCCACGCCCCTGACAATATCCCTGAGTGCTGAGGCAATACAGTGTATGGCTCAGCGGGGTAAGGGTCCCATTGAAACTACACGTGAAAATGTAATTAATAAATTATGCAATGTGATAGTTACAAGACTAGTAAGTGAAGCCTTTACTAGGTTAGCTCGAAGTAGATCGAATTGATCGCGATAGAACCCTACGCCAGATCCTGTGTGGGTCCTTGTACGTCTATCAAAGGACCGCCGCGATCCATACAGCACATGTGGGGGTGGAAGAAGTGGTGGCTCAAATGCACCACGTCCCTCAGTCCTCATTGGCATCGGTTGCCCAATGAGAATGTGATCCCACGCCCAAAGCTATGAATTATAGATATAAGTAAGTAAACGAAACATAAGAACAAATTAAGAAACAAAAGCGTTAACATGTAAAGTTAGTATTACCAGGAGAATAATCAAGGGCCCAGCGATCTCCTTCACGTTCTTCCGTGAAGCGTCACACAGCCTCCTGTACAGATAAGCTAGGGCTGTGGAACCCCAGCTATAACCGGAGATGACCTCCCATGACGTATCAAGCAACGTCAAGTACAATAGTTGTACCCTGTTGCCAGTCTTGTCGGAGAAGAAGACAACACCAATCAGATATTAGCGTATCTCTCAATGATAACCCCATCAGCACCTTCAGGGAGGTGCGAGAAGTTCTGCGCAAGCCATGTTACGCGCAACCCACTCCCTTTGGCTACTTCTGGGGGAGGTCGGACTCCTAATACCCTATGCAGTATGCACTATATCTTGCCAAGTTTCGAGTTGGCGTCCAACTGTACAGACGGCATGTCCCTCGATGGGAAGCCGTGTAAGCACAGCTACGTCAAGTAAAGTGACAGTAGCTTCACCTAGAGGTAGGTGGAAGGTATGTGTCTCTTGGCGCCACTGCTCGACTAAAGTCGTGACTAAAGCCCAATTGACTCTCCCATAAGCGATGAGGTCGAAGTCGTACAATCTTGCTCGCTGAATGTAGGGGATGATCCGTGCGTCAATCTGCCACGGAGCAGAGTCGGGATGCCTGGTGTAGATGGTCTCTATGTCGGACACCTGAACGCAAAGATTATATTAGCATAAAGTTAAAGTATTAAGGCATATACATTCAAAATACTAAGTTGACTAACCTGGACATCCCATAGTACACTACTCCTGTGATCTGCCTGCATCGTCAGCACACTAGGGTCGCGAGGGCCTAGCGTTGTTGGATCCATCTCTACTGTAATTCAATAATAACTTAGTTGCAGTTATGATTATACGTAAAAGACTTAAGGAATACTCGAATTGTTTACTTATGTTATTTATTTGTTTCCATAGGATCATAGGAATACAATTCTCCACTCATATTGTATTTAAAACTTACATTAACAGTACTTCTTGTAGTGTCAATGCCAATCTTAGAGCATATAAGATGTTTAAATTCTTTCAAGTCCATGTTTGAGTTGCATGCAAACAGTTTACGTCTTCCCCCAACATACTTAACATTGCTTCTACTTGATCGAGTTGAACCATTCCAAAAATATACAACAGTCACACGAAATGAAGTCATTTCTACAACAACACGTACAAAATCAACATCACCATCAAGTTCATATATATATATATAACTCAAATTTAGGGTTTGCATTCAAACATTCTCTACATTAAACTCAAACATTTTCTACATTATATTCATGAACAAACAACCTCATTATGAAGATCATGGCAAATAACAAGTACATTTGACATATTCATAGAGTTTAAGTGTAAATGACCACTATAAGTGACATACTTTTTAAAA
Source organism: Amaranthus tricolor (assembly GCF_026212465.1). NCBI lineage: Eukaryota > Viridiplantae > Streptophyta > Magnoliopsida > Caryophyllales > Amaranthaceae > Amaranthus > Amaranthus tricolor. Next base: position 28,573,110 of record NC_080051.1, on the reverse strand, counting down.
ACAAAAAGAACTAATAAATCTATAATAAAAAGGTACCTTAATAAACTGTAGATCAAAAAGAAGTAGTAAATTGCAAGTTTATGAACCTTGAAATTTGATGAGATTAATTGAAGGATTGAAGTTGATTTTAATGGTGGAAAGAAGAGGGAGAATTCGTGGGTTAGATCGCTGATACAAAATCGAGTGAAATGAGGAAGGAGGAAGAAGGCTGCTGTATTTAGGGTCGCCTAAATTCGCTGTTACTAACAGCGACTTGACAAGTGACCAGTCAAAGCATTATTTCGCTGTTAGTAACAACGACATATAGTTTGACTAAAATTTTGACCATTTCTTTGTACTCGCTATTAGTAACAGCGATTACGTACCGAGCCTAACTTTGGGACCAAAGACGCTTATTTTAGGAATAAAGTTTAACCAAAGCTTATTTTTTGATTAAAATTATTAAAAAAAATTATTTTTTTTCAAATTTTCAAGCCCAAGCTCCAAGAAAACACACACCGGCCCAACCAAACTCACTCCCGTAAGCCTGCGAGCTGCAACCAAACACCCACATATCAAAAACCCTAACTTTATAAACGCCTCCCTTGAAAAACCCCAATCTTCAAATCTTCCCATTTCCATTTCCCCAATTCACCTCCATAGCCGCACAATCTTTCTATATCCTTAGTCAATTCTCTCTCTAAAACATGCCGCCGAAGTTGGACCCCTCGCAGGTAGTGGACGTCTTCGTCCGAGTCACCGGTGGAGAAGTCGGAGCTGCGAGTTCACTCGCTCCAAAAATCGGTCCCCTCGGTCTTTCCCCAAAGAAAATCGGAGAAGATATTGCTAAGGAAACTGCAAAAGATTGGAAGGGCTTACGAGTTACAGTAAAGCTTACTGTCCAGAATCGTCAAGCAAAAGTAACGGTTGTTCCATCTGCTGCTGCTTTGGTGATCAAAGCTTTGAAAGAGCCAGAAAGAGATAGGAAGAAGACGAAGAATATCAAACATACTGGTAATATATCTCTCGATGATGTTATTGAAATTGCTAGGGTTATGAGATCTAGATCTATGGCTAAAGAATTGAAAGGAACTGTGAAGGAGATTTTGGGTACTTGTGTTTCTGTGGGTTGTACTGTTGATGGTAAGGATCCTAAAGACTTGCAACAAGAGATTTCTGATGATGAGGTTGAAATTCCAGAAAATTAAACAGGTTAGATGAATTGTTTTTTTGGTATCCCTCAAATGATCATTGTCTTTAATGAGAGAATTATTGTTAGCGTTTTTATGGATGAAATTTGCATTGTAAGGGATCAGAAAAACTAATGTTATTTTTGAATGTTTTGGATATTTGTTTTCTTTTCCTTTGTTCCCTTCTATATTTCAAATGTTTTCTTGGATAATTTGGGAATTCTTCCTTATAGTTTTTTACGCAAATAAGTCTCTTTTGTGTTATGCATTTGAACTAGTAGGATTTGCAGAATTGTTTATCAAGCTTTTTGTTTGTTGATGATTGTCTTTGGATAACCTTGGATTGTTGTTAGGTTTTGTTTTAAATTTGTCAACAAGTTTAATTTTCTTGCAATGCTTTAATCATACTTGTCCATTTTCAATAGTTGGGATAGCCAAGCCAATGTTTTGGAATCAAGTTTGTGGCTTTGGAATTCCTTTGCAAATTATTGCCAATGTTAGTTTGCGTCAGTAGTTATGTTATCGATTAACCATTGCTTTTACAGCTACAATTTCCTGAATCTCTCAATGTCTACAAAATTGTCAAATTACTGCTATGGTATTCTTGTTGTTAAACTTTAAAGCTTGAGCTAAAAATGATGAGGCTGTCGAAGGTGAACTGTTTTTTTTTGTTTTTTTTTTTTTTTTTTTTTTTTTTTTTAATTTGTAGCATTCTTATAGTGCTTGCTTGAGCTCTAAAAATGGATATTGTCCATAGTTTCTTGTATAGATGGTATACATTATTATAATGGTAATATATCTGTTCTTTGGTCCTGTTAATCACCTCTTTTCCCCTTATTCTTTTCCTTCAATCCAAACATAGTGTTAGTATTTTGGAGAATTGGCCCCCATAGTGTTCTCGATTTCCCTATAAATTGTATGAATTTCTGAGCTGATGGAATAGAAAACTTGCTGCGTCAAACATTGCTGTTATGGAGTGTATAGAATATATATGCAGTCCAGACTTTAGGTATAGACATAGTGATGCACAACTGGTCTAGGAGTCTAAGCGATCCAATCTTTTAGTGATCCAAACCATAAATAACCACATTTCTGAGAGGAACTGAGCAGATTTATGTTGCATTGCCCAAGTGAAATCAGATTGATCTTTGGTAAGCAGTTGCTGTTTACTTGCTACAAGCAGAAGATTGCCAATCAGAGCAAAATAGCCTACCCGATCACATATGATTAACTAACCTTAAGTGGCCCCTATTTACATTTAAGGTAGCATTTTGAAATCATTAAAAGATTTCTTTCATATGTAGTATTAATGATTTAGAACTATTAAGTTTTCATTTTGTCTTAGACTAGCAGTCAGATACTACATTATATCTTTTGTTGAAGTTGAAAGCTTATGTTATTATCGTCCCTTCATTAGTGGGAAAACCCTGTTGGTAGAACCTAGTCTCCCCACGGATAGTTGTGTTTAATACTTCTATTTAGTAGGGATCTTGGGACCAAATATGTTGCAAGTTACATACGAGCTATCTGTGTTGCAAACTCTCAAATTACGACAAAGTGAATGCTTTAATCTTAAATTAAATGTCTTAATTACCAGGTAAATAATAATTATTTCATTAACTTCCAATATAGGAGTGATAAACCAAGTGCCGTTCCTGGTAATTTTTGGGTCCTAGGCGAAAAATATAAAACAACCCTTATACAAGTAAAGTTTCAGTTATTTTTTCTCCAACCATATAGTTCAGTAGTCATGCGAAAAATCTAATGCTGCAAGGCCACACTAGAAACTACTTATGCAAATATTAATTTTTAATGATAAGTATTAACTCGATTTTGGCCCCTTTATCAGCTGAGTTCTAGGCGGTTACCCCTCAAAATTACCCTAACCCTGAATATACCATAACTTTGGTGACTTCATAGCTCCCATTCAGACTATGGTGCCTATGACTGAGAAGTGAAAACTGGGTCTTGACACCTGGATAATCGGTTCGTTGAAGTTGCCGCTCATTTTTTGCTTTAAATCATTTGGGTGTCTGGTAATTCAGGTTGGGATTTATGTATTTGATTTCCTAGACGTTTTGCATATAGAAAGAAGATTGTTAATGTTTTTGTTATTCAGATTTGGAATCACCATTTCACATCAATTCAGCACATCACCTGCAGTTGAGTAGCCTACTGCCCGTTAAGATTGTGCAAACACATGAGCATCTATGTAATTTTCTGTACAAACTACAAACTGGTACTTTCTCCGTTTTTTTAATGTGCTTTTCATTTAGAATATTATATTTTGAAGAGAGAAATTTGATTAATATTTTTAAGACATATAGATGATAAAATATATTCATGTGATATTTTATTAGATTCGTCTTAAAAAATACTTTTTTATTATATATTTTTTTATAATTGTTTATGATTCGTATTTAGAGATATTAATATTCAAAGTTTGCTTTGAAAACTGAGCAAAAAGTAAATGGGAAGAACATTAGGAAAGGGATTACCTGTGTTTTTTTTATGGGTTTTGGCCTATTGGTGACATATAAATTGTAATGTATTTTAGTGATCTCGTAAATAATGGACTCAATTCTTTTAATGTGGCAGTATCTATGGTAGTGCAAATGACTTTGTTCATTATTTTTATTTTATAATTAGTTATAAAATTTATTTAATATTACTTAAAATTTAGTTTTTAAATTACTCATTTATTTTTATTTTATTTTATTTTATTTTAATTCTCATTTATTTTGAAATATTTTTTTAACTTAATAAATTAGATTTTACAATAATAATACCTCATCAGCTTTTTATATTTTAAAACTGGTTTTAGATTACTCCTTTTTATTTTTTATATCTTAGTAATTAGTAATAATAAACTTGTCAACAATCAAATGTCAAACACTATTATTTTTGTATAATATTCATTTATATGCCAATTCATAAAGATTTTGATAACATATACATTCAATGACTACAAATTTGATCCTTGGAACGCTTAGCCTTGTCATAAACATCGTTACAACGACATACTTCCTTTGTCCCACTATTTGTGCCAAATCTGCACCAAAATCACTCTAATTTATCAGTTTTGTGTGTTGGTTTTTGTTTTAAATTGACGGTTTTGCTTTTGCTTCAATTGATGAACTGAAGTTCAAGTGAAGATTGTTGAAGTTAGTGATCTGAGCTATTCAAATTTGTTATGTCTTGGAGTATTGATTATGTAGTTGGTTGCTTTAAACTTTGTTCATGTGTTGCATTAAGAAAACCTTGATCATAACTTTGATGGTTAATGGTCAAGTTTGTGATTTGCTTATGAATTTGAGTATCTTCATGCTTGAGACTTTAGGTGGAGTGTTTCTTTGGCAATTGGGCATTAAAACATGATAACGTTAGGTACTTTGGAAGTTACTCAGGTAGCTGCTTAGGCGAGCATGTCATGTTAAGGCTATTCTTGATATTTTATGGGTTATAGACCAAATGTTAGAAATAAACGCTTTTTAATATAGAGGATTAATTATGAATTTTTAATTGATAAATGTTTTAATTATAATTTATAAATGTTTTATAAATTATAGAGACGGACCCTTGTATATATTATAATTATCATTATAAATTTACACATGTTATATACTTTTTAATTAATAAAAAAATAATTTACGAATTATAACTTTAAAGTTTATGACTGTTGCGACTTACACCAATTTCAACCCCATTTTCTGCAGTTTTAGCATACTCGCTATGTATGTGCATATTTTGCATAGTTAAGTAAAGCCAAAATATTTTCATCCAAAAAAAAAAAAAATTTAGTTTAGGTTCACTTTGCTTAGTTTTGTTTGTATGCTCTCTCTATAGATTCTCTTCTTCATTCCTAAGTGTAATTTTCATTGTAATACCTTTATTAGTACTTTAGTATCTAGTGACCATTTTAATAATTCCTAATTTTAATAATTCCTAATCAATAAACGTGATTTGTAAATCACCATAAAAAACAAAAAGAAAATAATAATGAAATCCACAAAATTAAAAAAGGAAAATTAAAATCACGAAACTCTCACCCTATCAAATTCTACCACATAAAAATAATTTGCTAACTTTATAAATCACTATTATTTACTAAGACTTCCTCAAATACTCTGTCCTTAAAATACATTAACATACCACTTAAGAGAAAGTAGCCAAGTTGATAAACCCCGCTGAAATCCAATATTCTTGTAAGCGTGATTTCATTGTTTTCTATCTCATTACTTGTCTTGTTCATTTAGTTCATTAGTTGCATTATTAATAACAATATTCAACTTGTTACCTCTGCCATTAAGCTTCATTTAAAGAAAAAAAAAAAAGAAAAAAATTCGTAACTTGAACTAAAATTGAAACTCAACTCAAACTTATCATAATATTTAATAAATCTGTATTTTTAACCATTAACTTTTGCACAAATTTTTGTATAAGACGATTTCACTGCGAAACGTCACGCACCTTATACTTGAATTAAATAGGCCAATAATAAAATTTTTACCATATGAATTTTTTGTTTTAAAATCATTTCACCGAGAGACAATCTCTCACAAGAATTTACGATGTTCGCCACAAATGAGTTCTAACAAAAATTTTAACAATGAAGTTATTGAAAATATTTACTCGTTTGCCTCATAAAATGACACATTAGACTTTTTTTTATGTGAGAACTTTTTGGGTTAACTGTGGGCACAAAGAGAATTATTTTTTTTTGTTTATGATTGCATTAATTGTTTCCATAAAAAAGTATATAATCTATTTTTTTTGGTTTCATTAATTGTTTCTATAAAAAAATATATAATCTATTTTTTTTTATGATTGCATTAATTGTTTCTATAAAAAAGTATATAATCTCGTGCTCTATAAAAGGGTTTACTTCTTACCAACAACAAATAATTCCATACTTTGGACACCATTAATTAAAATTGAAAACTACAAGAAGATGAATCCAATAAATATATTCTTTCCAATATAATGACTTTATACTTGCGTGGCACAAAATTAGCCACAAAATTAGTGAATACTTTGGAGCTCTACTTTCTTTGAACTTCTAATTGTGCGTTCATAATGATGGCGATGCCTAATCATGATTAAACATATTTTTTATTGCAACTTTTACGATGATAACATTCTATATTATTCTTTTGCAAAAGAGTTTAATTACTATTAAATAACAATGAGGTATAATCGACAAGAAAATAATTAATATGTCAAATAAAGAATTTTTTTCAAAAGAAATAAATAATAAATATAAACAAAAAGACATTTATAAGGTAATTATTAAATAAGTGTAGCTTGTACACTAAATGAATAAAAATTAAAAAAAGAAAAATTTATTGAGAACAATATTTTATTTTGGATGATATAAGCAAAGATAATATAAAAATGCATTTAAAATCTCAAATCTCTTTATTTTCACTTAATTGGCTATAATTTTTTAAGAATTTTAATTTAAAATAATTATTTTTTAATTATCTTGTATAAAAATATAACTATTTTTAAAAATTAATATTTTCATAATATTGATAATTTAAAGAGACAGATAAATAACAAGAACAAGAAAAGAAGGGGAGTCTTCAAAAGAACGTGGCTAAAAGAAGTGGTTGGAGTTGGGACGAAAAATAAAAATAGAAATAATAATAAGAAATGGTGGCTAAGTAGGGTTTGGGCGGTGAATTATCCAAATAGTGAGTAGTGTTGTTGTGGACTTGTGGTGCGCATTCATTGGGGCGGTGCCTCACATTCCTCATGTGATTAGGACAGCCTCGAGGCTCATTTCAACTAATCCCTTTTAAGCAATAACATATACTTCTTCCGTTCCTTCTTCCGTTCCGTTTTAGTCGTTACACTTGCATGGACACGGAAATTAAGAAAAGTGATTGATGTACAATGCAGCTGATTGTTTACTTTATAGAGTATAGTATTTTATTATTGTTAATTGAAAAAGAAAAAGGAAAAATAGGTTGTTAGGTTACTTTATAGAGTATAGTATGGTATTTTATTATAAAGTATAGAGTATAGAGTAGGATAAAAATAGGGGTAGGTAGAACTTTAAATGATTGCTTTATTACTAAAAAGGAAATGTAGCAAGTAATATAAAATTGCCAAAAATAGAAAATGTGGCGGGTATTATGAAACGGAGGAAGTACTATTATAAGGATTACGCATCAATACAAATTTCCAACAACTCTAAATCACATTTTTCTACCCATATTGTTTGGAGCAAGTTTGTACGAGACTCTCACCGTAAGATGAATTTATATAAGCAACACAAATCTTTTATATTTAAAATAAAATTTATTGCGTTAAAGTTATACAACAGACAACTAAATAAAAATTGTTTTTTATTAATTTTTAAGAAAATAAAAATTAATTCAGTTTATATTAAGTTGTTTCATGATGAGACGGTTTTAATAAAGAATTTGTCTATTGTTTTTATAATGAGTAGAATGAAGGGGAAAGAGAGAATTAGATGCTACCTAATTAAAATTTCTATATTAATAATTTATTATTATTATTATTATTATTATTATTATTATTTTATTATTAACTATTATTATTATTATTATTTTTTGGCAAAATAAATTTTATAAAATGCCATAAAAAAACCAAATCAATACAACTCAAGTCTAAGACTTAGAAGCCGCAACACAACGAAAGCTCCGAGGGTGCGTGCATGCAAGCTCCCATCATGCGCTTGGAAAGACGCGACAACTCAAAAAGATTGAGGTATCATCTAGCCAATACATATCAAAGTTGGTGATCCGATACAACATTACTAATACATCCGAGAGACATAAACAAAGCCAAAAGCCTTCCAAGTCAATCCATACGTTTGCATAGAATGATCAGAACGAAACGGCAAGTTTAGCCGGTAGTACAGTCACCATTCAGCAAAAACAAGAAGCAAATAGCATCTTCATTCATCAAAATACTATTGAATAGCAGGAGACTTAAACAACAGCATCAGGACCCAAATGCGCCAAAAGACTTAAACAATAGCCAAAACACTTTATTCTATCATTTTAAATGGATGGTTAAGACAATTGTATTAGGAATTAAAAGCTATTGAATACTATCAATTTACTCATTAATTGACGACTTATAAATGCGCCAAACTGGTAAAAAGCATCACGCACTACAAATACATAATAAAATGGCGACGATATTTATAATTGCCATTTAATTGCTAAATTGGCAAAAAGTAGCTTAGGCAACAACCCAAGAGTAAACGCCATTTTAGTGGACGCTAAATGAAAATTGAACGTAAAAATATAATATACCATTAGCATCACTCCACTAATATATTATTCTCTCAATAAGTAAATGCCAAAAGTAACCAACTTGAAAATCAAGAAAGTTTCAACAATGAATGTGACCAAAAAGGCCTAATTTAGCAATGTCACATGCAATATTAGGTGAATATTGGCAATATGAGGGTGATATCTATCTAATAATTAATTAAGCCGTTCAGCTCCTAAATAAATAAACAATCTATTTTAAAAAAGGTTTTTTTTTTTTTTTAATAGAAAACTTCTATTAACACTATTTTAATATTTTGAATGAAAGAGAGATCGATTAAATTGAGAGAAAAATAATTAAGATTGAAATTTTTTTAAATTAGTTTTTCATTTGAAATTTCTTAACAAACAAAACACCTAAAAATTAGAAAAATTATCCTGAATAATCCCACTTGTTTTCCATTTGCGATGAACAATCCATACTATTGATTATTTCAAATAATTCAATCTTTATATATTTTTTGCTGACAACACTCCTTACCACATTTTAATTGTCTACTAATGTATGTATCTATTAGTCGTTAGACTAACTTCTTCCTCCTTATGCTTCTCCTTTGGTGTACTCCTACTCTTCTTTGGTGGTAGGTTTTTACAATAATCGATTAAATTGTCGCAAGAGATGCTCTCAATGTACAAAAGTTAAGTTATTTAGGAATAATTCTTATTAGGGATAATTTACATTGACAATAGGTAAAATTATCTAGCACAAGTTTTCCTTAAATTATGTTATTTATTTAATTAGTTTTGAAATTTAGTTTTCCAAAAACAAATACCCTTATCAAGAATCAAGATGTACCTACTAAAGGACTCTAGAAACTTAGTTTTATTTTTATGTGTGTATTATTCAAGTAAAAGGATGGAGTCTAGAAACTTCATAACACACAAGTAAGGAATTTTTTTCTGAAAGGAAGGTAAAGAAAAAAATGAACAAAAAAACAAAAAGAGAAAAATGACAAAAGTAGGCAATATGAATGCATACGCACTACTACAGTACGAGAGCTACAGTAGTCCTTTTTATAGAGAGTTTTTTTTAGTTAAATTTCACAAATTTTATGAGATAATATATTTTAATTTTGTATTTTTTTTCATTTTTATATTATTTTTCTTTATACTATTGCTTCAACTTTCTTATTTTTAATCTGATTGACAAACTTATTATCTTTCTTCATCTTAACTACTTATTTTTATCATTTAATTGTATATTATCTTATTCTCCAGTCTAAATACCTTTTTACTAAATTTCATGCAAAATATTTTGGTGCATTCTTATAATGAGGAAGGGAGTATTATTTATTACTCATTTTGTGGTGTTTAATCATCGTCTTAAGAAAGGTTAATAAAACATGTGGGACCTACTCCTTGGTCTAGTTTCTACCACTAAATAAAATAAAATTAAAAAATCTTTAAAAATGAATATTCAGTACCATAAATAGGCATTATTATTGAGTACTCACACACTACTCACAAAATACAATTACACACCATTATTATTTCTTCCTTGCAAGAGCAAGCTATCAAATAGAAGTATCAAAAAATGGGTAAGGACATGGATGTTGGAGGAGCAATGGTGAAAGATTACCAAGACCCACCTCCATCTCCTTTGATTGATGCAGAAGAATTGGGAAAATGGTCATTTTATAGGGCTGTTATAGCTGAGTTTATTGCAACATTATTGTTTTTGTATGTTACTGTCTTAACTGTGATTGGACATAAAGTCCAGAATGAAGCTGATCAATGTAATGGTGTTGGTTTACTTGGTATTGCTTGGGCTTTTGGTGGCATGATCTTTGTTCTTGTTTATTGCACTGCTGGTATTTCTGGTATGTATCCTAATTCATTCCTACTCTTTTTATTTCTACTTTCAATGTTTCTGAATTTGCTATGCTTTTCTTACATTGATTATGATACCGTAGGATTAATTCTGTTGGAAAAATAACTCAAGACACGGTGTCATTATGAGACCGTCAATTTGAGCCGGTCCAATTCGCGGGCATAATAATATTTTAATTTTTTTGGACATTTATCAATTTTGACCTTGACGATATTAATTTTGAAAATTGATACTTTAAGGTTAAAGAAAAAAACCGAATATATTAATATAGGTGAGGTAGTGGAAGATTATAATATAAAATAACAAATAAGGCCTTAAATAAAATAGAATGATCGACTTAAAATTAGAAGATTTTAGGAATATATGGGAAGATTTTAGAAATTGTTATATTGACTTTGATATCATAATATTAATTGAACCAAATTAAAGGATTTTAGTATTAAAAGTTACAAATAAATTCGAATATATATATATATATATATAGATTAGATGTTGGAAGATTTTAATATAAAATAAAATAATTCAACGCCTCAAATATAAAAAACACGTATAAATATAAATTTATTTGTCATTATATTGTAACTCTGGCTCGTTGTAATTTATTTGTGTGGCTTATTGTATGAAGTTGTGAATTTGCTACATTTGTTAAGGAGAATATATATATAATGGGTGAAAAATAATGGTTGTGATTGGCAGGTGGACACATAAACCCAGCAGTGACATTTGGGCTATTGTTGGCAAGAAAACTAACACTAGTACGAGCCATTCTATACATGGTGGCTCAATGCTTAGGAGCCATATGCGGTGTTGGGCTCGTGAAGGCCTTCCAAAGTGCTTACTACAACAAATATGGAGGCGGAGCCAACACCTTAGCTGATGGTTACAGCACTGGAACTGGTTTAGGTGCTGAAATTATTGGTACCTTTGTTCTTGTCTACACCGTTTTCTCTGCCACTGACCCTAAACGCAGCGCTAGGGATTCTCATGTTCCCGTAAGTTCTTTTTCTTTATTAACCAAAGGAACGTACAATAGAGGTGTTTATATATTCTTGGTAATCGGGTCGATTTCGTGTTAGATATTTCAGGTCGGTTCAAAATCGGAACTTGTTTCTATCTTTGTTTTACATAATTATTAATCAATTTTTGATATCGGGTCAAATCGAGTTTAATTATTAAATCGGGTAAAGATCGAATCATTAAGTCTGTTTTGATCATTTGCATTCATCTATGACCCATCTTCACCGTCCATCCAAGAGGACCCATTTTTTACAAATAGTAGTCAAAAAACTCACATTCCACAATTAATGCATTACATTTACTCATCTAGGAAAAAAAAACGTCTTGTTCGTTGATGATGATTGAAACTATAGTTTGTTATTCATACATTAATCTTAGATATTTTACTAATAATATTAGCGGATTTAATATTGTTGGCATTAACACTTTTGGTTATGGACGAATAAATGGTAGGTATTGGCCCCACTACCAATTGGTTTTGCAGTATTTATGGTTCACTTAGCCACAATCCCAGTAACAGGAACTGGTATCAACCCTGCTCGTAGTTTCGGTGCTGCTGTCATCTACAATTCCTCTAAGGCTTGGGATGATCAGGTATGTACACTTTAGTACCACTAATAAAGGCGGAATAAAATTAACAAATTTTTTGAGGGTTGTGTGTAATTTCAAGAATTATGATATTTTTCTAACAATTTTATATTATAAAATACATAACATATACTACGGAATTTAATAATAAGGGCCCCAATTTTTCAGGGCTTTGCGCGGTCAAACATGCTGAACGTGAACTTGACAAATTTTTTAAAGGCCCTGTGCAATTTAAAAAATTGTGATTTTTTTCTAATAACTTTGTATTTTAAACACTTATCGTATACTATATAATTTAATATTGATGCTCCTAATTTTTAGGGTCTTATTGCGATCGAACATGTTGAATATACTAACAACTTGACTTTATATTTTGATTACTTAAAAATAAAAACTAATAATAAAAATTGCAACATAAATGCAGTGGATATTCTGGGTTGGACCGTTCATTGGAGCTGCAATAGCTGCTATCTATCACCAATACATATTACGAGCCGGTTTCGTGAAGGCTCTTGGATCATTCAGAAGCTCTTCTAATGTGTGATCTTCATCATCATAACCATGGGTTTTGGTTATAAGGATTAAACAGGATTACTTGGTTCAATTTTTCCATAAATTATGATCCTAAAGTTGTATATATATTATGGTTTTAATTTGTATTTTGGTGGTAAGAGTTTGTTTGTGTGTCTTGGCACGATTTTTATTGTGTGCCTTTAGTGGGTCTTGTCGCATTTTCTATTTGCTTTTTTGGTTGTATTCTGTGGTTTATGTACCAAGTATTAATAAATAAGTTTGCAAGTTTTTTCCCACTAATTTATGTTTGGTTTTATTACATCATAGAATAGGAAAAAATTATGTTGTGAAATTTGACTTTCAAATTAATTTGAAAAAATACTTTACACGTAATGAAGATTTCACATTATTAACATACTGAATTGTAATTATGTAAGAAATTACCTAAAAATAAGTATATGGAATAATTATGTGAAGAATTATCACGATATAACAATCAAAAGAAGAAGAAGAAAAGATCAGAGTCATAAAAAAAAAAAACAAAAAACAAAGCAAGAAATTCAAAGGTTGAAAGTGTTTATAGGTATTTTAGATGACCGTGTTGACTGTCGCATAGTGCTCGTACTAGTACTAGTGCGTATTCTACTTACCCGAAAGACAAGGCGAGGCTTTTGTATTGTTATTGCTCATTGTTGGTTTGATCCGAGTAGTTATTCCTAGTTATTTGCCTCATACCTTCTATTTGCTCGTAAGAGGTAAATGCACTCTTGCTTGATCAATCACTCACCTCTTCAAAACAACTTTTACTTTTTCTTCATTTTGACTCGTCTAAATTCTTATTAGGTCGTGTAAATATCAAGTCTAGCCACTAATACTTAGGTCCCTGACACAACTTAGCATAATCATCTTCTTTCCTAAGGATGTGATTCTTGATATAACACATTCTAAGGAGAATGACTAGTACAGTCAGCTATATAAACTTTGCAATCTAAAGTTAGGGTCTATGTTGCCCTAAAAATTCAAAACTGCTCATATTTTGCTACTATACCTATGATTAGAACCGTATTACACTTAAAATGGACCATTAAAAACAGACCTTCAAAACCCAAAATTTTAGATAGAATATACTTCTTATAAAATTAATATTTTGCTAGTATATTATTATTTGACTATAATTATTTTGCGAGTATATTATTATTTCGACTATAATTATTTTACTAGTATTTCACTTATTCAATTATAATTATATTGCCACCATATCGACTATTTGACCTTTCTAATTTAAATTTTTGTCTTCGTTTGACTTAGAAGTTACAACCCTATTATACTAAAATAACTGGTTTTGGACGAGACGACCTCATAATAAGACCATCAATTTGGATAGATTACACCATTTATAAAATTAATTAATATAACAATTCTCTATAAATTAAAGTCAAAAATATATTAAATTCTTCTATCACAATCCGGAGTCCAGAGTGGAAGATAGTAAATCTAAAGAGATAGTGGGGGACAAATTATAGTAAACAAAAGTTAGTAAGAAATAAAGAGCAACCATAAATGGTTGATATTAGTGCTTTATTAGACCACCTCATACTATGACTATGAGTGCACTACAGCCATAGGAGTAATTGTTAACAAATGACAGTCTGTTTGTATGGTGAATGTTCAACAGCACCATGCCATGCTTGATAGCTCAATTGATTGGACCCATTTGTGATGCCTAGCTCTTGAGAGCTATGCAATCATATTTTATGTCGCGATGCCATTAAATGACTCATAACCATGGAAATTATGTCGTGTTGGGTCGCCCAAATGTCGTGTCTGTTGCGCCGATAATATTATTATTCCACTCAAAAATAAGGTTTAATTATAAAAATCATATCATGCTGAACTGCTATGTTTGTGCCTATCATGCTGAACTGCCAAAAGAACAGGATTTAAACCTTTACCTCGTAATGATCTAGAATCTATCTCTCCTCAAGAGCATAGTAAGGACAATAGGCATGGGATTTATGCTTGGAAACTAGATGCTTCTTTTTGGAACATGAACCAGCCTATGACTCGGATTATTTGATAATAAAATATTATTATTGAATTGTGTAACCAATAACATAAAAAATGATAGTTGAGCTGGTTAAATACACATATAAAGATGAGCGTTTAAGACTAAATTATACCAATGTCCAAGGTTGTCTCGTTTGTTTTAGGGCCTCAGAGCGAAATATAAAAACCTTTTAGGTGTAATAAATAATATAATACTTTTTTTTATATTTTTATTGTTGATATTTTAAGCACTTTATAAATAAGCACTAATAAATCATACTCCCTCCATTTCATTTCAAATGTCCAATTTGCTTTTTGGGATACTATTTATCAATCACTCTTAATTTGTATTTTATTCTTAATCCATACATTAAAACAATCAATTGGATCTTGTTTGATTTGTCTCAATATAAGATTTATTAATATCTTATTTTTGTAATTTTTTAATTATACATAATTATAGCTATTAAATATTGAATTAATGACAAACGTGCAAAAAACAAATGGTACATTTGTAATGAAACAGAGTGTTATTTAGCAAAAAAAAATAAATTATATCTAAATTAACTAAGTTAATATCAATTTTATACATGAAAATATAATTTTTTAATCCTAAAAAATTTAGGCCTCGAGTGGTAGCCCACTTTACCCTTTTGCTAATCGACGTACATGCTTGTGTCCTTGATTCGCACCTGCATTGAATCATCATCGGAAGCAAACGGTTGTACCAATTGAGTAGTCCTGTTATCTGCCATGAGCAACCTCTTGTATCAATGTGAACACTTGATCGTAGAAAATAATTTAATTCTAGACTTTAAAAAAGGATTTTGGTGTTCACACTAATAACTATTTTAGTCCAAGTCATCAGCCATAATTCATTGGAGTCCTTCATTCAAAATAATCAAGTGTTATACTACTTTTAATTTTTTTCAATTGTTTCATTTAAATTGGATACGAATATTAAGAAAGTGGAGGGACTATCTTGAATAGTATACTCATGTGATGTAGTGAGTATTGGGAGGTTAAATAGTATAATTTAGTTAAAAAAATAAGGATATTTTGGTAATTACATAAATAATATAAGGAACAATTTGATTCAAAAATTATGTTTTAAAATAGAAATAAAACAATTAAAGTGAAGTGCTCAAATAAAAAAATGAAAACAATACGAAAAGAATTGGAGTGATTATCATATCCTGGAGAAAACCTCCACTAAACCCTCCTTTCCAAATATCCAATTCAAATTCCTTTTTTTCATTGTCCCACCCGTACTCATAAGTCTTAACTCTACATCTCCCCTCTTCATACTTTTTGGTAGAAGAAGAATAAGCTATATTTGATGAAACATGTTCAATTCCCAAACAGACTCATAATCACCAGGTGCTTAATATTGCGCTCTTTTGCTTTTAATGTATTTACTTCTATTTTCCAAATTCTGTTTATTGTTTTTTATTCTTTGTTTGTTGCAGACCTTTTTATTATCAGTATTAACAATAGTAAGGTGACTCCTAAATCCCACCCTAGAACTTGTTTGTTGTTGCTCTTTTCATACCTTATTGTTCATCATCATCATCCTATCTAATATATCCCGCTCATAGAAAATTAAATTCAACGTCTTGAGAAGAAAAGGCGGCGGCAACTCATACCCATAAAGAAGAGCGCGACCAAAAGAGTCCCACGACTTGAGGAAGATAAAGAGCCGTGATTACCCGTTATAGATAACTCATACCTTATTGTTAATGGTTTAAATTGTGTTAAAAGCTTTATGATTATTGAATACATGATGTCATGATCAGACAAGGTAATTAGTACTGTATATCCATCAGTCAACACTAGTTCACTTTCTAATTTCTATGTACTATTTCTGTGTTTAAATTGGCTTCTATATCTGGAAATTTTGGTTTGCTACACTGTGATATCAGAAATTCTGCTATGAAAATGTTGCATCACCTAATTTGATTTGGCAGGAATTAGGAAGAGGGAATGGTGAAGTGGGTTTGCTTTGAATAATTTATCGATCAACATTTTTTATATAATAAAATTTTATTTTTTAATTCGTGCAGGTTAGATTGTGAGAATCAAATCATTATAATAAAGATTAAAAAAAAATCTTTAATCACTACACTAACTCATATTCTCCTAAAAGATTTAAAAAAATTAAAAGATGCTAATTACTTAGTTTATGTAGTAGTTTATTGTATGGTGAAGTAAGACCCAATTTTAGTTCATGCCTTTCAATTCAATTTCATTGTATTTGACTTGTGGGTTGTAGTGGTTTCTGATTTGGTGTATAGAATAATTTTAGAAATCTCATATGGATATTATTTCTTATTACTACACTTATCAAATAATCTATCCTACGTCTTAAGTCACTTGAGTTTCTGCTATTAAATTTACTTCATTTCTATTTTTAGTTATAATATATATTTATTTTTTATTTTTATCCCAATCATATAATTAACATTTTTTTGTTATCGATATGTCTCCTATTTTCCCGTAAAAATATCAATTTATCTACTTTTCTTGATTTTCCGCTAATGCATATTGGGCAAATTTGATGGCATACAGCTACTAGTATACTAGAAAAAATATAAGTTTTACAATTATTTAAGGCATTAAGGCATTTTTGTGGATCTCCTTTGTTGTGAACTTTGCCGCCTTTGTTGTGGCATTATGGCAAATTTGGTGCACTTGTTGTAACTGGGCCCCAAAAGTTTCTTTTTTAATATATTTTTTAGGTATTGGTGATCAAGATAGCATTTCAACTATGTTATTTTACAAAAGAGAAAACCAATATTTACTTAGTACATTATATTACTGCAATGTCATTAAGTTGCTCCCGTTAGGAAGTAAACACTAACCTGATGTTGTTTCTGATTAACCTTTGATAGCAAACATCATATGCAACTGTTGTATGTAATGAAGTCAATAATCAATTGTGTGTCATACTTCGTGCAATTTTGGATATGATGATATCATTGATATTATATTTTGCTGTATTTGTCCTTGCAGATGGAAAGATCAACTGAAATAACTGAAGAAAGTCCCCTTGGCCAACGCAATAGGCCTTTACCACAAAATCTAGTCCTCGAGATACCATCACGAAGTGTGCAGAACTCACCGGAGGATTTCGTGAGAATAAACGTTCTTCCAACACCAAAAAGAGTGAATTTCTCACCAATGAACAGCCCTAGCATTGCTACATTAAACAGGTCTTTAAGCTCCACCATTCGTAGGGACAAATCTTCGATCAAAAGCCTCCTCCCGAGTCTTAGTTTTAAGTTCAAGAATTACCCTTCAGAGATCGAAAATGCATCCATTCTTGGCCTCTCCCCATCTTTAGTAAGGGGAGGAAGACCGGGAGTGACCAGGACATTTTCTTTTTCAAAGCTATTCACACCAAAAGGAAAAAAAGCATCATCTTTGCCTGTAACTCCGATTGCACACTCTAATCCAGGATCTGCACATGGAAGCAATGTAAGTGAATAGGTTCTTCCCCTCGAGCACATCAGGTCTCTTTTGTTGGAAAAAATAACCCCCATGTGATCCCCCCTGAAACCTCATTGGGTTTGTGTGCAATCAACTCTCCTCTTGTGTGGGTCTTGTAGTGTACAAGCGCAATAAAAAATTTATCTGCTAACTTAAAGTCTTGTTCATAAGAAATGTCCTACAAATGCTAACTTTTAATTTTGAGTAGACTACTTTGTATCAATGCTTTTGTGAGTCTTTGTGCTAGTTCATTGTTCTACCTATTATATCATTACATTCTGATGTAAATTGACCGAAATATGAGCCCCTTACCCTGACTTGTGCGGGATACTGGGTTGATGACTATAACTATGACTATATGAGCCCCTTGCGTACATGATAGATGTTTTTCGTATTTCCATGGCAAATGTGATAACGTTTTTGCTTCTACTTGTATTTCATTTGCAAGGCAGAGTTTTGTGTACTTGATTCTCAACAAATTTGCTCACTTTACAGAAAGGAAGGCTCCGACTACCTATTCATCGTTCACGTTCTGTTCCAGATCTTAACAAAGATCAAAGTGCACGTCAGATAGATTCTTTCGGTGGGATTTTTCGTGTGATCCCAACAACGCCGCATGTTAAAGATGGAACATTGGTGGCGTCAGGTGCAACAGTAAACGATGCAGATGGTAATATTGTCGTACTTTTCTGTATATTTCTTTCTTCAAATTATGTCGATAAATGACATAAACCTACTGATTCAGAAATGGATGATAACGGTGAGAACATTCCTGAAGAGGAAGCTGTATGCAGAATCTGCCTAGTCGAACTTGGGGAAGGCTCGGAAACACTCAAAATGGAATGTAGCTGTAAAGGTGAACTTGCTCTTGCTCACCAAGAATGTGCTGTTAAATGGTTTAGCATCAAAGGTAACAAAATTTGTGAAGTATGCAAGCAAGATGTTCAAAACCTTCCTGTTACACTTTTACGTATTCAGAATAATCAGGATCGACCAACAAATAATGGCGAGCATATTGAATTGGCGGGTTTCAGGCAAGTAAAAGATCACCCGTTTGTACGAAATATCTAATAATATCGCCATGAAAAGAACCCTGTTACAAGCAAAGACGAGGAATTCTTTAGCATTGAATGGAACTTAAGTGTAGTGATATGAACGATATTGGTATCTTCATCTTTTCTGTACTTAGACATCATCGATTTATTTTTCTTTTCAGGGTTTGGCAAGATGTTCCCGTTCTTGTAATTGTAAGCATGCTTTCATATTTCTGTTTCCTCGAGCAACTTTTGGTGAGTCTTGTGTACGAATTCAACATACTACTATTTCGTAAGAATTGATTTTCGTATCCTATCTGACCCTTTAAATGTTCTTGTAAACAGATTAAGAAAATGGGTTCAGGTGCAATCGCTATCTCACTTCCGTTCTCTTGTATTTTGGGCCTTCTTTCTTCCATGACGTCAACAACAATGGGTATAATGGCTTGATCTCATAGTGTCCTAACTATCGTCTTTCTGTTGTACGAATTTATCATATTAACAGTGCTATGAAATCGTGTTTAGTTGGACGAAAATTCCTTTGGCTGTATGCTGCGGCTCAATTTTTACTGGTTGTTGCCTTTGCACAAATTCTGTACTACCTGGTAAGCTCTTCCTTCAGCAGTCTCGAGTTTGTTATAATTGTAGTCAGAGAGTTGTTTCCATCTTCGAACTATGCTGTTTTCCATGATCTCGATCTTTTATGAGTTTATAGACGTAATGGGGTCAATGGATTGTTTCGTTGGAAATGTCGACTGTAGAGTGTTGGAAACAGGTTTGGGGTGTACCCATCCATAGGCCAAGAGTGTTCCATCTTAGAACCATACGGCAATAAGGAGGGGGATGTCTTAGCCTTATGTATATAGTCAAAAACGATCTCTTAGATTATCGATGTGGGGTGCTTTTTATTTAGAGAGGAGTCGAGATACATTTCTTCGTAAGTGCTTGTGCAAAACTAAGATTAATTAGAGACGATCTCTTTGTTTTTCGGTATACAGCTACACATGCAAGCAGTGGTGTCGGTTTTAATCGCTACGTTTGTTGGCTTTGGAGCTGCAATGTGTGGATGTTCCTTTCTCTTTGAGATTCTGAGATGGAGAAGAATATGGCAAGGTCGCTCCAATACGCAAGCTTCTGCTGTTCGCGGAGTTTCTGCACCAACATCTGAAATCGGGAGCTTGGCACAAGCGAGCCCCAGTGAACCTGAAATTCTAGCAAACATTCCTAGTTCTCATGGAGACTAAATTGTATAGAGCTGATTTTTTTTTTATTTTCTTTTAAACCACTAGGCTCACCAGTAATTCTCCAACCAGTATAGACTTAAATTATGAAACAAAAGTAGATCAAAAGGATCACTTATTATAGAGAATGAAAAATAAGTCATATTAATTTCCATTTTGAATTTATGTAAATATTATAAAGACAGCGTATAATATCATGTATGCTAAATTTTGTGATTTATGTATAATAATAATAATGATGATGGTGTATTTATATACTCAGTACTTTTGTTGATTGTTTATGTATATAAATTAATGTTGTGTATGCATATTTTTTTGCTTGTGCGTTCTCAGTGCGTTTAAGTCTTATCTAAAATGCCTAAAATGTCGTGATTAGAACCTTAATTAATGCAAAAAATTAACTAAATGATTGTCACAAATGAGACGCAATGCAACAATTATGGTGGGCAAAAATATCAGATAAAAGTGAAATTTCAAAAGTTGAGAAGTGGTGGTCGACCCCGGCCATCCCTAACATGAAGGATTAGTGTATATGATTGTAAAATTATTGAGTTCAAGTGGATTTGAGAAATTAAGTGATATAGAAAGGACAAATAATTTTACTTTCACTTTTAAATTTAATTTTCACCGTTAATATGAAGAATTTGTCCCTTTCTTTTCTTATCAGCGGGAAAATCTCTAATATACCCCCAAATTAAAAAGAATATTAACTACGAAAATTAACAATTAGTCTAATGATTAATTAATTTACACCCTTATAACATTAATTCACTCTATAAGTGAATATTATAAAAGGTGATTTAACAAAAATCTACATGACTAGTAGTTGTTATAATTTACTAAAAAAAAGTCAAAATCACCTCAGAATAATGTAAAGCTCAAAATGTTTTCATTAAAATGAAATAATTTATTGCCCATTGGTAAAATTTATTGAGAGCATAAAAATACACAACTTAAATGTAAGTCCGGAATAGGACAAATGGAACTACTTTTACTTCCAATGAAGATGAGTCACAATTTACGATACTAATTTACCATATTAGTAAAAAAAAAAAAAAAAAAAAAAAAAAAAGAGAGAAAACAAGAACAAAAACAAGATCTGGACATCAAAACATGGGATGCTTAATACTTATATTAGCAACCATATTATACCCCCAAATCCAAGAATTGGGTGATTCATTTGTTGAGTCGCAACCCTAACGATTGTAGATGGACGGTATAACCTTTGGCATCGCAAACTGTGAATCATTTTCCTACCAACGACATTATATACCTAACCCGGTTATTAAAGAGTTTCAATACAGGTTAGCTTTTTG
The DNA here is from genome assembly GCF_026212465.1 of Amaranthus tricolor. Classification (NCBI taxonomy): domain Eukaryota; kingdom Viridiplantae; phylum Streptophyta; class Magnoliopsida; order Caryophyllales; family Amaranthaceae; genus Amaranthus; species Amaranthus tricolor. The sequence continues at coordinate 28,551,556 of NC_080051.1, read as the reverse complement.
GTAGTTTCAGCTTCATCAATCCCATTTCTTCCGGGAACATAGTGAGGAGAACCAACTCATTTGACCAAGCCATGGGAACTACTAAGCAGATGTTTTTATTGCTTAAAGCTAGATGTATTATTTTTCATTATTACAGGCTTTTCTCTCGAATTGACGTTCAAGATTGTTTCTGAATTGCTGGATTGGTTCTCCGCACACCCAGGCCTCATCCACACTTTTATGTGACCTTCCCGGCATGCAGTTAGCACAGACTCTTCAGTAAATATCACACCTGAAAGAGGTTCATTGTGAACATGCTGAACCACCACAGGAGAAAGCTTAGGTACATCCCGCATGCTGGGAGAAGGCTGTAGTGTACCAGTGGAGCAGGCACTATCCCAGTGAGGAGACTGGCTTGCAGTGCTATAAGTCGGTGAGCCAATACGAGGTGAGCCGCCAGGAGCTCGACGAAGTGGTACTACAATCTCATTCATTTCCAAGTCCCAAAGGAGAAGTTGTGTATCCTGCTCGCCAAAAGAGCTTAGTCAACACATTGTGCAAGACAAAACTATGACAGTTGTCGAGCTAAAATTAGATTGCAGACCAATTATAAGAAACCAAAACTATGGCACTTTCATTTACACAGCCCACACAATACAGGTTTACAAAAATTAACCAGACCAAACACACGTTAAAACAAAAATGTCAACAGGCTTTCTTTCTAGCACTTAAACTGAAGTTTCGTACCAGGTTAACGCTGTGAAAGGGGAGCAGGCCAACGTACTCAATTGATTCCAGTGATACATAAAACAATTATACAAAATTGTAGTTCCGCTTTTAGGTTGACTGAATAAGTTACATCGCCATTGTTGTGATGTCCCCTCAAATACTCGATCTCATTTCGATATTACATCAGCCTAAACACCAACAACCTTGCAATAACAAACATCTTAATTTGAAAACGACAAGTACTAAAATTGATCCAAACCCCTCAAAATCAAATGTAACGCATTAAATTTTTATGTGGCAACATTCTTCAAGCAAGTCACTAAGTTTTGTCCATGTTTTGCCCTGCTTTCCACCAGTGTCCTTGAAAATAGGAGACGTTAACCACAAGTCCACAACTAACTTATTGATGTGGGATCGGACTGTTCAATATTTCCATCCATAATTCTTCAATGGTTCAGTTTAACCAAAATAGTGGCTAGCAGACTTTAGCCAACTACCATGTTGATCACAACATGGTTTTTGAAAGGATGCATCTCTCTAATCACTTGATTAAGAGACGAGATCAAAATCCACTCATTTTGTCGTGCCTATGGTGCGTTTTGAGTTTTTTTTTTTTTTTTTTTTTTGCAAGTTTTTCTCTAGCCGAAGCTCTCTTGGCTGCAACCTCCTTAAATAAGGGTATGGTGTGTTGTCATCCACTCAGGCCCTAATCATAGTTTCTATAAGCGGGATATACCGAGTATCATAGTTTCTATGAGATTCGCATAAGTACCAAAACCGTTAAGCATGTATATCCTCACCAAGTAAGCAATCAATCAGATAAGTAATATGACTCCACCATTTTGACCACAGGTTTTAGAGGACAAGATACCATAAAAAGGGCGTGTGGTGTTTAAAGGAAAGCCTTTTTCCATGGAAATTAGTTTTCCATGAAAATACTCTCCAATAGAAAAATGCAAATGATAAATAATTTTCTTCTGTGTGGTTTGATGGAAAAACTATAAAGCAAAGGGGGAAATTGAGGTCTTGGGAATGAAACAGTGGAGGAATATGGTTTGCTACTTATTTTGGAGCGAAATGTTTATAGTGAAATGAAAAACTCTTTTACACCCCTAGTATTCCATTTTAAATCCCTTGTCAAACCAAACAATGAAAAATGAAAGGGAAAAGTATTCCCCCAAACCAAACACTTCTGATGCACTCATGAAGTCCCATAGTCAGGATCAGGAAGGAATGCCTATTTCACAGTCTACACTCCTTTGTCTAGAACTCAGGAGGGCAGAAGCCTCTCAAATGCATTGTACTTACAGTTCAGTAAAATACACATTACCCTGTAAAGTAACTGAAACACAACTAAAAGGTATATCCTATAGTGACATATAATTAAAGTTAAAAATACAAGGCCAGTTTTGAAAGGTCGGCATTCTTTGCAAAAACATAAGGTAACAGCAAATGAGCAAGAAATTCAGCTTACCTGACCAACAGAGCCAAAACGATACACAGTGTTCTCCTCAGACTCATCAGAATTTGGTGGGGACCAAAAAGGATCAAATGCCACTCCACTAACCTGTCAAAACATTAGGTCCCCAGGAACTATTTTTAAAATCAGCACATCAAATGAAAATCAGATGACAGAAGCAAACAGAAAAGTCATGCACAGCAGGATTATGAAGCAGTAGCTTAATGAAAAAAATACAACTTACCCAAGAGTTGTGACCCTCTCCCCAAGCCACAACTTTTCGGTCTATCATACTCCACACTTGAACCAAGTCATCTTCCCCACCAGTCAAAATATACTTGCTGTCCCCACTGTCAACCAATAATTTACAGTCAACCATACAGAATCTTTCAAACATCCAAACAATTGGATAAAAAATGCTCGAGGTCTAAAGAACACAATACTTTCTTTCTTGGATGGGGAGGGGAGTTGAGAATTGAGACCAACGTATCCAAGAAGTCAAGAACCCAATACTTTCTTTTCCCAATATTTTTCAGGAAAACTTGGAACAAAATTCTTTCAGAAATTTAAATGCCTAAACATTTCAGACAAAGTACTATTGGCCAAAAGTACAAACCTGAGAAATAAATGGGCATTAAAGTGAACTAAAAAAGATAATATCAAGACTAAAGCACCAGACAAGTACACATTTAGAGAATGAGAAGACCATACCTCCAAGCACAGCAAAGAAGAGCACCATAATAACTTTTTCCACCATATATAAGTTGTTCTTTCAAATAATCAAAAACTCGTAAATATCCTGCATTCAAGCACCAACTCTAGATAAGCTGTCAACATAATATCAATATTGAATGAAAACTCCTCAATATTTTACCAGAAAAGCATATTCAAAAGGATACCATCTCTTCCAACAGTAGCCATGTAGACAGCATCGTTTGAGAATGCAATGCTATTAATTGAACCTTGACATATATGCCATCTAGCAGTTGGATTACTCTGCACATAAGATGCATAGTGATCAAGTATCAAAATAAAAGTTCAGAATTTAACTGATACATACACATAAAAGACAAGAACACATGTTGTCTGATCACAGTTCTTCAAGTCTTCATTAGGTGATTGCAATCTGTTTTCCTTAATTCATGCTGATCAACAAGCATTATCAAGCAATTGTCCATAAAAGCCCGAATTTTGCAACAAGAATCACAAAATACTATTCCCGTAATGAAAAGAACAAAGCAATTGAATTCACCTGTTGATTTAGAAAAACAAAAGGGCAGCTAGGTGTAAAACCAATGGCCCTATTCTTGCAAAGTGATTGTTTATAAGCTGTCTAGATGTAAGAATAAAAACAAGGAAAATACCAAATTTCCTTAAGATTTGCTTCTACGTGTTTTTTGATTGACAATATATCGGACACTTGAGAGTTGAGACTTGAGAGGATAATTTACATTTGCTCATAATGATTCTCCGCTTCCAAAAATATCAATAACATGATACTAGCACCCATGCATTAAGAACATATGAAAAAATACAACATAATACATAGGATATAGGAAGATTTTCAACTACAAAAATATATCTTGGGAACAACATGCAGATGCTACAGTGTCATGATTATATGATGTAGCCACTCAGTTTCACTAATTGTTCAAAGCTCTGTTTCGCTAATTGTTCAAAGCTCACCAAAGAAAAATCAGTACAATCTTAAATTTCAGACAGCATCCATGCCATCAATATAACAAAATTATGGTCAACAAAAAAATTTTGCTCAAGCAAATTACATGATGCATTCTTAATAAACATAAATAGACAGTGTACCTTACTCGTCCGTGCATGGGCTACAGAAAACTGATTCTGATCCTTGGTAGCAGAGAATGAAGGATCACCTACACCTTCCTTGCTCTGGAAGAATTTTAAAAAATAAGCTAGAAAAACAATAAAAATACAAGACTAATGTTAAATATATCAGGTGCTGTAGCAACATAATTAGGCACACCTTTTCATACACATACATATTTCCATCTGCATGACCAACAACAAAGACACCGTCACTCTTGGGAACCCACGCAATACTAGTGCAACGGCTGCATGAAACAACATTTTTCTACATTATGGCACAAATTATAGAACACAAAGAAATTGTTCAAGATATTCTTTAAGTAAAGAAAATAAAATTAATCTCAAAGTAGAAGACTTGTCAAGGATAGAATTCAGAAAAATGTTGGCAAGATAAATGTTTCATCTTCAGGCCTTACCATGGAAATATATAGTTCGTAATACATAATTGGCCCTGGAGTAACACGTACAAGTGAAATAGCAACCATTAGAAGATTGCTATTTGCAATCGATTTCTGTTCATCTTGAGTAATAGACCCCAATTGTTGGAATTAAGACTTTTAGCAATGTCGTTGTTGAAAGCAATAAAACTGAAAACACTTAAAGATAGTAATGACTAATGAGGTCACATCCATCAGGGTGAAAGGGCTAAGTACAAGAAAACCCATGCTCTTAAACTATAATAAAGTAGTAATTCATTTACAAAATCAATGAACGCCAAGATAAGTCAAAACATGAAATTTGAATAAGGCTACACCAAAATAGACTAGTTTGTTCCTTTCTAGGAGCACAACTAAACTAAAAACTAACCATCTTCCCTATACTAGCAGGTTGACCACTCCATCCATTTTCCTGCTAGAAGAATTTTTCCACTGATCAAGGCTGCCCTCAAATCATGACAAATGCCAAAGACAATGAGCCTAAAGGGACAAAAAATTAAGTTCAGAGAATATTCCTCCTTTGGACAAACTATGATGGCTTGCAATGGAAAACTTTTTTCTCAATTGAGATAAAAAGAACCATCATGGAACTATAAAGAGGCAACCCACAACACTGTGGCTCTCGAAATGCTACAACAATCCATTACTCCAATGTAATTGTGTAACTCACAGGGTCCGACTTCGCAAACCTACCATTCTAAAACAAAGAGACTGCTTTCGATTAATACATGATAGCAAACATTATTTGCCACATCACCTGGACAAAGGATGCACATGATTTCAAAGTCCATTATAATTCAAAACTGCAAACTATAAAATTTTTGCCCCATACACGATGAATACATGCTCTCACAACATTAATAACCAAAACTGAAATATTTTGTTTTTAATAGAAGTTTAAGTATTTAAAATAAATAAAATTTTGACATTATACATGAAATCATTTACATAAATTTTCATTCACCTAAAAAACATCCATGTTGACACTTAGATAATTCAATGGGGTAAAAAGAAAATATATAGACTTCATTTGGCTCAAAACACTAGAAATATATCATAAAATAATAAAGCCAAACACTAGCATATGTACGCATGTCCAACAATAGTAATAGTTTCACTAGTAAAAAATACGCGTTTGGGCATGGAAAGATTATAATTCCTATGTAGACAACACAATGGCCTATATGGACATCTTGGAGGTTTTTTTAATAAATGTTACAGGATACATTTTCATGGATTGAAAAGTTCAAATTGAAAATCATTTATACCAAGGCCTATAAAAAGTCAAGTTAAACACTTGGACATGTACCTTTGTCTGTCGTGGACCATAGCAACACTTCAAAAATCCAATAAAGGGAAGACATGTTTGAAATGTTTGCAACACTGTGTGAGAGCTATGATCTAAGTTATCTCATTAGATTAAGGAAGAAAGCTCGAGTTTATAAAAGAGAGAAATGACCTTGTTAGCTTTGTAAACCAAGAGATGTGAAGAATAATGAGGAGTCTTAATGGGCTAATGCGCTTATTAACATTGGTGAAGAATGGTGATGCACAAAAATATCATATGAGTTGCATAAATACCATATTTGTTAGTTAAAGGTAAAATTTAAGCAACATTATTAATTTTTGTTTGAGATGAAGGCAATATGGGTGAAAAAGTGTTTGGCAAGAATGGCAGTCATGCCATAGCCTACAATGTTTTGGAAGTAGGCTACGCAAATAATGTTACCACACGACTATGCTTCTTCTTATAGTTTTTTAAGAGGGAGTTCAATATTAAACTCGCTAAAAGTCCCCTCCATTCCTAATCATTATATCCTCTTTTCGTTTCTTTATGTTCCATGTTAATGTACCCCATTTTTTGTTTTGCTATTAATGGTAAATTTATATTATTAGCTCTTCCATTTCTTGCCCAACCTTTTCTCTTTCTCTCTGTTTATCTCCATCACCTTTTAGCAACAGCAAAGAGGTACATCATTAGGAATGGACAGAATAGCTATAAGAAAAAGCCCCTTACATTAAAGCAACCTAAAGTAGAAATGTAGCCAATTATTAGGGGAAAAATTTACAATAAACCATAATGCAAGTAATAGTTTAGGTTCTCGTGCCTTATACAACACAATATAATAGAATCCTTACCTGTTGTTCAAGGACCCATCTTTATTATAATGATGTGCACCAACAAGCTTCTTCCCCATATCTTGTAATTGTTGCCTTAAGGACACTGAATACACTATCAAACAAAAGCCACACAAACATTAGTAATTTAAATCTTAAAAGGTAAAGAAAAAAATATATGTACTTACCATCCCCTGAGTTCAACCCAATAAGGAAATCATGACCATCCTTGGCATCTGGATCAAATGCATGGCAAAAAGGGTTCGAATTACTAAAATTTATTGATTTAATTGGATCCTGCATAGAGAGGCAGACATATAAAAAAGACCTAACGCTGAAATCAATGAGCACCATATTTTTAGAAAAAGGCTTTACCTTATCTTGAGAATTCGAATCACTAATAAAAATTGTGTCACCTACATTGTATATTAAGTAAGTCCCCTTTCCATCAAAATTTAGATTATTGTTTGTATCACTCAAATTTGAAGCTCCCATAGATCCATTTTTACTAGTAGTGCTTGCATATTTACTTGCACCATTTCCTCCAACAAAACTAAGTGCCCTGCCATTCCCAGCACCTAAAATTCGGGCAGCTGCTGATCTTACCCCACTGGTAACACCTGCACTTGACGTTGATGCTTGTGTGTTTTGGTTAGGCTTATCTTTCAAATGAGCAAGGGTCACCTACAAACAACAATTCCTCCGATATAATGAGGAAATAAAGTACTTGCATATGTCAAAGGGAAAGAATGTGAAGACATTCCATAATGGTGAATTTGCAACTCAATTCAGTCAACCAAGAATTCTCCACTATATTTAATAAAACGAAACACCAAAATAATAAGCCTACATAATCCATCAATGAAGTAAATACAAATTCAAAAACCTAAACTGATCAACACACCAACAGAAATGATAAAAGAGTTGATAATTTCAAGGAAACTTCTTCACATTTTTGGCTTCAAAAATCAAAAATCATGTTAAAAATGATTTCACGACAAGATACTAAGTGTCAGCTACAATGAAAATGTGTTAATGCAAGAGTCAAACTACCCATGTTTGGAAATGACTTCAATCACACATTGGGCAATTCACTAGCGTGCCGTGATGAAGGAATTGTGGGGAATGCAAGGAAGGATGTGTGGGTTAAAGGAGGGTCTTTGATGTGCCATGGGACCTTGGTGATGAGGCAACAAAGAACAAGGTGGGAGTACGTGAAGAGTGCCTTGAACAAGGCAAGAAGGTGCACAATGGGTGCCTTGAATGAGGCATGAGCATACCTTGTCTAATGGGATGCAAGTAGCGTGACCGTGCAAAGACCCAAGTCGAGTTTTCTGTTTTGTGTTTTGCTTTGTGGGAAAGTTTGTCTTTTGGGCTAGGGTCATTTAAAATTTTTAAGGTGCTGTCTATTGACCATAAATCAGATTTAAAAGTATAGAGAGGTGGCTAATACAAAGGAAAAATAGGGTTTGTGAGTCTTAAAGGAGTTATCTAGTATTAGTATGAGTGAGCTCCATTAAAGGTGAAAAAAGTTTTAAACATGATAGTGTATGATCAAACATTGTGAGTGATATTTCATTAATGGAATGTTAAATTAGTTAATGAAATATAATTTCATTTGAGAGGGGATGTTCAAGACACTATTTATCTTTGTGTGTGCTTTGTTCATCAAAGCTTCATTCTTCTTGATTGCTATTGTCTATACTCTTTTTCTTACTTTCTTCTACATCTTCTCTTACCATTGTTGGGTCCAAATGCCTTCCCTATCAAAACCTATTGTACCATCAACACATCAAAATATTCTTAACGGAGAATCACCATCAAAATCAAGAAATATCAAATATAACAATCCCTTCATTTCAAATTAGTTGCTATATATTCCTTTCAAGGTCAGTCTCAATTTAGTTGCAACATTTCTTTTATAGAAAACTTTCACCCATTATACTTCAAAATCTAACCTAATAGTAGATAATAATTTATCCAATTCTATGTTAACGCGGTTACCCCATATACTTAATTAAAATACTCATATCTTAGTGCATTTAAACTATCTAACCTTAGGGCACTTTAAACTATCTAACTCAAAGCATCAATCCAAAAATACAAACAAACAACATAACATAATATCCTAGGTAGCAACTAATTTGGGACAAACAGAATACTTGATTTGCTAATTAATCACAAGAGACATGAATATAAAACCCACCAAAATTATATGCATTTATCAATGTTATCACCAATTAGCGAATCGATAACGGTTTCCATCCGAAACTTCCTTGAAAACGTAAACAATCAAATGTGTACTAAAAAGTAGGGGGAAAACCTGAGAAAAACTCTTTCCATGAGAATAATGAAGAAGACCAGAAGGATAAGATTTCTCATACTGAAGCTTGTAACGACCTTCAGGAGTTTTAAAGTAAGTCTTCAAAGAAGTCGATGACTGAGTATTAATTGCTCCGGAATTCGACGATGAAGAAGGAGACATGATTCCATTGGAGGTGTTCATCATTTTTGATAAAATTAACACTAATTTTGACTATTTCAGAACCTGCGATCATCACATAAAAACAAAATTTCTAGGGTTTACGACTATTTTTCTTCAGAACAAAAAATTGGAATTACAATCCACAGGAAAGAAATCTGGAGGAATTTGAAATGGAAGTGGATTCTTCCAGTGCGTGCTCCCTTGTTGTGACTTGTGAAGAAGATGGTTGGCTATGGAAACTGGAAAGTGCAGAGAAAATTGGGAGGAAGAAGAAGAAATGGGGGGTGAGTTAGAGAGAGAATGAGAAAAAAGTTCAAAGTTGACAAGTTAACAAGGAATAAGAGGCATTTAAAGCACTCTTTTTAGTTTACAAGTGGGGGAGGGAAGACTGAGAAGCATAATTTTTTCGGCTCGGTTTCGTGAGAGATGGCCTTTTTAAGTAACGTTTTTCAAGTTATTCATTAAAGTTTGGAGCTCATCTCGCATGAAATCGTCTCTTATAAGAATTTGTGTAATTTTTTTGATATGGGATAGGCTCGAAAGGAATGGGTATGCAAAGAATTTTTATCATGGGGTCGCTATTTGTTTCACTGATTTTTAAAGAAAAATAAAAATAAATAATTAGTGAATTTTATTCAAAGAAAAGTTCAGGAATTCTATATAAATTCGACGATATAAAAAATCTCATAAGAAAATTTTCATTGACAAACATAAGATAATGGGGCTCCCTATAACAAAAATGATACACCAAAATAGTGGATTAGACCACAAAAATACATCGACACCACACTGCAGGACAACGTCCAAATAAACACCAAGATTTAAAAGTCAAAATACCGTAAGTAAAGCCACAAATGGGCCCACCAAATACACTTAATACTAGCTGGCAACCTGGCACACCAAAAAGACTTAGTAACTAGGCCCAATACTAACAATATGGCCTAATGGACCAACACCACAAGGCAACACAAGAGACCACCAACACAAGTTACGGCCACACCAACCTTGCCACCCTCGAACCCCTAGCCACTGAAACAAACAAGGAGGAGTGAACCGTAAACACCACCTCGACACAAGACAAGCCAAGAAGAGACGACCGACACCGTCATACCTTAACACGTAGAGGGGGACCTCAACACCAACTCATAGTGAAGAAAAGCTCTATGTAGTTCACACATACTCAACCGAAATATAACAGGGCAAAGGGCTTCGCAACGCCAAGTCACCGAGTCAAAACAAGATAAGTGAACCACAATCACCACCACCACACCACGAACCAGTTTAAGCGTAATTCTAATGAGACATGCTCACCTAGGATTTTGGTTTTCCTCATTCTAGGAGGCCCTCGTGGAAGGTAGTGCCTTTTGTGCTGTTGTCTGTTTTTTTATTTTTTGTTTATTTTCAATCTTCGTTTCTTGCAAATCCTTTTGAGAATCAAATCTTAAACCTCTCTCAAGTGAAATATTTAGCACAAAGTGTGAAGAGGACATGTTTTACCATACATCTAACCAAAAGAGTTCCCACACAAGTTTGCGTGTTAAAGTATATATAACTTATCATTTGATGCATGGGTAAATATGTGATGTCAAATTGCTGAATGAAATGTGTTGAAGATGAATGTATGAGGAGTCTACTTTTCGTCGTGAAATATAGCTCCATTAACCTAAAATAAATGAGCTTTTACTCATGAGAACAAATCAAGGACTAAGCACAAATGTCACTACAAGCCTACAACCAATAACGAATTTTTGCTGAGGTTAATCGACTTCAACTCGTGTCCCAAAAAATATATTTGTAATTAATATAATATATTAGCTTGGCGTCTTGAATATATATACTCAATCATTTTCTCTCCATTAAAATTGTTCAAGATGCCGCATGCGCAATAAAAACAAATATGCATAATTCAACACTACCAGTTTCCCTTTCCAACAATTAACACAGTGTTAAAATTTTTCCTTCGTCCTCGTCAATCCACCACCATTTCAATCTCATAATCAATTAACCTAACGCTATATTTGAAAACAATAATTTCATCATAAAATTTATAATTGGCTTAAATTTAGAATTTGGCAACAACAATATTGCATTATTCCATTGCTATTCTCTGGTGGAATTTGAGGGTTTGAATGTAAACAACCTTACTCTTCATAAGGTAACAAAAAGGTTGTTTTTGATTGACCTTAGGTAGCAAATATCAATATGTCATGTTCAATTTCACATAGATAAGAAGTGCACGTGATTTATTAAGTCATTTTATTTAGTCCATTACAATTTGAAACCAAAAAGCTATAAATCTTAAGCCATTAGTATTTGGCGAATAAAAAAAATCAAATTTAGATTTAAATCAATTAAACCATATTGTTTTAAAAGTAGTTAAGTTGAGAATCTGAGAATTACTTTTCAAACATTCTCATTCTCAATTCTTCATTTGTAACTTCATAATTAAAATCTACAATTTGAAATTAAATAATTCTTCTCAAACACAACCTTATAAAATATGCAATTTTTACTCCACGAACGAGGTAGCTAGACATGATTACCGATGCTGCTTAGTTTTGTTTGTAATTTACTAGCTACTTAGCTAGACTCCCGGGCAATCTAAACTCGAACCTGCATACCTATTACTCGATCAAGTCATTTGATCAAAACTCCAATTAATATCAAATCATTGGTTCAACACACATGCATATTACAAATACAGCTGTTCAACTCACCCTATACTAATATCCCAGATTAACCCTGTAATCTTCATATAAACCTAATTATTACCAAAACCAACATCAAATCGTCCCATACTTGAGCTCATAGAACCAAAACTAACTAAATCTTGAGGTAAAAACGGTCTAGTACCCCCATCTCCAATTGGTCTCATACCAAGAAAATCTCTAGTTAGCCCATTTGCTCCCGAATCATTATGTGTTTTTGTACCAACCATATTGGGATTCATCATCAATTGACTTAGATTACTCACTGATGTTGCCGCCATAGATGACCCAACAGTTGAGCTCCCAACGAACCTCCCATCGCCATTGCTAATGTTTTCAGAACCCGAGAAAGCTTCAGGAACTCCCATGGATGTTCCTTGAAAAGATGAGTTATTGTTGCTTCGTGTGGAACCCATTTGAGCAGCTTTTTGAAGGAGTGCAGTTGCGGACATGGGAGTTAAAGTATTGGAGTTTGTTTGGTTGTGTGAATATAATGAACCTAAGGTTTGAACCAAGTTGGTGTTATTGTTGTTGTTTTTTCCTTTCTCTTTTGGTGTAAGTGAGAAAGATGAGCTCACATTTGGGGTTGAACATGAGTTTAAAAGGTTTGTTGTAGTTGCCATTTCAATCATTTCTGCAGGTAAACCTGTAAAGATTAGTTATATCATGTGACATTGATTAGGATACAAGTATGTACAAATATGGTTGAAGCTTTGGGATATATTATATATACTCTAACACGATCCTTCATATAATAGATCTTTGGGCTAGAAGTATAAATACAACACAGACCCTCCTTATATCTATCGTTAAATATTTCATAACGCGTGACTTCTTATCATGGTGGTTCTGATACCATGTCAAGAAATCAATTCAACTAAAAATGTAAATTGATAGTTGAAACTCAAGACATATAATCTTACAAAATAATGATATGAATTTCACTACACCAACAAAAGGTTTAATTGTTCTACTTTTACATGCAACACTTAAAAAAGAAACTTATGACAATATTATTCATACAGGTTTGAGAAACTGGGATAATGATGTAGTTGATGATTCTTATAACAAGTTAGAACAGCAAATGATTATAGTTGATTTAAGTTATTACGAATGGAGTATATATAAGCTATAACCATCAAATTGAGCTTTTAATTGAATTAATTCTTCAAATAAAATATCAATTTGATATATTATGGTTGAAAGTTTTTATGTTTATCTGATGCATTGAGTGGATTCTATTAGATATTGTGCATAATGTGACCATAGGTTAGATCATACAAGAAGTGTGTGCCTATTCTTATAAATAACCGGTTTGACATCTTTGATATATGTCATTTTTCAGGGCTTGTTTTGTTTGGAGTTTAATTGACCGAGCGCAATTCTCTTTGTTTTCTCAATGGAGGAGGTACGAGTATGATATATTTACTATTTTTCTCCCCGAACTCTAACTTTATACGAAAATACTGGTTTCTCTAGAAATGTACCAATTTTACGAGAAACGCATAATTTTGACCAACAATATTATATACACTAATATTATTATCATAATTTTTGGATAAAATAACGTGCTTATCAACTTCTATGTTTAATATAACGATTTTGCCATCCTACATATCAAGTGTATAGGTTTAGACAATAAAATTAGTTCAAAATACAAAAAGTTAGGTACAAACCTGAAGTGAGATTAGCAGGAGCCATGTTGGTAAAATGGGGTCGAAAACCTGAATTGATGAAGTGTGAAATTCCAGGGACATGATGTTGATCAAGTCCTTGACTAACAAACCCACTATTATTAAGCATAGATTTGTTAGTAGGATCAGTATTGAAACTTAGAGTACTTGACGGAGCAATTGTATTTGTACTTGTACTTTCTTCAGCAAGAGCATCACAAAAAGCTCTATGTGTAATAAAACTATCTTTCCTACAATAATTTTAAACATAAAATATAACATTAATTCATTACCCCAAATAACATTTATTGCTCAAAATTAAATGAAACCCTAAAAATCATTTATATTGATCGAGCTAGGTGTTCGACAAAATAGTTTGCCGGATAATTTTAGTTTATTTTAGTACAAATAGATGGTTAATTGGTGGTAAACCATCTCATACTAATGTTTGATAGGTTGGCCAGTTGAAACAACTTATAAGTTATAATTTTAGCTCTATGAATAATAAAACCATCTTTCCTACAAAAATTTTAAACAAAAAACACAAGGTTATTGCTCAAAATAAAAACAAACCCTAAAAATCATTTTTATTGATCTAGGAGTTGGGCAAAATAAATAGATAGTTGGTGTTCAAACCATCTAATGTTAGTGTTTGGTAAGTTGAGCGCTAGTTGAAATAACATATAATTGTTAAATCAGTCACTTCAATCAACTATCAATCTCCGATCCTTTATTTACGAAAAGAAGATCCATAGGGTTTGGTAAGTTGGCTACTTGAAACAACTTAAGCGGTTTTTAAATCAGTCACTCCGATCAGCTAAAATTCTACTTTATTTAAGAAAAAAAATTGTTTAGGTTACCTGGAAAAGAGTGTACCACAATCACATTTGTACTCCCTAGTACCACAAGTTTTAGTATGAGCTTTCCAATCAGATTGTACAGCATATTTCTTAGAACACTTTTCACATTTCCATTTTTTTTCACCATGTTTTCTGCTGAAATGTTTTTTAATACCAGTAAGATCACCAAGAGCTCTTGAAGGGTCATGATGTACACATGTTTTTTCAGGGCAAATGTAAACCTTCTTCTTTACTACTTCTTTATTGCTTCTTTGTTTTAGTTTCCATGGTAAATTGTGTCCTCTTCTATGGAGTTGAAGGTTTTGATCCCTTTGAAACCCTTTATTGCATATTTCACATATGAATCTATTTGTTGCCATTAGTGTCTTTGGTGATAATGCTATCACTTCTGCATCTGGATCTGTAATTCATTCATTTTTCATATCATTTTACATATATTAATGATTATAATAATAATAATAATAATAATAATAATAATTAACACTGATAGAAAATATAACATATCTTAGGGTTAATTACAACCATTAGATTATATTACACTTTTGATTGAGTTGTTTGATATCATATCAAGCGCCCAAATCAACAAAAATGATCATTGACTCACAGTTTTAAGGTATTTACATACTCTAACACACGCCATCACTTAAGAGCTTTAAGGTTAGAACCGTGGATGCAACACAAACCCTAATCATACATGGCTCTAAGATATCAGTGTTTAAGTGAGGGGTGAATAGAATTCAAAATCGTGACCCTTTTGTCGCGTTTTGGCTTCTAATACGATATCAAGAAACCAAATCAATTAATAGCTTAATCTTATGATTTTAGTCTCAAAATATGTTATAAATTCTATCAGAATTATAATATGTTATATACTCTATTAGAAAATGAATGAAGTTACCTGGTGTTCCCGGGAGATTTCTCTTCTTCTTGGAAGGAGGAGGAGGATGATTAGGATTATTATTGACATTACTAGGTTGTTGTTGTTGAAGATGAAGATGTTTTTGATGAGAAAATCCTCTAATAGAAGAAGATAAAGAAAAACCATCTCCTCCAATAGCTTGCAAATTCATGTTTGTTGTTGGACTTATTGTAAGTTTATATCAAACAACAAACTTCCAAGAAACACAAAACTATTTAAACTTTAATAAACAAAAACAGGTATTACAAGGAACTAGGAAAGAAACAAGGGAAGTAATATATATATATATATATATATATATATATATATATATATATATATATATATATATATATATATATATATATATTCTAGAGAAACAAACACAAAATATTCAAATTTTTCCTCTCTTTAATTCTATTCTCACGGATTATGCCAAAAGAACAACAAACCCCCAAATCATAGAACAAACCAAATACATACTTCAATTTATTTACTATTCCAATAACCATGTAGAAGTATTAAGTTGTGTTTGTTTTTGGTCTTTTTAGGTCTACTATGTAGGCTAAGAGAAGAAAAAGGTCTTATATCGAGAATCAAAGGTGTTAGATTGTATAACATACTTTATGATATCATGTCAAGGAACTAACTCAATTAAAAGCTTAAGCTGATAATTAAGATTTCAAAATATATTGTATAATCTAACAAAAGAACATATTAAATTGTAATATATATTTTAACTGAGATAAAATTTAATTTTATTGTGTTAATTTTGAAATTGAAAAAAACAACTAAAAGTTTTCTCCTAGAGATTGTAGTACTAATGTTTGTTTATGTCTGTTTCTCTTGTGTACGTCGTCTTGTTTCTTTTTTCATACAAGCTCTTTAATCAAAGTTGGTCAGCCATAGTTTTAAAAATGGTGGGCCCTTCCTTTGTTCACATTTCATGGCATTTTCTCTCTCTTCCTCGTGATAAGAAAGAAAGATTTCATTCGTTTTACATATTGCAATATAAATAATTGACATAATATTCGATATATTGATAACACTATTTATCTTCAATTTTATTATGGGAATTTCTACTCTTGCATATATGAAATAATATATTTAAATAGAATTTTTTTTATTCTTATTCTTAACAATTAGT
Organism: Amaranthus tricolor; assembly: GCF_026212465.1. Taxonomy (NCBI): domain Eukaryota; kingdom Viridiplantae; phylum Streptophyta; class Magnoliopsida; order Caryophyllales; family Amaranthaceae; genus Amaranthus; species Amaranthus tricolor. The sequence continues at coordinate 28,535,221 of NC_080051.1, read as the reverse complement.
ATTTTAATATATAATTTTTATAATTTTTATTTAGTCAAAATAAAAATTTTTTATGTCAAAATATATATTAAATTGCGTGCAAAAAGAAATTAACCAAATATCAGATAACGAAGAAAGTATTAAATTGTATAGGTAGATTTAAAAGTGAAAAAAAATAAAAAATATATATAGATAAAAATTAAAGAAAGTAATAAACTATCACTAACTTAAAATAAGAAATATTACAAAAGTTAAATTAAAATACAAGGATTAACAACCAGAAGTATAAGGATTAGGTATGTGGGTGAGAGAGAGAATCAAAAATGGTGTAGGATTGTATAGAGTACCACAGATTTACTGGCTACTGTGTTTTTCTTATTGTCCTCTAGCTAACTGCCCTTTCTTTTTCCTATTTTCTACTCTTAAATAATTTATTATTATTTTGTAATTAATAAATTTGATTACTTTTATTTATATAATATAGGTTCTTAATATACTTAGCTAGGTAAAAAAATAAGTTTTCATTTGTTAGGGTTAAGTAGTCTATGTTGACTTTCAATTCACTTAAAGTTATTCAAATTTATGTGATATAATATAGTTATAAAGTTAAATATTAATATTAGTATCTAAATAATATTTTATGAATGGATAATACTCCGTATGAATAATAATTATGAGATGAAAAATATCTAAAAAAGGAAAACATTCTTTTTAATGGTTTCATAGCTAGTTTGTCAAATATATTGTATATCAACGAATGATTACAAATTAGCGTCAATAATCAAAAGATACTATTATAAAAGGCAAAAGGCTAATGAACGCCTTAAGGGGTGTTCCTTAACAAAATAATAATAATAATAATAATAATAATAATAATATTAAATGTATTTGATATAGTAAATTAGAAAACAAAATAAAAGATAAATATAATATAATATATTCAACACGTGAGTTGGTGATAAATTCAAATTTATATTTTAACAATCCTCAAAGTTTCCATAATAATTGCACACAATTACAAGTGAATTTGATGTGATAAGTTGATGATATTTGATATATTTTTATATCCATACACAAGACTAAATATTCTATTGTATTATCATTATTATCATTAATGTTATAGGTCAAATAATATAGTACTTCTATATCTCATTTAATTTGTCTTTTTTTTTATTTTAGTTTGTCCAAATAAATTTTTTTAAATTCAATTTTAATTTTTTACATTTTATCTAATTTCTAAATATTTTATCACTTTTTTATTAAACTAATTTATTAGTTTTTAAACGGGACAAAAGAGTATATTTTTTTTAAATAGATAAAGGGGGAATTTTTTTTGAGTATAAGATAAAGAGGGAATTCTTATACTTAATCCTTATAGATTTAAAAATTATGGATTTTGGGGATCATAAGAAAAGCTAAAAGGTAAAGAGAGAAAGGCAAATATTAAGCAAATGCAAGTGTGAATTGGATAGAAAAAGGTACGAAAATAGGAAGCTTAGAAAAGTGAGTTGGCTTTCTTATGGTCTTTTCAATCACCATGATTATATCATAATTACACTACTCTCAGCTGTGTTGTGTAGACCCAAAAAAGTGATTGTCAGCAAAACTGTTTCAGAAATTGTAGTACTCTACATAATCTACACTTTTGAGTGTTTGCACTCGTTTTTTGGCTTTTTTTGGTCAAATAATTAAAACAAAGTTTTTCATAAATGATTTTTAAGTCCAAAATAAAATGTTATTAGATGTATTTGGAATAGTTTTTTCATTAATTTTTAGTTTTTTATTTTTTCTCAAATAAATAATTAATACAATTAATTTTTACTAAATACTTTCATAACAGTTGATTTATAGGCTAATATTTCCGGTTAGTCAAACCAGCAACAACCATTTATTTAGATATACTCCCCATTCTACATGTTCTGTTAGATGAAGTATGTATTTTCCCAAATTTGATACATTAATCACTTGCGTATTGAAGAAATTCAAAGGACAAAATATTAGTTCATTTACATATAAAAGTTATACCAAATAATTTGCTACTACTCCGTTCTATAATATTTGTTACACTTTTTTCTATTCGTTTCACAATATTTACTACCTTGTTATGGAGTGTCGTAACTTATTAATTATTTTATTTATTTATATTTTATTCCTACTCCATATCTCAGTAATTCATACACTTATGTCATTGTTTAAAGAAAGCAATAGTATCTTGCTATCAATCAATCATTTCCTTAATGCTTGTATCAAGCCGAATAAATAATAGTGCTAATACTACAAGTAGTAGATCTATTGCATGGGGTATTTCATGTGTATAAAAAAACTGAAGTACTTCCTCCGTCCTGAATGATTTGCATTAAAGAGAAATGTGTTGTTTTTTAAGAAAAAGATAGATAATGGTAATAAATAAAGAGAGAGAATGAATTGTATAGATGAAATTGAAAGAAAGTTAAAATGTATGAATGTGATTAAAAGGAAGTGATGAATCATAGTTTAAAAATAAAAGTGATGCAAATTAAGTAAAACGGACTAAAATAGAAAATGATGCAAATTAAAAGGGACCTAAAGAGTATTGGTATAGTGATAGGTGAGAAGTGAGAATGGGATAGATGAGTGTTGGGATGCAGTCCATGTGAAATGATGCTCTCTGCCTCTCTATATGTTGTGTTCCTTTCCAATTTCCATCTTTTTTGATTTACTTGCTGCTTTGGTTACTGCCTTCATCGCCTCATTCACTCACTCATTGCTCATTACTATTTGCTCATAACTGATCATCATTGTATAATCATATATAGTAATCTTCGTAGTGGACAAATGGGACCCATTCAGTCCCAATTAATCTATAGTCCAATCAATCTGAAAATATAAACCCATATAAAAAATAAAATTAAATCAGCATATAATTAATTTGTCGAGCTATAATAATGTTAAAGCCTTAAATTTAATAAATCCAAATTAAACTAAGCATAGAAATAATTTAGTTTTTTCAAAATTTTCTAAAACGAACATCCTCTCATAATTTAAGTTTGAGAAAATTATTTTTAAGGTGATATCATTTTTGTACAAAATAAATATAATATAGAGTTTATTATAGATAATATTTGATATTCTATAGCATTCCTATAAAATGCAAACCGTTCTTTTCCAATATTTTTTTAATGTATATTAAAATTGCTCTCCGGCAATTAGACAACCAAATTTGCTGATGAATAGATATCTTGACTTTGACAAGAATGGGTGTTTTTTGTATTTGAAGGTATTTTAAAATAGATAAAATAACAATTATTTTAGAGTATATTTAAATTTTTACTTTATTTACATTAATTTGGATGCATTTATCTCTAGAGAATCGAATTTTATCTCAGTTGAAATAAATATCACTTTTTCCGGATAATATCGTAAACTTAATTTTCACATAATCTTCCCTTTTTCTCGGTCTACCTGTCATAAAAAAATGCAACTTATCTCTATGTACACCTTAATTTGTAAATTGCAAGTAAATTAATTATATCAAGACGTAGACATAGTCTTCATGAAAGCTTGAAAGAACAAATTTAAAATTGAAGTATAAGATGTGTACCACACAAAATAATATTAATCTAAAAACTTATTTTGGCTGCATGCATTTGGAGCATTCTACAAAGAATTGGATACTTTTAATTATCAATTAATTAACAAATTAAGTACAAGGATGAAGAACATGGGATTCTCATGCACACGTATGGAGACGCAAACTACAACAAGTCTTCTTCCCAATGAACCAAACCCTAATTCCCGGTGAACACAAATAATTAATATCATATAAGACATCCCCAAGAAAATCAACATATATTAATATACACCCAAAAATCTAGCTAGGTCGAAATCTGCATAGAACATTGCTCGGTTCATTTGTTTTAAAACCAGTAATATTAAATTATATAGGGAAATTATCAATGGTACCCTTGTACTATTGAAAAATTACAATGGTACCCAACTGCATTTCAGTGGTACCCCCCAATTATATGCTAATTACAACCGTGACACTATTAATCAATTTTCCGTTAAGTTGCCGTTAAATCTCGAATGACTTAACCATGGTTAGGTTCTTCTTCTTCTTCCTCCCTTTTCCTGCTCTCCTTCCATGGCAGCTTAGTATGGAATCTAAGAGACGGATACTCTTTTCTTTAAACCTTTAAGATGAGCTTCCAGTATTAAACCCCCCAATTATCTCACCCAAAAACTTCATAGTTCAAGAAAAAATTAAGAAAAAGCTTCCAAATTACAAGACAAGACAACTCCAGCATAAATTAAAAATTCAATAATCTAACTGGGTATATTATTGGGTATTCTTCAAATAAAGTCTTGGCTTTAAGTATTGTAAGTTTTGTGTTTTACAATGATACTCTTTCCGTAACCAATTAAATCCCTTCTACTTTGCAAATGTGTTTTCAAGAATTGGAATTTTATAATCTCAACCCAGAATTTCGCTTCTTTACACCTCAAAAATTCCCCTTTTTCTGATTATCAATCCATTCTAATCAACACAAAAACTTTCTTACTGTCATTTGATTTTGAAAATCATCAAAATCATCACAAAATTTAATTCATTTGAGAAAAATCAACTCAATTTTCTAATATCTTTTCAATGGTAGCATCAAGCCATGGATTAATCTGCTTAAATATTGAAACTACAAATCAAATCCAAATCCCATACCCTCAAATTTCGGGTAAACCCCAAATTATCTTGAATTAGTCCTGAATTGATTGCTGATTATTGGGTGTGTTTCTATATGCAGCAGCATGAAGCTAATTTCCAGAAATTTAATGCCGAGAAAGAGCTTGTACTGGAATTAGGATTACACTGAATTAGAAGGAATTGTGGGGTTTTGTAAGTGTATTTCTAATGCAAAGATTCAAAGACTAATTCCATACTAACCATGGAAGAAGAGCTGCCATGGAAGAAGAGCAGCCATGAAAGAGAAAAGGGAAAAAGATGAAGAAACTAACCATGGTTAGGTTAAATTCCAAATTTAACGGACATTTAACGGAAAATTCATCATTAAGGTCACAGTTGTAATTACCATATAATTGGGGATACCACTGAAATGCAGTTCGGTACCATTGTAATTTTTCAATAGTACAAGGGCACCATTGATAATTTCTCAATTATATAATATATAATATATAAAAATAAAAGCTATGGGGTCATTTGACCCAACTTTACTCTTTCGACTCTTGAAAATTTATGTATATTTGATATGTATAATAAAGAAAAAATAAAATAAGCCTATTGTGTTGAACCCACTTGACCATTTATAAACCTAAAAAATATCTAAGATTGAAAATATTAGTATAGTGTTGTAGATTGTAGTGACATTTAGCAATCAAATTCGAATTTTTTTATTTTGACAAGAGTTATGTTTAATTTGGTTTCATTATAAATCATATTTCCTCCTATTTACTTTAAATGTCCCATTTAATTTTAACACATTGTCAATGTATGTTTTCAATATAAAAAATATCTCTAATTGTGCTTGAATAAAAATTATAAAGTTGATATTAATAAAATTTACAATAAGACGAATCAAACAAGATCCCACATGATTATATTTTAACTTATAAATTAAAAACAAAGCACATAATAAAAATGAATGATAAATAGAATTAAAAAATCAAATTAAACAATTAAAGTGAAAACGAGGAAATACGAAGTTTTTATATTTTTGTTATAAGTTGGTCTTATGAATGTGTATTTGGAACCTTTTCATAAAGGTTTGGAATCGTATTTTATTGTTATAAATTGGAAAATGCATGAGATCTTTTTAGAAAAGCAAAAAAGTTGGATTTGTAGCATCAAATTTGCCGATACAATAATATCTATATACAAAACAGAGTTTATTAGTAGTGATTAATACAAATCATATTAATTACTCCCTCTTATTCATAGAGAATGAGACATTTGAGTTTTGCACTAAAATTAACAAGGAGTGGAGAACCACTTAAAAGTGGGTGGAAAATTCTCTTTTTCCATAAAGGACATTGATATTTATGTGTTATTGCGTTGTTGTATTAAGGGTAAAAGGGTAAAAAAAATAACATAAATAGAAATGAGACATTTTCAGTGAATTGGTCTAATAAAAAATGTCCAGTATATTATAGGAGTTTGTATAATTAGTGTTACTAAAAGCATAAAATAATAGGGGTACACCACAAAATGCGTTGGCATGTCACATAATGTAGTCCAATTTTATTTGCAATACTTCTATGATTTAAATTTTTGAAATAGGCTTGGAAGTATGTGTTTATTTTGATGTAATCTACTCACTCTATCATAAAAAAATAGCCTCAAGTATAGATGAGGTGAAAAACAAAAAAAGTAAAAAGAGTTAGTATAGTATATGAAAAAGCGAAAAAAATGTGTAAGTCATAGTTAATAATAAAAATGAGGTAAATTAATAAAAAAGACTAAAAAATCAAATGAGTTGTCGCGCTTTTCTTTATGGGTATGAGTTGCTGTCGTCCTTCCCTCTCCAAACTCTAACCTTAGTTTTTTATAAGTAGGACACACTGGGTATGATGATGACGACTAAAAAATCAAATGAGACTAATCCTTTGAAATAGAGGGAATGTGCCTCATCAATCTACTACGATTCAACTATTGGAAAACGCTCGAGTAATTATGAAAAAAAATACTCCATGCTTTTATAAGTTTGCTAAATTTTTTTATTTTTCTACAAGCTTGATTCTATGTAATTGAAAGTAATTAAGGTAAATGCCCCCTGAGAACGACGATGTATTAGAGTTCGAACGATGTGTTTCAAACTCTAATATTGCCAAGATCAAGTGTATGAAGTTTAGTGACAAACAAATTACGCTAACAATGATTTCGATGTTTGTAGGAGAAAGTAAAGCAATAAAAACGACACAAAGATTTAACGAGGTTCACCCAACTAAGGCTACGTCCTCCGGTGTGTAGTATCTCTTATATTATCAAAAGGAGTTCAAAGAACTCTCAAATATGGAGAATTACAATAGAGAAGAGATATAGGCTAGTGTTTGGCTTGGGGTGTATTTGTGGATGTTTCTTTTGATGAATGAGAGCTCTATTTATAGGAGAGATCACACTAAGTTACATTAAGTACATTAAAGCTATGATTAAATGATAATGAAACATCCCTAAGTACATGAAGAGTCATAAAACAACATTTTAGGAGCATCAGAAACATCGCTCGACCAAAGCAGGGGCTCGCTCGGTCGAGCGGCCTGGTCGAGCGGGATACAGGAAGTGTCTGTCTGCATTCTGTCTACTCGTTCGACCCATCCTGAAGCTCGCTCGGTCGAGCGAGCTGGTTGAGCGGTACTTCAGAAGGCTTCTGTCTATAGTTGCTCGACCTTACACTGTAGAGCATCTTGAACTAAACCTTTGCACTTCTTCATTAAGTCCCATAACTCCCTTGATTAACTCATACTTCATTTCCTCATTAATCCATACTTTAATCATCATCATAAACCACAATAATCAACTTAATACTCTAACTTAACACATTCATGGGATTCCATCCCAAAGGTTACACATGAATGCACTTCATCAAATGTGCACTCAAGTCACACCAATCACAACACCCCCAAATAGTAAATAAATGAAAAATATATAGAAATGATCAGACAAAGAGAGAGTTGAGGATGTAGATAGAATGGAATTGAGAATTGAGGGACACCATATAAGCCTATACCCAAATGTAAAAATGTAGTGAATTGGGTGAAACAAACTTAACATTAAGGCTGCACACGGTCCGGTCTGGTCTGGTTTGACAGAAAAATCAGACCAGACCAGAAATTCCGGTCTGAAAATTTTTCAGACCATACTAGACCAGTCAAAAGACCAGACCGGACCAGACCAGACCGTTCTAGAACGGTCTGGTCTACGGTTTTTTTTTTATTTTTTTTATTGAGTGAGAATCTAAGATAAACGATAATATATAAACAAAATACATCATCAAATCCAAAGCAGGCTGTAGAAGGGTTTTTCGGTTTGGGAATTGGAACGGCAGAAAAATAAAATCAAAAACTTGAAGATTAATTAACAATCTTAATAGTCTTCAAACTTGATTGAAAATACTAAATTTAGTTTTCAACAGAAAAATAAAATCAAAAACTAAATTTAGGAGTTCATGAGTACTGTCACAAGCTCCTCTCAATTCCTCTTGATTAACAAATAGGTTCCAAAAATCACAATTTTTTCCAAGAATATTCATTAACATGAGATGAGCATTCCAAATTGAATCTATCCCTGATATAATTCATAAAATTGAGATGAAAAATAAAAAAACTATTAATTTTCCCTTGATCAGCTAAATGGGTATTCCAAAAAGTTGAAAATTTTTCCAAAAATATTCATATACATGAAATGGGCATTCCAAAATTTCAATCTACCCCTAAAACATTTCATAAAATTGAGATGAAAAATAACAAAATCTATTCATTTTCTCTTGATTAGCAAATTGGGTATTCCAAAATATCATTTCCTATAAAATTCATGAACAAAAGAAGGGCATTCAAAAATTCAATCACTCCCTAACAAAAATCCAGTAAAAATTGAAACGGGCAACTACATAATTAAATAATTTGAACAGAAAATCAAGTAATCAAGATAAAAAAAATATCCACATTCAAGTTACTCAGATCAGAAAAACATCAATGAAAAAAGAGGCAAAGAGAAGGACCTCATCTTTGAGCATATGAAGAAGGGTAGTTTTCCCAGACATAATTAACATTCTTCATATCAACCAATATCAACAACACTCGAAGGAGCACAGAAGCACTGTCGATACTCGATTGTCGATGGGTTGAAGGCGAGGAGGCAGGCGATTATCAGAGAAGCCAGAAGCACAGAAGCCTCGAAGAAGGAATGAGAGAGAAGGCGAGGAAGTCTGAAATGGAGATGGAGATTGGAGTGGAGAATGAGAGTGAAGGCGAGGAAGTCTGAAATGGAGATGGAGATTGGAGTGGAGGCAGCCAGGTTCATGAAATGAGTATTGACTACTGAGTAGTTGCCCAACCCTAATGCCTAATCCCCTAAAATTTGATTTTAAAACGGTTTTACGGTCCGGTTTGGTTTTAGAAATTTTAAACCGGGACCGGACCGTAAACCGTTTAAAAAAAAAATAATCAGACCAGACCATTTAGATCGTAGACCAAACCAAACATTTAAATTACGGTTTGGTCCGGTTTGGTTTACGGTTTAGACCAAACCATGTTCAGCCCTACTTAACATAACGAAATAAACTTATTGAGATTAAAGGAAATAGATGTGCTTAAAACTTATTTTAGTACACTATTTTATTCTGTGATATAATATTTTTAAATGTGTATAGTTTATAATTACGAATTATATAAAATTTCATTTAATTATATATATTTCTTATACATAAAGAATAAAAAATAAAACAAAATTAATTGATGACTTGAATAATAATTACTATACAAGCATACCATGATACAACTTTTTTGACAAGAAATAGTAAAATCGAGTATTTATAATATCAACTAGACTAAATGGTAAATACAACACGGGTGGTTATCAAATTCACATGCATATCAGCATATGGCACAGGTTGGCCCTCAATGCTTACTCAACCGTTAGACATATCCGAAGTCAACAAAACTCTTAATTGAAATTCATGAGTTCACCTGATGATCGAAGATTTTTCCGATTTTTTCTTTCACTTTTGAAATAGAGGTTTGATTCTCACTATCTAAAAAAAAGTTGTTTTCCCTCTCCTCCAAAGCAAATGAAGCATTTTCTGGCCTTACCTTTGAATTAAAAAAAAAAAAATCAACCCGTCTTGTATGAGACCGTCTTACGGCAAGACGATCTCAAAACAAGAATTCTATAAATTAAAAGTTCTCTTATTGGGCTATTTAACCCAAATATGAGACATGTTTCACAGTGAGACCGTTTCATACAAAAATTGTGAAAAAAAACTCTTTTGGTTGGGTTTTTTTTTTTTCTTTTACAACTCTTTTGGTTGGTTTGAGAGGCTGAGGCCTTTGGGTTGGCCCAAATAATTACTTCTAGGCCTATGTTCAAAACGATATTATGGGTAGTATAAAGTTCAACTCGTCTGTATGAGATTACATCCAAGGAAGAGATATATCAAAATGATGAGAGTAATAAAAGAGAATTATAACATAAAAGTTGAATTTACATGAGACAATAAAAATTATTGAATGAAGAAGAAAAACATATTTAGATGACCCTTCTAATTAATTTTGGATTTTGTATCCAAAGTGTTTTGGCAACAGCCCTCATATACAATAAGAATTTACAAGTTGAGGGACAAGAAAAGACAAGACGATTTTGGGTTAACTACTCCATAATTGGTTTTGTCAACAACTCCATACGAGTATTATTCTGAGAGATGATCATGGGTCCAACATTTTGCTGAACTCATTTCAAATTCGATCCTATTTACAAACTCGAGTCTCAGTTTTTGAGATTCATTAAGTATAGGTCAGTTTTGAGTCTATGATTAAAGAACGAGTCTAGTATTGGGTCTAATATATGCTAACATAGACTCGCCTCAATCCAAACTCAGACTTGATGATCTACTTGGACCCCTCTCAGGCTCAAAATCTGAATTCGACCCCTAACCCATGTTAAATCATTAAAATTATTTAGATTCATTTTAGACTTGTACATAACCCATAGCCCCATTCATTTTTACACTAAAATTGCAAAAATTGTGAAGTTAAACCCATTTAGGACCATTAAACTTAATACTCCGTGATTGTTCTTTTTAAATTAAACTTGCTAAGAATTTTTCTTTAATTCTTATAATTCTCTAGGTACTATTTTATCTCATTTTCACTCCCCAACTTAAGTCTAAGGATCTGTTTGACAAATAGTTATTGATTGGAGCTATTTCTATTTAATTATTCTCTTATACTTTCAAAGCTATTCCTATCCAACTACTGTCACTTCCTAATCTCTTCAATCAAACAGCTCCTTAATAAACTAAACAATTGGTTTAACCATTTTGCTGGTTCAAAAAGCCCTTTTTCCATCGACTTTCTTGGTACATAAAGGGATTTTTATGGGTTGTTTTAATGAGATCTAAGTAATTTAAAAGAGTTCCTTATTTTACCATTAGCAAACAAGAAAAGAAAAAAGAAGTAAAGTAAATTTGAAAAATAAAAATCAAAGGAGGTGAAAAATGACATAGAGATTAGCATTTAGAATCTTATGAGGTAACACAACTAACAACAATTCACTTTTTTGATAAAAGGTCAACTTGTATGGAAGACTTTGTTGTGAATATAATAATACCGACAGTCAATATGTCTTTTTTCAAAATCAAATTGTCGGCTTGAAACCTTTTAGAAAAAGTCAAAACAGTAACCTACTTTTCCTTCAGTATCTTAAGAAGTGGACTTTTACTTCTACTTGCTTGTGCTCTTCTTTCTAACCTATACACTAATACACAGAGAATAGGAGGCTACCAACCCAACAAAAAATTAATGAAAACCTAAAAATATACTCTTTTGTACATTGAGTATGTTATCCACAGAAACTCTTGTGTTAATTTAGCGTGCATTAAAATGAGTTTATCAACCTTTATATGTTAGTAGGCTTGTGAGGTGAAGATTGAAGAGTACGAATGTGGAATAGTAATAATGAAAAGTGAAGGATGGTTCACAATAAAGTTAATACACACCAAGTCTATATTAGACTTTGTCGTAGAAAATTTGAACTAAATAAGCAAAATAATATAAAAAAGTCAAATAATAAGTAATATTTTAAAACATTTCTCAAAGTAAGCACTTTTTTTCCAGAGTTGAGGTTTGGGTTGTTCGTTGTTACTAACAGCGAACAAAAAAGGTGGGTCAAAAAAATGTCAAAGTTCTTTGTTCGCTGTTAGTAACAGCGAACAAAGGTTTTACCTGGTCAAACAGGGTCAAAATTTTGTTCACTATTACTAACAGCGAACAAAGGCTTACCCTTGTTTGACCAGATCTCCTATGTTCGCAGTTATTATAAAGACTTGGTGAAAAACATCAAAGTCTTAATTCGCTGTTACTAACAACGAATAAAAAACTTGACTTTTTTTTGACCCACCTTCTTTGTTCGCCACTAACAGTGAACAATCCAAACCTCGGCTTTAGAAAAAAAGTACTTACTTTGAGAAATATTTTAAAACATTGCTTATTTTTTGATTTTTTTATAATTTTTTGCTTAGTTAATTCAAATTTTCATCGTATATAATAGGCTTTATAATGGTTCAATGTTTATGTTTGAATCATAATTGCAACAAAAATAGAAGTTTGGATCAATTGACATTTATGTGATGAATGAACCCAAGTCATCAAAGACTGTTGATGAAAAATATCAAGATATTTAAAAGAAAATGAGAACTATAGTTTAGTTTAGTGATTAAGGGTTTTTTATTTCACCCTTATGATTAGGATATTATACTCACCAGTCACCACCTACAGTTTAGTCTAGTGATTAAGGATTTTTCCTTTCACCCTTATGATTAGGGTATTAATTTTGTCTCCCTTTACCCACGAATTTTCTTATTTAAGAGAAAGTGAGAACTACAATTTAGTCTAGTGATTAAGGGTTTTTCCTTTCGCCCTTATGATTAGGGTATTATTCTCACCCGTCACTACCTACAAAAAGGAAGTAATTTTGTCTCCACTTACCAATAGAGATTCTTTAGTGTATCCCCGAATTAATATATGACGTAATAGTTGTTATGAATGGTACCATGTGTGACTTGAGTGCACAATTGAAGTATGTATTCATGTGTGTGACTTTTGAATTGTGGAATCCAAAAGGATGTAATTATATGGAAGAGTATTCATGGAAATTATTGGTATTAATGAAGGTTAATGAAGAAGTAGAAAGGACTTGGTTTATGATTGCTCGATCAGAATTATGGCAGAGGAAACAGAATGGTCGCTCGACCGAGCGAGCCTTATTGGTTGGTCGAGCGGTCAGACAGAATGCATCCAGAAGGTATCTGCTGCTCGCTCGACCGAGCTCTCTGTTCCAGTCGAGCGGTTTCTCTGATGTGCAAGGAATGCTGTTTTTTCGACCTTTCAAGTTCTTGGAGTTATTTCATATTATTCATTACTATATTAACTCTGTATTCAAGTGAGCTATTGACATTCATGTACCTAGTACTATATATAGAGCTCTCATATTCACTCAAACATACATCAAACACAACCCCCAAGCCAAACACATAGCCTTTTGTTTTTATCTCTTACACAATTGTAATACTTCATTTGTAAGTGTTGTTTATACTCCTTTGATATAATATAAACAGAAACTACACACCACGGAAGACGTAGCCATCATTGGGTGAACCTCCTTAAATCTTTGTGTCTCTTTTGCTTAGTTTACATTATCAAACATTGTTTTGTTCATTGTTGTTTGTATCGTTCTTAACATCGTAACGATTTTGACAAACATTTCAATAGCTCTCCACCTCTTTTGTCCTAGTCAAAATAGGTACAAATTACAGCAGCTTTCAATGATCTTGCAAGTAGCCACAAGATGAGAGACTAATTAAAACTTAAATAAAATGAACAGATTAATTATTAACAATAGAGATAGAGCCTTACAAGGATAGATATACATCAAGTGATTATAAGCAAGACTGACATTTGTTTTCGAAACATAGAAGCAAAGGCACAAAAAAAGAGCTGTAAAAAAGCACACCAGTAACTCGCACCTGCAAACACGCAACACCATAAAATTTAATTGGCAGAAAGCTCCTCTTTCTCGATTATTTCTTCAACACACTGCAAAAAAAAGTGGCTGCCTATTAATAGAGTGTCCGTTTGAATGAGCAATAATAATATTGGAACCATAATTCATCAGCATACCATTTATACTTGAAGCATGCACAAAAAATAAGGAAAATGTAAACAGCATGATCGGATAATGGTTAGAGGTGATCAAAGAAAATTTAGGAGGGATACAAGGAAAGGAGGGTTATCGACCAAGGTTCACCATAACAGAGAAACAACAGGTAAAAAATAACACCGGTACGACAGCAGTCACTAAAACATATCATCGCTTTCTAGAATAGCTTGCCCATTGGCAAGTACAAATATTCCATGGGAAAGAAAATTTCGAAATAAATAACTATGGTAGTAGGGATTTGGACGTAAAAAGGAACAGAGAAGTGATATTAAATTAACTTAGAATTTCAACAAGGAACAGACATTTGTTAAGGAAGTAGAAAGTTAACCTTCATATCTAATTCCACTACATGCATGCAAAATTAACTGTTCTTACAATAGTAACAATAACAGGTAGCTATAGCTTCCAATATTTATATGAAAAAGAAGATTTTACATACATCTAAACAACTTTTGGCTCCAATTCAATTTCCTAGAACAGCCCTACTCAATATTTATAGATGATAACATTACAAATATGTATTAGGTAGTTAGGAATTAAGACATGGAATGCTCCGTTTATCTTTCTCTGATTTGTAATATTTTCCTTTTGGAAAAGTCACGAGCCTAGGCAGCACATGAAGAACTCTGGGTCGGGCACACCACACATACAACTCGTCAACTCCCTTCGTCCCAAAATTAGTTTACACAAATTCTTTTACGTTGTCTTATCACTCATTAGTTAGCAAGTTTCTAAATTTGTACATAGGACCGCTATCCAAAATCACATCTACTTTCCTATCTTCATATTATCAAGTATTTTCAAACATAACTAATTTCCCTACACATACCCCACACTCATAACCATGTCTGAGTAACATAGTGAGTGAATAAATGGCATACTCATGAATCTTGATCTTGCATGAACTATAGAATTAATTGTTGTGACAAAGTCTAATATTGAATATTCATATATTTAACTTACCCTACAACTAAAACATGGCATTGCCAAACTTGACTACATGAGCCTTGCCCATTTTTCACCTATTAAGAGGTAAACTAATAGAGCTCCATGAGAGATTAGAAACCTAAAGAGTTTGCTCCATCCTTCAGAAGCTTCTAAGTATATTAGATCAATTATGAATAATAAGAAACACATTAACTAAATGAAAAAAATAAATTCCATCTCTCCATAATTGCTCATCCCTTTAGCATTCCAATTGTTTTATAAACTAATTCTCTTTTTGGTCCAAGAAAAGAAGCATAATATTCTTTCTTTCACATAGTACAAAATTGCGGTTTCGAGGTCACACTTGTCAAATGGATGTTGTGGTCAATGTGAATGGTTTTGCGCTTGTGTCTGCCTATTTCTATTGTGGTAAGCTAAAAACCTTTACAATAACGCGATTGACATACGATAGTGTGGGCAATATTTGGCACTATGTTAATTCATATAAGCTAAGTAATTGCACAAATGAAAAATCTCTTGCCTCATATGTAAAGTCTTTTAACTCCATTCCAACCATCATATCTATAGAGGTCTACATCAAGTTCCCACAATATTAACCAATCTTTCAGTTTTGAAGTAGAAATGCAACAATCAATCATTTCAAAAGAAAAGATTTCTTAACTGAGCACAATACACACATTGATGCACATGTAGCATAAAGTTTCCTTAATAAATACAAACAATAGAGCAATTCATCTATAGAGGAACACGAGTACCATTTTTTTTTCCCTTATATACACATCATTCTTTCATTCATCAGAAACATTCTCATCCATTTAACCATTGTCAAGGGTTAATCGTCAATTAAAATTGTGAATAGCCTCACATGGTAATGTTTTTGTCCCTACTAGTTTTAATAAGGGTATCATTAACCTAAACCATGGCTAAGCTAGAATTTTACACATCATAATCATCATTCCCCTTACAAAAACATTGTAAACAATATATAAGCTAAGTTGCAACAAAAGCTAGTCTAACAAGCTAATTTTATTGTGCAAAATGTTTGATACTTTTTTGCATCTTATAAGAGTTAAATTACATATAAACTTGACATAATTGACAATTATATTACATAATATTAATGATACTAAATCAAGTACATTTCCAATAACAACTACACAAGAATCATTATATAATTATGGTTTGTGAAGTGAACTGAGATATTATAGAGAAACAGAGGGAAGACATTCAATGATTTCCCAACTCATGCAATATGCATTTGATCCATATTGACATTTAACAATCAACGTTATGATTCTCTCCTTTCCACCATAAGTTAATGCAAAATAGAAAGCACAAATTTCAACAAAAAGTAACAAGAGAAAATAATTGTCTTACTTGTACAAATATGCTGCAATCCCGAGAATTATACATAAAAGAATGATATCAATGCAGAAGTTTCGACTGGACCTCAGCTGGTAAATGTAACAAAAAAAGCTTGTCAATCATCATATCATAAATCATAAATCATAATCATAAACTATACTAAAACAATAAACTATTGTGACACGTGTCACTACCACAACGCATGTTTTCCCGCCCGTATCATGCATTCAATTCAGTTTGTGTATCATCATAATCATAATCATAATCATCATAAACTATACTAAAAAAATAAACTATTGTGACACGTGTCACTACCACAACGCATGCTTTCCCGCCCATATCATGCATTCAATTCAGTTTGTGTAAAATATTTTACGCATTTATTTTTTCAGTTTTACAATTGAATTCAAATTATTTTTAGAAATATTCTTAATTGACTAAAAATTTACTAATTCCCTCAATTCAACTCATATCATGCATTCTCATATAAAAATATTTTGAATATAGATTGTAAACTTCCATAACTTTAGCACCTACAAACTAAAATTATGCAAAATAATTAATAGAGTCAATCAATATATTAATTTAATATTCTTGATTGAACGAGTATATTACGGATTTTAAAGCTATTTTACAACTTTCTAAAATTATGTCTTTTGAGATCAAATAAGCAAGATTACAAATGATATTTTTTTATTATTTCTGACAAATTTAGGTTTCATTTTTATGCATTTATTATTTTAGTCTTACAATTTTAGTTCATATTATTTTTAGAAAATATTCTTAGTGGACTAAAACTTACCTAATTGCATTCACTTCCGCCCATATCACACATTCTTCATATAAAAAGATTTTGAATATAGATTATAACTTTCCAAAACTTTAGCATCTACAATCTAAAATTATATAAAAGAATTAAAAAAAGTCAATCAAAATATTAATTTAATATTCTAGATTAAATTGGAATGATTACATTTTTTAAAGATATTTTACAACTTTCTTAATTATGTCTCTTGGGGTTAAATAAGCAAGATTTCAAATTTATTTTATATTATTTCTATCAAATTTAGGTAATCGACTGATTTATTAATTCAAACAATCAATTCAAAGTAATTTAAGACAATATTTACATTTTTAAAAAATTGTGATAAGCTTTGAAAACCTAACTCGCTGTCCACTTATCATTAAAAAGACAATTATATTTTAGATTCGATTCCATCTTTAAGATTGAGACAATTATTACACTCCTATTGTTACTGATGTTACTTATTAAGTTTAAACAAATATATATTTATGCAAGGAGAATGAGTCCGACATGAAGAGGCGAGCACTAAACATAATATTAATGAATGAAAAAGGTATATTATTTAATAATCATATTTTATTTATTTTATTCAAACCAATAACAAAAATAATTTAATTTTTGTAACTAATAAATTTTAAATTTTATTATTTTTTTCTAGTCAGAGTACTATCAAGGCAACAGTTAAATTCAACTACAATCTTCATGCACACAAAGTTTTCAAAAGTGGTCAATATTTAATGCAACGTTTTTCGTTATATTATAATGATCTTGATTACAAAACAACTAATCACAAGTATAAAATTTTAGGCGTTTATTGATTTCAATTTTGTTTTCTATTTTGTAGTGCTAATCACAATTTTTGGGTTTTTGATTTCAATTTTAAGTGTAAAATTACATATTTAGTTTTGTTGATTTTGAAAAAAATTTTTAATCAAACATTAAAAACAAAACAATTGAATCAATTTAGATTAATTAAGAATAGTAGAGAGGGAAAAAAAAGATTGGTATATATCTTGTGAAAACAGCTACCTTAAGGATAAGAAATTGATTGTTCTATCCTAAATAAATCATTATATATGAAGAGGAGAATAATTAGGTTTTTCATTGGGTCTAATATGTGATGGACTAAGTTTTGCAGAAACTTTTGATAATGTTCGATCCATTACTATTTAAGAAACAATGGAACAAGTTTAGTCTTACTAAATAAATTTTTGGAATAAACAACTAAGTCCATTTAACCCATGCTAAATAATGGTAAATGTAAACCATAAAAATGAAAGAAATTGTGTATTGAAAATAAGAAAAATTCTCAAATGAGACGGTGAGACTGTCTTTATTCAAATGGTCCAATGTGCATAGAGTCTTAAATAGATTACTTATAACCTTAAAGTGATCACTTACAATCTTAAAATGACCAATTATAACCTTAAAGTGGCGTATTAAAGTGCTTACTTATAACCTTAGAGAGACACTTACAATCTTAAAATAACTAATTAGATAAATGAATTGATTATATGAATCTGTATCACGGTGAGACGTTTTCAAACAAGTAAATATACTTGATGCAACGATGCAGTCTTATTAATTTTCTTTGTAGTATGATAAATTTGCATTGTTGTAAATTTACTTTGGTTTTAAAACTTTGTCGACAATTATTAAGAGGGTATTGGTTATTCCAATTTCCAATTATTTTGTCGCTCATATTTATTTGTTAACTCTTTATAAAATTAAGTGTATAATATTAATATACCCTTTTTTTAATGATTATATTTCATATTTAATATTAAAAAAATACTTTAACATAAAAATAGTTATGATCCGTGCATGGCACGGGGAAGTACCTAGTAAACTATAAACGACAAACGAAGGATGGACCATTATATTGTAGTTCAAAATACCTGCGTCACAGTATCTTTGAGTCTGACATTTGTGTTTTTTAGATCAGAAGTTGCCTTGTCTACCTGAAAATAAAAGAGCAAATACGCTTAGAGTCAAGAATCCCTTCAGCAATATATCAGCCATACGCCCAAACCACTGAACTCTAAGAGTTCCTCACCTTGGTGTCAATCTCATCCATCAAAGGAACTTGCCTGTCTATTTCCTGCAACCACAGCAGACAACACCCAATAGTTGTTGACAATTTGGCAGCATATTCGAAATCTAATAAAAGATGGAGGTAAAACAGAAGCAGAACCTCATTCATATCATGTGCCATGTTTTTCAACGTGTCCAAACCTTCTGCTATCATATCCAGACCTTGATCCTGTCAATATAAGAATATCATAATCAATCAATGACTGTATAATAAGAAACAGGCAAGATAGAACACAATTTCAAACAGAACTCTGCGCAAAAATCACCTGCTTAATTTTCCTCATTTCATACTCTTGCCTAAATTGGCTTGACTGTTCAGTCTCTTGTAAATATTCATCATCAAATCTTCCATCTAACATTGATAGCAAACAATACAAAATTGGTTATATCTATCCCAGAGCACTTCCACACTTCAACTTTAAACTTAACAAAAGCAAAATCAAACTCCAGACCACAAGTTGCACAAATAGAATTGAACAATCACCAGAATCAAATTTTATCTCTTGTCGAGTAGTTGAAGCAGACCACCCAGATGTCCAACCCCCATTTTTTTTAGGTGCAGGAGTTCCATCTGGTATCGACTGAATTCTATCAGGCAATGCGAGGACCAAGTCATTACGAGCAGAAAGCTCCTCAATTGAAAGGCCTTTCACCTACATCAATTCAAAAACAATCTCAAAAACAAATCAAGACAATCACCTTGAAATAAACAAAAACTTTCATCTGACAGTAAAAAATTCAAATAACTAGCATCACAGCACAAAACAGAAAAATGGAACTCTTCACCAAAATCAACATAGGAAGTAAAATTGCAAAACAAAATTAAAAATTTCAGCTGACATCTCTAAAGCAGTGAGACTAATTCTTATTCCATGATACACATTTAATCTAAAAATACAAAACACATGTCTTCCTTTATGATTAGGGTTTTTTATGATCATCAATAACAACCAACCAACACACTCCAACCGATGTAAACTACAATCAAAAAACGCAAAATTAAGAAAAATAAGTAACCACCCTTTTCTGAGCCAATCGCTGCAATTTAGGGACTTCCTCGAGTAATCGAGCCTTAATACGACGAATCTCAGCATTCAAAGCGACTACAGATGCCCTGTTCGACTCATTTGCAGCCAATTCAGCTTTCTGCGTACATTAAACAAGCATACATCAATTCCTACATTCACAAACCCTAAATCGAAGGAAAAGAAGAGAACGAGTTAGAAACCTGATGAGCGGTTTCAATGTCGGATTCAACAGAAGAGTAGAGACGAGCAAAGGCGTCGTCACCGGAGATATTGGAATCTCTTTGCTTTTCAACATCGTACTTGTCGTATTTCTGGCAGATCGCATCAACTCTAGTGAGAAGATCAATTACACTCATTGTTATCTGAAAATTCTTGCAATTGGTTGTAGGATGATTGAATAGTTTAGTTAGAGATCTTGAACATTGAGCACCGTCCGGCGTCTAGTACAGGAGAGAGAGTGCAGCGTTAACCTGTCTTGCTTTTTTAAAAAAAGAAAAAAAAGATTATGACTAAAGGGGAAATTGTAAATAAATTAATTTAATTTTTTCTCAATTAGTTGAAAATAAACCTTGTTATTGTTTATTGTTGAAGAAATTCACTTATTTAGTATAATTATTAAAAATAAATTCAATTATCAGTTAATTTTAATTTATTTATTGAACATTTTTAAAGTTTGTTATAAATAATAGCTTGGTATACTTTTAACAAATATACCTAATAGGTAAATTTATTTAAAAATAAAAAAAATTATAAATAATAAATTAACCTATGCCCTATCGCTATAAATAAAGTGACATATTCATGCTCATAGCATTGAAGGATGACCTGCAACCTGTAAGTGATAGATTAACCCATTGTTGCTACTTAAGAACATCCATCAAACTTTGAGTTAGATTGAACAAATGGTCTTAATTAACAAACCTACTCATTTTTAAAGAGATGAATAGTGCTATGATATAGAAGAAACCCACTACTACCTGTTAATAATCCGGTAGCAATGCTAAAAGCAACTATACACCTTAAATATTATTTTCAGCCAATCAGACAAATATTGGTTTATTATTAATGATTTACCCTAAGAAAATTGTGGAAAATTTTTAATCTTAGGTTTTTGATTTTGTTAGATGGTGGATAATTATTTTTTAAAATTCATATGGTGATGCCGAACTTTTAACTTTTTCGCATGGTAGATAAAAAATTAAGTTTTTTGTTAAATTAAGTGTTCAATTTGAACATATTTTTGAAAAACATGCCCAATGAAAGTGATGGGATTGTTTGTTTTCATGAAAAATCGTTATAATAGATAATCATAACATATATTTAACAAAAAGTTGACTTTTTACCTACCTGAAAAAGTTAAAAAGTATGAAGTTGCTATACGGATAAACTAAAATGTTTCTCATCATGAGGAAAAACCATAAGTTTCAACATTGTTTAATTATAAGGTGATTGAAAAAACGGACCTAAATGACAATCAAACATAATAAATAAACTGTTTCATTATAGCAATAGTTAAATAGTAAATGGACAAATAGATAGAAAAATTGTAAATGGATAGTAATAATGACTTTAGTCTTATTTAGGTTATGGGTTGATTTTAGATCGGTTTAAAATTGTTTTTTGTGTTCATGTTGCATTTTATACAAGTTTAAATTTTTAATGTGTTATATAAGTCAAATCAAATCAAATTCGATTAAAAAATAAAATAAAATCTCAAACGCTATCTAGGACAGATAAAAGTGATTTACTAATCTCTTAAGTAACCGTTATTTAGTTATACATCCTACTTAACTTCCTATCTATTAGTATGGATCAACCAACAAAAAATTCCTAATCAATCATCATGATTAGAGGTGTTCAACGAGTCGGGTTAGGTCAAAAATTAAACAAGGAAGGTCATATCAAATGTTAAATGGGGTGGGGCGGGTCATAGCCCGTTTAATTCCGACCTACTTTGACCCGATTTTTAAAGTTCATAAAATTGTTTTTTTATTATATTTTATGGCCCGTTGGATCGTCCCACTTATGTATATAATAGTATTATTTAAAAATATAAAAAAGTAGTAAATTTTTTTTGCAATTAATTCTTATAATTATCCGATCCAATCGGGCCCGACCCTCTACACCAAGGCTCGTCAATAACCCGCCCCACTAATGACCCGTTAAAATGTGATCCGACCTTTGACCCATTGGATCGACTCGCCCTGTTAAACACCTCTGACCGTAATTTATAAATCACCACAAAATACAAAAACTAATAATAAAATAAACAAAATAAAAAATAAATAAAAATAACAAAACTCAAACCTTATCAAATTCTATATTTACTGACACCTCCTCCCAACCAACTAAACCTCTCAGGCCCGCATCACATACGACACCGCACCGCAGGTCCAGCACGCAACCCCTTTCCTTTATATCTTCTCAAATCCCAACGCTTATTCTATTTCTTCATTCTTAGAACCCAACCCTTTCTTAGCGAGATATACCCTTTTCTCTCTCTATTCCTCCTTTAGTTCAACCGCATGCGAATTGTCCGATTCATCGCTCACCAGAATTTCACTCCAAGGTTTGGTTCTTCTATTCTACTTTGATCATTGTTTTCTGATCATCCTCTATTTTTTATAGATTTTTTTGATTGTGTTGCTGAATTTTGATTTATTTTGATTTATATATATTTTTTGCTGTCCGATCATGATTTTTGTTGTGTCGATCCTTTGCTTGATCGTTTGTTTCTGTGTTGTAAAGTCAACTTTTTTTCGTCCTCAATATGTTTATGTTGTGATCAACATAGCTTATACTCCTGTCGATTGTTTGTTATCGCCTTTATTTTATTTTTGTTGTTATTATTTACAGGTGTTTGCTTTTTAAACATTGTTATTATGATCAATTTTATGTTTTTTTTTTTCGCTATGACTAGTTTGCATTGACTAGAAGTATTAGACACAAATTAGCTAAATGATCAGGTGGCCAAAAAGAACTTGAATTCTTTGATCATTTTCTTGTTACTATTGATCAGTTGTTGTAAACACTGATGACAGATCTTCATCATCTTCATTTAGTCATCAGTAGTCTGATGGTTTTAATGAATTATGATTTACATTATACTTAGATGATCATTTTTAGGCTGGGTGATTGTATATTTGTATAGCTAGTTGATAGCTTTGTTGTCAGCAGTATCATTTTTAGGCTGGGTGATTGTATATTTTTAGGCAGGGCTAATTGCTGAATGATGATTCACGGGTTATGATGGCATGATTTTGTGTTAGGTCCTGGCATATAGTAGTATCTTGTATGTATGTTGTAGACGGTTGTGTGAATTTAGTTTCGAGGAGCAAAATTGTGGGTTAGAGAGAGAAAGGAGCAGGTGGTACATGCTAGAAATATATAAGATGGGGGGGGGGGTGAAGGGAGACTGGGAGAGTGTTGGAGCCATAGTGCAAAATCGTAAATCCAGTATTGGTCGCAAAACCATTTTCGTGGTTGATGTTGATGGTTTCATGGTTTTAGCTGCTTATAGTGCAATTGTGATGCCGCCATTAGCGGTAACGATCGCGAAACGGATTTCACGGTCGATACGGATGATTTCGTGATCAATGTGGCGTATATTTTGGTGGTAGTGAACTCAAAGACCTTACCAATACGACTACGATAAGGTGATGCGGCCTTGTTTTGGCACTATGGCGGTGATGCAACCAATATTTTGCAATATGTTAGGAGCTTTTCTAATTGCACAACTAGCTAAATTAGTACTCTTATAAAGTTAGCACCTTGCTAGCAATTGGTGAGTTTTGGTTATATTGTTTGTGAGAAGTTGCCTATCAGTTTAATCAGTTTTCATTTGCTATTTTCATCCTTTGCATTTGAATACCTTTTAAGATTACTTGTTACATATTCTATTTAACTTAAATTTTATTGTTGAAACAACCAATCATAGTCTTTATCATCATACTCCTCTCTATTTCTTTCTTCCCACTATCTTTATCCCTATTCTAAATAAGCCCCTTCCCAAGTTATTCTTTATTTTGATCTTATTTGATGAAAGAAACGAGTCAAATTAGAGTGTGTACATTGAACATTGAAGCTAGAAAGAAAAAATAAATGTTTTTTTCAAGGAAGTAACCTTGCAACCAAAACAAGTGTGGATTGTTAGGGACGTAGGGTTGATACTCACTAAATTTTACATAAGGTTTATATATGAGAGCAGGGAAAGATAAAAATGAAATTCTTAATTATCTTACAATTATTACATTTATTTTTTCAAAAACTAAAATTCTAACAAATTTTCTTTGTTACTTTTATTTTAGCCCTATACTTTCAGTTGAATGATACGAAGAAAAAGAAAATGGAAAAAAAAAGAGATGAGATCTACCTATAAGTAAAACAAAAGAACCAATTTTTATGATGGCCATCTTTTATGGCAATATATTGCCATTGTCAACTTTACACCGATGTAGCAAATATATGCAAACTTCCACACTAATTTGGTTAATGGCCAAATTCTTTGACTAGTTAGGGAGATGATGTGTGTTACTGTTGAAATGCACTATAAAAAAATATCAACAATGTTTTGATTGGGATTTTTATTTTTGTGTTGAGTGCTTGTGGTGGTAAATCAAAGGGCTTTCAATTAAGGATCCAAGGCAATATCCTTATCTTAATTCTGCTACAACGAGGGATATTTGTTTATTAATTTATAGTAGAGCAATTAAACAAAAAAGGAACGAAAGGAATGTGTGGATGACACGAAGAAGGAAAATTAGATTAGAGGAGAACATGTAGAATCGCAACCAAAAATTAAAATATTGCATTATAAAAGGGACAACTCAAAATGTAAAATGTAGCAAAAGCAAAGAGATATGAGTAGTATATGCGATGCCTCTTATCAATCCTAGGCGGGAGCCGGCACAAATGTAGATTGTCATAATAAAAGTTGAAAATTTTTGGTTAGCTTTGGGTTAGATCTTTTTGGCTGATGATTTATTTCTGAATTTATTTTGCTTCACGTAGATAACTTATAAGGTTTGAAATATTTAAATTCTATACCATTGTGGATTCGTGTGTTATAATTTGGTTTATGCGTTCAAATTTCTTTATCTTTATACAAGTAAAAATGAATATAGCTTCGCTAATTATGAAGTTTTTCTTGGCTGGTGATAGCTTATAAGGATGAACCCTTTCAATTTATTTTTGAGAGGAGAACAAGAATTATTCAAACTGTCTACAATAAGTTCGGATTAGAAAATGGCAAGTCTCACTATTTTGTGCTAATTATCTATTATCTTATTGCAGAGAAGCTATTCCAAATGGACCATTTACCAATGTCCTAAACATTGGTCCTTTACGCCCAATTATCTTATGATACTTTGAACTCCTTTCCTTGAGAGAGGGGAGTTTGTTCAAATTGAAGTTCACATTCTTAATGTTGGGGGAAATAGAGAGATTTTCCAAAGGATTGCCTCAGGTAGTTGCCGACATCTATATTAGTTTTGTGGAGTTAAATCTTTCCTTGGTTTGAATAAGAGAGAATTCATTAGTTTGCTTTGGGAGGTATTTTTCTGACTAGCCATTTCCTTACTGCCATGGATTTATATGCATTATGCAGATCCTATAGCAAACTTGTTTTCAGTTGTCCTTAGGTTATGCTGGCCTCTGACTCAGAAGAACCTACACTTGAGCCTTGAGTTGATGGGATTCTGTATGCAAAGCCTGTGCACTTAGCACCTAAGATGAGCAATGCTTCATTGTCCTGAGAGAAGGAAAGCTGACAACTGTTGTGGATTAAGCAGGAAACATTTATAGTTGTGGTTACCAAATATGTGGTGCCTTGTTGAAGATATACTATTGTTCTCTTTAGAGATTGTTGCTTTTGTAGAATTTAGGCGACACGCCTTTGTTATATAGATTTTTTCTTTGAATGTTCAATAGTTGATTAGAGAATAAAGTGAAGTATTTTTATACTTCTGAAGGTCTATATACTTATTTTTCACATAATTTTTTTTTGCATGTCCTCCTTTGCTTCTCCCTCTTTTTCTAGTTTGTAAGCTAATTTGCCTTATTTTTGGTGGATTTAAATGATGCTAATAGCACTAAGATAAAGCATCCTTATCCCAAGCATTTTCCTTTAGTTTTATCTCTTATTTGAGTATATTCCTAAGAATTAGTGTTCTTCTGTGGAAGTTTGTGTAAATATATGATCGAAAGACACAAGAGAGGCTTTATCTTGTCAGATATGTTACTTTAGCTACCATATTAGTTTCAAAATTGACATGGATCTGGATCTGGAGTTTAGTCATATGCTTTGTTGTGCACTTGGCCACAATCAAACTTGGAATGTAAGAAAGCAATGAATAGAGAGGTGAGATCAATTTCTGTACTTGCTCTACTCACAGTTGCCTCTCATTACTGAAAAGATCTATTGCTCTATGGAAACAACTCTGAACAGATTTGAAGTCTAGCTTGTGAATGAAGGTGAAAAGTGAAAAAATTATATTCAGGTTAAGTTCTATGGTATGTGTTTTTTTTTTTTTTTCATTTTTCTTATTTCCTACCGATATCATTCATTTAACTAGGTGCTTTTCTCTTGAGAGTTTAGAAGAGAGGTAAGGTGAATATAAGAATTAGACGAATGCATTTGGTGTTTGTCCTTTTCTTTTCTTTTATTTAAAATAACAAAAACCTATAGTTGAAGTGAAGAGGTTGATTTGATAACTATTTTTGTCACAAAACTGAAAGAGCAATATCCTCAAGGGCATTAGGTTATCTTGCTCTACTTTCCCCCATTTACAAAAAAAGAATTTAAGTTTTACGTTTTGAGGTTAATAAAATATTTACTCTCTTTCCTTATATATTTCTACGCTTTTCCTTTTTGTTTGTTCTTCATAGTTCTTTTGCACTTTTACTTTATTCATTATCGGCAAAGTCTTTCTTTCATGCTCTCTGTACTTATCAAGTGTTCTATTCGATCACCCCTAATCTTGCCAAAACATCCCAGGCTACAATATTTGTAAAGAACTTTTAAGATGGTGGTTTGTGTTTTTTCTTTATGGTTTATCCATTTAATTTTTATTAAAAATTTTATCTCTCGTCAAGTTTGTACAAAATAGTTATTATGTGATATGTTTTCCAGTAAATTTTTAAGTGAAAATTTATGAACTGTGTTTGAGACTTTCTTCACATGTAACATGTTTTGAAACATTTGAATGGTGTCCTCTTACCTACTTTTTTCTTAAAAATGACTTACCGAACTCTCGTGAGGCCAGGTGAATAATTTTGTTACAATGAAGAGGATTTTTAAGATTAGCAATTGTCAGATGTCGATGATTAGAGGTATTTCTTGCAGCACTAGAAGGTTTAAATATGCTATTGTTGCTGAATATATTAATTGACACAGTTGGAGTTAGTGGTATTACTCAATATTTTAGGGACAACTTGAAAACGAGGCTTCTTTTGTTTTATGGATTTTGGATATTTATGATGAATTCGATGAGTACCGTGCATCATAACACTGGTACAAAGTATTACCTGATGCGAAACTACATTGATAATTATGAGAAATAAACTTCTACACACAGTACGACCTTTTTACTATATCTTCTATGAAAAAATGAATGACCATTGATCCATAATATATTCACTTGAGAACACATGCAATTCAGAAGAACTTTGCTTACTGTGGATGCAGCATGAATCTGCACTTTTAACTTGTGTAAGCATCTGAGTTATGGAGATTACCTCCATTTCTTCTTTTCCATAATGAGAGTGATTCAGTTTCATAAGTTCTTTGTAATTGTATTAGATTGAGTGAATGGACCTTTAGATTGTCATAGTGGTTGATAAATGCTTCAATATTCCTCTAATTGTTGCATTTACCTATCATTATTTGATGTTATTCATGCTTTAGCTCCCTGTCAATGAGCGCATGTTCTGTTGGCTAATTTTCGTTCAAGTGCAGCTTCAATTACAGATGTGCTGTTAAGCTAAGAATGGCGAAACACTGATTAGAAGTGACACCAGCAAAAATATAATACCACTCTTCACTGTAAAGTGAACATCTACTGCCCTAGCTTGAAGAAGTAGGTTTAAATTCTATTTAATTATTTGTTTCCCTTCTATTTTTTGGGGTAGGGGTTATTGTGAGTGTTTGGTTGGGGAGGTAGAAACAAGCTGTGTTTGATAAAATAGGACTTGTAGAATGTAGATAGAAATGTCCAACTTAGCTTAAATAATGCTACAAATTGACAATAAGCTGAATAATATAGAGGTGAAAGGGAGAGGTATAAACGAATCCTATTTTATAGGAAATTGACCATAGAAAGGTGCAATAGAAGCTAAATAATGTAAAAGGCTAATGCTATTTCGAATGTGGTGGAGGAGATAGCGGGAGCTATTAAAGAGTAGGGTTTTATAAAACAAGGATATGTCTGTACAAAGGTCTAAACTTAAACGTTGTAAAATATGGATAACATTTGAATGTTAGATATGTTTCTTGCAGCTAGTTTGGATGTGGAGGAGCTTGGTTTTTGCTTCAGAGGAGGTGAGTTATTTCTTTTTTTGTTGCGCACATACAAGTATGAAGATGTCAATCATAGAACCCTTTGAAGGGATAGGTTGTTGTAAATTATACTATTTTGGATGATATACGGGTCTCTGATTCTCTGTCTGTATCTTGGTTATTTGCCTCCTAGGTTAGGTTATTCTGGCATCTCCGACCTGTTTAGTTCACCTTAAAAGAGTAATTAGTAAAAATAAGTTTTAATCAATAAAAATCAGTTTTAAGTAATTACAATCAGTAACTGTACTGTGCAAACTGTAACAATGAGAACTCTATTATAATTTATAACTAAAAAACTGTTACGATTATTAAAAATCAGTAAAAATCATAAATTATTTACGATAGTAACAATCAGTAAAAAAAACTAAACAGGGCCTCATCGGGTAGTTATCAGGTTTACCACTCTATTTTCTCTAATTTGGGAGCTGGAAATTTTTTCCCTTGCTTTTTTGGGGACATGGGGGGTTTTGTGATTTGAGTCTTTGCTGGTCCATTTGAGTTATTCAGAATGACATACTACTCAATGTCGTATGTGAGCTTGAGACTCATGCATACTAGGATGGGAAGATTTAAAGGCTTGAAGAGAAGAACAAAAGAGGTTCAAGAAAAGGGTTACTTGCTGCATATCTTGGGTCACTTTTGTAAGAGAAAGGCCTGTTTTGAGGGTGGACGAGGTAAACAGAAGCTGCTGTATTGTTTCTGGTCTTTTGAGGATATTTTAGAAGGCTTGGTTAAGGATTACTATGGGACTTTGGAATGAATGTAATTTAGGTACTTATGATCACTTGATATAGTCACACCACAAGCAAACACAAGTGGAAACAATGGCATTGAAGTGTAAAGAAGGATAATCAACAAATTTTGAACTCAATAATTTATTTTCTTTGTAATTCTTGTTTTACCTTTGAAGTAAATCTCAAGAAAATTTTGAGGTTTTGTATTCTCCGTGTTCTTGGTATTTGGTTAGTGACGTTTATGCTCTACAAGGTTGGTTGCTTTTATACTAGAGTAGCCTCCTTTTTGAGATTTTTGGAGGCCATTCTAGTGATTATGAAGATATTTGCTAATTTTTATCCAGACTTTATAAATTGCTTTTAGAGTCAACCGGAAGCCACTTGCATGTCTTTTAATTTGAGTATATCATGATGGCATATTTGCTTTTGAAATATCCTTATATTTTGATATTTGGACTATTTGATATCCTTCTTTTGTCAAGTATTTTCTTATACGACATTGGAAGGCTTTTCCTTCCTTCTTGATTTGTTGAGGTGTTTCAGTGACTTGAGTATTTCAATTGAAAGTATATTGATTGTTTTGGATGATGTGGATTTATGTTGAGGCTGGTCATGTCATAGTGCACATATGTGGTTTCGGACGCAGTAAGCGGTCAATGGAGATGGTTTTGCGGTTGTATTCATCTTTTTCTTGGTTGCTATAAGCTCAAAAACCTTTACGTTGAGGGCGGGTGATGCGGCAATATTTTGGACTATGGGTCATGTCAATCTGTAATGGCATGCAATTTTCTTGATGAGGGGCTTGAGGTGATATTTTCTTGACATGTGAATGGGTCATAAAATTACTGCTGGTTATAAACAGCCATCACATTTTCTGCCATGCTTATATTTTGGAGCTTGTGCAGTTCCTCAGCAAGCATGTTGTAGTAGTCTTCTTTTTGTTTTTCTGAGACGTACCATGTTTATCAGGGAGGATTTGCAGCTATCTGTTGTCTTTGAGGAGTGAGAGATCACTTTCTTTGATTTTGGCTTTCTTGCATTTTGGTTACTTTTTGCCATTTGCATATTTTCTTTGAAGATTTAACACCGCACAAGCTCATTAAATGTCTGCCGTCATCCTTCTTCTCGTACACTTAACTAGTTGTTTATTTCTTATGCGGAAATTTTTTTAATTGAAGGAAATACCTTTAGTTTTTTGCTTCGTGTTTCTAATATATCTGCTTCTGATTTATTCGTGCTTGTATGTACACAATTCTGTTGCTCACACTTCTGGCTGTCGATCGATTATGCTTTTCAAATATGAAATTAAATTACTTCAATAAGTTGATTGACTGTTTCTGTTTATTTAGTTACGTTTTGTTTATCCAGGCTATGAACCAAGCAATACCTCTACATTCTTGGTGTTTTTGTGGCTGAGTTTGTCTCATCCTTTGATATATGTTACTTAGATTGTTCATCTGATTTGCCTAATCTTCTTGTTTTTTCTCATTTACAGGCTCTTTATTGGTTGGTTTGTTAGCTAAGGCAGTATTTTGCTGGACGTGATTATGGCACACAGACACATATATAATACATCACAGATATTTGACGCAGAGTCTGATCAGCACTGGAATCTTTTACACTCTGAAGATCCATACCACCGACTTGGTAATCAGAATTCGATAGTATATAAGCTTATTTATTGAAGTTTTTCGCGTAACTTTCGTGATCCAAGTGATGGTATATAGATATGATAGTATCAGTTACATGGTATTTTAGGCTCTCAATTAACTTCTCAAGTACACAACTATATTATTGGTTTATTTAGTAACTTGGTTTTAGTGCCTGTGATTATTAAATTAAGGCATCTGGTAAGTATGATAATAGATTTTTGTCCATGGAGTTAAATATGTGTAGTTTTTTGGTTTCGAACTATAATGGACAAGTAATGGAGGCAAGGCTTATCATTATGACAGAGGGTAATCTTTTTCCCTTTTTTTTGATGTATTAGGTTCTAAATGGTCTTTTATAAACTTTAATTTAATTATATGTTCTAGAAAAATTGAACTACTATGATAAAATGGATATATTTCAAGTTACCAATTTATATTTCAATGTGAGCGACGCAATTACGATGATATCCACCATTTTTTCGTAGGAGCCACTTGATAACGTCGTGTTAATGGAATGTTGTTGTGATAGATTCTTTTTCGGAATGACTTACAAGTATTAAAGGTGCGATTTTGGTGTTTCGTTTCGGCTGAATGGCCTTATATCAGCATTGGAACATGTGCTAGTGTTGTGCCTTCATTCTAATGTTTATGAATGTTAATCAATGGTCACATATCGTGCACAGTTATGCAGGGGTTTTTGTGATGTTTTTTTTTGTTAATAAATAATGATGTCATGCAAAACAGAGATGTGTGATAGGGATGGGATGTTCTTTGGAGCTACTTTGTGTATTCTATTCGGATTTCTGCCTTTTCACCTGCTCAAGAGTAGTTTACTGTATTTTTTTACTTTCTAATTCAATCACAATGTTATGCAGCTAGGTCTAGCTCTGCAGAAAGTACCACAATATTTCATCCTGCAGATAATGGACCAGTGAATCGAGCTCATTCATGGAATACTGCTAGACTGAGTAGATATCCTTCATCTGGCCAGATGGCCAATGCACCACATTATCAGCCTGATTCTTCTGATCTTACTCGTGATTTTGTACATCCATCTGCTGCTGGAAATGCCTTTATAGTTCCAGAACGCCATGCTCACCATCCATCTTCCTCATATTATGGAGTTGAAAGCAATTTCCTTAATATTTCAATGGGAAACGGAAGGGGCCCTTACAAAAGGAAAAGACCTGGGATTCCTGATATCACCGAGAGAGGCAGCACAAGCAGTTACTATTGTGCTGGAAGTTCGTCTGATGTCGCGACATCATCAGCACCGCGGCAGGAAAAATCAACTGTGGATACTCAACTTGATCACTGGGAGGCTCTACCATCGATTGGAGGTGAAACCTCTACAAGGAATGTGAGAAGCCGATCTGCCAATTACAGGACCAATCAACCATCAATTGGAGGTGAAACCTCTACGAGGAATGTGAGAAGCCAATCTACCAATTACAGTACCAACCAACCATCAATTGGAGGTGAAACCTCTACGAGGAATGTGAGAAGTCAATCTGCCAATTACAGGACCAATCAACCATCAATTGGAGGTGAAATCTCTACGAGGAATGTGAGAAGTCAATCTGCCAATTACAGGACTAATCAACCATCAATTGGAGGCGAGACCTCTACGAGGAGTGTGAGAAGCCAATTCACTCTAGACTTAGAGTCTGATGCGTTTAGGCCTCATCTACCTGCCAATTATGCGCACCATCCGAGTCCGAGTGCAATTCCTATTGATCATTTTGGAACAATTGATTCTTTTCAAAACCAAAGCGTTCCTTTACCACAACGGACTCCAATTCATGTGCCTGGTGCTCCTGTTGGTAGGACTGTGGTTCCAAGTAACTTGAATCATGAGAGTAATCAATTATTTGCTGGAAGCAGCATTGCGAATTCTTCTTGGGAAATGGCTGGCTATCATCATGAACACATTGCCAGCAGAAATTCTCTTTCACAAAGTTTACATCCTACTCCATCTCATACTAGGGGTGCTCGCAGTAGCTATTCTCACAGATCCGCTTCTAATTGTAGAGTTGCGATGGGCAATTTACGTATGAGCCATGTTGCTTCCTCCAATGATGGTCTTCAGTTACCGGGGGAGAATCATTCCACAAGGCATCAAAGACCTTTTGGCCCCATAGGATGGCACAATGGTGGCAGGATTGGTAGATCTAGGTATTCCTCTGAGAGATATCGTTTATTTTCTGAGGATGCTGGTGAACATGATCGATTGACCCCTGAGGTATAAACTTTTGATTTATGGTACTTCTGATCTTTCCTGCTTTCAGTTCAAAAAATATTTCAATAGTAAGACTAATTTACCAAAGTTTATGGATGGGTGATGGAGGTGCATTATGCGGAATCCGATATAGATTTTATTTTTGATTTAAATTTTGAACTTTTAGTTGAGCTCTAATGATAGTTAATAATATCAAGGATTAGTCTTAGAAATGCCTCCCCCCCCTGCTTTTTTTGCTTCTGGTGTAATACAAGCTAATAGTGCAGAATGCAGATCGTATCAAGGGTTGAATATTACCTTCTCTGTAACAGAGTTAAATAAGCCCTTGGGTCATATCCTACCTATTCTTTATCCTAAAATTTATGTTTGACTTTGAATTTATTTTCACTGACATAGATTAATGGAATCTTAGGAAGATGTTATTGAGAACTAGAAGTCAGCCTTCTTCCTGTTTTGATTGTTAAGAGTTTGATTAGTCTTATAACACTATTTCGAACCAGTTTCCTGCTAATGGACTCAATCTTTGATTATTTAGTATTTTGTTTTGTTGGGTTAAGCTGTGATTATGGACTACGGTAAACTTAGCATGTAAGTTGAACAAATATATTTCTTCACGTGGTGGCCTTGTTTTTGCTGAATGAAGGGTGGGGACTGCAGCATTGTGGTTGTCAGATCCCTCAGTTTTAATTTGTAATATACAATGATGTTTTTGAAATTTATATCTTCATATGATTTGATTTTCAGGGTCTGATGGTTATTGACCATTCTCTGTATGGCTCAAGGAATTTTTCGGATCAACATCGAGACATGAGGCTAGATGTTGACAATATGAGCTATGAGGTTGGTATTGCACACAAGGATTTTTTATTTTTTTTTTCTGTTAAGGGTGAATGAATATTGTTTATTGTGAAGGGAGGGTGGGTATGTTGTTTCCCTCTAACTTGTAGCAATGAGCAGGAATTACTTGCTCTCGGAGAGAGGATTGGAAGTGTCAACATTGGGTTGCGTGAAGATCAACTGCCCAAATGTTTGACGGAGACAGTATACGGTTCATCAGATCAAGTGCAGGAAGAAGGAAGATGTGTAATATGCCTGGTACTGCTCCATACCTAGCTGTTATGTTTCTTGCACCATGCTTACATATTTAGCAACTTCCCCCACCTATTTGGGAGCGGGAAATGAAATGTTGTTTGTTAAGTAGTGTTACTGGCTTACTGCTGCTGCTTCTGAAATTTTTGGCATGCTTGCTTGGATTGGTATTCTTTTCAGAAACACGTTACACGTTACACATGAACTTGTATCGAACGGTGCAGCTTGTTCATTGACTAGGTGATTACTTGAATAGCTCCCGAGATTTAAGATTTTTAACCCAATTTCAAACGGCTTTATTGAAACATAGTACGTGATTTTGAGTATATTCCGTTCCGTCCATGGTTTTCCCATGAACTTATCGGTTTTTGTTACCAAACTTGGCTCACCTAGGTTTCTAACACACTGGTTATATTTGGATGAGTGTGAGCTAACCACAAAAATCTGTCATCCAAACCAGAAAGATATGGACTGCAGAAAACACACACATTCCCTGAAAGCTAAATCTGATATGGTCTGAATTCCGCTTATTTGGCTTCCTGGAAATCTAGAACAGCCAAAAATATCCGTAATCCAAAGATAGCCATATTCGGACTTAAAATTAAAATGAGCCTATTCCTTACACTAATGAAGCTACTCCCTTGTTATTACAGGAGGAGTATGAGCATATGGATGATATTGGAACCCTTAAAGCTTGCGGTCACGATTATCATGTAAGCTGCATCAAAAAATGGCTATCGATGAAGAATACTTGTCCAATCTGCAAGGGTCCAGCCATGCCAGATAGTATAAAGGAGACATGAGCTGAAGCTGCTTATGTTATTCTCTATTCTTTGTAAATATCCTACCTTACGTAAAAAGGTGATTGAGACTTTCCTCAATTGGAGGAATCTCATCTAGGTTTATTATAAACTATTATTAGTAAATTTGATCATGAACAATTCAAATTAGTAGTTTATTTTAACTGTTGTTTTCTTGGACTTAGTTATGTATGCAAATATTATTAGTTAATATTTTAAATTGAGGTTTTCTCATTGTACTTTAGTTCAATCCATGAGTAACAACCAATATTTAGAGGTGAATTACATTTTGTGGGGCTATTACATGACATTGCTTCTTTTTTTTTAAAAAAAAAAAAAATGTTGCTAGGGTTTAGAGTGAATCCTTATCAGCAAGAGAATGCATTTATTTTTTTTGTAAATGATGAGGGATCAAGAACAGAATTTTCATCATAAAGTGAAAAAGAAAGTTTTTACTTATTAAGTTGACTCATAATTCTCTTATTTATCAATTTAAGGGCAATCTTAACGGCGAAATCAATTACTTGTTTGACATTGCTCGGTTTGGCCTTTTTATTAACTTATTAAAATGTTTCTTTTTTTTTTGGTATTTAAATGTTTCTTCTTTTTTTTTTTTTGGAAAAGTTGGTCCCAAGAATGTTGCTTATATATAAGATGTTAGAATGTTGTAAACTAATAAATCAGTCACATAAGCTTGCCCCAACCCAACCTAAAAATAAGTTGTGTAATTTATGTTGTGATTACATTAATTTATGTTGTCAAATACAATTAAGTATATTTGAACTATATTCGACCCCTTAAATTCAAAGGATGTGAAATTCACATTATGAATCAACACAAACCCATATTATGGATCAATTCTTACTAACTAAGATCTATCAAACAAGGAATAACTCAAGAATATCCAAAGTATAAACAAATTCTAGAAAAGCATCCAATTTATATACCAGATATAACAACCTAACAATACCTCAAATTAGAAAATAATTTGATAATGATAATCTCCTAGATGTCCTAATAAGGAATTTTTATAGTAGTAGTTAGGTATATTCTAATTTTTAGGGAATTTAGACCCAAGTTTGCATAAGCTACGCCTACTCATCAGATTAAAAACTCAATTAATATTAAACTGCGTAACATAAAAAACAAATGTTTGACAACTGAGTTGACTCAACACACATACAAAGACAAATATTCAACACGCCCTAATTCCTATACTAATATCTTGAATTCATCCCTGTTTCGAGCTTTTAAGGAAATAACTATTGTACTCCATAGTATACAATGCCCTCACTCAACATCATACCATCTTAATCACAAAATAGGAGTAATTTTGTCAGTACATAACTGAGCCGTGATAATATTTTCCACTATACAAACTAATTTGGCATATAGTCCTACAAAACTAAGAACAAGTGGACTAACTTGGTTTGTTTTATGACCACATTTTAACCATTCTTGTCTTGTACAACATTATATGGCCCTCAAATTTGCTTTATACTACTCTTTCAGATTTTCTTAGGCCATATTTACCAACAACCATATGATATATATGATACAAATAATTGTATTATATGGTTATTTTTTTGTTCTAATCCAACATACTAC
Source organism: Amaranthus tricolor (assembly GCF_026212465.1). Lineage (NCBI taxonomy): Eukaryota > Viridiplantae > Streptophyta > Magnoliopsida > Caryophyllales > Amaranthaceae > Amaranthus > Amaranthus tricolor. The sequence goes on along the minus strand of NC_080051.1, from coordinate 28,498,408 downwards.
TATATAAACAGAATCCTACATACATACGGGTTATCGGGTTGATATCGGATTGGATAGTTCTGTTCAGTTTGAATTCGGATTTTGCATCCATATTATTTTTTTACATAATTGTTATTTTGAAGTCAGGTTAAATCGGGTTTAATTACAAGGTTGGGTAAATTTCGAATCATCGGGTCTGTTTTGAACACCTATACCTACAGCCATGGCAGAAAGCTACTATTCTCAGATATTGGCGGCCATGGATAAGCGTTGGTTTGAGCAAGTTTTTCTGGGTTGTGATGAACCCATGTTTAATGAGTTACTAAGTGATGATGGTGCAGTGTCCGAGTTTTCTGGTTCTGATCAGGGTGATATTGATGCTTCTACATACTCTTCTACTAGCATAATGTCTCAGGTACCTTATTATGCCAATCTAGATTCTAGATTATGTTATTGTCTGAATTTTGATTGTGTTGTGTTAGTTTGGATTCAGAGTGGGTTGAACATTCATCTCTACATGTGTATTGAGTCAACTCGATTATTAACCTTTTGAATTAGAGTTTACACTTTTCAATATGAATTGGGTTTTTAAATAAATGATCCGAATTATGACGTAGCTATGAAGGCACAAAATAAACTAGTTAGACCTGAGCTCGGACCTATTAGTACTTGTCGGCAATGAATTATGCTCACTCTGTTTCTATTTGATGTTTTAGTTTTACTTTTAGTTATTTTATTTGTTATTCTCAAAAAAAATTATTTTTGTCACATTTTTTTTTGGATATAATTAATCTTAGTTACCTAAATTTATATTTTTTTAATGCTTATAGTCCTCATGTATTACTCACTAATTTTATTTTTAATATTTTTATATTGCTTATAATCTCTACACGTTTTCTACTAATTTTTTAGATTTTTTTTAAAATATTTGTATTAATTTTATTTTGTTTTTTTGGTTTTTTTTGACTTTTTGGCTAGTCAAAAAAAACAAAAATTGTGTTAAGTAATTAAAAAGCTAGCTTTAAAGCCAACATATAATATAAAAGTTCACTTGATTGGCTTTTTTCATTGTCTTTTGGCTTGTTGGCCTATTTTTCCTCTAATAAACGGCCAATAATCAATAATCAATATATAATTTTATCAAACATCTCTTTAAATAGGTGGCTTATCAAGCTAGCTTAAAAGCCAAAAAAAGCTAACACTTCTAGTTAATTAAATAAACCAACTAAAAAAGCCTACAATCAACAATCAACATTCATTTGTTAAACATCCCATTGACTTTTTTGTTTCATAACTTGTTATAAGTGTATGATATGTCGTCATTTAACCCCTTTTCAGATATCTTGATCAAGTGCGTTGATGATTATGATACAAGAAAGATCACATAAGACATTGCTTGTGAGTGATTTTCTTGTACGTATGCGATAGATTAGTGACAACCAGCATAAAACAACGTCAAGTACATTTTATGATGATCAAAAAAAATAACCTCCATACTATTTGGAATCAAATGTTTTATCAATATTATTGTAAGATGTTACCAACATTTCCATTTGAAATTGACAATTAGGATTCAAACATTGATCAAGTTGAAGATCATAAAGGACTAGCAGATCTCATTGGAAGAAGAAGTAGGTTACCAAGCATGACTCTAATAACCAACAAGACAAGGTCACACTCATCATCTCCATCAATAAACAGATCACAAAAAGCTTCAAATAATTCAACAAACAATGACAAAAAACTACAAAGATTCAGAAGTTGTAGCATTCTACATGATCTTGAACAAGAAGAATTAAAAGGGTTTATGGATTTAGGGTTTCGATTCGAGAAAGATCAGCTAAGTCCTCGAACCATGACTGTAATTCCTGCTTTACAAAGACTAGGAGGAGTAGGAGGTTATGCCCATGAAGGTACATTACATGACTTACTAAAAAAGGAAAGTTTTGAAGAGGGTAAAAGTATAGAAATTGATGATAAATTGCCATATTTATCTGAAGCATGGATGGTAAAAAAACCCAATTCTCCATTGCTTAGAATGAAGATGGCAAGAGTTTCTAGAGCTCAAGATATGAAGAAATGTCTTAAGCTTTGGGCTAGAACTGTTGCTTCTTCTATACAATCTAAACAATGAAAACTTTTTTGATATAACATTCGTTTCTATGAGTTTGCTACAATTGATTTGGTCTGTCTCGAAACCCCTCCTCCTCTATTATTCTCATCCACGTGTTTCATCTCGTTTTCCAACTAGTTAAACTAATTTTATGTTTGATGGAGTAATAAATTAATATTTGTAGCATATTTAGAGAGTCTGAGTATTGTGTATGTAAATTTTAGTTGTTTTGGACTCTATGTTATATGTTATTTTTAATTTGATTGAATAATTATTTAATTGAATAAATTGTTTTAATGAAATTGTTAAAATTTTATTAAAATAAGTATTTTTTGACTTGTAATCGCCTCGAATTATGAAGGCAAAGATAATTGAAATTTAGTATTAATCAAGTGGAAGCTCACTTTTGCCAGCACAATTAAGGGGTTACTTAAAGGTTAAACCAATGTCTAAGTAAAATACTTGAACCAAAACCAAAGCAATATAACGGAAGTTTTAGCTGTCCAAAATAAAGGAAAATTACAACCAAATTAAAATAAGTCTGAAGTTCGAATTACATCTTTAAAATAGTCCAAATTTAAACAATTGTACTAATACTCCCTCAGATACAATAAAAAGATCTAAACAAATGGGAGTCAAACTCCAAATCACGTTCATCCTTCGCTCACATATCACTTCTCCGTCGAGGTGCCATGGGGGTTCACTCTAAAAACAAAAACCATTGGAAAACATACAAAGCAAAGTATCAGCAAAAGGCTGAGTATAACACACTAGTGCTCGTCAAACAAGTTGTTAAAACATTTTGGTTTGAGTAAATTCATTTTGAAAGATGCTTTTTCATTTGATAAATCATAACATTATTCAAACTCAATTGAATGGTTTCATAATAATTCCAAGTTCTCATTTTTCATCATAAATCATAAGATCTCAATGGATCCAAATCGACTTCAAACTCAAATTATAAGTTTGCATGGGTACTCTGTGAGTCATCCTGTGACTCGGTTGGTAGTCGGTCTACCGTCCGCGACATGTCCGACAAGTGTAACACAATGGTATTGTGAACAATAAACGTTCAGCATTGGTGAGTCGTTTAATCATGCACACAACATTTGTTGTAACATATGTACCCATCATTTAGGCTAAAATATTTTTGTATATAATATATATCTTGTAATTTCAATAGCATTTGAAAAGTCAAAAATATTAACTTTTTTCCATATGATAAACATCTTTTATTTGCAACATAGCAAAATCAAATCATGATCTTTCCCACATGGGTAAAACATGATTAGCATAATCATATCATCAAACGTAACCTTTGTATTATATTAGGGCATCACTAGCATGTATGAAAATGCATCGTAACAAAGAGTGATTAAAGTTCAATACGATTTTTCAAGGAAACCATTAAAATGTTTTGTTTCAATCATTATTAAAGTAGATATAACTTAAAAGAATTTTAAAATTCATTCAAAACAACTAGAATATAGTTCATAAGTCTATAAAATCATTATCACAAAAGATTTCATAAAACACTATTTTCTTAAATACGAGATAGTTTTGCCAGTAATAAAATCGATAATTGATTTACAAAATACATATTAAGTTTCCAACAAAGCCCAAATTAATCAAGTTATTGTAATACCTTATTTAAAAATATTTTATGGTTGCCCTATAGAATTATAATTGGTTATGCCAATTTATAACGATTTTATGATTATTTTCGACAATTTAGACATTTACTGTTATTTAAATGATGTCTTAAATCCATAAAATTTATAAACCATCTAATTTAAAATTATTTTATACTATAAGACATTAGGTTATTGATACAATTATAACTTTTTGATATATATCTATTTTTACTCCAATTTAATTTTCAATATTACACCTTTTAATAAATAAATAATTTCCATTAATTTTATAAATTAGTAAATAATTAATAGTTAGCTTCATAAAATAATACCAAACTTCTAGAAGTCATATAACATACTTATTAGGCCATTTAAACTTATAAAAGTCATGTATAATATTTTATTATTTTGTATAGGCATTTTATCGATAAATAAAATAAAATCGATTTAAAATTATTTGAGTTCGAATAAAATAATACAAAAATTTTATGATGCTCCAGAAACTATTTCAAGAGATAGAAAATTTTAAATAACCATTAAAAATCACATAGGGTATTTTTAATAATTAATATCTTTATTTTATCGATAAAAAGAATAGAATTTATTTATTATTTATGAAAATCCATATAAATTTTCTAATATGTATCTACTATTTATATAAGTATTTTATAAAATTTTCATGTCCAAAATATGTCATTTATTATTTATTTTATATTTTACCGTTTTCTAGCTTACCGATTATTAATAACCGAATAAAACTTATTAAGGTCCTTAAACGTCAACAAAATCTTTCCAAAATTTTACCAATATTAGTTACTGTCCATATGAGTATGTGATAAAAATTTCAAGCTCAAATGTCTTTATTTGATAATTATTTTATATTTTACTATTTCATATTTACCGATAAATAATTTAACGATTACTCAAAAATCATGAAAAATTCCAAACTAACGATATTTTGGCCAAATCTTGTTGGAGACATTATAATATGATGTAATTAATTATTTTTGATGATCAAGATTTTATCTAATACCATGTTTCATAATAAGAGTATTTAACACCTTAAAATCCATTAAAATATCATTTTAACGAATAAATTTCAACAAAAATATCCAAGAGATTTTCTTAACATATAGCTACTGAAAATTACTTTCGAAATGCACTTCAAATATTTTTCAAATCCATATAACCATTTCCATCACAATTACTTTCACAAAGTAGTGTTAATCATGCCTTTAAACATACAACAATTTATAAAATCAACATGCATGATGCCCACAATAATAATAATACATGTAATAAATCATTTCATACTTAAAATTATCATTTTGATAGCATTTTTCAAGATTTAAGAACTTCCCTTTGGGAATTTTTATTTTTTAAAAAAAAACAAGTTTATACAAAACTTTCCCAACTTGTTCTTAAATCCTTTAAGAATCACCCTTGTGACATACCTCGATCCTTAGCTTCAAAAGTACTCCTCAACCATTGGTACAACTTCTCAATAACTAAGATCCAAATCCTTTGCCTTTAATATTTTTTAATTTGGATATTAATTAGTGTTGAGCAACACTTGTTGAACAAATCCCATAACTTGAGAGTTTTTGGCTAGGAAACACAATTAGGAGATTGTAAGTTGATTGAAGAAAAAAATGTTTTAAATTTCCTTCTTTTGGCCGAAATTTCTAGGCCTTAGGAGATTGTCGTTCTTAGTTATTATGATGAAATTTCCATTTTATATTAATCTTAGTTTATAAAAGATTTCATGTAAAAAGAATTTTACATGAAGAAGTTTTAACAAAATCAGTGAGATAAAGGAATAAACATAACTTACTCTATTCGTAGTGGATTTCTTCATGTTTGGTGTCTATCGAAAACTCTTGAAATGAAGATTATTTTTATGGAATATTTGAATTTATAAACATAAATTTTTAGAAGTTTAAATGTGTTTTTGAAGAATATTTGATGAGAAAAGAATGTATTTTAGTATTTGAAACTTTGTAGGATTCTAGTGTATGTTCTTGGATGAATCTGGGAGCATGTATTTGCGTTTATGGCTGGATGAAATGGCATGTTATGGGCTGTTTTTACTTCTTATTTTAGCCTTTGCATGCTTGTAATGATGCACATTTTAGATTAAAACAAAAGAGGATTTTGGGTAGAGTGTTTAGCTTGAGTATGTAAGTGTGTAAAGGGCTAAAAGGGAAGTTTTGGACAACAATATGTGGCTGATTGTTGGGGCTGTTTGGAGGTGGATTTGTCCTTTAATTGATCTATTATGGTGTAGGAAAGATTTATCTAAGATAGTTTAAAATTTGGGTAAAAATTGTTGTACTTGTTACAAGTTATGTAACTTGTATTTCATGTTTGAAAATCACTTGTATATATGTATAAAATATTTAATTTATTCTTAACATGGGTAAATAAAGTTTTCGAATTAGTATTATAATTTTTCCAAATTGTTGTGGGTAATTGCTCAACTTTAAATTTTACCTCCAAAGTTTACGTTACTTCTTGCTATTCATAACCACGTTACAAATTAACAAATTTCTAATCATCGTAGAAAATTTTCAAATTACTATCATCAATAATTAAAAAAATTTAGACGTCAAATTCGTAATTAAAATGAGATTAATTTCTTCGACTGTTTCATGACTATTGATCAAACATTTGTTGTAACTTAAAAATAAAGGAGAAAAAAATTGAAATTTATGTGGAAAAAGGGCACCTTGCAAACTTAGGTTTCTTATTCTTATTTGGTCAAATTATAGATAATGAGTCTAGCTATTGTTGTTTGTGATTGTCATGTTCAAGTCTGTTTATTTTTACTTAATTAGTTTTGGAATAAATCCTATGTGTTAGATTTTGTGAACCTTCCTCAATTGTGGTTATTCTCTACTAATAGATTATATTTATAATTAATCTTAATATTGTTATAAAAACTTACAAGTAAAATATTTACTCTGTTTATCCAATTAAAATTGCAATATTTTTTCTCAAAGATTTTTGTATAAATTTTATTGCGATCTTAAAGGGTCAAAGAAATACATATCATCAAGAGAAAAGAAGAATATATAAGTAAATCTTTTCTACCATTCTCAAAGCTAAAGTGAAGAAAAAAATAAAAATATTTACGTAGACAAATATTTAATGAAAAATATGTGTAAACTGATAATGAAAGATACATATAATACCTAAACATCAACTAGAGTTTTTACATATTGGGCTATGAATATAATGCCAAACTGAATTGACAATTTAATACTTCTATTGGGCTATGAATATGCAATATTATATTAGATGGACTAAAATGCAAGAATTATAATTTTGGGCCAAGTTGAACCTTTCCATTTGATGAAAATTTGAAACAAATAAGTATTTTTAACAAAAGAAATAAAAGAATGAGCTTAGCGTAAACTTAATTCTAAAAATAAGCGTCTTTATGTCCAAGCCTATGGTCATGTATGTTTGCAGTTACTAACGGCGAACAAAAATATTGTAAAAATTATTTGTTCCCAGTTATTAACTATGAACAAAAGAGTGACAATGTCATAACGATAGAGAGACAAAAAAATAGAAATTATGTTTGTTCGCGATTAGTACATGGCTTCATTTTTTTTGTCCCATCTAACATTATGACATTGCATTCCTTTTGTTCGCAATTAATAACTGCAAACAAACAATGTTGACTTTTTTTGACTAATTTTTTTATTCGCTGTTAGTAACTGCGAACATACCTGACCTTAGACTCGAATATAAAAACGCTTATTTTTGAAATTAAATTTACCCTTTTTTTTTGTTAAAGTTACTTATTTGTTTCAAATTTTCTCCATTTGATGATGGACAAAGCCTAAGAGATTATTAAACCTAATAAAATTGTTAAACCCAACAAAATTGTTTCAGACTATAATGTAACTAATAAATTTAATAGGCTCTAAATCATTGTACTTGTAAAATTTTGTCCATGTTTCATATATATCTTTTGCGAAGTAGAAAAATTTTGTATAATTAAAAATAAATTATGAAAAATTTACCTAAAATAATTCAATTTTTTACTGATTTCTCTATAGTAATTCCAATTTTTGATTAACTATGAATAATGCTAACTATAAGAAGTGTTTGCTAAGAATGCATCAAAGTAACCCCTTACTTGTACAACAAGTCATTTTGCATAAAAAATAAAAAAGTAAATAAAAAATTAAATTATAAAAAAATTGAAAATCATTAAAAATTAAAAAAGGAATCGAGTAAGTTTATTTTTGATTTTAACTTTTAATTTTTAAAATTATTGATTTTTTATTTTATTTTCCTTTTTTGTGTGGCAATTAACCTGTAGAAATCGATCATTATTTGGGCAACAATATTTTTGGGTAAGTGATCTTAAACTTCGGATTATTTATGATTAATTAAAAGTTGGGATTATTATAGAAAAATCAATAAAAAGTTGGATTATTGTAGGTAAATTTTCCTAAAATTATTATGTAGACAACACGCTCAAGTACTTTGCTCGTTTATCAATCTTTTTCTACTCCAACTATTTTCCACTAATATGAGGTCAAAATACAACTTGTTTTGGGTGCATGACCAATAAATGCATAAATTTGTTTTTACATTATTTAATAGGTATCCAAAGTTTAATACTCCTTGTATACTTTTATGTGGAATATAATTTACTTTTTTTTTTACAAAACGTTACAAGAGGATCAAACATTTTCTATCTTGTTTCTACAACGCTTATTTATCAAAAGAAAAACATTTAATTCAAAGACTTTTTATTTTATTTTACATAAATTTGCAACATGCCCCTTGTAACAAGCGAATTTGAGTTTTGATATACAAGCTTATTTGATTAAAAACTATATTCATATTAAATTTTATATTAAGATTTTAAAGGTCCTATCTATTTCACTATTTATTTCAAATTGAAACCCTTCATCATATCAAAAAGATAAAATTTTTTACTTTAAGAAAATTAATTTAAAATAAAATATATTATAATATTATATTCTAATACTACTTTAAATATAAAAAAATTACAAACAAATCACACGTAACATGTTACTCAAAATCAGGACTGAATAACACCATTTAATATTTAAAACCTTATTTTTAGGGCCCTAAAAGGTCATCTACCCGAAATATGCTAAAAATCGGCCTCAGTAATCATATATTTGAGTAAAGTATTAAATGGAATGATTAAGTTTCATGAATGAGAGGAAGTGCATATCAATGTACACAATTAGTAACGAATTCAATATACTAATACAGAGTAAGTCGAACATTTAAATATATATTATATAAAAACAAGTTAATTGTTATTTTACTCAAAAGTCGGGTCATGACTTAGGTAGTCTCTGGCCAATATTCCCTCCATTTGAATGTGGTGTACTAAATTTAGTGTTACCAAACCTTGTTAGCTCTAGATCAATCCTATCTAAATTTCTTTTTGTTGATTCTGACTTACTTCTCACAAGCATCAATGGCTTGGGGAAATCACCATTTTTTTTATCACCATTACCATAACCATAACCAGCATCCTCTCTTTTTCTATCATCATTCTTTGAATAATAAATATCGTGAATTTCTGCACAACTTTCAAGATCATCGTCACGATTATCACTAATTTCTTCAATGTCTTGATCTTCCCTCGATTTTGATGTCAAATCTCTGTTTTCTTCGTACTCTGTTTTTAATGGTGAACCCCAAAATTGACATGCTAATGACGACGAACGATACGGCGCAGATCTACACCGTGTCAATAATAACGCATTTTTCGGCGGTGTCGCCATTGTTAATGCTCTATCATCTGTTATTTGTGATGGTTGTTGTTCGGAACGTTTTGAGCTAAACTTAAACGAATCAGTACGAACTTTTACAGTTCGGCAATTGAAGAACAAACCCCATTTTTTGAAATTAGGTTTACAGAAACTAAAATTGCAGAAAGAGGGTTTTTCACAACAATAACAAAAGTAATTTGTACAACAATTCTTAGTATTCGGGAGTTTTGTTGAAGATTTGGATTCAAAACGTCTGACACGAACTTGACCAATGCATGTAACTTTAGGGGAAGAAGGTTCTTGAGTAGCTTCAATGGCGGGTGAAGAAGAATTATTAGGTTTTTTCCTTTTTAAAAATAATGAAGTTTTTCTTGTTTTCTTTCTTCTACTTCTGCTTCCTGTATTTGTTCTCAGAAACCTCATCAATGGCGGTGGGAATTTTTCTGTCCTACAAGGACTTGATATGGATTTTGAAGTAGAAAACAATATCTTCATTTTTTTTGGGGTTTTCAGAGTTGTTGATTATTCTATCCTCTTAAGAGTGAAGTGAGATTGAGACTTGAGAGGATGGAGAAAATTGGGGAAGAAATGAATTCTAATTTTAATATACCCTCGTTGTACCTTTTATATTAATATTCTTCTTAATTTTGACACATCAATTAGGTCAATATTTTTAAGTTAAAAGATTTAAATCCACTATATAAATTAAAAATTAAGTATTTATAAGTCATAACTCTTTGATTTTGCTAAAAGAAAATATACTTTACTCTTATTAATTTTTTATGAGTATAAGACTCAAAATAAAAGAAAGAAATAAGTAGATAAACTAAAAAATAAGTTTTTTTGATTTTAGGAGCATCGCTTCACTAGTACTCTTTATGTCCTTAAATTATGTTATTTTTTATTTTAGGTTGTCTTATATATTTTATATTATTTTCTTATTTAAAAATAGATCAATTATTTTCTTTGATTTTCATCTACATATTATAACTTTTTTAAATATTATCAACAACATTCAAATGTCTTTTCATTTATTATTAATATTCATTTTTTAAAAAAAATAAATTTTTTTATAGCTAATTCTAAATTTCGGTGCATATTTTTTTACTTCATCCGTCCCAAATTATTTACAATACTTTTTTTTTTTGAATGAACAATACTTCCCCCGGAGGAAATATGAAGTAGTCACATGTCCTGATATGATTGAATTAAAGAGAAAGAGGAGGATTTTTTAAAAAGTGGTAATAAATAGGAAAAGAATGAATTATATGGGTGAAATTAAAAGAGAGTTGAATTGTATAGTTGGGATTAAAGAAAGTAATAGGCCATTGTCCAAAAATAAAAATGATACAAATTAAGTGGAACGGATCAAAATGAAAAATACTTTAAATTTAATGGGACCGAAGGACTATATGATTAAAGCTGCACGGATGGGTGATTCTGAATTTGAGTGGATTTTGAATGTGAAGGCTGCAGCCTGCAAGGTTCTGTTTGTCTAACAAGACAACATTAAGGTAGGCAGTAGCCTCTTCTCTAAAGTAAACCAATTCCCGGAAGTATTGCGTGTGTCATATCAAATGCACGATTGCACTTAGGATTCGTGTCGGACTAGATCACCATGAGTCCATCACCAGTCATGAGTTTAGAAAGTCGTGCCACGGCAAGTCGGGTTGTGTTGTATACTTGTATCGTGGAGTATCAGCCTCCGTCAAATAATAGCTTGTGATACGATACAAGCTCAAATGCCGTGCGGTGATGCAAGCCCTATGCGATTATGTCACAATAAAAATTTCTTTGTAATATTTCCCTAGTTATAGACAGGCTCAGCCAACTATACCAGCAGGAAGTGTCCTTCCTGACTATTTTTAAGCTCTAGGCGAAATATTTTAAAAGGCCTTTGTATAAGTAAAGTTTTGGTTCTTTTTTTCCTTTTCTTTATCACATTAATGTCAAATGAATATACAAATTTAAGATCATATAATGATAAGGTACTTATGCACAAACTAAATTTTAATAATAAGGATTAACTTAATTTAGACCCCCTTATAAGTTGGGCTTTAGGCGGTTGCACCTCAAAACTACCCTCAGGAACGGCCTTATCGGCTGGCCACATGTTATAGCGGTGATTGTGGCATGCAATCATGTCGTGTTAGACTATGGACAATTCATACCCATGCTAGCCCGTGTCCATGTCCATGCGCATTGTTAGTCATTTTTTTTTAAAAAAAAACTAATTTTTTTTAGTAATATTTATATTTAAGTGATATTTCCTTCAATTCACTAGTAATGTCTCATTTGCTTTTTGAACACTATTCACTTCTTACTCTTAATTTGTATTTTATTATTATAGAATCTTGTTTGACTCTTCTCAATGCAAGGAGTATTCATATCAACTTTTCATAATTTTTAATTATGCACAATTAAAGATATTAAGGATTAAATAAATACATTGGATAAAATGCATAAAGTAAATAGGACATTAGTAGTGAATTAAAGAGAGTATTTTTTTTACTAATAAATAACCTGATGGCATTAAGTGGCTTTTATAAGTTTGAGAAAGTTAAATATACAGTATCTTATCTTTATTATGTATCAGTTAGTGATAATAAAAAATGCATATGATTTAATGAGCTCTTTTATTATAATCATAATTTATTATAATCCAAAAACGAACAACTACAAATTTTTAGTCTGATTATGAGACATAAAATTTCCCGATCCTTAAATTTCGCCACCCTTTTCATTTTATCGCCACCCCCTCCAAATGAAATTACGAATTTGCCCCTGATTTTTAAAAAATTACAATTTTACCACTCATTTCAAATTTCTTATTTATAATAATAATAATAATAATAATAATAATAATAAACTTTTTATATTCTTAAAAAAAATATAAATAAAATTAATAATAATAACAGTAATAATAATAATAATAATAATAATAATAATAATAATAATAATAACGATAATAAAATTAAAATTAATAATTAAAAAAAAAAATTGAGTCGCCCAGAATTGGGCGCCTGAACCATGGTTCAGCCGCCCAGAACCGGGCGACTGGACCCCGGTTCAGGCGCCCAATTTTGGGCGACTCAATTTTTTTTTTTTTTTTTTTTTTTGCTTTTTGGAAAATAATAATAATAATACTAATACTAATAATAATAACTTATAGATTAATGTGGCCTATTAGCTCAGTTGGTTAGAGCGTTGTATTAATAATATAAAGGTCATCGGTTCGAGACCTGTACAAGTCATTATTTTATAAAATTAATAATTATTAAATAATGACTTGTACAGGTCTCGAACCTGTGACCTTTATGTTATTAGTACAACGCTTTAACCAACTGAGCTAATAGGCCACATTAATCTACAAGTTATTATTATTAGTATTAGTATTATTATTTTCCAAAAAGCAAAAAAAAAAAAAAAAAAAAATTGAGTCGCCCAAAATTGGGCGCCTGAACCGGGGTCCAGTCGCCCGGTTCTGGGCGGCTGAACCATGGTTCAGGCGCCCAATTTTGGGCGACTCAATTTTTTTTTTTTTAATTATTAATTTTAATTTTATTATTATTATTATTATTATTATTATTATTATTATTATTATTACTACTACTACTATTATTATTATTAATTTTATTTATATTTTTTTTAAGAATATAAAAAGTTAATTATTATCATTATTATTATTATTATTATTATAAATAAGAAATTTGTAAGAAGTGGCAATTTTGTAATTTTTTAAACTTTAGGGGCAAATACGTAATTTCGTGGGAGGGGGTGACGATAAAGTGAAAAGGGTGGCGAAATTTAGTAACTCCTAAAATTTTACTTATGCAATGCCTAATTTTTGCCGGGAAGTAAAAGTACCTGCAAAGGCCAGAGTTTGATGAAAACTTTCAGATTTAGAAAGCTAAAAAGTCATGCATGGATTGTCCTGTGTCCTTCACTGAATTTATGCAACACGAAAAGGCATATCCTTTTAAGATCCCTGGACCCGCTTTACTTGGTTCACCTCTTCTATTCATCTCAATGGTCCTACCTCATCGAGAAACGAAAATTTAGAAATGAGTCTGTCTATGTTGTGATCTAGGATATTTGATAATTTGAATACTTTTATCTATTAAAATTGAGTTGTGTAATGTCTTCATCAACCTTGCCATTACTCCGCATTATTAACCCCAAATATTTAAATTTAGTCGTTTGCACAACAATATTTTCTCATAAGTCACTTAAAGTTCTCCCACTTGCTCTTCCTTACTAAAAAATTTAAAATATTCTCTTTTATAACAGCTTATTTGCAGACCTTTTCCTTGTAGGGTTAACCTCCAATTCTCGAGCCTTGCTTTGACTTTTTGACTAGTTTCCACTACGAGCAATATATAATCAAGCGAAAAGCAGAAAAAACTTTAACAAATAGATTTTGACAATTCATCAAGTATGTTGCTATTTTTCTCATCAACATGCTTTTTAATCTTTTTTCACCTTTAACTTCGACGATCTAAAGTTGGTATTATTTATTTATTTACAATTTTTTGGGGGAAAAGGTTAAGTTTTTTCAAGGAAAAAACAAATTTCCATTAAAACCAAATACCCCAAAAAAAAACATAGATCAAGCAAATAATGGGACTAAACCAAAATCACTATCCTCTTAATCCTTTGAATTTACCTAATCTCCATGGGAGAGCTTTTCACAACTAAGAACTTATATCAGGAAGTAATAATACATGATCTAAGCTACTTCATTTACACAAGTTTTTGACATCAGTTCAGGAAAAAAAAAATTAAAAGCAATCTAGAACAACACTTGGACAAACCTGAAGAGTTCTAAGGTGCCAAAATCTGGTGCATGATACAACCATTAGAAAGATGCCAAAATCCGAGCTTGCAGCGTCTTACAACAATAACCATTATATGTTATGACTTTTTGATCTAGCTATCATCGAACGCTCTAAGGTGCATTGCTCTTTTCTTACCGAGCACAGGAGAATCAGAAAATCTCGTGTTTTCATGATCAAGTTCCCCCCTCTGATCATCTCCTATGAGTTCTGTTTCTTCATCTAACAGAAAACCAAGCACATTAAAAGGCACATCATCTATAAGCAATAAACTAATGTCACAGTCATTGACCTAGCATCGTGTTTGTCAAACTACAACAACATGCCATTTTCACGTACGTGAAGTTTGGGTGATCGGATGTGCGCAATCTTACCCTTATTAATGATAACAAAGAGGTTGTTTTCAATTGACCCTTGAAAACAAACATCATCTCCAAATTCACTTAAATAAGAAGTGCACGTGCTTTGATGAGTCATTTTGATATAAACCAGTCCGAAACCAGATAACTATATATGTTTGACAGTATGTACACGTTTATCATGCTGGAACTCAAAAGTCTTGAGTTTTTGAGTAATAGTCTTCTACCAAAACAGACATGTATGCAGTTCACATGAACTGTTGCTCCCGGAGTAGCCAAATAGGGCTCCTTACTTCTATTCATGCTTTCCTAAAATCGTTTTCTTTGTAACGAGACTAATGACATCGAAATATATAGTTGTGTTACCATGAAGCATATGTCAAAATTCCTAAAGTTTGCAACATAATTTGTCAGTTAATTCGCTTTTGGAATTCGCGATTCACTCAAAATGACTCTAAAATAGCCCAAAACCGACCATAATTCGCTTATTTTGATTTGCGATTCGCAAGGAAATTGGTGAATCATGTGACAGTGAATAGGACTAGCAGTTTTTCTTATACTCATGATGTTCACTCAGCTCAGCAAACATGATAAAAGTGCACTGTTTTGAAACTTCTTAGTCAACGGAAAGTAGTTCGAAGTCATTGAGGTGAGGTTTGGAAGAGTACCTGACACAGTAGAGAGTGAACACTCAGACAAACGCTTGACACAATCTTTCAGTGCCTGAAGCTCAGCCTCTTTCTCTTGAAGTTTGAGGTAAGCCCAATTTAGTTCAGACTCGAGCTCACAAATATGGCTTTCCTGCTGTTCTATGAGCAAGCTTGACAGCTTGTTTTTGAGTTCTTCTGGGTGTACGCCATCAGATTGATAAGATCTCGAAAGTGGGTTTAGTACCGTATGTCGTTCCATCTGCCACAAGCATTAGAGCATCAGCACAAGATTCCGATGTTTAGATATTGTGTACAATATCTTCAAAATTCATCCAAGACATTATTGACTATGTCGGGATTCAATGTAAACAGCATCAGCTTGTAACGAATTCAATTTTGGTTTTTTGGGGAACTAATGTAACACCCGAATTTCCTCCCGTCCTTTACGGTTTTGGTTTCGTTTCGTCAAGGGGTCGGAAATTCTGGGGTGTTACAACTAATTTATGTTAGGTGCCTTCTATGACTATCGATGAAGCACTCCGCAATGGCAATGAAAAGAATGAAACTTCAGTAGACTAATATGGAGACATAGAGTACAGGATACCAAACAAGACAAATGCAACAACAACACGATTTATGGTCAATGTTGGACTATTCCTGGACTATTTTTGAGCGAATTGCTAATTCAAAAAGCGAATTAGCAGGCGAATTATGTTAAGCTAAACAAATCCAAAAGGCGAATCATGGTCAGTTTTAGGCTATTTTCGAACCATTTTGAGCAAATGACAAATCCAAGAGGCGAACTAAATAGCAAATTATGTTTCACTGTCAGCAGGGATATAATTCGAAAACGAGTTTTGCCCAATTGAATTTCCCATTCAATCTTTTCGACTAATAGATATCATCAGAAGTGAATCACATACCTGCAAAGAACACTATATGTTTTATGACACATAAAACTTTATGAGCAATTTGCAAAATTCACACCTGGGCTAAATTATTCAAATTCATTATGGGCTGGGAGGCTTCAGTGGTACTCCAAGGAAGCTTCTGCAGTTCAGATTCAAGTTCTGCCTCCAACTGATCCATTTCTGTACCTTCTCGCTGTTGTTCTTCAGTAAGGACACTGCTGGCGTAATCACTGTCAGACAAATGACTCGTAACTTTCATTTCAATTGGGTATTTTCTCACCGAACATTCGTCCATAGGTACTTGCTCTGCCACCGGCTTTTGCACAGTATTAATTGCATTTGTAGTGCCATCAGAGCTCAAGATCTGATCACAGGCCGTTGATTTCTGCTTGTTGAGCTCAGATTGTAATTTATGTACTGCTTCTGCAGTTTCATGAATAGTGCTGCTAAGCTTATTTATTTCTGCTTTTCCAGCTGACATCATGTAATACATTCCCAGACCAAGTCCCCAACCAAAAGATGAGCAATCTGAAAAACCAACTGCATGAATAAGGAACATAGGAGACAATATAAATAAAACACCAAAGATCAACATAGGAAGCTATTTTTGAGTACAGGTAGGCCGAGGGGAGTGGAGAGCTAGGGGAGGGGCAGGGAGAATCGAACCCATTATCTTACCGGAGAAACGTGTTACATGTCCCAACTGAGACAAGATCCGATTCTCAACATAGAAAACTTTAAATATGATTCATTCATGTTTAATTGAATATAATAGTATTGCATAATGTACTCCTTCAATCCTAAACTCCATCAAATAAAACATGTATTGTTACATAAAGACATATGAGAACTCCTCAAATTTGTGTTAATGATTATTGTGGAATTGGACTCACAAAGCAACGAAAAGATAGAGATGAGGAAGAGGAAACAAAGCCTACACACACAATTAAAAATCCAATCAAAACGCAAACACAAGTGTTTTTATCTCCCCGAATCGAATGATTTATATTACTCAATGATAATTCAACAATGAGATAAAAGTATTCACTCACAAATACTCTTTAAGTGTTTGGGTGCACTCCAATGGAGTTTCCTTACAATACAAGCTCCCTCTAGTCTCTATGGTTCAACAACCAATATGAGGATGCTTGTGCAGTTGTTGTATACTTTCCCTTGCTCTTCTTCCGACCTTGGGAACCTCCTTTATATGCCCAATAGCCAAATCTTGGTACTAAAATCCCAATCACTTGAAGGCCCGTTTGGTTATTAATATTAAATGGTGGTAATGGGAATGATTTATAGTGTACAATTTCATCAAAAGTTTCATTTCATTCCCATGGTGATGAAACTTTAACCACAAAAAAGTTTTTTTTACAAATTTCCATTACCACCTAATACCACCTCTCCCAATAGTAATGCACTAGAATGAATTTCATGACGTAAAAGAGATGGTTGAAGTTGAACAAGCATGGCCATCAAGTCAAGAGATTTTTCAACCAAAATTATACTAATTTCCGCTCTCATTACAACCATTTAACACCACCTACCAAACGGACCTTGAGGGTACTGAATGTCAAGGCTAAAGATCCCATTTAAATTTACAATACATGAAAAATAACCAATCTAAAAATTCAAAAGTCATGAGCAACACAAACAAGTAAACAACCAAAAGTTTCTTGTAAACCCATGTCCAAAACTCAGTTCACAAATATATATACCTACATAAGTCATTCAACAAATAGCCTTCCAATAAATTTCAATGATGTTCTATTCAGCAAAAATTCAAATCATGAAATGAACATTTTTTGGGACAACATAAAGCTACAATTATACAAAAAGTTCTCACCTTTGGAGAGAGATGAATCATGCTTTTTACTTGAATTCCTACTAGTTTTTCTCCTTTTCAAACAAATCATCACCCTTTTCCCACTATTCTTCCTCTGATACACACTTCCATTCTCAAAACAACCCACCTTTTTCTTTGATCTAAAAATTTTCTTGCCAGAATTACACATTTTTCTTGAATTAGAACAATACCCAGATGTTGTACCAGACCCAGAACTTGAAAACCAAAAAACCCCATCTTTTTTTTCTTCTTCTACTTCATTAATGGTGCTTATACTAGCATTCCCAGACTCATCATGACTCAAAATTGAAAAACTTGAGTTTTTTTCGGGAAATGGCTTTATGGGTGAAAACTGGTTTGTTGGGAAATTATTAAAAATTTGCTCTTGGTTGATTCCTAAATTGGGTTCTGTTTGGATTGAATTTGAAGTATTGGAATTGGGATTTTGAGAGAAGATACGCTTAGCAATGAGACCAGATCCTGCAACTGCAGCTGCTACTGCAACCTGCCACATTTTTGTAATTTAAATGAGGAAATTTGGTGTAAAAATGGAGGATAAAGACCATGAATTCATAATCATAAAATTCGAAACAAATCCAATTTCATTAATATTGTGAGCAAATTGGGGGAGTTTGGTGGGGTGGAATTAATTAATGAGTGTATAATTTCTTTAGGTTTGGTTTCTTAATCACGTGCTTCCCGCTCTACTTACCGTTCTGATGATGATTCGTATTCAAATGTTTTTGCATACAAAAAAATACAAATAGAAGGGACCTTTTGATCGGAGTATAATTTATTTATTTTATTTTTTTTGGAAACTGGAGTATAATATTTTACTTTATTATTATTATGAATAGTAAAATAGGTGGATGGGTACCGTTTGCCTTTTCTATGCTTATATTTACTTAAATATCCTCTTTTAAGAGACCGTTTTATATAAAGACGCCTCTCAAGAAGCCTAGCCCACATCTGATAATTTATTTAAAAAAAACTGCTACTTCAGCAAAGTAAAGCACATGTAATGTGTTTGGGAATTGAAAACGTCTAATTATTAACTACTTCTTCCAAAGCAATATACAATCTGGATTATGGATACATCAGTTTTTTCATCTCCCTTTTACAACCTTCAACTGTATCCTCCTCTTGATGCTTGAATTCGATTGTGGTTTTTTTAATTTTTAATTAAGCTTCATCAATGATGGAAAACACTAATGTTGAAGAAGACAACAATGTCTACTATTTGGGAAGGTAATAAAAGCAATTATGGTTTCTTCTGATTTATTTTTTAAAACTTAAGGTTCATCAATGGTGGAAAACAGTGATGTTGAAGAATATAACTATAGCTAATTTTTGGAGAATTGTAATAAAAGCATTTGTAGTTATAATTTCATATATTTGGGGATATAATCAAAATATAATTGGTATTATAATTGTGTACATTTGCATAGGTTTATATAGTTAGGAGTATAATATTGTATAGTAACTTAACATATCTGGAGTTATAACATAATATATTTGGAATTATAACATAATATATTTGGGGTTATAACAACATATATTTAGGGTTATAACATAATATATTTGGTATTAAAACAACATATATTTGGGGTTATAACATAATATATCTAATACCCCAGAATTTTCGACCCCTTAACGAAACCAAAACCGTAAAGGACGGGAGGAAATTCGGGTGTTACATAAAAGAAAAAGGAAGAGAATTTAGATAAACGTTAAATATATTAACTTTAAAAAGGTGAGTGAAAATTTCGACAACATCTCTTCTAAAAATCGAACATGTGGTAGATTAGCACAACAAAACATTAAACTAATCTAAGACATCATTGCCTTTAAAATCTCACACCACGGTGGGATGATTTGTCGCCGACTTCTTAAATCAACATGCCAAGCATGGATCGTGGTTTCAGTGTCGACGTTTGCGTTTTAAAAAGACTTAATTCCTTAAAACCATACATAGTTATAAACTACGCAGCGGAAATACAAATATACGAGGGAGGACACAAGGCCTCATAACAAAACATATACAACCAAAGTTTATAAAAGATAACCAGAGCTACAAAATCGAAAGATAGCGGTATGACACAGGTTATGCTTCTCCCTCATCACTCTCCCCCAATGCAATGCAATGCAAAATAAGCTCCAGTACCTGCTACGCCTGTCTATGATCCTCCTGCTGCTTGACATTAGACCAAAGGCCAATGTGTCATAGCAGGACAATCATAGAAAGTCATCGACTATCAAACATAAACACAAACACAAACACGTACACGTCAGTAACTAGCATCAAATATAGTAAGGCCAACTACTAGATAGCATTATATCATAAAACAACATAAGATGATTTCATAAAACGCAAGCATCGATAGTAACCATTTATCAGCCACTTATACTTCTTAATTTCATTACGTGCTTTCCAACCCAAACCATGTGTTCATGGGTAGAATGCAGGTCTTCACGCTCTTTTTTTCAGACATAAACTCTTGCAAAACACGTATAATATCAACTCGACCAAGGCATTAACAGAATACCTAACACACGACCTTATAGAGCTTGTCTATCTTAAGGTAAGTGTGATCATAGTTTGTAATACCCTTGAGGTAACTTAACTTAGGCATACTTCTCACAAGCATAAACTATTCTATCAATAAGTAGAAGTTTTATCAATGAGTAAAAATTCTATCAAAAAGTAAACTTTCTATCAATGTGTAAGCTTTCTATCAAAGAATGAACCTTCTATCATTAAATAACTTTCAATCAATGAATAATTTTTCAATCAATGAATAACTTTCTATTAGTGGATCTTTCTCTATTTCCTGGCATAGTGACACGGCCAAGGGCGTTATCGGTCATCCGGCGCCCATGGCAAAATATGAGCTCATGCCCCCTCAAGCTGACCCTCTCAGGTCCTACCTTCGGGAAAAACTAACACACTGGGGTTCTAAACCAGTGAAGAGGCCACCATATTGGGGTTTGCAAGGCCCACATGGTAACACCTCGGCCAAGGGGCGGTATCGGCCATCCGGCGCCCAGTGACCCAAGCATGCTCATACCCCCCTTACGGTGGTCCCGTCAAACCTCACCTAGGGGACTACTAAATCAACCGGACATAATCCAGTTGAGTCACACCAGCTAATCATAATCTAATACTTTATCAGATGGGAATAACTTCCACTTTCAATTAATAATGAGCGCCCTGGGATAGCAGCACGCCAAAACCCACTGAGCCACTCATCAAAATATGAAATTCACCTCTAAAGGAGTCATTCTAACTCCAAGTAAGGCATAATCCAATTCTTAAATAGATAAAGGGGTAGTTCTCGGCTTCTATCGACACTCTTATTCTCTAAACTATTCTAAGCGCAAGGATTTCATAGTCGATAGCTTTTCATATAAAGTGTACTCACTAGTACCTCATAGTTTCGAAACAATGCATACTATCACAATAAACAATAATGTCTTAAAGCAAATTGCATATAAGGGTTAGTTACTGCGTATACGTACTTGTAAGCGTCACTGCACGATCAAAAGTCACAAAATCACCTGACTAAGGCTCTACTTTCCTCTTACAAAATGGGCACCTATATAAGTTATGAGTAGAACTAATAAGTTCCCTTAACTACTTTGCCATACCAAACTAAATACCAAAGTAATTGCTATCACCCATTCAACATGAGTTTCCGATTACTCTAGCACGCACACAATTCATTCAATACAGTCAAAATCATTAACTCAACACAACATAAGTCTTTCCATCAATTTAAAGTAGAAGGATTGTGTGAATCATTCCTTTACATCAACCAATTTGAGTTATATCAATCCACGTTACTTTAAGATAACATATCAATTCACACTTAAATCTTGCAATGTTAATGTAGTGCTAATATGACGACAATGATGAATCTTAAGTTTATCACATCGCAATATCATCTATTATATTCTTCAAAGTTAGGAAGAACTATAATCAAGACATCATAACAAGTAACTTTAATAATTCTCAACAAGTTGACACTATGTTCATAACCTTACTAATATTATTTACTTATAATTTCGATACCCTAACAAGAGTACTTGTAATCAACATTAAGACTTTCTTTTACTTCAACAAGGCCAATTAAAATTACCATGTCTAACAAAACTCCAATATTCAACACAAATAAAGTTGCTTATGTACTAAGACATCATCAAAATAGCACACAATCATTATTTTCATTCATATTTCAAACTCTAAGTCATAAATATGTTCAATTCATCAAACACTCTTACCCACAAAAAGATTCAATGAAAATAATACAAGTTCAACACTTTTCATTCATATTTCAAAAACCTAATTCATAAGTACATTCAAGTCATCAATCCAATTCTTACTCATTACAAGATTCAATAACAATCATACAAAGTTCAACCCTTTTCTCATAAACTTTATAAATTTTAATTGGAAATAAGATGAAATCAAATAAGAGAAAGGAGATGGCTCACAAAATAAAACTAGCAAGAGGATGAAGAAGTGAGAGGAGGTCGCGGAGGTGGTGGCGCAGGGCCAAAAACCGGCTGCCTGGGTCTTGTTTGCTGGCGGCAGGATGAGCAAGGAAAGCTACTGCAGCCGTGACTTCTTGTGGGGAAGGGAGGCTTTCCCTGCTGCGGTGGCTGCTCACGGTGGAGGGAAAAAGGCAGGCGGCCTGTGGTGGTGGCTACTGGGGCTCCATGGGCAGCCTCTCGAGGCAGCAGCTACGGCACACAAGGAGGAAAGGGAAAAGAGAGGGAAAGAGAAGGAGGAAGGTGGTTGCGTGATTCTTTGTGAGTGAGGGAGGGAGTACTCACAACCCTAACCCATCCTTTTATATTATTTATCTATTTCTTTATTTATTTATTTATCTAGATTCATCTTCTTGCGAGGCCCAATTAAGAACTCCCCTCCGTATGCTCACACATTTTAATAAAAATAATTATTTTGATTCAAACCTCTTTATTTAGAAATCATAATTGTATTTTTAATATAAATATATGTTAATATTTAAATTCGTATATGAAAAGAATTTATTAAAACTACTTCAAAATTAATTTAATATAATTAATAAATACCCACAAGTCATTAAAATATTAATTAATGATGTCACAAAATCTCTGGGTGTTACAATATATTTTGGGGTTATAACAACATATATTTGGGGTTATAACATAATATATTTGCGTTATAAAAACATATATTTGTAGTTATACCATAATATAATTGGTATTATAACTGTGAACATTTGACATAGGTTGATGTTGAGAGTATAACATTGTGTAGTATGGGTTATATCATTTTTAGTTGGTTTTAGTGGGAGCATAACCTTGTTTAGTTGGGGCTATAACATAGTTTAATTGGGGTTATAATATAGTTTAATTGCGGTTATAACATAGTTTATTAGAGGTTACAACATTGTCTAGTTGGGGTATAACATTATTTAGTTGGGATTATAACATTACTTTCTAAAACCAAATATTATAAGCTAAACACGATTATAAACACAAATAGATACTATTATAAACCCATATATACAATATTATAAATCCAAATACACAATATTATAAATTCAAATACACACTATTATAATTCCAACATAATCTCAAATATGAATACATAAGAATACGATAGATACTACTATATAAACCCAAATACACAATATTAGAAATCTAAATATACAATATTATAATTCCAACTACTATAAACCCTTTGTTTGGGTACATAATCATCTACCTTTGACTATTGAGGGTTGTCATTTTGATCCTTAGAAGGAACTTTTTTTTATCTTCTTTGCGAATACAGGAGCCAAAACAACATCATCACTTATCTTTTCCATTTTTTAAACTCTAAAATCAAGAATAAGTAAAATCGAAAAACAAACAAATTTAAAATATTAAAATATTAAACTACAAACTTTAATTGGGGTAAAACACCAACTTACATTCCTTCTTTAGTCTCAATTTTGTTGTCTTCTTCAACATCATTGTTTTCCACTATTGATGAAGCTTTGATAAAAAAAATCACAAGATTATAATTCCAACTAATATATAACACAATTATCCGCAAAAAAAATGAAAATGGAAGTTTTAAAAACGAAAATGGTGAAGATGAAGCACCAAATTTAACATCAAAATACGAAAATGGTGAAGATGATACGACAATGGTGAAGTTATTAAAAAAAAAAAAAGTTTGATGCACGCAAATGGAAAGGATAAAACTCCTAATACATACCTTTGATGAAAACCGCAAATGGTGAAGATGAGAAAGAGAAATGAAGCACGACAATGAAAAAGCTTGAGATCGAAAATGGAGAAGTTGAGAAAAAGAAACTGAAAGCAAGTGAAATAGAGGGAAGTTGAATGGAAGTTTAGTGCTTTGGGAAAATTCATTGGTTTAGTCGGGCAAAAAAATTGAAATGGAAGTTGAAATGTTATATGGAGTGATTAGAAAATGCGCGTGAGAATTTTTTTTTTTTTTTATAAAAATTTTAAATATGGGCCAACCCATATTGGAGAGGTCTTTTGTAAAGAGCATCTCAACTAAAAATTTGTGAATTTTTTATATTTGGGGTTGAATAAAGGTTGGTCTAAACTGCAAATAAAATCGGATAAAATTATAGTTTAAGTATGGAAAATTCCACATGGTAGCATCCAACTTTCATGAAACGTCTGTGGTAGCACTTTTGCAAGATTTTTCCACATGGTAGCATCCAGTTTATGCACTATCTAACTGTCATAGCATTTTCCTTAAATTCTTGTTAATTTCTATTTAATTCGCCATCTTGACGTTTCTATTCTTATTAAGTGTTAGTTGTTGTCTTTATAATTTGCCCTAAACAATTTTTATGCTCTCAAATACACTCTCAAATGTTGTAACAATTTTGCTTTCATAGCGTTTTTTTTTTCACCTATTGCCATTTTGAATGAAAACAAAATTGTTACAACATTTGAGAGCATAAAAATAATTTAAGGCACATTATAAAAATAACAACCCACACTTAATAAGGGTAGAAACGTCAAAAATGTTAATTATATGGAGATGATAAAAATTTAACGCAAAATGCTACGACAGTTAGATAGTGCATAAATTGGATGCTACCATGTGGAAAAATCTTACAAGAGTGCTACCATAGGCGTTTCATGAATGTTTGATGCTAACATGTGGAATTTTCCTTTAAGTATTTAGTCTAATTTACGGTTTAAACGATCTCATCGTTTTTTCAAGAAAAATAATGTTTTTGAATTGGTCTCGATTTTTAGTTTTTAGATTAGACCAAATCGGAATTGTACTATGATTGAAAAGTATATTTTTTTATTTTTAAAATTGGTCACTACCTAAATACTTTAAGATGTAATTTTTTTATAGTAATATATACTTGAATTATGTTGATGAAATCAAATAATTACGAATTATTATATATGAATTTGATGATTACAGGTGCGAAATATTTACATTAACAAATATAATATTTTGAAAAAAAAACTTAAAATAAAAAAATTGCAGTCTAGTCTGATCCGATCTAGAGGTCTAAATGGTTCAATCCGGTCTAAAAAATTTTCTAACCGTAATCTGGACCATGTGCACCTCTATTAATACTCATCGCCTAGCGATCACCCAAGGGGAGTAAAAGTTTCATACTCACTTTCGTCCACCTGATTGTAGGCATTCTAATTTGTCCGAGTCCGCCATGATCAATAGGTATGAATATCATTTCAAATAAAATATAGGTATGAATAGGCTGTGCATCCTATTTTAAAAACTGAATTTGTGTAATTTATTTGGTTTTAGAAACCGAATTCAAAACCATTTTTTTAAAAAAACTCTTAAACACACCGTATACCGTATTAAACAAAATAAAAAGTTTTTGAATTTGAGGCATTCTTTTGCCGAGTTTAGTCGACCGCCGTCTTTTGTTCTTGAACTTCTCCTATCATTGTTGCTGAAACATCTACAGCACCATTAACGAACTTAGGTTTTTGTTCTTCTGCTTCCTCAATTCCCTCGCCTCAATTTATAACATCTTATGAGTGTTTATGTTTTGCGTTTTGGTTGTATGAATAGCACCCTTGGAGTATATTAATCTTTTGAAGATAATTGTAAGCAAACAAACCCTAAGTAAAGTTTTCTGGATTCTCATTGAAAATGGAAGATACGTCTTTTTTGTTTTCCGGCATCAAGTTCGACAAGAAGAAGTTTGCCAAAGATTTCGAGAGGTTTAAGGTATTGTAATATTTTTTGTTTTAGCTTTTCCTTAATTAGGGTTCTAGGGTTTGTTCTCTTCAACCACTAAAGGTTTCAGTTTTGTTGAGTTGGATTGTTTTGCTATTTCATTTAGTTTAGAAGAGAGGCGTACTTCAATTCATGAAACTGAATTTTCCCTAGAGTGTGACCTTATTTGGTTCTAATTGCATTTCCGAAATCAACTGAATGATCTTAATTACGGGTTTTAAAAACGTTGGAATGGATAGTAAAGCTAACTCTCCGTGAAATACTCCACATAACTCAAAAATGTGAATTATGGGTATCCTTTTGAATTTTATTATCGCTTGAATGGTACAAATTTGCTTATTGATTAGGGATGAGATTTTGCCGGTGGATTGAAGAAAATGAGATTGGATATTTCTTTTTGAATGTCAGGGACTCAGGGTCTTAAAATAAGGTAACCCTGAGGTTTTGGGGGACTGATAAAAATATTTCTGTATAGGTTGTTTAATGCTGATAGAATATGATTATAATTTAGGCTGATTGAATTTTTTTTAGGATTGAAAACTTCTTAGGGTTGCACAGTTAACTTGTGCATATTGCTACCAGCTTGCACAATTCGATTCTACTTCTCTTGCAAAAGATGAAACTTTGTTGGAACTCACAAATGCAAAAGATATGCTAAGATGACTTACCGAGCTTTTTACTATTGTTACTCTTAAATGAATCGAATATCAACGATGTGTTTAAAGATTAGGAGAACTCAGTCTTGATTATATAATAATGCTTAACACTTAAATTTGATGTTCTAGGACTTTGATCAAGGGTTATAGAATTGTGTGTACATTATGATCCTTTATGTTATCTGCTACTTTAATTGTGCTAGGTTTTAATTTTGTGCCTTTTATTGTTGATTTACTCTTTTTTTTACCTAGGTGAAGAAAGAAAATAAAGAGTCAGAAGTAAATCCGGGTTTTGTTAACATCACAGTGACTGAAGCAAAAGTAGGGAAAAAGTCTATTAGGAAGAGAAAACGGAAAGGCTCTTCTGAAGGTCAGATTTTTTTCGAGGTCAAATATTTTTTGGTGTAGGATTGAGAATCATACGTGCTAAATTGGATTATTTTTTACCATTTGATTTTAGGATCAGTGGAGGGGTTTAGTGTCTTCAAAAGTGTCAATGCAATTGATGAAACTGAACAAAATAATGAGGAAGACGAGAAAAATTTTGGAAAGAAAGAAGTATTCCGGCAACAAGAGGTCTTCTTTTGAATCAATCTTTGCTTTCCAAATTCATATAAGTATGGCTATGACTATATTAAAAATTAATCTTATGTAGTTGTCTCCTGAATATGCTGCTTTCGATATTACTATGTCACTATTGATCTTGAAATCCTCAACCTTGGTTCAAAAACTTTTCAATATTGTACTTCACTAAAATTGTTCTATGCATTTCAGCGTGATGCGATATTGCGTAAAGAGCATGGCATACATATTTCTGGAAGCAATGTTCCGTCCCCTCTCCAAAGTTTTGAGGAGCTCAGTACTAGGTGAAGCTTTGATTTGCATCTTATAAATGAATGCTTGTTACATGTGGAAATCTGATTTTTGGATTGGACTTCATTTTCTTCGTTCTGGATTTTTATAGTGTTGCTTTAATTTCTTTTACTCTTCGTGAGATAATTTGTCCATAAGTAAAATTTTGCGGACTCACCATAAAAAAAGGAAGATATGCTTGACGTACATGTTTACTTGTTTGTATTTATTGTAAGACTCAACCTAAAATATTGTATGTCTGGGTACATTTTATACATTCTAGTGCTCTTGAGATCCAATTACCTGAACTGGTTTCTTTAAATGTATAAACATTTAACGCACAACATTTTTCTTGATTATACTGTTAAAAATGTTTTAAGACTTGGCTGCATAGTTTTTGTCTGTGTTATTGCATTTATTAAAAAGAGTATTGTTGCCTATTACGGTATTTCACAGGTCTATTTTTTTATTTACTGTAAGTGTTTGTTCTCAACTCACTTTTCTTTCTTATTCCTAGTTTTCCATCAGTCTTTCCCTCATAGACAGGGATATGAAAAGGTGATAAAAGGAAAAAGTAGTTGAAGTGATGCATTGACATGAGGTGTCTCCTCTGAAAATTTAACTTTGTGTCTCTACTTCTGTATAGGTATGGATGCAAACCATATTTATTACGAAATTTTGCAGCACTTGGATATAAGGAACCTACCCCCATTCAAAGGCAGGCTATTCCAGTTCTTCTATCTGTACGCCTTCTGTCAAGCTAGCCTTTGATAACATCTTGTTCTTCTGTTAATCTTAATGAAAATCCTACTCATTTTCTTCTTTTATGGTCAATGCATCAATTTGAACATTTCTGCAGGGACGCGAATGTTTTGCTTCTGCACCCACTGGTTCTGGCAAAACTTTGGCTTTCATTTGTCCTATATTAATTAAACTAAAGGTATATCCTTTTGATTTACGTTACATGTGAGGATGAATAGAATTTTTTTTTGATTGATGGTGATGTGAATGCCCTTTATTTTACCTAGCAGCATGGTTTGAAAGACGGTATTCGTGCTGTTGTTCTTTGCCATACTCGTGAGTTAGCAGCTCAAACTACTAGAAACTGCAAGAGGCTTTCTCAAGGAAAGAAATTCTATATCAAGCTAATGACGAAAGAGCTTGCCAAAAGTGCTGATTTTTCAAAATTGCCTTGTGATATACTTGTATCAACACCAAGTCGCTTAAAGTTTGCAATTCAGAAAAGGAGGCTTGATTTAAGCAGGTGGGTGGATATTTCATTTATGCTACCTTTAATGATTTGGGCCAGGTGACAAGGTTTGTGCTTCTTGAATTCTATGTTGTTTGTAGTCCTTGATTGTGCTGGAGATAGGAAATTGATAGAAATCTTGGGGATAGAAATGGATGAATTTGCAGGATACTATGAAATTTCTTTTAAGGCTGAGAATGGTGGGGTAAAGCAGGTCTGGTTTAGTGTAACTGGGAGTAATATGAAGAGGACAACTGGACAAGAGATCGATCAAACTTAGAGGCAGTTGACAGTTTGATGTTGAATTGTGTTCTGAAATCTGAATAATAGTAAAGAAGTGACGTATGGTATTAATGATTCTTAGAAGGTTGTATTGGAGATGGTTGAAATCGAGGAAGCCATATCATCGGACATTGAATGTCTTTGTGGGTAGGAATCTTCTGTAATCTATGTTTCTAAAAATAGGGACCATTTGCAGCAGACTCAGATCAATCTTTATTATAGAGGTTATTTCTTCTAGTATTCGACATCAAAGAAGATGGTGATGCTGTCTTGAAGTGGTGTTTATGGTAGATAGGAGTGTGTATGTGTAAAATAGACAAAAGCAGTAACTGAATAGAGGGAGAAATGATTCTGCTGAGAGGTATTCACTTGGGCAAAAGCACATATGAATTCCCCCCCCCTTGCTATTTATTTCGACTAGTCGTAGGAGGGAAAAACTATCTTGGGCTTTCCTTGCCATTCAAAATCTTCTAGAATACCTTTTAAGTGATTATAGGCCTCCTTTTGATGTACTCTTGCTGGCCCTTTCATAATTGGGTCACTACAGCATCTCTCTTCTTCTCAAAGTTTCCATTTTCCTCCACTGTTGCTGGGAGAAGCTTAAGGATGAAGACTCATAAAAAATTAGCTGACAACCATGAAATCCTAAGAGATTATTTGAGAGTTTCCTATGTCTTAAATTATTTGGAACTTTTGGCGTTGGATTTTTGAACAAAGTGGAACAACATTGGTCCAGGCCTTTATAAAGCAGAGAAAATAGACAAAACTTAAAACTCCAAGGATTTAGTCTTCAAAATGGCAGCACACACACAACACCAATGTCAGAGCCTTAATCCCAAAAGATTGGGTCGACTACATGAACAAATATGTTAGTTTCAATGGTCGTCCACATGGATTCTTCTTCTTGATTTATTATGATTTTTTACCATCTCGATTTTTAAGTCTAGATCCTTCATATCGTTTTGACTTCTTATGCCTAAATTAATTGGAACTTTTGGCGTTGATTTTTGAACCAAGTGGAACAACATTGGTCTAGGCCTTTAAAAAGGAGAGAAAATAGATAAAACTTAAAGCTCTTAGGATTTAGTCTTCAAAATGGCAACACACACAACAATGCCAGAGTCTTAATCCCAAAAGATTGGGTCAGTTACATGAACAAATATGTTAGTTTCAATGGTCGTCCACTTAGATTCTTCTCATTTTATTTTGATTTTTTACCATCTCAATTTTTTAGTCTAGATCCTTCATATCCTTTTCCTTTTCTATCCTCCAAGTCATCTTCAATCTTCCCCTCGCCCTTTTTTAAAGTCATTTGAGCTCTATTTTTCTACCTTTCTTATCCGTTTGCTAATACCCCTTCTTTGCACATGTCCAAACCATCTTAAATGATTCTCTTTCATCTAATCTTAACATTTGCAACTCCTAAACCCTTTTTTTATATCTTCATTTTAAATTCTATCTCTGAAGGTGTGTCCACTCATCCATCAAAGCATTTGCATTTCTGGTACTACCATATTTCTACTATGATCCTTTCTGAAAGCCCAACATTTTGATTCATATACTAGCGTTGGTGAAATGGTCGTTCATGAAACTTGCCTCTAACTTTAAGGGCACACCTCAATCACATAATATTCAAGAAGCCGCTCTTCATATTTGCCACCCACACTTAATTTTATGGGTCACATCTTGTTGGATGCCTTCAATATTATGAAATATGGACTCAAGGAATTGAAGCATGCACTTGAAGTAATATCTTTCCTTTAGCTTTATAGTGTCTCTCGTTGTCTTGTTTGTGCCAAAGCATACACTTGAAGTAATATCATTCTAACTTAGCATTTACCGCCTCCCTAGTCTCATATACCAAAAGAAAAGAGGTAAAACTCAATATTGTTTGAGTGGTAAAACAAAATGGAAGTGAGGTGTGAGTGCTTTATTGAACTATGATGATGATGCTGGAAGAGAAAAAAAGGAAAGACAAGGAATATCAACAAGAAGTGTGGGAGGTAGAGGTGTTGGTAGGAAAAAATGAAATTAAGTAATTAAGATAAACAACCAATTAAAAGCCGACATGGTGCATTTCTGTTAACTTATTGCATCGGTTTCTATAAGTCGTTGGATCATATTGACTGGATAGCATATATATTTAGGATCATTCAGGAATAACCCATAGTTGGGTTCAATGCAAACATACTATAGTTGAATTCTTTGACATTCCCATCAATTTTTTTTGTTGATATATGATAACAAAGATTTGATACTTACATAAAACAAGTACTTATATACAATTTTATATCTTTACATTTTAGAATCAGCTGTGCTGATTTTGTGGAATTACCTATTAAATCAATGTAACATGCATGCAACTTACCAATTTATTTGACCTTTTTTTTCTTTCTTGCAGGGTCCAATTTCTTGTTCTTGATGAATCTGATAATCTGTTCGAGCGTGGGTTTATGGAAGAGATTGATTTTATTGTTAAAGCCTGCTCAAACCCTTCAATTATTAGAATGTTATTTAGTGCGACTTTGCCAGACACTGTTGAACAACTTGCACGGACGATAATGCATGATGCTGTACGGATTATTGTGGGGAAAAAGTAAGTATATGCTTTTTATGTTGATTTGGAACGTTAAACTCTTTGGTTTAAGATTGTAATGGAAGGGATAAAAAAATTTCTTTTGCAAACTGTAGAATAGACAACAGCGAGACAATAGTAAAATAATAAATATATTTGGGAAGGTTTTGGAGCTCCAGCTTGTAACTAAACCATATCCGTCATGATTTATGAGTGAAAGACCTGTGATGCTTGGACTTGGTGCATGACCATAACATACTCGTGTCCGTATTGTACGATTCCTGACCAGGTGCTGACGTGGTATATTGGTTGAACCTTTAATGAAAGGAACTTATTGTTGGGATTTCGGAACCCTAGATCTAATATTTTAGGCATCAAGACTAAGCAAGGAGATTGAGAAGGTTGGGATTTATGGTTTCTCACTGCCATATTCACCAGAGAAGAGAGAGATAAGGAAGCATTGAAGAAATAATAGAAAGATAGAATGGAATTGTGATAAATTGATAAATAAAAGGGTGGAAATAGGACTGAAAGTCGTTCCCAACTTCTAAATGTGACAACCTCCTTTGAAACCTCATTTAATGAGAAATGATTCCTTTTCTAAAAGTCATTCCTGTTGTCATTTTTTCACAACAATACTTCATTACCTTTCATCACCCCAATGCCATTAAGTTGCTTCTACTTAGACACGATTGATGTAACACATAGTTCAATGCCAGTCTAATCACCCCTTGAAAATGGTCGACAAGTGTGTTCGCATAAGTGCTTTTATTCCAATTGATATTGTTGTAGTCTGATAGATGTATAAAAGTTCGCTTGTGTGGTCCCTTGCTTTCCTAGGTGGACTCTGATCATAAATAGTGAGTCATATGCCTCTAAAATTGAACCACTGTCTTTGCTCGCCTCGCTTTGGATGCGTTAGTACGTTACATACCGAGTAAATTTGTCAATGTATTGCAACTATATATAGTCTCCTTATGCCGTCTGATTGTTTTATTTATCTTCTTAGCAAAGGTAAAATCTTGGCTAGATAACTGGTAAAAATGGTTTCCTGTTTTTGCAAGTGCATCACATGTTACTTTATCCTTGAATTTTGCTTTTGTTTATTTTAAGTTGATTTGATTGTCTTTGAAATTCTTTATTTCCGTTAATGATATTGCATGTTATATCAATTTTCTTTTAATGCCTGATTAGGAATACAGCTTCTCCATCAGTAAAACAAAAGTTGATTTTTGTCGGAAGTGAAGAAGGGAAGTTCCTTGCTCTGCGTCAAATTTTTTCTGAGGTAGGCATCTCATGATCTCATCTACTCCCTTTGATCCATTTATTTTGCTCTTGAAATTGACATTGCAAGTTTGCAACTCAGTAGGTGTCACTATTATTAGGAGTAAACAAAAGGGACGTAGAGAGTAGAGTTTTTCTGTTGCTAGATTGCCTTTTGTTTTATGCCTGTTATGTAAACACGTGCATATAAATTATAATTGTTCATTATTAGAAAGTCAAACTTCAAGGTCATATTGTCTAAACGATACCCTGCAGATAGAAAACTCTCAAACTTACCTGGAAGTAGAAGCTGCAGCCTGCATTGAGTCACAACCCTAACGCTGATGTGGATTTGTCCATCCTACATCCTCATTTGTTACTTAGAAATGAAATAATTTTAATTTAAGATTACTTGGTAAACCATAAAGGAATCTTGTCCATACACAAAAATAGAAATGTTTTGGAATGAATTTTGGCTTGATCCCTTTTCCTGGTTGTGGATGCCAGAAGTACATTCATAAGTGAATAGCTAAATGCCCATTTTTACTCAAGGTTTATGTTTCATCAGTCTAAGCAATCTTGGACTTTCTGATTTGAAACAAGTAGAGAGGTACTAAAGTTGGCATGGTGGCATGTAACAAAATGTTGTGAATTTGGATTTCGTTACATACTTGAAATTTTTTGTTTCAGATTTAAGTAATAAATAATTATGATCTGATGTTGTGGTGATCATTCATGGTAAATATATGTATGTTAAGGTATTACTAATGTCTTTTTATGAACTTTCGTCTCTTCTTCTTTGAGCAGAGCTTGAATCCACCAGTTCTAATTTTTGTGCAAGACGTGGCGCGTGCTAAACAGCTTTATAGAGAGTTGGCATCCACTGATATTAAAGTGGATGTCACCTATGGCGATTTGCCACAAGAACAGGTAATGTATTTTTCATTCATGGTAATGCAAGTTGCTTTAGCTTCCCATGACCAAAATTTGGGCTGAGGAACCATGAAAGCATCTACATTGACATGAAAGCCCTTTTGCGACCGTTATTGCGACTGGACTGCTACGCAATCGCATTTTGCCAATATTATTTTTAGGAAAAATTACCTAGAATAATCCAACATTTTCATGATTTTCCTACAATAATCCCACCTATTGATTAACCATGAATAATCCCAACTTGAAGGGGTATTTGCCTAGAATAAACTTAGGTAACCCGTTGAGCTGTTATAACAAGTTTTGTTTTTTTAAAAAAAGATAAATTAAAACAAAATGTCGAAATAAATATTAAAAATGTTAAAAAAAATTCTAATTTTTTTTATCATTCAGAAACTTTTATGTAAATTTTCAAAATTTTTCTCTAATTTTACATTAGTTTTCAATTTACTTTTTTGATGAATTACCTACTATAGCAGGTCAATGGGTTACCTAAGTTTACTCTAGGCAAATTCCCCCTTAAGTTGGGATTATTCATGGTTAATCAATAGGTGGGATTATTGTAGGAAAATCATGAAAAGGTTGGATTATTCTAGGTAAATTTTCCTTATTTTTATTAGTAAAAATTAATTTAGTTTATCAAAATGAAGTGAACCAAAAGAAGCCTCGTCTTTTTTATGATGTATGGCTGGTAGCTCATCTTAATATGTAATTTCTTATCTGTCTTTCAGTTGGGAGTTTGGATTATGTTACTTGTGATTCCTTACATACTCGACACTTAGACATGGATATGATTTTGGATCATAAATATAAAATTTGTTCATAAATTTTGAGTTAACACTTGGACACGTACCCTTGTCTGATTTGAGTTCTTGAGTTCGAGTAATATAGAGGTTGGGCCTTAATAAACAATATGTAGCAGTCACTTGAATTATGTATTATTTTTCTTCAGCTAGCAAGCTCACGAATGTACAAGTTCAAGCTTATTTCATCAGCGTTGCCAAAGAGTTCACGAACACTTCTGTTTGTGTCCGTTCTTTCTGTAGTTTCTCTTTGAACGAGATGGTAAAGATCATTGAACACTGAATTAAAGTTGCTTTTTCGGTATAATAGGACTTTCTGATGAACTCAAAGAATAGAATTTCGAATATTTCTCCCACAAGAAATTATCTTCAAATCGAATTCATTTTGTATCAATTGATGGTAAAATGATTTGGAAATGCTAGGGAGCCTTATTTTTAGTACAATAAATATTATTGTTTCAGTGAGCTAACTGTTATTCACTTTCCTGGTTGAGTAGTTTCCTGGTATATAGGTGTACTTCTGACAGTTTTTTGTTTTGTATGTTTATGTCAGAGGGATAACGCTATAAATAATTTCAGAGCTGGGAAAACTTGGGTTTTGATAGCCTGTAAAGTTCTGGATCGTGGCGTGGACTTCAAAGGTCTCAATTGTGTGATAAATTATGATTTCCCGGAATCAGCATCTCAATACATCCACAGAATTGGTAACTTTCTCAAATGAACTTTCTCGATATGAACATGAATTGATTGATCCAGGTCAATGCCCAGAGTCTACTTTGTTTTGTTTTTTTTCTGTAATCAGTGCTATTGAGCTCATTCATTCCTATCAAAAACACTCATGACTCATCTGTTGGTGCTTACAACATTCATTAATCTATTACAAGTCACAACAATACACTCTGCCTTCATGAAATCTTCTGGACTTTGATTTGCAGAATTTCAAAGCTAACATGTTCTTTTAAATCTTTGAGCAACTCGTATTTTGCTAAAAATTTACTAGTTGATTACCTTCTGCTTGTCACACTCTAGACATTCAAGTGATTGGAAGGTTGTTTATTGTGCACTTCTGGTTTTAATTTTCTTTTACCTGCTATGCGACTAGATGTCTTTCTTTCGTTTATTATTTATGGTCACGAATACGTTTACTTTGTCATCGAGAATCCGTGTTACAAGTAGTCCTTTCAATATTCAATTTGGTTCTTACTCATTGATGACTGATTATTATTTTACGAGCCGTATGAATTATGCGTTTTTGTCAAGTTTTTGTTATGATACTCCGATGCACACTTCACAAGCCAAAAGTTTTTGGAAACATTACTTGCAATAAACAGTTTGTTTATGCATAAGTGGTGTGTCTTTTCTATAGGTCGAACTGGCAGAGCCGAGAGAGCAGGAGAAGCCATCACCTTTTATACAGAATTAGATGTTCCATATTTGCGCAATATAGCTAATGTTATGTTACAGTCGGGTTGTGAGGTACCATCTTGGATCATGTCAATGGCCAAAGGTAAATGGAAGAAGCATAGACCAACAAGGGATTCCATTTCTGGTCCAAATGTTGATTCAAGTGAAGACAATTGATGGAAGCTGGTCAATGACTGTAGGGAAGATGTTAAAGTCATTTTTGTTACTATGAGCTAGGGTTTCATCCTGATTTTGTGTTCGATGCCAAGTAATTGTATTCCAGACATTCGTTTAGCATTGTCTACTTCCTTTCCATAGACGTGCACCCCATATAATAAAGTATGTATAATGTATCTCGAGTTTTATGATTTAGAAAAATATGTTGCGCGATTTCTTCGCAAAATTTTGTAGGGCTTGTGTTGTAAACCTTTTTTTTATTTTTTTATTTATTTTTTTTTTTTATCAATTTAGCTCAATTTAATTGTTTGGTAAGATGGAGGCTTGGGAATGTTATGGTCCAAAACCCTCCAAAATCTCAAAGGCAAAAACTAGTGCTTATTGGTGACCTTTTTGAAAATAATATTTTTAGAAAGTCATTTTTTATGGTGAAAAGCATTACTAATGATTGTGTCAAAATACATAAATAAAGTTGGTATATTGAATTTGATACTCATTTCTATCATCTTCTGGAGCTTTATGCCCATGGGCAATTGACGATATTCATTCACCCAAAAAAGTATTTATAAGGTCAAAAATGTCATTTAAAATTGCATAAAAGTTTTATTTTCAATTAAAAAATTAATTTTAATATTCATTATAGATGTCCTTTGGCTATAACTATGATTAATGTTTTAATTCACAATTTTTAAAAATTTATAATTAGAAAGACCTGTAAAAATGCTTGGACTATATCAAAACATACACAATAAAAATGTAGTAACTAATTAAAAATCCAAGAAATCAAAAAATTTTTAAAACTCCAAACATTATACTAAGTTTTTCTCTGTCCCTTAAATTTGTTATATTGACTAATCGAAATGAGAGTTTATTCAATATAAAGTAACAAATTCAATATAATAGAGACGAAAACAATAGTATTTTCACAAGTTACTCCAATAATGCGAAAATGATTTGCTTATCCATCTTCATATTCTCTAAAAGAATTCAATAGTCAAACTAATTACCTCCATACTAATGAGATTTAAATTCCATCAATGAGCAAACAATAAGTCATGGATTAATCACATTTTTTTCATTAATTACTAGCTAATTAGGTAATGAGTTTGCATCTCCAACAACCATTTGGTGAACCCACCAACTTGAGATGAGTAAACCTCCTATGTTCTCTTCTTGACAGTGTAAATTTATGTTTCTTTTACTTTAAGTCATGGTCTTTAGAAGCAACAACACCAATCTGATGAAGCACCTTAATCAATCTAACTCATATAGACAATAATATAAACTATTTACTCATGATTTTTGCTCATTATATCCTTTAATTCGAGTTAGCCAATGATAATCAGGTTTGCCTCAGTTAGAGTGTGTATCACTTTTTCAGATAAATCCTGAGTTTGAATCTTTCTGCCCCTCCTCTAGTCTTTCCCTTCTCTCAGCCTGCCCCGTACTCAAAAAAATATTACTTCTATTTGAGTTAGCCAATGCCAATCATTAATACTTTTGTATGCTTTAAAACAAACCATTCTGTTCTAAGATCATGATATACCTTCCCTATACAACTCATTTCATATGTTGTATATCACCCTAACCAAACAGGCCCCAATATCAACATAAAAGCCAATTATTTTCTATAATTATTCAAGTTTTTCGATTAAATGGGATCAATGGAACGATCAAAGAAGCGCGTTCATATATGGAAGAAAGCAGTATTTCATTTCTTGCTGTGTTTTGTGATGGGATTCTTTACTGGCTTTGCTCCTACTGGTAAATCTTGTTTTACTAGTCTTAAATCATTTGGTACATTCTATAACCAGTGTATTGATGTTGCACCAAGGCCAAACGTCAGCGGTTCTTCAAACCGAAGCCTGTCAGAATCTCCGATCAGTAGTAGTACGATGGATGATGCTGATTCAGTTGAGGAAATTGACGATCAAAGTAATGAAATGCGCGATGAATGGAATCCGAGGAGACAGATTATAGTGATCACTCCTACTAATGATAAGGATCCCTTAAGGGGTGTGTTACTGAGTAGGTTAGCTAATACTCTTAGGTTGGTGCCTCCTCCACTGTTGTGGATTGTGGTGGAGTCACATTTGGAGTCTTCTGATGTATCAGAGATACTTAGGAGGACTGGGGTGATGTATAGGCACTTGGTTTATAAGCAGAATTTTACTGACACTAGAGCTGAAATCGATCACCAACGCAATCTCGCTCTTAAACATGTTGAACTTCATCGGTTAAGTGGAATTGTACATTTTGCTGGACTCTCTAATGTCTATGATCTCTCGTTCTTCGATGACATTCGAGAAATCGAGTATGAATTCCTTCTCTTTTTCTAGTGCTACTAGCTTTTCATAGAGTATATAACATATTGTAGATCTTAATCATCAGCTTAAGCTTTATATTATGGGGCCTTATCTATAAGCTAAAGCCAATGGTTGAGACCCATAATATGTTATATAGTCTTGTCCGACATAAATACATGCCTTATTTAACAAAAACATCCCATTAACTCACTAGATAGAAGTTTCTAAGTATCTTCTCTTCCCCATCTTTTGGTATCAAAGGTATGATACAAATACTTGAGGTAGCTAGGCGTCCGACCCGTGTATGTTATATAATCTATTATGTCCCTTCACACGAGAGTCATTTTGACTAGAAGTTTGGATGCAACCCAAAAGTCTCGCTCATACTTGACGCTGATAATTACATGGATGAATAAGTTTCGACCTCATGAATTGGAATTCTGATACAAATTCACTCAACCAAAAGCTTAAGCAGATAGTTTAGTGGTTTAGCCCTAATATACGTTATATACTTTATCCACTTTCTATACTATATTTTCTTTAACCCAAAAAGATTTGAAGTACAACTAAATGACTAATTAAGATGATTGAGCAGGGCATTTGGAACATGGCCACTGGCAAAACTGTCAAGGAAGAGAAAGAAAATGATAATAGAAGGGCCAGTATGTGACGCTTCCCAAGTGGTAGGATGGCATCTCAACAACCTAAATAAAGAAGCATATAAATCAGCCCTCCACATCTCTAGTTTTGGTTTCAATAGTTCCATCCTTTGGGATCCTGAAAGATGGGGTCGTCTCCCTTCTGCAGAAGCCACCAAACAGGTTCTTATCGCACACTTTCATACTTATGTTTCGTATTATAATAAACTATAGTAAAATAACTCATTTGTCCTCCTTTTAAGTTATTACAAGGATAAGTTTGCCTATAACAGACTCATAAATCCCACCTAGACGGGAGTTGTTGTAATCAGGTTATGAATTAAGATAGTTTGAAAATCATGGGTTAGTGTTGAATTGGGATAGACTTATTGTGAATGTTAGCATATAATCGAAAAAATAATAGGTGCATACACTTCATATGCCAAAGGGATATCTTCCTAAAACCAAATGGCTATGTGAGGAAAGCCTTTAATGAGTTATAAAGTGTGCACACCATCTTTAATTCATCAATGTCAGACAAATCTAACTAACAAACTACCGATACTTGTGAACCCCCATCAAGTTCGCATGAGAGAGTAATCAATTAGGGTCCTAATTGATCAAAATTATTAGCTCTGATACCATCATAAGCCAAGCAGATATCGTCTCAAAATCATATGGCTATGGGAGAAAGGGATACGATGAGTTAAAAAGTGTACACACCATCTTTAATTCATCTCCTAACGGTTAGCCTAGTAGTTTAAGTTTTCTTTACCATCTTGTAACAAAGGTTCGATTTTCACCGACTACACAAAGAATTAGTTTTCCCTTCCCCTTGCCTACAGCGCATTCCCGATCAATAAAAGTAACATGGTTTTAATTGTTAAAATTATTAGTTTAATCAAGCAACCTGTATTTACATCTCTTATTCCTTTTCATTGCAGAATTCCCTTCAATTTGTGAAACAAGCAGTTACAGAAGATGAGAGCAAAATTAAGGGAGTACCATCAGAAGATTGTTCCAAAGTAAACATTTGGCAGCTCCATTTGTCTTCCAAGATTGTACAACTTCATCATGCTTCAGAATCTACCTTTGATGATGGCCAAAGATAATGAACCACAAATATACAGGGGCATTTTTTTTTACTATTTTTTTTGACAGTAAATACAGAGGATTCTTACCATTCATTCTTAAGATATACCTTTCTGTATTCGTCCTGTTGGCATAAATCTTGTATAATGGATTCAGTACATTTTTTGTAATCAGTTGTTGGATAAATTCTTTGGACATAGCAATGTAATTTACAACTTGAATATTTCAACTTAACAACAATAATTTGTTACCCTAATGTCACTAAGTGGCTCCCACCTAAGCAGGGTTTCAGGGATTAGATGTACGTAGCTTGACCCTTGTTAATGATAACAAAGAGGTTCTTTCCGATTGACACTGGTAACAAATATCATATGTAACTTCACATAAATAAAAAGTGCATATAATTTAATGAGTCATCCGAAGGGTGAAAGGGAAGTACAGAACCATTGCGATTACCCAATTGCTACGGAGAGAAATCTTGAACTCGAAACCTCTTGCAACGTAACAACAACAACAAGAGCCAAAGCTTACTTCTAAAAAGATTGAGGTCGAGTACATAAACCAGTAGATCATTTCTCTGAACCTCTAGCAACATAAGTGGTGCTAAAAACCACATGTTCTAGTGTAGGTTGAGTAACAATAATGTTTGGCGGCATTTTTTCGTTCTCAATGTCCATGGAATTCTCAACGGTATTCTTGGTATATCAATCAGATCAGAAAGATTACAGTGATCATTACAATATCATCATGCATTATATATTCTTAATGTAAAACAAGCTGATCAATGTATAACAAACAATTACAGACCTGTAGACTATGCTAAAAGAACTAATAACCCAAAAGCAAACACTTTCACAGCACCATAGCAAACAGGTAATATAAAGCATGAATCAGGATGTTGCAGTTAGTTACAAGGTTTCTAAGCATACTCAAGAGATAGAATTAGCATCAGCAGTGGAGGAAGTCGAGCGCCTTGATCTAGCATGAGAAGCAGGCCGAGAAGCCCTTTTCTTAACAGACATTCTGTCAGGCATGACATTCTTTCCCTCTTTGAATCGCCTCCTAATCGTGATCTAAACTTTGCTGATTCAGTAGGAGCCATGTAAGTCGGAACAGTCTGCGAACTTGCTAGGCTCTCTACATCATCCCTGACTGATTGTTCTAAATTTACACCAATAGTATGCTTCTTGCATCGTCGTCTGTACCCCACATGCTCATTCTTGAACTTGCCTTGGGATCGAGGATTTCAACTTTGGGTTTTTTCAGTGTGCTTTGAAGGAGCATGAGAGGTAGACGAGCGCCCAGCAGTTGAACGGGGTTGTTCAGAAATGGATGTCAGCAAAGGCCCTTCAGTTTTGTGGTGTGACGAGTATAGCATTTAGTGATCTTGTCCCCAGAATTTGAGGTCTTAATACGAGGGGAATTATTATTGCTAGTCTTTGTCAAGAGGAGTGCAGTTTCCCATGGTCTTGCAGCTAACCATCGTTCTAACCAGCACCAGCCCCAGTAAAGATTGTTAAAATCCATAAACTAGAGTTCTTTCTCTCCAAATGGTGGCCTCACGTCTGCTTTGCATCTTTGCTTCTATCTGTTCCTTTGTTTTTCCACTGCTGTCCCAATTTCCATCTCCATTTTGCTGTGTATCTTTCTGCCATCACTACAAGTAAAATGAAAAACATAAAACCGCATAATATATATTCTCGAGAAAATGAAAATCATTGTGACGGAATTACCCACTTGTGATTTCTCGAGCTCCTTGGCTTGATCTTTTGTATGTTTTTGCTGAATCTGTTTCTGTCGAGCTAGATTTTCCTCAGCCATCTTCTGTCTACTCTCACGCACCTGTGTCTGCACGCGTGCTAATGCTTGCATTGATTTTAGAATATTTGCTGCAGGATGTTCTATTGCCTGTCCTTGCCTCATTGTTTTCAGCCTCATCAATCCTCGTAAAGCTCGTAATGTTCTCCTAGCCTATAAAAAGTTCAAATTAACAAAAATCAATAAAAACAAACATGCAAACTCAGCAGCTCGTAATGTCCTTGCCTGACGTTTTATTGACTTTAGATTTGTGTCTCATCAATAAAAACAAACATGCAAACTCATTGAGACAGAGAGAGTTACCATATATCCTCGAAAAACAGTTTGAATCTTGAGGGCTGCAATTTCCTCCTTAGACTTGCCAGCAGAAACAGGAGCAGAAGCAGGAGGAGCAGCAGTTAAACAAATGACTTCAGCAGCAGCCTGAGCAGCAAAAACAGCAGCCTCGGCAGCTTTAGCAGTAGTTAGAGCCACATTATAGGCATGTTTGGTCTGTTCTTTATCTGACACACTCAATTTTTCTGGTTCTTTAAGAACATGATGAGTAACTGTAGTCGGTAATGTTGTTGGAGGAGCAGATTCTGCTGGTGTTGTGCTACAACTCGGTCGCTTTTTCTTCCTAGACCATTTCTTTTTTGACATTCCTGTTTTCTGATGAAGAAAATGAAACAAATTTCAGCTGATAACATTTGCACTAATGAAGAAGGTTGATCATTTGTCTTATTTATGAAGCATAATACTGTTAGAGTAAATAACGCCTCAACCGTCGGCTTCAGCTATGAGTTGGTACCTTTGACATAATATCAGAATTATAGAATATATGACATATATTGGAGTCTAACCATTGTAGTAAGTTTTTGGTTGGATTAGTTCCTTGATAAAGTATCTGAATTGACATAGTATATGACATATTGGAGCCTCAACCAGTGTCACATGATTCGCTAATGTCCTCAAGAATCGGTAATTGAAAAAAAACGAATTATGGTCGGTTTTGGGCTATTTTTGGGCAGACTTGTGCGAATTGCGA
Source organism: Amaranthus tricolor (assembly GCF_026212465.1). Lineage (NCBI taxonomy): Eukaryota > Viridiplantae > Streptophyta > Magnoliopsida > Caryophyllales > Amaranthaceae > Amaranthus > Amaranthus tricolor. The sequence goes on along the minus strand of NC_080051.1, from coordinate 28,454,978 downwards.
ATTCAAAAAGCAAAGTAGCTAGCAAATTATGTTACACTAGCCTCAACCAAAAGCTTATGCTGATGGTTGAGACCCGATATATGTTAAACACTCGATCAAATACTCCAATGACAGAGTCTTAACCCAAAAGATTAAGATCGAGTATATTAACTAATGGATCATCTTTATGGTTGTCCACATGAATAGGGCGATCCCTCCCCCACGAGAATTGATTTTTGGATATATCAATCATAATAAGCTTAAAGAAAAACCTGGTTGTTCTTCTCCATTGTCTCAGTATGGAGAGCTTTCTTCATTGATGATAACCAATTTCCTTTTCTACCCATCTCTTTGTTGGTTGCATAAAATCAAAATCCTGGTTTTGGATTAAAGACCAAGCTTGAGAATCTATAACAGTTCATTCATAAACTTGAACATTCAAGTCAACTTTAATAGGAAACTAAAAGTCAACATATGATCATGCAATATGGAGTATTTGTTAGGAGTTCATAAATGTAATTCCTAGATGAATGATCCCAACAGAAGTAAGAAAGCTCATATACTCATCTAAAGGTATGGTCTTTGTCTATGGCTTGTTTTGGGCCTGCAGTTTTTATTTACAATAAGTATAGTCTGTCGTCATCCAACCCTCCCCAAATCTTGATCAGTTTCTATGAGAGAATATACCCCAAAATGATAGATGTTGATATTAGAGTCATCTAACTCATCTAAAGGTAAAGTTGTTAGTAAATAACCCACTCACACTACCAATTGATTTTATGATAGAATTTCATCGCGTTTCTCTAAAGGCAACTCTCCTCTTACGTGGATCGTACAATAATAAATTTATTAAAAGTCTCAAATTTCTCCTTGTCATTTAATATAGGAGTTAGTAGTTTAGTACATTGAACTACACAGCCAAAGAACTTTTGTGCAACCCATGAACACAATTTAGTTAAACATAATCTAAAACCCAATTAACAGCAAAAGAGAGAAAGCATTTAAAGTATATATACTACAAAAAAAACAAACAGATGAAAGAAAACAAATAGCTAGGAAGAGACAATGAATTACCTTCAAAAAGGCAAGAAGGATGGACTCGTTATCGGAGGCTTATCTAAGTCTATGTAATATAATTTGAAGATTGGGGGAATTAAGAGAGAAGAGAAGAGTAATGGAATATTTGAGTTTGATAATGAAAGGTTGTGGGAGGCAAATAACTAACATTTACCCGGCTAAATCGTTGCTATTCTGCTTATTGTGGCCCCACTACTTTCTTCTGTTAAACCCCCACCCCACGGCCCCACCTTTATTAATTCACACATTTGTATATGGAGCTGTCTCGAGATTATTAAAATGATGATCGATCATTTATAATTTTAAAGTGATTAATTGGAAAAATTGTTAATTATATGGGCATGTCTTATGATGAGACGGTCATGCAATACGAGCTCATTATTTTGCTTTAGCACATGTTGAAGTCTCTAACTCTCAGCAAGTCTTCAGATTAGACCACACCAAATCATTTTGCAACGGTCTGGTCTGATCCATGATTTTTTTTATATTATTATATTTATTTATATAAATATTTCTCATCTATAATTACCAAATATAATAATTCATAATTAGTTGATTGTATCAAGTACATATTACCTTAAAAAAACTACATCTCAAAGTATATAGGTAGGGACTTATTTTAAAAAATAAAAAAAATACTATTTTCAATCATAGTACAACTTCCTATCTGGTGTGATCTAAAAAATAAAAATAACAAGACCAAAAATTGTAATTATTTTTAGAAAAAATCATTCCATATTGTAGGCCAAATTAAATACAAAAATTGCGGTTTAGTTAACAATTTAGAGTAAATTTTATTCAGCCCCATGAGACAGTCTTAAATGTGATCATATATCCCTCACAATTGATCACATGTGCATTAAAAAAAGATCACATATACTTTTGACCACATAAATGTTTAAACACATCACATGTACCTTAAAATGAATCACATAAGCAACACAAATTATCATCATATCTTGTCCTATTAATAGGACAGTGCTAAACAAAAATCACAAATTCTTGTGAGATGAGGTCTTTTGAGAGATCATTTCTAATTAGACCAATACATAAAAGAGAATATAAAGTAAAAGTAAACATTAAATTTTAATGGGCTAGACGTAAAAGACGTTTTTTTTTAAAGAAACGATCTCTTAAAAATTGGCTGAATGAAAAAAATTTGGAAGAGAGGAGTGGGCTTTCTCCTAGCAACATCTCTACGAAGCTCCAAAATGGAGGCCCAATAACTGATAAATCTTGAAACCCTACCATGTCAAAAAAAAAAAAAGACAAACTAGAAACCCTACCCTATATAAGTCTCTTGTAGTCTTTCTTCGCCTAGAATTAGGGTTTTAAGCACCAGCCGGCGACACAGAGAGAAGCAGATTCTCGAACCTTAGTCCATTTTCGTAGGCCGTAGCTTGAAAATCTCTACTCTCGTCAATCATGGGGTATTTTCCCTTCACCTCGATTTGATTTTACTTCTGTTTGTGTTTTTTTTGATAAAATTATCTTCATCTATTACTCTTGTTTTCGTAATCTTTGGACTGCTGGTTTCATTTCTGTTTATTGTTTGATTTTTTGGCCCTTTTTTATTTGAATAGTTAGTTCATCAAATTGATTATGGGATCTGGTTTCGGAACTTTGTTATTATGCGATGTTCGATTTTGCGTTTTAGAGTTATGAAAAATTGTTTGATTTTTTTGATGTTTAATGGATGTGTTTGGATTTCATTTCGTTGCATGGAATTTGAATTAATGTGAATATATATTTTGGCACTTTTATTATATCTATTAAAGAGGGGTAAATTAGTGAGCTTTCTACATAGATAGGTCTTTGAATTATTGTTCTGGGAAATATAATTTTTAGTTGGTGTAATGTGGATGTTAACGATGGAGATTTGTGAATCCCATGTGGTTTTCATTTGCTCTGTATGAATGAAAATCTTTTGGTTGTACTTGTCTTTTTGTGTTCGTAGATGTTAATTTCAAGTATATTATGGTGATATAAACAATCAGTATTTTGTGCTATTTCTGCTGTGCTTGCACAATGTGGAATTAGTCATTAGTCTCTTACCTTTTTTCTATTGTGAAGTTAAATCCAATTGTTATTTTACTACATAAATTTTTCCAAAAAATGCTGTTGTGGACGTTGAAGGGGCTCTACTATCACAATGATTCTAAATAATTATTGTGGCTCATTTTAATCACATTGTGATATAGATAGCTTGCTTTGGGTTTGACAATTTTTGTTTTGTTGACATCAGTTGGCAAATAATTGAGTTTACTTTCACAATAGAAAAAAGATGTGTGGCTAATATGAATCAATTTAAAGATAAGTAGTTTAATTTTTTGATTGGCAAAAGTGAAGTGTTTAATTACTACATTTGCTACTGTACTTGTTTACTTGTGGAGATTATGTTTTTCTTGGAAAGTTGATAGGGTTTCTTATCTTACTTAAAGTTGGAGATAATGATGTATATATAGGTGGTTGTTGAGTGATAATTTTATTCAACTAATACGCCTACTATTTGAAATTTCCGAAGGATTGGAAATAGAATAAAAAAAACTAATGCTTTCTTTGCCCATCAGGAAGACACGTGGTATGGGAGCTGCTCGCAAGCTCAAGTCCCACCGCAGAAGGCAAAGATGGTCTGACAAGCAATACAAGAAGTCTCACCTTGGAAATGAATGGAAGAAGCCATTCGCTGGTTCATCCCATGCTAAGGGAATTGTCCTCGAGAAGATGTAAGGCCGTTACACTTTAGGATGACAGGTGTATATGTCATTAGTTTGTCATAAATTCTTGTACTTTTCTTTTGACCTTTTTCTCGTTTGCAGCGGTATTGAGGCAAAACAGCCAAACTCCGCTATTCGTAAGTGTGCTAGAGTTCAATTGATTAAGAACGGGAAGAAGATTGCAGCTTTCGTCCCCAATGATGGTTGTTTGAACTTCATTGAAGAGAATGTAAGCAATCACAGGAATGCCTTCGACTGTAAACTATAACTCAATGCTTCGTCTTCTGTTTTATAACAATTTTCCTGTTGATTAATGTAGGATGAAGTTTTGATTGCTGGATTTGGACGTAAGGGTCACGCCGTTGGAGATATTCCGGGAGTTCGTTTCAAGGTTGTGAAGGTGGCAGGTGTATCTTTACTTGCTTTGTTTAAGGAGAAGAAGGAAAAGCCAAGGTCTTAAACTTAAGGAATGTCTAGGACACATACTGCATAGCAGTATTGTGTTCCTGCAGTTTGAGAAATAGTGGTGGAACTGTGTTATCAAGCTGTTATTGTGGACTTTGTTTCGGTTTATTTCAACTACAATGTATTAGTGATTATGCAACATCAGTTTTGAAGCTACAAATTTACTTTTTTTTGTTGCCTAAATATTTTGTGCAATTTGTTTCCATATCTTGTTGATTGCTGAAGTCCATATCTTGTTGATTGCTGAAGTCAGTCTAGAACGTTATTAGTTCTTTAAATATCACAAGATTCATGAAAACAAAACTGCGCCTGAAATGTGAATCACTCCACAGAATGATTGCATCACTGGTCACTGCACTTTTAAAGGTGTGGAAAAAAAAGTTCCTTAACAATTTCTCTCTATACTTTTTCTTTCATCTATATCTATATTAGTTTTTTGTGTGAAGTTTTTTGACATAAAAAATTTATTCTATCATTGAGAAAATAAATTTTATGTAGAATTAGAAAAATAAAAAATAAAGTATATTAAAATGTAGTAAAATAATTGTTTAATTATAAAACATAAAATATTATGATCATCAGTAGATTTAAATATATTTTTAATATATGTTTATATTAAAAAGTCAGTTTAAAAATAAAAAAATTATTTGGATAAGGTATAAATTTTTATTTGTTTGGTTAACCGAGTTCTTCATGTTTATGTTGGCAGATTTTTATTTTTTTGATTAGTGTAAACATCGAATATGTTTTACAAATCATTGAAAGCTAATAGTCGACTGATTTGAATAATTGATTCTAAATAGGTTATTTGAAAAAACATATTTAAAATAAAAAACTAATTTATAGTAGCAAGTTGTTTTAATCAATAACACTTACATCAGATAATTTAACTACTCAATCATCAAATTTAGTTATGTAAAACCAAAAATTACTAGCTTCTATTCAGCTTATGTGTCCTATTTCCTTTTATGGTCAAGTCACCTTAATTGTCCAATTTTTGGTATGGGTTTTTGACTTTTATGCCCTAAATAGTTTTATCCTATTTTCAATTATACCCTCCATTACCCATACTAATTTTCCTCCCTTATATTAAAAACCCATAATACCACTCTCTTTCCTACCCTTAGAGTCCCACTTTTGACCCTCCTTAAAATCGTAAAAAGTCAAATGAAACTCTTAAGATGAATAGGAGGGAGTATTAAATACATTATTTTATCAAACACTTCCGTTTTTTTTTCTTTTTCTTTTTTTTAGTAGAAAAAAAGTAGTTCATCAAATTAGGTTAAAATCTCTAGATTAAACCATCCAATTTATTCTAGACTTTCCCGCCATAAAGTCTGTAAGAAAGAACTCGTTCTTTAGTAAGGAAAGAGACGCATGGAAGGTGCTGGTGGTAATGGAGGAAGCGGCATCATAGCCATGAAAGTGAACCAAAAACCTTCAAATTCTTCTGTTGAACCTTGTTGCGATATTGTACAAATTTGGCCTCTTTACTTCCCGCAAATTGAGCTGTCCTTCCAAGATTGGAGATACCTTCTCATTTCTAAATTTGCTTGCTTCTTCGCTACTCCTCGAGGCAAACTTATTGTTTCTCAGGTTTTCGTCTTCTATAATCAAATTATTGAATTGCTTTGTTTAATCAAGCTGTTGTGTTGTGTTTGCCCTAATTTGTACCTGCTTTATTTTTTCACTGAAGCAAGGATTAAAGGGTGCGTTGATTATTACTGGATTAATTGAGTACTTCAGAGTCTTATTGTCAAATCTTGTATTGATGATTGTCTTTTCATGAGCATTACCGAATCTTACTTATTGCTATAAAATGGTAGAGAGGAGAATGACAATTTCATTTTAGTTTCGCTAGGCTATTTAATTGACAAGGCTTATGATCAGGTTTGTTCTGCCGTACTTTTTCCTCAAAATCTGTTCTTGTTCATTATTGCAGGGGGGATGCGGTATTAGTCACAGCCTCATAGGGAGGGCAAGATTTTTTATATCCACCATATCCATACCAACCTAAATGTTTTATATCCACCACTTACCCACCATCCATCTTAGTTAAAATTATCATAACCGCACTTGCCCACCTTGGTATCAAACCCATCTCCCCACTGTGGCTAACCCACTTTATACCCGCCTCACATTCACACCATTTTTTGAGTTATATGTTGAAAGGAGAGGCTATAACCTCACTCAAGGATCAAAGTATGAAGTTTAAGTGGGTGTTTATGTTGTGTCAAAGTATAGAAAACAAATAAGCAAGTTGATGATGAATGACAGTAATAAAGTAAATACTCAAGACAAACATTTAAGGTGGTTCATCAATCAATGGGCTACATCCACCATCTAGCCTAGAATTATATGTGTTTAAAGGAGATAATCAAACTTGATAGGAATTACAAGTGGAGGATTAGTTTAAGAATAGAGAAGCTAATTAGGGAGAAACTAAGCAAGATAGAATAGCTCTATCTAATGAGACTATTGGGGCACAGAATAGCATAAATATAAGTGAGTATATATAGGGGAGTATAGGGCATAAGAGTAGTACATCAGTGGGCAGCAACTGAAGAAGCAAAACGAGGCAGAACAGCAAGGCTGCTGCCTACTCGTCCGAGTGAGTGCCATGCTTGTTTGAGCAGGTGCAGCTCAGCACCTTCTGTGTGCGTTTTGGCTTTCCACGCGTCCCCATGGTCCCCTACTTCATTAATCCTCCTTGTACTCTTGTCTATGCTTCGGAAATGAGGTGTGCTACAAACCTTAAACACTTGCATCCTAAGTCTCCACTATCATAGTACAATGTACTATGGTACTTCTTGATTCTCATTCAACCAATCACAAGAATGGTACTTTTTCCTCATCTTGTTTACACTAACAAGCTAGATTAATCATCTTAATCTTGTTTTGATTACTTGGTGAACAAAAGTCAACAATAATCCTAACATATGTGTTCCATACAAGTGTATTTCAAGTGTATTTGTCATTCAAGTGTATTTCATATATTGCAGCTAATATGTAAGAAACAATATAGTCGAGTGAGATCTTGTTTGAATCTTCTAATCACATACTTTCATAATATTAAATTTTAATATTTTTTAGTTATGCATAATTCAGTATGTAATTTGTCAAAATTGCGCATTAGATTGCGTATAAAAGTCAAACTCAAATATAACACATGTAACGGAACGAAGGAAGTATTTGAGGACTAGAACTTCATTAAGATGAGAACAGCTGAACACATTTTGTAAAATTAACTTTATAAGAAATTTATGATATTAACTAGCAAATGAGTTAATGTTTTGACTTGAAATCTCAAAGATCTATGATGTGCATTTGCAATGGATAGGTAAAACATGAAGATGGTACATTCTTTTTACCCCTTAACTTTCAAGAGTTGAGAAAGATTTGTGACGTTGATTGTTTCTATGTCAACCTGGAAGAATACCCAAAAGAAGCTCTTTTATGCATGGGTGCTGCCATCCATAAGGTATAATAAAGATCTCCAATCAGGCTACTATATTTGTTTCTCTTTTGATCGGTTTCTGATGTTTTCTACTGATGCAGGTTTCACCTTTCCAGGGAAAAGCAAGTTAGAATCTCATTTCGCTTTCGGTTAATTTCTGATGCTTTTCTATTGATGCAGGTTTCACCTTTACAGGGGAAAAGAAAGTTAGAATCTCATCTAAAATTAAATATCCGTCTCCATAACTACCCTGAATCGATGATTGCTTTGAAGAACTTAAAGGCAGCATATATTGGTAAAGCCCAAGTTATATTTGATATGATACTTAACTGAATCTTGAATCTCCCTGACATTGGCTGTCTAGTTCAAGAAGTAAATTAATTTGTTCAGTTTGGATTTGAAATGTAGACAGGTTGGTATCAGTGCGTGGTACTGTGGTTAAGGTCAGCACTGTTAGACCACTGGTGATGCAGATGACGTTTAAATGTATTCAGTGTGGAGCAGACATCATACGTTTCTTTCCTGATGGGAAATTCTCTCCCCCAGCAACTTGTATAATGCGATGCTGCAAAGGCAAAACTTTTGCACCGATTAGGTCTTCTGCTCAGTCTGTTGATTTTCAGAAAATAAAGTAAGCCTTGTCCTATTTTAGATCAATATTTGTCTGTATCGATTGCATATTTCCTTTACTTGCAACCCACAAAGAAGAGTATTGTAAAAGAAGAGGGATTCACAGTTTGAACTTTTTAGATGATTCTTCCCTTCTAAATTTGATTATTCACATGATCCATTTACAGAGTTTGACTTTAGTCTGAAGTCTGAACTCTGCAGTGATTGAATCATTTGTCATGTCTTTCTTAAAGCATAGAATACATGTGAAATTATAGAAAGAAAGTAAATATTTTCTAGATAGCACTGTTTCTGGACACTGTATTATGAAAAATTTGGCATCCACATCAGAACAGAGGGAGTCTATTGTTTTCCTACACAGCAGGAAGGGTTGTAATTTAAAATATTTTTTTCTAGGTTGCAGGAGCTTCTGAAACCTGAACATCATGAAGAAGGCCGTGTTCCTCGGACTGTTGAATGTGAGCTTTCTGAAGATCTTGTTGATGCTTGTATCCCTGGTGATGTGGTGACAGTAACTGGGATTATAAGGCAAATTAACAATTACATGGACCTTGGTGGAGGTATAGCTCAAATTTCGCTAGCAACTAAGAGCAAGAAAATTAAAACATTTGGGTGTGTGCACACCTTAATGGCCGTCCTTGTTATTTTTTGTATTAATTATGTGTGTGTCTGCATAAACTACATTCCAGTAACTTGTTTTCTCGAATGCTCTGATTTTCGGCTCCAAGCTATAGTATAATCTGGCTCAAATGCAAACAATACAAATATTATTATTCTTAATACCCTGTAACAGAGACTAAAATCTGATTACGGGGATATTTTAATCTTCTCAATTTCCATTATAGCGTGGGCAATAAGTCAAATTAGATTGGGTTCCTATTTAGCTATTGTACATTTTAACGTGCATGTGCAATGGTATTTTGTAGTTAAGGGCCAGTTGGAAACAATTTTGTTATTCTAAGGTAAGGTTTATGCCTAGGTGAGTCGCTAGGCATTGGAGTAATGACATGCTGTATATTTCTAGTAAAAAATTAGTTCTGTTCAAGGACCTTGCCTATTAAATACTTAATTTGATTATTAAGCTCTTTCAGTTTAAAATATTTCAGGTAAATCTAAAAGCAAGTATCAAGGTCTATACTATTTGTATCTGGAAGCAGTCTCTGTGACAAATGCCAAATCACAGTCCATGCCAGCAGACTCTGAGCATTCTATTGCTGATTCTAGAGGAACTGAAATTTCTGACTTGTTTTCATTTTCTCCGAGAGATTTGGAATTCATTGTGAAGTTCAGCGAGGAACATGGTTCAGATGTCTTTCGCCAAATAGTTCAGTCTATTTGTCCATCTATATATGGTCATGAACTTGTAAAGGGTAAGATTCTAATCCTGTTTTTTTATGTTGTAGAGTTACAATGCAGGTCTTCATATTTCCTCTGAAGTCAATACTGGTTCTTTGTAGAGATAAATACACAAGTAGTTACTAATCAATGCATATTCATATCACAACTACCTTTTTTTCTTATCATTTTTAATGACTAGTATTTAATCTTGTACCATGCATGCATTTATTTAGATGTTAATAAAATAATGGTAACCATGAGTATATAATATGATTATAATCTAAAACAATTGATACTATGATGAATCAGTTTCAACCAACCAAAAAAGTATTAATCTTGTGTGAATGACATTATGATCATCTTGAGCATTTTTGATACTGATTTCACTGGTATAAACATCATTCATGTTCAATTATATAACAATTAAATGTGCTTGGTGATTGATGTAGTGTAATCATGTTAAGCGCGGTGATTAAAGTAGTGTAAATTTGTATTAATTGTATTGGCTTATTGGTCTATCACTAGTCAATATCAAATATAGATCTTGTATAGGCCACTACATTCTCTTATTGGCTGGTACATAGTAGTCTTTTAAGACTTGGAATTTATCTATTGTGTTGTGCCATCATCCACTGCAAAGTTATTGGCAGCCATTGAAAGTCAGGCTAGTCCCATATACAGGATTTACGTCAGATTTCGATTGTTCAATTTTTTTCTTTTGTATTTGATTTGGGGGTAAACCAAAGAATCTGTACAAGCGAGGGGGAGAGGGAGTGAGGGACTTAATTCTTTTTGGTGGTGAGGATTGAACCCTGTCAAGAGTGAAAGGGAAAACTCTCGACCAATAGGCTAAACCCAGGATTCTCAATTATTCTGCAACTTTGAAATTACAATATTTTTTCTATGTCTGTACAGCGGGAATAACTTTGGCGCTGTTTGGTGGGGTGCGTAAGCATTCCATGGATCAGAACAAGGTACCTGTCAGAGGGGACATTCATGTAATTATAGTTGGTATGCATCGTTTCTTATCTCAGCTTTCTTCAATTCTTCTAAATCTTCAGAGTATGCAGGGTGTAATGACCTTCCTATATGCTTAGGTGATCCTGGACTGGGAAAGAGTCAATTACTTCAAGCTGCAGCTGCTGTTTCTCCACGTGGGATTTATGTATGTGGAAATGCTACGACTAATGCTGGCCTGACTGTAGCTGTTGTGAAGGACCGCATGACGAGTGACTATGCTTTTGAGGCTGGTATTAGTTCTTACTTTTGCATTTTTCTTATTAGTGTATGTATCTTGGTGCCAATATCTGAACTAAAGCTTGCATAGAGAAAGAACTACTTTTCCACTAATTATTGATCAGGTGGAATTTTTATCGATTTCATCTCTGGGCTTTATCATTGTTTGACTGGTTTTTGCAAAAAATATTTGCCATTTAGTCTTTTAACTATTTGTGAATCAGGATCTGAATTGTGAATTTGTAATTCTTCATATTGCATGCTAGTATGCGAACATTGACTCCTTAAAGAATCTTCCATAGAGCTTCCAAGATCACAGATCTTGAAGTATGAAGCTGATGGATATATTCTTTGCATCATTGGCTCTCCCCCTTTTGGTGTTATGTGACTTGTGTTGAAAACTGGAAATCTTTGCTTTGGGTAAGTTGTTTTATTTCAGTCTGTAATTAGGTTATGTTGACTAAGTCTTTACTCTTTAGTAAGTTATGGTTTGGAGCCTTGGAGGTACAGGTACGTGAAAGTTTAACTTGTATCTTATTGGAGTATCCCAATAGATTCCTCATGATCCTTTTTGTATTTTCTTGTTGGAGTGAACAAATGTTAACAAACTCCTGTTTTTCTTACTAACTGTTACAAGTCAACATTTTTGTATTGCACAAGTCAATATGAAATTAGATTATTTGGTTTTGTCTTTGTGATGAAAGTTTGAAAAAGCCTTAGTAGTCATTGTCATATGTATCTTACGTAATACCTATGATAAACATATTTGAAAGGAAATAATTCAACCTTTCACTCATCTGCTGTGAATAATCTCACCTTTTGATTATTTTTTAATAATTCAACCTTTGCCTTTAGTTTTTGCTATCAACACACCCTTTTTATTTTATAATAATCCAACCTTTGCCCTTAGTTTGCTATCGACATACCCTATTAGTATGCTGACAGCAAACTAAAGAGAAAGGATGGATTATTAAAAAGTAATCTAAAGTTGAGATTATTCACAGCGGATGGTTGAAAGGTAAGATTATTAATTTCAATTTTTCCTATTTAAAATTAGTACTCAAGTTTCAAATAGAACTAATGTAATACCTTTCTAAATCAACCCTTGAGATTTTTTTTGAGATTTAGGCTACAACTCATAGATTATTTAAACTTATTAGTTTACAATCATATTGAATCTCGTTTGAACTTCTCCAAACATGTTAGTGTAATAGACCGTCGGAGGTTATCCCATGAATGGTAGATCAATGACCGCTGTTATACTAATTTAGATAGTATAACACCAAGAAACGCAAGGATATAAAAGAGCACATAAGAGAAATGTAAAAGAGATTGAATGATTATAATTCAAGAATTACAATGTCGTTTAATAAAGGTTTTCAAATTTATTGAACTTGTATGACAACCACATCATCCCTGTTACTGCATCACCGTGTTCGTTACCGCAACCATGACCAAAACCGCCTTTTTGCACTATGATAGAAACATTGGAGAGGCTTGTAATCTCCTAGAAATGAGCAAGAATTCACGAAAGTGTTTAGAATATATGTATATTTTTTTTTCTGATCCATCTCTACTCTTCCCTTTCCTTAACGTTGATGTAATTGGTGACTTGAGTGCACCAAATAAATTCTATGCATTAGTGTGAGCATAGAGATGGAATCCCATAGGTGGATGAATGTGTGTTAAGTGTGTGCATTAAGTATGCACATTATGAGGGAAGTTTATGACGGTGTTTAAATGCTTGAATTAATTCTTGAAGTTATGGAGGAATTAAGGTGTGACTTAAACACAAGAATTATGGAGCATGATGAATGATACTAAGGAGGTAATTGCAAGAGTCATAGATTCCTTGAACGAGGCATCCAAGCATGGCCCTTGCCTTGAACGAGCATCAAAACAGTATCAAAACAGAATGTCGGGAAAAGAATTGCTCGAACGAGCAGTTAGCACGCTGCAGATCAGAAGGTTGTATCATTGGCTGCTCGAACGAGCAGTTTGCTTAGATCAGTGATTTGGATTCATTTTTGGACTTTCAAATTCAGTAGCTGTTCAATTGTGCATTAAACCTTGGTTTTAATTGTATCTTACTCATTAATGTATTCACCCCTATAAATAGGGAGCTCATATGTCATTGTAAATCATCCACAAAATACCCTAAACCTAAACACGTAGCATATATCTCTTCTCTATTTTAATTCTCCGATTTGAGAGTTCTTTGAACTTCTTTGTGATAATATAATTGAGATACTATGCACCTCCGAGGAAGTAGCCAAAATTGGGTGAACCTCGTAAATCATTGTGTCATTTTTATTGCATTGTTATTTCTTATAAACATTGTTTTCATTGAAAGTGTAATTTGTTCATCAGAAGACTTTATACCCTAGATCTTGGTGATATTGAAGTTTGAAATACGTTGTTTAAACTCTAATATAGTATCGTTTTCACTTAATTATACTAATTTTGCTAACTAACTAATTCATACTAAAATACCCATAATACCCTCATATCCTTTACATGACAGTTAGCCCTGAAATGTATGAAATGTGTGAGAGGGATCCTTATTGACCTTTATCTAAAATGGCCCATACTTGAATTTACCTTTCTTAAAATAAGCCACATAAAACCAGGCTCTGGTTGTGCAATCCCAAGTATCTAGTCTGCCTTGCTGCTAAACAACCCATTTTAATGGTAGGAACTCAGAAGCTCTCTAAAGATTGACATACCCTAGCAAAACATCATTGAAAATGTTTATTTTTTAATTTGGAAGTTATCTTTTTGCGAAAAATAGTGCAATATATAATGGAAAGTAAACCATTTCAAGAACCATTTAGAGTTGGGGTTGGAGCTGTAAAGAAGAGGACTTGGTGGGGGTGTGAACTGTGAAGTGAAGGGTAGGTGCTGAGACATGATGTACCACCTTTGTATTTGCACTTTGTGAAGAGTTTCACCACTAGCACCATACTAGGCTTTCTAATATGAATGTTAAAAGACCAACATATTTCTGTGTGGGATAAGTCCTTAGTGGAGATGATATGTAATCAAGGCCTTGTATGCCCACTTGTAACATATCGTTCTTAATGTTGCATATTCTACTCACTTATATCGCTTCACACCTCCGTACATTGGTGTCTTTTTTTTAATATTGCCGCCACCTAATACTCAATTTTATATTACCTGATTTGGAGCAATCCTCCTTTAGATCACTATGTTGATAATCTACTTCCCTACTACTGCAACAGTTTTGATATAACATCTTCATATTTGGCACTGTAAATATACCACGAGTTGAGATCAAGAATGATTTTATTTTTCAAAATATTGATACTATTTCAACAATTGCACCTTCTTTTCAAGGGAGTGTATGTGCTAAGAACTTCACAAGTAAGCGTGCTTGGTTTGTGGTAGTCTTAGGATGAATGACCTCCAATGAAGTTTCTAGGGTGCATGAGTGAGGACAACGTGCGCCAGAAAAGGCTTGTACTGGCTTGTGGGGCCAAGTCTACAACCTCCCATGGATAGTCATCGCCCGGTGGGTTCAGGGTGTTACAAGTCTCACAACCACAATTAAATTTATTACTTGATGTTGATAATTTGATTAACTAAACTTATCATCAAAGTTGTTAGAAAATAAGAAAACAAATATATGCACATGACTCTCCTTCTAGAGGATAGATGGCCAAAAAGCCACCAAATAAATTATTGTTTTTGAGCTCTTGGGGACTTATTCTTCTTGCAAACGCCAATCATGTGCTTTTGTTAACGTCATAGAACTTTTAAATAATTACAAGTTCACCAATGATCTCACCTGATGCATTTGAATGGTTATATCTCAAATGATCACCATACTATTAGCACATGAAAATTATTATCATTCTTTGATTAGGAAAAAAAATGCAAGTGTTGCACCACAGTTTTGAAGACAGGATGAGTAAATCATTACCAATATCTTACTGATTATTGCTAATAGTGTCGTTTGTGTTGTGCTTTTTGAAGTATGCGTTTACTAGAAGTGATAGTATTCCCTGTAGGTGCTGTTGTCCTAGCAGACCGTGGTCTGTGTTGCATTGATGAATTTGACAAAATGTCTGCAGAACATCAGGTTTTCCAAAGATTTACTTGTGTGTATTATTTATTGAAACAAATTAAATCGTTTGTATCTGACTGTTCCATGTCTCTGTGCTAGGCTCTATTAGAAGCAATGGAGCAACAGTGTGTCTCTGTTGCAAAGGCAGGACTTGTGGCGAGTTTATCAGCGCGTACCTCTATCTTAGCTGCAGCGAACCCTGTTGGTGGCCATTACAAGTACATCTTCCATTTTGTTTGTTTTGTATTTTCAACTATGGTGCATATTTGTTATCTTATTGAGTCATTAGCTTTTTTTAGAGTAATTTAGATTCTTTGAAGTTGATGGTCATGCCTTTTCAGTATATGATAGGAAAGCAAACTATTATCCGGAATTGTGGTAAAAAAGAGTTTGCGTACATCTGAACACTGATAACCAATATGCAAAGCAAAGAATTATAAGTATATCAGAGAAGCTAGATCGCTATCTACCATTTAAGTAGAAATGCTTTAAGCTTCAAGCTTTATAGTTGATGAAGATGGGTTGAGTCTTGAAGCTTTAATCGATGAAAACTATATATCTTGAGTGATCAAAAGAAGATTAAGTGATTCAAAAAAGAAAGATTAAGATGGCGTGGTTGAAAAGGAGAAAAAAGAGGAAGATGAATTGAGATGTTAGATGGGTTGGAGCTTCTGGTCTACAAATTGAAAAGAGGAAGTATGACATTGATGGGGTTTTCAAAAGAAAGAGAACTTGAAAAATTAATGAAACGGTAAGTCGATGAAATTTTCAACATTTATGTCATGCGCTGTGAGAAAACTTTAGTGCTACCATGAGAGTTTTGCATATTTGGCTACCACTTATATAAAAACTTGAGGGCTACCAAACAAAAAAGCCATAATTTTGATCCCCATCATTGTTCAATAGAGAAAATCGAAGGTAAATTAAGCATTATATTGATCTTTTGTACAACACCTTATGATATGGATCGACAAATAGTATCTACTCCCTACCATAGTACCATATTGTCTCTAACAAAGCTCCCTTCTAGATTCGGGTTGAGAGGAAAGGGTTTAGATGGATGCTGCATTTTCTCAGTGTTATCCCTGCAACCGGTAAGAGGTTGATTTTGTCAAGGTCTTGATCATAAAGATGTACTCTCTATGTCCTTTGAGATTGCTCCTCGGGGGGATGGCACAAGGATCATGAAAATTTAGTGGATGGGTATAGGTGGGACCATGTCTTTTAGTGGGAAAATAATAAGTTTTGATGTACGATAGAGAAATTAATTGTATGTTTTAGTGGGGTATAGGTGGGGTCATATCTAAAAATAGTAATGGGGCAAATTCAGTGGAATGCACTAAATTAATAGGTGAAGCACAATGTCAAAGGGACAAACGAAGTAATCTTAGTGCAATATTGCTTTCATGTCTAATTAGACAGCCCAGCAGTATTGGGAAATGCATTCTTGGATCTTGACGTACTTGTTACCCACTATCTTCTTTAGCCTCATTTTCCATATTTTTCTCCTTTTAATAATTCTTTTTCACTCATTACTTTACATAATCCTCTTCCCGCATGCAAAAAGCAAAATCTTTCTACCTAAACTCTAAAACTGGCAAAAAAGGAAGTAGGGAGTAAACTGAATGTAATTTATCCCTTGTATTCAATTTTTTTTTTTTTGATTGAACCGTTGTATTCATTTTTGCAAATCTCTTTTTCCCATTAGGCTACCAGTTATCTACACAAAGAAAAGTAATTTGGATCTTTTGTTAATTATGAAACAAAATGGAATCTGCGCTTGTTATTCCAACCAGATGTTGATTTCCAACATTTCTAATGTTTGTTTGATTAACATGTCAGAACTGTGATTTTGCAGTCGCGCTAAAACGGTGAACGAAAACTTAAAGATGAGTTCTGCTCTACTTTCACGATTTGATTTGGTTTTCATATTGCTGGATAGACCTGATGAACATATGGATAAACGGCTATCTGAGCACATTATGGCTGTAAGTATTTACATATGTGCTGTTGTTTTTACTTCTGTGATAATTGTGCTATATTCATTAGATCACTGGTATCTGTATACTGCCTGATGTACAAGGTATTTGTGGGCCTGTGGCCCATCACAGCTTTCTCAATTCTTTTTTAAAGTGGTCCTTTTCATGGAGATGAGTACAGTGGAAAGGAGCAGCACTTGCTATTTTAACTAGTTAGCCATTCGTTAACTTGAGGCATACTATGCTCTTCTAATTAAAATATTACAACCTTTTAAATTTCATCATGATAGTCTAGGGGACTCGTAAGGATAGTGGATTAACAAAAATCTTGTGTCCATCATGAAAATGCCAATAACCCCAAAGTATATTCAGGTCCACCTCACTAACTATTAGAAGTTCTAGACATTTGGAAGAAATGGTAAGCACCAAATAAAATTCAGATTTTACAAATATGAAACAACCTATTACAATGACTAGAAATATAAAAAAAGCTTAAGAAATTACAACCTACACTTAACTTTATGATACCAACACAATACCATGGATCATTTAGACATTAATGTCTTCGGAAACTTGATACCAAACCGAGGCACATCTAGATGTTTTCCGTGTAACATTATTTCGCCCACAACGGTGCTTGGGTTGAACTATGATAATATGCTATTGAGATACAATGGTTTGCACTACGATATATGCACTATATAAAATAGCAATGTGATGATCATGGGTTCGTGCTGGTGGCAGAGATGTAATAGGGGCGAAAATGTCAGCATACCAGCGTTGGGTCAGTTGTAAGAATTTGGGCATTAGAGGCTGATTCTTATTTTTCCGCAGTCCATTGCACTCAACCCATATTTCCCCTCCTTCCTTCACTGTTTTCAACTCAGCCTTCAAAGAAATTAAAGAGTTTTGTAGCCTTGGCTCCCCTTAAAGAATTGCCACTTTACTCTCCCAATCAAACTTCATAGTTTGGGTCCTCCAGTTAATCACGACAGGGCCTACTTTTTTAACCAGCTGCTGGGAGCAACTTGTTCAAAATCAGCATATTCATAACAATAACTTGTTTCAACCAGCTAATTTGCCAAACACTAGAATTAAATAGTTTGACCATCCAACCCTCTATCTATGCCAAAATAAGCTAAAGTTGTCCAATAAACTATTTTACCAACCCCCAGAATCTTATTTTTGAAGTGGTTACTGGTGAAAGGATTATTCCGGCACAATTGGTTACTTGGTTATCTTATCATGTATAAAGCTTTCTTTCTACAAGAATCTGATAGAACTATTGGCTCTTGCAGCTTCATTCTAGTTATGGAGATAATTCCTCCACTGTAAAGAGAGTTTGCCAAGGTGGTTCACACATTATTAGTTGATAATTAAACTATCTCGATGCAAATTACGTTACTAATATTTGTTACTCTACTGCAGTATCAGAGAGTATTCAAGGGACAGATGTTAGTACAACCAGTAAATCCTTGATTTCCAGGTTGAGACTAGATCCTGGAAAAGATTGTGATTTTGTCCCACTACCTGCTCCACTTCTCCGGAAATATATTGCATATGCAAAGGCTTTTGTCTTTCCAAAGTGAGCCAATTGGCCCTACTAGTGTATCTCTATCCCAGGAGTTATGTTCATCTAACTTTGTTTGCTTTTGACATTTTTCGGTCAGGATGTCTCGGTCAGCAGTAGAGATCCTGCAGAACTTCTACTTATGGTTAAGAGATCGTAACACTTCTGCTGATGGTACTCCAATAACTGCAAGGCAGCTCGAAAGTCTAGTAAGGCTGGCAGAGGCTCGTGCTAGGGTAGACTTGAGGGATGAAATCTCCGAGCAGGATGCTTTGGTAAGTTAAAACAAGGAATTAATTAGTAGGTGGCTTTTTATTGTAAAATTTGTTCAACAAGGCTTTTTTCTGTTGGCTTGTCTAGAAAAGCCACGGAGATAGATTGGCCTACATGTGAAGATAATTTGGTGACTGGTTGGTTATTGGAAGTAAGACCATTTCAAAAGTTCACAGGTTGATTTTGAAAATTTGGAATTCGAGGAATTTTCTTGTGTCTTTGTGATCTTGTCACGTGTGTGCTGATTGAAAATTTGATCAAACCTTTCCATTCATGCATGGAATCAAAATGGGTTTGTTTTGTTATGTAGCAGATTTTATTTTGTTATCATACAATCTGTACGATTAAGTTCACACAAATCACAATGACATCCGTTATAAGCTGATATTCTAACATATTAGCCTTAAAACTGTATTAGGTTCTAATAGATTTACTATAAGTTTTATCCTAAAAGTTTTTCTAAAAACTTGATTATAATCATGATATGAATTTTTTAACTTTGTTCAATTCACGTAGCCATCCTGTGATGTTTGCAATGCATGTATTTACCATCAAGATGCTGCTTTCACAACAGCTACCATAATCTTAATAGGGCATTCTATAATGAAGCGTATTATATGCTTTGAACTTGTTGCAGATAACCAAGTCTCACTGAAGCAGTGCATTTTCTTTTTTGAGCCATGGCCTTTGTTTTTCTAAAATTTCTCCTTGAGTTGAAGTCTTTCAATTATATTTAACTCGTCAGGACAGTCAAATTCCTCAATTCAAGATTGTACAAGCACAGGATGAATCTTCTGACTTCTGCATTGTATATTATGAACAGATTGTATATTTTGAAATTTTATTGTTTTATTCCCTTGCACATTAAATAACTATCTTTCTTTTCCCAAAATTCATTAGTGCTACTTGAAAAGAAAGATGCTCAGCATTCTTTTTTGATTGACCGATTGCAGGATGTAGTTGAAATTATGAAAGAATCCTTGTATGATAAGTATGTTGATGAGAATGGGGTTCTAGATTTTGCGCGCAGTGGGGGCATGAGTCAACAAAAAGAAGCAAAGCGATTCTTAAGTGCTCTTAATAAGCGATCAGAGTTGGACCAGAAAGATTGCTTTACAATATCTGTATGTTTATTTATCTTTCTTCATAGTCTTGGTGGAGAATTGTCCTGTATTTGGTTGTATCACTGACCTGCAAATTTTGGATTTCAGGAAATATATGGTTTGGCAGATAGGATTGGTCTCAGAGTTCCAGATATTGATGTATTTATTGAAAACTTGAATAGTGTTGGTTTTCTAATCAAAAAGGGACCAAGGACATATCAGGTATACTCGCCTAACTTCTTTGCTCAACTATGTGCTATTACGTGACATGATTGGATGAACAGCTGCTAAATGAGGGGACTGATTGGCTATGCGATTCTCATGAAATCGACTCTTATGTTTCTTAATTCTTCCTTTCCCAATATCTTCATTGCTATTTATTAACCACTAATTTCCTACATTTGGATGCTAGACTGCTAGTAAATTTTATGCATTGTTTGTTACTACCGTATCATGGAGACTAATCTTGCATGTTGCCAACATTGTGATCTTGCTGTTTGAGGCGGTCTTTGATCTTCTACTCTCACGAAGTCATGATTTTGGTTTTCGGGTTTATGCTTGCGATAGATGACAACACTATGGTTGAAACTTAAAGTTCTCTCATGCTTGATATGGTGTTAAGATACTGTCTTATAAATTTCCCTTGTTACATAGGTGCCATCATCATCATACACAAGGACCCAGGCATCAAGGTCAAGGGTCTAAATAGACAAGAGCAGGAGGATCTTTTGCTAGTTTTGAAGATAGGAGTAACATTTTGACCAAGCCAAATTAGTATCACATCAGAAAAAAGTGAGGCATTATAGGGGGCACAATTCAATCAAATGTATATATTATTGTAGTCGTACAAAAGATACAAATCCATTGTATAAAATTACAAGTGCTTCTGTTTTAGTTATCCAAGTTTTCACGTACTGTACAAATGAAACAACGAAAATCTAGTACTACAGAACTACAGAAGTATTAGTTGATGAAAGCTCTAGTTCTAAACTCTGATACAGCTTTTGTATAATGACCTCGTAAGCTGTATTAGGCATTGCCATCTCGGCAGCTCCTTTATCATCGGTTCAGATAGAATCCGATTCATAGTCCTGTTGTTCACCAGGGGGATTAAGACTCCATTCAGTAGCATAATACTCATTTGGTAATCCTAACCAAAACTTGAATGCTTCTGCAGCTCTTTTCCGTTCTCTCCTTCTATCTTGCCTGGCTTTCGAGGCATGCTTACTCGTAAACATCCTAGAGTGCATCTCTACGTAAATCCTTGTGAATTTGGTTTTATTTGGAGATATTCCGTTCTCTTCCATGCAAGCAACGATCTCCAAAGCTTTCCTGAAGAAAGCGGCTCTTACGCAAATGTCCGCCAAAGTATCTAGTAACCCTTCATCGGGTTTTATGGGTGGCGGTAATGACGAGTTGTTTGCGTCTTCCTCTCCCCTAGGAGCACATCTCTCTTTCACTTCATTCCAAAGTATTAAAGCTTCACCAGGCTTTCTAGCTAATGCAATTCCATTTGCAAGGCTACCATAAGTGGCCACATCAGGATGAAAACCATGCTCCCTCATCCTTTCAACTACAGTTTTGGCTTCCTCAATCAAACCCATCTTACAATATCCTTCAACCAACATGTTCCAAGCCACTTGATCAACTCTAACCCGAGGATCCTTCAACATTTCCTCGAAAACCTGACTAGTTAGTTTCGGTTGTCCAGATAAGGCAAAAGCCTTCATCAAAGTGGTGTAACTAATCTTTGTCGGAGCTATTCCTCGAGCCCTCATCTCATTGAAGTATGCAAGAGCTGCTGCGCTATCATCCACCAATATGCACCCATCAATCATTGTATTGTATGAAACCACATCAGGAGATATCCCAATAACATCAGTCATCTCCCTAATCAATTCCTTTGCTTTATCAACCTGCAGCTGCTGACAATAACCCTTGAGCAGAATATTGTAGGTAAACAGATTGGCAGGCACGCCGACCCTTATCATCTCAGCCAAGACTTGCTTAGCCTTGTCCATTGAGCCAGCTTTAACAAGAGCAGATATCACTGTTGTATATGAAACATGGTCAGGATGACTAGCACTATCCTCCTGGCGCCTCATAGCCTCCAGCATTCGAACTGTGTCGGCAACTCGCCCTGCCTTCATATACCCCTTCATCAAGGTTGTGTACATCCTTGAATCTGGTGAATATACTCTTGGCAGTAACAAAGGTTCTAAATCATCAATGATCGCGCTAGGAATCAACTTCTCTAAATATTCATTTTCCCAGCCATTCGTCACCCTATCTTCCTCATCAACATCAACAGAATTCGCCTTTCTTAGAATCCTGCATAAATCTTTCCTCCCCTCACGCAGCGCCTGAACCAACTGCTCAGCAGTCCTTAAATCACCAAAACCTACATAAGCTGCAACGAGTGAATGCAAAGTGGTAATACAAGGTTCAACCTTTTTACTTAACATCAATTCCAATACACAAACAAGCAAATCCTTCCTATCCACTCTTGCACACAACTTAATAATCACATTATAAGTCAAAGCATCAGGAACAACATTCCATCCAGGCATTTCATCGAACACCTCGCAGAAGTTTTTCAAATCCCCAAGATTAGCACAAGCATTAAGCACAGCATTAAAGGCTGCAGTATCAGGACAAGATTGGGCCACGAGGGTCCGATCCTCAACCCGACGAACCCGCTTAATAACTGACTGGAAAAGCCGAATTGCATCAGTTGGGCCATTATCAGGCAAACCCGAAAGCCTGCTCACAACGGCACTCCAAGCCTTAACATGGGGAAGGTAATTGGACTTAAGCATGGACTTAATAATGGAAATGGCGTAGAGGGTATGTCCACATTTAACAGCTGAGACAGCAAGCAATCCCAATGAGTTCGAATCAAGTAGGTGAAGCTGGCGTTCATTGCGAAGACGGGTAACAATCGATTGAGCCCGAGAGAGCGATTCACGGGTATTTAAGTAGGAAAGTTGAGAAACTAAACGACTAAGGCAAGAAGAGTTTGGAAGATGAGGTAATTGAGAGTAATAAAGCCAAGCTTCATCAGTTTTTCTATGGCGGAGCAGAGATAGAAGAGTTTGGTCTTGTGATTGGTGGGTTGTTTGTAAAGAATGAATTGGGGTAGAGGATGTTGCAGTTGTTCGAAATGGGTTGGTGAATTTGAAGGTGGTAGTTTTAATGGCGGAGATTGCAATGGAGGAAAGTGGGAAAATTGTGGGGAGAGAGAAAGGAATGGAGGTTAATGGGAATGGTGAGGAGGTTGAAGAAGAGGATGAAGGCGAGAAATTAGGGTTCATGATTGGCCCATTTGGGGAAAAATAGGGAGTAGAAAGGAGAGCAATTGATTCAACTTTGTGAGGGAAGAAGAGTTTTGGGAGTGATGGAGTTTTGAAATTTTTGGTGGATGGGAAATATGTTACGTTGAGGATAGTGTCTTCTCTCGTTCTTGTTCTGTTGTTCAACATTCTACGGGCCATAGGTCATGGGTTATGGGTCTTATGGATCAGGGTCTGGGTGTGGATCTGAATCTAAGTCATGAATGTTTCATAAATTATTGTATGAGATGATTTAGTTATATGGGCTAAATAGTCAATTAAAACACAAATTTAGAAGAAAATCAGAATATAAACTCTTATTTTGATATTGTATAGATGCTTTCATTTACAAATTCTTTTCCTCGCTATAAAAGTTACATGGAGCTTTTAACCTTTAAATTAAGTTTAATCAATTATCACCGTTTGTCATGAGAAAACATGAGTATGGTCGTAATCTTGCTGGTTGGCTCTTGTCAAGCAAAAGTCAGGCCTATGGCACAACATGTTTGTGGGCCAACGTGCTATGCCTGGTCGTGCCACGGATTGATTTACTATTTTTCTTTTTTTCTTTTATATAATTTTGTTCTATCTATTTGGAGAAAAACATGCTATAGCCTCATGCCAAGCGAGCATTTTCTAAAAAGTCTTTCATGCGACACTCACAATGCATTAAAATTCAAGCCTCATGTTGGGCTAGGCCAAGGCGTCGGTCGAATCGTCCTGCTCTCTTTTTTTTTTTTTTTTTTTTTTGTGAGGTATAATACCTTGAGTTAAGATCATGAAATTAAGAATGAAGCTTGAAAAGAATTTATAATTTTATTACCCATATAATCAGGTACATTTTTTTAAGAAAATCTATTTCAGTATTTATAACACTCAAAGTCATTCAAGGGTTTAGTTAAATGTGCTTACAAGATCCAATATAATAGTCCATATCAATATAACTATGATTACCAGAATACCAGGTAAACCATTGTGCTCTTTCTTCTACAGAGCAGATTATCAAGCCGAAGTCGAAGCAGAAGGCAACGATAGAATTTACCAGATATTCTCGGTTTCAAAAGCCAAGATCTACCCATACTCACAAGGGAACAACTGTAGCTAACTTTATAGATAAATCGTCAAACCGAAACATAAACATATACATATCCAAAAACCAATATTCACCATTAAAATCAGCATCAGTTCACAGCTTACCGAAAAAGGACATAAAACGAGACCCCTAAATGATTCAATTCCTACTTGTACGACTCCTAAAACTGCCTAAATATATACTTCAGTATCAGCTATATAAAAAGTCTAGTTTAGTATGCAGTGAAGGTAATTTCTATCGGTGTCATCGTGAGCATCAATCAGCTACTCTTTCATCCAACACGTCCTCCTACAATCTTTATTATGTACGGCGCAGCCCAGCCTGTAACCTAACCTACTAATTACAAACTTACCGCCATGTTTAGACTACGACAAATGGAAGGACTCTTGCCCCTCTATTATGGCATATAAGAGCTTCTCTTTCAGTATCTCCTGCAGAAAAGTTTCAGCGTGTGACCAATCGACAATGGAGTAAAAAACACGAGTGATAAAGATAAAGTATGATTAGGGTCTCGGCAGGGATAAAGATAAAGATAAACTAATATTGTAGATAAACAATTTATGGTCATGACATATCACCTTGGAAGAATAGGGAGGTAACTTCAGATAATTAGCACAAGTCATGACGCTCGGCAAATCTGTGTCAGGGCAGTTATTCGAGTGCTGCATAAGCGATAAACACGTTAGAGAAGAGGCAATATTTTATAGAAGTTGTTACCGAGACTTAACCCAGTTTCGGATTTTAATTCTGAAAAATAACATAAAAATCATAAAATGACAATCAAGGAGGAAAGTATATTGGTCTCGAGTCTCGACATCTAGAAAGTCACCAGGCTAAGTACATTGTCCTAAGCTACCATTATTAAGTATTTGATATATATTTACTAATTAAACATTGTAGTACTTGAGCCATTTCACCGTCTATCGTTCCATTTATAGAGGTATCATGGGAATACAAGCAAATCTATCATTAATTCAGAATATATGAGACTGTTATAACAAGGTTATAATAAGTTGAGCAATAAGACCTTGAGCACGATTGTTAACTTAGGATTAAGGGCAGCCAAACCGCCAGAAGGAAGACGAGGTGCACCAGTCACGAACTGAAGAAAAGCACGCCTTTGTTCATAGGAGAACTCATTAATGACCTCCAAAAACTAAGATCCAGAAAATAGAGGTTAGTTTAATGTATGAGTAAAGAAGTGCACATTAATCTCGAGTACGTAGTTCGATAAGCTTGAAAGCGAGGGGGTACATTGATGATTGGAGGACTTGTAGCAGTATATCCGTGATCATATTTGACGTGATTAAGTAGGTCGCCGGACTGTTAACAACAAAAAAATCATTAGTAACTAGCAATATTATAATATAGTTTACATGAAAAAATTGACAACTAATCACTGCACATACAAACGAGAAATCACGTTCTCCACAAAGCAATAGCTCAAGCTCTTCCTCAGTGAAAAGTTGAAGATGTTTATCCAGGATTACCTGAAAAGTTCATATCAATAGACAATAGAGAGAAATTTGTGTCTACGCCTAAGCATAAGCAGCTCAAATGATTTTTTCATTTTCATAAAAAACTCGACAACTTGCTGATTTATCGCATAAAAAATGAAGTGTACAATTCTTTTTCTTTGACAACATCGATAACAATTTCCCGACACAAAACAAACAAGGTATTTAGGTTGGGGACGAATTTGACATCATCGTTAACAATTTCCCAACTCATACCGATAAAGGAGGTGCTTCGCCAATGGAAGTCCTGAGGTTTTCGGAACCATTTGATCAAGATTTTTTATAAGACTACAACAACAAATGGTCCAGACTAGTGAAACATGATTCGCTAGTTAGTTCGGCTTTTGAATTTACGATTCGCTCAAAATGGTTCAAAAATAGCCTAAAACCGACCATAATTCACTTTTTTCGATTTGCGAGGCGATTAGCAAATCATGTGACACTGGTCCAGGCCAAAGTAGAAGGTAGCAGTGGTACAAACCAAGAGAAAAGGGTAATTGTAAACAACCATTATACGTTGATTACAAGGAACGTAGTAAAAGTGCAAACCTGGTTCAACCCCGATCTAAAAGCTTCCACTTGTCTGGAAACTCCAGATTGTAATGTTGCATCCAAAACAAGAGAAATATACTCTTCCAAGTTGTTGATGGTAACCTGAACAAATGGGATGATATGTCATATGTATGAGACCAGGAATCCTAACTTTTTAAGAAACAATGGACATAATTGACCCTACCATCACATCATCCATCCCAGATGAAAGGACGTAATCCGGGTAGCCGGGGAGTGTAAAGTTAAGGCACAGATCTTCAATTGTCGTACTCTGGAACATCAAACCCTCGTCGTCTTTAATATTTCTCCCACAAGTAAATTCCATGCATCTTTGTCTGCAAGCAAGAGCCTTGAACTCCAACAACGTTTTTCCAAGCTCAGGATCAAAAGACTGAATATCACACACAGAGAGTTCCTAACATGACATAACATAAACAACGTCACAGATGGAACAAGCACATTACCAATTAAAACCAACCTCCTCGCTCCCTATTACTCCCTCTGTCCTGTATAGTTTGAATCAAAGAGAAAAATGATGTTTTTTAAGAAAAAAAGTAGATAATGGTAATAAATGAAGAGAGAGAATGAATTGTGTGGATGAAATTAGAAGATAGTTAAAATGTATGAATGAGATTAAAAGAAAGTAATGGGCCATTTTCCAAATATAGAAATGATGCTAATTAAGTGGGATAGACCAAAATGGCAAATGCTGCAAATTCAATGGGACGGAGGGAGTAAAGTTTTTTGTATTCTCTTTGTGGGGAAGGGAGGTTGAAAAATACAAAAAACAGGTGTAAATTGTGATACTACAAGTTATATAAGACATTACCTTCCCCAGGACAAGTTTATAAAATGCTATGGAGAAAGGAATATCGAGAACTCTTCCATCCTGAAGGGCCTTTCCTACAACTTGCCCCAAGAGGACAAACTTCTTAATAACATCAGAAAACTCTAAACCATTTATGTTGTTTAATGTTGGTGACCAAGGACGTGGAAAAAGTCCATAAGTGGACACCATAAACTTGGACATGGAACCCTGCTGGCTGCAACTGTTAGTACCTAACGTCGAATCACCTCTCCACATACCCGAGCCAGCCTTTTGAAACTCACTGCTCAGTAATGTGTAAAATTCCAGTGTTGGACCAAGACCTGTACCAACTTCTTCACTATATTCCACCTCTACAACTACCTTCTTTCCAGCATATAGATCCATCATTTTCGTTGCCGACTCTAAAATACGTTCTCGACAAACCAGGAACTTCTTACGAGGTGGTATACCAGTGGAAGCTTTCCCATCTCGGGATCTATTCGAGTCATTATTAGATGACATATTAGGTGGAATGTGCATTATACCAAATGCCCCCAACTGAAAAAACTTAAATCTACTCTCAAAAT
Source organism: Amaranthus tricolor (assembly GCF_026212465.1). Lineage (NCBI taxonomy): Eukaryota > Viridiplantae > Streptophyta > Magnoliopsida > Caryophyllales > Amaranthaceae > Amaranthus > Amaranthus tricolor. The sequence goes on along the minus strand of NC_080051.1, from coordinate 28,427,178 downwards.
TAAACAAAAACGGGCATCTGGCAATCAACTGACTACACCACAATGGCATGGCACCGATATGTACAGCTGAAGGATCCCGCATATGCTGTTCCAATTTTTCGGTCAATCTACAGCTCACAAATTCATTCTGCGACAGTGCTGGAAGTGCCACTTTCAACTCATTCAAATTGTCGAACCTACCTTGACCAAAAGCATTTATTCTTTCATAACACACCAAATGGTAAGAAAACCTGTTAATCATTTCTAAACTTCTCAGAAGCAACAATATGTCGCTTGAAGGTCCTGCCGAGTCCAATATAGAACCAAGTCCAAGAGAAAATATGCTTGAAAAAAGTGGTGAAACAATCAGATGTTTCAGAACATTATCTTTTGCAGCATTTTCACAGATGTTCCTACATTCTATAGAAGTACTTGTTTCATTCTGTGCTACTCTCCTATATGTTACAGTGTATATAGCACTCCACAAATTTGAACCATTTAGACGTTCACTGGGTGATTTCATTTGTCTATGAAGAAATTCTTGGTACAAGGTAGACGAATATTCTAGCTTCTCTCCATCAAGGTAAAGCACCAACTTTAATGGTGTGTCCTCATTGTTGTTGGACGTCTGGCCCTTCAAACTATTTTCATTGTTACTATGTAGGCAAGTCGAGCTAGCTTCTGCACACATCAAAGAGAGAGACAAGTTCGGTAAATAAAATTATACAAGCAAGTTAAGAAGGAATGGTTTTATTTAAAATGCCGCTAATTCTAAATAACCAAGAAACAAATAGATATGCAACAAATAAGGGGAAGAGACTAGAGAGTGAGCAATTGCAAACAAGAGAGAAGCATAAAAAACCCCATATCAACACATCTCTAAGAGTTGAATTATACTTGTAGTTTTTTAAATTCGTCATATTCCGTTTCAGGAAGTTTTTTAAAAATTGCACAATTTCCTTATTGGTTAACTTTGTTGCCCTCAGATCACAATCATGCCTACATGCTGGTTAAGATTACATGGGAACGTTGGTGAAAACACATTCCTTTCCCCTAATTTCTTAGTTTGTGCACCTAAAAAATAAAGATTTCAGAGGTTTGCACATTGGTAAGACAATCAACAGACATAGCATGCCATGCACACTTACCTATCAGGTTTTCAGTTGCCTTTGATGAGTAAGTTTCCTCTTCTAAAGAACTCTGAAAAACAAAGCAAAAATTAAAAATCAATCACATTAATGCACAAAAAGGCTTCCAACCCCACTAAAGCAGTAGTTTTATAGAATACATAAATCAACATTCTCTACGAGTACTTCAAAAGTAGATTAAGTAAGATCTTTCGTGGGAATTTCTGTCCATTTATAATCATTGGTGGGAATTAAGAAAACCATTTCACTGTTCAACAAGAATCATAGAGTCAAGACTCAAGACTTGAGAGAGTATAATTTTCTTTAGATTACATAATGATATTACACGACATAATTTAGCAAGAAGCTAACCTGCATATCAGATGAAACATCGGGAATGTTATCTGATAATTCCACTTTTGTTTTCTTGACTTTGGGACGCAGAAACTGTTCAATTTCTTCCACAAGGCAAAAAGGATCAACACTGATAGCATCTTTTGAGTAGTCAAACAAACACACATCGTTTTCTCCCCTCACAAAACGAACTCTGACACATGGATACAAAATGGGGCAATCATTAGGAATAGCTGCATAAGAGACTCTATTTCTTGTTGAATAGCCTGCCATGATCGGAAAACTTTCCACCGTTGACAGGGCAATCTGTAATTTTTTTACCAGCGAAGATAGAGGCAAGTCTTGCGAGCCTGAATCATGAGATGACAAAGATATTCTTGCAAAGGCCTCAAATCTTTTTTGTACAACATAAACATGAGATGGGTCATTAGGAATATTAGAACTACTTAAGAATTGACCATTAGAAAGGTAGTTCAGCAATGCCTTTATAATACCGCTTTCTATGAGTTCAAATGTTGAGATAGGTGCATCTCCACCAAGTTGAAGTATGACCTTTTCCAAAACACTTCTAAGTCTCTCTTCACTCTGAGCATCTGTTTCCAAAGCTGGGGATATCTTAACGAGATCATTAATTATCAAAGAATCATTCCTAAGATCCTGAAGCAAATCAGTAACCATACTTTCAGAACCATTTGATTCTACGGAGAAGTATTTCATCTTTATTTCTTCAGCAAGGCTATGAATAGAATCCTTGTTAGCTTTGCATAAGTCAGAATCTAACATGGGTTTCGGATCCCGGGTACAATAGGTGTAGCACAAGCACCTCATAACCTTGCTTTCAGCAGCTTTATTATTTTGGGTAGAGTTGAGCAACGGAAATGTTGTCTGCAAAGAATTATCGGGGATGAGAAGGTTATCAATTGCAAAGAGAACACCTTCCTTGACAAAAGCTGGCATCACGATATTAGAAAGCTTTTCCAGTATCATTTCAGTAATCTGTAGAGCTATTAGACGAACATGATTATCATTTCGAGTGAAGATTCCTGCTAAGAAGCTGTCATGCGATTCAGAGAAATACTTATATACAAAATTATAAAGGAACACGCCATAAAAGCTATGTTACTTGGAGTCTTCATTTTGCTTTATGTAGCCGTGTCCGATCCTTGAAGCTTGGACATTGGTATGGCACTTAGTCACTTCATTTTAGGCGAAAAATTGAATATTTAGACGTATCCGACACTTGGAAACGTACCAGTATCCAAGTCCAAGTAACATAGCATAAAAGTACAAAGATCCCTTACCTTGCAATGTTAATACCCTCAAATAACTTGAGAAGATCCTCAGGTTTGCTGAAATAAACTATTCTTCGGATAATTGAAAGGCATCCGTAGCAGACATATAAATTTGCACCAGAGCTAACCACCTGCAACAGAATAGTGACATTACAAAAACATAGAAACTGACAGGGAAAAAAAACGACGGTAAATGTGCCTACGTATGAATGGGCCAACCTGCACCAATGTAGGAAGAGCATCCAATCCGAACTTTAGAAGTCTAAAAGACTGATCATGCAAACTTTTTTCGATGCTTGACATAAGTTCTTCGTTTTGATTACTAGTTACTTCAGGAAGGAGCTCATGAAGCAACTTCAGAATTTCTTGCACCTAAATATTAAGGTTTTTGATTAAATCAAAAAAATAATGTCACCTAATTTGAAGTAGAGAAGCCCCCAGCACCAAAATAGGATAAGCAATGTCCTCTATGAGAATAAACGATGTCCTATGTTCATGATTTTCTTTTTCTCGCTTCATTAAAAAACTATGGCATCATGATCCAAGAAAAAACAAAACACATGTCGTTCAAAATAATATGAATTGAACACAGTTACATTCCGATGACATTGTTAGTTACACAATCAAAAGCACAATGCCCAACTAAGACGAGAAGCCCCTTGATAGATAAGTCATGAAGAAGAGTAAAATCCAACAAACCTGAGCATTATTGTTGTGCAATGCGCGAGGCGAAGGTGTTCCTTGAGAAACATCAGAGTTCGATAAAACATCCTTTAATATTCTACCGATGTCAAGCTCGAAAAGAGTACTAACAACGTCAGCTGATCCAGATGCAATTTTGGAAACTAGGCCAACTAGACCCTGTATCACAATTTAATAGAAGAAAACATGACCATGGTGCTTCCCTATTACATACTAAAGGCAAAGTTCTTTTCCGAAAAAGATAATTTTGTAAATACTACTCTGAATTAGAAATAAACATAGCTTACCGTGTATGTTGATTGGCTTAAACTAATTCGACTATTCACGTCTATGAGACGAGTGACATGATTAACAACCCCATGACCATATAGCTCACTCAACAATGCAGAAGAGTCTTTCACACAATCTCCTACTTTGATCAAACAAGTAGCTACAAGCTCCACAAGCTGAAGATTTAAACCGAATAAGCGAGCACATAGAACAACACAAAGAAAACCGTCTAAAATATAAATTCATGGAAAAATCTAACACTAACATGACAGGAAGTAAAGCGCACCTGTCGATCCTCATGTTGCAAAAGGTTACACAATATAGGAACGGCCTCCATGAAAGGCGAGGAACTATCACATCGTAGCTCCTTACATAAATTGACAATAATACGAATCGCAGTTCTCTAGTAAAAAGAAAAACAATCTGAATTCATAAAAAACAACAACCATCTTATAATTGATCACTTCTCCCAATTACTTCATGTTAGCTTACCTGGACAGAGGTCGAAAAGAAATCTATATAATTCAAAACAGCCATTATTGCCCCCGATTGCAGACATGCGAGTGGCTGATTGTGTGATATTTTCTCTAATGCTTGTAAGCACTACACAAAGCAAATGACTTTAATGAATCAAACAATAAAATTACGAAATAACGCATAACGAAAACAAAATCTTATATAAGGTCACAAAATCTAGATAAGATTTAGTAAGCATAAACAAGCCATACAAGTTCAGCTACGTCCAGATACTCGATAACCGTCAACCGCTGACACAGCACAGGTACTGCATCATGCCTTACAAGTAATCTCGACGACCAATGAAAAACATCACATAAATAAGTTATAGCCCTGGTAGCTAATAGCATGATATCAGGGTTGTTCTCATGCTTTGCCAATTTTACCAATGGTGAAGCTAATTGTTCAGCTATCATACTTGATAAAGACCCTTCTGTACAAAATGAAATAAGTTCACACAGTTCAGTCAAGGCCATTAATTGCCCACAAGGATCAGCATCATTGTTCAAATTAGGTATAATTCTCTTAAGTTTTGCACTGTCGATATATGAATGACTGCGTTGTAACCTTTGAAGAGTTCTTAATCGATGATCATCCACATCAGATCCATATTGAAAATCCCTTTCGGCTTCATCATCAGAATGATCTGAGTCCGAATCTGATGAAGATGAAGTCTCCATATCACCATCACGGGTTGTAACTTCTTTACTCACTGAATCAGCAAGTGTTTCGGGGTTTACATACGACACATTTGGCCTAATCTCCAAAGAACTACATGCCCTTTTATCAGAAGGCAATTCTTCAGCAATATCAGATCTCTTTTGGCCCCTACTTTCCATTAAACTATCCTGCATCGATAGTCAATCTGAATGAAACACATACAAATGAACAATTATCAATCAATCCAAACTATCATAGAAATCATTATGATCAATCCCATAAGAACAAAAAAACAGGAAAACAAACTATGATACAACCCAGATGAACATTCACTCAAAATTAGTACACACATTACATAAAACCAAATTTGTTTCAGCATCCTTATCTTAAAACCCAACAAAACAACAATCAAAATTCAAGTAAAAAATACTAATGATCATCACACAACACTGATATATCTATCTATCTATTTATCTATCTAGCTAGTTATATATAGATGAAGATTCCTTTATATAGAATCCAATTCCATAAACAACATAATAAATGCAATATCGGTTCAATAAATAAGCAATATAAAGGAAAAGCAATCAATAATAAAGAACATATACTAATGAAAATAGACTTCAATTATGGCAAAACGGAAAATATAATGATGAAGACAAAACTGTAAAATAACAAATACTTCCGAGTTACTGAAGAAGATTTTAATGATGGGTAATTCTCCAAAAATAATAATTTCCAGATAATCAAAGACCCAAAAATCTTACCTTTTTTTCCAACAAAAGAGATATGATTTTTGGTTATAGATTGCACTTGGGTTTGATGAATCACCGTTTTTATGAGAGGTTTTTCAATATTTTACCCAGTTTGTCATCTATATTTTTACTTGTATAAGGTACGATATCACAGAAAACAGAGTTTTTTTCTAATGATGATCAAGTTTCGTTAGGTTTTTAACCCAAGATTTTACTCCTATATGTTTATATACTCTAGAAAAAGTTCACTTTAGTTACCTTTTCAAATTATGCCGTGGCCATAGGCCCATATAATTAGTCTATTAAGAATTTGTGATTAAATAGAGAGACGTCTTAATATGAGATGGTATAAGTAGGTCAACACAAAAGTCAAAAATAAAAAAGGTTAAAAATTCAAAAACAAAAACTCAATTTTGTCCTTAAAAGTATTAATTATGACATTAAAGCTATAAATTTCAACTAAATTAAACCTTAAATAGATCAATTAAAAAAAATCAATTTTAACTTAAAAATGATTAATTTTTTTTTACAAGTTTATAACCTTAAATGGATCAATTATTTTAAAGTGTTTAATTTAGATATTAAAATTATCAATTCAGAGTTTATAACCTTAAACTATTGCTTTTTTTTATCATGGTAATTATGCTCTATTTATGTGTTTTGCATTTGTATATGGGCGTTAGGGAATAGTTTATTATTATTAAATAATTTAAATTATTTTAATATAAATAAACGGTTGGATAGTCAAATTATCTAATGTCAGTATTTGATAAATTAGTTGTTTGAAAGACGTAAACAGCTTGTTCAAAAACAACTGGTCAAATCAATCAATGTAATCAGCTATCAAATATAAGCTATTTACCAAACACCCCTGCCTTATTTTCTATAAATACTAAACTCCCCAAATTCATCTTAGAAGTCCAATGTGTTTATGCATGTTTTTTTAAATGGGTTGATATCACTAAAGTAGAATATGGATTGGATTTTGATTGAAATCTATAGTCTATATACTAAAAAGAGAAACTCCTAATGGTGTGTTATTATTTCATGGAATATTTTTTGCTAAACATTTGCAAGTAGTTATATCTTTATATCAAACATTAGAAATAATCAATTAATAATTCTATAGATAAGCATTGATATCACTCAAATTGATGATATCACCACATAAATGCAATAAATAAGGCAAAAAACAATAATCAATCAAATCAATTTAGCTTGATTTATAGAAAATGAATAATTGTGATTGAATTATTAGTAATAATTTGATGATGTGATCTATCCAAAAAATAAATAATATCAAATCTATAAGTTTAAACATAGTCAAGTGAACGAAGTCTTATTTGATTTATCTTAATATAAATTTTGACAATATTAAATTGTATCGACAAGTATTGCAAGTATGCAAAACTAAATGGAACATTTTATTAGAATATGAGTAGTTTAAATTTTGTTAAATTCACAAATGTCAAAAAAAATAAAACATGCAAGTTCATATTTAAATTTTCGCATAGGGTCCTTAAATTATTCAAAACGATATCATCAGCATATCCAACTCATAGTGAATAGAAGATACGAACAGGGTCTTGGGAGGTTTGAATGACACCAAACCATATCCTTAATAGAGAAGATAAGATTTTTGCGGTTAGTGAGACCCTCGGCCCAAGACCTGAGAAGGCAAATAGCAAGATACGGTAACACAAAACAAGTAGTAAGACTAATAACATAAACTGAAGAAATATTACGATAAAGAACAAACAAATATTAATACCACAGATTTAGTTTTAAAAAGGATTGATAGACTACTCATATTAACAAGGTGCATCTTCTTTTCTAGGGAGCCCATTTGCTAAGAACTCCACAGTTAAGCGTGCTTGGTGGGGAGCAATCTTAGGATGGGTGACCTCCTGGGAAGTGTTCTCGGGTGCGTACGAGTGAGGTCAAAGTACGCTGGAAAGACTTATGTTGGTTTGTGGGGCCAATCTACAGTCTACAGTCTCCATGAGTAGTTACAAGCAGTCCTAAGGGCCGGGGTGTTACAGGTACAGAGATGCCCACCCAACACAGGCTTTTAGTACTAGTTTACAGGATGAGAAAGAAAATCGTAGTGAAAAAGGTCGAGACCACGGGAAAGATCATGTGGGGGAGACTTAAAGGGGATATGGTCACTACCCTGTCAAGCAAGATAAGCTTATTGGGCTTCCCAAGTCAGTCAGAGGATGCGAATGAATTGTGGGTGAACATGGAAAAAACAAGAGATTTAAGGGCAAAGGAGACCTTGGGGGTGTCGTCGGGTAAACCAAAAGTGTTCAAAGAGTCGTGGTGGTGGAACGATGAGGTGGAAAAGAAGATAAAGGATAAAAACAAGAGATTTAAGGAACTTATGGCATGCACGGAAGAGGAGGATAGGATAGAAAAGAGAGTGAGCTATAAAGAAGCAAAGCGGGCGGCAAAGAAAGCGGTTACGGAGGCAAAAAATTGTGGTTATGAGGACTTGTATCATAAGCTTGACACCAAAGAGGGGGAGAAGTAGATTTTTAAGTTGGCAAAGACTAGGTCCAGGCAGCGACAAGACTTAGAGGCAGTGAAATACATCAAGTATGAGGGAGGACGAATCCTCTTGAGACAAGAGGACATCAAAACCAGATGGCTCCAGTATTTCTCTCAGCTACTCAATAAGTCTAGGGGCCAAAGGAGGGGGATAACCAAATTTTCGACGCCCAAAGACCACTGGAATATGGGTCAACGAGTGATTTTACCACAGAAGAAGTAGGAGAAGCTCTCAAAAAAATGGGGAGAACAAAAGCAATCAGGCCAGATAACATCCCGATTGAGGTGTGGAGAGGTTTAGGAGAAGAGGGTATTCGTTGGCTGACAAACCTCTTTAATATTATTTTGAGGACACATAAGATGCCAGAAGAATGGAGAAATAGCACACTAATACCTCTTTTTAAAAACAAAAGCGATGCGCAAGTATGTGGGAACTATAGAGGTATCAAACTTTTAAGCCACACAATGAAATTGTGGGAAAGAGTGATAGAGAGGAGAATTAGACAAGAAACGATGATTAGAGAGAACCAATTCGGTTTTATGCCATGAAGGTTAACCATTGAAGCAATTCATGTTTTGAGGAGACTGATGGAGAAATATAGGGAGCGAAAGAAAGATCTGCATATGGCGTTCATTGACTTGGAGAAAGCGTATGATAACATACCACGACGTGTCATCTGGGATAGCCTCAAGACTAGAGGTATTTCTTCAGTGTACATCGAGGATATAGGGGATATGTATGACAGAGTTTTGACTAACATCCAAACTCCGATGGGGATAACAGAGCCTTTCCCGGTTAAAGTTGGACTACATCAGGGATCGGGGCTTACTTTCATTTTTATTGTCATTATGGAAGAGATTTCTAAATATATTTGGGAGACAGTACCGTGTTGCATGCTATTCGCTGACGACATCGTGTTGGTAGCAGAAATTAGAGAGGAGGTTAGTAATAATTTGGATGAGTGGAGGGAAGCTTTAAAAGGTAAGGGTTGCGCATTAGTCATATGAAGACCGAGTATGTGCGCTGTGACTTTAGAGGGACAGCACCGATAGGTGAACCAGAGGTGTCCATTGATGAAGCTGTTGTTAAAAGTACGACCGAGTACAAGTATTTGGGATCGATCATTCAAAGGGATGGGGATTGACGGTGATGTAAATCATCGTACGGGTTGGCTCAAGTGGCAAGCAGTCACCGCGGTGCTATGTGATAAGAAATTCCCAAGCAAGTTAAAAGGAAAATTCTACCGGGTGGCAATAAGACCTGCTCTGCTATATGGAAGTGAATGTTGGTCTATAAAGAAGAATTTTGAACATAAGATGGAAGTTACTGAAATGCTATGCTGAGGTGGATGTGTAAGCACACATTGCTGGATCGAATTAGAAACCAAGAGTTTAGGGACAAACTAGGGGTAACCCCTATTTCTGGAAAAATGCGCGAAAATAGATTGAGGTGGTTTGAACATGTGCAGAGAAAGACTTTAGCCGCCCTTGTAAGAAGGGTAGAAAGCATTATAGTAGAGGGTATGAGGAGTCGATGAAGACCCAGGAGAACTTGGGATGAGCAAATAAAAGTTGACTTAAATGAGTTAAACCTCTCTGAGGGCCTGACTAGGGATAGGGGTAGTTGGAGGCGCCATATTTATGTTTTAGATTACTGATGTCCTCGTAGTTTACCTTTTGGTGTTCTTGTCTTCTTGCTTCTCTTGTTTCTTATTATTAGTTTTTGTTTTTTGTAGTTGGTTCTTCTTATTTATTCTATGTATATGCTTTTAATCTATCTTTCCCGTGTAGCTACGTCTTCTTCTTTTTCTTCTTCTTTCTTCTCTTCTTCTTCTTTCTTCTTTTTTCTCGAGCCAGGGGACTCCTTTGGCCGCGCTCTCCTTTATTGGTATGAGTTGCCGCCGTCCTTCCCTCCCCAGACTCTGTCCATAGTTTTCTATGAGCGGAATACACTGGACAGGATGATGATGATAATGATGATAAGTGCTAGTGGAAGCCTATCTTTGCTATCTTGCCAAGATATGCAGAAAGATCTATTGAGAAGATGGCTAATCCTGTAAAATGCAACAAGGGGTTAGCATGGCCCGAAATATTTTTCCAGGGACCCACTCCGACGCCTAAATCAGTATCAATCAAAGACAAATTGCCTAATAGGTCCTTTCAAGAGCACTGTGGCTGCAAGGTAGATTACTACTTAAGACTTATTTTGACGTGAGGTCTTTTGTGATTAATAGCTGGCAAATGTACTTTTGAGGATTATTTATGACAATAGTAATTACTCTCTTAGATTTATGATTGATTATAGGGGTCGGAAAATCAGATGTAATAACTCTTTTGCAATAAATTACTTAGATTTCCTTGTATCTCTCTTAATAGTAGAAATCAAAAATTACCTCATTTATGTGCTCCTTGATGTATATTTATAGTCTATCATTGTACATGTAGAACATTCTTCTGTTATTTTATCAATCCCCAAAATTCCCTTGCATACCACTATAATTGTCTTGGACGTGTCAAGTTTATCTTTATTTTGGTAATTTTTTCTTTATTTTTCATGACGCTCTTTGCTTCTCCTATTAACACATGTTCCACTAGTTTACAATGACCTTCTATAATTGATAAGTGTTTTCCAACCCATGTGACCTTCCCATGCATTAATACTACTAATGTGCTTTCAATGCTCCTTCAATTCTCCCAAATGAATGTTGTCAGATTACCCTCTAAACTTATTAATTCCTTCCAAATTAGCATTAAATTAATCTTCCCAGATAATTTTCTATCATAATTGCTTCTGACTAATAGTTTACATATATAGAATTGTATAATATAAATACAGAAAAATGCACAAAATCGATTTACACTACTCAAACTACTTGACAAGCAAGCTACTCTGATTCAAGATTTAATGTAGTTATTTTCTTTGGTCTAAATTCTACTCTGGTTTACAATCATCAAAATGGTAGTTATAATTATTATGTTATGGTAATAATCACATTGTAGAAGAGGGAAGTATGCACATAAATCAAGCACAAACTTCCTCACTTCACGAAAAATATGCTCGCGTCAAGCAAACAATTTACAACCTGACGTGCAACCCTTTTTTGCACGAGGGACATCGAACAAGCACGACTCTGGAAGACCTCTTGCTTAAGCAACTCGGAAGAAACATCAAAATTTTGAACGACAGAGAAAAATATAACTTAGAAAATTAAGCGGTCGAGTAACAAAAAGCTATCGTGCTGTAGGCCTAGCAATGGACTCGTCTATGGACAAATAACTATCAGTCAGGCCTAAGTCCAAGGAGCCCGTGTTGATGGAGGAATGCAAGGAGTGTCTGGAGATGTCATCGGAGTTTCCTTCTCTAGCTGCTTGAGCTACCTTTTCGATCATGATAGCGTCTTGGATCTCTTTGAGCACATCAGATATTGAGGGTCTCATATAGCCATGTGCTTGGACGCACATCAAAGCCTTTTCGGCTATCTTCCACATTGATTGTACGTCAAATTCGTCTCGCAGTGATCGATCAATTATGCCTTGAATGTCTCCACTCTCAATGTGTAGCTTCGCCTAAAGGATGATACAATATTAAGAATGATGACGGATCATGATCATAAGCAATGAAATCACTTTGATTTGTTATTCGTAATAGAAAACGAACTTGTAAACTAGACAGTTTAATGAAAGTAAGCAAAACGTGAGGGGTTTAATAGACCAAAGAATGAGCCAAATCATACAACATCTGAAAACTGTTGGAAAAATAACCCACATGTGATCCCACATCGAATAATTAGAGAGAGGTTGACTAACTTATAACCTTGATGGACTACTCCTATAAACAATTGGTTTTAAGATGGAACCTCATTGGTTTATGTGCAACCAACTTTCCTCTTGAGCGGGTCTTGTTTACAAGCCCAAAATTATCAAAAACTAAATCAGAGTATCAAACATAGCTTTCAGATAAGCATATTGTAAATGAGACTATTGTAATTACCATGCCACCAGATCGACGGTTAAACCATTCTATATATAGTGTCAAAATTACACAGTCCAAAACCAGATCCAAAAAGGTAAATGAAACATTTCCGGACTTACCCATTGAACTATGTTCCGGCAGTTAACACCAAAGCTTTCATTAGATATGGCTTCCTGCCCAGATATTAGCTCCAGTAAAATGACACCAAAACTATAGACGTCACTTTTATCGGTCAACTGCTGGGAGATGTAATATCTGCAGATTATCATACCAGAAATTATGGGCTGGCATGCATTTAGGGGTGGAGCAAAGATTTTGGAGGATCTATTTATTTTTCGATGTCTTTCAAAATGGGGACCTTCATTATATCAAAAGAATAAACTTTTTTCCACCATAAAAATAATTTAAAACAAAATGTATTGTAACAGTATATTCTAAATATACTTCAAATATAAAAAAGTTCACAAACAAATTACTTAAAATGTGTTGCTCAATTGCGAGCCTGAAAAGCACCATTTAATATTTGAGACCCCTTATTTATTAGGGCCCTAGGTGGTCGCCTACCTAGAATTGCCTCAGAACCGGCCTTGCATGTATTACTATATTTCTTGAGGGTATGAGGTTGGACATACTTGGTACAATTCAAAAAAAAGAGTAGAGAACAAATCTTACATCTTATCTTGGTGCAATTATAAAAGGCTACAGCTTTCTACATCCCTATGTTTGAATGGTTGAACTACCAACCCACAATCTTTGTCCAAATGTAAAGTCTTTTCTTCTATAGAGAGACGGAACATATAGCAAGGTACTTATAAATAAAAAGATACTACGCTTAACCATGGAAATTGTGTCGTGCTGGGCTACCACGTGTCGTGCTAGTTGTGCCTCGTGCCAAATCGTACCATGCCAAGTTGTATCGTGAACAGTGTCGTGTTATGATTGGTCACCCAGAATGAGGTCTAACCATGGAAATTATGTTGTCATGGGTCACTCATGTGTCGTTCCTATCGTGCCTCGTGCCAAGTCAAAAAGTGTCGTGTCATGTCGTGCTGTGCAAATTTTCTATACTAAGCAATCAACATATGCTGATAAGAGTAACATTGTTCTCATAAAAAGGATTAAACACCAACAATAATCTTACTCGGGATCGAGATATCCAACAGTGCCCCTGACAATGCTTGATACATGTGAAGCTCCTTCTACTGCAAGTTTCGAGAGACCAAAATCCGAAACTTTAGCCCGCATATTTTTGTCCAATAATATGTTACTCGTTTTTAAATCTCGATGTATGATTGCCGACACACAGCCTGTGTGAAGATATTCAATTCCTGATACACAAATCAAGAATAAACATCAGTTACAACCCACCATTGCATGAATCACCATTCACAATCAGTTGTAGAACATACTCATACAGGAATCTACATACCTCTTGCTGTATCTTCAGCAATTTCAAGGCGTTGGATCCAACTTATACCCCGTTTTCGTGTTGAATGGCCTAACAAACAAAAGCATGTGAGGGAAACAAAAGTTTATGTTGTTTAAACCCAAATTAGTTATGGGATCAATTACCATAAAGATGCTCTTTGAGAGTTCCATTGTGCATGAACTCGTAGACCAGGATGTTTCGGTCATCTTCTTGGCAGTACCCAAGAAATTGCACCAGATTTCGGTGGTGCATCCTTGAGAGGAGAGTAACCTGGCTCACATTTCAATTACCAACTCATACTTATTAGCCGAAGAATATTCAAGTACAAACCTATCATGCTAGATATCATAAAAGGTAAAACAATAAAAACAGGCGGCTAGCGGCTTGCCTTTTCCAAATATTAACATTGATCTATTTCTATTAAGTAAAGCAATCTTTTCACCAAGGCCCAATTTTCATTAAAAGCTTAACCTCTCCCCATCAAAAATCGTGCTTGAACATCGATTGATCTTCTCGCATTTCTTTCTCACATTTTTTTCTCCCTATCCCGTTTCCCCTCAATAGTAGTGTTAGAAATGTCCAGCACAATGTCACATGACTCGCTAATCTTCTCGCAAATCACTAACCGCAAAAGGCGAATTATGGTCAGTTTTGGGCTTTTTTTGGTCATTTTGAGCGAATCGCGAATTCAAAAGCGAATTAACTAGCGAATTATGTAACACACTCAAGCATCCCCTAAGTAGAACAAGTTATATTGCATAAAGTACCTCATTTGAGAATTCTCGTTTTCCCTGGAAGGAGTTACTAGTGAGAACTTTGACAGCAATTTCTCTTCCATCTTTTAATTTACCGTAGTACACCACACCATAACCTCCAGAACCTATTTTCTTCTCAAAATCTTTTGTAGCTTCTTTCAGTTCTGAGAACGTAAAGCAATGAGCGGCTTCTGTTGAATTGCTTTCCAAGGAAGAGGGTAACTTTTGAGGCGGCCGGAAATTCGGAAGGTCGGCTGAAACTCAAAAGTGAATAGGAAGAAAAGTCATAAAGCTACATGCATTTCACAGAAAATGAGAAAAGGAGAAAAAAGTATTTGTAAAATCAAACCTTGGTCAGTATATCTTTTCTTATGATTCTTCCTTTTGCACAAGAAATAACAAAACATGATAGTTGCTATGAGAAGCACTACTGCACCAAGGGATGAACCGACAATTGTACCAGTACGACTACTTCCACCGTTCCCTTCACGAAGATCAACATTTCCAGAAAAGCTAAAATTACCCAAAAAGAAGAAACTATGACAAATTAGCACATGAAGGAATTGTTACGTCTTAACATGTAGAACACTAGACCTATTTGTTATATTACAACTTACAAAGCAACAAGAACTCTCAAGGCAAGAGATCATTCATAAAGACGCCTGATCTTGCTATAAAAAGGCGAAGCTAACAGTTGCTATTTAGTAAACAAGTTCATATCCAAGCTAAGGAAGGCTATCCTGTGCTGCTTGACTGTCAATATTAGTAGTTCATAGCATTTTGAGACATCAAAATCATATTCCCAAGATAAGAACTTTATTCTTAATTCTATTAAGATAGTCTTTTGATTCAAATTCGGCAGAAGTTACTTTGCAATATTCTGATTTTGAGCGGGTGGGTATTGGGTGGGACGGGTGGGTATGGGGCGGGTAAGACATCATACCCCCACCTACCCACTACCATATACCCACCAAATTCATACCCATACCCATACCCATACCCATACCCATCCCAACTAGGATGGATGCGGTACAAAATCCGTATAGTTTTACCTGTCAGTCATCCGTATTCGCAAGATTCTGATTCAACCACATATTTCAATTATATGGTAGTATCAGCATATAGCAAGATTCAATTGACTAGATTTTGAGAGAGAACTTGCACAAAGAGAAGACACTACATACTTTGTAAAGATGTTTTTACCAAGGTCCGATGGCCATTTTCCCGATAACTTATTATTTTGTAAGAATCTGCACCAATAAGGTTCGTTCATTAGTGAAACCCAACAATTTGTGTATAAAAGAACTTTCTAATGACGAATTCGTACAATTATAATTAGACATCTAAGCCAGGAACATACAATTCACTTAAGTTCTGCAGCTGACCCAAGGATGATGGAACTGGACCTGTTAACTGGTTGTTCTCCAAATGGCTACATACACAATAACACAAGTAAAAACTCACATTAAATATTTTAAAAAATAAAAACAAAAGGTAAATATACATTATTTTCAAGCTTGGGCAGCCGCTAAAATCAGGAATCGGTCCAGTCAGTGAATTCCCATCGAGCCATCTGCAGTCGGTAACAGAAGAATAATCAATAAGTTGCAAACTCTAATCACAAAACACGACTTTTGCTTCATAATTTAGAAATGATGTGAATAATAAATCTTACAATTCAATCAAACCACTTAAGTTTGTGAGTTCTGAAGGGATATCTCCAGTTAAATGTTTATTCGACAAATGACTGCAACAAAAAATATGTTTCCATCACAAAATAGAATTTAAATTAAAGACAAAGTTCACAACGACGGCTTTTATAACAATTTTTCGGAAAACTCGTCTTATAAAACAAGATAGTACAACTTTTATTAGAAATCCCATAAGAAAAAGTTCACCACCTACATTGCGGTTACGAGTGGCTGAGGATCAGAGCTGCAGTTCAACCATGACCATGGTACTGGCAGGCATGGATCACCACCTTCTTGAGCCCAATCAGCCGATAAGTAATGTGAAATCAGCATAGTTATAGTAGATCCTGTAACCCCCATTCAGGTCTATATCAAATATACAGCTTTGAGCTATCTAAATAATTAGTCTAATATAAGAGCCTAAGTAGAGAACACAACACCGAATATTATATTTCATACTGAAAAAAGTTCTACAATCAGAGTCAACAATATTCCATTACCCCAATGTCATTATGTGGTTCCCACCTAAGCGGGGTTTTGGAGATCAGATGTATGCAACCTTCACTTATTAGTGATAACAAAGAGGTCGAATTTGATCGGCCCTTGATAGCAAATATCATTTGCAGCTTCACATAAGTATACGTGATTTAATGAGTCATCTTAATATAGTCCACTATAATTTGAAACCAAAGAACTATATATCGTTGACCCATCGAAATAAGGGACATAATCACGGACACCTAGTGAAAGAACAAATTAACCAGATTCGAAAACACCACATGCCTTCTTTAAGGACAAACAACACCATATCTTCACTTACCATCTGCAGATCCGCCAATTTTCTTTACATACTTGTTGATCTCCATAGCGTTCACAAGAGGCCCCATGGTGGAATCAGAGGTCTGGACAAACTCAAAAGACAACACAAATGGAAGGGTCAAGTTCTGGAACCCGGGCTCATAGAGACGGTCCTTTCCTTGAGCATTTTCAAGGATATTGACAACTGCTTTGGAAACCAAAGGCGCACCAGGAAGCTCGAGCTTGAATTTCCTTACATCATTAGGACCTAAGTCTTCTATTTCTGCAAAGTATGAGAAAGCCCACCCGCCACCCGGAAATCCATCTAAATTCAAACGGTATGACAATGTTCCGTTTCTTCCAACTACAGCAGTTTGCATCACTTTCTGCGGTGGTTGATCATCTCTGCTAACACCAATTGGTCTATTTGTCGAGATTTTCTCAGTGCCAGCAGCAACATCAACTAGATAATTTGGTTTCCTCAAAGAATCAGATTCCCACAATCTATCATATGGATCATCAGGATACCTGGAAAAAAAATCATATTCTTCCAGGAATGATAAACTAAAATTTCAAAACCAAAAAAGTCAAAACTTTCTGAACAAAGTCCGATAAAACAATGAACTTATCCTTTATCCGATTTTCAATAAAACAAAACTCATAAACCTAATAACACTGATAGGAAGTAGTACTCCAACTTTCCAAATACGAAACACTTAACTTCAGCCATTTCATCTACTTCCCTCATTGTCACATTATTCACTAATCTTATCGCAAATAGCGAATTACAAAGGTAAATTATGGTCGGTTTTGGGCTATTTTGGGTCATTTTGAGCGAATGGCGAATTCAAAAAGCAAATTAACTTGCGAATTATGTAACACTGACTCCCCTTGGCAAATTTCAACTAACATGAAAAAACAAATGCAACCAAAGAATTATTGATTATCCAAAGATTTATAGTTCTTTTGTTTTGGATTCTTATTGACTATATTCATCAAATCATGAGCACTTCTTGTTTATGTGAAGTTGTAGATGTATGCTAACAGGGTCAAACAGAAACAATCTCTTTGTTATAACTAACAAGGGTAAGGCCGCATACATCCGACCCCCATAGCCTGCCTTAAAAGCAGGAGCCACTAGCATTGGAATAATGGGAAAAAAAAAAAAAGAACATGACGTTGTGTTGTTGAATTTGTCCTAATTAACGTCTATAGATATTCAAAATCAAATCAAAGAAGTATGATTGAGAACAACACAGCTTGTGCAATATGCCAATGTCGTGTGTTAACTTGTAATCACATGGAAAAGTTAAGCATATACCTCACAGGATCAGCACTGTCAGCTCCAAAATTAATTCTTGCGGATACACTCATGTAGTATTGATTTTCGAAATCTGTAATATACATTGAACCATTGAATTGTCGAAGCTCAAGGGTAGAGATGAAGGGCTGTCCTGTTTTAGCATTTGATAGGCACACGCTAATAGTCGGCTCGGCAGCAAGAAATATCATTTCAATCACCTCTACAGTGGTAGCATCTGAGATCACAATGGTAGACCAAGGAGTTGCCCCCATTGAAACATCAAACTTCGGATATACATTGTTGTTGTCAAAGTTTCCGTATAAAAATGTCGCTCTCACCAGATATCTAGTCCTGCTTGTAACATTAAGGGTGTAGCAGTACTTTCCGTTATCATTTGGGAAGTATCTTAATGACATATACTGTTGTCGGGTTTCATTAGGGATAGATATAGTAGCAATCTTCCCAAATCTAAATTGGTCATCGGGAACCCATTGAATGCCAAGCTCATCGGTATGATTAGTTGTACCTCCACAATCCACACTCACAAAACCTGCATTTATTTGTAACTCTCAGAGAAGGTAAACACAGACAATGGCTGGGATTTGGGAATGTTCCACATTAAATGAGTGTCATACAAGTTTGGAAATAGAAACTAAGATTGAGATCATTTTTTACATCCTTTCGTCATACACCTGCGAGAAAGGCCTAGAAGAGCTCTGGTATACCGTAAAACGATAACATGACAACGACCAGTCATAATCAACAAACCAGTATTTAGCACAAGTCAAGGTCCAAGAGAGGAAGAGGATAGCGGACATATCATACCCATGCCCCATGCCCCCCAAGGAGAGGACAAGGAGAAATGCGCGCACTTAATTTATCCCCAAAAGGATAGGTTCCTACTTACTAGTACTTTTTTAGTACTTGGCTAGCCTTGATGGGTATAAACAGTAAAATAGACCTTTCATCATTCAAGTTAGCTCATCTCACGATTCGGGTCAAAGAGAGGGACACCCAACATAACCAAAACCAAGCCACATTTTATCAGTGTGTCCGATACCATGTCACTCGACTCAGACACCAGACTCCTAACAAAAATTGAGCAACAAAGGATCAAAATTTGACTAGATAAACACCCTTTTTGGTCCTCTATATACCAAAAAGTAAGGGTTGGTGCAAGAATAAACCCCCAAAAGAAGAAAACTCTGCACAAAGAACATCATGAACACCTGATCACTAAAAACTTATAATTCAATACAAAGAATACATTCAAGCATTCTAATTAGAGGTGGGATCATATAACCATACCCATTTGTTGCTCTCAAGACCAAAAATTTAAAAAAAAAAAAAATCAGCAAAAAATAAACCTAGCAAATACTTCTATCATTTTACAACTGAAACATTCATTCATTTCGTAGTCAATAAAGCAATGTTATGAATCACTTAACCCAGAAAAATCAGAACCTTTAAACAATCAGAAAATTAAAAACCACAAAAATAGGAAAATTCATCAAAAAGAAAATAATGAATTGAGGGGTATACCTGGAATTTGGGCACCTGTAAAACAGATAAAGGACAGTAAAAAATAGAAGAAAAACATAAACCCAACAATCCAATTCTCCATTTTGGAGTCTCTATCTTCTGGTTGGGGAAGAAACTAGATTGGAATACCAAATCAAAGAGTAAAAAGCAGAAAAGTGTTAAAGACAGAACAATGCAAACCAAAAAGTTTACATTTTTAATCATTAGTACAATTAAAAAACAAAAAAAACCCAAAAGGAAAAAAGTAAAATAATTCAGATTAAAAAGAAAAAGGTGAAGAAAGGAAAGTGGGTTTTTATGGTGTATGTGGGGTTTAATCTTTACAGCACAAATACAAAATTCATAAACCATATTCATAATGATCCTTTTGAAATTCCTTTTTTATTATAAGGGAAGATAACTTTTTGAGAAAATAAAAATAATTTGTAAAAGAGCAAGAGAGGAAGAGTATAATTATGTAACTAACTAACCCAATTAATAAGTATCATAAAAACATCCTCCACTGTCGAGTGCTGACTCAATTCAAAAGTAACGAACCAAATACCATTCACAAACAACCACGGTCGTAGCCTCGTAGTTTTCATTTTCTTCCTACGGTCCCACCTGGTCAATAATTCCATAATGGTCCCTTTAGTTTGGAAGAATTTCAATATGATAAGGTGTTAGTACGGTTATTTGTTAAGTTAATAGTTTTGCTATTTAATTTATTTTTTTGTCTTTTTGTGGTTATTTACAAATTACGGTGATTGATTAGGAATTTTTATATCAATACTTATAGAGTATATACCATATTTAATTTATTGATGTTGATTGTTGAACAAAATATCTCAAGCTCTCAACATCAAAATTGTTTGAATTTACTTAGATTGTGTTTGGAAACAAATATTTCATTTTAAATTATAGATTTTAGTTGTGAATACATTAATGTAACATTTAAAAATGACAAGGTTTGGGGGTTATTTTTAAATCTTTATTTTTAACCACTTTTAAAATATAGGTGAATTTGACCTAAATTCAAATTTAAAATTTTTTTATTTGTCAAATGGTAAATTTGAGTTGAATCTTTATTTTCAAACATAACATTAGGGTGTTTGGAAAATGGTTGATTAGCTAGCAACTCATTTGAACTTGCTGTTTATGGTAGCTTGTTGAAACTAATTTGTTTATTTGAATAAGTTATTTCAACTAACTAATTTTTAAACTTTAACTACTCAATTTTTTATTTGTACTAAAATTGTCCTATTAGCAATTTTATCAAACACTCTTTTAGTTTAGCTTTGTTTAAGCAATTAGTAGCATCGACATTTTTATTAGTTTTTAATCATATTTTCTTTATTTTATTTTATTGGTTTCACTTTAATTAAAAGTTTAGGATTTTTTTTTTTTTTTAAAAGGTAACCAACAACTTAAAAAACAGATGAAGTATTCAATTATATTCTTCTTTCAAAACAAAAGAAAAACCAACATCATTTTGAAAATAAGCAAACTTTTAAGAAAAAAGAAGGTAATTTATTTGTCAAAAGTAGTTCAACATGGGTTTCTATGTAAAAAGCAAAAATATTATTGGTGTAATTACATATACTAATGTTTTATATATAAAATGTTATACCATTATAAATTCATATGTTATGTTTTTAAAGCAAAAAGAAAAATCATTTTATAATGAAAACCACGGTGACTTAAGCAAAATGAAGAGGTTAACCGCTAATTTAGTTGATTTTTAACTTGTTGATCTATTTTTATTTTTAATTAATAGCTAAAATTTAATTTTATCAAATAATGTTCTTAAATATTACTTCTTTTCATTTAAACTCAAAAGTTATTCGTCAAACATATTTTTTTATTATTTGACTAAAAGCCAAAAGACAATAAACTAACATTAAATAATCATTTGTAAAACGCATTAGAACATCTTTCCAATTTTTGCTTAAGTAGTGTCCTAAACCCCTAATAAATTCACAATCTATATAGACTTCAGCATCACAAATTCTTGTAAGAGACGGTTTCTCTGAAACTATTCATAGTTTGATTAGCCGATTTAATTATTATCTTTTAATAATTCTCGTTGCTCTTGCCTTATCCTACTAAATAGAAGTATAATATATCCTATATATTCTTTTTAATAAGAAAAAGGATGAAACGGCGTCGTTGTAATATGTAAAATTGGAAAGTTCATGATCCCTCCATGTTGTTCTAAAAACTTCCTTTAACAAATTCCTGTTGCCAATTATATATGATATGATGACTGATCCATCTGAAATTGGGCATTTTGAATTCACTCTCTATAAATTATATCCAGTGCTGTTCCATCATCTGATTTCTCCAAACATTTCCATTACTTATTTTCTGAATCCATTTCATCTCTGAAAATTTCTGTTAAGGTAAATTATTTGCTATTATATATAAGATGATGATTGATTTTGGTTGTAGAAACTATTAAAAGTGATAATTATATTTGATTGATGTTTGTTTGTAGGAGATTAAGATTCAAAAATGTTAAAGAATTATCCAAATGTAAGCAAGGAATACCAACAAGCAGTGGAGAAATGTAGGAGAAAGCTTCGAGCTCTTATCCAAGAAAAACAATGTGCTCCTATTATTCTTCGTTTGGCGTAACTATTCCTTTTCTTTCTCTTCGTTTTTATGGAATCTATATTCAAACTATTATAAAACTGGTCAAATGAATTTTTGGTTTTAGCTTAAAAGCCGATCATATTAAAAATCATTATCATATATCAAAAAACTAGGTCAAAATGTTAGCCAAATTAGTTTGCAATTGAAATTATTAGATGTAGTCTGCTAAATTGAAGTGTAGAAAAACAAAAAAATAAGAAACTATAAATAAAAAGTACTAGCGTCCATACAAATATAGAATGTAGGGGACAAAAGGAGTATGTAAGTATTCCTTCACCTATAGGAGTAAGTGAAGATTTAGCAAACTAAAATTAGAAGGTTTGAGACTAATATAATGTTGTAGTGCATTTTAAGGACCTTGCTCAAAAGTTGATATTTGTTTATCAATGAGATTTATCGATCAATTTGGATTCTATCTTTTTCTATTGATTCTTTTTCTATTCATAAATATGAATCCATTGAATAGTTATTGCTATTTGATTTTGGATTATTATGATTGTGTAATATTGGTTGATTAAATTATTTGTATTTTTCATGTATCCAAAGTTATAGATGGTATTTTGTATCAAGTATAACCAGTCACTTTGTTATTATAGAGTGAGATGTTGTTCTTATAGAGTATGATTGAGTACATTCAAACCTTCAAACCTTGTATATTCGAGAGTCATTTAATAACGTTGGAGTAATAGAATGTAGTCGTACGAAAAATAATCTAGACGGATAAATATAGTATTGAACAATGACAAATGTTAGACTCAATATAGTTTTAATTAAAAATGTCCAAAATAGTTTTAAGGATTTAATATTTACCCGATCTTATAATCAAATCCGACTTTGACTCGGCTTCAAAATTAATACAAAACTATGTAAAAATCAATGTGGATTGTGGACACGAGACTAGATTTTAAACTTACCCGATCACTCTAATAAACACCTCTAGTTTAAATCTCATACGTAGTATGAGCTAAGAAACACAATAGTCTCGATTGATGGTTGGTGCAATTGTAGATGGCATGCAGCAGGGACATATGACATGCATTCAAAAACAGGAGGGCCATTTGGGACAATAAAGAACCAACAAGAGCTAGCTCATTCTGCCAATAACGGTCTGGATATTGCTGTCAGACTTCTGGAGCCTATCAAACAGCAATTCCCTATTTTAAGCTATGCGGACTTCTACCAGGTTTTCTACTTATCTGTTTCATCAACATTTCGCCTTCTTCGATTTCATGATCGACAAATTGTGGCTGTTTTCTTGAGTTGTCGTGCCTATTTGTTTCTGTCCTGAAGCTGGCTGGAGTTGTTGCAGTGGAAATCACAGGAGGGCCTGAGATCCCTTTTCACCCTGGGAGACCTGTAAGTGTACTGGGCGGAGCAAAACTACACTATAACTTTTACGCCCTTTTTATTCTACATTTTTTTTGAAAATACATGATGTAGAAGTAAAATTTCAACACCTCCAATATTCATGATAATAATATGATGAATAAAATTCAGGACAAAACTGAATCACCACCGGAGGGCCGTTTGCCAGATGCACAGAAAGGTTAGTATGTGAAAGGTTTTGCGAGTTACAATTTGTATTAGTATTCTCTTGTTTGAGACTAATCGTATTCCGTGTTGGTAATGAATTATTGATGCTAGGTGCTGATCATTTGAGGGAAGTATTCTATCGGATGGGTCTGTCCGATAAGGATATTGTCGCTCTATCTGGTGGTCACACTTTGGTAATATACACCGAAATAATCGTATGCACCCTTCATTAATCGATGCTTGCGACTAAAGTTTCCTGAATTTGTGATGATTTCACAGGGGAGGTGTCATAAGGAGAGATCGGGTTTTGAAGGAGCTTGGACGTCTAATCCTCTAATCTTCGACAACTCCTATTTCAAGTACATATACTTCCCTTTTTATCAGTGCACATTTAATGAAACAATGCAGTCTCAGTCTTAGCCTGATGATAAATGTTGTCTAATATCTTGACAGGGAGCTCCTCAGTGGAGAAAAGGAAGGTCTAATTCAGCTGCCATCGGACAAAGCACTCCTTGACGATCCATCATTCCGTCCCTATGTTGAAAAATACGCGCAAGTAGTTTATTGATCAATTCATTCATAAAATTTCCCCTTCTGTTCTAAGACTGCTATTTGCAAAGCTGTCGTAAATTTGCTTTATCGTTTGTAGGACGAGGATGCCTTCTTTGCTGACTATGTCGAAGCCCATCTCAAGCTTTCCGAGCTTGGGTGAGTATGCCTTTTTGAATCGATTTTCTGACTTTCTGATTTTCAGCTATAGCTTAACTTCATTATTTTCAGATTCGCGGATGAGGTGTGACGACAAAGATGAACTCAAACTCTTACTCCGGTTTATTGTATGAGCCGGTTCATTGCTACTGCCTTCAAGTAAATCTTAAAGAATAATCAATGTAGAAGTATTTCAATGTGGTGTATAATATGTAAAGTTTGTGTTTGAGTCTTGAATTTTGATTGCATTGCTAATAGCATCATTGTGTATCATTTTGGGACATTAATCTTGTGTTTGCAAACAATAAATATGGTTGTGTGTTTGTGTCATATTCATGTTTTGTATTTAAGTCTGTTGCAATCTTGAGTTAGCTTGGATTCAAGTCCATCTTTATTTCAGAATGAAAATTTTAATTGCAATTGTGAGCTAGCTTGGATTCAAGTCTAGCTTTCTTCTTTTTTCAAAATGAAAATTATAAATATTTTCTCGTCCAAATAAAGGTTTGGCAATTATAAATATCCAATCAACTCGAGTAATTAAAATCCAAATCAATATTTTTGGTGTTAAGTTGTTAACTTATACAATTAGCTACTGTTTTATTTGACTTAATTTGTCTCAATTTTCATTTTAATTTGTTCTAATAAATTTATTTTATTTTTATTTTTAGATATAATCCCACCACTTTTATTTTCTTTTTATATCTACTATATTATACCTAATTTTTTTTAGTCTTGGTACTAAAAACAAATGTGGTTATTTAGGGGGATTGAGGAGTGTTAGACAACCCTTTGGGCATAAAAAAAAACTAGACAACCCTATTCTCAAGCTTTTTGTCTCGTCTCTCTAATATAGATTTTATTTATTTAATCTTCTTTTAGGTGTTAAAAATCAAACCCCTATAATATCAAGAAACTATCTAGTGAAAAAGAAGAAAAAGGGAGCGACTTTACCGAGTTTACAAACACTCAAAATGCTATAACAATGTGGTATTACATCAAGTATAAACTTGAGCAAAAACTAGAACATCTCCAATGAGATGATCTTTTATGCACCAATGACAACAATCAACTAATCAAAATCCTACACAAAAACCCTATAGCTTTTATCACAGAATGCTCTAATGTAGTAGTATCATTTACATGTTGCTGTCAAAATTTCTCACCCAAATCTAGTTCATTTTATCAAAATTTCAGGTTCCAGCAAGAATCCCCAAAACCCAAAAAGAAAAATGTTGGCAAGGGCTAAAATAATTACTTGTAATGGGAACAAAATTAAATATGCGCCTCGTTATTGAACTTTCCTTGTGCAAGACTTGCCTTCCGCTTGCATGCCTGAAAACCTCAGCAACAGACTTTGTAGAGTTTAGCACTATCAGTACTCGCTTGGTCCACCCAAATTTTATATGCAGTCAGCACCAACAGCTTCGCGGATCGATTTGTAGCCATCCCTCTCCAAACATCCAGCCAATTCAACCTAAAGAAAAGATCAACTATGAGGAAACGGGCTATTAGACTTGAGATTATCCAACAGAGATCGTACGTCAACAGTGTACTCAATTCATATTAGTACAAAGATTTCTCTAGGACCTCCAAAATATCCACAAGACCTCAGTGATAGCACTAATATTAATTTAGGTGATACTTTAACACTACAATTTGATTAAAGTAGCAGTTTAATCCAATCTGAATTGAATTAGGACAAAGATCATATGAAGAAATCAAATCATTATTAACAAACAGGAGGTAAATAATCTTCGCCGTAGGATGGAAGAAATATCATAAATAATTTCACATCCGCCCAATTAGAGGGATTCTGCACTGTATAGTACATGTTACTACCTTGTCATTCGTAACGAAAGGTCGTAATGGTAGTAAAATGCTCAACATACCTTCATCTGAGGAATAAGGGCAGGTCCTCCATATCCAAATGCAGTATAGAGCTGAACTAATGTAGCTCCAGCACGTATTTTTTTGTAAGCATCTTCACCACTGATTCAAACAGAAGCTTAAAATCAATCAAAAGGTTGCAAAAACCACTTTAAAATCAGCTTGCTGCCAAAATTCAAAAATTACCTTCCAACTCCACCACAACCAATCAAAGGGATCTTCCCCTGCCATGCAAAACAGTAGTGTCAAACAAAATATCAAAGGGTAGTGAACGGGTGGAATAAACCTTAAAAGGCATAATGTTTAGAATTTTTTGCTTTAAATATCTATTTATCAATTTCAACAAAACAGCCAACCCTATCTTCTAAGATCAGGTATTTGGCATGTTGTTAGTCTCAATATAGCAGCTAGACAGAGCCAGAAGTCTAGCTAAACTCAAATATCTGCTAGTTTAGTGTTGGATGTTTAGGTTGGGGGCCAAATCCCACTTCTCGGTAATCGATCCAAAATTATCATTAGGTCCCCAAACCACCAACAAACAAGATGAAAAAAAAATAAGCAAGATGAAAATAATACTCCTCAAATATGAAAAAATGACAAAGATAAAAATCTTTTTAGTTCCCAGAAATTCATTTCCAGAAATAAGTCAGGTCCAGAAATAGCTCGTATCATACTGCCTTCTCTTTACACACTAGGCTATGGTAAAGATGGGAACCTGAACAAAACGACCTATAAATAAAAAAGTACAAATTTACCTGGCGTAACAATGCCCCAAATCTAAAAGGCAAACCAAATAGACAAGTACACGGCACAAACCCGAAATGAATTGACCCAAAATAACACACTCATACCTAATCTGACCCCTCAATTCAACAGCTTTAACTAGAAAGACAAGATAACTAAAGCTCTCTTGTCAGAACTCAGTACTCCAAAAAAAGTAATGAATATCATAAGTCCTCCTGGATAAACTTTGAGTACTCAAGAATGTCATAAAAATCAATCCACAGCAGTTACCGCTGATCATTAATTAGTTAATTGGCAAATTTTTAGTTCAACATCCAAAAGATCAAATAACTATTTAATATCAAGAAGGCTTCAAAAATTACGTTGAGAAACAATAATGTACTAGAGTATGATTCATTAACCCCCAAACAAAGATGGCACTCAATATTCGCAGAACAATCTCACATTATGCCTTTGCACAAAGTAGTGCCGAACTGGAATAGCACCAGGCTATCAGCAGATAGTTAAAAATTCCCAAAGAAATAGTACATGATGCTTTTTAGACAAGGATCAACAAGTTTGTTGCATTTAGAAGGTTTATCAATACAGTTGCAAACTCCCACAGTTCACAAAAGGAATTTATGGAAGTAATCATACCCGTGTTAAGATATACATTTCCTTCAGGACACTGGTTGACAAGTCGAACAGAGGCTTCCCACTCAAACCACCAACTTCCTTCGACAGAGG
Organism: Amaranthus tricolor; assembly: GCF_026212465.1. Lineage (NCBI taxonomy): Eukaryota > Viridiplantae > Streptophyta > Magnoliopsida > Caryophyllales > Amaranthaceae > Amaranthus > Amaranthus tricolor. Next base: position 28,399,250 of record NC_080051.1, on the reverse strand, counting down.
ATTTTGGCTGACTGAGTCAGGTCTTGAGATAGTTGTATTTGAAATAATCTGCAGATGAGTGTGCGAACACCATAAATTAGACATTATATAAGAAAAAATGTGTACTTAAAAAAAATCATTAAACGGCTGGAATTTAAGGACCATACCTTTTACGTATGCACATAAAGTAATGCTAATACTTGTATGTGCTACCCATTTCTAGAAGTTTAATAAAGATACAATAAGAATTTTTAGTCTAAAAAAAATTGACCAATATTTCTTAAATTCTTTTAACTAGAAAACTGTAAATGTTATCATAGAAGCACTGGAAGCACATGATTCTTCATTATAATCCAAGCGATAATAATATAAATGACAATGTACATCTAGATGCAGACAAGGAGAGGTAATATCTGACTTCCAAGTTCCAACATTCAAGCAAAGGGCACAAAACCTATATTGAAGAAGAAAGCTTACCAGCCCATCTACTTGGAGAGCCAGGGAAACCTGCCATAGGGAGAAATACATAATTTGAGTACGGTTTATTAAGCACTAACTTGAAGGCCATAAAATTACACAACATCAATGTACCGCGGCTATGTCTTCGAGATCCTGTTTAGACAAGTCTGGGGCAATTTTCACAAGCAGTGGAGGAGGACCTTCATCCCCCCATTGCATTTCATCACGAGCAGCTTGAACCTACACAAGTTTCCAAAATGAAAACCGCAACAAAGAAGAAAACTGTCAAGAGACCAAGCCAAGGACTAGAGGATGAAACCTTCTTTACAAGATCCTTAAGCTGTTTTCTTCCTTGAAGCTGGCGGAGTCCTGGTGTATTCGGTGAGGATACATTTATCACCTGAAAAACTTATTAGAAGCCTTTAAATTCCCAGAAGAGGCCTTATAACAACCAGGATGCATCCAAACAATAAAATGAAAATGAAGCTATCATTAAATTTATAAAGAGATGATATTAAGTTTATGAAAGCCACAAACACGAATAACAATTAAATAATCATAATATTGAAAAAAAAGAGTTGCTGACATAAAAAAGTAATACTCAATAAACTCAGCAGATGATACTAGGGTTTCGGATATTGGTAAAAGTAACAGAAATTCAATTTAGCAGCAAATTTGACAAAAGAACATATCTTCTAGTAGCCAATCTTTCTAAATACAATATTTTGTTTGATACTACCTCTTACAGAAACGTTTTTGCATTAAATTGCCATATTTTTGCAAGAAACTACCACTCATCATGATAGTGAGTAGCTTCCGCGCATGAATCTTTCTAACATTGAAAATATAGTAAGAAACTGCTCCCACTATGGTACCTATTTGAGCCATTTCCTCATGAAACTTAATAAAAAGTAAAATAAATGTGCAAAGATGCTTAATTATATATGCTTCTTAATTAGTGAGGATCAACAATCTAATTCTCTTCTAATAAATATTTAGTCTCATTGCTAGCTAGTTACAATAGTTGGACATAACTCATAATTTTATACTTATGCTGGATAACAGGTGGCTGCATTATAGTCAATCAACTTCAAAATGATTCATTTACCAAATACAAGAGAATTGCAGAAATAATAAAATGAAGAAAACAAGAAATAAACGAAATTTACCAGGTAATCCGCATACTGGGATAGTGTGTGCACTCCTTGTACATAGTCACTAGCAGCATCTTCGCTGGTCTTATTCTTGCCAAGGTTGACACCAAGAATTCCAGGTCCAGCTTTTCCTCCAGTTTTACCCTCATCCTTTGCAGTAATGGCCGTGCTAGAAGTTTCGTCAAGCTTCCTCTTGCCATGTTGTGCGCCTAAACGTTTAGCAACAGCATGTATACCCTCACTATTGAAGCCACAACGGTTGATTATTGCTCTGCTTAAATGTCAAACAAACTCATCATATTATAGAATGTTTGCACGAATAAAATAAACTACATCTCAATTCCATGCAGTACACAAGTTCATTTCTTTCTGTTTACCACAACTTATTCATCACATTCAAGCTCTCCCTTGGTTTCCCTCAAAATCTGGTTCACAACAATGATCTCATATTGAAACTCAAATAGGAATCCAAGGAAACTGTAAACATTTCAGATGGAGAACACCAACAGCATACTTACCGTTCGTCCCGCAATCTGAAGATACGAGGCTTTGGATTACCCTCCTGAGGAACAGGAGTAACAGAGCCAACTTCTACAAAGCCAAAACCTAGACCAAGCAGACCTTCAACAGCCTCAGCATTTTTATCGAATCCAGCAGCAAGGCCAATTGGATTCGAGAATTTTCTTCCCCATACTTCCAGTCCTAGTATAGTAGAATCTGGCCTTTTTTCCCTAGGAACCCATCCACGAGCAGCTGCAGAGATAGCCAGTCTATGAGCAACTTCTGGATCCAACAGCGCAAAAAATGGATTTACTAGTTTTGTCCCCGAGAACAACCAACCACTACGGAGAAAAAAGATATAATTTATGTTAATAAGGAATAAAAAGAACATATATAGTTACCTATCTGATATATTGGTTACAAGATAACAAGGGTAGAATCCAATCATAATAATTTTCTTAAAAGAACATTAAACAGTAATGTCACAAGTACAAAGGCTCTGGCTTGATTTATCTATTGAGGGAGAAGGGGAAACCATTTAAATAAGGCTAATAGTTTCCTTGCAGGCCACCACACCCTAAATAAGACTATTAGTTCTCCATCCATATTTACACCTTCAACCTCATGACTACAAAATCCCCTACTCAATTAATTCATTCCAATCATGCCCGTGTTGAACAACCAAAAATAAGCATTAGTATGTTTTACCCCTAAATAACACATATAATACTTTTTTTTCCTTCTCCTGCACACTAAACAGTTGGAATAGAAGCATTCTCAGCAATGGAAGTTATAAAGCATTCAAGCATTTAGCTAACCACAAAGCTATTAGTTGAAAGCACTACTCACAGAATGACAAAAGTGAAAGAGATACCAGAATGTTGCTTCATCAACTGTACTAACATAAGCTCCGCCAGCTATAAGTAAACCTATCATCGATCCAGTCAATAATCTTCCCTAAATAACAATAAAAAGAAAAATAGCACATCAAGAATTCACATAGATAAGGAGCATAATTTTAGCATGAACAATCAAGTTGCAAACTATTGTGAGGTTGCAATTTCCAATTCAGTCTGGTATCAAACCGTCCTTAACCTAAAACAAAAAATCCAATCTGTCTAGCCTTGGTCCTCGGCTCAGATGTATGAGCACAGTATAACTCAGATGCAAGAGCAATGAGCACATTATAACTGGTATAATCAGCTAATTAAAATGCCAACATTTCTGTTGGACTACGTCAAACTTTATCTTACAGGCCAGTCAGTAAGCCATTAACTGAAATAGAAAAATAAAAGAAACTGTAACCTGAAAGTGCAAAAATTAATGTCAAATACTCACAATTGTTTATCCTCAGTTATTTTGCTCTTGTTTAGAGAAACCTCAAAACAATTAAACTTTCTTCCCCTATAAAAAGGATGACAACAAACAAAAGCAAATGCCCTTCTAATGTTGTAAAAAACTGTAAAAACTATAGCAAAGATTAGTTAAAAAATGTCCATAGAGTGCGTTATAGCACCTAAGGCGAGTGCCTCACAGCACCGTGTTTTTTTGGTTTTAGCCTCATAAAAAGCTCATTTGATACAGGTACCCACACGTAAGTTTCTCTTCCGTTCTTTATTTCCTTCTTTATAGCTCTTTTTGAAGTTTGTAATCTAATTTTTCAGAGCTTTTGAAGGCCTCACACCCCAAAGATATGTATGGGAAAGTACAAACCAATGCTAAAACTTGTGGAAGAGCAATGGAAGAGTTCTCGATCACAATTGGTCTACAGCTCTACATCAATATTATGCAATGAGAACTTTTCTATTTGCAGGGATCCCAGATGAGATAGAGATATTCATAAGATAAAACTTGCATAGGATTTAGTGTGGGTGCCTCAAATAAAGGATCGTGATTGAAATATTATGTGATTGAAATATTATGAGACTAAACTGTGCCATTTATCTTATAAGAGAAAATCTACCACAATCCGCAAGTGCCATTCGACCAACATCTATTATTACTTAATAGTCAAAGCATAAGCATGAATAAGCATAACTCCACCCCCTAAATCACAAGTAACCACTTGAAATATAAGAAGACTTGATCATCAAATTATGGTTCTACTTCGTTAAATAAAACTATATATCCTATTTCTATTCCATATGTGTGGCTCTGTCAAACAAATTCTCAGTATCTGATACCTATTATGTGTAAATCTTTTGTTCTAACTCTACAACTTGTTTTTAGCAAAACGTTTCAATTAAGTGAATCAAAAGTGTAGATCTTTTAACTGAATTCTCAACATTATTGATAATATTAAAAGACTTTGTTGTTGATGCATATTCCTCTGGAACTTGTTACATTTACTATGAAAAGATGTTCCAAATGTATCAAACTCAATCTGACATAAGAATAAATGGAAAAATTAATTCTAAAAATCCCACTTTTAGCCGATTAGCTTTTAAAATTCTCACCTTTCATTTATTTTTTTGATTTTAAAAATTGTACGATTCAGTCTTCTAAAATAAAAAAAAATGAAGAAGATTTTTATAGAATAAATAAATGGTGAAATTTTTACAATCTGACTGGGATTTTAAAAATTAAATTCTTCTATAATTCAATGGTGAAAAAATTCCAATCTTCACATAAGTCGTTCCTCCATTTCCCTTCCCTCATTATATCCCTCTCCGTCTTTTCCCTTTATTTCCTTCAAGGGCTTCAACCAAACAAAGCATAACAGATTCAAAAAAAACAACTAAATACCATTCAGCTTACAGTATCAACACGAAACAATTTGCCAAAAATCATTAAAAAACGGAATATTGAATTGCAAACCTTAAGAACGCTGTCCTTCTTAGGGGGAGCGGCAGTAGAATAGCCCATACTAGAGGAGAAAAGCGAATATTGAAGCTTAGGTTTCTGGGCAGGGGGATAAGTATGGAGTCTACGAAACAGTGGGAGACTAGATTTTAAGCGTTGCGCCATTCCCATACCTTCGTCCGCCTCAGAAGCGATGTGCGATTGTGAAAAGAGGGTTTTAAAAGGAAGCTGATCAGAACAGTCTAATATGATAAACCCTCGAGTTACTTTGGAACTCTTTTCCTAAAATTCTATCATAAATTGTTAGATATAGTAAGACTATCTTTATACGACTTTGTGTATATATTATTGTGTTAAAATAATAAGTTATTGCAATTTTAGATTGATTAATAGGTTAATTATACAGGTTATTGCGTTTTGAGATGTTTTGATTTGTATAATTAATTAATTTTTCTAATTTATTACCTTCAGTTGTAACTGAATTACTTCAAGACTATAAAATATTATGACTTTAAAACTATAAGTGATCAAAGTTATAAGCGTTCGCTTAAAGCCTTAAGGCGGTAAGCATGTATTAAACTAACCTAATAGAGCCATAGAGGTAATCTCAATGTGAAACCGTTTCATTTGAAAATTTGTATTAATCATATACTTACAAAAAAAGAAATTTGAACAAAATAAGTTTTTTTTAAAAAAAAACTCTCAAAGTGAACTTGGGAAACTTTTATTTACCAAAATAAACTTCTCTTAGTTTAAGCCTGTGGTATGGTAATATTCGTTGTTAGCAACAACAAGCGATTACATCTAAACTGATTTAAAAAGTCAGCCCAGTTTTTTTACTCAATTTAAGTTTTCGCCTATTGTTATTAACAATGGACCATATGCGTACAGAAACTTAGATTAAAGTATATAGGAAAACTACCGTCCGCTGTTATTAACAACTGGCCATTAACATCCAGATTCAACAATGATCAAAAAGCCAAAAAGTCAACCCATCAACGATTCTTGGGCCGACTTTTTTTACTCATTTTTAATAATCGTCCATTGTTAGCAACGACAAGTAGCATGTTAAAAAGATTGGAGTGAAAGACGCTTATTCTTGTAAATAAAATTTTTCATTGAAATTTTTTTAGAACAAAAGCTATTTTGTTAAACTTTTACAAAAAAGTATGAATCTGACCCATCAAAAAGATTAAAACAAATAAACAATTTTAACAAAAAATAATAAAAAAAATAGCTTCGGGTAAACTTTATTCAAAAAATAAGCGTCTCCATGTCCGATCTTAAGGTCAAGTGTAACAGGCCTTTTTTTTCTTAATCTTAAATATTTTGACAAATTCAATAATCGTTTCGTTTTATTATTTCTAATGTCGTCCCTTCTTAAGTTCTTGAACTTTTTTTATATAATTTATTTCTCTTAGAATAAAATATTAGGTTTAAAATATAAGTTTTTTTTTTTATATTTGGTAAATTAAAGTAATAAAAAAAATTTACAAGCTTTAGCCTATATATACTCCAAAAGCTACGTGGGAGAAGGGAAGAAAAAAATAAGGAAGAAATTAAATCCTAAATTAATTCCAAAAAAAAATCTCTAAAATTCAGGGGAGGAAGCTAAATTTGTGGCTAAAAATTCTACAAATAAGAAACCAATAACGTAAAAATTCTTACATATATTTATTTATATAAAATTATACCCATAAATTTTATATGTGTATATAATATATAAATTAAATTTTCTGTAAATTTTGGTGATAATTAATTGTAAATTAATTTATATGATTTATTCATTTTAATTTTCAAAACTGCATAATCTGAAATAATTTTAATTAAAATAGTAAATATTAATATTTTTAAATGAAAATTTTTCTGTACATAAATATTATGAGATATAATTTTTGTATTAATTTCGTGAATTATAGTTGAGTATAAATATTATTATTAATTTTTTTTGCTAAAAACGCATAAATAAGGAAATTCATAAATTGGGTTAAAAATATATAATTCTAGAAAAATAATTTATTTTATTATTACTACACATTTATTTTTCATTTAAATAATTTTTGTGATATTTAAATTTTAATGAAATAAATTAATAATCTAAATTGTTATAATAGGCGAAACGAAAGAAAAATGAACAAAATAATTAAAATTATTTTATTTTGGTGAATAAAAATATACACCAACTCGTTTAATAATAAATTAATTTTTAAAATATTTTGTTTAGATTTAATCTTAAGGAAATTAATTATTCATGTACTAAATCTAAAACTAAGCTATTAAGAAATTAGTTAAATAAAACAATATTTTATTTTCTAAAAATTTGGATGAATGGGCTACGATCTATAATAAATCCAATATGTACTTTTTAAGACATTTTTAGTATTTATTTATGATGGAACTATTTATTTTATCATTTATAATAAATAGACATTTAAGAAATTGATTATTAAGAAATTAATAAATCTAATTGAAAATTAATCTATAAATAAATACTAATGACCCATTTAAGTTTTGATTTAGTCTAATGATTATTTATATTTAAATTGTTATAAATTTATTTCTATTATATGTTATATAATGTTGCATTTATATGAAAACAGTAACATGATAATAAAAGACTCGATAGTAAGGAAATGCCGAACCATGCTTCCGGCATGTAAAAAATGTGGGACGTGTTTTCCGGCACGTAAAATACGGCGAACACAGTAAGGTTATTTAACCTGACCTGTGGCTCGAGCAACATTGTACTGGAGGAGTGACGACTCCCACTAAGTAAGGGGTTTTGGTTTACCTCATCCTAACAGGACCTTACATATATCAAACAAAGATCATATGTGTTGCATTCATTAAATAAGTAATCGGATTTCATGCCCTAACACTCAAGCAGAAGTGTTAGTAAATCACGTCCTGGTACTAAAGCAAAAGGACCAGAAGTTATATATATAAAATAAAAAATAAAATAAAAATGAATTCTCTATATTGCATAAATCCTTTTACATAATACTTATTGAAATGCACTTATTTAGATACTTGTATTATGCTGGCAAGTTTTTATACTCGGCTTATTAGTTGACCGATTCCCAATGGTTGTTCCCTTATAATCGGAGTAGATGTTGCAGATGACTTTACATGAGGTTTTTAAGAAGCTATTGTATCGTTTATGTGATATTAGGATATAGTATGTATGTAATTTATATAATGAGTATGTAATAACGATAATTATGTATTAAAATAGAACGTAATATGTAAAAGGGAAATTATCAATGGTGCCCTTGTACTATTGAAAAATTACAATGGTACCGAACTGCATTTCAGTGGTACCCCCCAATTATATGGTAATTACAACCGTGACCTTAATGATGAATTTTCCGTTAAATGTCCGTTAAATTTGGAATTTAACCTAACCATGGTTAATTTCTTCATCTTCTTCCCTTTTCTCTTTCATGTCTGCTCTTCTTCCATGGCAGCTCTTCTTCCTAGGCACGCAGTTTCAACACTTCATTCCGGAAGTAACTGCGCCCCACACCACTACGTACGCGTACGAGTCATCTGCTCATCAACCCGACGTTCATCTTGAGGAGGTTGACTTAACGTGTCCGGACTACGGTGTCGGGTCCTCACAGGGTGCCACATCATCACACTATCAATCCCCTCCCCTACCCGAGCGTCATGCGACTGCATCTTACTTTCGTAGGAGGCGTCGTAAACCGTCACAATTAGACAGGGTACATGAGGAGGATTAGCATTACAATAGTTTTGTAATTATTGAGCATTTGTACATACTCATTTGTAACTGTTGGTCTTTTGTGTGTAAATTGTAACATATATGTACATGTATATATTTTTACCGTAGTATCACACGTTTATTATGAGTGAATTGATGTTAACTACTTAGACTTTTGGGCGATGAATCATTCCGCGAACAATGCAGCATAAATTTAATAAAAAACAAACATACAATCATATTCAAATAAGGATGTTGCTGTTCAACATTCAACACAATTTCAAGCAAGTTCAACAAATCCAAATCCAATTACATACTTCATGCATTAAGTTAAACTAGCGTCCGTAACTAAGAAGGCTTAGTTAACTTTCTCATAATTCTTTCAGTCTCTTCTTTCCTATGTGCCATATCATCCATTTGTCTCTTTAGATTAAATACCTCATCTTTAAGCTCTTGTTTTTCCTTCTCAAGCCGTATTATTAAGTCTCTCTGCCATTTTGTACCCTCCGGAGCAATCCAGCGAAAGTATGTGCATCCTAATCCGTCAGCCAAGTAGAAAGGGCAATCAACAAATTCACGCCCTGGATCGAAGTCGCTCCAATCAGTATTAATCTCAACTTCATAACCACAATCACAAAGCTCTTCAATACAATGCTCCTTTGACATCTACATAATACATATAATATATTAACGGTAGTGAACTTTCAAAAATAATGTTTACATTTACAATAATAAAACTAACAAAATACCTTATGTTAACTTTAACAATTGATGGAAAAGAATAAGAATGATGTAGAATGGATAAAATGAAGTATAAGAAATAATGGACCTATTTATACAACAACATTACAACGGCTATTTTCACATTCTAACGGCTATTTTTCTAATTAACAACGGCTAGTTTAAAAAACCTAAAAGTCGCTGTTACTAACAGCGACTTTCAACTTTTTATTATTATTATTATTTTTTTTCCTTAATTCGCTGTTACTAACAGCGACTTACCCGAGGCTAGGCTTAGACGTACGGAAGCTTATTTTGGGACATAAATTTTAACCAATCTTACATTTGGAATTAAATTGTTTATTTATCTTATTTTTTTCAATCTTTCTCAAATTTTCACCCATATCCATCACTGTTTTGATGGCTCAAGGCCCAACAGAAGCCCACAAATATTCGAAGTAGCTTCTGGAAACCCCTCATTGTCTTTCACTCGACTCTTACACCTCCGCCTTCCTCCACCTGTATACTCTTTCCCCAAACTAATCGACAAAATCAACGAACCTCCGGCGAAACTTCACCGAGAAACATCGCAATTTGTGCCGGAGCCGGAAAGTTTACAGACGATGCCTCCGAAACAGCAGTCGAAAGCCGATCTAGCCAAGAAGCAGAAGTTAGTTGAGGATAAGACTTTTGGTCTTAAAAACAAGAATAAGAGCAAAAATGTCCAGAAATATGTTCAGAATCTCAAGCAATCTGTCCAACCAAAAATTGACCCTAAGAAAACTGATGCCAAGGTTTTTTTGTTCATTATTTGGCTTTAGAGTGATAATCTTATTTTGCTTTTAATTCTATTTTTCATATTATCATTTTATTGATTGCGTTTGTTCCTTTCCGGGTTCTTTTCGTTAGATTAGGTATTGATGCTGAGTTTTTATGGTTTGGTGGAATTTTAATTTATGTTGCTTATAGTTTTGATTGGAAAATGTGATTGATAAATAGAAGTAGTTGTTTAGGTTTTGATAGAAAACTATTAAGTTAAGAGGGAAAAATAGAGATGTTGAGCATAGAAGTCAAGAGTAGGAAGAAAATTGGATTGCACGGAGGAAAATATTTGCAGACATTCAAGTTTTACATTTTGAATCCTCGTCGATTTAAACAATTGAAAATGAGGATACAACTTTCCGCAAAAATTTTATTTCCTTCCATCAAACACCCATGTAATTTCATAGGTTAAAGGGTGAAGAATGAAGAGTAAGAAATATGAAGAAAAAAAATGTGGGTGAGATATAATAGGTATTGGTGGAATAGAAGGTGAAAAAAGTGTATAGTAGAGCAAATGTATTTCCAAATAAGGAGAGATTCTAATCGAGTCTAGATAAAAAAAAAAAAAAGAATAGACAAAAAAGTGGAGTGAGTACGGTTTTGGTAGGGATTTTGATTTCCTTTCATCAATTTATTCTAGTAGTAAGTTTAGAAGTCTTTTTTTTAAGTTTCGTTGCTCCTAATTTTTAATTGAATTCATGATCGTACTTTAACACTGTATTTTTGATGCTGTTTTTGTGGATTTTGAATTAGGGGTGATGTTGGGGATTAAACAATTTTGTTTTGTTTCAGAAAAAGAAGGAAGAAGAGAAGGCCAGGGAGAAGGAGTTGAATGACTTGTTTAAGCTTGCTGTTACCCAGCCTAAAGTTCCAGTTGGTAATGACCCTAATCTAATAGTTGGTGGCTGCTGTGAAATCATGTAGAACTATTTGTTTGTAGTTCTTATTGGCTTTTTGTTGTTTTGGTCGGTTATTCACCTTGTTAGTTTTTCGATTGGTCAGGTGTTGATCCAAAATCTATACTATGCGAATTTTTTAAGGCAGGGCAGTGTACAAAAGGTTTTAAATGCAAATTTTCACATGATTTAAATGTGCAGAGGAAAGGAGAAAAGATTGACATTTACACAGATAAGCGGGATGATGGTGAGTTGATTGATTTTCGTGTTTTTTGTTTGGTGTAAATTTTATGGTTTTACATCAATTACATTGGTTCTTTTTATTGCAAATTGAATTGTTTATTATTATTATTATTATTATTATTATTATTATTATTATTATTTGAAGGAACAATGGAGGAATGGGATCAAGAGACCTTGGAAAAAGCTATTGCAGAGAAGAGTAAGGAGTACAATCAGAACAAACCAACGGATATTGTAAGTCTTTTACTTTCTATATTTTTACCACATCAAGATGATTAATGACTTAGTCACCTAAACCACCCACTCTAGCCTACTATTCTGTCATGGGTCATTAGTAAGAGCGATCGACAACTTGCATATTAAGGTTACAATTGTGTATGATAGAGGTATATATCTGCCTGAAATGAGCAGTAGCTTAGTATTTAAGCCTTCAATTCCTTAGACCTTCCGTGTAAGTGTGTGGTTTCTTTCTGTCTTGAGGTTTGGAATTCACTTTGCCTACCCTTTTAAAGATGATATGCTTGGTTCCTTGCCTTGGGCATGTTTTTTTAAAATCAACATTCTTAGTTTTTTTTATAGAATGATCTTTATGCTACTTATTTTTAAAAAGATCTTAGAAAGGTATTAGAATTCTGACAACTTAATTTTTTGCAGCCAAATTAGGGGCACAAACATTGAAATTTCAGTCTAGCTTTATATTGTTTTCAACTTGAACCCCCCAAATACGAGTTTAATTTCACTTTTTAATAAGGTAATGGATAAAGTATTAATTCTTTTCCATTGAGAAAACTACACTCTAAACATATTGTTTAGGCCTATATTTTTTTTTCTGTTGACAGTGAAATTATAAGTTGCATATTTTTCTCTTCTAAACAATGATGAAAATGTAAGGTCTAATGGCCTATGACCTATGACCTATGTGGTAGTAATTTTTTTCTTATTCTTCTTTCCTCCGTGTTTTTTTTTAATTATCATCTAGTCTAGTATAAATATTCAGTCTTATAAGTTGGAAGCTTCCGTTTGATGATTATAATAGCTACATTTGCCAAACTTAAATTGGTTCTCTGTGACTAGAGGCCCATATGGCTATTGGCTATATCTGGCAGTCCTGTACTTATATTTGTCAACGATGCTTTTACTTAAGTTGGATGGTTTTTGGTACAGGATCTCCTTAATCATGTTCCACTTGTTTCTCAGATCCTTGCTTGCCACTTGCCAGATAGGATCTGGCATGCAATTTGACTGATTTTAATGAGTTAAATGGAATTATTTCTTTGTATTGCATAGATAAAAGTTGAATCTGTGCACATAAGGATTTCCCTACAAACCCTGTGCAAGATTGGGTAATGTATTTATGTATTTTGAAAACCATTGTTTGTGACAAACCGGGTATGTAGTGTGCCTTATCTGGTGATTCCCTCTTTACCTTTTCTTTCAATTTTCTATCATTGTGATGAATTTCGTGTTATGAGCATTTTATTCAATTCAACACAACATTATTGGTTAATGGTGAGGGCATGTGTAGGTGTGTAAACATTTTCTGGATGCAGTGGAGAAAAAACAATATGGTTGGTTTTGGGTATGTCCAAATGGTGGTAAAAGCTGTCATTATAGACATGCCCTTCCTCCGGGTTATGTTTTAAAATCTCAAATGAAGGCCCTGCTAGAGGAAGAGACAGATAAGACGCCAATTGAAGAAGAGATTGAGGAGCAGGTAATAATAGTTGATTTTTTGATTCAGTGGTTGTTAATGTGGCTCACCGGTTGGTTTTAAAGAACTGGCTCGGCTTTATGGTGAACAATCTGCTAACCTATTTTGTCACTGCAACTAAAATGTAGCGGTCGAAAGTGAAGTCTTCGACGCCCATGACTCCAGAATTGTTTGCAGAATGGAAGAGGAAAAAAACAGAGGCAAGAGCCGCTAGCATGGCTTCACAGAGCGAAGAAAGAGCTAAGAATGACAGAATGAGGTTTTATTTTAATGCTTGCCCCCCACTTCTTCTCTTGCTACTCCCTTGTTTCTACAAAAATTGTGTATATTGCATTTCATATTGCTCTTTTTATTTTCAGTGGACGAGAACTATTCATGTCAAATGCTAGCTTGTTTGTTGACGATGTTGGGGCATGGGAGCAATATGAAAGAGACGAATCTGAAAATAATGAGCCAGAGGTAGGCTCCATCTATCCTTTTTATACCATGATGTCCTTTTTGATTTAATTTCAGATTCCATTACTGTGGGATAAGATGAGATCACTCAACCTCTTCTTTTTGCTTGTTTATTTTTGGGGTGGGGGTGGGGGTATGTTACTCTGTTTTTGTCCTGCTGTACCCAAGAGTTATTGAATATCTTCTGCATCTACCATCGGAAAAAATCTTTAGCTTTAATTTGGATTATTGTGCATGCCATTTGCTTGAAACTCCTAGCTGTATTATATTTCAACTAGTAGCTATGTTGTATTTCGTATTTGCTCTTGTAAATTTGTAATCTGCAATGGTTCTCATGTTCATTTACATGGAATGAGTATTGTGCATTTCCTCCTTGTCTCTAGATGCTTTCCATGTTCAATCATATTCATCATTGGGTAGAACTGCTGATATACTACAACATTCTATACACACAAAACTTTTAAGTTTGCTTGTTTATTTATGACAACTTTTTAAGGGGGTGGGGGTGGTGAAGAGGATTGCATTTTGCTTTTCTTTGATGATTTACTTGTGAATATTTTTGCGTGGAGTGTTACTTTTTCTTGGTCTTCTTGGGTGTTTATATTTTCTTGTAACCTAGTCCCAATTTATTAATATCCATTCACAATGTAGCCAGAGATTTATAGTGCTTTGGTCTCGGCTTATATATGTGTTTTAAAGGCGCTAAGAGGCGACCACTTAAATGCCTCCTTGAGTCAGCACGATACAAGAGGCTCTTCAAAGGTGCGCCTTTTCGCGCCTCGTGCATTTCGTGTATGCCTGCTGTGATAAATAGCATGTCTTTGCCTAATGTTACTAAAATGACCCTCGATTCTTAGCTGAAATATGCCCCCTTTCTTGCACTAAAGCTAAAATATGGAGCAAAAAACGAAATAGCACAAATAACCTTGAAGTGTCGCCATCTTCATTGGTCGACATATGATTCTTATTTAGGTTTTAAGTGTTTGTTTAAGTGTCGCATAACATTTCAAGCATCAAGAACCACCGTTTGCTTTCTTTACGTGTCTTTGTTTTAGTTTTTATTTCTTTTGTAGTTTTGTCAACCCAAGACTGTAATTTTGGAGTTTTTTTAGCGAAATTATGCACCTCACATACAAAAGTCTGCGCTTTCCCCTTATGCCACGGAAAACAAGGACCTTTTGTGCCTCGCGCCTCTTAAAACGAAGGATTATATGAACTACAGTAAAAGACATTATATCATTTGTGCTTTTTATTTATATAAAATTGTGGATGATGTTTGCAATCAATGGTCAATGAGAAACAACCTTTTGTTACTTCAAGGGTAAAGTTGTATACGTCCGATCCCCAAAGCATGCTGAGTTGAGAGCCACTGGACTAATGACTTGCAATATGATGGTGATGGTTGCAATGTAAACAACTCAATTACAAGTTGGAAGCTGAAACCAGTTATTCCATACGTGTTATTTGGATTGGTGTGAAGTATGCAATTTCACTTTTTGTTTGTTCTATTTCAGGTAAATGGGCAATCTGGTAAAGGGGACCATGGTAGTTCAGTGCATGGTCATCCTGATGCAGCAAGCTCTTCTGGTGCTGCTGCAAATGGTGATGCTGATGATGTTCCAGATGACATTGATGACGACTTAGATGATGACGAGTTGGAGGAGCTTGAAGCTAGTTTATCAAGAACTTCTATCCAAATCAAGGAGCCCGAATGCGGTCCGTAAATGTGAGACGATTTTTGGGTATTGCTCAATCCTGGCAGTCGGTTAGTACCCCATTCTAATTTTGTGCCTCAAAATGGGTTAATTATATAGCGATCGGGTGCATGTAGTTACTGCTACATTAAGCCGATTTCAATATTGAAAATATATGTTGTCATGTTGTGTCTTTAACATCACTATAATAATTCTGAAATCTAGTTTTTTTGATACCATTGAGCTTTGTACGTGAATCAGTTAATCACCTATTGGGTTCTTTTGGCTTTCTGCAACTGATCATCTCCATATTCATTCTTGTTCTTGATATACTAGCTTCATTAAGCTGAGTTGAGTTGTCATTGGCGTCGTTTTTGTTTCTTGGATGCTCGTATTTGTGGAAGACATCCATTTGGATTTTTGATACTATTTAATAGGATAAATTGTCAATAATAATTCAATATTTGCATGATCCGCTAAAAATAAACTCATTTATTGTTTATTTTTAAATAAATTCATCCATTAAGTATATTTGCTAAAAATAAACAGATTTATTATCTTTAAAGCTTTTTTGTAAATTAAGAATTAGGAATAAACAATAATTGGTTTTATTTTCAGCAATTATACCGAATAAATGGGTTTATTTAAAAATAAACAATACTCGGGTTTATTGTCAGTGGATCGAGCAAAGATTGTTCATCTTTTACAATTTTCCCTTTTAAATATTTTTAATGATACTTGGGTAAAAATTACAAAAGTTGATATTAATAAAAAATTACACAGAGGTGAATCAAATAATACCATATTTTAATTATAGATTGAGAATAAAACATCAAGCTCTCTCTTGAGAGTCCGTCTTTTCTAAAGATGACTCTCAACTCTCAAGAGCCCAACACACTTTCCTTCTTTAGTAAATATCTTAATTTAAAAAAAACTGTTGTTTTTTAAAGAAACTGTCGTTTAAAAAAAAACTGTAGAAAACTGCTTTCCTTTTGGAAGATGAAAAGTTTTCTGATTAATTGCCTATTTCCAAGCAAAATAAAACATTATTTAGTAATAAATTAGATTTTTTTCATTTTTTTAAAAAAATTAAGGTTCATCAATTGTGGAAAACAGTAATGTTAAAGATGACAATTTTATGGCTAATTTTTATGATTTGGGGTTAATTTGATATATTTAGGGTTATAACAGAATATATTTGTGGTTATAATATGATATAAATGTGGTTATAACTCAATATATTTGGAATTAAAACTTAATATATTTGAGGTTTTATAACATAATATATTTGCTTGTATTTTTATAATATCAATTTTGTAGTATTATATCACAAATATATACTGTTATAAATCCAAATCTATTACGTTACAACCGCAATTATATATTTTGTTATAACTGGAAATATTTTATGTTATAACTCCAAATATATTATGGTTATAACCCCAAATATATTACGTTATAATTATAAATATATTATGTTATAACTCTAAATATATTATGTTATAACTCTAAATATATTATGTTATAACCACAATTGCTTTTATTAATTTCCCCCAAACAGTAGACTTTATTGTGTTCTTCAACATCACTATTTACACCATTGATGGAGCTTAATTTAAAAAAACAGAAAATTGTAAATCCAACTAATATATAACACAATCAACCCAAAAAAAATGAAAATGAAAGCTTTAAAAACAAAAATGATGAAGTATAAATACATAATTTTGATGGTTTTGCAAATATTGAAGAAGATAAACAGAGAATAAATAATAATGAAGTTTGAGAGAGGAAGATGGAGATTGAAAACCACAAATGGAGTCTGAGAAAGAAAGGTAAGTAGTTTTGTCATGAGAGATAAAAAGAAAAACTGAAAATGGAAGTTAAAAAACATTGTTTAGAAAGTTTAATTTTTTTAAAAAAAATTTAAAAATTTGGCTGGCCCAAACTTGAGACGTCTTTTGTAAAAACGGTCTCAAATAAGAATTTGCGATAAAATATAGGCTAACAATGATTGTTGAATATGTCAAAAAATAAATGGAATATTTGACCAACATCGATTGGATTTGAGTCAATTATGAGTCCACATGCCCTAGGTAAAGCTACAAGTCAAATGTATACATAGTTATTATATCTTAGCAATTGAAATTAAAGTTGATTTTGAAATTTTGTTTGTCCCATCATCCTAATGCTATTAATATTGCTTTCCCTTAAACTCCCACCCGGATTTGGGCATAATTCGAAGGCTGAATGTACGCAATTTTATTCTTGTAAAAATACATAAATTGATTCAAATTTAAGATAGTTACATAGTTACATTTCATGTAAAATGCATCTATATTTCATCTAAGTCTGAAGGCTCAGATGTATATAACCTCATCCTTGTAAAATACACATTTCACATATAATTTTCTTGTAATTCATGGAGAATGCAATCATGTAGTAATGAACTTAAGAGACAAAATGAGTTGTGAAAAATATCCTTTAATTTATAGAATTAGCTGTTTTTCATACAGATCATAAAAAATGTAGTTTTTTTTTTTTTTTTTTTTTTTTTTTTTTTTTAATAAATTTTACATAGCTAATCAGCTATGGTCTACATGAGATGATAAGTATACATGTGTAGTTAGAATGATCACAGTATTTACAATATAATCTACACAAAGAATCAAAATTTAGTGGCAGGGACTGATCTTCTTTTCAACCAATGCATTAATGATTTCCTTGTAATCAATAGCCTTTGCAATACTGCGGGTCGTCGAGTCGGAGTGTCAAGACTAGTCGGCAGCTCGCTCGATTCGACACCTCCGGAATTCGAAATTAAACTAGAAGCACCATCTTTATCAAATTTTCTATTAACCGCCCGATCTGGATTTACTGCAATAACTTCGAGTCCAAGTTCCGTCTTCAAAAGCCTTGCTATCGCATCTTTCACCGTACACTCTGTACCTACTTTCGTGATTCCTAGTATAACTATAAGATCGTCGTTTACTGATAACCCTGCAATATGATTGAAGAAATAAGAATGATTAAGGACGCCACCGAGATAGTTATTTGCTATTGTCAATGTCACATAATTCACTGATCTCCTTGGGAATCGTGAATAAAATAAAGCGAATTATGGTCGATTTTGAGCAAATCGTAAATTTAAAAAGTGAATTAACTGGCGAATTATGTTACACTGATCATTGCAGCATGAGCAAAGGTAATAAGGCAATATCAACTCAAAACTTCATATATAAAACCTATCCGTCGATAGCCTAGTGTTGTACATCTAGTCGGCCATACACTTCGAAAAGATCTCATACCTGATTTGTAGTTTTCTTTGATCATACGTAAAACTGCGAGAACTACAATTCGTGCTTCCACCTGCACAGTACGCTGAAGAACTCTTATGGAAGGAATGCAACAAGCCGATGGTAGAAGAAATTACTAGTAACATCAAAATTTAGAACAATGGACTATGCAATGAATACGATAAATCTATATCTATTCCTACTTAAGCTATATAAAACTCTCAACCATATAGATTCAATGCATAGAGCTAGTTCTAGATCCATAATCGCGTACAACAAAACAATGGACTCTTTCAAGGAAACGCTAAAACATATGTGTATTATGAACACTGTCTACCCTAGCAAATATCAATCTACACAAGTTAAAACAACGGGAAACCATCATAGCTCTTGTGACTTGTAACAGTGGCACTTGGCGACAAATTACAGATCGTCGAGTCACTTTATAAAGGCCAATGGTCGTACCTTTGTAAGTCCTTGAATATCAACTGCCAGGGTTTTAGCCGTATCCTTTCGTAAATGGGTTGCTATCCTTTCAAGAAGTATACTTCGCAATTCCCCTATGTTATTCTTGTTATGTGAACTAGATTGTCCTTGCTGATTGTTCTCTTGTATAACTCCTTCACACCATTCTTCTATCAGTAGTTTAAGAAAGTAGTCATTGGATTTGTAGCTGAGGAAAGAAAAATTCGGAACATCAACAATGCGAAAATAGCTTACTTCCTTGTGATCACAAGAAGAGGCATATATATCCAAGTGAACTTTGAATATTCATGAGTTCAATGAAGTTGTTGTTGTGCGACAGCGGAAGCAATAGAAAACCCAATTGAAGCAACTAAATGGTAACAATTGACGTCTGGATAGATCTCAAGACTAAACGGCCCGTTTGGTAGGTGGTAATAAACGATGGTAATGGGAATCAAAACTAGTGTAATTTTGGTTGAAAAATCTCCTAACTACCTTAATGGCCATGCTTGTCCAACTTCAATCTATCTCATTTTCTTTATAAAATTCATTCCAATGCATTACCATAGGGAGAAATGGTATTAGGTGATAATGGAAATTTGTAAACAAAATAAACTTTTTTGTGATCAAAGTTTCATCACCATTGGAATGACATGGAACTGAACTTTTGATGAAATTATACACCATAAATCATTCTCATTACCACCATTTAGTACCGCTAACCAAACGGGCCGAAAAAGAATGATGACAGTGGACAAATGAACAAGCAAAGTAGAAAAAGATTCAAATCACTAAAGCTAAGAAGTGATCTTTGAATTACAAGTAAAAAGTTTGAACAAAATCTAGAACTGACCCGGCTTTACACATGTCTTGATATATAGCTAGGCACTGCTGAACTTCTTGAAGGGAGCCGTACTTACTACGGGCTCTTAACAAAGTGTTATAGGTCACCTGATATAAGCAGACACTCACTTATCAAAAATGAAGAGTACGAATACATTACAAACTCAACACCAATCGTTAGTACGATGAATACCCATCGAGGCAAGTGAGTAATGTACAAAAGGTAGAAAAAATACTCATAGCTGCGTATGCTTCAAAGTTCATACTTACCAAATTTGGTTTAACACGGTTTCTCTTCATTTCTGAGAATAATGAAAATGCCGTATTCAAGTTTCTATTTTCAACACAAATCTGTAAATCAATACGCCAAAACGACACTCTAATTACTAGATTTAGTTTCATTTTAATATTTAAAAAAACAACAAAAGCAAACCTTTATAGCAGTCGTATAAGCGATCACATCAGGCCTAATTCCAGAGTCACCCATGGATTTTAATATCTGCAAGGGTTAAAGAAAAGATATATTATTATATTTATATTATATATACATACAGACACACACACACATAAGGACATATGAGTTGTATAACTGTAAAAATGAGCTAGCAGGGACCGTGGATTGCTTTAGTTTTCCAGGTCAAAAGCTGCATATAAAAGATTGGGTTAAGGACACTTTGATGTATATTTCATATATTAAACCGATGCATGAGGTCGAAGATCAACAATGAGTATCTTAAATCTAAAGAATAAATCAAAAATTAAGCTACATTAAGAAGTCGGCTATTATTATATATTTAGTATTGCAAAGAAAGCACAATCCTGTTACATTCGGATAATCGGATCAATTTCAGGTCAGGTGTTTTGGTCGGTTTAAAATCGGGTCTTGTGTCCACATTGATTTTTACGTTATATTAAATTCATTTTGAAGTCGGGTTCAGTTTCAAAATTGGGTAAATATCGGGTCATTGAGTCTGTTTTGAACACCTCTAACCTCTACTAACTCATTAAAGGATTTAACAAATGAACCACCTTTCACATATCAGTTCATAGCAACCACAACCGTTAAGATTAGTGGAAATCTTTACCTGCAAAGCACCCTCAGCGTTTCCAGCTCCACCACATATATCAATCAAAGTTGAAAAGCTGATGTGATTGGGTGAAAGACCCAACGATCTCATTTCATCGATTAGAGATTTCGCTCGATAGTAGTCAGTACCACAAGCCTTCAAGAGTATATTGTATGTTGTAGTTGTGGGACTAAAAGGAATATTTTTAGCAAAGCTCAACTGACGTGAAGTAGTCACAATTTCTGGTGCTTTTGTTCTAGAATTTTTAAATGCAAGTAGAATAGCCGATGATTCATCTTCACTAACTCTTATGTTTTCACCGAATTTATTTGCAGATCCACTACTCTTCCAAGTGTAAAAAAGGCGAAAAGCTCGGTCATACTGACATCCCTCCACACATGCATGAAGAAGTGCGTTGAAACAATGTTCGTTAGGTTCACAGCCCGCCATAAGCATCTCATCAAATAGCTGAGTTGCTTGATCGACCAGACCTGCATTGGCACATGCACTGATCAATGAGGACCAAGTAACAGTATTGGGAATGACGCCCGCTGATTGCATATCTTCCTTGATTTTGATAGCCATTTGCCACAATTTCGCATCTGCAAATACCTGAAAATTTTCATACTTGTTGAAAACAATCATGCTAATTAAACAACATAATTGCATTATGCGGAATCACAATGCAACTAACGGCTCGTTTGGTTAGTGGTACTAAATGGTGGTCATGGGAATGATTTATAGTGTAAATTCCATCAATAGTTTCATGTCTCATGGTAATGAAACTTGATCACAATTTTTTTTTTTTTTGTTTACAAATTTCCACTACCACCTAATATTATCTCTTCCAATGATAATGCATTAGCATGAAATTTATGAAAAAAAATGAGATGATTGAAGTTGAACAAGCATGGATATAAGGTAGCAAAAGATTTCAACCAAAATTACACTAGTTTTCATTCCCATTACCACCGTTTAATACCACCTACCAAACGGGCCATAGTTACAAAGCAGATTTAGTACAATAATGTAACAAAATCAAGAATAACCAAAGAGCATGGAGGGATGTACCTTGATGATTGTGCTGTAAGTAAAAACATCTATTTTGAGTGTTCCAGTTGAATCCAAGTGTTGTACCTCTCGGTAGATGTCCTGAGCCACATCGACCCTTCCCGACCGACAACAAGCCTTTAGCAGGATATTGTAAGTAGTCATATCTGCTTCAATACCTAAATTCTAAAAAAGAGAGGATTTGATGTTGATTTTTTGATGATATAAAAATCAAGGAGTACTCGTAAGTAACATGATACTAAAACAGTAGTTTTCAGTCACGAAACATACAAATCGAATTTAAGTAATAGGCTGAGTTTGTTACCATAAAAGTCATAATAGTAAATGTAGATATGGACTAATGACATGACACTACAGCAAAGGAAGGAAAAAACGGAACAAATTATTGGATTAGAATGTGAAGACGTCTCTCCAATGATATTATGCTATAATGACAGCAGTCGATGCAAGGAGATAGATGCTAGACAATTGAGAAGGGGCATTACTTGCATTTGCTTGTACACATCCATCGTGTAAGCCAGGTCATGGGCATTTACATTCATTAGACTGTTGATGACATAGATATTTGGGGTGATTTTCTGGGCTAGTAGATCCTGCATTCAGAAAACAAGGATAGCATCAACTACAAGATTCAAATAGGAAAACATCACAAATTTTGAGGAACAATAGACAACACTCAAGAAGTAGATGTCAATTCCACACTTTCAAATTCGAGAACAAGAACCAATTTCAAAGAATCCAAGGGAAAAGATATAGATCTAACATATGTTATCCACCCCCCTCAAATGCAAAAAAGCAATCAGCCCGGCCCCACCGAACCGACAGTGACTACCCATGGAGGCTGCAAACTGGCCCCACAGACCAACACAAGCCCTTTCACCGCAGTTTGGCCTCATTCGTGCAAACCCGAGAAAACTTACCAGGAGATCACCCATCCTAAGATTGCTCCTCACCAAGCATGTTAAACTGTAGATTTTTAGCAAATGAGCTCCCTTGAAAAGAAGATGCACTTTATTGATAAGGGTGGTCTATCAATCCTTTTGAAAACTCAACCCGGGGTATTACACAAACAACCAAAACTAACTAAGAGACATGCATGTTCATCCTAAAAACTACTTATTTATACAAGAAACAATGTAGAAATGGAACGAAGAAATACTACACAAGACTCATAGATGCACCACATCACCAGTCAAATGGACAAGTGGATTACACCTTCCATCGTATAAAAAATGTATCAAGTGAAGAAACATAGCAGAGCATATCCAAAAATCTGTCGAAGAAGCTACCTCAAAGATTAACCTGGACTTGAAACAATCACCACATAAGCCACAAGCATCGATTATAGTGCGGTAGACATACATGTTATGACCACCAAACTTCTGCCTAGAAGCTTCAAAAACTTTTACAGCCGAAGCCAGGTCTGACTTCTTTCCAAATTCCTTGATTATTGTGCACAACAATATCTCTGCATGTGGAAGAAGACAGGCATACCTACAGCATTCGAATTTGTAAATATTTGTTGATGAGGAGATACAATTTAACATGTATTGTTATAGGCTATAGCAGTGCGCAGTTTACAAAAGAAATATAATAACTTGTGCTCACATAAACAAAACTTCTTTTTCGAAAAAATTATTAGGCCCAACCAAGTACACAAAAATGTTGCGAAACCAGATTGAGAATTGAAAACAAAAGGCAAATACGATTCAGATCATACGCCATGATAAGGGATTCAAACATCAGTCTCTAATACAAACTTCATTATAAAACAAGTTAACGAACTTTTGTTTATTAGAGGCGTATTTGCTTACGGATCATCGCTAAACATCCTCCAAAAGAATGCTTTTTTCTTTTTATTAAAAAATGCATCATATTAAGAGTATTTACAAAAGAAAAATGTATTCTACCTGAATATATTACAACCTAAATGAAGCAGAACTTTGCGACAACATCCACTTATTTCCTTTCTTCTTTTTAAGAAAATTAACAAGTACAACAGAGACAGTTTAGATTCAGCATAGTGTTGGATTAAACTGGAAACTGAATACTATTAGCCCCATGGCAATCACATAAATTGTGACATCCAACTTCTAAGCAGCTTTCTCCCACAGTCCTACTTTACCGACTCAGGCATGTGATTTTTGAGCCTACTTATTACTTCCTCTTATTCACTTTAATAGTCCCGTTTGACTGGGTAGATTTGTCAATGCAATAATTCTATCACTAATATCTCTAATTATGCATAATTAAAAAATGTAAAAAGTTAATACTAATGATCTTTTCATTGAAAACGAATCAAATAGGATCCCACTTGACTATGGTTAACTTATTGATTAAAAATAAAATTCAACTTAAGAGTGATTGATCAACAGTGTCAAAAGTCAAATGGGACTAATAGCTTGAATAGGAGGGAGTATTTGAATTCTTGCACATCAATGGATTTGTTTGTACCAATTCAAATAAACATCACCCTCAAAAGCGAGGAGGACATGAAATGAAACTCACCTTCCCTCAAAGAAATCATAGAATGTAGCATGCACATTGTTAGGACATTTATTGTATTTTGTTTTTTGTATTTGCATTATATTTCCAATACACATCTAACTTATAATTTTAGCTTCCATCATCATCAAACTATCATTAGGGCATAGAAACAGTACCTTACAGCCAAATGAGGGCTGCGCTTCTTGACAGATATCCTAATCACATCACTGGGCTTCATCAAGTCTTTGATTGGGAATTCAAAACCTAGATAATTGAAAAGGTTAAATGATTAAACCTATACAACACTTCTAAAGA
Source organism: Amaranthus tricolor (assembly GCF_026212465.1). Taxonomy (NCBI): domain Eukaryota; kingdom Viridiplantae; phylum Streptophyta; class Magnoliopsida; order Caryophyllales; family Amaranthaceae; genus Amaranthus; species Amaranthus tricolor. The sequence goes on along the minus strand of NC_080051.1, from coordinate 28,374,548 downwards.
AACTAAATATTGATCTATGAATCACTTTTTTCAAAAACACCAAGGCTGCATCTAGAAACTCTACCAACAAAGCAGTCTTCAAGTGAACCACAGCCATATAATGAAGGGACATACCAAGATTCAATGTGAATGACCTACATGTATATAACATTGAACACAAAGTCTAAATATGAGGAGTTCCACCCCTATTACTTAATCATATTCATCAACAATTTTAGCCTTTACCCAAAAGATTGGAGTCGGCTGCATGAACCAATATCTAGAGATCGTCAACGTGAATTCTCCTTATCCATTCATGACAATTCTATGCCTCCAAAATATAAGAGAGTTTAGGCAATGTCCCAATGATTACCATATACCAACATATTCCCAAATCAATTTTCAAACTTTTATCAATCATAGTACTAAAGCACAATGAAATCAGGTTCAAAATCAAAATTGAAATAAATATATTAGAAACCAAGGTAGATAATTTGAAATACCAGCCAATATTTCCATGAGCTCCACAGCTTCTTGTAAATGCCCATCATTTAATATACTAAAACACTCTCTTTTAAGCAATCCCATAGCTAACCCATCAAACAAACCCAAAACATCAACACAAAGTTTGGACAAAAAACCCAACAATTCAACAACATCATGAACTCTTCCTTCTTTAAGACCCTTAACAATGCCAAAAGTTAAAAGCTTGGAATTCAACAATTTACCAAAAGCCAAAGACCCATCAATACCAGAGCTCAAAACAGTCTCAACAACCATCCCAAAATCTTGGAATCTTCCATCTTCAACAAGCTTAGAAGCAATTTCGGCATAAAAACTAAGGTCAGAGTTAGTTGGGTCAGAGTTTGATGGATACAAATGGGGAGAAATGATAGGTATAGAGGTTGAAAATGAAGATGAAGATGAAGAGAATGAGGTTTGGGAAGTGGGTTTAGAGAAAGAAAGGAAAATGAAGTTATGAAGGGAAAGAAATGGAGGTTGTTTATGGGTAAAGATATGGTGATGATGAAAAGGAGTAGAAGCGACAATGGAGGATGAAAGGGTTGTGATGATAACAAAACTCCTCATACTTGAGCTTAAGCTTAAGCAACAACAATGGAGATTGAAGAGGATTGCATTTCAATGGCAGATGATGTCTTGTGATGTTTCTTTTTGCTGAAATTTTACCACCAAATTCTTGGATTGAGATATCGATTTGAGCCACAATTTTTCTTAGCAACTCTTATGAGACTCCAGTAGGAGTAGTTAATACCAAAAGTCCAAATAAAAAAAAGTTACCTAAAATAATCTAATTTATTGTTGATTTTTATACAATAATCTTAACTTTAATTAATTATGAATAATGTCAATATTAGAGTCACTTAGCCAGAAGCATTATTATCCAAATGGTGATCAAATTTTACAAGTTAATTGCTAAAAAAAATCTTAAAAAATTAAAAAGTTAAAAATTAAAAAATAAACTTTCCTGATTTCTCTTTAAAATTTTTAATTCTTTTAAATTTTTTTAATTTAATTTAATATTTATTTTATTTTTTGTGCAAAATGACTTGTTGTATAAGTAAAACGTTCCTTTGGTACATTCTTAGCCAACACCCCTTATAGTTGGGATTATTCATGGTTAATCAAAAGTTGAAATCATTATAGCGAAATAAGTAAAAGGTTGAATTATTCCGGATATTTTTTTATAAAAAAATAGTGTTTTTTGTATGGTATGCACTAATTCTCGATCTTTTAACTTGAGATTATGAAATAAATTTAAAATCATCAAAATCAAGGTAAGTTGGTAAGATTATCTTAAATGAGAATTTATAATTTTTTTTTCTAATTATACGTACTGACTTTTTTTGTTGGAATTTTCAATTAGAAAAAAAAACTCATTTTATCTCGATCTTCTATAAATAATAGAAGTGAATTTTTTAAAATCTTACCCCATAGCAAAAAATTATGTTTATTTAAGCAAACTTTCAATAATTTAAATTATTGGTTGAAAAAACCTTGTTACTATGGTACTACAAGTTTCACTTTCATATCTCTACAAATTCTTCATTTAACAACACTATTTCCTTTATATTTACTTTCATATTCTAGCAATTTTTAGTCCCTTTGTAGGGAGTATTCATCCATGTTCAATTGTCCATGTTTCCTTAATTTTTATTTTTCAGCTTCGTCCATGTCCATGTCCATGACCATCGTTCCTCTGATTTTGCTACCTATACTTCATAACCCCTCGACTATATAATGTATATCCATAAAATATATCAAAATACCTGTATTTTTAGTCTATTTGTAGGTAGTATTCATCCATCCTGAAAAGTCATTTGTAGCACAAAAATTACGATTTACGACCAAGTCAACATGGTGTCATATGGCATAAAAACCGGATTTCTACTCTGTTGAGGAAAATTTAAAAAGAATAAGTAATTCCATATAAAAAAAATTAAAAAATAAGCAACTTATGAACTTAATTTCCAATATATGCATTTTTTTCCCAGAGCATAGGTTCGGCATTCGTTCTTATTAACAATGAACAAAGAAGCTTGATCAAAAAGTCACGATCTTTGTTTGTTGTTAGTAACAGCGAACAAAGATTTTGACAATTTTTGACCAAGTTTCTTTGTTCGTTGTTAGTAACAACGAACAATTACGAGGCTAATCTTTGTTCGCTGTTATTAATAGCCAACAAAGACCTAGAATTTTTTAACCAAGTTTTTTTGTTTGCTGTTAGTAACAACAAACAACCCCGGATCTATGTTTTATGAAAAAAATATTTATTTTGAGAATTAAGTTTATAACTTGCTTATATTTAAAATTTTTTATATTAATTTGCTTATTCTTTTCAAATTTTCTTGTTTAAGAGAATAAAGACACATGGGACAACCTTACCTAAAAAGATAAAATGCTCGTTAACAGCTGCAATTAAAGATAACAAAGAAACATTATTGTCAAATCAACACTTGTTACATTCATATACTCGATCCCGAATCAAATTGAGCTTAGAAAAAAATGACAGGCTGCGAGTCTGTGAGCTGGTTTAGCTATGTTATGTGTGACTATCTCTTCAACCTTTATAGTACAAGACCTTGCCAGGCATCCGCCACGGTAGCATCGCGCGTTTAAATTAAAAATTGTTCCTAACATATTCCTCTTGCCACTAACAAAATTGTTTGGCATGCTTCAGATCATGCAAAAAATCAACAAACAAGTCTTTGAGGTTAAAAAAATATATCATGCAGCTGCTGAGAGCTTTTCGTCCTGCTCATCGAGATTGAGAGCTTCTAATAACTTTGGCCAGGATTCTGGGATGCCTCCTGGTAGGTCAAACTCCATTAGTTTGCCACGACTGCGATAGAAATCTTCCAGTGGTTGGCTCTGCAAGAACAATATGAATCAAACGAGAGAACAAAATACCAATTTAATAAAAGAAAGTGCAAACAAGAACGATCAAACAGTTTTACAACGATTCCGTTCAATGTAACTCAGCTACCAATCACAAGTTCCTTTCTCAAGAAAGAAAATTTTCCAAACAGCTGGACAGGCTGATAAGGGAAGGCGATGCAAGTTTCTATTTCTTTCTTAATTGACATCACTAATATTAAAAATATGACCTTTGGGTGGTTTCCTTTTAAAAATCCCACCTTTTGTTTATTTTTTTAAAAATCCGACATTTGCAGCGCATTTTCTTTTAAAGAACTTCCTTGTATCGTATACCTGATGTCTGATGAAGCCGAATTTTCCAAAATTAAAATAACAATGGCACGTATCATCTTATAATTCGTCAATGTTATTAAAGGAAAATCAAAAACCCTAACCTCCCCCACAGCCACCACCTCACAAACTACCCCCTCCCTTATAACGTTGTGACCCCTCCCCCTCCCGCTCCCCCTCCCCTGAAGGCTGAAGCACTTGTGATACACCCGCAGTCCCTTGGAACCACCCGTATCCCACCCCTACCCCACAGCCACCCACCGTGAAGCACCCTCCCTCAATGTTAATACACGAAACGACTCTCCCAGACTCTCACCTATCCCCGAACCCTCTCTCCACCGCTCCCAACATCTTCTTGGCGGCAACAATGAGAGGTGATAGGGTGGGAAACATGGATTTTTTTTCAAACCCCCCCCCCCCCCACCACCACCACCACCATTACAAAACCCTAATTACAGAACCCTAAATTGCACCATTGGTGGCTCACATTGGCTGAAATTGATCAATGGTAGTGCAATCGAGATGAGAGTGGTGCAGGATGTTGGTGCCTGGTACAGTGAAGGGCTGTTAGTGTGCACAAGAGAGAGGGCAAGGGCTTGTTGGGTCACAGTGAGGGTGATCGGTGGTGTGCTAGTGGTGTTTGCTAAGATGGCTATGGTGATATGCCCTTGGTGGTGGCTGAGAAGGGGGAGGGTTGGCTCTTTTTTTTCTTTTTCCTTTTTTCTAATTTAAACTGGTAAGTACCCAAAAAAAAACAAAAGTAACTAGTTTATCAGGTTATGGGTCATTAGGATGTTAAAAAGAAAATCGAAGACAAAGGTCAGATTTTTCAAAAATAAATGAAAGGTGAGATTTTTAAAAGAAAAACCACCTAAAGGTGGGAATTTCAAAAAGTAAATTTTCCTAAAAATATTTTAACCTATATAAAAGAATCAAGCTACCTATTTTACACTTCCAGTTTGGTGTGTTTGCAGTTTGCACAAGTCCACTTATAAGGAGAACCAAAAACTTCTTTTTAAAAATCTTTTATAGTATGCAGCTAGACTTACTAGCAACCCAAAAATGGAGTGGAGAAATCAGAAACAGTTGCTAACTTAAGGAAAAAGTCCAAAAGAAAACCATGCTCCTAGGACCAAAAACTCAACCACTGCCTAAACACCTTAAAAGATACACTTGCAAACAGAAGCAGTGAACTACTTTACAAATCACTTCACACAAATAAAGAAAAATAGTAAGGAAAAAAAAAACAAATTACATACACAACTACTTCCTCAATTCCTTTCCACGTAACTCTTCAATCATGATGGAAATAAATCCCAGAGTCTCTTGATGACAAAGACAATAAAATTACTTAGCTCCTCTGCTTTTTAGACCTTCTAACTAAAGCCTAAATGAACTTATCAATAGAAAACTTGAGCTAATTCCTACAACCATGACAGTAATTAAAGAATTACCTTCTCATTGTATACACGAAGTCGCTCTTTCACTACTTGTTCCGTATCATCAGCTCGGGTGATCAGCTTGGAAGCACATTGTGGAGGGGGCATAAGTGGAGCCATACTTATTCCAGGCTTCCCATTCTTACCCTCAATATTAATGGATGCAACATTAAAGTTTTTACCACATTGGCCACATATCCTTCTGCCGAGGCATTTCTCGATCAAAGCTTGCTCTGGTAGTTTCAGATTAACAACCAAACCTATATCCGTTACCCCTTCCAAAATTTCCTAAAAACGGAAGCGAATGACTAACAGTCAATAAGAAGAGCAAAAAGCACTCAAATGATATCCATTCAAAAAACTTAAAGCAACTGCCAAAGAGGTTTTAAAACTTCTTCACAAGCAATACAGAAGAAAAGAAACATCACAATTTTGCACCTTTCTAAAACCTAAAAAGCCATTCTAATTGAACTGAGATAAAAACATTCCTTGGAGTGTGAAGAGGAGACGTGATGGCATTCACGAGTCACGACCATGATTACACCAAATATGAAATTTATCAACGATAGGTGACGTAAGCCACAACCACGTTGAGAAACAAGTTATATGTGCTTCCCTAAAGTCAAACTTGCAATCAACAGATTCAATATCAGTTCAAAGTTCTTTAAGAGTGTGAAGAATCCGGAGTTACGAAGAATTGTAAAAAAAAAAAATCGGAACAGCCTTTATGTGGTGAGAAAAGGGCTGATCACCCCTATTATAGTTGTGCGAGTCATTGATGCGGAAAGAATCATATTAATTATTATATACATATTTCCCTTGAAAGTCACAACTATCCTCAACGTGCATATTAACAATTTATTTTTTGTTAATTACCTTTCGTATGAATTGTAAAAAGCAATTGAAAGAAGCAGATTTATCTTAAAGTTTAGGTTACTGCAGGTATTGACTATATTAGCTATTGAACTAGCCTATCTCCAGATCAACTGCCAAAGAAGAACAGTCACTCACAGGAATCTAAACACCAGGAAATGGAACATACACATACATAATATTTAAAAATGCTACATGGACACAGATGGACAATAACAATATACAATTAGTCCATAAAATCATACAAAACGCTGCATATCAAATTCACTGTCAGAGTATTACAATACATATGGAAAATGGAAATGAAATATATCAGCTCAAACACCTAAATATACAAGTAAAGTTCAGATTTAAATCAGGGAAGCAATAATAATCCTATGATAAGCGAGGAAATAGAAAATGATATGTTGCACACAAACAATAGACACTAAACGAGGCATTTGAAATATGTTAAATTTAACTTTTGATGTGTACACTCAAACAGAAATAATCTGGAATATTTGTTATTCAAAAACTTACTCCAACAATGGGAAAAAGAAGCTTACTGCTTGTCTGATTGTACGCGGAAAACCATCAAGAATGAAACCCGATTCACCTCTCGCTTCTCCAGCTTCAAGCCTCTTAGATAACAAGGCAATAATTATTTCATCAGATACTAGTTTCCCTTGGTTGACACCTGTAAGCTGAAAGTAACAAACAACAAATATGACCATCAAACAGACCAAAATAAGGGGACAAAGATGCAGCTAAGAGGGAAACAAACACACCAAGAGTAAGTCAAGAATTTGATCTTTAACTTGGAAAGGTACAAAAAATAACAAAACTCCCCAACAAATGATAGACTCCTAATTCATAAAGAATACAGGTGTAGACAAGATCAATTGCAAGCGTATTTCCAAAGAAGCGTCAAAGGCAGTATCAAGTATACACAGCCTGATTTTGTGATAGCAGAGTCATTTAGCACAAAAGTAAACTAAATATGGTTTCGATGGTTGTTGTGGACTCGTGGTGCTCTCTCATTCGAAGTGAGGAATATATGATATTGCTTGCTGAAAGTTGGAGAAAGTGAAGTTGTGAATGAACCATAGCAGATAGTAGTAATGAGAATGATTTATAGTGTAAATTTCATGAAATATATCATGTAATTTCTATGGTAATCAAATATTGATCATAAAAAAATAGTTCACGGTTTTCCATTAATCATAAACATTAAACTTGCCATGAAATTTTCCTACCAAAATTATACTGACTTTTTATAACCATCCCCACCATTTAAGATCGACAACCAAACGGGCCGTAAGAGGTATTGAAGGTGTGAAAACTGAAAATTACTTGGATCTTTGAGGAATTATACCAATTTTTAATTATTGGTAAACTAAAATACATGAAACCCAAGTATGGTTTTAGATAATTCCAACCCATTCTCAATGTGTAATTGGAAAATCAGACAACATCCCAAGAAGTTGAGTCCGTCTCCCTAGATCACTTAACATAATCTCCCAATATAAATTTACCTCTCCTAGATGCAAGATCCATAAAATTTGAAAAAAAGAGTAGCATTCCTAATAGATAAACCAAATTTGACCCCTTTTGGATAAGGTAAAATTCTTTTCAACTTAAAATATTGAGTTTCAACCACAAGAAGTTAAATTTGACAGTAGGAAATCCCTTAACCCAACCATTAATCAGCTTTTCCAAGATTTATTCATTCTAGCCATAACAGATTGCACCTAAAAACTAAGACAGAGAAAACTATGCTGGAAAAAAAATTTGAATATCGAATGTTTTATTTGTGTTCACAAAAAGCTCTCCTAATCTTCCAAAATTTTTCCGGCTGGAAAATCATTCAGAGCCCACACAAAACTAAAGTTTCACATATAGGCACCTTTTACAATAGGATGTGAATCTTGTAACAAACAAGGAAATATGCCTTTTTATTTGATCTTTGAAAAACAAGCGACCAAGGGAAAGTTACTTGCTTCACCCAGTTAGAGCTATCCAATTTCAAATCTCATTAATCAGTTTTTCATCTAGAGACTCGAAAACAATATAGGATATAATTTACAGAAAAAAAAAAAAAAAAGCCAGCTTATGGAAATTCAACCATGTCGACTCAGCAAAGACTTTTAGATTTACATCAACCAATGATGAAATTCATCTCAAAATTTCCAACAATTTTACAATGAAATCCCTACTGTACTTCGAACAATTCAGCCACATTGCCATTATTTACTATATAATTCCCCCTAAATAACCATTCGGAAATTGAAAAAAAAAAAAAAGAGAACCAATCCCATCAACAAATACACAAAAAAATTTAAATGTAAAACCTAAAAAAACAATATAATGATTGAATATCAGATCCTCATCATTAATTACTACCAAAAAAATCTGAAATTGACCATCGTAATTTACGTTTCGAATCATTCGTAAATCAAACAAAAACATCAATCCCATAAACAAATATAAAACCCTAAAATTGAATAATATGACGATTTAATATCAGATCCCCATAGAATAATTACAAATTAATGCTCAAAATAAATCAATTTCCAAACGGTAAAAATAAGAAAAGCAAACCTGATGAGCGAGGGGACCATTAGAAGAAAGCTCGTGACGAACAAGATCACCAGTAGCGATATGAGGAACACCGAGAAGAGAAGAAAGACGACTAGCGTAAGTTCCCTTTCCGACACCAGGACAACCCAAGAAAACCCACTGAATATTTCTGGAATTGTTGAGATCTGATGAAGAAGTAAGAGAGGTGGAAGTAGTCATCGATTTCCAAAGAGAAGAAAATGTAGATAGCTTTGACTTTGAGGGTTTTATCAGGCGGGTTGTGATGGCGGCCATTGTTGAATGTTGAAGCGAGGAAGAGATGATTGGATATCGAGAAAAGGAACGTATTGTTAATGGCGACTTCTCTTCTCCCTTTGGGCAGCTTGAGTGTACAATGTATTGCTACTTTTTGGGAGAAGCGTCTAGGGTTGGATCCGATGGAGGTCGTGGAATATTCTTTTTCCTGTTAAAACTGTTTTTTAACCCACGGTTAGGAAATTGCTTCATTGGTTAACTAACTCATGCACAGTCATCATCATCATCGTCACCGTCCCAATGAATTTGAAATTTGGGAAAGGTAAAAAGGAAGGCAAATAAATATCTTATCACAACGAGATCGCAATTTGAGGTGAGCCCCTCAACTTAGACATTGCTTTGCAAGAGAAAACAAAAAACGAGAAATAGAAAATACAAAAACATATGAATACATCACCAGAAAAACAAAACTAATTAGACTATAAGTAGACAAAAACGACGAAGACAACACTAGAACAAGAAAAAGCAGCAAGAAAAGTAATGAGACTCACATACACAGATTTAGCGTCTTCAACTACTCTTATCCTAAGATAAGTCTTTCGAAAGCCAGTACAATTCACTAAAGTCCTTCCGAAGTTGTTCCTCCCACATTATCTTATGTCTTCTTTTGCCATCGATTGTGATGTTTTTCGCTCTTTTCACTGGTACATTGCTAGAATCCCTTGTACATGACCAAATTACCTCAATTTTGCCTTCACACAACTTTGCAAAAATCAGAGCAACTCTTAGGCTCAGTCTTATAACCTCAATCCTGATTCTATTTATCATGGTGTGGTCGCACATCCTTCTCAGCGTAGAATATAATTTAATATAATTAAAATTTTTTTTATATGTAAATATAAATTAATAAACACTAAAAAATTTTAAAATTTCTTTTAATAAAGACATATAATTAAATTATTTTTTTAGAGAGGACTTAAGTAACTTCATTAAAATCAACATATATGTATATATAGGTGGAAAATGATTTTTTTAAAAATTACACATAATTAAATCAAATTGTTTTTAATAATAGACACCTAAACAATTACTTTCTTAATATCAATAAGGTGAAACAATACATTAAAAATTGAATTAACTTTACAAGTTTTAATACATGTATGGAAGATAGTTAAATAGATGTAAAGATAGATAGAAGTTTAGTACTAATGTAATTATTTATTGAAAATACTTTATTAAAAATTGATGTTTATTAAGGGAGAAACATATTAATGACTAGAACAATTTGTATTTATTCAAATTTTAGAGGTAGGCTGTAGAATTTCTTGAGCAAGAGAAAATAAAATATTTATTTTGTAAGCTAATTTATACCAATATATTTTAAACAACTTTTATATATTTCTTGTTGGAAAGAAGGGAAAGTATGCTTGTTGGGAAAAATAGAAATAAAAATCTATTTGTTTGGTTATTGGCTTATAGCTTATCTAATTTATGGGGGAGAAACTAAGACTTTTATTCAGGGGAGGTTTTCAACATGTTAAACATGTTTCACCGCATAGGGCTCTAAAAATTAGAAGCCTCAATATTAAATTACGTATTATATACTTAGTGTGTAATGATATAAATTTTATTAGTGTTTCACCCCTTATTATCACAATTCTCATTTCTCTCTACAACCTAAACACAACCCACCAAAAAATGTAAAATCAAAACTTATTTCCAATAAGAGCATTCAATATCAAGAGTAAGTTGTACTTCACACTAAAATATGGTGTAGCTCGACTTTTTTAATATTTACTCATTTTATTTATATCTAAATCACTTGTTTTTCCTTTCAAGTAAAAAGTGTTTATTGATCTCACATTGCCTAAAAATAAAATAAAAGCAGTCTTGTATGAGTCTGTCTCGCTATGAGACAGAAATATATAATTAGTCAATTTTTTAATTAATTACTCTAAAAGTTATAAGTGATGGCTTATACATTAATTATATTTCGTTGCAGGAACTTTTATTGATTATTCTTGAGTTGAGGGACTCTTTGACAGCGCTTCCACACCCATATCTTAGTTATAGTTTTTTATAAACGAAATACGAAGAGTACGATGATCACGAAGACTTGGACATTAAATATATATGGCTCAATAACAAATAAAAATTGTTGGAAATTTGTGAAGTAATAATATTTTTAGTCAAATACCCAACCTATATGGTCTGTCACCACTCACCAGTTTCTATACACCAGCGCCGGGAACCGCCATGTTCTTGAAGGTCTTGACTTGAAATAGAATTTGCTCTAAAATTCGATGAAAAGACCACACATCTACAACACTCTCACAAATCAAAAATGGCGAATTCCAATCCTCCTGTCTTCCATTTTCTCTCTCTTCCTCATTTTCTCCATCGCAATCCATCAATCTTCATCTCCATCACACCACTTCAGTTCAACAATTTCCGGTAGCAGTGATTCATGGCTTCCGGAAATCCCTAGGTTTGCGTATTTGATTTCAGGAACCAAAGGCGAAGGTCCGCAAGTGAAGCGATTGTTGCAAGCAGTGTATCATCCTCGAAATTACTATGTAATTCATCTCGATCTGGATGCTTCCGATGAAGAAAGGCTCGCACTCGCTAAATTTGCGAAATCGGAAGCGGTTGTACGACAGTTTAGGAATATAATGGTGATTGGTAAGGCGGATTTGATTACTTCGAAAGGTCCTACTGTTACTGCATCAATACTTCATGCTGTTGCAATTTTGTTGAAGAACGCTAGGGATTGGGATTGGTTTATTAATCTTAATGCTTGGGATTATCCTCTCGTTTCCCAAGATGGTTAGTTTTATTTTCAATTCCAGAAATTTGATTTGATTGAGCACCAATTGAATTAATTAAGATTGTTTGCTTGTTAAATGTAGATCTTTTGCACATCTTCTCTTACTTGCCTAGAGATTTGAATTTTCTTGATCATAGCAGTGACGTTGGTTGGAAAGAGTGAGTATTAATTTAGATAGAGGACTGTAATCGATTAGAAGAAATCAATTATCAATTATATCAATAAAATTTCCGTAAATGTAGGCATCAGAGAGCACGGCCTATCATCATTGATCCTGGATTGTATCATGTGAAAAAATCTGGTGTTTTTTGGGCCAAAGAGAAAAGGTCTTTGCCTTCTTCTTTCAAGTTGTTCACTGGTAAGTACGCCTTTCTATTTTTTTGCTTTACATCCTATTTATTGAATGTTTCTTCTTATCATTAAGTTGTGATTTGAATGGGAACCATTCATGGGCTTCGAGTCTTCGATATTGTCATAAAACTATAGGAAAATGTATGCGCACTTCTTGTGTTAGGATTTAGGTGTACCAAGTTTGAGGAGTGATTTTGTTTATTATGTGTTCTGTGCCTGTTGCTATTTCTAGTGCCTGAATTGCTTGTATGCTCAATGTCCTTGTGATCTGGACCTTCATGTAATTAGGTTTTTTTTGGCTACTGAGTGAGACTTGCGATGTTGGGGTTGCTCTTCTAGTAAGAGTCAAGAGGCTCCCAGTATGGGGCAATTCTTTAAACTTGCTAGGGATGTCATTGTTAAATCACTGTTCTAATAAGTTCTGACATTTTTTTAAAAAAACTATTGCTAGAAAAACATTGGCTGTTTTGATTTTTTCATTCTGTAAGGAAAGTTATGAACATTTATAAGTTAATGAGACTTTTAGTATGTTCCTTATATGATATTTCGATGGGCCAAAGATTTATAATTCTTTGGTTTTGGATTATGATGGACTATTTAAACTCATTGAATTAGTATACTTCTTATTTGTGTGAAGTTCTAAATGATATTTGCAACTAAGGGTGAATCAGATTCAGCCTTTATGTTATCACTAGTCACTTGCATTGGAGTAATTGAATGTTGATGGAATGTTACGAGAATTTTTATGTTTTACTGACTCTTAGTATAACAAAGTACAAATATTAGTCTAAAATTCATAAAAGAACATTTATTAGGTTTAGAGTTAGTGAGGCTTTAGGCATGGTTTAGAGACTCCTGGTATGCTATTACTAATAACATACAAGTAATAGTCTAGATTCATAGAAGAGCACGAAGAGATAGAAACATAAAATTATTTAGTGTACGTGTAAGGTCAAATGTTGTGACGCTTCAATAGTCACAAATGAAGTAGGCCTCTTCCAACCTCTATGAGAATGATTTTGTATTCATCGTTTTATACAACAAAACACAATCATTCTATTACTGTAATCTTCTTCTCTTACAAACTCTCTAGTCTCTACTTTCCTACAACAGTATCTTTCCCATGTCTTGGTGTTAACTTATTTCTTCTTGGATTTCGTTTTTGGACTTTTAAGCTTGACCAATTTGGCACCTTATCTTAGGTTAGGTAGCTACACTAGCTGAAGTGCTGCAGCTTTTGGGCTCTTGTTCTTCTATATAGAGGTTAAAATCATCTTATTCACGTTGTTTATATATATTTATTATATGACGAATTAATTGTTCAGGGGCTTCTGATTTCCGATGATCATGCAAGCCTCTTTAAAGGGGATTTGTAATGGATGATTAATCATCATTTGGGCAGATAATTCAAGTCACTAGTCACTGTGGCCATAAACAAGAACTCAGAAATAAAACATGTTTTAATTGGTTGGTATGACTATATTATGCATTACAACCTTGTAAGTTTGTGAATTTTAGAGGGTTTGAGTTAATAACGGTTTTTTTTATTGCTTGAGATTTAAGATAGGGTCAAAACAATGATTACTGAGTAATTGACTGCCTTATTATTAACTAGTGTATTAAAAATGTGAAACAGTATAGTGCCATGTTTCCTTTGGGCCGATGAAACTGTCCACTATCTATTTGCAATTGGTTGTATCGCTTTAATGGTTTGGTCTTTATTGACAGGATCTGAATGGGTGGTTCTAACTAAATCCTTTGCTGATTTCTGCATATGGGGATGGGATAATCTTCCTCGTACACTGCTCATGTACTACACTAACTACTTATCCTCTTCCGAGGGATACTTTCACACTGTTGTTTGTAATCACAAAAACTACCAGAATACTACTGTGAACCATGACCTGCGGTACATGAAGTGGGACAACCCTCCTAATCAGCAACCTGTCAACTTGACAGAGAAGCATTTCAGCGATATGGTTCAGAGTGGTGCTCCGTTTGCTCATAGATTTGCTTTGAATGATCCGGTTCTTGAAAAGATTGATCGGGATCTTTTGAGGAGAGTAGATGGTCACTTCGTTCCTGGAGGATGGTGTCTGGAAAATTATGTTCAAGGAAACGATCCATGTGTACATTTTGGGAATCCAGACACAATAAAACCAAGCGTGAATACCAAAAGGTTAGAGAAACTTATACTTCAGCTACTTGATCCCGATAACTTTAGATCAAAACAATGCCGATAGCTTGTATGAATTGCAAATATGTATGTAGTTCACCTAATGACAACAGAAATCAAATGTTTGATGTCCAGAATTTCCTGTTGAGTAGTTGGCATGAAAATGGACCTCATTTCTTCCAATCACTATGTATATATTATTTGTTGTCATATGTTGGATAATTCAATGTTCTGTTTTTGAGTTTTTTTAATGGAAAAATTACCAGAAATAATACAACTTTTTGTTTATTACTCTATAATAATACAAACTTTTGATTAACCATAAATAATACCAACTTAAATGGTTTTTTCCTAGAAAATCTCTAACAGGTTAAAAATTAAACTATAGGTGATTATAAGAGGAAAAAAAATTGGTAAATTAGTTGATAAACTAAAGTTGGTATTATTTTAGGAAAATACCCCTAAGTTGGTATTATTCATGATTAATCAATAATTGGTATTATTGTAAGGAAATTAACAAAATGTTGTATTATTCATGGTAATTTTTCATTTTTAATTAATTTTTGGCATACAATGAGATATAAAAATGTGTGGATGTAAAAAATATGTGGACAAAATGAAAAGAAAAATGAGTGTGAATGGGATTCGGATAAATGTAGAACATTGTTAAAACAAAAAAATCATCCGCAGAATTTCTTTTATCTGTTTCATTGTGTTTTTCGCTGACTAAAAACCAAGTAAAATAAAAGAATCTAATCCTGCGTGAAAAATTTAAAAGGCACAAATTATGAATTATTTTCCCTAGAGCATAACGTTAGAAATAATTTTTCGTTACCCGTCATTTAGGAGGAAAAAAACTAATTTTGCAATTTTACAAATGTGTCAAAAAAATGTTTTTGACAATGTGACGCACAAGGACTAACTTGAAACAAGAAATTAATAGGAAAAATTACCCTGAATAATACGAATTTTCACTGATTTTTCAACAATAATACGAACTTTCAATTAACCATGAATAATACGAATTTTGACATGTGTTTTCCGCTGGCATACCTGACCGGTTTATAACCGGGAGAAACGGTCACTTCCTCATTTCTTCATCAGTTTCATGGGTTCATAGACAGCAACCTTCATCTTCCTCATTTCCTCACTTTGCTCTTCCATTTTAATTACCTTGGTAGCAACAGAAAGCCGTTCCTTCCTTCCGCTTGTATGACCTTGTAGCTTCATCTGGGGAAGATCACAAGAAACATCATACTCATAACTTGATACTCATACTGAAGTCCACAGAAAACAAAAATTGATGAAAGAGAGACTAATAAGGCATTCAACAATACAAACCTTATAATTGCGCAAAATTGTCAAACACAAGACAAAATTGAATCTTATCTTCTTTTCTACCATTAACATAGCATAAAACATAGTCAAACACAAGACAAAATTGTGCAAAAAAGAAACATACAACTTACTTCTGAAAGAGGCTATCAAGACTGAAACCTCGTGACCCAGAAATCAGCTCAAAAGCATTCATAGATACTGGCTTTTTCCGTCTTTCTGTAACCAGATTTTTCTGCAATGCGAACATAAAATTAAAAAATTTGCTGACTATTACATTAATATATTAATTATTGGTTTAATAGACTAATCGAAATTTGGTAGTGGAAAAAAATCTCACTTCTGAGTTGTTAAAAGCAGCATCTACATCATCAAGATTCACATCCTCGTCCTCAGCAAAACTTGGTTGATGATACTCCTTTTTGAACCATTCATCTTGCAAAATTTCCGAAATTTTGATCCTCTGCAGTTAAGTAACATTCTCATTAGAAATCTTCGAACATGACAAAAATGAGAGATGGAGAAGCCAAAGACACATTCCAAGATTTATTTCATCGTGAAGTCTTACCGTCAGAGGATTAGGATTAAGAATACGTTTAATCAACTTCTTAGCACCAAATGAAAAACATGAAGGCATTACAAAGCTAGCATTATGAATCTGCAGCCAAAAAACAACCCATGTCAAAGATTTCATTTCTCGGTAAATAAGACGTGCATCAAATCAAATCAATCCCGAAACACTCACTTTTGTACAAATTTATGATATTCGGATCATCAAAAGGCAAGTACCCAGCCATTAGCACAAAGAGAATGACACCACAGGACCATATATCAGCTGATGTACCATCATAAGCATTACCAAGGAGCACCTGACGATAAATGAAAATAGTTAGGAAATACGAGAAAAATAGAAAAAAAATTTATCAAAAAAAAAAATAATTAAAAGAGAGCTGAGCACATTTACCGGTTACAGGTAAATTAGTATGCCAGATGAAAACACATGTCAAAATTCGTATTATTCATGGTTAATTGAAAATTTGTATTATTGTTGGGAAATCAGTGAAAGTTCGATTATTCAGGATAATTTTTCTAAATTAATATTAAATTATAAATTTTAATTACAAAATCATAAATAAAGAAGTTAACAATGATAAAATTTGACTAGTTATTTTTAAATTCTTAACTTCGACTATTATAAAATTAAGGTGAAATTAGCTCAAATTCAAAATTAATTTTTTATAAGCCAAATACTAAATTTACCCAATTTTAAATTTCCAAATAAAAACATGATACTCACCCAGCATTATATGTTTAGGTTTTTCCGGAAAAAAAGTTGTCCACAACACAATCTAATTTGAACATTAAATGATCAAAACTTATATTCGATCATGTTTCATTTGCTTGATCGGTATTGTATTAATACAGGCATGTTCAACTATGGACAAATAGGTGCGTCACGCAAGAAGTCTTCACTACAAGTTCATACTTTTTCTACTTCAATTCCTTTTAACCAGACAGAAAAGTACATTAGATAGACACAGCAATTTTAATATAAAGTTAAAAAAAGAAACAGTGATATTTATTCAATGAAAAAAATATATACATAAAGAATGGAAATATTGCTAGTTGTGGTAATCTTCTAGATTAAGTTCGGGAGAGCGAAGATCCAACAATCAGCCCCAACAATGATCCAAAAACTAGATGGTACCCTAGGAAAGAAGATAAAGGGAAGATGGAAGGGTGAAGAAGCACTCGTCAGTCGCCACTCATTATCTTGCATCAGAATCCACCAGCATAAAAGAAGCTGAAACCAAGAATTCCATTAACCCTTCCTTGACCTCAGCATTCCATGACATGAGCTTCTTCTCCGGATGAGTTAGACATTGGTTATAACTTGTAAGGTCACCACACCATACTGACAAATTGCATTCCCGCCAGCTGACAAGCAAGAAAAGTGTTTCTTATTCTTTTTCTTTTGATTTTTTATGAAGATTTGAATATGAGGAAACCTAATGGGAAATAAATCCATGTACAAGCTATGATTTGCTTACCGATATGTCGGTTGGAGTTATACTCCCACGTAACTTCTAACTTTCAGATTTCTTATTCAAACTCAGAAGCACACCAGCAGTAAGGCTTGTAGCCACAAAACCAAGAGAGACTTCAGTTCCCACATGGAATCCTGAAAGAAAAGAAAATAATTTAATGAGCACCACAAAATAGATGAAAAGGAAGCAAAGAGGACTTAGATCTGGATCACCCACCAAAGTAATCAAGGATCATCTTCAGCCCGATGAAGCCTAAAACAACAGCGATTGATGGCTGATACAAAATTAAATTGCAGCTTTCTTTAGTATATAATTATGTAAAAACCATACAGATCAAACCAAGACATTGAAATCCCCCACCCAAACTATGACCTATCAATCAAAAAATATACAAAAATAACATTAAGGCGTAAGACATATCAACAAGGAAGATCATATTTCAATAGACACAATTTATTCATACCAGAACACCACAAAGTCTCACTTAATTCTTCCTAGTACATCCGTTGACTTGGACTATATTTCAATAGACAAACTTTATTCATACAAATAGCAGACAATGAAGATTATATTGATTCCCTCATTTAGTTCCAAGCCTTCACTTCCACTCACTTGTAGGCATACACTAGATTGCCAAACCATTTTCGAGAAAGTTAACTCACCTGTAGGTACTCCAATTCGGCCATGCTCTCAGATATAAGGGTATACAATGATCTCAACCCTGTATAAAAATCGACACAATCATTTTATCTTTAAAGAGTATAATTAAAGAATACCAATCAGTATAACTCATGCTCATTACATTTTTTCCTGAAAAGGTTATTTGGGTGGACAAGTATTTGGGAAGGAAAAGAAAAGAAAAGCATTGGACATAAAGGGAGGGTGATGTGTGAAGAATATTGTAGTATGTTTAAGAAAGCTTGAGTAAGTCTAGGTCAGTTGTAGCTCCTAATTAGTTTGTTTAATCATCTCATAAACTAATTTATATAAATAGCATTGTGAAGGTTCATTTTAAACTCCGGCTTAATTTAATGAATGAGAATTTGAGCAGTGTGATTAATTGAGACATTAAGGTAATAAGGTTTGTACTTTGTCTTTAATTGTTCGAATTCCAATATGAAAGAAACTTTTTAGATTAATTGTTAAATCTACAAGAAATTTGGAACAACTTTTATATTTATTACTTAAACAACGCATCTCATATTCAAGCGTTTTGGATTTCACAAAGGCACAAAAGCATTAAATTCCATTACTCGCCATGAACAAGCAAGACCCTAGTCGTGAGTCACCAAAACAATAAATTCTAAAAATAGACTACCTTGGCGTCAAAATTCCAAGCTGAAAGGAACATACAAATGCTTAATTGAAAAGCCA
Source organism: Amaranthus tricolor (assembly GCF_026212465.1). Taxonomy (NCBI): domain Eukaryota; kingdom Viridiplantae; phylum Streptophyta; class Magnoliopsida; order Caryophyllales; family Amaranthaceae; genus Amaranthus; species Amaranthus tricolor. The sequence goes on along the minus strand of NC_080051.1, from coordinate 28,355,606 downwards.
AGTGCAACAATGGTTTGAGCTATTAGTTGATCACTATTCACTAATGAAATGTAGTGGTAACAAAACTCCTCCGTCCCCTGAGTTTGCTACATAGGGATTTGACAGAAATATATAGGAGTATTTATTTATTGGGAGAACAAGTCAAAATCTTTAAACTGTGTGGATTGTATCAAAAGAAAAGAAATGTGTAGATGAGAATTAAAGGGAGCGATGGCCGGTGGAGATCATTTCTATAATAGAAAATGTAGTATATTAAGTGGGACGGACAAAAACAAAAATTGTAGCAAACTCAGAGGGACTAAGAATACACTCTAACGATCTACCAGCTTAGTGGCCCCAATGATTGAAACATTTAATGTTTAGTTGTTTACTAAGATCATTAAAAACTAACATGGATTCTTCATGTTATGTAATAAATAATAAGGTATAAAGAACAAAACATCACCTAAGATGGCAAAGAGATTGGAGGTAAAGACTGTGAAAGGATCTCGAGTCACACCAAAAACTGCAGGTATTGAGTCAACCTGCATGTAACAGATACAGGCAAATGCGAATCAAATAATCTGTTTATCATAGCAAGGTTAAGGATTAGGTTAAGGATTGACATGAAAAAGCAGAGGACGTAGAAAAGAACCTACAGCAAACGCAATATCACTCAACTCAATAACTGCTACAGTAAGAAGTAAGGGTGTTGCCTGCCCAAAATTTTTGACGCCTGTTAGAAACCAAGTAAATATTACTGTAACAATACAAGAACAAAACAAATGACATATAAGTACATTCTTCTATAAAATATCAAACTAAAAACCCTCAAGTGATCTAGAAAAATAGGCAAAGAGACTAAAAGAGGACTTCTTTGAATCTACAAACAAGGAAAAGCTTCACCGAAGAATTTGGTTAGGCACTGAGATACTAGGACAAGCTAAAAGAAGAGAGCCATTGCTAGGAGAAGGTTCCGATTCTCTTATAAAAATTGGGATGATCTGCACATGAACCCTTGGTGAAGGAAGGTTAAGGCTTGGAGTAGGGTCTTTGAGCCTTGGCGTAGGGAATTAAGCCTTGGGGTGGACATTTTAACGGATGGAATAGTTAGTTAAAAATAAAGTTCCTTTGGAGAAGGAAGGTTAAGGATTGGAGTAGGGGTTTTAAGCCTTAAAATGAACATTTTAAGCCTTGGAAGGGGTGTTTTAAGACTTGCTGTAGAAAAAAATGTTGCACTGTACGGTTGCACACATCAGGCAGTCTACAGACTGTTCATATTATCATGAATTGTAATACTTACAAAATCATGTGCACTTCCATTTATATGAAGTAGCAGATGGCGTTTGCAATCAAGGGTAAACCAAAACAATCTCTTTGTTATTACAAGAGTAAGGTTGCATGCATCCAACCCTAAATCTTCGCCTAGACGGGTGCCAATTAGTTGCATTGCAGTTATTGAATATCTTGTAAAATGTTTAACAACAACAGTGTGATATTATACAGACAGAAGTCCATCACAACCTAATACAACCAATACAGTAATTTACCACTAACAGTCCAATATGAATGGCCACTCACATGTGAAAAAAAATGATTAACTACTCAATTCATTCGTGACTGACCTTCCATACACCATTATCGACTCTGAAAAAACGACTGCCATCGTAAGTAGCTGCAAGGTTGAAAGACAAAAATGAAAACAGTAGATAAGTAATCTTAACAGCAGTGCATTAACTACACTAAACAATCAGAGCACAACAATCCGAAGCTTAAACCCTAAAGCATTTTCTATTACACCACTCCAATACTCAAAGCAAATCAGTCTAGGATCATCATTAACAATGTAGTGTTCACATAGTCTAAAGAGAGAGTTATTTGTCTATTTTTGATGTATTAACCAAACAGCTGAAGCATCAAAATCAGAAGATATTATTTTTAATGACCATTATTTCGATGGGGGCAAAGATTAATAGATTTTTGGTTTCGGAATTCGGATTAAAATGGACTAAAAAGCAAAGGGCTCATCAAATCATGTGCCCTTCTTATTGTGAAGTTTCACATGAAGTTTGCTACCAAGGTTCATCGAAAATAACCTCATTGTTAGTTTTATCAGCAACAAGAGTATGCCTACATCCGACCCTCGCAAACCCCACCCTAGGTGGGAGTCAATTAATGGAATATGGGTTACGGTTGTTGTTGTTGTATTAGCTCTACAACTTTCTAAGTAACAAGCTTAATTTTTGACTTCATCCTTGTATCTTAGGGCACAAGTAAAGCATTGAATTGTCATAATATATACAATCAATGCGTCCAATATGTCACTTAAGTGTTTAAGATGATACCCAAAACATTTTCAATTGCTTCATCAAGCTAATGTAGGTTCCAGCATCATTAGGGAGGATGAGTCTATGACTACTTTCTAGATTACGAGAAAGCCTGGAAGTTTTGAACATGCGATTTTTCCAGGAAGGAAGTTTAGCCACAAAAGTGGCATCAACCTCCCAAGACCACACAACAATGCCAAAACCTTAACGCCAAAATATGGCATCAGCTAAGGCCAAAGGAACATTGAAATGTCCAGAAGCTCAGTTGCTCGGATTCTTTATTTTATCTCGAGTGCTCATTTCGGACCCTTGACATCTGGACAGACACTTAGACAATTCAATTTGGTTCAAAATATTTGGATTTTTTCATAAAATAGCTCATTCAAGCACTTAGATACATATCAGAGTCGAACATGGGTATTTAGTCGGAGTAACATAGTCCACAAGAATCTGCATTAAATAATCGAAAAACTACAGAATGTCAAAATATTAGAGATCATTTCTAACCTGTCACAGGAATAACTTTTTGGCAAGTCTTTACTATGAAATTGTCCGACAAGTCTTCATCTTCTTCTTCAGCGGTGAATAACTATTTTCAATAGGAAGGAAAGGCACCAATGCCAAAAAGAATACATTATTGTTGAGCATGGAAAAATTAAGAGCACAAAAGATTTTGCAACAACAAAAATAACAAAAGTCTTAGTTCTAACAATATGGGGTTGGTTACATGAACCAAAGCAAATCCAAGTGGGAAATCGTCACTAACAAATATTATACTTTATTTGATCCTATGTAATAAACTAATAATGATCTACAACTAAAAAAATCATTTCCAACGACCATCTACATTAGATTCTCTTCCTTCATTCATTCATATATGTTGTTATATGCTCCTATATATCTCAATTATTCATGTCATCTATCACTCTTGTTATCTATGTCGTATTTGGCCTATTTCTTCCACTTCTAAGCTCCTCAAAGTTACAACTATCCACTTTTATTGCGGCAACATCCAAGATTTTGCACTATGTGCATCAAACACCTCAATTTTAACCACTAGGCAGAAATTCATTGACCAACTTACAAGAAGCGGAATAGGTAACAGGTGGAGAGAGGAGTGCCAAGATGAGGAGGTAGAAGAGAATAGGCTGACTAAACAACAACACCTGAGAGTTCAAGTATATTCTCATTTTGAATCATACCCTCTTAATATCAACTGAACAATTAGTTTTAAAGTTTGACTTTTCTATCATACACACGCAATACAGACCTTAAGGTTAAAGATAAAGTTGTACCTTAAAAGCAGAAAAAAGGAGGATTGCTGCCAATAGCAGGTTCACCACTTCAAATCTCTATCAAAGAGAAACATAATGCACATCAAAATTAGTCACCATCAAACCAGATTCAGAAGACAAAATCCGTGATATGGCAGAATTCAACCTGAAGAGTGGCCGTCCCAAGAACTATCAATGACAAACGGAATACAACGGCGCCAGCAATACCATAAGAAAGCACACGATTCTAGATATAAAAAAGAATATGATAAGACAGGAAAGAATCCAAATAATGTAATCAATTCCAATTTGTAGAATTAAAAACCCTTTACAATTCTATCTTTTAGATAAATAGAAGAATAAACGTTCCCATCCAATTTGTTCTCAGATATAAATCAAGTAGGAGATCTCAAAGAAGACAAAGTGAACAAACCATACCTGGTACATAAGGGGCACCTTAAAGTACTTGAAAATCAAAACAAAAACAAACAGATTGTCCACGGAAAGACTTTGCTCCAACAAGTACCTGAAAACAACTCTTGCCAACAGATGAAAATTCACATACAATAACTAATATGAAGGAAATTGAGGGAAAACATGCCACACGAATAAAATATGCACACATTTTGGAATAGAGACGGCAATTTCCAGATTAAAAAATTTATTCACTCCAAAACTGAAAATTATACTAACATGCTGACAATCCATCTTAAATTAAAATATCCCTCTCTTTCCTCCATCTCATTACTATATTCAAGACAACAACAAATCAAACTATTAAAAAGCTACTGTCAACTAATTTAGAGAAGGTTCAAAACCAAATTGATTTTGGCATGACCACAAGTACACAGCTTATATTACTAGCAAATAACAATTTTTTTTATCTTCTTTTTCACAATGTTTTCTTATCTACATCTATATACTCAAACAGATTTAAATTTGACACATGACAGCATAATATTCAACTATACATTAACAGCTATACGTGGCATCATACTATTAATTATAGATTTAAAGGCATTTAGTTGATATTAAATATTATCAATCCTAAGACAAATATACAAGAAATTACATAATATCTTCAAATTAACTATAATTAGGATAATTCTCACTTATGGGGAAAATTTTCTTATGGCAAAAAGCAAGAAAATGAATAGAACCATGTTTTCACTCTCAACAACTAAGCTAGAGCTTGGACTTAGAACGGTGCAGGAGCACAAATGTGAGAAAAGATAACATGCTTAGAACTCTAACTATCAATAAAATAGCAATTTTAAAACAAAAAAAAATTATGAAGTAATAACTACTCGATATTGTCGAATCTTTGACCACTTAATACTAAAGTATACAGCAACGTCATAACCTTAATCCCAAAAGATTGGAGCCGGCTACATAAAAAAATATATCATTTGCAATAATCATTCACGCAGATTCTTCTTCTCCATTCATTTTGATTTTGTACCATCTTAATTTGTAAATCTAGATACTTCATATTCTTTTCCATTCTTGTCCTTTAAGTCATCTTTGTACATGGCCAAACCATTTTAAACGATTCTGTTCCTTGGTGTTTGCAACTCCTAAACTTTTTCTTATATCTTCTTATCTAATTCTATCCCTTAAGGTATGCCCACTCCTCCATCGAAGCATTCGCATTTCTGCTACTCTTATCTTTCTACTATGATCCTTTCTAAATGTCTAACATTCTGGTCCATATAATAACGTTAGTCTAATTGTTGTTCGATAAAGTTTTCCCTTTAACTTTAAGGGCATGCTTCAATTACATGATATTCCTTTAGCCACTCTCCATGTTTACCACCCACACTTGATTCTATTAGTCACATCTTCTTTAGATGTTCCCACTACTCTGAAATACAGACCAAGGTATTTATAACATCCACTTGGAACGATTTCTTTCTCTTATTTTCTTAATAGTGTCCCTTGTTATCTCATTTGTGCTAAAATTACACTTTATAACTTTGTCTTGCTCCAACTTCCTCCTCCCGGGTTTCATCTACAAAAAAATGTCACTAACAAACAACATGCACCAAGGCACGTCTCGCTGTATCGATCGAGTTATCTCATATAGGATTGCAACAAAAAGAAAGGGCTTAGGGCCAAGCCGCAATGAAGGTACTTGTGATCGAAAAATTTTCTGTAGCCTGTCCATTTGTCTTAACATTCTTCTTTACTTCTAGATACATATCTTGCACTAAATTAATGTATTTCTTGGGAATTTCCTTCTTTTTCATTGTCCATCAAAGTACTTCTCTTGATACCTCGTCATATGCTGTTTATAAGTCAATACTTTCTCCACCTAATATTAAAGTATCTAAGACTAAAAATCTGTGTAGTTTACAGATGTCGAATACACTTTGAGCTTAGCCCTCAAAGCACAAGCCACAACAATAATGTTAGTCAACTACATAAACTATCCTCAAGAGTTCCAAACTCTTTTTCATCGGAGTACGAGTCAGCAACCCAGTATCCCGCACAAGTCAAGATCTGGGGGGAGGGTAGTGGGCAAATCATCCCGCACAACCCAATTCCAAACTCTTTTTCATCATATCAATTTAATTCCCTCCATCAAAGTCATGTAACCTATTTATTATGAATTCTATACTTTAAGAGTGTTTCCTCATTCATTTCAAGTTTTCAACATATGAGTCTCAACGACAATCATCTATAAAACATTATACTTATTCCTTTATAATGGTCCTAACATTTTATTAAACATGTATTGTAGCACAAGCCTATATAGATCCTTAAAAAAATCACTTTAAATGTAGTAAGTACACATCATAAGTTTGCAAAAAGCCATTACGCATAGTTACTAGGAGTTGGGCACATACATCAAACAATTGGTTTGTGCAAAGAGACGACTATATGATGTAACAAGTACAGTCACATACCCCGCAAAAAATTCAGAAGCTTTTCCAACACCATCGTTTAAACCCAAGCCAATACCAAAAGCCACAGCAGAACATACCTAACAAAATGATTAACTACTATTTAACACAAGTACAAGAAAATGGGAAAAATTCAAAAAAATGTTCAAAGATACTCACACACAAAGCAACGGTTTTGACAGATGATGTATAGCTATGTTGATCATTCTTCTCTTTTACTGCACTCCCTGTAGAAGTTGATAAAGGAGACTTGTTGCCCTTATTATTCTGATATGTTTGACTACTATCTCCGTCCCCTTCTGAAACCATTCAAGCATAAACTACCTCAAAAGAGTTTAAAACAAGGGAGTTGCGCCTTTACATGCACCAAATCTCATGTATAATTATACATATTCAAGTACAGTTGTGAGGAATATTTTTTCCATGTGGTTTAACTTATCTTCCTTGCGTAAATTTTAAGTCATGTATGCTGCACGACTATTATTGTCATTGTATTTGGGTATGTTGCGCAACATTCTTAGTTTTAAAAAGCATGAGGCATCCTAAGGAACTTAGGTTCCACAAAGCGTAGAAAAGAAATAAAAAGCCACATGAGAAAACACAAAAGAGAATAAAAACAAAGAAGAGAAGAGAAGAGAAATATATCTTGAAGGTGCATGCGTCAGCTGGATTTTTTTCTTAGGCTAAGACCAAAAGGTGTTGTGAGGTGCTAACCTTAGGTGCTATAAGTCACTTGCCTTACGCCTTGCCCAGACGTATCAAGGTACCTTAAGCGCTATAATATGTGGTTTTGTATTAATTTAAAGAACCATAAATTGTTGGGTTTGGTTTGATAAAAATTCAGTTGTCGCAAGCTCATGTAAAGGAGAATGATTGTAATAGCTTGATGACAACCAGTGTAAAACATCATCACGAGATGGATGCATGGAGTACTTAAATGAGTTGTTCAATAAACATCAAACGGGAGCTTGAATGAGGGTGGAGGGGGGGAAATATGGAATTTCGAGACCAATAAACAAAGCAATAAGAAATAAGCTATGAAGAAAATATAGCATACAAAGCAGTGGGCCTTTAGATATTCCTATTTAGGCTTGAAAATGTTTATAGATGATGATAGATTGATATCTAATTAGTTAACAGACCTCCTTACCAAAATAATATGGAGAATAAACAAGATAACAATTGACAAAAGACTAAGAACCAAAAAGAAAGCGCAAGATTTTTCTAATTACAGACATTTAAGCAAATGAACCACGCAATTTATAGTAAAAGTGAAAATTAACTTATTTTTTTCAACACTTGTTAAATAGCAATATCTCAAAACTACCACAAGTAAACAAAATTAATCCTGAAACGAAAAGGAAGATAACGAGGACAAGGCAGCAAACCTAAAGCAGTAGAAGTACCATCTTCTTCCTTAGTAATCTTAGCATAAACTCGCGAAAAATTATGCGCCGGACGATAATTTTTATTGTACGCTGCAAATTCATCAAAATCAAACAAATTTCCATTCAGAAACTTCAAATTTCCATTCAGAAACTTCAAATTTCATACAAAAAATACTGAATTTATAATCAAAAGAGATAGACTGCCTGATCGAAATGGATGTTGAGAGATCTGAGTAGTAAAGCATCGTAAATTGGGAGTGAAACCCTTATCGAATTTGAGAGGAACTGCGATTGATTGAAGTCGAAGACAATTGTTAGTTACAGAGGTTACTGCCATTTTCGCTAGGTCCAACTTCCAGTACGCTACTCCCACCACTCACTCGGTCACTCGTATATCCTACGCTGCGAAGTACAAACTACACCGTTTACGACGCGGTTGTAGTCGGTATTAAATGATATAGCGGTAATAAAAATAAAAAATTGAAATAAACAAGCAATTTTAACAAAACAAATTAAAAATAAAAAATAAGCTTCGATTAACTTGATTCTATAAATAAGCGTTTTTATGTCCGAATCAAAGATAAGGTATGTCCGCAGTTACTAAAAGCGAACAAAAAATTGGTCAAAAAAGTCAAAATTGTTTTTTCGCATTTAATAATTGCAAACAGAAGGACATTAAAAGGGACAAAAAAAATAGAAATTATGTTTGTTCAGTAGAAACTGTGAACAAATAGTTTTTTTTTTGGTTTTTTTGGTCCCTTATAACGTTATGACGTTATCTCCTTTTGTTCGCATTTTTTAACTGTGAACAAATAATTTTGACTTTTTTTACCAACTTTTTTGTTTGCTTTTATTAACTGCAAACATACCTAAACTTAGGCTCGGACATGAAGACATTTTATGAAAATTTGCATTACAAATTATTTCTATTACTGTCATTTAATACGAACAATCAAATGGGGCGTTGATGTTTTCATTCCACTCACTTTTCATCAATTTTCATTTTGGATTGAATGAGTTATTTTGTGTCACTTTTCTTTTCATAAATGGATCTCACCATCTACTTTTAGTCTCATTCACATATCTAAACTCTTTTATAATATTATACAAATAATTAATTTTTTTTTCTTCATTCAATATTACATTTATTACGCTAATGACAAAAATATAACTGTCTAAACTTACAAAACCTCTCGAGTCATGAGCAAGTACATGGGGTGGGTTCAATCTTGTGTGTTCCCCTTATGAAATAGGTTTGTTTTTAATATGGATAAAGTTTTGATAATCTAGGATTGGACTTAAGTTTTTTTTAAAGAACCACTATAAATATAATTACTTTTATGAATATTTTTTATATTTTAATAATTATTTATTGCCGAATAATATTCTAAAATTTTAAAAAATAACCACTAACATTAAAAGCTAAAAGTTACCAGTTTGCCATTAATAACTATTTTTGTATCTAATAGTTATTGTCACATATTTTTTAGTCGAACAAATACATGTTTTTTTTATATATTTTAGTTGACGGTTCAAGTATTGTATATTTTGGCTTTAGGATATTTGATATAAAGATTGCATATACATGGTATTTGTTGACATTCACTTGTTTATATGGATATTCACTAGTGGAAAAAAGTATATATACTGCGGTTTTATCCTCGTTATATGCTACGGTTTTGACCCACAGCACTTGTGGTAACAGCCTATGACACAATATTATATGCTACGGTTCTAGGTGAACAACAGCATATAGTCCATATATATATTTTTTTGTTTTTGTTTTTTATTAATTCGCCACTAAATATTAATTAACTATATATATAATAATTATCACACTAATAATCATTTAATATTTTCCCAATCATCATCCAAATTAATCATCACTTATATATATATATATATATATATATATACACACACACACACACACACAATCTACTAATACCTTACGCAAAAATTCAGTTGAAACGCGACGATCTTACTTGTCCTTCATTTCATCGATAACTTGATGCGTGTCAAGAAACGCAATCCAACACTGTAGTTACACAAAACACAGAACATAAAAAATTTTTTGTGCATACCAAGCTTAATATTACAACAAAACATAATATGCCTTAAACTTTATAATTCATATTTATACAACCTACTATAATTTGCAACCAAATACAACACAATTTCAATATGCCTTAAACATTAAAATTCATACTTATACATGCACAATACTATAATTCTAACTTATATCATATATCCATCAACTAGTAAAATTACCAACATTTCAAATCAGATTCACATAACAAAAACAATCCATAAAAGCACAACACATGATTTAATCCATAACAAAAACAAACTTCAAATTACAAACTTAAATTCACATAGCACACAAACAATTTTGATATATATCATGAATATTTAAAAACATTATTGGGAAAGAGGATAAATTACTTACAAAACACAAATAAATTATACACAACAATCTAAGTTATGCACAACATTTGAAGTTATACAATGCCTTAAACGCTAAAATTTATAGTTATACTTATTCATACTTATATACACAACGTTCCAAGTTATAAACTTATACTTTGAAATTCATACCTATAATGCACAAAAACAAACTTATATACACAACATTCAAAGTTATAAACTTATACTTACATAACTTATACACAATGACATTTTACACAACATTTCAAGTTATAAACTTATACATTAAAATTCATATTTATATTACACAAAAATAAACTTATACGCAACATTCCAAGTTATACACAACATTCAAGTTATAAATTTATATTTTAAAATTTATACTTATACACAAAAACAAACTCATACACAACATATGTTCAGAGGTGAAGCTTGAATAAACCCTAAAATACCATGAAGCTTGAAAAACTAAATGGTTGAAGAAATTATACCTTAGATTGTTTAAAAAACCCTCATATTGTATGCTTCTAAGAATAGCTTCACATACCAATCTCCAAACACCAATTTGTCAAAACCTAAGTGAGATTCACATAACTTGCATCAAAAAACAAAGACAACAATATATACCTTAAAAAAATAAAGACAACAATAAATTCCATTACCATTAAAAACCTAAGTGAGATTCACATAACTAGTATACAAAAACCCAGACCTAAAACACCATGAAGCTATTAAAAATAATAATGCGAAATCTTTGTATATGGTAATGGACTCCTTGCTTTAAATGAACCATGAAATGAACAACACCGTAAAGAAAGTTAGTTTGCGACGATGAACATCACCCAAAAATTTTGATATAGATTGAAGGCGACTACAAGCTTTCCTATTGTGATATTTCCCCCTCAAAGGTACTTGAGTTATGAGACCGAAAATTTACAATGAGATACAATCAATCACATCAACCGATTAGTACAAACCGATTGAACTAAATGATTATGTGTTTATGTAGAGATTAAAACCAGAAAAACAATAAAAGAGTTTATAACTCTCTTTTATGTTTCAATAGATTGAGAGAAAGCAAGATGTAAATGATTTCATGTACCAACTCTTATTTATAGTAAAGTAGCAATGATTCATCCAAATCCATTTACTAATTATATCAAGTAAAACATAGTTCATAACAATACAACACTCCATGAAATGAAGTTTTGATCCACGAACAAATGTTCTGTTCCAAAATGCTCGAACGAGCATGAACCAAAATCACTTTAAGGAACTTTCTGATGCAAAATTTTCTAAGTACTCGAACGAGCACATATGGCGCTCGAACGAGCATATAATCAAAACATAAAACAGAAAGTTTTGGAACACACTGCCTGACCAAACAAACCATGCTCGAACAAAAAACACCTTGCTCGAACGAGCACATGGTCGAGCAGTCCAAATTTTGTTCTTGTTGTTATGTTTTTGCTTAGTTATATTTTAAGCCTTTGGATATTGTACTACATGCTCAAAATACTCAACAGATGCTTGAAAAAGTAAAAAAAACGAAGAAGAACAACAATAATTTTCGTGGGTTTTGAAGAAGTTAAAGGTTGAAGAAGAAGAAGAAGAAGAAGAGGTAGAACAACAAATTTTCATGGGTTGGAGAAGAAGGTTGAAGAAGATGAAGAGAAATGAGCAAATGTCGAAGTAAGGCGGATTTTGAAAACAAATAATATAATTTCGTGGGTTTTGAATCTGCTGCATGAATGAAGGCGGGATTTTATCAGAAAAAAAATAGGGTATATGCTGCGGTTCTTTTGAGAACCCCAATATATACCCTTTTTTTTTATTAATTTTTCTACTAATTTTATGCTGCGTATTTTTAAAACCGCAGCATATAAGGTTTTTTCTATTATTGTGCTATGTAGATCGAGTTCTACACATGTGGGTGAATTCTCGTGATGAATAAATAGAGCAAACATAAAGAGATGGTCTCATCGTAAGATGTTCTTTATACATGGATTGAATAGCCAACAATTTATTTTATAATTACCTTTTTTGTTTTAAAAATTGTGTATGCAGGGCCATTATCTTTTATTTTCGTCATTTATGTTGATGAGTTTACTATTTTGTAATTATTTTACAGCTCTTCTTGTATGAGACCGTCTTACTATGACCCATATATCATCAACCTATTTCTCTAGTTGATCACTTTAAAATTGCAAGTGATTACATTAAAATTGCAAGTGATCACTTTAAACATAATATTATGCATAAATCAACCTAATAGAGATGGTCTTACCATGAAATCCTTTCATTTAAGAATTCGTGATTTGTGATTTGTGATTTGTAAATATCCGAGGTCACATGACCTCACATTCTCTACTCTTGTATATTTTCAACAGCGCCACGTACATCTGTTAAATTTTGATCGATCAGAAATTAACCGGGAATCCGACTAGAAAATAAAGGGGTCATAACACAAAATTTCTGCCCTAAACTCGAAAACAATCCTGCCCAAAAAACAGAAAAAAAATTGGGTCAAACTCCACCAAAATCTAAACCCAACTAATCCGCTTTCAATTTGACGCCAGTATTTTTAATTTCATGCCATTATTTTTAGTTGGACCCACTACATTTTCAGTTAATTTTTAAAACATTTAATTCAACATTAACCCTAAAATTAATATAATTAAATTTTTTAATATAACAATATTACTACAAAATAAAAAATTATTATTATAATATATATATATATATATTAAAAATATTAATAATAAGAAAAATTTATTAAAGTTTTTGACTAACTAAGCTAATCACAATAAAAATTAAACTCAAAATTAATCCCACTAAAAATAACTCGACTTCAAAATAACCCGCAATTAGGCATGGAAAAAAAATCGGACCAAGAATATATTCCCCCGTTCTCTCAAAGTGGCTGTTCATTCACTCCCTTACACTCTTTCTCTCTCTATTTGTCTGTGAATTGCGTTCTCCTCTACAGTCTCCCCCTTTTCCCTTCAATCTAATCTTTAGCCCTAATCCCATGGCGCCAGCAGCAGATAATTCCGCATCTCAAAACCCTAAACCCGAGAAAACCCTAACCCTAACCTCACCAAATCCCACCGACGATTCGAAAACCTCTTGTCCCAAATCTGACCTTGAAGCTTCTAATGTTGTTGTTGACGATTCTAAAAAAGCTGGTGAATCTAAAGAAATTGATACTCAGGATACTACAGAAAGTCTTACGGAAAAAGATTCCAAGGGTGCAGATGATGTTATTCAGAAGAAGATTCGTAGGGCTGAGCGATTCGGTGTTCCTGTTCAGTTGTCCGAACAAGAGAAGCGTAATTCTAGGGCTGAGAGGTACTACTTGATTTTACTTATTTTATTGGTATATCGTTTATAAGAGATGTATTTCAAGATTAATAGTAGGATTTGGTTCTCGTTTAATGCCTTACGAGTCAATTTGGTCGATTTTTCTTTGTTTCTTAAGTTTTTTTCCTGATTCATGATGACTAGTAGGGTTTGGTTTTTTGTTTAAGTTCTTATAAGTTGATTTTACAGTATATGGGCGATTTTTTTGATTGATGTTATGTGACGTTAGGGTTTGTATCAAGTTATTTTTTTTGTTGTGATATTGAATCGCCTGTTGTGTTCTTTCCCTGTCTGTTTGCTTGCTGTTATTGGGTGTTGGTAATTGTAATCTTCGGTCATGAAACTCCCACCATTTTATGTTACATACCCTTTCCTCGCTATAGATACACCTAGAATTCATTAACCATGTCCACCATTTGTAAATGCTGATAAAACAGGGCTGTATGGTTCCTGTAATTCTGCTTAGAGAGCGGTAAGGATTTAAATATCTTACAATATGGTATATGTCACTGTATTAAGAGAGGGTTTCTTTGATGTGAAGTGTTTAGGATAGCGCAATCATTTGCAGCGGTTAAGTCATTGCCCTTGTTGAAAGAAACTGGCATTGCACTGGGGCAATTTATTGGAGTTTAGCTCAATCATTTGAGATCTGGTCATTGCCGGTTCAATTTTTCTTTGGATTTGGGTGGGGGTGGTGGTTGAGAGTATTTTAAGGTTCCCCCGTCAAATTTCACAAGAAAGATGAAACAAAAATCATAAGAACTTTCTTGGTGTGTGAAGGCTCAAATAGCTCTACTACATTCATGCTGCATTGTTGGTTATTTCTAGAAGTAGTGGAGATTCTAGTATTTCTTGTGGATATAATTTATTTTCTTGTCTAAAAAAGATCATGAGAGAAATTTTATTTTATTTTGTGTTTGTACATGATGGAGTACTAGAGTGTGAGCAAGAGGAGTTTACATTGAGTCTTTTCTGTTATTGGTGAAATCATACATTGTTATTCTTTGAAACAACATCTTTTCATTTCGCCTTATCCATTGAACACCATAGAGCCGCCCTTTTGTTTCTGACATTGTAAACGTTTTTATTTACTTAGTCCTTTCAGGTATTTTAAATGATAGTTTAAATGGATAAAATTTTTCCGGACTTAAGAAAATGGTTGTGATTATCACTGAATACAAGTGCAGCAAATGTCTGCAGAATATTTATCACTATTTCTTTGTCTCTTGGTGTTGCAAAAATTTGTTTATAAAAGAAAGCTATAGCACAAGTAATTGTTATTTTGATTACATTGTTATAAATTGAGTTTTTTTTGACCTTCTACTGTGCTTGTCTCTCTTGTTTGGTTTATGCAAATCAGGTTTGGCATTGGTGGTGGATCAGAGGCGTCCAAGGGATCAGAGGACCAGAAGAGAAAAGCAAGAGCAGAAAGGTTTTGCTCTGCTCTCTTATAGTTTTTTCTATTATTAAATTTTTATTTGTTTATACTTCCCCTAGTTTTTAATAGTTGCAATATTTTTGTTTTTCACGCTATCCAATGTATGATTTTAATCTTTTATATCTTTAATTTTATATGATAAAGTTTTTCTAATAGTTAATATTATGAAAATATGCATTAAGACGAATTAAACAAATTCCAGTTTGACTATATTTCATGTTGTACATGGAGAAATATATACTAAATAAGATTAGTTGATGAACATTAGTTGCTGCAACTATTAAACTCTGGAGGAAGTATATTTTTATCATGAGTGTGAGTATCCCTTCCATTTTAGTTTTATGATTTGGGTCTTCCCAATATGCATTATTATTGCTGCTCTAAAACCTTTTATGGCGGTGTGTGAAATTTATCTCAGGTTTGGGATACCAGTTCCTGCTGACGAAGAGGCAAAGAAGAAAGCTCGATTAGCCAAATTTGGTTCTAATGCAAAGATAGACACAATTGAAGAAGAGAAAAGGAAAGCACGAGCTCTCAGGTTTGGTTCATGTCTTCTGTGCTTTTTATAACTTGCACCCTTGCTATTGATTTATAAGGATAAGGTAGCATGTGAAATTTGGTTTGATACGAAAAACAGAAACGAAAATAAGAAACCTTTAAGTAGAGATTCGGAAACGTCGCAAACGAAACTAATACTAATTAATAGAATTAATGTGCTAGTAAAAATGTAAATAATAATTAAGGAGATTAAAAAAATTTTTTCGAACAAATTGTATAAAAAACATATTAAGTTGGAAAACTAAAAATAGTGATAATTGTGGGCAAAATAAAATGCTCCATGTTACGTTGGAAAGTTAACAAAGAGAAATAATTTCTGAGTATAAAGAAAGTTTAAAAAGTAAAACAATAGTTTTATCATTTGGATTTAGGGATAGGTTTGTTTTAACCTAAAAAAGCGTTGCAGTATTACTCTCATGCTTTCACCTTGTACTGCTACTGGATACTCCATTATTCTTTCTCCAACAGAGCTTGCAAGTCTTTAACGATGGAAATTTTATTTACAAGTCTTTTTCAATTTTGTTTTCTTCAACCTTCATATACGCCTAGCCATGTTTGTTTAGTCCTTTTTGTTCCACCTTCAATTTGCATTTGTCCTAGGCAATCAGAACGCCACTGCAAGCGTTTCAGGTTGCATTCCGGCACCGGTTTGGTACGAACGGGTCGGAACGAAAATTGATAGGGTGTTTCACGTTTTGTGCTTCTATGAGTTAGGAGACACTTAATGGTACCGTCGTAATTGAATGTTCTATTGCTGTTTATCTACAGATGTCAAATGAAATGTCTTTGTGTATTTTCTTAGTAATCTCTTGCCTATCTTTTCTTTCATTTTATAGGTTTTCACAATCTCCTACCTCAACTGATTTGTCACATACCAATGGGAAGAAAGATGTTGATTTGGTAATTGTCATGGCTGGTGGCTTGTGTGTTATTTGTTGATGCTAATAGTCATAGTTGTTTTTTAACTTATTTTACTGAAGTATGCATCTTACTATTGTTTTAGAATACTGCTATAGATGGTAACACTGTTGGAGGAGCTTGATACCTGGTGAAAATTATTTTCATAGTAAGTCATCACTGTATGATATGCTTCCTCAACTAAGCTTCTTAGATTTATTTATTTCATAGATAGTGTTTGATATAGTGTCATTTACCTCTTTTACAGGTTTAGCGTAGGTTTTCTTTTTCCTTGATGTCTGATGGCCTCATTACCTTTTGACAACCGATTCAGTTTCCAAGCTGTGCTGCTGAAGTTTTGGGTCAGTTGAAGTTTTTTTTTTTTTTTTCAAAAAATTAAAATTCAAAATAGGCTTTTACCCACCAAGGCATAGATTAGTCGAGAACTTCCTCCTGAATGGCACTTTTTCTAGAATTAATAGCAGAATATCATACATCAACTAGCTAGGAAAACGTGCTTCTATGTTTGACATTACTTAAATGTTTTCCATTTAGGCTATTTGATTTGGGATAGCTTGAACTTTGAAATGCTATATTTGACTAGGACCTGTGACAGCTTAGCAGCAAGTACGAGTAACAAATAACTATGTGTTTCTAGTGAGACGTAGTTGGCATTATAGTGCTAGTTTTTGAAAATTGTTCTCTTTTGCTGTGGTCTTTTCTAAAAAAATCATCCTCATTGAGATTGTGATTATTGATGTTGCATTTCTCAGACTGGTTTGGATTTTAGGTTTTGCAAGGGTAGTATTTGGGTTGTATGTATTGGTAATTGCTTAGATCTAGTTATTGTAGTGCAAGGAAAAACAGAGTGATTGGTTTAAATCAAAAATCTCAAACTTTAATCTTAAACTTAACCTTTTTCCGTGCATATCTTGATTATATAATATTAGTTTAGGCTTTTGTTTTCCTAGTAATAGTTTGGCGCATTATATGTAGACTTTTACGTTACCAGGTTTAGTTAAGCTGTGTTATGCTTTTCCCGAATTAATTTTCATTTGAAAAAGATTTCTTTCTCATGTTGATTAGAATCGCATCAGGGTAGAGTACTGATTGCTAGTTTCTTTATCATATTTCGCCAAGCATTGAGCTGCTGTCGGGCTTTGATCCCTTTAGCGGCAATATATGCATAGAGATGGTGTTTTCATGTTTTCTTAGATTGCCATTCAGGAGGTTTTTCTTGATCATTTGGTCTTTGCCAGGTAAATCGCCTATTTTGTTTTCGTTTTGGTGGGTGGAAGAAAGGTAAAGGTGATGTTCGGGTATAAAGTTAGAACTTTATCTCGCTTGGAAATTGTATTATGATTGTTCAAAAATATTTGGAATAGAAATGGGGAAAATCCAGGTAGGTTTTGTAATTGTTAAATTTCTATTATATAGATATATCTATTTGTTTCTTGCTCCTTATCTATTTTTCGAAAAAAAAATAATTTTAATAATCCAAACTTTTATTCCATGCCTTTACAAATCCAACCTAATTTTTTTTTACTAACAAGCCCCCTTCATTTAAACTGATGATGTTGTGCTCTTTCCCTATACTTTTTTAATTAATTCCTCATCTAACTACATCCACATTAGAGTAATAACTCAAAGCCATTTAAACGCAACAGTGGAGGCCTGAAATGAGGGCAGATGAACATTTTGAAGACAACCAAGGAAAATGCTTGTGGATCTAAATATGGAGATATTTTTTCTTACTGCTAAATTAATGAATGTGTTTCATTTTTTTATACTCCCTCCGAATTAATTTTAGTTGTTCCATTTCCTTATTTGGGCCTTTTAGGTTTCTCATTTTTATTTTTGTCAATTTTTTTTTACCCAAAATACCCTTAGTTCACACACGTAATTACGAATATACCCTCATATACCTTACTTATCCAACTACCCTTCACTACTTACCCTTTACTATTTACCCTTTGTAATGGACCTCACACCACTCTTAATAATTGTGCCCAAACAAATGGGACATCTAAATTGGTTACTATTTATCTATTACACTATGTTTGAATAACAATTTTGAAGAGAAAAGGAAGTAAAGGAAGAGGAAGGAAAGAAAAATGAAAGAAAAGTAGTACTTGTTTATTTAGGAGTCGAGTAAAAGGAAAGGAAGGGAGACATAATTTTCCTTTTTTAACTTTGGAAAAAATTAATAACTAATAAAAACTCTCTATTTAATACCTCTATATCCCTTTCTTTTCATTTTGTTATCCAAATAAGAAATCTCTTATTCCTTCAAATTTCTTCCTTTTCTTTTCCTTCATTTCCTTCCATTCAAATACACCCTTAATCATTTTTAATTTATATACAACTCTTAAATTGTTATTTACTCTCTTTTAATTTGTCTTACTGGTTTTGCACTTTTTTTTTTTTGGTAATGGTTTTACTTTTATTCTTTTATTCTCATTGATAAACTTATACTCTATTTAAACTACTTATTTCTATCTTTAAGTTTTTTAGCCTAATTCTCCAACGTTGTTTTTCTTTTCACTAAATTCACATATTTATGCAAAATGAGAGGGACAAAGAAAGTAATATATAATCAAATGAAATTTTATTTGATTCGTTTTAATGTACAAATTATTAATATTAACTTTTTATAGTTTTTAATTATATTAAATTAGAGATTAAAATATAAATGAATATACGTTCAAAAAGGGGTTTAACGATAGAGAACTACAGCAATGGCATCATAAATGCTTCAGAAGTTAACAAAAGCAAAACGTATAGAATGCAGAAAAGTGGACAACTATATGTACACTACACACATACCACATAAAACCGTTTGTCGGATCGTAATCCACAAAAGGCTGATATCAATTACATAGGCTTAGCTAAATGTATTATCTGGTATTTTCCCGTTCTAAAATACTTGTACTATATATATATTTTTACGTAATTTTATGTATTTGTTGGATTGTTTATATCTAGAATTATATATAACTAAAATTTATAAAATTTGATATTATGAAAATATGTAACGAGACGAATAAAATAAGATCCCACATGATTATGTCTTTTTTTGTATAATAGCGGAAATATGTAAATTATCAAAAATGATGAATAGTGTAAAAGTTGGTTTGCTACAAATAATATGTAACAGAGGAAGTATGCATTTATAGATTGTTGAAAGATGGTTTTACACGAGTAGAGTGACACTTTAATTTAGCTATTTTCATTGTAGGAAGAGACGGAGTAAAAATTAATAAATTATTTAAAAGTTCTGTGTAATTTCAAAAATTATAATATCTTTTTTAACATTTTAATATCATTTAACACTGAACGTATATTATGTACATAATTTAATATTAAAACTCTTAATTTTTTACGACTTTATACGATTGAAGACGCTCAAAATCTCATAACAAGACCTCAATACCAAACGTGATGTTTACGGCTGTCGTCGCAAGACTACAAATAGGCACATAATTAAGACCATTCTTAAAGGGAGGACCAGATTGGAATATCAGTATTCACATATAAGAAATTAACCAAAAAAGACTAGGGAAAGCTATACCAAAGATCACAAGGAATGCTATAATTTGAGCAAAATGGCAAACGAATGGAGCGAAGGACGTACAGATATTAATGACACAATGCTATCTAGCTAGGCCCGACGTACTTCAACAAATGACACTTTCCACCACATTGTTCATATGATAAGTTTTGATATGTAACCATCAGCCATCAACTTTTTAACGTTGATTTAGATCAAGTATATGTAACATTGTGAATATTTAAAATAAATTAGTTTTTTCTAATACAAATTTTAAAAAGTTTAATTATAAAATAATTCTTAAAATACGTGTCTAAATGTTCGAGCTTAAGTTCGGTACTTGTTCTCTTTTGCTAACAACGAGAGAAGAATGTGTTAGAAGTCAAATAAAATTACCATGATTTTGTTCGCTATTGGTAACAACAAACAAAAAGAAAACATCATAATTTTTTGTAGAAAAAATAAATCCAATGTGCAATAGCTTGGTTCCGTGTTATGAATAGCGAACTACTCCTTAGTCCTTTTAAAATTTATGACGTTGTCTTCTTTTGATTCGCTGTTACTAACATCGAACAAAATCATGATAAATTTTTTGACTTTTAACAAGTTATTCTCTTGTTTGCTGTTAGTAACAGCAAACAATCACTTATCTTAAATTTGGATATGAAGACACTTATTTTTAAAAGTACTTTATGACCAAACTTATTTTTTTAATTTTTTTAAAAAAACTTGTATATTTCAATTATTCTAACATTGTGGCCTTCTGGGCGTCGCATAAAATGTTGATGTGTTGTGTTAATATATGGTTTGTCATAGGGATGACGTAAAGATAATTCTATTTGTAAAGATGGGTTTAAAAGTAATGTTTGTATATAGTTCATATATATATATATATATATACTGGGAAAGGGAAAATTATTTTGAATAATTTTATTTTTTTATGATTTTGTTATAATAATTTTATCTATTATTAAATATGAATAATTTCAATTTTATGGGATCTTTACCTAGAGCAAATTCGGATAATCGAATGACTTGCTTTAACAAGTTTTATTTTTTAAAAAAAGATAAATTAAAATAAATGTCTAAACATGTTAAAATTTTTTTAGAATTTTTTATTTAAATTTTCAAAATTTTCTCTAATTTTATATTAATTTTTAGTTTACTTTTTTTTTTTTTAAATTACCTCCTATAGTAGGTCATCCGACTACTTAAATTTATCTAGACAAATATCCTATAAAATTGAGATTATTCACAATTAATCATTATTATAGAAAAATAATAAAAATATTCGATTTTTTTAAATAATTTTTCCTGCCATAACATAAACGTTGCAATTTAAAAGTGGCCATCATTGGACAAAACAAACACTATTATTGTACTTAAAATTTGATCTTTATATAATATTATAATGGTTTTATAATGTGGAGAAAGGAGAAAGAAATAAAATACAAAAGTAGAAAGGGAGAAAAGTAAGAAAAATAAATGAAAATGGTGGCCAATGTAGTGAGGAGTGAGTGGGTGGTGCCAATCCACACAATAGAAGAGCAAAAAGTTCAACTCTCAAATCTAGACTTGTTATTGCCTGCCCAATATGTTGGTGTTTTTTTGTGTTACAAGAAGCCAACATGTATATCTTTTAGGCAAATGGTTAGCATTCTTAAACTAGCCTTGGCTAAAGTTATTGTTCATTTTTATGTCTTTTCTAGTGAAGTGGTTCGAAATTCTAATGGTTATTCAGAAATTAAGTGTGACAATAAAGGAATAGAGTTTATTGAAGCTTATAGTGATCTTGAACTCATTCAGCTCGACTTGTATAATTCTCATCAAACTGTTGAACCTAACTTGCTGCCCAACAATAACTTTAGAGTTTTCTCTATAAAGGTTTGTATCATCTTTTTTGTTATATATATATATATATATATATATATATATATATATATATATATATATATATATATATATATATATATATATATATATATATATATATATATATATATATATATTACTTGATAAATGTTCAATTTTTATAATAATTTGTAAAGGATGAAATAAATATATTGACCAAGAGTTTAAAAGAATGTTAAAAAATGTAAAACATAAAAATTAATGTGTATTTTCGTTAAAACAGGTAACAGAGATGAAATGTGGAGGGATAATAATAGGCTGCAACTTTGACCATAGAGTTGCAGATGCATACTCAACCAACATGTTCTTACTTTCTTTGGCTGAAATATCCAACTCAAAACCAATCTCAACAATACCTTCCTTTACAAAATCACTCCTTAACCCTAGAAACCCTTGTTTTTACAATCCAACATTAAATGATATGTACGTCCCAATTCCATCCTCACATTTTAAAAATAACATCAAAAATCTTTCATCAATAAACCATACCAAAAAAGAACCCCTTATAAGCCGAATATATAGTGTTAATGCGCAAGAAATCATCAATCTTCAATCTCAAACAAAAGGTACAAAATTGGAATCCTTTAGCGCGTTCCTATGGAAGTTGATATCCGAGCATACATCTAAGATGTATGCTCAGATATCAAAAAGTGATGAACAAGCGATTATTACAAGTTATTCCAAGACATGTAAAATGGGAATTGTGGTGGATGGTCGAACAAGACTTAGTAATAATAATAATAATCATCGTAGTGAATTACATAACTATTTTGGAAACGTGTTATCACTACCATTTGTTACGAAAACTATAAACAAATTAAATTCCATGACACTAGCAAAAATAACCCAAGAAGTGCATGGATTTTTAGAACAAGTAAAGAACAAACAACATTTTGAAGATTTGATTGATTATGTACAAATTCATCATCCACAACAAATTCTTGCAAAGATTTATGATCAAGGGAGGGAAAATGGACCTGCATTTGTGGTATCATCTGGGCAAAGATTTCCTGTATCTAAGATTGATTTTGGTTGGGGAAAACCTTTGTTTGGTTCATATCATTTTCCATGGAATGGGGATGCTGGTTATGTCATGCCTATGCCTAGTACTAAAGAGAATGGTGATTGGATTGTTTACATGCTTCTTAATGAATCACAATTGGATTTTATTGAAATGGAAGCTAGCCATGTTTTTCAACCTTTCAAGTTTTCTTAGCGAGTTTGAGAGTGGTTTTGGGCATTTTTGAGGTGTTTGATTGTGCCTAAAGGCAGATTCAAATTCCCTCTAGTGCTTGCACGTGTGGGCGGCACGGAGGTTAAGAAAATATTATAATTTATGTTATGTTTTATGATGGTTTTGTAAATGTATTTAGGAGTAATTTGTACTCTTATTGATTATTTTCTAGATCCGCTACTAATTGTATCGAGTCTCATTAATTAAAAAAATCAAATATTAGTTTATGATAGCTTACAACATTCCTTATGCTTTGCTTTAATCACGTGTTTTTTAAAAGTAAAAATAAAAGGAATTAAAAAAAATAATAATATAAAAAAGTTTAATATATTTAATTCACGAAAGCAGATAACCCCTTAATTTGGGCCACACCCAAGTATATGTGGTTATGTGTATAAATATTAATTAAAATAAATGTTCAACCCACCTTATAATAACATAATAAAATTTCCTTAAGTCAGGTTACAATTCTATTTATGTAATGAACTAATTTAACATGATGATGTAGTAATTAACATTTTATGAGTTAGTTTCCATTTATTTACCTTATCAATTTATGATAATAATAACTAAAACCTTCATTTTAAGTTTAATTTAATGCAAGCTAAGCTAAAATTAACATGCATGGTATTAATTAATTTAATTAATACTCCTACTACAAATTAAAAGAATAAATTTTTTTATTAATGTTTTAATATTAATTGAGAATTAGGCAATTAAATAAAAAAAGAAAAAATCGAGTAATAAATAAATTAATAAAAATGATCAATATTATTGTGGTAATCTAAGAGATCAGCCCCACCTTTGATAGAAAAATTGAAATGATCAGCATTATTAAGAAAAGAGGATCTAATTTGAAGGTCATCTAAGAAGACAACAATAACAGTAATATCATCATGAAAATGCCTTCTAATACCAGCTTCAATCCTTTTTAGGTCACAATATCTCATTTCTCTTTTATTGGCTGCTTCATGTAGTGCTGCTTTTACCAATTTCCTTGCTATACCCTGTTTCACCATTTATTATAATTTGTTGAGTATTTAACAAAATATATATAATAATTAAATTTAATTCATTTTGTTCATAATACCCCTTTTGTGTCGGTTTTATGAAGTGATAGCAATGTTATGGAATCAACTCAACTAAAAGCTTAAGCTAATGGTTGAAGCCATATGATATGTTATACGCTCTAACACGTCCCTTCATATGAGAGCTTATTGGGGTAAAAGTGTGAATGTTCATAGGCGCTGAATATTCCATTTTAAATGAAGGGTGGTTGAGATTTGAACTCGTGATTTTCTTGTCACGTTTGGCCTCTGATACCATGTCAATAAACCAATTCAATAAAAAGTTTAAGCTGATGGTTGAGACCTTAGTTTACGTGGGTTGTAAAAACAATGAAAAATGGTTAAAAATACGATCCAAATAGGTTTTCTTGTTAGAAAAAGTAGAGTAAGTAACGGAAAGTTTATCGCGTCGCTTGTTGAACAAATGATGCAATAATAAACTAAAGAATGGTGCGTTTCTTTTGTTCAACAAATGACGCAACAAACTATTAATCCGCTCTTTTTGCCTTGCTTGTTCAACAAGTGATGCAATGATATTAGCGACCACAACTAGATCAATGCACCCAAAGTGGTTAGTGGTTGGTCAGTATACACTTATATAAGCGTATACTGACCAACCACTAACCATTTTGGTGGTCGGTATTCAAACAAGTTTTTGTAATGTTCAAACTAGCAGGGATTTTTGACTGATGGTTGAAGTTAGTTTTATGATATGTTATATACTTTAATACACCCCTCACACGAGAGCCAATTACGTTAGAAGTGTAAATGACACATGCCCTCTTCATACCTGGCGCGAGTTAGTCACATTGAATGAGGGGTGGTTGAGTTTCAAACTTGTGAACTTTCATCACGTTGGCTCTGATACCATATACAGAAATCAACTCAACCAAAAACTTAAGCTGATGGTCGAAGCTTCATAATATGTTATGTACTATAACAGATAAGGAAAGAGAAATACGTTTCGAGGATAATTGTAGACAATGTCAACAGCTTCCTGGTTGCTAAGATGATCCCACAAACCATCAGAAGCAAAAATAAGAAAACGATCTTCTGGTTGAAGTTTTAATATTGATATTGATGGGTCAGCCCTTAAAATAGGCTTGTTAAAACCTTCTGGAACTATGTATTTTTCTGGTAGTGGCTCTCTGCTAAACTCTGAACTTTTCAAGTATACATCACCTATTGATCTTGTTACCTGTTACACGTACAATCATGTCAATTTCATGTTTATGTTCACACAATTTGATTCATAAACATGCATCTCATTTTTTTATTTTTTTTTAATTTAATTATAAGAATATGTATTAAGTCGTAAAAGGCATCGATTTATGATACTCCTATGCCATTAGCTTTCAAACAAATCACTCAATGAGGCTTTGTTAGTCTGTTTCCACCTCCACGTCGTTCAGTCTATGTAATTTTATAAGAGACCGTTTATAAATAAAACAATCTTAAAATAAAAAGTTTATATAAAACATGTTAAGATCCCATTTAATTAATAAACGGTCATATTAAGGTCTCTAATGGATCACCTCTACCCATTTTACACAAGGGGATTTTAGGCTTTGGCTTACATAGATTGATAGACTATAACTCGAGTCATTTGATTAGAACTCCCATTAATAATAAATTATATAATGTATAACACAAAAAAATGACAGTAGAGTTGATTTGATGCACATTTAAAGGTGAGAGTCCAGCCCACCTTATATATTGCAAGACTCTTAAACTGAGGTAAGTTTATAGTTTTTTCTCTATGTACGTCTAATAAAAATTTGTCAACTCATTTAATGCATATTTAGGGGTACAGTCTTTTTGACTACATTCCTCCTACCCTCGTTTTGGAGAGTGTACGATACTGGTATGATTAGTTTGTTGCTGCTCCTTCGGTCCCCGCCACTAAACGTAAGCTAGGTATGGTGATATGGTGTAGAGAGGAGTTCAATCAGATCTTCGATTCCATTTCGAATCAGGTGTTATTTCAAATAAGTTTAAATTATGGTCGTATACCCAAATTGATTTTTACAATTTTTTTAAATTCATTTTGAAGTCAGGTCAAGTCGGATTAAGTTACAAGATCCGATAATATGGGATCGTCGAATCTATTTTGTTATGAACGTGAGACCGTAGATAAAGCGTAAGAAAGTACCTGAATAATGCCTTTGACACGCCAAGCTTTATGCTTAAGAACAACAATATCAGGATCATGAGGATGCAAAGATTGAAGTTCTTCTCTTTCAGTTTCCATTTTGGCATTATGATCAGTAGATAATTGCATGGCTCTCAACCCTTTTGTTGAACATATTTTATTATCTAATCTTCCCAATACAACCCTTGAATCTCCAGCATTTGCCACATATAATTTTTCATTACATATTATTCCAACCAAACAACATGTTCCTTGTGATGCTAAATGTGGCTTTTCTATCCATTCTTTCTTTACTATTTTTAGAAACTCCTCATCTGTTGCCAAATATGCTTTCTTTATTACTTCTTCTGTTACTTCTTGCTCTTGTACGTAATCTATACATTAAAAAAAAGTTTAATTTAATTATTTTTTGTGTTATTTTATCACGATTTAATAAAGGGACTACGTAAAAAATATATGAAGGATTTTTCATGTACAAATTAAAAAGCATACATATTTTTGTAAAAATCGATTTAGTTGCTCTAATTATAAAAATCCAAACTTATAGCATTTTAATCTAAACTTTACGGGTATCTTATATTAAAACACATAACTTATTGATGATTACTATAACGATTTGTTTGGTTAATGGTACTAAATGATGGTAATGGAAATGATTTATAGTGTAAAATTTATCAAAAGTTTTGTTTATAAAGTCAAACTTTGATCACAAAAAAGTCATTTTGTTTATAAATTTCCATTACCACCTAATACCACCTCTCCTAATGGTAATGCATTAGAATGAATTTTATGAAAAAAATGAGATGATTGAAGTTGGATTAGCATGACCATCAAGGTAGCCAAGAGATTTTTCACCCAAAATTACACTAATATTTATTCTCATTACCATCGTTTATTACCATCTACCAAATAGGCCATAAGAGGTAAAAACACATACATACTAATACTCCCTCAAATTTAGGGGAAACGCTCATTTTCTTTTTGGGTAACCTCACCTTAATGTCCAATCACTACTTATTTTTTACCAATTTACCCTTAAAATTCCACTTTAATAAAAGATTTTTTTTTTATCAATTTACCTTTAAAATTCCACTTTAAGTTAATGAAATTTTTTTTTTTACCATTAGGTGTGAATTAGAGGAAGTATCATTTTATTGTCATGTAAATTTTTCTATCAAAATTTTTATAAAAATCACAAACATTAATATAAATAAAAATTTACAATAGATTAATAATTAAATGAGATTAAAGAGTAAGAGTAACATACTTTTAAAAATTTGAAAAAGATTATTATTGACAAAACAAGCAGCTTGAGGACCTCCATGACCATCATAGATACCAAAAAAAGTGCCAGTGGGGCCATCACTTAGAGAACTAAAAGGGCCTGATTCTACTTGGCTCCTATCTTCTACTACTTCATTTGCTTGCATAACTGCCATTGAAAATTCCCCATATATATGTTCTCCTAAATCTTTATACCACATTAAACCTTTCACTTTCCCTTTTGAATCTCTTTTCTCATTATCCACATTATAACCTTCCCAAAATGGCTTCAAACAAGAAAACACCATTATATTTAGGCTGACGGAAGAAAAGGGCTAAAAAAAATTAAACCGAAAATCGAACCCAAAATTTTTGGAGAACAAGAAAGCAGTACTTACTTCAACTGAAATAATAGCTGAATTTTTTTTACTCAATTGTTATAAAACAATATATGTATATGTATATATACACTTTGTTTTATAATTGAAATATTTTAATACTAACATGCATGCATTGTCTCATCAAGATGAACTATAATTAATATGTGATCAATTTTTTTTGTTTTTTTAGGTTTACCCCATCAAAAAACAAACCCTAGTACCAAAATAGACATTATTTATCCTGTTTTTCATTAATGGGTATAAATTTTCAAGATGGGTTCTGAAAAAGAAGAAAAGAATATAAGATTTGATAGTGTTTTCTTGTTGGGTACTTTGAACCATTTAATGGGTACTTTGAACCTGGTTTTTCTCCATTTGTCTGATTTTTTGGTAACAAGATTCTTAGCTGTAAAAAATATAAAAAAATTAATTTCGTTTTTTGTCTGAAATTAATGGGATGAAATGGGGACAACAAGATAAGTAATGGGTTTTTCTTGAATTTTTTATAAAAGATTTTCTGATCAATTTCTGATGAAATCTAAGATGATTTAGAGTTTTGTTGGGGAAAAAGGGACATAAAAAGGGTTAAAACAAAAGAAAAGACATGAAAATAATTTGTTCATCTAGTTTTTAAGATAATATTGATAATTGGAGATAATGCATGCATTGTTTAATTCAAAATTATTTTTTTCATCAATATTCAAAAAATTATTCCTTTTTTGGGCATTTTTCCTCTAATTTTAGTAAAAATTGATGGCCAAGTGGATGGTTAAGAATTATTAACCATCATCTTACATTTATGAGGAGTAGCCCATCATCATAGGCAGCTTTTGCTCCTTTTGTATACAACACAAACCATTGCATTATTTAGTACTTGATCCTTGGCTTGGTTACTTGATAGCGTAGACATATCTACTAAAATAATTTGTATTTAATGGTAACTATATGTCCTACAAACTACAATGCTTAAATTAGGTATTTTTCTAAAAATGATTGTTTTTTGCATTCAACCTAATACCTATAAACATTTGATTTTTTATATTGAAGTTTTGGCAAAAAATTGGGAAATTTTCAAATTTTAATCAACTTCATTATGAAAAAGAAATTAAATATATATATAGTTTTCTTGATTATTATACATATAGTTGACTTGATTATTATATATATAGTTTTCTTGGGTAAGAATGGAATGGTTAATTGATCTTTCTGTAAGTGGTGAGAATTAAATCTTTATCACAAGGATGAAATAAAAATCTATAGCAACTAAATCTACCATGATTCTTGATCTCCTTCAACCACTTAATTGTGGAAGGGAGAATTGTTGTCTAGCATGAGAAATAAAGAGTGAGGTTGTTGATCTTGGTTTGGGCTATCTTGCTTGGTGAGCTTGAAGGGTAAATGGGCCAACAAAATTAGAAAATTCTGTTAGTAGACCCCCTTCGTGAATTGATCGAGCAAGCGCTACCTCGGAAGAACCTACAAGATGCTAAGGCGAGCATCCTACTTGCTCGGGCGACCAACGTTTAGCTTGAGGAAAATTTTTAGTCTAGTCCCATGATCTCTTTTTTGTCAATATCTTGGCATTCAATCCACTTTTAGCTATATATTTGACCAGCTGATTTTGAACAAACAGTTAGAATAATCGACTTGTAACAATAAATTGTTTCAACCATTTAATATACCAAACACTAACAATTTAACATTAGATAGTTTGATCATCTAATCATCTATGTGTTTCAATATCACCTAAACTGCTCAATAAACTACTTTACCAAACACTCTCCGTCTAGCTCAATTGTTCTACTTTTAAGCTACAATGTTCAATTGATTGTTATTGCTCATTGATTCAAATTTCTAATGATCAAGAAATTAAGCAAAGTCATTAATTATGAGGCAAGAAGTATGGGAGATCACTGAATTTGAGAGCATTATGTTTCAGCATGGTGCATAGAGTGCACGCTCCAAAGGGAACAACTTGAATTGTATTGCCTTGTACTTCGGTACACGATATGGTACAGCTAAGGCCTAAGGGCTAAGGGTGTACAATAATTTAGTCTTGATTTTAAAAAATGGATAATCTATTTGTCGTTGAAAACGGATAATTTAAATTGGATTTTTAGTACTTAAATTTGAATATCGGATCTGAATTAGGATTTTTGTTAATTCGTATATCTTTTTATATTTTATTTTATTTTATAGTTTATATTTAAAAATAGAAAGCTCTAAAAAGTTAAAACATAAAAACCCTAAAGTAAATTTCATATGATTATTAAGGCTTTGAGCATGCAACAATATATTGCCAAAATAATATATTTATTTTGAATAATCCCAACTTTGGATTATTTTTTAATAATTCAATCTTTACCCTTAGTTGGATGGTAGCATACTAATAGAGTTTGCTGGTAGCAAATAGGGATGGGAATGGGTATTGGACCCGACCCGGATCGTGAATCCGTATCCGTTTTCATAAATCTGGATCCTAAAAATATGGACCCGTCGGATCCGGATCCGGATATGAGAAAAATACCCGGACCCAGACCCGCGGATCTGGAGGACCCGTTTTATTATTTTTATATATTAAATATATATAATCTTGCTAAGCTGCTATTCTCATTTCCCTAACACAGTGAGTTACTGACTTACTATACTACTCCTATTCCCATTATGTTGATTTGTGTTGAGTTTAGAATTTTGACAAATTGAAAATATTGGATGACTAAGAACATGAATGATCGACTTTTGTTAATTATATTAAGTTATTTTGAATGAAAGATTACGTATCGGCTATGTTTATTTACATAACAAACAACTTTAATGTGTTCGTTGGATATTTTCAAGACAATTTTAAGTTGTATAATTTTTTTGGGCGATCGATTGTGAAATTATATATATTATTATCATTAGTTTATAAATATACCTTTACTGCAATCTCAACACCATTCAAAAATACAAAAAAAAGCAAAAACAAGTCAGTATCCACGGATCCGAATCTGGGTCTTGCAAAACTGGACCTGCGGATCCGGGTCCACCTGGACCTGGTCTAGATCCGACTCGCTGCCATCCCTAGACTAGCAAACTAAGGGCAAATGTTAAATTATTATAAATAAAATGTTATGCTGATAAGAAACTAAGGACAAAGGTTAAGTTATTAAAAAATAATCTAAAGGTAGTATTATTTGCAGCGGATGAGTAAAATGTTGAATTATTAATATAAAATTTTCCAATAAAAAAATTTGCCTACGAATTGACATAAAAACAGTTAAATCTTCAAAATCTTAACTTACTCCCTCCTATTCAGCCCAACTGTGTCATTTGACTTTTCACACTTGTCGAGGCAACATTTTAACTCTTAATATCTCAAATTATTCTTAATTAAAAATTATAAAAAGTTGATATTAATAATCATTTTATAGAGACGAATCAAACAAGATCCCACATGACTATGTTTTAACTTATAAATTAAAAGTAAAATACAAATTAAGAGTGATAAGTGAATAGTGCAAAAAAAATGGGACAATTAGGCTGAATAGAAGATAGTAATATTTAAAAATTGCGTCACTCAATTATCAAATCGCATCATTTGATTACTTTTTTAAATTATAAATTTTATTTTTAATGGTTTTTTAGTTTACAAAATAGACAAATTGTTGATGTATGAATTGTAATTTTCTTTAAAACCGGTAACAATAATAATCTTTAAAGAATATATTGATCCGATAAATTAGAGTTACTTAAAAGCGCAACGAGAATTGAATTATAGACTTTGGATGAAAATAATAATACATGGTTTAAATTAGACTAAGACCCAATTTTCACCTTTTTTATTATTATTTTCGAGTAGAAAATGAATCTTTTTCCATAATATTGCTTAAAAAAAAATTAATTCCCACTTTGCATTATGTGGGAAAGTATTTCCCACATTACCGTCCACGTGGAAATTTTTTTTTTTAGACCAAACCGCTACTTGAGATGGCGGTTTGCCTTAAGCAGTAAACCACCACATGAAGTGGCGGTTTGGTCAAGGCAAACCGCCATCTCATGTGGCGGTTTGGTCTTGGTTTTATTATTTATTTATTTATTTATTTTTTGTTTCATTTCCCTTAAATAGTGAACGCAACCTGCATTAAACTTGTAATACCCCAGATTTAGCTTGAAAAATGATTGATAGACTACTCATATAAACAAGGTGCATCTTCTTTTCTAGGGAGCCCATTTACTAAGAACTCCACAGTTAAGCGTGCTTGGTGTGGAGCAATCTTAGCATGGGTGACCTCTTGGGAAGTGTTTCCGGGTGCGCACGAGTGAGGCCAAAGTGCGCTGGAAAGACTTGTGTTGGTTTGTGGGGCCAGTCTACAGTCTCCATGAGTAGTCACCAGCGGTCCGAGGGGCCGGGGTGTTACAAAATGGTATCAGAGCAACCTTGCGACCGTGGATGATAGTGTTCAGTGCACCTAGCGGGGGAAAAGATCCTGAAGTTACGATCCAACAAGGACGTTGTATTCTTAAGTGGGGGTGAGTGTAATACCCCAGATTTAGCTTGAAAAATGATTGATAGACTATTCATATCAACAAGGTGCATCTTCTTTTATAGGGAGCCCATTTACTAAGAACTCCACAGTTAAGCGTGCTTGGTGGGGAGCAATTTTAGGATGGGTGACCTCCTGGGAAGTGTTTTCGGGTGCGCACGAGTGAGGCCAAAGTGCGCTGGAAAGACTTGTGTTGGTTTGTGGGGCCAGTCTACAGTCTCCATGAGTAGTCACCAGCGGTCCGAGGGGCCGGGGTGTTACAAAACTAGTTCAATACCATCTATTCAATAATAATCAATTACGAACCAGCTTGATTTGAAAAAATTAATTATGAAAATAATGCGAAGATATATTACAATCATGGAAAGTCAAACAAGAAGTTCAAATCATATAAGAATATACAAAGTTTATTACACTACAACCTCCAACCCTTTATTTTGCGCACCGGTGGATGAGTAACCAATTGGGCAGTGGAGCCCTCCCACGCAGCTATGCTCTTGTGTGTTGTCTGAAGCGTAAGCACTGATGGATCAATTGGGCCCGGCATCGCCATGATCGCTGTTACATACATAAGTGTTATAAAAATCATATAAATATTAGGTGAATCAACATGATATTACAAAATATTAAAAAAAAAACATACTTTGTTGACCTTCGAGGGCATGTTTTTTTATTATGACCACTAAATCCACAAAAGCTGCACGTGTTACGAGGACGCGTCAATGGTGCATCCATTTCGTTCCGTATACGAGTTGATCGCGGACGACCCTTCCCACGCTTCGTTGAGGGATCTGGAACAACTGTAGGACCGTTCCAAGGATCGCAGGTGAACATGTCTGGAACAGGCATGAAAGTCTTCTTATATGTCGATACGTATTTTGTAGTGCTAAACTCTTGCCCTATCCTAAAGTCTCCATTTTCATTCATGGAGTTGTCATCGTTCCAGGTCATCCATGCATCAATCAATCTTTGATCAATCTCATCAATTCTACGCCAGTCTTGAGATGGAGCACCATCTCTAATCGTTGCATCTAAAGCTTCTCTTCTTTCATCATCCTCCTCTGAATCAGAATCAATATGCTCATTCTCCTGATCTAAAGAATCAACCTCGTTCGCATTACGCCTACCCATATGTAAAACGTAAGCTTAAATCATGAAATCAATAGAATGTAACAAACAATCAATGTATTTATAACTTTAAATGACAACAATAATGAACAAAATATTTATTTTGCAAATAGAAATAAATTAGGGTTTATACTAATACCTTAAATGATGATGAAAATGAACAAGTAAAGAAGGAGAAGATGAGAATGTAGTTGATTAATTTAGTTGAATGAGAGGAATTGTGAATATGGAGTAAATGAGGATTGAAGAAATTTTTTTTAAAGCAGAACCAGCAGCAAGGAGGAAGGAAGAACAAGTGAGATGAAGTGACCAAATAAAAACAGAAGCAGCCGTTTTGTACAGCTACAAAACCGCCACTTCAAGTGGCGGTTTGCTATATTAATTTTTTTTATTTTTTTATAAATTGAAATTTATGTAAACTGCCATTTCATATAGCGGTTTACTTAAGATTCCTAAACAAAACCGCCATTTCAACTAGCGGTTATATTAAAAAAAAAAAATTCCCAAACCTATCCTACGTGGACGGTATTGTGGGAAATATTTTCCCAATTAATGCAAAGTGGAAATTAGTTTGTTTTTGGGCAATATTATGGAAAAAGACTCGTAGAAAATGAGTTGAGAAAAGTAAAGGCAACGAGAATCGAACTTTAGACCTGAGAAATAAACCAAAGATCCAATTTTCATATCTATCAATTGAAAAATCGTCAATGTTTGACTTCATAAGTCCGAACCCTAAAACCCCAAATTAAGATTTAAGCAATCAACTATTTACCAGTTTCTCTCATCTTCATTGCCAAGTTTAGTAAAATAACTATGAATTCCTTAAGAGCAGCTCTCAAACAAAATCATTTGCTTCAATCCAACAATGTAAGAAGCATTCCAACAATTTCACTGCTTCTTCGTGATTCTCTACGCCATTTTTCAACTGAGAAAGAGCCGCAATCTAAATCTTCAACCCCAATAGACGCGCTTCTCCATCCCCCTAACCCAGGTTTCTCTTTTTCCAATTTTATAAATTAGGGTTTTTGGTTATAAGTTGTGGGTACTAATTTATTTACATTTCTGCTAGGTTATTATTTTTTTCAGCAATATTTTGTAAAAGTATATTTATTAATATTGGATTTAAGCTTTTATATTGTGCGTCAATGAAAGTATTAGATTATATACAATGGAGCTATCCAAAAAAACCATGAACATGATATGGCTCTTCTGGGCAGACAAAGGCGAAACTAGGACTTAGGTGACGGAGGGCAGAAAACATTCATTTTAACATTACAAAAAGGATTTAAAGGATTAAGAAACTCTTGTGTAGACTTAGTGGTGTGCACCGACCACAACATGCTAATGGGATGATGGAATGGAGACTGGAGAGTAAGGAGTGCGGGTTAGTGAAGTGGAGAGGCAGGAGTGTGGGTTAATACATTGAGGGCGAGGCGTGTTGTACAATAAAATAGTATGCAGTAAGTGTCCAAGTCTATATTAGACATTGCTTAAAGGATTTGAGTTGACGGGGTCGAAAAGATTGTCATGATTTTAGGGCATTGGAGAATTTATGCTAAGCTAAGTTGACATTATCAATGGGGATTGTGAACTGATTGTAGAGTTAAATTAGTTTGTGACCCAATACTCTATATATATTGCATTTTTACTAATTGTAAAAGGTGAGCTGCGGCCAACTTTTGCTCTTAGGGAAATCTAGATCTTGACAGTTTTGTGTGTGTGGGTTATGTTTCAGTTGCTGATAGAATTTTGTATTTTCAAAGAAACTTTGAAGGACTCTTATTTCCATACTGTCTTGCTATTGTTGTTGCTGTTGTATTCTTGGCATTGTGTTTATTGTTATTGTCGGTCATTGCATTAATCTTGTTGTACACTTCAGATTTTATTTATGGGAAGCTGATGGGCATCTCACGAAACACACTCAAGAGTGACATCATCAATATGTTTGAAGGATGCAAGTTGACACCCGACGACATTAAGGTCGATTATGACAAGTTATTCCTTCCTATGGCAATGTAATTTTCTTTATATATGAAACTTGTAATTTTTTTATTTATTGGTGGATGGTGTCTATAATGCAAAAATGTGGTAACGGTTATGGTTGTGGTAATGGACATGGTAATATGTTAATGGAGTGATGTTGTTATCATACCACCAAATATTGGCCTAAATCATGATATACTTGAAACTGCTTAAAACACGAGTTTTTTACATCTTTACGATGCGGTAATACCGGTTCGGTAAATTTGCAACTCTTTTGATACGGTTGATACGATACGATAGAGCCTTGTTTTTGCAGTGTCATAACATTTTTTTCTTGTGACTTATAATTTGCATCGTTGCATTCGACACATTATAAACTCTTTGATTAAGTTAATTATTAATTGATTACTTCATGTAGGAACAAGACATTTCAAAGGAAATTCATAACCAAATTGGTTACACTCAACTATAATAGTATTCATATTTATGATGAATGTCTTGTGCTCTGCTTTATTTTGCCTTCATCGCGAATATGTTCCTGTAGTAGGTTTCTAATAAAGATGCCTTTCTGCTCATGAAATTCGAGATATCTGAGAGCTCATACATTAATGTTCGTCTAAC
This sequence comes from Amaranthus tricolor, assembly GCF_026212465.1. Classification (NCBI taxonomy): domain Eukaryota; kingdom Viridiplantae; phylum Streptophyta; class Magnoliopsida; order Caryophyllales; family Amaranthaceae; genus Amaranthus; species Amaranthus tricolor. The sequence goes on along the minus strand of NC_080051.1, from coordinate 28,319,234 downwards.
AGGTTCCTGCAGTTTTCTTCTATGTCTGACTATATTCTTGCTACTCGGGAACTGTCAAGAAAGAACCGATACTTCAGATTAGAGAAGGTGATGAAAGGGAATCTTCCCTTCTACTTGTTTTGTATGCCATACTACGTTATTAATCTTTGTTATTTTCTTTTGCAGTCTAATCGTCAAGTATGGGATATGACAACACCTTATAATGAAAGATATGTAAGTAGGACAACATTATGCATCTCTTTTAGGAAACTTTATATTTTAGTGAATCAAAAGGAGTTAATGTATGATCTTATTAGTATTAGATCTTGCAAAACTTGGTTAAAACTTGTCTTCTCGGGAACTTTTCAGGTTTAAGTAATTTATTTTGCTTGATTACTGTCTTTGAATCTTCATCCTCACAATTACGTTAATGAATTAAGACTTATTAAGTTTAAAAGACTCAGGTCCATGTACCAAATCCAAACTAGGTCTATATCTCACATCTAAGTTCAGTTATACCCCGAACAAAAAACTCTAGTCTAGGTCCTCATTTCTCGTTCCCGTTCTTGGCTAGGCTCCAAGATCTTACCTCAGCTAGGTGAACTAACCGTTAAGATCCGAATGTAACATCCAATATAAAATACACTCAACTGTTACAATGCATGGAAAATTATGCAAGGAGCACAAGAGACTTTTGAAGAGCTTTTGGAATACTCAAGAAAATCATAAGGAATAATTCTATAAGTTTGTTCAGCAAGTTGAGTTTGTTATTTCTTCGATGTATCCTCATATTTTTGTATATATAATATAATTAAGGGGAGGGAAGAAAGAGGGCATGCTTGTATTGATAAATTACTGTGTGTACATTTTGGAAGTGTGAGTTGCTCGAATAGCTCGACTATCATTTTGCAGGCAATGCATTTCTGTTCTATTGCAACACCAGATTTTAGGAAATGTTATCATTAAAAACCCATCCCCATCTCCCACAAACATCCATACACAACCCATTCCCAACCACAGCCAACCCACATTCATTACATTTACTAGCAACAGAAAATATCAGTTTGTGTCATCTTCCCTTTCTCTGTATTCCTCTCTTTATGGCCACCACATCAATAAAGTATGAAAAATCATATTTTTATATTTCAATCTTCCATGTGCTGTCGTTTTTCATTTTGCCAATGCAACCCGCACTTTAAAAGTTGAAACTCTTATACCAGACTTAACCAGCAAAGGCCAATTTATGTTTCAGAGACGGGGGTGTGATCACCTGATTAGCTTGATTTTCGGAGGAGAGAAAAAAGAGTAGGCAGTGACTGTAAGAGTTGGCTCCAGAAAGTTTCTCTTGGACAAAACAAGAGTATGGTAAGAAACAATCAGCAGACTTGTCGGGAAGAATCAATGTAAGAGAATGAGAGGAAACGAAGGTCACAGAAGGAGGAGAGAGTGTGCAGAGGAGGGGATTCTAGTCTCATGTATTATGATTCGAGATTGTAGCAATCATGCTTTCTAACCCACCTGTTTTAATTATTTAAACTTCAATACATGCTACTTGATTGTGAACTCAAGAAATAGCATTCGAGTAAAGATGGGCGTTATTCATAATATATGACATATTTCCTTTACTTTTCTTGTTTAAGGCAATCTATATATGGGTTCTGCTACTGAAAATCTTGGTATTATGGTTATGCAACTAATCTATATCGTCCAAAATGGTATTAAGATAGGTGTTTATGAAAAAATTTGTGCCATTTGGCATGATCAACATAGAAGATAAGTAAATAATCTGCTCAGCTACTTTTTCTTTTTTAAATATAAGCAATGGATTTTGACCTTAACCTTGTAATCTGTTCAGGTTTTATTGCAAGGATTACCTCGTGCTGCAGTGCTAGAAGATGTGGAACGCTTATTGTCTGGCTGTTACTATGATCCTTCCGGCCTTGAAATGTTTTCTAGGTGAGCAGTGTCAATTATACTATTCTCCGTTCGCTTTAACAGTTACAGTTCTTTTTATGTGAGATTTTTAGTAGTATAACTATTAAAAGGAAAAGAAGGATGGTATATATATATATATATGTAGATATATATATGTAGATATAGATGTAGGATCAAATAAGAAAGATTTTAAAATGAGAAGGATGAGAAGGATTTTTGTTTGATTTTGTTTTCTTACTATAAAGGATACTATGTTATAAATTAAGAACATATTTCATAGCTACTTTTCTGTGTAATATAGTTTTACAATTATGTGTTTTTGGTTCAATCGTGACCATAGATTTTTTTATTTTAGTGAAATTAAGGGTGTAGAGTCCTTCTTACCCTTTTCATTTTCAACCCCTTCTCATTGGATCCCTCCCCTATATATATATATATATATGAAAAATTATAAGAAATTACCTTATCTATAGGTCTATTTGCAAAAATCTACCTTATGTATTTTTTTTTTTGCAAAAAACTACCTAATGTAATATATTTCTCTGTAAATGACTACCACTTGACAGAAAACGTTAATTGACCGTTAAGTTTGAGGGTTTGACCGATTTGAGAGGTTAAGTTGTCTATGTGGCAAAACCTCATTGGTCCTCGTATTTTTAAATAATTAAAAATTAAAACACATAAATTAACAAAAAAATAGAAGATATTTGACGTCATTTTTACTCATCATAACGATATTCTATCAAAAAACGGACGTCGCGATTGGTAACTCTTTCGAAAGTAATACTTGTTCCGACCGGATTTTCGAAAGAGTTATCCCATAAGGATAATCGCTACGTTCGTTTTTTAAAAATATATCATTATGATAGGTAAAAATGACGCTAAAAATCTTTTTCGGTTTACGTGTTGGAAAATAGGCGAATAAGTACTTGTTTCAACCGGATTTCTAAAAGAGTTATCCCATAAGGTAATTGTGACGTCCGTTTTTTGAAAAATCATCGTTATGATGGGTAAAAATGACTTTAAATATCTTTTTCGGTTTACGTGTCGGAAAATAGATAAATAACTACTTGTTTTGACCGATTTTCGAAAGAGTTATCCCATAAGGATAATAGCGACGTCCTTTTTTTCAAAAAAATATCGTTATGATGGATAAAAAAGATATCAAATATCTTTTTTTTTTTTGTTAATTTATATGTTTTAATTTTTAATTATTTAAAAATATGACGACCAATGAGATGTTACCACATAGACAACTTAACCTCTCAAATTGGTCAAACCCTCAAACTTAACGGCATCTCACGTTTTCTGTTAAGTAATAGTCATTTGCAAAGAAATATATTACATTAGGCAGTTTTTTGCAAAAAAAAAAATACATAAGGTAGTTTTTTGCAAATAGACCTATAGATAAGGTAGTTTCTTATAATTTTTCCATATATATATATATATATATCCATCTTCTTCTCTCTTACAGTATCGCATCTGTTTATTTTATCCCGTAATAGTTGGCAATGCTAGTAGATCACATTATTTTTTTCCATCTAATATACAAATTTAGTCCTTCTCTTTCTCTCATTTATGCATTTTTTCTTGTCATTTCTTCTATATACGCAATGAAACTTTGATAAAACAAAAATTTGATAATTGTAGCAAACTTACGAGAACAGAGAGAGTGTGATCATTCGTGAAACTAAATGTTTTGGAACTGCAGGAATGTTCAATCACAGAATGCGAGATTTGCAAAAGTGCGCTTCCCATCCCAAATCGAGGCAATGAATGCAGTAGTCCGAAAGAGTGGCAGCTTCTGTCTTAATAGCCGCATTACAGCTCGACTCTTACAGTAAACAAGCTCTGTTTGTGTCAACACTGCATGAATTACTACATTGCCTTAGGCTTAGACATCATAATTTTCTTAATATCTTTTACTATTGGCTTCTCTAAAGGCTTGTTTTTTCGTTATTTGCCTTGGACAATTTGGGTTGTTCTTGATCCGCTTCGACTCATTTGAGTTCATGGATATATGGCTTTTGAAGGCAGATATGACTAATAGTCGTAGCAACTTTGTTTTTATTTCCTTGTATTTCCTCTACTGTGCATTACCATAGTACTATATTTTTTTCGGTCCAAGAAATATATATATATATATATATATATATATATATATATATATATATATATATATGTGTGTGTGTTTCAGAGTAGTCCAAGAGGAGGAAAAGAGCAGGTGACGATAAAACTCAGGTTGCTATTGGAGATTTTTTTTGGGTTGTATAATGCACAATATTTGAACAAGCTCTTAGGCTAAAGCCTAAAGGACATATTGGTCATACTAAACTAAAATTTCATTTTTGTTTAATTTAACGGCAAGTCTCCTGGAACACTGTCTTTTTGAGAGATTTGTCTCAGGCCCAACCTTTTAAAGCTTAATTAAACTAAAAAATGATGATGGGCTCACTAAATTAGGTATGGTTTCTTAAATTGACCGTTTCTTATAAGAATTTGTGTTAATTTAATGTAGCTTTGTAATTGGTCCTCTCAAAAAACATCCAAGGTAAGAGCCACTAAATGGCATAGGTCTTATAGGAGACTGAAAAATCCCACACAAACAATAGATGTACATAGATATATGAAAATGTGAAATAAATAAGCAATTTATCAAAAAAGAAATAAAAAAATGAGCTTCGGGTAAACTTAATTCCAAAAATAAGTGTTTGAACTTAAGGTCAAGTTAGTTTACAGTTACTAACAGCGAATAAAAAAATTGGTTAAAGAGTCAAAATTGGGTGTTCGTAGTTATTAACTGTGAATAAAAGGGAGACAATGTCATACTGTTAGAAGAAACGGGAAAATGAAAATCAATTTTGACTTTTTTTGATCAATTTGTTTGTTCGCTGTTAGTAACTGCGAATTAATCTAACCTTAGGATCGAACATTAAGACGCTTATTTTTGTAATTCAGTTTACCCGAAGCTTTTTATTATTTTTTTTTGTCAATTTTGCTTATTTATGTCACATTTTCTAAATAAATTAACAAAAAAAGTCGATCCAAAACCAATTATTTGAACAAAGCAATTACATCACTACACAGCCAAATTCAAAATTTGGGTCTTAAATCAAAAGTATAATTTACACACCTGGGACCTTTTAACCCTTACAATCCTACAGACCATACAAGTGCCGAATATAGAAACACCATAACAATCATCGATTTATGCTATACATCAACAGATCATCGGTGGTAGGTCATATGCTTACCCTCGGCCCTTGTTTCACTGCCACAAAAAAACAGGCCTCTATATCTTAAGACAGTGCTATTTGCCTGAAATCCTGAAACACAACCATTATTCTACACCAACAATATTTGTTGCGCTGGCCCTTGACATAACTCTAGGACCCCGGGTTTTCCCAGCACTTGTTCTTTTGGAATTATCATTTGTAACAATACCGGGTTCTGATCTCTGGCTCTTACGGATGATCTTCAACACTAATGATTTTAGAGGCATTGTTATGTCCAATGGTTGAAGCACATCCTGCAGCTCATGCCACTCAAGATCCTCAAAATCACCATCCTCATAGACAACTCTATACCAGCCTGTTTCTTTGTCGAATCCAATTACTATGCCGGAATAATATGCATCATCAAACAACTTTCGCACTTCTCTTCCTTCCAGCCATTCGCCAAAGCCTGTATTCCTAGACTTTCCCATATCAGAACCTGAATTGCCCGTTTTCTCATTCCTAGGTACTGGAACAGCTAGAGAGGCGCTTTCGTTAATAATCCCATCGTTTAGAGGAACTTCAGGGACACCATCAATCACCACAGCTGGTTCTCCAGGCAAGTCATAAATAGCAGGTGAGATAGCCTCCAATTTGCTTTCACGTATTCCTTCCATTTCTATATTTAGTTCCGACTTCAAACAGAACTACAAAAAGTAATTACCATTTCAGATAATTGAGCTACCCAGTGATTTTTAGAGGGGTGTTAGCTTTCTTTACTGCTGCTTCTTTGTTTGCTCAAGGTTTAGAATTGGATATAGATTGCAACATATGTAAGAAATATTGTCACCAGAAATTGAGTCAGGCTTACGATAAAACCAGTACATAAAAGCTGAACACAAACTAAAATGGGGAGGGAAACACAGTAATTATTAATGAGGAACACAGGGAACATGCAGAAGATAAAGTCTAGTAACAAAGAAATCAAGTCATAGAATGAGTGCAACTCCATAAATAAAGGGCAACAAAAGCATAGATTTGTAAATGCAAATCATTCTTGAAATTTCCTGAAAAAAACTGCTGATTGGAATTAATTTAAATCTGTAGTCCTGCACAAAGTACTGTTAACTATTAAGCAATATTGTTATGTTCCCAGCTCTGAATTCTTAACCTTAAAAGACCCAGTTCAATGTCAATAACTTAAGGTGTGCTTATAATAACAGGATAGAGAACGAATGAGCATAGAAATGCAATTCTTATCCAATGTCCAAACCCATATACTCAACCAGTGTTTAGGTGTTATACAAAACTGCGCAAGTTAGGTTGCAAGAAGCTGATAAGGTTTATAAGGGAAATTTTGATGAGCAGTGAGTGGGAAGCAAGAAAAAGGATTGAGAAATATCTTGGGAAAAAGAAAACAAAACACAAAGTGGGATGGCAACACATAAGAAGGTAGATTTGAAGTACATAGGCCAAACCAGCAGATAGACAGCCAGACGGGGTAAAAGTACCTTCAATGGAAGCTAGCAGGGTGAAGAAGAAAACGGTTTACACCAGATATAACTATCCACATAAAACAAAAAAAAATCAATCCCTCAAATAGAGGAAAGAAGCACATCTGCATGTTCTATAATGCCTTGTATAATTAGGCTCATAGAACAAGACAGTGTCCTTCACCCCCATTCAATGTCTTGAAATCAAGTAAAAAAAGTCCAAATAGCTAAAACGAAACTGAAAGAGGCACATTTGGTTTGCATAAAATAAAACAATTTGGTCTCAACTTTTTCCATTATAGTCTAAGAGGGTGTTTGGTATAAAAAGTGGAAAAGGAATGGAAAGGGAACTCATAAGGAGGGGTAAGGGAAATGATAAAGGTTATTGTTGTTGGTTGTTTGGTATAATTTTGTAATGGAAATACTTTTTTACAAAAGGTGTTGCCAGAAATTTGAGTGGAAACAAATTGGAAAAATCAATTACCAAAAGGAAACGGAAATGGTTACCTAATTATCTTAACAAACACGGATTTGCTTATCCGTTTTCTTTACTTATCCAAAAAATGTATACCAAACACACCCTAAGTTAGTAACAGGTTCCTGGGAAGAACTATAGGCATCTCTAGGTTAGATGATTCATCTAACTAAAAAGATTTTGTCTCCACTTTTTCCAATATGGTCTCTACTTCAGTTTCATCAGTCAAAGAAAAACCCGAGTTTTGGAATCGATTAAATTCTTAAACCCGTATAAGAAATGATTATTGGCTCCTTTTCTTCATGTTTTAATCATGGGATTACAATTTATAACAAATGAAAGTTCCTCCATTCACTCCAATTTGGGATTGATTAAAAACCCAGCAGTAAAAATTGAATTAATCATTAAATTAGCTAAGCATTTTATCAAACACTTTAACAACAGTCCAATTCAGAGCCACGCATATGTTTGAATGAAACTAAATAAGCAACACAAAAAAGACTCGAACAATCAAGAAATTTTTAAATAACCCTAAAAACAGTTGAAGATTACCAGTGTGATAAAATGAATGAAGCAGGGGGGACTTTGAATTATAGCGAATCACAACTCACAACAGTTGGCCGTTCACAATCGACATGTGATTGTAGTGAGAAGATTGAGAAGCGACAGTCATTGCACAATAACCGGTGCGCACGCAATCCTAAGAGTCTCCGGCAAGCGTTCGCGAGAGGGGACGAGACAAAGAAATATGGAGACAGACGTGTGGAATTCTTTGACGCAATCTTTCAAACAAAAATTGTAAAACATTGGTGTTTGATCTAGCATTACCTTTTTTTTTTTTTTGTCGATTATTAAATTGGTATAAAATAAAATGACATTGTTAATAAAAATGTGAATTTGTATAAGTCATGTATTCTATGATTATGAAAATGTCAGAGTGGAATAATTTGATAAATTTTAGAGTTATCGCGTGTATTTTTAAAATTTTTGGTTAACATTTGTAAAATCTAAAATTTTGGATTTTTCCAAAAAAATATTATCAATTTTTATTCTAGAGATGGAAGCAGATTGACTTTTGACTGATATGACTTGGCTTAATATGAGTTGGCATGATATGATTTGGCACACACAACATAGTCTCAACATATAAACAATCCAACACGATATGATTTCCATAGTTAGATCTTATATTTAAGTGGCTTAGCATGGCAAGACATGTCAGTACACTGTTCGTGACTCAACTTGGCACGATAACTCATCACGACACAAGATTAACATAAGATAACGCATCACCACACGTAAACGACCCATCACGATACGATCTTACGATTATGATTCATGTATGAAAATGAAAACTTTATTGCAATATTTATTTAAAACAATTTGATCTTCTTAGCTTACAAATAAAAGATGTTCCAACCAAACAAATGGGACCTAATTTGGTATATGAAATAACTAATCAGAATCCACCTCTACACGCTACTTGAATATATGCAGTACAACATTGTAGTAGTAGTACTCCTTCCTATTCAATAATACCATCATACTTCATCCAGGAAGGTAGGTGACATACAATTTATATTGTACTCTCTTCAAATGAAGGAAAAGTGACATATAATCTTTATTTAATAAGAATATCTTAATTTATTTTTTTAAATTACTTAGCATTTATCCTTAATTTGTATTTTATTATTAATTTATAATTTAAAATATAGAAAAATAAAATCTTATTTCTCTGATTCATCACGGTTAACTAATATCTAATTTTTTATGGCCCGTTTTGTATGAGATCGTCTCACCATGAGATGAGCCCATGACTTAATTAATTACTTTAAGATCGTAAGTGATCGTTTTAAGGTTATAAGTAATCATTCTAAAATTACAAAATGTAATTATTTTAAAATTATAAGTAACCACTTCAACATTATAAGTGAGCACTTTAAGACAAAAAAATGTATATTAGACCAGTCTAATAGAGATGGTCTCATTTAAGAATTAGTGAATTTTTTATAGTTTTTTCATTATACATAATAAAAAATATTATACATTGGAAAACTGAATTGAATAACGTACCAAAAAAATTGTTTTTGAATTACAGCCTTAAGTCTAGAGCATTTGTAAATTACAGCCTCAATATATTTTTTTTTCGAATTACTACCATCATAGTTACGATGTCTACAATGTTTAAGGCCAATTCACTGGATTTCGACCATTTTACTAGTCGAAATTTCAAATTAAATGGTCGGAATTTTAAATTAAGTAGTCAGAATTATGTTATTTAGCTTAAAGACTGTAGATATTAATAATTTGGTGAGTATAATTGGCAAAATAATAATATGGTATTTGTAATTGACAAAATACCTCAACTTTAAGTCGGTATTTCTAAAAGTAGATAAATGAAATAGTATTTTTTTAATAAAGGGAGTACAAAACAATGGATTATCAACTCATATTTCCACAAAACCGTCGAACATCAAATTTAAAAGTGTAAAGAGGTCGTCGCTTTTCTCTCTCTACCTGCTCCATCAACCCCACCAAACTTCACCTTCCCTCACCCACTTTCCGACGTTAAAATCCGTCGCTTTTTCTCTCATTTCCCAACAATTCTCTCTCCTAACCTCTTCTTTGCTCGGCTCCGTCAATGGCGCCGAGCATTAGTAACCTTCAACTAACATCTTCTTCCCACGTCAATGGTGATGATTCCTCCAATGGAGATTTTGAAGATGTTCGGTTACTTGATCATTATGATGAAACTGCTGGATTCGGAAAGTTTAGTAATCGTAAAACGAGAACAATTCAAGTCAGTGTTGGGGGTATGACTTGTGCAGCTTGCTCTAATTCTGTTGAATCAGCTCTTTTAGCTGTTAATGGCGTCTTTGAAGCTTCAGTTGCTTTGCTGCAGAATAAAGCGCATGTTGTTTTTGATCCTGATTTGGTTAAGGTTTGTTTTTAATATTTTGTATTTGATTTTGCTTACTAGTGAGTGTGATGGAGGGAAAATCGAAGATTTTGAGCTTGAAATTTTGTTGAAGTTGTATCTTTGTTTTTTTTCCTTATACTGTCGTAGAAATCATCATTCCAACTTATATCTTACAATTAGCTACTCGGTTGCGAATCCATCCTATTAATCTAGGATTGGCCAAACACCGGTCAATGCATATGCCGAACCAACTTGGCTAGTTGCTACTGTTCTTTTATGGTGCTACACATATTGATATTAATAGGATTTTTCATATGACCCATATCATAGCCTAGGCTCGGCTCTAGAATCTCGATTTAATCCCAAACATAAGCTTTAATCCAGACGTATATAGGGTTTTCTATATGAACCAGAACAAATTTACTGAAGATCATACTTAAAAGCACAGCTAAATTTGTTGATGTATTGATTTAATGATTTTTTGGTGATCACAGTGAAGTTGGGTATGATTGCTATTTGAATCAGAGTGCTGGGATTGATGGTGACTGCTAGAAAAAAATAACAAGATTACACCTTAGAATGTTAGCCTTTTGAATGTGAGTTTTAGTGGTCATATTTACCAAGTCATACACTGTTTTTTTGGGTTGAGAGATTAATATTGGTATGATCTTGACAAGAGCTTATTTTTTAGAGTTGGTAATATGTACTTATTATCAGGGTTTATTGAGCATAACTTTATTCATACTCGTATTGTCTTTAGCTTAATGCTAAATCATAGTGTTGCACCATATGTCATGATTATGTGTGTTAGGTAAAACGTCTTCTCATATCTAGTTATGCTTTTAGGTTACAGAAGGACTGAATATCAGATTTATGGGATTGGTGTAGACATGGGGAAGTGGAAATGGTTTGGATTAATATAGCAAAGGTGTGTATAGCGGTACTTATGAGTATCGGAGAACTGGATGCTAAACTCATCACTGATTTGAAGCATTTATTCGACCTCTATCTCGATCAGTATCATTGTGACTAGTGCCAACTGTCACTTATGCTTGTTCTTGAATTATTAAACCAATACTGTGCCAAAATGGACAAAATCTTCCTTATGATTAACTTATTCGAAGGACTAGGGAAAATGGCATCCTCATGGTGGCTAGTGGCTTGTAAAATACCATGTAATTCATTTCGAAAAGGTGATTGTGTTTGTCTTGGTATTTACACTTGTTTGATGCCGATAGCACTTGTTTTGTGGTTCAACATATTTACATTGGTATGATGGTATCTACCGACACCTTTTCTCATCATGGTTAAACTATTCTATGCAGTTGTTTTAGACAGATTTCTTATCATGTGATTTTGATTTCATAATCAACTTTACTAGATGTTGAAAATTATTTATTAATTTTTGAAATTGCAGAGGTGTAAGCTATTTAATGTGTTTATTTAAGACAATTTTTCCTTCACATAGACCTTTATTTTCATAATTATTTTTACTTGAAAGTGTTTTAAGTGTTGTATTTTGATGAGTAATTGGAAGCTTTTGTGTGGCTGTTTAAAACATGTTACTTTTTTATTAACCTTGATTTTCAGTTGGTTGAGCTAATCTGTTTTTCTTTTTTACTTCTATAGACATTATAGCCTTTTTTTATTCTTCTCCTTAAGATACATGTCTTTACCATATTTCTTTTTATTGTTTAGAGCTTTTGTTTAAGTCAGTCCTGAAGTAATCCACTTTATATATTCAATATTCACCATTTCTGGGATGATAAGAAGCTGTCCATTAACTCAATATCGAAACTTTCATTTATTTGCATCCATTCTCCCTTTCCTTTTATCTCTTTGTAACATTAGGTGAATTTGACTATCTTTGACCAATGCCATAGTATTCTTTGAGGTTGTTTGTGGGAAATTGATTATTCATATTGATAGTCAGTGACTGTAAGACATTATTGATCAGGAGCAGGTATCATATCTGGCTCTCAATCTTAAGTGCACTTGTTGCCACCATAAGCTTTTCCCTCCCTATTCTATCTAATGTGGTACAAAAATGACCCACCAGATAAAACTAACAAAAGGTGAAAAAAGTTCTAGTTTAGTTATGAAATGTTTGTTGTGTTCCTGAAAATCTTTTCAGACTATGGTTTTATTATTCTGCTTTAATGTTTAGCCCTGGGTGTATGCTAGGCTAAGTTTTATCTCCTGTTTGTATTGCAGGATGAGGATATTAGATCTGCAATCGAAGATGCAGGTTTTGAGGCTGAAATTCTTCCTCAGACAAATTCTTCTCAAACAGGTCCAAATAAAACTTTATCAGGGCAGTTTAATATAGGAGGCATGACTTGTGCTGCATGTGTCAACTCTGTTGAAGGTATTTTGAGGGATCTCCCTGGGGTGACCAAAGCTGTGGTGTCTCTAACAACTTCATTGGGAGAAGTCCAATATGATCCATCTATTGTCAGCAAGGTTGACATTGTAAATGCTATTGAAGATGCTGGCTTTGAAGCTTCACTTGTACAGAGCAGTGAACAGGGCAAAACATTACTAGAGGTTGTCGGAATTTCTGGTGAGCTGGATGCACAGTCTTTAGAGAGTTTTCTTTCCCGTATCAACGGGGTGCAGAAGTTCCGTTTTGATAGGAATTCTAGAGAGTTGGAAGTTTATTATGATTCTGAACTCCTGGATTCTCGGTCTTTGGTTGACAACATTGAGGAAGCTAGTGGTGGCCGATTTAAGTTGCGTGTGAGGAGCCCTTTTGCACGAATGACTTCTAAAGATTTGGAAGAATCTTCAAAAATGTTCCAGCTTTTCACATCCAGTCTTAGTCTTAGTGTAAGTGTCACTTTTCCTGTACTCTGAAGGGTACTACTCAAGATAAGTGGCTCCTTCATCTTACCTTCTTATTTTTTATTCTGCCTTTTACTACAATATGACTGATTTAGATCATGCTATGAGTAATACTGACCTCTGTTCTTTATTAATTGTTGGTTGTGCTGAGTCTCCACAACTTCTGTCAATTTTTTTGCCATCATAATTAAGACCGTGATTTTTCTACATCAAGCCCTTCTAATATAGTGGGGCTTTATTAATATCTTTTTCGTTCTTTCCAATATTGTGCTATTCTGCACAATTTCCTTGTTTCCACATTTGCTTGCAAGCTTAACATTTTTTCAATGATCATATTCATTAGATTTGGGGAAAGTCATTTGACACAGTGCCTTTAAAGAATATACATACATGCAAGTGGCGTATGACAGGTTTTAGCTGACCTCTTTCTTTTCCCCTTCCTGGAAGGATCGACTTAACCTGAGTCTCAGCACCTCATTGGCACAATCAAGGAAACCTTAAGTTTCAATGTATTGGTGCTTTCTTCTAGTGAAGCTTGAGAGGATACACATATGTAACCTTTTGATTGCAAGTTGCAAAATAAATGATTCTCTTCTTTTATGTGGCTAGAAACCCCAGTGACAATTTTTTGCTTTTGTTGTCACCAATACTTACGCATTCAGTTATATTGTATTCAAATAACAGGTTCCTGTGTTTCTCATACGTGTCTGCCCCCATGTCCCAGTGTTATATCCTTTTCTTCTGTGGAGATGTGGTCCTTTCTTGATGAGGGATTGGCTGACGTGGATATTGGTGAGTCTTGTTCAGTTCGTAATTGGAAAGCGCTTTTATGTAGCAGCTGGTAAAGCTTTGAGGCGTGGAGCAACAAATATGGATGTTTTAGTTGCATTGGGAACTTCGGCTTCCTACTTCTATTCTGTCTGTGCGCTTCTTTATGGTGCCGCTACTGGTTTCTGGTCTCCGACATACTTCGAAACAAGTGCCATGCTAATAACATTTGTGCTCTTGGGCAAGTATTTGGAGAGCCTGGCAAAGGGGAAAACTTCGGATGCTATCAAGAAGCTTGTAGAACTTGCACCCGCAACAGCATTGCTGTTAGTTAAAGATAAAGGTGTGGCTACAGACTTTCACCTTTAAACTGGTTTCTTTGGGTGTTCAAATAATAACCAATATGTATACTCTTAGCCTCTAAAGGATTGCAAATATTAATTGTGTTTTGGTTTGTGCAATGTCATAGTTCTTTGGCTTTGGATTATAATTGACTATATTAAAATGTCTCATTTAATCACCTGCACTTATGTATGCGAAGCTGTTTACGATGTTTGATAAGGGTTATCGGAAATAACTAATTTGTTATTACCAACAAGGATGAGGTTACGTACATCCGAACCTACGAACCCCCTATGGTGGGACCCATTTAATGACATTGGAAAAAAATGAGATGTTGATTTGTGCAATTCTGATTTTGTGTGATATCCTAGCCTGAAATTTTAAGTGAATGACATATAGTTAGTTGATTTGCTTATATTGAACAATAACATTGCATTCTGTCAAGTCACTAGGTGATTCCCTCCTAGGCTGTGATGAGGGGTAGTTATATGCAACCTTACCCCTATAGTAACAAAGAGACTTTTATGATTGAATAACACTGCAAACAACACCGAGATCTTAAAAAGAAGCATGCATGATTTACCATTATATTGTAACTTCAAAAAAATTTAAAAAAAACCTGATAACTTGGCCCCATAGGAATGGATGTAACTTGTTGGCTTCTATTCCTTAGGTGAAAAATGCATAGGGGAACGCGAAATTGATGCTTTATTGATTCAACCTGGTGATCTGTTGAAAATTCTCCCTGGTACTAAGGTTCCTGCGGATGGCCTTGTATTGTGGGGTTCAAGTTATGTTAATGAGAGTATGGTCACCGGTGAATCTGTACCTGTCTTGAAGGAAGTCAATTCTCATGTGATTGGGGGCACAATGAATTTGCACGGGGTTCTTCATATTCAGGCAATGAAAGTTGGATCTGACACTGTTCTGAGTCAGATAATAAATCTAGTTGAAACTGCACAAATGTCTAAAGCTCCAATACAGAAGTTTGCTGACTTTGTAAGTATTCGGCTGGTATTGATTATATGAATAGTGAAGTTGCCATTTTATGTGTAGTTGTCATTTAATTTCTGAATGTTATGACACTTTTGGAAGCTGCTGGTGTTAATGTTACCAGTTCCCAAAATCCCTAAAAGTGACTGTTATATAACGGTGGTACAAAAATCACATGAAACTCGTTGCTTTGTCCGTTACATAATGGAAAGCGGCCAATATCCACCGTTACACCGATATTGATTCTATTAAGATGGTTTTGTCACACATATATCTCAGACCTTGTTTACTCTGTATCCTTGTTAATATATCATTTCTCACAGGTTGCAAGCATATTTGTTCCCACTGTGGTTGTTCTGGCATTTTTGACTCTCTTGGGTTGGTAAGTCTGTCTAGATTCTTCTTTTTTGTGCATTTACCTCATATAATATAATCATAGATTCTCGGTTCTAACTTCTCACTCTTTTCTGTATGATTCTGTTCAGGTACATTGGTGGACTGACTGGATCCTATCCACAGAACTGGTTGCAAGAGAATGGAAATTATTTTGTGTTTGCCTTAATGTTTGCAATCTCAGTTGTGGTAATTGCATGTCCCTGTGCTCTGGGTTTGGCTACACCTACTGCTGTCATGGTTGCAACTGGAGTTGGTGCAAAAAATGGTGTGCTTATAAAAGGAGGAGATGCATTGGAAAGGGCGCAAAACGTCACCTATGTAATCTTTGATAAAACAGGGACTTTAACACAGGGAAAAGCCACTGTAACAACTGCTAAAGTTTTCACTGGCATGGATCGAGGAGAATTTCTTAGATTGGTGGCTTCAGCTGAGGTGAATAATCTTCTGTTATGACCGACAATCTTTTCGTACAAGTCACTAGGTCCGATACGGAATAGTTTAGATTTTAGTTTGCTATAAGCATTATGTCTTTGGACTCAAATTTTTTCTGCTAGTGTAACAATTTGCCAGCTAATTTATTCAAAATGACCTAAATATAGCCCTAACCGACTATAACATACTTTTTTCGATTCACGAGAAGATTGGCGAATTATGTGACACTGATTCACAGCTCTTTTTTTCACTCAGTTGAGAAACATCCTATTATTGCAGTATGACACTTGAGAAAAAACTACGTATTCTTATTGTAACCTTGTGAATTTCCCTTATTACAGGCTAGTAGTGAACATCCTTTGGCAAAAGCAGTGGTTGAATATGCTCGGCATTTTCATTTCTTTGAGCCATCTGAAACCAAGGATTCACTGAAGAATGAAAAGAATTCAAAAGAATTGGGATGGCTTTTAGAGGTTTCAGATTTCTTGGCTGTGCCTGGGAGAGGAGTGCAATGTTTTATTGACAGAAAACGCATTCTGGTATGTTGTCAATAATTGCATTTTATCCCATATGTTCAATACAAGCCCATGTGTTTTGTGTCTGTTAATGCTTGCTTAATGCTAAATTTAATGGCAGATTGGAAATCGAAAACTGCTTTTGGAAAATGGAGTGACAATTCCTACACACATCGAAAATTTTGTGGTGGAGCTAGAAGATGGTGCACAGACAGGAGTACTTGTTGCGTCTGATGACAATGTAATTGGAGTTTTAGGAGTATCGGATCCTCTGAAGAGAGAAGCCGCTATAGTCATCGAGGGCCTTGGCAAAATGGGCATTAAACCTGTCATGGTCACAGGAGATAACTGGCGAACAGCTCGAGCTGTTGCCAAGGAGGTGATTACTGATCTTGTCACCCCATTCTCAAGTATTGATATTCTATGCCTCCCATGCTTACTGTCGTAGATATTTGGCTGTACTCTTGGTACTGTGAAAAATCTGCAAATTAATTCATTCAATTAGATTAATTCTCGTGACGATTGCCTGATGGAAGAATCCAATCGTTTGACGCTGTGGATGATTTCTTATACTTCTCCCACGTTTTTTTGGTGCAACATGGCACTACAATTTCTGAGAGAAATTTAGTAGGGCTATGTAGCAACAAAAGAAAACGATTAAATAGTTAAAAGACAACGTATTAGCAAGAGTTCTTTGAAAGCATGGTATGACATTTATTGATTTGGCCAATAGTTCGTAGTTCATACAATGACATTCCATTACCCCAATGCCCGTTGAGTGGCTCGCGCATAGAGGGTTTGCAGGGATCGGATGTACGCAAGCTTGTCCTTATTAGTGATAGAAAAGAGAATGTTTTTGATTCATGCTCGGTGACAAATATCATCCGCAAAAAAAACTTCTATTTGATTCTCTCATTCTTAAACACAAACTCTCACGCTGACCTTGAGTCTCGCTTTTCTTTAAAAAGCAAATATTTCAAAACTTTGATTTGAAACTAATCGTGACAAGAGTATGTTGTCTGGCAGGTGGGCATAACCGATGTAAGAGCCGAAGTATTGCCAGCTGGAAAAGCGGAAGTCGTTCGTTCCCTGCAGAAAGACGGAAGTGTGGTGGCAATGGTAGGGGATGGTATCAATGACTCACCTGCACTTGCTGCTGCAGATGTCGGTATGGCGATAGGTGCAGGAACAGATGTAGCCATCGAGGCAGCCGATTATGTCTTAATGAGAAATAATTTAGAAGATGTAATAACAGCAATCGATCTTTCAAGGAAGACGTTGTTGCGTATCCGGATGAACTATGTCTTTGCCATGGCTTACAACTTAATCGCTATACCGGTTGCTGCGGGCGTTTTTTACCCTTGGTTGAAACTAAAACTGCCTCCTTGGGTAGCTGGTGCATGCATGGCACTCTCTTCTATAAGTGTTGTTTGTTCATCTTTACTTCTTAGGTTTTATAAAAAACCCAAATTGACAAGTATACTTGAAATAATTGTGGAATAGCTTAATTTATGGTAGGTGTTTGATGGGCAGTTCACCCTTAGGTTTTGTATAGGTGTGATATTATGATGTGTGGTTCAAATGGCAATGCAATCCCATGTTTCTGTAAATGGAAATTATTGAACATGTTCCACTTTCTATGTTTAGTGTTCTTTTAGCCCTATTCTTAATGCTAATTTCACGATGTAGCTAGGTTTCAAGCGGAATTTACAAGCTTTCATCAAAATTGGAGAAATTTTATATGATGTTTTTCCTTTTTGGGGTAATTGTATATTAAAATTATTTTAACATTTTATTATCCCAAAGTCATTTAGTGATTTCTATATAGGCTCACCTAAAAATTTTAGGTTTTGCATGGGCAGGGATCGTACGAGTCAAACAAAGCAAATGAGCATGTTATGAACGTCTGTGCGACCGTACCATGACGACATTGCCTATATCCTCTATTCCTTCGACATAGTTTAAACCTTACTAAATCTAATGTCTTGTTCAACATCCTAGCTTAGTATTATGCTCACCTCTACTTCCGTCTACTCTTAAAATATCTTCAGCAAATAACATACACTATAATCCATCAATCAAAATTAAGTTCTATTAAAGGTTTAGGTATTAAAATGATAACTAGCACATTCGTGTTTGAGTTACCATTCGCTTTAATTCCATTCGACTTCGATCACCTTCAAGTTATTCGAGTTAGTTAAAATAATAATATTAAAATACCAAGACGTTATCCCTAGCAATGGCATTGCCCGGGTTAGAAACTAGTTACAATTATAGCGCAACGAACAATTTGAAGAGAAGAAAATCCGAGATGGACAAATTCCCTAGCGTAGTGGAATCATTCAATATAATCCCGATATCAATGAATGTAGTCATCATAGTTATCACTTATCACAGAAACAAATCTCTCCAGCCAAGGAAGCTGATGAAGATCTTTCATAGCATCAGCGTAGGAATCTGTACAAGGTGGAGGCGACTGGCTCGACTGATGATCCGTAAGGCTGAAGCCAGCAAGAAATCTCTGGATGACAGCCAGTTGTGAACGCTCTTGATCGGAGTAGGCATCTAGGATCATCGGAAATGGGTCGAATGAGTTCTGCAACCACTCGTCAGCCTCTGGAGTGGTTGAGCTCACGGAACCTTCGGACTGAACTTCATCCCGGAAATTGCATTGACATGTTTGTTGCCCGTCTTGGTATTCAGCGCCGCAGGAATAACAGAACTCATGGCCATCCCTACAAATTTATATCAACAGAAGTAGCAAATCAGTTTTGTTGAACATACTACGAAACATTTTGTATTATCTTGTGATGAATTAATATCGAATAAAACCAAAGCACGAACAAATACTGATAGAGCATATAAATCCCTCGAAGTTTGATCATACCGAAGACCAAGTCTAAACTATTGAATGCATTGGCTTTGTGACCATTGTTTAGGTAGAAAGGGCCAAAGGCGCACCTAGCCACCAACAACTAACGACAAAATTTGTCATGACAAAGAAATACAATATGGAGGAATGAATAAGAGAAGAGTGAATGTGATGTTGGGATGGGTTACTCGTGCGGTACAAAACGAGGAGATAAGGTGAATGTATGAACAAATTTAGTGGTTGGGGATGGGTCGTGGAATCTCTTCTTCATTTGCATCAATTGTGTCTAGGCAACATAGAAAGCAACTAAAATTTTATTGGGTCTGGTTCTTTTTGAACATGTTCAATGCATCAGCCAAGATGGGATTTGAGAAGAAGGCAACAAAAGACAATAAAAACAGAAAAATAGGATTAAAAATAGGGGAAAGGCGGAAGCACATAACACAAACATGCTCAGACAAAGAATAAAGGTTAAAACAATAACACATTAAACATATGGGAAAAGGCAGGGCAATTCTAAGCCCATTCCGGGTAGCTGACCGCCTAGGGCCCCATAAATACTGGGCCTCTAAATAATGGTGCTATTCAGGCCCGGTTCTGAGCAAACGGAGAGTAAGCATGTAGCCATAATGTTGGCAGTTGTCCTTAACTAGCAACTTACCAAGACAAGATTCTGCATGCCTACTACCTAAAAGGAAGCACATTGTATTTAAGGAAATCCAATGGCTATTAGGATATCTAGCACATTGTCTCTAAGAATAAAGATTTTGAGCTTCGACCAACACAACCACAAAACCATCAGCGTTGACCGCGGAAGTCATTTCGTGAGCTTTCAGGAAGTAAAATCAAAAGTTTTCAGTTTTTTATTTCACTTGTATTATTTCAAAAATTGTAAGAAAATTATAAATAGTGGCAAAATGTATTTTATTGAAACTAATTGAGTGACTTATAGTTTATTTTATTAGTTTATCTATGCATAAGAGTGATGAAGTCTTTTATTTTCAACTTGTGTCACATGTTTATGCCTTGTGCAAAAGCTCGAGGTCTGCTAATTGTCTTCTAGTGCACATCAAGAACTTTCACATACTACATGAACCATTTAATCTAAACATGGCAATTGCCATCCCGAACTTGACATAGAAGCCCAAAACCAACACAAACTCTTTTTCCTGCCCCTCGGCCTCTCATTTCATTTTGTAATTCTTTCCTACCCTCCCTTAAATAAACAATCGGTTAGCCCAAAGTTTTTGAATTCCCTCACAAACACTCCTCATACTTATATAATATCACGTCAAATGAATAGTGCCGAATACAACTAGGTGATTGTTATGTGGTATTTGATATGAAAGGTGACCTCCTATTTGTAGCTCTACCTGGTTTCGAAGATTGGGGCAGCCACAAGGCAGGAAGCTACAAATCCAATGATGGCCATGAAAGTCAAATAACTTTGTGATACGAGAGAGTAACCAAACTCATACATAACGATGCATAGATGACCTAAAAAGAACTGAAATCCAAGTTAATTACTAAGTCGTCCTCATCATCATACACTAAATCCCGCTCATATTAGCTATGATCTGGGTTTGGAGAGGGTTAGATGACCGCAAACCATACCCTTATCAAAGGTGAAAATGTTGTTGCAGCGGCAAGTTAATTACCAAGTACTAACCCTAAATGACACGATTTTCTTTTGTTCTGAATAAGCACTCCTAGTCCTTGTATTCCATACAAATCTAAACGCATATCTCACACTATGTCGCAAATTCCACAAATCCTTACTTCATACGCATTCCAGATATATTTCTGTTATCTAAAACCAAATATCCTTTTCACGTTTTGCAAAACTTCTGAATTTTATAATTGACTAGAACTCACAAGGAAAACACACACACACACAACCAGACTTCCACATAGAATATAGCAACACAATTCTTACGATACAGATAGCCATACCTGCAGGTCAAGTGGTGAGAACCTTGAGCCACGTTGATCGTATTCCGGCATAGTTGGCAACGGCTCCATCTCCAATCCTGTGCCAAACAATGCAATGTAAGATCTGATGAATCTCTCTCGTTCAGCGGAAGATTCTGATACTCCCTGGAACTCGATGAATTATGCCAAGGAACCCTGCAATTCCTGGTGATAGTTCTCATATAAGCAGGATAGTCAATGTTGGATTCGTACGAGAAACTCGCCTCAGCAGATAAGTATTCCCGAGGATAAATTAGGGACATACAGTTATGAGGGCAGTAGATATTTTCTGTACTAAGCACATTAAGTTCTTCAATCGCTTTCTCCAGGACATCGTAGGAGATAATGGGAAGAAATAATTTACACTCGGAAGTTGAGAGCAAATAGTTGCATCTCAATTGAGGGCATTTAATAGGAACTTGACCGGCCTCTACCTCTCCATTAGCATAGGTCTTGAGACATTGGGAGCAAAACTTGTGAGAACATCTCAAAACGAGCATCATTGACGGTGGTTTGTCATCACAACATATTGAACAATTTTGAAGTGGACCGTGATTCTCCTCGTGTAAAGCGACTAAACCAATAGCCACCTGAGCCAATTTTAAAGGCCTCTCCATTTCAACACTCAGGACAAGCTTCAAACAAAAAGTATCGAACTGACCCGCAAGTTCAAGAACCCTCTCCCTTAACGCTACCAAGAGAGGCTTATCAAAGCTCTCCTTAACCATGAACTGTAAAACCGGAATAATATCAGCAGAAATTTTTACGTGCACAAGCAAATACACAAGTTTTACAAAAGGATTTGGAAAGAAAACACGCCAATTTGCCCTTCCTTCCTCTCCCATTCCCTCCTCACCCTTTTCTTTCCTTCCAAAAATCTTATCCAAAATAGTCTTAGCGAAATGCAACTCCCGAAAAACTTCTTCCAAACATAAACATTTTAAGCTACACTAGAAGCATCGGTCAAGGGTTCAATAACGTAGCAAAATCAAAATAAGTCGCCAATACACTTACCTATTAGATATACTAGAAAAAAACTCATCTTTTGTAATGCGAATCATATCAACAAATGTTTCTTATAAATTGTGAACATTTTCTAGAAGAGAAAAAAAAACTCACAAATCACAATAAAAGTATAACAGAATAAATAGTGACTGATCATTAACCAACATTAGGGAAGGATGATAAGAATAGAACAACAACGACAACAACACCAGAATGTCAAAGCCTTATACTATGTTTGGATGGAATGAAATGAAGGAAAAGGAAGGAAAGAGACTTGGAGGAATATCATTTCCTTCCTTAGAATACCAAAAGTTTGAGCAAGGGGAGGGAAACAAAGTTAAGGGAATTAGAAGGAAGAGTTACTTTACATTTTGTGCAATGCAAATCCTTCCAAAATTGGAAATCTTATATATAGAAGAAAAAGACATCAACTTCCCTTCCCTCCCCTTCCTTTCCTTCCTAAAAAGTTATCCAAACACAGCCTTAAACTTTGTTTAGATAGCAATGTGGTAGGGAAAGAAGGAGGAAGGAATAATAGCATTTTCCTTCCAAATCATTACACATTTAGGGAAATTTGGTTATTAACAAAATTAAAGGACTTAATCCCTTCAAATCTCTTCCTTCCAAATCCCTCCCATCCAACATTGGTATCCAAACAAAGTAACTTATATCCCACTAAATCTCTCCCCTTCCATCCCCTCAATCCAAACAAAGTGTTTACCCAAAAAATAGGGGTTAGCTTCATAAACCATTAAATCAATCCATGTATTCCACATAAATTCTCCTCAATTTATTTGATAATAAGAAGCTTAACACAACACAACACAATAATAACAATAATAATAAATAAGGATAAACCCTTGTTTTCTACACAGAAACAAGGATGTTCTTGATTTATAACAACACAAACACAAGCAAAAAAAGGGGAAGAAAGAAAGAAAATACCTGTTGATAGAAAAGTTTAGAATCAGTGAAAGCAACAACACGTTTAATGTTTACATTGTTCTTTAAAACCTCAAGCAAACCTTCCATTAAAGCCAAATACTGAACAACTGAAGATTCAACATAAAAATCAAGTCTTTTCTGAACAAGGGTTACAGAAATAGTGTTTGAACCTTGAATAACAACCCCAATTCCAGAAAACCCAGAAACAGATTCTCCAATCCCATCAACAGAAACTCCTTTAAAAAACATCTTAACAGTTGAATCATCCCAGAAATCCAATTCATCCCTTTCTTTACCCTCAATATCTAGATTTTGATCCTCCCCACAACAGCTACAAAACTCATCTTCTTCCTCTTCTTCATCTTCTATAACTACCTTCAAATGTTGGGTAGATAAATTTTCGGAAGAATCTTGATCCTCTGCCATCACAAATTGATAACAAATCGAAAAGATCTGTTCGTTTTTAATGGGTTTTTTTCAACAATCAACATGCAAATTGAAATCTATATTAGACCCACAAGAGAATAATAATGAGTCAAATTTAGCCATGAAAGGTTTCTTCTTGAGTCTTGAGAAGTAGAAATTTTGAAGTTAGAATGGAAAAGATAGAGTCAGAATCCATACAAGTAGCAGACTAAGAAAGCATCAATGGATAGATCCAGCCTTTTGTATTTCAAAAGACAGGAAAAAAAAATCCAGCTGAAAATTAGCAGGAAAGAATAATGGGAGTTTTTCAACTAAAATCTGAAATAGTTCTAATTATTAAATGGTAAAGAAAAAAAATTCCTTTATCTGAAACATTTCAGAATCTAATTCTCAAGGAGTGGAGAAGGAATATATAGCTAAATGCCAAAGACATGAAGCTTCCATACCACTATGGCATTTTTTATAAGAATTTTTACCAAAATAATGATTCTATAGTACGAAATTTTATCCAAATACTGTATAAATGGTAAAATTATAAGAAACTATTTAATCTATATTTTTTTAAAAAGCTACGTTATGTAAAAAATTTTGTAAAAAAACTACCTTATATAATACAAATATTTGTAAATGTCTACCTTTTAACGAATTTCGTTTATTGACCGTTACTTTTAACCGTTGACCATCACGTGACACTCACCTGACTTTAAAAATGTATCCTTCTTAATTGAGCTTCTTTGGTTTCAGAAGCTTTGTTCCGAAACACCCAAATCTTTCGCATTGATCGAGTATGATATCTCTCTATCTACGAAATGATTATTAGAACTATCCTACTTATAAATTCTAATTGTAATCAAACTTCTTAATTAAGCGAAGGAGTAAAGGGCGTAATTTTGTCAGCACCTGAAGGCTCGTATCAAAAATTGGTGGCTCCGTGATGGCATCAGATACCGTTGAAGAAAGCGCAGCCTCCTAGATTATCTCTGAACTATGACTCGCTTCTGATGCAACTGAACTGTTGCTCAGTGCAGTATTATCATGGTACTCGTGACCGGCTTCTGCTTTCTGATAAATTTGGTCTGCATTCAGTTCGGCATTCGCTTCTAAACTATCTATAAAGCTTTGTTATGGTATCATTTATTTAATTTATTCATTTATTTAAATTATTAACGTCATATTACTTAAATAGCCTTTGACCTTTTGTGTTGACTTTGACTTTCGGTCAACGGGCTTTTTCTGGATTTCCCATCTTCCTTGAATGGCCCGTGGGCCAAGTATCTTTAAAAACCCTAACTTCCCATAAGGGAATGACCATCAAGTTGACTCACTTCCCCACTCTCCCACAATACATGGTTCCCCTTGCTTGGTAACTTCCCACTTCCCCTCAATTGCATGGTAATCCTTCTTCCATGGGAACTAACTACCCATGTCTCCCATGATCTTCAACTCCCACTCTCTGATGTAACTTCCTCCTTGAGCATTATAAAAAGGGACAACCATCAGAGAGGAAGGATCATCTGAAAAAATAATCTACAAGAGCCTTACTTATTCTCTACTTCCTTTTCAACTCCATTAGCCTACCAAAATTCAGTAACATCCACCGCAATATCTCGCATTCAGTTTATAATCACTCACTACATATTATCATATCCACGTTCTAACTTGAGCGTCGGAGGGGTTTTCCGGGATATCACCCCCCGGACAAGGCTAACGTGTTGTTTCGCAGGAATTCAAGTCGCTTCCTCCCACAAGTCGCTCCTCTTGACCACACTTCCACCTATCTCCAAGTATTTTAAGTGTCTTTTGCACTTCCTCGTTTCATCAACGAAACAAGCTTTTTTAAATGGAACAAAGCTTCTGAAATGTACATTTCAATGGAACAAAGCTTCTCAAACCAAAGAAGCTCAATTAAGAAGAAGGATACATTTTTTAAGTCACGTGATGGTCAACGGCCAAAAGTAACGGTCAACAAACGAAATTCGTTAAAAGGTAGTCATTTGTAAATATTTGTATTATATAAGGTAGTTTTTTGTAAAAATTTTTACATAAGGTAGTTTTTTAAAAAAGGTATACATCAGGTAGTTTCTTATAATTTTGCTATATAAAATGTATAGTATAGAACTTTCTATGTAAAATTGATCTACTTTTCGAGTGTTTTTTATTTGCATCCTAAGTATAAATTTTTAATATATTTAGTGGTTTTATTTTAAATAGTGTTGAGAATTTAACTGTTTTTTAGATAAAAAAAACTTTAAATTTCATTAATTCATTAAAAAATCTTAGGGTAAAAGTTTAGTATACCATCTAACAGCCATGTGTGCTACTGAGTTATCATTCCTTCTAACGAAACTACAACCAACACAATCAAAAGAACTCAAACTAAAAATATTATCATAAACGAGATGTAAAGGGGAAGCATCAACAGTGCAGTTTTCGATTGTAGTCACCTTCATTAAATTTGTAGTAGCCAAAATTTTAATCATTACATTGTATATTTCGTAAGCGATTCTATAAAGTGGTTTTTATTATTAATAATGCCAATTTTTTCCACATAAAATAATGGTTTTTTCGATATAAAAAGACTATATTTTATGATTATACTTCTATTAATTTAACTGATGTTTAAGTAGACATCTACATCCATAAAAAAAACTTCTAAAGTGATGTTGTGTTGAAAAGAAAGCAAACATTGAAAATTTTATTAAATTTACTCATATTTTTAAGTGGAAATATCCATCCATAAAAGAATAAGTTTTTCAATATAAAAAAATAATATTTTATAATGAGTTCACTTAATCTCGTTGCCCCTTAGCTTACACAACAGTAAAAGTTAAACATTGTTAAAACCATAAGAAACCATGTAAACTTGATATTATTTTTTTATTAGAATCTCATATAAAAAGTGAAAAAAATATTTAATAGGATAGAAAAAACGTATTTAGAATATAAGGAAGTTTGGTACAAGAATCGAAATATGTTTTGAATTGTTAGAGTCTAACAAAATCCATGGTACATTGTGTAATGTGATTTTGAATGTAATTAAATTAATATTAATGTTTGATAGGTCGTTTTTGTCAAGGAACCAACTCAACCAAAAGCTTAAGCTGATGGTTGAAGCCCCGGGATATGTTATATACTCTAACACGCCCCCTCACACGAGAGCCCTTTGGGCTAGAAGTGTGGATGCAACACATGTTCTCCTCATACATGGTGCTCAATATTCCACTTTGAATGAGGGGTGGTTGAGATTCAAACCCGTGACCTTTTGTCACATTGGCTTCTGATACCATGTCAAGGAACCAACTCAACCAAAAGCTTAAGTTTACGGTTGAAGCCCCAAGATATGTTATATACTCTAACAGTTTTACTACCAAAAATAATTCCTATTTCATCTAACTAGTATAATTGAAAAAGTAGGGTCGAACCACTGTGGAAAGACAAATAAAGTCACCAATTGAACCAAGTTCACTATTATTAACGATCAAAAGTTGGATTTTTGTTTATCTAAGTAAAACGCAAAAACAATAAATGAATAAAATTCAATAATTAAAAACCTAGGGCTAAAAGGATTCACTATGCATCGATCATGATTCATGAACAACAATTGGGATAAGAATGAATATAGGCGAAGGAAGGTGTTGCTCTCGCAAACAAATTCGACAATCAAACAATAAAACAAGCTACGCGATTAAAGCTTAATTGTTCAAAGAAGGAAATCGTTCACTCAAACTCGCAACTCTCGCTTATAGAATTGAGCGAATAAAATTTGCAAATTGGCCAAACATGCAATCAATCTAAGACCCATTAATTGAATCACCTAGACAAACCAAGTTTAAATCCTAAAATCAAACAAGAATCATGACCTTTTGCATAGTTTCACCAAACCCTAAAAATAAAACTACTCACTAAGCATATTAAAACTAACAAGAGGTTCAACAATGAAATTCATGGAGAAAATCAAATTCAAATTTAATGGAGAAACAAGCATTCAAAGATAACAATAATAAACAAGAACAAGAAATTAGAATTGAAACTAATACCCTTAATATAATTAAAATTACAATGTCGAAGTGTTGATTAGCAATCCCCCAAGGCAAGTAGTATGAGAAATCCTTTCAATACCGAACCCTCCGAACAGAGAAAAAACCGTCCCAAAATTTCCCCTCAAAAGCTATTTATATCCTTCTAAAAAGAGATCGGAGGATATGGGAAGTTACTATCAAAAATAACTGTAGGACCCGGCCGGGTGCGCAGCACAACTAAATCTTCAAGACCAAAAATTTTCTAAGTTCAAGAGTAAACCCGGTCGGGTAAGAGGAAACTCGCCCGGGTACGCAGCAGAACATCTTGATCTTCAATGGAAACCCGGTCAGGTGTCTAGAAATCAAGATAAACATAAAATTCGACTTTAAGCCGCCTGACCCAAAATCGTCCCGAACGGAACAATTCTCACACACGGCAGTGGTTTTTCTTTAGCGTCAAAAAGACCCACTTTAGTTTGCTCACTTTATTTTCTTCTCTTGCTCTCTTTGCTTGTTCCTCTCTCCCCTTCTCAAGTTCTTCAAGATACTCCAAACCCTCGAATTTCCAATCTGTAGATTGGAGAATGCTCAAATCAGCTAGATGATGAAGCCTCAGCAACAACCTCTCATGCATCACCAATCTATATTTCATCCTACCTTTCATCCACCTTCACAGGTCACTTTTGATCGATTTAATTATGTTCATTTTTTGTGTTTCTATGCTTTGAATGATCGAATATAGGGTTTTTAAATTTCGATTTTTTTGCTTGTTTTCTTTACTTTTCTGCTTAGATTTCATCTCTTATTATATGAATTGTACAATTTATGCATTAGATTTCACTACCCAGTTAGGACTCTTGGTGCTTCTTGTTGGCGCTAAGTGTGTGATTTTTGTTGCTATCATATTGATTAATCTCGTATTGTTATTGTGGGTTTCTGAATCTTTTTCATTACATCTATCTTTCGTTGTTTTCATTATATTCCAGGCTTTTTAGGGTTTCAAGAAGTAATTGTATCAATTTCCAGCTGTAAATGATCTGTTCAAAGTTTTAACTAATGAGATCTACTTTAAATAATACTTATCTAGCTTCGAAGTCTTCTAACGTAAACTGTAGTTTAGTGGGTTCTTTTTTTTTTTTCTGGGATATTTTGGTAGAGCTTTTCCTTTTTATTGGTGCTGTGTACTGCTAGTGGAGTCTGTGTTATTGATGTATAATGTATTACTTGTTCTGCCTCTCATATTCTGATTAAAAGTTTCATATGTTCTCTGAAATGTTTGAGTCGGATTTAATTGAATCGAGGATTCCACAGAATGCTGTTTTGTTTACTTAATTAATTCTATTTGGTTGCAGCTGTGAAGTTTATAATACAAATACAATTGCTAAGTACTTTTTTTTAACATGTAGTAATTCCATAAATTCACTTGTATATGCAATGCAATATGCATGTTTTTATTAGAAAGCATCTTCCTTTAGCTGATAAAATATGAATGAAGCTAATATTGTTTTTTGGCAAAAATCCTTAAGCATATTGGATCCAATTCTTGTTCTTACAAAACGAAATTATGGGCTCCACATATGAACACTAATAATCAAGGTGAGAGATTATCAATAAAACAATGTTGTGCTTTAGAAATTGAAAAATCCTGTGTGATAAGTTTTTGAAAAATAAATAAATGTAGTTTGATTTTTTGCATGGTTTGAATTACATATACATTTTTAACAGTAACGTTTATTCAGAATTTTAGAGCAATGTTGTGAAACAAGTAGTGAGAATTGCTGTCACATAAATCTACATAAAAAAGCATGATTGATCAATTGAAATTGAAAGGTGTGAAAACATATTAAGGTAATTGGATATGAATAATAAAACAGAATATCCTAGCTGCAACATTAATTTCATTTAAATGAGTTCATTTGGATAGTATCTAGTTGAGCTCTCTACCTTTGTTGAGTTCATTGAGTTTAATCCTAATAGTTACCTAGATGCAATTTTCTTTGAGTACCATACATTGTGTGTGCATCATGCATTGTAATCTTGAAGTTCATATACTTACTCTACATTTTATAAATTCCCTTATGATCCATGTGAACAACCATTGAAATTAGTATATTGGTTCATGTAGCCAATTCTTTTGGGATTAAGGCTTTGTCATTGTTTGAGAAAGTTTTAATTAGTTGCAACTTTTTTTTGTTTTTGTCACAATGAAATGCCTATATATCCTTTTTTTTTATGGGCAAATTGAGAAGTGGGGACTAAGTTGTATACGATATGAAGGGAAGTTTGAGAATTTGGCCTAACTTCTCTTTTTTTGGTTTTTCCTTTTTCGTGCCTTTGAGAAATGTTCCTAGTATTTTGGCTCACATGCATCCTCACATTGCTTGTATATTGGATTCACAGGTTGTGACGGAATCCAGAAATCCTAGAAATGCTGGTTCTATTGGCTCTATAGGTTCTGGATCTTTTTCTGTAGAAGGTGAAATTCTAAGTTCCTGAATTTTGGACACACATGCTCTGGATATTTTTTCGCCCTGAAAAATTTGTTTGGCTATGGAAAATCTTAGTGCTCTCTCTTTGTTAACCATTTTCCGTGAATATCAAAGTAACAGTTTGAATATTGGCCGTTATCCGGTAGGTAACGGATAAAGCGGAAATTTTAATGTGATTTATCTTGTGCCATTATATAAAGGGATTTAACGATGCGGTGTCTCACAAACCCGTTACAAGTTGCCTGTTATATAATGGTACGGTGCTGTGTCTCACAGTCTTATCAAAGCTCAACTGTGCATTGTAGTAGGATTTTTAGCACTTGATGCACCTTCTCAATCTTGCCAAAACTAATGTATAGGTTTTGGTATATTCAAGCTTGAGTCAAGCACAACTGAACTTTAAAAGTGATTTTTCAAGCTTAATATGTTTAGCTTTTGGTATATTCAAGCTTGACTCATTTAAATTAGAGTTGATCTCTACTCAAGTTATTCAAGCTCGAGTTGAATGATAAGCTTTTATATCATGTTATTTTCAATTTTTTCAATATTTGTTAGTGTATTTATCCTATCAACTGGATCAATTGTTGCTACTTTTGTTTGCATGTAATGAACACATGATTCAGTTTCCAAGTTAATTGTTTTAGAAAGTTATATTTTATCAAGTTTTAGATAATCTAAAACAACCTTAAAAGTACAGAAATACGAGTTGTTCATAAACGTAAACATGAAGTTGTTCGAGTTATGCTTGTTTCTTGATGCACTTGTTAATACTTGTTTATGGCATTGATGCTTGAAGATGACACATTTCTTTGATAAACAACAACAATACCAAAGCCTTAATCCCAAATAAGCACAATGGGCTATAGGCATTGTTGTTAAAAGGGGTGTGACTAGGTTTTATTGAGCCGGTTGTCACAAATTTTCCGCTTAACCTCTTTTATCCGAACATGGAACCGGTGGAGTTAACACATATTTTTGGTGATGCAGGTAATTCACTTTTTGATGCTACTCAATATGAATTCTTCAGTCAAAAGGCTGTTGAAGAGGTGGAGTTAGGAGGCTTAGAAGATGATAAGGATGACCTATCTCTAGCTCCTGTGCATACTGATGAATATCAATTGTTTGATAGAGATGAGGTATTGCCGAGTGCTGTTATACTCATTGTTTATGTTCATTTGTATGAATTTGATGTGTGTTCATTTTTTATATGTTCCCTTTTGTCTTAATATGTGGTTGATTTCAAAGAGAATGTAGGGCTTTTTAATAGCGTCACTACTTCTTTCTCATCAAATTATCGATGCCTTTCCTTTTTATATCAATGCACAATTATTTGTCAATTGAACATCAATAAGAAAATTACCAATGCCGTAAACTTGTACTTTCATAATATACTAATATGTGTAAAAGATAACAAAAATAACAACTATGCTAACACTATTATCCCAAAATATTGCGGTTGCATACTTGCTTTAAAATGGAGTAAGAATATTTATGCGTTGGACCCCTGGCTTGATGCTTTCTTTTCTGTTGTACCTTAAAAAAAGATTTTCTTTTTGGGGTATCACATAGAGGTCATGATCATGGTTGTCTTGTCTATATTGATATGGTGTGAATCACATGTTAAGGTGATTTGGCATCTGAAGTTTTCTGTTTGACTGATCCTGCTGAGATTTTGTAACATCTATTGTTTGAAAATCTTAGTTTCATAAAGAGGTGTGGATCATAGTTTTTCATCCTAAGTTGTGATGTTTCTAGAACAGGGAGAGAGAGAAAAGAATGAAAAGCTTATTTTTATTGTAAATTTGACCTCTAAATATTAGTAGACAATTCAAGATACAAATATGAGCGAACTGATCTTTAAACAACTGTTGATAATTTTTCTAGTTGGATTAAGTTCAAATTATGCCTGCCTTCTGTTATACATCCCATGTCAACATGCTGCTTGTCAGCTACTTTTATGATTTGTTCGTTTACTATTTACCCTCAAACTTTGAGTTGGATAAAACTGTGTAATGTTGAGAGGATGCTATTTTCCATCCACATAATGTTGAATTGTTTAAAGAAATGTTTTGCCTGCGGGACATTTAGGGTCAACTTTACTGTAATATGCGCCTTGAACTCTGCGCTCTACAGGCATATAACTCTAGCTGTTCTGATTCGTTTACTTCATAGTTCATATGCTGTGTTATTTCAGGGGCTGCATGCCAATTTAGGATCTTTGTCCGATTTGGATGATCTGGAAACTACATTCTCAAAGGTAAACTCCAATGAGATGCTGATTCTCTTTTGCTTTTATAACTTATTGCAAATGAAACATCCGACATAGATATTTGCTTGT
Organism: Amaranthus tricolor; assembly: GCF_026212465.1. Lineage (NCBI taxonomy): Eukaryota > Viridiplantae > Streptophyta > Magnoliopsida > Caryophyllales > Amaranthaceae > Amaranthus > Amaranthus tricolor. The sequence goes on along the minus strand of NC_080051.1, from coordinate 28,286,862 downwards.
ATTTTCCGTTTTACCAAGCATAATGGTGGAGGGTCTTAATGTTCATTTTCTTTTTTGTGTAGTATAGTATTCTCTTCAAAGTTAAGCTCATTTGCCTTCTCCATTTTTTTGCGAGTGTGTGAAATTACGGGTTGGTGTTTTGCAGTCAATGCAGGGTATAATGCGAATGGATTTTGCTTAGCATCTTGTAATAGGAGACTGCTTTTTGGGTGATTGATATATTTTTTGGGTCATAGTAACTTATTTTAATGAAATTGATTCCATTCTTAGAAAGTGAAGTGTCAATGGTTTCCCTGAAGTGTTAACAAAATATTTTTGTTATCCTGAATAGTGAACTTTTGTAAAGTTCCTAACTGTCAGTTGGATCATTTGGACATATTGGTTGATTTTATAGTTGATTTTGAGTAAGTTGGCTTCTGACATATTTGTGGGTTTCAAATACTGATTTTCTAACAATGGTTGCTGGTAGCTTGGTGCTGGATAGTTTGTATTACCTTTGAGAGCAGAGCTTATTGTGATTTGTGCTGAATTGTTGTACTCTTCTTGGTTTCGATACACTTCTGACTTGCATTGTTGCCAAACCTGCTGTATTGCCTTTGTTTTGGTACCAGTATACAGTATTTTCCTTTTGTTTCCTTCCAAAACTAGTTTTCACAATTCTACTTTGACTTTGACTCACCTATTGTTTATTTCTTTTTAGTTGCAACCAAAGACTCCAAACACAAATTAGTAATGTTAGAGAGATAGAGACTAAGTAGGGCAAGTGTGAAAATAGTGAAGAAAGTTTCAGATTGCAATATGGAGAGAGGAAAAAAGTAACAAAGCAAGACGGGTTATGTAACCAATATAGAATTGTTGCAACCAATATGAAACTTTTAGAAGAGAGAAGTGTTGCTTATAAGATGAAACATTGGTTTTACTTCTTATGTCTCTAATTTGACTTGCCTCATTTATCTCTTTACTCCCATAGTCTGTCCATCATTTACCTCCATGAATACTACTTATTTCCCATTCCCATTGCAGAAAAATGTCCCGCTCTCTGCTTTTGTTAGTAAGAGAACAATCAGTAACTACAAGATTTGTCAGATAAAACATTGTATCATCCCAAATGTTTTAACTAATTCAAGCGAAGAGAGAATGAATAATGGATCTATGAATGTGTTTTTTGTATCAATTTCTGCTGATTTTCATGTCATTTTATTTGCATTGCTTATATTTACTTGCTTACAATTTATATCGTTTTTGTTTAATAACTACCTAACTACAAAATATTCTGTCAACAGCTGAACAGAGTAGTTAGTGGGCCAAGGAATCCTGGGGTTATTGGCGATAGAGGTTCTGGATCCTTGTCAAGAGAAAGTAAGTCCAACACCACTCAACTTTGAATACTTCTGCCAAGTTATGTCTAGAAGGAACTTGGAGTTGCTGAATGAGCTTCTCATTATTATTTAGTCTAGTCGTATAATTGAAAAGATCACATATTCTCATATTCTCAGTGTTCTTAAATTGTTATCTATTCTTTCTATTACTTGCTTCTGTATAGATGTCTTATTCTTTGCTTTTGTGTGGCTCTATATGGGTTTACTGCTCTCCTTGTTTTGGTTGGCTTTGTTGTTCATTAACCCCTCAACATATTTAATTGGCAGGTAAATTATACACATCTGATTCATTTTTAACTATTGTCATCAATGCTTTCTCTTGTTCACTCATTTAATTTTTGACATTTGTTGTGGAATTTTTCTCTATTCTCAAATTTGATTCAGTTTGTTTTACTGTGGTTTATGCCATTTTCTCTTATGTGTGCCTAATTCAGTCTGTGTAGTTCACTTGAAGTTAAGAATCTATTAATTTGAGCATTGATTTAAAGACAGGTTTATGCAACACAGTGTATGTGATGAATTTTGCTTCTGATGCTTCTGTAATAACTTTGCAAGCGCCTACATGATCACATCATTTGGAAGAAAAAATTACCCAAACCTGGTTGTTTGTGGCCAGCTTTTTAACCTATTGCTTGTGCTCTCCATTCTGTACATTATTTGGTGCTTAGATCTTAACTAATATTATCAGCGTGGATACTTGTTACTGTTAGATATTTTTACTTACAGTTATTCTGCCCAGAATCTCAAGTTTAATCTTTAAATGTCCCATCAGGTTCATCTGCTGCAGACTGGTCGAGAGATGGCTGGTTGGACCATGGTATGTCGGATATGGAAAATGCTCTGGAAAGTAAAGGGTGGTCATCTCAGCCTCCGTGTGTGTCCAATCATCCTGGTGAATTTAACAAGCCTTTGTATAGAGCATTGTCTTACCCAGAGCAGCAACTGCAACAGCAACAGTATCTTCAGCAACACTTTTCGAACGAATCTATGTCAAGTCCTCAATCATCTTTTACCTCCTTCCCTCCTCCAGGAGGCAGAGCACAGCAGCCTTTGTCTCATCGCTATTCACTTCCTCTAAATATCCCATCTGATCCCAATCTTTTAGCACCAAATCTGTCACTAATGCCTGATTCTGGTTGTCACTTTTCGGGGATATCTAGTTCCCATGGATTACGATATGGGGGAAGAATGTCTAGTCTAACATCTGGTCATGGAATCAGTGATCAGCCAGGGAGTCATTGGAGCAACCATGCTGGTTTATTACATGTAGATCATTCTAGTTTTCTCAACAATATATTGCAACAACAATTTCCTAATCAGAACGTAATGCGTCATAATTCACTGTTGATTTCACCACAACGACGTTTACAGCCAGGATTGCATCAGTCTCAGCTGAATGGAGGCTATCCATCTCTACATACAAATCATGTAAAAAAGTATGGCACTGCATATGCTTTAACTGAGACAAGGGATCCAAGACCTAAATCAACTCGTGGTAAACATCATCGGCTTAGCCAGCAAACTTCCGAGTCTGCTTGCCAAAAGAGTGATTGCATCCAGTTCAAGTCCAAGCATATGACTGCAGAGGAGATTGATAGCATTCTGAAGATGCAACATACTTCTTACAGCAATGACCCTTATATAGATGATTATTACCACCAAGCTTGCGCTGCCAAAAGATCTTCAGGTACAAGGTTGAAACAGCGCTTTGCTCCACTTCATTTGCGTGATCTACCTTCTCGTTCACGTAATAGTAGTTCGGATCAGCATAGTCATCAATCCTTTGATACCTTGAGAAGGATGGCCTTGTCATCCATTTGTAGGCCTCAACCGCTTCTTGATATTGAACCCTTATCCTCAGGAGGTGCTGATGGTAGCACTAAATGCAGATCACTGGAACAAGAACCAATGTTTGCTGCTAGAATAGCTGTTGAGGATGCTTTTACTCTTCTTCTTGATGTAGATGATATAGACCGTTATTTACAATTTAGTCCACCGCAAGATGGTGGGTCTCAGCTTAGGCGGAAACGTCAGGTACTTCTAGAAGCTTTAGCTGCATCCCTTCAGCTTGTCGATCCTCTTGGAAGTGGGGGGCATAATGTTGGTCCTGAGGATGATATTGTGTTCATGCGGCTTGTTTCCCTTCCTAAGGGATTGGAGCTTCTGGGAAAGTGCTTGGAGCTTATCATAGTTAGCCCTGGTCCTTCAAGTGAGCTGGCTCGAATTGTCTGTATGTCTGTTTTCCGCCATTTAAGGTTTCTTTTTGGTGGTCCTCCAGCCGACTCTGGAGCTGGTGTAGCTACTGTAAAGCTTGCCCAGGTGATTTCAACTTGTGTTAGTGGCATGGATCTCCGTGGTGTGAGCTCTTGTCTGGCTGCTGTTGTTTGTTCTTCAGAGCAGCCGCCACTTCGCCCTCTTGGAAGTCCTGCAGGAGATTTTGGTTCCGTAATCTTGAAAAATCTCCTTGAAAGAGCTACTTTGCTGACCATCACTAATCCTCAAGCCCCTGGCAGCAATATTATTCCTCATTACAATTTCTGGACAGCTTCCTTTGCATCGTTCTTCACTCTGCTCACCAACTACTGTGCTGATAAGTATGAAACTATAGTGCAGTCCGTCTCAAATCAAGCTGAGTCTAGTTCTGCATTAGAATTTTCACGCTCGGAAGTAGCAAGGGCGGTTAGCAGGGAAATGCCAGTGGAACTTCTACGTGCAAGTCTTCCTCACACCGATGAGCATCAGCGGCGAACATTGATGGAGTTTGCGCACCGATCTATACCGTTCCCTGTCACTGAATTCAATCTCTGTGAAGAGGAATACAGTGGCTGGATAACCTCGGAATCAGTTAGAAGTTAGAAGAGGTGATTTATCAAAAATTGAAGCAGGGGCATGAATGATAGGGCTGACTATATCATGATTCACGGCTGCTGTTCTGCTCATATTGTGAATAGCTTTGTTTGTAAGTGCCATCCGGGTTTTGTTTGGATGGTGTACTTGTTAGTTGAAAGCTCAACCTGTGTGGAATCACAATTAATGCCTGTTTGTATGAACGGGTTTTATGATTGTGAATAACTCGAAAAAGTTGTTAATTGTGGTGATTCCCTATCGTGCAGGGCCTAGTTTTTGAAGCCCTGTTGGAAGTTGGAATCCTTAGGACAGAAATAGCCACTTAGGGTTTAATTTGTACATAATCAGAATGAGAATGTAACCATTATTTTTTCTTTCCTTTTCTTGTTATAAATTGATCTACTATGTTGCTTGTCTTAAAGAAAGGGCCAATGTACTTCTTGGTTCTTAGTCAAAACTCAATAGTGTCTTGATGTTGTACCCTAACCCTTTAGTTTCTATGTTGCATTGCACTTTTCAATTTATTGGATTGTTTATTTTTTGTTTTTATTTCAGTCATTTTCTTCTACATTGTATTAACTTTATTCAATAAAACAAAAGAACTATCTTGTCAATAACTTTTGAGTTTATATTGTTGAGAATTAGATCTTGTCTTAACTAGTGCAAGTATCGTTATTAATGAAATATTTAATTATTTTTACTTAATAATAATAAGAATAAGTAGAGATAGTTAGTATGGGTGCGTTCATACCAGCATTAATGTACCAGATCCCATTAAAACTTTGCAGTTAAGCATGCTTGGGCAAGAGTAGTACTAGGATGGGTGACCTCTTGCGAAGTCCTCGTGTTGCACCCCTTCTTTAAATTTGACCCATGACGCCCTAGTAAGAAGGATCGAATGCATCATAGTAGAGAGCAAGAGAAGCCGAGGAAGATCAAGCAGAACGTGGGAGGAACAGATTAAAAGTGACCTGCACGAACTCCATCTCTCTAAGGATCTGACCAAGGATAGAGCCAGTTGGCGGCGCCTTATCTACGTCTTAAATTACTAGACATGTCTCTCTTAACCACCGTTTGATTCCGTTCTTTGCCTATACTTATTGTTCTTTACCACCTCTCTTACCATTATTGTTTTTTTTAGTTATTTATATGTACTCTATTTGTTGTGTAGATTTAGTTAGTTGATTAAGATTCATGGTTAACGTGGATGTAAGTTGCAGGTTTCTTACTCTTTGAAGACTCTTTTTGAGCCGAGGGACTCTTTGACCGCACTCTCTTACATGGGTATGAGCTGCCGTCTATCTTCCCTCTTCAGACCCTGACCATAGTTGTCTATGAGCGGGATACACTGGCCACTGGGTATGCTGATGACGATGAGAGATAGTTAGTGAGGGTTTTTAGTAAAAGACTGATAGTCAGTAATTGGCTGATAGTAGTTGATTGGAGTGATTGATTTGAACATCTAATTTTATGATAATAAAAACAACTTGTTTAAAAATAGTTTATTTATAAAAATAAATTGTTCTATGAAGCAAGTAATTTATCAAATATTAATAATTTAGTATTAGAAGATTTGACCATCTTATCATCAGTTTGTGCCAAAATAAACTAAAATAATTCAATATTTTATTTTACTGAATATCCTCAATAATTATTTCCTACTATAACTAAATAATAATAACAATTACATCTTAGTGGTACTAAATGGTGGTAATGAAAATTATCTATAGTGTAACATTTCATCAAAAGTTCCATGTTATGCTCATGGTAATGAAACTTTGATAAAAAAAAAAATTTTTTATTTACAAATTTTCATTACCACATAATACCACATCTCTCAATGAAAATATATTAGAATAAAACTCATGAAGATATAAGATGATTGAAGTTGAGAGATTTTTCAATCAGAATTACACTAATTTTCATTCTTATTACCATCTTTTAATACCACTTACAAACAAACCCTTTGAGTATTTTATCGATCTATATTATTTGGAGCAAAAATAAAAAATAAAAAGCGTAGAAATAAAGCCAAAAAAGTAAATGGAATGACATTCCACTTGCGAGTTGCGAGCTATAGCATCAAGAATGAAGATACCCACTTTAATATATTTCTACTACTTTTACTCCTCGTTTCTTCTCTTTGAAGCTCTCTCTCTCTCTCCTCTTTCCTCTCAAGTTCTTGAGAGGTCAAACTCCAAAACCTTGAAATTCAAATCTGGAAATTGTAGAATGCACCATCAAAATCTATACCAATCTACTTCTCTTCCATCTTCTCAGGTCAACTTTGATCCATTTTATTATGTTTTGTTTTTTTAAAACTGTTTTTATATGCTGTGAATGATGGATTTTAGGGTTTTTCTTATTTTGATTTAGTGTATGTTTTCTGTGGTTTTCTTCTTGTGTTTTACTTCTTTAGTATATGATTTGTACAATTTTTACATTAGATTTTATTACCAACACTCAGGATTCTTACTGATTCTCGTTGGCGTCTTGGCGTTGCAACTGTGAGATTTTTGACTGGTATTCATATTGATTTCGTTTTGTTATTGTGTGTTTTTGCATCTTTTTTACTGCATCAATCTTGATTTTTTCATGCTGTTATATGCTTTTTAGGGTTTCACGAAGCAAGTGCATTAATTGTCAGCTACAGATGATTTGTTTAAAGTTTTAACTGATGATATTTAATTTCAAGAGTACTAATCTAGCTTCGAATTCCCCTAAATGAGCTGTAGTTTTGCTTTTTAATGGGTTCTTTTGCTTGAGCTTTTCCGTTTTTGATTGTCCTATGTACCGCTACTGAAATCTGTGTTATTGCTGTAGTACTTGCTCAGTGTCACATATTCTGATTCAAAACTTGATATGTTTTTTGAAATGTTTGAATTGGCTTTTTGATATATGGAGAATGCCACATAATGCTCTCTTATTTACTTTAATAATTTTACTTGCTAAGTTCCACTTTGTATACACTTGTATATAGGGGTGTAAGTTTGGTTTTTGGGTTGGTTTCAAGACAAAACCAAATCACACCGAAATAAATTCTGTCAACAAATTCCAATTCCAAATCCAAATTGAATTTTAACAAAACCAAATTGAACCATACCAAAATTACTCATGCCACACTGCATTTGACCGAACACCGAAAATTTTCATAACCAAAGAAAATTGAAAATAACTTATAAACTATAAAAAACTAAAAATACATACATAATCATTATTCTGCAAAAACCTAAATGCACAACATTCATGAAAATGACATACAATTGAATATCTAAAAATGAAAAACAAAAACATGAAAAAAATACAAGAATTTTCCAGATTATTCCACTGAGAATTGGTTTCCTTCAATACCCTGAATTGCAAATTTTTTAAAAAAAGTTAGTACATATCTAAAGCACAAAATTCTAACTCAAAATCATAACATATAAATCATTAATTGAAGAGCGAAAAAAATAAAGTAGTAATATAAAGAAAATAAAGTGATAGATGATGACAAATTATTACTTGAACGAGATGTTGATGAAGAGTAATGAAGATGACAAATGTTGAAGTACACAGATAAAGACATTTTTCAGGAAAGAGAAACTTTAAGAGGAAGGAGGGAGGCATGATTTGGGGAAACGAATTAGGTTTAGACTTTCACTACTATTTGAGTGTTGTACAAATGGGCTTTTATTAGTCTAATTTTTTTGGGTCTAAAACTGAATTCCATATCCTTTAGTTACTAATTTTGGTGTGCTGTTCGATTTATTCGGTTTTACTTGTGTAAAATCAAATCCAAATTGAAAATTTTCGGTTTTCAAAATGTGAATCCAAATCCAAATTGGAAAAAGAAATTCAAACCAAATTTCTTGTTCGGTTTGGTTTGATTTGGTTTTCGGTTTTAAACCAAATAACTTTCACCCCTACTTGTATATGCATGTTTTTTTTACTGAACATCTTGCTTTACTGATGCAATGTGAATGAAGCTAAGGTTTTTCTTTTTCTCCAACAAAAGTCATTAAGCATAGAGTATCCAATTATCATCAAACATATGAACTAAAATGAATCGATGTAGGAGATCATCGATAACAGTGTTGTGTTTTAGAAATAGAAAATTTCTGTGTGAATCATGTATGTTTTGCCACCTGTTTTGAGTTTTGTTCTTAGAAATCTATCAATAAGTTTTTCAAAAATAAAAATGGAGTTTGTTTTTCTGAAGGTTTGAATTACGTATACTAGTATAGAAATCCGTACAATGCATGACTATTAGTATTAAAATATAGAATATTATGATTTTTAAACAATGATATAATTGTATATTATCTTTATCAAGTTCAAATTTATATTACACGTTAAAAATTTATAATCAATATAATTATAACAAATTAATAATATTCATATATTTTCACTTCCCTTTAAAGTATACAACTACGTCTCCATCCCTTGAATTTGTGGCAAAGAGAAATTGAGTGCTTTTAAAAAAATGTGGATATTTGATGATAATTAAAAAGAAAATAAATTGTGTGAAAGAAATTAAAAGAGACTTAACATATATGGATGATGAAAATGATGCTATATTAGAGTTCAAATAACGCATTTCAAACTCTAATATTACCAAGATCGAGGGTATGAGCTTTTATGGTGAACAAATTACGCTTTCAATGAAAATAATGTTTGTAGGAGATAATAATGCAATAAAAATGACACAAAGATTTAACGAGGTTCACCTAGTTAAGGCTACGTCCTTCGGTGTGTAGTATCTCACTTATATTATCACAAAGGAGTTCAAAGAACTCTCAAATGGAGAATTTAAATAGAGAAGAGGGCTTGTGTTTAGGCTTAGGGTGTTTTTGTGGATGTTTTCTATGGGCATATGAGCTCCCTATTTATAGGGGTGATTACATTAATGACTATTGCCTATTTAATACAAGAGATTAACTCCATAATAAACAGCTCCAAAGAACACCAAGAGTCAAAAAACCGAATCCAATGCTCGATCAAGGCAATGCTTCATTACTTGGATGCCTCATACAAGAATTTTCACCTTTTTGTCTTCTCATTAACTATCATTTATAATGCCAACTTAATATCTATGTTTAAGACACCTATCAATATACTCATAACTTAATGCATTGAACACACTGTTAAACACCACCATAAACTTCCCTCTTAATATGCATTCTCAATGCTCACACTTTAACACATTAATCCACCGATGAGGTTTCATCTCTATGCACACACTTAATGCATAAAATTGATTTGGTGCACTCAAGTCACCAATTACACTAATAGATGTGATAAGAAGAATATTATGGACCATTATCTAAAAATAAAAATAATTAAAATGAGTGATACAACAAATAATGCTAAATACTTGGGATGAAAGGAATATATTTTTTTACCATCTTTCCACCCTTTTATTGATTAGAACAAAATATATACTTGAGACTAAGTATGTAGGACATGAAGTACTTTATAATACTTCTAAAAAACACAAAAAAATAGATAATCAAAAGTATACAAATATTAATTTATACAACCCACAATTTATCTCTGTCAAAGTAATATTTTTTAAAATTTTAATGTCTTATTTTTTAAGTAAAATATTAAAGATGTATATATAAAGTTACAAACAATCTGTTATTTTATAATATCTTACTTTTTATGTTTTATATCAAGATGTATATACAAACAATCAATAGTAAAAATTTAATAATATGTAATAAAATAAAATCAACTTTGCCTTATTTAGTTCAATAAATATAGCAATTAACCAATTTGATTATTCCATTTGGCTAAACTTTATGAGGGTGTCACATGGAATTTTCCAATCCTTTTAGTTAATTGTATGATTTTAATTTTTTTTAACAGGAACGTTTATTTGCGGTCAGCAGTTTAAAGTTATCGTGTGAAACAAGTAGTGATGATTGCTGTCATCTAAATCTACATTAAAAAACATGATTGTGCAATTAAAATTGAAAGGTGTGAAAGTAGATTAAGGTGATTGAATATAAATAATAAAACTACACCTCCAAGTTGCCATATTAATTTCATATAAATGAGTAGTTTATTAAGTTCTAGAAATGCTAATGCTTACCTAGAAGCAATTTTCTTTGAGTGCCATACCTTCTTTTATGCATCATGCATTGTGATCTCGAAGTTCATATACTTCCTCTGCGTTTTACTATTTGAACGGAAGTTTGAGAATTGGCCTAACTTCCCCCTTTTTTTTCTGTGTGCCTTTGAGAAATGATGCAATTACTTAATGATTGAAAATTTATTTTAAGAATGTTGCCATATTGTATGTACTTGTTCGTCGGTTTATGTGTAATTTATAAATACATCATGGTATTTTAGCTCACAATGCTTGTATATTGGATTCACAGGTTGCGATGGAATCCAGAAACCCTAGAAATGCTGGTTCTAGTAGCTCTAGAGGTTCTGGATCTTTTTTTGTTGAAGGTGAGAAATTTCAAATTCGTTATTTGTTGGATACACAATGTTTATGTACTGGAAATTGGATGCACATGTTTGGGATTGTTTCATCACCCTGACAAGTTTATTTGGCTGTGTAAAATCATAGTGCTCACTGTGACACTACCTAGTCTTTAGATTGTGCAAAATGACTTATTATGTCATCTAGGAAACTACTTTTATGATATCTTATTAATGCATAACTGTGCACTGTAGGAGGATTTCCCGAACTTGATCCACCATCTCAACCTTGCCAAAACTATATTTCGATTGCAATTTTAGAGTTTCGACAACAGTTTAGGCTAAGCATATCTAAATGTGCTATTTTGTCTGAAAGAAGATTTATATAAGAATTAAGACTGTAAATGAAATATTTATGTTGCTCATGATATACTTCCTGGAATTTTCGGTACAATACATTTGCCCTATCTTATCAAAGCTTTGTTATTGTCGCTCATAAATAATGTTTAGATAGATCTACTTGGCTAAGGTATGTTTCAATCTCCCCATCTATATTTGCCTTATCCAAGATGACCTCGGTACACACATGAGACATATCCTGACTCCTTACTACACATTAGGGACTAGGATGTCAACAAGACGAGGTGTGTTTGAGTTAGGTTATGTTTAGAATCATTGGAGTTCAAACTTGAGTTGAGCATAACCGAATTTAAAATGCTTTTCAAGCTAAGTTGTTTAACTTTTGGTATGTTCAAGCTCCACTGATTTAAATTAGAGTTTGAGCTATGATCGAGTTGATCAAGCATGAGTACAATTTAAATGAGTTGATTGAGGAGCTTTTAATTCGTGATTTTATTTTTTTCAATTGCATACATCCTGATAAGATCTCAATATTTTTTTATGTGTGTTTATCCCATCAATTGTTTCATTCGGTGCTACTTCTATTTCACATGTAATAAATATATGATTCAATTATATCCATGATAATTATTGTCTTAGAAAGTCTAAATTTTTATCTTTCTAAGATTAAGATAATCTATAAAAACATTAAAAATATAGAAATACAAATTGTTTATAAGCATATATGAGCCCAACTTGAGTTTCTTGATACCCTTGTTACTGCTTGTTATAGCATTGGTGATCGAAGATATACATTTCTTTGATAAACAATGCCAAAGCCTCAATCCGAAAAGAGTGCGATGCTCTATGGCATTGTTGTTAAAGGGGTGTGACTAGGTTTTACCTCAACCTCCTCTTTTATCCCGAACTAGGACCAACTACATTATCAGCAAAGTAACTACATTTTTTGATGATGCAGGTAATTCACTTTTTGATGCTTCTCAATATGAATTTTTCGGTAAAAAGGCTGTTGAAGAGGTTGAGTTAGGAGGCCTAGAAAATGATCAAGATAACCAATCTCTAGTTCCAGATGAATATCAATTGTTTAATAAAGATGAGGTATAGTTGAGTGCACTTGTACTATTGTTTTTGTTCATCTGTATGAATTTGATGTATGTTCATTTATTTGTTTCATCTATCTCCTTCTGTCTAAATATGTCGTTGATTTTGAAGAGAATGGAAGGCTTTTTAATTGTCTCACTATTATTTTCTCGTCAAATATTCAATTCAAAATATGGAACCCTAATGCTTTTAGAACCATTTTGAAAATTTTCTTTATTTAGAAGTAGGGCATTGGCATAAAAATGAATAATTCCATAATTATTTGATTATGTCATAGCTGTGTAGATCATTGAACAAAGGTTTGTTCTTGGATGAGCTTCCTTCAATTTAGTACCCTTTAAGTGTGCATACTAAAAGCTCTCATCATGTTGTGAAACCTCTGTAGTCTTGGTTCTCATATGTAGTACATATAAATTTTTGTTAAGCATATTATTGCTTTTATGGAATCTTTGTACGCATTTGCCAACTACTTATAGATCTTTGACCCAACCATTGTAATAAAAGAGTAATAAAACATAACAATTAAACCTTCGCCATCATAATTAATCATTGTGACCAAAGCCTAAAAGTTAAATCTGTGGCATCTCCTTCCATGTGAATATTTTAAGCATTTTAGATTAAATTTTCGCACAAAGTAGAAAAAATGGGTCATGGTGTCGTCGATGTCGAAGATAAAATGAGGGAAACCATTTATGTTGGTTTGATCATGTACAACATCGACAAATTCAAATATGAGAACAGTGGAAGGTTTGAACTTTGAGATGTTGGTCCTAATTAATAGAATTGAAGAATGCAATGTAAAATTATGATTTGAGATAAAAATAAATGGAAGAAAAACATATGTGGAGGATTATTAAAATCGATCTTCTTAGTTGTAGCTATGTACATTAAATTTGATTCAGATAAAAAATGCATCAAAAATTGACGCAAAATGCGATCGACATTTGATAGATCATGAGCTAAATATTAACTCGGTTCTAAAGATAACCCAACCTGATAAACTGAAAATGGTCCAAACATGATTCTAATTTTGTCAATTGTTTGAGTTCTACATAATTATTTTTGAGAGGCCCCCTATAATTTTTGGTGAATTTTATTGTATTTTCGTTGAAACGTTGAAAGCTATGTATTGGTCAGTGGTAATAAGAAGAATCAGCTCTAAGACATTTAATAATAAGAAAAACAATTTAAATCCTTGACTTGGTTATTCGATCCAAACCCCAAACTCTTCAAAGTTACATGACCTAAAAAATGACGTGGACAAAATAATCCGACGACCAATTTTGCAAGTTGAGGTCTGCTCGAAATATAATCTTTGTTACCATTTTTGTTTTGTTCTTTTAGCTAGCCACATTTTTTATAACCAAGGGTTTTGGTATTCTGGTGGGATTGGGAATGTTGGAATTATTTATGATTGTAACAAACATGAATAATGTAAAAAGGTAGAATGCAAAATCAGCAAAAAAAGTGCATTATGAGTGCAACTCTTTATCTCTTTTGGTATTAAGACTTTGACATTGTTGTTGTTGTCTTGTTGATGTGCGCAACTTCATGAACGCCTCAACTAAATAGCCTAGTTTTCGTAGCGATAAGGTGCGCAGCCCTCAATTATATGTAATTTCCTGGGGGATCCACTTAATAAAATCGTTGCAGCACGGTTCCTCCCTTGCCCTTGGCCTTTTGTGGATATTGTTTGCTTAAGGTAATGACATGGGCCCACATAACTTGTGTTCATGCATTATTGAAACAATATCCGTTTCAACTTTCAAAATCTACTCGTTGTATATTAATGTTCTCCCTTGCTGCCATTTTCTGAGCTTTCTAGAGGTTTTTTGGGATTTAGACACCGTTTCCATATAGTTTTCACTCGTTTGCAAGAATAGTTTATTAAGGAAAACAATAATTCTTATATCCTTATTGAGTTCAATAAATTAAACTCTATTTTTGAAAAATATTATTGAGTTCGTGTACATTTAATTTAGTAAAGTAGTTGATGATTTTTGTCATCCAGGGTCAATAAGAAAAAACTCCTTCTTTTCACAAGGATAATATTGCATACATCCAACCTAAAACCTCGCTTAGTGGTTGTTGCTTAATGTCATTGAGTAATGAACTGTTAATATTTGAATTTGTGTATCTGGTTCATAAATTAATTATTTTTCTGACAAATTCTCCATAAAATAGGTGATTCCCTTGATTCAGATTTATGGACCCAATTTTAGGCTCCAACATTGCCAAATCATTTTAAATATATGGAAACTAGGCATTTGAAATATCATCATAAAACCTTGTTTGATACTCCTTTGTTTCTGTTTTGTTTTCTGATAAATTATTAATGCTCTTCTTTTTAATATCATTGGACTATTATTTGTCACTTGAAAATCAACAAGAAAATTACCAATGCCCTAAACTGTTAATTTTATAATATATTGATACATGTAAAAGATGACTAAAATAACAGCTATACCAAAACTATATTGTTTTTTTCTTGGACAAGATCTAGGGCACCCCCTGGTTTAGTGCTTTGGTGTCTGTTATGCCTTAAATAAAAATTTTCTTTTGGTGGTGCCACAAAGTAGTGATTATGGTTTTGCCTTGTCCATATTGATGTGGTATGAATCACGTATAGAGATTTAAGGTGATTTTGCATCGTAAGTTTTCTGTTTGACTGGTCCTTCTGAGATATGCTACATCTATTGTTTCAATATCGTAAAGAGGTGTTGATTATAGTTTCAGTGTAGACAATGGTCCTAGATGCAAATATCAGTGAATTTGATTTATAAACATCAGTTGATAAATTTTCTAGTTGCATATAAGTTCAAATTCTGCGTGCCTTCTGTTATACACACAATGTCAACAGGCTTTTTGTCAGCTACTTGTATGATTTTTTCGTGTTCTGGTTACCATGGTGCTGTAAATTCAATCTTTGAGTTGTTCAAAACTTTTCCATCCAATTAATGTCACTTTTCCTGTGGGACATTTAGGATCAATTTTACTGTAATATGCTATTTGAACTATGCTGGCATTTAACTCCAGCTATTCTGATTTGTTTACTTCATATAATGCATTCTTTCAGGGGCCAGATGCTGGTTTAGGATCTTTGTCTGATGTGGATGATCTGGAAACTACATTCTCAAAGGTAAACTTCCATGAGATGCTTATTCAATTTCGCTTTTAACATATTGCAAATGAACACTGCTTACTTCTTGTTCCTTATCACTTAAGGAATGCTGTATCTACTGAATGATACATGCTGAAAGCTGTAGCTTCCCTTTTAAAATTTTAAGGAAATATGCTGCTAGGGACTCCTTGATCCAAGCACTGTTTCCAATAAGTTGTCACCGAATTTTGATGTCATTATTACCCACAAAAAAAAGAGAAAAACTTGTATGGAATTGTGTGTTCCTCTGAAAAATGTAATGTATTCTATGAAATTAAGAAAATGTTTTACTTCTAAGCAATAGAGTCTAGTTTTTTCTGTTATCATATTTGGAAATGATTAAGGTGTGAATCTTGATTCTGTTATCTTTGCCTCTGAAAAACCTATGTCTATAGTCAATCTTGGTTATGTTGATCATGAATGAAAGAAGGTTATTTTGTTCTAAGGCGTTGCTTGTTCTTCCCCTGATGTCTATAGTCAATCTTTCATCAATGGTGTCTTTTATAGTTGATTTTGAGTAAATTGGTTTCTGACATATTTATGGGCTCTCAAATAATTGTTTCTAGTAGCTTGGTACTGGATAGTGTGTATTGTGTTGGAGAGCTAAGTGTAATTTGTGCTCAATTGCTCTCTTCTTGATTTTGAAACACTTCTGACTTGCATTGTTGCCGAACCTAAATGTATTTCTTTTTTCTCAGTCCCAGGATATAGTATTTTCCTTTTGTTGCCTTCCCAAATTTGTTCCAACAATTCTACATTGCTTGGACCCACTTATTGTTTATTTCTTTTTAGTTTGCAACTACGGACACCATAAAATAAATCAAGTTAGAGAGATAGATACAAAATGGGGCTAGTAGAGAGATAAAGAAGAAAATTTCAGATTGCAATTTAGAACACAGGAAAAAAATAATAAAGCAACTCCGATAAATATACCCAGAATAGAATTGTTGCAACTAATATGAAAATTGTCAAGCGTAGAAGTGTTTCTACTAAGAAGAAACATTGGTTTTACTTCTTACTTTAATTTGACCTACCTCATTTATCGCCTTACTCCCAAAGTCTCTATGTCTTTGGCCTACATGAAGACTTCATACTACCTATTGCTGAAATATGCCCACTCTCCTTTTGTAAGTAAGAGAACAAGTAGTAATCACAAGATTTTTCATCTAAAAAATTTTTCCATCTCAAATGTTTGAACTAATTCGAGCAAAGAGAGAATGCATAATGAGTCTTTGCATTTCTTTTTTGTATCAGTTTGTGCAGATTTTCATGTCATTTTAATATTTTATTAGTGTTGCTACTATGTATTTGCTTACAACTTTTGTTTTCTTTGTCTATTAACTACCTAACAACAAAATTATTTTGTCAACAGCTGAACAGAGCTGTGAGTGGACCGAAGAATCCTGGGGTTATTGGTGATAGAGGCTCTGGATCCCTGTCAAGAGAAAGTAAGTCTAATTCATATAATTTCGACAAAATAATTCAGCTCAAGAAAATATTTTCAGTGCATTTACTTGTTAATTATGATTTTCTCTTTATAAAATTTTAGCTACCAAATGAATTTGTTTGCAAGTTAACTTAAACTTATTTTTTCCAGAATCTCAAGTCTAATCAACAATATCCCATCTTTTCAGGTTCATCTGCTGCAGACTGGTCGAGAGATGCCTGGTTGGACCATGGTATGTTGGATGTGGACAATGCTCGGGAAAGTAATAGGTGGTCATCTCAGCCTCAGTTTGTGTCCAATCATCCTGGCGAATATAACAAGCCTTTGTATAGAGCATTGTCTTACCCAGAGCAGCAAGTTCAGCAACTGCAGCAGCAACAGTATCTTCAGCAACACTTCTCGAACGAATCTATGTCAAGTCCCCAATCATCCTTTACCTCTTTCCCTCCTCCAGGAGGCAGAGCTCACCAGCCTTTGTCTCATCGTCATTCACTTCCTCTAAATATTCCATCTGATCCAACTCTTTTAGCACCAAATCTGTCTCTAATGTCTGATTCTGGTCTCCACTTATCTGGGATATCTAGTTCCCATGGATTACGATTTGGGGGAAGCATGTCTAATCTAACATCTGGTCCTGGAATAAGTAATCAGCCACGTAGTCATTGGAGTTACCATGCTGGTTTATTACATGGTGATAGTTCTAGTTTTCTCCATAATGTATTGCAGCAGCAATTTTCTAATCAGAGCAGCATGCTTAGTAGTTCACCGTTGGTTTCTCCACGGCGAGGTTTACAGCCAGGATTACATCATTCACTGCCATCAGTTGCACAATTGTCTTTGTTGCAGTCTCAGCTGATTGGAGGCCATGGCCATCCATCTTTACATACACAGCTTTTTAATAAGTATGACAGATCGTATGCTATAGCTGAGACAAGGGATCTAAGGCCTAAATCAATGCGTGGTAAACATCATCGATTAAGCCAGCAAACTTCTGAGTCTGCTAGCCAGAGGAGTGATTGCATCCAGTTCAGATCTAAATATATGACTGCCGAGGAGATTGATAGTATACTGAAGATGCAACATACTTCTCACAGCAATGACCCTTATGTTGATGATTATTACCATCAAGCTTGTGTTGCCAAAAGATCTTCAGGTACAAGGTTGAAACAGCATTTTGCTCCACTTCATTTGCGTGATCTACCTTCTCGTACACGTAATAGTAGTTCAGATCAGCATGGTCATCAGTCCTTCGATACCTTGAGAAGGATGGCCTTGTCATCTATTCGTAGGCCTCGACCGCTTTTTGAAATTGAACCCTTAACCTCAGGAGGTAGTGATGGTAGCACTAAATGCAGATCACTGGAACAAGAACCAATGTTTGCTGCTAGAATTACTGTTGAGGATGCTTTTACTCTTCTTCTTGATGTAGATGATATTGACCGTTTTTTACAATTTAGTTCACCACAAGATGGTGGGTCTCAGCTTAGGCGGAAACGTCAGGTCCTTCTTGAAGCTTTAGCTTCATCCCTTCAGCTTGTCGATCCTCTTGGAAGTGGGGGGCATAATGTTGGTCCTGAGGATGATATTGTGTTCATGCGGCTTGTTTCCCTTCCTAAGGGATTGAAGCTTCTGGGGAAGTGCCTTGAGCTTATCATAGTTAGCCCTGGTTCAGCAAGTGAGCTGGCTCGAATTGTCTGTATGTCTGTTTTCCGCCATTTAAGGTTTTTGTTTGGTGCTCCTCCAGCCGACTCTGGAGCTGGTGTAGATACTGTACATCTAGCCCATGTAGTTTCAACTTGTGTTAGCGGAATGGATCTACGTGGTGTGAGCTCTTGTCTGGCTGCTGTTGTTTGTTCTTCAGAACAGCCGCCGCTTCGCCCTCTTGGAAGTCCTGCAGGAGATTTTGCTTCTGTAATCTTGAAGAATCTGCTTGAAAGAGCCACTTTACTGATCAACACTAATCCTCCAGTCCCTGGCCGCAGTACTATTCCTCATTACAATTTCTGGAAAGCTTCCTTTGCATCATTCTTCACCCTGCTTACCAATTATTGTGTTGGTAAGTATGACACAATTATGCAGTCCTTCTTGAATCAAGCTCAGTCTAGTTCTGAGTTTTCAAGCTTGGAAACAACAAGGGCTGTTCGCAGGGAAATGCCAGTGGAACTTCTACGTGCAAGTCTTCCTCACACCGATGAGCACCAGCGGCGGATGTTGATGGATTTTGCACATCATTCTATTCCCTTCCCCGTCACTGAATTCAATCTTCGTGAAGAAAACAAGGGCTGGATAACGTCAGAATCTATTAGAAGTTAGAAGACATGATTGATCAAGAAATGAGACAGCGACATGAAAAAGAGGACTAACGTTCATGATTCAGATTGGTGCTGTCTGCTCATGCTGTGAATAGCTTCGTAATTGAGTGCCATCCAGGTTTTGTTTGGATGGTGTACTTGTTAGTTGTAAGTTCGAAATGTACGGAATCACAATTAATGCCTATTTGAACGAACGAGTGTTCTGATTGTGTATAACTCAAAAAAAAAGTTCAGAATTGTGATGATTCCTGTTGTGCAGGGCCTAGTTTTTGAAGCCCTGTTGGAACCTTTAGGAGTTAGGACAGAACTAGCCGCTTAGGGTTCAAATTGTACAGTTGTAACCATTTCATAGATTGATCGCCTATGTTGCTATTTTCTGAAAGAAAGGGCCAGTGTACTTGCTCAAAACTCTAAACTGTCTTGCTAATACTTTGAACTTAGATTACCTTTTTTTTTTTTTTTTTTTTTTAATTCCTTACGGTAGTCATCCAACTATGTGATCATTTTTGTTCTTCATAATATTTGAATTATTTTGATTTTTGCTGATTTAATTAATTTTCGATGATTGTAACTTATTTGTTAAGCTGATTCTTATAGGTTGAAACTAATATTTAGTATGAGTAGTTTTAGTAATAAACTATAATTAAGTGTTACTGATTATAGTTTATATTCTAACAAACATAAAATTTTTACTAGTTGGTTGATTTTTAGTAATTGTAATTTGTGACTGATTTTAGTAAAGAATAGATCATGGACAAATTTGTATGTTTGACAAATTGATGTCTTATGTTTGGTTATATTAATTTTGCATGATATTCGGTCCCAAATTACTATATTTTGGGTTCATGTCAATTGCAATTATCTACTTTTTTTTATTTTTTTTTATTTTCTCATAAGCAATATTCACAGAAATATAAAATTTGAATTTTTTTGATGAGATATCATTTTATTAAATAATAAAACTAATTGAAAAATGGGTATTAAAAGCATTAAAAATACAAAATACAATTAGTTTAAAAATATAGTGACCACAAACATTAAAAAAATATTAAAAGAAGGTTAGGAAAAAATATGTGAGAATCATAGATATTATAAAAATATTAAAATAAACTTAGTAAAAAAATATGTGAAAACGATAAGCATTAAATAATTTCATGTCTCATTTTCCTACAATAATTCCAAGTATTAATTAACCATAAATAATCCGACGTATTTATAGTTCGTTTCCGATGGCGTTGTTGCATGTTAAACAACCGGTTATAGTCATTTCTTGTCTGTTAGTTTGCCATTCTTCTTTCCATTTATATCTTCTTCCTGCCATGATATTTCCTCCATTAAAATCAGAAAACAAACCATTCTTTGTATCATTTAAAATTTCAGAAAATTAGTCCCACCATCCCCCTAAAGCATTTAGTTCCGCAACGCTTTTTCTCTCCTCTCCTATTACTTACATCTCTTTGGACAACCCTCACTACTTCAACCAGCCTCATACCAAATCTGACTTGTTAGCCCATTATTTTTTTGCTTTCTACTTCATATTTAACCAATTTCGTAAAGAAAAATCTCCTGCTAAAACATGTTATTACTCTGAAAATTTTATTCCTAATTTATTACCTAATAAGTTCTTTCATAATAGACGAGCCGAATAAAAGATGATAGATAAATAAATGCTCTAAGCAACTACAAACTGAGTGAGCGTCAATACCATCATGCAATTACCAAATAATCAAGTGGATGTAAATTGTAAACTAATAGAGTATAGAGTATATGATTGTTGTATATAGACATCAGTGTCATCTTTTTCAGCTAAGTCTATCACAATTTCAATTTTTTCATGATTATCAATGGTAAATATATGGATATTTTACGGAAATAATGTTTTATTGTAGTGTATATAGAGGGTTATTTTATAGAAACACAGTATTAGCTGGAAGAATTGGGCAAATAAAAGAAACTTCAATTAACTTGATTTGCTTCTACAAACTCAAAGTTTTAAT
The DNA here is from genome assembly GCF_026212465.1 of Amaranthus tricolor. NCBI lineage: Eukaryota > Viridiplantae > Streptophyta > Magnoliopsida > Caryophyllales > Amaranthaceae > Amaranthus > Amaranthus tricolor. Next base: position 28,265,842 of record NC_080051.1, on the reverse strand, counting down.
AGAATGGCGTGACTGCGTGAGGAAGAAACAAATTTGATTTTTAAAAATTTTTTTGTAATATGTTTGTAATTTATCTTTTTTTATATTCAAAATGACTTGCTACAATAGGTAGCAGGTCACCCGAGTGAAGGCAAAGACCCTCCTAAGTTCGAATTATTCATGGTTAATCGTTAGTTGAGATTATTGTAGAAAGATCATGAATAGGTTGAATTATTTCTTCTAAATTTTCCTTTTTTTAATTGAGATGACTAAGACTAATTTTGTCCAAAAAGAATATAACAAATGAAAAAAGAAAATAGAAGTATCAAATAAAAATGAGAAGAATATCCATTTTCAAATTTAATTGCTTTGAATTACTTTCTTATGAGTTACTAACTACCGTTTTGATTGGCTCAATTTTGCACGCTGTTGTTAGTTGACTTGTTACTAATTGGTGATTGTCTGACGGCTATTTTGAATACTTTCTCTTTTCCATTTTATTTTAATGAAGATTCAAAAATTATGCATTTAATCTTAGTAAAAATTACGTGGAACAATTCAATTTTTTCATGATTTTTCTACAATAATCTCACTTGTTTATTGATTAATCATGAATAATTTTAACTTTAGGGGTATTTACCTAAAGTATGCTTTGATAACCCGATGACCTACTATAGTAGGTAATTCACCAAAAAAATTAAATTGAAAATTAATGTAAAATTAGAGAAAATTTTTAAAAATTCACATAAAAATTCTGAATAATTAAACAAATAAGAATTTTTTAAAATATTTTTTTCACAATTTTTTCGACATTTTATTTAATTATCATTTTTTTAAAAAAAACTTGTTATAACAAGTCATTGGATTACCGGGTTCACTCTAGGAAAATACCCTCTAAAATTGAGATTATTTATGCTTAATCAATAGGTGGAATTATTATAAGAAAATAATGAAAAAATTGGATTATTCTAGATAATTTTTCCTTAATCTTATTATTTTCTGTCTAATTTTATCTATGTATTTTTTTACCCATTTCTATTGAATTTGCATTATTTTTCATTTGGGTTCATCCCACTTAATTTACATCATAATTTTTATTTTTGAACAATAATTTGTTATTTTCTTTTAATTTCATCTATATATTTTAACTATCTTTTAATTTCTTCTACACAATTTATTCTCTCTATATTTCTTACAACTTTCACAAAAATAAGTAAAATAACCCAATTAGTTTCTGACGCAAATTAAAAAGAACTGAGTAGTACTATTCAGTTGTGGTGTCTTGGAAATTGAGATTTGAAATCCAGTAATAGTATTGGGTCATTAACTATTCCAAATGGGTACAAACAAACCAGTGAAATACGCTGTGGTAATCACATATTCACTGATTGAATCAATTTTATTTGATTTGATTTTATTTGAAGTTGATTAAATCCATGAATGATAATTGTAATTTGTACGTAGGTTGATGCATTTACCCCGATTGAGTTTAAGGGTAATCCTGCTGCTGTTTGCTTATTGGAGGAACAAAAACAAGATGTTTGGCTTCAGTCACTTGCTACTGAATTTAACCTCTCTGAGACTTGTTATCTCACCCCTCTTTCTCTTTCTGATTCCGCTCATCCTAGGTTTCATCTTCGTTGGTTTACTCCTGTTACTGAGGTCCTTTTCTTCCTCCTTTCTTTGTTTTTCTACTTTATTTGGGTCTTATGGTGCAAATTCATAGGGACTGAGGGAGTATTTTGTACTAGAAGAAAGATAATGCTAGAGTAAAGTGTTGAGATTGCTTGTTCCACGTCGATGGATTAAAGATGGTGTGTAAACTTTTTAAGTCATTAGTGCCCTTCCTTTCATAGCTATATCTACATGGTTTTGGGACGGTTTGGCTTATGAAGTATGTGCATCTCGTGTTTTCCCGATTCAATGCTAGTCTTGACAATAAGTCCATGCAAATCTTGTGAAGCCTTTCTGATCTAGTTATAGTGGCATGATTCTTGCAATTAATGATCAATGTTTTATGTATTTAAGTGAAATGAAATTGGGGACATTTACACTTGAAATGAAAGCCTCAAAGAGGTTCAACAATGAAAAACAAAATAAAAATTAAAGCAAAAGATGAACATAAGTGTTTATGAGGTATCTTGGGTACCTGCCCTCAAATGTAGTTTATTAGTCCCTCCTATTCACTTTGTCCCATTTGGTTTTTCAGCACTATTCATCAATCACTCTTATCATGTGTTTTGTGTTTAATCTATAAGTTAAAACATATGCAAATGAGATCTTGTTAGATTCGTCTTATTGTAAATTTATTAATATCAACTTTTTATAATTTTTACTCAAACACAAGTAGAGATATTTATGATTGAAAATATGCATCGGCAAATGTGCCAAAACCAAATGGGACATTTAAAGTGAATAGAAGGGAGTATTTTGAATTCAACAATTACGATGTAATAATAAACCTCCCCTTATCTTGAGAACAATTCTCTCAAGATCACAAAATGCTTAAACAATGATGAACACTCTCAAGTTTCAATCAAAGTAAAGCTCTCTCTCAGTATGTGTTTCTGGTGCCCTTTGCTCTATGAATGATACTCCCTTTTATAGAGAAGGTGAGTATCATTCTTAGAGTCACACTTTAATGCACCATAAAACACAATTATATCACACAATTAACATACCAATTAAGTATGACAATACACATCACAATAAACAAGCATTAAACAAGGAGTTACACAACCTTTCAATGCCTTTCAAGTGGCCAAACTGACCAAAAAGGAATCCGAGGTACAGTGCTCGAACGAGCACTTAGTTCAGAACCCACCTGCACTTTAGTGCCTTGAACGAGCACACCTCTCCAGCCCACTTTTGACTTAGTTTTCATGTTGCCTTGTTCGAGCAACCTTCATACCATGCCTTGCCTTGTTCAAGGCATGGTTCCACCCTTTAGTGAAGCCTCATTTGCCTCACATTAAACACCTCATCGATCGTTCCAAATCTTAAACCATTCACATATGACACATCCTTATCGTTCCTCTCCAAAATACAAGACAAAGTATGTTCGATGAAGTGTTCAAAGTTAACGTCATTGTTATGAATATTGGCACTTGCTTAACAACACTGTGTTTGGATTGCAAATTAGGAGAGAAAAAAAATGACGGGAAGGGGAAGGGGAAGGGGAAGGGAAGGAAGGAAAAGGAAAGGGAGGGGTACAAAGGAAGAGTACATCTTGTTTGTTTAGGAGGGATGGGAAGGGAAAAGAAAGAAAGTATTTTCCGTCTAAATCTTTTCACTTTAGTAGAGATTATATTCTTAATAAAATTTGTCCATGTTTTCGCTTCAAACCCATCCCCTCCCAATTCCTCTCTTTCGTTTTTGCTATCCAAACAAGAGATCATTTATCCTTCTAAATCCCTCTTCTTTCTTATCCTGGATTTCTCTCTATCCAAACACAGTGTTAATGTCTATTTTTGATGGAGCTAAACTGCTAAAAATCTATGATTTTTTGGTTTTGGATTATTATGGGCTATTGTAAAATGATTAGTTACATCATGATTTATGTGCACTGTTTATTTATGCTGAGTTATAAATGATGTTTTCTAGCTTGCTTGAATCGGAAACTGCCTTTTTTGCGTTTGCAAGGGTAAGCTAAGGTTGCTTACATCCTAGCCCCCAAATCCCGGCTAGGTTGGAGCCACTTGACGACATTAGAGAGACCGATACTGGAGACTTTCCTAACTAATGAACAAAACTATGGAATGCTGGCTATCGAATAATGAAACTGATCTAGGATTGCGATTTGCTAAACCTTGCAGGTCAAACTCTGTGGTCACGCAACCTTAGCAGCTGCGCATTATTGTTTCACATATGGCTTAGTGAAGGGAAACACTGTAGAATTTTCGACAATCTCTGGCATCTTGACGGCCAAGAGAGTGTTTGAACCGAAAGGGTCTGGCTCACCCGAGTCTGAAAATGTTGAAGTGAAACAACCATACTTAATTCAATTAGATTTTCCTGCACCTGCAGTGACTGATTGTACTATGGAGGAGACCTCATTGTTATCTAAGATACTAGGTCATGCTTCTGTGATTGACATGAAGAAAACCGCGTTAGATGATCTCTTAGTATGTCAAATTCTCTTCATTGTCTCAATTTAACTATCTGATTTTGATCAGTTAGCATTAAGTTTGTTTCTAAGTTGATGATGTTTTCTCTTAACTTTCTTAGGTTGTCTTGCCTTCATCAGAAGACGTTATAGATGCGTGTTTGGAACTCGAGGAAATCAAAAAGTTGTCTGAAAGGGGCTTGATCATATGTGCTGCTGGGCCATCTGGATCTGGTTTTGATTTTTTCAGTCGATTCTTCGCTCCAAATTTTGGAATCGATGAGGTAATTATCACTTTCAATTTGTCTAGATTTCCTTCAGATAAAGCTCATGCTAATTTACCAGTTGCATACTTGCATTGTACTAGATGAAATGTTTGCAAAGCTTTTTGTAGTGATTGTATAACTTGATCATACTGAATTAGATACAATGAAGTTTTATGTAGGTCATCAATTTTGTGCCCATGCTTGATGGAGTCATCGTTATTTGATTTCTGATCATAATGGACTATAGTAAATGACTCGTACATATGCACTTTTAATATATGAAGTTGTTGTTGCTGTTTGTTATCAAGGGTCGGTTTATGCAAGGAGAAGGTTGCATAAATCCAACCCTTAAAAACCCACCTAGGCTTGAGATGATTTTTGTTATCAACGGTCAGTTTTCACACGATAAAGTTGTATACATCCGGCCCCCATATCCCACCTTGGCTTTAGATGATGTTTGTTAGCAATGATCAACTTTTATTACTCACTGAAACTATCACCTCTTATCAAGTTATGCTGTGCTTTTAACACGAATGTTCGATGCTTACAGTATCGATCACTTTCTGTTCCCTCTTTCTACTCTAATTTTGACGCCGAAATCTGGTTTTTCTGAATGATCCTCCATATCTAATATCCAGCTGTATTGAATCAAGTTAAGGTAGTCTTAAGAATAGTGCAGTTAACAGAATGTGTATCATAATCCAGGATCCAGTTTGTGGAAGTGCTCATTGTGCTTTAGCAGTTTACTGGTCCAAGAAGCTGGGAAAGTGCGATCTACACGCATATGCGGTATACACTCCAGCCCCGCCACCCATCCTTGTCGATCTGCTCGTTGATTTACCTCTTGCACTATTTTTCTCATTTCCTTTCCTTTTTTGGCTACAGGCATCACCTCGAAGTGGAACTTTGAAGCTGCAGTTAGACGAGCAAAACGATAGAGTTAAACTGCTGGGGAAAGCCGTTACTGTGATGGAAGGCTCTATTCTGGTGTAATATGAAATGGCTCAAAATGTCTATATTGAAGAAACTATAAAGTATTTTTTCTTCTTAATAAAGATTCACAAGTACTTGTTGCCCTACCAATTGATGTATTATGTGATGGAACCTCTGTATGTTTGAGTGAGTGAATTTCCAAGGTTATATCTGTAATAAACAAAATGAATTACAATTTACAACATGTGCTCATCTAAGCCTTGTAGTCGCTTGCCTGATCATGTGATACCCCGAGTTAAGTTTTAAATTTTGATTAATAGACTATCCATATTAAAAAGTGTATCTTCTTTTTAAGGAGCTTGTTTGCTAAGAACTCCACAGCAGTCTTAGGATGGGTGACCTTCTGGAAAATTTTCCGTGGTGCGTGAGTGAGGTCAAATTGTGCTGAAAGGAGTTATGTTGGTCCGTGGGAACAATCACAATCTTCATGGGTCGTCACTGGCAGTCTGATGGGACAGGGGTGTTATAGACCAATCACTCAGCTAACTGAGCACAGTCTAGCTTGCTCAAGCACGCTACTACTCAAAACTAGAAAGCTACTTGTGAGCTGCTCGCACAAAATATGTGTGTTCTCAGAAGCAAACTTCTATAGCTGCTCATCCGAGCCATCCGCTCCATCAAAGCCTAGCTCACGCAACACGACGCATCCAATGTAACACCAATGCATTTACCGAACATACGGAGTTATAGAGACAAAAGTATATGTGGTCTGTGGAGTAACTCTACTTAAATTACACAACAGTGAACAGATCACACCAAATATCAAACAATAAGAAAATGTGCTGCAATTGATACGACCCAATTACATGTTTTCCACCATTTCCAAACACTTTAGTTAATTGCTAATCTATTTGTGGGATAGACAATCCAACCGGTGTTAACCTTAAAGTGATGGTATTCAAGCATATACCGATTAGGCAACCATTAGAACACCTCGATTAGCTTGCCAAAATTAGAAGTCACACCTAAGCGAGTTTAGTGTAAGGTGCAACTGCAAGCGTGCTAAGAGCATACCCACTCGTGATAAAAAAAAAAAAAAAAAAAAAAAAAAAAAAAAAAACATCAATTTTATTTTGGAAAAATTGTCCTTAGTAATCTCATATTTTGCCCATTTACTGTCAATAACCCTAAATATTGATTACTTCTAAATAATCTAATATTTGTATATTTTTTGCTGACAGCACCTCTTGCCACATTTTAACTTGTTATTGTAGATACGTATCGAAAAAGAGGAGTAGGGTTAGACCAACGAAAAAGCATTAACAAGAAGAAAAAATGAGTATGACGTCTAATAAATACCTACAATAGCCGATTAAAATATGCAAAAAGGTGTTGTCAGCAATAAATATAAAAAAATTGGATTATTTAGAAATAATCAATAGTATGAATTATTCACAGTAAATAGGTAATAAATGGATTATTGAGGACAATTTTTCATTTTATTTTTAATGTTTTTTTGGTCATCTCAGGTGAAAAAAGTTATCACTAATCCACCTTGACCAAAACGTTATCGTTAATTTTTTCTCTCCTACAACATGTTGGTAACTTGGTATGTTTCTTATTTTCATTGTGATGAATATATGCAATATACGTGTCTTTATAGAGAAAAAAGTTATAAATTTTTATTTTTATTTAATTTAAAAAATTTTAAAAATAACAGAAAATTTGAATGATTTGCCTAAGTAATGTTGAAAAATAAAAAAATTCTCAATTTGGGGTTCACCAAAATTTATTTTCCAAACTAGTGTTTATCAAGAAAAAAAATTAATTAAATCTATTTGATTGTGGTTTGGGAAGTTCCAGACCTCTTAATTCTCTCCCAAACAAAACTAAATCAAAATTAAATTAATTCCAATTCCAACAGCAAGCCTATTTATTTTTCTCAAATCCCTAAACTAAACATTTGTAAGATTGACGACGAGGGACTTGAAGAGACTGACGAAAACCACCATCCACGCAAACCGTCGGCTTCCCACCACAGCCGCCACCTATACCAATCACCGCAGTCTAAATCCACTGTTCTAATTGAGATTCTTTTTTCATTGTGCATTGGAGGTAATTTTCAGATTTTCATCTATTTTTTATCGTTCTTTATTTAAATATAATGGTTATTGTAAAATTAGGGATTTGCATATTCAATGTATTTTTTTAAAATTTAAAAACTCACTTGATTTTCCATGATAGATCACAAGGATGATGCTAACAACAGATCACAAGGATACGCTATCTTTGACTAATATTTTTATTGATTTTAATTTTTGGACTTGATTAAGATTTTTTGTTGTATGTAGAAGTTTTTTTTGGATATTCTACTCTTTCTGTAAGACTTGTGGGATTTTTCTAATTTGTTTAACGCATATATTTGCTTGACAAAATAGTTTTATCCTCTTGCAAGTTTGAAATTACCAAACCAAAAAATGTAGCTTAGTAAAACTATTTTATTATATGAACACCATTTCGAGTATTAAGTTTTAAAGAACACAAAAGTTGAAATTTTTTTATTTTTCAACCTTAATTAGACAAATCATTCAGAAAATTTCGTAGACTCATTATTTTCACATGGTTTGAGGAAAACATTTGTTCATGGTTATTTTGACCATCTCATATTCAATTTTTGAGCACCAATGCGATCTATAATCAGTGTTATTTTGATCACCATTGGATATAATCTAAGTTTCACTAGTTTATCAAGGTAGTACATGTTTTTGAAGAACTTGACTACATAACTATGTATCGAGATACCCCTTGACCCGATGTAGTAACTCAAAAAGTCTTTAGGGTGGTTTAAAAGAGGAGTAAAGCTCAAAAATCTCGTCACATCGGAGTCTTCCTCAAAGAAGGCACCCCTTGATCACATCCCAAGCTTTAGATATATATTAGTAAAGGACCTGGAGGACGGTTTGGCAACACAGCAAACCATGGCACGCAACATGAGGGAATGCTCTTCGACAATGTCTACTTTTCGGTTAAGATTAGGTATAGTGCACAGAAAGGAGGAAGGAACAGCATCGAGTACAGTAGCAATTAGTCCTTTGAGTGATTTCGCTTCGAGAATTGTTGCTATAAAAGTTAGACAAAGCGTAACAATATAAAGTGTTTGAGCCTTTTCCAAGAAAAAATACTTTGGGCACGGTTCGACAAGGGTTTATCATAATCATAATGTGCACATGCTTTTCATCGAACAGATTCCCCCATCTTAACACCTTACTAATAGTTAATAATTTGTTCAAATCAAAATTAAAAAACAAGTTTTTGGAAAACAAAAAATGATGGCACTATTATCGTAACAATGAAGCTTAAGTGGCTCAATCCTACAGACAATTAGCATTGTTTAGTTCTTAATGAGTACACTTTGCACCAGTTACTGAAAGATGAAAGACAAGCATGATCTGCGTTTACACCTCGTCCCTAATGAACTTCTCCGCACATAAGTTCTGTTTACAAGGGACCAATAGAAATAAAGGTCTAACCAGCATGTTACAAAATTAACGGCCACGCCCACGTCCACGGCCCCGACCCCGACCCCTTCCACGTCCCACAGGCTTCCCTGCATTACGGACAAAAACGAGAAAAATAAATTAATTCAAGCATAATAAATATACTTTCTTCAGAGAATACAGTGAATTCATGGCATACTAAAAACACTCCTCAGAAAAGGAAGCCATACCAGCAGTTGCCTTTTTAGGTTTGATTCTTGGTGTTTCCTCCACAAGTAATGTTTCAAGGTTCAGGCTGTCAGGAAGAATGTAATATCTGATGTTGTTACCACGAACACTCAAGTGATCCATCGTTATTGGATTTTTACCCTTGGGTGTGAGTTTAACGGTCTTCAAATGTGTGTTCATGCTAATATCAACACCTACAAGTCAGCAATAAGAACAAAAGTCAGTAGTGTAAAAGCAAAGATGACATGACATGTAATTTAACACGGTAAATTCTAAGAAAGAACAAGGAAACCACAAGAAACATGTTTCAGGATTTTGCAGAATTGTGCGACATTATATGGAGAAAACTCAATTGACCTTTTTACTGGAAAGAGAGTATTAACATATTTTTAGCACCAACTCATCAAGAACAAACATTTATATTTTTAGGCTTATTTTAATGTATCAGCAAGGGTCAAATTAGTAGTCATTACTCATTAGTAATTGGATCTATGCCGACCCCAGAAGTTTGGGATTAAGGCTTTGGCAACTTAGTTTTAAAGGGCTCAAGGTGCTAAGGGTCTCCACGTCCTAGACTATAGGTGCAGGCGCAGGTGAAGACGCTAGCTTTCGGGTGTGAGGTTCCTAAACCTCGGATGACAAGATAAATTAAAACCCCAAAAAACAAAGGAAAAACCTAGACAAAGAGGAGATATAAAGAACATGAGAGAATTTTTAAAAGAGAAGACAAAACATATGTAGTGAATGCGCGCATCAAATAGACTTCCAAGGCTAACACTAAACGACACTCTAGGCTGCTTTCAAGCGCATGCCTTTAGGCGTTATAAGGCACTCTCCTTAAGGAATTGCATGCGCTCTCCTTAAGGAATTGCATCACTATCCAGCCCATCAGCACTAGCCTTACGCTCTCCAAGACGAGCTTTCTAAAACAAAGTTTGGCATTGTTATTTTTTTGCTGTGCTAATTGGATCTGTAAACAGAGTGCGCTAATATGCATCAGCAGCCTAACCTGATGGAATGGTAAAGGACTTGGATGGAATACAGGTGATAGAAATAAGAGAAGTCTACACAAGATTGATTGAAGGCATTATCGTTGAATTATACCAGTAACAGCTATGTCAGCTATGTACTTTTAAGAGTCCAGAATGAAACTAGTAAACACCTCTACACTGCCAAACTAATAGTATCAAGTACTAAAGTCAATTGGATAAATACTCCTAGAGGACCAACTTATAACACAAGGGTCGACGGAAGTGAAATTGGTCAAATGTATTTGAGACATCTAAAGTCTAAACAAACATAAAACCTACTTTTGAAAAGATATACTACCTCCTATTCATCTAAAACGGGACATTTCCTTTTGGGACACTATTCATCTATCACTCTTAAATTACATTTTATTATTCATCTATAAGTTAAAACATAGTCATGTGGGATCTTATTTGATTCGTTTTGATGTAAAAATTTGTTAATATCAACTTCTTATAATTTTTAATTATACATAACTCGATATATTAAGGATCGAATAAGTGCATTGGATAGTGTGCATAAAGTAAATGTCACATTTTAGATAAATAGGAAGCAGTATTATTTACACTTTTGCACAGGTCAAATTCAGGTAAAAACGCAACTTTGAATAATTTTGTAGCATGAAATGAAATGTCAAAAGTATAAAGTTAATAAAAAACTGGAAACTAACTCCAATAGATTATGGTCGGGACTTGGGATACCTTCAGACTGAAAGCAATGATTCACTGAAAAACTATTTAAGCATATAGGATTGATCATTCGATACGGTGATGGGGAGTCTGATGGGAACAGTAGCAAGGGGTGCTCAATGAAGTCGGAATTACTTTTAATACTCTGATTATCCTCCTAGCTCAAATTTGCAATTATTTTAAACATCTTAGTCATAGTATTGCAAAGCAAGGGTTCCTTTCTCTTTCTCAACCTTTATCTTCCTGAAGAAAAGGATTCAAAGTTGTACCATATACAAACATGGTTCAAACCATTTTTCTATTCAAGTTTACTATGTTCAAACAATACACTTAAAAGGTTCACACACACAAAAGGATGACAAATAGGGGTGAAAGGCTCATGTCCAATAGCTATCATTCAATTCAACTTATCTACAAGATAAAGGAACAACATAAGTTACTCAAAGACTAAAAACATTCAATTCATCCTTATCACTCAATCCCTAGAAGCATCTCTAACAGAACACAGTGGAACACAACACATCCTAAGAAGCCCCACCAAGTGAGAAATAATCCAAGTTCAAATAAAAAATGACTGAAGTATTCATTTTCATGCAAGGATCCAACATTGTTTACCCCCAATAAGTTTAAATACTACACAACAAATCATCCCTTTAACCATAACATTCCAATTCCTAATAGAACTAAAAATATCATAACAGCAACAAACCCTAATTGAAAATGACCAAAACATAAACTGTTAACGAGAAAATCAAACACGTATCTGACAAAATTAGCAAAAACCCTAAATCGAGGTTGAAACAAATAATAAAATGTGATTGAAATGGGAAACAATTACTGCTTAAAGAAGAAAGAAAAAGAGAAAAAGAAAAAGAAAAAATAAACCTGTGATAGTTCCATGGACGACAGTACCATTTTTTAGCTCAATGGATACTGTTTCGTTATTCAATTTCATCAAAAACCTGTTTAATTTTGCAACAAATAGCTACGATTGTAGGAATGTTATTGTAAAAAAAAAAAAGATGAGAAATGGAAGTGCATAAGAGAATAGAATAAACCTGACGAGCTTCATCTTGTTCTTCTTGCAGAAAGAGAAGACCGAGAGAGAGCGTGAGGGACAAAGAGATTAGGGTTTTAAGACTTTAGTAAGAATTAACTTCAATCGCCAAGCCGTAAGCTGGTTTTACAAATTTTCGTTGATTTTTTTACTTTTTTGAAATCTAACTCATTATAAACTTATTTTATAGAGGTACTATTTGATGTTTAATCCATTAGTTTTATTTAATTTTTTATAATCGGTGGATAATATTTTAATTTTTAATATCTCTAATTATTCTTAATATAAATCATAGAAAGTTATATTAATAATTCTTATATTGAGACGAATTAAATAAAATTTCACATAAATATGTTCTAACTTATAGATTAAAAAATAAAATACAAATTAAGAGTGAGTGAGTAATAAGTAAATAGTGAAAAAATAAATTAGACTAATAGGTAGAATAAGAAAGAGTACTATTTTAATATATACATCAACTTAATAATATAAATATTTTAATATTTTTTAAAATTTTTAACTGTCATTTAACGTATTTTCCAAGTTTTATATAGAGTCTATAGATATCGACTAAAACAGGCAGATTTGGACAACGTTTTTTAAAAAAAAAAAAAAATTGGACGGGTAATGCCCACCCACCAAAATAAATAGGGGGTAGCGACACCAAAAAAGTACCCGCGGGTATACCCGCCCGCTTGCTAAGTTTAATATATTAATTATTAAATAATTAATTCTATTGATTATGAATCTAGTAGTCTACTGTCTAGTACTACTAGTCTACTACATACCCAACTTTTGTAATTAAATTTCATTCCTACTTTAATAATTTTTTAAATTTATTATAATTGGAGAGATATATGTTTGGACTTCGTACTCCGTAGTAAGATAAATTGATAATGCAATGCTTTTGTTGGATTATCCAACATAATGTTTATATTCATGTAATTTGAGTATTTTGAGACTTTTATGTATTTGGAGTATTTAGAATAATGTATTGTATTTTAATTGTTATTAAAACTTAACTTTATAATTTGTATTATATTTTAATTTTTATATAATAAATACCCGTTTATCCGCGGGTCCCGCCCACTTTAAAAATGGGCGGATAGCAACAAAAAATATATGCCCTCAAATGTAAGTGGGCTTTTCAATATTTAAGTCCGCAGGTAGATTTTTTAGGTACTATCAAGTCCGCTATCCTTTTAAACCCATCCATAAACATCTCTAATATAGACTTTCTCTTTTAACTCTCACTTTGAGGGGCATGCATTTCGATTCGAAATCCGATTTAATCCGAGTTGTTGGACTTGATTCAAAAATAATTTGATTCACATCCGAAAGAAAATTGTTTGACAATGAAAATAATAGTCCGACAATCAACTGAATTAAATTTTATAAAAAGTTCGACAATTTAACTCGACTCTGACTCTGATTCAATTTGATATTTGACTCAGATTTTGTCCAAATATTTCACTTAAGTTCGTTATAGACAAATTTGTAGTTTCTAAGTTTGGTGTTGATAAATATATATAAATGTATTTATTTTGACCGTTGTTCAAGCATTTGTCATTGGAGGTTGAGTTATCGAACCTCATTGCATAGTGTGTTTCCTTAAGACCCAAACTATGTTAAAACCTTAACGTGTACATTTGAAAGTCGTTGTTGGTGTCACTTTGTGTGTTGTTATTAAGTATAAATAGAGCAAATTGCTGGCTATTTGAGAGATAATGTTTGATCGATCATACTATTTTTATATGTTAGATAGAATTTTGACAAATAGTAGCTAAATCGAAAGATATTATACTGTGACTTTGTGTATTGTTAAACAAATATGATTTAAAAAAATAATAATTTAAATTTACCTGAGGTGAAAGAATTCAATTGGAGCAAACTGACCTACATAATAATCTAACCGAATTAAAATTCAAACAATAGCCCGACTTTTATTCAATCTTTAATTTGTAAATTGTAATTTATTTATAAATTTATAATATTGATAAGTTGATTGAATCCTTATTTGCTTAGAATACTAATAAAGAAAATGATCATCATTCACATTCTATTTAAATTTCGCATTTCATATTGTACTAATTATACGAGGAAGAAGCCACATGAAAGAAGTGAGTAAGAAAAAAATATTAAATAAAAGATAAATTATTTGATAGAATATGCAATGGTGATAATTAAATGACAATCGTATAAATAGTTCAATCTTATAAAAATATAAATATAAATAAAAAAATATTAAATAAAAATGATAGATTTAACGTGATGCTCATAATAATTATCATTAAGGGAGATTATAAAAAAGCTTGTTTAAATTTCTTATTTCAGTTATTTGTAAGGAAGATACCAAAATAATTGGGATGCTCATAAAGTCATAATAGTGCATGAACTTCATTCCTCTTTACTTCCATCTTCCAAGCTGTCCCACTAATGGAGTACTTCCTTAATTAATTAATTAATTAATAATTAATTAATTAATCCATAATCCATTTTAGTTATAGTTTAAGTTAAATAAACACAAGCAGTTAATGCCTTGCTTATTATTGCCCATTTCCCCAATCCCCCACTTCTTTCCCTTTCATTAAAGGAACAAATTTCCTTTGTCCTTTTTCCCCATTTTTCCATACTTTTTTTTTTGTTTTCTCCTTGTGCCTTACTATCCCCGTTCTCTTTATCTACTAACTGTCCTTTTAGCTTTACTTTTTGTGTATAGTACCACTTTCAAATTCAAACTAATAATTAGATCAAATCTTTGGATTTAAACACCCATGAATCAACTAGATTTCTTCAAGAAATTCAACAAATTAAACCCACTTGAATTATCAATAAGTATTATTGGGTTTTTGATTCTAACTTTATGTCTTCTTTGTTCTTTCTTCTACTTTGATAATAGAGTGGGGTCACAAGCTAGACTTACTTGGTGGTTTGGGATTTCTGCTACTGAAAATGGGCAGTTCTTATTTTCTGAAAAAGATTGTGACTTTTTTGATGGAAAATGGGTTTGGGATGAAACTTACCCTCTTTATAACCCTAAAAATTGTTCCTTTATTGATGGAGGTTTTAGGTGTTCTGAAAATGGTAGACCTGATAATTTATTTACCAAATGGAGATGGCAACCCAGAAGATGCAATTTGCCCAGGTTGTTCTATGTGTTCTTATTTTTTTATTTTGTTTTATTTCAATTTATTTACTCTGGTTTTTTGCATATTATATACTTATATTTTGATTATTTTAAGTGGGTTTTCTGTATTTTTGTCATACTACTTGCCATTGTTCTTCTAGCTTCCTCTTTTTGTTTTAGCCTATTCATAAGATCTTCCCTGTCAGACAAATTTTCTATTTTTAAATTTACAATTTGGTATCAAAAACTGTATCTTATAATTGAGAATCATGTGTTAGCATAGTTTTTATAGGATTCGATTCTCACTAAGGAGTTAAGGATTAATTTTCTTTGTCGAGATTTTCTAACCTTAACCCGATTTAAAAAGATGTATGTGTGGTTATATTTTTTAAGCTGTAATGTCAGATTGATTAAATTGAGTTCATCAGGTCAACATTTTGGAGTATGGTATAGAATATGCTTTGAAATGAGTTTGAAATCTGTCGGTTCTGCCCTTTTTCCATAAAAAATTGATGGGAGTTTAGGATGTTTATATTCTAAGTCTGTCGGTGCTGATTTTTTTGATTTTTTTAAGCTTTTGCTCAATTTAATTGTATTTGTAGGTTTGATAGGCACTAATGGAGGGTTTGTGAAGGTTATTTTTTTTTTCTTCTTTAGGATTATAAGGTAGACTGAGGAGAGGGGGAGATCTCGGTGAGAATCGAATTTGAGATTTTTCATGGGAAATCGGTACTTGCTCCTTCTTAGACAAAACTCGATTCTCAAAGATTTGTAAAGGTTATTTTTTTATTTTTTATTTTTTGCATTACATGGTAGTCTGAGGGGAGGGGAAGGACTAGGTGAGAATTGAACTCGAAACCTTTCATGGGAATCGGTACTTGCTTCAATTAAATAAGACTCGATTCTCAAAGATTTGTAAAGGCTATTTATTTACTTCCTCTGTTCCATTATACTTGCTACCTTTAACTTTTTACGCAATCCAATGTGTTAATTTGTTTATTTATATGTCGAATTATACACATTTAAAAATTATAAAAAATTCATATTATAAAAGTATGCGATTAGACGATTCAAACAAGATTCCACTTGACTATATTTTTACTTACATATTAGCCGCAATATATAAAATAAGCTTAAACGATGAATAGTGTCCAAAAACAAAATATAGCAATTATTTCGGAACGGAGAAAGTACATTTTACTAGTATTTTTATAACCAATGTAGATTATGGGTGGTGATGTTATTCTATTTCAAGTAACTTTTTATCTTCATAAGTTTCCATTACTGTAGATGTTATGGAGGGGTAATTGGTTTTTGACATCTATGAAGTGAAAAGGAAGGTATAATCTAGGGATAAAATTGCATTACCTGGGATTTTTCTCACAATTTGTTCATGACTTACTCCAAGATATGTTATATATTCTATCATTTCCCTTTACTCGAGAGCTTTGTTCTAGAAATATGGATGTAACACATGCCCTATTAATATATAGCGCTAAATATTTTATTTGAAATGAGAGGTGGATGAGATTTAAACCTTCTGAGTTACGTCACATTGGCTTTTGGTTTTTGGTACTATGTCAAATAACTAACTCAACCAAAAACTTAACTGATAGTTACAGCTCTAAGATATGTTTTATATTCTTTTTCAGCTGCCCGCTACTATATTGAAGATGTGATTGACATACCTTTTGTTGACTGATCAGATTTGATGCAAAGCTGATGTTAGAAAAGCTCAGGAACAAGAGGCTTGTATTTGTTGGAGACTCGATTGGAAGAAACCAATGGGAGTCGCTTCTATGTATGCTTTCTTCCGCAGTCTCTAACAAGACTTCAATCTACGAAGTAAATGGAAACCCGATAACAAAACACATGGGATCGTTGGTGTTTCTGTTTAGAGATTATAATTGCACTATTGAATACTACAGAGCTCCATTCTTAGTGGTGCAAGGCAGGCCTCCAGCTGGTTCTCCCCCGAGTATAAAGTACTCTCTGAAAGTCGATCAGTTGGATTGGAGCTCTGGAAAATGGATAGATGCCGATGTGCTTATTTTTAATGCTGGTCATTGGTGGACTTATGACAAGACGATTAGGAGGTAAATAAAAACGCCTTTTTCTTTGTTCGAGATTCTTGGAGTCTATTCTAGTTCGCACTCTTTTAATATCGCCTATGATAGATTTGCCCAAGGGGAAAAATCAGTTTCTTTTTCATATGTTAAGAAATATGAACGTGTTCTTAATGATTCGTTCTTTTAGATTTCTGCAATATATTGCTAACACAACCGGAAACCTTAAACATTAGAAGGATGGTGCATAGGAAGCTAATTATCATGAATAGTGTAATATATGATTTGCTCATAATGGTCCAAAACCGACCATAATTCACTTTTTCTGATTCACAATACGTGAGGAGATGAGCGAATCAAATGAGAATTGAGATTGATTATAAATCGTTCAGTATAAGGAATCACATTTGTATGTTATACTACAAACCCGTTATCTGTGTTAATATTGGATATTATTGTATTGCCTTATGCTTGTCCTTTAGGTCGTCTTCCTTCCCCTAAACTTCTTCCCTCACCTACGAATACGATAACATCTTCTTATCAATATCAATTGTGAATGTTTATCTTCATAGAATTATATTTTTATGTTATCCCTATTTGTAAATGTTATCACATATTATCATTGATACAGTATGTTTGTTGAAAGTTGCTTTACCTTTCTTATGGACTCTTTAACATCTGAATTTACAACACTTCAGCGGCTGCTACTTTGAAGAAAGAAATGCGATAAAGATGAATATGAGTGTTGAAACTGCTTTCAGGCGGTCAATAGAGACTCTTACAAACTGGATTGATACTCGAGTAAATATAAGCAAGACAAGTGTCTTCTTTCGGTCCTATGCACCCGTGCACTTCAGGTTCGACATAACATTGCCTTCCTTTTTATTTTAAAAATATATATGAATTTTGAAAGGTTTAATAAATCTGCTTTACTTGATTCTTTTGTCACAAGGTCCAACTAATTGAAAGTCTAATAAGTCCCATTTCTAAGCTAGAACCTCTTGGAAAAGTATATCATAATCTATTGCTTGAAACTAAATACTAATAAAATGTATATTACTTCCTTTACACTGGGGTATTAGAATTGAATGGCTTGCCTTCCCATTAGATGATAATCAATATTTACAAGGAAACAACATATTTACATAATATTCTACAAGATAAGAACTTTTATATAATATTCTAATTATACTAATCTATCACACCCCCATAGTCAAATCGGGTGGTTTGCGAAACATTGATAGAAAATCATCAAAAAGAACCTTAGGAAGCCCCTTGGTGAAGATATCAACAATTTGATATCGAGAGGGAACGTGAAAAACACGAATTTGACAATGTTTAACCTTTTCTTGAACAAAGTGTTTATCCATCTCATCATGTTTAGTGTGTTAATGATGAACGGGATTGCCAAAAAGATAAACATCACTAACATTATTACAATAGACAAAAGTAATTGTTGGAATAGGACAATGGAGCTCAAGTAATAGAGTAGTACGTATCCAACAAGTCCCAGAAACAACAGTAGCTACACCCCGATATTCAGCTTCAACACTAGATTTAGAAATTGTAGGTTGACGCTTAGAAGACCAAGAGACTAAATTGTTGCCCAAAAATACACAGTAGCCAGAAGTAAATCAACGTGTGTTAGGACAATCCACTCCAATCAGCATCTGTGGAAGATAACAGAGAAGAAAAATAGGATTTGTAGAGTTGCAAACCATGATCAAGATAGTTTGGACATACTAAAGAATACAATGGGAGCAGCCATATGTTCAACCCGAGAATCATGCATGTAGTGGAAAATGAGTTAATTAGAGGAAAAGGAATTTTATCATATACTTCCTTTGGATCTTTGCACTTGCAACATGAAACCACCATTTTGTGAGAGAAATGGTTAGCCTATGTTGCAAGTAAAAAGAACCAGAGGACGTAGTATACAAAGAGCATCAGGGCGAGGCTGAGATTGGTATGAAATTGTTCATTGGAGTTGGGAGAGTTTCTTGCCTCTTGAACGCAGCAGCTAATGTTGTAGCCTAGTTTTCACTTGGTCATTAGTGAATAAGTAGATAATCAATCAATATAATAAAAAGTGAGTGTTGCTATTTATTTTAGTATTTCAAAATGTTACTATTGATCCTCGTCATTAGAATTCCCGTAAGGCAGTAATCGAGTCAAAAATCGAGTAATTTTGTCATCAGAATTATGAGATTGTCAACAAAGAAGATAACATCATTAATGGCTTGTTTGGTTGTTGATATTGAATGATGGAAAGAGTAATGAAAATTATTTAGAAAACTCCTTGATAAGGTTTATGCTTAAGCATGTTCTTCTATAATCATTTTTTTCCTTCATAAAATTCGATCTCATCCATTACCGCTCGGAAATGTGCTATTATGTGGTAATGGAAAATATGAAGAAAAGCACATATTTGAGAATAACAGTTCCATTACAATTAAAACTCAATCCCATTGTCACCAATCACCATTCAATTCAAACAATTAAACATCCCGTAAATGCCTATCATTCTATAACGGTCCGTTTGGTAATCGGTATTAATTGGTGGGAATGATAATGGAAAGTTAGTGTAATTTTAGTAGTATTACCTCTTGACAAACTTAATGACCATACTTATTCTCTTTCAACAATTTTATTTTCTTTACAAAATTCATTCCAATGCATTTCTGGTATTATGTGATAATGGAAAATTGTGAACAACAAAACTTTTTTATGATCAAACTTTCATTACCATGGGAATGACATGATACATATCATGAAAATTTATACTCCAAATCATTCCCATTACCACTAATTAGTACCTTTAACTATACAAGCCGTAATAGGTTTAGCGTCTTTTTTGAAAAAACAAGTGTGGAGTAGAGTCCGTATATTTGACCTTTGGATTCGCTATTTCGTATGTTTTCTTGTTTTTGCCTGTGCCTTTGTCGGGCTTTATGTAGATTTAAAAATGGTTTTTTTGTTGTACTAAAGGGGCGAATCTATTTTGCAGTGGAGGTGACTGGAAGACGGGTGGTACATGTCATTTGGAGACGATGCCAGACTTAGATGCTCCTTACATGCCCCATATTTGGGGCCATTACAATATCTTGAACGATGCTCTGTCCGATCATGCAAACCGAACTGGTATGACTAAAGTGAACTTGTTGAATGTCACCTATATGACATTACAGAGAAGAGATGGCCATTCGTCACTTTACTATTTGGGGCCGAAACCTGCTCCCATTCATCGGCAAGATTGTAGTCATTGGTGCTTGCCAGGTGTTCCCGACACATGGAATGAACTTCTGTACGCAGTCCTCCTCAAGGACCATTTCCATTCATCGAAGAATTTCACAGGAGTCTTTTAAGATGAAGCCTGGTCTAGAATTCGAGATCAATCTTTCCCGGTTGAACGAAAAAGGGTTGTTGGATTGACGGATTTATTCACCCGAACAAAAAACTCAATTTTGACTTTAAAATTACACGGTTTGTCATACTGTTGTAGGATAAATTTTCTAGATCGTTTGTAAATCAATATATAACGAACACCAAAGCTAGTCCTCTGCTGTTCATGTATCGGTTATTGCGTGACTCGATCTGTGTTCAAGTCGATGGGGCTAGAAAAGTAATCGGAGCTGTGAAAACGAGGACTCCAATGCGTGATAACGAAAGCTCGTCTCTCGGGTGAATCAAAGACGGACATTGAAATTTTTATGGACTGCTGCTGTGCAAGAATGGATTTTATTCTGAATATTTGTATAGGAGTGTTAGTAGTAGCATATCATTCTTTGGTCTACATATTATATCTTCTTAAACTAACATAGTAATTACTATTTATAAAACAATATTGTTTTACTTCATCTTTATAGTATACGGAGAAAAGATCTTGTTTAATTTGTTTTAATTTTTGATGTGTATTTTTTTATAATATATTATTAAAAATAATTTTAATTATTTGAATCTGAAGATGTAAAGAATCAAAATAATATATTGAAACCATATTAGCAAAGTATCATGTTATTAATTTGTTTTCAAGTTCATAAGTTTATTTTCCGTTTACAGAATTGGGTCGAGTATTGCTTTTTAGAAAAGGTTATAAATTTGATTTTCGCATGTTTTTTTTCTTCTCTTAATCTACGCTTTAATAATAATAAAAAATTTTATGCAAAAACATGAATGTCTCATTTATAAACAAGTTTAAATTCTTATTCAACTAATAAAGTTCACTTATGAGGTATTATGCAAGAGGCTTTTACTTGTAAAAAGATGCTTCTTTTCTTATTTCACCGACATATAACACTTGATTACTCCGATCATTCTATTTAATTTGCATCAATTTTAATTTAAGTTGTCGCTTATTTTGTATCAGTTTCTTATTTGATAATGTTACCCGTTAGTTTTTTAATCTCATCTACGTATTTAAATTTTTTTTTAATATCAATCATACAATTTGTTTGGCCTATTTATTTAATATTACATTATTTAATCTCAATTGGGCATAGCATGTTAAGAAAGTCAATCAAGAAATATAATTCCTTCAATTAAGGAATCAATCAAGCTTATTCAAGCATGATTTCTTCTATCATTTTCTCTATCATTAATATTATTGATTTCAACAATTATATACTCTATATCTATCTATTTATCTATACAATGCACTGAAATAATTTGTGACATATATCAACATTATAAAATTTTTCTGCTTTTTTTATTTATGCAGTATTTATTAACATTTAATAAAAAAATCTATTTTAATTTTTAAAAAAATAAGAACTCTATCTAAATATTTGATAATCTATGATAAAGATTTTTCTATATAAAATAGATTTGATCGATTTATAAAATATTAGACTCTTATCCTATTTACTTAATTTTCTGACTTAAACAATTAAAATACACATTATCTTATAATTATTGAATAATATATAAATAATTAGGTATTAATATTGAGGTATATTTATAAATTATCAGAAAATATAGTGTGTTTCTTTTATTTATTCACATTTTATTCTCATTAATGTTTTTAGCATTGTATTTCTTTTTTGATTAATAAAAACTCACCTTATTTAAAAACTAAATAAATAGAGAAACCTTTTCGACCAATCAACACTTAAAACCCACTACAAACTGTTTCATTTCATTAAATTTACTATAGTTTTCAGTCTTATACATTCTACTTGATTTGCTATATTTTCCTAAAAATTAAATTTAATCAACAATAATATAGTAATTAATTCAATTTATAAGTAATAAAATAATTAGTGTTGACTACGTATATAACATACTCCTATAACTTTAGAGTTACATATTGACCCACTCATCACAACTCACTTGAAAATTAATCTAAGTCGTGGCATATATCACTTTGAACTTGAATTTCTTATTGTATGATATTACTCTTATAGAAGTATGTTTTTATTTATTACAAGGCAATTAAGTGAGAGACTTAAGTGAGAATTGAATATAATATAATTTTAGAAAAATTATCGTGAATAATATAATTTTTTATTAATTTTTCTACAATAATACCAGCTATTGATTAACCATGAATAATACTAACTTAAAGGGATGTTTTCCTAGAAAATCCCAAACTGTTAAAAATCAAACTATAGATGATTATAAGACAAAAAAAATTGGTATATTAGCTAATAAAGTAAAGTTGGTATTATTCTAGGAAAATACTCCTGTAAGTTGGTATTATTCATGGTTAATTAATAGTTGTTATTATTGTAGGAAAATTGACAAAAGATTGTATTATTTACGGTAATTTTTTTATTATTTTTCTAAAATGGATATGATTTTTCAACTAAGATAAGATATGATTTTCAATTCAATATCTTTGAAATTGTAATTAATAATGTGTTCTCTAGCTCAAAATTCACGATAGCAATAGTCAAAAAAAAAAAAAAGCATCATTTAATTTAGAGGTGAAGATGAGGTTGCTCCAAGTTTTCACTTAAAAGTGTCAGGTACAGCAACCAGTCAAAACTTAGTAATATATCTTCCTAATAATACCTTTCTTCTTCCTCTTTCCTATCAAACCCTAACTACTACTTATGCTTTTATAATTACCAGCAAATTTAACTCCTTCATTATGGTAGAAGCCATCTTAACATAATTCGCTCAAAATAATCCTAAAAAATTAAACCGTACTCTAAGCCGACTATAATTCATTTTTTATTTCATAATTATCACATTTTTTATTTCGTAATTATCACAAGGAGATCAGATTAATGAATCATGTGACGGTGGTAAAAACTAAGTATTGATCATAGATGACGCGTTCTGATCAAATCTTGAACTGAAAAACAAGAGCAAGAAGATAGGAAAGAATAAGCAGCTAGAAATGGCGGTAGCAGATTCAAGTAATAGTGAGCTTCAACATATGTTAAAGTCAGCAGTTCAAGCAGTTGACTGGACTTACAGTCTCTTCTGGAAATTTTGTCCTCAACAAGGGTATAGCTTTTTTTATTTATGTCTACTTTTTTTAACCTACTTTAATTTTTTTTATTAAAAATACATGATTCTACATGATTCTTTATAGGTTATTTACAAGACTACTTAATCGAAAATAATCCTTTTCTTATCACTAATAATGATAAAATTGTGTATATTTGATGATTTTCAAATCTAATTATGCTATTTTTGGGAATAAAGATTTCATTTGAAAATATAGATTTAACTCAAATTTAGTAATTAGCAAATAGAAAATTTTCAAATTTAAAATTGAGTCAAATCCATAATTGTTATAAAAATAGTTAAAGATGAGAATTTGAGGATGACCTCTCAAACCTTATTTTTCTCAAATTCCACATTAATAATTTCATAATCGAAATTTATAATTTAAAATGAAATGCTTATTCCCAAACGCAACCTAAATGACATTGGTTTATAAAAATATCTATAATGATATTCATAATTCTAAGAGTTGTACGTAAAAATCAACAACCAATTCTTTTTATCATCAATTATTTTAATTTTTAAAGAATATCTAACATAAAAATTGAAAATAATTAATATTTTATGTAATTATTTTAACTTCCTAAGAAAGAATAAAAAGTAAAATAATAAAATATAATATAATATAATATTTTATATTTTCAAAATAAATACAATATTAAATTACATTAAAAAATCATTAGATTCTTTCTCCTATAAAGATTATATATATATATATATATATATATATATATATATATATATATATATATATATATATATATATATATATATATATATATATATATATATAATAATGAAAATATGTTCTTTATTCTCACTAGTAAGGATATGATTGCCTGAAATCTAGCTCTCTAAATTCTTTGGAGTAAACCTGGTTTTTTTACAATAATTTCACTTAATTAATAGTAGAAAAAATTATCTAAAATAATCCAATTTTTCATGTTTTTTAAAAATAATTCTAACTATTGATTAACCATGAATAATCTAAACTTTAGGAGAAATTTTCCAAGAGTAAAATCAGTAACGGGATAACTTGCTTTTTATTTTTTTTTTAAAAAAATAAATTAAAATAAAATGTCGAAAAAAATATTAACAATTTTTTTGACTTTTTTATTATTCAAAAATTTTTTTTGTACATTTTCAAAAAATTTCTCTAATTTTACATTAATTTTCAGTTTAATCTTTTAGCAAATTAACTAATATAATAGGTAATCCAATTCGAGTTTACTTTGGGCAAATACCCTTAAAAATAAGATTATTCATGGTTAATCAATAAATGAGATTATTGTAGGAAAATCATGAAAAAGTTATACCAAGTAATTTTTCCTTAATAGTATTGGAATATTGTTAATTTGTAATGTTAATGAATGTTTGTATAGGATATTAGTGTGGATGGATGGGTATTACAATGGAGCTATTAAGACAAGGAAAACAGTGCAAGCAATAGACTCAAGTGCAGAACAAGCATACTTTCAAAGAAGCCAACAGCTTAGAGAACTTTATGAATCATTATCAGCTGGGGAGTTAAACCAGCCGGCGAGAAGGCCCTGTGCGGCCTTGTCGCCGGAAGACTTGACCGAATCGGAGTGGTTCTACCTCATGTGTGTCTCTTTCTCTTTTCCTCCTGGTGTTGGGTAAGTTTCTTTATCTATTTTCTTTGATTATTGTTGGGATGATTTATCCCACATCGACAAATTAAAGATAGTGTGCACATTTTATAAGTTATTGGAGTCCTTCTTCCGTCTCATTGTCATATGGTTTTAGGATGGTATATATGTCCTTTTCTTATAAAGTGTATTCATATCGTGTTTCCCCATTAATATACTAGCATTCACAGTAAGTCCAACATAATTTAACAATTATCCTCCGTTTTTTTTCAATAGTTACAATTTTCTAAAAAAATTAAAAGAAAACTATTGGAATGTTATTTCAAAATAAATCTCTAATTAATATATAAATAAATATATTATTTTTTAAAAGTACTCCGAGTCGTCGAATAATGTCTTTTTGGTTGCAACTCCCTTTGATAATTATATGGTATGTATTATCCTATCTATTTTAGTTATAGTTTCTATGAGTAAGATATATCTGATATGATGAAGAATTTTTAATTTTCTTATATATTTTCCATATTTAGGTTTGCATGTATATTCCATTTGGCTTATGAATTTCAAGTAGTAAAATAGATTAGGTTAGTTACTTAGTTGTGTTCCACTATAAAACGATACTCAAGATTGCAAAAATGCTTTTGCTGAATGGTGAGTTACTTTAACTAATGTTGTGTAATGTTGGTTGATTAGTTATTTACTTATTTCTATTTTTAGAAGTTGGTGTAACAAAGTGATAGCTTTGTTCCTTCTTTGTAGGCCTTTAATGCCTACTATCAGAGTCAAAAAGAACCTAAGATTCTTTTGCATCACCCATTTACATTACACTATAGACTTTTATTATAATAGGGCAGATTAAGAGAAATGTAGAGTTAGTTCAGGTGAAAATCGAATTTTTAAGACCTGTTTTAAAAAATACGTAGTAGTTGCTCTCCAACTAAGATAAGAGATTTAATCTTAAGATCTTGCTAGAGAAATGCAATATTTGCTCAAACTGAGACAATAGTCGATTTTTTGTTATACAGTAAAATTATGGTAATAATAATTCATTAATTTTGAATTTATATTAGAAAGAATTACATTTTAGGTTGTACCCAATTATAGAGTTCCTATTTGATTGTAAAAGAGATTTTGACATTTTGGTTGGAAGAAGAAAGTGTTTTTCACTTGATTTCAATTATCATAAGCTTTGGTAGAAATTTTGTGATTTATTATTCATTCCTATTACTCTTTTCTATTGTGATTAAATATTTTATTTTATAATGTACCAATTTTTTTTAAAAAAAAAGGGAGGAGGCCAAATGGGAGGGTTGAGGAGTGAGTGAGGGAAAAATTAGGGACAACACATAATTTAATAACAATTATGTGAATAATTAAATTTTATGAGGACACGAGTAATTAAAGAAAAATGGTTACCAAATAAGAAAATAAAACATTTGATATTAATATGCAAAAAAAAATAAAAATAAACATTTGATTAGAATAGAAGCCAAGAAGGATATTTTTTATAAGCATTAGTTTCACTTTCATAAGTTTATTTCTGTTCAGATATATTTAGTCAGAGTGAATAATTTTATAATACTAATGAAGTGAAAAGTTTCTAATTAGAGTATTAGGAATGAATTCAAATGAATTGGAAGGCAGTGCAAAAAAGAAGGTGATTCATAGAAAATTTAGGGGTAAGATAAATGATTGTTTTTGTTGTTGCATTAGGTCACGCATGTCCTTAGGACTTAGGAGATGTAGGCAAAATTCAAGGAATACTCTTTTTGGGACACTAAAACAAACTTCTGATCAATAAGGATGCACAAGTTTCAACCTTTTCCCATTGTAAATTAGTTAGCCCTCTAAAATATATCAATTTAAATGGGTTAAAAATTATAATTTTGATTTGATTTTTAATATATAATGTCAATATTATTTCAACTCACTTAACCCATTAAAAAATTTTTTGTTTTCATTTTAGGGTTTTTAACATTGACTACATACTATTTTTTTCACTTCAATTTTAAACTTTCCGTTTAAGTTATGCTGATTGATTTAATTCGAAATTAATTCGTTTAATTATATGAGTTATTCATATTCATTTCGGGTTTAAAATTTTAACATTTACCTAACCCATTTAATAAACGGATCAGATCAAATTGATCTGTGATTCCATAATTTATTGGTCAAAAGTCTTAAAAGAAAAAATGTAAGTCTTTAAAAGAAAAAATTATGTAAACTTGAAGTTTTTATAGGATTAATAAAGTGTGTCAGCGTGAGAATTTTTAACTATAATACTAAAACTTGGGATTTTTAAATTAAATTTTCTTTTAATTATCTTATTAAACCAATCAATGTAAAATGATCAAATTTATTTAATTTATTTTTTTGAATTTCATTTTCCTAAATAAAACACCCTTAGTTCCTCTCTATAAATGTCTCTCTCAAGGAAGTAGTAGAGACGTAAGATAGAAAAAGAAAGTAGGCAAAAAAGAGAGAGAGTAATAAATATGAGTTATATTAAGAAACATTGTTTTGAAAGGTAGAAATACTCTTTAAAGGGAGAAGAGTAAGTTGAAGAGGAAGGGAGTGAGGTATAAAAAAGGTGTAAATGGAAGTAAATGCAGGAACCGCTGCCACACATTTGGGTTATAAATGGTGACCACTACAAATGTTATAGGAAATCCATAACTATGAGTATGCAATGCACACTCTTTTAATACTTTCCTTCTATGCACCTTACTTTTACTTCTCGATCCCACTCAATTTGCTGATCATTATAAATTATAAATATTAAAGTGCGTGTGTTCGATGCAAGGTAGTTGTGAGGTAGTTATAAACTAACTAAATAGTTGTTAGATGTGAGTAGTTGTAGTTTAGCAATTATATAATTACAGTTGTTAGATATTTAACTGTCTTATTTGTTGTACAAATTATTAATATTCAATAAATATAACAGTTATGGTAGATTTTAGAATATAATTTGTTGAGAAAAATGTATGCTTTTAATTTTAAAATGCTATTTTCTATGCCCCTTTGAAAAAATACCATTTAACTCAAAAAGCTCGTACATATTCAAGTCAAATAGTTTATATAATTGTTTTAAGAATCTAATAATTTGTATTATTTTATAATCAATATTCAAAAGTAGCACTTCCTATTTTGGCTACTAGTAGTTTATTGAGCTTAAAATACTTAACATTGTATTAGAAAAGATAACAATATTCGTTAAATTAGCAGTTTTAAAAACATTACAACTTGTACTCCCAATAATAATTACTATCTCTATTTTTTAATGTAGTAGTGTTTTAACCTCATCAAACCACTAACAATTACTAAATTTATTACGTGAAATATGCCCAAAATTTTTTGCCCTTATTTTAAACCCAGGTTTAAAGTAAATACTCCCTCCTATTCAGCTTAAGTGTCCCATTTACTTTATGCACTCTATCCAATGCACTTATTCAATACTTAATATATCGAGTTATGTATAATTAAAAATTATAAAAAGTTCATATTAATAATCTTTACATCAAAACGAATGAAATAAGATCCTACATGACTATGTTTTAACTTATAGATTAATAATAAAATATAATTTTAAAGTGATAAATAAATAGTGTCTCAAAAGTAAATGGGACACCTAAGGTGAATAGGGGGGAGTATTATTTGGTTTTGACCCACAATTTTTCATCCAAAGTTTCACAAGTGTCTAACGTCAAATCAATTAAATATTATGATTTTACAAAAAATAATTTCTTGTTTTATCCTAACAAATATGTTAATGAATATTATCAGGCTACCAGGAAAAGCTTATGCAAAAGGCCAGCATGTGTGGCTAACAGGTGCAAATGAAGTTGATAGCAGAGTTTTTTCTAGAGCTATTCTTGCCAAGGTACTATTAATAACATTATTAAATTTATTAAAAAAACATAAATATTCAACAAATATAAATAAATTAGACAACACTATAATCTAACAAATTTTTCACAAAACTCAAAAAATTAAGAAGAATATGAAAACATTAGACCAAAACAATATTTTTAGTTTTTAACAAATAAGAAAATCCATACAGTAAAATTGCTTCCTGCTCATACTTAGAACCGTCATTTCAAATTATCAGTTAAATTACACATAATAAGAAACTACGTTCTCGTTACAAAATTATGATTGAACAAAAATGTGTACTCCAAATATTTGAGGTCAGTCTCTTAGGCCGTAAACTACTTATCACTTATGATAAAGCTATGGTCTATCATCTTATATTCATTTTCAAATTCTGATAATAATTTTTAGGAAAAATTACCGTGAATAATACAATTTTTTGTTAAATGCCCTACAATAATACCAATTATTGATTAACCATGAATAATACCAACTAAGAAAAGTATTTTCCTAAAATAATACCAACTTTGGTTTATTAATTAACTTACTAATTTTTTTGTCTTATAATCACCTATAATTTAATTTTTAACATATTAGAAATTTTCTAGAAAAACACCACTTTAAGTTGGTATTATTCATGCTTAATCAATAATTGGTATTATTATAGGAAAATTAACAAAAACTTATATTATTCACGGTAATTTTTTCCGAATTCATAAAAATAGATTATATTCTATGTGAATTACATTTTAAAAATTGTTTTTGCAGTGCACATTTCTGAAATTAGCACCTAACAATTTACTGTTATTAGTGTCAGTGGAAAACCTTTCCATAAGTTCTGAAAACTTTGTTGACAATTATTTACTTGTTGTCGTTGATCTTTAAACCCTTTTCTAAATTCTTTCGTGTTAATCGTTCTTAATTTATTATCTCACTTAGCTCTCTTCTTCACTCAACATATCCAGAAGATAAAGGACAACCAAACAACCTCGTAATCTTATCATACAGATCTTTACTGATACTATTTTTTCTTTTTTTTATTGTTTTGGGTTTTGAACATGTGCTTGGGATTGTTCCAGAGCGCTCAAATACAGGTATATTTCTCATTAACTTATGCTGCTTTTGTTAATCATGGAGCTTAAGGATATAGAGGAAAGAGGAAGGAATTGTTGGGTAATAAAAACAAAAACCAGGCAGCAAAACAATGATATAAAAGAAAGATTAAAATCTTTGATTATAATAGAGTATAATAGGAAAATCAAGATTACAAAAATTGTTTTATATACAATATATAAAAAACTTTCGATGCCGGAATAAACACATTCTCAAGTAAAATTTCTCTGTGTCGAGAATTCTGTAAAGACTGATTCGAGATACAATGAATGAATACTATTTTTATGTTATTGATATCTGGAATGACAATAATATATACAATTAATTGTGTCATATTATATGAAAAAAATATCATTATTATTATATGAGAAAATGTTATTATCACTGGGATGGGGAAGCAACAACTAACAAACATTTTGTTTTACTTTTACAATGTCTTGCAGACTGTGGTGTGCGTACCTGTCTTGGATGGTGTGGTGGAGCTAGGACACACTGAAAAAGTAAGTGAATTCAAATATATTAGTACAAGGTAGATTGAACATTTATTTTTCATGTGTGCTGTATAATTTAGGTTGTTATTTTATGCTATATATACAATTCTAACCCAATGTAGTATACGATAGGTAGATCGAACATTCATCTCTACACTTTTATCGAACCAACTAGGTTGTATGTTGCATAATTTAATATTAATATGATTTTTAAACAAATGATTCGTGACATATTCACGTAGCTCTGAGCCTAAATCCGGTGGTTGTTAAATCTTGTTGTTAATGGTAACTCAAACTAGCAAGTACCATTGAAGAAGATGAATATGGGTCAAAAAGGTAGTCAGCGGGGCGCGGAGAAGCTGCTGCCT
The DNA here is from genome assembly GCF_026212465.1 of Amaranthus tricolor. Taxonomy (NCBI): domain Eukaryota; kingdom Viridiplantae; phylum Streptophyta; class Magnoliopsida; order Caryophyllales; family Amaranthaceae; genus Amaranthus; species Amaranthus tricolor. Next base: position 28,234,958 of record NC_080051.1, on the reverse strand, counting down.
AGGTCTGTCGGGCGCGGAGTGCGTTCTATCTTCATTTCACGGCTCGCGTAGTTGTACACGGCTCGCGAAATGGCGGTTTCTTTTCACGGGAGGTGTCTTTCGGGACGGTTACTTTGTATTTATTATGTAATAACTTCCTTTTATTGGGCATTAGTATATAAACTCTCATTTTAGGGTTAATGCATTATGATTCACAAATTGAGAGAGATCACAAGAGAGCCATTATAATTTGTGAGTGTGATTGTAATTGTAATTCATCTTGTAAATTCTTTGCGATCATAGTGAAATTATTTGGTCTCGGTGCCGGTGAACGTAACTATCACATTGATAGTGAACCACGTTAAATCTCTGTGTCATTTACTTATTGTTTTCATTGAATTTCTTATTGTTTCATTATTGTTCATCGACCTTGCTTCTACTGTCGCACAACAAATCTAATACACACTTAAGTTTTATTTGGTTTTGAAAACAGGTTGAAGAGGAGTACTCTTTAGTGCAACATGTGAAAGCTTATTTCAACGAACATTGGCAGCATCAGCTACCCCATAGTGATTCCCAAGTGCACTCAAAACCAGCTCTATCGGAACACTCTACCTCCAATCCAACTGCATCCTCCAATTATTCACACATTCAACCTCCTCTTATTCTTGCCTCTACAAACCCACCAAATCTCTCCAATGATGATGCAAATGATAATGATGACGAGGAAGAGGAAGAAGAAACTGAGGTTGAAGTTGAGATCGACTCAGATTCAGAGACGCATACGCACCCACGATCAACAATCAAGTTTGACGATCTCCATTACGAAAAAGGTATTCCTCTCAATTTAATCTGATGATTGTAGATCGATCCTACGAGTAGTGGTTGACTTTAAAAGCCAATCATTGTAATCAATTAATCATGTAATTAAAGAGAGGTTGATTGTTCAATTATAAGATTGAGACACCAAGAATCATGAATATATTAATGGTTGACGGTTTTTTCTTTCACCCCTTCCCTTATAATAGAGATTCAGTTCTCACCATCTACATGTAAGGGATTCTCCAAACTTAATCAAAAATCCAAAAAAAGATTAAGGATGTGTTTCGATAACAATTGTGGAGAAAAAAGAAAAAGAGAAAAAGAGGTAGTGAGGGGAAAGGAAGGGTAGAGAAATGGAAGGTTAATCTCCCTTGTTTATATGAGAGGGAAGGGAAGGAAAAGGGAAGTGTAGAAATATTTTCTCTCTAAATCTTTTTCCCTTTGGAAAGATTATAATCAAAACAATCCATGTAACCCCTCAAAATCTCTTTTCCTCTCATTATGTTATTCTAACAAAAGATTCTTTATCCATCCAAATTCATCCGCTTTATTTCTCTCCATTTCCCTCTATCCAAACATACCCTAAGGTACTAAATGTACAACCATCACAATCATCAATCATATAATCAACTTAGACTAAGAAATGATTAACATGCATCCATTGTTATCCAAACAAAGAATCCTTCATCCTTTAAATTTCTCCGCTTCCTTTCTCTCAATTTCCTTCGATCCAAACACATCCTAAGGCTAACGCAGCGATTTTTCAGTCATTACAATCATCAATCATATAGTCGACTTATTAAGAAACAATTAAAATGCAAGCAAAATAATGACAATTCAAACAAGAAAACGAGCTCCTAGACCATGTTTATATGCGACAGTATTAGATGTTTAAGAATACACAAGTGAATTAATATTGAAATATAGCAATATATGCTTACAGGTACAGTTATTCCAATTGAGCCAAGCAAAATAATGCATATAGAATTATGTGAAGACATTATAAGACTTGACTCTCCTGGTCATGATAATGTGTGTAACAACCTTGATTCAAACTATACAATTTCACCACAAAGTCACATGCAATTGCAAAACAGAGGTGATTACTTAAGTGCAAAAAAAACATCTCAAAGATGGTCTCTTATATATCAACAAGCACAAGCACAAGCAGATGATCCAATCTTAGTTAACAATGTTCTCCAATCACCTCCTTTAGGTAATAATAAGCATTTTATTCTTTATGTCTTTTAGTTTTATTGTTTTCTAATTTGATTTAAACTTATGTTTAACTAGACAAATTCCTATGTTACGCCTTACATGCGTTCTTTTTAAAATTATGCTATCTTTTGATCTCTATTTATTATTTCTAATATTTTTTTGACTATTTTACTTGCATTTCATCCTAATAGGCTATGACACCATAATCCAACAATTAGGGTATCATATCAGTCATATCAGTCGTATCGTAAAGGGGTTAATTTCTTTTGATAACTTTTTCCATTAACCATGTAGAAGTATAATCTCTTTTTCAAAATGCATGCATGAAATGTTGCAAGTAAAAAGTAATAGAGAAAGTTTTACCTAGTGCTCATTACAATGACTATGCATGTTACTCCCAAAATGATCGATTTTTCACTCAAAATCTACTAGTTTCCTTAATAATTGACAATTTTGTTCTTATTGCTCCTTCTATTAAAAATTAACTCACTGACTTCATCAGTTATCCTCAACAAATTGATACACAATAGCATTATAGTGTACCGAATGCATATTATACTTGATCAATGAAGCAAAGAAACAACAGAAATCGAGTCTTGGAACAATCTATATGATGATTTTTGTGTTGGCCTAATTTTCTTTGTAGGTACAGCAACAGAAGAGGTCTCCCAAGAGGATACACACTACTCACAAACAGTATCTATCATCCTACAACTCCAGTCTACCCGTTCTTCTACAACCTCTATTGCTTCCTCCAATTACTTCTCTTACTCTTCAAAATCCGCCTTCTCTCAGTGGAGATCGAGGCCCGACCTCCTCTACTCACCCCTGGACAGTACGAGCACAAGCACGAGCACCTCACAGTGCCTTCTTAAATACATTCTCTTCACAGTTCCTTTCCTACATTCTAAGTCCCATGTCAGTTCCACCAACAAAGCCTTGACTCAGAAGAAGGGTTCTGTACAGGATGACCTGTCGGCCAACCATATGTTGGCCGAGCGTAGGAGAAGGGAGAAGTTAAATGAGAGATTCATCATTTTGAGATCGTTGGTGCCTTTTGTGACCAAAATGGACAAGGCCTCTATTTTAGGGGACACAATTGAATATGTAAAGCAGCTTTGTAAGAAAATACAGGAACTTGAAACATGTATAAAGTTTGGAGAGGAGAAAGAGAAGAGGAAAGTGCGGGTTTTAGAAGGAGATGTTGACGGGAGAATGAAGCCAAGGATGCCAGCACAGATAAGCAACATGTTGGAAGTATCTATAATTGAAAGTGATGCACTGGTCGAGTTGCAGTGCCCTTACAGGGAGGGATTGTTATTAGATGTTATGATCACTCTAAACGACATGCGCCTACAAGTCACAACAGTGCAATCCTCTTTAAATAACAGCTACATTGTTGCCGAATTAAGAGCCAAGGTAATCCTAACACACGACTTTTGCACACTCGCTTAATGGTGTAGAATTACCACCGACAGTTGAAAGCATTATATTTTTGAACTGTATAAGCAGGTTAAGGAGAATGTCAATGGACAGAAGCCCAGCATAATTGAAGTGAAACGGGCAGTAAATCAAGTACTAGCACAAAGCGACTCCTAGGCTTTGAAGAAATGCTGCCAACATTCTAGTAAATATACAAATGGAGAGACCTTGACTACATACCATTTATAAATCCACATCCACCTTTTGTTCTTTTGTTGAAGAATTTCTTATGGCAATATCTTTGATCACTTACCGGCATTGATACCTGCAAGACATTACATTAAGTTCAGTAGTTCATAGTTCACGGTTTGATTTAAATCCACAAACAAAATCGAATAATGAGGTCGGTTTTTAAGTCTGAAACAATTCACCATAAATTGAAACTTATGGACACTGTAGGCAGACAAAATCTGAGGAATATGATCTACTGCATACAAAGTTATCACTAAATAACATTATCTGCTGGTAACAAACTTATTTCTACCTATGTCTAACGTCTTACTAGATATCTGATAATTCATAAACCAAACAATTTGTCAGCTTTAATCAGGAAAAAGAAGCTCATTTATTAAAAGTTCTGCGATTGAATTCAATATAGACATTCATAAAGGACATTTCCAGCTAAAGAGGGGATCAGGGAACATAGCTAACCAATTGCAAACTCTTCTGCATCACGATTCCAATATATATACAGTTGTCTGTAAAGCTATCTTCAATCAGAAGCGGAATGACAGGCATAAGCAGATTACTGAATTTGTGATTTGTAGGATGAAATACCAAGAGCACTACCTTCTATTAGAACAGAAAGTCATGCTTTGGTAGGAAATGCAGAGGCATATTGAACAACTTTGGAGCCTTCACCAGAAGAAACCACTTAGAACTTAGAAGGATCTATGAACAATTAACATGTAGAGATCTCAATATCTTGTATATACTAATACACCCATGAGATCTCAGAATCATGTATCTATATTTGGCGTAGGTACATGGTATAAAATTTAGTGTTCTTCATTCACTCACGTGACATGTTCAACCCAATCACACAATGCTATAGAAAAATCAAATACCAGAAAGAGATATATCATCCGAAATAATTGTTGATTAACTGTGTCGGTTTAGTGTGATTTTTAAAAAGGAAAGGTTTTTGCCATGAACACAAAAGTAGACACAAAACATAAGTTTCTTTAATGCTTTGATATACAGTAAATTCTAGCACAATATTTACCCTTCACCCCGAGTTTAGCAAGAATGCTTAAATGTGAATAACTGATAGCATATAATCAACACAAATCACCATACCCTATATGTCCCGCTCAAAAAAAGCTAAGCTATGATCCACGTCTAGGAGCAGGACAAATGCAAATCACACATTAATTAAAGAGGTTGCAGTCAATAAAATCTCGACTCAAGAGTAACCATTCAATGAAAACAAAAGAGCTAGAACACGCCACATGCAACACAAATAGCAAAAAATGCAAAAATATGAATAACGGCTTAAGAGTGACCTGCAAATGAAAATAAAAGACCTAGCCATATGCAAGTAGCAACCTTCTGGATCTCTATTTTGAAAAAACATCTAATCAACTAATTTGGATGGAGAAAGAATGACAAACACAATTGAAATCGGAATTGAAATTTTGATATAATTGATTGATGATAGATACAACAATTGAGCAGAAGTCTACCTCGATTGTCCTCCCGCTCCGCCATTTTTATTTACCCCCAGCCCTAGCCCTTTTCTACTCCACTTGCCAAACAGGGTTCATTTGAACTGGGAAAATGAACAAGCTTGAGCTCAAATTACAAATATCAGTCCATTTTATTGGTACCGAATAACTAGGGCTGTATAAAAATTATAACTAGTCCCTTGTATTTAGACGGACGGCATTTGCTAATGTAATAATTATATTATTAATATTTTTAACGGTATAAAATTAAAAATAAAAATTTATGAAAGGTTAATATTAATGATTTTTGCATTGAAATAGTTTAAATAAAATCACAATTAACCGTTTTATAATTTATAAATTGTGAATAAAAAGTTAAAAGTAATTAATGTACAGTGACAATAGTCAAATAGACTCAATTTATACCAACTGTATAATTATTTCTATGCATTTTAGACTTAAAATTTTCATATAGATCTATTTTAGACATAATAAAACTTTAAAAATGTAAAAATAATAAAGTACGAATAATTAAATTTAAGACTATATCCATCAAACTCAGTAACTTTATCCGTAAGTTTAAAATTTTTAGACCTTATAGGTTCAAATTTGATCCGATCGGACCTAATTTGAACTCGACTCATAATGACTCCTAATTGAAGCAAGTTTGATTTGAAAAGTATAATCCCGAGCAAAGTTTAGAAACTTGTAGACACTACAATTGACGATTTTGTACGATGTTCAGCATATTTGATGGTGGGTTTGAATTGTTTTCGGTTTTTATTTACATTATATCATGTTGAGAGTAATCAAGAGTAGAATTAGATAGGTACCAACAATCAGAGAGAATCAATTCGGGTTCATGCCAGAGAGAACTAATATCGAAGCTATCATTGTCTTGAGGCGGTTGCTGGATAAGCATAAAGACCGGAAGAGAGATATACATATGATTTTCATTGAATTAGAAAAAAGCTTATGACAGCGTCCCACGCGACATTATCTATGATAGCCTTTGAGCAAAAGGAATTCATTTAAGGTATATTAAGGGGATCTAAGACATATATGACGCAACCATGACTAACATCCAGACACCGATAGGGCCAATAAATTTTTTTTTTATTCAAGTGGGTCTACACCAGGATTCAACTCTAAGCCCTTTTTATTTGTTACTATTCTTGATGAACTTTTCAAGGATATTAGGAATACTGTACCCTAATGTATGTTATTTGATGACGGCATTGTGTTCGTAGCAAACATCAGAGAAGAAGTAAAGGAGAAATAAGAGGAGTGGAAAGTAATTCTTGAAGGGAAGGACTTGCTATAAGTCGTACCAAAACTAAAAAGTAAATACTAAGCAATAAAGTCCGCCTTGCTATATGGGAATGAGTGTTGCTCATTAAGAAAACCCATAAAAGAAAGATAAAAGTTGTAGATATGCTTATGTTGAGATAGATGTGCATTTTTATCAGGATGGATAGGACTAAGAATGAGGTTATTAAAATGAAGCTAGGGGCTACTCCAATTTATGCGAAGTTGTGTGAAGTGAGATTGTGATGGTTTTATCATGTGTAAAGAAAAGCTAACAATGCGCCAGTGAAAAAAATGAAGAACATCACAATCGAGGGTAATAGAGGTCGAGAAAAGTCATAAGAAAATGTGAGAGAAACAAATTAGAAAAGACTTGGGTGAGTTGCACCTCTCGAAGGACTTGACTTGGGAGTTGGGATATAAGTAGTTGGAGATGCCAAATCCGTGTACGTGAGACCCATTAGTTGTTTTTTTTAGTGTTGTCTTAGCCATTTTTGTCAGCTTGTTGTTTGGTTAGTCTTGTCTTCTTGGATGGTGATATGTTCATATGATTTGTGTTTTATGCCTTTTGTTTTCTGTTTTCTTCTGCCGAGTTTCCCCTTGCATGACTTCATATCCCTAAAAATACTCGATTTGAGGGGTCCCTTTGATAGCGACCTCTTTGTGATGAGAGTATTAATCTTTCTTCTTTTCCACCCTCCTTAAACCCTGCCTTGTGAGTAATTTTAAATTAATCGACCATCCATACTCTATTTCAATTAATTTTGAATCTCAAGGCTTACCCAAGAAAAACTTATGTCTTCCTATTCAATGTAAGTGTCATTTCTTTATTTGATCTAGTGAAAAGTTACCCTAAACGTTATATTTTAAATTTTGGTATGTAAACTTTATCAATTTATTTGTATTAAACTTAATTTCTTTTATACTTTTACACTTACTAATTACTTTACCCCTATATAAATTTAAAAACACTATACTTTATGAGAAAGTCTTAGTAAATAACGGTTAATTATAAGGCTAACAAATCATCCTTATTTAGTACAATTTAATTGGATGAAAGTTTTATTATTTTAATTTATCTTTTTTAATTTTATTGATTTTATTTTATTTTTTTATCTTCCTAACTTGTACTCCTATTTACCCATCTTAAAAATGGTGAAAATCAAATCATAGCCGCATAGGGGTGAAGAGGAGAGGGAGTAATATTCAAGCATTAAGCATACTTGGCTCATCATCTCCATCTCCCTTCCTTTCTAGTTTCTCACCCCTTCAATTCAGATCTTCCCTCCCAAATCCCCTTTACAGATCCAATTTTCCATCTCCTGCAATTCACCCAATAATCACTTCATCAATTCATCATCAAAAATGTCGCATTCAAGTTCAATTAGTGATACAATCCCTCTCCACACTTCCTCTCAATCCGACATCGACGAGATCGAGAATCTCATCCATTCTTCAATTCATACGGCACCATCAACCGTCCTTCCCGCCCGTGCACCGTCACCTCCCCGTGCATCAATCCCTGTATCGTCCTCCTCTACTCCTTCCCCTTTTATACCCTCTAATCTTCCACCTCCTTCTGCCCCTTTACCCGCCACCGTCAAACCCGCATCCACCGTACCTCCTCTGCCACCACCCTCTTCGACTGGTGGTGGGATTTCTGCAACTGGGTTCGGCCCGCTTCCTAATACTCTTACTGAGCCTGTTTGGGATACGGTTAAGCGAGATCTATCGAGGATTGTTAGTAATTTGAAGTTGGTTGTGTTTCCTAATCCGTATAGAGAAGACCCGGGTAAAGCTTTGAGAGATTGGGATCTTTGGGGTCCCTTTTTTTTCATTGTTTTTCTTGGTCTTACCTTGTCTTGGTCTGCTTCTGTTAAGAAGGTATTATTTTTGTTATTTACCCACTTTATTTCCATTTAATTTTGGTGTTTTGAGTTTTAATTGTTGTTTTTATATGAATATGGTTAATTTTTTGGGTTTACTTGTTGCATTTTGATGTATTTTGGCGATTCTTGTTTGTGAGTTTAGAGGGGTTTGTGGTTGATAATGATTCATAGACTTTTTTTGATGATGCATTGGTTAGTGGTTAGTAGTATTAAATTTGACTTGGTTTGCTTCTTTTAATACCCACTTTTATTTCTTTGTCATTGTGGTGTTTTGAGGTCTAATAGTTGCATCTAGATGAATGTTTGTCGGTTTAATTGGTTGATAATGATCTACTTCATATTACTATTTTTGGGTTTAATTGTTGTATTTTGATGCGTTTCGGTGATTCTTGTTTGTGATTTTGGTGGGTTTGTGGATAATAATGGGTCATTGACTTTTTTTTTGAAGATGTAATGATTAGTGATTAATATTGGTAACTATTGAAATGTATTTTTAGCATATGTTTTAAGGGCATATGGTTAACAGATGCTTGACTTTGTTGTAGTCTATGTGAGTGATTGCCTTCTCATTGCTTATTTTAGTTAGATGATTGAAGGATGAATTTGCGTTGTGATGAGATAAATGCCAAGTTTGATCTTCTAGATTAGGGAAGGTTGACTCTGGAAGGTTGGAAAGAGGATGAACGAGTTGAGAAGTATGAGAACATGAATGTTATGAGAGTTTGAAAGTATGCTGCTAATCATTACCTGTTGGCTAATTTGGCTCTTTTCAACATCTCATACATTCTATTATATTAGCTAGAACTTCATTTGCAGCTGAAATCAAATTATCACTGTGTCAAAATGATTTAATGGGTTTGCTGCAATAGGGTTAAAATGAAAGAAATTAAGCTCTGTTAATTGGGATTTGACATTATTTAGGAAAAAATTCGTATTATCTTAGCTAGAACTCCATCCGCTGCTGAATATTGATGCGTAAGACGATAGTTAAAGTGATTTAATGGGCTCGCTCCAGTTGAATTTCAGTGAAAGAACTTAAGCTCTGTTAATGGAGTACCTTTTAACCTTTCTTTGTTGTGGGCCAATGTTGAAAATTTTGAAACTCAAAGTTCTGTTTTCTTGAGATTCACAGCTCTTTAAGGAATTTAATTTAATAAGTTGAACATCAAACTGACAAGATTTTTATTAAAACTTTATGGGGTCCATAACAATATGTTTCTCTCAAGGAAAAGAGGAAACCTTATACAAACTGCTAATTGGTTATTGCTACAGTCCTTTGAGAGGATGAGTAAACTGGACTCCTGCTCCTTGGGTTCAACGCATGTGGGATTTCAATGAATAAGGAAAATTGAGAGTAAAGACTATCATTAAATGTCTTGCATAGTTGTATGTAAAAGTAGAACTGTGTTTTCTGGAGCAAAAGAAAGTTAGACTGTCTAGCTGGTATATTTTTGGGAACGAGTTAATAAGAAATAAGATTACAACATCTGCTAATGGTTTGAATGTATGCTAAGTCAATATCAAGAAGTGTTAGGTCTCAGATAGACGGTAGAGTAGCAAGGGAATTTGGGATGATATAGAATATCAAAGATTATTGAATTAAACTATAGATTGTTTGGGGCGAAAGTGCTTAAAATGAAAGCATTACAATGCTTGGGTGAGAGTAGAGTTGGATTATTTTGAGAAAGTAACCGACCTCAAGGAGATGACTTCATGTTCAGATAATTAATCTTATTATTTTGAGATACAAGTAACAACAATGCTAGCGATGTCATTTTCGGGTAAAGGGACTAAATTTAATATCGTTGTTGGCCATCAGATTAAGAGATTTGTGCAAGAAGCATGTTTGTGATTGCAAGGGTAAAGTTCTTAGAGTCTCTTTGCTCTTATATGAGGAGGAACCATTTTTTGTCCTTATGTAATAGTTGTGGTGTCTTAAAATAGTCACAAACATGGATGTATCAATTCAATGTTATTCTGCTGAAGATTATATGGAGTAAGGACAGAAGAAGTGAGAGATTACTCTTAATGTGTCTGGAACTAATTGTGTGATTGAAACGTGTCTTCAAGTTCATCTTTAGTTCATTCATCCATGTGAGAGTAATTTTTTTAATTTATTTTTTTAATACTTTTTACATCATTCTACAACACAAAAAATTCAAACTATCCTGTTGTTCCAAATTATTTTATGGTGTTTGATTAGAAGAACTTCTAAGTTGCGTTTATTGAGAGCATTTAATGTTTAGAAGATAAGAATTGCACGTATCGGGAGTCTTTGAATGATATTACTATCCCCAATTATTAAGGTCTGTAGTCTGTTGATGAAAGCCTTATAGTCAGCTATGATCTTCTGTTTAGGAACTTCATAAATTAATGGCGTCCCAGAATACGGAAGAGTTTCCTAAATGAGGATTTCAATTTTTGAAATAAAATTTCTGCATTATATACTTGATGGTTTTGCTGATGTACTTATATTTCTGTGCCTTGAAAAAAAAATTTTTTAAACAACCCCTCCTCCCAAAAAAGCCCTTTTCAATATGCAGTGTTGGAATCGATCTTCTGTAATTGCTGTTAAATAATTCATTCCTTGTGTCTTGCCCAGTGTAACATAATTCGCTAATAATTCGCTTTTTGAATTTGCTTTTCGCTCAAAATTTGCCCAAGAATTGACCAAAACCGACCATAATTGGCTTTTTTGATTAGCGAATCATGTGACACTGGTCTTGCCTATACTGTATAATGTTGGTATTTATATTCGATAATGTAATAAGTGATCCTTCAAATACGCCAAGCTGCCAATAATATTTCGATCACCTCATAATTGGACAAATGACAATTGACCAAGCCAAAAGGGAAATGGAGTGGCGGTAGTTGCCTTTTCTGTGCACCTTTTGAATTTAATAATAAGTTGGTTCTTTTATGTTCTTGATAGTTTTGGCTCTTTTTAGTGTTTCACAAAATATGAAAAGGACTCACTAAAAAAAGCTAATATTCTTTTGGCAATGTTGATGTCCCCAGTCAGAGGTGTTTGCTGTTGCATTCGCGCTGCTTGCTACTGGTGCCGTAATTTTGACATTGAATGTACTTCTATTGGTGAGAATCTTTTAGACCCTTTCTTGTTTTTGTAATATCGGTCTAGTCGGTGCATGCACTCAAAAGGGTCCGTAATGTTTTCCAGGGAGGACACATAATATTTTTTCAGAGCCTAAGCCTCCTGGGTTACTGTCTATTCCCTTTGGACATTGGAGCACTTATCTGCATGTTGAAGGACAATGTGATAGTAAAGGTGGTTGTGGTATGTGTGACTCTGGCGTGGAGCTCGTGGGCTGCATATCCTTTCATGAGTTCAGCAGTGGGGCCAAGGCGAAAAGCTCTGGCACTCTACCCAGTCTTCCTCATGTATGTATCTGTCGGCTTTCTCATAATCGCTATTGATTGATTAAGCATTGACGGATCCTAGTTAGATCACGTGGAGTCTTCGGGAGGCTGCAAGCCCGTATGGTGCAATATGATTGTGTATACTTCGAAATCAATCTTGTCGTGCTCATATATTGACAGTACGAAATTTTTGTGTAATAAATCAATAGCAAGGTTATATGCAGAAGCAGATCCATATGAATTTTTTCCTGAATGTTTGCTAGTTTAGTTTATTCAGCTGTGATTTCTCTGTGTAAAAGTGTTTGGTAGATTGGTTTTTCGTTTTGACGGGGATGATACTGTATTTTCTTTGCTTAACTAATACTTCGACGTTTCTGATGAATCGATTGATTGGCAAGTCACGCTTTGGAGTTGCAGAACACTTGCTAACTGATGTAATGCAATGCAATGCAGTTGGTTACATCTTGTTCGGCTTCTTAAGTTTAAGGTACCAATTTTGTTTCTGTTTACTTGGGAACCCCATATCACCTTTATTATGATTCATGCAATTATACGATAGCCTAATTCTATAATTTCTATCTCAAAATCTTGCACTAACTAATTATGTGTATGGATTTGGATTAGTCTCTTTATAGTTTATATTTTTATAGTTTTTCTTTAATAAACAGCCAATAGCTATTTTATCATAAATCTTCCCTCACAATTTAGCTTATATAGTTTGCCATGACAGTTAAAATAATAATGTTAATTGCTGGTTAAATTAATTGTTAAACAATAATTACATTTAGGATGAAGTTTTATATGGATGATGTTTTAACTATGATTTTTAAACTTATCTAATGATATGTTTGGTAACTTGAAATTCATTTTCAAATGTTGAATTAATCCAATTACTATGTTTGGTAAATTTATCATTTGAAAATGTGAAATTGGGTCTACTTCATATAAAATTCCAATAACAATGTATAATTAATCAAGTATTAAAATTTGCTAATTTTAAATATATAGGTATAATTTACAATTATTGAATTTGAATATCAAAATCAAATTTCTTATTTTCAAATGAATTTTATTTTGCCAAACAGTACCTAATATAATATCTGAGTTATCCTTTCACTATTTTAACCTTTGACTATTTTACCACATTTCAAGATTTAATGGTTTTGAAATATAATAGAATTGCATTTGGGAACAAATATTTAGTTTTAAATTATAGATTTCAATTATAAAATCATTAATGTAGAATTTGAAAATGACAAAGTTTGGAAGGTCATTCTTAAATTCTTATCTTTAACTATTTTTATAATAATTGCAAATGTGATTCAAATCAAAATTTAAAATTTTTTATTTGTCAAACACTAAATTTAAATCTAATTCTCATTCCCAAACATAGCGTAGAAAAATTTGAAAAAAATGTTTTACTCAAATGTTGGCTCATCTACACCTAATAATGTTCGAGCGACGACTCAAATGCATTTAAGTTGTGCATGAACTCTGCTCAAATTCAAATTTTGTGCATTTACTGAAAGATGCGCACCTTTGATTATTGACTTGCCTTGCAATAGTTGGTGGTGGATGGTTGTCGTCATTAATGGCAGGTTATCCCATAATGCTTGCTTAGTGTTGAATCCTTGAATAGAGAAGATGAAGAGAAGAAAAAAGAGGGAGAACGAGTTAAAGAAGAAAGAAATGAAGAGAGTAAGAAGAAAGGGAATATAAGGGGAATTGTGTTCAAAGTAGACCTGATCATGGGCGGCCTAGCCCAACCCGGCCCGAAAAAGTGAGGGTTTGGGTATCAAAATATGGCCCGATGGACGAGTTTGGGCAAAAAATAAGTGGCCCGATTTTTTTTATACGGGTTTGGGATTGACGTTTGGCCCACGGCCCGGCCCGAAAAGTCATGGGTTTTGGCACTTGCATTAACATTATTGATATCATTTAATATTGTTCTAGGTCCGTCCCAATTGAAATAATTGCTTGACATAATTAAATTTTATTCTCATTAAATTTTTTTTGGTGCTATTTATATTATGAAAAAATTACCTCTGTTAGATTGCTTAACGATTGGCGTAATAATTTCAAATAATTAATGTACTTAGTTTTTCTTTTCAGTTTGTTTCTTTTTTCCAGAATATTCTTTAGATTGTTAATCTGATTTGCTGCCATATTTCTATACGAAAACAATATATTTTTTATGTAGTAATGTTAAACTACATGCTCCTATATGAAATAATTAAAACTGTTAGTACATGTACTGAAATATTGGAAAATAACATCTTAATTAATTTTAAAGAAGACAAATACAATTCTGTTTCAAAGAATTTAAAATGTTTGAGCTAATATATTAGAGTTGTATAATAAAATAAACAAAATATTATAATGTATAAATAATATATAACATAGGCCCGCAAGTCCGCATATTATGGGCTTGGGCAGGAACTTTTAGGCCCGTACTTCGCCCCGGCCCGACCTGCATCAACGACTGTTTTCCCACATGGCCCGACCCGGCCCGATGTTTGATCAGGTCTAGTTCAAAGTAATGCTAATTGCTAAGTTAACAAGAAGATTAGTAAATGAATTTAGTTCAAAGTAATGCTAATTGCTAAGTTAACAAGAAGATTAGTAAATGAATTTTTTTTCATCGGGGCTAAGAATTGTTAACATTGTCAGTTGTTCATTATTAAGTTATTATGAACTGCTGATAATAATTGCAAATCTAACTTATTAGATAAGCCTAGGTCTGATGATCAATTCTATATTTTTGGCTAATATGCCTGTAATTTTAACTTACTATGGAAATTTATCTTATCCATTAAGCAAATAAAATTACACAAATTATTGTGAGAGACCATCTCTAATTGGACCGGCCTATTATATATTTTTTAACATATTATAAGTACGCATTAAAAATGATATAAGTAAACATTTAAGATATTGAAAGTATGCATTAAGAATACAGTAAGTAGACATTAATCTTTAATGGGCTGCACTTGAGATATGTTTTTCAAAGAGACAGTCTTTCAAAAGACCAGGTGATAAACATTATCCATGTTTTTAGCAAATTCTAGGGTAAATCTTTTGAAAATTATTGATATTGTAATTGATTTTACTTGCTTTTGTACAAAATCTGATAAATTAATTCATTTAAAATCGTTGAATTTTTGTGATCTTTACTTGCTACATAACCGCTCAAGTTGTTCCACAACATTCCAATTCTAAGAACTACATCGGTTACATTTACTTGATAAATTTAACTTTTTATTAGTTATTTATATTAAACACGATTAAAGTTGTCTATTGAAAATGTAAAAAGTCAAAATGATGCAAGGTTTAAAGTACATAAAAAGTATGAAAATAACTTAATTAATAAATAATGTCAAATATAATTTAACAAGTTGTTTAGAACAAAAGTAGTAGATTGTAGAACAAAAATTCAAAAGATTGTGATCTAAAATGAAAAATTTAGTTTATTTAATGATTACTCATAACAAAAATTCAATAAAACATCACCTGCTAGAAAAAAAAATTTATGACATAAGTACTTTTTTACCTCAATTAATTTATATATTTTTTGTTTTAATTTATTTCAATAACTTTAAATCATTTTTTTTAGATATAATATAAACTTTTAATTCTTAAGAATTTAACTCACAAACTTTTTAATTTTCGTGTCATTTTAAACTGGAAGAGTATATTGTTAAATAGATCTCTCAAAACTCAAAATAAAATAAGTTATACTCCCTCCTATTCAGTTTATGTGTCACATTTTCTTTTATGGTCAAGTCATAGGTTTTTGATTTTTAATAACTTTATCGTATTTTCAATTATACCCTCCATTATCCATACTAATTTTCCTTCCTTACATTAAAAAACCTATAATACCACTCTATTTTCAACCTTTAGGGTCCCACTTTTAACTCTTCTTAAAATCCGTGAAAAGTCAAATGAAACTTTAATAGGGGGAGTACTTTATTTTTTAACTGTATGAGTGGGTACCTGTCAAGTGTCTAACATAGATTTTTTCCCAGACTCATACAGTCTTGGTCTTAGTCTTAGGCCCCTCCCCCCAAAGCTTTCATTCTCTCTCCTTTTTCTAGGCCGGATTCCTGACTCCTCACGCAAGCACGCAACTCACAACCCAAGCAACCTACTAGCCGCCCACCGTCGTCGGACCACCGGAATATCGCACACTGTCAATCGGACCATAGCTCGCTGGTTGTTGCTACGCTGTTGTTTTTCTTCCCCGTACTTTTTTGGTTTGTGGTAAATTGTTTTTTCCCAAATGTCTTTAGATCTGAATTTTGTTGCTTAATTTCTTGTTTTAATTGTTGTCAGTTTTACAATTTTAAAGTTTTAGATGATTTGGAGGTTTTGGTTGAGGTTTAATTGTCGACTAGTTTGTTTTGAATGGGTTGGTTTAGGTGGAATTAGGGTTAAAGATATTTATGTTGCGACGGTAATTTGGAATCGTTGCCGCTGCTATTCGGTCTGAGGAATTGGAGTGTTAGAGTGTTGTATTCAGCTCATTGGATTATTTGATTATATCTTCTTAGTATTTGATCGCTTGGTCTTACTATTATTACCCTGAAAGCTTGAAAAAATAATTACCAATTTTTAATTAATAATGTTGAGGAATAATTGACATTTAAAATGGCCATTATATGTATTGTAACTCTATGTTAACAATGGTATTGAATACTTCTATAAATTGCTAATTGGTGATAAGTTTGATGCTTGAGCTCAGTGAATTTGCTTAAATTGATTGTTGAAAGTTTGTCACGTGTGAGTGTATTGGTAATAATCTGAGTCGGAGATTACATTCCACATTTGGGTCGTGGGATATTTTTGGACTTGATGTTATGTTGGTATATTTGGAGTTCAGACTACCTGTTACTCGTGAAATAGATTAGATTACATAGGATATTTGGATTGGGGGTCTCGTGAATTTGATTGATGTTGGCAAAATTGACATTCTTTTGGATACCTTATAATGTGGTGCCTCGCTTCCCTTACAGTGCTGTTTCAGTCACTGCGTACTATTGACAGTTGCATTTTCATGCCTGGTCCAAGTATACCTACGTGCCATTGTAGACTTTTAACAAGTTCTGTTTTCGACTTTTCGTCTATTATATCTGGTAAGTTGCTGTCAGATATGCATATTCCGGAGTATATTCTTTGTTGGCATGTAGAAAGATATGTGCCTATTGAAAATTTTCCTGTTTGAATGATGATTAATTCTGATATCAGCCTTGTTGTCCCAGAAACTTAAATAGGGTAGTTACTCTTACTGCTTGTATAAATGCTTCATTTGGGACTTGAAGATGAAGGAGAAGGGCTCAACACCTAGTAGTATGATCAGTCGAAATTGGGTGTTGAAACGCAAGCGTAAGAAACTTCCATATGGGCCAGAAACACTTGTTAAGAAGGATGAGGAGGATTTGGCAGCTGAATCTGCTGGAGTTTCTTGCTCAACAAAAGACTCACATAATACTGAAAGAAGATCTAAGCGTTTGATATCAAAGAAGAAAGGAAATGATGGGGTAATATACAGCTTTTATTGCTTTTAATCTCATCATTATTAGCATTCCATCATGTATCAATTTTTTTTCTTTTATTGATCTGTAGTTATTGTTTTAGTCCTTTACATGTATCAATGTTTTTAAATTTATTTGTTGGTAATAAATCAATTCAGTTCCCTCTTATTTTGGTCATAAGTTGGAACTTCATGGAATTTATTATCGATTTATATTTCACATTAGAAGCTATCTAATGATGTAAACTACCTATTTAGTCATACTCTCCGTGTATACCTTAGCATCATTCAAATATGGTGTTGAAATTCATCCGGACACATATCATCCTTACTGTAAGGATAAAGGCGGAGGCTTATTGTTGGCCAACAGATTCCATTGATTTTAAAAGTTATGTTAATAAATCTCTGAAAAGTTTGTTCTTGAGTCAATCAATTCCATTGATGGTTTAGAAATAAAGTTGCGAAAAGCATTGAAATCCTGTTGTTTGCTAATACATATCTCTGAACAATTTCTATATAAAGAATAAAGGTGAATCTTCTAAATTCCCTTGTAGACTCAAAGTCGCAAGTTGCAAGTTGCAACGTCATATTCAGTCTCCATGAGTTGTTCTAGGAAGAACAATAATGGATAGAACGTGGGAGAGTACTGCAAAGGACTTGATACATTATTGCCCTATCTGAAGTAGTGAAGTCTAAACATTACACCTTAAGCTATATTTTGTATAAGAATCCTTTTTAACTTTCCACCTTTCAGATCTGTCAGGTTACTGGTTAAGTGAAAAAAAGAATTCAGTTAGTTTTCTGAGTGGACTCTTGCTCTTTAATTTCCTTATTAGTTCTGATTGCTATATGCAATCAACAACTAATGCACAAATTGAAGTTTGCCTCATTGAACATATATATAAATAGGTCTACAAATCTTAACTTCTTAAGGTTATTGTTAGTATCTCCATATGAAGTGGTAATTGCATATATGGTGAGAACACCGAATTAATTCCATTAACTAATATGTCCTGTCTTCCTTGAAATTCATGCTGTTGGTGACTTATCATCACTTTGATCTAATTGACAAACTATTCTTTATTTAAAAATAACGTTGTTAAGGTTTTTTCTTTTTCCTTTTCTAGCACCCTTAGTGGCTGGGGAGGGGTTGTGTTGTGGGAGCTAGCCTCTCAATTGATTTTAAGCAGCTAATTTATGGGGAATCTATTCAGTCTGAGTACTTCTCATAAGAATAAATGCGTGATATTGGTAATTTGCGAAGAAAACTTTACGGTAGGTTGTTGGATTTCTTGGCCTGCACATGTGATGGTAAACTCAACGATGCCAGTTAATTAATACGAGGTATTTTTGACTTTCTCTTGACATAATACCGTCCTGGGTATTTATTCAATGTTAATATATTTCTTGAAGCATTTTCTTCTAATCTAAATCACAACATGGAAAGATTGATGGCATTTTCTTCTAATGTAAATTACAACTTGGATTTAGATTGATGTTTGAGTGTTGCATTGTTTAGAGTGAATCATTGAGTTTTGATGTTTAAGTTGTTATGCCTTTGCTCTATCCGTTTTTGTCATTCTTTTTTATGCTTAAATGGCATTCAGTTTTTTGTTTTCGTCTTGTCCAGTATTATTATGAATGCGAGATCTGTGACCTTGGAGGGAACTTGCTGTGCTGTGATAGTTGCCCAAGAACTTACCATCTTGAATGCCTTGAACCACCTCTTAAGGTAATTGTAACCTATTATATCACCTTCTAATTTTCTCGTTTCAAAGTTTAACGGGTATTACTTTTCTGAAAAATGACATTGTGATAATTTTCGGCCCTTCTCTCTTTAACACAACAATGCGAACAATGGTAATTGCCAACAATATGGATAGAATAAAAATATCTTTCCTATCATCTTCCATCACTGTCCTCATGTGTCTCTCTCATGATTGGTTTTAATTTTTCAGCGCATTCCAAATGGGAAGTGGGAATGCTCTACCTGCTTGCAGAAAAATGATTCATCAGATTGTATCAACCACCAAGATTTGATGCCAAAAAAAGCCAGGACAATGACTTTATCTGAGAAGGTGAAAGCTGGAATCAAGGCTTCTAGTACCCTAAAAATGTCTCAGTTTCTTGGCAGGTCCGTAGGGAAAAAAAGATCATCCAGCAAACGAAAAGTGGGTTGTGTTGATAAAAACCAGTGCATGAAAAAGTTAGAGCCTCTAACAGATGATGAATCATGTGGTAGCAAGATGAGATTAATGTCTCCTGATGGTTCTCTGGGCCTTTCATCACAATGTGGAAGTGCAGATCATGAAAAGAAGATTCATAGCTCTATTACGCAGGATGTTGAAAAGATTCCTGATTCATCAGAAGCAGAAAAGAAGTCAAATGGTCTGGTCGAACATAAATTGCGCCTCCCTGTGGTTACATGTCCTGAGCCTAAGAGTGAACCTGCCAAAAAAAGACATGGTGGATCTAATAAAATTCAGTGCACTGCTAAGAAAGCAGCACCAGGATCAGAAACAGTCTCTGAGTCTTCCAAAAGAAAAGATAAACCTAATAAAGATGGAAAGAAGAAAAAATGCAAGATGTCAACTGGTGAGTCTTCAGAAAACAAAGGTCAGAAGCGTAAATCAAATGCTCATATTCCTTCTCCAAAGCTCAGTGAACCACAGAAAAAGCGTCGCTCTGTTCATAACACAGCGTCTGCGCCACAGAAGAATGCTGCGTCCGAAAAGATAGAAAATCAGCAAGAGGAGGTATCACGATAGCCATCTTATATTTTGTCATTACTTTTGTTGTTGGATTGGGTTTCTATAGTCAATACTCAATACTGCACTATGGTATGGTTTTTTGATGTTGAGTACCTTGAATTGGGTTATGCTTTGAATAAAATGTCTGTAAAGAGCCATTCTGAGTTTCACTGGAAAGCTGTAAATTGTGTGACACTCTATTTTAATCCTATCGCTTGATATAAAAGCCTCGAGGAATTTGGTATTTATTTTCGTCAATTCAGAGTATATTAACAATGGCCATTTTAAGTCTCAAGTCCTAAGTGAGACAAGATATATGTTACTGCCAGAAGCCCTCACATCATCTTTGATGACTTACGACTCTTCAATTCAACTTGAGTATCTGTGCTCACCCACTTTGTAGTAGAAATTATATAGCAATTAGGCTGTACAAGTAAAAAAGGATGTATTAAGGTTCTCATGAAATGAGCTTAGTTTAATCCTGGACTGTTTT
Organism: Amaranthus tricolor; assembly: GCF_026212465.1. Classification (NCBI taxonomy): domain Eukaryota; kingdom Viridiplantae; phylum Streptophyta; class Magnoliopsida; order Caryophyllales; family Amaranthaceae; genus Amaranthus; species Amaranthus tricolor. The sequence goes on along the minus strand of NC_080051.1, from coordinate 28,214,439 downwards.
ACATGTCTCTGTTTTCTTGTGTACACGGCTCACTTCTAATTGTCGTATGGTTGATTAATGCCATGTTTCATTGTTTGATTAGAGTCTCCAAGGATGGTTTCTTGTTGTTTATCATTCCATATGATATTATATTTTTGTTGTGCCCATTTTAAAAACCTTTTGGTCTTTCGTATTGGTGTGAGTATGGTTGTTCTGACTTGATTCTAATAAGCATGAAAAAAACAACAATGCAAGAGCCTTAATTCCAAAAGATTGAGATTCACTACATGAAACAATATATTAGTTCCAATAGTTGTCTACATGGATTCTCTTTCTACATTCATTTCTATTTTCTACCATTTGAACCAATAAGTCCAAATCCTTTATAATCATTTCCAATCATGCCCTCTAGTTCATCTTCAGTCTTATTCGCCCTGTTTTTACGTCTCCCGAGTTCCAACTTTCAATTTTCGTTATCGGTTCAATAATAACCCGTCTTTGTACATGGCTAAACCATCATAAACGATTTTCTTTGATCTTTTTCTCAATATTTGCCACTCCTAAAATTTTTTTTTTGTTTCTTCGTTTCAAATTCTATCCCCCATCGAAGCATTTGAATTTTTGCTACTCCCATCTTCCTATTATGTCCTTTCTAAAAGCCTCACATTCTGATGCATGTAGCAGTGTTGGTCTGCTACTTGCCCTTTAACTTTTGGCGCACACCTTGATCACATAATATCCAATAGCTGCTCTCCATTTTTGTGACGCACAAATATCCCCACTTTCCTGAAATATGGACCCAAGATATTTAAAGCATCCACTTGGAGCAATTTCTTTCCTTTTTTTTTTGCTTTATAGACTGTAGTATCTTTAATTATAATGCTAGAAGAGAAAATAATTGCTCCAAGTGGATAAATTATATTACCATCTACTTATGAATCTTCTTTCGGAAAGTTCATTTTTCAAATATGTTTCCCTGATTTTGTCTATTTTGCAGATTTTTGCTTTTATTTTTTAAATAATTTTGTTACATTTTGCACATCATAAAATTTCATTTAATGTATAATGAACAGTTTTTTTGATATTGTAATTACTTTTTGTTGGTAATTTAATTGTTCTTTTTCATCCACTGGAATTAGGAACATAAATACTTTGCATTGCCTGTTACCATTTGTTTTTCTTAACACTATTACTCCTTTTATTTTTTTTATACAAGATGTGGGAGGAATCGAAAGAGGGGGAGTTGAAGGAGTTGATGAAATTATCTAAAGCTGTATTTCTTTTATATTTTCAAATTTTTTTTGGTTTGGATGTTTGTTGTTTGCCATCTTACGGAATATAAGTTTTATCGGTGACATTTTTACCTGTTTTCTTTCCTTTTTCGTCTTATGTTTATATACATCCGTTTATTTTAATTTTATTATGGGATGATGGTTTGTAGTTTGTTATACCATTTATCTTCTTTTATTTCCCTTATAAGTTTTATACAGCTGTACCCTAGTAATTGTTCCGTATGGTGCAGGCACTTCCTAGCGTAGCTGTGGGGTTGTCAACGCAAGACGATGCTGGGCCTGAGAAAATATTATTACCCGATGAGAACTCTTTTGAAGAGACATTACTAGTACGCAGCTATTCTGAAGTTCTCAGATATTTTGTTTGTACCATTCTTCGGGCAATGTTGTATAGTGTAGTCATCCATTTATGTTGTATTACGGCTTTGCTATTGTTGTGTTGTATTGTAGTGTTGTTTCTTGAGTTACTGTGGTAACACTGCTGCTTGCTTCAAATGTTAATATTGCAGGTTGATCGGATCTTGGGATGTAGAGTGCAGGAAGATACATCCGTCTCCCTTTGTCAGAACTCTGAGTTAATGCCAAGCGGTACGTTGTCAGGTGAACCACAGATTTCAAAAATTTTAACGAGCCAGCCAGAGTGTGAAGATGGTTCGGAGCTGTTAGAAGATGACCTTAAAGATCCTTCTGCAGCACATAGACAATTATTTGGGGGTTTTCGTATGGATGAAGGTGTTGAAAATACAGTACAGGAATTCACAACTGTGACCACCGAATACAATCAAGGAGATAGTGTGGCTGAAGTAGGTAATGGGTTAAGTTCTGTAACTGGAAAAGATAAGTGTAAACCTTATATTTCACATGAAAACACGTCTGCACCTCCATTGCTGGAAGATGATATTGAGCCAAGAAATTCAGTTGCAAAGGATGGTAGTTGTCATACGAAGGTTGTGGAGTCTACTTTGACCGAAACTTTATTGTTAGATAGGGAACATATCTCTTATGAATTCTTAGTTAAATGGGTTGGGAGATCTCATATCCACAATAGTTGGATATCTGAGTCTAGGCTGAAAGTTTTAGCTAAAAGAAAGCTAGATAACTACAAGACAAAGTACGGAACTACTCCAATTAATATCTGCGAGGAGAGATGGAAACAGCCCCAACGAGTGATTGCACTCCGGTCATCAAAAGGTGGTAGAACTGAAGCTTATATCAAATGGTCTGGCCTCCCATATGATGAATGCACCTGGGAATGGACAGATGAACCTGCAATCAGAGACTTTGCACATTTGATTGATCAATTTAATCAGTTCGAACACCAGACACTGATGAAGGATGTTGAAAGAGATGCTTTGTCTAGGAGAGATGCTTTTCAACAAAATGAGGTTCAGCCTCTTGCTGAACAGCCTGGGATTCTCAAAGGTGGTTCACTCTTTCCGCATCAATTAGAAGCTCTGAATTGGTTACGAAAGTGTTGGCACAGATCTAAGAATGTTATTCTTGCTGATGAGATGGGCCTTGGGAAAACTGTATCCGCTTGTGCATTCATAGCGTCTTTATACTTTGAGTTTAAAGTAAAGCTTCCTTGTCTTGTTTTGGTGCCTCTTTCCACAATGCCAAACTGGATGTCGGAGTTTGCTTTATGGGCTCCAGATTTGAATGTAGTGGAATACCATGGAAATGTTAAAGGAAGAACTTTGATTCGTCAATACGAGTGGCATGCTAGTCTTCCAAATGACTTGAATAAGAAAAGTTTGGCTTACAAATTTAACGTTCTTCTAACTACTTATGAGATGGTTCTTGTTGATTCCTCTCATTTACGAGGAATTCCTTGGGAAGTTCTTATTGTTGATGAAGGGCACCGGCTTAAGAATTCTAGCAGTAAGCTTTTTAGCTTGCTGAATACCTTTTCTTTTCAGCAGCGTGTCCTATTGACTGGCACCCCTCTTCAAAACAATCTTGGAGAACTGTACAACTTACTTAACTTTTTGCAGCCTGTTTCATTCCCTTCTCTATCTTCCTTTGAGGAAAAGTTTGAGGACCTCTCAGATGCTGACAGGGTAGAGGAACTAAAGAAACTTGTTTCTCCTCACATGCTTAGAAGGCTAAAGAAAGATGCAATGAAGAACATTCCACCAAAGACTGAAAGAATGGTCCCTGTTGAGCTATCTTCTATTCAGGCTGAGTATTACCGCGCAATGTTGACAAAGAACTATCAGGTTTTAAGGAACATTGGGAAAGGGGTTCCCCAACAATCAATGCTTAACATTGTGATGCAACTGCGAAAAGTTTGCAACCATCCATATCTTATCCCTGGCACAGAGCCTGATTCTGGATCAGTAGAGTTCCTTCACGAAATGCGGATAAAGGCTTCGGCGAAGCTAATTGTCTTGCACTCAATGCTGAAATTGCTGCATAAGGAGGGCCATAGGGTTCTGATATTTTCACAAATGACGAGGCTTCTAGATATTCTAGAAGACTATCTAAATTTTGAATTTGGGTCCAAATCATTTGAGAGAGTTGATGGCTCTGTATCGGTAGCCGATCGTCAAGCAGCAATTGCACGCTTCAATCAAGATAAGAGTAGATTTGTATTCTTGTTGTCAACTCGGTCATGTGGCCTTGGAATCAATCTGGCAACAGCTGACACTGTAATAATTTATGATTCAGATTTTAACCCACATGCAGACATTCAAGCAATGAATCGTGCTCATCGAATCGGACAATCAAACAGACTTCTTGTTTATAGGCTTGTAGTTCGTGCTAGTGTTGAAGAACGTATCTTGCAGCTAGCAAAGAAAAAGTTAATGCTGGATCAGCTTTTTGTCAATAAGTCTGGATCTCAGAAAGAGGTAGAGGATATATTACGTTGGGGAACAGAAGAACTTTTTAGTGATTCTTCAGGAAAGGGAATTGTTGATAGTGATTCGAGAAAGGATGAAGCAGTTCCAGATACAGAGCAAAGGAGTAAGAGGAGAACTGGAGGTCTTGGAGATGTGTACCAAGATAAATGTACAGAAGGAAGCAGTAAAATTGTTTGGGATGACAATGCCATCTTGAAACTGCTTGACCGTTCGAACCTTCAATCGGAATCATCAGATAATAATGAAGCGGATGCTGAAAATGATATGCTTGGTTCAGTAAAGGTACGTCAATGTTTGGCTATGTAAATCCTATTTGTTTTCAGGGATTGTAGTTTTTAAGATGATAAGCCATACATGTATAAGCTGGACAACTAAACTAATGGGATCTTTATTTATGATTTTGGCTAGTATTTACTTTGTCCCTATGAGAAAGCTCCCCTTTCTATTTTGGTCAGTCCTACTCAATTTCTACCCTTTCCTTTTTTGGCAATTAATCTAATTCACAAGTTTATTTTCTCTCTTCATTTAACAACTCATTTCTACTATCCACTTGTTTTTCTGTCTATTCCTTAATTACAAATTAATTTTTATTCTGTCTATTCCTTAATTACAAATTAATTTTTACGTTGAACTTTTTTGGGTGCTTTCTCATGGGGACCGAGGGAGTATATGTTATTAGTAATTTCGAACATTTTTGTAAACCTAATTATATAACCGCATGATCTACTTTTAATCTATGCATTTTAGGTCATTGCTCTACACATGGAGTTCCTATGAGGAGATATGATTAGTATGCATGTAGCCTTGTACCCTTGACACATAATCTTGATTAATCTTAAATGTTATTAGGATATCAGTTGATGTGGAATTTCCTTCTCATCTGGATACTTTGTCTTTTCTTTTCATATTGTTATTTGAGTGTTTTGAGGTTTTAAATTTATCTATGTTTTTTTTGTTTAAAATTTTTTTGAATATCTTTTAAACATGCCCATTTCATAGCTTTGACAAATCCTACATGTTCTTTCTTTTGTTAATTTATCACTATGCTAAGTTGTAGAGATTATCTTTGTTGTTATATTCTTTGTAAAGAGCCTTATCAATGTGATATGATGTTCCTTGTTTTCTGGTACAATGTTTTGGCGAACTTGTGCTTTGGAACTTACTTTTCCAAAGTCTTTTGGCTACGGAGATAGAAGGATTTTATTTTTGGTCTCTACGAGGGGCTTATCTTTAATGATCTTGATCTATCTTCTTGGAGGAACTTGAATTCTTTGTATGTTTGAGGCTACTGCTCTCTTTCATATAAAATTAATCCTGTGTTTACTTACATCGACTCTAAAAAGATGAGAATGTTCAACGGCAACATGACCTGTGCTTTGATATCTTGTGGTTATGCCTGTTAAGGACTAGTTTTGCTTCAAACCTCATTTTCTTTGATAATTAATATGGGTATCGGGCGGGCGGGTGCGTATGTGTATGGAGCGTGGTAGGCTTATATGGGGCTGGCTAGTCCACTCATATCCACCTCGTACCCATTACTTATGTAGGGTATGACAAACTGTACCAATACTCGCTCACTAACCACCAAACTCACACCAATGTCCATTCTAATTGAAACAGGAACCCGTGAAATTTTACCCACATAGCTTGTGCTGTAGCCTGTACCTTATGGATCTCATGGAAGGGTAATTAATCCTTTGAGAATGGTAAGTCATACATGTGTAAGGATAACTGGTTTGGACTTCAGTTTAAATAGGTTCTTATCCAAAGGTGCCCAAAAGCCTAGGTGTGTAGCACAAGTTGAAAGCGTCCATCTCATAGGTTTGAGTGACAGTAGGAAGACTTCTGCTCTTAGCTTGATTGTCTGAAAATGGAACATGATTATTCTTTTCATTCAACTGAGCAATCTCATTCCAACACCAGAAATAAAAAAGAAAATGGTTAAATAATTGGAATGAAGTCTCATTTCTTTATGGTATGGGTTTAGAGAAAAATGTAACTCTAAACGTTGTTGGACGTTTCATTCCCCATGCTTTTCTTTCAATGTCCAACAAAGCACAAGTACACAACCCCATTGGACTACTTCTGGTAATGGTATTTCAAAGGGAAGACAACTCCTGCTAAATGAGCTTCATATTGTCATTACTCTTGAAATCCTATCATTTCCTATTAAATACAATAATTTCAGAAAATATTGTGACTATTTGCTCACACATTCTAGATTTCCAATTGAAAGTAACTTTACCATAGCTAGGTCTATATTCTTGGACAAAGGCACCAAAGGAGATGCAGCCAAAAACCAAGAATGCGCTGAGACCACTGTCAGAGGCTATAAGATAGAAGTGGTGGTGGTTCTAAGGGAAAGGCAGTAGTAAGGGAGCAGGTGTTTAGTGGTAGTTGTAGGGGTGGCAGTTGTGGGCGATGTGTGGAGAGTTTATTCTAAAAAAAACTTGAAAAATATCATTTGATTCCATGGGTTTGAGAACGAAAGCTACCTCCCCCTTAAGGTTTGAAAATCCTATATCATATGCCTCAAAACAGTATATCCCACAGGTTTTGGATCTCAAGGATTTTTGAACCTAACATGAGGTATGGATTTCAGTGATTCCAAAACATATACCCAATACCTCAAAATATTGAACCAAAAGCTCACTAGGAAGGTTATTAGAATGTTCCAACGGAGAGAACTTAGAGAAGAAAACAAATTTTGTAATGAGTAACTATATTTAGTAGCTTAAATGCCATTTGCATTATTTGTAGGCTGTAGATTTTGGATGTCTACAATCTGAAAGAGTGTGAGATCATCTATCAGAAGTGAACTGATTTTTAGCTTCATGGTATCTCAGAAATCAGAGAGCTGCTCGTTTTAAGTTCAGGGAAAATGTACAGATCCTCATTAAATAATTCTGAGCATGTTATTTTCTTGTTACCTCCCTCCCTCAGCACACACACACATAAATGTTATAGAAGAAAAAGGAATGTCAAGCTGGGGGGTTCACTAGCACATTATGCATTGTTTTCCCCCAAACCTTGTTACACTGCTGGAATAAAATAAGCATTCCGCAACACACCCAGCTTTGGTGTGTTAGCTATCTGCCCAGAACAAGAAAGAAGAAAGAAAGAACAAAAAGAGTAAAGAACAAATGATATTGGAGTGTTCGAGCCCTGCTGCTCCCAAATCTTATTTCATTAATTTCCAAAAAACTCCCCATTCATTACATTTGTCAACAGTATATAAAATAACAAGACTAAGCGTGAATTTACTAGAATGCCCTTTATTAATATTGACACGTCATCATAAACCCCCTTTAATGATATATCACACATTCCTTCAATTTGCTTTTCAATTGTCTGCATGGTTTGTAAATCTTTGGTTCTTTTCTTTTGAAGAGGTTTTTAATTAATTTGGTCTCCTATTGTTATGATTTGATGCAGTCTGTGGAATGGGCTGATGAGCATTTGGATGAGGAAGGAAAAATTGAATCACCCTTGGTTGTCATTGAGGATGCTTTTGCTCCTAGTTCCGAGAAAAAGGAAGAGGTCAATGGTACAGAAGAAAATGAATGGGATAGACTTCTGCGTATGAGGTAAGGATAGACTCTGGGAATTATGTTAAATATGTATTGATGGCTTGTCAACTGTAAAACTTTTTGTTTCTGCTATTCTCAATCTGCAAGATTCTTCCAGCATTTGTTGCAGTCGTTTCATTAAATAATCACCATAGTTTCGATTATACAAATAAAGAATGCACGTTGGAGCTGTGAGCAAGTTTTCTTGGTGTTATTTGTAACATGTCAATGGGCTCAATATCGTCTTTACTGAAAATATTTACACTTAAGCAACATTGATTCTAAAAGAATGGTGAATGAACATGCAAGTTGCACTTATTTTGAAAAATTTATGAGCAACTTTTTCGACAAGCTACCTCTTTGATTATTTCCTGAGAAACTACAACTTAGCGGAATTTAGTGAGTTGACTTATTGCAAAAAACTGTTAGAAAGGATGCATCCAAGCTTCTACTTACGTTAGCTTGCCATCAAAAGATAAGAACCTCATCTCTAAGTGTTATTTAAGCTTGAATAGTGGTTGAAATTTAATTTAACATCAATGTGCAAGAAGGCTGCTCATGAGTCATGCTTTGTGGATAAATTTAATGCAACAAAATGTGTGTAAAGAGAACTTCGAGATGCTGTATTTAAGAAACTCGGATGCTGTTGAAATTATGGTATCAGTTGAAAAACCACTTCTGTGGGAAACTCAGATGGTTTGCTGCTGCCGTGGCGAGTGTCTTAGTAACATGTTCACTAAAGCTTTAAAATGCGGTTGTAATAGGGTATACAAAATTGCAAACTGAGATTTAACACTATGATTTACTTTGGCAGTAAACAATTATTTAAAAGGGATGTATGGGTGTTAAGTTTCAACTTTTAACTTTCTATTTTGGTCAAATTAGTTATTGAGGTGTTTGTTTCCTATGCCAGATGGGAAAGATATCAGAATGAAGAGGAAGCTTCTCTTGGTAGAGGGAAACGTCTCAGAAAAGCAGTTTCTTATAGGGAAGCATTTGCACTTCCTCCTACTGAAACTCTAAGTGAGGTAAATCTTTGTGAAATGTTGCCCTTTCACCAATTAATTTAACGGTAACTTATCATCTTTTTACCTGGATGCTGAGGACTTGATGATTATGTGAAGTAGCTGTTCATATTAACTCAATGATCATGTAAACTAGCTTTTCTTATAAATTGAGTAGAGTATCAGTCACTCTTTTCTTGCTCATTTGTTAGTATATTTTATGTGGTTTATATGGAATGCAATGATATCAGTTTTTTTGCTTATATACTATTTATATGACATTCTGCTGTTATTTAATCTGTGTAAAGGTGCATAGGATAGCGTTTCAAAACCGTTGTCAGGGTGGCCTAACCAGAAAAACAAAAACAATCTATTGTTCTCTAATCTGGAATGGGGTCTTAAAGGTGCATTGAAAAGTGGCTAACTCTAGGTGGCCTAACCATGTTGCTTTATAATGCTGAGATATCTTGAAGTCTGACGAAACAATAGTTTCAAGTAAATTATGTATTTATTTTAACTAATTTGATCATTTTTTATCAGTCCAATATATCATGCCATAGTAGTTAATACTTAGTAGGCATTGCCTGTTTGGTACTATTGCTGGTATATTGATGAACAGTAATTTTCCATTTCTTGCGCATGGTCAGTAAATATACTGATTTCTAGTGGAGTATGCCAAGAACTGTATTTCTAATTGTCTATATGATAGGCCAGCTTCCCTGTAATTGCAACAGTGGGATGTAGGTAGGGCTTCAAAACTGGACTTTTTCTGTAACCTAACCTGAATATTGTATATAAGGTTGCTTTTCTGCACAAAATTTTAATACTAGTATTTCCTCCATCACTTAAAGAATGCAACATTTTCCTAAACACGTGAAAGCTTTTTAGGAGATGTGTTGTATCCTTTGACTGGATAGTTAAAGCTAAAGGGTGGTTATGTGAATTTAATGAAGAATATTGGCTGGTTGGTAATTGGTTTTATTTTTCACTAGTTTCTGGTTTTAAAGAAGGATGTACTTGCGTAGGGGTGGCAACCATCGCAAAGACAAAACTTAAGGTGAGAGTGACTATAGTTATTCGAGAGGCCATAAATCATAGAAGTTTCTAGTAGCTATTAGCCTATTATCATAAAAGGAGAAGTATAAAACTTGAGGGGGCCGGCCACCTATGGGTGGCAGTTAGAGGGATGTCTCTTATTTCCTAGTTGTAAAGCTTAGTTGGAAACAAAAACCACTATGGTAAATCCACGAGGAGTTAAGATATCACTCAATTAATACACAAAAATTTTATCCTTTTTGAATTGGGCAATCCAAGTAATTTTTTATCATGGTCATGGTGCTCTCGCAATGTTTCAGCGATGTTTCTTTTTTAATTGAAGAAAAGGTTCAATACTCTGCATATCTTGTGATAGAAATTTGTGTTATCAAAGATAAGGTTTAGTATTCTGAGTCTTTTGTGATTTGAAATATAAGTGATTGTTCTTGTGTTCAGGTGTGCAAAAAGGGTGTGTTATTTTTTCTCCCCGCTTTCTTCTTGTATTGCACTTTATTGGAGATGCTATATTGTTTATGGCTTTGTCTACAGTGTTTTCTGTTTATCTATCCACTTGGCATATGGAAATACTTTTATTTTGCGATTTTGCTTTATCTCAATTATTATTTTAAAAACTAGTGATGCATTTTCTAAGTGGTGTTATTTTGTTCTAGAGTGGTGCTGAAGAAGACCGGCCAGAACCAGAGCCTGAAAGAGAGTACACTCCTGCTGGACGTGCTTTGAAGGAAAAGTAGTAAGTTATTGCATCTGATAACGGTTTCCAACTACCTTTCTATAATTTTATGTTTGCCATTGTATGTGTGTGAACTTCTCCTTGTTTCTTTTGAGAAGCTTTGGGAGTTGTATAGGCTTTGGGCAATGAAAATGCGAATTTGGTCGCAATTACAGTAATGGTCACAAGTGCTGTGTAACAAGGGTGATCGGGTAATGGGGTGATGCAGTTTTTGTATCGCCAAATATTAGGCTGAAGCCATGAAATATCCCTCGCTCCTTGTTCGAAACACATTTTTTTACACCTTTACAATGCATGTTCGATTGATTTGAAAACCTTTATGATTCGTCAAATACGAAAAAATGTCAAGTCCATTAATCTACCAAGGAATAACATGAATTAACATTATAGATATTCAAGACAAAAAAGTTTAGGGCTTTACAAAAAATAAGTATTCTCCTTCACTTCCTTTTTGTTTTTCCCCTGTAGTCAAAGATATTAAAGAGGATGATGTATTTTCGTATTAAGGATGTAATTTTCACACGATGTGTTAAAGAGTAAAGATAGAGAAATACTCTCTTTGTTCCTCTCATTTTGCACCTTGTTTTATGGGTGAAAATTAGTGGAAAGTGAAATTGAGTTGGAGAACAAGACAAAAAATATGTGGGTGATAGATTTGAGCAGATTAAAATGAAACGTGGTACAAATTAAAAGGGATTGAGGGAGTAATGAATAAATGTTTACTACATTGCGTAAAAAGATACATTTTTCTTTTGTTTTCGGAATGATGAAAAGCGGGTGGGATTCATGTTATAATTCTTTTGGGAAAATGGATATAGTTTGCTATTTTTTTTGGTAAAATTGATAGTATCTCGTTTATTGATAGAAAGTGCAATAAGTACATAAGTTCATGCTTCTAGTATTTGGAGTTATGACGTAAAAGTACATATGTTCTTGCTTCTTGTTTGTTTTATGGTTGGTTTAGATACAAGAAAATGGAGGGAAAGGAACAGATAAATTTCATTCATTTGGATAAAAAATGCAGATAAAAGGGGAAATTGGACGGGAGAGGATTGGGTGGGTTGAGTTCAATTTACGAAGGAAAACTCGTTACCCTTCCCTTCCCTCCCTTTCCCTTCCTACTCCTTTCTATTTCATTATCCGAATACACAGCTATGTTTGTGGTCAAGAAAATAAGTGTTGCTGGGTTCAAGTATCCCTCCAAACCTTACAGTTTTGGGGTTTTGGCTTTTTGGATTCAGCAATAGAAGTACTTTCTGTCCTGCGTGATTTTAATTTTGGGTTGGGACTTGGGAATTGTCATTTATTCTTGCAAAACACATGCATGACAGCATGAGGCACTGGTCGGTGACATTTTAAAAAAAAAGTTTTGTTGTGATTGGTGTTTATGGAGAAAACTCGCCTTACTTTATGGATGAATGAGCACTTCAAAAAACTTATGAGACCTTACTTATAGTAAGAATGGTTTGACATTATCTCTTGTAGGTATAGTGTGCCTGATTATGAGGTGAGCCTCTTACTTCACAATGGCAGTTTTGACTTGTACTATCCTTCAATGGAATAGTTCTGCTCTCTTGTCCCATACATACTTGCATATGTTAGTTTCAAGGGGTGTAAGCTTGTTTACTTTTTTATGTTGACAGTGTCCCTTTTCTTCTTGTGTCTAATATAGATTATAGGTTTTAAATGAATGAAAAAATGTTAATGAAAGTGTCAAATGAATTTTCTGTACTGTTGATTTTACTTGTATTTTTCAGTTTTTATTTATTGAGTTAGTTACTGATGCGTCAAATGAATTTTGTATAACTGTTCATACTATTTACATGAACAATAACTGTTTCTTAACATGGTTTTGAACCTCGGAAACATAAAAACAGGTCGTTTAGATCTTTCCAATTTTTGACGTATCAGTTACCGGAATGCGGAATTGCAAGAGTTCTTTTGCGTTGATATTTTTGTGCTTTCAATGCAAGGGAAAATTTTTTGATTTCAAAAAGCTTGCAGTTCTTGTGTGAATGTGGTATGCTGCCAGTATATCTTAAGCAAAATTGGCCAATTATTGTTCTCCCAATTTGTTATCTTTTGAGAAAATTAATTATAAATATGCATTTAAAGAGCAAGCAATGTTGAACAATATACTGGCAATTATCCCCTGATGTTTGTGCATTGTGCTAACTTCCTCCTGCAGTACAAGACTTCGTACTCGGCAAAAGGAACGAATTGCTCTGAGAAAATCACTTGAAGAATCTTATCTTGCTTATGGCCCACATGGGCTTCATTCGCTTTCTGAGTGCCCTCCAAATTATATGAAAGAGAAGGAAGGAGCTGCCAGATCAGTTAAACCTTTTGGAAATGAATCTGCAGCAAATGATTCGGAAGATAAAAACTGGAGTGGATTAAAGGTTAACAGTAGGGCCACTGTTCAGAAGGATGGAAAACCGATAAAATATAAATACTGCAATAATCAGAACCCTTCCTCCAAAATTCTGGGCAATTCTTCTGTGAATGGTGTTCCTGATCAGAGTATGGGTGCAAATTTTGCAATTTCCAGTGCTTCAGACTACCCCTTGCCTGTTCTGGGACTTTGTGCACCAAATGCATGTCAACCTGAATTATCTCATCGGATCACTTCTAGAGCAATAGAAAATAGACAAGGAAAGCAGTTAGACTTGCCTTCAAGCATATCTGCATGCCCTAGGTCTTTCACAAAGGAAGTAATGGGAGTAGAGACAACTATGGGAAAAACGAAACTTCCTGAAGCATCGTCAGAGTGTGCACCTCAGCATCTGAAGAGCTGCCTTCCAGATAATTCACTCCCATTACCTCTGGTGCTGTCTCTTTCTTTCTTTCCCCTTCACCATCCACTAACAACTCCTCTGTTGCTTCAATTATTATGTTAAAAATATGTTAATAATTAATTAATAATTTGACAGAATGCTGTATTTTATTTGCAGTACCCCCTGCCGTTTTTACAGCGGAAATTTCCAGATGGTGTAGAGAGCTCAAGTGCCAGTTCAGCTGATTTTCTGGAGAGAATGGGATTACCCAAATTGCCTTTTGATGAGAAATTCTTATCAGCATTTCCGCTTCCACCTAAAACCTTGCCGGCCTCAGCACCTGACTTCTTAGGCAACTTATCACTTGGCAGAAGAGATGATAGTGCATCTCTGCATGCACCTTCCTCAATGCCATTCTTGCCAAACTTGAGGTTCCCTTTGCAGGATTTGACAATTAGTAATCAGGAAGAGTTAGATGTACTGCCCACATTAAGTCTAGGACACAAGCCAAACATTCACCCTTCGATTCCTGTAAATCACAGGAAGGTTCTTGAGAATATAGCTATGAGGACTGCTGCAGGAACAAGCAACTTACTTAAAAGAAAGGCAAAAACTGATGGATGGTTGGAGGATGAACTTGATTCCCTTTGGATTGGTGTTCGCAGATATGGACGTGGCAATTGGGAGGCCATGCTTAGGGATCCAAGACTCAAATTCTCAAAGTACAAAACTCCTAATGACTTGGCTACGAGATGGGAGGCAGAGGAGAAAAAGATATTGGATGCTTCTCCAGGCTTGAGATCAATTAAGAATGCAAAATCACCCAGCTCTGCGTTGTTCCCAAGCTTTTCTGATGAAATGATGGCGCGGGCTTTGCATAGGAGTAGATTAGCCGTCCCCTTTAAATTTCAAAGCCACTTTACGGATATGAAATTGGGATTCAGTGATCTAGTTGCGAATTTTCGGCCTTTTGGACCTTCCAATTGTACAAGTTTCCCCGATGAAAACCATGCGTCTTTTCACACTTTAGGTGCTGGAACTTTTCCTGCCAGGTTCCATGGAGAATCATCTAACATTCCCTCAGATATAAATGGTACTTCACTAAATGTGCATGTGGAGCCACAAGGGCCTGAAAGTGCTGGTTTTGTTCGAAGTTCCTCAAATGGGTATGCTATTGCATCCAAGGATGAGTTAGATGCAAATACACATCATAATCATCCTTCTCGGCTAGATAGCTCATTAAAAATTCTCAACAGTCCCCGCAATGAGGTATGCAGTAGCGAGCGTCCAACTTCATCTTTGCACCACAATTCAAACATTGGGTCAAATTGTTATAGGTTTAAAGGTAAAGAAGTAGCCATAGAGAGTTGCTCTTCAAAGGACAGGCTACCACATTGGCTTCGGGAAGCTGTGGAAGCTCCTTCCAAAACTTCAGATTGTAAACTTCCATCTACAGTGTCTGCCATAGCAGAGTCTGTTCGTTTGCTTTATCCTGAAGAAAAGCCTTCTATTCCACCATTTGTTACTCCTGGGCCACCTCCTTCTCAGCCGAAAGATCCTCGAAAGTGGTTAAAGAAAAAGAAAAAACGAAAACAGCATCTGCTTGATTCAATTGCAACTGAGATTGCTGGAAGCAGCCAAGAATTCCAATGCAGCTCCTCTAGAGAATGTGCCTCAAAATCAGTTTCTGTTACCTCATCTTTGCCAATGCTTCCTTTGCTTCCTCCAAATGCAGAGCTTATGAATCCTTTGCCATCTTTATCCTTGGACCCCTTAGGAAAAACAAGTTCTGAGTTGGTCCCCTCTCTTGAAGTGCTGCAGCTAGTAGGCTCTTGTAGAGCTCCGAGCCCTTCTTCCTCTTTGAAACCGGTTGAAAATGCAAGTTCTGGACTAGTACCCTTTCCTGAAGTACTGCAGCGAATAACCTCTTGTGGAGTGCCAGACCTATCCTCATCTTTACCTTTGGAACCCATTGGGAAATCAAGTACTGTAATGGCCCCCTCTCCTGAAGTACTGCAGTTAGTAGCATCTTGTGGAGTTGCTAAGCAATCGTCATCCTTATCTTTAGAACCAATTGAAAGAACGAGTTATGGTTTGGTGCCATCTCCTGAAGTAGTGCAACTAATGGCATCTTGTGTAGCTCCGAACCCATCACCATCACCATCACCATCTTTACTTTTGCACTCCATTGGAAAAACTAGTGTATTGGGCCTCTCTCCTGAAGTAGTGCAGCTAGTAGCATCTAGTGGAGCTGCAGGACAATGTGTACCTCATAACATGTACTCAACCTCTCTGACTTCCGTTGATGACAAACAATCCCAGAAAGAGCAAGATGGAACAGAAGATGCAAAGGTAAATCCCTTACCTGGAATAGAAGTGAACTGCTCTGATATCAAGGATTCTAGCAAAACCCATTCTGACCCTCCCCGCGTGAGTCAGCTGGAAGGAGAGGAAGTGTCATCAGAGAAAACTCTGTCGAATCAGACGTGACATAGATAAACAACTATGGGGTCGTTGTAAATGCATAACAGCAATTCTGTTGGGAATTCAGGTACGATGTGCGTAGATTGTGTAAACTGGTTTAGATTTTGATTAGGCGTCCTTATAACCACAGGCATCTTTATAACGAAGGGCCAATTGGCCCTCTTGTTATGTTCAAGTCTTAGGTATGTAGTTTATGATTCGATCAGTTTTGTAGGTACCTTTGAGGTTGCGAGTGTTAACTTGTAGCTTTAGTACAACAAGTCTAGGAAATATCTTGTAAAGGTTGTGTATGTGAAAAAGTATATATGTACCCCCATTGTTATGGCATATGCCTCATGTTAACCTTCATATCTAGCAATCCAATTCTCTCTCTTTGGATTTGCTATATTGAGGAGATGTTTCTTTTTTTTTTTTTTCTTGTTTTGATGATTGTAACTTTGAGAAAAAAATGAGTTAGATGAAAAATGATTTGAAATTTATGGATGAGATTAGAATAGTAAAATGTGGAGTTTTTGTTAAAATGAAATATGTGGCCAATTTTTTTGAGCAATTTTAAATGAAAATGTTGCAAATTAATTAGGAAGTAGAGTGTTAAGGATCAATTGAAAATAATTTCTTTGTTATATCACTAATATGGTTAAAAAATAAGGATAAAATTGCCTACATTCAACCTTTAAAATTTCGCCATATCGGAGCTATTTAATGTAATTGCAAAGATTGTTGCTACAAAAGATTACGATTACTTTTATCTTTTAGACAAGTTAAGTTAAAAGACACAACACTATGTTTGAATACTTTTAGAGAGAAAAGAAAAAGGAAGGAAAAGGGTTTGGTATTCAAAATATGTCCTTCCTTCACTTCCTTTCTCTCAAGTCTCTACTTCCTCTATTCAAATATACTCTGTGTAAGTGACTTTCAGTTAGTATGCAACTGACGTTGTCAATATTATAAGGATATAACTACTAACGTTTTTTATGGTTTTCATTATAAAAAAAGGTCGACATTTCTTGTGCTTTTATTACCATTGCTTTTTCCACCAAAATACGATCTTATATGGAAGATATTCTGAAAAATATTATTAATATTCCTTTAAATAATGTCAAAAATATAAATTTTTCCAAAATATTGTCACTATTATTATATTTTTCGGCAATGGTTCTAATTTCAAATTATATGTTTTTTTTTTCACTGAGTTTAAATCTATTAACAATGTCAACGATTCTTTATAATTAACCGTTAACAATGTTAGTAATTTTCCTTTATTAGAGTAATTTAGTTTTTCATCCAAAAAAATTTAATATGAAGATAAAATATTGCTAATACTAGTCGCACTGTTACTAAATTAGTAAGCTATATTCAACAATATTAATATATTTATGTATAAAAACTTTTATAATAATTATGGTAACTTTATTATTGTCCTTAATAGAAATTATATTTTTGGGCACATTTAGTTTGTAAAATAACAGGAGTAAAAGTTTTATGTTACCTTTCATTTTTTCTTTTGTTCATCTCATTTATTTTTTTTTTGAAAATTTAAATACAAACTTAAAAATTCAAATAAAATTTATCGTGTGTTTCGAAAAATTGTAAAAGAGTTATACTTAGAAAAACAAAAATATATTTTTTTAATATTTAAGACCATGTTCAGTTCACCTTAAAAAAATCAGTAAAATCAATTTTAATAAGTAAAAATAAGTTTTAAATAAGAAAAAATTAGTTACAATCAGTAAATCAGAAATTATTAGTAAAAATCAATTACGATCAGTAAAAATAGTTTTAATCAGTACAAGTCAATTAGAACTTATAACTAAAAGTACGTTACAATCAACAAAAATTAGTTATAGTTAGTAAAAATTAATTTTGATTGGTAAAAATCAATTTTAATTGGCTTTCAATTTGTAAAAATCAATTAAAATGGCATTGTTTTATGAGTTTTGCTCTAAGTTTTTACATTTTTAGGAAATAAAATTATAGTTTCTTCCTTGTTCTTTCAATGGAAGCTTTATGCTAGGATAACGTTCCCTCCGCTGCAATATTCAGTAACCGCGGCCATTACAGGACTGTCATCCATGGCTTCTTCCACAATTTTTCTTCACAGTTCTCCTCCCACTTACCTCTCCAATTTTCAGGTGCAGTCATGTCTAACTATTATATCCCATTCCAAACTAACAACCCCGTTAATCTTTTCTCAAAATGTTGTATAATTTGCAGTCCATGTAAGCCGTTTATCTAACAAATAACACGTTGAGTGCTGCAGATTTGCAATTTAAACAAACCCAAATCTACCAGAAAGTGGAATTCTGGATATTCATTGAAACCCATCAAAGCAACTTTGGTTGAGACTTCTTCATTTCCTCTATTTCAACCTCCCCAAGTCGATGAATCTCCTTCTGAGGTAAGCAATTTGTTGTATGACTAGGGTTTATTGTTTTTTTTGGTCTGAATTATGTATTTCATTTTTGTGTAGATGGGTTTAGTAGACCCGGATTTCTATAAGATTGGATATGTCCGTAGTTTTAGAGCTTATGGTGTTGAATTTAGAGAAGGCCCTCAAGGGTTTGGTGTCTTTGCTTCTAAAGATATTGAACCTCGTCGACGTGCTCGGGTGAGATGTTCTGAAATTCTTCTGTTATTTCTAGTTGGTGGTTGATTATTATGCTAGATGTTCTGAATTCTGTGTTAAAAATGTTAATGATAGTAAAATTTCAGTATACTTTTTTAGGACAATTATATGTGGAAGTTCATGTTCATCTTAGGTAATCTTTTTTGCAAATTCATTTCCATCCGTTACCATTGAAGGAGTGATATTAGGTGGTATTGAAGAACTCAGATTATTCCTGCTAAGGAATTCTTGAAGTTTCTGAGTTACTTTAGTAGATTTGGCGAACTAGGAATGTGGATAGTGGTTAGAGGTATATCATAAATGGCCTACAAAACCTAAATTCCCTATTTACTATAGTACATATAATGCAGACCACGGAATTATAAATCTTTGGCATTCAATGGACGAATGAGAAGTCTCATTACTTTATTTATTTCTTAATCAGACACATAGATCTTACATTTTTTATACTACTTCTGACCGACCTACTTATTTGTCAACGAGTGCTAAATTAAACACTCATTTAACATTGTTAGTTACATGCCAATATGCAATTAATGTTCCATGAGTTACTGAGCACTGATCTTCATTATCGGACTCAAGGGAGTATTGAGGTTCTACATTTCTACTGCTTTCAGTTTTCACTATTAAGTGCAGCAAGTTTTGTGTTTTATTGACAATTGTGTTTGTGCCACTGGTTGATGGTCTTATAAATTTCTGACTTGCTTTTGTGTTGCCAAAGATGAAGGCATTCGTTTTCTGCATTTTTATTCTGACTTTCTACTGAACATTTATCGTTGTGGTTTAACAATACAACGACATTTTATTGTCCCAGTGCCATAAAGTGGCTCCCACTTAAGGTGAGGTTTGGGGGGATCACCCTTGCTATACACTTGTTAGTGATAATAAAAAGGTCGTTTCCGATTGACCCTTTGTAGTAAACATCATCTGCAACTTCATAAAATAAAAAGTGCACATAATTTAGTCAGTCTTCAAACTGTAGTCCATTATAATCCAAAATCTAAGAATTATAAATCTTTACCCCTATCGAAATAAGGTACTTCAAAATGCAATGTAGTATTTCATTTTGACACTGTGATTTCAAATCTACACGTGTTTTCAGAAGTGGTGTTAAATAAGTTGTACATTTCACTCAACTGTAAGTCTTAGTGTCTTTATAGTTTAAACTGTCATCTTAAATTTTGACAACTCGCAATAGTTGATGACTAGTTACGATAATGAACGAGCCCCAATTATTTGGACTGAAATGTGAGCATCATTTTGATAGTTGGAAAAGACTAATAGCTTTATTGGTTGATAGACGATAGTGCCATTTTGATCGGATTCTGAGAGAGAAATTAGAGTTGGTTATATAATTGATTTTTTGTGTACCAGAAATGAGGTTTGCAACTAATCTCATAGTAAATGCTAGACATGAATGAATCAGCTGTGAGCTTCCCTTTTACTCCTTTACTACATACCCAGATTTTCCTTTTACTTATCAATTTCATTTCACATTTCTGAATTCAAATAATAATCACTGCGTTCCTTTTTTTTTTCCCTAAAAGGGAGAGGTAATATATTTTGCACTCCACAATTATTTTCTGATACATTTTTGTGTGCTATTGATACTAAATGATTCCCAGATGATTATGGAGATTCCATTGGAACTTATGTTAACAATTAGCAAAAAGGTTCCGTGGATGTTCTTTCCAGATATTGTGCCAGTAGGCCATCCTATATTTGATATTATAAATTCCACTGATGCCAAGGTATATTTTCTTAAATTCCTGTCCTAGTCTTGGAAGTCTTTGTACTTGAAATAAGTTTGACTGCTTTCATGCTTTTAATTGATGACCCATGTCGATTGTCCTTTTATGGCCAATCAGAAGGTGCTGTGAAGATGTGTGTGCTCTTTCTGTATCTTATTTGTTTTGCTTATTTGCTCTGTATGTGCAATTCTTTGAACTCTTCTTTTTGGAATTTATGTGTTTTGTAAATTGATGCTGTTAATGATTTCAGTTTCTAAGCATTATATCTTCTTATGTTGGGTAAGAGGAAAGCCCCCTTCTCCCTCTCCGAAAAAAAAAACCGATTTCCCTGTCCGTTTTGTAAATAATTCACAAAATAACTTCTCTTTCATTTTAACTAGGTAATAAACTAAATCTCAAAATATGTATATATGTATTTTCTCCAATTGGTTTAGAATGATTGAAGTTGCTAAGAGGGCCAGATTCTTATGAAAGGAATAAGCATTGTATTCTCCTACTACTATCACAAATCATGCCAAAAGTGAAGAGGAACTTTAGGACTGGGATTATATGATGCTTGAGTTGTCCTTCAGTTATGATTGTCCTGCAGTACAAGCATCTACTGTTGACATTTTTCCTGAAACCTCTTAATCTTTTATGCTGTTGACTGTGCTGCTTGCAGATGGATTGGGATTTGAGATTGGCATGCCTTCTTTTGCTTGCATTTGATCAGGAGGACAACTTCTGGCAATTATATGGTGATTTTTTGCCTAGTGCTGAGGAGTGTACTAGTTTACTTCTAGCAATGGAGGTATGACTGTGATCTTAAGTTGAAAATCTCACTTCAACTAATGTCTTTTTTCTTGGTGTTGCAAAAATCAAATCCTTGATTTATTATACGGAGGCAAAATCTATGCTAACTTTTTCTTAGTTTGTGGGTGTCTTATATACATAGAGTCTAGAGGGTTAGAGGCTAGTGGTAAACTTATCAATCACCACGAAACAATTTTAGGTGGTAAGTATTCATTTTAAGGTTTGTGTAATGATCCATTTTTATTGTAGCTAACATAGGAAAACACATACAAGCTTGAGAGGATATATCTGGCCAACTCATGCAAGAAAAATTTGCAGGGTTAGAGGTGTTTGGGCAAGAAGAGAGAAAGTAAGGAAAGGGGAAGTTGGTAACGACCATGAGTTGGTGGCATTGTGGTATGGCTATTGGGTTTTTTTGGGGATGATGTTTGGTTGGTGGTTGAATCGGGGGAGAGTCTTCGTTCTTGTTATTCTCCTTGAGAAGGCTTTTGTTAGTAGTGACTGCAATAATTTTTTCGGAAACACTTATTTTATTTGCTTGAGAGTGGCATTATTTTCCACTTGCTTCTAAGTTTGTTATTTTAACTTT
The DNA here is from genome assembly GCF_026212465.1 of Amaranthus tricolor. Lineage (NCBI taxonomy): Eukaryota > Viridiplantae > Streptophyta > Magnoliopsida > Caryophyllales > Amaranthaceae > Amaranthus > Amaranthus tricolor. The sequence goes on along the minus strand of NC_080051.1, from coordinate 28,192,926 downwards.
AGTTTTGTTTTAAATCCTCATGATGAATGTTTCCGCAATTGACATTGAATAATTCCTGCTTCTGTTTCCTATCTGTGATACTTGTTTATTCTGTAACAGATATCTATGCTTCGTTTCTTTGGTACTTAAGTAAGCAGGGTTAGCAAGTGCAAATGTTGTGACTTATAAGCTATATATTGCTGCCTCACTGTAGCAAATGTGAACTGCTCTTGACTTTTGTCTTGTTGTTTTCATTTATGTTCGTTTTTCCTGTCATAGGAGGATCTTTTGGAGTTGCAGGACCAAAGTTTGGAGTTAACAATGAGAAAACAGCAACGTCGTTGCCTAGAATTTTGGGAAAAGAATTGGGTGTGTTCTTTATTCCTGTTCTTTTGTCTTAACATGAATTTTCGTTATCTTAACCCATTTATGATATCTGATAATCTTTTGTTACTCTTTAATATAAAAAATCTCGTCAGCACTCTGCTGCGCCTCTCAAAGTAAAGCGTTTGGCGCCTGATGCTAAGAGATTCATGTGGGCAGTTAGTATCGCCCAAACACGTTGCATAAATTTGCGGATGAGGGTTGGTGCTCTGGTTCAGGATGCAAATATGTTGGTTCCTTACGCTGGTGAGATAAATATTTTAAATTATTGGTATTGTCTTTTATTTCGCTCCTTCTCAAGGTGAATTGATGCCTTCTAATAATTAGTATTAATTTAGTTTGTTTAAAGGTGGTGGTGAGAGTTTTTTATATAATGTGGATTAAAGGAAGGTCTGTGAATAATATCTCATAAATGAAAAAAAATAATAGTACAGAGCAGCAACTTGAGCTGGCCCTATGGATTTTTTTGGAGATCACCCCTCTTTGATGCTCAAGTTTGTCCTAAAAAAACTGTGATGCAAAAGAGTAAATGGTTTTAGGATTATAGTGTCCTACCAGTTTATGAGTAAATGAGGGGTTTTAGTGGAGCTATAGTAGAGGTTTTTTGAATTCAGTTCGTCTTGTATAAGACCGTCTCATGGTGGGACGACTTCAAAATAAGAAGCCTAGAAGCTAAAAGTTTCTATTATTAGACTATTTAACCCAAATATGAGTCATGTCTCACGGTAAGACCGTCTCATACAAGAATTTGTGTTTTGAATTTTAAGTTCCCTGATGAAGCTCCAGATTGCACAAACAAAGCAAATGAATTTTTCTTTGCTGGTGTTTCCTTCGTGAGATGCATCAGCCTTTTATCAATCAGGTCTATCGTAGGTTAAGCTCTCTTTTTTTTTTAAGATTACCAAGATTTGTATGCTCATCACATGCCTAAGATTTATCCTCTAGCATAACTACTATGCAGATGAGCAAACACTCTTATAGCTTCTATTGCTGAAATATTTAATAATCCTCAAAATTCATATCTGTTGCCATGAATAGTTTTATATTTCTATATGCTTCTTTGGATTATTTATGACCTTAAATTTCT